>NW_027362798.1:6326666-8810000 GCF_046119375.1 Phyllobates terribilis | reverse complement strand
CTTTCTTCCCTGTGCTCCAGCGCTGTTTCCCGTTCTGCTGGAGGCCGGGGGAGGAGTGCGGCGCCGAAGTACGCGTGTGCTCATACCACGCTGTCCGGCTCCATTTTGCTGAAGACACATTGCAAATGTGTCTTCAGTAAAATGGCGCCGGATAGCGCTATGCGCATGTGCCGATTTCAATGCCTCCCTCTTCCCCCGGACTCTGGACCGAACAGAGGCGCCGCGGTAGCGCTCATCCCGGTCAGGTAAGTATGTAAGTATGGCGCCAGAGATCGCGGTATGTGTTCAGTGTATACGCATACCTCGATCTCCAGCACCATACACTCCTCTTACCTGTAACGGCTCCATGCGTTCTTCAGTCTGGAGCCAGACTGTGCAGGCGTGTCGCACTAGCGCAGACTATAAAGGCTTCAGACAGAGGGACGCTTGTAGCGTTATATTATAGATACTCTATATGTATGTATATATATATATATGTATACTGTATATGTGTATATGCATACTGTATGTATATATACAGTACAGACCAAAAGTTTGGACACAACCTCTTATTTAAAGATTTTTCTGTATTTTCATGATTATGAAAATTGTACTTTCACATTGAAGGCATCAAAAGTATGAATTAACACATGTGGAATTATATACTTAACAAAAAAGTGTGAAACAACTGAAAATATGTCTTATATTCTAGGTTCTTCAAAGTAGCCACCTTTTGCTTTGATGACTGCTTTGCACACTCTTGGCATTCTCTTGATGAGTTTCAAGAGGTAGTCACCGGAAATGGTCTTCCAACAATCTTGAAGGAGTTCCCAGAGATGCTTAGCACTTGTTGGCCCTTTTGCCTTCACTCTGCGGTCCAGCTCACTCCAAACCATCTCGATTGGGTTCAGGTCTGGTGACTGTGGAGGCCAGGTAGCACCCCATCAGTCTCCTTCTTGGTCAAATAGCCCTTACACATCCTGGAGGTGTGTTTGGGGTCATTGTCCTGTTGAAAAATAAATGATGGTCCAGCTAAGCGCAAACAGGATGGAATAGCATGCTTCTGCGAGATGCTGTGGTAGCCATGCTGGTTCAGTATGCCTTCAATTTTGAATAAATCCCCAACAGTGTCACCAGCAAAGCACCCCCACACTATCACACCTCCTCCTCCATGCTTCACGGTGGGAACCAGGCATGTTGAGTCCATCCGTTCACCTTTTCTGCGTCACACAAAGACACGGTGGTTGGAACCAAAGATCTCAAATTTGGACTCATCAGACCAAAGCACAGATTTCCACTGGTCTAATGTTCATTCCTTGTGTTCTTTAGCCCAAACAAGTCTCTTCTGCTTGCTGCCTGTCCTTAGCAGTGGTTTCCTAGCAGCTATTAAACCATGAAGGCCTGCTGCACAAAGTCTCCTCTTAACAGTTGTTAAAGAGATGTGTCTGCTGCTAGAACTCTGTGTGGCATTGACCTGGTCTCTAATCTGAGCTGCTGTTAACCTGCGATTTCTGAGGCTGGTGACTCGGATAGACTTATCCTCAGAAGCAGAGGTGACTCTTGGTCTTCCTTTCCTGGGGCGGTCCTCATGTGAGCCAGTTTCTTTGTAGCGCTTGATGGTTTTTGCAACTGCATTTGGGGACACTTTCAAAGTTTTCCCAATTTTTCGCACTGACTGACCTTCATTTCTTAAAGTAATGATGGCCACTAGTTTTTCTTTACTTAGAATTTGTATTATGGCAAGAAAAAAATAGCTAACAGTCAATTCAGTAGGACTATCAGTTGTGAATCCACCAGACTTCTGCACAACACAACTGATGGTCCCAACCCCATTTATAAGGCAAGAAATCCCACTTATTAAACCTGACAGGGCACACCTGTGAAGTGAAAACCATTTCCGGTGACTACCTCTTGAAGCTCATCAAGAGAATGCCAAGAGTGTGCAAAGCAGTCATCAAAGCAAAAGGTGGCTACTTTGAAGAACCTAGAATATAAGACATATTTTCAGTTGTTTCACACTTTTTTGTTAAGTATATAATTATACATGTGTTAATTCATAGTTTTGATGCGTTCAGTGTGAATGTACAATTTTCAAAGACATGAAAATACAGAAAAATCTTCAAATGAGAAGGTGTGTCCAAACTTTTGGTCTGTACTGTATATGTATACTGTATATGGGTGTGTATATATGTATACTGTATATGGGTGTGTATATGTATACTGTATATGGGTGTGTATATATGTATACTGTATGTGTGTGTATATATATGTATACTGTATATGTGTGTGTATATCTATACTGTGTATATATGTATACTGTATATGGGTGTGTATATATGTATACTGTATATAGGTGTATATATATGTATACTGTAGATGTGTGTATATGTATACTGTATATGGGTGTATATATGTATGCTGTATGTGTGTGTATATATATATGTACAGTGGTGGCCAAAAGTATTGGCACCCCTGCAATTCTGTCAGATAATACTCAGTTTCTTCCTGAAAATGATTGCAATCACAAATTCTTTGGTATTATTATCTTCATTTAATTTGCTTGCAAGGAAAAACACAAAAGAGAATGAAGCAAAAATAAAATCATTGATCATTTCACACAAAACTCCAAAAATGGGCCGGACAAAAGTATTGGCACCCTCAGCCTAATACTTGGTTGCACAACCTTTAGCCAAAATAACTGCGAACAACCGCTTCCGGTAACCATCAATGAGTTTCTTACAATGCTCTGCTGGAATTGTAGACCATTCTTCTTTGGCAAACTTGTAGTGAGCTGGCCGTCTCTGGCTGTTCTGTGATAATTGATATAGAGCCTGTTACAGAAGTGATTACACAGGATGATGTTGCCACCTTGTGGCCAGAGGTTGCACCTGCGCAGGGTGTGATGACAGAGAAAAAGACTGAGCCTCCTGTGTCCCGCCCTAGAGAGTCACGTGACCAAAGTGGGAAGCAGGAAAAAGCGCGCGCAGAGTCTGCTGTGGTCTGTGAAAAGAGCCAGGACGGTGTGCAGGCCCTCGTGTGTGGCGCAGGAGAGACTCTCAACGTGATTTCTTCTATCTGACACCATATCCTCGGAGCCTTCCCCAGCTCCTGCACTGCTGAAGGATTCAGCTGTTACACTCCCTGCTACTGGAGTGTGGACTACATAAGGGGACCCACCAGAGCTTCTATCCGGATCAGAGAGACTGTAAGCGGGACCTCTGGCGAGAGGCCGAAGTATCCCTTCCTTTGTTTCCGCGAATTCTGCTGTTCCTGTTTTTTCTCCGGCTGGGACGCCTTCCTGCAAAGACAGACAGGCCTGCGACGGGGGACACATCCTTCTGGAGTAAAGGACTGGTAACGTGTGAGTAGGGACAGTGAGGGTCAGCTTATCAGTACACGTTATTACTGTGCATATTTACGGTTGTCATTTATTGTTTTTTTTTCTTTGCTGTGTTAAAAATGTATGCGAGTAAAGATACGGTTGTCAAGATAGAGTCTGTGTGTGGGGATCTTGCTGGGCCAGATCATAGATACCAATGCGCGGCCTTGCCCGCGGTCACTTCAAACTGCTCCAGGTCCCTGATATTTGAAGGGAGCCTTCTCCAAGCTGCCATTTTGCGATCTCTCCACAGGTGTTCTATGGGATTCAGGTCTGGACTCATTGCTGGCCACCTTAGAAGTCTCCAGTGCTTTCTCTAAAACCATTTTATAGTGCTTTTGGAAGTGTGTTTTGGGTCATTGTCCTGCTGGAAGACCCATGACCTCTGAGGGAAACCCAGCTTTCTCACACTGGGCCCTACATTATGCTGCAAAATTTGTTGGTAGTCTTCAGACTTCATAATGCCATGCACACGGTCAAGCAGTCCAGTGCCAGAGGCAGCAAAGCAATCCCAAAACATCAGGGAACCTCCGCCATGTTTGACTGTAGGGACCGTGTTCTTTTCTTTGAATGCCTCTTTTTTTTTCCTGTACACTCTATGTTGATGCTTTTTCCCAAAAAGCTCTACTTTTGTCTCATCTGACCAGAGAACATTCTTCCAAAACGTTTTAGGCTTTCTCAGGTAAGTTTTGGCAAACTCCAGCCTGGCTTTTTTATGTCTCGGGGTAAGAAGTGGGGTCTTCCTGGGTATCCTACCATACAGTCCCTTTTCATTCAGATGCCAACGGATAGTATGGGTTGACACTGCTGTACCCTCGGACTGCAGGGCAGCTTGAACTTGTTTGGATGTTAGTCGAGGTTCTTTATCCACCGTCCGCACAATCTTGCGTTGAAATCTCTCGTCAATTTTTTTTTCCGTCCACATCTAGGGAGGTTAGCCACAGTGCCATGGGCTTTACACTTCTTGATGACACTGCGCACGGAAGACACAGGAACATTCAGGTCTTTGGAGATGGACTTGTAGCCTTGAGATTGCTCATGCTTCCTCACAATTTGGTTTCTCAAGTCCTCAGACAGTTCTTTGGTCTTCTTTCTTTTCTCCATGCTCAATGTGGTATACACAAGGACACAGGACAGAGGTTGAGTCAACTTTAATCCATGTTAACTGGCTGCAAGTGTGATTTAGCTATTGCCAACACCTGTTAGGTGCCACAGGTAAGTTACATGTGCTGTTAATTACACGAATTAGAGAAGCATCACATGATTTTTCAAAGGGTGCCAATACTTTTGTCCACCCCCTTTTTTAGGTTTGGTGTGGAATTATATCCAATCTGGCTTTAGGACAATTCTTTTTGTGTTTTTTTCATTGAAGACAAATTAAATGAAGAGAATAATACCAAAGAATTTATGATTGCAATCATTTTCAGGAAGAAATTGAGCATTATCTGACAGAATTGCAGGGGTGCCAATACTTTTGGCCAGCACTGTATACTGTATATGGGCGTGTGTATATATATATGTATACTGGTATGTGTGTGTATATGTGTGTATATATGTGTATATATGTATACTGTATATGTGTGTATAGATGTATACTGTATATGTGTGTATATATGTATACTGTATATGGGTGTGTATATATATATATATACAGTATATGGGTGTGTATATATATATATACTGTATACTGGGTGTGTATATATGTATACTGTATAAGTGTGTATATATATGTATACTGTATATGGGTGTATATATATGTATACTGGTATATGTGTGTATATATGTATGCTGTATATGGGTGTATATATGTATACTGTATATGTGTGTATATATGTATACTGTATATGTGTGTATATATATGTATACTGTATATGGGTGTGTATATGTATACTGTATATGTGTGTATATATATGTATACTGTATATGTGTGTATATATATGTATACTGTATATGGGTGTGTTTATGTATACTGTATATGTGTGTATATATGTATACTGTATATGTGTGTATATATATGTATACTGTATATGGGTGTGTTTATGTATACTGTATATGGGTGTGTATATATGTATACTGTATATGTGTGTATATGTATACTGTATATGGGTGGATATATACAGTACAGACCAAAAGTTTGGACACACCTTCTCATTTAAAGCTTTTTCTGTATTTTCATGACTATGAAAATTGTACATTCACACTGAAGGCATCAAAACTATGAATTAACCCATGTGGAATTATATACTTAACAAAAAAGTGTGAAACAACTGAAAATATGTCTTATATTCTAGGTTCTTCAGAGTAGCCACCTTTTGCTTTGATGACTGCTTTGCACACTCTTGGCATTCTCTTGATGAGCTTCAAGAGGTAGTCACCGGAAATGGTCTTCACTTCACAGGTGTGCCCTGTCAGGTTTAATATGATAAAGTGCTTTATTCTTTGTCAGGTCCAGGGGTCCTGTAGAATGTGAATCCCTGAGGAACAGCGGATCCTTGGCTTGTGCCAAGACAGAAGAAAAGTTGCTGAACACTTGGTACCCCAACGTGATCAATCTATTTGCCAATCAAGATGCCCTGCAGTTGATTAATGCGGACAAATTGGATTCCTTTTATAACTGCGTCTCGACTAGCGGGGTGCCTCAAGGGTCTGTCTTGGGCCCTATATTATTTAATATACTTATTAATGATCTAGTGGAAGGGTTGCATAGTAAAATAGCAATATTTGCAGATGATACTAAACTTTGTAACGTAGTTAATACAGATGAGGATAGGGCACAGCTACAGGAGGATTTAGATAAATTGGGGAGTTGGGCCAAAAAATGGCAAATGGGGTTCAATGCCGATAAATGTAAGGTCATGCACATGGGAAAGAAAAACAGCAGTCACCCATACATATTAAATGGGAAACCGTTGGGGAAATCTGACATGGAGAAGGACCTGGGCGTCTTGGTTAACAGCAAATTAAATTGGAGTGCCCAGTGTCAGGCAGCAGCTGCGAAGGCAAATAGAGTCATGGCATGCATCAGAAGAGGAATAGGGGCATATGATGAGAACATTGTTCTTCCTCTGTATAAAGCGCTGGTAAGGCCGCACTTAGAATATTGTGCACAGTTCTGGGCTCCGGTACTCAGGAAAGACATATTGGAGCTAGAGAGGGTACAAAGGAGGGCGACTAAGGTAATAAAGGGAATGGAGGGACTAGAATACCCAGAGAGGTTGTCCAAATTAGGCCTATTTACGTTGGAAAAGAGAAGGCTTAGGGGAGACCTCATAAACATGTATAAATACATCAGGGGGATGTACAGAGATCTCTCCCATGACCTGTTTATACCAAGGATGGTGACAAAGACGAGGGGGCACACTATGCGTCTGGAGGAAAGGAGGTTCCTGCACCAGCATAGAAGGGGATTCTTTACGGTCAGAGCTGTGAGACTCTGGAATTCTCTGGGAGAGGAAGTGGTGATGTCCAACTCACTTAATGAGTTCAAGAGAGGACTGGACGCCTTTCTTGAGAACAATAAAATTACATCTTATGCTTAGTGATAGTTAATTAATCCAGGGATTTAATCTGACTGCCAGATTGGAGTCGGGAAGTGAATTTTTCCTCAATGATGTAAATTGGCCTATACCGCATGGTTTTTTTTTGCCTTCCCCTGGATCAACGCTGCGGAATAGCTGCAGTGTACAAGAAATAGGCTGAACTGGATGGACGCTTGTCTTTTTTCGGCCTTTTAAACTATGTAACTATGTAACACTTATGTCCAAGCAGGTAAAGGCGGCTGCAAGATCCGTGATATATAAGGATTCATGTTCATTATTGTATCTCTGGATCAGACATAGACTCAGAGTGATACAACTAAATAGACCCTATAGGGGTAAAGTTGGCATATCCGGGGGGAAATATATCCCAGATTTGCCAAACTGAGCCAACTCATGAAACACATGGGTACATAGGAGAAGAAAGAGTTAATTGGCGTAAAAAATATAAATTTTTATTCCATCAAGTTAAAAAACGTACATAGTAAAAAGAGAAATGACATAATACGGATAGTATAAAGACACTAATTAGATTACCAATGTAGCAAGATATGTTACAAAGTATACATATATGGTCACGCATATGGTCACAGTGGGACATGAGCAATATAGATAATATAGCATAAGGTTAGTATATCAAGACAATCCAATGAGTGTAATAATATATCAAAAAGTAATCCAGAAGTATTCCATAGTCATTGGATTTACACTTGCCATATGCATCAGGTATCCATCTAAATAATGCTCCTGCCCACAAATAATCAGATACATGTCACATAAAACATTTTTTAAGGTAGTCTCTTACCACAAAGAGTGCCAAAAAGGAGGGTAAAGTGCATAAAGGAGCGCACAGTGGCAGAGTGGTATTCCCATCTCATATATTTATGGCACTTCCACAGTCTGAGGACGCACATTCGGCTGAAGTATATTGCTGCGCAGGGACATGCCGGGTCCCTGAGCTGCAATGCATGCCGCCAGCCAATCAAAGGCCAGTAGCTGATGTCGGCGTGCCAGTCACGAGCGACGCATGGAAGTGACGTCATGCGCTGCCCTTGCCGGCACACTGAAATCAGCTACAGAAGAAGACGCCGCATGTCGTGGGAGCGCAGGAAGGTAAGAAGAATCATTTATTTTTGTTTATTTAATGTATTACAAAAGAACAACAGAACATTATACCAGGAAAGGGCCAAGGATGGGGAGCATTAGACAAGGAAGGGGCTCAGGGTGGGGAGAATTAGACAAGGAAGGGGCCCAGGATGGGGAGCATTATATAAAGAAGGGGCCCAGGATGGGGAACATTATACAAGGAAAGGGCCCAGGATAGGGAGCATTATACCAGAATGGGGGTCATTATACCATGACATGGGCCAGGATGAAGGACATTACACCAGGAAGGGCACAAGGATGGAGGTCATTATACCAGAATGGGGCCTAGGATGGGGGACAGGATACCAGGATGGAGGACATTGTTATAGGATGGGGGACATTGTACCAGGATTGGGGACATTGTTACAGGAAGGGGCCAGGATGGGGGACATTATTACAGTAAGAGGCCCAGGACCAAGGACATTATACCAGGAAGGAGCCCAGGATTGGGACGTTATTGCTGAAAGGGGCTCAGGATGGGGGGTATTATACACAGAAGGTGGATATTATAACAGGAAGAGGCCCAGGATCGGGGATATTATAACAGGAAGGGGCGCAGGATGGGGAACATTATACCAGGAAGGGGCCTAGAATGAGAGACATTATTATAGGATGGGGCTACAATGGGAAACATCCAAGGCAGGGACGAACACGCGCATCATTATCGGATCTAGAATGCTACAAGGGCCCATACATCTGACCAACATGCTGGTGGGGGCCCAGGTCCAAATTTTGCACATCTGCAGGAACATGGCATATGGCTTAACAGTATGTCATATGTTGGGAAGGGGTTAAGCTACAGCACATTACATAGCCTCTTGCAGCTATATCAATGGAAAAATTAAAAAATGTATGGCTTTTTGAAGAAGGGAAGGAAAAAATGCAAAACAAAAAATGATCCGGTCCTGAAGGGATTAAGGAGTTCCCACCCACAGTAAATGTTGTCACTCAGCTTAAAATCTTCACTTGCTTATTAGCAGAAGCTAAGGTTTCATTAGGATCTCCGAGGCTAAAGTTACATGCGGCTCAGCTTACATGTAAAGGGGATGGTATCAAGGAGTCTCACCAAACTTTCCCTACAAATGTCCAACAATTCAGAATTCATATCCATTGATAATTTATCTTCTAAAATGATAGCATTTTTTTTCTATCCTTTTCATTTTATGTGTAATTAACTTTTTGCTCTCCTCCTTTAAGCAATGGGAGGAACGACTGATAAGGATCCAGGAAACCATTGATGAATGGCTGAAGGTGCCGACCCAGTGGCTTTAATCTTCTCTTCTGAGGACATCATGCAGCAAATGCCTGAAGAAGGACGCTTATTCCAGACTGTGGACAGAAACTGGAGAGAGATCATGAAACATTGCGTTAAAGACCCGAAGGTAAATGGATGCTTCATGGTGGACTGATACAAGAAAGCACGGTCATCTTGCATCCAGGATTGATGTTTTCCAAGAGTCCGTGTCCTGATGCTTCCATCACAAGGATCCCGGGTTATGGGGCTCCGCACTGCCTGGACTCCAGCCTCCCGCATCTTCTATTTTCTATCCAAATAGGTTCTAATTTTTCTTTTAATATAAACTATTGGCACAATAGTCAATGAATGTGACCTTTTTTCAGTCTCTATAACTATATAATGGAATCTTACTTATGGGCTATCTACTTTGTTTTAGGTTTTAAGCGCCACTTCTCTGACCGGACTTCTGGAGAAACTTCAGGACAGCAATGTGCTTCTGGATAAAATCATGAAAGGGCTGAATGCCTATCTGGAGAAGAAGAGGCTTTTTTCCCACGGTATAGTCCTTTCACTTGTTGCAATGATTGTATATATTCCTTAAATATTTTTTTTTCTTATTTAAACGCATTGAAATCATTTTTGTAATTGGATTTCATTAATAATTTTGCACTGTTTGCCTTCTATTGGCTCTGTGTTGCGCTGGCTATTGGACTTATTTTTAATCTGTCTTTTTTCAGCTCCTCTTAGCCGATTTATGACCACAGATCACATCAAAGCTGAATGTGCAGGAAACAAAAAGCCTAACGGTGCAACATTTTTAATGAAACTGAATTGTCGCAAATACTCGCAATTAAATGGGTATTCCCATCTCCAAGATCCTATCCCAATATGTAGTAGGCGTAGTAATAATAATAATATTAGCAAATACCTCCAATTAGAAGTGTAGTATAGTTCTTCTGATTCACTATGTCGCTTTCCCCATGTGCAAGGCATTGCAGTAGCTTCGGTATCCATGGTTACGACCACTCATATAGTGACAGTTATTTGCTAGTGGTCGTAACCTAAGCTACTGCAATGCCCTGCACATGGGGTAAGCAACAAAACAAATCAGAAGAACTATACTAAACTTCTAATTGGAGGTATTTGCTAATATTATTATTATTACGCATACTACATATTGGGGTAGAATCCTGGAGATGGGAATACACATTTCAGTTAAATAAAAAAAAGTTCCCAAAGCTGGATAGCCCCTTTAAGCTAACCATACGCATGACATATGAGATACCCGTGGTCTGAATGGTTATTTGGCTATTTCTCCTGACTCCCACCTATTCTGCTGAACAGTCATGTGGTTTTAATGGGGAGAGAGGAGAAAGTCGGTACTGGACACCTCCGGCAGCGGGTTATCTCCCCTGAGAACCAAAAGACCGGGTATTGAAATCCCATCTGCCCGATCCTTCTGGCCCTGACATCCTCTATCGGGGGAGAGTCAGGAGACCCCCATACACATCAGTGGGTAGGCCGGTCCTGCTGCAATCGTCAGGTTTAAACTATTTTAATCCAATGTGTATGGGGACTGAATCTTTACTTTAAAGCTTTGCTTTTCTATTTTCTCACATAGACACTAATACAAATGGCGCCTGACCCAATACTTTAATGACATCTTTATCATATTGTGCATTTTCGCTTTAGCTTTTTCTTCCTGTACAACAATGAAATGCTAGAAATTCTCTCTGAGACTAAAGATCCTCTGCGGGTCCAACCACATCTAAAGAAGGGCTTTGAAGGCATAGCAAAGCTGGAGCTCCTTCCTAACCTGGACATCAAAGCCATGTACAGCACCGAGGGGGAACGCGTAGAGCTCATCCAGACCATCTCCACCTCCGAGGCTCGGGGGGCCGTGGAGAAGTGGCTCATCCAAGGGGAAGATGTCATGTTAAGGAGCGTGCATGATGTTATTGCTCGGTCACGAATGGTACGGATCTACCTACAGACCAAAAGCATTAATTGGAACTAATCTAGTCTATATATATAATCGTCTTATCCCGTCTGTCTGTCTGTCTGTGTGTCTGTCTGTCCAGGAAATCCCGCGTCGCTCATTGGTCCGGCAGCGGCCAATCAGCGCCGGGGGATTTCTAAAAAAAGATGGCGGCCGTTAGCGGCTCATCTGCGGGACGGAGCTGAGCGGCGATGCAGCCAGGAGATGACTGGCGCAAGGCGCTCATCTCCCGGCCGGCAACAGCAGAAGGAACCCGACCGACGGACCCATCTGCGGGATGGAGATGCAGCCGGAAGATGAGCGCCGCGAGGCGCTCATCTCCCGGCCGGTAGCAGCGGAAGGACCGCCGGCGTCGCTGACCTCCATGCGGAAGGGAGGACCGGGGAGCGGCGCTGCGGGTCGGGATACTTCTGCTGTGAGCGCCCGCTATGTCCCGGGTTCTCGCAGCGGAAGTAGCCGCACAGGCAGCGCCGCTCCCCGGTCCTCACCAAGACGATTCGATGATTGATCGCGGTCTTCGGACCCGACCAATCACTGATCTTAGCGCAAAACTTAAACACCGCTGTGCTGATTGGTCGCCGACGCTGCCCGCGACCAATCACCGATCTTGGCTCCACATTTAAACACCGCTGTGGTGATTGGTCGCGGCCGATATTTAAATTTGGCGCCAAAATCGGTGATTGGTCGCGGCCGATATTTCAATTTGGCGCCCAAATCGGTGATTGGTCGCGGTCAGCGTCCCCGACCAATCAGCACAATAGTGTTTAACTTTGGCGCCAAGATCAGTCATTGGTCGCGGGCCAAGACAGCGACCAATCACCGATTTGTGCGGCACTTTTAAATAGCGTCCGTGACCAATTGGATGTCAGCGCCGCTCCCCGGTCCTCCCTTCACACCCTAGCCGCATGGATGTCAGCGCCGCTCCCCGGTCCTCCCTTCACACCCTAGCCGCATGGATGTCAGCGCCGCTCCCCGGTCCTCCCTTCACACCCTAGCCGCATGGATGTCAGCGGCGCTGCCTGTGCGGATACTTCCGCTCCGAGAACCCGGGACATGAGCGGGCGCTCGCAGCAGAAGTATCTGGACTCGCAGCGCCGCTCCCCGGTCCTCCCTTAACACCCTAGCCGCTGATGTCCCCACTGTATCCGCATGGTCTTACAAAGGTCCGGACATTTGTGTTAAAAATCGCTGATTGGTCGCTGGCGCTGCCCGCGACCAATCACCGATTTGGGCGCCAAATTTAAATATCAGCCGCGACCAATCAGCACAGCGGTGTTTAAATGTGGAGCCAAGATCGGTGATTGGTCGCTGGCGCTGCCCGCGACCAATCACCGATTTGGGCGCCAAATTTAAATATCGGCCGCGACCAATCACCGATCTTGGCTCCACATTTAAACACCGCTGTGCTGATTGGTCGCAGCTGATATTTAAATTTGGCGCCCAAATCGGTGATTGGTCGCGGGCAGCGCCAGCGACCAATCAGCGATTTTTAACACAAATGTCCGGACCTTTGTAACACCATGCGGATACTGTGGGGACATCAGCGGCTAGGGTGTGAAGGGAGGACCAGGGAGCGGCGCTGCGGGTCGTGATACTTCTGCTCCGAACGCCCGCTCATGTCCCGGGTTCTCGGAGCGGAAGTATCCGCACAGGCAGCGCCGCTGACATCCATGCGGCTAGGGTGTGAAGGGAGGAACGGGGAGCGGCGCTGACATCCAATTGGTCGTGGACGCTATTTAAAAGTGCCGCACAAATCGGTGATTGGTCGCGGTCTTGGCCCACAACCAATCACGGATCTTGCCGCATAAGTTAAACACTACGGTGCTGATTGGTCGCGGACGCTGACAGCGACCAATCACCGATTTTGGCGCCACATTCAAATATCGGCCGCGACCAATCACCGATCTTGGCTCCACATTTAAACACCGCTGTGCGGATTGGTCGCGGACGCTATTTAAATGTGGCACCAAAATCGGTGATTGGTCGCGCCCAGCGTCGGCGACCAATCAGCACAGCGGTGTTTAAATGTGGAGCCAAGATCGGTGATTGGTCGCGGCCGATATTTGAATGTGGCGCCCAAATCGGTGATTGGTCGCTGTCAGCATCCGCGACCAATTAGCACCGTAGTGTTTAACTTTGGCCGCAAGATCAGTGGTTGGTTGCGGGCCAAGTCGGCGATCAATCACCGATTTGTGCGGCACATTTAAATAGCGGCCGCGACCAATTGGATGTCAGCGCCGCTCCCCGGTGCTCCCTTCACGCCCTAGCCGCATGGATGTCAGCGCCGCTGCCTGTGCGGATACTTCCGCTCCGAGAACCCGGGACATGAGCGGGCGCTCGCAGCAGAAGTATCCCGACCCGCAGCGCCGCTCCCCGGTCCTCCCTTCACACCCTAGCCGCTGATGTCCCCACAGTATCCGCATGGTGTTACAAAGGTCCGGACATTTGTGTTAAAAATCGCTGATTGGTCGCTGACGCTGCCGCCGACCAATCACCGATTTAGGCGCCAAATTTAAATATCGGCCGCGACCAATCACCGATCTTGGCTCAACATTTAAACACCGCTGTACTGATTGGTCGCGGACGCTATTTAAATGTGCCGCCAAAATTGGTGATTGGTCGCGCACAGCGTCGGCGACCAATCAGCACAGCGGTGTTTGAATTTGCCGCCAAGATCGGTGATTGGTCGCGGCCAGCGCCAGCGACCAATCAGCGATTTTTAACACAGATGTCCTGACTTTTGTAACACCATGCGGATACTGTGGGGACATCAGTGGCTAGGGTGTGAAGGGAGGACCGGGGAGCGGCGCTGCGAGTCCGGATACTTCTGCTGCGAGCGCCCACTCATGTCCCGGGTTCTTGCAGCGGAACTATCCGCACAGGCAGCGGCGCTGACATCCATGCGGCTAGGGTGTGAAGGGAGGACCGGGGAGCGGCGCTGACATCCAATTGGTCGCGGCCGCTATTTAAATTTAAATGTGGCGCCAAAATCGGTGATTGGTCGCGCCCAGCGTCGGCGACCAATCAGCACAGCGGTGTTTAAATGTGGAGCCAAGATCGGTGATTGGTCGCGGCCGATATTTAAAATTGGCGCCCAAATCGGTGATTGGTCGCGGGCAGCACCAGCGACCAATCAGCGATTTTGAACACAAATGTCCGGACCTTTGTAACACCCTGCGGATACTGTGGGGACATCAGCGGCTAGGGTGTGAAGGGGGGACCGGGGAGCGGCGCTGCGGGTCGGGATACTTCTGCTCCGAGCGCCCGCTCATGTCCCGGGTTCTCGCAGCGGAAGTAGCCGCACAGGCAGGGGCGCTCCCCTGTCCTCTCTAATACGATTCCGCTCCCCGCTCCTCACCAATACGATTCGCTGATTGGTCGCGCTCTCCACACCCGACCAATCAGTGATCTTGGCGCTAAAGTTAAACACCGCTCTGCTGATTGTTCGCGTCCGCTGCCCGCAACCAATCACCGATTTGGGCGCCACATTTAAATAGCGGCCGCGACCATTCACCGATCTTGCCGCCACATTTAAACACTGCTGTGCTGATTGGACGCGGACGCCGGACGCGTCCAATCAACGAGATTGGCGCCAAATTTAAGCAACGCTCTGCTGATTAATCGCGGTCGCTGGCCGAGATCAATCAGCAGTATTGGCGCCAAATTTAAACCTCACTCTGCTGATTGGTCGCAACCACCGGCCGCGACCAATCTGCGTTTTTGGTGCCAAATTTAAACAACGCTCTGCTGATTGGTCACGGTCGCCGGCCGAGACCAATCAGCAGCATTGGGGCCAAATGTAAACCCCGCTGTGCTGATTGGTCGCGGTCGCCGGCAAAGACCCATCAGCATTATTGGTGCCAAATTTAAACCCTGCTCTACTGATTGGTCGCAGCCGCCAGCCGCGACTAATCAGCGATTTTGGTGCCAAATTTAAACACCGCACTGCTGATTGGTCGCGGCCGCCAGCCGCGACCAATCAGCGAGATTGGCGCCAAATTTAAACAACGCTCTGCTGATTGGTCGCTGTCGCCGGCCTCGACCAATCAGCGATTTTGGCACCAAATTTAAAGAATGCTCTGCTGTTTGGTCACGGCCGGCGACCAATCTGTGATTTTGGCGCCGAATTTAAACCCCACTCTGCATCGCTCTGCTGATTGGTCGCGGTCGGCGGCCATGACCAGTCAGCAGTATTGGCGCCAAATTTAAACACCGCTCGGCTGATTGGTCGCGACTAATCAGCGATTTTGGTGCCAAATTTAAACACGCTCTCCAGTCCTCACTAACACGGTTCGCTGATTGGTCGCGGCCGCCGCCCGCGACCAATCATCGATATTGCTGCCAAATTTAAACACCGCTTTGCTGATTGGTCGCGGTTGCCGAACGCGACCAATCAGCGATTTTGGCGCCAAATTTAAACACAGCTCTGCTGATTGCACCCGGTCGGCCGCATACCTATTCTAGAATACCCGGTGCATTAGAATCGGGCCACCATCTAGTTCTTTTATATTTGTATAAGATTATTTGGCGGCAGTGAATGATTTGTGGATGATGTATCTCTTGCAATAGAGCCAGGTAGCAGATCTTCTACCTGCAATCGGTAGAAATGAATTTGCTAGATAATACTAGTAAGGTTGTCCCTCTCTTAAATGCTTCTGTCAACGTAATTTAACTTTCTTTTTTAAAAGGCATACCCTGCGACTGCAAGAAAAGACTGGGTGAGGGAATGGCCGGGCAGGTCGTGCTCTGTGTGTCTCATGTTCTGGACAAGTGAAGTGCATGAAGCTATCGGCAGTGGCCCGGAGGTACGGCATAAGCTCCTTTACTGATCAAGGTTGCTTCACTATAAACAGTCATGGCCGGAAGTGTTGGCACCCTTGAAGTTGTTCCAGAAAATGAAGTATTTTTCCATAAAAAATTGCATGTGTATTTTCTGTTATACACATGTTTATTTCCTTTGTATGTATTGGAACAACACAAAAAAAGGCAAATTGGATATAATTTCACACAAAACCCCATAAATGGGTCGGACAAAATTGTTGGCATCTTTCCAAAATTGTGGGTAAACAATTTTGTTTCAAGCATGTGATGCTCGTTCAAACTCACCTGTGGCAAGTAAAAGGTGCGGGCAATATGAAAATCACACCTGAAACCTGATACAAAGGGGAAAAGTTGACTCAGTCTTTGCGTTGTTACGTGCCACACTAAGCAGGGAGAACAGTAAGAGGAGAAGAGAACTGTCTGAGGACTTGAGAACCAAAATTGTTGACTAATATCTTCTTTTTGTGTTGTTCCAATATACACAAATGAAATAAACATGTGAACAACAAAACGTGTAATTGTAATAATTTTCTGGGAGAAATACATATATATACATTCATAGACAGACTTCATGAGTTCTCCTGCTAATAGACTGTCATACCCAGAGACGCAGCTTATAGGAGTTTCCAGGGGGGGATATACCATTGGTGCAACAGAGGTAAGGGGACCCACATTCACATCCAAAGATGCAAGCAGCTTATTTCACAGTACGTTATTAGACTGCAAAGAGCCCATGTAGTGTTCTTGCCCAGGGGTCTTCTCCTGGGGGTTGCAGTTGTACAGCGGCTCAATATCTTGAAGGTACCCAAAAGGCTCCATAGTATTGTTGGGATTTTGCATTGATTCATGCATCTTGTCTAGAGATGCGCAACTAAATTTGCAGGACCTTGGTCTAAGAGAGCAGGTTAGTAGTCTGTGGCTGTTGGATGGGAGCCTTGCTAACCGCCTCTTACATGCCGGCATCCCTGGCTCCTCTTTTGATTAGCCGGCCAGGCGTGATGTCATTTGTGCCTCACACCACAACTATGACATCGACATCAAAAGAGGAGCCGGAGATGCCGGTTCACGGGGCTCCGGTCCTGCGGCCGTGGAATACTGACCGGACTGTTGGACCAGAGTCCTGCAAATCCATTCGCTCATCTCTACTCTCGTCATATCTACCAATAAGGGAAGACATTGTATGGGATTTCCCATAATACCAGCATAAAATGAATCCATCTGCATTGAGTTTTCCATGCTGTTTGTAGCAGGGTTTTATAGAGGTACATCTGGGTATTTGGAGCAATTTGCGAGGAGGCAAATTGTCCCAGCAGACTCGCAGCACATTGGGGGCTCTCGTCACCATAGAGGGGCACGCTCGTGACGTGGTCAGGGAAATGATCGAAACAGGTTTGTGCAAACATCATGGCTGGCAGCAAACTTTCCAATACCATGTTCTATTTATTATACACTACATGGAGAAAGGTATTGTGCCCCCTCCACATTACACCTACAGGGGCTTTTATGGCCTCCTATTCTAATCCATATCCAGGATGTTAATATGGAGTCCGTCCCTCTACAGATATCACAGCTCAGTATGCCGAGCACCTTCATACATTTCACCATATTCCTATGTTCTTTCCATATCTATGTTATGTTCCCCCCTCTTTTCTTTGAGTTTTCATAGGACACAATTGATCTTGTCACAGTAAAGCAATCTTGGGGTGTACTTACAATGACGTCTATGGGGCAGTAGTCATTTCTGCATATTGAGATGGTGGTCCCTATATAGGAATGTTTTGGCATCTGTAGGTGTCGGCATCCCCTGTATTTGACTCATTGCCACAATTGATCTTCTTTATAGTCAGTGGTTTGGATGGCCTAGGTGCGGTTTGTAATATTTTCTATCAATGGTGTGTGTGCTCTCCTCTGTGCAGTGTCGTTCTATAACCATGGATGGACTAATAAAGGGGTTTTATGTCAATTCCTTTAATGACCTTTTGTTCGGTTTCTTTGTAGGTATTATGTCATTCTCCGAGTGGTCAGCCATTCTAAGCCTGAGCAGACATATGGCAATGTAATTGATGTGTGCCTGACATTGTTCTTCCCTATGTGGCGGTGACATATTTATGCTGCCATTCTCCAGTATTTGTTCTAATTAATCATCCTAAAGGTGTTTAGTGGGGTTGAGGTTGAGAACGTGTGGGAAACAGTTCTGCTCTTCTATTCCCTTAGGGTTGGAAGCTACAATTGTTTAAAATGTCTTGTGCTGAAGCATTAAGATATCTTTTCACTGGAACTAAGGGGCCTAGACCACCCCCTAAAAACAAGGCCATACCTCCACCACCAAACTGCCCAGCGGGCACAATGCAGTTAATAGGGTAACGTTCTCCTGGCATTCACCAAATCCAGACTCGTCCATCAGATGCCAGATAGAGAAGTGTGATCCGTCACTGCACAGAACAGGTCTCCTCCAGAGTCCTGTGGTGGCGGCTTCACACCACTCCATCCGACGCTCGGCATCGTGCTTGGTGATGTAAGGCTGCATGCAGCTGCTCGGCCATAAAGCTCCAGGCGGGGGCGCAGTGTTTGCGGTGATGTTGTTACCAAAGTAGATCTGGACTCTGCAGTTATGGAGTCAGGAGAGCGTTCTGCCCTCTGCTCCTCAGCACTCAGTGACCCCGCTCTGTAATGTTCCGGGGTCTCCTGAGGTGCTGCAGTTCCTTCCACTCCTTAATAATATCACTCACATGTGATGGGGGAAGATTTAGGAGGGAAGAAATGTAATATCCAGACTTGTTACCCCGGTGGCTCCTATTACAGGACCGCGCTGGTATCAGAGAGCTCTGCACCACCAGCCGTTCTGTCATATGTTAGTAACAGCACACAGCATGGGAGGGCGGATGTTATACACCGGGGGGCGTGGGGATTGATGTTATACACTGGTGGGGGGCGAGAGTCTTAATGTTATACAAGGCCGAGGGGCCAGATGTTATACCCTAGGGGTACGAGGGGCTAGATGTTATACTGTCCGAGGGCTGGATGTTATACACTGAGGAGCAAGGGGACGGATATTATATACCGGGGTGAGGGGACGGATATTATACACCGGGGGGCGTGGGGACGGATATTATACACCAGGGGCGAGGGGACGGATATTATACACCAGGTGCGAGGGGACGGATATTATACACCAGGGGTGAGGGGACAGATATTATACACCAGGTGCGAGGGGACGGATATTATTCACCAGGGGCGAGGGGACGGATATTATACACCAGGGGCGAGGGGACGGATATTATTCACCAGGGGCGAGGGGACGGATATTATACACCAGGGGCGAGGGGACGGATATTATACACCAGGGGCGAGGGGACGGATATTATACACCAGGTGCGAGGGGACGGATATTATACACCAGGGGTGAGGGGACGGATATTATACACCAGGGGTGAGGGGACGGATATTATACACCAGGGGCGAGGGGACGGATATTATACACCAGGTGCGAGGGGACGGATATTATACACCAGGGGTGAGGGGACGGATATTATACACCAGGGGCGAGGGGACGGATATTATACACCAGGTGCGAGGGGACGGATATTATACACCAGGGGTGAGGGGACAGATATTATACACCAGGGGCGAGGGGACGGATATTATACACCAGGTGCGAGGGGACGGATATTATACACCAGGTGCGAGGGGACGGATATTATACACCAGGGGTGAGGGGACAGATATTATACACCAGGGGTGAGGGGACAGATATTATACACCAGGTGCGAGGGGACGGATATTATACACCAGGGGTGAGGGGACGGATATTATACACCAGGGGCGAGGGGACGGATATTATACACCAGGTGCGAGGGGACGGATATTATTCACCAGGGGCGAGGGGACGGATATTATACACCAGGGGCGAGGGGACGGATATTATACACCAGGGGCGGGGGGACGGATATTATACACCGGGGCGAGGGGACGGATATTATACACCGGGGGGGCGAGAGGCCAGATGTTATACACAAGGGGGAGGGAGCGAGGGGACAGATGTTATACACCGGGGCTGGGGGCCGGATATTATGCAAAGAAGGGCTTGGGGTTGGATGTTATACAGTGGGGTTGAGGGGATGGATTTTATACACTGGCGGGGGGGGGGCGAGGGGACGGATATTATACACCGGGGGGGCGAGAGGCCGGATGTTATACACCAGGGGGAGGGAGCGAGGGGACAGATGTTATACACCGGGGCTGGGGGCCGGATGTTATACCCTGGGGGCCAGATGTTATGCAATGGAGCGCTTGGGGTTGGATGTTATACAGTGGGGTTGAGGGGATGGATTTTATACACTGGCGGGGGGCGAGGGGAGAGATGTTATACTAAACTAGGGGCGAGGGGTGGATGTTATACACCGGGGGAGGCGAGAGGCCGGATTTTATAAACTGGGGGCTGAGAGTCCGGATATTATACACCGTGGGCAATGGGACTAAATGAAAAAAGCAGAATTCGGTGACTAGGAGTTTTGTCCTATAATGTATGTGCATTTGCCTTCCCTTTAGAAACTCTCCCTTGTGATTCTGCAGTGTCTTAGAGGTTGACTATCTTTTCCTACATTCCTCAGGAGTTTCTCATGAACAGACTTCCGGTGGCTTGCCCAACTCCGCTATTACTGGGAGAATGAGAATGCGAGAGTGCGAATCATCAACTGCAATGTGAAGTCCGCCTATGAGTACCTGGGCAGCTCCCCACGCCTGGTCATCACTCCGCTCACTGACAGATGCTAGCGGACTCTGCTATGATGTGATGGGTTATGCTCAGAAATGTTTTTGACTTTTGTATGATGCATGAAACTTATTAGCAATTATTATTGATATTTCATACCAGTTCTTTCATGTTTCATTGGTAGATCGGTGCTTTTTATCTAAATCTTGGTGGAGCTCCAGAAGGTCCGGCCGGCACAGGAAAAACTGAGACCACCAAAGATTTGGCCAAGGCGCTGGCCGTGCAGTGTGTGGTCTTTAACTGCTCTGATGGTTTGGACTACATAGCAATGTCAAAGGTACATACAATGTTAAGCTGCTCCATTGCAGATAATAAACTGACTCCATCCGATGTTCTGCTGACATCTTTTGATTATATAGTACAGACCAAAAGTTTGGACACACATTCTCATTTAAAGATTTTTCTGTATTTTCATGACTATGAAAATTGTACATTCACACTGAAAGCATCAAAACTATGAATTAACACATGTGGAATTATATACTTAACAAAAAAGTGTGAAACAACTGAAAATATGTCTTATAGTCTAGGTTCTTCAAAGTAGCCAAGAGGTAGTCACCGGAAATGGTTTTCACTTCACAGATGTGCCCTGTCAGGTTTAATAAGTGGGATTTCTTGCCTTATAAATGGGGTTGGGACCATCAGTTGTGTTGTGCAGAAGTCAGGTGAATACACAGCTGATAGTCCTACTGAATAGACTGTTAGAATTTGTATTATGGCAAGAAAAAAGCAGCTAAGTAAAGAAAAACGAGTGGCCATCATTACTTTAAGAAATGAAGGTCAGTCAGTCCGAAAAATTGGGAAAACTTTGAAAGTGTCCCCAAGTACAGTTGCAAAAACCATGAAGCGCTACAAAGTAACTGGGTCACATGAGGACCGCCCCAGTAAAGGAAGACCAAGAGTCACCTCTGCTTCTGAGGATAAGTTTATCCGAGTCACCAGCCTCAGAAATCGCAGGTTAACAGCAGCTCAGATTAGAGACCAGGTCAATGCCACACAGAGTTCTAGCAGCAGACACATCTCTACAACAACAGTTAAGAGGAGACTTTGTGCAGCAGGCCTTCATGGTAAAATAGCTGCTAGGAAACCACTGCTAAGAACAGGCAACAAGCAAAAGAGACTTGTTTGGGCTAAAGAACACAAGGAATGGACATTAGACCAGTGGAAATCTGTGCTTTGGTCTGATGAGTCCAAATTTTAGATCTTTGGTTCCAACCACCGTGTCTTTGTGCGACGCAGAAAAGGTGAACGGATGGACTCTACATGCCTGGTTCCCACCGTGAAGCATGGAGGAGGAGGTGTGATGGTGTGGGGGTGCTTTGCTGCTGACACTGTTGTGGATTTATTCAAAATGGAAGGCATACTGAACTAGCATGGCTACCACAGCATCTTGCAGCGGCATGCTATTCCATCTGGTTTGCGTTTAGTTGGACCATCATTTATTTTTCAACAGGACAATGACCCCAAACACACCTCCAGGCTTTGTAAGGGCTATTTGACCAAGAAAGAGAGTGATGGGGTGCTACACCAGTTGACCTGGCCTCCACAGTCACCAGATCTGAACTCAATCGAGATGGTTTGGCGTGAGCTGGACCACAGAGTGAAGGCAAAAGGGCCAACAAGTGCTAAGCATCTCTGGGAACTCCTTCAAGATTGTTGGAAGACCATTTCCGGTGACTACCTCTTGAAGCTCATCAAGAGAATGCCAAGAGTGTGCAAAGCAGTCATCAAACCAAAAGGTGGCTACTCTGAAGAACCTAGAATATAAGACATATTTTCAGTTGTTTCACACTTTTTTGTTAAGTATATAATTCCACATGTGTTAATTCATAGTTTTGATGCTTTCAGTGTGAATGTACAATTTTCAAAATCATGAAAATCCAGAAAAGTCTTTAAATGAGAAGGTGTGTCCAAACTTTTTTCTGTACTGTATATACACACACATATATATACTGTATATATACACACACATATATATATATATATATATATATATATTGTATATATACACAACACATATATATATTGTGTATATATACACACACACACATATATATATATACTGTATATAGACACACACACATATATACTGTATATAGACACACACATATATATATACTGTATATACACACACACATATACAGTATATACTGTATATAGACACACACATATATATATTGTATATAGACACACACATATATATATATATATATATACTGTATATACACACACATATATATATATACTGTATATATACACACACACAAATATATAGAAATATATATATCTGGCGACAGGGCCCCGCTGCGTCCTCTGTGTCTCTGTACAGATATAAGTGTAACACGTACTGGATCCAGCACAGGTGACAGTCTGCCATAGAGCTGACGTGCAGTACATACACTGTGTTATGGGGGCGCTCACCTGTGCGGACCCCGCTCTCCGGCCGCTACTTCTTTGCTCATATAAGGTCTCATTCTGCCATTAAACAATTCGGTTGTCATGGCAGCGGGGGTGGGGCGTTGGTAGGGGGCGTGTCTGGTATAGGGCAGATTGGGGCGGGGCTGTCATGCAGTGCTTGTCTCATCCCTGTAATTTCCTGCTGATGCCACCTGGTGGACAGCATTGGTCAGTACACGCTGAGAATGCTACATTTGCATTGTACTGTGGAAGCTGCTGGTACTACTGGTGCTTCCTGACTGCTGTCCCTATGAGGTATGCAGTATGTCACATGGTGGGGGAGGAACATTTTATATATGTATATGCACTGCTCAAAAAATAAAGGGAACTGTGCGGCCCTCCAAACAAATGCCACCCCACACCATTACTGACCCACTACCAAACCGGTCATGCTGAGGGATGTTGCAGGCAGCAGATCGCTCTCCACGGCGTCTCCAGACTCTGTCACGTCTGTTACATGTGCTCAGTGTGAACCTGCTTTCATCTGTGAAGAGCACAGGGCGCCAGTGGCGACTTTGCCAATCCTGGTGTTCTGTGGCATTTCTTTGGATGGCCGCACAGCCCTCCTTGTGCTCGGCAGAGGTAGCCTGACTGCCATTAGGTACCGAGATGAGATCCTCAGACCCCTTGTGAGACCATATGCTGGTGCGGTTGGCCCTGGGTTCCTCCTAATGCCGGACAATGCCAGACCTCATGTGGCTGGAGTGTGTCAGCAGTTCCTGCAAGATGAAGGCATTGAAGCTATGGACTGGCCCGCCCGTTCCCCAGACCTGAATCCGGGACACATCTGGGACATCATGTCTCGCTCCATCCATAAAACGGACAAACAACACAAATATTGGTTCTATCTTTTACACATTTGGGGTAGCCCTTAAGAGGGCCATTGGGTCAAAGAGAGAGAGAGAAGAGAGAGGGGAGGGAGAGAAGAGAGAGGGAAGGGAGAGATACCGGGAGATACCAAGAGAGAGAAAAAAGAGAGACCCAACCAGTGCAAGGCTAAGCCGGGCAGGCGGCAGCGGCTATTTATACCCACTGCTGATCTCTGATTGGTGGAAAATCTGGGTATGGCTGCTCTGATTGGTGGAAAAACTGGGTGTGGCTGCTCTGTGATTGGTCAGCATTATGACCTCACAGTGGCGATGACTCATACCTCCTGGGTGGTTGTTTTTAATGTATTTTTTGTTGTAACATTTTGTATGGCTGTTTGGTGCAGGATGTGGGGTCGGGAGTATTTTAACCCCTGCACACCCCCATGACCATATGCCTCGACCCGTAGAAGCGTGATAGACACGCGAAACGGCCGTCGTCCGCAAAAGGCGCAGCTTCCCTGTATTTTTAATGGAAATGGAATAAAAGAAGATTTTATTAAATCGGTGTGCCACCTCGCTTTCTTCATGTATGAGTAGTATAATAATGATGATTTATCCTGGGGATGGGTTATCAATATCAGATCGGTGGGGCTCTGACACGCGGCACCGGCTCTACCCATCAGCTGATTGCAGCGCTCAAGTGTAAATAGTGTGAAGATTGAACATCACAGCTCCATTCACTGTACTGTGGGTCCTGCAGATCAGCTAATATTCATGTAATAGGAGCTGATCTGCAGCACCAGGGAGCGGCCACTACAGAGTGAACAGATCAGTGATTTTTCAGCTCCTCAACACTGTTTACATCTGACCTCGGCCGAAGCTGCAAACAGCTGATTAGTGGAGGTGCCGTGTGCCGGACCACCACAAATCTGATATTAATGAGCTAACCAGGGGATAAGCCATCAAAATGTTTGTCCTGGAAAATCCCTTTAAGGCCCACCTGCACATAATAATATATATATATATATATATATATATATATATATATATATATAGCAAAGAGTGGGAAGGGGTTAATCAAAGGCTCATAAAACGGACAAACAACACAAATATTGGTTCTATCTTTTACACATTTGGGGTAGCCCTTAAGAGGGCCGTTGGGTCAAAGAGAGAGAGAGAGAAGAGAGAGGGGAGGGAGAGATACCGGGAGATACCAAGAGAGAGAAAAAGAGAGAGACCCAACCAGTGCAAGGCTAAGCCGGGCAGGCGGCAGCAGCTATTTATACCCACTGCTGATCTCTGATTGGTGGAAAATCTGGGTGTGGCTGCTATTTATACCCACTGCTTATCTCTGATTGGTGGAAAATCTGGGGGTGCCTGCTCTGTGATTGGTGGAAAATCTGGGCATGGCTGCTCTGTGATTGGTCAGCATTATGACCTCACAGTGGCGATGACTCATACCTCCTGGGTGGTTCTTCTGGGCAATTCTGTTTTCTGATTGGTGGAAATTCTAATCAGCATTATGACCTCACAGTGGCCGTGACTCATGTTTCATGGACTGTTCTATCTGGGTGACCTGAAACATGCTGATCTCTGATTGGTTGAAATTCAAGTCATCTTCATGACATCACAATCGAGAAGAATGAATATCCAATTTACTTAATATAAATGACCAGCAATGCTGTTCTCTTAATGGTGGAAATTCAAGTCATCTTCATGACATCACAATCAGCATGTTATTACTGCCGATATGTCCAATTTTTTTCCTAAATTTCCTACGTTTGTCCTAATTTATTAGCACATATATACCACTCATTCCTACAATCAAAGGATCAGGAAACCCCTCTGAAATCAATATCCTACAATTTACCCCAACAGCAAAAAAACAACTATACACAAAATACCAAAAGGTATATCAGATTATTAATGAGCAAATAAAAGACACATAAAAATAATTTTTAGAAATGTGTAGAAAAAATGCTGTAAAGTAAGAATGCTTCAAAAATAGAAATGTTAATGATCTATTTAATCAATTAACAAAATACAAGTGAATGAACAAACGAAAAATCTAGATCCAATCAATATTTGGTGTGACCAACTTTTCACTTTAAAACAGCGTCAATTCTTCTAGGTACACCTGCACAAAGTCAGGGATTTTGTAATAATGCAGTCAGGTGTCTGGTCATACACCATGGCAAGACTGAGCAAGAATACACAAGGAAGTTATACTACATCAGCAAGGTCTCTAAGGCACAAATTTCAAAGCAGATTGAGGGTTCAAGATGTGTCATTCAAGCACTAGTGAAGAAGCACAAGAAAATGTGCAAGGTTGAGGTCAATAGATGCAGTGGTCGGCCAAGGAAACTTAGTGCAGCAGATGTATGACACATTATGGTTACTTTCCTTCAAAAGCGGAAGATGTCCAGCAGTGCCATCAGCTCAGAACTGGCAGCAACCAGTGGGACTCAGCTTCACTCATCTACTGTTCAGAGAAGACTGGCCAGAAGTGGTCTTCATAGCAGAATTATGGTGAAAAAGCCATATCTTCCACATCAAAACAAGGCCAAGTGACGCTGAGTCACTGCATTAAAACAGAGAAAACGGGGAAGGAGGGGGGGGGATTGGCAAGATGTGCGCGGTTGAGCCAAAATATGAAAAATGTGGTTGTTACTGTAGGGAGTTTGTTCACTGAAGGGCTGGAGAGCAGAACAATAATGAGTGTCTGTGGTCAATAGTGATGCATAACCACGGTGAAGGGTCCTGTAAGTTTGGGGCTGCATTTCAGCAAATGGAGTTGGGAATTGGGTCAGACCTCATGCTATAACATTTTCCCCCATCATGGGCCCCTCTCTGGCATATTGTCCCCATTCTGGCATAATTTCCCTCATTCTGGTTTAAGACATCGCTGTTTGCTCCGCTGCACCTCCTGCATTCTTCAATATCCAGATCCATATTCCAGTTTGTCTTCTCTTCTGCACTACGTGAGTCCACAATCAACTGAGGAATACCTACGTCTGCTTACTATCCTTATTTCTGTTTGCATACTACTGTACCTAAGTAAACTTGGACTATCGTTAACGTTTACATACCCTAATAGTAATGAAGGCCGTGCCTTACAGATTAGGTTCTAAGAAGTATTGTTTGGAATGAACTTACCTTCATAAACTGTTTGCTGTGATCTTTTGCACTTGAGTTTAAAATAGACTTTCACACTACTCTTGTCTCAGTCTCTGCTTTTGGCCCACGCCATTGGACTTCAGGGTATCTACTAACATCGTAACAGGCAGTTCCTTTGAGCTCATGATTCTCATTTGGTCTGACATGCACTGTGAGCTGTGAGGTCTTATATAGACAGGTGTGTGCCTTTCCAAATCAAGTCCTATCAGTTTAATTAAACACAGCTGGACTCCAATGAAAGAGTAGAACCATCTCAAGGAGGATCACAAGGAAATGGACAGCATGTGACTTAAATATGAGCAAAGGGTCTGAATACTTATGACTAGAGATGAGCGTTGTTCTACTCGAACTGTTCGCCAATCTCAAATTCGAGCTGTTTTGGGCGGTGTTCGAGCCGTTCGGCGAACACGAACAATTTGAGAAAAATTCGGCTGTTCGAGGTTATGTTCGATAACTGTTCGTGCACCAAAATCATAACTGGATTTTTTCTCAGTAATGATGAAAATTAATGTTAATACGCAGTTTGAGTGTACAGCGGGGTGGGGGGAGGGGCAGGGGATGGATCTCTGCAGGAACAATGAAGATCTCCATTTTTTTTTCTCTTTCCCGCATTTGCAGTGGGGAGGTGCAATCTGTCAGCCTATCAGCAGCGCACACACGGAGCGAAGTGCTTTTTTTCACACAAGCAAGGGCATGTGTGATTGGCAGTGTATGTCACATGTCCTTGCCCTATAAGACCAAGCCATTTTCCCCGTCGCCACCATTTTCTCACTGCTGCAGCTGCGTGTTAGACGGCACCGCTGTTGCTGTGTGCGCTATACCTTGTTAATTTCAAGCCAATTTTCGCACAAATATACAGATAGCTTGGGAGTAGGGAATAGTTGTGATTGCAGTCCTTTTAAGGACTAGGTTACAGCATTTCCTACGACTTTTATCAGGGAGGTCTGTGCTCTTAAATAGATAGGTTGTGGGAGTAAAGACTAATTGTAATTGGAGTCCTTTTCAGGACTAGGTTACATCAGTTCCTATCAGTTTTTGCCAGGCAGGTCTGTGCCAGTGCTGTGCAAGTTTTTTTCACAGCATTTGGCTGAATCTAGCAAAGCTAATCCTTTTTGGCCTATTGCAGAGTGTGTTAGTCAGTGGAGTAGCCTATCTGTGTTGCAAGATATACCACCTGTGTATAGAATACCAATTTTTTTACTGCACCTAGTGAAGTAAAATCTTTTGGGCATAGCATCATTCTATTAGTCCATCTATACTGACCTCCATCAGGTTGCAAATTAAAACTAATTTTTATCTGCATCTACAGTACCTCTGAAAAAATATTTGGGCTTCTAGCAGTGTGTGGGACTTGTTCTATTAGTCCATCTATACTGACCTCCATCAGGTTGCAAACTGAATATATTTTTTTCTGCATCTACCTCTGAAAAAATATTTGGCCTTCTAGTAGTGTGTCGGACTTTCTCTATTAGTCCATCTATACTGACCTCCATCAGGTTGCAAATTAAAAATAATTTTTATCTGCATCTACAGTACCTCTGAAAAAATATTTGGGCTTCTAGCTGTGTGCGGGACTTGTTGTATTAGTCCATCTATACTGACCTCCATCAGGTTGCAAACTGAATATATTTTTTTCTGCATCTACCTCTGAAAAAATATTTGGCCTTCTAGTAGTGTGTCGGACTTTCTCTAATAGTCCATCTATACTGACCTCCATCAGGTTGCAAATTAAAACTAATTTTTATCTGCATCTACAGTACCTCTGAAAAAATATTTGGGCTTCTAGCAGTGTGTGGGACTTGTTCTATTAGTCCATCTATACTGACCTCCATCAGGTTGCAAACTGAATATATTTTTTTCTGCATCTACCTCTGAAAAAATATTGGGCTTCTAGCTGTGTGTGGGTCTTGTTCTATTAATCCATCTATACTGACCTCCATCAGGTTGCAAACTGAATATATTTTTTTCTGCATCTACCTCTGAAAAAATATTTGGCCTTCTAGTAGTGTTGTCGGACTTTCTCTATTAGTCCATCTATACTGACCTCCATCAGGTTGCAAATTAAAAATAATTTTTATCTGCATCTACAGTACCTCTGAAAAAATATTTGGGCTTCTAGCTGTGTGCGGGACTTGTTGTATTAGTCCATCTATACTGACCTCCATCAGAATGCAAACTGAATATAATTTTTTTCTGCATCTAGCTCTGAAAAAATATTTGGACTTCTAGTAGTGTGTCGGACTTTCTCTATTAGTCCATCTATACTGACCTCCATCAGGTTGCAAATTAAAACTAATTTTTATCTGCATCTACAGTACCTCTGAAAAAATATTTGGGCTTCTAGCAGTGTGTGGGTCTTGTTCTATTAGTCCATCTATACTGACCTCCATCAGGTTGCAAATTCAAAATAATTTTTTTCTGCATCTAACCCAGCCAATAGTTTTGGCCTAATACCACAGTTTGGCCACTCAGCTCTGCTCTGTTACCATCCATTGTTTTTTTGTGCAAACAACTCCAGAGTTGTGAATTAGTTAACCACCAAAATGAGTGGAAAAAGGCCTGCTGCTGGTGGAAAGGGGAATAGGCGTGTTGGGAAGGGGAAAAAAGGTTGTGTCCGTGGGGTAGGTGTTAAAGCAACAGTAACATCTGCAGAAGAAAGACCATCTTCCAGCCAAACTAAAATGTCTACTTCTTTTAGCGGACAATGTGATAAGATCCCTTTCTTACGGCCACGCCAATCGCTACAAATTCCAGATGAGGCACAAAAACAGCAGGTGCTTCAACGGATATCAAGTGCTCCTTTAAGTGGGCTCTCCTCCACATCAACTTCAACATCACAAATACTCCAGTCCTCAAAGGTGTCACCCAAATCGCACTTGCTTCCTCACAGCTCCCAAATCTCCAGCTGCCCGTCTGAGTATGAGGTAGAACAGATGGTTGAGTCTGCAGAGCTGTTTACTCATACTATAGCCTGGGAATCAGAGGTCGACTCCAGCGCTTCTGTGAATCCAGACGAGGAAATGATCTGCACTGATGCCCAGAATCTTTATGAGTCGGATCCAGGACCAGACGCAGAAGGTTCTGACCATAATGTAGACCCTCATTCCCAAACTGTAACTCCTGTTGGTGGAGACAATGAGGAAGACGATGATAAGACTCAAATACCTGATTGGAGCGACAACTTTAGTTTTTTGTCAGGGCAGGAACAGGTTGGCTCTGAGGACAACGGGTGTGATAACGCACAGGGTGATGATGATGAGGTCGGAGATCCCACTTACTGTCAACCCACAGTCAGCCAAGAGATGAGGTCAGCAGAGGAGGTGGAGGAAGATGCTAGTGACGACGAGGTCAGGTTGCGCCTTCCTGGACAGAGACGTAGTACTGGAAGCACGTCAACAACTGCATCCTCAAACACAACTCTGCCTCTCACCACAAGTCGTGGTGGCTCTTCAGGTCGCATGGGTGCTAAGCCTTGCATAGCCTGGGCATTTTTTCAGATCGATAAAGATGACCCAACTCGTGTTATCTGTAACATTTGTCAGCAAAAGCTAAGTAGAGGCCAAAAAATACATAGTTTGAGTACTTCATGCATGAACCGGCACATGGACATGAAGCATAAGTTGCAGTGGGAAGCTCAGTGTGCTACAATGCGGCCTAGCCGGCCGGGCCAACCACCGTCTGCCATATCTTGTGCATCCGCGGCCTCTTCATCCTCTGTGACTGGGGGGACAGCAGTCACACCTGTTTTGGGGCGCAGACCTGCCACCTCTTTACCCGCAACAGCCAGCGTGATTGGCAGGTCATCATTTTCTTTGGAGGTGGTAACACCAGCTGGTGTTGAGCGCTGTCCGACATCGATAGCACCACCTTTGGATGAAGGCAACCTAACATGTCCGCCTGCATCTTCCTCACAGACCGGCAGTTTGCCGGGGACACCCTTATCAACCCCGTCTAAGCACAATAGCCAGCCCTCGGTCCCTCAGATGTGGACAAGTAAAAGACCATTTCCTCCTAGCCATGAGAAAGCTAAGAGGTTGAATTTCACCATCTGCAAGCTCTTGGCTACAGAAATGCTTCCTTTCCGCCTGGTGGACACAGAGGATTTTCGAGACCTTATGTCCGTCGCAGTGCCCCAGTACCAGATGCCCAGTCGGCACTACTTCTCAAAGAAAGGTGTGCCTGCGCTCCACCAGCATGTCGCACACAACATCACCGCTTCTTTGAGAAACTCTGTGTGTGACAGGGTGCATTTCACCACAGACACTTGGACGAGTAGGCATGGACAGGGGCGTTACATGTCGCTGACTGGGCACTGGGTAACTATGGTGACAGCAGGACAAGGGGCTGCTGTCCAAGTCTTGCCGTCCCCACGAGTTGTGCGTCAATCCTCTTTATGTCAAAGTTCCACCACTGCTTCTGCCTCCTCAACCTCCTCTCGGTCTTCCACCTGCACCCAAAGCCTGTCTGGTCATGCCACAAGCTTTCTAACTGCGCAGAAGGGATCCTGCACACCTCCTTACTATGCTGGCAGTAGGCCTCAACGTCATCAGGCGGTTTTTACATTGAAATGTCTGGGAAATGTGAGTCACACAGCTGAGGAGTTGTGGTCAGCTCTGGAGAACCAATTTCATGAATGGTTGTCTCCACTGGACCTGAAACCAGGGAAGGCCGTGTGCGACAATGCTGCAAACCTGGGTGCGGCCCTTCGCCGGGGCAATGTCACACACGTGCCTTGTATGGCTCACGTGTTGAACCTGGTTGTCCAGCAATTTTTAGCCCACTATCCCAGACTAGATGGCCTTCTGCAGAGGGCACGGTCGCTGTGTGCTCACTTCCGCCGTTCGCATCCCGCAGCTCAGCGACTTACATCTCTACAGAAGTCGTTGGGCCTGCCACTTCACCGGCTAAAATGCGATGTGCCTACCCGGTGGAATTCAACTCTGCACATGTTGCAGCGACTGTGGCAGCACCGACAAGCCCTGGTGCAATACGTTCTGACGTATAGCCTGGGCCAACGAGATTCAGAGGTGGGGCAAATCACGCTGGAGGAGTGGTCTCAGATCAGGGACCTATGCACCCTTCTGCACAGTTTTGAAATGGCGACGAAGATGTTTAGTGCTGACGATGCCATTATCAGCATGACTATTCCGGTGATTTACATGCTGGAGCACATGTTAAACAGAATTCGGAGTCAGGTGGTGGCACAAGAGGAGGTGGAGGAAGTAGAGGAGGAGGAGTTGTATGCGGAAGGGCTAACATCTGCAAGGTCCAGAAGGTCGGCAGCACCAAGGCGGCAGGCATGTGAGGGTGGGGGAGATGGTTTTACCAGGGCGCATGGTAGCAGCCAAACTAGTGAGGAAGGTGCAGGAGCCCAGGAAGAAGTGGAGGACGAACTGATGGAAGACTCATCAGATGAGGGAGACCTTGATCACATTTCTGTTGTGCGAGGTTGGGGGGAGAGGACAGAGGAAGGAAGCATGATTGTTACCTCGCCACCAACACAACAGGGACTTGGTGCTCCTGGATGCGCAACACACATGAGTGCCTTCTTGCTGCACTACCTGCAACATGACCCTCGAATTGTGAGAATTAGAAATAATCCTGACTACTGGGTTGCCACACTGTTAGATCCCCGGTACAAAAGTAAATTTGCAGAAATTATTCCTGCCATAGAAAGGGATGCACGCATGCAGGAGTATCAGCAGAGACTGTTGCAGAATCTTACATGTGCTTTTCCACAAAATACCAGTGGTGCACGTAGTGAATCTCACAGTTCCAACTTGCCAACCGTGGGACCGTCAAGTGTTCAGCACTCAAACCGTAACAGAACCACAGTATCTGCTGGTAACATCAATTTTGCGGAATCATTTCACCACTTTTTTAGCCCATCCTTTGCAAGGCCACAGGAGACAAGAAGTCTGACACATAGTCAACGCCTAGAGACGATGGTACAGGAGTATCTCCAAGTAAACATTGAAACCACGACTGTGTCACTGGACCCTTGCTCTTTTTGGGCTTCCAATCTGGATAAATGGCCGGAGCTAGCCACTTACGCCTTGGAGATCTTGTCATGCCCCGCAGCCAGCGTTCTGTCTGAACGTGTGTTCAGCGCTGCTGGTGGTGTGCTGACAGATAAGCGCACGCGGCTCTCCACTGATAATGTAGACAGACTCACGTTCATAAAGATGAACAAATCATGGATCCGAAACGACTTTTCTACCCCTGTGTCATCCTGGGGAGAGTAAAAGCTTGATGATTGGTTAAAATCACCCTACCAACCGTTTTAAGCTTTCAAATTACTAATCATGTTTATCTGTATCTTGACTGGAAAATAATTTGGGCTTTGTAGCAGTGTGCAGCACTGATCCTATTAGGCCATCTATAATAAGCTCCACCAGATTTAAAATTAAAAATAATTTTTAGCTGCATCTAGCCCGGAAAATAATTTTGGGGCTCCGAGATGCGCAAGACACATAAGTGCCTTCTTGCTGCACTACCTGCAGCATGACCCTCATATTGTCAGAATTCGAAGTAATCATGACTACTGGGTTGCCACACTCTTAGATCCCCCAAACTTTTCGATCAACCTTTTCATTTTAATAAAGACCAAAAAATGGTCATTTTTGAAATTATAAGCATTAGCAGGTTGTTAGAAACTGAAATCAAACAGTTTTCAACTCAAAACTTTATTCTAGGTGATGTTACATTTTCACATAGGACCCCTTGTTCGAAAGGAGCTTCTGAACTCTCTCGTCCATTGAATTTGTCAGGTTTTGGATGGTTTCTGCTTCAATTGTTTTGCATGAGGACAGAATACCCTCCCAGAGCTGTTGCTTAGATGTGAACTGCCTCCCGCCATCATAGACACTCCTTTTAATGATGCTCCAAAGGTTCTGAATGGGGTAGAGGTCAGGGGAGCATGGGGGTCACACCATAAGTTTGTCCCCTTTTATGCCCATATCAGCCAGAGATGCAGATGTTTTATGTGCAGCATGAGATGGTGCATTATCATGCAGAAAAATGATCATGCTGTGAAATACACGGTTCTTCTTCTTGAACCATGGCAGGAAGTGCTGTTTGAGAAAATCCACATACATTATGGAGTTCATCTTTAGCGCCTTCAGGGATCCTAAAGGGGCCGACAATCTCTCTCCCCATGATTCCAGCCCAAAACATTACTCCACCTCCTCCTTGTTGGCGCTGTAGCCGTGTTTGCGTGGGGTGTCCATCAACCAGCCATCCTCCACTCCATCCATCTGGACCATCGAGCGCTGCACGGCACTCATCCGTGAACAAAACAGTTTTGAAATCAGTCTTCATGTAATGTTTGGCCCACTGGAGCCGTTTCTGCTTGTGTGAAGTGGATAGAGGAGGTCGACAGGATGGCGTATGCACAGCTGCAAACCTCTGAAGGACCCTGCATCTTGTTGTTCGGGGGACGTTGGAGGCACAAGCAGCTTCAAAAACTTGTCTGCTGCTATGACAAGGCTTTTTTGCCGCTGCTCTTTCAACCTGACGTAATTGCCTGTAGGAAAGAGTCCTCAATTTGCCCTTATCAGCACGCACACGTGTGTACTGTGAATCAGCTACATACTTCTTGATTGCCAAGACACTTCATCCTGATCATCGCACAATGTTGATTGTAGTCATGCCTTGACCTAAACACTCCACAATTTGTTGCTTCTCAGCAGCCGACACATCCTTTTTCTTTCCCATTTTGGCAGAAAATGTAGGCTGCTTAATAATGTGAGAGAGCCTTCTTAAGTAGTCTTGCCTTTCATTGGACACACCTGCCAAACTAATTAGCACAGGTGTCTGCAATTGCTTACAGTAATATAAAGAGCCCTGACACACATCACCATCAATGAGTTTAACTGACAAACAAACAAATTCTTCCCTTATCACTCCTAAACACTTTTTGCATAATAATTTGGAACGCGGTGTACATGTGCTTTTCCACAAAACACCAGTGGTTCACGTAGTGAATCTTACAGTTCTAACTTGCCAACCGTGGTCTGTATGGAATTGTTCAATAAAGGGCCCAAAATTAAGATAACATAGATGGGAGAGGTCTCTATGAATAGGAATTCCTAAGTATTTGATACCCTGTGAGGGCCAGGCAAAGGGAAAGTTGGACTGGATGGAATCCTATATGGATTTGGGGAGGGAGACATCGAGGGCCTCAGACTTCGCTGCATTGATTTTAAAATTTTACCATGTAACAAAGTGATCTATTTCAGCCATAACAGCAGGGATGGATATATGTGATTGAGTGATATATACTAGGACATCATCAGCAAATAGAGAGCACTTGTACTCGGTGCCTCCCACCTCAATCCACCTAATATTGGGGTTATGGCGAATTGATGAGAGCAGGTGCTCCGTCACTAGGATGTATAAGAGAGGGGACAGAGGACATCCCTGCCTTGTCCCATTGGTGATTGTGAAAGGTGATGAAAATGTTCTGACGGACCCCCTGGGCCTTGGGACACCCGGAGCCGGACCCTTTTTGGTGGATGCTGGTGGTTGTAGTCTTCGTGGCGGCGATCCGGTTCCGTGGCTCAGGGCGGTCAAACCAGTGGCGGAACTATTTATGTGGTTTTGATGTTTAAATGTCCGACTACGCCACCCGTGGATTGCGGTCAGAGTGAACCGCCGCTACAGGGCAGACCGCTAAGGCTGGTGTTGTGGGTGCAGCAGAGCGTAGCATAACTCCCCACGGGAGGAGTATAGCCTCAGGGCAGTGTATGCGGAGGATGGGGGTGATGGTGCAGGGCAGCAGCAGTAACGACACGGAGTCAGTGATGCAGTTCAGGGCCTTTACTCACAGTTCTTATTATCCAGACCACGTCTGCAGGTAACGGCTGCCCACGTCGTACTGTGCTCACCAGGTGAGGGGCTCAGACAACTCCCAGATAACTTTGGAGCGCTTCACAGGACCCCCTTTGTGTGTCCTTTGTCTGGCCTTTCTTACCAACACTTCTGTCCGGCTGCCTCGGGCCTCCTCTTGGTAAACTTGGCGCCAGTTTCCCTGACCCTATGTGGTGCCTTCCTAGCGGGTGGAGCAAGGGGCTGCGCCACATAAAATGTCAGAGCCTCCGGTTTCTAGCTGAGGGTCGTTTCCTGCCTCCACTAGTTCGGGGACCGGTCTCCCCCTTTGGCCTGACCCCTCCACGCAGGTGGATTCGGGCGTGCGGTGGCGACTCGCCCGTCCGCACCCCTGGGATCCCTTCATTCCTCGTTCCTGGAGCCTTCTCCGCTCCTCTTCCTTCCTTCTCCCTCTTGCAGGCCTGGGCCTCTGTTACTAGGCCCGCCTCCGGAGCAGAGCTCATGCAGAGCCCCTGCTCCCTGCCACTTCTGCTCAGACTTCTCTGCACTGAACTAAGATGGTGCCCACCTTTTATACTCCCTTCTCAATGCACCCAGGAACTGCTTCCTCCCTGCTCCTGCACTGCAGGGTTCCCCTTCCTCAGTGTTCCCTCCCCCCACTCCAGCCAGGGACAGGGACTGTCGTGCCCATCTCAGGGGCATATTGGTCGCCCTGCCCCACGGCAATGTGGTGTAATGCATGCAGGTGTCGGGTCCTGATCCACACTCCATCCTTATCTGAGAGTGAGATATCACACCTCTGGGTGAGGTGCAATACGTCTGTAGCAACCGAGCCCTCGGTGCTACAGTTCCATTTATCTTCAGCCTAGGTGACGTATTGTGATACAGGGCCGTGATTTTGGCTATAAAAGGGTCCCCTAGACCCCTACCCCAAGCTTTTTAAGAGAATCATATATGGCGTGCCAGGAGACTCTATGGAATGCTTTCTCAGCATCCAACGAGAGTATCTACTTACAAATTTTTAACTGCATCTAGCCCAGGAAATACTTTGTGCCTAGTAGCAGTGTCTGCTAGTCAGCGGATTATCCCGGCTGTTAAGCAAGCTACACCACCTGTAGTTTGGACACTTAATTTTTTCAAAGGAAATGCTTCGGGACCACGGGATACTTAGTGAAGAGCATCAGGAGGCACCCCAAGGCATAGGGGCTGGGACTGGCACTAGGATGCCTTGCGGTGGACAGCCGAGCTCGATCCTTATAAAAGCTTTTTAACTGCAGCAGCTTTAGTGGACGCTACTGGAGCTGGAATTACGCGGCTGCTGGCATGAGACTTGCCCTCCAATAGATCCTTGTAAATGGATTTAAAGTGTATTCATTCAAATTAGAGGGACAATTTAAATTAAAAAGCTTAGAGCTGCCTCCACCACAGGGGGGCTCTCTCGACCAACCAGCGGACAGGCACCAGTATTGGGAGAGGGGGGCTGGCCGTCAGGGTTCACCGCGGCTCTGGCACAAACCCGGCGACACGGAGGTGGCACGGGCAGGATCGGACTGGCCGTCTCGGCTTCTCACTTTTTGGATTTTAGAAGGGCATGACATGCCTATATCTGTGTCTCCCCCTCCTTTTACTCCTCCACCTCTTTTCTTTTCGCATGACTATATGTACTTGTCACTTTTCCATGTGTTAGTTGTGTCTTCTGAGCAGTTTGTCAGCTTTTGGACACCTTTGAAGGTGTTTTCTATGTGTTTCTATGTGTTTTTGTTTGCCTGCCATTGGTTTTAACGGTGTTCGACGAACAGTTCGACGAACAGTTCGGCGAACACACGGGTGTTCGACGAACCGAACCGAACTCGAACACTACGGGGGTGGCTCAACACTACTCCTGAGGGCATGCAGAATAATGTACACCCTGTCCTAGGAGCTTACAATCTAATATATACAATATACAGACTGCTCCTGAGGGCATGCAGAATAATGTACACCCTGTCCTAGGAGCTTACAGCCTAAGATATAATATACAGGCTGCTCCTGAGGGCATGCAGAATAATGTACACCCTGTCCTAGAAGCTTACAATCTAATAAACAATATACAGACTGCTCCTGAGGGCATGCAGAATAATGTACACCTTGTCGTAGGAGCTTACAATTTAATAAATAATATACAGACTGCTCCTGAGGGCATGCAGAATAATGCACATCCTGTCCTAGGAGCTTACAATCTAATATACAATGTACAGACTGTTCCTGAGGGCATGCAGAATAATGCACACCCTGTCCTAGGAGCTTACAATCTAATATACAATGTACAGACTGCTCCTGAGGGCATGCAGAATAATGCACACCCTGTCCCAGGAGCTTACAATCTAATATATAATATACAGGCTGCTCCTGAGGGCATGCAGAATAATGCACACCCGGCCCTAGTAGCTTACACTCTAATACACAGTATACAGACTGCTCCTGAGGACAAGCAGAATAATGTACACCTTGTCCTAGGAGCTTACAATCTAATATATAATATACAGACTGCTTCTGAGGGCATGCAGAATAATGTACACCCTGTCCTAGGAGCTTACAATCTAATATATAATATACAGACTGCTCCTGAGGGCATGGAGAATAATGCACACCCTGTCCTAGGAGCGTACAGCCTAATATATAATATACAGGCTGCTCCTGAGGGCATGGAGAATAATGTAGACCCTGTCCGAGGAGCTTACAATCTAATATACAGTACACAGACTGCTCCTGAGGGCATGCAGAATAATGTACACCCTGTCCTTGGAGCTTACAATCTAATATATAATATACAGACTGCACCTGAGGGCATGCAGAATAATGTACACCCTGTCCTAGGAGCTTACAATCTAATATACATTGTACAGACTGCTCCTGAGGGCATGCAGAATAATGTACACCCTGTCCAACGATCTTACAATCTAATATAATATACAGGCTGCTCCTGAGGGCATGCAGAATAATGTACACCCTGTCCTAGGAGCTTACAATGTAATATATAAAATACAGGCTGCTCCTGAGGGCATGCAGAATAATGTACACCCTGTCCTAGGAGCTAACAATCTAATATACAATATACAGACTGCTCCTGAGGGCATACAGAATAATGTACACCCTGTGCTAGGAGCTTACAATCTAATAAACAGTACACAGACTGCTCCTGAGGGCATGCAGAATAATGTAAACCTTGTCCTAGGAGCCTACAATCTAATATATAATATACAGGCTGCTCCTGAGGGCATGCAGAATAATGTACACCCTGTTCTAGGAGCCTACAATCTAATATATAATATACAGACGGCTCCTGAGGGCATGCAGAATAATGTACACCCTTTCCTAGGAGCTTACAATCTAATATACAATGTACAGACTGCTCCTGAGGGCATGCAGAATAATGTACACCCTGTACTAGGGAGCTTACAATCTAATATAATATACAGGCTGCTCCTGAGGGCATGCAGAATAATGTACACCCTGTCCTAGGAGCTTACAATCTAATATACAATGTACAGACTGCTCCTGAGGGCATGCAGAATAATGTACACCCTGTCCTAGGAGCTTACAATCTAATATAATGTACAGGCTGCTCCTGAGGGCATGCAGAATAATGTACACCCTGTCCTAGGAGCTTACAATCTAATATATAAAATACAGGCTGCTCCTGAGGGCATGCAGAATAATGTACACACTGTCCTAGGAGCTTACAATCTAATATACAATATACAGACTGCTCCTGAGGGCATGCAGAATAATGTACACCCTGTCCCAGGAGCTTTCAATCTAATATATAATATACAGGCTGCTCCTGAGGGCATGCAGAATAATGCACACCCTGCCCTAGGAGCTTACACTCTAATACACAGTATACAGACTGATCCTGAGGACATGCAGAATAATGTACACCTTGTCCTAGGAGCTTACAATCTAATATATAATATACAGACTGCTCCTGAGGGCATGCAGAATAATGTACACCCTGTCCTAGGAGCTTACAATCTAATATACAATGTACAGACTGCTCCTGAGGGCATGCAGAATAATGTACACCCTGTCCTAGGACCTTACAATCTAATATACAATGAACAGACTGCTCCTGAGGGCATGCAGAATAATGTACACCCTGTCCTAGGATCTTAGAATCTAATATAATATACAGGCTGCTCCTGAGGGCATGCAGAATAATGTACACCCTGTCCTAGGAGCTTACAATCTAATATACAATATACAGACTGCTCCTGAGGGCATGCAGAATAATGTACACCCTGTCCTAGGAGCTTACAATCTAATATACAATATACAGACTGCTCCTGAGGGCATGCAGAATAATGTACACCCTGTCCTAGGAGCTTACAATCTAATATATAAAATACAGGCTGCTCCTGAGGGCATGCAGAATAATGCACATCCTGTCCTAGGAGCTTACAATCTAATATACAATGCACAGACTGCTCCTGAGGGCATGCAGAATAATGTACACCCTGTCCTAGGAGCTTACAATCTAATATACAATATACAGACTGCTGCTGAGGGCATGCAGAATAATGCACATCCTGTCCTAGGAGCTTACAATCTAATATACAATGTACAGACTGTTCCTGAGGGCATGCAGAATAATGCACACCCTGTCCTAGGAGCTTACAATCTAATATACAATGTACAGACTGCTCCTGAGGGCATGCAGAATAGTGTACACCCTGTCCTAGGAGCTTACAATCTAATATATACAATATACAGTCTTCTACTGAGGGCATGCAGAATAATGTACACCCTGTCCTAGGAGCTTACAATCTAATAAACAATATACAGACTGCTCCTGAGGGCATGCAGAATAATGTACACCTTGTCGTAGGAGCTTACAATCTAATAAATAATATACAGACTGCTCCTGAGGGCATGCAGAATAATGTACACCCTGTCCTAGGAGCTTACAATCTAATATATAATATACAGACTGCTCCTGAGGGCATGCAGAATAATGTACACCCTGTCCGAGGAGCTTACAATCTAATATACAGTATACAGACTGCTCCTGAGGGCATGCAGAATAATGTACACCCTGTCGTAGGAGCTTACAATCTAATATATAATATACAGACTGCTGAGAGCATGCAGAATAATGTACACCCTGTCCTAGGAGCTTACAATCTAATAAACAATGTACAGACTGCTCCTGAGGGCATGCAGAATAATGTACACCCTGTCCTAGGATCTTACAATCTAATATAATATACAGGCTGCTCCTGAGGGCATGCAGAATAATGTACACCCTGTCCTAGGAGTTTACAATCTTATATATAAAATACAGGCTGCTCCTGAGGGCATGCAGAATAATGTACACACTGTCCTAGGAGCTTACAATCTAATATACAATATACAGACTGCTCCTGAGGGCATGGAGAATAATGCACATCCTGTCCTAGGAGCTTACAATCTAATATACAATATACAGACTGCTCCTGAGGGCATGCAGAATAATGCACATCCTGTCCTAGGAGCTTACAATCTAATATACAATGCACACACTGCTCCTGAGGGCATGCAGAATAATGTACACCCTGTCCTAGGAGCTTACAATTTAATATACAATATACAGACTGCTCCTGAGGGCATGCAGAATAATGCACATCCTGTCCTAGGAGCTTACAATCTAATCTGCAATGTACAGACTGTTCCTGAGGGCATGCAGAATAATGTACACCCTGTCCCAGGAGCTAACAATCTACTATATAATATACAGGCTGCTCCTGAGGGCATGCAGAATAATGCACACCCTGCCCTAGGAGCTTACACTCTAATACACAGTATACAGACTGCTCCTGAGGACATGCAGAATAATGTACACCTTGTCCTAGGAGCTTACAATCTAATATATAATATACAGACTGCTCCTGAGGGCATGCAGAATAATGCACACCCTGCCCTAGGAGCTTACACTCTAATACACAGTATACAGACTGCTCCTGAGGACATGCAGAATAATGTACACCTTGTCCTAGGAGCTTACATTCTAATATATAATATACAGACTGCTCCTGAGGGCATGCAGAATAATGTACACCCTGTCCTAGGAGCTTACAATCTAATATATAATATACAGACTGCTTCTGAGGGCATGCAGAATAATGCACACCCTGTCCTAGGAGCTTACAGCCTAATATATAATATACAGGCTGCTCCTGAGGGCATGGAGAATAAAGTACACCCTGTCCGAGGAGCTTACAATCTAATATACAGTATACAGACTGCTCCTGAGGGCATGCAGAATAATGTACACCCTGTCCTAGGAGCTTACAATATAATATATAATATATAGACTGCTCCTAAGGGCATGCAGAATAATGTACACGCTGTCCTAGGAGCTTCCAATCTAATATACAATGAACAGACTGCTCCTGAGGGCATGCAGAATAATGTACACCCTGTCCTAGGAGCTTACAATCTAATATATAAAATACAGGCTGCTCCTGAGGGCATGCAGAATAATGTACACCCTGTCCTAGGAGCTTACAATATAATATATAATATATAGACTGCTCCTGAGGGCATGCAGAATAATGTACACGCTGTCCTAGGAGCTTCCAATCTAATATACAATGAACAGACTGCTCCTGAGGGCATGCAGAATAATGTACACCCTGTCCTAGGAGCTTACAATCTAATATACAATATACAGACTGCTCCTGAGGGCATGTGGAAAAATGTACACTCTGTCCTAGGAGCTTACAATCTAATATACAATGTACAGACTGCTCCTGAGGGCAAGCAGAACAATGCACATCCTGTCCTAGGAGCTTACAATCTAATATACAATGTACAGACTGCTCCTGAGGGCATGCAGAATAATGTACACCCTGTCCTAGGAGCTTACAATCTAATATATACAATATACAGACTGCTCCTGAGGGCATGCAGAATAATGTACACCCTGTCCTAGGAGCTTACAATCTAATAAACAATATACAGACTGCTCCTGAGGGCATGCAGAATAATGTACACCTTGTCGTAGGAGCTTACAATCTAATAAATAATATACAGACTGCTCCTGAGGGCATGCAGAATAATGTACACCCTGTCCTAGGAGCTTACAATCTAATAAACAATATACAGACTGCTCCTGAGGGCATGCAGAATAATGTACACCCTGTCCTAGGAGCTTACAATCTAATAAATAATATACAGACTGCTCCTGAGGGCATGCAGAATAATGTACACCCTGTCCTAGGAGCTTACAATCTAATATACAGTATACAGACTGCTCCTGAGGGCATGCAGAATAATGCGCACCTTGTCGTAGGAGCTTGCAATCTAAGTAATAATATACAGACTGCTCCTGAGGGCATGCAGAATAATGCACATCCTGTCCTAGGAGCTTACAATCTAATATACAATGTACAGACTCTTCCTGAGGGCATGCAGAATAATGCACACCCTGTCCTAGGAGCTTACAATCTAATATACAATGTACAGACTGCTCCTGAGGGCATGCAGAATAATGTACACCCTGTCCTAGGAGCTTACAATCTAAAAAACAATATACAGACTGCTCCCGAGGGCATGCAGAATAATGCACACCTTGTCGTATGAGCTTACAATCTATTAAATAGTATAGAGACTGCTCCTGAGGGCATGCAGAATAATGTACACCCTGTCCTAGGAGCTTACAATCTAATATATAATATACAGACTGCTCCTGAGGGCATGCAGAATAATGTACACCCTGTCCGAGGAGATTACAATCTAATATACAGTATACAGACTGCTCCTGAGGGCATGCAGAATAATGTACACCCTGTCCTAGGAGCTTACAATCTAATATATAATATACAGACTGCTCCTGAGGGCATGCAGAATAATGCACACCCTGTCCTAGGAGCTGACAATCTAATATACAATGTACAGACTGCTCCTGAGGGCATGCAGAATAATGCACACCCTGTTCTAGGAGCTTACAATCTAACATACAATATACAGACTGCTCCTGAGGGCATGCAGAATAATGCACACCCTGTCCTAGGAGCTTACAATCTAATATACAGTATACAGACTGCTCCTGAGGGCATGCAGAATAATGTACACACTGTCCTAGGTTCTTACAATCTAATATAATATACAGGTTGCTCCTGAGGACATGCAGAATAATGTACACCTTGTCCTAGGAGCTTACAATCTAATATATAATATACAGACTGCTCCTGAGGGCATGCAGAATAATGTACACCCTGTCCTAGGAGCTTACAATCTAATATATAAAATACAGGCTGCTCCTGAGGACATGCAGAATAATGTACACCTTGTCCTAGGAGCTTACAATCTAATATATAATATACAGACTGCTCCTGAGGGCATGCAGAATAATGTACACCCTGTCCTAGGAGCTTACAATCTAATATATAAAATACAGGCTGCTCCTGAGGGCATGCAGAATAATGTACACACTGTCCTAGGAGCTTACAATCTAATATACAATATACAGACTGCTCCTGAGGGCATGCAGAATAATGCACATCCTGTCCTAGGAGCTTACAATCTAATATACAATGTACAGACTGTTCCTGAGGGCATGCAGAATAATGCACACCCTGCCCTAGGAGCTTACAATCTAATATACAATGTACAGACTGCTCCTGAGGGCATGCAGAATAATGCACACCCTTTTTTCTGGAGCTTACAATCTAATATATAATATACAGACTGCTCCCGAGGGCATGCAGAATAATGTACACCCTGTCCTAGTAGCATATAGCCTAATATATAATATATAGGCTGCTCCTGAGGGCATGGAGAATAATGTACACCCTCTCCTATGAGCTTACAATCTAATACAGAATATACAGACTGCTCCTGAGGGCATGCAGAATAATGTACACCCTGTCCTAGGAGCTTACAATCTAATATACAATGTACAGACTGCTCCTGAGGGCATGCAGAATAATGCACACCCTGTCCTAGGAGCTTACAGCCTAATATATAATATACAGACTGCTCCTGAGGGCATGCAGAATAATATACACGCTATCCTAGGAGCTTACAATTTAATATATAATATATAGGCTGCTCCTGAGGGCATGCAGAATAATGTACACCCTGTCCTAGTAGATTACAGCCTAATATATAATATACAGGCTGCTCCTGAGGGCATGGAGAATAATGCACACCCTGTCCTAGGAGCTTACAATCTAATATACAGTATACAGTCTGCTCCTGAGGGCATGCAGAATAATGTGCACCCTGTCCTAGGAGCTTACAAGCTAATATACAATATACAGACTGCTCCTGAGGGCATGCAGAATAATACACACCCTGTCCTAGGAGCTTACAATCTAATATACAATATGCAGGCTGCTCCTGAGGGCATGAAGAATAATACACACCCTGTCCTAGGAGCTTACAATCTAATATACAGTATACAGACTGCTCCTGAGGGCATGCAGAATAATGTACACCCTGTCCTAGGAGCTTACTATCTAATATACAATATACAGACTGCTCCTGAGGGCATGAAGAATAATACACACCCTGTCCTTGGAGCTTACAATCTAATATACAAAGCACAGACTGCTCCTGAGGGCATGCAGAATAATGTACACCCTGTTCGAGGAGCTTACAATCTAATATACAGTATACAGACTGCTCCTGAGGGCATGCAGAATAATGTACACCCTGTCCTAGGGGCTTACAATCTAATATATAATATACAGACTGCTCCTGAGGGCATGTGGAATAATGTACACCCTGTCCTAGGAGCTAACAATCTAATATACAATATACAGACTGCTCCTGAGGGCATGTGGAATAATGTACACCCTGTCCTAGGAGCTAACAATCTAATATACAATATACAGACTGCTCCTCAGGGCATGCAGAATAATGTACACCCTGTGCTAGGAGCTTACAATCTAATATACAATGTACAGACTGCTCCTGAGGGCATGCAGTAAAATGTACACCCTGTCCTAGGAGCTTACAACCTAATATATAATATACAGACTGCTCCTGAGGGCATGCAGAATAATGTACACCCTGTCCTAGGAGCTTACAATCTAATATACAATATACAGACTGCTCCTGAGGGCATGCAGAATAATGTACACCCTGTCCTAGGAGCTTACAATCTAATATAATATACAGGCTGCTCCTGAGGTCATGCAGAATAATGTACACCCTGTCCTAGGAGTTTACAATCTAATATATAATATACAGACTGCTCCTGAGGGCATGTAGAATAATGTACACCCTGTCCTAGGAGCTTACAATCTAATATACAATGTACAGACTGCTCTTCAGGGCATGCAGAATAATGTACACCCTTTTCTAGGAGCTTATAGCCTAATATATAATATATAGGCTGCTCCTGAGGGCATGGAGAATAATGTACACATTCTCTTATGAGCTTACAGTCTAATATACAATATACAGGCTGCTCCTGAGGGCACACAGAATAATGTACACCCTGTCCTAGGAGCTTACAATCTAATACACAATATACAGACTGCTCCTGAGGGCATGCAGAATAATGTAAACCCTGTCCTAGGAGCTTACAATCTAATATACAATGTACAGACTGCTCCTGAGGGCATGCAGAATAATGTACACCCTGTCCTAGTAGCATATAGCCTATTATATAATATATAGGCTGCTCCTGAGGGCATGGAGAATAATGTACACCCTCTCCTATGAGCTTACAATCTAATACAGAATATACAGACTGCTCCTGAGGGCATGCAGAATAATGTACACCCTGTCCTAGGAGCTTACAATCTAATATACAATGTACAGACTGCTCCTGAGGGCATGCAGAATAATGCACACCCTGTCCTAGGAGCTTACAATCTAATACACAATATACAGACTGCTCCTGAGGGCATGCAGAATAATGTACACCATGTCCTAGGAGCTTACAATCTAATATACAATATACAGGCTGCTCCTGAGGGCATGCAGAATAATGTACACCCTGTCCTAGGAGCTTACAATCTAATATACAATGTACAGACTGCTCCTGAGGGCATGCAGAATAATGTACACCCTGTCCTAGGAGCTTACACTCTAATATACAACATACAGACTGCTCCTGAGGGCATTCAGAATAATGCACACCCTGTCCTAGGAGCTTACACTCTAATATACAATATACAGACTGATCCTCAGGGCATACAGAAAAATGCACACCCTGTCCTAGCAGCTTACAGCTTAATATATAATATACAGGCTGCTCCTGAGGGCATGCAGAATAATGCACACCCTGTCCTAGGAGCTTACAATCTAATATATAATATACAGGCTGCTCCTGAGGGCATGCAGAATAATGCACACCCTGTCCTAGGAGCTTACAATCTGATAAACAATATGCAGACTGCTCCTGAGGGCATGCAGAATAATGTACACCCTGTCCTAGGAGCTTACAATCTAATATACAATGTACAGACTGCTCCTGAGGGCATGCAGAATAATGTACACCCTGTCCTAGGAGCTTACAATCTAATAAACAATATACAGACTGCTCCTGAGGGCATGCAGAATAATGCACACCCTGTCCTAGGAGCTTACAATCTAATATATACAATATACAGACTGCTCCTGAGGGCATGCAGAATAATGTACACCCTGTCCTAGGAGCTTACAATCTAATATATAATATACAGGCTGCTCCTGAGGGCATGCAGAATAATGCACACCCTGTCCTAGGAGCTTACAATCAAATAAACAATATACAGACTGCTTCTGAGGGCATGTGGAATAATGTACACCCTGTCCTAGGAGCTTACAGTCTAATAAACAATATACAGACTGCTCCTGAGGGCATGCAGAATAATGTACACCCTGTCCTAGGAGCTTACAATGTAATATACAATATACAGACTGCTCCTGAGGGCATGCAGAATAATGCACACCCTGTCCTAGGAGCTTACAATCTAATATACAATGTACAAACTTCTCCTGAGGGCATGCAGAATAATGCACACCCTGTCCTAGGAGCTTACAATCTAATATACAGGCTGCTCCTGAGGGCATGCAGAATAATGCACACCCTGTCCTAGGAGTTTACAATCTAATATATAATATACAAACTGCTCCGGAGGGCATGCAGAATAATGTACACCCTGTCCTAGGAGCTTACAATCTAATATACAATATACTGACTGCTCCTGAGGGCATGCAGAATAATGTACACACTGTCCTAGGAGCTTACAATCTAATATACAATATACAGACTGCTCCTGAGGGCATGCAGAATAATGCACACCCTGTCCTAGGAGCTTACAATCTAATATACAATGTACAGACTGCTCCTGAGGGCATGCAGAATAATGTACACCCTGTCCCAGGAGCTTTCAATCTAATATATAATATACAGGCTGCTCCTGAGGGCATGCAGAATAATGCACACCCTGCCCTAGGAGCTTACACTCTAATACACAGTATACAGACTGCTCCTGAGGACATGCAGAATAATGTACACCTTGTCCTAGGAGCTTACAATCTAATATATAATATACAGACTGCTCCTGAGGGCATGCAGAATAATGTACACCCTGTCCTAGGAGCTTACAATCTAATATACAATGTACAGACTGCTCCTGAGGGCATGCAGAATAATGCACACCCTGTCCTAGGATCTTACAATCTAATATACAATGAAGAGACTGCTCCTGAGGGCATGCAGAATAATGTACACCCTGTCCTAGGATCTTACAATCTAATATAATATACAGGCTGCTACTGAGGGCATGCAGAATAATGTACACACTGTACTAGGAGCTTACAATCTAATATATAAAATACAGGCTGCTCCTGAGGGCATGCAGAATAATGCACATCCTGTCCTAGGAGCTTACAATCTAATATATACAATATACAGACTGCTCCTGAGGGCATGCAGAATAATGTACACCCTGTCCTAGGAGCTTACAATCTAATATATAATATACAGGCTGCTCCTGAGGGCATGCAGAATAATGCACACCCTGTCCTAGGAGCTTACAATCAAATAAACAATATACAGACTGCTTCTGAGGGCATGTGGAATAATGTACACCCTGTCCTAGGAGCTTACAGTCTAATAAACAATATACAGACTGCTCCTGAGGGCATGCAGAATAATGTACACCCTGTCCTAGGAGCTTACAATGTAATATACAATATACAGACTGCTCCTGAGGGCATGCAGAATAATGCACACCCTGTCCTAGGAGCTTACAATCTAATATACAATGTACAAACTGCTCCTGAGGGCATGCAGAATAATGCACACCCTGTCCTAGGAGCTTACAATCTAATATACAGGCTGCTCCTGAGGGCATGCAGAATAATGCACACCCTGTCCTAGGAGTTTACAATCTAATATATAATATACAAACTGCTCCGGAGGGCATGCAGAATAATGTACACCCTGTCCTAGGAGCTTACAATCTAATATACAATATACTGACTGCTCCTAAGGGCATGCAGAATAATGTACACACTGTCCTAGGAGCTTACAATCTAATATACAATATACAGACTGCTCCTGAGGGCATGCAGAATAATGCACACCCTGTCCTAGGAGCTTACAATCTAATATACAATGTACAGACTGCTCCTGAGGGCATGCAGAATAATGTACACCCTGTCCCAGGAGCTTTCAATCTAATATATAATATACAGGCTGCTCCTGAGGGCATGCAGAATAATGCACACCCTGCCCTAGGAGCTTACACTCTAATACACAGTATACAGACTGCTCCTGAGGACATGCAGAATAATGTACACCTTGTCCTAGGAGCTTACAATCTAATATATAATATACAGACTGCTCCTGAGGGCATGCAGAATAATGTACACCCTGTCCTAGGAGCTTACAATCTAATATACAATGTACAGACTGCTCCTGAGGGCATGCAGAATAATGTACACCCTGTCCTAGGAGCTTACAATCTAATATATAATATACAGGCTGCTCCGGAGGGCATGCAGAATAATGTACACTCTGTCCTAGGATCTTACAATCTAATATACAATGAAGAGACTGCTCCTGAGGGCATGCAGAATAATGTACACCCTGTCCTAGGATCTTACAATCTAATATAATATACAGGCTGCTACTGAGGGCATGCAGAATAATGTACACACTGTACTAGGAGCTTACAATCTAATATATAAAATACAGGCTGCTCCTGAGGGCATGCAGAATAATGCACATCCTGTCCTAGGAGCTTACAATCTAATATACAATGCACAGACTGCTCCTGAGGGCATGCAGAATAATGTACACCCTGTCCTAGGAGCTTACAATCTAATATACAATATACAGACTGCTGCTGAGGGCATGCAGAATAATGCACATCCTGTCCTAGGAGCTTACAATCTAATATACAATGTACAGACTGTTCCTGAGGGCATGCAGAATAATGCACACCCTGTCCTAGGAGCTTACAATCTAATATACAATGTACAGACTGCTCCTGAGGGCATGCAGAATAATGTACACCCTGTCCTAGGAGCTTACAATCTAATATATACAATATACAGACTTCTCCTGAGGGCATGCAGAATAATGTACACCCTGTCCTAGGAGCTTACAATCTAATAAACAATATACAGACTGCTCCTGAGGGCATGCAGAATAATGTACACCTTGTCGTAGGAGCTTACAATCTAATAAATAATATACAGACTGCTCCTGAGGGCATGCAGAATAATGTACACCCTGTCCTAGGAGCTTACAATCTAATATATAATATACAGACTGCTCCTGAGGGCATGCAGAATAATGTACACCCTGTCCGAGGAGCTTACAATCTAATATACAGTATACAGACTGCTCCTGAGGGCATGCAGAATAATGTACACCCTGTCCTAGGAGCTTACAATCTAATATATAATATACAGACTGCTGAGAGCATGCAGAATAATGTACACCCTGTCCTAGGAGCTTACAATCTAATAAACAATGTACAGACTGCTCCTGAGGGCATGCAGAATAATGTACACCCTGTCCTAGGAGCTTACAATCTAATATATAATATACAGACTGCTGAGAGCATGCAGAATAATGTACACCCTGTCCTAGGAGCTTACAATCTAATAAACAATGTACAGGCTGCTCCTGAGGGCATGCAGAATAATGTACACCCTGTCCTAGGAGTTTACAATCTTATATATAAAATACATGCTGCTCCTGAGGGCATGCAGAATAATGTACACACTGTCCTAGGAGCTTACAGTCTAATATACAATATACAGACTGCTCCTGAGGGCATGGAGAATAATGCACATCCTGTCCTAGGAGCTTACAATCTAATATACAATATACAGACTGCTCCTGAGGGCATGCAGAATAATGCACATCCTGTCCTAGGAGCTTATAATCTAATATACAATGCACAGACTGCTCCTGAGGGCATGCAGAATAATGTACACCCTGTCCTAGGAGCTTACAATTTAATATACAATATACAGACTGCTCCTGAGGGCATGCAGAATAATGCACATCCTGTCCTAGGAGCTTACAATCTAATCTGCAATGTACAGACTGTTCCTGAGGGCATGCAGAATAATGCACACCCTGTCCTAGGAGCTTACAATCTAATATACAATGTACAGACTGCTCCTGAGGGCATGCAGAATAATCTACACCCTGTCCCAGGAGCTAACAATCTAATATATAATATACAGGCTGCTCCTGAGGGCATGCAGAATAATGCACACCCTGCCCTAGGAGCTTACACTCTAATACACAGTATACAGACTGCTCCTGAGGACATGCAGAATAATGTACACCTTGTCCTAGGAGCTTACAATCTAATATATAATATACAGACTGCTCCTGAGGGCATGCAGAATAATGCACACCCTGCCCTAGGAGCTTACACTCTAATACACAGTATACAGACTGCTCCTGAGGACATGCAGAATAATGTACACCTTGTCCTAGGAGCTTACATTCTAATATATAATATACAGACTGCTTCTGAGGGCATGCAGAATAATGTACACCCTGTCTTAGGAGCTTACAATCTAATATATAATATACAGACTGCTCCTGAGGGCATGCAGAATAATGCACACCCTGTCCTAGGAGCTTACAATCTAATATACAATGTACAGACTGTTCCTGAGGGCATGCAGAATAATGCACACCCTGCCCTAGGAGCTTACAATCTAATATACAATGTACAGACTGCTCCTGAGGGCATGCAGAATAATGCACACCCTTTTTTCTGGAGCTTACAATCTAATATATAATATACAGACTGCTCCCGAGGGCATGCAGAATAATGTACACCCTGTCCTAGTAGCATATAGCCTAATATATAATATATAGGCTGCTCCTGAGGGCATGGAGAATAATGTACACCCTCTCCTATGAGCTTACAATCTAATACAGAATATACAGACTGCTCCTGAGGGCATGCAGAATAATGTACACCCTGTCCTAGGAGCTTACAATCTAATATACAATGTACAGACTGCTCCTGAGGGCATGCAGAATAATGCACACCCTGTCCTAGGAGCTTACAGCCTAATATATAATATACAGACTGCTCCTGAGGGCATGCAGAATAATATACACGCTATCCTAGGAGCTTACAATTTAATATATAATATATAGGCTGCTCCTGAGGGCATGCAGAATAATGTACACCCTGTCCTAGTAGATTACAGCCTAATATATAATATACAGGCTGCTCCTGAGGGCATGGAGAATAATGCACACCCTGTCCTAGGAGCTTACAATCTAATATACAGTATACAGTCTGCTCCTGAGGGCATGCAGAATAATGTGCACCCTGTCCTAGGAGCTTACAAGCTAATATACAATATACAGACTGCTCCTGAGGGCATGCAGAATAATACACACCCTGTCCTAGGAGCTTACAATCTAATATACAATATGCAGGCTGCTCCTGAGGGCATGAAGAATAATACACACCCTGTCCTAGGAGCTTACAATCTAATATACAGTATACAGACTGCTCCTGAGGGCATGCAGAATAATGTACACCCTGTCCTAGGAGCTTACTATCTAATATACAATATACAGACTGCTCCTGAGGGCATGAAGAATAATACACACCCTGTCCTTGGAGCTTACAATCTAATATACAAAGCACAGACTGCTCCTGAGGGCATGCAGAATAATGTACACCCTGTTCGAGGAGCTTACAATCTAATATACAGTATACAGACTGCTCCTGAGGGCATGCAGAATAATGTACACCCTGTCCTAGGGGCTTACAATCTAATATATAATATACAGACTGCTCCTGAGGGCATGTGGAATAATGTACACCCTGTCCTAGGAGCTAACAATCTAATATACAATATACAGACTGCTCCTGAGGGCATGTGGAATAATGTACACCCTGTCCTAGGAGCTAACAATCTAATATACAATATACAGACTGCTCCTCAGGGCATGCAGAATAATGTACACCCTGTGCTAGGAGCTTACAATCTAATATACAATGTACAGACTGCTCCTGAGGGCATGCAGTAAAATGTACACCCTGTCCTAGGAGCTTACAACCTAATATATAATATACAGACTGCTCCTGAGGGCATGCAGAATAATGTACACCCTGTCCTAGGAGCTTACAATCTAATATACAATATACAGACTGCTCCTGAGGGCATGCAGAATAATGTACACCCTGTCCTAGGAGCTTACAATCTAATATAATATACAGGCTGCTCCTGAGGTCATGCAGAATAATGTACACCCTGTCCTAGGAGTTTACAATCTAATATATAATATACAGACTGCTCCTGAGGGCATGTAGAATAATGTACACCCTGTCCTAGGAGCTTACAATCTAATATACAATGTACAGACTGCTCTTCAGGGCATGCAGAATAATGTACACCCTTTTCTAGGAGCTTATAGCCTAATATATAATATATAGGCTGCTCCTGAGGGCATGGAGAATAATGTACACATTCTCTTATGAGCTTACAGTCTAATATACAATATACAGGCTGCTCCTGAGGGCACACAGAATAATGTACACCCTGTCCTAGGAGCTTACAATCTAATACACAATATACAGACTGCTCCTGAGGGCATGCAGAATAATGTAAACCCTGTCCTAGGAGCTTACAATCTAATATACAATGTACAGACTGCTCCTGAGGGCATGCAGAATAATGTACACCCTGTCCTAGTAGCATATAGCCTATTATATAATATATAGGCTGCTCCTGAGGGCATGGAGAATAATGTACACCCTCTCCTATGAGCTTACAATCTAATACAGAATATACAGACTGCTCCTGAGGGCATGCAGAATAATGTACACCCTGTCCTAGGAGCTTACAATCTAATATACAATGTACAGACTGCTCCTGAGGGCATGCAGAATAATGCACACCCTGTCCTAGGAGCTTACAATCTAATACACAATATACAGACTGCTCCTGAGGGCATGCAGAATAATGTACACCATGTCCTAGGAGCTTACAATCTAATATACAATATACAGGCTGCTCCTGAGGGCATGCAGAATAATGTACACCCTGTCCTAGGAGCTTACAATCTAATATACAATGTACAGACTGCTCCTGAGGGCATGCAGAATAATGTACACCCTGTCCTAGGAGCTTACACTCTAATATACAACATACAGACTGCTCCTGAGGGCATTCAGAATAATGCACACCCTGTCCTAGGAGCTTACACTCTAATATACAATATACAGACTGATCCTCAGGGCATACAGAAAAATGCACACCCTGTCCTAGCAGCTTACAGCTTAATATATAATATACAGGCTGCTCCTGAGGGCATGCAGAATAATGCACACCCTGTCCTAGGAGCTTACAATCTAATATATAATATACAGGCTGCTCCTGAGGGCATGCAGAATAATGCACACCCTGTCCTAGGAGCTTACAATCTGATAAACAATATGCAGACTGCTCCTGAGGGCATGCAGAATAATGTACACCCTGTCCTAGGAGCTTACAATCTAATATACAATGTACAGACTGCTCCTGAGGGCATGCAGAATAATGTACACCCTGTCCTAGGAGCTTACAATCTAATAAACAATATACAGACTGCTCCTGAGGGCATGCAGAATAATGCACACCCTGTCCTAGGAGCTTACAATCTAATATATACAATATACAGACTGCTCCTGAGGGCATGCAGAATAATGTACACCCTGTCCTAGGAGCTTACAATCTAATATATAATATACAGGCTGCTCCTGAGGGCATGCAGAATAATGCACACCCTGTCCTAGGAGCTTACAATCAAATAAACAATATACAGACTGCTTCTGAGGGCATGTGGAATAATGTACACCCTGTCCTAGGAGCTTACAGTCTAATAAACAATATACAGACTGCTCCTGAGGGCATGCAGAATAATGTACACCCTGTCCTAGGAGCTTACAATGTAATATACAATATACAGACTGCTCCTGAGGGCATGCAGAATAATGCACACCCTGTCCTAGGAGCTTACAATCTAATATACAATGTACAAACTTCTCCTGAGGGCATGCAGAATAATGCACACCCTGTCCTAGGAGCTTACAATCTAATATACAGGCTGCTCCTGAGGGCATGCAGAATAATGCACACCCTGTCCTAGGAGTTTACAATCTAATATATAATATACAAACTGCTCCGGAGGGCATGCAGAATAATGTACACCCTGTCCTAGGAGCTTACAATCTAATATACAATATACTGACTGCTCCTGAGGGCATGCAGAATAATGTACACACTGTCCTAGGAGCTTACAATCTAATATACAATATACAGACTGCTCCTGAGGGCATGCAGAATAATGCACACCCTGTCCTAGGAGCTTACAATCTAATATACAATGTACAGACTGCTCCTGAGGGCATGCAGAATAATGTACACCCTGTCCCAGGAGCTTTCAATCTAATATATAATATACAGGCTGCTCCTGAGGGCATGCAGAATAATGCACACCCTGCCCTAGGAGCTTACACTCTAATACACAGTATACAGACTGCTCCTGAGGACATGCAGAATAATGTACACCTTGTCCTAGGAGCTTACAATCTAATATATAATATACAGACTGCTCCTGAGGGCATGCAGAATAATGTACACCCTGTCCTAGGAGCTTACAATCTAATATACAATGTACAGACTGCTCCTGAGGGCATGCAGAATAATGCACACCCTGTCCTAGGATCTTACAATCTAATATACAATGAAGAGACTGCTCCTGAGGGCATGCAGAATAATGTACACCCTGTCCTAGGATCTTACAATCTAATATAATATACAGGCTGCTACTGAGGGCATGCAGAATAATGTACACACTGTACTAGGAGCTTACAATCTAATATATAAAATACAGGCTGCTCCTGAGGGCATGCAGAATAATGCACATCCTGTCCTAGGAGCTTACAATCTAATATATACAATATACAGACTGCTCCTGAGGGCATGCAGAATAATGTACACCCTGTCCTAGGAGCTTACAATCTAATATATAATATACAGGCTGCTCCTGAGGGCATGCAGAATAATGCACACCCTGTCCTAGGAGCTTACAATCAAATAAACAATATACAGACTGCTTCTGAGGGCATGTGGAATAATGTACACCCTGTCCTAGGAGCTTACAGTCTAATAAACAATATACAGACTGCTCCTGAGGGCATGCAGAATAATGTACACCCTGTCCTAGGAGCTTACAATGTAATATACAATATACAGACTGCTCCTGAGGGCATGCAGAATAATGCACACCCTGTCCTAGGAGCTTACAATCTAATATACAATGTACAAACTGCTCCTGAGGGCATGCAGAATAATGCACACCCTGTCCTAGGAGCTTACAATCTAATATACAGGCTGCTCCTGAGGGCATGCAGAATAATGCACACCCTGTCCTAGGAGTTTACAATCTAATATATAATATACAAACTGCTCCGGAGGGCATGCAGAATAATGTACACCCTGTCCTAGGAGCTTACAATCTAATATACAATATACTGACTGCTCCTAAGGGCATGCAGAATAATGTACACACTGTCCTAGGAGCTTACAATCTAATATACAATATACAGACTGCTCCTGAGGGCATGCAGAATAATGCACACCCTGTCCTAGGAGCTTACAATCTAATATACAATGTACAGACTGCTCCTGAGGGCATGCAGAATAATGTACACCCTGTCCCAGGAGCTTTCAATCTAATATATAATATACAGGCTGCTCCTGAGGGCATGCAGAATAATGCACACCCTGCCCTAGGAGCTTACACTCTAATACACAGTATACAGACTGCTCCTGAGGACATGCAGAATAATGTACACCTTGTCCTAGGAGCTTACAATCTAATATATAATATACAGACTGCTCCTGAGGGCATGCAGAATAATGTACACCCTGTCCTAGGAGCTTACAATCTAATATACAATGTACAGACTGCTCCTGAGGGCATGCAGAATAATGTACACCCTGTCCTAGGAGCTTACAATCTAATATATAATATACAGGCTGCTCCGGAGGGCATGCAGAATAATGTACACTCTGTCCTAGGATCTTACAATCTAATATACAATGAAGAGACTGCTCCTGAGGGCATGCAGAATAATGTACACCCTGTCCTAGGATCTTACAATCTAATATAATATACAGGCTGCTACTGAGGGCATGCAGAATAATGTACACACTGTACTAGGAGCTTACAATCTAATATATAAAATACAGGCTGCTCCTGAGGGCATGCAGAATAATGCACATCCTGTCCTAGGAGCTTACAATCTAATATACAATGCACAGACTGCTCCTGAGGGCATGCAGAATAATGTACACCCTGTCCTAGGAGCTTACAATCTAATATACAATATACAGACTGCTGCTGAGGGCATGCAGAATAATGCACATCCTGTCCTAGGAGCTTACAATCTAATATACAATGTACAGACTGTTCCTGAGGGCATGCAGAATAATGCACACCCTGTCCTAGGAGCTTACAATCTAATATACAATGTACAGACTGCTCCTGAGGGCATGCAGAATAATGTACACCCTGTCCTAGGAGCTTACAATCTAATATATACAATATACAGACTTCTCCTGAGGGCATGCAGAATAATGTACACCCTGTCCTAGGAGCTTACAATCTAATAAACAATATACAGACTGCTCCTGAGGGCATGCAGAATAATGTACACCTTGTCGTAGGAGCTTACAATCTAATAAATAATATACAGACTGCTCCTGAGGGCATGCAGAATAATGTACACCCTGTCCTAGGAGCTTACAATCTAATATATAATATACAGACTGCTCCTGAGGGCATGCAGAATAATGTACACCCTGTCCGAGGAGCTTACAATCTAATATACAGTATACAGACTGCTCCTGAGGGCATGCAGAATAATGTACACCCTGTCCTAGGAGCTTACAATCTAATATATAATATACAGACTGCTGAGAGCATGCAGAATAATGTACACCCTGTCCTAGGAGCTTACAATCTAATAAACAATGTACAGACTGCTCCTGAGGGCATGCAGAATAATGTACACCCTGTCCTAGGAGCTTACAATCTAATATATAATATACAGACTGCTGAGAGCATGCAGAATAATGTACACCCTGTCCTAGGAGCTTACAATCTAATAAACAATGTACAGGCTGCTCCTGAGGGCATGCAGAATAATGTACACCCTGTCCTAGGAGTTTACAATCTTATATATAAAATACATGCTGCTCCTGAGGGCATGCAGAATAATGTACACACTGTCCTAGGAGCTTACAGTCTAATATACAATATACAGACTGCTCCTGAGGGCATGGAGAATAATGCACATCCTGTCCTAGGAGCTTACAATCTAATATACAATATACAGACTGCTCCTGAGGGCATGCAGAATAATGCACATCCTGTCCTAGGAGCTTATAATCTAATATACAATGCACAGACTGCTCCTGAGGGCATGCAGAATAATGTACACCCTGTCCTAGGAGCTTACAATTTAATATACAATATACAGACTGCTCCTGAGGGCATGCAGAATAATGCACATCCTGTCCTAGGAGCTTACAATCTAATCTGCAATGTACAGACTGTTCCTGAGGGCATGCAGAATAATGCACACCCTGTCCTAGGAGCTTACAATCTAATATACAATGTACAGACTGCTCCTGAGGGCATGCAGAATAATCTACACCCTGTCCCAGGAGCTAACAATCTAATATATAATATACAGGCTGCTCCTGAGGGCATGCAGAATAATGCACACCCTGCCCTAGGAGCTTACACTCTAATACACAGTATACAGACTGCTCCTGAGGACATGCAGAATAATGTACACCTTGTCCTAGGAGCTTACAATCTAATATATAATATACAGACTGCTCCTGAGGGCATGCAGAATAATGCACACCCTGCCCTAGGAGCTTACACTCTAATACACAGTATACAGACTGCTCCTGAGGACATGCAGAATAATGTACACCTTGTCCTAGGAGCTTACATTCTAATATATAATATACAGACTGCTTCTGAGGGCATGCAGAATAATGTACACCCTGTCTTAGGAGCTTACAATCTAATATATAATATACAGACTGCTCCTGAGGGCATGCAGAATAATGCACACCCTGTCCTAGGAGCTTACAGCCTAATATATAATATACAGGCTGCTCCTGAGGGCATGGAGAATAATGTACACCCTGTCCGAGGAGCTTACAATCTAATATACAGTATACAGACTGCTCCTGAGGGCATGCAGAATAATGTACACCCTGTCCTAGGAGCTTACAATATAATATATAATATACAGACTGCTCCTGAGGGCATGCAGAATAATGTACACGCTGTCCTAGGAGCTTACAATCTAATATACAATGAACAGACTGCTCCTGAAGGCATGCAGAATAATGTACACCCTGTCCTAGGAGCTTACAATCTAATATATAAAATACAGGCTGCTCCTGAGGGCATGCAGAATAATGCACACACTGTCCTAGGAGCTTACAATCTAATATACAATATACAGACTGCTCCTGAGGGCATGTGGAAAAATGTACACCCTGTCCTAGGAGCTTACAATCTAATATACAATGTACAGACTGCTCCTGAGGGCAAGCAGAACAATGCACATCGTGTCCTAGGAGCTTACAATCTAATATACAATGTACAGACTGCTCCTGAGGGCATGCAGAATAATGTACACCCTGTCCTAGGAGCTTACAATCTAATATATACAATATACAGACTGCTCCTGAGGGCATGCAGAATAATGTACACCCTGTCCTAGGAGCTTACAATCTAATAAACAATATACAGACTGCTCCTGAGGGCATGCAGAATAATGTACACCTTGTCGTAGGAGCTTACAATCTAATAAATAATATACAGACTGCTCTTGAGGGCATGCAGAATAATGTACACCCTGTCCTAGGAGCTTACAATCTAATATATAATATACAGACTGCTCCTGAGGGCATGCAGAATAATGTACACCCTGTCCGAGGAGCTTACAATCTAATATACAGTATGCAGACTGCTCCTGAGGGCATGCAGAATAATGCACACCTTGTCGTAGGAGCTTACAATCTAAGTAATAATATACAGACTGCTCCTGAGGGCATGCAGAATAATGCACATCCTGTCCTAGGAGCTTACAATCTAATATACAATGTACAGACTCTTCCTGAGGGCATGCAGAATAATGCACACCCTGCCCTAGGAGCTTACACTCTAATACACAGTATACAGACTGCTCCTGAGGACATGCAGAATAATGTACACCTTGTCCTAGGAGCTTACAATCTAATATATAATATACAGACTGCTCCTGAGGGCATGCAGAATAATGCACACCCTGCCCTAGGAGCTTACACTCTAATACACAGTATACAGACTGCTCCTGAGGACATGCAGAATAATGTACACCTTGTCCTAGGAGCTTACATTCTAATATATAATATACAGACTGCTCCTGAGGGCACGCAGAATAATGTACACCCTGTCTTAGGAGCTTACAATCTAATATATAATATACAGACTGCTCCTGAGGGCATGCAGAATAATGCACACCCTGTCCTAGGAGCTTACAGCCTAATATATAATATACAGGCTGCTCCTAAGGGCATGGAGAATAATGTACACCCTGTCCGAGGAGCTTACAATCTAATATACAGTATACAGACTGCTCCTGAGGGCATGCAGAATAATGTACACCCTGTCCTAGGAGCTTACAATATAATATATAATATACAGACTGCTCCTGAGGGCATGCAGAATAATGTACACGCTGTCCTAGGAGCTTACAATCTAATATACAATGAACAGACTGCTCCTGAAGGCATGCAGAATAATGTACACCCTGTCCTAGGAGCTTACAATCTAATATATAAAATACAGGCTGCTCCTGAGGGCATGCAGAATAATGCACACACTGTCCTAGGAGCTTACAATCTAATATACAATATACAGACTGCTCCTGAGGGCATGTGGAAAAATGTACACCCTGTCCTAGGAGCTTACAATCTAATATACAATGTACAGACTGCTCCTGAGGGCAAGCAGAACAATGCACATCCTGTCCTAGGAGCTTACAATCTAATATACAATGTACAGACTGCTCCTGAGGGCATGCAGAATAATGTACACCCTGTCCTAGGAGCTTACAATCTAATATATACAATATACAGACTGCTCCTGAGGGCATGCAGAATAATGTACACCCTGTCCTAGGAGCTTACAATCTAATAAACAATATACAGACTGCTCCTGAGGGCATGCAGAATAATGTACACCTTGTCGTAGGAGCTTACAATCTAATAAATAATATACAGACTGCTCTTGAGGGCATGCAGAATAATGTACACCCTGTCCTAGGAGCTTACAATCTAATATATAATATACAGACTGCTCCTGAGGGCATGCAGAATAATGTACACCCTGTCCGAGGAGCTTACAATCTAATATACAGTATGCAGACTGCTCCTGAGGGCATGCAGAATAATGCACACCTTGTCGTAGGAGCTTACAATCTAAGTAATAATATACAGACTGCTCCTGAGGGCATGCAGAATAATGCACATCCTGTCCTAGGAGCTTACAATCTAATATACAATGTACAGACTCTTCCTGAGGGCATGCAGAATAATGCACACCCTGTCCTAGGAGCTTACAATCTAATATACAATGTACAGACTGCTCCTGAGGGCATGCAGAATAATGTACACCCTGTCCTAGGAGCTTACAATCTAATATATACAATATACAGACTGCTCCTGAGGGCATGCAGAATAATGTACACCCTGTCCTAGGAGCTTACAATCTTAAAAACAATATACAGACTGCTCCCGAGGGCATGCAGAATAATGCACACCTTGTCGTATGAGCTTACAATCTAATAAATAATATACAGACTGCTCCTGAGGGCATGCAGAATAATGTACACCCTGTCCTAGGAGCTTACAATCTAATATATAATATACAGACTGCTCCTGAGGGCATGCAGAATAATGTACACCCTGTCCGAGGAGATTACAATCTAATATACAGTATACAGACTGCTCCTGAGGGCATGCAGAATAATGTACACCCTGTCCTAGGAGCTTACAATCTAATATATAATATACAGACTGCTCCTGAGGGCATGCAGAATAATGCACACCCTGTCCTAGGAGCTTACAATCTAATATACAATGTACAAACTGCTCCTGAGGGCATGCAGAATAATGCACACCCTGTTCTAGGAGCTTACAATCTAATATACAATATACAGACTGCTCCTGAGGGCATGCAGAATAATGCACACCCTGTCCTAGGAGCTTACAATCTAATATACAGTATACAGACTGCTCCTGAGGGTATGCAGAATAATGTACACACTGTCCTAGGATCTTACAATCTAATATAATATACAGGGTGCTCCTGAGGGCATGCAGAATAATGTACACCCTGTCCTAGGATCTTACAATCTAATATAATATACAGGCTGCTCCTGAGGGCATGCAGAATAATGTACACCCTGTCCTAGGAGCTTACAATCTAATATATAAAATACAGGCTGCTCCTGAGGGCATGCAGAATAATGTACACACTGTCCTAGGAGCTTACAATCTAATATACAATATACAGACTGCTCCTGAGGGCATGCAGAATAATGCACATCCTGTCCTAGGAGCTTACAATCTAATATACAATGCACAGAATGCTCCTGAGGGCATGCAGAATAATGTACACCCTGTCCTAGGAGCTTACAATCTAATATACAATATACAGACTGCTCCTGAGGGCATGCAGAATAATGCACATCCTGTCCTAGGAGCTTACAATCTAATATACAATGTACAGACTGTTCCTGAGGGCATGCAGAATAATGCACACCCTGTCCTAGGAGGAGCTTACAATCTAATATACAATATACAGACTGCTCCTGAGGGCATGCAGAATAATGTACACCCTGTCCCAGGAGCTTACAATCTAATATACAATGTACAGACTGCTCCTGAGGGCATGCAGAATAATGTACACCCTGTCCTATGAGCTTACAATCTAATATATAATATACAGGCTGCTCCTGAGGGCATGCAGAATAATGCACACCCTGCCCTAGGAGCTTACACTCTAATACACAGTATACAGACTGCTCCTGAGGACATGCAGAATAATGTACACCTTGTCCTAGGAGCTTACAATCTAAAATATAATATACCGACTGCTCCTGAGGGCATGCAGAATAATGCACACCCTGCCCTAGGAGCTTACACTCTAATACACAGTATACAGACTGCTCCTGAGGACATGCAGAATAATGTACACCTTGTCCTAGGAGCTTACAATCTAATATATAATATACAGACTGCTTCTGAGGGCATGCAGAATAATGTACACCCTGTCCTAGGAGCTTACAATCTAATATATAATATACAGACTGCTCCTGAGGGCATGCAGAATAATGCACACCCTGTCCTAGGAGCTTACAGCCTAATATATAATATACAGGCTGCTACTGAGGGCATGCAGAATAATGCACACCCTGCCCTAGGAGCTTACACTCTAATACACAGTATACAGACTGCTTCTGAGGGCATGCAGAATAATGTACACCCTGTCCGAGGAGCTTACAAACTAATATACAGTATACAGACTGCTCCTGAGGGCATGCAGAATAATGTACACCTTGTCCTAGGAGCTTACAATACAATATATAATATACAGACTGCTCCTGAGGGCATGCAGAATAATGTACACCCTGTCCTAGGAGCTTACAATCTAATATACAATGAACAGACTGCTCCTGAGGGCATGCAGAATAATGTACACCCTGTCCTAGGATCTTACAATCTAATATAATATACAGGCTGCTCCTGAGGGCATGCAGAATAATGTACACCCTGTCCTAGAAGCTTACAATCTAATATAATATACAGACTGCTCCTGAGGGCATGCAGAATAATGTACACCCTGTCCTAGGAGCTTACAATCTAATATATAAAATACAGGCTGCTCCTGAGGGCATGCAGAATAATGTACACACTGTCCTAGGAGCTTACAATCTAATATACAATATACAGACTGCTCCTGAGGGCATGCAGAATAATGCACATCCTGTCCTAGGAGCTTACAATCTAATATACAATGTACAGACTGTTCCTGAGGGCATGCAGAATAATGCACACCCTGCCCTAGGAGCTTACAATCTAATATACAATGTACAGACTGCTCCTGAGGGCATGCAGAATAATGCACACCCTGTTCCAGGAGCTTACAATCTAATATATAATATACAGACTGCTCCCGAGGGCATGCAGAATAATGTACACCCTGTCCTAGTAGCATATAGCCTAATATATAATATATAGGCTGCTCCTGAGGGCATGGAGAATAATGTACACCCTCTCCTATGAGCTTACAATCTAATACAGAATATACAGACTGCTCCTGAGGGCATGCAGAATAATGTACACCCTGTCCTAGGAGCTTACAATCTAATATACAATGTACAGACTGCTCCTGAGGGCATGCAGAATAATGCACACCCTGTCCTAGGAGCTTACAGCCTAATATATAATATACAGACTGCTCCTGAGGGCATGCAGAATAATGTACACCCTGTCCTAGGAGCTTAGAATCTAATATATAATATACAGGCTGCTCCTGAGGGCATGCAGAATAATGTACACCCTGTCCTAGGAGCTTACAATCTAATATACAGTATACAGTCTGCTCCTGAGGGCATGCAGAATAATGTACACCCTGTCCTAGGAGCTTACAATCTAATATACAATATACAGACTGCTCCTGAGGGCATGAAGAATAATACACACCCTGTCCTTGGAGCTTACAATCTAATATACAAAGCACAGACTGCTCCTGAGGGCATGCATAATAATGTACACCCTGTTCGAGGAGCTTACAATCTAATATACAGTATACAGACTGCTCCTGAGGGCATGCAGAATAATGTACACCCTGTCCTAGGGGCTTACAATCTAATATATAATATACAGACTGCTCCTGAGGGCATGTGGAATAATGTACACCTTGTCCTAGGAGCTAACAATCTAATATACAATATACAGACTGCTCCTGAGGGCATGCAGAATAATGTACACCCTGTGCTAGGAGCTTACAATCTAATATACAATGTACAGACTGCTCCTGAGGGCATGCAGTAAAATGTACACCCTGTCCTAGGAGCTTACAACCTAATATATAATATGCAGACTGCTCCTGAGGGCATGCAGAATAATGTACTCCCTGTCCTAGGAGCTTACAATCTAATATACAATATACAGACTGCTCCTGAGGGCATGCAGAATAATGTACACCCTGTCCTAGGAGCTTACAATCTAATATAATATACAGGCTGCTCCTGAGGTCATGCAGAATAATGTACACCCTGTCCTAGGAGTTTACAATCTAATATATAATATACAGACTGCTCCTGAGGGCATGTAGAATAATGTACACCCTGTCCTAGGAGCTTACAATCTAATATACAATGTACAGACTGCTCCTCAGGGCATGCAGAATAATGTACACCCTGTCCTAGGAGCTTATAGCCTAATATATAATATATAGGCTGCTCCTGAGGGCATGGAGAATAATGTACACCCTCTCCTATGAGCTTACAATCTAATATATAATATACAAGCTGCTCCTGAGGGCACACAGAATAATGTACACCCTGTCCTAGGAGCTTACAATCTAATACACAATATACAGACTGCTCCTGAGGGCATGCAGAATAATGTAAACCCTGTCCTAGGAGCTTACAATCTAATATACAATGTACAGACTGCTCCTGAGGGCATGCAGAATAATGCACACCCTGTCCTAGGAGCTTACAATCTAATGTACAATATACAGACTGCTCCTGAGGGCATGCAGAGTAATGTACACCCTGTCCTAGTAGCATATAGCCTATTATATAATATATAGGCTGCTCCTGAGGGCATGGAGAATAATGTACACCCTCTCCTATGAGCTTACAATCTAATACAGAATATACAGACTGCTCCTGAGGACATGCAGAATAATGTACACCCTGTCCTAGGAGCTTACAATCTAATATACAATGTACAGACTGCTCCTGAGGGCATGCAGAATAATGCACACCCTGTCCTAGGAGCTTACAATCTAATACACAATATACAGACTGCTCCTGAGGGCATGCAGAATAATGTACACCATGTCCTAGGAGCTTACAATCTAATATACAATATACAGGCTGCTCCTGAGGGCATGCAGAATAATGTACACCCTGTCCTAGGAGCTTACAATGTAATATACAATGTACAGACTGCTCCTGAGGGCATGCAGAATAATGTACACCCTGTCCTAGGAACTTACACTCTAATATACAACATACAGACTGCTCCTGAGGGCATTCAGAATAATGCACACCCTGTCCTAGGAGCTTACACTCTAATATACAATATACAGACTGCTCTTCAGGGCATACAGAAAAATGCACACCCTGTCCTAGCAGCTTACAGCCTAATATATAATATACAGGCTGCTCCTGAGGGCATGCAGAATAATGCACACCCTGTCCTAGGAGCTTACAATCTAATATATAATATACAGGCTGCTCCTGAGGGCATGCAGAATAATGCACACCCTGTCCTAGGAGCTTACAATCTGATAAACAATATGCAGACTGCTCCTGAGGGCATGCAGAATAATGTACACCCTGTCCTAGGAGCTTACAATCTAATATACAATGTACAGACTGCTCCTGAGGGCATGCAGAATAATGTACACCCTGTCCTAGGAGCTTACAATCTAATAAACAATATACAGACTGCTCCTGAGGGCATGCAGAATAATGCACACCCTGTCCTAGGAGCTTACAATCTAATATATACAATATACAGACTGCTCCTGAGGGCATGCAGAATAATGTACACCCTGTCCTAGGAGCTTACAATCTAATATATAATATACAGGCTGCTCCTGAGGGCATGCAGAATAATGCACACCCTGTCCTAGGAGCTTACAATCAAATAAACAATATACAGACTGCTTCTGAGGGCATGTGGAATAATGTACACCCTGTCCTATGAGCTTACAGTCTAATAAACAATATACAGACTGCTCCTGAGGGCATGCAGAATAATGTACACCCTGTCCTAGGAGCTTACAATGTAATATACAATATACAGACTGCTCCTGAGGGTATGCAGAATAATGCACACCCTGACCTAGGAGCCTAGAATTAAATAAACAATATACAGACTGATCCTGAGGGCATGCAGAATAATGTACACCCTGTCCTAGGAGCTTACAATCTAATATACAGGCTGCTCCTGAGGGCATGCAGAATAATGCACACCCTGTCCTAGGAGTTTACAATCTAATATATAATATACAAACTGCTCCGGAGGGCATGCAGAATAATGTACACCCTGTCCTAGGAGCTTACAATCTAATATACAATATACTGACTGCTCCTGAGGGCATGCAGAATAATGTACACCCTGTCTTATGAGCTTACAATCTAATATACAATATACAGACTGCTCCTGAGGGCATGCAGAACAATGTACACCCTGTCATAGGAGCTTACAATCTAATATACAATATACAGACTGCTCCTGAGGGCATGCAGAATAATGTACACCCTGTCCTAGGAGCTTACAATCTAATAAACAATATACAGACTGCTTCTGAGGGCATGCAAAATAATGTACACCCTGTCCTAGGAGCTTACAATCTAATAAACAATATACAGACTGCTCCTGAGGGCATGCAGAATAATGTACACCCTGTCCTAGGAGCTTACAATGTAATATACAATATACAGACTGCTCCTGAGGGCATGCAGAATAATGCACACCCTGACCTAGGAGCTTACAATCTAATATACAATATACTGACTGCTCCTGAGGGCATGCAGAATAATGCACACCATAGCTTAGGAGCTTACAATCTAATATATAATATACAAACTGCTCCTGAGGGCATGCAGAATAATGCACACCCTGTCCTAGGAGCTTACAGTCTAATATACAATATACAGGCTGCTCCTGAGGGCATGCAGAATAATGCACACCCTGACCTAGGAGCCTAGAATTAAATAAACAATATACAGACTGATCCTGAGGGCATGCAGAATAATGTACACCCTGTCCTAGGAGCTTACAATCTAATATACAGGCTGCTCCTGAGGGCATGCAGAATAATGCACACCCTGTCCTAGGAGTTTACAATCTAATATATAATATACAAACTGCTCCGGAGGGCATGCAGAATAATGTACACCCTGTTCTAGGAGCTTACAATCTAATATACAATATACTGACTGCTCCTGAGGGCATGCAGAATAATGTACACCCTGTCTTATGAGCTTACAATCTAATATACAATATACAGACTGCTCCTGAGGGCATGCAGAACAATGTACACCCTGTCATAGGAGCTTACAATCTAATATACAATATACAGACTGCTCCTGAGGGCATGCAGAATAATGTACACCCTGTCCTAGGAGCTTACAATCTAATAAACAATATACAGACTGCTTCTGAGGGCATGCAAAATAATGTACACCCTGTCCTAGGAGCTTACAATCTAATAAACAATATACAGACTGCTCCTGAGGGCATGCAGAATAATGTACACCCTGTCCTAGGAGCTTACAATGTAATATACAATATACAGACTGCTCCTGAGGGCATGCAGAATAATGCACACCCTGTCCTAGGAGCTTACAGTCTAATATACAATATACAGGCTGCTCCTGAGGGCATGCAGAATAATGCACACCCTGACCTAGGAGCTTACAATCTAATATACAATATACTGACTGCTCCTGAGGGCATGCAGAATAATGCACACCATAGCTTAGGAGCTTACAATCTAATATATAATATACAAACTGCTCCTGAGGGCATGCAGAATAATGCACACCCTGTCCTAGGAGCTTACAGTCTAATATACAATATACAGGCTGCTCCTGAGGGCATGCAGAATAATGCACACCCTGACCTAGGAGCTTACAATCAAATAAACAATATACAGACTGCTCCTGAGGGCATGCAGAATAATGCACACCCTGTCCTAGGAGCTTACAATCTAATATATAATATACAGACTGCTCCTGAGGGCATGCAGAATAATGTACACCCTGTCATAGGAGCTTACAATTTAATATACAATATACTGACTGCTCCTGAGGGCATGCAGAATAATGTACACCCTGTCCTAGGAGCTTACAATCTAATATACAATATACAGACTGCTCCTGAGGGCATGCAGAATAATGCACACCCTGTCCTAGGAGCTTACAATCTAATATATACAATATACAGACTGCTCCTGAGGGCATGCAGAATAATGTACACCCTGTCCTAGGAGCTTACAATCTAATATATAATATACAGGCTGCTCCTGAGGGCATGCAGAATAATGCACACCCTGTCCTAGGAGCTTACAATCAAATAAACAATATACAGACTGCTTCTGAGGGCATGTGGAATAATGTACACCCTGTCCTAGGAGCTTACAGTCTAATAAACAATATACAGACTGCTCCTGAGGGCATGCAGAATAATGTACACCCTGTCCTAGGAGCTTACAATGTAATATACAATATACAGACTGCTCCTGAGGGCATGCAGAATAATGCACACCCTGACCTAGGAGTCTAGAATTAAATAAACAATATACAGACTGATCCTGAGGGCATGCAGAATAATGTACACCCTATCCTAGGAGCTTACAATCTAATATACAGGCTGCTCCTGAGGGCATGCAGAATAATGCACACCCTGTCCTAGGAGTTTACAATCTAATATATAATATACAAACTGCTCCGGAGGGCATGCAGAATAATGTACACCCTGTCCTAGGAGCTTACAATCTAATATACAATATACTGACTGCTCCTGAGGGCATGCAGAATAATGTACACCCTGTCTTATGAGCTTACAATCTAATATACAATATACAGACTGCTCCTGAGGGCATGCAGAACAATGTACACCCTGTCATAGGAGCTTACAATCTAATATACAATATACAGACTGCTCCTGAGGGCATGCAGAATAATGTACACCCTGTCCTAGGAGCTTACAATCTAATAAACAATATACAGACTGCTTCTGAGGGCATGCAAAATAATGTACACCCTGTCCTAGGAGCTTAAAATCTAATAAACAATATACAGACTGCTCCTGAGGGCATGCAGAATAATGTACACCCTGTCCTAGGAGCTTACAATGTAATATACAATATACAGACTGCTCCTGAGGGCATGCAGAATAATGCACACCCTGACCTAGGAGCTTACAATCAAATAAACAATATACAGACTGCTCCTGAGGGCATGCAGAATAATGCACACCCTGTCCTTGGAGCTTACAATCTAATATACAGGCTGCTCCTGAGGGCATGCAGAATAATGCACACCCTGTCCTAGGAGTTTACAATCTAATATATAATATACAAACTGCTCCGGAGGGCATGCAGAATAATGTACACCCTGTCCTATGAGCTTACAATCTAATATACAATATATAGACTGCTCCTGAGGGCATGCAGAATAATGCACATCCTGTCCTAGGAGCTTACAATCTAAAATATAATATACAGACTGCTCCTGAGGGCATGCAGAATAATGTACACCCTGTCATAGGAGCTTACAATTTAATATACAATATACTGACTGCTCCTGAGGGCATGCAGAATAATGTACACCCTGTCCTAGGAGCTTACAATCTAATATACAATATACAGACTGCTCCTGAGGGCATGCAGAATAATGTACACCCTGTCCTAGGAGCTTACAATCTAATATACAATATACAGACTGCTCCTGAGGGCATGCAGAATAATGCACACCCTGTCCTAGGAGCTTACAATCTAATATATAATATACAGACTGCTCCTGAGGGCATGCAGAATAATGTACACCCTGTCCTAGGAGCTTACAATCTATTATATAATATACAGACTGCTCATGAGGGCATGCAGAATAATGTACACCCTGTCCTAGTAGCATATAGCCTAATATATAATATATAGGCTGCTCCTGAGGGCATGGAGAATAATGTACACCCTCTTCTATGAGCTTACAATCTAATATATAATATACAAGCTGCTCCTGAGGGCATACAGAATAATGTACACTCTGTCCTAGGAGCTTACAATCTAATACACAATATACAGACTGCTCCTGAGGGCATTCAGAATAATGCACACCCTGTCCTAGGAGCTTACACTCTAATATACAATATACAGACTGCTCCTGAGGGCATGCAGAATAATGCACACCCTGTCCTAGCAGCTTACAGCCTAATATATAATATACAGGCTGCTCCTGAGGGCATACAGAATAACGTACACCCTGTCCTAGGAGATTACAATCTAATAGATAATATACAGGCTGCTCCTGAGGGCATGCAGAATAATGCACACCCTGTCCTAGGAGCTTACAATCTAATAAACAATATACAGACTGCTCCTGAGGGCATGCAGAATAAAGTACACCCTGTCCTAGGAGCTTACAATCTAATATACAATGTACAGACTGCTCCTGAGGGCAGGCAGAATAATGCACACCCTGTCCTAGGAGCTTACACTCTAATATACAATATACAGACTGCTCCTGAGGGCATGCAGAATAATGCACACCCTGTCCTAGCAGCTTACAGCCTAATATATAATATACAGGCTGCTCCTGAGGGCATACAGAATAACGTACACCCTGTCCTAGGAGATTACAATCTAATAGATAATATACAGGCTGCTCCTGAGGGCATGCAGAATAATGCACACCCTGTCCTAGGAGCTTACAATCTAATAAACAATATACAGACTGCTCCTGAGGGCATGCAGAATAAAGTACACCCTGTCCTAGGAGCTTACAATCTAATATACAATGTACAGACTGCTCCTGAGGGCAGGCAGAATAATGTACACCCTGTCCTAGGAGCTTACAATCTAATAAACCATATACAGACTGCTCCTGAGGGCATGCAGAATAATGTACACCCTATCCTAGGAGCTTACAATCTAATATACAATGTACAGACTGCTCCTGAGGGCATGCAGAATAATGTACACCCTGTCCTAGGAGCTTACAATCTAATAAACAATATACAGACTGCTCCTGAGGGCATGCAGAATAATGCACACCCTGTCCTAGGAGCTTAAAATCTAATAAACAATATACAGACTGCTCCTGAGGGCATGCAGAATAATGTACACCCTGTCCTAGGAGCTTACAATGTAATATACAATATACAGACTGCTCCTGAGGGCATGCAGAATAATGCACACCCTGACCTAGGAGCTTACAATCAAATAAACAATATACAGACTGCTCCTGAGGGCATGCAGAATAATGCACACCCTGTCCTTGAAGCTTACAATCTAATATACAGGCTGCTCCTGAGGGCATGCAGAATAATGCACACCCTGTCCTAGGAGTTTACAATCTAATATATAATATACAAACTGCTCCGGAGGGCATGCAGAATAATGTACACCCTGTCCTATGAGCTTACAATCTAATATACAATATATAGACTGCTCCTGAGGGCATGCAGAATAATGCACATCCTGTCCTAGGAGCTTACAATCTAATATATAATATACAGACTGCTCCTGAGGGCATGCAGAATAATGTACACCCTGTCATAGGAGCTTACAATTTAATATACAATATACTGACTGCTCCTGAGGGCATGCAGAATAATGTACACCCTGTCCTAGGAGCTTACAATCTAATATACAATATACAGACTGCTCCTGAGGACATGCAGAATAATGTACACCCTGTCCTAGGAGCTTACAATCTAATATACAATATACAGACTGCTCCTGAGGGCATGCAGAATAATGCACACCCTGTCCTAGGAGCTTACAATCTAATATATAATATACAGACTGCTCCTGAGGGCATGCAGAATAATGTACACCCTGTCCTAGGAGCTTACAATCTATTATATAATATACAGACTGCTCATGAGGGCATGCAGAATAATGTACACCCTGTCCTAGTAGCATATAGCCTAATATATAATATATAGGCTGCTCCTGAGGGCATGGAGAATAATGTACACCCTCTTCTATGAGCTTACAATCTAATATATAATATACAAGCTGCTCCTGAGGGCATACAGAATAATGTACACTCTGTCCTAGGAGCTTACAATCTAATACACAATATACAGACTGCTCCTGAGGGCATGCAGAATAATGCACACCCTGTCCTAGGAGCTTACAATCTTATATACAATGTACAGACTGCTCCTGAGGGCATGCAGAATAATGTACACCCTGTCCTAGGAGGTTACAATCTAATATATAATATACCGACTGCTCCTGAGGGCATGCAGAATAATGTACACACTGTCCTAGGAGCTTACAATCTAATATACAATATACAGACTGCTCCTGAGGGCATTCAGAATAATGCACACTCTGTCCTAGGAGCTTACACTCTAATATACAATATACAGACTGCTCCTGAGGGCATGCAGAATAATGCACACCCTGTCCTAGCAGCTTACAGCCTAATATATAATATACAGGCTGCTCCTGAGGGCATACAGAATAACGTACACCCTGTCCTAGGAGATTACAATCTAATAGATAATATACAGGCTGCTCCTGAGGGCATGCAGAATAATGCACACCCTGTCCTAGGAGCTTACAATCTAATAAACAATATACAGACTGCTCCTGAGGGCATGCAGAATAAAGTACACCCTGTCCTAGGAGCTTACAATCTAATATACAATGTACAGACTGCTCCTGAGGGCAGGCAGAATAATGTACACCCTGTCCTAGGAGCTTACAATCTAATAAACCATATACAGACTGCTCCTGAGGGCATGCAGAATAATGTACACCCTATCCTAGGAGCTTACAATCTAATATACAATGTACAGACTGCTCCTGAGGGCATGCAGAATAATGTACACCCTGTCCTAGGAGCTTACAATCTAATAAACAATATACAGACTGCTCCTGAGGGCATGCAGAATAATGCACACCCTGTCCTAGGAGCTTACTATCTAATATACAATATACAGACTGCTCCTGAGGGCATGCAGAATAATGCACACCCTGACCTAGGAGCTTACAATCAAATAAACAATATACAGACTGCTCCTGAGGGCATGCAGAATAATGCACACCCTGTCCTAGGAGCTTACAATCTAATATACAGGCTGCTCCTGAGGGCATGCAGAATAATGCACACCCTGTCCTAGGAGTTTACAATCTAATATATAATATACAGACTGCTCCGGAGGGCATGCAGAATAATGTATACCCTGTCCTAGGAGCTTACAATCTAATATACAATATACAGACTGCTCCTGAGGGCATGCAGAATAATGTACACCCTGTCATAGGAGCTTACAATTTAATATACAATATACAGACTGCTCCTGAGGGCATGCAGAATAATGTACACCCTGTCCTAGGAGCTTACAATCTAATATATAATATACAGACTGCTCCTGAGGGCATGCAGAATAATGTACACCCTGTCCTAGGAGCTTACAATCTAATATATAATATACAGACTGCTCCTGAGGGCATGCAGAATAATGTACACCCTGTCCTAGGAGCTTACAATCTAATATACAATATACAGACTGCTCCTGAGGGCATGCAGAATAATGTACACCCTGTCCTAGGAGCTTACAATCTAATATACAATATACAGACTGCTCCTGAGGGTATGCAGAATAATGCACACCCTGTCCTAGGAGCTTACAATCTAATATATAATATATAGACTGCTCCTGAGGGCATGCAGAATAATGCACACCCTGTCCTAGGAGCTTACAATCTAATATACAGGCTGCTCCTGAGGGCATGCAGAATAATGTACACCCTGTCCTAGGAGCTTACAATCTAATATATAATATATAGACTGCTCCTGAGGGCATGCAGAATAATGCACACCCTGTCCTAGGAGCTTACAATCTAATATACAGGCTGCTCCTGAGGGCATGCAGAATAATGCACACCCTGTCCTAGGAGCTTACAATCTAATATACAATATACAGACTGCTCCTGAGGGCATGGAGAATAATGTACACCCTGTCCGAGTAGCTTACAATCTAATATACAGTATACAGACTGCTCCTGAGGGCATGCAGAATAATGTACACCCTGTCCTAGGAGCTTACAATATAATATATAATATACAGACTGCTCCTGAGGGCATGCAGAATAATGTACACCCTGTGCTAGGAGCTTACAATCTTATATACAATATACAGACTGCTCCTGAGGGCATGCAGAATAATGCACACCCTGTCCTAGGAGCTTACAATCTAATATACAATATACAGACTGCTCCTGAGGGCATGCAGAATAATGTACACCCTGTCATAGGAGCTTACAATTTAATATACAATATACAGACTGCTCCTGAGGGCATGCAGAATAATGTACACCCTGTCCTAGGAGCTTACAATCTAATATATAATATACAGACTGCTCCTGAGGGCATGCAGAATAATGTACACCCTGTCCTAGGAGCTTACAATCTAATATATAATATACAGACTGCTCCTGAGGGCATGCAGAATAATGTACACCCTGTCCTAGGAGCTTACAATCTAATATACAATATACAGACTGCTCCTGAGGGCATGCAGAATAATGTAGACCCTGTCCTAGGAGCTTACAATCTAATATACAATATACAGACTGCTCCTGAGGGTATGCAGAATAATGCACACCCTGTCCTAGGAGCTTACAATCTAATATATAATATATAGACTGCTCCTGAGGGCATGCAGAATAATGCACACCCTGTCCTAGGAGCTTACAATCTAATATACAGGCTGCTCCTGAGGGCATGCAGAATAATGCACACCCTGTCCTAGGAGCTTACAATCTAATATACAATATACAGACTGCTCCTGAGGGCATGGAAAATAATGTACACCCTGTCCTAGGAGCTTACAATCTAATATACAGTATACAGACTGCTCCTGAGGGCATGCAGAATAATGTACACCCTGTGCTAGGAGCTTACAATCTAATATACAATATACAGACTGCTCCTGAGGGCATGCAGAATAATGTACACCCTGTCATAGGAGCTTACAATTTAATATACAGGCTGCTCCTGAGGGCATGCAGAATAATGCACACCCTGTCCTAGGAGCTTACAATCTAATATACAGGCTGCTCCTGAGGGCATGCAGAATAATGCACACCCTGTCCTAGGAGCTTACAATCTAATATACAATATACAGACTGCTCCTGAGGGCATGGAAAATAATGTACACCCTGTCCTAGGAGCTTTCAATCTAATATACAGTATACAGACTGCTCCTGAGGGCATGCAGAATAATGTACACCCTGTCCTAGGAGCTTACAATCTAATATACAATATACAGACTGCTCCTGAGGGTATGCAGAATAATGCACACCCTGTCCTAGGAGCTTACAATCTAATATATAATATATAGACTGCTCCTGAGGGCATGCAGAATAATGCACACCCTGTCCTAGGAGCTTACAATCTAATATACAGGCTGCTCCTGAGGGCATGCAGAATAATGCACACCCTGTCCTAGGAGCTTACAATCTAATATACAATATACAGACTGCTCCTGAGGGCATGGAAAATAATGTAAACCCTGTCCGAGTAGCTTACAATCTAATATACAGTATACAGACTGCTCCTGAGGGCATGCAGAATAATGTACACCCTGTGCTAGGAGCTTACAATCTAATATACAATATACAGACTGCTCCTGAGGGCATGCAGAATAATGTACACCCTGTCATAGGAGCTTACAATTTAATATATAATATACAGACTGCTCCTGAGGGCATGCAGAATAATGTACACCCTGTCCTAGGAGCTTACAATCTAATATATAATATACAGACTGCTCCTGAGGGCATGCAGAATAATGTACACCCTGTCCTAGGAGCTTACAATCTAATATATAATATACAGACTGCTCCTGAGGGCATGCAGAATAATGTACACCCTGTCCTAGGAGCTTACAATCTAATATACAATATACAGACTGCTCCTGAGTGCATGCAGAATAATGTACACCCTGTCCTAGGAGCTTACAATCTAATATACAATATACAGACTGCTCCTGAGGGTATGCAGAATAATGCACACCCTGTCCTAGGAGCTTACAATCTAATATATAATATATAGACTGCTCCTGAGGGCATGCAGAATAATGCACACCCTGTCCTAGGAGCTTACAATCTAATATACAGGCTGCTCCTGAGGGCATGCAGAATAATGCACACCCTGTCCTAGGAGCTTACAATCTAATATACAATATACAGACTGCTCCTGAGGGCATGGAGAATAATGTACACCCTGTCCGAGTAGCTTACAATCTAATATACAGTATACAGACTGCTCCTGAGGGCATGCAGAATAATGTACACCCTGTCCTAGGAGCTTACAATATAATATATAATATACAGACTGCTCCTGAGGGCATGCAGAATAATGTACACCCTGTCCTAGGAGCTTATAATCTAATATACAATATACAGACTGCTCCTGAGGGCATGCAGAATAATGCACACCCTGTCCTAGGAGCTTACAATCTAATATACAATATACAGACTGCTCCTGAGGGCATGCAGAATAATGTACACCCTGTCCTAGGAGCTTACAATCTAATATATAATATACAGGCTGCTCCTGAGGGCATGCAGAATAATGCACACCCTGTCCTAGGAGCTTACAATCTAATATATAATATATAGACTGCTCCTAAGGGCATGCAGAATAATGCACACCCTGTCCTAGGAGATTACAATCTAATATACAGGCTGCTCCTGAGGGCATGCAGAATAATGCACACCCTGTCCTAGGAGTTTACAATCTAATATATAATATACAGACTGCTCCGGAGGGCATGCAGAATAATGTACACCCTGTCCTAGGAGCTTACAATCTAATATACAATATACAGACTGCTCCTGAGGGCATGCAGAATAATGCACACCCTGACCTAGGAGCTTACAATCTAATATACAATATACAGACTGCTCCTGAGGGCATGCAGAATAATGTACACCCTGTCCTAGGAGCTTACAATCTAATATACAATATACAGACTGCTCCTGAGGGCATGTGGAATAATGTACACCCTGTCCTAGGAGCTTAGAATCTAATATATACAATATACAGACTGCTCCTGAGGGCATGCAGAATAATGCACACCCAGTCCTAGGAGCTTACAATCTAATATACAATATACAGGCTGCTCCTGAGGGCATGCAGAATAATGTACACCCTGTCCTAGGAGCTTACAATCTAATATACAATATATAGACTGCTCCTGAGGGCATGCAGAATAATGTACACCCTGTCCTAGGAGCTTACAATCTAATATACAATATACAAACTGCTCCTGAGGGCATGCAGAATAATGTACACCCTGTCTTAGGAGCTTACAATCTAATATACAATATACAGACTGCTCCTGAGGGCATGCAGAATAATGTACACCCTGTCCTAGGAGCTTACAATCTAATATATAATATACTGGCTGCTGCTGAGTGCATGCAGAATAATATACACCCTGTCCTAGGAGCTTACAATCTAATATACAATATACAGACTGCTCCTGAGGGCAGGCAGAATAATGCACACCCTGTCCTAGGAGCTTACAATCTAATATACAATATACAGACTGCTCCTGAAGGCATACAGAATAATGTACACCCTGTCCTAGCAGCTTACAATCTAATATACAATATACAGACTGCTCCTGAGGGCATACAGAATAATGTACACCCTGTCCTAGGAGCTGACAATCTAATATACAATATACAGACTGCTCCTGAGGGCATGCAGAATAATGCACACCCTGTCCTAGGAGCTTACAGTCTAATATACAATATACAGGCTGCTCCTGAGGGCATGTGGAATAATGTACACCCTGTCCTAAGAGCTTACAGCCTAATATATAATATACAGACTGCTCCTGAGGGCATGCAGAATAATGTACACCCTGTCCTAGGAGCTTACAATCTAATATACAATATACAGGCTGCTCCTGAGGGCATGTGGAATAATGCACACCCTGTCCTAGGAGCTTACAATCTAATATACAGACTGCGCCTGAGGGAATGCAGAATAATGCACACCCTGTCCTAGGAGCTTACAATCTAATATACAATATCCGAATGTAGCTTACCGAGGGGTGGCTACGGTGGAGCGGGGTCACAGGAGGCCGGTGTCGGCGGGCCGTGGGATCTCATAAGATGTCGGCGCCGGTGAGCAGAGTAACTTTTCCCATTGATCACCCTGCAGTGGGCTTTTTTAAAATGGACGCTGGACGCGGCGCATGCATCTCCCGAGATCTCAATCTGCGCATTCGTCTCCTCCAGCAGCCATTTTCTCAAAGCCTACTGCAGGGCAATCTATAGGAAAGGGGACTCTGCTCACCGGTGCCGATATGTCCTGCCGCCGCCGGCCCCTGAAGCAGCGGCCCTGTCTCTGGTGACCCCGCTCCGCTGCCGCCGCCCCCTGGTGAACTACTGTTAAATAGACTATAAGAGGCACCACCATTTTATTTAAAAAAATGATTTTCCACCCCAAAATTTGGGGTGCATCTTATGGTCCAGTGCGTCTTATAGTCTGCAAAATATGGTAATTGCAATGCAAGTCTATGCGTCTGTGGAAAAATTGGACCGCACGTTGACATCTGAGTGTGGTTCGATTTTCACCGACTGACAGAAGGGAGAAGATGAGAAACCTTTTGTTTCTCCTCTCCATGTCCGAGATAAACTGATACCACTCTGATCAAAGTCTGATTAGAGTCTGTAACTCTATTACACCAGTTGCCTCAATTTTGCTCATTATATCCTGTGGTTCCAGTTCTGGTCTTCCTGCTGCCATCAAGCCACTACGTTCTCCGTTGTTTCTGCTCGGCCATCCTGCTGCGCCACCGTCATCTGTCCGTGCTTCATTACTGCTGCTCATCTGAACTAGATGAGACATAACACCTATCATTACAAAAAAGAGGATTAAATGATAGGTCCTATTTAAGGAATCATCCTGATGCACAAGAGAGAACACGTCACTCAGAGATGTTTGCTGAGATTTTTTAGGGGTAAATGGTGAAGTTCTAAACTTCACCACAAACTCCCCACAGTTACACAATGTGTGAATAGGGCCTTAGTGTTAAGTGAAGAGCTTCCTTCATAGACTTGTGACACGCCCTGGGGGGATGGGGACGACTCGGTACCCGGGCCTTTGCCTGCTGGCCTTTGGGGATGTCGCGGTGGTCGGCTCCCGGGCCCGTACACTGGGGTCAGCTTTAAAAAGGGGATTGTCTGTAAATTTTTATGAAAGTTCGTGACGCCACCTGTGGTGTCTGGTGAGGATCACCAGCGCTGCAGCAGTCCACTGAGGCCGGTGTTGTGGCAGCTTAGATGGTATCGCTCCCCACAGGTGGAGCAGGGCCTCAGGGCAGCGTACGAGGGGGGATGCAGGACAGAGGGGACCCAGCCGGGTCAGAGCAAGAACGGGGACGGACACGGTAGTCACTTCAGTACCTTTTACTGGTGGTAGTTCAGGCACATCCCGGAGCACTGTAGGGTGTAGGGTGCATATCAGGATCCTTCCCAATGAGCGGGTGTAGGGCCTCCTGTTTCTTGCCTCTGCATAGTAAGTTTCTGACCTGCCTGGAGCTAGGCCTAACTTTATCTCTGTCCTGCACCGCCTTCTCTTGGAGCACACGCTCCCAGTTTACGGGGCCTATGTTTCTCCAAGCTCTGTTACGTATCAGCTCTCTAGTGAACCTGGGACCTGTAGTTCTCCAGGGATTCCGGTTATGCCTTACTGGGTCTTAGAGATCCCGGTAAGCTCGGACCCGGTGTCCGGTAAATTCAACGGGGTGAGCTGGTTAAGCTCCTCTGCCCCCTAGTGTTATGATCTGCAACATAAACTAAGGAAAGAATGGGAAAAGCTGTCCCTACAGTAAGACTAAGCTGGATCCCTACGATGTAGTGGGCAGCCTGTTCCTTGTGAACAGACCCGCCTTCGTCCTCGGCTAGTCTGAACGGAGACCTATAGAATAAAGGGAGGGGTCCCTAAAAGAACTAAGGACTGGGACAAAAATGTGACACCTCCTAACAGAAGTTGTTGCAGAGCAAAAAGACAAATTGACAAAAAGTACTAGAGGTCCCAGAGGACCAAGCAAACTAGACAGAGATAGGCACCGAAGCACCTGGCTAGAGAGACAGGCAAAAAACACTGAAGTCCAGCAAAGCCAGAAGGGTGGGGCTGGAATATATAGGCAGCTGGTCACGTCACTGCAAAACACAAGATAGCAAAAACTAACAGGAGGGTTCTAACAGTACCCCCTCTTCTATGAGGATCCTCCGGATCCTCCAGGCCCAGGCCTATCAGGAAACCTCCTGTGGAAAGCTTTAACAAGCATAGGAGCAGAGACATCATCCGTCCTTACCCAGGAGTTGTCTTCGGGACCAAAACCCTTCCAGGAGACAAGATACTTTAATATCCCTCAATGCCATCTTGAATTCAAAATACGAGAGATTTCATATTCACCGTCTTCCACCACAGGAGGAACTGTGACAGTGGCATCCCTATTAGAAACGTCAGCCTTTTTCAACAAGGAAACATGAAACACAGGATTAATCTTCCAGGAAGTAGGGACATCCAACCTGACAGTAGATGGGTTAACAACCTGAAGCACTTTAAATGGACCCATAAACTTAGGACCCAGTTTTTTAGAGGGAATCCTCAACCGCAAGTTCTTCGAGGACAACCAAACCATGTCACCCACAGTAAACAAAACCTCTTTACGTTTCCTGTCAAAATACTTCTTGGACTTCTTGTTAGCCTCTTGCAGGTTACAACGTACATTAGTCCAAACTCTCTCCAAATCACCGGAAAAATTCTCCTACTCTGGCAACGCCGACCCCAATTTGGAGAACGAACCAAAAGACGGATGTCTCCCAGTGCAACTAAAAAAAGGAGAACACCCAGCAGAGGAGGATATATGATTGCTAAGAGCAAATTCTGCGAGAGGCAGAAACTCAGACCACACCTCTTGATTGTCCGCCACAAAACAAAGCAAAAACTGTTCAACATCCTGGTTCTTTCTTTCAGTCTATCCATTAGACTCAGGATGATAACCAGACGAAAATGACAAATGGACTCCCAACCTGTCACAAAAAGCACGTCAAAAGCGAGCCACAAACTGAGGTCCTCTATCAGAAACAATATCCGTGGGAACGCCATGGAGCTTGACAATCTCCTTAAAAAACGCCTTAGCGAGTGTCTTGGCGCAGGGCAACTTAATGAATGGAACCAAATGACACATCTTACTAAAAAGGTCTACGACCACCCAGATGACAGTAAAACACTCAGACACAGGAAGATCAGCAATAAAATCCATAGAGAGATGCGTCCAAGGCGCACTAGGAACCTCCAGAGAGCAAAGCAACCCCACAGCAGGAGTATGTGAAGCCTTTGACCTAGCACACACAGTACACTGACGCACCCACTTGATGACTTCCTTCTGCCATCCAGGCCACCAAAAACTGCGACTGATCAGTCTCTTAGTCTCCGAAACTCCTGGATGATCTGCCAACCGAGACTCATGACACTCCACAAACAAATCTCTCCTAAAGGCTCTAGGCACGAACAACCTCCCATAGGGAGTGTTAGATGGAGCATCATTTTGAGCATTCAGAATCCCATTCTCCAAATCAGAGTCCAATGCCGCCACCACAACTCCTTTCTGCAAAATGCTCTCTTCCTCCTCGGCACCGACCGTAGGAGAGAAGCTGCGAGATAAAGCATCTGCTTTAACATTCTTAGTACCAGGGATATAGGTAACAGAAAAATGAAACCGAGAAAAAAAAAGTGCCCACCTAGCTTGACGGGCATTCAAGCGCTTGGCAGCATCCAGAAAGATCAAATTCTTATGATCTGTGAAAACCTGAATAGGAAATCTAGCGCCTTCCAAAAAATGACGCCAGTGTTCAAACGCAAGTTTAATAGCCAGAAATTCCCGATTTCCAACATCATAATTCAGTTCGGCTTCCGAAAACTTTTTCGAAAAGAAGGCACAAGGATGTACTCCATCTTTGTTCTCCCGAGACAAAACTGCTCCGATCCCCACCGATGAAGCATCGACCTCGACCAAAAAAGGTTTGGTCTCATCAGGCTGTATAAGGATAGGGGCAGAACTGAACCTCTCTTTGAGATACTCAAACGCTTCAATGGCTTCAGTAGTCCACTGGACCGTATTCGCACCTTTCCTGGTGAGATCGGTTAGAGGTTTAACAATTACAGAAAAATTCTTAATGAATTTCCTGTAATAACTGTCAAAACCCAAAAACCTCTGTATAGATTTCAAACCAATAGGCCTAGGCCATTCCTGCACAGCCTGAACCTTCACAGGGTCCATCTCAAAGCCCTCGCTGGAGACAATGCAGCCCAAAAAACTAATTTTCTGCTCAGCGAACTCACATTTCTCCAGCTTAGCAAAGAGTGAATTATCACTCAATAACTGCAAAACTTCACGTACACTCTGCCAATGGGACTCTAGATCTGGTGAATAAATCAAAATGTCATCCAAATACACAACCACATTCTTACCAATCAAAGGTCTCAGGATGTCATTAATAAGGTTCTGAAAAAATGCAGGTGCATTGGTAAGACCAAAAGGCATCACCAGATTCTCAAAGTGACCTACCGGAGTGTTAAAAGCAGTTTTCCATTCATCACCCTCCTTCACACGTAACAAATTGTATGCCCCTCGGAGATCAATTTTTGAGAACCACTTGGCTCCCACTAACTGGTTAAACAAGTCAGGAATTAACGGCAATGGGTAGGAATTGCGTACGGTAATCTTATTAATTTCACGAAAAACCAGACATGGACGTAAACCGCTGTCCTTTTTTTTAACAAAGAAGAATCCGACTGCCACAGGCGACTTAGAAGGTTTAATGTGACCAGCAGCCAGGCTGGTCTGTATTTATTCCTCCAAGGCCTTTGTCGTCACTGAATTTTGGGTCTTCTATCCTTTGGATTACGAGCTCGGAGAGAATGAAGACACAGGACAGGATGTTTGTGTCTAAACATACTCTAAAAACTTTATTACAAAACACAGGGCTAATATACACCCTAAAGGCAGGAAACGGATTTGCCATATATGGTTCGATTATACAGTTTAGCTGAACAAGCGAAAAAAGCTAGTTTCTGTATGCTTTAAAATATTTAATTAGACTTATCTAGTTAGCAAGGTCATTTCATCTTTCTGCAAGAACACATTATTGCTACAAGAAGAAACATCTGGCCAGGGAGAATCACTTTATCTTCTCCCAAGGACACGCTATTGATATAAGAAAGAACATTCATAGCTGTTGTTTTCACCTAAAATAACTGTCAGACTTATATAGCATAGATGGGGCCCTTAAACTTGAGGGACTCCATCTTCTGCTATAACATTCCATTCTTTTGTTCCTTCATTTATCAATACGAATTTCTATGTTTTCTTTTAGTACAACGCTGAATACACATTAAAAAAAGCTTAAAAACCAAATAAACCGCAAGACACATTAGCAAAACCTGTAAAATAGCTTGTACTATACCAGCCAACCACCCACCAATACCTTTAAACCAATTTGCGGGATTTAGAAAGGAAAATCTCTGTGTGGAATTATTGGCCAAAGTATCTGAACAGTTCACTCAAAAGTTTATCTCTTCCCATGAGACCGGGACAGCGAGAAAGGGTATGCTAGTGGACGTCACAGGGGCATGTGTACATATCCAACAATTAGCAATGGTCTGGTTTTGCTCCTTTAGTCCATCGATTAGAGCAAGATGGTGTCTAATTAATCTATTGTCGTCTCCATCCATGGTGCCTAACCTAGTCCATGCACCTGTGGTCGCAAGTATGCAGGTAAGTATAAACAATGTCATCATTCTTTGTCCGCTGGTTCTCCTAGTATCTTTTTGCAATGGGACGCGTGGATCCAGGTCTCTTTTCCCTCTAGCTTAACGGCTGTACTTGTGGCCAGCAGAACTTGAAAGGGTCCGTCAAACCGTGGATCTAGGCTTTTCCTCACGTGTCTTTTTATAACCACCCAGTCTCCAGGTTGCAGCGTATGGCTGCTAGAGTCTTGATCTGGATCTGGAAGAGAACTGAAGACATTATCATGTACTTGCTTAATCTTTTTGTGTAAAGCCCTCACATAGGAACTTAGCACATGGTTGTTCATTTCTAATGCTTGCGGATAGAAACACCCTAGGCTGGGTACGTTGCCAAACAATATCTCATATGGAGAGAGTCCAGTCTTTCTATTAGGCGTGTATCTTACTGAAAACAGAGCAAGTGGTAAACAGTCCGGCCATGGTTTTCCTGTCTCAGCCATGGCTTTCTGAATTTTTAATTTCAATGTCCCATTCAGTCTTTCCACTTTACCACTACTTTGTGGGTGATATGGGGTATGGAATGCTTGTTGAATTCCTAGAGCTGACATGACTTCATTCATTATTTCACCTGTGAAGTGTGTACCTCTGTCACTCTCAATTACCTCTGGTACCCCATACCTGCAGACCACCTCCGCAAGCAGTTTCTTTGCGGTTGCCGCAGCCGTGACTTTGGCAATCGGGAAAGCCTCTGGCCATCCTGAGAACAAATCAATACAGACCAACACATATTCCCATGATCCTGACTTTGGCAGCTGAATATAATCAATTTGCAGTCTCTGGAATGGATAGAGGGGCCGGGGGGTGTGTTTGGGTGGTGTTTTAACTACTCTACCCTGATTATGTGTAGCACATATCATGCACCCTTGTACCAGGTTTTCAATACAGGTGGAGAATCCTGGTGCCACCCAATGTTTCTGCATCACACCGGTTTTAGATTGGTGTGTCGGCCCATGTAGTATCTGGGCAGCTGCTGGGTACAGTGCCCTTGGAAGGCATCGTCGTGTCCCTTTCCCCCATACCCCATTTGCTTCATTCAGGCATGCACCTTCCTTTAACCACTTATCAACCTCCTCCTTTTGAGCCTGAGCCTGCATTTGGGATAAGATGTCCTCTGACACAAAGGGGTTTTTAGGGGCACTTAACTGACATACTGTTGACCCTTGTTGCGGCTTACAGGCTGCTGTTTTTGCCGCTGCATCTGCCATCGCGTTTCCTCTGCTTACCTGGTCGGTGCGTCTGGTATGTGCTCTTACCTTTATGACAGCTACTTGTTTAGGTAGTTGTAGCACATCAATTAACTGCTGGACCGCATCAGCATTCTTAATGGGGTGTCCTGCTGCCGTCAGGAAACCTTTTGACTTCCATATTGGACCAAAATCATGCGATATACCGAATGCGTACCTAGAATCTGTGTAAATGTTAACAATACTACCTTCCGCTAGTTTACAGGCCTCGGTTAGGGCCCTAAGTTCAGCTTCTTGAGCCGACTGGTGTGGGAGCATTGGTTCTGCCTTGATTACTGCATTGAGGGAGACAACTGCATATCCAGTATGGAAGGTACCTGAATCGTCCTGATGACGGGATCCATCTACAAAAAATTCAAAATCTGCATTTTGTAATTCATGTTCAAATACAGTAGGTAAACCTGCCGTTTCTTGTGCCATCATTTGTACACAGTCATGAGGAACTTCCTCTCTTGGATCTTCCTTATAAAGCACAGTACCTGACTCCTCCTTTAGATCCGAGAGAGGTAACAAAGTTGCTGGGTTCAGAGTAGTACACCTCTGTAAAGAAACATTGGGAGGCATTAACAGTGCACATGGTAACCTGAGATGACGTGCTGCTGAGAGGTGAGCGGGTTGCACTTGATTCAATATAGTGTAGACATCATGAGGTGTTAGAACGGTGAGCGGGTGGTCAAGAACAATGTCTGCGGATTTATGGAGTAATAGTCCAACAGCATGCAGAGCACGTACGCAGGATGGTGCACCTCTGGCTACCGCATCCAATCTGCCACTAAAGTAGGCAACAGGTCTCTGATTATCACCGTGTGTTTGAGTTAAAACTCCTGCTGCATGTCCAGCTTGTTCATGAAGGTACAGAGTAAATGGGAGCTCATAATTAGGAGTACCCAAAGCTGGAGCGGCCAAAATACGGTTCTTGAGAGAATAAAAACAGTCTATTGCCTCTGGTGTTAGTACAAAAGGTGTTGGAGTAAGACAGTCATAGAGGGGCTGCATCAAAATAGAGATGGCATGAATCCACTGTCTGCAATAGGAAACAAGTCCAAGAAAAGTTCTGAGGGCTGCAACATTAATGGGGACGGTGAATGCCTGTACTGCTTGTTTTCGTGCATTTGTTAAATGACGAGCTCCTGGTGTAATGTAATGTCCCAAAAAGGTGACTGAAGATTTACAAAACTGAAGCTTATCTTTCGATGCCTTGCAGCCAGCGTGATAGAGAAACAACATAAGCGATATAGTTGCACTATGACATTGTTTCCTGGAGGGGGCACAAATGAGCAGTTCATCGACATATTGCAAAACAACGATATGTGGTTCAGACCATCCCTCCAGTATTTCCTGCAGACTTGCAGTGTACATTGTGGGTGAATTCTGGGCACCCTGTGGCAACACTGTCCATGTATATTGACTACCCTGGAATGTGAAAGCAAACAGGTACTGGCAGTCAGGATGTAATGGTACACTGAAAAATGCATTTGCCAAATCAACCACTGAAAAGCAAAGAGAGTTAGAAGGTATCTGTGACAGAAGAGTATGCGGGTTGGGCACAACTGGTGTTAGAAGTTCTGTGGCTTTGTTAACCAACCGGAGGTCATGGACCATTCTATATGCGGCTGGTTGTCCTGGCACACTCTTTTTCTTTACTGGGAACAGGGGAGTGTTGCAAGGGGACTGGGTTTTGACTAGGACTCCTCTCTGTAGTAATTTTTGGACCTGCTGGGCTATGGCATTCTCCTGAGCCGAGCTAAGGGGATACTGCCTCTGTTGAGGCAAGATGGCTCCTGGTTTTAATTTCACCATTACTGGTTGAACTCTTAACCTACCAACATCTGTTTTGTCTGAGGCCCAAAAATCATGTGGTACAGCCTGCTCCAATATCGGGGGAAACTCATTTGTCTCTTCTATGCTGGCAATATCTAGTGACATAATTTTGCAAAGGGTACTTGGTTTTAAACCTGGGGTCATGGTGACAGTGCCATCGGGATGATACTCAATATGTGCTTGTAATTGGGACAACACATCATTTCCCAATAGATTTCATTGGCCTCGGGGCGATACCATGAGCTGGCTATGTACAGTAGCTCCTTGAATTTGCAGGGGAATTCTTTTAGTGACAGGAAGCAGGACAGACGGGGAATTGAAGGGGGTGGCAATGACATGATGTGAAAAATCAGTGTCAGTATATGGCCAATCACCTTGCGTAATTACTGAATTGTCGGCCCCCGTATCTACTTGGAAATCGATTTCATGTCCCCCTGGTAGGTTCACCTGCACTATACAACTGGGAGTTGGGGGTAAGGAGATGAGGGGGTTCATGTGCAAGCTACCCTCATCCTATGGGGGCGTTGTTTGGTCGGCTGGAGGACCCGTACTCTGAGCATTTGGATACGGGTTGGTCCTACAGTTCTTTCTAAAATGTCCTGGCTTTTTACATCCGTAACACAGTTTCTGTCCTCCTCCTTCAGTCCGTCCTCTGCCTCTGTTGTTTCTGGGGGTCGTCTCTACTATATGTATTCTGGCAGCTCTTTTTGCCTGCGCTATGTCATGCTGTGCCCCCTGAGCTATTCTAGCTAAATCTTCTGCCTTCACTGATCTCCAGTCCGGTCTACTTGCTTTTACCTTCTCTGCAATCTCTTTCTTTAGTCCATTCATGAAAGCACTTGCTAATACCCTCTCACTAGTCTTATTCCCGGGGTTGAACCCCATTTCTGACCAGGTTTTCTTTAGTGCATAGAAATAATCCTTAGGACCTTCCTCCTTCCCCTGCACTCTATCTTCTAGTGTAACTTGCTTTTCTGCTTGCCTATCTTTACATGCTTTTACCAACGCTTTTGCGTACAGAACCCCGGCTGCTGCATCATTAGCCTCCGCTACATCAGGGCCTGTTCTACTGTCATATTGTTTATAAGTTTCGTCCGTCAGTCTGTCATACCGAGCTTCATCTGCCAATTTCCCTTTAATTACCCCCTGCAGATCTATTCTAGTGGCATGATACGTATCCTCTATGGTGGTGATGATTCTAGCAAAACCCATAGGGGACTGGGATGGGTCTGGCAGCTGGGAGATCAGTGCCAACTGCTCTGAAGGACTCCATGGTCTATACATTAACATTGTGCGAGCTTCCTGACCTGGAACCACTGCATCCCCCCCTGCTGCTGCTGGTGCTGCTCCCGGTGCTCCTGGCACAACTACCGTCCTCATTGGGAATAGACTAGCTGGGTGGGGTCTCGGTCCTCCACATGCCACACAGATGTCTACTGTCAAGGGATTCTGCTGTCCACATCTGGGGCAAACCCAACATTTAGGTTCCTGGGAATTCTGATACTGGGGTGGGGGTGACGTCGGGAGCGGACAGGGAGGAAAATCTGTCATTCCAGTTTTTGTCAGTCTGTAACGTCCGTCTCCTAATTCTTCAATCTTTCCTTCAAAATAAGCGCATGCATTCATCCATACATCTACTGTCCCTAACAGACCCTTATCTTTCAGCCATCCATGATAGGAGTTAAAAAAGGATTTCCATTTCTCTCCATTCATCTCTCCATTCTCATTCATTCCCGCTTTACACAATATTTTGTTAATTCCAATCAGTGCCTGTTTCCCTTCTCTGCGTACCACTAAGTCTTTGGCTATAATGCCTTCCTTGGCATTTTGGTTCCCCATTTTTTTTCGGTTCTCCTCACCTAGAAGAGACTCCTCAGTCACTTAGACAATGGTCACTTAGACAATGGGCCACAAAGGTTTCTGAACCATTCCACTACTAGCCTCTCTAGGACTTATACGCCAACCAGAAAAACAGACCAAAAACACCAATCCCGGGACACATCCACAACACAATCATCGGATCCATACTTTCATTCTTAAATTCTTCCAAAGGATAGAAGGCAGGACTGATCTGAGGGGATTCTACTGGTTCAAAGGGACCTGAGCCAGACAACAATCTGTGAATTACCTGGGGAGCCAACCGCTCGGGGGTGAGGGAGTCTCTTCTATGCAGTGATATAATTAGGTAGAATATAACAGTTATTCTTACCTCAGCGCTGTATATATCACCAACAGAGAGCTTCACTCTTCCCACGTCTCGGACCGGTCGAGCACCCCTGGGTAGATTAACTCAAGGTCCCTGTTCGAGGCGCCAGCTGTCGTCACTGAATTTTGGGTCTTCTATCCTTTGGATTACGAGCTCGGAGAGAATGAAGACACAGGACAGGATGTTTGTGTCTAAACATACTCTAAAAACTTTATTACAAAACACAGGGCTAATATACACCCTAAAGGCAGGAAACGGATTTGCCATATATGGTTCGATTATACAGTTTAGCTGAACAAGCGAAAAAAGCTAGTTTCTGTATGCTTTAAAATATTTAATTAGACTTATCTAGTTAGCAAGGTCATTTCATCTTTCTGCAAGAACACATTATTGCTACAAGAAGAAACATCTGGCCAGGGAGAATCACTTTATCTTCTCCCAAGGACACGCTATTGATACAAGAAAGAACATTCATAGCTGTTGTTTTCACCTAAAATAACTGTCAGACTTATATAGCATAGATGGGGCCCTTAAACTTGAGGGACTCCATCTTCTGCTATAACACCTTTCTTTCAGGGATAGTCAGATTAAACAAGCGACTTTTGGGAAGAGTAGCACCCGGAACAAACTCAATGGCGCAATCATAATCCCTATGAGGAGGTAAAACTTGCGACTCCTCCTCCGAAAAAAACCTCCAAAAATCTTGAATAGGTACAGGTAATTCCACTTTTTCCACAGCCGCAGAGCGACCATTACAACATTTATCATAGCACTTCAGACTCCAAGACTTAATCACATTAGTAGACCAGTCCAATAAAGGATTGTGCAGTTTTAACCAAGGCAATCCTAGAACAACTGGAGAGGGTAAATTATCCAAAACAACCAAGTCCAAAATTTCTTGGTGAACTCCATTGATAGTGAGAGGAAATGCAGCAACCTTGTGAGTAATACATTTCAAAGGAGTGTTATCAATTGCAACCACAGAAATAGGTGATGACAAAGGTTTGGATTTCAATTTAAGGTTTTCCAAAAACCCTTTATCAATCACATTAAGTGCTGAACCACAATCCACAAATACCTGAAATTCAATCAAATCTCCCTGCAGAGTAGTACACCCAAAAAGGAACACTCCTGCAGAGCGTAAACAAGCTATACGGGCGTAACTGACATTTTTTTTTTCTTTACTTAAACGACGCTCACAATACTTAATCACATGGTCACCTTTACCACAATAAAGACACAATCCCTCGGCGAATCTCCGGTCTTTTTCCTGAGGACGGAGTAACATCCCCCCAACCTCAATCGGTTCCCCGCCGTCAGAGCAGATTTTCTGGGGACTAGGACCTGACATTACAGGAGTCTTTACCTCATTGAGCCTGCACCTCAGTCTCCTGTCTATACGAACAGCTACCTGCATAGCCTCCTGCAGAGTCTCAGGTGCAGGGAATGCAATTAGCAAATCCTTAACCCTTTCACTCAGACCAGCAAGAAATAAACATCTCAGCGCCGAATCATTCCACTTAACTTCTGAAGCCCATCTCCAGAAGTGTGTGCAATAATTTTCAACATCATCAGACCCCTGATTCAAACGTTTAAGTTCTGATTCAGCAGATGAGATTCGATCAGGATCGTCATATAATAGCCCCATAGCAGAAAAAAATTCTTCAACAGAACTTAAACAAGGATCATTAGGCTGGAGAGAAAAGGCCCAACCCTGTGGTTCTTTGCGCAAAAGTGACATAATAAAACCAATGCGCTGTGATTCATTCCCAGAGGATCTTGGTCTCAAACGAAAATATAACAAACAAGCATTTTTAAAGGAAAAAAAATCTTGCTGTTTACCATAAAAAACGTCAGGCAGTCCTACCTTTGGTTCCACAAAATGCGCTCCAGGACAGCTACTCACGTGTTGCTGAAGCTCGGCCACCTCCAGAGACAATCCTGCAGGCGTTGAGCCAACTCCTGGACGGAAACCATACTGATCCCCAAATTTCTTTCCTTTTAGTTTTTTTTTTGGGCTGGACTTACTGTTGTGATCTGCAACAAGAACTAAGGAAAGATAGGGGAAAGCTGTCCCTACAGTAACACTAAGCTGAATCCCTACGATGTAGCGGGCTGCCTGTTCCTAGTGAACAGACCCACCTTCGTCCTCGGCTAGTCTGAACGAAGACCTATAGAAATAAGGGAGGGGTCCCTAAAGAACTAAGGACTGGGACAAAAATGGGACACCTCCTAAACAGAAATTGTTGTAGAACACAAAAGACAAACTGACAAAAAGTACTAGAGGTCCAAGAGGACCAAGCAAACTAACAGAGATAGGCACCGAAGCTCCTGGCTAGCAAAACAGTCAAACAACACTGAAGTCCAGCAAAGCCAGAAGGGAGGAGCTGGAATATATAGGCAGATGGTCACGTGACCGCAAAACACAAGATAGCAAAAACTAACAGGAGGGTTCTAACAATGTGCCCACGATGCAGAAACACTCCGTATTTTTCCTGAGCATTTCTGCATCTCCCCTGGCAGAAAAAACGCATGCGGATTGTACATGCGGATTGTACATGCGTTTTTCCTGCCAGGGACATGCGGATGTGAAGCGTTCTTCACATGCATTTCCGCATGCGGGTTGACAAGCGCTTTCCAAGCGATTTTAGCATCACTTGGAAAGTGCTTGACAACTTGGTCACACTATATAAATCCATGCAAACAGCATGGATTTATATAGTGTGACCCGAGAAAATGTCAAAAAATAAAAAATAAATATATACTTACCTTCCGATGGCCCCCGGTGTCTAGCTTCACCGTCCCGGCTGCCGGCAGATCATGTTACACTGAAGGACCTGCCGACGTCAGTGTCGCGTGACCCGTCACATGACTATGGCGTCAGCGCAGGTCCTTCAGTCCATCGCGAACTGCCGGCATGAGAGGAGGAGCACATCGGGGGCCGCCAGAAGGTAAAAAATAAATAAATATATACTTACCTTCCTATGGCACCCGGTGTCTAGCTTCACCGTCCCGGCTGCCGGCAGATCATGTTACACTGAAGGACCTGCCGACGTCAGTGTCGCGTGACCCGTCACATGACTATGACGTCAGCGCAGGTCCTTCAGTCCATCGAACTGCCGGCATGAGAGGAGGAGCGCATCGGGGGCCGCCAGAAGGTAAAAAATAAATAAATATTTATTTTATTCTTTTTTTTTTACAGTTTTCTATGGTACCCGGGTCCGGAGGAGAGTCTCCTCTTCTCTAGACCTGGGTTCGATCCACACATTAGAACGCATGGAATGCGCATCTACATATACAGTGATGCGTAATCCATGCGATCTAATGCAAGTCAATGGCGGCGAAAAAGCAGCACTTCCGCAAAATAATTGGTAGTGCTGCGTTTTTTTCCGCAATGATAATCCGCAGCGGAAATTTCCGCAGCATGTGCACAGCACAAGCGGATTATCATTGGGGAACATGGCAGGCCTTCTACCATGTGTTTTTTAAGCGTTTATGCAGCTTTTTTGCCGCTGCGGGAAAGCTTAAAAACGCATCGTGGGCACACAGCCTTAAGGAGACCAATCTCTGTGATGGGGGAAGGGCACTAAAATAGTGTATGTCCTACACAACAAACTACCTGATAGAAGACTGAAGACCGGGACACAGAGCCACCGAATACAAGAGACACAAGCAGTGTCTGACTGGTGCCAGGGGCCCCCACTATCCAACTCTAGGGCCCCACTTCTCAACTACATGCAAATGTGACATTATCCTCAATCACAAATGTATATAACAATGAACTGGGTAGATTGGTAAATGAATAAGATGCTACCTTTGTCTGCACATAGTGAGTAAAGTATATTGTGCCAAGTACTGCTCATATAAGAGGGTGGTGGCCACTCTGCACAGGGGCCCACTGGAGGATTCTCCTGTTCTCCTGTCGGCCAGTCCAAGCCTGAGCACAGAGCTGGCACAAAAATGTTCCCATCCCATCCAAAATTCTGGCCAGAAGTGGTCTTCAAGGAAGAATTGTAATCAAAAACAATATCTTAGTCATAGAAACAAGGGTGCAGAAAAATGGCAGCCTTGGCTATGGACTAATGAGCAAAAATGTGAAATATTTGCCGGTCACAGAAGACAGTTAGTTTGTCAAAGGGCTGGAGAGTGGAACAATATAGAGGGTCTGCAAGCAACTGAAGTATGGTGAAGGTGTAAGGGACGAGACAAGGGGCTCCTCGTTGTGTGCACATATTACTGATTCAGCTAAAGGCACATTCAGACTATGTTCTGCCACAGTTGGTGAGACACTGGGACTCTTTAACTCCGCAAAGAAGAAGACAGACATGTTTACGAAAATAAAGTCACTTACTAGGTCTGGAAAAAATGTACAATGGGTAGCAGGAATAATGCTTTAAACTTTCATCTGTATAGTATGACAGAGGTTCACACTTAATGGTTGAGGACGGCGCAATACTTGTGTAGAACTTTGCAAATGAACAACAAGCTCCACCAAGGGCCTTCATATTCCCAGTACAGGGCTACATGGGTCGATGTATTGCGCTGTGACCATTGTACCAGCCTGGCTGATCCCATATTTTTTCACAAAGACCTCCAGGTCTGGCTAACACTGAGACTAGCTTTAAAATGATTTATTTTTCTGTGAGTGCCCCAACTTGCCTTTGGTATGGAGCACTGCTGCCACTGTTACTTGAATGCTGAAATGTATTCCCTAGTATGTCTGCTCTTCGCACACACAAAATTATGGCTAGATCCGATTGAGGGTGTCCTTTCTTCTCTGCAGCTCTACTCAGACTCTCTATTAAAACAGGAACTAACTCCTGGTGCCCACTCACTCCTCCCCAAACTATGGGCTGGCCCTACAGTTAACCATGTCCACCCCTGTACAGAGGAAAACTGGAGCCTACATAAGGATAAAACACATAAAACCACAGGTCACACTAACTATACAGTCAGGAGTCTTCAGAGAGGGTGTTCAGACGTCTTCTACACCATTACAGAGGGACCTGGCATATTTAGAACTCCAGTTCAACAAATGGAGTTGGGGATTTGGTCATCATTAATGGTGTCTTCAATGCAGAGAAATATAGCAGATAATTATTAGTGTTGAGCGAGTATGTTCTGTTAACCCTTTTGGCGAGTATGCTCATGCCGAGCACCGAGTATTTACAGTTGCTCAGTGTTATGTTTGAATCACTCCCATGTGCATGATTTGCGACTGTTTGGACAACTTTAATACATGTGAGGAATGTGTAAGAAATAGACATTCCTTACATGTACTAAAGCTGTCAAACAGTCGCAAATCATGCACACGGGAGTGATTCAAACATAACACCGAGCAGCTGTAGCTACTCGGTGCTCGGCCCAAGCATACTCGCCGAAAGAGTTAACAGAACATACTTGCTCAACACTAATAATTATCCATCATGCAATACCATCAGTTAAGCGTCTGACTGGCTCTAAATTTATTATTCAGCAGTGTAATGCGCTAACGCAGAAAGACCCAGCAAGACTGGCACCAAACCAGCAAATCCGCAGGGATAGACGCACTTGGCGCAAGATGCCCAGCTAGGTGAGCTCTTTAGGACTGGGAACACTTTTCACTCAGCTCCCAGTGATGGAAGGGGGACTTTGGCAGAGCCTTCCCAGGCCCACTGTCGCCAGCCAGCTGGAGTCTGGTGACACGGCCGGTGCCTAGTCAAGAACCAGGTGGGTACCTCTGTAAGAACACCTAGGAAAAATTAAAAGGGAAAGAGAAGACTCCTAAGACAAAACGCTGGAAAGATAACAACTAACAATGATAGCACCCCCTCACCACCACAGCACATTGAAACTGTAATAAACAGCAAAGGACTGAGCAGGGAACAGGGTTAAATAGCCCATCTAATGATCAGGTGTTGAATACCTCTCAATCAATCAACCCAAGACAACCACTCCCTGCTAACTTGCACAGCAGCTTGGACCCAATCCCACCACTGCCTAGTGCCAGACACAGCAGTATCGTGTGTTGCCTGACAACCGGGGGAACACAGCATCCCATGTTAACCGGGCATTATATCAGTGGGAGATACGGCGTCCCGCGTCCTCACAAATCCTACTACTCCAGAGCGCGATGCTCCATAAGATTGAGACGGTTTTCCGGCATGCATTGTAGCTTCGCCTGCAGAGTCAGGACAATGGTGGCCCCTGCGACCGGAGTAGCGTAGCACTGGACTTGATCCATTCCCAGGTGGGAGCACAGAACCACAATACCTAACAAGTAGGACAATGACCCCAAACATAAAGCCAATGTGACTAAGTACTATCTACAGTATAAAAAAGAACAACGAACCTGGAAATGATGATATGGCCCCCGCAGAACACTGATCTCAAAATCATCAAGTCTGTCTTGGATTACATAGAGAGACAGAAGTATTTTTGTCCAAGCCTACATCCACAGAAAATCTGTGGTTATTTTTTAGTGAGCCAAGATATTGGGAACAGTCTCCTTGTTGAGGTCCTTCACAAAACTGTATGCAAGTGTACCTGATGCTTTGATGTTGTTTTGCAGCATTTTTCCATACCTGTTTAAAAATATTGCACAGTACTGTATGTACCCATTTGACTGACTGGTTATAGCTGCATGCAGTGGCGTAACTAGAGTCTTATGGGCCCAAGTGCAAGATCTGGACCGGGTCCCCCTTCCAACTTGAATAAATTATTATATTATATTATATATATATATATATATGTACAGTGGTGGCCAAAAGTATTGGCACCCCTGCAATTCTGTCAGATAATACTCAGTTTCTTCCTGAAAATCATTGCAATCACAAATTCTTTGGTATTATTCTCTTAATTTAATTTGTCTTCAATGAAAAAACACAAAAAGAATTGTCCTAAAGCCAAATTGGATATAATTCCACACCAAACCTAAAAAAGGGGGTGGGCAAAAGTATTGGCACTGTTTGAAAAATCATGTGATGCTTCTCTAATTCGTGTAATTAACAGCACCTATAACTTACCTGTGGCACCTAACAGGTGTTGGCAATAACTAAATCACACTTGCAGCCAGTTAACATGGATTAAAGTTGACTCAACCTCTGTCCTGTGTCCTTGTGTGTACCACATTGAGCGTGAAGAAAAGAAAGAAGACCAAAGAACTGTCTGAGGACTTGAGAAACCAAATTGTGAGGAAGCATGAGCAATCTCAAGGCTACAAGTCCATCTCCAAAGACCTGAATGTTCCTGTGTCTTCCGTGCGCAGTGTCATCAAGAAGTTTAAAGCCCATGGCACTGTGGCTAACCTCCCTAGATGTGGACGGAAAAGAAAAATTGAAGAGAGATTTCAATGCAAGATTGTGCAGATGGTGGATAAAGAACCTCAACTAACATCCAAACAAGTTCAAGCTGCCCTGCAGTCTGAGGGTACAACAGTGTCAACCCGTACTATCCGTCGGGGTCTGAATGAAAAGGGACTGTATGGTAAGATACCCAGGAAGACCCCACTTCTTACCCAGAGATATAAAAAAGCCAGGCTGGAGTTTGCAAAAACTTACCTGAGAAAGCCTAAAACGTTTTGGAAGAATGTTCTCTGGTCAGATTAGACAAAAGTAGAGCTTTTTGGGAAAAAGCATCAACATAGACTGTACAGGAGAAAAAAAGAGGCATTCAAAGAAAAGAACACGGTCCCTACAGTCAAACATGGCGGAGGTTCCCTGATGTTTTGGGGTTGCTTTGCTGCCTCTGGCACTGGACTGCTTGACCGTGTGCATGGCATTATGAAGTCTGAAGACTACCAACAAATTTTACAGCATAATGTAAGGCCCAGTGTGAGAAAGCTCTCTCCCTCAGAGGTCATGGGTCTTCCAGCAGGACAATGACCCAAAACACACTTCCAAAAGCACTATAAAATGGTTTGAGAGAAAGCACTGGAGACTTCTAAGGTGGCCAGCAATGAGTCCAGACCTGAATCCCATAGAACACCTGTGGAGAGATCTCAAAATGGCAGTTTGGAGAAGGCACCCTTCAAATATCAGGGACCTGGAGCAGTTTGCCAAAGAAGAATGGTCTACAATTCCAGCAGAGCATTGTAAGAAACTCATTGATGGTTACCGGAAGCGGTTGTTCGCAGTTATTTTGGCTAAAGGTTGTGCAACCAAGTATTAGGCTGAGGGTGCCAATACTTTTGTCTGGCCCTTTTTTGGAGTTTTGTGTGAAATGATCAATGATTTGATTTTTGCTTCATTCTCTTTTGTGTTTTTTCCTTGCAAGCAAATTAAATGAAGATAATAATACCAAAGAATTTGTGATTGCAATCATTTTCAGGAAGAAACTGAGTATTATCTGACAGAATTGCAGGGGTGCCAATACTTTTGGCCACCACTGTATATATATATATATATATATATATATATATATATATATGCGCGTCCTCCACCCTGGTATATACCATATATCACTCATCCTGGTATATATGTCCCTCATCCTGGCCCCATCCTGGTATTTATATCGCCCATTCTGGTATATGTCCCTTATCCCGGGCCCATTCTGGTATATACAGTATATCCCTCATCCTGGTATATTTTACCCATTCTGCTACTGTTCTTTAATGTATAGAAGAAAATAAACTATGCTCATCAGGGGCGTATGTAAAAGTCACGGGGCTCCATAGAAGAAGTATAATGGACATCTCATAGTCCTTTATATTATATAATACATCCCATAGTCCTCCATATAATACACTGCACAGCCCATAGTCATCCATATTAGCATAATACACAGCCCATATCCTTCATATAATATAATACACAGCCATTAGTCCTCTATAAAGTATAATGTACAGCCCATAGTCATCCATGTAGTATAGTGCACCCCATAGTCATCCATAAATTATAATGCACAATCCATAGTCAATCATAACGTATAATGCACAGCCCATAGTCATCCATGTACTATAATGCACCCCCATAGTCATCCATAAAATATAATGCACCCCATAGTCATCCATAAAACATATTGCACCCTATAGTCATCCATAAATTATAATGCACAGCCCATAATCATCCATGTACTATAATGCAGCCCCATAGTCATCCATAAAGTATAATGCATCTCCATAGTCATCCATGTAGTAGTGTGGCGCCCCTGAGGGTTCGGTCGCCACAGAGATACTGCACCTCACCCAGAGGTGTGGTGTCTCCCTTCTCTCAGGTAAGGAGGGAGTGCAGCACGGAACCCTAACACCTACATACAACACTACACTACCCCAGGCCAGCAGGAGGGGCAAGACGCAATGTAGTTTTCTGCTGAGCCATGACCCTGGCTGGGGTGGGGGGAACCCAAAGTTAGGGGGAACCAGTAGTGGGTGTGGGTGGAGGAAGTAGTTTATGGGAGCACTCATACAGTAGATATATAAAAAGGTAGACATCTTAACAAGAGCAGGGAGTTGAGGAGTGTGGTTCAGAGGAACAGTCTGGGAGCAGAGTCTCTGTAGGAGCTCTGCTCCACTACAAGGGCCCAGGACTGAGGCCCAGGAGGGGAGCAGGGAGTAAGCTCTGTTCTGTAGACGGGATCCTAGGGGAGTACGGCGAGTGCAGGCGGCACCCGTACACCCCGAACCTGCCAAGTGTCAGGAGGATCTAGGCCGCAAGAAGGGGACCGGCCCCTGGCCCAGTCGTGCAGCTTCAGGCCTCGGCTGGAAAAACCCGAGGCTTCTGACTTCTATAGCCAGGAGCCAAACCCCCACTTCAATCCAAGTAAGGTCAAGCATGTCTGTGCAACTCCGACGGACAGGGGGGACCTCGCAGTCACCCGAACAGGATTCACAATGGGAAGCGCAGGGCAGGAGGGAGTAAGACCCAGCGTGAAGTCGGTCTAGAGAGGTACATAAGAAAGTGGGGTTCTGCCAGGTACACCCGAACTGCCTGAGGAAGGATGGAACCCCGGCCCGGTGAACCCTGTCCAGCGCTGACAGCCTGCATGGCACAGGGATGGTGCTGCATTCCCGTGCCATGTAGTCGATCAGAGAAAAAAAAGTGAAAGTCCCAGAGTGGGACAAAGTAATAAACTATATAAGCTTCCAGAAAGTGAAAAAAAAAATAAAAATAAAAATTGCAAAAATATAAAAAAAAAATAAAAAAAATAATCCACCAAAAAAAAAATATAATGTACCCATCAATAAATATTATTATAAAAAAAAAAAAAAAAACAATAAAAGTACACATATTTGGTATCGGCGCGTCCGGAACAACCTGACCTATAAAACTGTCCCACTAGTTAACCCCTTCAGTGAACACGGTAAAAAAAAAAAAAAAAAAAGCAAAAAACAATGCTTTATCACCATACCGCCAAACAAAAAATGGAATAACACGCGATCAAAAAGACAAATATAAAGAAAAATGGTACCGCTGAAAACGTCATCTCGTCCCGCAAAAAACAAGCCAACATACAGCTCCATCAGCCGAAAAATAAAAAAGTTATAGCTCTCAGAATAAAGCGATGCTAAAAAATATTTTTTTTCTATAAAATTGCTTTTATTATGTAAAAGTGCAAAACATAGAAAAACGATATAAATGTGGTACCGCTGTAAACGTACTGACCCGAAGAATAAAGCTGCCTTATCAATTTTACCACACGCGGAACAGAATAAAAAAAAACAATTCCTGAATTGTTGGTTTTTGTTTATTCTGCCTTCCAAAAATCAGAATAGAAAGCGATCAAAAAATGTCACGTGCCTGAAGATGGCACCAATAACAACGTCAAGTCATCCCGCAAAAAACGAGCCGTCACATGACTGTCTGCCAAAATCTGGAAAAATTATAGCTCTCAAAATATGGCGATGCAAAAACTAGATTTTACAAAAAATGCATCTTTTAGTGTGTGACAGCTGTCAGTCATAAAAACCCCATATGATTCTGGTATTGCTGTAATCACACCGACCCGAAGAATAAAGTCGTCTAATCACTTATACCGCACAAGGAACGGCGTCAAAAATAAACTCTTGGGTTAGGATTAGGCTAGGGTTAGGGCTGGGTTTGGGGTTAGGGTTGTGCTAGGGTTAGGGTTGTGCTAGGGCTAGGGTTGTGCTAGGGTTAGGGTTGTGCTACGGTTAGGGTTGTGCTAGGGTTAGGGCTGGGGTTGGGGTTAGGGTTGTGATGGGGTTGGGATTTTTTTCAAAAGTAAGAAAAAAAGATGACGATATGGCGACTAGTGTTGAGCGCAAGTGCTCGCTACTTGAGTTTGCATCGGGTGCTCTGGTATGCATTGAGTATCGTGGGTATTTGAGTGACATGCTCGAGTCTCTGCCCCATATGCTTCGCGGCCAAAAAAACTTTACGGGGATTGCCTGCCATGCACGAGCGATCCCCGCATGTTTTTTTTTGGGTGTCTAATAACCATGAAACATGCGGAGCAGGGACTCGAGCATGTCATTCGAGCACACGCTGTACATGGTGCATACCTGAGTACCCGATGCAAACTCAAGTAGCGAGCACTTGCGCTCAAGACTAATGACAACTTATTCAATATGATGACCTAATGTAAACAAATTCTGTGTTGTACCTCTGGGTTCAAAATGTTCACTATGCACCTTAATAAAATCCTTGAGGGGTATAGTTTCCAAAATGGGGTCACTTGTGGGGGAGCTCCACTGTTTAGGCACATCACGGGCTCTCCAAACGCAACATGGTGTCCGCTAACAAATTGAATGGAAAAATCGTCTCAAATTGTTAGCGGACGCCATGTTGCATTTGGAGAGCCCCTGCGTGCCCAAACATTGGAGCTCCCCCACAAGTGACTCCATTTTGGAAACTAGACCCCCCAAGTCACCTATCTAGATGCATAGTGAGCATTTGGAACCCCCAGGTGCTTCACAAATTGATTCATAAAAATGAAAAAGTGTTTTATTTTTCACTTTTTCATTTTTATGAATCAATTTGTGAAGCACCTGGGGGTTCCAAGTGCTCACTATGCATCTAGATAGGTGCCTTGGGGGGTCTAGTTTCCAAAATGGGGTCACTTGTGGGGGAGCTCCAATGTTTGGGCACACAGGGGCTCTCCAAACACAACATGGCGTCCGCTAATTATTCATGCAAATTTTACAATCAAAAAGTCAAATGGCGCTCCTTCCCTTCCGAGCCCTGCCGTGCGCCCAAACAGTGTTTTTTCCCCAAATATTGGGTATCTGCGTGCCCAGGGGAAATTGCACAACAAATTTTGGTGTCCATTTTTTCTTGTTACCCCTGTGAAAATAAAAAAAATTGGGTCTAAAGTAACATTTTTGTGAAAAAAGTTAAATGTTCATTTTTTTCTTCCACATTCAAAAAATTCCTGTGAAGCACCTGAAGGGTTAATAAAGTTCTTGAATGTGGATTTGAGCACCTTGAGGGGTGCAGTTTTTAGAATGGTGTCACTTTTGGGTATTTTCTGTCATAAAGACCTCTCAAAGTGACTTCAAATGTGATGTGGTCCCTAAAAAAATGGTTTTGTAAATTTTGTTGGAAAAATGAGAAATCGCTTGTCAACTTTTAACCCTTATAGCTCCCTAACAAAAAATAATTTTGGTTCCAAAATTGTGCTGATGTAAAGTAGACATGTGGGAAATGTTATTTATTAACTCTTTTGTGTGACATATCTCTCTGATTTAAGGGCATAAAAATTCAAATTTTGAAAATTGCAAAATTTTCAAAATTTTCGCCAAATTTCCATTTTTTTCACAAATAAACGCAAGTGATATCGAAGAAATTTTAACACAATCATGAAGTACAGTATGTCACGAAAAAACAATCTCAGAATCAGGGGAATCCGGTGAAGCGTTCCAGAGTAATTACCTCATAAAGTGACAGTGGTCAGAATTGTAAAAATTGGCCTGGTCATTAACGTGCAAACCACCCTCGGGGCTTAAGGGGTTAAAGGGGTGGTCCAAAACCAAATTTTATTTTACTCCTAAATCTCTAGCTATTTAATGTCATAATCTGATCTTTTTTTCTAATATACTTTAATTTAAAATTCCCTATCCTTCCCTCACTACTCTGATTTATTTATATTACTTTCTCTTTGATGATGAAACGAATCGTCATCAGGGGGCAGAGGCTACAGTCATTGCCACAGCCTTTGCCCACTCCCTGAAATGAAGCGTCATTAGTGGCCTCTGTTTCGGGGGCTGGGCTAGTCCCTGCTTTACCGAGCATGTGTTGGTTGTCAATTCTGATATATGCTCAGTAGATTCCTGTCACTGTGCACTGTTCTTCTTCTCACCCATTAGTATGGGTGAAATCTGCAGCAAAAACTCTGAAAGAATTGACATGCTGCAGATTTAAATCTGTAAGGAAAAAATAAGCAATATGTGCATGAGACTTCAGGATTCTCTTTCACTCCGCTGACATCCGGAAACCCTTCAGGTTTTGTGACAAATCTGTGCAGAAAAATCTGCGACAATCTGCAACGTCTGCACAGACCCTCACACATACAGGATAATATATGATTTATATGACTGACTGATTTGATATACTGTTATACATTATACACATTGTATGTATATACAGATATATGACAGTGTGTATAATGTATAACAGCTGATGTCTGTATTATTCTTTATACTATAGTGTAAACACTAAGAGAGTACACATATGGATATTAATAAAAGAATTACGTTGTTATGTTATTATGTATTGTAAGATGGCTGCCGGACAGGTCCTTGAGGGGAGATATGCGTTACCAAGGTTAGTAGCTTCGGTGATATAAACCCAGAGAGAGTTAATTGGGCGTATCAGGGCTGGTTTTTACGAGCAGTCATTAGAGTTGGGAAGGATTGGCTGCTCACATATCCCCACCCAAGGGCCTGTGTATAAAATGGAGACCAAGTGTCTCATTCAGTGTCTGTGGCTGGAGGTGTGGAGACCTCCAGCGTGTCTGTGCTATAGGACACTGACCGTGAGCAGGTGAACCTGCTGTATTTTATGGACTAGTTATTTTCTGTTTTGTTACTTTGTGCTGGACAAGGCTGTCTTTTGTTTACTTTGCAAGTGCGGTTTATGAGGTCTGAATAAACCTGCCTTGGACATTTTTAAAGAAACAGTATCCTGTGCCTACCTCTAACAAGGCTGAGTGAGTACAATTCTCTACAGTATATATATGTATTAATATTATCTTTTAGTTTTTCCTCACGTTCACCTTTTCCCCCTCCCCAACCCTCCCGTCCACACCTCTCCCCTCCTTTTTTTCCTTCCCTTCCCCTTTATTAATTGTTCACATGTCCCTGAAATGTTATTATTTTATACATTTTTTTCTTTTATATATATATTTTATATATTTTTCACCCTTTATTTATTGTTCACATGTCACTGCACTTTTATATATTTATATAAACATATTCACTATTGATTTTCACGATTTCGATATATGTATTAAAGGGGTTTTCCCACAAACAAAAGTAATTGTAATGAATGGCTGTGTCTGATGGTGTACAGAACATGGTCTGATCATACCACATCTCCTGGGCAGGGGAGGAAGCAAAGGAGTATACAGACATTACAGCAGGGAATAACAGAGGATTCATTTTGTGAGGGAAAATATAGTTTAAGTCAGGCAGTGAAATGTTTTACCTCAGAAAATGAATCCTCTGCGATCCCCGGCTGTAATGTCTGTATTGTCTTTTGCTCCCCCCCTGCCCAGGAGCTGTGGTATGTTCCGTACAGGGTCAGACACAGACAATGATTCAAATGAACTTTTGTTTGTGGGAAAACCCCTTTAATAATGACTTAGTATTTATTCCCCCTTTTTCTCCATCTATTATAATGGTTATTTTTAGTCTAATTCATTAATCTTTGTATTGTATATGGGGACTAATATCCGTATAATATACAGTATATATTATTTATTTATCACCTGATCACACATAATAATTTATGATATTCTTTATATTCTTATATACATGTAACACTCACTACCCCCTATTCCTGTGTATTGCTGTAATATGTAACCTGTACTCGTTATCCATCATTATAAATTAAGAAGATTTTCCACTTTATCCGATATATCCACACTCAATCAGTAGATTAGATGTCTGCTGAAGAGGCGATACACATGAACGTCTCCACGTCACCCTCCCCGACTGTATCTATATGTGCCCCGTGACCCCCGATCATGTGTCTCCATCACGTGATCGCAGCGTCACAGGTCACATGTCGCCGTAGTTGCCTCGTAGCGTTGGTGCGCGTTGTGTATCGCGCCACGCCTCCTCAGCACCCATTGGTTGGTGGAGACATACCTCCATCCTGATTGGCTATAGTTGGCCGTTTAACTCTTAGCTCTTTCCGAATGATGCCACCCCCTGACGAAGACAAGAAGCCGAAACATACGTCGGGTGGACGCCATTCAGGAGTGGGATCTGCATCTGCTATAGCGTGAGTACAATGCACATGTGGTCACCTTTTCTAAAAACGCTTAAAGTGGATACAAATACATATCTGTCAACAGCACATATGCCCAAGTCAGTGCACTACTCTCTACAGGATTCACACCGACCTCCAAATAATAAGGGACCAGCCCTTATGTATATACATACACAGGTGCATCTCACTAAAATAGAATATCATCAAAAAGTTACTTTGTTTCAGTTCTTCAATACAAAAAAGTGAAACTCGTATAGCCATAATCATCAGCATTAACAGAAATAAACAATAGATCACTCTGTAATGACTCTATATAATATATGAGGTTCACTTTTTGCATTGAAGAACTGAAATAAATTAACTTTTTGATGATATTCTAATTTAGTGAGAAACACCTGTATTTGTTCACATATGAGATATATAATTTATGTATATTTATACTTCGGAGGCACTTGTATGGCGCCCCTGAGGGTTCGACCGCCACAGGAATGCTGCACTTCTTTAGTGGAGTGTAGTGTTCCTCCTCCGAGGTAAGGCCAGTGTGATAGTTGTGACCTAACCTTTTGCATCCAACACCACATTTCCACCAGAGGGAGCTAGTATGCACTAGGTGCTGCTCCCCTGGTTACAGGGAGACTGGGGAACACAAAGTGGTAGGAACCAGTTAGTGGGTGAGGGTGGAGGACTTACAAGTTAGTTACACTTTAGATCTAATATTTAATGAAAAGCCATTTTTGATCTTAGTCCTTTTCTGCTAGTCGATCATTGGACCTAGTTAGTCAAGTCCTAGTGGTCGTACTGTGCTGTCAAACTACTACGTGTTAATGTGACTTCCCTCCGGGAGCGCAGATCCTGTGTGGGCCTGCACCGGTAAGGGACACAGCCCTCGTACCCTGGCCTTGGGACGAGAGGTAGGTTGCAGACAAGGAATGTCTCAACCCGGCCAAGGACCAGGATCAAGAAGGCCCGGGAGCTGTAGAGTGTGGCTCCCCAGCAAATGGGTCCCGGGGAGGATGCAGACGGAGCGGAGTACGCCACCTGTCCTCGCCTACCTGATCTATTCAGAGGGATTCTGGCTGCATGAGGGGTACCGGCCCCCGACACCCGACCTTGTACCTTATGTCTTGGACGGGAAAGCCCGGTTAGGCCCTGAGGATCCCACCGGGCATCGGATGGAGAGGAATTGCCACCCGTGCCTTAGTCCTGAGAGGAGCTCAGAGGGAGACCCGGCCTAGCTACACACGCACAGACGGGAAAGGGTGAAGTCTGTAGTGCAGGAACACTCTGGTGTAGGGTCGCTACAGAACACTGGACATTCTCGGAGGTAGTCGGACCCCCGTCCCTGGTGGCCGCAGGACTCCGCGGGGAGCAGGGAGTCGCCTTCCCGCTGTCATCTCTAAGTGAGTAAAGCCTTGGAAGTTCACCCCTATGGCCTCCGGACTGTTCATTATGCGCCATACCATGCGACGCGGTGCCCGTACTCCTCGCACTACTACCCCCCTTCCATCCTGTCTGCCTGCCCTGAGGCCCTGCTCCGCCTGTGGGGAGCAGTGAGAACTTTGGCCGCCATGACACCGGGCCTCAGCGGACTGTAGCGGCGCTGGTGACCCTTCACCAGGCACCACAGGTGGCGTAGTCGTTAATCAGCCACTCAACCCGGACAAGCCCACACCATCTCTTTCTAATGTGACGGCACTGAGCACGGGTCGGGCCCGGGCCACGGCTGCATCCCACCTCTCCATCACAGGGCCCGACACTGAGTCCCCCAACACCCAGGGTAAAACACGGGCTTTACGAGTAGAGTCGTCACAACCTGGCGTAGTCGGCAGGATCGCGTGCCCGCAGCTAAGGAAGAAGTACCCATTGCTACCGGGTACTGTGTGCCTTACACCTTGAACTGTCGTTTACACTTAAAATGGCGCCCGCCCAAGAAGAACAGGCGCCATAATGCTGTGAAAAGACTGCCATTGAACGCCTCCCATCGTGGGCTGGGCTCCCGCTTGGCCCCAAAAATGTGGACTGCCCCTTCCATCAGAGTCTGTCCGCGGGGTAATGCCCGTCAAACTGGATGGGCTGAACGAAGGCGGGCCTGTCAGCATTCCGCCCAGGAACCGCCCCGAAAGAGGAGGAAGAAGAAAAGCAACAAGGTGCAGCCATTGCAGTCGGCGCTTGGCAGTCAACAGAGGCAGACATGGATGCCTGTGGGGAGCAAGACCACGCATCTACTGAACCCGGTTCAGGCCCTTCACCCGGCAGAGGGCAAGGCGGCAGTGTGTTGACCCCGGAAGATATCGCATTTCTCCAGCAGGAAGCTCCGGGACTCTTAAGAAAGCAAAGAGAGGCCCAGGAGGCGGCGACGGCTGCGTGGCGGGAGGAGATGCTGCTGCGTATCCGGGACCGCCGCCAAGGAGTTGAGGTCCCAGGACAAGTCGACTCGGTGACAGAGGTCGAGGGCGGCCCAGCGGCGGGTGAGTGTGCAACCCCTGCCCCGGCTGCAGAGCCTACCGTGAATATTCTGGACCTCATGACGGAGTATCTAACTCCCCACGCGGTCACTTGGGAGCAAGCGTTGGCTCCAGAGCTGCAATCGGCAGCCATCGGTGGGGACCTGCGATGCCGCCCAAACCCGCATCAGCAGTAACCTGGCCCGAGGCTGAGGAGTGGGCCTGGGAAAACCAGGGGGGCGACCTGATGGGCTTCCCCGGGGAGACCAGGGCTGAAGCGCGGAGGAGGAGCCAGTGGTGCAGCGACCAGATTTTCTAGCTTGCATGGGAGCAGCGTCGGCGGGAGCAGCGCTGCGAGCTCCTCGAGGTCTGGACCAAAGCTGCCAAATCTCGGGCGCGTCAGGAGGAGGCCACCTGTCCGTTTTCATCATGAGGCGGGGTGGGGGTTCATCCGGTGTCCCCAGTTCCAGGACGATGTGTTCGTCAGCCGGCGAGACGTTGAGCCGCGCCTCAAGAATGGACACCCCGGTCGGAACCTCTTCCCGGGCGACAGTGACTTTCTCTCGCCACCAGGGGGAGCATGGGTGGTACGCCCTGGACGTACACAAAGTGTCCGGGAGCGACGCCACCCCGTGATCAGCCTCAGGGGACCGGCTAGCCTCCGCCGGGAGGAATGAGCCCTTTCCAAGAAGACAGCCCGAGGTTTAAAGCAGCCCCCGGCTGTTGTTGCAATTTGTTTACAAGTTTTAGTGTGTGTTGACTTTCTTCTATTATTGTTTGATTTCTACCCGGTTTTTCTAGAGACACGTGTCCCTGCGGACTGGCAGCAGACTCTTTAAAATTGTACATAGTTTGCATCTGTTTAGGTGCTCCATATTGGTTTTATACAAAACCGCAGATATTCTCTACCTCAAAGCCTCAGAAGAAAAACCTGTCGGGGTGGCTCTCCGGGAGGGCCAACCCGGGATCTTCATGCCCTGCAGCCACCCCAGGGCCCACGTTGGGGGTTTAGGACAGGTCCCTCGCACTTCTGAAGTGACTCGGCTACCTTACACTTTACCTGTTTGTACAAAATGTCTCTGGAAAAATGCGAGCACTTTTATAATTTTATACTTTTGTATTTTTATACCTGTTATGCAACGTTTAAGAAATGTGCCTCCCATAAAGGGAAGATAGTTTTGTTATTATAAAAAGAAAATTTCCTGGGTGTTACTTCTTTTTCAGCCCGCGGACGTGCTGTGTTTTACCAGGGGGGAATGTGGCGCCCCTGAGGGTTCGACCGCCACAGGAATGCTGCACTTCTTTAGTGGAGTGTAGCGTTCCTCCTCTGAGGTAAGGCCAGTGTGATAGTTGTGACCTAACCTTTTGCATCCAACACCACACTTCTCCACCAGAGGGAGCTAGTATGCACTAGGTGCTGCTCCCCTGGTTACAGGGAGACTGGGGAACACAAAGTGGTAGGAACCAGTTAGTGGGTGAGGGTGGAGACCTTACAAGTTAGTGACACTTTTGATCTAATATTTAATGAAAAGCCATTTTTGATCTTAGTCCTTTTCTGCAAGTCGTTCGTTGGTCCTAGTTAGTCAAGTCCTAGTGGTCGTACTGTGCTGTCAAACTACTACGTGTTAATGTGACTTCCCTCCGGGAGCGCAGATCCTGTGTGGGCCTGCACCGGCATGGGACACAGCCCTCGTACCCTGGCCTTGGGACGAGAGGTAGGTTGCAGACAAGGAATGTCTCAACCCGGCCAAGGACCAGGACCAAGAAGGCCCGGGAGCTGTAGAGTGTGGCTCCCCAGCAAATGGGTCCCAGGGAGGATGCAGACGGAGCGGAGTACGCCACCTGTCCTCGCCTACCTGATCTATTCAGAGGGATTCCGGCTGCATGAGGGGTACCGGCCCCCGACACTGTAGTCTATGTCCTGGACGGGAAAGCCCGGTTAGGCCCTGAGGATCCCACCGGGCATCGGATGGAGAGGAATTGCCACCCGTGCCCTAGTCCTGAGAGGAGCTCAGAGGGAGGCCCGGCCTAGCTACACACGCACAGACGGGAAAGGGTGAAGTCTGTAGTGCAGAAACACTCTGGTGTAGGGCCGCTACCGAACACTGGACTTTCTCGGAGGTAGTCGGACCCCCGTCCCTGGTGGCCGCAGGACTCCGCGGGGAGCAGGGAGTCGCCTTCCCGCTGTCATCTCTAAGTGAGTAAAGCCTTGGAAGTTCACCCCTATGGCCTCCAGACTGTTCATTATGCGCCATACCATGTGAAGCGGTGCCCGTACTCCTCGCACTACTACCCCGCTTCCATCCTGTCTGCCTGCCCTGAGGCCCTGCTCCGCCTGTGGGGAGCAGTGAGAACTTTGGCCGCCATAACACCATGCCTCAGCGGACTGTAGCGGCGCTGGTGACCCTTCACCAGGCACCACAGGTGGCGTAGTCGTTAATCAGCCACTCAAGCCGGACTAGCCCAAACCATCTCTTTCTAATGTGACAGCCCTGAGCACGGGTCGGGCCCGGGCCACGGCTGCATCCCACCTCTCCATCACAGGGCCCGACACCGAGTCCCCCAACACCCAGGGTAAAACACTGGCTTCTCTGAGTAGAGGCGTCACACTTGCACTTTATGTAAAGTTTATGATAATTAAACAATCATATGTACAGATATATCTAACTAATGATATGTATATATATTTTTATATACTGGATTAATTTGTGGCTTGATTCTCTGTATTATCCCTTTGCTGTTCTAATCATGATCCATTCCCACTGGTGTTAATTGTAATTCCTGTCTCGACGTCCCCTTTGCGTATAGTTTTTAATTTCCCCCTTTTTTTTGCATTTCCTCCTCTTCCACCTGGTTATCAATATAATAATTATTAGCATCACCCACATGCCTGGACTCTTCTGGTCGATGTCTCCTTTCTGCTATACACTAGAGTGGTATACTATGTGCACAGATACATGGAGTGCCATATACTTCTCAGGAGGTGCGCAGCGTCCACCTCCTCACCGCACAGGCCCACAAGCTCCTCTCCGGCAGGAAGAAGATGCATTCAGGCGGCTCCTACCACTGCAGCAGACGGCAGTGCACAAGTATACAGGGTGCAGTGTGGATGTGTCTGCACCACTGGGATGTGGCCGACCTGCATGTATACATATGCCCCTCTGCAGGGGGGACTGGCCCACCGGAGGATCGGGAAAACCCCCGGGTCCCGATGGCCCCGTCCCCTACACCCCTGGGCCCTGTACAGAGAACAGAGGGCCCTTCCCCCCCCGGGTCCCAGCACTGCCGATATGATTAGTGATGGGCCCTCTGCCTCCTCTGCGCAGCGACACTGCTGGCGCGTGCGCAGGAGGTCAGTCTCAGGGTGATGACGTCATCGCCCTGGGACTGCTTCCTGTGCGCGCTGTGGAGTACGGACCCTGCGTCGCTCCAGGCAGCGGCTGCAGCTCATCTCGACGCGTCAGTATGAAACGGGGAGGAGAAGGAGGAAGGGATAGGGGGGAGGGGTGACTGGGAGGACCCCTGGCCGGGGCTGGCAGTAAATACTACTGGACAATGGGCATGGTTCTCATCATGCCCATTGCCCAGCATGTCCTGCTGCCAGCCTCTGGTTACTGGTACTATGCCCAGCAGCATGTACTATTACCAGGGGCTGGCAGGACATAGTGGGTGGGCCTGATAGTACCAAGGAGGCTGGCAGGACATACTAGGCATGAATCATGCCCAGCATGTCCTGCCAGCCACTGTTGGTACCATCCTGCATGCCCATTGCCCAGCCACTGGTGGTGTGGTACTATCATGCTAGTACTAACACCAGTGGCTGGCTGGCAGGACATGCCATGTGAGCTTGAATGCTAATACCACAGAGGCTGGCAGTACATACTGGGCAATGGGCATGATAGTACCACCAGTAGACTGACTAGGCGGTCTCCAGGGCTCCGTCTCCCCTTCTCGCTGCTGTTAGGCTGGGTTAACATTGCGTTTATGCTGTGCGTTACAACGCATCCGTTGTAAATCAGCGCAGACGCAATGTACCGTAGACTTGCATTGCAAAAATAGGCATGTGTTTGAAAGTATGCATTATTTGCAACGCACAGGAAAACATGGTCGGCGGCTGGAGGCCAGCTGAGCACTTCTCTGACAACTGTGTTCTAGTGTCATTCTGTGCCTGCTCATCTCTGTCAGCAGGCATATTTGTCTGATGGCAAAGATGTAGCAGAGCTGGAGACAGAAGATCCGTGAATTACGTCAGAGCGAGGATTTTGTTTTTTTATTAAAGATGGAGTCCCTACATGTGTTTTGTGTTTTATTTTTATTAAAAAAAAAATTCTGTGTTGTGTTTTTTTCTGTTTACTGGAAATTCATGGTGGCCATGTGTAGTTTGGCGTGATGCCATGAATTTCAGGCTTAGTGCCAGCTGATACTACAAAGCTGGTACTAACCCCATTATTACCCAGCGTGCCACCCCCCACCAGGGCCGTTGGAAGAGCCGGATAAAGTGCCTGGAAATGGCGCTACGATGAATGCACCAATTCCAGGGGTGGCTGCAGGCTGCCATTTTCAGCGTGGGGGGCCCAGAATGCTTGGGCCTTACCATGCTGAGAATCCCAGCCCCCCCGATCAAAATATGGCGGGAGCCCACGCATTTTTTTTTTTTAATTATTTTTTTAAATAATTTAAAAAAAACATTGGGCTTTCCTGACTTTTGATCGCCAGTCAAGGTAAAACCAGGCAGATAAAGCAGACAGCTACGGGCTGCCACCTCTATCTGCGCTGAGAATCAAAATTTCTGCAGAGCGCTATGTCATTTTTGTTTTATTATTTATTTATTTTCACACTTCTATATGTGTGACAGTCCCAACAGCCAATCACAGAGGCTGACTCAGAAAATGGGCGTCTGTGATTGGCTGCTTGAGTAACCTGAAAGCAGCCCATACATAGTACCATACTAGAATGTATGGGCTGATTGTACATTACTCAAACAGCCAATCACAGACGCCCATCCTCTTTGACAGCATCTGCGATTGACTGTTGGGTCTGTCACATATAAAAGTGTGAATAGAAAATTTTAAAAACGAATTTTTGATTCTCACCGCAGATAAAGCAGACAGCTACGTACTGCCACCCCCAGCTGCCTGGCTTTACCTTGGCTGGCGATCAAAAGACAGAGAAGCCGAATATTTGTTTTAAACTTAACTTTTTTTTTTCCCGCCATATGTTGATCGCCAGCCAGATAAAACCAGGCTGCTGGGGGCTGGGATTCGCAGCATGGTAAGGCCCAAGCGTTCTTGGCCCTCCACACTGAAAATCGCAGCCCACAGCCACCCCTGAAAATGGCGCATTCATCATGGCACCATTTCCAGGTGCTTTACCCGGCTCTTCCAGCGGCCCTGGTGGTGAGTGGCACCCTGGGTAATAATAGGGTTAGTACCAGGCCATCTTTGCCTTATCAGCTGGTACTAAGCCCGAAATTCATGGTTTCACGCCAAATTAGACATAGCCACCATCAATTTCTACTAAACAGAGAAAAATAGATAGAATTTTTTTTTTTTATTATTAAAAATAAAACACATTTAGGGACTCCATCTTTAATAAAGAAAAATCCTCACTCCCAAAGTAATCCATAGGTCTTCTGTCTTCAGCTCTGCTAGATCTTTGCCATCAGACAAATATGTCTGCTGACAGATGAGCCGGCACAGAATGACACTGGAGCACTGTTACTGTGTAGTGCAGTGCTATGTTTCTTTTTTTGTCATTTCATGCAGTGTAGAAATCTTGGGAAAAGTGTGGATTGTGCTCTGGAAGTGATCAGTTATAGCTAACTATGTTATTTTCTGCAGAGATAAGTCCTGCATAGAAGATGTGATATATCGGTCTGCAGTTAAAGAACTTCACCTAGAGACATCACTGCTGAGTATGTGTATTACCTATACACACACACACTGACACTATATACAGAGCTCCTGTGCATAATCTCCCTTGTGATCACTGTATTACCTGTACACTGACACTATATACAGAGGTCCTGTGTATAATGTCACTGGTGATCACTGTATTACCTGTACACTATATACAGAGCTCCTGTGTATAATATCAATGGTGATCATTGCATTACCTGTACACTGACACTATATACAGAGCTTCTGTGTATAATGTCACTGGTGATGTGTTGTGTTGTGACTACTACACAGCAGCAGAGATTTATTGGTTAATAAAGTTGATTCATTTTGAAAGAGTTTGTGGACTTATGTTATTCCTATATACGGTAACTGCATGGTGCTGGTGGGCCCCAAGATTGATTTTTTCCTGGTGGGCCCCAGGTACTCCAGTCCGGCGCTGGTCCCAGACAGTTACCTCCTCATCTGTCCTGCTGCCGGCTGGGAGTCCTGTACAGTGCAGCATGTAGTGTGATGTGAATGCCACACTATGGAGATGCTGCTCCTACTACTGCCAAGTGAGGATCTCACCTCCCCAGTATGGTGCCCTCAGGAGCTCCCACAGGGCATCACAGGCCTTAGTATGAAGCAATTCCACAAGTCTTCTAGTATTGCTTCATACTAAGGCCTATGATGCCCTGTGAGAGCTCCCTGAGGAGGTGAGAGCCTCACCTCATAGGGCCCCATGATCTCTATGTACGATCCCTGACTGGGCCCCATGATCTCTATGTACGCCGCTGACTGGGCCCCATGATCTCTATGTACGCCGCTGACTGGGCCCCATGATCTCTATGTACACCGCTGACTGGGCCCCATGATCTCTATGTACGCCGCTGACTTGGCCCCATGATCTCTATGTACTCCGCTGACTGGGCCCCATGATCTCTATGTACGCCGCTGAGGGGGCCCCATGATCTCTATGTACACCCCTAACCTGATTGGCCCCATGATCTCTATGTACGCCTCTGACTCGGCCCCATGATCTCTATGTACGCCGCTGACTGGGCCCCATGATCTCTATGTACACCGCTGACTGGGCCCCATGATCTCAATGTACGCCGCTGACTGGGCCCCATGATCTCTATGTTCTCCGCTGACTGGGCCCCATGATCTCTATGTACACCGCTGAGGGGGCCCCATGATCTCTATGTACACCCCTAACCTGATTGGCCCCATGATCTCTATGTACGCCGCTGACTGGGCCCCATGATCTCTATGTACGATCCCTGACTAGGCCCCATAATCTCTATGTACGCCGCTGACTGGGCCCCATGATCTCTATGTACTCCGCTGACTGGGCCCCATGATCTCTATGTACGCCGCTGAGGGGGCCCCATGATCTCTATGTACACCCCTAACCTGATTGGCCCCATGATCTCTATGTACGCCGCTGACTGGGCCCCATGATCTCTATGTACACCCCTAACCTGATTGGCCCCATGATTTCTGTATACTCCCCTGACTGGGCCACATGATTTCTATGTACGATCCCTGACTGGGCCCCATAATCTCTGATCTCTCATGATGTTTTTTTTTTTTATTAAAGATGGAGTCCCTAAATGTATTTTGTGTTTTATTTTTACTGTGTAGTGCGGCACTATGTTGCATTTTGTCATTTCATGCAGTGTAGAAATCTTGGGAAAAGTGTGGCTTGTGCTCTGGAAGTGATCAGTTATAGCTAACTATGTTATTTTCTGCAGAGATAAGTCCTGCATAGAAGATGTGATATATCGGTCTGCAGATAAAGAACTTCACCTAGAGACATCACTGGTGAGTATGTGTATTACCTATACACACACACTGACACTATATACAGAGCTCCTGTGCATAATGTCACTGGTGATCACTGTATTACCTGTACACTGACACTATATACAGAGCTCCTGTGTATAATGTCACTGGTGATCACTGTATTACCTGTACACTATATACAGAGCTCCTGTGTATAATATCAATGGTGATCATTGCATTACCTGTACACTGACACTATATACAGAGCTTCTGTGTATAATGTCACTGGTGATGACTGTATAACCTGTACACTATATACAGAGCTCCTGTGCATAATGTCACTGGTGATCACTGTATAACCTGTACACTGACCCAATATACTGAGCTTTTTTACATTTTTATTATTTTAGCATTATTTGTCAATATGCGGTGGCATTATGTGCTTTGGTCATGACATGACGATATTTGTCCCTTCTATGTGGTATTATTCAGTCACTATGTGGTGGTAATATGTGGTCTCATGGTGTGTCAGTATTTATACCTTGTATCTGGTAGCATTTGATCACTATGTGGTGATATTATGTGCTTTGGTCATGGTGTGGCGGTATTTGTGCCTTGTATGTGGCATTATTTGGGCACTATGTGGTGGTAATATGTGATCTGGTCACGGTGTGGTGGTATTTCTGCCTTCTATCTGGTAATATTGGTCTTGGTAGAGTGGATTGTGGTTGGTCATTTGTTTTATCTGATATCAATAAGGGGAAACCTCTTTATTTCCAATAGATATTAAATACTTAGATGTTTAACCCCTCCCTGCCCTGTGACTATTACACAGCAGCAGAGATGCAGTTACGGAGGTTCACCAGAGAAAGCAAGTTGGCATTTGGTGAGATTTTCACCTCTGTATTTATAAGACAAAACCAGGAGTGGGTGAGAAATGCATAAAACATTACCTCGGATTGCTCCACTCCTGGTTTTGTCTTATAAATACAGAGGTAAAAATCTCACCAAATAGTCAAAGTGCCACAATCTTCTGACAGTGCGGATTCCACCAATAAATAAGTGATCACCTTCCCAACCTGTGCATCGCTGAGAACTTGTTTTCACCAATAAAAACCCTTTAATGCAAACTACAGTAATTGTACATCGCAGTTCTGGTGAGCGCACAGTGATGGGCAGGAGCCGCCAGTATAATGGGTATAACGGCTAACAGGTATTTGCAAATAGCTGAAGGGTGGGTGGGCCCCTGGAGTCAATGTCCCTGGTGGGCCCCAGACACCCCAGTCCGGCTCTGCCCCCGACCCAGTCCGCTCCTGATTTGTCACGCACGGACCCGAAGCGACTGTGCACTGCGATACACACATCCTGTTGAAATTTCTGCTGCCATTTACAAGCCCCAACCCCCCCTGGGCCCGGTCGCAGTGACTGCCACTGCGACCGCGGACATTACGCCCCTGGCTACGTGAATCATATGTCCCATTTTGGTGCTCCTCACCATTTGCATGGCACAGTCATGCATGCTTCTCTATCACCATAGCATGCTGCAAACAATCAGGATGGCTTCTGCTACATCTCTATATAAAAAGATAGTATATCTGTATTTCTATGATACGTAGAGTGGATGGAAATCATACATCTTGCTAATATTTATTATATTACATTCATCTGATGCTCTGTAGTAACAATGTAAATTAAATTGGCGACTTAGTGCAGTTCTATTACTATTAGTAAATGTGGCACCTTGTGTTCCACAGAATAGCTGAATATTACCTGAATATTTAATCTCAGCTAATGTTCATTTATCTCTTAAATATCATTGGTCAGATGCTGATCACATGACCAGTGGTGGTGCATGCATGATGATTCCATATGAAATGCACTGAGTGACAGTTGGAAGTGACAGTTGGAATTGACCAACAACAGTGGAGGAGATGTCGGCTAACTCTAAGCAAAGCAATAATATGGATATAAAAGAGGAGGAGATTGTGGTGAGCAGAGAAAGAGTGAAGACACGAAGACCTTCCCATGACACATCTGATGATGAGAGGAAGTCTTCAGTCAACAGGACAAAACCACCAGTCCAGAAGAAAGAAGTAAAGGAGAACGTGGTGAGGAGGGAAGGAGCGAAGAGACTAAGACCTTCCCATGACACATCTGATGATGAGAGGAAGTCTTCAGTCAACAGGACAAAACAACCAGTCCAGAAGAAAGAAGAAGTGGAAGAAAAGGAGAAGGTAGAAAGTCAGAAGATGGGAGCCAAGAAGAGAGGAGCCATCTTCATCTCATCAGGGGACAAAAAGGAGAAGAAAAGAAGAAGGATTACATTAGGACAGAAACCCATGGATCTAAAGCAGAAGGCTGAAGAAGCTGAAGGAAGCAGCGGTGTTCGGCCAACCGGCTCCAAAAGCACAGTCTCTGATACCATCAAGAGGAGATTATTATTCCATCAAGTGCTTGGCCGGGGATGCTATGGAACGGTCCTGCTGGCGGAAGATTCATCTACCCGCAAACATTTTGCTGTTAAGATCATCGGCAAAAGAGCCCTGCTTGCTGATGGTGATGAGCGTGTAATGGTGGAGCGACGGGCTTTACAGCTGGCATCTGGGAGCCCCTTCCTTGTCCACGCAGACTTTGCATTCCAGACCAAGGTACAGTATTGATTGCTCGATATTAGGAAATGTCACACGTACCGCACACTGCTCTGCCTCATGGACCCCACTGATATCATCTTACATTTCAATATAACATGTCCCAAGGTAACCGCAGACAATAAGATGAATGTGATGACTATACACATGGGATATTGTGGCCCCTACTGTAATCAATAACATTTATGGCGGGGCTTGGTACATTGGGAATCATTTATTAAAACAGCCTTTTTACTTATCCCAGCCAATCACAGAACAGCTTTTACTTTTCCAGGTCAGTTAAAACAACCTTAGCTGAGCTCTAATTGGTTAGTATGGGCAACTAGTTTTCTAGTGAGCAGATTTATTAATGAGGCCCAATGTACCCCGCTCTATAAATGATTGAAAATATTAGATGTCATCATAGAGGTCAATGAACTGTAGAAAATCACTTGCCCGGACCTCATGTTTCTAATTGGGTGACTGGTAATATTTGTATCATTTACAGCATTAGCTGGGCATTATCTTGTTCGTAGGCATCATCGCCATGTAGTAGTCTCTAGCTCATTTCTTTCACACTGTAGAATGTTACATATTATTATCTTGTATAGACATGGGATTTCAGAATAGATTAAATGTATTTGTTATTCTTTGTTATTTCCTGGATGACATTGTATTTTGTGTATACCATATGGGGGGGACGGGACCCTGTGTACACTATATGTCAGGGCTATTGACTTTTGTGCACTTTATATACAATTTGAGAATGTGTTAATATTTTTGTATACAAGTATTATCTGTATCTTAAAGGTTTTTTTAATTAATGTTGGGACATTTTTATGCACGTGCATCTACTTGTTTTTCATTGCCATGTTTTCTATGTATAAATATACTGGAATAAAGTACAAAATCCACTGTCTTGGAGTGAAATTTCTTCTAACCTCACCAACTAATGAAAAAGATGGTATCATATTGACCAGGGGCAAGGTGGGCCAGAGGGGCACATGCCCTCCAAGCCGGTGGCCAAGCAGCTGCTTCTTTACAGACTGCAGGGCGGCCCTGTATCTTTCATTGTGTACATGTGCCAGCTGGGCATCTGCAGCCCAGAACAGCCGGCACAGGCCACGTTCTTATGCCTGCCGGAGAGAAGCTTCAGCCGCTGAGCAGTACGAGAGGGCAGACATCTTTGATTCTTGTAAGGCCACGACCCCACTATCAGTATTTGGTCCGTATTCGATCAGTATTTTTTCACAGGAGTGGGAGACAAAACCAGGAGTTGGTGATAAATGCAGAATTGGTGACTTGTTTCTATTATACCTTTTCTCTGATTGTTACTGACCTGGTTTTGGCTCCCACTCCTGAGAAAATATACTGACCAAATACTGATAGTGGGGCCGGATAGTGGTCAGGACAGGAGATTTATACTTTTTGTAGAGTGTGGAAGTGGCAGGATGCTGCTCACCTCCTGACAAGTCCAGGGCCAGATCCTGAATGTTATCTATGGTCGCTCTGCTGAGGATCAGAAAGATTTATTGTAGCAGATGGACCCTTCAAGCAGGTTGGGGTCGTGCTGTCAGTGTGAGATCATCGGCTCTCGATCTGTATGAATGTTCAAATCACATCGGACCTGAGATCGAGACACTTCAGACCTTACTATACAGACCCCTGTCCCAGACTGATCCTGCACCAGCTACAGGGCCAGAGCCGGCATAACCACCCATTGCACCAGGGCAAGTGCCAGGGCCCTGGGCAAGAGGGGGGGGGGGCCCACTCACAGTTGGGGACACTGGAACGCTATTGGGCTTGTGAGTTGGGGGGGCCCGGTGTAACCCCCCCCCCCCCCGTGCTTTACGGTGTTTGAAATACTCACCTCTCGTCATACCCTGCTGGCCGCAGGTCCAGTCTCCTCTGCGTCTTCTGACTCTGTCACGTCTCAGTGTTGAAGAGACAGGACCTGTAGCCAGCAGGGTATGAGGAGAGGTGAGTATTTTATTATTTATTTTTTATGTATGGAGCCCATTCTCTATGGAGCATTATATGGGGCCCATTCTCTATGGAGCATTATATGGGGCCCATTCTCTATGGAGCATTATATGGGGCCCATTCTCTATGGTGCATTATATGGGGCCCATTCTCTATGGTGCATTATATGGGGCCCATTCTCTATGGAGCATTATATGGGGCCCATTCTCTATGGAGCATTATATGGGGCCCATTATTCTGTATGGCATATTACATGACGCCCATTATTCTTCATGGAGTAATATATGGGGTCAATTATGGTGTAATGAGCATTATATGGGGTTCATTATTCTGTATAGAGCATTATATGGGGCCTATTATTCTGTATGGAACATTATATGGGGTCCATTATTCAGTATGGAGCCCATTCTGTATAGAGGACTATGTGGTGCCCATAATACTGTATGGAGTGCTATGTAGTGCCCATAATACTGTATGGAGGACTATGTGGTGTCCACAATACTGTATGGAGGACTATGTGGTGCTCATACTACTGTATGGAGGACTATAATGTACAGTCTAAAATGAAAACTTTTGAATCCCCCCATGACACGCCCCATGCACTGTGAGGATTCGCCGGTTTCTGAGCTATTATAGAATTTACAATAGATATCACTCATGTAATGTAAGAAGTACCGTATTTTTCGGACTATAAGATGCACCGGACCATAAGACGCACCTAGGTTTTAGAGGAGGAAAATAAAAATAAAAAAATTTAAGCCAAAAATGTGTTCCTGATGCACTTTTAAGGGGGAGGGGGTCTTCTGCTGACACTGGTATAGGGGTAATGTCCCCCAATTCTGACAATATCCCCCATCCTGGTATATATGCCCCCCCCCCTTCCTTTTATACGTGGTCCCCATCCCCATCCTGGTATGCATGGCACCCCTCATCCCTATCCCGGTATGCATGGCACCCCTCATCCCTATCCCGGTATGCATGGCACCCCTCATCCCTGTCCCGGTATGCATGGCACCCCTCATCCCTGTCCCGGTATGCATGGCACCCCTCATCCCTGTCCCGGTATGCATGGCACCCCTCATCCCTGTCCCGGTATGCATGACACCCCTCATCCTTATCCTGGTATAGTGGTATGCATGGCACCCCTCATCCCTGTCCTGGTATAGTGGTATGCATGGCACCCCTCATCCCTGTCCTGGTATGTATGGCACCTCTAATCCCCATCATGCTGCACATGGCCCCCTCAGCGTTACCCTGGTATGTATGGCCTCCTCATCCCCCATCCTGGTATGCATGGCTCTCTCATCCCCAATCCTGGTATGCATGACTATCTCATCCCCAATCCTGGTACATATGGCCTCCTCATCCCCCAATCCTGGTATGCATGGTTCCCTCATCCCCCAATCCTGGTATGCATGGTTCCCTCATCCCCCAATCCTGGTATGCATGGTCCCCTCATCCCCCAATCCAGGTATGCATGGTCCCCTCATCCCCCAATCCAGGTATGCATGGTACCCCTCATCCCTATTCTGGTATGCATAGAACCCCACTTTCCTATCCTTGTATGCATGGTACCCCTCACCCCCCAATCCTGGTATGTATGGCACCACTCACCCCCCAATCCTGGTATGTATGGCACCCCTCACCCCCAATCCTGGTTTTCATGGTTCAGTCACCCCCCAAATCCTGGTATGTATAGCACCCCTCACCCCCCAATCCTGGTATGTATGGCATCCCTCACCCCCCAATCCTGGTTTTCATGGTTCAGTCACCCCCCAAATCCTGGTATGCATTGTACCCCTCATCCCCCAATCCTGGTATGCATGGTCCCCTCACACCCCTTTCCTGGTATGTATGGTACCCCTCACCCCCCATTCCTGGTATGTATGGCACCACTCACCCCCCAATCCTGGTATGTATGGCACCCCTCACCCCCAATCCTGGTTTTCATGGTTCAGTCACCCCCCAAATCCTGGTATGTATGGCACCCCTCACCCCCCAATCCTGGTATATATGGCACCCCTCACCCCCCAATCCTGGTATGTATGGCACCCCTCACCCCCCAATCCTGGTATGTATGGCATCCCTCACCCCCCAATCCTGGTTTTCATGGTTCAGTCACCCCCCAAATCCTGGTATGCATTGTACCCCTCATCCCCCAATCCTGGTATGCATGGTCCCCTCACACCCCTTTCCTGGTATGTATGGTACCCCTCACCCCCCATTCCTGGTATGTATGGCACCACTCACCCCCCAATCCTGGTATGTATGGCACCCCTCACCCCCAATCCTGGTTTTCATGGTTCAGTCACCCCCCAAATCCTGGTATGTATGGCACCCCTCACCCCCCAATCCTGGTATATATGGCACCCCTCACCCCCAATCCTGGTATGTATGGCACCCCTCACCCCCCAATCCTGGTTTTCATGGTTCAGTCAGCCCCCAAATCCTGGTATGCATTGTACCCCTCACACCCCTTTCCTGGTATGTATGGTACCCTTCACACCCCATTGCTGGTATGTATGGCACCCCTCATCCCTTTCACGGTGCACAGATACAAAAAAATAAACACATACTCGCCTTTCTTCCCTGTGCTCCAGCGCTTCTGTATCCTGTTCTGCCGGGGAGCAGTGCGGCGCCAGAGTACGCGTGTGCCCATACCGTGCTGTTCAACGCCATTTTGCTGAAGACACACTGCAAATATGTCTTCAGTAAAATGGCGCCGGATAGAGCTATGCATATGTGCCAATTCCAACGCCTTCACTCCTGCCCTGGTCTCCGGCGAGAAGAGAAGCACCGCTGCAACGCTCCTCCCGGTCAGGTAAGTATGGCGCCGGAGATCGCGGTATGTGTTCAGTGTCTACGGATACCGCAATCTCCGGCGCCATACACACTCCTCTTACCTGTAACGTAATGGGTTCTTCTGTCTAGAGCCAGACTGCGCAGGCATGTAGCGCTTGCCAAGTCTTTAAAGGCTTCAGACAGAGGGAGGCTTGTAGTGTTATATTATATATACAGTACAGACCAAAAGTTTATTTAAAGATTTTTCTGTATTTTCATGACTCTGAATATTGTACATTCACACTGAAGGCATCAAAAGTATGAATTAACACATGTGGAATTATATACTTAACAAAAAAGTGTGAAACAACTGAAAATATGTCTTATATTCTAGGTTCTTCAAAGTAGCCACCTTTTGCTTTGATGACTGCTTTGCACACTCTTGGCATTCTCTTGATGAGCTTCAAGAGGTAGTCACGGGAAATGGTCTTCCAACAATCTTGAAGGAGTTCCCAGAGATGCTTAGCACTTGTTGGCCCTTTTGCCTTCACTCTGCGGTCCAGCTCACCCCAAACCATCTCGATTGGGTTCAGGTCTGGTGACTGTGGAGGCCAGGTCATCTGGCGTAGCACCCCATCACTCTCCCTCTTGGTCAAATAGCCCTTACACAGCCTGGAGGTGTGTTTGGGGTCATTGTCCTGTTGAAAAATAAATGATGGTCCAACTAAACGCAAACCGGATGGAATAGCATGCCGCTGCAAGATGCTGTGGTAGCCATGCTGGTTCAGTATGCCTTAAATTTAGAATAAATCCCCAACAGTGTCACCAGCAAAGCACCCCCACACCATCACACCTCCTCCTCCATGCTTCACGGTGGGAACCAGGCATGTAGAGTCCATCCGTTCACCTTTTCTGTGTCGCACAAAAACACAGTGGTTGGAACCAAAGATCTCAAATTTGGACTTATCAGACCAAAGCACAGATTTCCACTGGTCTAATGTCCATTCCTTGTGTTCCTTATCCCAAACAAGTCTCTTCTGCTTGTTGCCTGTCCTTAGCAGTGGTTTCCTAGCAGCTATTTTACCATGAAGGCCTGCTGCACAAAGTCTCCTCTTAACAGTTGTTGTAGAGATGTGTCTGCTGCTAGAACTCTGTGTGGCATTGACCTGGTCTCTAATCTGAGCTGCTGTTAACCTGCGATTTCTGAGGCTGGTGACTCGGATAAACTTATCCTCAGAAGCAGAGGTGACTCTTGGTCTTCCTTTCCTGGGGCGGTCCTCATGTGAGCCAGTTTCTTTGTTTTCTTGATGGGTTTTGCAACTGCACTTGGGGATACATTCAAAGTTTTCCCAATTTTTCAGACTGACAGACCTTCATTTCTTAAAGTAATGATGGCCACTCGTTTTTCTTTACTTAGAATTTGTATTATGGTAAGAAAAAAGCAGCTAACAGTCTATTCAGTAGGACTATCAGCTGTGTATCCAGCTGATTTCTGCACAACACAACTGATGGTCCCAACCCCATTTATAAGGCAAGAAATCCCACTTATTAAACCTGACAGGGCACACCTGTGAAGTGAAGACCATTTCCGGTGACTACCTCTTGAAGCTCCTCAAGAGAATGCCAAGAGTGTGCAAAGCAGTCAGCAAAGCAAAAGGTGGCTACTTTGAAGAACCTAGAATATAAGACATATTTTCAGTTGTTTCACACTTTTTTGTTAAGTATATAATTCCACATGTGTTAATTCATAGTTTTGATGCCTTCAGTGTGAATGTACAATTTTCATACTCAAGAAAATACAGAACAATCTTTAAATGAGAAGGTGTGTCCAAACTTTTGGTCTGTACTGTATATATATATATATATATATATATATATATATGTGACTACTATGTCTCTATAAATGTGATGCTCATGTGTTTGTGATCCTCCATTGCTATACACTGTATGATTGTCTTTTAATTTTTGCAATATTTAATAGAGATTTATTTTAGCGGCAATAAGCGCCTATTGTTTCATTTTGGTGGTATCTATAGTTTTGGTGTTGCCTGTAGTGATAAAGTCTTGGATTACTCATGCTCCTTATGTTGGTAGTCATATATATGACAGTGTATCTACTGTAAAACATCTGATGTCTGTATCACAGTATTTGATATACCAGTCACATATTATTGGCTGGCAAATTTTCGCCTGGGGGGCAAGCACAATGCAGCGGCCCATGAGTGTCGCGGCCATCTTTAGGCTTGAGTTTCATGTAGCACCTGATGAGTATAGCATGTGTGCGACCAAGGTACATCAGCTAACAACCCATTTCATAAAGATCACAGCTTTTTTCAGCTGTACTGGTAGAAATTAATTACAAATGGTTCACTTATTGTTAATGGCTGCACAGTTTTTGCAAAAGCATGCGGCCATTACCAAGAAACAAGCAATTTGCACTTAATATCTAATCATATAGTGGAAAAACAGTAGTTAAATGATTGGCAGTCAGCTCCTGTGCTTGGTTTGCACAGTCATGCTGAAAGAGTCCTATTAAAAGCCTAACTGTAGCTTCCAAATTAGTTTTACATGTTGGATAAACCCTTTATTTGTCCTGCTTATTCTTTTCTTTTAAACATCTTTTTATTAAGGTTTTTTTTAAAGAAGGTTAACAATTGAACAAAGAAAAGTCACATTGTTAATGAAACAAATCAAAGATAACGATATCACATAGATTATAAGAGCAGAAATTGACCAGACTGCATAAATTTCAGCCAAACATTGACACGTTTCGGAAGAGAGAAAAAATATAAGAGAGAGGTTCAATTCTTTTGAACATGTCGTAGTACAAAATTGTGGTCAAATAACATGTTATCAAATTCAAGAAGGTTTATTGTGATATCCTGGAAATAAAAACTTCAGAAGAGAAAAAGAAAAAAAAAAAACCTGGAGAAGGGGGGAAGGTTGAAAGGGAAGTGGGATGAACGGGGAGATGAGATGGAGGGGGGGGGGGACTACAAAGATATAGATGATGGGAGGGGGGGGGGAGTTGGGATTAGAATGGGCTAGCGATCTGAGTATTTTAGGTTAGTATTCTGCGGTCTGTAATATATTTGTGCCAGGGACGCCATATCAACGAGAATTGTTTATGCCTTTTTTCATCCCAACTAGTCAATTCTTCTAGCCTGTATATTTGTTCAACCTTCATTTCCCAGAGTGAGATATTTGCGGTCTTCGCAGATTTCCATAAGGATGTCACAAGTAACTTAGCCGAGGCCAGGAGCTGTCTAAGAAGGGTTAATTTTATTTTAGGGAAGTTATCTAGGAACAGAAACAGAAGGCAGATCTCCGGCGAGGTCAAGAGTTGCAAGTTTAAAATTGTATTAATAGTTTGAATTCTTTTTGTCCAGAAGGGCTTAATCAATGTACAGTTCCACCACATGTGGAGCATAGTGCCCACATCAGAAGAGCATCTCCAGCAGTTAGGATCAAGTCCTTTGTAACATTTCTGAAGTTTTGATGGAGTCATATACCACCTGGAGAGAACTTTATAGCCATTCTCTTGTACTCTAACACATCTAGAGGAGACTTTAGGTGCTAGTAGTAATCTTTTAATTTCAGATGGGGTGAAAGGCCTATTCAGATCCTGTTCCCACTTCATTACATATGGCAGTTTCTTAGGGGTTCTGGCTAGGCATAATTGTTTTTGTAGAGCTGATAACGTTCTTTTTTGTTTTTTTTTTGCAGCTATAAGTTTTTCAAAATCAGTCATTTCCCTCATATAATTTGGAGTTTTAAAGACTAGTTTTAAGTTAGACATAAATTTCTGGTACATAAAGGGGTGAAAAGAGATAGTATCTAGCATTTGATTGAGTTCTGCCAAGCAGGGCATGACCCCATTATCTGTAATTTTTTGGAGTGGTGTTATCAAGTTGCGAATTGAGTTGTGTATTGTGGCATTATGGGCTGGAGAAAGGAGAGAACTAGGTCTGTAACTTGTAGGAGAGGGGAGGGAAACGGGGAGCATATTTGTCTTATATGGGGATTGGACCAGATTTTAAAAGTAGTGGCGGTGAAAGGGTTTTTAATTGATGTATACCTAGTACTACTTGAGGGCGTGAGGATGAGCTGTCTAAGGGGGAATTTAAGGATTGTTTCTTCTACTTTAATCCATTGCTTCTGTGGTGGGAGCCTGATCCATCCACGACTCTTTGGAGATGAGTGGCTTGTTGAAGTATCTTTAGATCTGGCAGATCTATACCTCCTTCAGAGTGGGGGAGGGATAATATTTGTAAGGGAAGTCTGGGTTTTTGGTTGTGCCACAGAAAACGGCTGAGGAGTTTTCGTATGTCAATGAAAAAAGAATTAGGTAGGTGGATTGGAAGGGCTTGCACTAGATAAGTTATTTTTGGCCATATCATACATTTAAGGAGATTTTTCCTACCCAACCAGGAGATGTATGAGATATTCCAGTTGGGGGTAAGTTTCTGGATTTTCTGCAATAGCGGTGGGAAGTTTAACTTATAAAGTTCTTGTAGGTTTGGAGAAATCTCAACTCCCAAGAAACGTATTGATGGGGGGGACCAGGTAAAGGGGGACCCGATTGCCATTTGTGTTTTTTGTGGTTCTGGGATATTTATATTTAAGACTTGAGATTTGCTAAGATTCACCTTAAAATTTGATAGTGCACCGTATTCCTTGAGTAATGTCAGGATAACTGGGACAGATATTCTCGGGTTAGAGGTCATGATAAGTAGATCGTCTGCGTATGCTGCGATTTTATGTTCAGAACCAGCTGATTTGATGCCAACGATCCTCCCCTCCTCTCTGAGCTTTTGTAGTAAAGGTTCTAGTGTAAGAATAAAAAGGAGAGGGGAAAGCGGACATCCCTGCCTGGTGCCGTTAGAAATATTAAAAGATGAAGACATAACATGAGAGAGGATTAGATACACGGCTCAGCAGACAGTATCACACCGGATAGGATTAGATACACAGCTCAGCAGACAGTATCACACAGGAGAAGATTAGATACACAGCTCAGCAGACAGTATCACACCGGATAGGATTAGATACACAGCTCAGCAGACAGTATCACACAGCATAGGATTAGATACACAGCTCAGCAGACAGTATCACACAGCATAGGATTAGATACACAGCTCAGCAGACAGTATCACACAGGAGAGGATTAGATACACAGCTCAGCAGACAGTATCACACAGCATAGGATTAGATACACAGCTCAGCAGACAGTATCACACAGCATAGGATTAGATACACAGCTCAGCAGACAGTATCACACAGGAGAGGATTAGATACACAGCTCAGCAGACAGTATCACACAGGAGAGGATTAGATACACTGCTCAGCAGACAGTATCACACAGGAGAGGATTAGATACACTGCTCAGCAGACAGTATCACACCGGATAGGATTAGATACACAGCTCAGCAGACAGTATCACACAGGAGAGGATTAGATACACAGCTCAGCAGACAGTATCACACAGGAGAGGATTAGAAACACTGCTCAGCAGACAGTATCACACAGGAGAGGATTATATACACGGCTCAGCAAACAGTATCACACAGGAGAGGATTAGATACACGGCTCAGCAGACAGTATCACACAGGAGAGGATTAGATACACGGCTCAGCAGATGGTATCACACAGGAGAGGATTAGAGATACAGCTCAGCAGACAGTATCACACAGGAGAGGATTAGATACACGGCTCAGCAGACAGTATCACACAGGAGAAGATTAGATACACAGCTCAGCAGACAGTATCACACAGCATAGTATTAGATACACAGCTCAGCAGACAGTATCACACCGGATAGGATTAGATACACAGCTCAGCAGACAGTATCACACAGGAGAGGATTAGATACACGGCTCAGCAGATGGTATCACACAGGAGAGGATTAGAGATACAGCTCAGCAGACAGTATCACACAGGAGAGGATTAGATACACGGCTCAGCAGACAGTATGACACAGGAGAGGATTAGATACACGGCTCAGCAGACAGTATCACACAGGAGAGGATTAGATACACAGCTCAGCAGACAGTATCACACAGGAGAGGATTAGATACACGGCTCAGCAGACAGTATGACACAGGAGAGGATTAGATACACGGCTCAGCAGACAGTATCATACAGGGTAGGATTAGATACACAGCTCAGCAGACAATATCACACCGGATAGGATTAGATACAAAGCTCAGCAGACAGTATCACACCGGATAGGATTAGATACACAGCTCAGCAGACAGTATCACACCGAATAGGATTAAATACACAGCTCAGCAGACAGTATCACACCGGATAGGATTAGATACACGGCTCAGCAGACAGTATCACACCGGATAGGATTAGATACACAGCTCAGCAGACAGTACCACACAGTATAAGATTAGATACACTGCTCAGCAGACAGTATCACACAGGAGAGGATTAGATACACAGCTCAGCAGACGGTATCACACAGGACAGGATTAGATACACAGCTCAGCAGACATTATCACACAGGAGAGGATTAGATACACAGCTCAGCAGACATTATCACACAGGAGGGGGTTAGATACATACACAGCTCAGCAGACAGTATCACACAGGACAGGATTAGATACACAGCTCAGCAGACAGTATCACACCGGATAGGATTAGATACACAGCTCAGCAGACAGTATCACACCGGATAGGATTAGATACACAGCTCAGCAGACAGTATCACACCGGATAGGATTAGATACACAGCTCAGCAGACAGTATCACACAGGAGAAGATTAGATACACAGCTCAGCAGACAGTATCACACAGGCGAAGATTAGATACACAGCTCAGCAGACAGTATCACACCGGATAGGATTAGATACACAGCTCAGCAGACAGTAGCACACCGGATAGGATTAGATACACAGCTCAGCAGACAGTATCACACCGAATAGGATTAGATACACAGCTCAGCAGACAGTATCACACCGAATAGGATTAGATACACAGCTCAGCAGACAGTATCACACAGGAGAAGTTTAGATACACAGCTCAGCAGACAGTATCACACAGGAGAGGATTAGAAACACTGCTCAGTAGACAGTATCACACAGGAGAGGATTAGATACAATGCTCAGTAGACAGTATCACATAGGAGAGGATTAGATACACAGTTCAGCAGACAGTATCACACAGCATAGGATTAGATACACGGCTCAGCAAACAGTATCACACAGGAGAGGATTAGAAACACTGCTCAGCAGACAGTATCACACAGGAGAGGATTAGATACACGGCTCAGCAGACAGTATCACACAGGAGAGGATTAGATACACGGCTCAGCAGACAGTATCACACAGGAGAGGATTAGATACACGGCTCAGCAGATGGTATCACACAGGAGAGGATTAGAGATACAGCTCAGCAGACAGTATCACACAGGAGAGGATTAGATACACGGCTCAGCAGACAGTATGACACAGGAGAGGATTAGATACACGGCTCAGCAGACAGTATCACACAGGAGAGGATTAGATACACAGCTCAGCAGACAGTATCATACAGGGTAGGATTAGATACACAGCTCAGCAGACAATATCACACCAGATAGGATTAGATACACAGCTCAGCAGACAGTATCACACCGGATAGGATTAGATACACAGCTCAGCAGACAGTATCACACCGAATAGGATTAGATACACGGCTCAGCAGACAGTATCACACAGGAGAGGATTAGATACACAGCTCAGCAGACAGTATCACACCGGATAGGATTAGATACACGGCTCAGCAGACAGTATCACACCGGATAGGATTAGATACACAGCTCAGCAGACAGTATCACACAGTATAAGATTAGATACACTGCTCAGCAGACAGTATCACACAGGAGAGGATTAGATACACAGCTCAGCAGACGGTATCACACAGGACAGGATTAGATACACAGCTCAGCAGACATTATCACACAGGAGAGGATTAGATACACAGCTCAGCAGACATTATCACACAGGAGGGGATTAGATACATACACAGCTCAGCAGACATTATCACACAGGAGGGGATTAGATACATACACAGCTCAGCAGACAGTATCACACAGGACAGGATTAGATACACAGCTCAGCAGACAGTATCACACCGGATAGGATTAGATACACAGCTCAGCAGACAGTATCACACCGGATAGGATTAGATACACAGCTCAGCAGACAGTATCACACAGGAGAAGATTAGATACACAGCTCAGCAGACAGTATCACACAGGCGAAGATTAGATACACAGCTCAGCAGACAGTATCACACCGGATAGGATTAGATACACAGCTCAGCAGACAGTAGCACACCGGATAGGATTAGATACACAGCTCAGCAGACAGTATCACACCGAATAGGATTAGATACACAGCTCAGCAGACAGTATCACACCGAATAGGATTAGATACACAGCTCAGCAGACAGTATCACACCGAATAGGATTAGATACACAGCTCAGCAGACAGTATCACACAGGAGAAGATTAGATACACAGCTCAGCAGACAGTATCACACAGGAGAGGATTAGAAACACTGCTCAGTAGACAGTATAACACAGGAGAGGATTAGATACAATGCTCAGTAGACAGTATCACATAGGAGAGGATTAGATACACAGTTCAGCAGACAGTATCACACAGCATAGGATTAGATACACGGCTCAGCAAACAGTATCACACAGGAGAGGATTAGAAACACTGCTCAGCAGACAGTATCACACAGGAGAGGATTAGATACACGGCTCAGCAGACAGTATCACACAGGAGAGGATTAGATACACGGCTCAGCAGACAGTATCACACAGGAGAGGATTAGATACACGGCTCAGCAGATGGTATCACACAGGAGAGGATTAGAGATACAGCTCAGCAGACAGTATCACACAGGAGAGGATTAGATACACGGCTCAGCAGACAGTATCACACAGGAGAGGATTAGATACACAGCTCAGCAGACAGTATCACACAGGAGAGGATTAGATACACGGCTCAGCAGACAGTATGACACAGGAGAGGATTAGATACACGGCTCAGCAGACAGTATCATACAGGGTAGGATTAGATACACAGCTCAGCAGACAATATCACACCGGATAGGATTAGATACACAGCTCAGCAGACAGTATCACACCGGATAGGATTCGATACACAGCTCAGCAGACAGTATCACACCGAATAGGATTAGATACACAGCTCAGCAGACAGTATCACACCGAATAGGATTAGATACACAGCTCAGTAGACAGTATCACACAGGAGAAGATTAGATACACAGCTCAGCAGACAGTATCACACAGGAGACGATTAGAAACACTGCTCAGCAGACAGTATCACACAGGAGAGGATTAGATACAATGCTCAGTAGACAGTATCACACAGGAGAGGATTAGATACACAGCTCAGCAGACAGTACCACACAGTATAAGATTAGATACACTGCTCAGCAGACAGTATCACACAGGAGAGGATTAGATACACAGCTCAGCAGACAGTATCAAACAGGAGGGGATTAGATACACAGCTCAGAAGACAGTATCACACAGTATAAGATTAGATACACTGCTCAGCAGATTATCACAGCATAGGATTAGATACACGGCTCAGCAGACAGTATCACACAGGAGAGGATTAGATACACAGCTCAGCAGACAGTATCACACAGGAGAAGATTAGATACACAGCTCAGCAGACAGTATCACACAGGAGAAGATTAGATACACAGCTCAGCAGACAGTATCACACAGGAGAAGATTAGATACACAGCTCAGCAGACAGTATCACACAGGAGAAGATTAGATACACAGCTCAGCAGACAGTATCACACAGGAGAAGATTAGATACACTGCTCAGCAGACAGTATCACACCGGATAGGATTAGATACACAGCTCAGCAGACAGTATCACACAGGAGAAGATTAGATACACAGCTCAGCAGACAGTATCACACAGGAGAAGATTAGATACACAGCTCAGCAGACAGTATCACACAGGAGAAGATTAGATACACTGCTCAGCAGACAGTATCACACAGGAGAGGATTAGATACACTGCTCAGCAGACAGTATCACACCGGATAGGATTAGATACACAGCTCAGCAGACAGTATCACACAGGAGAAGATTAGATACACAGCTCAGCAGACAGTATCACACAGGAGAAGATTAGATACACAGCTCAGCAGACAGTATCACACAGGAGAAGATTAGATACACAGCTCAGCAGACAGTATCACACAGGAGAAGATTAGATACACTGCTCAGCAGACAGTATCACACCGGATAGGATTAGATACACAGCTCAGCAGACAGTATCACACAGGAGAAGATTAGATACACAGCTCAGCAGACAGTATCACACAGGAGAAGATTAGATACACTGCTCAGCAGACAGTATCACACCGGATAGGATTAGATACACAGCTCAGCAGACAGTATCACACAGGAGAAGATTAGATACACGGCTCAGCAGACAGTATCACACAGGAGAGGATTAGATACACGGCTCAGCAGACTGTATCACACAGGAGAGGATTAGATACACGGCTCAGCAGACAGTATCACACAGGAGAGGATTAGATACAATGCTCAGTAGACAGTATCACACAGGAGAGGATTAGATACATGGCTCAGCAGACAGTATCACACAGGAGAGGATTAGACACACGGCTCAGCAGATGGTATCACACAGGAGAGGATTAGATACACGGCTCAGCAGACAGTATCATACAGGAGAGGATTAGATACACAGCTCAGCAGACAGTATGACACAGGAGAGGATTAGATACACGGCTCAGCAGACAGTATCATACAGGGTAGGATTAGATACACAGCTCAGCAGACAGTATCACACAGAAGAGGATTAGATACACGGCTCAGCAGATAGTATCACTCAAGATAGGATTAGATGCACGGCTCAGCAGACAGTATCACACAGGACAGGATTAGATACATAGCTCAGCAGACAGTATCACACAGGGTAGGATTAGATACACAGCTCAGCAGACGGTATCACACAGGACAGGATTAGATACACAGCTCAGCAGACATTATCACACAGGAGAGGATTAGATACACAGCTCAGCAGACATTATCACACAGGAGGGGATTAGATACATACACAGCTCAGCAAACAGTATCACACAGGACAGGATTAGATACATAGCTCAGCAGACGGTATCACACAGGAGGGGATTAGATACACGGCTCAGCAGACAGTATCACACAGGAGGGGATTAGATACACGGCTCAGCAGACAGTATCACACAGGAGGGGATTAGATACACAGCTCAGCAGACAGTACCACACAGTATAAGATTAGATACACTGCTCAGCAGACAGTATCACACAGGAGAGGATTAGATACACAGCTCAGCAGACAGTATCACACAGGAGGGAAATAGATACACAGCTCAGAAGACAGTATCACACAGTATAAGATTAGATACACTGCTCAGCAGATTATCACAGCATAGGATTAGATACACGGCTCAGCAGACAGTATCACACAGGAGAGGATTAGATACACATCTCAGCAGACAGTATCACACAGGAGAGGATTAGATACACAGCTCAGCAGACAGTATCACACAGGAGAGGATTAGATACACAGCTCAGCAGACAGTATCACACAGTATAAGATTAGATACACTGCTCAGCAGACAGTATCGCACAGGAGAGGATTAGATACACAGCTCAGCAGACGGTATCGCACAGGAGAGGATTAGATACACGGCTCCACAGACAGTATCACACAGGGTAGGATTAGAGATACAGCTCAGCAGACAGTATCACACAGGAAAGGATTAGATACATAGCTCAGCAGACGGTATCACACAGGACAGGATTAGATGCACAGCTCAGCAGACAGTATCACACAGGAGAGGATTAGATACACAGCTCAGCTGACAGTATCACATAGGACAGGATTAGATACACAGTTCATCAGACAGTATCACACAGGAGTGGATTAGATACACGGCTCAGCAGACAGTATCACGAAAGATAGGATTAGATACACAGTTCATCAGACAGTATCACACAGGAGAGGATTAGATACACAGCTCAGCAGACAGTATCACACATTACATGATTAGATACACAGCTCAGCAGACAGTATCACACAGGATGGGATTAGATACACGGCTCAGCAGACAGTATCACACAGGAGAGGATTAGATACACAGCTGAGCAGACAGTAACGCACAGGAGAGGATTAGATACACAGCTCAGCACACAGTATCACACAGGAGAGGATTAGATACACGGCTCAGCAGACAGTATCACACAGGAGAGGATTAGATACACAGCTCAGCAGACAGTATCACACAGGAGAGGATTAGATACACTGCTCAGCAGATGGTATTACACAGTATAGGATTAGATACACGGCTCAGCAGACATTATCACACAGGAGATGATTAGATACACAGCATAGGATTAGATACACTGCTCAGCAGATGGTATTACACAGTATAGGATTAGATACACAGCTCAGCAGACAGTATCACACAGGACAGGATTAGATACACAGCTCACCAGACAGTATCACACAGGATAGGATTAGATACACGGCTCAGTAGACAGTATCACATAGGAGAGGATTAGATACACGGCTCAGTAGACAGTATCACACAGGAGAGGATTAGATACACAGCATAGGATAAGATACACAGCTCAGCAGACAGTATCACACAGCATAGGATTAGGTACACGGCGCAGCAGACAGTATCACACAGGAGAGGATTAGAGACACAGCTCATCTGACAGTATCACACAGAAGGGGATTAGATACACAGCTCAGCAGACAGTATCACACAGGATAAGATTAGATACACAGCTCAGCAGACAGTATCACACAGGAGAGTATTAGATACACAGCTCAGCAGACAGTATCACACAGGAGAGGATTAGATACACGGCTCAACACACAGTATTACACAGAGGATTAGATACACGGCTCAGCAGACAGTATCACACAGGAGAGGATTAGATACATGGCTCAGCAGACAGTATCACACAGTAGAGGATTAGATACACTGCTCTGCAGATAGTATCACACAGGAGAGGATTAGATACATGGCTCAGCAGACAGTATCACACAGGAGAGGATTAGAAACACAGCTCAGCAGACAGTATCACACAGGAGAGGATTAGATACATGGCTCAGCAGACAATATAACACAGTATAAGATTCGATACACTGCTCAGCAGACAGTATCACACAGCATAGGATTAGATACACGGCTCAGCAGACAGTATCACACAGTAAAAGATTAGATACACTGCTCAGCAGACAGTATCACACAGCATAGGATTAGATACACAGCTCAGCAGACACTCACACAGTATAAGATTAGATACACAGCTCAGCAGACAGTATCACACAGCATAGGATTAGATACACGGTTCAGCAGACAGTATCACACAGGAGAGGATTAGATACACAGCTCAGGAGACAGTATCACACAGTATAAGATTAGATACACTGCTCAGCAGACAGTATCACACAGCATAGGATTAGATACACGGTTCAGCAGACAGTATCACACAGGAGGGGATTAGATACACAGCTCAGGAGACAGTATCACACAGTATAAGATTAGATACACTGCTCAGCAGACAGTATCACACAGGAGAGGATTAGATACACAGTTCAGCAGAAAGTATCGCACAGGAGGGGATTAGATACACGGCTCAGCAGACAGTATCACACAGGACAGGATTAGATACACAGCTCAGTAGACAGTATCATACAGGGTAGGATTAGATACACAGCTCAGCAGACAGTATCACACAGGAGTGCATTAGATACACAGCTCAGCAGACAGTATCACACAGGACAGGATTAGATACACAGCTCAGCAGACAGTATCACACAGGGTAGGATTAGACATACAGCTCAGCAGACATTATCACACAGGGTAGGATTAGAGATACAGCTCAGCAGACAGTATCACACAGGAGATGATTAGATACACGGCTCAGCAGACAGTATCACACAGGACTGGATTAGATATACAGCTCAGCAGACAGTATCACACAGTAGGGGATTAGATACACAGCTCAGCAGACAGTACCACACAGTATAAGATTAGATACACGGCTCAGCAGACAGTATCACACAGGAGAGGATTAGATACACAGCTCAGCAGACAGTATCACACAGGAGGGGATTAGATACACAGCTCAGCAGACAGTATCACACAGCATAGGATTAGATACACGGCTCAGCAGACAGTATCACACAGGAGAGGATTAGATACACAGCTCAGCAGACAGTATCACACAGGAGAGGATTAGATACACTGCTCAGCAGACAGTATCACACAGGAGGGGATTAGATACACAGTTCAGGAGACAGTATCACACAGTATAAGATTAGATACACTGCTCAGCAGACAGTATCACACAGGAGAGGATTAGATACACAGCTCAGCAGACAGTATCGCACAGGAAAGGATTACACACACTGCTCAGCAGATAGTATCACACAGGATAGGATTAGATACACAGCTCAGCACACAGTATCACACAGGAGAGGATTAGATACACTGCTCAGCAGACAGTATCATACAGGAGAGGATTAGATACACAGCTCAGCACACAGTATCACACAGGAGAGGATTAGATACACAGCTCAGCAGACAGTATCACACAGGAGAGGATTAGATACACAGCTCAGCAGACAGTATCGCACAGGAAAGGATTACACACACTGCTCAGCAGATAGTATCACACAGGATAGGATTAGATACACAGCTCAGCACACAGTATCACACAGGAGAGGATTAGATACACTGCTCAGCAGACAGTATCATACAGGAGAGGATTAGATACACAGCTCAGCACACAGTATCACACAGGAGAGGATTATATACACAGCTCATCAGACAGTATCACACAGGAGAGGATTAGATACACAGCTCAGCAGATAGTATCACACAGGATAGGATTAGATGCACAGCTCAGCAGACAGTATCACACAGGAGAGGATTAGATACACAGCTCAGCAGACAATATCACAAAGAAGAGGATTAGATACATAGCTCAGCGGACTGTATCACACAGGACAGGATTAGATACACAGCTCAGCAGACGGTATCACACAGGAGAGTATTAGATACACTGCTCAGCAGACAGTATCACATAGGATAGGATTAGATACACAGCTCAGCACACAGTATCACACAGGAGAGGATTAGATACACAGCTCAGCAGACAGTATCACACAGGATAGGATTAGATACACTGCTCAGCAGATGGTATTACACAGGATAGGATTAGATACACAGCTCAGCAGACAGTATCACACAGGATAGGATTAGATACACGGCTCAGCAGACATTATCACACAGGAGATGATTAGATAAACAGCATAGGATTAGATACACAGCTCAGCAGACAGTATCACACAGCATAGGATTAGATACACGGCTCAGCAGACAGAATCACACAGGAGGGGATTAGATACACAGCTCAGCAGACAGTATCACAGGATAAGATTAGATACACTGCTCAGCAGACGGTATCACACAGGACAGGATTAGATGCATAGCTCAGCAGACGGTATCACACAGGACAAGATTAGATACACAGCTCAGCAGACAGTATCACAAAGGAGAGGATTAGATAAACAGCTCAGCAGACAGTATCACACAGGAGAGGATTAGATACACAGCTCAGCAGACAGTATCACACAGGAGAGGATTAGATACACAGTTCATCAGACAGTATCACACAGGAGTGGATTAGATACACGGCTCAGCAGACAGTATCGCACAGGGCGGGATTAGATACACGACTCAGCAGACGGTATCACACAAGATAGGATTAGATACACAGTTCATCAGACAGTATCACACAGGATAGGATAAGATACACATCTCAGCACACAGTATCACACAGGAGAGGATTAGATACACGGCTCAGCACACAGTATCACACAGGAGAGGATTAGATACACGGCTCAGCAGACAGAGTCACACAGGAGAGGATTAGATACACAGCTCATCAGACAGTATCACACAGGAGAGGATTAGATACACAGCTCAGCTGACAGTATCACACAGGAGAGGATTAGATACACAGCTCAGCTGACAGTATCACACAGGAGAGGATTAGATACACAGCTCAGCTGACAGTATCACACAGGAGAGGATTAGATACACAGCTCAGCAGACAGTATCACACAGGAGAGGATTAGATACACAGCTCAGCTGACAGTATCACACAGGAGAGGATTAGATACACAGCTCAGCAGACTGTATCACACGGGTGGATTAGATACACGGCTCAGCAGACAGTATCACACAGCATAGGATTAGATACACAGCTCAGCAGACTGTATCACACGGGTGGATTAGATACACGGCTCAGCAGACAGTATCGCACAGGGCGGGATTAGATACACGGCTCAGCAGACAGTATCACACAGGATAGGATTAGATACACAGTTCATCAGACAGTATCACACAGGAGAGGATTAGATACACAGCTCAGCAGACAGTATCACACAGGAGAAGATTAGATACACGGCTCAGCAGACAGTATCACACAGGAGAGGATTAGATACACGGCTCAGCAGACGGTATCACACAGGAGAGGATTAGATACACGGCTCAGCAGACAGTATCACACAGGAGAGGATTAGATACAATGCTCAGTAGACAGTATCACACAGGAGAGGATTAGATACATGGCTCAGCAGACAGTATCACACAGGAGAGGATTAGACACACGGCTCAGCAGATGGTATCACACAGGAGAGGATTAGATACACGGCTCAGCAGACAGTATCATACAGGAGAGGATTAGATACACAGCTCAGCAGACAGTATGACACAGGAGAGGATTAGATACACGGCTCAGCAGACAGTATCATACAGGGTAGGATTAGATACACAGCTCAGCAGACAGTATCACACAGAAGAGGATTAGATACACGGCTCAGCAGATAGTATCACTCAAGATAGGATTAGATGCACGGCTCAGCAGACAGTATCACACAGGACAGGATTAGATACATAGCTCAGCAGACAGTATCACACAGGGTAGGATTAGATACACAGCTCAGCAGACAGTATCACACAGGACAGGATTAGATACACAGCTCAGCAGACATTATCACACAGGAGAGGATTAGATACACAGCTCAGCAGACATTATCACACAGGAGGGGATTAGATACATACACAGCTCAGCAAACAGTATCACACAGGACAGGATTAGATACACAGCTCAGCAGACGGTATCACACAGGAGGGGATTAGATACACGGCTCAGCAGACAGTATCACACAGGAGGGGATTAGATACACGGCTCAGCAGACAGTATCACACAGGAGGGGATTAGATACACAGCTCAGCAGACAGTACCACACAGTATAAGATTAGATACACTGCTCAGCAGACAGTATCACACAGGAGAGGATTAGATACACAGCTCAGCAGACAGTATCACACAGGAGGGAATTAGATACACAGCTCAGAAGACAGTATCACACAGTATAAGATTAGATACACTGCTCAGCAGATTATCACAGCATAGGATTAGATACACGGCTCAGCAGACAGTATCACACAGGAGAGGATTAGATACACATCTCAGCAGACAGTATCACACAGGAGAGGATTAGATACACAGCTCAGCAGACAGTATCACACAGGAGAGGATTAGATACACAGCTCAGCAGACAGTATCACACAGTATAAGATTAGATACACTGCTCAGCAGACAGTATCGCACAGGAGAGGATTAGATACACAGCTCAGCAGACGGTATCGCACAGGAGAGGATTAGATACACGGCTCCACAGACAGTATCACACAGGGTAGGATTAGAGATACAGCTCAGCAGACAGTATCACACAGGAAAGGATTAGATACATAGCTCAGCAGACGGTATCACACAGGACAGGATTAGATGCACAGCTCAGCAGACAGTATCACACAGGAGAGGATTAGATACACAGCTCAGCTGACAGTATCACATAGGACAGGATTAGATACACAGTTCATCAGACAGTATCACACAGGAGTGGATTAGATACACGGCTCAGCAGACAGTATCACGAAAGATAGGATTAGATACACAGTTCATCAGACAGTATCACACAGGAGACGATTAGATAGACAGCTCAGCAGACAGTATCACACATTACATGATTAGATACACAGCTCAGCAGACAGTATCACACAGGATGGGATTAGATACACGGCTCAGCAGACAGTATCACACAGGAGAGGATTAGATACACAGCTGAGCAGACAGTAACGCACAGGAGAGGATTAGATACACGGCTCAGCACACAGTATCACACAGGAGAGGATTAGATACACGGCTCAGCAGACAGTATCACACAGGAGAGGATTAGATACACAGCTCAGCAGACAGTATCACACAGGAGAGGATTAGATACACTGCTCAGCAGATGGTATTACACAGTATAGGATTAGATACACGGCTCAGCAGACATTATCACACAGGAGATGATTAGATACACAGCATAGGATTAGATACACAGCTCAGCAGACAGTATCACACAGGACAGGATTAGATACACAGCTCACCAGACAGTATCACACAGGATAGGATTAGATACACGGCTCAGTAGACAGTATCACATAGGAGAGGATTAGATACACGGCTCAGTAGACAGTATCACACAGGAGAGGATTAGATACACAGCATAGGATAAGATACACAGCTCAGCAGACAGTATCACACAGCATAGGATTAGGTACACGGCGCAGCAGACAGTATCACACAGGAGAGGATTAGATACACAGCTCAGCAGACAGTATCACACAGGAGAGGATTAGATACACTGCTCAGCAGATGGTATTACACAGTATAGGATTAGATACACGGCTCAGCAGACATTATCACACAGGAGATGATTAGATACACAGCATAGGATTAGATACACAGCTCAGCAGACAGTATCACACAGGACAGGATTAGATACACAGCTCACCAGACAGTATCACACAGGATAGGATTAGATACACGGCTCAGTAGACAGTATCACATAGGAGAGGATTAGATACACGGCTCAGTAGACAGTATCACACAGGAGAGGATTAGATACACAGCATAGGATAAGATACACAGCTCAGCAGACAGTATCACACAGCATAGGATTAGGTACACGGCGCAGCAGACAGTATCACACAGGAGGGGATTAGATACACAGCTCAGCAGACAGTATCACACAGGATAAGATTAGATACACAGCTCAGCAGACAGTATCACACAGGAGAGTATTAGATACACAGCTCAGCAGACAGTATCACACAGGAGAGGATTAGATACACGGCTCAACACACAGTATTACACAGAGGATTAGATACACGGCTCAGCAGACAGTATCACACAGGAGAGGATTAGATACATGGCTCAGCAGACAGTATCACACAGTAGAGGATTAGATACACTGCTCTGCAGATAGTATCACACAGGAGAGGATTAGATACATGGCTCAGCAGACAGTATCACACAGGAGAGGATTAGAAACACAGCTCAGCAGACAGTATCACACAGGAGAGGATTAGATACATGGCTCAGCAGACAATATAACACAGTATAAGATTCGATACACTGCTCAGCAGACAGTATCACACAGCATAGGATTAGATACACGGCTCAGCAGACAGTATCACACAGTAAAAGATTAGATACACTGCTCAGCAGACAGTATCACACAGCATAGGATTAGATACACAGCTCAGCAGACACTCACACAGTATAAGATTAGATACACTGCTCAGCAGACAGTATCCCACAGCATAGGATTAGATACACGGCTCAGCAGACAGTATCACACAGTAAAAGATTAGATACACTGCTCAGCAGACAGTATCACACAGCATAGGATTAGATACACAGCTCAGCAGACACTCACACAGTATAAGATTAGATACACTGCTCAGCAGACAGTATCACACAGCATAGGATTAGATACACGGTTCAGCAGACAGTATCACACAGGAGAGGATTAGATACACAGCTCAGCAGACAGTATCACACAGGAGGGGATTAGATACACAGCTCAGGAGACAGGATCACACAGTATAAGATTAGATACACTGCTCAGCAGACAGTATCACACAGGAGAGGATTAGATACACAGTTCAGCAGAAAGTATCGCACAGGAGGGGATTAGATACACGGCTCAGCAGACAGTATCACACAGGACAGGATTAGATACACAGCTCAGTAGACAGTATCATACAGGGTAGGATTAGATACACAGCTCAGCAGACAGTATCACACAGGAGTGCATTAGATACACAGCTCAGCAGACAGTATCACACAGGACAGGATTAGATACACAGCTCAGCAGACAGTATCACACAGGGTAGGATTAGAGATACAGCTCAGCAGACAGTATCACACAGGAGATGATTAGATACACGGCTCAGCAGACAGTATCACACAGGACAGGATTAGATATACAGCTCAGCAGACAGTATCACACAGTAGGGGATTAGATACACAGCTCAGCAGACAGTACCACACAGTATAAGATTAGATACACGGCTCAGCAGACAGTATCACACAGGAGAGGATTAGATACACAGCTCAGCAGACAGTATCACACAGGAGGGGATTAGATACACAGCTCAGCAGACAGTATCACACAGCATAGGATTAGATACACGGCTCAGCAGACAGTATCACACAGGAGAGGATTAGATACACAGCTCAGCAGACAGTATCACACAGGAGAGGATTAGATACACTGCTCAGCAGACAGTATCACACAGGAGGGGATTAGATACACAGTTCAGGAGACAGTATCACACAGTATAAGATTAGATACACTGCTCAGCAGACAGTATCACACAGGAGAGGATTAGATACACACCTCAGCAGACAGTATCGCACAGGAAAGGATTAGACACACTGCTCAGCAGATAGTATCACACAGGATAGGATTAGATGCACAGCTCAGCAGACAATATCACAAAGGAGAGGATTAGATACATAGCTCAGCGGACTGTATCACACAGGACAGGATTAGATACACAGCTCAGCAGACGGTATCACACAGGAGAGTATTAGATACACAGCTCAGCAGACAGTATCACACAGGATAGGATTAGATACACAGCTCAGCACACAGTATCACACAGGAGAGGATTAGATACACAGCTCAGCAGACAGTATCACACAGGATAGGATTAGATACACTGCTCAGCAGATGGTATTACACAGGATAGGATTAGATACACAGCTCAGCAGACAGTATCACACAGGATAGGATTAGATACACGGCTCAGCAGACATTATCACACAGGAGATGATTAGATACACAGCATAGGATTAGATACACAGCTCAGCAGACAGTATCACACAGCATAGGATTAGATACACGGCTCAGCAGACAGAATCACACAGGAGGGGATTAGATACACAGCTCAGCAGACAGTATCACAGGATAAGATTAGATACACTGCTCAGCAGACGGTATCACACAGGACAGGATTAGATGCATAGCTCAGCAGACGGTATCACACAGGACAAGATTAGATACACAGCTCAGCAGACAGTATCACAAAGGAGAGGATTAGATAAACAGCTCAGCAGACAGTATCACACAGGAGAGGATTAGATACACAGCTCAGCAGACAGTATCACAAAGGAGAGGATTAGATACACAGTTCATCAGACAGTATCACACAGGAGTGGATTAGATACACGGCTCAGCAGACAGTATCGCACAGGGCGGGATTAGATACACGACTCAGCAGACGGTATCACACAAGATAGGATTAGATACACAGTTCATCAGACAGTATCACACAGGATAGGATAAGATACACATCTCAGCACACAGTATCACACAGGAGAGGATTAGATACACGGCTCAGCACACAGTATCACACAGGAGAGGATTAGATACACGGCTCAGCAGACAGAGTCACACAGGAGAGGATTAGATACACAGCTCATCAGACAGTATCACACAGGAGAGGATTAGATACACAGCTCAGCTGACAGTATCACACAGGAGAGGATTAGATACACAGCTCAGCTGACAGTATCACACAGGAGAGGATTAGATACACAGCTCAGCAGACAGTATCACACAGGAGAGGATTAGATACACAGCTCAGCTGACAGTATCACACAGGAGAGGATTAGAAACACAGCTCAGCAGACAGTATCACACAGCATAGGATTAGATACACAGCTCAGCAGACTGTATCACACGGGTGGATTAGATACACGGCTCAGCAGACAGTATCGCACAGGGCGGGATTAGATACACGGCTCAGCAGACAGTATCACACAGGATAGGATTAGATACACAGTTCATCAGACAGTATCACACAGGAGAGGATTAGATACACAGCTCAGCAGACAGTATCACACAGGACAGGATTAGATACACAGCTCATCAGACAGTATCACACAGAGGATTACATACACAGCTCAGCACACAGTATCACACAGGAAAGGATTAGATACACAGCTCAGCAGAGAGTATCGCACAGGAGAGGATTAGATACACAGCTCAGCAGCCGGTATCACACAGGAGAGGATTAGATACACTGCTCAGCAGACGGTATCGCACAGGGCGGGATTAGATACACGGCTCAGCAGACAGTATCACACAGGATAGGATTGGATACACAGTTCATCAGACAGTATCACACAGGAGTGGATTAGATACACGGCTCAGCAGACAGTATCGCACAGGGCGGGATTAGGTACACAGCTCAGCAGATGGTATCACACAGGAGAGGATTAGATACACAGCTCAGCAGACAATATCGCACAGGAGAGGATTAGATACATAGCTCAGCGGACTGTATCACACAGGACAGGATTAGATACACAGCTCAGCAGACGGTATCACACAGGAGAGTATTAGATACACTGCTCAGCAGACAGTATCACATAGGATAGGATTAGATACACAGCTCAGCACACAGTATCACACAGGAGAGGATTAGATACACAGCTCAGCAGACAGTATCACACAGGATAGGATTAGATACACTGCTCAGCAGATGGTATCACACAGGAGAGGATTAGATACACTGCTCAGCAGATAGTATCACACAGGAGAGGATTAGATACACAGCTCAGCAGACAGTATCACAAAGGATAGGATTAGATACACAGCTCAGCAGCTGGTATCACACAGGATAGGTTTAGATACACTGCTCAGCAGATGGTATCACACAGGATATGATTAGATACAGGGCTCAGCAGACAGTATCACACAGGAGAGGATTAGTTACATGGCTCAGCAGATGGTATCACACAGGATAGGATTAGATACACATCTCAGTAGACAGTTTAGCACAGCATAGAATTAGATACAAAGCTCAGCAGACAGTATCACACAGGAGAGGATTAGATACACAGCTCAGCAGATGGTATCACACAGGATAGGATTAGATACACTGCTCAGCAGACAGTATCACACAGGGCAGGATTAGATACACGGTTCAGCAGACAGTATCACACAGGGTTGGATTAGATACACGGCTCAACAGACAGTATCACGCAGGAGAGGATTAGATACACAGCTCAGCAGACAGTATCACACAGGAGAGGATTAGATACACAGCTCAGCTGACAGTATCACACAGGAGAGGATTAGATACACAGCTCAGCAGACAGTATCACACAGGAAAGGATTAGATACACAGATCAGCTGACAGTATCACACAGGAGAGGATTAGAAACACAGGTCAGCAGACAGTATCACACAGCATAGGATTAGATACACAGCTCAGCAGACTGTATCACACGGGTGGATTAGATACACGGCTCAGCAGACAGTATCGCACAGGGCGGGATTAGATACACGGCTCAGCAGACAGTATCACACAGGATAAGATTAGATACACAGTTCATCAGACAGTATCACACAGGAGAGGATTAGATACACAGCTCAGCAGACAGTATCACACAGGACAGGATTAGATACACAGCTCATCAGACAGTATCATACAGAGGATTACATACACAGCTCAGCACACAGTATCACACAGGAAAGGATTAGATACACAGCTCAGCAGAGAGTATCGCACAGGAGAGGATTAGATACACAGCTCAGCAGCCGGTATCACACCGGAGAGGATTAGATACACTGCTCAGCAGACGGTATCGCACAGGGCGGGATTAGATACACGGCTCAGCAGACAGTATCACACAGGATAGGATTGGATACACAGTTCATCAGACAGTATCACACAGGAGTGGATTAGATACACGGCTCAGCAGACAGTATCGCACAGGGCGGGATTAGATACACAGCTCAGCAGACAGTATCACACAGGAGTGGATTAGATCCACGGCTCAGCAGACAGTATCGCACAGGGCGGGATTAGATACACGGCTCAGCAGACAGTATCACACAGGATAGGATTAGATACACTGCTCAGCAGATAGTATCACACAGGATAGGATTAGATGCACAGCTCAGCAGACAGTATCACACAGGAGAGAATTAGATACACAGCTCAGCAGACAGTATCACACAGGAGAGAATTAGATACACAGCTCAGCAGACAATATCGCACAGGACAGGATTAGATACACAGCTCAGCAGACGGTATCACACAGGAGAGTATTAGATACACTGCTCAGCAGACAGTATCACATAGGATAGGATTAGATACACAGCTCAGCACACAGTATCACACAGGAGAGGATTAGATACACAGCTCAGCAGACAGTATCACACAGGATAGGATTAGATACACTGCTCAGCAGATGGTATCACACAGGAGAGGATTAGATACACTGCTCAGCAGATAGTATCACACAGGAGAGGATTAGATACACAGCTCAGCAGACAGTATCACAAAGGATAGGATTAGATACACAGCTCAGCAGCTGGTATCACACAGGATAGGTTTAGATACACTGCTCAGCAGATGGTATCACACAGGATATGATTAGATACAGGGCTCAGCAGACAGTATCACACAGGAGAGGATTAGATACACGGCTCAGCAGACAGTATCACACAGGAGAGGATTAGATACACTGCTCAGCAGACAGTATCACACAGGGCAGGATTAGATACACGGTTCAGCAGACAGTATCACACAGGGTAGGATTAGATACACGGCTCAGCAGACAGTATCACGCAGGAGAGGATTAGATACACAGCTCAGCATACAGTATCACACAGGAGAGGATTAGATACACAGCTCAGCTGACAGTATCACACAGGAGAGGATTAGATACACAGCTCAGCAGACAGTATCACACAGGAAAGGATTAGATACACAGATCAGCTGACAGTATCACACAGGAGAGGATTAGAAACACAGGTCAGCAGACAGTATCACACAGCATAGGATTAGATACACAGCTCAGCAGACTGTATCACACGGGTGGATTAGATACACGGCTCAGCAGACAGTATCGCACAGGGCGGGATTAGATACACGGCTCAGCAGACAGTATCACACAGGATAGGATTAGATACACAGTTCATCAGACAGTATCACACAGGAGAGGATTAGATACACAGCTCAGCAGACAGTATCACACAGGACAGGATTAGATACACAGCTCATCAGACAGTATCACACAGAGGATTACATACACAGCTCAGCACACAGTATCACACAGGAAAGGATTAGATACACAGCTCAGCAGAGAGTATCGCACAGGAGAGGATTAGATACACAGCTCAGCAGCCGGTATCACACCGGAGAGGATTAGATACACTGCTCAGCAGACGGTATCGCACAGGGCGGGATTAGATACACGGCTCAGCAGACAGTATCACACAGGATAGGATTGGATACACAGTTCATCAGACAGTATCACACAGGAGTGGATTAGATACACGGCTCAGCAGACAGCATCGCACAGGGCGGGATTAGATACACAGCTCAGCAGACAGTATCACACAGGAGTGGATTAGATCCACGGCTCAGCAGACAGTATCGCACAGGGCGGGATTAGATACACGGCTCAGCAGACAGTATCACACAGGATAGGATTAGATACACTGCTCAGCAGATAGTATCACACAGGATAGGATTAGATGCACAGCTCAGCAGACAGTATCACACAGGAGAGAATTAGATACACAGCTCAGCAGACAATATCGCACAGGAGAGGATTAGATACATAGCTCAGCGGACTGTATCACACAGGACAGGATTAGATACACAGCTCAGCAGACGGTATCACACAGGAGAGTATTAGATACACAGCTCAGCAGACAGTATCACACAGGAGAGGATTAGATACACAGCTCAGCAGACAGTATCACACAGGATAGGATTAGATACACTGCTCAGCAGATGGTATCACACAGGAGAGGATTAGATACACTGCTCAGCAGATAGTATCACACAGGAGAGGATTAGATACACTGCTCAGCAGATGGTATCACACAGGATAGGTTTAGATACACTGCTCAGCAGATGGTATCACACAGGATATGATTAGATACAGGGCTCAGCAGACAGTATCACACAGGAGAGGATTAGTTACATGGCTCAGCAGATGGTATCACACAGGATAGGATTAGATACACATCTCAGTAGACAGTTTAGCACAGCATAGAATTAGATACAAAGCTCAGCAGACAGTATCACACAGGAGAGGATTAGATACACAGCTCAGCAGACAGTATCACATAGGATAGGATTAGATACACAGCTCAGCACACAGTATCACACAGGATAGGATTAGATACACATCTCAGTAGACAGTTTAGCACAGCATAGAATTAGATACAAAGCTCAGCAGACAGTATCACACAGGATAGGATTAGATACACAGCTCAGCAGACAGTATCACATAGGATAGGATTAGATACACAGCTCAGCACACAGTATCACACAGGAGAGGATTAGATACACAGCTCAGCAGACAGTATCACACAGGATAGGATTAGATACACTGCTCAGCAGATGGTATCACACAGGAGAGGATTAGATACACTGCTCAGCAGATAGTATCACACAGGAGAGGATTAGATACACTGCTCAGCAGATGGTATCACACAGGATAGGTTTAGATACACTGCTCAGCAGATGGTATCACACAGGATATGATTAGATACAGGGCTCAGCAGACAGTATCACACAGGAGAGGATTAGTTACATGGCTCAGCAGATGGTATCACACAGGATAGGATTAGATACACATCTCAGTAGACAGTTTAGCACAGCATAGAATTAGATACAAAGCTCAGCAGACAGTATCACACAGGAGAGGATTAGATACACAGCTCAGCAGATGGTATCACACAGGATAGGATTAGATACACTGCTCAGCAGACAGTATCACACAGGGCAGGATTAGATACACGGTTCAGCAGATGGTATCACACAGGATAGGATTAGATACACGGCTCAGCAGACAGTATCACGCAGGAGAGGATTAGATACACAGCTCAGCAGACAGTATCACACAGGAGAGGATTAGATACACGGCTCAGCAGACAGTATCACACAGGAGAGGATTAGATACACTGCTCAGCAGATAGTATCACACAGGATAGGATTAGATGCACAGCTCAGCAGACAGTATCACACAGGAGAGGATTAGATACACGGCTCATCAGACAGTATCGCACAGGAGAGGATTAGATACATAGCTCATCAGACAGTATCACACAGGACAGGATTAGATACACAGCTCAGTAGACAGTATCACACAGCATAGGATTAGATACACGGCTCAGCAGACAGTATCACACAGGAAAGGATTTGATACACAGCTCAGCAGACAGTATCACACAGGAGAGGATTAGATACATGGCTCAGCAGACAGTATCACACAGGAGAGGATTAGATACACAGCTCAGCACACAGTATCACACAGGAGAGGATTAGATACATAGCTCAGCAGATGGTATCACACAGGATAGGATTAGATACACTGCTCAGCAGACAGTATCACACAGGGCAGGATTAGATACACGGTTCAGCAGACAGTATCACACAGGGTAGGATTAGATACACGGCTCAGCAGACAGTATCACACAGGAGAGGATTAGATACACAGCTCAGCAGACAGTATCACACAGGAGAGGATTAGATACACGGCTCAGCAGACAGTATCACACAGGAGAGGATTAGATACACTGCTCAGCAGATAGTATCACACAGGATAGGATTAGATGCACAGCTCAGCAGACAGTATCACACAGGAGAGGATTAGATACACGGCTCATCAGACAGTATCGCACAGGAGAGGATTAGATACATAGCTCATCAGACAGTATCGCACAGGACAGGATTAGATACACAGCTCAGCAGACAGTATCACACAGGAGAGGATTAGATACACAGCTCATCAGACAGTATCACACAGGACAGGATTAGATACACGGCTCAGCATACAGTATCACACAGGAGAGGATTAGATACACAGCTCAGCTGACAGTATCACACAGGAGAGGATTAGATACACAGCTCAGCAGACAGTATCGCACAGGAGAGGATTAGATACACAGCTCAGCTGACAGTATCACACAGGAGATTATTAGATACACAGCTCAGCAGACAGTATCGCACAGGAGAGGATTAGATACATAGCTCATCAGACAGTATCACACAGGACAGGATTAGATACACAGCTCAGCAGACAGTATCACACAGGAGAGGATTAGATACACAGCTCAGCTGACAGTATCACACAGGAGAGGATTAGATACACAGCTCAGCTGACACTATCACACAGGAGAGGATTAGATACACAGCTCAGCAGACAGTATCACACAGGAGAGGATTAGATACACAGCTCAGGAGATAGTATCACACAGGATAGGATTAGATACACAGCTCAGCAGACAGTATCACACAGGAGTGGATTAGATACACAGCTCAGCAGACAGTATCACACAGGATAGGATTAGATACACAGCTCAGCAGATGGTATCACACAGGATAGGATTAGATACACTGCTCAGCTGATGGTATCACACAGGATAGGATTAGATGCACAGCTCAGTAGGCAGTTTCACACAGGAGAGGATTAGATACACGGCTCAGCAGACAGTATCACACAGGAGAGGATTAGATACACAGCTCAGCTGACAGTATCACACAGGAGTGGATTAGATACACGGCTCAGCAGACAGTATCGCACAGAGAGGGATTAGATACACGACTCAGCAGACAGTATCAAACAGGATAGGATTAGATACACAGCTCAGTAGACAGTATCACAGAGGATAGGATTAGATGCACAGCTCAGTAGGCAGTATCACACAGGAGAGGATTAGATACACAGCTCATCAGACAGTATCACACAGGAGAGGATTAGATACACAGCTCAGCTGACAGTATCACACAGGAGTGGATTAGATACACGGCTCAGCAGACAGTATCGCACAGGGCGGGATTAGATACACGACTCAGCAGACAGTATCACACAGGATAGGATTAGATACACAGCTCAGCAGACAGTATCACACAGGAGAGGATTAGATACACGGCTCAGCAGACATTATCACAAAGGAGAGGATTAGATACACGGCTCAGCAGACAGTATCACACAGGATAGGATTAGACACACAGCTCAGCAGACAGTATCACACAGGGTAGGATTAGATACACAGCATAGGATTAGATACACAGTTCAGCAGACAGTATCACACAGCATAGGATTAGATACACGGTTCAGCAGACAGTATCACACAGGAGGGGATTAGATACACAGCTCAGCAGACAGTATCACACAGGAGGGGATTAGATACACAGCTCAGTAGACAGTATCACACAGGATAAGATTAGATACACTGCTCTGCGGATAGTATCACACAGGATAGGATTAGATGCACAGCTCAGCAGACAGTATCACACAGGAGAGTATTAGGTACACTGCTCAGCAGACAGTATCACACAGGAGAGTATTAGATACACAGCTCAGCAGACGGTATCACACAGGAGAGAATTAGATACACAGCTCAGCAGACAGTATCACACAGGATTAGATACATAGCTCAGCAGACAGTATCACACAGGAGAGGATTAGATACACAGCTCAGCAGACAGTATCACACAGGAGAGGATGAGATACACAGCATAGGTTGAGATACACAGCTCAGCAGACAGTATCACACAGGAGAGGATTAGATACACAGCTCAGCAGACAGTATCACACAGGAGAGGATTAGATACACGGCTCAACACACAGTATCACACAGGAGGGGATTAGATACACAGCTCAGCAGACAGTATCACACAGGAGGGGATTAGATACACAGCTCAGCAGACAGTATCACACAGGATAAGATTACATACACAGCTCAGCAGACAGTATCACACAGGATAAGATTAGATACACAGCTCAGCAGACAGTATCACACAGGATAAGATTAGATACACTGCTCTGCAGACAGTATCACACAGGACAGGATTAGATACGCAGCTCAGCAGACAGTATCACACAGGATAAGATTAGATACACTGCTCTGCAGACAGTATCACACAGGACAGGATTAGATACGCAGCTCAGCAGACAGTATCACACAGGATAAGATTAGATACACAGCTCAGCAGACAGTATCACACAGGATAAGATTAGATACACTGCTCTGCAGACAGTATCACACAGGACAGGATTAGATACGCAGCTCAGCAGACAGTATCACACAGGATAAGATTAGATACACAGCTCAGCAGACAGTATCACACAGGATAAGATTAGATACACAGCTCAGCAGACAGTATCACACAGGAGAGGATTAGATACGCAGCTCAGCAGACAGTATCTCACAGGAGAGGATTAGATACATGGCTCAGCAGACAGTATCACACAGCATAGGAATAGATACACGGCTCAGCAGACAGTATCACACAGGAGGGGATTAGATACACAGCTGAGGAGACAGTATCACACAGGAGAGGATTAGATACACTGCTCAGCATACAGTATCACACAGCATAGGATTAGATACACGGCTCAGCAGACAGTATCACACAGTATACGATTAGATACACAGCTCAGCAGACAGTATCACACAGCATAGGATTAGATACACGGCTCAGCAGACAGTATCACACAGGACAGGATTAGATACACAGCTCAGCAGACAGTATCACACAGGAGAGGATTAGAAACACAGCTCAGCAGACAGTATCGCACAGAGCGGGATTAGATACACGGCTCAGCAAACAGTATCACACAGCATAGGATTAGATACACGGCTCAGCAGACAGTATCACACAGCATAGGATTAGATACACGGCTCAGCAGACAGTATCACACAGGAGAGGATTAGATACACAGCTCAGCAGACAGTATCACACAGGAGAGGATTAGATACACAGCTCAGCAGATGGTATCACACAGGATAGGATTAGATACACTGCTCAGCAGACAGTATCACACAGGGCAGTATTAGATACACGGTTCAGCAGACAGTATCACACAGGGTAGGATTAGATACACGGCTCAGCAGACAGTATCACACAGGAGAAGATTAGATACACAGCTCAGCAGACAGTATCACACAGGAGAGGATTAGATACACGGCTCAGCAGACAGTATCACACAGGAGAGGATTAGATACACAGCTCAGCAGATAGTATCACACAGGATAGGATTAGATGCACAGCTCAGCAGACAGTATCACACAGGAGAGGATTAGATACACGGCTCATCAGACAGTATCGCACAGGAGAGGATTAGATACATAGCTCATCAGACAGTATCACACGGGACAGGATTAGATACACAGCTCAGCAGACAGTATCACACAGGAGAGGATTAGATACACAGCTCATCAGACAGTATCACACAGGACAGGATTAGATACACGGCTCAGCAGACAGTATCACACAGGAGAGGATTAGATACACAGCTCAGCTGACAGTATCACACAGGAGAGGATTAGATACACAGCTCAGCAGACAGTATCACACAGGAGAGGATTAGATACACAGCTCAGCTGACAGTATCACACAGGAGAGGATTAGATACACAGCTCAGCAGACAGTATCACACAGGAGAGGATTAGATACACAGCTCAGCTGACAGTATCACACAGGAGAGGATTAGATACACAGCTCAGCAGACAGTATCACACAGGAGAGGATTAGATACACAGCTCAGCAGATAGTATCACACAGGATAGGATTAGATACACAGCTCAGCAGACAGTATCACACAGAAGTGGATTAGATACACAGCTCATCAGACAGTATCACACAGGATAGGATTAGATACACAGCTCAGCAGATGGTATCACACAGGATAGGATTAGATACACAGCTCAGCAGATGGTATCACACAGGATAGGATTAGATGCACAGCTCAGTAGGCAGTATCACACAGGAGAGGATTAGATACACGGCTCAGCAGACAGTATCACACAGGAGAGGATTAGATACACAGCTCAGCAGACGGTATCACACAGGAGAGGATTAGATGCACAGCTCAGTAGGCAGTATCACACAGGAGAGGATTAGATACACGGCTCAGCAGACAGTATCACACAGGAGAGGATTAGATACACAGCTCAGCTGACAGTATCACACAGGAGTGGATTAGATACACGGCTCAGCAGACAGTATCGCACAGGGCGGGATTAGATACACGACTCAGCAGACAGTATCACACAGGATAGGATTAGATACACAGCTCAGTAGACAGTATCACACAGGATAGGATTAGATGCACAGCTCAGTAGGCAGTATCACACAGGAGAGGATTAGATACACAGCTCATCAGACAGTATCACACAGGAGAGGATTAGATACACGGCTCAGCAGACAGTATCACACAGGAGAGGATTAGATACACGGCTCAGCAGACAGTATCGCACAGGGCGGGATTAGATACACGACTCAGCAGACAGTATCACACAGGATAGGATTAGATACACAACTCAGTAGACAGTATCACACAGGATAGGATTAGATACACGGCTCAGCAGACAGTATCACACAGGAGAGGATTAGATACACGGCTCAGCAGACATTATCACACAGGAGAGGATTAGATACACTGCTCTGCGGATAGTATCACACAGGATAGGATTAGATGCACAGCTCAGCAGACATTATCACACAGGATTAGATACATAGCTCAGCAGACAGTATCACACAGGAGAGGATTAGATACACAGCTCAGGAGACAGTATCACACAGGAGAGGATGAGATACACAGCATAGGTTTAGATACACAGATCAGCAGACAGTATCACACAGCATAGGATTAGATACACGGCTCAACAGACAGTATCACACAGGAGGGGATTAGATACACAGCTCAGCAGACAGTATCACACAGGAGGGGATTAGATACACAGCTCAGCAGACAGTATCACACAGGATAGGATTAGATACACAGCTCAGCAGACAGTATCACACAGGAGAGGATTAGATACACAGCTCAGCAGACAGTATCACACAGGAGGGGATTAGATACACAGCTCAGCAGACAGTATCACACAGGATAAGATTAGATACACTGCTCAGCAGACAGTATCACACAGGAGAGGATTAGATACACGGCTCAACACACAGTATTACACAGAGGATTAGATACACGGCTCAGCAGACAGTATCACACAGGAGAGGATTAGATACACAGCTCAGCAGACAGTATCACACAGGAGTGGATTAGATACACGGCTCAGCAGACAGTATCGCACAGGAGAGGATTAGATACACAGTTCAGGAGACAGTATCACACAGGATAGGATTAGATACACAGCTCAGCAGACAGTATCACACAGGATAGGATTAGATACACAGCTCAGCAGACAGTATCACACAGGAGTGGATTAGATACACGGCTCAGCAGACAGTATCACACAGGAGAGGATTAGATACACAGCTCAGCAGACGGTATCACACAGGAGTGGATTAGATACACGGCTCAGCAGACAGTATCACACAGGAGAGGATTAGATACACAGCTCAGCAGACGGTATCACACAGGAGACGATTAGATACACAGCTCAGCAGACAGTATCACACATTAGAGGATTAGATACACAGCTCAGCAGACAGTATCACACAGGATAGGATTAGATACACAGTTCATCAGACAGTATCACACAGGAGACGATTAGATACACAGCTCAGCAGACAGTATCACACAGGATAGGATTAGATACACCGCTCAGCAGACAGTATCACACAGGAGTGGATTAGATACACGGCTCAGCAGACAGTATCACACAGGAGAGGATTAGATACACAGCTCAGCAGACGGTATCACACAGGAGACGATTAGATACACAGCTCAGCAGACAGTATCACACATTAGAGGATTAGATACACAGCTCAGCAGACAGTATCACACAGGATAGGATTAGATACACAGTTCATCAGACAGTATCACACAGGATAGGATTAGATACACAGCTCAGCAGACAGTATCACACAGGAGTGGATTAGATACACGGCTCAGCAGACAGTATCACACAGGAGAGGATTAGATACACAGCTCAGCAGACGGTATCACACAGGAGACGATTAGATACACAGCTCAGCAGACAGTATCACACATTAGAGGATTAGATACACAGCTCAGCAGACAGTATCACACAGGATAGGATTAGATACACAGTTCATCAGACAGTATCACACAGGAGACGATTAGATACACAGCTCAGCAGACAGTATCACACATTAGAGGATTAGATACACAGCTCAGCAGACAGTATCACACAGGAGAGGATTAGATACACAGCTCAGCACACAGTTTCACCAGGAGAGGATTAGATACACGGCTCAGCAGACAGTATCGCACAGGGCGGGATTAGATACACAGCTCAGCAGACAGTATCACACATTAGAGGATTAGATACACAGCTCAGCAGACAGTATCACACAGGAGTGGATTAGATACACAGCTCAGCAGACAGTATCACACAGGAGTGGATTAGATACACAGCTCAGCAGACAGTATCACACAGGAGAGGATTAGATACACGGCTCAGCAGACAGTATCGCACAGGGCGGGATTAGATACATGGCTCAGCAAACAGTATCACACAGGATAGGATTAGATACACAGTTCACCATCACTTCGTCATAACAGCACTGCAGTATGTGGTGAGGGACTACAACTCCCAGCAAGTGACAGAGCAGGCACCGATCATGTAACTAAACCATCACTGCGTCATAATAGCACTGCAGTATGTGGTGAGGGACTACAGCTCCCAGCAAGTTTATTTCTTTTTATTTTACACGCTGCTGTTTTCCACAGTGAATTACCAGAAAGATCTGCACCAAAATCATGAAGTGCAAATTTGCTGTTGTGGATTTTCTTGCGGATTTTTGCTAATTTGCTCTGATTTTCTATGGAAATCCTCCAGGAACAATCTGCCACATTTGAACAGATCTTCAGGCCTCATTCAGACATCTGTAGTTTTCTGGTACATTAGAAAAAAGGAAAAAAAACAAAACTGATTTTCATCAAAGGGATCGATCCGAATTGTATCAATGTTTGTTACTATATGCAAATAAAAAAATATATATATATATGGATATGTGAGCTGCCCCATAGATGATAAAGGTGCGTATTATGTCTGTCAATAACATGGATGTAAAAAAACAGACGTCTGAATGAGACGTTCACCCACAAGATCATCTAGCAATAGTGCAGCTCTGACCTGACACATAGCATTCACAGAAAGGCTCCTGATCAGCACATATGATGTCTGTGATCTATAAAGAGTCCTCCACATTGTACCCACTACATATACATTCACAATAAAGCTGCCCCCGTAACATCAACTGCCCCACACCTACCACATATAGCCAGGTCCCCGCTCCCCCACACACAGTATATAGCCAAGGTCCCCGCTCCCCCACACACAGTATATAGCCAGGTCCACGCTCCCCCACACACAGTATATAGCCAGGTCCCCGCTCCCCCACACAAAGTATATAGACAAGGTCCCAGCTCCCCCACACAAAGTATATAGACAAGGTCCCCGCTCCCCCACACAAAGTATATAGCCAAGGTCCCCTCCTCCATGTATAGCATATTTATACAGGTCCCCGCTCCCCCACACAAAGTATATAGCCAGGCCCCCGCTCCCCCACACACAGTATATAGACAAGATCCCCTCCTCCATGTATAGCATATTTATCCAGGTCCCCGCTCCCCCACACAAAGTATATAGCCAAGATCCCCTCCTCCATGTATAGCATATTTATCCAGGTCCCCGCTCCCCCACACAAAGTATATAGCCAAGATCCCCTCCTCCATGTATAGCATATTTATCCAGGTCCCCGCTCCCCCACACAAAGTATATAGCCAAGATCCCGTCCTCCATGTATAGCATATTTATCCAGGTCCCCGCTCCCCCATATATAGCAAAGAGAACCAAGTCCAGCACCCCCTCCCCCACCACACAGCATTCAGTATATAGACAAGTCCCCCACACACAGCATACGGTATATAGACAAGTCCCCAACACAGCATACAGTATATAGACAAGTCCCCCACACACAGCATACGGTATATAGACAAGTCCCCCACACACAACATACGGTATATAGACAAGTCCCCCCCCACACAGCATACAGTATATAGACAAGTCCCCCACACACAGCATACGGTATATAGACAAGTCCCCAACACAGCATACAGTATATAGACAAGTCCCCCACACACAGCATACGGTATATAGACAAGTCCCCCACACACAGCATACAGTATATAGACAAGTTCCCCACACACACCATACGGTATATAGACAAGTCCCCCCCACACAGCATACAGTGTATAGACAAGTCCCCCACACACAGCATACGGTATATAGACAAGTCCCCAACACAGCATACAGTATATAGACAAGTCCCCCACACACAGCATACGGTATATAGACAAGTCCCCCACACACAGCATACAGTATATAGACAAGTCCCCCACACACAGCATACAATATATAGACAAGTCCCCCACACAGCATACGGTATATAGACAAGTCCCCCACACAGCATACGGTATATAGAAAAGTCCCCCACACACAGCATACGGTATATAGACAAGTCCCCCACACACAGCATACAGTATATAGACAAGTCCCCCACACACAGCATACAGTATATAGACAAGTCCCCCCCCACACAGCATACAGTATATAGACAAGTCCCCCCCACACAGCATACGGTATATAGACAAGTCCCCCACACACAGCATACGGTATATAGACAAGTCCCCCACACACAGCATACAATATATAGACAAGTCCCCCACACAGCATACAGTATATAGACAAGTCCCCCACACACAGCATACGGTATATAGACAAGTCCCCCACACACAGCATACAATATATAGACAAGTCCCCCACACAGCATACGGTATATAGACAAGTCCCCCCCACACAGCATACAGTATATAGACAAGTCCCCGACACACAGCATACAGTATATAGACAAGTCCCCCACACACAGCATACAGTATATACACAAGTCCCCCCCACACAGCATACGGTATATAGACAAGTCCCCCACACACAGCATACAGTATATAGACAAGTCCCCCACACACAGCATACAGTATATAGACTAGTCCCCCACACACACAGCATACAGTATATACACAAGTCCCCCCCACACAGCATACGGTATATAGACAAGTCCCCCACACACAGCATACGGTATATAGACAAGACCCCCACACACAGCATACAGTATATAGACTAGTCCCCCACACACAGCATACAGTATATAGACAAGTCCCCCCACACAGCATACAGTATATAGACAAGTCCCCCACACAGCATACGGTATATAGACAAGTCCCCCCCACACAGCATACGGTATATAGACAAGTCCCCCACACACAGCATACGGTATATAGACAAGTCCCCCACACACAGCATACGGTATATAGACAAGTCCCCCACACACAGCATACAGTATATAGACAAGTCCCCCACACACAGTATACAGTATATAGACAAGTCCCCCACACACAGCATACGGTATATAGACAAGTCCCCCACACACAGTATACAGTATATAGACAAGTCCCCCACACACAGCATACGGTATATAGACAAGTCCCCCACACACAGCATACAGTATATAGACAAGTCCCACACACACAGCATACAGTATATAGACAAGTCCCCCACACAGCATACGGTATATAGACAAGTCCCCCCCACACAGCATACGGTATATAGACAAGTCCCCCACACACAGCATACAGTATATACACAAGTCCCCCCCACACAGCATACGGTATATAGACAAGTCCCCCCCATACGGTATATAGACAAGTCCCCCCCACACAGCATACGGTATATAGACAAGTCCCCCCCCCACACAGCATACGGTATATAGACAAGTCCCCCCCACACAGCATACAGTATATAGACAAGTCCCACACACACAGCATACAGTATATAGACAAGTCCCCCACACAGCATACAGTATATAGACAAGTCCCCCCCACACAGCATACGGTATATAGACAAGTCCCCCACACACAGCATACAGTATATAGACAAGTCCCACACACACAGCATACAGTATATAGACAAGTCCCACACACACAGCATACAGTATATAGACAAGTCCCCCACACAGCATACAGTATATAGACAAGTCCCCCACACACAGCATACGGTATATAGACAAGTCCCCCACACACAGCATACAGTATATAGACAAGTCCCACACACACAGCATACAGTATATAGACAAGTCCCCCACACAGCATACAGTATATAGACAAGTCCCCCCCACACAGCATACGGTATATAGACAAGTCCCCCACACACAGCATACAGTATATACACAAGTCCCCCCCACACAGCATACGGTATATAGACAAGTCCCCCCCATACGGTATATAGACAAGTCCCCCCCACACAGCATACGGTATATAGACAAGTCCCCCCCCCACACAGCATACGGTATATAGACAAGTCCCCCCCACACAGCATACAGTATATAGACAAGTCCCCCTCACACAGCATACGGTATATAGACAAGTCCCCCACACACAGCATACAGTATATAGACAAGTCCCCCACACACAGCATACGGTATATAGACAAGTCTCCCCCACACAGCATACGATATATAGACAAGTCCCCCACACACAGCATACGGTATATAGACAAGTCCCCCCCACACAGCATACGGTATATAGACAAGTCCCCCTCACACAGCATACGGTATATAGACAAGTCCCCCCCACACAGCATACGGTATATAGACAAGTCCCCCACACACAGCATACGGTATATAGACAAGTCCCCCCCACACAGCATACGGTATATAGACAAGTCCCCCCCACACAGCATACGGTATATAGACAAGTCCCCCACACACAGCATACGGTATATAGACAAGTCCCCCACACACAGCATACGGTATGTAGACAAGTCCCCCATACACAGCATACGGTATATAGACAAGTCCCCCACACACAGCATACGGTATATAGACAAGTCCCCCACACACAGCATACGGTATATAGACAAGTCCCCCACACACAGCATACGGTATATAGACAAGTCCCCCACACACAGCATACGGTATATAGACAAGTCCCCCACACACAGCATACGGTATATAGACAAGTCCCCCACACACAGCATACGGTATATAGACAAGTCCCCCACACACAGCATACAGTATATGGACAAGTCCCCACACACAGCATACGGTATATAGACAAGTCCCCCACACACAGCATACAGTATATAGACAAGTCCCCCACACACAGCATACAGTATATAGACAAGTTCCCCACACACAGCATACGGTATATAGACAAGTCCCCCATACACAGCATACGGTATATAGACAAGTCCCCCCCACACAGCATACAGTATATAGACAAGTCCCCCACACACAACATACGGTATATAGACAAGTCCCCCACACACAGCATACGGTATATAGACAAGTCCCCCACACAGCATACAGTATATAGACAAGTCCCCCACACACAGCATACAGTATATAGACAAGTCCCCCACACACAGCATACAGTATATAGACAAGTCTCATACACACAGCATACGGTATATAGACAAGTCCCCCACACACAGCATACGGTATATAGACAAGTCCCCCACACACAGCATACAGTATATAGACAAGTCCCCCACACACAGCATACGGTATATAGACAAGTCCCCCACACACAGCATACGGTATATAGACAAGTCCCCCACACACAGCATACAGTATATAGACAAGTCCCCCACACACAGCATACGGTATATAGACAAGCCCCCCCCCACACACACAGCATACGGTATATAGACAAGTCCCCCACACACAGCATACAGTCTATAGACAAGTCCACCCCACACACAGCATACGGTAGATAGACAAGTCCCCCACACACAGCATACAGTATATAGACAAGTCCCCCCCACACACAGCATACAGTATATAGACAAGTCCCCCACACACAGCATACGGTATATAGACAAGTCTCCCCCACACAGCATACGATATATAGACAAGTCCCCCACACACAGCATACGGTATATAGACAAGTCCCCCCCACACAGCATACGGTATATAGACAAGTCCCCCTCACACAGCATACGGTATATAGACAAGTCCCCCCCACACAGCATACGGTATATAGACAAGTCCCCCACACACAGCATACGGTATATAGACAAGTCCCCCCCACACAGCATACGGTATATAGACAAGTCCCCCCCACACAGCATACGGTATATAGACAAGTCCCCCACACACAGCATACGGTATATAGACAAGTCCCCCCCCACACACACAGCATACAGTATATAGACAAGTCCCCCACACACACACACAGCATACAGTCTATAGACAAGTCCCCCACACACAGCATACGGTATATAGACAAGTCCCCCCCCACACACAGCATACAGTATATAGACAAGTCCCCCCCACACACAGCATACGGTATATAGACAAGTCCCCCACACACACACACAGCATACGGTATATAGACAAGTCCCCCCCACACACAGCATACGGTATATAGACAAGTCCCCCACACACACACACAGCATACGGTATATAGACAAGTCAAACCACACACCCCCACACACACAGCATACGATGTATAGACAAGTGCATAGCTGTGCTAGGGTAGGAGTGGGAGGAGCCTTCCTTCTCTTGTCAGTGCTGGCCCTGCAGTGGAGCCCACCGGGGAATTCCCCAGCAGGCCAGTCCGAGCCTGGTCACATGCTGACTAGAGTCTCAGACACCTCTCTGAGTAGGCCACTGATAGAAGTGGATGAGAATCTAGTTGGCATTTGACCTCAACTATTAGATCATAACACCGGCTTTATCTTTTAAAGCTTTGTAACCTTTACTCACTTTCTGAATCAGCCACAGATAAAACTCAGTAAGGATGGGTTGCTACTGTGTGCAATTTGCCAGCCAGCCCAGAACAGCGGTGACCTGAGCCGACAGCAGCGACTTGAGTAGACTGTGGCCACCTGAGCCAACAGCGGCATTTAAATTGAGCTATCGCCAGGAAATGGATGACAATGGCAGTCAGGGGAATGGTGAAGGCCTGCATGGCTGCCATCTTGGTACTCCTGTGAAGTTCATCCACAGTCTGAACTTAATCTTATAAACTGTATACTGCATTACTAGAGGATTACTGTATATAGAATAAGCAGTCAAGAGATCGCAGGTTCTAGTGCCCTAAGGGGACATAAAAAAATAAAGTAAAAATGGAAAAAAAAGAAAAAAGTTTTATAAAGGAAAAAAAATAAACAAAAATGTTAAATCACCCCTATTTTCCGAGGTAAAAAAAAAGAAATTAAAAAAGAAACATTTTATATTGTCGTGTCTGTAAAAGTCCGACCTATCAAAGCCCAAATTATTTAAACCGCACGTTAAATAGTGGAAAAATAAATGAAGAAGCCAGAATTGCCGTATTATGGTGTCACCAAACAGTAATAAATAACCCGGTATTGTGTCACCATTTTGTGAGACCCTGCATTTGTTCCATGTTTCTGCTGATGAATCTGGGCGAGGTTCGCTTTCTGCTCGCCGACCTGCGGGGGTTATTGATGCCATTCTCTGCTGTCTACAAACTTTTCATCTCTTTTTGATGCATTTTTTGGGAGGTAAAATTACCCAAAAAGAAAAAAAAATTGGGTGTTTAGATTATCTTTGCTGTTGGGCATTTGCTGTAGGGGTTAATATATTTATGATGTGATAGATCGGACTTTTTGTCAGTGTGTCAATACTAAATAAATAAATATATATATATAATCTTTTAGTCTTGCTTTGTATTGACAAATGGAGGTAGGAAATTTCAAAGGATTTTTTTTATATATATAAATTTCAATTTTAATCCTTTTCTATCACATTATTTTTTGGTCCCGTTGGGCAACTTGAACCAAAAATCCACAACTCATTGGAATTGCGACACTTAAATTCTGCGGATGTCGGGAAGGGGATAAAGAGAATAAAGTAACTTTGCAGAATGCTTCCGTTTTGTGTACACAGCTCCTGTGCTGACTTAGTGTTCTCTTTGGTTACACCACACACCCATTCTGTGTCCGGCCCCCACAGATCGCCATCTCCATATATATGGGGGGATTTCCTCATGTGACGACCCCTCTGCCGATGTATACAGATCACATGTGGCTTCACCTTCAGCTTTGATCTCCGCAGTCTTCAGTTCCGGATCTTCCAGGATGAGGATAAATCTTTCTTGCTCTTCATTCCCCTCCGTGGCTGATACAGCAGCTCCACCGCGCCGACGTTCCCCTCATAGGGAGGAATCGCTCCGCAAAGACTGTTCTCAGCCACAGGACGATCCGCCGGATACAGGAGGAAAGTTCTCCTCTCTGCAATGAAGGATTATTCCACTTTTCTGCCATTTGTAAGATCTCTGCTTGTTGTCTGAGAATAAAATCATTCTTGTTAATATCCAGAACCTGAAAAAAATCTAATCCTGACAGCAGCGGAGCATTTATTACAATGGTATTCAGTCTAGACGATCCCCCTCCTGTCCTGACCGTTTGCTACAATGTATCAGTGCAGGGAAAATCTATCAGTTCGGACTTGGTTTCCCTTACAGAGGATTGTCCAGGCCAGACACCATTGTACCCAGTGACGTCCCGCCAATGGCGGCAGGCCACGCGACTGCTATGGGGCCCGTGAGCTGGGGGGGCCCCATAGCAGTCGCCTGCACTGTGTACCCCCGCATCGGGTCCCCCTCCTGCACCCAGGCAAGAGGCGGGGCCCTGAGCAGGCGGGGGGCTTACTCACCATCGGGCATCCCGGCGCACTATGGGCCCCCCCGCCTGCTCAGGGCCCCGGCCGGCACAATACTTACCTCTTCCCGTGTCCTAGACGCTAGAATGTATGGGATCCTTCCAGGTATGATGTCATTTCCGGGGGCGTGTTCTAGTTTAGCACCAGATGCCAGAGTCTCATGCAGAGACAGAGCTGCCGGTGAAGCTGCAGGAGGAGGTCAGTATCCTAAGCTGAGAAACAGGAGATTGTTCTATTAATTGCTGGTCTGATGTCTTTTCTTCTTGTTGTTTTTGGGGTGAGGGGGCTTGATACTTGCGAGTGAGGGATTTGGGGAGGTTAATGCTGGAGGGCAGTCTGGTGGGGTTAATTAATGCTTGTGGAGATCTTAGGGGGCTCTGGGGAATAATGCAGGGATAATGCGTGCTTGTGGGGGCCCTCAGGGGATGCTGTGGGCTTGTGGGTGCTCTGGGGGGGATGCTGCGGGCTTGTGGGGCCCTGGGGGGGATGCTGCGGGCTTGTGGGGCCCTGGGGGGGATGCTGCGGGCTTGTGGGTGCTCTGGGGGGGATGCTGTGGGCTTGTGGGGGCTCTGGGGGGGATGCTGCAAGCTTGTGGGTCCTCTAGGGGGGGTGCTGCAGGCTTGTGGGGGCCCTGGGGGGGGATGCAGCGGGCTTGTGGGGCCTCTGTATGGGGTCCAGCCTGCATATGGCATTACATGGGGACCAGGCAGTATTCTCTATGGTGAATTATATGGGATCCAGTATTTTGTATGGAGCATTATATGGGGCTCATAATACTGTATGGAGGACTATGTGGTGCTCATAATATTGTATGGAGGACTTAGTGGTGCCATAACACTGTATGGAGGACTATACTGTCCGGTCTGCACTGTGCGCTGTGAGGATTCACCGGTTTCTGAGCTATTGTAGAATTTACAAAAGATATCACTCATGAAATGTAAGAAGTCAGTGAAATGTTTGGCATTGTACTATATCTATATCTATAATTTCTCTGCTGTATCTGTGCATCATGAATGGTTGGATGTGTTAAAGGGGCCACTGAGACTCTTTCGCCCGGGGCCCACGAAAACCTGGAGGAGAGAGCATCATGTGACACTCACTCTCCCATCATTCCTCCTCTGCGTCTGACGCAGCGGCATGATGACGCGCCACGCTGTGTCAGACAGTGGAGCTGGCAGCTGCTGAGGTGATCAGCTGCAGAGACTGAAGCAGCAGGGAACGAGGAGCGGTAAGTATGTATTTATTTTTAAATCAGTGTGTACTGATAATATTGGAGGACCACGTGGGAGTGCATTATACCGCGTGGAGGACCACGAGGGAGTGCATTATACTGCATGAAGGACCACGAGGGAGTGCATTATACCGCGTGGAGGACTATGGGGAGTGTATTATACTGCGTGGAGGACCATGGCGAGTGCCTTATACTGTGTGGAGGACCATGGTGAGAGTCTTATACTGTGTGGAGGACCATGGGGGAGTGCATTGTACTGGGTGGAGGACCATGGGGGAGTGCATTGTATTGTGTGGAGGACCATGGGGGAGTGCATTATACCGCGTGGAGGACCACGAGGGAGTGCATTATACTGCATGAAGGACCACGAGGGAGTGCATTATACTGCGTGGAGGACCATGGGGAGTGTATTATACTGCGTGGAGGACCATGGCGAGTGCCTTATACTGTGTGGAGGACCATGGTGAGAGTCTTATACTGTGTGGAGGACCATGGGGGAGTGCATTGTACTGGGTGGAGGACCATGGGGGAGTGCATTGTATTGTGTGGAGGACCATGGGGGAGTGCATTATACTATGTGGAGGACCACGTGGGAGTGCATTATACTTCGTGGAGGACCACGAGGGAGTGCATTATACTGTGTGGAGGACCACGAGGGAGTGCATTATACTGCGTGGAGGACCACGGGGAGTGCATTGTACTGTGTGGAGGACCACGTGGGAGTGCATTATACTTCGTGGAGGACCACGAGGGAGTGCATTATACTGTGTGGAGGACCACGAGGGAGTGCATTATACTGCGTGGAGGACCACGAGGGAGTGCATTATACTGCGTGGAGGACCATGGGGAGTGTATTATACTGCGTGGAGCACCATGGCGAGTGCCTTATACTGTGTGGAGGACCATGGCGAGAGTCTTATACTGTGTGGAGGACCATGGCGAGTGCATTGTACTCTATGGAGTATGGAGAGGTGTGGGGCAGTTGGGGGATCATACTGTGTTGGTGTCATCATACTTTACCCTGGGAGTTGAGGTGGAGTACAGTAGGGTCATTATACATATGGAGGAATTCACCATGAGGGTATCATACCATTTTTGGGGGGCACTTTTGTTGGCACCACACTTTATGGGCAATGAAAAAGGGATCTAGGACTTCAGCAGGAGGAAAATTACTATGTATAGGTTGGAAGGTTGTGAGATCTGCTCTTCTGTGACCCCGACAATTATTTACATTTTTTAATTTTTTTGTTGGGGGGGGGGGCCCAATTAGAACTTCTGCTATGGGGCCCCATGATTCCTATGTCCGCCCCTGATTGTACCAAATCCTCAGCTGTGCTGGTACTAAGGATATGGACACTCAGACATTTTGGGCTAAATATATACATACAAATATTTTTTCAATAACGTTTCATAAACAATTTGGCTTTTTTATTTCCTTTGCATTGCTAGTTGCAGAATGAGCTCACTGAGAATTTATCAGTGAGCTCATTCTGACCTTCTCTGTGCTGATTATGTTCACAGACCAGCATGAAAGTTGGGCTGATCTCTGATGCAGTCATAAATCATCGCAGAAATAAAAGAGCTGGAAACTCCACTTCGTAAGGAGCTCACTGACTGAATCTCAAGTTAACTCATTCTGCAGCCATCAATGTGCTGCTGGGAAACAAAAAGCGGGTAAAGGCCGAACAGAGCAAATGTTACATGAAGAGAAATAGTAAAAAGTATTTTTAGAGCAATATACATGTATTTAAAGGGATTGTCCGGTGTGAAGCTGAAGGCTGCAGTCATCTGTGTGACTCTCTGTGACTGCAGACTTGTAATCCTCACATCATGTAGACTGCGCGCTGCCAGCATTATTCTCAGCCCAGAGATGGCAGAAGCCCCTGTATCATGTGTACAGGAATTGTGCCCCCTCTCCCCGAGGAGCAGCAGTGCCTCGTCCTCCAGATACATGAGGGTCCCATCGGGGAGATCCGCATGTACCGGCCATGATATCATCTCCATGGATACGGCATCAATGTGCAGAGCAGAAGACCCCTGTAAGGGAGAGCTCAGACGTGGGGGGATTGATGTGGATGTGAGGAGCAGATCCCCCCCATATTCACAGATTATCGCACAATACATGTGGCCTTGCACAGGAAAAACTGTGAGGAAAGAAGAAATCAGATTTCTTACAATATAGAATAATGTCCTCCTGCCCTCGCTCATGTCCAGTATTATTTATCCCCTGACCTTTTGGGTGGGGAACCCCTCCTGAGCCCCCTCCATTATATAGGAGCCATATATCTGCTCCATTACTGGCAGAAGGTAAGGAGCCAATCACACTGCACGGCTTCTACTTCCTGCTCTAAGCCCCGCCCACCTGCCTTCCCTTGAGATCTCCATGACAACCCTTGTGTGACTACAGTGACAGGCCACGCCCCCGAGGATTCTGATCAGTGCGGACGTCTCCATATTGCTGAGGACTGTGAGCGGCTGATGGGCGGAGCCAGCAGCGATATGAGGGGCAGAGCCAGTAGCGATATGAGGGGCGGAGCCAGCAGCGACATGAGGGGCGGAGCCAGCAGCGATATGAGAGGCGGAGCCAGCAGCGATGTGAGGGGCGGAGCCAGCAGCGATATGAGGGGCGGAGCCATCAGCGATATGAGGGGCAGAGCCAGCAGCGATATGAGGGGCGGAGCCAGCAGCGATATGAGGGGCGGAGCCAGCAGCGATATGATGGGCGGAGCCAGCAGCGATATGAGGGGCAGAGCCAGCAGCGATATGATGGGCGGAGCCAGCAGCGATATGAGGGGCGGAGCCAGCAGCGATATGAGGGGCAGAGCCAGCAGCGATATGAGGGGCGGAGCCAGCAGCGATATGAGGGGCAGAGCCAGCAGCGATATGATGGGCGGAGCCAGCAGCGATATGAGGGGCGGAGCCAGCAGCGATATGAGGGGCGGAGCCAGCAGCGATATGAGGGGCGGAGCCAGCAGCGATATGAGGGGCGCTCACAGCACTGACAGGAGCAGGTGTGTGTGCAGCCAGTTCCTCTGTTGTGGGTGTTGTGGTGTGTGAGCTTCGCCGTGTATATAATATACACATATATATATATATATACACAGGTGAAATCAGAAGTTTCCATACACTGTATAAATAGACACATCTGCAGGTTTTTCTCAATATCTGACATGAAATCAGAATAAACCTTTCCCATTTTAGGTCAATTAGGATTACCATCATTTTTAATATTTGCCAAATGCCAGAATAATGAGAGAGAGAGAATGTTTAAGGACATTTTTATTACTTACTGCTAAGTCAATAGTTTACCTCTTTCCCTCTCCTCATTCATTGGGAGTGGGGCGCGGAGGATGCTGGGTGGGACGCGCGGGGTAACCCCCGCCCACAGCCCAGCATCCACCGCCTGGTCCGCGACACTAATGTCACCCCTCATTTGACGTGACATCAGCGGAAGAAAGAGCCGGCTGCAGCCGGGAGGTCACGTGATGCCTGTGAGGGGCGCTATCGCCAGTCCCTTCTACAGGAAATCAACCCCACATGATGCTGCCACCCCCATGTTTCACAGTTGGGATGGTGTTCTTAGGCTTCCAAGCTTCTCCTTTTTTCTTCCAAAAGTAACGATGGTCACTATGCCCAAAAAGTTCAATTTTAGTTTCATCAGACCACGGGACATGTCTCCAAAAATTAAGGTCTTTGTTCCTGTGTGCATTTGCAAACATTAATCTGGCTTTTTTATCTTTCTTTTGGAGTAATGGCTTCTTCCTGGCACAGTGGCCTTTCAGCCTATATTGATACAGTACTCATTTCACTGGGGATATTGACACAATCTTATCAGCTTTCCCTATCATCTTCACAAGATCTTTTGCTTTTGTCCTTGATATGCACATATCGGACCAAAGCACGTTCATGTCTGGGACACAGAACCCGTCTCCTTCCTGAGCGGTATGATGGCTGGACATTCCCATCTTGTTTGTACTTGCATATAATTGTTTGTACAGATTAACGAGACACCTTCAGGTATCTTGAAATTGTACCCAAGGATGAGCCAGACTTGTGCAAGTCCACAATTCTCTTCCTGATATCTTGGTTGATTTCTTTAGACTTTCCCATGATGCTACACAAAGAAGCAGTGTGTTTCAGGTGTGCATTAAAATACATCCACAGGTGTGTCTCTAATTAACTGAGATGTTGCCAAAAAAACTATCAGAAGTTTCCAAACACATGACATCATCATATGGGCAGTCCAGAATTGTTTAAAGGTATAGCAATATTAGTGTATGTAAACTTATGACTTTGCAGTAAGTAATAAAAATGCTTTAAAACATTCTCTCTCTCTCTTATTATTCTGGCATTTGGCAAATCTTAAAAATTATGGTAATCCTAATTGACCTAAAACGGGAAGGTTTATTCTGATTTCATGTCAGATATTGAGAAAAACATGCAGATGTGTCTTTTTATTGTTATGATCTGCAGCAAGTACTAAGGAAAGAAAGGAGAAAGCTATCCCTACAGTAAGACTAAGCTGAATCCCTACGATGTAGCGGGCTGCCTGTTCCTAGCGAACAGACCCGCCTTAGTCCTCGGCTAGTCTGAACGAAGACCTATAGCATAAAGGAGAGGGGTCCCAAAAAGAACTAAGGACTGGAACAAAAATGGGACATCTCCTAAACAGAGAAGTTGTTACAGAACACAAAAAGATAAACTGACAAAAAGGTACTAGAGGTCCCAGAAGGACCAAGCGAACTGACAGAGAAAGGCACAGAAGCACCTGGCTAGCAAAGCAGTCAAACAACACTGAAGTCCAACACAGCCAAAAGGGCGGAGCTGGAATATAAAGGCAGATGGTCACGTGACCGCGAAACACAAGATGGAAAAAACAAACAGGAGGGTTCTAACATTTATATAGTGTATGTAAATTTCTGGTTTCAACTGTGTATACAGGTGACAGGAGCAGGTGTGTGTGCAGCCCGGTCCGCTCTTTTTGTGGCGCCGCAGCGGAGCGTGTTGTGGTGTGTGAGCTCTGTCGTGTATATAGTACAGAGGAGTATATATATATGTGTATGTATATATATATATATATATACACATACACACACACGGGGCATGCAGGAGTTTTTAGTTTACCAGTTTGGGTCCATGCGGAGCAGCTATAGGATTCACTGGTAACATTTTGGGGAACAGACGTTTTTATAATTTTTATTCCATTTTTCTTTTGCGTGAGATTAATAAAAAACAATTCTGCTGATGTTTTTTTATTTTTTCCAGCATTCAATGGCAAAACCCCAGGAATGGTTCTTATATTTTTTCTTTCCAGCGTTTATCGTGCAGTATAGAGACAAAATGAACAAAAGCTACAATTTTGCCATTAATTATTACTATTTTATTCTTGATGCTGTTTTTCGTGCCGGATAAATCATGTGATCGTTGTACAGTTTGGTTTGTTGTTCTCTGCGATGTTAATCAGGTTTAGTTTTTTTGTTCTTGTTTTTTGGGAGTTTATTTTAATAAAATCTAGTTTTAATGTAAGAAAAAAAATTATATTTGAGTTTTTACTTTGTATATTTCCAAATATTTTATTGAAACGGAGTAAAGGAAAGAAGGATGAACTAGTGGGAGAGCAACTGTAAAGGACCCCTGCCAGTCCCTAAAACTAAAGGGGCCTGTGACGACACAGCATTTAATCGTAATTATCCAGATGTAAATTCCATAGGCCCAGAATGATAGACTATTGCCTGAATTATTAACTATTGAATTTATGTGTTTCTTTCTTCGGTTGGTCAACGCACATGATCTTTTGTCATGAGTCTGAATGTTGACTCATCTTGTAGGTTGAGGTGATATTTGTTCATTGATAAATGGTTATTTACCTCTTATATCAACTCTTCTGGTTTATTGTACTGTTATCTTTGCAATACAGGGACGCAGGCTCTTTGAACAATGGATGTTTGCTAAATATGTTGATTACCATTTTATAAGTCCATGCAATTTGTTGACTTGCATTGTTTCGGAATTTATAGTTTATCCTTCAATGTTTGCAATGTTTGCAAGTCAACATTGGGGGATGAACTGTGGATGCTCCAGTAATGAGAATTAGTAACACCACCCCTTTCTCTTGACCTGTGAATGAAGTCTTGAAGAAGGACAGTTGTGAACTACATAAAGGAGTCTTTTTACAAAACCACTGCCAGGAACACTCTATGGGACAGCTCTACAGAACACCATGAATCCATTAAGAGGGACACAGATTTGGTTTCTACAGGATGCCAGCTTAAGGGACCACAGCCCCGGCTGGAGGAATACAAATCTGCTCCATTGACTACTATAGAACCCATGGATACATCTGGGAAAACCAGGTTGGGACCCACCAGTCACCTGGTCCCATGGAGATGTTTGGAGTAGCCAGGTTGGGACACTCCGGCCACCTGGAACTCGTGAATATGCTCGGAAAAAGCCAAGTCGGGACCTTCCAGTCACCTAGTTCCATGGATATGTTCGGAGAAGCCAGGTTGGAACTTTCTGGTCTCCTGGCCACGTACCTCAATGGACTGTCTGCTTTCTAAGCTTGTTGTTTCCTCCTCTTTGTGGGTGCTCTTTGGTGGGGGTGCCATTGGTGGGGGTAGTCAGCCCCAGAAGCCCCTCGGATTGGCAGCTGCTTTAATCCCAGCAAGTCAGCGGAAGGGTGAGACTCTGTAATTTGCACCATATTAGGTATTTGCTGGGACTGTTCGATGTGTTTATTGTGTGTTTGGTGGCTCAATAAAATATTACCTCACTGTTTTACAATCATCCTGTGTTGTTGTTTATGTATCTTCTATCAGTGATGGATTATAATGAGTGTGATCTGCTCCACCATGAGGGGCCCGATCCTCCCGGGGGCCCACGTTCAAAGATCCCAGCACGGCTCAGGACGGATTCTTGTAGTGCTGATGTTTGATAAATAGGATAATAGAGCGCTCATAGAAAATAAATGTCTGACCTCTTTTTTCTGATGGGCATTTTAGAGCGAGGAGCTGCGCTCTGGACTCACCGCTGCACTCCCCATGCCATTGCGGTGGCCATCTTAATATCGATCTGTGCGGAGGAGACTGTGGGAGTCAGACGGAGGTGTCAAATGTACGGACCCTTTTAATCACAGGATGGAGGGTCACTGTGAATATTAATTCATGAACCACTGTGCATAGTGACTCGCCCCCAGGGCCGTGGGGCACTCGGCAGCCGGGCCTCTGGTTGCCGGGGGATATCACGGTGGCTGGCCCAGTCCGTGGCCCAGGGCGGTCACTCAAAGGGGGGGGGAATGCTTATAGGGGAAATTGTCGTGACGCCACCTGTGGATTCTGGTAAGAGGATACCAGCGCTGCGACAGTCCACTGAGGCTGATGTTAGGGGCAGCTATGATGGGACGGCTCCCCACAGGTAGAGCAGGCCTCAGGGCAGTGTAGAGGTGTAGAAAGATGGTGGAAGCAGGAGGGAGATGGCAGGACGGTTCCATAGGAAGTACAGGCACACACACAAGGGTAAACTTCAATACCTTTACTGGTGGTGATGCAGGTACGGTCCAGGGCTTGTGGGGGCCCCGGGGGGATGCTGCGGGCTTGTGGGGGCCCTAAGGGGATGCTGCGGGCTTGTGGGGCCCTGGGGGGGATTCTGCGGGCTTGTGGGGCCCTGGAGGGGATGCTGTGGGCTTGTGGGTGCTCTGGGGGGGATGCTGCAGGCTTGTGGGGTCTATGGGGGGGATGCTGCAGGCATGTGGGGGCTCTGGGGGGGGTGATGCAGGCTTGAGGGGGGCCCTGGGGGGATGCAGCCGGCTTGTGGGGGCCCCGGGGAGGATGCAGCGGGCTTGTGGGGCCTCTGTATGGGGTCCATATGGCATTACATGGGGACCAGGCAGTATTCTCTATGGTGAATTATATGGGATCCAGTGTTTTGTATGGAGCATTATATAGGGCTCATAATACTGTATGGAGGACTATGTGGTGCCATAACACTGTATGGAGGACTATACTGTCCGGTCTGCACTGTGCGCTGTGAGGATTCACCGGTTTCTAAGCTATTGTAGAATTTACAGTAGATATCACTCATGAAATGTAAGAAGTCAGTGACATTTTTGGCATTGTACTATATCTATAATTTCTCTGCTGTATCTGTGCATCATGAATGGTTGGATGTGTTAAAGGGGCCACTGAGACTCTTTCGCCCGGGGCCCACGAAAACCTGGAGGAGGGAGCATCATGTGACACTCCCTCTCCCATCATTCCTCCTCTGCGTCTGACGCAGCGGCATGATGACGCGCCACGCTGTGCCAGACAGTGGAGCTGGCAGCTGCTGAGGTGATCAGCTGCAGAGACTGAAGCAGCGGGGAACGAGGAGCGGTAAGTATGTATTTATTTTTAAATCAGTGTGTACTGATAATACTGGAGAACTGGGGCTGCATTTTACCCTACGGGTGGGGGGGGGCTGCATTTTACCCTATGGGGGGCTGCATTATACTGCATACAGGATCATGGGGGAATGCATTATACTGAGTGGAGAACCATGGCGAGTGTCTTAAGGCCCCGTCACACTAAGCGATGCAGCAGCGATCCCGACAACGATACGACCTGTCAGGGATCGTTGCTGCATCGCTAATACATCGCTGGGGAGCTGTCAAACAGGCAGGCTCACCAGCGATCAGGGGAGCAGCGATATCGTGGAAAGAATCGTTCCACGATGTCCTGCTCCTGTTACCAGCCTGCTGCTTAAGCAGGAGCAGGCTGGTAACTATGGTAAACATCGGGTTACTAAGTGCGCGTGTGCCCCTAGTAACCCGCTGTTTATCATGGATACGACTCTGATAAGGTGAACGGTAGCCTCCGCGCACCGTAGCAGAGTGGTATCCATGGTAAACAGCGGGTTACTAAGTGCGCGCGTGCCCATAGTAACCCGATGTTTACCATAGTTACCAGCCAGATCGTTGGTCCCGCTGGTCACACACAGCGATGTGTGCTGGCCAGCGGGAGGCCAACGACCAAAAAATGGTCCAGGACACTTTGCAGCGATCAGCGACCTCACAGCAGGGGCCTGATCGCTGCAAAGTGTCACACATAGCGACATCGCTGGTGAGGTCGCTGGTGAGTCACCAAAACCGTGACACAGCAGCGATCTCACTAGCGATATCGCTATGTGAGACGGGGGCTTTATACTGTGTGGAGGACCATGGGGGAGTACATTGTACTGTGTGGAGGACCATGGGGGAGTGCATTGTACTGTGTGGAGGACCATGGGGGAGTGCATGGTACTGTGTGAAGGACCATGGGGGAGTGCATTATACTGTGTGGAGGACCACGTGGGAGTGCATTATACTGCGTGGAGGACCATGGGGAGTGCATTATACTGCGTGGAGGACCACGAGGGAGTGCATTGTACTGTGTGGAGGACCACGGGGAGTGCATTGTACTGTGTGGAGGACCACGAGGGAGTGCATTATACTGCGTGGCGGAACACGTGGGAGTGCATTATACTGCGTGGAGGACCACGAGGGAGTGCATTATACTGCGTGGAGGACCATGGCGAGTGCCTTATACTGTGTGGAGAACCATGGCGAGAGTCTTATACTGAGTGCATTATACTCTATGGAGTGTGGAGAGGTGTGGGGCAGTTGGGGGATCATACTTTACCCTGGGAGTTGAGGTCGGGTACAGTAGGGTCATTATACTGCGCATATGGAGGAATTCACCATGGGGGTATCATACCGTGTTTGGGGGGCACTTTTGTTGGCACCACACTTTATGGGCAATGAAAAAGGGATCTAGGACTTCAGCAGGAGGAAAATTACTATGTAAAGGCTGGAAGGTTGTGAGATCTGATCTTCTGCGACCCCGACAATTATTTACATTTTTGTTGCTGGGGGGGGCCCAATTAGAACTTCTGCGTCCTATGTACGCCCCTGATTATACCAAATCCTCAGCTGTGCTGGTACTAAGGATATGGACACTCAGACATTTTGGGCTAAATATATACATACAAATATTTTTTTCAATAACGTTTCATAAACAATTTGGCTTTTTTATTTCCTTTGCATTGCTAGTTGCAGAATGAGCTCACTGAGAATTTATCAGTGAGCTCATTCTGACCTTCTCTGTGCTGATTATGTTCACAGACCAGCATGAAAGTTGGGCTGATCTCTGATGCAGTCATAAATCATCGCAGAAATAAAAGCGCTGGAAACTCCACATCATAAGGAGCTCACTGACTGAATCTCAAGTTAACTCATTCTGCAGCCATCAATGTGCTGCTGGGAAACAAAAAGCTGGTAAAGGCCGAACAGAGCAAATGTTACAAGAAGCAAAATAGTAAAAAGTATTTTTAGAGCAATATACATGTATTTAAAGGGATTGTCCGGTGTGAAGCTGAAGGCTGCAGTCATCTGTGTGACTCTCTGTGACTGCAGACTTGTAATCCTCACATCATGTAGACTGCGCGCTGCCAGCATTATTCTCAGCCCAGAGATGGCAGAAGCCCCTGTATCATGTGTACAGGAATTGTGCCCCCTCTCCCCGAGGAGCAGCAGTGCCTCGTCCTCCAGATACATGAGGGTCCCATCGGGGAGATCCGCATGTACCGGCCATGATGTCATCTCCATGGATACGGCATCAATGTGCAGAGCAGAAGACCCCTGTAAGGGAGAGCTCAGACGTGGGGGGATTGATGTGGATATGAGGAGCAGATCCCCCCATATTCACAGATTATCGCACAATACATGTGGCCTTGCACAGGAAAAACTGTGAGGAAAGAAGAAATCAGATTTCTTACAATATAGAATAATGTCCTCCTGCCCTCGCTCATGTCCAGTATTATTTATCCCCTGACCTTTTGGGTGGGGAACCCCTCCTGAGCCCCCTCCATTATATAGGAGCCATATATCTGCTCCATTACTGGCAGAAGGTAAGGAGCCAATCACACTGCACGGCTTCTACTTCCTGCTCTAAGCCCCGCCCACCTGCCTTCCCTTGAGATCTCCATGACAACCCTTGTGTGACTACAGTGACAGGCCACGCCCCCAAGGATTCTGATCAGTGCGGATGTCTCCATATTGCTGAGGACTGTGAGCGGCTGATGGGCGGAGCCAGCAGCGATGTGAGGGGCGGAGCCAGCAGCGATATGAGGGGCGGAGCCAGCAGCGATGTGAGGGGCAGAGCCAGCAGCGATGTGAGGGGCAGAGCCAGCAGCGATATGAGGGGCGGAGCCAGCAGCGACATGAGGGGCGGAGCCAGCAGCGATATGAGAGGCGGAGCCAGCAGCGATATGAGGAGCGCTCACAGCACTGACAGGAGCAGGTGTGTGTGCAGCCCGTTCCTCTGCTGTGGGTGTTGTGTTGTGTGAGCTTCGCCGTGTATATATTATACATATATATATATATATATATATATATACACACACAGTTGAAATCAGAAGTTTCCATACACTGTATAAATAGACACATCTGCAGGTTTTTCTCAATATCTGACATGAAATCATAATAAACCTTTCCCATTTTAGGTCAATTAGGATTACCATCATTTTTAATATTTGCCAAATGCCAGAATAATGAGCGTCTCTTGTAAGGGGCATTAAAACCGTCTTGTTATACCACTCTGACCTCCACGTCTCTTGTAAGGGGCATTAAAAGAGTCTTGTTATACCACTCTGACCTCCACGTGTCTTGTAAGGGGCATTAAAACCGTCTTGTTATACCACTCTGACCTCCACGTGTCTTGTAAGGGGCATTAAAACCGTCTTGTTATACCACTCTGACCTCCACGTCTCTTCAGAGGGGCATTAAAACCGTCTTGTTATACCACTCTGACCTCCACGTCTCTTCTGAGGGGCATTAAAACCATCTTGTTATACCACTCTGACCTCCACGTCTCTTGTAAGGGGCATTAAAACCGTCTTGTTATACCACTCTGACCTCCACGTCTCTTCTGAGGGGCATTAAAAGCGTCTTGTTATACCACTCTGACCTCCACGTGTCTTGTAAGGGGCATTAAAACCGTCTTGTTATGCCACTCTGACCTCCACGTCTCTTCTGAGGGGCATTAAAAGCGTCTTGTTAAGCTACTGGGACCTCCACGACTCTTCGAACGGGCATTGCATTTTCTCATAATTTTTGGAAGCTTTTGCTTGGAAGGCATAAGCAAATACTATGGGAGACCCACTCCCCAATAATGGGAATAATGTTTTTAAGATGCTGTACTGTATGGCTCTTGTAAGGGGCATTAAAACCGTCTTGTTAAGCTACTGTGACCTCCACGTCTCTTCAAAGGGGCATTAAAAGCGTCTTCTTAAGCCACTCTGAACTCCACAGCTCTTCCAAGGGGCATTGAAATGTTGTTTTTAATTACCTTACCTCTAATCTCCACGACTCTTCCAACGGGCATTGCATTTCCTCCTAATTTTAGTCAGCTTTTGCTTTTCAATGCAAAGGTGAAAACTAAGGGAGACACACTCCCCAATAATGGGTAGAAGGTTTTTAGTACGCTGTAATCCACGTCTGTTTCCAGGGGCATTGCAGTTCCTTATAATTTTTGGAAAGCCTTCCATTCACTGCTTAGGCCAACAGTGCACAGGAGACCCAGTTGCCATAAATGGAAAAAAAGGTTTAGTTAAGGCCCTCTGACCTCCATGTCATTTCCAAGGGGCATTGGAGTGCCTCAAAAGTTTTGGTAGGCATTGCACTCACTGTATGCCCTATAACTGTGTAGCCAAACCGCTCCTTTTGTTACAGAAACATATCCTACAAGACATATGTGGTTGACTGGCCTGATATTGATGTGAATGGTCCCTGTTCCTCCTGCTCTTTCTCCTTTGCCACTACCTCATCCATCATTTATCACTTGAAGCTTTGTTTTAACGAGAGTCATAGAACTTGGATAGTAGCAGGAAAACATCCAGCAATCCACGGAGGAGGTAGGATATGCGCCAAAACGCTGACCACCTCAGGCCTAGCCACTACTACATACATGCGCTTGCATTCCTTGAAAACAAAGCAGATGCTAACTTCTATCATCCTCATCATGCTCCTCACCTTGGCACTCTCAACTCCCCTGATAGAGAAGCCAGGGCCCACCGGAGAAGTCGGGTTCTTTGGTGAGCTCGTCCAATGCTGCCCTAAAGCAGGCCAGTCTAAGAAAAGTGTGTGGGGATGTTCCGCGGAGAAATCGGGGCGGCTTGGAACCGTTTATGGACACCTGGCCGCGGGGCGGCTGGGGACCGAGTGTGGACACCCGGCCGCCCCCTGGCGGCTGGGGAACGAGCATGGACACCCGGCCGCCGGGCGGCTGGGGACTGAGTATCGATACCTCGCTGCCGAAGCAGCCATGAGGTAGTGGCCAGCTCTGGCCTCCACATGCCTAAAAGGCCCAATTTCAAGTGCACGCATGCTAGCAGTATGGTATTGCAGCCTCGGGGTGGGTTGGTGGCAGGTTGCACACTTATGCTTGCATTCCAACAAAACAAAGCAGATGCTAACTTCTATCATCATCATGCTCCCCACCTTGGCATTCTCACCTCCCCTGATGGAGTCGGGTTCTCTAGTGGGCTCATCCAATGCTGCCCTAAAGCAGGCCAGTCTAAGAAAAGTGTGTGGGGATGTTCCGCGGAGAAATCGGGGTGGCTGGGGACCGTCTATGGACACCCCGCCGCCCCCGGGCGGCTGGGGACTGAGTATGGATGCCTCGCTGCCGAAGCAGCCATGAGGTAGTGGCCAGCTTCGGCCTCCTCAAAACTAAAAGGCCCAATTTCAAGTGCAAGCTAGCAGTATGGTATTGCAGCCTGGGGGTGGGTGGGTGGTTGGCTGCATATTTGCGCTTGCATTGCAAGGAATGGGGGAGGTACAATTGAACACTGCCCTGGGACAAGGACTTGCACGGGGATAGTTGCAAGTCTGCATCTTCTGATGCGGCAAGGATCACTTCTGATGGGCACACTTTTAGGCAGTGACCTGGGAGTCAGAGATCCTTCCAGGGGTCTTCCCCATGCTGTTCCCATGTCTTTTCAGCACTGTATGCATGTGTCACACAGCACATGGCCAGATAAGGTTGTAAAATGTTAAAATGACATTTCCCGGTGAATGCATTTGTCACAGTTGAAAGCAATACAAAAGTGCAAAAACGCATAAAAAATGCTACTTGTGAACATAGCCCAAGGTGTGGAGGAGTATTTTTGTTTTTGGTTATTTATTTTACCTTATACACAAGTCTTTACCCTGGAAAAGAAATTCCTTAACATATTTCACAGGAAAAAAGTTTCACTTTCGTTTTTAAACATTTTCTTATGAGCCTGTAAAAGTGGCTTAATACCTCTGACCACGTTGTTGACAACAGTGACCTGGGGGTCAGAAATGCTTCCTGGGGCGATCCCCATGCTGTCCCCATGTCATCTGAGCACTGTCACTATCATTTTGGGCACTTTTTAGGCTTTCTACAGACTGCCGGGGGTGCCTCCGCAAAAATGCTCGGGTCTCCCATAGACTAACATGGGCTCGTTGCTCGGGTCGAGCACCCGAGTATCATGGCGAGCTCGGGCCGAGCTTCGAGCACCCGAGCATTTTAGTGCTCGCTCAACACTATTTATAACGGGGGCACAAGCTAGTGACTGATTTATATTCTCAGTGGAGCAGACTTCATTGCGGTGAATGATATACTCATGGGCACAGTGTGGCACATATTTGCATTTGGTGGCACAGTGGGTGGCATTATTTATTTAAGTCGCTTATATTTGTAACATTTTTGTTTTTCAGGAGTGCGGTGATCTGCTGAAAAGTGCGGAGCAGCCGAAACCTGGACAGCAAACTGCAAAGACGAATCATGGCGGGAAGTCGTCACGAAAGACTGGACTAGGTAAAGAAGAGAAGAAAGAGAGCGACTGCAGTGTATAAACTGGAGGGTTAGGTGGGGCCCATTATATTATAATAAATCTATGTGGGGCCCATTATATTATAATAAATCTATGTGGGGTCCATAATATTAAAGGGACGGATATGTGGGGCCCATTATATAATAATAAAATCTATGTGGGGTCCATAATATTATAATAAATCTATGTGGGGTCCGTAATATTAAAGGGACGGATATGTGGGGCCCATTATATTATAATAAATCTATGTGGGGTCCATAATATTATAATAAATCTATGTGGGGTCCATAATATTATAATAAATCTATGTGGGGTCCATAATATTATAATAAATCTATGTGGGGTCCATAATATTAAAGGGACGGATATGTGGGGCCCATTATATTATAATAAATCTATGTGGGATCCATAATATTATAATAAATCTATGTGGGGTCCATAATATTATAATAAATCTATGTGGTGCCCATTATATTAAAGGGAAAGCTATGTGGGGCCAATTATATTAAAGGGAAAGCTATGTGGGGCCAATTATATTAAGGGGAAAGCTATGTGGGGCCCATTATATTAAAGGGAAAGCTATGAGGGGCCCATTATATTAAAGAGAAAGCTATGTGGGGCCCATTATATTAAAGAGAAAGCTATGTGGGGCCCATTATATTAAAGAGAAAGCTATGTGGGGCCCATTATATTAAAGAGAAAGCTATGTGGGGCCCATTATATTAAAGGGAAAGCTATGTGGGGCCCATTATATTAAAGAGAAAGCTATGTGGGGCCCATTATATTAAAGAGAAAGCTATGTGGGGCCCATTATATTAAAGGGAAAGCTATGTGGGGCCCATTATATTAAAGAGAAAGCTATGTGGGGCCCATTATATTAAAGAGAAAGCTATGTGGGGCCCATTATATTAAAGAGAAAGCTATGTGGGGCCCATTATATTAAAGAGAAAGCTATGTGGGGCCCATTATATTAAAGAGAAAGCTATGTGGGGCCCATTATATTAAAGGGAAAGCTATGTGGGGCCCATTATGTTAAAGAGAAAGCTATGTGGGGCCCATTATATTAAAGAGAAAGCTATGTGGGCCCATTATATTAAAGAGAAAGCTATGTGCGGCCCATTATATTAAAGAGAAAGCTATGTGGGGCCCATTATATTAAAGAGAAAGCTATGTGGGGCCCATTATATTAAAGAAAAAGCTATGTGGGGCCCATTATATTAAAGAAAAAGCTATGTGGGGCCCATTATATTAAAGGGAAAGCTATGTTGGGCCCATTATATTAAAGGGAAAGCTATGTGGGGCCCATTATATTAAAGGGAAAGCTATGTGCGGCCCATTATATTAAAGAGAAAGCTATGTGGGGCCCATTTTATTAAAGAGAAAGCTATGTGGGGCCCATTATATTAAAGAGAAAGCTATGTGGGGCCCATTATATTAAAGTGAAAGCTATGTGGGGCCCATTATATAATAATAAAATCTATGTGGTGCCCATTATATTAAAGGGAAAGCTATGTGGGGCCCATTATATTAAAGGGACATCTACGTAGGGCCCATTATATTAAATGGATGGCTATGTAGGGCCCATTATATTAAAGAGAGAGCTATGTGGGGCCCATTATATTAAAGAGAAAGCTATGTGGGGCCCATTATATTAAAGGGAAAGCTATGTGGGGCCCATTATATTAAAGGGAAAGCTATGTGGGGCCCATTATATTAAAGAGAAAGCTATGTGGGGCCTATTATATTAAAGGGAAAGCTATGTGGGGCCCATTATATAATAATAAAATCTATGTGGGGCCCATTATATTAAAGGGAAAGCTATGTGGGGCCCGTTATCTTAAAGGGACATCTACGTATATGATAAATTCTATATGGGGCCCATGATATTTAATGGAAGGCTATGTGAGGCCCATTATATTAAATAGAGGGCTATGTGGGGACCAATACATTAAAAAGAAAGCTATATTGGGGCCCACTATGTTATCTGGAAGGTTTTGTGGGGCCCTCTGTATTAAATTGAGGGCTATGTGAGGCCTATTAAATTAAATGGAAAGCGTTGCGGGGCCCATAATATTATATGGAGGGCTATGTGAGGCGCATTTATCAAATAAAGGGCTATGTAGCGCCAATTATATTAAATGGAAGCCTGTGTTTTGTCCATTATATTAAATAGAGATGTATCTTGGCTCCATTATAATAAATGGAAGGCAATGTGGGGACCATTATATTAAATGGAGGGTTATGTGGGGCCCATTATATTAAATGGAAGCCTATATGGAGCCCAGTAAATTAAATGTAAAGCTATGTGGGGCCCAATATTTTAAATGGAAGGTTAAGTGGGGCCAATTGTATTAAATAGAGGGCTATGTGGTGCCCAATATAAAACATGGAAGGCTTTTTGGTGCCCATTATATTAAATAGAGGGATATTTTGGCCCCATTTTATTAAATGGAAGGCTATGTCAGGTCCAATATATTAAATGGAGTCCAGTGTGGCCTATTATATTAAATTGACGGTTATGTGGGGTTCAATAAATTAAATGAAAAGCTATGTGGAGCCCAATAAATTAAATTATAGTACATGGAAGGCAATGTGCGGCTCATTATACTATATAGAGGGCTATGTGGGGGCCATTATACTTTATAGAATTCTATGTGGGGGTCCATTATACTTTTGCCAATGGCAAATTGTGTGTTCCGGTGGCACTCCAAAGGTAAAGGGTGTTCTCCGGTGGCACTCCAACGTCATAGGGTGTGCTCTGGTGGCACACCAATGGCAAAAAGGCCAAAGAGTAGACTCTGGTGGCAGACTGAGCAGCCCTAGAGTGCGCCCCAGTGATAAGCAATAAGGCCAAAGAATGTACCCTGGTGGTAGGCTAAAAAGCCCTAGAGTGCGCCCCAGTGGTAAGCAATAAGGCCAAAAAGTGCACCCCGGTGGCAGGCTAAAAAAGCCTAAAATGAGTGCCCCGGTGGTAAGCAAAATGGTCAGAGTGTACCCCGGTCGCAGTTAAAAAGCCCAAGTTGGGTGCCCCGGTGGTAAGCTAAAAGGCCAAAGAGTGCACCCCGGTGGAAGCTAAAAAGCCCAAGATGGGTGCCCCGGTGGTAAGCAAAAAAGGTCACATATTGGGCCCCTCTGGTAGGCCTACGGGAAATAGAGTTCTCCGATGGCACACCAACGGTAAAGGGTGTGCCCGATGGTACTCCAATGGTAAAGGGTGTGCTTCAGTGGCATGCCAGTGGCAAAAAGTGTACTCCGGTGGCATGCTAATGGTGAAAGGTGTGCTCTTTTGGCACCCCAACTGTAAAGAGTGTGTTCCAGTGGCACCCCAGCAGCCAATGGTGTACTTCGGTGGCAGACCATCGGGAAATGGTGTGATATGTAAGGCTCATCATAACAAAAGGGAGGGCTATGTGGGACCCATTATTTTATATGGAAAGCAAGGTGGGGCCCATTATATTAATTAGGGGCTTATGTGGGGCTCTTTATATTAAATAAAAACATATGTGGGCCCCATTAAATAAAATGGAAGGCTATGTGGACCCCATTAAATTAAATGGAAGGCTATGTGGACCCCATTAAATTAAATGGAAGGCTATGTGGGGCCCATTATATTAAATGGAAGCCTATATGGGGCCCAATAAATTAAATGAAAAGCTACAGTATGTACAGCAATAATAAAAATGGTAATAATACAGGGTGGGCTATTTATATGGATACACCTAAATTAAATGGGAATGGTTGGTGATGTCAACTTCCTGTTTATGGCACATTAGTATATGGGAGGGGGAAACTTTTCCAGATGGGTGGTGACTATGGCGGCCATTTTGAAGTCGGCCATTTTGGATCTAACTTTATTTTTTTCAATGGGAAGAGGGTGATGTGACACATCAAACTCATTGAGAATTTCACAAGAAAATACAATGGTGTGCTTGGTTTTAACATAACTTTATTCTTTCATGAATTTTTTACAAGTTTATGACCATTTATAAAATGTGTTTAAAGTGCTGCCCATTGTGTTGGATTGTCAATGCAACCCTCTTCTCCCACTCTTGACACACTGATAGCAACACCGCAGAAGAAATGCTAGCACAGGCTTTCAGTATCCGTTGTTTCAGATGCTGAAAGGTTATATGGGGCCTATTAAAATAAATGGAAGACTATGCAGGACCTCTTGTAATAACTAGAAGGCAATTTGTGGCCCATTATATTAAACTAGATGGTGGCCCGATTCTAACTCATCGGGTATTCTAGAATATGTATGCGGCCGGCCGCGACCAATCAGCGAACCGTGTTAGTGAGGACCGGAGAGCATGTTTAAATTTGGCGCCAAAACCGGTGATTGGTCACGGCTGGCGGCCGCGACCAATCAGCGAATCGTATTAGTGAGAACCGGGGAGCGGGTACTTCCACTGTGAGCAGCCGGGAGATGACCGGCTGCTCGCAGCAGAAGTATCCCAACCCCGGTCCTCCCTTCACACTTGCCGTTGGGAGATCAGCGACCTTAGCCTCTGATCTAGCGACGGTAGCCGCATGGAGGTCAGCGGCGCCGCAGGTCGGGGTACTTCTGCTGCGAGCAGCCGGGAGATGACCGGCTGCATCGCCACTGACCTCTGTGCAGAGCGGTGTTTAAATTTGGAGCCAATATCGCTGATTGGTCGTGGCCGCCGAATCGTATTAGTGAGTACAGGGGAGCGGCGCTGCCTGTGCGGGTACTTCCACTGCGAGCAGCCGGGAAATGACCGGCTGCTCGCAGCAGAAGTATCCCGACCGGTGGCGCCGCTCCCCGGTCCTCCCTTCACACTTTCCGTCGGAAGATCAGCGGCCCTAACCGCTGATCTCCCGACGGTAGCCGCATGGAGGTCAGCGGCGCCGCTGGTCGGGGTACTTCTGCTGCGAGCAACCGGGAGTTGACCGGCTACATCGCCGCTGACCTCCGTGCGGCAGATGAGCTGCTAATGGCCGCCATCTTTTTCTGAAATCCCATGTCGCTGATTGACCACGGTCGGACCAATCAGCGACGCAGGACTTCCTGGACAGAAGGACAGACAGACAGACATGATAAGACGATTATATATATTAAATGTAAGGTTATGTAGGGCCCAATATATTCAATGAAAAACTATATGGGCCCATTATATAAAAGAAAAAGCTAAGTGTGGCCCATTTTATTAAATGGATGATGGCGTGCTCCGGTGGCAAGCCAGCGGGAAAGTGGCGTGCTCCGGTGGCAAGCCAACGGGAAAGTGGCGTGCTCCGGTGGCAAGCCAACGGGAAAGTGGCGTGCTCCGGTGGCAAGCCAACGGGAAAGTGGCGTGCTCCGGTGGCAAGCCAACGGGAAAGTGGCGTGCTCCGGTGGCAAGCCAACGGGAAAGTGGCGTGCTCCGGTGGCAAGCCAACGGGAAAGTGGCGTGCTCCGGTGGCAAGCCAACGGGAAAGTGGCGTGCTCCGGTGGCAAGCCAACGGGAAAGTGGCGTGCTCCGGTGGCAAGCCAACGGGACAGTGGCGTGCTCCGGTGGCAAGCCAACGGGACAGTGGCGTGCTCCGGTGGCAAGCCAACGGGACAGTGGCGTGCTCCGGTGGCAAGCCAACGGGACAGTGGCGTGCTCCGGTGGCAAGCCAACGGGACAGTGGCGTGCTCCGGTGGCAAGCCAACGGGACAGTGGCTTGCTCCGGTGGCAAGCCAACGGGACAGTGGCTTGCTCCGGTGGCAAGCCAACGGGACAGTGGCTTGCTCCGGTGGCAAGCCAACGGGACAGTGGCGTGCTCCGGTGGCAAGCCAACGGGAAAGTGGCGTGCTCCGGTGGCAAGCCAACGGGAAAGTGGCGTGCTCCGGTGGCAAGCCAACGGGAAAGTGGCGTGCTCCGGTGGCAAGCCAACGGGACTGTGGCGTGCTCCGGTGGCAAGCCAACGGGACTGTGGCGTGCTCCGGTGGCAAGCCAACGGGACTGTGGCGTGCTCCGGTGGCAAGCCAACGGGACTGTGGCGTGCTCCGGTGGCAAGCCAACGGGACTGTGGCGTGCTCCGGTGGCAAGCCAACGGGAAAGTGGCGTGCTCCGGTGGCAAGCCAACGGGAAAGTGGCGTGCTCCGGTGGCAAGCCAACGGGAAAGTGGCGTGCTCCGGTGGCAAGCCAACGGGAAAGTGGCGTGCTCCGGTGGCAAGCCAACGGGAAAGTGGCGTGCTCCGGTGGCAAGCCAACGGGAAAGTGGCGTGCTCCGGTGGCAAGCCAACGGGAAAGTGGCGTGCTCCGGTGGCAAGCCAACGGGACAGTGGCGTGCTCCGGTGGCAAGCCAACGGGAAAGTGGCGTGCTCCGGTGGCAAGCCAACGGGACAGTGGCGTGCTCCGGTGGCAAGCCAACGGGACAGTGGCGTGCTCCGGTGGCAAGCCAACGGGAAAGTGGCGTGCTCCGGTGGCAAGCCAACGGGAAAGTGGCGTGCTCCGGTGGCAAGCCAACGGGAAAGTGGCGTGCTCCGGTGGCAAGCCAACGGGAAAGTGGCGTGCTCCGGTGGCAAGCCAACGGGAAAGTGGCGTGCTCCGGTGGCAAGCCAACGGGAAAGTGGCGTGCTCCGGTGGCAAGCCAACGGGAAAGTGGCGTGCTCCGGTGGCAAGCCAACGGGACAGTGGCGTTCTCCGGTGGCAAGCCAACGGGAAAGTGGCGTGCTCCGGTGGCAAGCCAACGGGAAAGTGGCGTGCTCCGGTGGCAAGCCAACGGGAAAGTGGCGTGCTCCGGTGGCAAGCCAACGGTAAAGTGGCGTGCTCCGGTGGCAAGCCAACGGGACAGTGGCGTGCTCCGGTGGCAAGCCAACGGGACAGTGGCGTGCTCCGGTGGCAAGCCAACGGGACAGTGGCGTGCTCCGGTGGCAAGCCAACGGGAAAGTGGCGTGCTCCGGGACAGTGGCGTGCTCCGGTGGCAAGCCAACGGGAAAGTGGCGTGCTCCGGTGGCAAGCCAACGGGACAGTGGCGTGCTCCGGTGGCAAGCCAACGGGAAAGTGGCGTGCTCCGGTGGCAAGCCAACGGGAAAGTGGCGTGCTCCGGTGGCAAGCCAACGGGAAAGTGGCGTGCTCCGGTGGCAAGCCAACGGGAAAGTGGCGTGCTCCGGTGGCAAGCCAACGGGACTGTGGCGTGCTCCGGTGGCAAGCCAACGGGACTGTGGCGTGCTCCGGTGGCAAGCCAACGGGACTGTGGCGTGCTCCGGTGGCAAGCCAGCGGGAAAGTGGCGTGCTCCGGTGGCAAGCCAGCGGGAAAGTGGCGTGATCCGGTGGCAAGCCAGCGGGAAAGTGGCGTGCTCCGGTGGCAAGCCAGCGGGAAAGTGGCGTGCTCCGGTGGCAAGCCAACGGGAAAGTGGCGTGCTCCGGTGGCAAGCCAACGGGACTGTGGAGTGCTCCGGTGGCAAGCCAGCGGGAAAGTGGCGTGATCCGGTGGCAAGCCAACGGGACAGTGGCGTGATCCGGTGGCAAGCCAACGGGACAGTGGCGTGATCCGGTGGCAAGCCAACGGGAAAGTGGCGTGCTCCGGTGGCAAGCCAACGGGACAGTGGCGTGCTCCGGTGGCAAGCCAACGGGACAGTGGCGTGCTCCGGTGGCAAGCCAACGGGACAGTGGCGTGCTCCGGTGGCAAGCCAACGGGACAGTGGCGTGCTCCGGTGGCAAGCCAACGGGAAAGTGGCGTGCTCCGGTGGCAAGCCAACGGGAAAGTGGCGTGCTCCGGTGGCAAGCCAACGGGAAAGTGGCGTGCTCCGGTGGCAAGCCAACGGGAAAGTGGCGTGCTCCGGTGGCAAGCCAACGGGAAAGTGGCGTGCTCCGGTGGCAAGCCAACGGGAAAGTGGCGTGCTCCGGTGGCAAGCCAACGGGAAAGTGGCGTGCTCCGGTGGCAAGCCAACGGGAAAGTGGCGTGCTCCGGTGGCAAGCCAACGGGAAAGTGGCGTGCTCCGGTGGCAAGCCAACGGGAAAGTGGCGTGCTCCGGTGGCAAGCCAACGGGAAAGTGGCGTGCTCCGGTGGCAAGCCAACGGGACTGTGGCGTGCTCCGGTGGCAAGCCAACGGGACTGTTGCGTGCTCCGGTGGCAAGCCAACGGGACTGTGGCGTGCTCCGGTGGCAAGCCAACGGGACTGTGGCGTGCTCCGGTGGCAAGCCAACGGGACTGTGGCGTGCTCCGGTGGCAAGCCAACGGGACTGTGGCGTGCTCCGGTGGCAAGCCAACGGGACTGTGGCGTGCTCCGGTGGCAAGCCAACGGGACTGTGGCGTGCTCCGGTGGCAAGCCAACGGGACAGTGGCGTGCTCCGGTGGCAAGCCAACGGGACAGTGGCGTGCTCCGGTGGCAAGCCAACGGGAAAGTGGCGTGCTTCGGGACAGTGGCGTGCTCCGGTGGCAAGCCAACGGGACAGTGGCATGCTCCGGTGGCAAGCCAACGGGAAAGTGGCGTGCTCCGGGACAGTGGCGTGCTCCGGTGGCAAGCCAACGGGACAGTGGCGTGCTCCGGTGGCAAGCCAACGGGACAGTGGCGTGCTCCGGTGGCAAGCCAACGGGACAGTGGCGTGCTCCGGTGGCAAGCCAACGGGAAAGTGGCGTGCTCCGCTGGCAAGCCAACGGGAAAGTGGCGTGCTCCGCTGGCAAGCCAACGGGAAAGTGGCGTGCACCGGTGGCAAGCCAACGGGAAAGTGGCGTGCACCGGTGGCAAGCCAACGGGACAGTGGCGTGCTCCGGTGGCAAGCCAACGGGACAGTGGCGTGCTCCGGTGGCAAGCCAACGGGACAGTGGCGTGCTCCGGTGGCAAGCCAAGGGGACAGTGGCGTGCTCCGGTGGCAAGCCAACGGGACAGTGGCGTGCTCCGGTGGCAAGCCAACGGGACAGTGGCGTGCTCCGGTGGCAAGCCAACGGGACAGTGGCGTGCTCCGGTGGCAAGCCAACGGGAAAGTGGCGTGCTCCGGTGGCAAGCCAACGGGACAGTGGCGTGCTCCGGTGGCAAGCCAACGGGAAAGTGGCGTGCTCCGGTGGCAAGCCAACGGGAAAGTGGCGTGCTCCGGTGGCAAGCCAACGGGAAAGTGGCGTGCTCCGGTGGCAAGCCAACGGGACTGTGGCGTGCTCCGGTGGCAAGCCAACGGGACTGTGGCGTGCTCCGGTGGCAAGCCAACGGGACTGTGGCGTGCTCCGGTGGCAAGCCAACGGGACAGTGGCGTGCTCCGGTGGCAAGCCAACGGGACAGTGGCGTGCTCCGGTGGCAAGCCAACGGGACAGTGGCGTGCTCCGGTGGCAAGCCAACGGGACAGTGGCATGCTCCGGTGGCAAGCCAACGGGAAAGTGGCGTGCTCCGGGACAGTGGCGTGCTCCGGTGGCAAGCCAACGGGACAGTGGCGTGCTCCGGTGGCAAGCCAACGGGAAAGTGGCGTGCTCCGGGACAGTGGCGTGCTCCGGTGGCAAGCCAACGGGACAGTGGCGTGCTCCGGTGGCAAGCCAACGGGACAGTGGCGTGCTCCGGTGGCAAGCCAACGGGACAGTGGCGTGCTCCGGTGGCAAGCCAACGGGAAAGTGGCGTGCTCCGGTGGCAAGCCAACGGGAAAGTGGCGTGCTCCGGGGGCAAGCCAACGGGAAAGTGGCGTGCTCCGGGGGCAAGCCAACGGGAAAGTGGCGTGCTCCGGGGGCAAGCCAACGGGAAAGTGGCGTGCTCCGGGGGCAAGCCAACGGGAAAGTGGCGTGCTCCGGGGGCAAGCCAACGGGAAAGTGGCGTGCTCCGGGGGCAAGCCAACGGGACTGTGGCGTGCTCCGGTGGCCAGCCAACGGGAAAGTGGCGTGCTCCGGGGGCCAGCCAACGGGAAAGTGGCGTGCTCCGGTGGCAAGCCAACGGGAAAGTGGCGTGCTCCGGGGGAAAGCCAACGGGAAAGTGGCGTGCTCCGGGGGCAAGCCAACGGGAAAGTGGCGTGCTCCGGGGGCAAGCCAACGGGAAAGTGGCGTGCTCCGGGGGCAAGCCAACGGGACAGTGGCGTGCTCCGGGGGCAAGCCAACGGGACAGTGGCGTGCTCCGGTGGCAAGCCAACGGGACAGTGGCGTGCTCCGGTGGCAAGCCAACGGGACAGTGGCGTGCTCCGGTGGCAAGCCAACGGGACAGTGGCGTGCTCCGGTGGCAAGCCAACGGGAAAGTGGCGTGCTCCGGTGGCAAGCCAACGGGAAAGTGGCGTGCTCCGGTGGCAAGCCAACGGGAAAGTGGCGTGCTCCGGTGGCAAGCCAACGGGAAAGTGGCGTGCTCCGGTGGCAAGCCAACGGGAAAGTGGCGTGCTCCGGTGGCAAGCCAACGGGAAAGTGGCGTGCTCCGGTGGCAAGCCAACGGGAAAGTGGCGTGCTCCGGTGGCAAGCCAACGGGACAGTGGCGTGCTCCGGTGGCAAGCCAACGGGACAGTGGCGTGCTCCGGTGGCAAGCCAACGGGACAGTGGCGTGCTCCGGTGGCAAGCCAACGGGACAGTGGCGTGCTCCGGTGGCAAGCCAACGGGACAGTGGCGTGCTCCGGTGGCAAGCCAACGGGACAGTGGCTTGCTCCGGTGGCAAGCCAACGGGACAGTGGCGTGCTCCGGTGGCAAGCCAACGGGACAGTGGCGTGCTCCGGTGGCAAGCCAACGGGAAAGTGGCGTGCTCCGGTGGCAAGCCAACGGGAAAGTGGCGTGCTCCGGTGGCAAGCCAACGGGACTGTGGCGTGCTCCGGTGGCAAGCCAACGGGACTGTGGCGTGCTCCGGTGGCAAGCCAACGGGACTGTGGCGTGCTCCGGTGGCAAGCCAACGGGACTGTGGCGTGCTCCGGTGGCAAGCCAACGGGAAAGTGGCGTGCTCCGGTGGCAAGCCAACGGGAAAGTGGCGTGCTCCGGTGGCAAGCCAACGGGAAAGTGGCGTGCTCCGGTGGCAAGCCAACGGGAAAGTGGCGTGCTCCGGTGGCAAGCCAACGGGAAAGTGGCGTGCTCCGGTGGCAAGCCAACGGGAAAGTGGCGTGCTCCGGTGGCAAGCCAACGGGAAAGTGGCGTGCTCCGGTGGCAAGCCAACGGGAAAGTGGCGTGCTCCGGTGGCAAGCCAACGGGAAAGTGGCGTGCTCCGGTGGCAAGCCAACGGGACAGTGGCGTGCTCCGGTGGCAAGCCAACGGGACAGTGGCGTGCTCCGGTGGCAAGCCAACGGGAAAGTGGCGTGCTCCGGTGGCAAGCCAACGGGAAAGTGGCGTGCTCCGGTGGCAAGCCAACGGGAAAGTGGCGTGCTCCGGTGGCAAGCCAACGGGAAAGTGGCGTGCTCCGGTGGCAAGCCAACTGGAAAGTGGCGTGCTCCGGTGGCAAGCCAACGGGACAGTGGCGTCCTCCGGTGGCAAGCCAACGGGAAAGTGGCGTGCTCCGGTGGCAAGCCAACGGGAAAGTGGCGTGCTCCGGGGGCAAGCCAACGGGAAAGTGGCGTGCTCCGGGGGCAAGCCAACGGGAAAGTGGCGTGCTCCGGGGGCAAGCCAACGGGAAAGTGGCGTGCTCCGGGGGCAAGCCAACGGGAAAGTGGCGTGCTCCGGGGGCAAGCCAACGGGACAGTGGCGTGCTCCGGGGGCAAGCCAACGGGACAGTGGCGTGCTCCGGTGGCAAGCCAACGGGACAGTGGCGTGCTCCGGTGGCAAGCCAACGGGACAGTGGCGTGCTCCGGTGGCAAGCCAACGGGACAGTGGCGTGCTCCGGTGGCAAGCCAACGGGACAGTGGCGTGCTCCGGTGGCAAGCCAACGGGAAAGTGGCGTGCTCCGGTGGCAAGCCAACGGGAAAGTGGCGTGCTCCGGTGGCAAGCCAACGGGACAGTGGCGTGCTCCGGTGGCAAGCCAACGGGACAGTGGCGTGCTCCGGTGGCAAGCCAACGGGAAAGTGGCGTGCTCCGGTGGCAAGCCAACGGGAAAGTGGCGTGCTCCGGTGGCAAGCCAACGGGAAAGTGGCGTGCTCCGGTGGCAAGCCAACGGGAAAGTGGCGTGCTCCGGTGGCAAGCCAACGGGAAAGTGGCGTGCTCCGGTGGCAAGCCAACGGGACAGTGGCGTGCTCCGGTGGCAAGGCAACGGGACAGTGGCGTGCTCCGGTGGCAAGCCAACGGGACAGTGGCGTGCTCCGGTGGCAAGCCAACGGGACAGTGGCTTGCTCCGGTGGCAAGCCAACGGGACAGTGGCTTGCTCCGGTGGCAAGCCAACGGGACAGTGGCTTGCTCCGGTGGCAAGCCAACGGGACAGTGGCTTGCTCCGGTGGCAAGCCAACGGGACAGTGGCTTGCTCCGGTGGCAAGCCAACGGGACAGTGGCGTGCTCCGGTGGCAAGCCAACGGGACAGTGGCGTGCTCCGGTGGCAAGCCAACGGGAAAGTGGCGTGCTCCGGTGGCAAGCCAACGGGAAAGTGGCGTGCTCCGGTGGCAAGCCAACGGGAAAGTGGCGTGCTCCGGTGGCAAGCCAACGGGACTGTGGCGTGCTCCGGTGGCAAGCCAACGGGACTGTGGCGTGCTCCGGTGGCAAGCCAACGGGACTGTGGCGTGCTCCGGTGGCAAGCCAACGGGAAAGTGGCGTGCTCCGGTGGCAAGCCAACGGGAAAGTGGCGTGCTCCGGTGGCAAGCCAACGGGAAAGTGGCGTGCTCCGGTGGCAAGCCAACGGGAAAGTGGCGTGCTCCGGTGGCAAGCCAACGGGAAAGTGGCGTGCTCCGGTGGCAAGCCAACGGGAAAGTGGCGTGCTCCGGTGGCAAGCCAACGGGACAGTGGCGTGCTCCGGTGGCAAGCCAACGGGAAAGTGGCGTGCTCCGGTGGCAAGCCAACGGGAAAGTGGCGTGCTCCGGTGGCAAGCCAACGGGAAAGTGGCGTGCTCCGGTGGCAAGCCAACGGGAAAGTGGCGTGCTCCGGTGGCAAGCCAACGGGAAAGTGGCGTGCTCCGGTGGCAAGCCAACGGGACAGTGGCGTGCTCCGGTGGCAAGCCAACGGGAAAGTGGCGTGCTCCGGTGGCAAGCCAACGGGAAAGTGGCGTGCTCCGGTGGCAAGCCAACGGGAAAGTGGCGTGCTCCGGTGGCAAGCCAACGGGAAAGTGGCGTGCTCCGGTGGCAAGCCAACGGGAAAGTGGCGTGCTCCGGTGGCAAGCCAGCGGGACTGTGGCGTGCTCCGGTGGCAAGCCAGCGGGACTGTGGCGTGCTCCGGTGGCAAGCCAGCGGGAAAGTGGCTTGCTCCGGTGGCAAGCCAACGGGAAAGTGGCGTGCTCCGGTGGCAAGCCAACGGGAAAGTGGCGTGCTCCGGTGGCAAGCCAACGGGAAAGTGGCGTGCTCCGGTGGCAAGCCAACGGGAAAGTGGCGTGCTCCGGTGGCAAGCCAACGGGAAAGTGGCGTGCTCCGGTGGCAAGCCAACGGGAAAGTGGCGTGCTCCGGTGGCAAGCCAACGGGAAAGTGGCGTGCTCCGGTGGCAAGCCAACGGGACAGTGGCGTGCTCCGGTGGCAAGCCAACGGGAAAGTGGCGTGCTCCGGTGGCAAGCCAACGGGAAAGTGGCGTGCTCCGGTGGCAAGCCAACGGGAAAGTGGCGTGCTCCGGTGGCAAGCCAACGGGAAAGTGGCGTGCTCCGGTGGCAAACCAACGGGAAAGTGGCGTGCTCCGGTGGCAAACCAACGGGAAAGTGGCGTGCTCCGGGGGCAAGCCAACGGGAAAGTGGCGTGCTCCGGGGGCAAGCCAACGGGAAAGTGGCGTGCTCCGGGGGCAAGCCAACGGGAAAGTGGCGTGCTCCGGGGGCAAGCCAACGGGAAAGTGGCGTCCTCCGGGGGCAAGCCAACGGGAAAGTGGCGTGCTACGGTGGCAAGCCAACGGGAAAGTGGCGTGCTCCGGTGGCAAGCCAACGGGACAGTGGCGTGCTCCGGTGGCAAGCCAACGGGACAGTGGCGTGCTCCGGTGGCAAGCCAACGGGACAGTGGCGTGCTCCGGTGGCAAGCCAACGGGACAGTGGCGTGCTCCGATGGCAAGCCAACGGGACAGTGGCGTGCTCCGGTGGCAAGCCAACGGGACAGTGGCGTGCTCCGGTGGCAAGCCAACGGGACAGTGGCGTGCTCCGGTGGCAAGCCAACGGGAAAGTGGCGTGCTCCGGTGGCAAGCCAACGGGAAAGTGGCGTGCTCCGGTGGCAAGCCAACGGGAAAGTGGCGTGCTCCGGTGGCAAGCCAACGGGACTGTGGCGTGCTCCGGTGGCAAGCCAACGGGACTGTGGCGTGCTCCGGTGGCAAGCCAACGTTAAAGTGGCGTGCTCCGGTGGCAAGCCAACGTTAAAGTGGCGTGCTCCGGTGGCAAGCCAACGGGAAAGTGGCGTGCTCCGGTGGCAAGCCAACGGGAAAGTGGCGTGCTCCGGTGGCAAGCCAACGGGAAAGTGGCGTGCTCCGGTGGCAAGCCAACGGGAAAGTGGCGTGCTCCGGTGGCAAGCCAACGGGAAAGTGGCGTGCTCCGGTGGCAAGCCAACGGGAAAGTGGCGTGCTCCGGTGGCAAGCCAACGGGAAAGTGGCGTGCTCCGGTGGCAAGCCAACGGGAAAGTGGCGTGCTCCGGTGGCAAGCCAACGGGAAAGTGGCGTGCTCCGGTGGCAAGCCAACGGGAAAGTGGCGTGCTCCGGTGGCAAGCCAACGGGACAGTGGCGTGCTCCGGTGGCAAGCCAACGGGACAGTGGCGTGCTCCGGTGGCAAGCCAACGGGACAGTGGCGTGCTCCGGTGGCAAGCCAACGGGAAAGTGGCGTGCTCCGGTGGCAAGCCAACGGGAAAGTGGCGTGCTCCGGTGGCAAGCCAACGGGACAGTGGCGTGCTCCGGTGGCAAGCCAACGGGACAGTGGCGTGCTCCGGTGACAAGCCAACGGGACTGTGGCGTGCTCCGGTGGCAAGCCAGCGGGAAAGTGGCGTGCTCCGGTGGCAAGCCAACGGGAAAGTGGCGTGCTCCGGTGGCAAGCCAACGGGAAAGTGGCGTGCTCCGGTGGCAAGCCAACGGGAAAGTGGCGTGCTCCGGTGGCAAGCCAACGGGAAAGTGGCGTGCTCCGGTGGCAAGCCAACGGGAAAGTGGCGTGCTCCGGTGGCAAGCCAACGGGAAAGTGGCGTGCTCCGGTGGCAAGCCAACGGGAAAGTGGCGTGCTCCGGTGGCAAGCCAACGGGACAGTGGCGTGCTCCGGTGGCAAGCCAACGGGACAGTGGCGTGCTCCGGTGGCAAGCCAACGGGACAGTGGCGTGCTCCGGTGGCAAGCCAACGGGAAAGTGGCGTGCTCCGGTGGCAAGCCAACGGGAAAGTGGCGTGCTCCGGTGGCAAGCCAACGGGAAAGTGGCGTGCTCCGGTGGCAAGCCAACGGGAAAGTGGCGTGCTCCGGTGGCAAGCCAACGGGAAAGTGGCGTGCTCCGGTGGCAAGCCAACGGGAAAGTGGCGTGCTCCGGTGGCAAGCCAACGGGACAGTGGCGTGCTCCGGTGACAAGCCAACGGGACTGTGGCGTGCTCCGGTGGCAAGCCAGCGGGAAAGTGGCGTGCTCCGGTGGCAAGCCAACGGGAAAGTGGCGTGCTCCGGTGGCAAGCCAACGGGAAAGTGGCGTGCTCCAGTGGCAAGCCAACGGGAAAAGGTGTGCTACGGTGGCATGCTAGCGGGAAATGGTGTGCTTCGGTGGCATGATAACGAGAAAAGGGGTACTCCATTGACACCACAATGGTCAAGGGACTTGGAAATGTCACATGTGAAGTCATACTCGCATAGTGTCTGTTGTTGCAGGGATCAAAAGAGCGACCCGGTGGAACAAGATGTGGACACTGTGCGGCAGATGGTGGTTTAAGGACAGCAAACAGCAAAATAAGACCAAGCAACAGCAAGAAAACAATCCAAGAATTACCGCAGCAGACAAGTAAGTGATTGTGATTCTTTTAAACGGTGATGTATGATCAGATGAAGTGGAATGCAGTAAGTTTGGAAATATGATTAACATGTTAATAAAGTGTCTGAAATGTATGAGCGAGAAAGAGAAAAAGGTGGATTGTTACAGGGGGACAGCTGAGAGTAGGGAGTTGCAGAGAAAGTCCTTGTGACAGGTTTAGGATGTATACGGCTGTTTATTGCCTCCTCCACATACAAAGGCAGGAGATGAGACTATCAAACTATTGAACTTGGAGTTGTCAGTAATGTTGGAGGTGAAATTAATAAAGCAAGTAAAATGGGAAAGAAAAAAAGGGGTTGTATGTTTGCCTGGTCAGAGGGATGTTTGCCTTGTCAGGGGGATGTTTGCCTGGTCAGGGGGATGTTTGCCTGGTCAGGGGGATGTTTGCCTGGTCAGGGGGATGTTTGTCTGGTCAGGGGGATGTTTGCCTGGTCAGGGGGATGTTTGTCTGGTCAGGGGGATGTTTGTCTGGTCAGAGGGATGTTTGCTTCACGTTGGGGAAGAGGGAAAGGACTGAATAATCCGGCACCTGTCCTATCCACAGGATGGTCAGCTAGTGCCGCCATTGGGAAAGAGCTGACCTAGTGTCACTATCAATCATCAGAGTCTGCAGTACAACTGATTAGGGGTCCAGCAGGGGGGCGCTGATGACACAGGTGGACCTTGGGGCGGTTTTCCGGTTGCGGACGCTGCACCTTGAGGGTTTTCTTCATGTAATTATCCTCCTCACATTGCAGACTTGTGAACTTTATAAATATTCTTAATTTGTTTATTTTCTTCCTTCTCTCCCAAACACGTTGCTGAAGTGCTGTCTCACCCCCACTGCCCCCATCCAGAAGCTTCTTGTAGCTGCTGTTCAGTGAGATTTGTCCTCTATATACCAGCAGTCTGTGTATGGGCCTGTCCCTGTCTGATCCTCTCTGCTCTCCACCCCTGCACTCAGACATGGGAAACCCTGTACTCAGATTACTTCACATCTTGGTGAACAACAGCTGAAAGGACCCTATAAAGGAGCCTGTACCAGGCAGGTGACAGCGGTGCAGCATTGTGCTTGTGGGGGCAATCGGGCGGTGGAGTCAGAAATTGGGGAATACTTGGGTGCTCTCTGGACGGACAATATTAGTGCTGCAGTAATTTCCCACAAGTTTTTGCACAGAGCGGCCACTAATATAGAATAAAGTAAAACAATTGTGCTCTGTAAATAATGGCTGTGCTTTGCTACAAATGCTTCATGTTCGCAGGAGGTTTTTTTTTCTTTAATAAATTTTATTTAGTTTATAATTGATTTTTTCTCTTTCTGCTAGATATCAGCACATGATAGAGGCCGTACGGGACTGGTATAAGAAGTTCTTGGCTGAGAAGGAAAGAAGCTTCATTCCTCCATGAGCTGCAGTTCTTTGTGTCCAGTCGGGAGCTCTATTAGTAAGTAGATTTTATCACCGGCGCAGACATTTCCGGGAAGGTTCCAATTGGCCGAATACAAAATGTTCATTAAACTCTTCATTTGAAATAAACGTCTGGTTATCATCCACAATACTTAATACCGGTCACTTGTCACAAATTTGTACATTTTTTACCTGTTATAAAATGCTGCTGATCCCTTGAATCTTTTCTTTTTTTTTGTCATTTTAGACAAAACATTACATATTCCTGACAAGTCCCAGGTCTTTTCACACCACTCGTTTTGCAGGTTCTTTAATACTACAGCACTTACGTTATTGGGGTCATTTTTGTGCAGTTTGCAGTTACATGATTTTTTATACATGTTTTTTTTTAGGTTTGTCTTGTTATTACATCACATTCATCTTTTTCCTCTCTTGCTTTCCTGGACTGAAGGAAACATATCTCCAAGTCACTCTGAGCTGCCGGCAGGAGAGATGGACCCTCAGGAGCCTCCTAGTCTTCAGAATCCACATGAAGGAGAAGTCCAAGAACAAGAAAGGCCTCCGACAGCAGAGCAACCTGTCCGCCAAAAAGTCCCAGAAGAAGAAGCGATGGTCCCGCAGCTCATCTGTGTTTTTCCTAAATGTGGATTATACTTTTACTGATTGTAATTTTCTTGGTCGATACCAGATAAAGTTTTGGATGACAACTGTCTGGACTTGTGTCTTATTTTACATTTCTCCTTTTTTCTTCTTGATTCCCCTCCTGTGAGATCTGGCTTAGGTGATAAAAGCCTTTCTCTATCCGGCATTTTTTCAGCAGGCTGGAGAAAGACTTTCTGGATGATAACTTGCCTTAGTCTCAGGTGCCCATACACTAGTTAGCTTTAGACCGGACGCTTGTCCACACAACACATCCCGACTCCCCCATATACATGAATGTGGTTATATGTGTGGGGGAGATGGCCCCATACACAGCACATGGTCGGCTGCTCCAGCAAAAATCCTTGGGTTTGACCTACCTTCCTGTAATATATATGGGGGGCCATTAGTTGGATGTTTGCAGGACCCCTCTTTGTCCGACAGCTTCCCTCCCCCATACATAGCAAGCAGTGTACATACAAGCTCCCTTCCCGCACATACAGCATATATAGCATATAAAGAAAAAACCTAGAAGTCTGAACTGAAACATAAATTGATGTGCATGCAAAATGTAAATGTATGTTCACACAAGGCCACTAGACAAAGAAAAACCAAAGACAAGCAAAATACCCAAGTAACCGGAAGTGAATGGGTAAATCGCAAAGTGCAAAAATAATAAATAATGAAGGGTATTTAGTTAACATAATTTTGATAAAAATAATGCAAAAGCTATACCGCCACGTCACGGCAACCCTTATGGGACAGTCCTAACTCTAATATTAAAACCTTACCATTTGTCAAGTGACGTACATATGGATAAGGGCAGAGAGACTGACCCCCTAGTAGAAGCATAGACCTGAGGCAGAATAAACATTTCAGCTCAGACAAAGGGCGGCCACACCCTTATATGTACTAAAGCACACTGAACTACAAAGAAAAAACCTAGAAGTCTGAACTGAAACATAAATTGATGTGCATGCAAAATGTAAATGTATGTTCACACAAGGCCACTAGACAAAGAAAAACCAAAGACAAGCAAAATACCCAAGTAACCGGAAGTGAATGGGTAAATCGCAAAGTGCAAAAATAATAAATAATGAAGGGTATTTAGTAGTGAAGAGCGAGCACTAAAATGCTCGGGGGCTCGAAGCTCGGGCCGAGCTCGCCATGATACTCGGTTGCTCGACCTGAGCCACGAGCCCAATGTTAGTCAATGGGAGACCCGAGAATTTTCGCGGCGGCATCCCCGGCTGTCTGTTAAAAGCCTAACAAGTGCCCAAAACGATAGTGACAGTGCTAAAATGACATGGGGACAGCATGGGGATCGCCCCAGGAAGCATTTCTGACCCCCAGGTCACTGCTGTCAACAACGTGGTCAGAGGTATTAAGCCACTTTTAAGGGCTCACAATAAAACGTTCAAAAACGAAACTGAAACTGCTTTCAGTTAAGGAAGTTCCTTTCCAGGGTAAAGACTCGTGTATAAGGTAAAATAAATAACAAAAAAAAAATACTCCTCCACACCTTGGGCTATGTTCACAAGTGGCATTTTTAATGTGTTTTTGCACTTTTGTATTGCTTCAACCGTGACAAATGCATTCACCGGGAAATGTCATTTTAACATTTTACAACCTTATCTGGCCATGTGCTGTGTGACACATGCATACAGTGCTGAAAAGACATGGGAACAGCATGGGGAAGACCCCTGGAAGCATCTCTGACTCCCCGGTCACTGCCTAAAAGTGTGCCCATCAGAAGTCATCCTTGAAGCATCAGAAGATGCAGACTTGCAACTATCCCCGTGCAAGTTCTTGTCCCAGGGCAGGGTTCAATTGTACCTCTCCCATTCCTTGCAATGCAAGCGCAAATATGCAGCCAACCACCCACCCACCCCCAGGCTGCAATACCATACTGCTTGCTTGCACTTGAAATTGGGCCTTTTAGGCATGTGGAGGCGGAATCTGGCCACCATGTCATGGCAGCGTTGGCGGCCTGGTATCCATACTCAGTCCCCAGCCGCCCGGCGGCGGGGTGTCCACACTCGGTCCCCAACCGCCAGGGGGCGGCCGGGTGTCCATACTCGGTCCCCAGCCGCCTGGGGGCAGCCGGGTGTCCATAAACGGCCCCCAGCCGCCCCTATTTCTCCTTGAAACATCCCCCCACACACTTTTCTTAGCCCGGCCTGCTTTAGGGCAGCATTGGACGAGCCCACCAGAGAACCAGACTCCTCCGGTGGGCCCTGGCTTCTCCATCAGGGGAGTTGAGAGTGACAAGGTGAGGACCATGATGATGATGATACAAGTTAGCATCTGCTTTGTTTTCTTGGAATGCAAGCGAAGTGTGCAGCCTGCCATCCACCCACCCACCGCCAGGCTGCAATACCATACTGCTTGCTTGCTTGCACTTGAAATTGGGCCTTTTTAGGCACGTGGAGGCGGAATCTGACCACCGCGTCAAGGCAGCATTGGCGGCCTGTAATCCATACTCAGTCCCCAGCCGCCCGGCTGCCAGGTGTCCACACTCGGTCCCCAGCCGCCAGGGGGCGGCCGGGAGTCCATACTCGGTCCCCAGCCGCCCCGCGGACGGGTGTTCACACACGGTCCCCAGCCGCCTGGGGGCAGCCGGGTGTCCATAAACGGTCCCCAGTCGCCCCTATTTCTCCTTGGAACATCCCCCCACACACTTTTCTTAGCCTGGCCTGCTTTAGGGCAGCATTGGACGAGCCCACCAGAGAACCAGACTCCTCCGGTGGGCCCTGGCTTCTCCATCAGGGGAGTTGAGAGTGACAAGGTGAGGACCATGATGATGGTGATACAAGTTAGCATCTGCTTTGTTTTGTTGGAATGCAAGCGCATGTATGTAGTAGCGGCTAGGCCTGAGGTGGTCAGCGTTTTCGCGCATATCCTACCTCCTCCGAGGATTGCTGGATGTTTTCCTGCTACTATCCCAGTTCTATGACTCCCGTTAAAACAAAGCTTCAGGTGATGAATGATGGATGAGGTGGTGGCAAAGGAGAAAGAGCAGGAGGAACAGGGACCATTCACATCAATATCAGGCCAGTCAACCACATATGTCTTGTAGGATATGTTTCTGTAACAAAAGGAGCAGTTTGGCTACACAGTTATAGGGCCTACAGTGAGTGCAATGCCTACCAAAAATTTCGAGGCACTCCAATGTACCTTGGAAATGACATGGAGGTCAGAGGGCCTTAACTAAACCGTTTTTTTCCATTTATAGCAACTGGGTCTCCTGTACACTGTTGGCCTAAGCAGTGAATGGAAGGCTTTCCAAAAATTATGAGGAACTGCAATGCCCCTTGAAACAGACATGGATTACAGCGTACTAAAAACCTTCTACCCACTATTGGGGAGTGGGTCTCCCTTAGTTTTCGCCTTTGCATTGAAAAGCAAAAGCTGACTAAAATTAGGAGGAAATGCAATGTCCGTTGGAAGAGTCGTGGAGGTAAGAGGTAATTAAAAACAACATTTCAATGCCCCTAGGAAGAGCTGTGGAGTTCAGAGTGGCTTAAGAAGACTTTTGATGTCCCTTTGAACAGACGTGGAGGTCACAGTAGCTTAACAAGATGGTTTTAATGCCCCTCGGAAAAGACGTGGAGGTCCCAGTAGCTTACCCAGACGATTTGAATGCCCCTTCCAAGAGCCATACAGTACAGCATAGTACAAACATTATTCCCATTATTGGGGAGTGGGTCTCCCATAGTATTTGCTTATGCCTTCCAAGCAAAAGCTGCCAAAAATTAGGACGGAGGAACTAGCAATGCCCATTACACGAGCCATGCAGTACAGCATATTACAAACATTATTCCCATTATTGGGAATGTGTCTCCCATAGTCTTTCCTTATGCCTTCCAAGCAAAAGCTGCCAAAAATTAGGACGGAGGAACTTGCAATGCCCCTTACAAGAGCCATGCAGTACAGCATATTACAAACATTATTCCCATTATTGGGGAGTGGGTCTCCCATAGTCTTTGCTTATGCCTTCCAAGCAAAAGATGCCAAAAATTAGGACGGAGGAACTAGCAATGCCCATTACACGAGCCATGCAGTACAGCATATTACAAACATTATTCCCATTATTGGGAATGTGTCTCCCATAGTCTTTCCTTATGCCTTCCAAGCAAAAGCTGCCAAAAATTAGGACGGAGGAACTTGCAATGCCCCTTACAAGAGCCATGCAGTACAGCATATTACAAACATTATTCCCATTATTGGGGAGTGGGTCTCCCATAGTCTTTGCTTATGCCTTCCAAGCAAAAGATGCCAAAAATTAGGACGGAGGAACTTGCAGTGCCCCTTACAAGAGCCATGCAGTACAGTATATTACAAACATTATATTAAGAGGAAATGCAATGCCCGTTCGAAGAGTCGTGGAGGTTAGAGTTAATTAAAAACAACATATCAATGCCCCTTGGAAGAGCTGTGGAGTTCAGAGTGGTTTAACAAGACACTTTTAATGCCCCTCAAAAGAGATGTGGAGGTCCCAGTAGCTTAACAAGACGGTGTTAATACCCCTTGGTAAAGTGGTGGAGGTCCCAGTAGCTTAACAAGACGGTTTTAATGCCCCTCGGAAAAGTGGTGGAGGTCACAGTAGCTTAAGAAAAAGCTTTTAATGCCCCTCAGAAGGAAAGTGGAGATCCCAGTAGCTTAACAAGACGGTTTTAATGCCCCTTGGAAAAGTGGTGGCGGTCACAGTAGCTCAACAAGACGGTTTGAATGCCCCTTGGAAGAGACGTGGAGGTCCCAGTAGCTTAACAAGACGGTTTTAATGCTCCTCAGAAAAGTGGAGGAGGTCCCAGTAGCTTAACAAGACGGTTTGATTGCCCCTCGGAAAAGTGGTGGAGGTCACAGTAGCTTAACAAGACGCTTTTAATGCCCCTCGGAAGAGACGTGGAGGTCCAAGTAGCTTAACAAGACGGTTTGAATGCCCCTCGGAAGAGACGTGGAGGTCCCAGTATCTTAACAAGACGGTTTTAATGCCCCTCGGAAAAGTGGTGGAGGTCACAGTAGCTTAACAAGACGCTTTTAATGCCCCTCAGAAGAGACGTGGAGTTCCCAGTAGCTTAACAAGACGGTTTGAATGCCCCTTGGAAGAGACATGGAGGTCCCAGTAGCTTAACAAGATGGTTTAAATGCTCCTCAGAAAAGTGGTGGAGGTCCCAGTAGCTTAACAAGATGCTTTCAATGCCCCTCGGAAAAGTGGTGGAGGTCCCAGTAGCTTAACAAGACGGTTTGAATGCCCCTCGGAAGAGACGTGGAGGTCCCAGTAGCTTAACAAGACGGTTTTAATGCCCCTCGAAAAAGTGGTGGAGGTCACAGTAGCTTAACAAGACGCTTTTAATGCCCCGCAGATAAGTGGTGGAGGTCCCAGTAGCTTAACAAGACGGTTTGCATGCCCCTTGGAAGAGACATGGAGGTCCCAGTAGCTTAACAAGACGGTTTTAATGCCCCTCGGAAAAGTGGTGGAGGTCACAGTAGCTTAACAAGACGCTTTTAATGCCTCTCAGAAGAGACGTGGAGGTCCCAGTAGCTTAACAAGATGGTTTGAATGCCCCTTGGAAGAGACGTGGAGGTCCCAGGAGCTTAACAAGACGGCTTGAATGCCCCTTGGAAGAGACGTGGAGGTCCCAGTAGCTTAACAAGACGGTTTTAATGCTTCTCGGAAAAGTGGTGGAGGACCCAGTAGCTTAATAAGACGCTTTTACTGCCCCTTGAAAAAGTGGTGGAGGTCGCAGTAGCTTAACAAGACGGTTTGAATGCCCCTTGGAAGAGACGTTGAGGTCCCAGTAGCTTAAAAAGACGGTTTTAATGCCCCTCGGAAAAGTGGTGGAGGTCCCAGTAGCTTAACAAGACGGTTTTAATGCCCCTTTGAATAGTGGTGGAGGTCGCAGTAGCTTAACAAGACGGTTTGAATGCCCCTTGGAAGAGTCGTTTAGGTCCCAGTAGCTTAACAAGACGGTTTGAATGCCCCTTGCCAAAGTGGTGGAGGTCGCAGTAGCTTAGCAAGACGGTCAGAATGCCCCTTGGAAGAGACGTGGAGGTCACAGTAGCTTAACAAGATGGTTTTAATGCTCCTCGGAAAAGTGGTAGAGGTCCCAGTAGCTTAACAAGATGGTTTTAATGCTCCTCGGAAAAGTGGTGGAGGTCCCAGTAGCTTAACATGACGCTTTGAATGCCCCTTGGAAGAGACGTGGAGGTCCCAGTAGCTTAACAAGACTGTTTGAATGCCCCTCGGAAAAGTGGTGGAGGTCACAGTAGCTTAACAAGACGCTATTAATGTCCTCAGAAGAGACGTGGAGGTCTAAGTAGCTTAACAAGACTGTTTGAATGCCCCTTGGAAGAGACGTGGAGGTCCCAGGAGCTTAACAAGACGGCTTGAATGCCCCTTGGAAGAGACGTGGAGGTCCCAGTAGCTTAACAAGACGGTTTTAATGCTTCTCGGAAAAGTGGTGGAGGACCCAGTAGCTTAATAAGATGGTTTTACTGCCCCTCGAAAAAGTGGTGGAGGTCGCAGTAGCTTAACAAGACGGTTTGAATGCCCCTTGGTAGAGACATGGAGGTCCCAGTAGCTTAACAAGACGGTTTGAATGCCCCTTGGAAGAGACGTTGAGGTCCCAGTAGCTTAACAAGACTGTTTTAATGCCCCTCGGAAAAGTGGTGGAGGTCACAGTAGCTTAACACGTCGCTTTTAATGCCCCTCAGAAGAGAAGTGGAGGTCCCAGTAGCTTAACAAGACGGTTTGAATGCCCCTTGGAAGAGACGTGGAGGTCCCAGTAGCTTAACAAGACTGTTTTAATGTCCCTCGGAAAAGTGGTGGAGGTCCCAGTAGCTTAACAAGACGGTTTTAATGCCCCTTTGAATAGTGGTGGAGGTCGCAGTAGCTTAACAAGACGCTTTGAATGCCCCTTGGAAGAGACGTTTAGGTCCCAATAGCTTAACAAGACGGTTTGAATGCCCCTTTGAAGAGACGTGGAGGTCCCAGTAGCTTAAGAAGTCGGTTTTAATGCCCCTCGCCAAAGTGGTGGAGGTCGCAGTAGCTTAGCAAGACGGTCAGAATGCTCCTTGGAAGAGACGTGGAGGTCCCAGTAGCTTAACAGGACAGTTTTAATGCTCCTCAGAAAAGTGGTGGAGGTCCCAATAGCTTAACAAGATGCTTTTAATGCCCCTCGGAAAAGTGGTGGAGGTCACAGTAGCTTAACAAGACGCTATTAATGTCCTCAGAAGAGACGTAGAGGTCTAAGTAGCTTAACAAGACTGTTTGAATGCCCCTTGGAAGAGACGTGGAGGTCCCAGTAGCTTAACAGGACGGTTTTAATGCTCCTCAGAAAAGTGGTGGAGGTCCCAATAGCTTAACAAGATGCTTTTAATGCCCCTCGGAAAAGTGGTGGAGGTCCCAGTAGCTTAACAAGACGGTTTTAATGCCCCTTGGAAAAGTGGTGGAGTTCGCAGTAGCTTAACAAGACTGTTTGAATGCCCCTTGGAAAAGTGCTGCAGGTCCCAGTAGCTTAACAAGACGGTTTGAATGCCCCTTGGAAGAGACATGGAGGTACCAGTACCTTAAAAAGACGCTTTTAATGCCCCTTGGAAGAGACGTGGAGGTCCCAGTAGCTTAGCAAGACGGTTTTAATGCTTCTCGAAAAAGAGGTGGAGGTCGCAGTAGCTTACCAAGACGGTTTGAATGCCCCTTGGAAGAGACGTGGATGTCCCAGTAGCTTAACAAGACAGTTTGAATTCCCCTTGGAAGAGACGTGGAGGTCCAACTAGCTTAACAAGACGTTTTTAATGCCCCTCGGAAAAGTGGTGGAGATCGCAGTAGCTTAACAAGACGGTTTGAATGCCCCTTGGAAGAGACGTGGAAGTCCCAGTAGATTAACAAGACGGTTTTAATGCTCCTCGGAAAAGTGGTGGACGTCCCAGTAGCTTAACAAGACGCTTTTAATGGCCCTCGGAAAAGTGGTGGAGGTCACAGTAGCTTAACAAGATGCTTTTCATGCTCCTCGGAATAGTGGTGGAGGTCGCAGTAGCTTAACAAGACGCTTTTAATGCCCCTTACAAGAGCCATACAGTACAGCATTTTAAATATATTATTCCCATTATTGGGGAGTGGGTCTCCCACAGTCTTTGCTTATGCCTTCCAAGCAAAAGCTGACAAAAATAAGGACTGAGGAACTTTCAATAATGGCAACACGGACCACGGTCACCCTGGTGGTATAGTGGTGGTGGAGGCTGAGGATAAGGAGAAGAACATAAAACAGCCGAAATGAGGAAGCGTATACCCATGTGTGGGTGTGAAGTGGTGCATTTGAATACACCTCCCGAAATAACACAGTGGATTTGACTTTATGTTACTCTGCTGTCATTTGGTGGTGATGAGAAGTCTTGGCCAATCCAGCTCTTGTTCATTTTGATAAGGGTCAGCTTGTCAGCATTGTCAGTTGACAGGCGAGTGCGCTTATCAGTTATAATTACCCCAGCAGCACTAAAAACACGCTCCGATAACACGCTAGCGGCAGGGCAGGCCAGGACCTCCAAGGTGTACAGAGCGATTTCATGCCAAGTGTCCAGCTTGGATACCCAATAATTAAAAGGCACAGAGGAATCACAGAGGACGCTGGTACGGTCGGCAAGGTACTCCCTCACCATCTTTTGAAACTTTCCACTCCTTGTGAGAGTACCCCGCGCCTCAGGGCCTGTAAGCTGGGCAGGTCTCAGAAAACTGTCCCAGAATGTTGACAGTGTTCCCCTGCCTCTGCTGGATTGGAGTTGCCTCTCTCTCGCTTGTACGCCTTGGTTGGTCAACGAACTCTGACCTCTGCCGCTAGTGTCTTCAGATGGGAATTTTTTTTTAACAGTTCTGCAGCAAGGGCCTTCTGGTACTGCCCCATTTTTGTAGACCTCTCCACCTCAGGAATAAGAGAGTGAACGTTCTCCTTGTAGCGGGGGTCTAAAAGTGTCACCAACCAGTAATGACTGTCACCCAACATTTTGACAACGCGAGGGTCACGGTTAAGGCAGAGTAAGAAAGTCAGCCATGCGCGCCAGACTGGTAACGGGCAAGACTTCCGTGTCCACACCAAGATGACGAATGACCATGCTCTCCTCCTCCTCCTCCCCCCTGTCCTCAGGCCACCCACGCTGAACCGACGGTATGACAGTTGTACAGGTACTACCGCCTACAGCGCATGATACAAGCTCCTGTTCTTCCTCCTCCTCCTCCTCTCCCTCATTGTCCCCCAATGCACGTTGGGATGAGATGAGGCTGGGCTGTGTGTAATCGACCGCTACGGCTTCTTGATCCATCTCATCATACTCTGGCTGCAATGCCTCCTCTTTAATTCTCTGCAGAGAGCATTGCAAAAGACAGACAAGTGGAATGCTGACGCTAATGATGGAGTCATCGCCACTCACCATCTTGGTGGACTCCTCAAAGTTGGTCAAGATGGTACATACAGTACAGACCAAAAGTTTGGACACACCTTCTCATTTAAAGATTTTTCTGTATTTTCATGACTATGAAAATTGTACATTCACACTGAAGGCATCAAAACTATGAATTAACACATGTGGAATTATATACTTAACAAAAAAGTGTGAAACAACTGAAAATATGTCTTATATTCTAGATTCTTCAAAGTAGCCACCTTTTGCTTTGATGACTGCTTTGCACACACTTGAGAGACTGCCATAAAGACTGAGAGGAGGGGGCATCTTTGCATGCAGTATGGACAGGGGATTGCCATGCACACACAACAGGTGACACCTGCTGACACTGGTCGTGGACCCTGGGGTTCGCCCCACAAAGTCGGGTGCTTTACTGCCATGTGCCTGATCATGCTGGTGGTGGTCAGGCTGGTAGTTTTGTCACCCCTGCTGATGCTGGCATGGCAGGTGGTACAAATGGCCTTTTTGGGGTTATCAGCAGAGTCTTTAAAAAAATTCCAGACTCTGGAAGACCCACAGGTTGTACTGGCAACGTCCCTCGTGTTGGTGTTACGGGGAACTGTTGCCGGCCTTCTGTGTGCGGCCACCACACTGCTTCTTCCTGCCTGTTGGGGTACTCTGTCTCCCTCACCCGGTCTGCTGCTGGCCTTGCTCTGCATGTCCTCCTGCCACGTTGGGTCAGTTACTAGATCATCCACCACCTCCTCCTCTTCCACTTGCGCACCACGATCCTCCTCCTCACTTCTTGGCAATTGTGTTTCGTCATCGTCAACCTCTTGTGACAAATTGCCAGCGTTGACTTCCTGTGGCCGTGGCTGTTCAAATATTTGGGCATCTCTACATGGGATCTCCTCTTCCACCACTTCAAGCGGAGCAGGCGAGGGGCACAAATCTGGAAATGGACCAGTGAACAGCTCTTCAGAGTGTCCAAGTGTGGGATCAGTTGCTGTCTGACGATACTCGGCATGGTGGGAGGAAGGAGCATCAGGGTGAGGAGGAGTATGCGGTCGAGACTCACGGCTACTAAGAGTTGACCGTGTGGAAGACAGACCGGAAGTGGTGGTCTGCTATCCAATTAATAACCTGTTCACACTGATCAGTTCGCAATACTGGTGTTGTTCTGTGCTTCCCTAGTAATTCGGTCAAGAAGTGGGAGCGAGAAGATATGGCTGTTGGTTGTGGCACATTTTCACCTTGGCCACGGCCCCGTCCTCTGCATGTACCATCACCAGAACGTCCACTTCCATGTCCCTTGCCACGCGCCTTGCCCATTGTAAAGTAAGTAAAATAGCTTACACTCGCACTATCAATGGAAAAAGGGTAATAAAGTAGATTAGAACCGTGGAAGAGGAAAATCACAGTTCTATTTCTCTGGCCTACACCCGACTCTTTTAAACAATCTGAACAATCAGGGAGAAACTATTACTGTTTTTCTTTACGGAAAAAATACCAAAAGGTGAAGAATAGAGATTTTTACCGTGGAATGGCAAAACCACAGTTATTGTTTACTGGGGTATACCAGAAAATTTTGAATAGATATATTTGCGGCTGAACAATGAGCGACACACTCAAACTGTTTATTTTTAGGTAAAAATGGCCCAAAAGTGGATAATACAAAGATTTGACCCGTGGAACTGCAAAACCACACTTGTATTTCTCGGGCCCACACCAGACTATTTTCAACAGATATATTTGTGTCTGAAAAATCAGGGAGACACTATTAGTTTTTTTTTACGGCAAAAAATGCCAAGATCAGGATAATAGAGATTTTTACCGTGGAACAGCAAAACCACAATTATAATTTAGTGGTGTATACCAGACTATTTTCAACAGATATATTTGTGTCTGAACAATCAGGAGACACTACTACTGTTTTTCTTTGCGGCAAAAAATGCCAAAAGCAGGATAATAGAGATTTTTTACCGTGGAACAGCAAAACCACAGTTATAATTTAGTGGTGAATACCAGACTATTTTCAACAGATATATTTGTGTCTGAACAATCAGGAGACACTAATAGTTTTTTTTTTACGGTGACACATATTACTATAACTTGCACCCATAGTGCAAAAAAAAAAAAAAAACCCTAAAAAAACACAATGGGTTCAACCGTACTCAAATTGTTAACTAGGAGCAATGATTATTGTGAATAATATAATATTTTGATTGGAGATGATCCACCCTCTGGTTCCACCACTGATCCTGAGAATGAAGGAATGGGGAACCTATCAGCTTTTTTTTTCCTGCACAGCTGTGCTCCCAACCACCCACAGTGCAAAAAAAAAACCCTAAAAAAACAATAGGTATAACTGTACCCAAATTGATAATTGGGAGCAACGATTAGTGTGAAGGATATAATATTGTGATTGGCGATGTTCCATCCACTGATTCTGAGAATGAAGAAATGGGGAACCTATCAGCTTTTTTTCCTGCACAGTTGTGCTCCCACCCATTGAGCAAAAATACCCTAAAAAAAATACCCTAAAAAAATACACGTACTCAAATTGTTAATTGTGAGCAATGATGAGTGTGAAGGGATATAATATCTTGATTGGCGATGGTCCGACCTGTGGTTCCGCCACCGATCCCAAGAATGAAGGAATTGAGAACCTATAAGCTTTTTTTTTCCTGCACAGCTGTGCTCCCAACCACCCACCCATAGTGCAAAAAATAAAAAAAACAATAGATCCAACTGTACTCAAATTGTTAAATTGGGAGCGTGAAAAAAATAATGCATCCACTTCTTTCTAAATTAGGCTGTCAGACCCCCAAGAATGACATCCTAGTAATATGCCATGACTTATACCTCTTTAAATGTATGCAAAGGATAAACCTGGATATCCAGGTATACGTTCTATTGATTGATTTCTATAAGGGCCTATTTACACATGTAAATGTGTATCTGCTACGGACATGAATGATCGGCTGCAGCCCTTCCACTTGGCCAGTCAATGGATCCGCAAATCACAACAAGTAATTCAAGGAAATGGAAAAGTAAAAAAAAAATTTCTAGTAACATTGCATAGCGTACCGGTGATTGCGCTATTTAACTTGCCATCAGTGATTGACGGCATATAAATGGTTAAACAGCAGTGATTGACGCTCCGCTCTGGCCGCTGCTGTTACAGCAAGATGTCAGCTGTGTAGGATGGGGGCTCTGCTCCTGAGCCCACCCGAAACAGCAATCCAATGGACGGCTTCACACACCACATTATCCAGTGGTGTTTAATTTGCTTTTCTATTTAGGAAACAAAACCATTTTAATAACGTTTTCCTTCTCTGGTATCTAGGAGCCATTTCAGCTATTTGTAAAGGGAATCTGTCAGCAGGTTTTTCTTGGCTATTCTGAGAGCAGCATGATGGGGTGAGCGCCACACTAGGAGTAGGACCACCGAGCCCAGAGCTATTGCAAGACGTGCAGACAATATATACCAGGTATGAATGAATCCAATACAACATTATTGTTACTTGGGAATTAACCTACTTGGATATAATACATCCCTTGATATGTATATACCAAAAGGTCATTATCTTGGGAATACCTATATTGGCTTTTATTATTTAGGATTATATCCTTTTACTATGTGACCTAGGATATACTATCAGTATGCATTAGCACAATTGGAGCTACTACTATTTAGCCCTGGTGTCTCTGCAATTCAAATATTTACATTATACCTCCTCACTATTATATGGTATTACTATATATATGAGTGTGTGCTCTTTTCTTTCCCGCCATGTACCCAAATTATTATAATAAAGGTCTTTTTTAACACATTGATCCCTTGTCGGATGTACTATATATTGGTTGTTGTTGAGAGCAGCATGATGTAGAGACAAAGACCCTGATTCTAGGGACATCTCACTTACAGGGCTGCTGGTTGTAGTTTTGATAAAAATCACACTTTTATTAGCAGAAGATTATCACTAGAGGACTAGTAAACCTGCAGCCAGGTAGTCCAACCACGCCCCCCACCACTGATTGGCAGTTTATATACAGTGTACACAGAAAGCGGCCAATCAGTGGTGTTTGTGGGGTTATTATACAGAGCTCAGCATTCAGAGATCTGCATGAGAAAAAAAAAACTGCAATTTTATCAAAATAACACCAAGCAGCCCAGTAAGTGATACATCGTTGGAATCAGGGCCTCGGATTATGCTGCTCTCAAATGGGATAGCAAAAACCTGCTGACATATTCCATTTAAAGGGGCAGCTGCTACTAAATCCAGACATGGTGCAAAATGTAAATTCTGCTGCAGATTTACTGCTGTAGATTTTTAATTCCTAAAAATCCCTGTAGATTCAGAGGATCTCAACCTTTTCAATGCAAATTATTTTCAAGACTTATTCACAGATATTATGAAATATTACAGTAGAAATAAAAAAAAAAAAGCACAATACCTAAACCCCTTCCTTGGGAAAAATATACGGCAAGTATAAGAAAGACAAAAATTTATTCTGGAGTCATATTGAAGTCTAAATAGAATTGTAACCATACAATGTAAACAGCAGCGAATGTAAGTAGGATCCACTGGATCTATATAAGAGGAACGTTTTCCAAAGCTGATCTTCTGAGCCCACCGCTATGCTGGCTGCACCGGCATTGTGATCGTCAGCACCTGGAATATACGTCACGTTTTACTGCAGCTCATAGAACCAAATGATAAGACGCAGAGCAGTGCGAGGCTTGTGACTCGCTATACACAAAATATACGACATGTTTGATGAATGGCATAAAGGAAAGCCGATGCATTCAGATGTCTCTGGGCAACTATATGTTGTGATAGATAAGTTCCTGTCAGGGTGAGGGGCAGCATCCTATCTGCTCACTCATCATGACAGGTTTACAACATGTTGACTCATGGACGTGATCAGTCAGTCAATCGATGACATAGATGCACGTTCTTGATTCCGACAGGTAGGTCAGAGAAGTCCGTCTCAAACAGTTTACTTTCACCCATCTAGGATGGATGGCTGCTGACATCGTTGGCCATTATGTCCATATGCAATTATTATCCCCTAATTGTGATGTACAGTACAAATTTATATTGTGGTACCGTGTTAGCCAGAAAATTTGATGGAAATAATTTTATGCCCAAAAATGGCAAAAGTATTCTCGGAGTGATACCTTTATTGGCTAACCAGAAAAAAATATATATATATGCAAACTTACAGAGCACAGAGGCTCCTTCTTCAGGCAGGATTACAAATGTTATGAATTCATTTGTAATATTGCCTGAAGAAGGAGCCTCTGTGCTCTGAAAGCTTGCATATATTTTTTTTTTCTGGTTAGCCAATAAAGGTATCACTCCGAGAATACTTTTGCCATTTTTGGGCATAAAAGTATTCACATAGAATTATTCACTAATTAAAACAATTTATTTTTGCTAAATAAATGTATACATTTTTTAAAATTTTATTTTATACATTTTCTCAGAGAACCTCTTTAAGAAGATGATTTCAGAATGGGCTATAAGACATGTCCAGCTTTGCTTAATTGTCTCACCTTACTGTCCTTGTTGAACTGAGCTCCACTTTGTTCTTGGATGATATTGTAAGGAATGAAGACGTCTAGATGATACAAATCGGGACGTCCGACTATTCTGTCTTCACCCAAGTCCAACACAAGAGATCTAGCAGAAGACTGTAAAGAGAAGACCAGCGTGGTAACAACGCTTATGTCGCTGAATGCTTCTGTACGGGAAAGAAAGTTGTAACCAACAAGTGCACAAAAATCTAAACTTTTATCTTGATACGTGGCCAACTCGAAGCTACTGTGTAGCTCCACACGTCTCCTACATTAAATCTGACACGTGGAGGAACTGCTCACAGAAAATGCTGAAAAATATTTTTTAGGATTCACACGGCATTAAAAGGGGTTGTCCACCACTTTAATACTAATGGAATATCCTTAGGATAGGTCATCAATATTAAAGTGCCAGACAACCCCTTTAAGTGAGGCATAATGAATGGTACCAGAATTTCACATAATGTAGCCTTCATTAGGCAGAAGGCCCACTCGGTTATATGAAGAAATCTGGGGTCCCCAAAAGCAAACCCCGTAATCACCAGATTCCCGTGTGGTGACTACTTAATCTGCTTTTTGGGAAGACCAGAACTGACCCCTATATTTAACCAAGTGGGTCCCCTTAAGCTACATTATCCTGTCTGATGAAGGCTACATTAGCTGAAACATTCTTCATCTTCATTATGCCTCATTTAACGCAATGTGAATCATGGACATGAGAAAAATCAAATTAAAAAATAAATACATTTAAAGCATTTTCTGTGCGATTCCTCCAAATGTCGCATTAATATAGAAAAAATAAAGAGCGGCGTGTTCTACACTATTGCAACAAGCCTCTTTCATCATTTATATCATCATTATAACATCATTTATATGCACCAGCACCATGGAATCAATGGCACTATATAATTAAATAATAATAATAATAATATATACATCTTCCCACCAGCTTGTTTTCCCTCTATCTCCTCTCTGGATCTATGAAGCCAGAACTGTCAAAGAAGAGGTGATGGTGGAGATGGAGGGGAAACAAGCAGGGGGGAAGGCTTATATAAATGACTGGTCCCGCCGTGAAGCACTGGGCGTCTGTGCTTGGTTTGAACAGTCGTTCTCTGCTGACAGAGTCGTTTACAGAGATCTTCTTTCCCATTCCAACAGCTTGCAAACAACCCACCATGGTATGAAAAAAAAATTAGATCATCATCATCCAGCAAATGTGTCACAGCTGCCAGCAATTGGCTACGGTGGACACATCAAAGCTGTGATGATAAAAGTTGGCAGAGGAGGACCGGTAGCACGAGGTTGGCACAGACTTTTAATAAGGGAAGACTATTGGAAATCACATGAAATGCAAAAAGGTCACAATCCTAAACCACATCTAAGGGTCTCACCATTTTAGGTAAAGAGATTTCAGCCACCAGAAAACTTGGGTGTCCTACAGGAGGTTCCGCCACAATCATGTAATCTGGTTTCACGGGTGAACTGATAAAAAAAAGGAAGGCAGCAGTATAATGCAAGGGTACACCATCAATTTATGATCTGTTGGGGTCGATCTCTAATATAATAAAGGGGCACTGATGCTGGTAATGAGGAACAGCCCCTTTCACAGTCATTCCCTGCACATCGGCATCATGGCCTCCACTGTGCAGCGGAACGACAGCATAGATCCAGCAAAGTGAATGGGCTTAGCTGCAGTTCTCCTGCACAGTGAATATCCGGGTAGCTGCCCCACACCAGCATATTCTTTAAAAAGGGCAGCGGGGTTACTTCCAGGCTGCAGCCCCCTTATTCTTGGAGTCCAAGAAGTTGGATATCCTATATCTTTTGTAAGATGGGATTCTAAAAAAAGTAAATGCATGCATTAAACCTCAAAGAAACCCAAACCTTTCAACTTCTGAGATTAGGGACTTGCTTGGAGTTAGCTGGGAGGGTCTGTAGGAAAAAAATAAAGAACATAAAGGCATAATAGTTAAAACAAAAAAACAAAACAATGTCCACATTGTTCTTGCACCATAACAAGCCATTCTGCAACTTCCCCCATCTGTTGGGTATAACCCATCACCACGAGGAGTGGCGCTCCCCCATCTGTTGGGTATAACCCATCACCACGAGGAGTGGCACTCCCCCATCTGTTGGGTTTAACCCATCACCACGAGGAGTGGGGCTCCCCCATCTGTTGGGTATAACCCATCACCACGAGGAGTGGCACTCCCCCATCTGTTGGGTATAACCCATCACCACGAGGAGTGGCGCTCCCCCATCTGTTGGGTATAACCCATCACCTCAAGGAGTGAAGCTCCCCCATCTGTTGGGTGTAACCCATCACCACAAGGAGTGGAGCTCCCCCATCTGTTGGGTGCAGCCCATCACCACGAGAAGTGGCGCTCCCCCATCTGTTGGGTATAACCCATCACCACGAGGAGTGGCGCTCCCCCATCTGTTGGGTATAACCTATCACCTCAAGGAGTGGCGCTCCCCCATCTGTTGGGTATAACCCATCACCAAGAGGAGTGGAGCTCCCCCATCTGTTGGGTGTAACCCATCACCACGAGGAGTGGCGCTACCCCATCTGTTGGGTGTAACCCATCACCACGAGGAGTGGCGCTGCCCCATCTGTTGGGTATAACCTATCACCAGGAGGAGTGGCGCTCGTCATACTTTGTGTCCCTAGGGGAAATGTGGTATTATAAGATATCCAATCAATTGAATGGCCGACTATGTACTGCATGGATGAGCGAGGAACATCAGAGAAGAAGCCGTCGATGCTCAACAGCACCCTACTCTGTCGTCTTTTACAGACTGTATGCCATAGACTTGTACCTTAGAGTTGGGACTTACCCCTATTATGAATCATCGGTTTTGATTTGGTTCTGATATTCTGTTCAAAAATGGATCCCAGGAACTTCCGATTTTTCAGCATTTTCCACTCTGAAGGGAAACCATAGATGATTAACAGGGTCGGACTGGAACTGAAACTCAGCCCTGGCATGTGAGAGGACGCAGGCCCGCCCGACGCGCGTTGAATGTGAAATATTTTCATGAATGATTTGGGTATATGTCACAATAAAAATTGCTGCAAACTGCACTTTATCATCGATAGACAAAAACTGACATAATGTAAAATATAAACTTCCCTCCAGGAAAATGTTAATTTCTTTCAACTGGAGGGACGGACATATTTGTAATATAGAGCTCCAAGTTCCCAAAAACGCTATGCTTGATAGTACCAGGAAAAGCAGGAAAAGTGAATCCTTGCAGATTTGAAGCAGTTTCATGTCTATTCTTTCAGTATTTTTGCAGCGTTTCTAAAGAAAGGGAAAAAAAAATCTCAAAAAACGCAACATCAACGGGATTTTCCTGCCGAGCGACACGTTTTTTGTGCAGAAATGTTCTTTCCTTTCTTTTTTGTTTATATTTTGTGTTATACACTAGTGGCCAAAATTGAGGCAACACTTTCAGTTTTTCACCATCACCAATATTTAATGGAAGTTTTCACTGACCTACTTACTTGTACACACGCCCTCTTCTGCCATATGTATTCTATGTTGGTTTATAGTGACCTGGGTGTGGGTTGTAAGACAGACATTGTGCGATTAAAATGCGGTTTTTATATTTTAAAGCCAGTTTGTCATCAGAAGGTAAGCAATTACATGTTTTCGTTCTCAAAGTGTGTAAGCGGTTTCAAGAGACTGGTTCGATAAAGAATAAACCAGGTAGAGAAAGGAAGAAGGCTACAACTCCTCAGACTGATAGAAGAATTGTTAGAATCGCCCTAAATAACAGGAAATAAACTGCTGTTAACATCAAGGAGCTTGTCAACACCGGAGTGACAGTGTCTGACCGGACGGTTCGACGACGATTGGTAAACGTGGGGTTAAGAGCCAGAATACCAGGTAAAAAGCCATTTCTGAATGCCTCACAGCGTCAGAAACGTCTGCAGGGGCCAAAGAACATTGTAAATGGACCATTGAACAATGGAGAAATGTTATATGGAGCGATGAGACACGTATATCCATCTTTGGCAGCGACGGTGTCCGCTACGTTCGACGACGACCTGGAGAGGACTGGTTGCCAGAGGGTACAGTACCCACCATGAAGCCTCCCCTGAGTGTTATGGTAGGGGGCTGCGTGTCCAGAGATGCAGGTGGTCGGCTGCAGGTAATTGAAGGAACAGTTAATGCTGAAAAGTACATCAAGGAAGTCCTTCAGCCTAAACTCATTCCTTCGGCACGTGATGTATTTGGTGAAGGGACACCGTTTATTTTAAGATGGAGCCCCATGCCATACAGCTAAAAAATGTCTCTCTTGGTTCAAGGACAAAAATGTCCAGCTATTGAATTGGCCAGGAAACAGCCCAGATCTCAATCATATTGAGAATCTCTGGGCTCGGCTCAAAAGAGCGGTGTCAAAACAGCGGGCTTCACACAAGCAGGAACTCATTGCAGCCATCATCACATCATGGCTTCATATCATCACACCATTTGATTTACACAAACTGGTAGATAGCATGCCAAGTAGATGCCAGGCAGTCATCAAGGCCGAGGGCTGTCCAACTGAGTATTAACATTTAGTGTTAGATATGAAAATAGGACAAATCAATGGCTTTTCTCCCACAGTCACATCTGTGTCCAATTTGTTGACAAATGAACAAATTTCCTGCTAATATTGTGTTTCTATATGAGATTTTATTTCTACTTAAAAACTTTACTGTGAAATCAAAAACATTCATGAAATTTGTATTTGTATTGGCAAAATGCTAAAAATTCATAAACCTTGGGGGTGTTGCCTCAATTTTGGCCACTAGTGTATAGAGTTCCTCAGTATATTTATATGTTGTCCCCCATCACCTTTTTCATCTCTCCTTACAAGTATGCCTTGTATCTTAGCTAAAACATGGTAGTAAGTAGCATATGAAACCCTTTTATAATGGGCAGTGTAGAATCGCTGCATATTTCAGGGTTATGCGCTCCTGAGGACTCATTAGTGCTGCCCTCCTCAGGCGAAACCTGGTTGTGACCTCGTATAATATGGGGCTAGCCGGTCTCACCTACCAGTTTGGGTCACAAACCCTTTTTCGTTTGCTTTGATGTTTTACTCATTGTTTATTACGTTTACACCCCAAATCTCTGCTAATCCTGGAGATCAAACCTATGAAAGCAATTTATGAATGATCGTAACACCTCTATGAAGGGTAATTATCATCTCCTTCATAAATATACATTTATATGTATAAATATATATGTGGTCAATGCATAGTACTGGCACATGACTTATCACTTTCCAGGACCTTACAAAGCACCAGGAACATTCATAGCAAGCGGAGGAGAAGCGATTCTGGCAACTTAATAGGAAAGGATTCTTTACAGTTAGAGCAGTCAGACTGTGGAATGCCAACCACAAGATATAGTAATGGCAGATAGTATAACAGCATTTATAGAAGGGCTGGATACTTTTTTAACAAAACATGACATTGTGGGTTATAAATAATCTAGTAATAGAAAATGTATAACTTTGGAGATAGACCAAGGACATTAAAGTTAAAACTTTTTCAACCTATGTAACTATGCAAGTATGCAGAATGCACATTAGGAAAATGCTTGAAATGCAATTCCCTATAATATTATTTTACAAGTAATTTCCTCTTAATTTTCCGCTTTGTAAAGTGCTAGTTATAAGCCCAATCTATGGATCTAAAAAGTGCAAAACACTCCTGAAACACTTGTACGTATGTTCTATAATCTTTATTTCTTATGGTGCCTAAGGGAAGCCGTAATGATAAGACTCCTGCTTGGTAACAAGTGCAGTTATTTGCCTCCATAATGAAAGTGAATTACCAATGATGAAAGGGTTAATACTTGGACCCTGCATCAGTAATAGCCCTTGTAGTAACCATGACAACTATTGTGAGGGCATAAACAAGTGTCATAAAGAAGATTCCATAAAAGAATGCCGCGCTGCCATGATCAGCGCCATTACTGATGATGGGGTTATCCATAATGAGCAACCCCTGTAACCAAGTACCCAACATCTTGAGAGACGGAGCTGGATCTGTAAGGGAGAAGTGGTAGATCCACCTGGGAAATCAGATCAACTAAATTCGTTCCAGCAATAAATGTGGTGACAGATATCGCAGCCAGATCTCTCCCACATCCAGTTTATCACATTAATAGTCTATATTTGTTATGTCGTTCTCTGTAAATATGTAGAAATTCTAAAACTCCGTCATATATCGGCACTAACTCTCTAAGCCCAAGGGAAGGGCAGCCCTCCAGCCATGGTTCCCTAGAGGTTTCCTCCACAGGGGGTTTTCCTCTCCTGAGAGCTGGAGGGTGACTCTTCGTGAGTCGAGGGTTGTGCCATTTTCGGTGTCATGTAAATTTAAATAAAGTTGAGAACGTTTGACACCTAATTGCAATGATTTGTGTATTTATTTTGTATGTGTCTGATTCATTTTGTTTGGGAGTCGGGGTCCATCACACATCACTGAGTCATACGTCTGGACATCTGCCGCCAGAAGTTTTGCTCCAGGGGTTGCCCCTGCTCTGGGGAGTTTGATGGAGCAGAGAAGACAAGAATTACAGAACTCATCCTCAGAATAAGGACTTCTATTACAGTACTACAAGCAGCTTCCTCGTCTCATTCACACAGTGAGTATTTTGGGCACTAATTTACATCAGTATTTGTAAGCTGAAAACCAGAGGGGAACAAACACAGTGAAAAATAGTAACTGAAACACTTTCACCTCTTCTGTTTTGGATCCACTCCTGGCGTCTGCTAACAAATACTGATGCAAAATATCGCCATGGAAGTTCCCTAAATTCTTACTGACTGATTTGACTGTTTGAGTAGCAGTCAAGCAACAGAGGTTGCAAGTGTTAAAGGAGTTTTCTGGTATCAAAAACCCCTGTCCCCCTTGCCATTTTTCTCTATCCTGAACCTGTGCTTCCTGCCCTGATCTCGGACTGTCTGACCTAGTCCTTGTCTTCGCTCTCCTGAGTCTGGTACCCTGGTACCTCCGGAATGCTGCTGCAGTCCCGGGAACTGCACTGAAGTGGTACCTGGTGTCTACCGGAGGCCCAGTCTATCCTCACCACCAGAGGTTCTAGTGGAGACCCAGTAGACACCTAGTCACAACCCTCCCGTGGGGCAGTGGGTCCATATCCACCAGGGTTACACCCACATAGCAAATGTGGTACCAATATTCAAGAAGGGGATAACATCTGAGCCTGGAATTTATAGGTCGGTAAGTTTAACTTGTACTGTGGGCAACAACTTTGAGGGTTTTCTAAGAGATACTAACCTGGAGCACCTAAACATATGATTATGAGGGATCTGTCCTGCAAACTAATCTGAAAAGATTCTATGGGGAGGTAAGTTCAGGTTGGACCAGGGAAACTTAGTGGATGTTGTCTATCTGGACTTTTCAAAGGCATTTGATACGGTGCCATACAACAGGTTGGTACATAAAAATGTTCAATATATTATATGGTAAACTTGCTCCACGAAAGAACAAGTCCTTGTGTGGTCGATGGAAAAATCAAGGAAAAGATCAGTGATGCGGTCGTTACCTCTTGACAGCTCCATTTCGTACTTGTTCTCTAGTCCCTCCATGGCCACGGTGATAAAAAATTCCCTGAAAAGCTCATTATTCTAATAAAAAAAAATACAAAGTAAGGAGCTGACACAAAGGAGAGCAGACAGCTCGTATGTCGGAATAAGCAATTGCAGTTACCGTAATTTTCTCAAAGAAGGTGCCATTAATCACTATGTCGTACGCCGAGCAGCCGCCTCTACCTGTAGGACAAAGTGCACCAGGACTTAGATACTTTGCGGTGCCGACTCAATCCATTGACCTTAGTAGGGCTGCTATGAATAAGTGGTATAAGTTCTTAAAGGGGAATCCAAGTAGTGGACAATCCCTCTAAGTCCCAAATCTAAACCAAAAAAGTTCAAAAGTCAACAACAAGATGTCAAACTTTATTCCGCAGACTGGAAGTGGACCTACCAGAACCTGTGGAGATGGCACCTTTGACCATTGAGGATTAGTAAGTTGTAATACTTGCTATTTTAACCCCTTTAAGGATATCTCTGGACTATCCCTTTAAAAAGAGAAGCGCTGTATTAAAAAAAAACGTACTATTATCAACTTCAACGTGGGGCTCTCCAAGGCTCATGGGGACTCGATAGCCGGAGGGATCATCAGATTCCAGGATGCTGACTAACTCCTGCTCCGTCAGGTCCTGGGCCGCTGGGATCTGGTTCGACTTGCAGATGTTAATAAAGATTTTGGTATTTTTGGATGTGCGAGTTTTAATGCAGAAACCTAACACAGAAATAAAAACAAAAAGTGAACAAAAACACAATAAAATCGGCAAAAGCCAAGCAGCATTTACATGTAATCAACTGCATAAGAAATTATGTGACCCCCCACGTTGGTTGCATCATGTGACCGTTGCAGTCAATAAGACCCCACTGCCCCACTGTGGTATCTGTCACATAATATGCACAAAGTAATCTGGATAATAATCAGAGGACGCCCATCTCACCCGGCTGGGGTCTGATCTCTCTGCGTTCTGGTAAGTTCGGTATTCTGCTCTCCATCTCCTGTTTGGCCTGAAATGAGGCAACAAGTGTGAATCAGTGAGTAACATGAACAGGATGGTTCTGCAAACTGATTTTTCCTGCACCAAAATAGTACAACTGTGAGGGGTCTAAAGCCAACAATACACATTAGGTAAATGTTGGAGACTGCCGCGCCCCCGGCGGCTGACGGAGGAGACATTCACCCGGTGATTGCTGGCCTCTCCAATTCATCTTCGTACCTTCATCAGCATCTGTTCATACAGCGCTTCCTCCATGTTTGTGTTCATTTCTGCAGACAGCAGCGACTTGTCAGAGGCCATTTTTTCGGTCAAAGACAGAAGCTCAGAGATCTTGTTTTATAAGAGAAAACCTGAAAAATGAAAATATGTATTAATCTTCTCCACAGACGACAAGGGGAGAGTGCGGGAGCCTGACAGCCGACGACATGAGGGGGTGCGGGAGCCTGACAGCCCTCGACACGAGGGGGTGCGGGAGCCTGGCAGCCCACGACAAGAGGGGGTGCGGGAGCCTGGCAGCCCACGACAAGATGGGGTGCGGGAGCCTGACAGCCCACGACACGAGGGGGTGCGGGAGCCTGACAGCCCACGACACGAGGGAGTGCGGGAGCCTGACAGCCCATGACACGACGGGGGGCGGGAGCCTGACAGCCCTCGACGCGAGGGGGTGCGGGAGCCTGGCAGCCCACGACACGAAGGGGTGCGGGAGCCTGGCAGCCCACGACACGAGGGGGTGCGGGAGCCTGGCAGCCCACGACACGAGGGGGTGCGGGAGCCTGACAGCCCACGACACGAGGGGGTGCGGGAGCCTGACAGCCCACGACACGAGGGGGTGCGGCAGCCTGACAGCCCTCGACACGAGGGGGTGCAGGAGCCTGACAGCCCACGACACGAGGGGGTGCGGGAGCCTGACAGCCCACGACACGAGGGGGTGCGGGAGCCTGACAGCCCACGACACGAGGGGGTGCGGGAGCCTGGCAGCCCACGACACGAGGGGGTGCGGGAGCCTGGCAGCCCACGACACGAGGGGGTGCGGGAGCCTGACAGCCCATGACACGACGGGGGGCGGGAGCCTGACAGCCCACGACACGAGGGGGTGCGGGAGCCTGGCAGCCCACGACACGAGGGGGTGCGGGAGCCTGGCAGCCCACGACACGAGGGGGTGCGGGAGCCTGGCAGCCCACGACACGAGGGGGTGCGGGAGCCTGGCAGCCCACGACACGAGGGGGTGCGGGAGCCTGGCAGCCCACAGCACGAGGGGATGCGGGAGCCTGGCAGCCCACGACACGAGGGGGTGCGGGAGCCTAACAGCCCACGACACGAGGGGGTGCGAGACCCTGACAATATTGGGAGTGGGATTCTGCACACCTACAGCTAGCTACTTATTGTCCTGCATGTAGTAATCACCTTGGCACATTCCCATCTTCTTACCTGTAGTACAGACACCAAACACCACTACTCTGCCTGCAATCACCCAGCTACAGCGTCACCGCGCCTCAGCAACAGGGGAGCGTCTAGATTGGAGTTGATTTCTTGAGGGGGAGGAGTGATTTCATGGAATCATGATGTCACCGGAAGGGGCGGGGCCTTCTCAGTCCAGTGGACACTATTCCACCTGCAGCTGCAGCAGTGCGCACATTGTGCCGGGACAGGAGGACTGGTGATGAGGAGCTCGTGTTCTGCGTTGTGCTGTGAGGACTGAGGCGGGGAGAACACAATATTAATTATAATAATTTTTTTTAGGCTGTGTGCCCACTATGCGTTTTTTAAGCGTTTCCGCGGTGGCAATTCCGCTGCAGAAACGCTTAAAAACGCTTGATAGAAGGCCTGCCATGTTCCCCAATGATAATCCGCATGTGCTGTGCACATGCTGTGTAAATTTCCGCTGCGAATTATCATTGCGGAAAAATCCGCTGCACTACCAATTATTTTGCGGAAGCACGGCGCTTTCGCCGCCATTGACTTGCATTAGAACACATGGAATCCGCATCACTGCATCTGTACATGCAGAATCCATGCGCTTCAATGTGCGGATGGTACCCGGGTTTGGAGAAGAGGAGACTCTCCTCCGGACCCGGGTACCATAGAACCTGTAAAAAAAGAATAAAATAAAAAGTAAATATTATACTTACCTTCTGATGGCCCCCGGTGTCTTTATCCGATGCGTCCTGGCTTGCCAGCAGCTCGCGATGGTCTGAAAAGGACCTGCCGTGACGTCATTTAGTCATGTGACGGGTCACGCGACCGCTGACGTCGGCAGGCCATCAGAAGGTAATTATATATTTATTTTTTACCATTCTTTTATGGTCACACAATATAAATCCATGCCGGTTGCATGTATTTATATAGTGTGACCAAGTTGTCAAGCACTTTCCAAGTGATGCTAAAATCGCTTGTCAACCCGCATACGGAAATGCAAGTGAAGAACGCTTCACATCAGCAAGTCCCAGGCAGGAAAAAAGCATGTACAATCCGCATGTACAATCCACATGCGTTTTTTCTGCCAGGGAGATGCGGAAACGCTCAAAAAAAATCCGGAGCATTTCTGCATCGTGGGCACATAGCCTTACATTAATTGTATGACTCAATATTGAGCACACGTAACCATCTATACACAGCTAGAGGCCGCACGTAGCCATCTATACACAGCGGGAGGCCGCACGTAGCCATCTATACACAGCGGGAGGCCGCACTAAGCCATCTATACACAGCGAGAGGCCGCACGTAGCCATCTATACACAGCGGGAGGCCGCACGTAGCCATCTATACACAGCGGGAGGCCGCACGTAGCCATCTATACACAGCGGGAGGCCGCACGGCGCCATCTATACACAGCGGGAGGCCACACGGCGCCACCTATACACAGCGGGAGGCCCACAGCGCCCCCCCCCAGAGAGAGCAGGAGGCCGCACGGCGCAATCTATACATAGCGGGAAGCCGCACAGCGCCCCCATCACAGAGACAGCAGGAGGCCGCACGGCGCCATCTATACTCAGCAGGAGGCCGCACGGCGCCCCCGACCCCAAAGACAGCAGGAGGCCGCACGGCGCCATCTATACTCAGCAAGAGGCCGCACGGCGTCACCTATACACAGCAGGAGGCCGCACGGCGCCACCTATACACAGCGGGAGGCCGCACAGCGCCACCTATACACAGCGGGAGGCCGCACGGCGCCACCTATACACAGCGGGAGGCAGCACGGCGCCACCTATACACAGCGGGAGGCCGCACTGCGCCACCTATACACAGCGGGAGGCGCCACCTATACACAGCGGGAGGCCGCACGGCGCCACCTATGCACAGCGGGTGGCGCCACCTATACACAGCGGGAGGCCGCACGGCGCCACCTATACACAGCGGGAGGCCCCACGGCGCCACCTATAAACAGCGGAAGGCCGCACGATGCCATCTATACACAGGGGGCCGCACAATGCCATCTATACACAGCGGGAGGCCGCATGGCGCAATCTATACACAGCGGGAGGCTGCACGGCGCCATATATACACAGCGGGAGGCTGCACGGCGCCCCCCCCAAGAGACAGCAGTAGGCCGCACGGCGCCATCTATACACAGCGGGAGGCCGCACGGCGCCCCCCCCCAGAGAGAGCAGGAGGCCGCACAGCGCCATCTATACACAGCGGGAGGCCGCACGGCACCCCCCCAGAGACAGCAGGAGGCCGCACGGCGCCATCTATACTCAGCAGGAGGCCGCACGCAGTCACGCACACACAAACATATACAGACATATACATACACGCATAAACACATTTGAAACATAAAAATACATATAAACAGACATCACACAATGACATCTGCCTGCACACACACACACACATACATACATATACATACACACACACACACTCACCATCCCCCGACTCGGCTCCAGCTCTTTTCCGGTGCAGCACTGCAGGCCGGGTGCGCACTGCGTAACGTCACAGCTAGGAGACACGGCCGCGCACAGGGCCGTGTCTCCTAGCAGTGACGCGGCCGGGCCAGCACAGGGAAGTTAACTGCTGCAGTGCTGGCCCGGCCGAAGAAGAAGCAGCGGCTGTGTGCCGCTGCTGGGGGAACGATCCTGGGCCCCCCCCCCACTGTCTGCCGGTATGTGCCGTGGCGCCGCACATATAATGAGGACAATCTGGCCATAGACACCACGGAGCCCCCTGGAGGTTCGGGGCCCCGGGCGGTAGCCCAGATCGTCCTCATTATAATCCGCCTATGCTTATATACATGTAACACTCACTACCCCCTATTCCTGTGTATTGCTGTAATATGTAACCTATACTCGTTATCCATCATTATAAATTAAGAAGATTTTCCACTTTATCCGATATATCCACACTCAATCAGTAGATTAGATGTCTGCTGAAGAGGCAATACACATGAACGTCTCCACATCATCCTCCCCGACTGTATCTATATGTGCCCCGTGACCCCCGATCAAGTGTCTCCATCACGTGCTCGCAGCATCACAGGTCACATAGTTTCCTCGTAGCGTTGGTGCGCGTTGTGTATCGCGCCACGCCTCCTCAGCACCCATTGGTTGGTGGAGACATACCTCCATCCTGATTGGCTATAGTTGGCCGTTTAACTCTTAGCTCTTTCCGAATGATGCCACCCCCTGACGAAGACAAGAAGCCGAAACATACATCGGGTGGACGCCAATCAGGAGTGGGATCTGCATCTGCTATAGCGTGAGTACAATGCACATGTGGTCACCTTTTCTAAAAACGCTTAGTGGATACAAATACATATCTGTCAACAGCACATATGCCCAAGTCAGTGCACTACTCTCTACAGGATTCACACCGACATCCAAATAATAAGGGACCAGCCCTTGTATATATACATACACAGGTGCATCTCACTAAAATAGAATATCATCAAAAAGTTAATTTATTTCAGTTCTTCAATACAAAAAAGTGAAACTCGTATAGCCATAATCATCAGCATTAACAGAAATAAACAATAACTGTTTGATTATATTCTAATTTAGTGAGAAACACCTGTATTTGTTCACATATGAGATATATAATTTATGTAGATTTATTCTTTGGAGGCACTTGCACTTTATGTAAAGTTTATGATAATTAAACAATCATATGTACAGATATATCTAACTAATGATATGTATATATATTTTTATATACTGGATTAATTTGTGGCTTGATTCTCTGTATTATCCCTTTGCTGTTCTAATCATGATCCACTCCCACTGGTGTTAATTGTAATTCCTGTCTCGACGTCCCCTTTGCGTATAGTTTTTAATTTCCCCCTTTTTTTGCATTTCCTCCTCTTCCACCTGGTTATCAATATAATAATTATGTGCATCACCCACATGCCTGGACTCTTCTGGTCGGTGTCTCCTTTCTGCTATATACTAGAGTGGTATACTATGTGCACAGATACATGGAGTGCCATATACTTCTCAGGAGGTGCGCAGCGTCCACCTCCTCACCGCACAGGCCCACAAGCTCCTCTCCGGCAGGAAGAAGATGCATTCAGGCGGCTCCTACCACTGCAGCAGACGGCAGTGCACAAGTATACAGGGAGCAGTGTGGATGTGTCTGCACCACTGGGATGTGGCCGACCTGCATGTATACATATGCCCCTCTGCAGGGGGGACTGGCCCACCGGAGGATCGGGAAAACCCCCGGGTCCCGCCCCCTACACCCCTGGGCCCTGTACAGAGAACAGAGGGCCCCCCCCGGTTCGCAGCACTGCCGATATGATTAGTGATGGGCCCTCTGCCTCCTCTGCGCAGCGCGACACTGCCGGCGCGTGCGCAGGAGGTCAGTCTCAGGGTGATGACGTCATTGCCCTGGGACTGCTTCCTGTGCGCGCTGTGGAGTACGGACCCTGCGTCGCTTCCGGCAGCGGCTGCAGCTCATCTCAACGCGTCAGTATGAAACGGGGAGGGGAGGGGGAAGGGATAGGGGGGAGGGGTGACTGGGAGGACCCCTGGCCGAGGCTGGCAGTAAATACTACTGGACAAGGGCATGGTTCTCATCATGCCCATTGCCCAGCATGTCCTGCTGCCAGCCTCTGGTTACTGGTACTATGCCCAGCAGCATGTACTATCACCAGGGGCTGGCAGGACATAGTGGGTGAGCATGATAGTACCAAGGAGGCTGGCAGGACATAGTAGGCATGAATCATGCCCAGCATGTCCTGCCAGCCACTGGTGGTACCATCATGCATGCCCATTGCCCAGCCACTGGTGGTGTGGTACTATCATGCTAGTACTAACACCAGTGGCTGGCTGGCAGGACATGCCATGTGAGCTTGAATGCTAATACCACAGAGGCTGGCAGTACATACTGGGCAATGGGCATGATAGTACCACCAGTAGACTGACTAGGCGGTCTCCAGGGCTCCGTCTCCCCTTCTCGCTGCTGTTAGGCTGGGTTAACATTGCGTTTATGCTGTGCGTTACAACGCATCCGTTGTAAATCAGTGCAGACGCAATGTACCGTAGACTTGCATAGCAAAAATAGGCATGTGTTTGAAAGTATGCATTATTTGCAACGCACAGCAAAACATGGTCGGCGGCTGGAGGCCAGCTGAGCACTTCTCTGACAACTGGGTTCTAGTGTCATTCTGTGCCTGCTCATCTCTGTCAGCAGGCATATTTGTCTAAAGGCAAAAGATGTAGCAGAGCTGGAGACAGAAGATCCGTGGATTACGTCAGAGCGAGGATTTTGTTTTTAATTAAAGATGGAGTCCCTACATGTGTTTTGTGTTTTATTTTTATTAAAAAATTGTGTTGTGTTTTTTTCTGTTTACTGGAAATTCATGGTGGCCATGTGTAGTTTGGCGTGACTCCATGAATTTCAGGCTTAGTGCCAGCTGATAATACAAAGCTGGTATTAACTCCATTATTACCCAGCGTGCCACCCCCCACCAGGGCCGTTGGAAGAGCCGGATAAAGTGCCTGGAAATGGCGCTACGATGAATGCGCCAATTCCAGGGGTGGCTGCAGGCTGCCATTTTCAGCGTGGGGGGCCCAGAATGCTTGGGCCTTACCATGCTGAGAATCCCAGCCCCCAGCCCCCCCGATCAAAATATGGCGGGAGCCCATGCATTTTTTTTTTTTTATTATTTTTTTAAATAATTAAAAAAAAACATTGGGCTTTCCTGACTTTTGATCGCCAGTCAAGGTAAAACCAGGCAGATAAAGCAGACAGCTACAGGCTGCCACCTCTATCTGCGCTGAGAATCAAAATTTCTGCAGAGCGCTATGTCATTTTTGTTTTATTATTTATTTATTTTCACACTTCTATATGTGACAGTCCCAACAGCCAATCACAGACGCTGACACAGAGAATGGGCGTCTGTGACTGGCTGCTTGAGTAACCTGAAAGCAGCCCATACATAGTACCATACTAGAATGTATGGGCTGATTGTACATTACTCAAACAGCCAATCACAGAAGCCCATCCTCTTTGACAGCATCTGCGATTGACTGTTGGGTCTGTCACATATAAAAGTGTGAAAAGAAAATTTTAAAAATGAATTTTTGATTCTCACCGCAGATAAAGCAGACAGCTACGTACTGCCACCCCCAGCTGCCTGGTTTTACCTTGGCTGGCGATCAAAAGACAGAGAAGCCGAATATTTGTTTTAAACTTAACTTTTTTTTTTCCCACCATATGTTGATCGCCAGCCAGATAAAACCAGGCAACTGGGGGCTGGGATTCGCAGCATGGTAAGGCCCAAGCGTTCTTGGCCCTCCACGCTGAAAATCGCAGCCCACAGCCACCCCTGAAAATGGCGCATTCATCATGGCACCATTTCCAAGTGCTTTACCCGGCTCTTCCAACGGCCCTGGTGGTGAGTGGCAACCTGGGTAATAATAGGGTTAGTACCAGGCCATCTTTGCCTTATCAGCTGGTACTAAGCCCGAAATTCATGGTTTCACGCCAAATTAGACATAGCCACCATCAATTTCTAGTAAACAGAAAAAAAAAAGACAGAATTTTTTTTTTTTATTATTAAAAATAAAACACATTTAGGGACTCCATCTTTAATAAAGAAAAATCCTCACTCCCAACGGAATCCATAGGTCTTCTGTCTTCATCTCTCTTAGATCTTTGTCATCAGACAAATATGTCTGCTGACAGATGAGCAGGCACAGAATGACACTGGAGCACTGTTACTGTGTAGTGCAGTGCTATGTTTCTTTTTTTGTCATTTCATGCAGTGTAGAAATCTTGGAAAAAGTGTGGATTGTGCTCTGGAAGTGATCAGTTATATCTAACTAGGTTATTTTCTGCAGAAATAAGTCCTGTATAGAAGATGTGATATATCAGTCTGCAGTTAAAGAACTTCACCTAGAGACATCACTGGTGAGTATGTGTATTACCTATACACACACACACTGACACTATATACAGAGCTCCTGTGCATAATGTCACTGGTGATCACTGTATTACCTGTACACTGACACTATATACAGAGCTCCTGTGTATAATGTCACTGGTGATCCCTGTATTTCCTATACACACACACACTGACACTATATATAGAGTGTAGCGTTGGCGTCCCTGCCTCCTGCTAGGCAGGGACGCTGTTCCCCTCACCTCTCCGCTCCGAGCCCGGCGTCCTCCTCCCGCTCTGCTGGCAGCGCGCGCTCCTTCCCGGCCACGGTGCTTAGGGCGCGCGCGCTCCCCCCCTCTTAAAGGGGCCGCGCGCGCCGTCCTAAGGAGTCCCCGGCCAATGGCCGGAGGACTTCACCATATATAAGGCACCTCCTCCAAAATGGAGGTGCCCGAGCAATGTTGTTGCACTGTTCACTACTCTGCTTCAGCCCTCAGGTCCCGTTTTCAGTTACCTGCCAGTTACCTGCCAGTTTCCTGCCAGTTTGCTGTCTGATTCCTGCCTGTTATCCGCTTACCTGCTTGCTAGCCTGAGGTCCTACGGTCTGCCTTCCGACATCTGTCAGTCTGTCTGTGGACCAGCTTGCCCGCTCACCTGGGAGCGCTCACCTGCTACCTGTCTGCTAGCCTACCTGGAGGCTCCGCCGTCACGTGCTGTGACCACCTGCCAGTCCAGAGACTCTTGCCCGCTCACCTGGGAGCGCTCATCTGCTACCTGCCTGTTAGCCTACCTGGAGGCTCCGCCGTCACGTGCTGTGACCACCTGCCAGTCCAGAGACTCTTGCCCGCTCACCTGGGAGCGCTCATGTGCTACCTGCCTGTTAGCCTACCTGGAGGCTCCGCCGTCACGTGCTGTGACCACCTGCCAGTCCAGAGACTCTGGTCCGCTCACCTGGGAGCGCTCATCTGCTACCTGCCTGTTAACCTACCTGGAGGCTCCGCCGTCACATGCTGTGACCACCTGCTTATCCAGAGACTCTCGCCTGCTCACCTGGGAGCACACATCTGCCATCTGCCTGCTAGCCTACCTGGAGGCTCAGCCGTCACAGGTCGTACCTACCCTTTATCCAGAGACTGTCCCGGTCACTTGCCGTGACCTCCTGCCCGTTTACCCAGAGACTGTCCCGGTCACTTGCCGTGACCTCCTGCCCGTTCACCCAGAGACTGCCCCGGTCACTTGCTGTGACCTCCTGCCCGTTTACCCAGAGACTGTCCCGGTCACTTGCCGTGACCTCCTGCCCGTTTACCCAGAGACTGTCCCGGTCACCTGCTGTGACTACCTGCCTGTCTTCCCTGGTCGCCACCCGCTTCCTTACAAGGACCGCCCCCTTGTATAAGTTGCTCAGAGGTTCCGCCTCCCAGACCCGTTACACAGAGCTGTGCATAATGTCACTGGTGATCCCTGTATTAGAATCATAGAATCATAGAATGGTAGAGTTGGAAGGGACCTCCTGGGTCATCTGGTCCAACCCCCTGCTCAAAGCAGGATTCACTAAATCATCTCAGACAGATATCTGTCCAGCCTCTGTTTGAAGACGTCCATTGAAGGGGAACTCACCACCTCTCATGGCAGCCTGTTCCAATCTTTAATCACCCTAACTGTCAAAAAGTTTTTTCTAATATCTAATCTGTGTCTCCTCTCATTTAGTTTCATCCCATTGCTTCTAGTCTTTCCTTGTGCAAATGAGAATAAAGATGATCCTTCTACAATGTGACAGCCCTTGACATATTTGTAGACAGCTATTAAGTCTCCTCTCAGTCTTCTTTTTTGCAAGCTAAACATTCCCAAATCCTGCAACCGTTCCTCATAGGACATAGTTAGCAGACCAGTCACCATTCTGGTCGCTCTTCTCTGAACTTGCTCCAGTTTGTCTATGTCTTTTTTAAAATGTGGTGCCCAAAACTGTACACAGTATTCCAGATGAGGTCTGACCAAAGAGGAGTAAAGACCGATAATGACTTCACGTGATCTAGACTGTATGCTTCTGTTAATACATCCCAGAATTGTATTTGCCTTTTTTGCTGCGGCATCACACTGTTGACTCATGTTCAGTCTATGATCTATTAGTATACCTAAGTCTTTTTCACATGTACTGTTGCTTAGCTCTATTCCTCCCATTCTGTATATGCTTTTTTCATTTTTATTGCCCAGATGTAGTACTTTGCATTTTTCCCTGTTAAAAACCATTCTGTTGTTTGCTGCCCACTGCTCCAGTTTATTTAGGTCTTTTTGAATCCTCTCTCTCTCTTCTCTAGTATTAGCTATCCCTCCTAGCTTTGTGTCATCAGCAAATTTAATCAGTTTACCCTCAATTCCTTCATCTAAATCATTGATAAAGATGTTGAACAATACAGGTCCCAGGACGGAGCCCTGTGGTACCCCACTTGAGACATTCATCCAGCTGGATGTGAAGCCATTTACAACCACCCTTTGAGTCCGATCACTAAGCCAGTTATGAATCCACCTAACAGTTGCCTGGTCCATTGCATACTTGGTCATTTTTTCAATAAGGATGGTGTGAGATACTTTGTCAAATGCTTTGCTGAAGTCAAGATATACTATATCTACAGCATTTCCCTGATCCACCCAGTCAGTGATTCTGTCATAGAAGGAAATTAAGTTAGTCTGACATGACTTGTTAGTTACAAACCCATGCTGACTCTGGTTAATCACTTCCTTCTTATCCATGTACTTACATACATGTTGTTTAATAATTTGTTCAAAGATCTTTCCTGGTATAGAAGTCAGACTCACCGGCCTATAGTTGCCTGAGTCCACCTTCTTCCCCTTTTTGAAGATAGGAACAACATTTGCTCTTCTCCAGTCTTCTGGGACTTCACCTGTTCTCCAAGAATTTTCAAAGATTATGGAGAGTGGTTCTAAAATTTCTTCTACGATCTCCTTCAGTACTCTGGGGTGTAATTCATCTGGACCTGGAGACTTGAACTCATTTATGTTAGCTAAATATTCCCTCACAATCTTTCTGTTTACAGATAACTTGGATTCTTCTATTCCTTTGAAAGGACAGTGAAGATCAGTTGATGTTACATTTTCTTTCTGAGAGAAAACAGATGCAAAATAGGAATTAAAAAGTTCGGCCTTCTCAACATCCTCTCTTACCATTTCTCCATTTTCATCCTGTAAAAATCCTATAGCATCTTTGACTTTTCTTTTACTTTTGACATACCCCCAAAATTCTTTTTTATTGCTTTTGACATCTCTTGCAAGCCTTAATTCATTGTCAGCTTTAGCTAACCTGATACGTGCCCTGCAGGATCTGCAGACTGCATTATAATCTTCTTTAGATATGCCTCCCTCTTTCCATTTAATAAACATTTCTTTCTTTCTTTTTAGCATGTGTTTAAGTTCTGTGTTCATCCATCCTGGTTTCCTTAAATGCTTCCCATTCTTCCTACTTTTCGGGATTGTTAACGATTGTGCTTTGAGAATCTCATTTTTAAAAATTTCCCATCCTTCCTGGACATTTTTGTCCTTAAGGACATCCAGCCATTGGATCCCTCCTATTCTCTTTCTGAGTCTCTTAAAATCTGCCTTTCTAAAATCTAACCTTGAAGTTTGAGTCTTCACATGTCTTCCTCCTCTATTTATCCAAAATTCTATAATAGCATGATCGCTGCCTCCTAGGGTCCCAGCCACCTTTACCTCCTCAACCATTTCCTCCCTGTTTATAAGGATTAGATCCAAAGTAGCAGATCCCCTTGTTTTCTCCCCTACCTTTTGGAAGATAAAGTTGTCAGCAAGAGAGGATAAGAATTTGCTTGACCTGTTAGTTTTACTTGAGAGAGATTCCCAACAAATGTCTGGATAGTTGAAATCTCCCATGACCACTACGTCATATTTTTTGGAGAACTTGGTCATTTGATACATAAAGAGTTCATCCATATCTTCAGCTTGCCCAGGTGGCCTGTAGTAAATGCCTACAATGGTGTCCTTTCCGTTGTTCTCTCCTTGTATTCTTACCCAAACAGTTTCCACAGAACTCCCAGTCTCTGAAGCTTCAATCTCTGTGCAGATATACGCTTTTCTAACATACAATGCAACACCTCCTCCTCGTTTATCAAGTCTGTTTCTTGCAAATAAGTTGTATCCTTTTAGCCTTTTATTCCAATCATGTGTATCGTCCCACCAAGTTTCAGTGATTCCAATGACATCATATTCCTTTTCCTGCATTAGTAGTTCCAATTCTCCTTGTTTGTTGCCCATGCTTTGTGCATTTGTATAAAAACATTTTAGTTTGTGATTGGTTTCTCTTCCTCCCATATTTTTATTATTTAAATTGTTTTGTCTTTGTTCTTCCTTTCCACTTCCAGTAGCAGAGATCTCAATAGTATTTGTCAGCTGTATGGCTTTTTCTGGCCTTTTGCTTCCCTTCCCACATTGTTCTAGTTTAAAGCTTTCCTGATGAGTGTAGCAAGGCGACTTCCAAATACATGTTTTCCAGTCTTCGTAAGGTGCACCCCATCTCTAGCAAGTAGTCCATCGTATAGGTAATTCATTCCGTGATCCAGAAATCCAAATCCTTGTTGACGGCACCATCGACGTAGCCAGTTGTTCACCTGTAGAATCTTATTCCACCTCATTGTTCCATGGCCATCCACTGGGAGGATGGATGAGAAGACCACCTGCGCTCCCAATTCTTTCACTTTCTTGCCTAAGTCTTCAAAGTCACTGCAGATGGTTTCCAGGTCCTTTCTTGCGGTGTCATTTGTCCCCACATGTATTAGCAGGAATGGGTAGTGATCTGTAGGTCTGAAGAGTCTTGATATCCTGTCAGACACATCTTTAATTTTTGCTCCTGGAAGACAGCACATTTCTCTTGAGGTTATGTCTGGTCTGCAGATAGCGGCCTCTGTTCCTCTTAACAGGGAATCCCCCATGACCACCACTCTCCGTTTTTTCTTCACAACATTCTTCTTTCTCCATCCAGGAGGATTCTGAGGGCTTACAAGGTTATTCATTGCTGGCAAAGTCTTATCTTGCTGTATTTCTTCATGGTTCTCCTGCGTGAGAGCCTGGTACTAGTTCCTGAGCAGTATGGGTGCTGACTGCCTCTCGATCCTCCTGCTTCTGTGGGTCACATGCTTCCATTCCTCTGTTTCCTCAGGTGCAGTTCGAATTTCTTCTCTTTCTGAATCATGAAGAGATAATTCTGCTCTGTCTAAGAACTCTTCACCTTCCTTAATGATTTTCAAGGTAGTTAACCTCTCTTCTAGATTTCGCAACTTTTCCTCCAACAGGGACACAAGCTTGCATTTCTGGCATGTGAAGTTTGGCTTTTCCACTGGCAAGTCTGTGAACATGTAGCAGGATATGCAGCTCACCAAATGGCTCCTGGACTCTTCCATGTTCTTACTGTTAATGTTCTGAAAACAGTGAAAAAAGCTTAAAAAAAAAGCTTCAAAACCGGCGCGCGGTTTACCGATGTCCTCTTTTCAGCTTCAACAGCCAAAATCCAGTGTTCTTTGAGCTCGCGGAGACTCTTCACTTACCCCAAAATGCAGTGGGAATATGCAAATTATCTCCTGTACACTGACACCATACACAGAGCTCCTGTGTATAATGTCACTGGTGATCACTATATTACCTGTACACTGACACTATATACAGAGCTCCTGTGTATAATGTCACTGGTGATCACTATATTACCTGTACACTGACACTATATACAGAGCTCCTGTGCATAATGTCACTGGTGATCACTATATTACCTGTACACTGACACTATATACAGAGCTCCTATGCATAATGTCACTGGTGATCACTATATTACCTGTACACTGACACTATATACAGAGCTCCTATGCATAATGTCACTGGTGATCACTATATTACCTGTACACTGACACTATATACAGAGCTCCTGTGTATAATGTCACTGGTGAACCCTGTATTTCCTGTACACTGACACTATATACAGAGCTCCTATGTATAATGTCACTGGTGATCACTGTATTACCTGTACACTGACACTATATACAGAGCTCCTGTGTATAATGTCACTGATGATCACTGTATTACCTCTACACTGACACTATACACAGAGCTCCTGTGTATAATGTCACTGATAATCTCTACATTATCTGTACACTGACTCTATATACAGAGCTTTTTTACATTTTCATTATCAGTCACTATCTGGTGCCATTATGAGCCATGGTCATGGCGTGGCGGTATTTGTCCCTTGTATGTGGTATTATTCAGACAGTCACTATGTTGTGCTAATATGTGGTCTTCTCATGGTGTGGCAGTATATATACCTTGTACTTGGTAGTATTTGATCACTATGTGGTGGTATGTGTTCTGGTCATGGTGTGGCGGTATTTCTCTCTTCTATATGGTATTATTAGTCTAGGTATAGTGGATGGTTGTCAGTCATTTGTTTTTTCGGATATTAAGAATGGGAACATTCTTTATTTGCAATACATATTAAATACTTGGATGTTTAACCTCTCCCTGTGTTGTGACTACTACACAGCAGCAGAGATTTATTGGTTAATAAAGTTGATTCATTTTGAAAGAGTTTGTGGACTTATGTTATTCCTATATACGGTAACTGCATGCTGCTGGTGGGCCCCAAGATTGATTTTTTCCTGGTGGGCCCCAGGTACTCCAGTCCGGCGCTGGTCCCAGACAGTTACCTCCTCATCTGTCCTGCTGCCGGCTGGGAGTCCTGTACAGTGCAGCATGTAGTGTGATGTGAATGCCACACTATGGAGATGCTGCTCCTACTACTGCCAAGTGAGGATCTCACCTCGCCAGTATGGTGCCCTCAGGAGCTCCCACAGGGCATCACAGGCCTTAGTATGAAGCAATTCCACAAGTCTTCTAGTATTGCTTCATACTAAGGCCTGTGATGCCCTGTGAGAGCTCCCTGAGGAGGTGAGAGCCTCACCTCATAGGGCCCCATGATCTCTATGTACGATCCCTGACTGGGCCCCATGATCTCTATGTACGATCCCTGACTCGGCCCCATGATCTCTATGTACGCCGCTGACTGGGCCCCATGATCTCTATGTACGCCGCTGACTGGGCCCCATGATCTCTATGTACACCGCTGACTGGGCCCCATGATCTCTATGTACGCCGCTGACTGGGCCCCATGATCTCTAGGTACTCCGCTGACTGGGCCCCATGATCTCTATGTACGCCGCTGAGGGGGCCCCATGATCTCTATGTACACCCCTAACCTGATTGGCCCCATGATCTCTATGTACGCCTCTGACTCGGCCCCATGATCTCTATGTACGCCGCTGACTGGGCCCCATGATCTCTATGTACACCGCTGACTGGGCCCCATGATCTCTATGTACGCCGCTGACTGGGCCCCATGATCTCTATGTACTCCGCTGACTGGGCCCCATGATCTCTATGTACGCCGCTGAGGGGGCCCCATGATCTCTATGTACACCCCTAACCTGATTGTCCCCATGATCTCTATGTACGCCGCTGACTGGGCCCCATGATCTCTATGTACACCGCTGACTGGGCCCCATGATCTCTATGTACTCCGCTGACTGGGCCCCATGATCTCTATGTACGCCGCTGAGGGGGCCCCATGATCTCTGTGTACACCCCTAACCTGATTGGCCCCATGATCTCTATGTACACCGCTGACTGGGCCCCATGATCTCTATGTACACCGCTGACTGGGCCCCATGATCTCTATGTACTCCGCTGACTGGGCCCCATGATCTCTATGTACGCCGCTGAGGGGGCCCCATGATCTCTATGTACACCCCTAACCTGATTGGCCCCATGATCTCTATGTACGCCGCTGACTGGGCCCCATGATCTCTATGTACGATCTCTGACTGGGCCCCATAATCTCTATGTACGCCGCTGACTGGGCCCCATGATCTCTATGTACTCCGCTGACTGGGCCCCATGATCTCTATGTACGCTGCTGAGGGGGCCCCATGATCTCTATGTACACCCCTAACCTGATTGGCCCCATGATCTCTATGTACGCCGCTGACTGGGCCCCATGATCTCTATGCACGCCGCTGACTGGGCCCCATGATCTCTATGTACACCCCTAACCTGATTGGCCCCATGATTTCTGTATACTCCCCTGACTGGGCCACATGATTTCTATGTACGATCCCTGACTGGGCCCCATAATCTCTGATCTCTCATGATGTTTTTTTTTTATTAAAGATGGAGTCCCTAAATGTATTTTGCGTTTTATTTTTACTGTGTAGTGCGGCACTATGTTGCATTTTGTCATTTCATGCAGTGTAGAAATCTTGGGAAAAGTGTGGCTTGTGCTCTGGAAGTGATCAGTTATAGCTAACTATGTTATTTTCTGCAGAGATAAGTCCTGCATAGAAGATGTGATATATCGGTCTGCAAATAAAGAACTTCACCTAGAGACATCACTGGTGAGTATGTGTATTACCTATACACACACACACTGACACTATATACAGACCTCCTGTGCATAATGTCACTGGTGATCACTGTATTACCTGTACACTGACACTATATACAGAGCTCCTGTGTATAATGTCACTGGTGATCACTGTATTACCTGTACACTATATACAGAGCTCCTGTGTATAATATCAATGGTGATCATTGCATTACCTGTACACTGACACTATATACAGAGCTTCTGTGTATAATGTCACTGGTGATGACTGTATAACCTGTACACTATATACAGAGCTCCTGTGCATAATGTCACTGGTGATCACTGTATAACCTGTACACTGACCCAATATACTGAGCTTTTTTACATTTTTATTATTTTAGCATTATTTGTCAATATGTGGTGGCATTATGTGCTTTGGTCATGACATGACGATATTTGTCCCTTCTATGTGGTATTATTCAGTCACTATGTGGTGGTAATATGTGGTCTCATGGTGTGTCAGTATTTATACCTTGTATCTGGTAGCATTTGATCACTATGTGGTGATATGTGCTTTGGTCATGGTGTGGCGGTATTTGTGCCTTGTATGTGGCATTATTTGGGCACTATGTGGTGGTAATATGTGATCTGGTCACGGTGTGGTGGTATTTCTGCCTTCTATCTGGTAATATTGGTCTTGGTAGAGTGGATTGTGGTTGGTCATTTGTTTTATCTGATATCAATAAGGGGAAACCTCTTTATTTCCAATAGATATTAAATACTTAGATGTTTAACCCCTCCCTGCCCTGTGACTATTATACAGCAGCAGAGATGCAGTTACGGAGGTTCACCAGAGAAAGCAAGTTGGCATTTGGTGAGATTTTCACCTCTGTATTTATAAGACAAAACCAGGAGTGGGTGAGAAATGCATAAAACATGACCTCGGATTGCTCCACTCCTGGTTTTGTCTTATAAATACAGAGGTAAAAATCTCACCAAATACTCAAAGTGCCACAATCTTCTGACAGTGCGGATTCCACCAATAAATAAGTGATCACCTTCCCAACCTGTGCATCGCTGAGAACTTGTTTTCACCAATAAAAACCCTTTAATGCAAACTACAGTAATTGTACATCGCAGTTCTGGTGAGCGCACAGTGATGGGCAGGAGACGCCAGTATAATGGGTATAACGGCTAACAGGTATTTGCAAATAGCTGAAGGGTGGGTGGGCCCCTGGAGTCAATGTCCCTGGTGGGCCCCAGACACCCCAGTCCGGCTTTGCCCCCGACCCAGTCCGCTCCTGATTTGTCACGCACGGACCCGAAGCGACTGTGCACTGCGATACACACATCCTGTTGAAATTTCTGCTGCCGTTTACAAGCCCCAACCCCCCCTGGGCCCGGTCGCAGTGACTGCCACTGCGACCGCGGACATTACGCCCCTGGCTACGTGAATCATATGTCCCATTTTGGTGCTCCTCACCATTTGCATGGCACAGTCATGCATGCTTCTCTATCACCATAGCATGCTGCAAACAATCAGGATGGCTTCTGCTACATCACTATATGAAAAGATAGTATATCTGTATTTCTATGATACGTAGAGTGGATGGAAATCATACATCTTGCTAATATTTATTATATTACATTCATCTGATGCTCTGTAGTAACAATGTAAATTAAATTGGCGACTTAGTGCAGTTCTATTACTATTAGTAAATGTGGCACCTTGTGTTCCACAGAATATCTGAATATTACCTTAATATTTAATCTCAGCTAATGTTCATTTATCTCTTAAATATCATTGGTCAGATGCTGATCACATGACCAGTGGTGGTGCATGCATGATGATTCCATATGAAATGCACTGAGTGACAGTTGGAAGTGACAGTTGGAATTGACCAACAACAGTGGAGGAGATGTCGGCTAACTCTAAGCAAAGCAATAATATGGATATAAAAGAGGAGGAGATTGTGGTGAGCAGAGAAAGAGTGAAGACACGAAGACCTTCCCATGACACATCTGATGATGAGAGGAAGTCTTCAGTCAACAGGACAAAACCACCAGTCCAGAAGAAAGAAGTAAAGGAGAACGTGGTGAGGAGGGAAGGAGCGAAGAGACTAAGACCTTCCCATGACACATCTGATGATGAGAGGAAGTCTTCAGTCAACAGGACAAAACAACCAGTCCAGAAGAAAGAAGAAGTGGAAGAAAAGGAGAAGGTAGAAAGTCAGAAGATGGGAGCCAAGAAGAGAGGAGCCATCTTCATCTCATCAGGGGACAAAAAGGAGAAGAAAAGAAGAAGGATTACATTAGGACAGAAACCCATGGATCTAAAGCAGAAGGCTGAAGAAGCTGAAGGAAGCAGCGGTGTTCGGCCAACCGGCTCCAAAAGCACAGTCTCTGATACCATCAAGAGGAGATTATTATTCCATCAAGTGCTTGGCCGGGGATGCTATGGAACGGTCCTGCTGGCGGAATATTCATCTACCCGCAAACATTTTGCTGTTAAGATCATCGGCAAAAGAGCCCTGATGGTGATGAGCGTGTGACGGTGGAGCGACGGGTTTTACAGCTGGCATCTGGGAGCCCCTTCCTTGTCCACGCAGACTTTGCATTCCAGACCAAGGTACAGTATTGATTGCTCGATATTAGGAATTGTCACACGTACCACACACTGCTCTGCCTCATGGACCCCACTGATATCATCTTACATTTCAATATAGCATGTCCCAAGGTAACCACAGACAATAAGATGAATGTGATGACTATACACATGGGATATTGTGGCCCCTACTGTAATCAATAACATTTATGGCGGGGCTTGGTACATTGGGAATCATTTATTAAAACAGCCTTTTTACTTATCCCAGCCAATCACAGAACAGCTTTTACTTTTCCAGGTCAGTTAAAACAACCTTAGCTGAGCTCTAATTGGTTAGTATGGGCAACTAGTTTTCTAGTGAGCAGATTTATTAATGAGGCCCAATGTACCCCGCTGTATAAATGATTGAAAATATTAGATGTCTTCATAGAGGTCAATGAACTGTAGAAAATCACTTGTTTCTAATTGGGTGACTGGTAATATTTGTATCATTTGCAGCATTAGCTGGGCATTATCTTGTTTGGAGGCATCATCGCCATGTAGTAGTCTCTAGCTCATTTCTTTGACACTGTAGAATTTTACATATTATTATCTTGTATAGACATGGGATTTCAGAATAGATTAAATGTATTTGTTATTTTTTGTTATTTCCTGGATGACATTGTATTTTGTGTATACCATGTGGGGGGACGGGACCCTGTGTACACTATATGTCAGGGCTATTGACTTTTGTGCACTTTATATACAATTTGAGAATGTGTTAATATTTTTGTATACAAGTATTATCTGTATCTTAAAGGTTTTTGTTAATTAATGTTGGGACATTTTTATGCACGTGCATCTACTTGTTTTTCATTGCCATGTTTTCTATGTATAAATATACTGGAATAAAGTACAAAATCCACTGTCTTGGAGTGAAATTTCTTCTAACCTCACCAACTAATGAAAAAGATGGTATCATATTGACCAGGGGCGAGGTGGGCCAGAGGGGCACATGCCCTCCAAGCCGGTGGCCAAGCAGCTGCTTCTTTACAGACTGCAGGGCGGCCCTGTATCTTTCATTGTGTACATGTGCCAGCTGGGCATCTGCAGCCCAGAACAGCCGGCACAGGCCACGTTCTTATGCCTGCCGGAGAGAAGCTTCAGCCGCTGAGCAGTACGAGAGGGCAGACATCTTTGATTCTTGTAAGGCCACGACCCCACTATCAGTATTTGGTCAGTATTCGATCAGTATTTTTTCACAGGAGTGGGAGACAAAACCAGGAGTTGGTGATAAATACAGAATTGGTGACTTGTTTCTATTATACCTTTTCTCTGATTGTTACTGACCTGGTTTTGGCTCCCACTCCTGAGAAAATATACTGACCAAATACTGATAGTGGGGCCGGATAGTGGTCAGGACAGGAGATTTATACTTTTTGTAGAGTGTGGAAGTGGCAGGATGCTGCTCACCTCCTGACAAGTCCAGGGCCAGATCCTGAATGTTATCTATGGTCGCTCTGCTGAGGATCAGAAAGATTTATTGTAGCAGATGGACCCTTCAAGCAGGTTGGGGTCGCGCTGTCAGTGTGAGATCATCGGCTCTCGATCTGTATGAATGTTCAAATCACATCGGACCTGAGATCGAGACACTTCAGACCTTACTATACAGACCCCTGCCCCAGACTGATCCTGCACCAGCTACAGGGCCAGAGCCGGCATAACCACCCATTGCACCAGGGCAAGTGCCAGGGCCCTGGGCAAGAGGGGGGCCCCACTCACAGTTGGGGACACTGGAACGCTATTGGGCCTGTGAGTTGGGGGGGCCCGGTGTAAACCCCCCCCCCCCCCCCGTGCTTTACGGTGTTTGAAATATTCACCTCTCGTCATACCCTGCTGGCCGCAGGTCCAGTCTCCTCTGCGTCTTCTGACTCTGTCACGTCTCAGTGTTGAAGAGACAGGACCTGTAGCCAGCAGGGTATGAGGAGAGGTGAGTATTTTATTATTTATTTTTTATGTATGGAGCCCATTCTCTATGGAGCATTATATGGGGCCCATTCTCTATGGAGCATTATATGGGGCCCATTCTCTATGGAGCATTATATGGGGCCCATTCTCTATGGTGCATTATATGGGGCCCATTCTCTATGGTGCATTATATGGGGCCCATTCTCTATGGAGCATTATATGGGGCCCATTCTCTATGGAGCATTATATGGGGCCCATTATTCTGTATGGCATATTACATGACGCCCATTATTCTTCATGGAGTAATATATGGGGTCAATTATGGTGTAATGAGCATTATATGGGGTTCATTATTCTGTATAGAGCATTATATGGGGCCTATTATTCTGTATGGAACATTATATGGGGTCCATTATTCAGTATGGAGCCCATTCTGTATAGAGGACTATGTGGTGCCCATAATACTGTATGGAGTGCTATGTAGTGCCCATAATACTGTATGGAGGACTATGTGGTGTCCACAATACTGTATGGAGGACTATGTGGTGCTCATACTACTGTATGGAGGACTATAATGTACAGTCTAAAATGAAAACTTTTGAATCCCCCCATGACACGCCCCATGCACTGTGAGGATTCGCCGGTTTCTGAGCTATTATAGAATTTACAATAGATATCACTCATGTAATGTAAGAAGTACCGTATTTTTCGGACTATAAGATGCACCGGACCATAAGACGCACCTAGGTTTTAGAGTAGGAAAATAAAAATAAAAAAATTTAAGCCAAAAATGTGTTCCTGATGCACTTTTAAGGGGGAGGGGGTCTTCTGCTGACACTGGTATAGGGGTAATGTCCCCCAATTCTGACAATATCCCCCATCCTGGTATATATGCCCCCCCCCCTTCCTTTTATACGTGGTCCCCATCCCCATCCTGGTATGCATGGCACCCCTCATCCCTATCCCGGTATGCATGGCACCCCTCATCCCTGTCCCGGTATGCATGGCACCCCTCATCCCTGTTCCGGTATGCATGGCACCCCTCATCCCTGTCCCGGTATGCATGGCACCCCTCATCCCTGTCCCGGTATGCATGGCACCCCTCATCCCTGTCCCGGTATGCATGGCACCCCTCATCCCTGTCCCGGTATGCATGGCACCCCTCATCCCTGTCCCGGTATGCATGAGACCCCTCATCCTTATCCTGGTATAGTGGTATGCATGGCACCCCTCATCCCTGTCCTGGTATAGTGGTATGCATGGCACCCCTCATCCCTGTCCTGGTATGTATGGCACCTCTAATCCCCATCATGCTGCACATGGCCCCCTCAGCGTTACCCTGGTATGTATGGCCTCCTCATCCCCCATCCTGGTATGCATGGCTCCCTCATCCCCCAATCCTGGTATGCATGGTTCTCTCATCCCCCAATCCTGGTATGCATGGTCCCCTCATCCCCCAATCCAGGTATGCATGGTCCCCTCATCCCCCAATCCAGGTATGCATGGTACCCCTCATCCCTATTCTGGTATGCATAGAACCCCACTTTCCTATCCTTGTATGCATGGTACCCCTCACCCCCCAATCCTGGTATGTATGGCACCACTCACCCCCCAATCCTGGTATGTATGGCACCCCTCACCCCCAATCCTGGTTTTCATGGTTCAGTCACCCCCCAAATCCTGGTATGTATGGCACCCCTCACCCCCCAATCCTGGTATGTATGGCATCCCTCACCCCCCAATCCTGGTTTTCATGGTTCAGTCACCCCCCAAATCCTGGTATGCATTGTACCCCTCATCCCCCAATCCTGGTATGCATGGTCCCCTCACACCCCTTTCCTGGTATGTATGGTACCCCTCACCCCCCATTCCTGGTATGTATGGCACCACTCACCCCCCAATCCTGGTATGTATGGCACCCCTCACCCCCAATCCTGGTTTTCATGGTTCAGTCACCCCCCAAATCCTGGTATGTATGGCACCCCTCACCCCCCAATCCTGGTATATATGGCACCCCTCACCCCCCAATCCTGGTATGTATGGCACCCCTCACCCCCCAATCCTGGTTTTCATGGTTCAGTCAGCCCCCAAATCCTGGTATGCATTGTACCCCTCACACCCCTTTCCTGGTATGTATGGTACCCCTCACACCCCTTTCCTGGTATGTATGGTACCCGTCACACCCCATTCCTGGTATGTATGGCACCCCTCATCCCTTTCACGGTGCACAGATACAAAAAAATAAACACATACTCACCTTTCTTCCCTGTGCTCCAGCGCTTCTGTATCCTGTTCTGCCGGGGAGCAGTGCGGCGCCAGAGTACGCGTGTGCCCATACCGTGCTGTTCAACGCCATTTTGCTGAAGACACACTGCAAATATGTCTTCAGTAAAATGGCGCCGGATAGAGCTATGCATATGTGCCGATTCCAACACCTTCACTCCTGCCCTGGTCTCCGGCGAGAAGAGAAGCACCGCTGCAACGCTCCTCCCGGTCAGGTAAGTATGGCGCCGGAGATCGCGGTATGTGTTCAGTGTCTACGCATACCGCAATCTCCGGCGCCATACACACTCCTCTTACCTGTAACGTAATGGGTTCTTCTGTCTAGAGCCAGACTGCGCAGGCATGTAGCGCTTGCCAAGTCTTTAAAGGCTTCAGACAGAGGGAGGCTTGTAGTGTTATATTATATATACAGTACAGACCAAAAGTTTATTTAAAGATTTTTCTGTATTTTCATGACTCTGAATATTGTACATTCACACTGAAGGCATCAAAAGTATGAATTAACACATGTGGAATTATATACTTAACAAAAAAGTGTGAAACAACTGAAAATATGTCTTATATTCTAGGTTCTTCAAAGTAGCCACCTTTTGCTTTGATGACTGCTTTGCACACTCTTGGCAATCTCTTGATGAGCTTCAAGAGGTAGTCACCGGAAATGGTCCTCAAACAATCTTGAAGGAGTTCCCAGAGATGCTTAGCACTTGTTGGCCTTTTTGCCTTCACTCTGCGGTCCAGCTCACCCCAAACCATCTCGATTGGGTTCAGGTCTGGTGACTGTGGAGGCCAGGTCATCTGGCGTAGCACCCCATCACTCTCCTTCTTGGTCAAATAGCCCTTACACAGCCTGGAGGTGTGTTTGGGGTCATTGTCCTGTTGAAAAATAAATGATGGTCCAACTAAACGCAAACCGGATGGAATAGCATGCCGCTGCAAGATGCTGTGGTATCCATGCTGGTTCAGTATGCCTTAAATTTAGAATAAATCCCCAACAGTGTCACCAGCAAAGCACCCCCACACCATCACACCTCCTCCTCCATGCTTCACGGTGGGAACCAGGAATGTAGAGTCCATCCGTTCACCTTTTCTGTGTCGCACAAAGACACAGTGGTTGGAACCAAAGATCTCAAATTTGGACTTATCAGACCAAAGCACAGATTTCCACTGGTCTAATGTCCATTCCTTGTGTTCCTTATCCCAAACAAGTCTCTTCTGCTTGTTGCCTGTCCTTAACAGTGGTTTCCTAGCAGCTATTTTACCATGAAGGCCTGCTGCACAAAGTCTCCTCTTAACAGTTGTTGTAGAGATGTGTCTGCTGCTAGAACTCTGTGTGGCATTGACCTGGTCTCTAATCTGAGCTGCTGTTAACCTGCGATTTCTGAGGCTGGTGACTCGGATAAACTTATCCTCAGAAGCAGAGGTGACTCTTGGTCTTCCTTTCCTGGGGCGGTCCTCATGTGAGCCAGTTTCTTTGTTTTCTTGATGGGTTTTGCAACTGCACTTGGGGATACATTCAAAGTTTTCCCAATTTTTCGGACTGACAGACCTTCATTTCTTAAAGTAATGATGGCCACTCGTTTTTCTTTACTTAGAATTTGTATTATGGTAAGAAAAAAGCAGCTAACAGTCTATTCAGTAGGACTATCAGCTGTGTATCCAGCTGATTTCTGCACAACACAACTGATGGTCCCAACCCCATTTATAAGGCAAGAAATCCCACTTATTAAACCTGACAGGGCACACCTGTGAAGTGAAAACCATTTCTGGTGACTACCTCTTGAAGCTCATCAAGAGAATGCCAAGAGTGTGCAAAGCAGTCATCAAAGCAAAAGGTGGCTACTTTGAAGAACCTAGAATATAAGACATATTTTCAGCTGTTTCACACTTTTTTGTTAAGTATATAATTCCACATGTGTTAATTCATAGTTTTGATGCCTTCAGTGTGAATGTACAATTTTCATAGTTATGAAGATACAGAAAAAGCTTTAAATGAGAAGGTGTATCCAAACTTTTGGTCTGTACTGTATATATATATATATATATATATGTGACTACTATGTCTCTATAAATGTGATACTCATGTGTTTGTGATCCTCCATTGCTATACTCTGTACTATTGTCTTATAATTTTTGCAATATTTAATAGAGATTTATTTTAGCGGCAATAAGCGCCTATTGTTTCATTTTGGTGGTATCTATAGTTTTGGTGTTGCCTGTAGTGATAAAGTCTTGGATTACTCATGCTCCTTATGTTGGTAGTCATATATATGACAGTGTATCTACTGTAAAACATCTGATGTCTGTATCACAGTATTTGATATACCAGTCACATATTATTGGCTGGCAAATTTTAGCCTGGGGGGCAAGCACAATGCAGCGGCCCATGAGTGTCGCGGCCATCTTTAGGCTTGAGTTTCATGTAGCACCTGATGAGTATAGCATGTGTGCGACCAAGGTACATCAGCTAACAACCCATTTCATAAAGATCACAGCTTTTTTGAGCTGTACTGTAGAAATTAATTACAAATGGTTCACTTATTGTTAATGGCTACACAGTTTTTGCAAAAGCATGCAGCCATTACCAAGAAACAAGCAATTTGCACTTAATATCTAATCATATAGTGGAAAAACAGTAGTTAAATGATTGGCAGTCAGCTCCTGTGCTTGGTTTGCACAGTCATGCTGAAAGAGTCCTATTAAAAGCCTAACTGTAGCTTCCAAATTAGTTTTACATGTTGGATAAACCCTTTATTTGTCCTGCTTATTCTTTTCTTTTAAACATCTTTTTATTAAGGTTTTTTTTAAAGAAGGTTAACAATTGAACAAAGAAAAGTCACATTGTTAATGAAACAAATCAAAGATAACGATATCACATAGATTATAAGAGCAGAAATTGACCAGACTGCATAAATTTCAGCCAAACATTGACACGTTTCGGAAGAGAAAAAAAATATAAGAGAGGTTCAATTCTTTTGAACATGTCGTAGTACAAAATTGTGGTCACATAACATGTTATCATATTCAAGAAGGTTTATTGTGATATCCTGGAAATACAAACTTCAGAAGAGAAAAAGAAAAAAAAACAAACCTGGAGAAGGGGGGAAGGTTGAAAGGGAAGTGGGATGAACGGGGAGATGAGATGGAGGGGGGGGGGGACTACAAAGATATAGATGGTGGGAGGGGGGGGGGAGTTGGGATTAGAATGGGCTAGCGATCTGAGTATTTTAGGTTAGTATTGTGCGGTCTGTAATATATTTGTGCCAGGGACGCCATATCAACGAGAATTGTTTATGCCTTTTTTCATCCCAACTAGTCAATTCTTCTAGCCTGTATACTTGTTCAACCTTCATTTCCCAGAGTGAGATATTTGGGGTCTTCGCAGATTTCCATAAGGATGTCACAAGTAACTTAGCCGAGGCCAGGAGCTGTCTAAGAAGGGTTAATTTTATTTTAGGGAAGTTATCTAGGAACAGAAACAGAAGGCAGATCTCCGGCGAGGTCAAGAGTTGCAAGTTTAAAATTGTATTAATAGTTTGAATTATTTTTGTCCAGAAGGGCTTAATCAATGTACAGTTCCACCACATGTGGAGCATAGTGCCCACATCAGAAGAGCATCTCCAGCACTTAGGATCAAGTCCTTTGTAACATTTCTGAAGTTTTGATGGAGTCATATACCACCTGGAGAGAACTTTATAGCCATTCTCTTGTACTCTAACACATCTAGAGGAGACTTTAGGTGCTAGTAGTCATCTTTTAATTTCAGATGGGGTGAAAGGCCTATTCAGATCCTGTTCCCACTTCATTACATATGGCAGTTTCTTAGGGGTTCTGGCTAGGCATAATTGTTTTTGTAGAGCTGATAACATTCTTTTTTAGGGGTTTTTTGCAGCTATAAGTTTTTCAAAATCAGTCATTTCCCTAATATAATTTGGAGTTTTAAAGACTAGTTTTAAGTTAGACATAAATTTCTGGTACATAAAGGGGTGAAAAGAGATAGTATCTAGCATTTGATTGAGTTCTGCCAAGCAGGGCATGACCCCATTATCTGTAATTTTTTGGAGTGGTGTTATCAAGTTGCGAATTGAGTTGTGTATTGTGGCATTATGGGCTGGAGAAAGGAGAGAACTAGGTCTGTAACTTGTAGGACAGGGGAGGGAAACGGGGAGCATATTTGTCTTATATGGGGATTGGACCAGATTTTAAAAGTAGTGGCGGTGAAAGGGTTTTTAATTGATGTATACCTAGTACTACTTGAGGGCGTGAGGATGAGCTGTCTAAGGGGGAATTTAAGGATTGTTTCTTCTACTTTAATCCATTGCTTCTGTGGTGGGAGCCTGATCCAATCCACGACTCTTTGGAGATGAGTGGCTTGTTGAAGTATCTTTAGATCTGGCAGATCTATACCTCCTTCAGAGTGTGGGAGGGATAATATTTGTAAGGGAAGTCTGGGTTTTTGGTTGTGCCACAGAAAACGGCTGAGGAGTTTTCGTATGTCAATGAAAAAAGAATTAGGTAGGTGGATTGGAAGGGCTTGCACTAGATAAGTTATTTTTGGCCATATCATACATTTAAGGAGATTTTTCCTACCCAACCAGGAGATGTATGAGATATTCCAGTTGGGGGTAAGTTTCTGGATTTTCTGCAATAGCGGTGGGAAGTTTAACTTATAAAGTTCTTGTAGGTTTGGAGAAATCTCAACTCCCAAGAAAAGTATTGATGGGGGGACCAGGTAAAGGGGGACCCGATTGCCATTTGTGTTTTTTGTGGTTCTGGGATATTTATATTTAAGACTTGAGATTTGCTAAGATTCACCTTAAAATTTGATAGTGCACCGTATTCCTTGAGTAATGTCAGGATAACTGGGACAGATATTCTCGGGTTAGAGGTCATGATCAGTAGATCGTCTGCGTATGCTGCGATTTTATGTTCAGTACCAGCTGATTTGATGCCAACGATCCTCCCCTCCTCTCTGAGCTTTTGTAGTAAAGGTTCTAGTGTAAGAATAAAAAGGAGAGGGGAAAGCGGGCATCCCTGCCTGGTGCCGTTAGAAATATTAAAAGATGAAGACATAACATGAGAGAGGATTAGATACACTGCTCAGCAGACAGTATCACACAGGAGAAGATTAGATACACAGCTCAGCAGACAGTATCACACCGGATAGGATTAGATACACAGCTCAGCAGACAGTATCACACAGGAGAAGATTAGATACACAGCTCAGCAGACAGTATCACACAGGAGAGGATTAGATACACAGCTCAGCAGACAGTATCACACAGGATAGGATTAGATACACAGCTCAGCAGACAGTATCACACCGGATAGGATTAGATACACAGCTCAGCAGACAGTATCACACCGGATAGGATTAGATACACGGCTCAGCAAACATTATAACACAGGAGAAGATTAGATACACTGCTCAGCAGACAGTATCACACAGGAGAAGATTAGATACACAGCTCAGCAGACAGTATCACACAGGAGAAGATTACATACACAGCTCAGCAGACAGTATCACACAGGAGAAGATTAGATACACAGCTCAGCAGACAGTATCACACAGGAGAGGATTAGATACACGGCTCAGCAGTCAGTATCACACAGGAGAGGATTAGATACACAGCTCAGCAGACAGTATCACACCGGATAGGATTAGATACACAGCTCAGCAGACAGTATCACACCGGATAGGATTAGATACACAGCTCAGCAGACAGTATCACACCGAATAGGATTAGATACACAGCTCAGCAGACAGTATCACACCGAATAGGATTAGATACACAGCTCAGCAGACAGTATCACACCGGATAGGATTAGATACACAGCTCAGCAGACAGTATCGCACCGGATAGGATTAGATACACAGCTCAGCAGACAGTATCACACTGAAAAGGATTAGATACACAGCTCAGCAGACAGTATCACACCGAATAGGATTAGATACACAGCTCAGCAGACAGTATCACACAGGAGATTAGATACACAGCTCAGCAGACAGTATCACACAGGAGAGGATTAGAAACAATGCTCAGTAGACAGTATCACACAGGAGAGGATTAGATACACGGCTCAGCAGACAGTATCACACAGGAGAGGATTAGATACACGGCTCAGCAGACAGTATCATACAGGAGAGGATTAGATACACGGCTCAGCAGATGGTATCACACAGGAGAGGATTAGAGATACAGCTCAGCAGACAGTATCACACAGGAGAGGATTAGATACACGGCTCAGCAGACAGTATGACACAGGAGAGGATTAGATACACAGTTCAGCAGACAGTATCACACAGGAGAGGATTAGATACACAGCTCAGCAGACAGTATCACACAGGAGAGGATTAGATACACGGCTCAGCAGACAGTATGACACAGGAGAGGATTAGATACACGGCTCAGCAGACAGTATGACACAGGAGAGGATTAGATACACGGCTCAGCAGACAGTATCACACAGGAGATGATTAGAGATACAGCTCAGCAAACAGTATCACACAGGAGAGGATTAGATACACGGCTCAGCAGACAGTATGACACAGGAGAGGATTAGATACATGGCTCAGCAGACAGTATCACACAGGAGAGGATTAGATACACAGCTCAGCAGACAGTATCACACAGGAGAGGATTAGATACACGGCTCAGCAGACAGTATGACACAGGAGAGGATTAGATACACGGCTCAGCAGACAGTATCATACAGGGTAGGATTAGATACACAGCTCAGCAGACAGTATCACACCGGATAGGATTAGATACACAGCTCAGCAGACAGTATCACACCGGATAGAATTAGATACACAGCTCAGCAGACAGTATCACACCGAATAGGATTAGATACACAGCTCAGCAGACAGTATCACACCGAATAGGATTAGATACACAGCTCAGCAGACAGTATCACACAGGAGAAGATTAGATATACAGCTCAGCAGACAGTATCACACAGGAGAGGATTAGAAACACTGCTCAGCAGACAGTATCACACAGGAGAGGATTAGATACACGGCTCAGCAGACAGTATCACACAGGAGAGGATTAGATACACGGCTCAGCAGATGGTATCACACAGGAGAGGATTAGAGATACAGCTCAGCAGACAGTATCACACAGGAGAGGATTAGATACACGGCTCAGCAGACAGTATGACACAGGAGAGGATTAGATACACAGTTCAGCAGACAGTATCACACAGGAGAGGATTAGATACACAGCTCAGCAGACAGTATCACACAGGAGAGGATTAGATACACGGCTCAGCAGACAGTATGACACAGGAGAGGATTAGATAAACGGCTCAGCAGACAGTATCATACAGGGTAGGATTAGATACACAGCTCAGCAGACAGTATCACACAGGAGAAGATTAGATATACAGCTCAGCAGACAGTATCACACAGGAGAGGATTAGAAACACTGCTCAGCAGACAGTATCACACAGGACAGGATTAGATACAATGCTCAGTAGACAGTATCACACAGGAGAGGATTAGATACACAGCTCAGCAGACAGTATCACACAGGAGAGGATTAGATACACGGCTCAGCAGACAGTATCACACAGGAGAGGATTAGATACACGGCTCAGCAGACAGTATCACACAGGAGAGGATTAGATACACGGCTCAGCAGATGGTATCACACAGGAGAGGATTAGAGATACAGCTCAGCAGACAGTATCACACAGGAGAGGATTAGATACACGGCTCAGCAGACAGTATGACACAGGAGAGGATTAGATACACAGTTCAGCAGACAGTATCACACAGGAGAGGATTAGATACACAGCTCAGCAGACAGTATCACACAGGAGAGGATTAGATACACGGCTCAGCAGACAGTATGACACAGGAGAGGATTAGATAAACGGCTCAGCAGACAGTATCATACAGGGTAGGATTAGATACACAGCTCAGCAGACAGTATCACACAGGAGAGGATTAGATACACGGCTCAGCAGACAGTATCACACAGGACAGGATTAGATAAACAGCTCAGCAGACGGTATCACACAGGACAGGATTAGATACACAGCTCAGCAGACATTATCACACAGGAGAGGATTAGATACATAGCTCAGCAGACATTATCACACAGGAGGGGATTAGATACATACACAGCTCAGCAGACAGTATCACACAGGACAGGATTAGATACATAGCTCAGCAGACGGTATCACACAGGAGAGGATTAGATACACGGCTCAGCAGACAGTATCACACAGGAGGGGATTAGATACACAGCTCAGCAGACAGTACCACACAGTATAAGATTAGATACACTGCTCAGCAGACAGTATCACACAGGAGAGGATTAGATACACAGCTCAGCAGACAGTATCAAACAGGAGGGGATTAGATACACAGCTCAGAAGACAGTATCACACAGTATAAGATTAGATACACTGCTCAGCAGATTAGCACAGCATAGGATTAGATACACGGCTCAGCAGACAGTATCACACAGGAGAGGATTAGATACACAGCTCAGCAGACAGTATCACACAGGAGAGGATTAGATACACAGCTCAGCAGACAGTATCACACAGTATAAGATTAGATGCACTGCTCAGCAGACAGTATCACACAGGAGAGGATTAGATACACAGCTCAGCAGACAGTATCGCACAGGAGAGGATTAGATACACAGCTCAGCAGACGGTATCGCACAGGAGAGGATTAGATACACGGCTCCACAGACAGTATCACACAGGGTAGGATTAGAGATACAGCTCAGCAGACAGTATCACACAGGAAAGGATTAGATACATAGCTCAGCAGACGGTATCACACAGGACAGGATTAGATGCACAGCTCAGCAGACAGTATCACACAGGAGAGGATTAGATACACAGCTCAGCTGACAGTATCACATAGGACAGGATTAGATACACAGTTCATCAGACAGTATCACACAGGAGTGGATTAGATACACGGCTCAGCAGACAGTATCACGAAAGATAGGATTAGATACACAGTTCATCAGACAGTATCACACAGGAGACGATTAGATACACAGCTCAGCAGACAGTATCACACATTACATGATTAGATACACAGCTCAGCAGACAGTATCACACAGGATGGGATTAGATACACGGCTCAGCAGACAGTATCACACAGGCGAGGATTAAATACACAGCTCAGCAGACAGTAACGCCCAGGAGAGGATTAGAGACACAGCTCAGCACACAGTATCACACAGGAGAGGATTAGATACACGGCTCAGCAGACAGTATCACACAGGAGAGGATTAGATACACAGCTCAGCAGACAGTATCACACAGGATAGGATTAGATACACTGCTCTGCAGATAGTATCACACAGGATAGGATTAGATACACAGCTCAGCAGACAGTATCACACAGGAGAGGATTAGCTACACGGCTCAGCAGACAGTATCACACAGGAGAGGATTAGACACACAGCTCAGCAGACAGTATCACACAGGAGAGGATTAGATACACAGCTCAGCAGACAGTATCACACAGGAGAGGATTAGATACACGGCTCAGCAGACAGTATCACACAGGAGAGGATTAGACACACAGCTCAGCAGACAGTATCACACAGGAGAGGATTAGATACATAGCTCAGCAGACGGTATCACACAGGACAGGTTTAGATATACAGCTCAGCAGACAGTATCACACAGTAGGGGATTAGATACACAGCTCAGCAGACAGTACCACACAGTATAAGATTAGATACACTGCTCAGCAGACTATCACACAGCATATGATTAGATACACGGCTCAGCAGACAGTATCACACAGGAGAGGATTAGATACACAGCTCAGCAGACAGTATCACACAGGAGGGGATTAGATACACAGCTCAGCAGACAGTATCACACAGTATAAGATTAGATACACTGCTCAGCAGACTATCACACAGCATATGATTAGATACACGGCTCAGCAGACAGTATCACACAGGAGAGGATTAGATACACGGCTCAGCAGACAGTATCACACAGGAGAGGATTAGATACACAGCTCAGCAGACAGTATCACACAGGATAGGATTAGATACACTGCTCTGCAGATAGTATCACACAGGATAGGATTAGATACACAGCTCAGCAGACAGTATCACACAGGAGAGGATTAGATACACGGCTCAGCAGACAGTATCACACAGGAGAGGATTAGATACATGGCTCAGCAGACAGTATCACACAGGAGAGGATTAGACACACAGCTCAGCAGACAGTATCACACAGGAGAGGATTAGATACATAGCTCAGCAGACGGTATCACACAGGACAGGTTTAGATATACAGCTCAGCAGACAGTATCACACAGTAGGGGATTAGATACACAGCTCAGCAGACAGTACCACACAGTATAAGATTAGATACACTGCTCAGCAGACAGTATCACACAGGAGAGGATTAGATACACAGCTCAGCAGACAGTATCACACAGGAGGGGATTAGATACACAGCTCAGCAGACAGTATCACACAGTATAAGATTAGATACACTGCTCAGCAGACTATCACACAGCATATGATTAGATACACGGCTCAGCAGACAGTATCACACAGGAGAGGATTAGATACACAGCTCAGCAGACAGTATCACACAGGAGAGGATTAGATACACAGCTCAGCAGACAGTATCGCACAGGAAAGGATTAGACACACTGCTCAGCAGACGGTATCGCACAGTAGAGGATTAGATACACGGCTCAGCAGACAGTATCGCACAGGAGAGGATTAGATACACAGCTCAGCAGACAGTATCACACAGGAAAGGATTAGATACATAGCTCAGCAGACGGTATCACACAGGACAGGATTAGATGCACAGCTCAGCAGACAGTATCACACAGGAGAGGATTAGATACACAGCTCAGCTGACAGTATCACATAGGACAGGATTAGATACACAGTTCATCAGACAGTATCACACAGGAGAGGATTAGATACACAGCTCAGCAGACAGTAACGCACAGGAGAGGATTAGATACACAGCTCAGCACACAGTATCACACAGGAGAGGATTAGATACACGGCTCAGCAGACAGTATCACACAGGAGAGGATTAGATACACAGCTCAGCAGACAGTATCACACAGGATAGGATTAGATACACTGCTCAGCAGATGGTATTACACAGGATAGGATTAGATACACAGCTCAGCAGACAGTATCACACAGGATAGGATTAGATACACGGCTCAGCAGACATTATCACACAGGAGATGATTAGATACACAGCATAGGATTAGATACACTTCTCAGCAGACAGAATCACACAGGAGGGGATTAGATACACAGCTCAGCAGACAGTATCACAGGATAAGATTAGATACACTGCTCAGCAGACAGTATCACACAAGACAGGATTAGATGCATAGCTCAGCAGACGGTATCACACAGGACAAGATTAGATACACAGCTCAGCAGACAGTATCACAAAGGAGAGGATTAGATAAACAGCTCAGCAGACAGTATCACACAGGAGAGGATTAGATACACAGCTCAGCAGACAGTATCACACAGGAGAGGATTAGATACACAGTTCATCAGACAGTATCACACAGGAGTGGATTAGATACACGGCTCAGCAGACAGTATTGCACAGGGCGGGATTAGATACACGACTCAGCAGATGGTATCACACAAGATAGGATTAGATACACAGTTCATCAGACAGTATCACACAGGATAGGATAAGATACACATCTCAGCACACAGTATCACACAGGAGAGGATTAGATACACGGCTCAGCAGACAGAGTCACACAGGAGAGGATTAGATACACAGCTCATCAGACAGTATCACACAGGAGAGGATTAGATACACAGCTTAGCAGACAGTATCACACAGGAGAGGATTAGATACACAGCTCAGCAGACAGTATCACACAAGAGAAGATTAGATACACAGCTCAGCAGACAGTATCACACAGTATAAGATTAGATACACAGCTCAGCAGACAGTATCACACCGAATAGGATTAGATACACAGCTCAGCAGACAGTATCACACAGGAGAAGATTAGATACACAGCTCAGCAGACAGTATCACACAGGAGAGGATTAGATACATAGCTCAGCAGACAGTATCACACAGGAGAGGATTAGATACAATGCTCAGTAGACAGTATCACACAGGAGAGGATTAGATACACGGCTCAGCAGACAGTATCACACAGGAGAGGATTAGATACACAGCTCAGCAGACAGTATCACACAGGAGAGGATTAGATACACAGTTCATCAGACAGTATCACACAGGAGTGGATTAGATACACGGCTCAGCAGACAGTATCGCACAGGGCGGGATTAGATACACGACTCAGCAGATGGTATCACACAAGATAGGATTAGATACATAGCTCAGCAGACAGTATCACACAGGAGAGGATAAGATACACATCTCAGCACACAGTATCACACAGGAGAGGATTAGATACACGGCTCAGCAGACAGTATCACACAGGAGAGGATTAGATACACAGCTCAGCAGACAGTATCACACAGGAGAGGATTAGATACACAGTTCATCAGACAGTATCACACAGGAGTGGATTAGATACACGGCTCAGCAGACAGTATCGCACAGGGCGGGATTAGATACACGACTCAGCAGATGGTATCACACAAGATAGGATTAGATACACAGTTCATCAGACAGTATCACACAGGATAGGATAAGATACACATCTCAGCAGACAGTATCACACCGAATAGGATTAGATACACAGCTCAGCAGACAGTATCACACAGGAGAAGATTAGATACACAGCTCAGCAGACAGTATCACACAGGAGAGGATTAGATACATAGCTCAGCAGACAGTATCACACAGGAGAGGATTAGATACAATGCTCAGTAGACAGTATCACACAGGAGAGGATTAGATACGCAGCTCAGCTGACAGTATCACACAGGAGAGGATTAGATACACGGCTCAGCAGACAGTATCACACAGGAGAGGATTAGATACACGTCTCAGCAGACAGTATCACACAGGAGAGGATTAGATACACAGCTCAGCTGACAGTATCACACAGGAGAGGATTAGATACACGGCTCAGCAGACAGTATCACACAGGAGAGGATTAGATACACGGCTCAGCAGACAGTATAACACAGGAGAGGATTAGATACACGGCTCAGCAGATGGTATCACACAGGAGAGGATTAGAGATACACAGCTCAGCACATGGTATCACACAGGATAGGATTAGATACACTGCTCAGCAGACAGTATGACACAGGAGAGGATTAGATACACGGCTCAGCAGACAGTATGACACAGGCGAGGATTAGATACACGGCTCAGCAGACAGTATCACACAGGAGAGGATTAGATACACAGCTCAGCAGACAGTATCACACAGGAGAGGATTAGATACACAGCTCAGCAGACAGTATCACACAGGAGAGGATTAGATACACGGCTCAGCAGACAGTATGACACAGGAGAGGATTAGATACACGGCTCAGCAGACAGTATCATACAGGGTAGGATTAGATACACAGCTCAGCAGACAGTATCACACCGGATAGGATTAGATACACAGCTTAGCAGACAGTATCACACCGGATAGGATTAGATACACAGCTCAGCAGACAGTATCACACCGAATAGGATTAGATACACAGCTCAGCAGACAGTATCACACCGAATAGGATTAGATACACAGTTCAGCAGACAGTATCACACAGGAGAAGATTAGATACACAGCTCAGCAGACAGTATCACAAAGGAGAGGATTAGATACACGGCTCAGCAGACAGTATGACACAGGAGAGGATTAGATACACAGTTCAGCAGACAGTATCACACAGGAGAGGATTAGATACACAGCTCAGCAGACAGTATCACACAGGAGAGGATTAGATACACGGCTCAGCAGACAGTATGACACAGGAGAGGATTAGATAAACGGCTCAGCAGACAGTATCATACAGGGTAGGATTAGATACACAGCTCAGCAGACAGTATCACACAGGAGAGGATTAGATACACGGCTCAGCAGACAGTATCACACAGGACAGGATTAGATAAACAGCTCAGCAGACGGTATCACACAGGACAGGATTAGATACACAGCTCAGCAGACATTATCACACAGGAGAGGATTAGATACATAGCTCAGCAGACATTATCACACAGGAGGGGATTAGATACATACACAGCTCAGCAGACAGTATCACACAGGACAGGATTAGATACATAGCTCAGCAGACGGTATCACACAGGAGAGGATTAGATACACGGCTCAGCAGACAGTATCACACAGGAGGGGATTAGATACACAGCTCAGCAGACAGTACCACACAGTATAAGATTAGATACACTGCTCAGCAGACAGTATCACACAGGAGAGGATTAGATACACAGCTCAGCAGACAGTATCAAACAGGAGGGGATTAGATACACAGCTCAGAAGACAGTATCACACAGTATAAGATTAGATACACTGCTCAGCAGATTAGCACAGCATAGGATTAGATACACGGCTCAGCAGACAGTATCACACAGGAGAGGATTAGATACACAGCTCAGCAGACAGTATCACACAGTATAAGATTAGATGCACTGCTCAGCAGACAGTATCACACAGGAGAGGATTAGATACACAGCTCAGCAGACAGTATCGCACAGGAGAGGATTAGATACACAGCTCAGCAGACGGTATCGCACAGGAGAGGATTAGATACACGGCTCCACAGACAGTATCACACAGGGTAGGATTAGAGATACAGCTCAGCAGACAGTATCACACAGGAAAGGATTAGATACATAGCTCAGCAGACGGTATCACACAGGACAGGATTAGATGCACAGCTCAGCAGACAGTATCACACAGGAGAGGATTAGATACACAGCTCAGCTGACAGTATCACATAGGACAGGATTAGATACACAGTTCATCAGACAGTATCACACAGGAGTGGATTAGATACACGGCTCAGCAGACAGTATCACGAAAGATAGGATTAGATACACAGTTCATCAGACAGTATCACACAGGAGACGATTAGATACACAGCTCAGCAGACAGTATCACACATTACATGATTAGATACACAGCTCAGCAGACAGTATCACACAGGATGGGATTAGATACACGGCTCAGCAGACAGTATCACACAGGCGAGGATTAGATACACAGCTCAGCAGACAGTTACGCCCAGGAGAGGATTAGAGACACAGCTCAGCACACAGTATCACACAGGAGAGGATTAGATACACGGCTCAGCAGACAGTATCACACAGGAGAGGATTAGATACACAGCTCAGCAGACAGTATCACACAGGATAGGATTAGATACACTGCTCTGCAGATAGTATCACACAGGATAGGATTAGATACACAGCTCAGCAGACAGTATCACACAGGAGAGGATTAGATACACGGCTCAGCAGACAGTATCACACAGGAGAGGATTAGACACACAGCTCAGCAGACAGTATCACACAGGAGAGGATTAGATACACAGTTCAGCAGACAGTATCACACAGGAGAGGATTAGATACACGGCTCAGCAGACAGTATCACACAGGAGAGGATTAGACACACAGCTCAGCAGACGGTATCACACAGGACAGGTTTAGATATACAGCTCAGCAGACAGTATCACACAGTAGGGGATTAGATACACAGCTCAGCAGACAGTACCACACAGTATAAGATTAGATACACTGCTCAGCAGACAGTATCACACAGGAGAGGATTAGATACACAGCTCAGCAGACAGTATCACACAGGAGGGGATTAGATACACAGCTCAGCAGACAGTATCACACAGTATAAGATTAGATACACTGCTCAGCAGACTATCACACAGCATATGATTAGATACACGGCTCAGCAGACAGTATCACACAGGAGAGGATTAGATACACAGCTCAGCAGACAGTATCACACAGGAGAGGATTAGATACACAGCTCAGCAGACAGTATCGCACAGGAAAGGATTAGACACACTGCTCAGCAGACGGTATCGCACAGTAGAGGATTAGATACACGGCTCAGCAGACAGTATCGCACAGGAGAGGATTAGATACACAGCTCAGCAGACAGTATCACACAGGAAAGGATTAGATACATAGCTCAGCAGACGGTATCACACAGGACAGGATTAGATGCACAGCTCAGCAGACAGTATCACACAGGAGAGGATTAGATACACAGCTCAGCTGACAGTATCACATAGGACAGGATTAGATACACAGTTCATCAGACAGTATCACACAGGAGAGGATTAGATACACAGCTCAGCAGACAGTAACGCACAGGAGAGGATTAGATACACAGCTCAGCACACAGTATCACACAGGAGAGGATTAGATACACGGCTCAGCAGACAGTATCACACAGGAGAGGATTAGATACACAGCTCAGCAGACAGTATCACACAGGATAGGATTAGATACACTGCTCAGCAGATGGTATTACACAGGATAGGATTAGATACACAGCTCAGCAGACAGTATCACACAGGATAGGATTAGATACACGGCTCAGCAGACATTATCACACAGGAGATGATTAGATACACAGCATAGGATTAGATACACTTCTCAGCAGACAGAATCACACAGGAGGGGATTAGATACACAGCTCAGCAGACAGTATCACAGGATAAGATTAGATACACTGCTCAGCAGACAGTATCACACAGGACAGGATTAGATGCATAGCTCAGCAGACGGTATCACACAGGACAAGATTAGATACACAGCTCAGCAGACAGTATCACAAAGGAGAGGATTAGATAAACAGCTCAGCAGACAGTATCACACAGGAGAAGATTAGATACACAGCTCAGCAGACAGTATTGCACAGGGCGGGATTAGATACACGACTCAGCAGATGGTATCACACAAGATAGGATTAGATACACAGTTCATCAGACAGTATCACACAGGATAGGATAAGATACACATCTCAGCACACAGTATCACACAGGAGAGGATTAGATACACGGCTCAGCAGACAGAGTCACACAGGAGAGGATTAGATACACAGCTCATCAGACAGTATCACACAGGAGAGGATTAGATACACAGCTCAGCAGACAGTATCACACAAGAGAAGATTAGATACACAGCTCAGCAGACAGTATCACACAGTATAAGATTAGATACACAGCTCAGCAGACAGTATCACACCGAATAGGATTAGATACACAGCTCAGCAGACAGTATCACACAGGAGAAGATTAGATACACAGCTCAGCAGACAGTATCACACAGGAGAGGATTAGATACATAGCTCAGCAGACAGTATCACACAGGAGAGGATTAGATACAATGCTCAGTAGACAGTATCACACAGGAGAGGATTAGATACACGGCTCAGCAGACAGTATCACACAGGAGAGGATTAGATACACAGCTCAGCAGACAGTATCACACAGGAGAGGATTAGATACACAGTTCATCAGACAGTATCACACAGGAGAGGATTAGATACACAGTTCATCAGACAGTATCACACAGGAGAGGATTAGATACACGGCTCAGCAGACAGTATCACACAGGAGAGGATAAGATACACATCTCAGCACACAGTATCACACAGGAGAGGATTAGATACACGGCTCAGCAGACAGTATCACACAGGAGAGGATTAGATACACAGCTCAGCAGACAGTATCACACAGGAGAGGATTAGATACACAGTTCATCAGACAGTATCACACAGGAGTGGATTAGATACACGGCTCAGCAGACAGTATCGCACAGGGCGGGATTAGATACACGACTCAGCAGATGGTATCACACAGGAGAGGATTAGAGATACACAGCTCAGCACATGGTATCACACAGGATAGGATTAGATACACTGCTCAGCAGACAGTATGACACAGGAGAGGATTAGATACACGGCTCAGCAGACAGTATGACACAGGCGAGGATTAGATACACGGCTCAGCAGACAGTATCACACAGGAGAGGATTAGATACACAGCTCAGCAGACAGTATCACACAGGAGAGGATTAGATACACAGCTCAGCAGACAGTATCACACAGGAGAGGATTAGATACACGGCTCAGCAGACAGTATGACACAGGAGAGGATTAGATACACGGCTCAGCAGACAGTATCATACAGGGTAGGATTAGATACACAGCTCAGCAGACAGTATCACACCGGATAGGATTAGATACACAGCTTAGCAGACAGTATCACACCGGATAGGATTAGATACACAGCTCAGCAGACAGTATCACACCGAATAGGATTAGATACACAGCTCAGCAGACAGTATCACACCGAATAGGATTAGATACACAGCTCAGCAGACAGTATCACACAGGAGAAGATTAGATACACAGCTCAGCAGACAGTATCACAAAGGAGAGGATTAGATACACGGCTCAGCAGACAGTATGACACAGGAGAGGATTAGATACACAGTTCAGCAGACAGTATCATACAGGGTAGGATTAGATACACAGCTCAGCAGACAGTATCACACAGGAGAGGATTAGATACACGGCTCAGCAGACAGTATCACACAGGAGAGGATTAGATACACGGCTCAGCAGACAGTATGACACAGGAGAGGATTAGATAAACGGCTCAGCAGACAGTATCATACAGGGTAGGATTAGATACACAGCTCAGCAGACAGTATCACACAGGAGAGGATTAGATACACGGCTCAGCAGACAGTATCACACAGGACAGGATTAGATAAACAGCTCAGCAGACGGTATCACACAGGACAGGATTAGATACACAGCTCAGCAGACATTATCACACAGGAGAGGATTAGATACATAGCTCAGCAGACATTATCACACAGGAGGGGATTAGATACATACACAGCTCAGCAGACAGTATCACACAGGACAGGATTAGATATATAGCTCAGCAGACGGTATCACACAGGAGAGGATTAGATACACGGCTCAGCAGACAGTATCACACAGGAGGGGATTAGATACACAGCTCAGCAGACAGTACCACACAGTATAAGATTAGATACACTGCTCAGCAGACAGTATCACACAGGAGAGGATTAGATACACAGCTCAGCAGACAGTATCAAACAGGAGGGGATTAGATACACAGCTCAGAAGACAGTATCACACAGTATAAGATTAGATACACTGCTCAGCAGATTAGCACAGCATAGGATTAGATACACGGCTCAGCAGACAGTATCACACAGGAGAGGATTAGATACACAGCTCAGCAGACAGTATCACACAGTATAAGATTAGATGCACTGCTCAGCAGACAGTATCACACAGGAGAGGATTAGATACACAGCTCAGCAGACAGTATCGCACAGGAGAGGATTAGATACACAGCTCAGCAGACGGTATCGCACAGGAGAGGATTAGATACACGGCTCCACAGACAGTATCACACAGGGTAGGATTAGAGATACAGCTCAGCAGACAGTATCACACAGGAAAGGATTAGATACATAGCTCAGCAGACGGTATCACACAGGACAGGATTAGATGCACAGCTCAGCAGACAGTATCACACAGGAGAGGATTAGATACACAGCTCAGCTGACAGTATCACATAGGACAGGATTAGATACACAGTTCATCAGACAGTATCACACAGGAGACGATTAGATACACAGCTCAGCAGACAGTATCACACATTACATGATTAGATACACAGCTCAGCAGACAGTATCACACAGGATGGGATTAGATACACGGCTCAGCAGACAGTATCACACAGGCGAGGATTAGATACACAGCTCAGCAGACAGTAACGCCCAGGAGAGGATTAGAGACACAGCTCAGCACACAGTATCACACAGGAGAGGATTAGATACACGGCTCAGCAGACAGTATCACACAGGAGAGGATTAGATACACAGCTCAGCAGACAGTATCACACAGGATAGGATTAGATACACTGCTCTGCAGATAGTATCACACAGGATAGGATTAGATACACAGCTCAGCAGACAGTATCACACAGGAGAGGATTAGATACACGGCTCAGCAGACAGTATCACACAGGAGAGGATTAGACACACAGCTCAGCAGACAGTATCACACAGGAGAGGATTAGATACACAGCTCAGCAGACAGTATCACACAGGAGAGGATTAGATACACGGCTCAGCAGACAGTATCACACAGGAGAGGATTAGACACACAGCTCAGCAGACAGTATCACACAGGAGAGGATTAGATACATAGCTCAGCAGACGGTATCACACAGGACAGGTTTAGATATACAGCTCAGCAGACAGTATCACACAGTAGGGGATTAGATACACAGCTCAGCAGACAGTACCACACAGTATAAGATTAGATACACTGCTCAGCAGACAGTATCACACAGGAGAGGATTAGATACACAGCTCAGCAGACAGTATCACACAGGAGGGGATTAGATACACAGCTCAGCAGACAGTATCACACAGTATAAGATTAGATACACTGCTCAGCAGACTATCACACAGCATATGATTAGATACACGGCTCAGCAGACAGTATCACACAGGAGAGGATTAGATACACGGCTCAGCAGACAGTATCACACAGGAGAGGATTTGATACACAGCTCAGCAGACGGTATCGCACAGTAGAGGATTAGATACACGGCTCAGCAGACAGTATCGCACAGGAGAGGATTAGATACACAGCTCAGCAGACAGTATCACACAGGAAAGGATTAGATACATAGCTCAGCAGACGGTATCACACAGGACAGGATTAGATGCACAGCTCAGCAGACAGTATCACACAGGAGAGGATTAGATACACAGCTCAGCTGACAGTATCACATAGGACAGGATTAGATACACAGTTCATCAGACAGTATCACACAGGAGAGGATTAGATACACTGCTCAGCAGACAGTATGACACAGGAGAGGATTAGATACACGGCTCAGCAGACAGTATGACACAGGTGAGGATTAGATACACGGCTCAGCAGACAGTATCACACAGGAGAGGATTAGATACACAGCTCAGCAGACAGTATCACACAGGAGAGGATTAGATACACAGCTCAGCAGACAGTATCACACAGGAGAGGATTAGATACACGGCTCAGCAGACAGTATGACACAGGAGAGGATTAGATACACGGCTCAGCAGACAGTATCACACAGGAGAGGATTAGATACACAGCTCAGCAGACAGTATCACACAGGATAGGATTAGATACACTGCTCAAAAGATGGTATTACACAGGATAGGATTAGATACACAGCTCAGCAGACAGTATCACACAGGATAGGATTAGATACACGGCTCAGCAGACATTATCACACAGGAGATGATTAGATACACAGCATAGGATTAGATACACTTCTCAGCAGACAGAATCACACAGGAGGGGATTAGATACACAGCTCAGCAGACAGTATCACAGGATAAGATTAGATACACTGCTCAGCAGACAGTATCACACAGGACAGGATTAGATGCATAGCTCAGCAGACGGTATCACACAGGACAAGATTAGATACACAGCTCAGCAGACAGTATCACAAAGGAGAGGATTAGATAAACAGCTCAGCAGACAGTATCACACAGGAGAGGATTAGATACACAGCTCAGCAGACAGTATCACACAGGAGAGGATTAGATACACAGTTCATCAGACAGTATCACACAGGAGTGGATTAGATACACGGCTCAGCAGACAGTATTGCACAGGGCGGGATTAGGTACACGACTCAGCAGATGGTATCACACAAGATAGGATTAGATACACAGTTCATCAGACAGTATCACACAGGATAGGATAAGATACACATCTCAGCACACAGTATCACACAGGAGAGGATTAGATACACGGCTCAGCAGACAGAGTCACACAGGAGAGGATTAGATACACAGCTCATCAGACAGTATCACACAGGAGAGGATTAGATACACAGCTCAGCAGACAGTATCACACAGGAGAGGATTAGATACACAGCTCAGCAGACAGTATCACACAAGAGAAGATTAGATACACAGCTCAGCAGACAGTATCACACAGTATAAGATTAGATACACAGCTCAGCAGACAATATCACACCGAATAGGATTAGATACACAGCTCAGCAGACAGTATCACACAGGAGAAGATTAGATACACAGCTCAGCAGACAGTATCACACAGGAGAGGATTAGATACATAGCTCAGCAGACAGTATCACACAGGAGAGGATTAGATACAATGCTCAGTAGACAGTATCACACAGGAGAGGATTAGATACACGGCTCAGCAGACAGTATCACACAGGAGAGGATTAGATACACAGCTCAGCAGACAGTATCACACAGGAGAGGATTAGATACACAGTTCATCAGACAGTATCACACAGGAGTGGATTAGATACACGGCTCAGCAGACAGTATCGCACAGGGCGGGATTAGATACACGACTCAGCAGATGGTATCACACAAGATAGGATTAGATACACAGTTCATCAGACAGTATCACACAGGATAGGATAAGATACACATCTCAGCACACAGTATCACACAGGAGAGGATTAGATACACGGCTCAGCAGACAGAGTCACACAGGAGAGGATTAGATACACAGCTCATCAGACAGTATCACACAGGAGAGGATTAGATACACAGCTCAGCAGACAGTATCACACAGGAGAGGATTAGATACACAGCTCAGCAGACAGTATCACACCGAATAGGATTAGATACACAGCTCAGCAGACAGTATCACACAGGAGAAGATTAGATACACAGCTCAGCAGACAGTATCACACAGGAGAGGATTAGATACATAGCTCAGCAGACAGTATCACACAGGAGAGGATTAGATACAATGCTCAGTAGACAGTATCACACAGGAGAGGATTAGATACACGGCTCAGCAGACAGTATCACACAGGAGAGGATTAGATACACGGCTCAGCAGACAGTATCACACAGGAGAGGATTAGATACACAGCTCAGCTGACAGTATCACACAGGAGAGGATTAGATACACGGCTCAGCAGACAGTATCACACAGGAGAGGATTAGATACACGGCTCAGCAGACAGTATCACACAGGAGAGGATTAGATACACGGCTCAGCAGATGGTATCACACAGGAGAGGATTAGAGATACACAGCTCAGCAGATGGTATCACACAGGATAGGATTAGATACACTGCTCAGCAGACAGTATGACACAGGAGAGGATTAGATACACGGCTCAGCAGACAGTATGACACAGGCGAGGATTAGATACACGGCTCAGCAGACAGTATCACACAGGAGAGGATTAGATACACAGCTCAGCAGACAGTATCACACAGGAGAGGATTAGATACACAGCTCAGCAGACAGTATCACACAGGAGAGGATTAGATACACGGCTCAGCAGACAGTATGACACAGGAGAGGATTAGATACACGGCTCAGCAGACAGTATCATACAGGGTAGGATTAGATACACAGCTCAGCAGACAGTATCACACCGGATAGGATTAGATACACAGCTTAGCAGACAGTATCACACCGGATAGGATTAGATACACAGCTCAGCAGACAGTATCACACCGAATAGGATTAGATACACAGCTCAGCAGACAGTATCACACCGAATAGGATTAGATACACAGCTCAGCAGACAGTATCACACAGGAGAAGATTAGATACACAGCTCAGCAGACAGTATCACAAAGGAGAGGATTAGATACACGGCTCAGCAGACAGTATGACACAGGAGAGGATTAGATACACAGTTCAGCAGACAGTATCACACAGGAGAGGATTAGATACACAGCTCAGCAGACAGTATCACACAGGAGAGGATTAGATACACGGCTCAGCAGACAGTATGACACAGGAGAGGATTAGATAAACGGCTCAGCAGACAGTATCATACAGGGTAGGATTAGATACACAGCTCAGCAGACAGTATCACACAGGAGAGGATTAGATACTGTCTGCTGAGCCGTGTATCACACAGGACAGGATTAGATAAACAGCTCAGCAGACGGTATCACACAGGACAGGATTAGATACACAGCTCAGCAGACATTATCACACAGGAGAGGATTAGATACATAGCTCAGCAGACATTATCACACAGGAGGGGATTAGATACATACACAGCTCAGCAGACAGTATCACACAGGACAGGATTAGATACATAGCTCAGCAGACGGTATCACACAGGAGAGGATTAGATACACGGCTCAGCAGACAGTATCACACAGGAGGGGATTAGATACACAGCTCAGCAGACAGTACCACACAGTATAAGATTAGATACACTGCTCAGCAGACAGTATCACACAGGAGAGGATTAGATACACAGCTCAGCAGACAGTATCAAACAGGAGGGGATTAGATACACAGCTCAGAAGACAGTATCACACAGTATAAGATTAGATACACTGCTCAGCAGATTAGCACAGCATAGGATTAGATACACGGCTCAGCAGACAGTATCACACAGGAGAGGATTAGATACACAGCTCAGCAGACAGTATCACACAGTATAAGATTAGATGCACTGCTCAGCAGACAGTATCACACAGGAGAGGATTAGATACACAGCTCAGCAGACAGTATCGCACAGGAGAGGATTAGATACACAGCTCAGCAGACGGTATCGCACAGGAGAGGATTAGATACACGGCTCCACAGACAGTATCACACAGGGTAGGATTAGAGATACAGCTCAGCAGACAGTATCACACAGGAAAGGATTAGATACATAGCTCAGCAGACGGTATCACACAGGACAGGATTAGATGCACAGCTCCACAGACAGTATCACACAGGAGAGGATTAGATACACAGCTCAGCTGACAGTATCACATAGGACAGGATTAGAGATACAGTTCATCAGACAGTATCACACAGGAGTGGATTAGATACACAGCTCAGCAGACAGTATCACACATTACATGATTAGATACACAGCTCAGCAGACAGTATCACACAGGATGGGATTAGATACACGGCTCAGCAGACAGTATCACACAGGCGAGGATTAGATACACAGCTCAGCAGACAGTAACGCCCAGGAGAGGATTAGAGACACAGCTCAGCACACAGTATCACACAGGAGAGGATTAGATACACGGCTCAGCAGACAGTATCACACAGGAGAGGATTAGATACACAGCTCAGCAGACAGTATCACACAGGATAGGATTAGATACACTGCTCTGCACATAGTATCACACAGGATAGGATTAGATACACAGCTCAGCAGACAGTATCACACAGGAGAGGATTAGATACACGGCTCAGCAGACAGTATCACACAGGAGAGGATTAGATACATGGCTCAGCAGACAGTATCACACAGGAGAGGATTAGACACACAGCTCAGCAGACAGTATCACACAGGAGAGGATTAGATACATAGCTCAGCAGACGGTATCACACAGGACAGGTTTAGATATACAGCTCAGCAGACAGTATCACACAGGAGAGGATTAGATACATGGCTCAGCAGACAGTATCACACAGGAGAGGATTAGATACACGGCTCAGCAGACAGTATCTCACAGGAGAGGATTAGATACACAGCTCAGCTGACAGTATCACACAGGAGAGGATTAGAAACACGGCTCAGCAGACAGTATCACACAGGAGAGGATTAGATACACGGCTCAGCAGACAGTATCACACAGGAGAGGATTAGATACACGGCTCAGCAGACAGTATCACACAGGAGAGGATTAGATACACTGCTCAGCAGACAGTATGACACAGGAGAGGATTAGATACACGGCTCAGCAGACAGTATGACACAGGCGAGGATTAGATACACGGCTCAGCAGACAGTATCACACAGGAGAGGATTAGATACACAGCTCAGCAGACAGTATCACACAGGAGAGGATTAGATACACAGCTCAGCAGACAGTATCACACAGGAGAGGATTAGATACACGGCTCAGCAGATAGTATGACACAGGAGAGGATTAGATACACGGCTCAGCAGACAGTATCATACAGGGTAGGATTAGATACACAGCTCAGCAGACAGTATCACACCGGATAGGATTAGATACACAGCTTAGCAGACAGTATCACACCGGATAGGATTAGATACACAGCTCAGCAGACAGTATCACACCGAATAGGATTAGATACACAGCTCAGCAGATAGTATCACACAGGAGAGGATTAGATACACAGCTCAGCAGACAGTATCACACCGAATAGGATTAGATACACAGCTCAGCAGACAGTATCACACAGTAGAAGATTAGATACACAGCTCAGCAGACAGTATCACAAAGGAGAGGATTAGATACAATGCTCAGTAGACAGTATCACACAGGAGATTATTAGATACACGGCTCAGCAGACAGTATCACACAGGAGAGGATTAGATACACGGCTCAGCAGACAGTATCACACAGGAGAGGATTAGATACACGGCTCAGCAGATGGTATCACACAGGAGAGGATTAGATACACAGTTCAGCAGACAGTATCACACAGGAGAGGATTAGATACACGGCTCAGCAGACAGTATGACACAGGAGAGGATTAGATACACGGCTCAGCAGACAGTATCACACAGGAGAGGATTAGATACACAGCTCAGCAGACAGTATCACACAGGAGAGGATTAGATACACGGCTCAGCAGACAGTATGACACAGGAGAGGATTAGATACACAGCTCAGCAGACAGTATCATACAGGGTAGGATTAGATACACAGCTCAGCAGACAGTATCACACAGGAGAGGATTAGATACACGGCTCAGCAGATAGTATGACACAGGAGAGGATTAGATGCACGGCTCAGCAGACAGTATCACACAGGGCAGGATTAGATACACGGTTCAGCAGACAGTATCACACAGGGTAGGATTAGATACACGGCTCAGCAGACAGTATCACACAGGAGAGGATTAGATACACAGCTCAGCAGACAGTATCACACAGGAGAGGATTAGCTACACGGCTCAGCAGACAGTATCACACAGGAAAGGATTAGATACACTGCGCAGCAGATAGTATCACACAGGATAGGATTAGATGCACAGCTCAGCAGACAGTATCACACAGGAGAGGATTAGATACACGGCTCATCAGACAGTATCGCACAGGAGAGGATTAGATACATAGCTCATCAGACAGTATCACACAGGACAGGATTAGATACACAGCTCAGCAGACAGTATCACACAGGAGAGGATTAGATACATAGCTCATCATACAGTATCACACAGGACAGGATTAGATACACGGCTCAGCAGACAGTATCACACAGGAGAGGATTAGATACACAGCTCATCAGACAGTGTCACACAGGAGAGGATTAGATACACAGCTCAGCAGACAGTATCACACAGGAGAAGATTATATACACTGCTCAGCTGACAGTATCACACCGGATAGGATTAGATACACAGCTCAGCAGACAGTATCACACAGGAGAGGATTAGATACATAGCTCATCATACAGTATCACACAGGACAGGATTAGATACACAGCTCAGCAGACAGTATCACACCGGATAGGATTAGATACACAGCTCAGCAGACAGTATCACACAGGAGAAGATTAGATACACTGCTCAGCAGACAGTATCACACCGGATAGGATTAGATACACAGCTCAGCAGACAGTATCACACCGGATAGGATTAGATACACAGCTCAGCAGACAGTATCACACAGGAGAAGATTAGATACACAGCTCAGCAGACAGTATCACACAGGAGAGGATTAGATACACAGCTCAGCAGACAGTATCACACCGGATAGGATTAGATACACAGCTCAGCAGACAGTATCACACCGGATAGGATTAGATACACGGCTCAGCAAACATTATAACACAGGAGAGGATTAGATACACTGCTCAGCAGACAGTATCACACAGGAGAAGATTAGATACACAGCTCAGCAGACAGTATCACACAGGAGAAGATTACATACACAGCTCAGCAGACAGTATCACACAGGAGAAGATTAGATACACAGCTCAGCAGACAGTATCACACAGGAGAGGATTAGATACACGGCTCAGCAGTCAGTATCACACAGGAGAGGATTAGATACACAGCTCAGCAGACAGTATCACACCGGATAGGATTAGATACACAGCTCAGCAGACAGTATCACACCGGATAGGATTAGATACACAGCTCAGCAGACAGTATCACACCGAATAGGATTAGATACACAGCTCAGCAGACAGTATCACACCGAATAGGATTAGATACACAGCTCAGCAGACAGTATCACACCGGTTAGGATTAGATACACAGCTCAGCAAACAGTATCACACCGGATAGGATTAGATACACAGCTCAGCAGACAGTATCACACTGAAAAGGATTAGATACACAGCTCAGCAGACAGTATCACACCGAATAGGATTAGATACACAGCTCAGCAGACAGTATCACACAGGAGATTAGATACACAGCTCAGCAGACAGTATCACACAGGAGAGGATTAGAAACAATGCTCAGTAGACAGTATCACACAGGAGAGGATTAGATACACGGCTCAGCAGACAGTATCACACAGGAGAGGATTAGATACACGGCTCAGCAGATGGTATCACACAGGAGAGGATTAGAGATACAGCTCAGCAGACAGTATCACACAGGAGAGGATTAGATACACGGCTCAGCAGACAGTATGACACAGGAGAGGATTAGATACACGGCTCAGCAGACAGTATGACACAGGAGAGGATTAGATACACGGCTCAGCAGACAGTATCACACAGGAGATGATTAGAGATACAGCTCAGCAGACAGTATCACACAGGAGAGGATTAGATACACGGCTCAGCAGACAGTATGACACAGGAGAGGATTAGATACATGGCTCAGCAGACAGTATCACACAGGAGAGGATTAGATACACAGCTCAGCAGACAGTATCACACAGGAGAGGATTAGATACACGGCTCAGCAGACAGTATGACACAGGAGAGGATTAGATACACGGCTCAGCAGACAGTATCATACAGGGTAGGATTAGATACACAGCTCAGCAGACAGTATCACACCGGATAGGATTAGATACACAGCTCAGCAGACAGTATCACACCGGATAGGATTAGATACACAGCTCAGCAGACAGTATCACACCGAATAGTATTAGATACACAGCTCAGCAGACAGTATCACACCGAATAGGATTAGATACACAGCTCAGCAGACAGTATCACACAGGAGAAGATTAGATATACAGCTCAGCAGACAGTATCACACAGGAGAGGATTAGAAACACTGCTCAGCAGACAGTATCACACAGGAGAGGATTAGATACAATGCTCAGTAGACAGTATCACACAGGAGAGAATTAGATACACGGCTCAGCAGACAGTATCACACAGGAGAGGATTAGATACACGGCTCAGCAGACAGTATCACACAGGAGAGGATTAGATACACGGCTCAGCAGATGGTATCACACAGGAGAGGATTAGAGATACAGCTCAGCAGACAGTATCACATAGGACAGGATTAGATACACAGTTCATCAGACAGTATCACACAGGAGTGGATTAGATACACGGCTCAGCAGACAGTATCACGAAAGATAGGATTAGATACACAGTTCATCAGACAGTATCACACAGGAGACGATTAGATACACAGCTCAGCAGACAGTATCACACATTACATGATTAGATACACAGCTCAGCAGACAGTATCACACAGGATGGGATTAGATACACGGCTCAGCAGACAGTATCACACAGGCGAGGATTAGATACACAGCTCAGCAGACAGTAACGCCCAGGAGAGGATTAGATACACAGCTTAGCAGACAGTATCACACAGGATAGGATTAGATACACTGCTCTGCAGATAGTATCACACAGGATAGGATTAGATACACAGCTCAGCAGACAGTATCACACAGGAGAGGATTAGATACACGGCTCAGCAGACAGTATCACACAGGAGAGGATTAGACACACAGCTCAGCAGACAGTATCACACAGGAGAGGATTAGATACACAGCTCAGCAGACAGTATCACACAGGAGAGGATTAGATACACGGCTCAGCAGACAGTATCACACAGGAGAGGATTAGACACACAGCTCAGCAGACAGTATCACACAGGAGAGGATTAGATACATAGCTCAGCAGACGGTATCACACAGGACAGGTTTAGATATACAGCTCAGCAGACAGTATCACACAGTAGGGGATTAGATACACAGCTCAGCAGACAGTACCACACAGTATAAGATTAGATACACTGCTCAGCAGACAGTATCACACAGGAGAGGATTAGATACACAGCTCAGCAGACAGTATCACACAGGAGGGGATTAGATACACAGCTCAGCAGACAGTATCACACAGTATAAGATTAGATACACTGCTCAGCAGACTATCACACAGCATATAATTAGATACACGGCTCAGCAGACAGTATCACACAGGAGAGGATTAGATACACAGCTCAGCAGACAGTATCACACAGGAGGGGATTAGATACACAGCTCAGGAGACAGTATCACACAGTATAAGATTAGATACACTGCTCAGCAGACAGTATCACACAGGAGAGGATTAGATACACAGCTCAGCAGACAGTATCGCACAGGAAAGGATTAGACACACTGCTCAGCAGACGGTATCGCACAGTAGAGGATTAGATACACGGCTCAGCAGACAGTATCGCACAGGAGAGGATTAGATACACAGCTCAGCAGACAGTATCACACAGGAAAGGATTAGATACATAGCTCAGCAGACGGTATCACACAGGACAGGATTAGATGCACAGCTCAGCAGACAGTATCACACAGGAGAGGATTAGATACACAGCTCAGCTGACAGTATCACATAGGACAGGATTAGATACACAGTTCATCAGACAGTATCACACAGGAGAGGATTAGATACACAGCTCAGCAGACAGTAACGCACAGGAGAGGATTAGATACACAGCTCAGCACACAGTATCACACAGGAGAGGATTAGATACACGGCTCAGCAGACAGTATCACACAGGAGAGGATTAGATACACAGCTCAGCAGACAGTATCACACAGGATAGGATTAGATACACTGCTCAGCAGATGGTATTACACAGGATAGGATTAGATACACAGCTCAGCAGACAGTATCACACAGGATAGGATTAGATACACGGCTCAGCAGACATTATCACACAGGAGATGATTAGATACACAGCATAGGATTAGATACACTTCTCAGCAGACAGAATCACACAGGAGGGGATTAGATACACAGCTCAGCAGACAGTATCACACAGGAGAGGATTAGATACACAGCTCAGCAGACAGTATCACACAGGACAGGATTAGATGCATAGCTCAGCAGACGGTATCACACAGGACAAGATTAGATACACAGCTCAGCAGACAGTATCACACAGGACAGGATTAGATGCATAGCTCAGCAGACGGTATCACACAGGACAAGATTAGATACACAGCTCAGCAGACAGTATCACAAAGGAGAGGATTAGATAAACAGCTCAGCAGACAGTATCACACAGGAGAGGATTAGATACACAGCTCAGCAGACAGTATCACACAGGAGAGGATTAGATACACAGTTCATCAGACAGTATCACACAGGAGTGGATTAGATACACGGCTCAGCAGACAGTATTGCACAGGGCGGGATTAGATACACGACTCAGCAGATGGTATCACACAAGATAGGATTAGATACACAGTTCATCAGACAGTATCACACAGGATAGGATAAGATACACATCTCAGCACACAGTATCACACAGGAGAGGATTAGATACACGGCTCAGCAGACAGAGTCACACAGGAGAGGATTAGATACACAGCTCATCAGACAGTATCACACAGGAGAGGATTAGATACACAGCTCAGCAGACAGTATCACACAGGAGAGGATTAGATACACAGCTCAGCAGACAGTATCACACAAGAGAAGATTAGATACACAGCTCAGCAGACAGTATCACACAGTATAAGATTAGATACACAGCTCAGCAGACAGTATCACACCGAATAGGATTAGATACACAGCTCAGCAGACAGTATCACACAGGAGAAGATTAGATACACAGCTCAGCAGACAGTATCACACAGGAGAGGATTAGATACATAGCTCAGCAGACAGTATCACACAGGAGAGGATTAGATACAATGCTCAGTAGACAGTATCAAACAGGAGAGGATTAGATACACAGCTCAGCAGACAGTATCACACAGGAGAGGATTAGATACACGGCTCAGCAGACAGTATCACACAGGAGAGGATTAGATACACAGCTCAGCAGACAGTATCACACAGGAGAGGATTAGATACACAGTTCATCAGACAGTATCACACAGGAGTGGATTAGATACACGGCTCAGCAGACAGTATCGCACAGGGCGGGATTAGATACACGACTCAGCAGATGGTATCACACAAGATAGGATTAGATACACAGTTCATCAGACAGTATCACACAGGATAGGATAAGATACACATCTCAGCACACAGTATCACACAGGAGAGGATTAGATACACGGCTCAGCAGACAGAGTCACACAGGAGAGGATTAGATACACAGCTCATCAGACAGTATCACACAGGAGAGGATTAGATACACAGCTCAGGAGACAGTATCACACAGGAGAGGATTAGATACACAGCTCAGCAGACAGTATCACACCGAATAGGATTAGATACACAGCTCAGCAGACAGTATCACACAGGAGAAGATTAGATACACAGCTCAGCAGACAGTATCACACAGGAGAGGATTAGATACATAGCTCAGCAGACAGTATCACACAGGAGAGGATTAGATACAATGCTCAGTAGACAGTATCACACAGGAGAGGATTAGATACGCAGCTCAGCTGACAGTATCACACAGGAGAGGATTAGATACACGGCTCAGCAGACAGTATCACACAGGAGAGGATTAGATACACGGCTCAGCAGACAGTATCACACAGGAGAGGATTAGATACACAGCTCAGCTGACAGTATCACACAGGAGAGGATTAGATACACGGCTCAGCAGACAGTATCACACAGGAGAGGATTAGATACACGGCTCAGCAGACAGTATCACACAGGAGAGGATTAGATACACGGCTCAGCAGATGGTATCACACAGGAGAGGATTAGAAATACACAGCTCAGCAGATGGTATCACACAGGATAGGATTAGATACACTGCTCAGCAGACAGTATGACACAGGAGAGGATTAGATACACGGCTCAGCAGACAGTATGACACAGGCGAGGATTAGATACACGGCTCAGCAGACAGTATCACACAGGAGAGGATTAGATACACAGCTCAGCAGACAGTATCACACAGGAGAGGATTAGATACACAGCTCAGCAGACAGTATCACATAGGAGAGGATTAGATACACGGCTCAGCAGACAGTATGACACAGGAGAGGATTAGATACACGGCTCAGCAGACAGTATCATACAGGGTAGGATTAGATACACAGCTCAGCAGACAGTATCACACCGGATAGGATTAGATACACAGCTTAGCAGACAGTATCACACCGGATAGGATTAGATACACAGCTCAGCAGACAGTATCACACCGAATAGGATTAGATACACAGCTCAGCAGACAGTATCACACCGAATATGATTAGATACACAGCTCAGCAGACAGTATCACACAGGAGAAGATTAGATACACAGCTCAGCAGACAGTATCACAAAGGAGAGGATTAGATACACGGCTCAGCAGACAGTATGACACAGGAGAGGATTAAATACACAGTTCAGCAGACAGTATCACACAGGAGAGGATTAGATACACAGTTCAGCAGACAGTATCACACAGGAGAGGATTAGATACACAGCTCAGCAGACAGTATCACACAGGAGAGGATTAGATACACGGCTCAGCAGACAGTATGACACAGGAGAGGATTAGATAAACGGCTCAGCAGACAGTATCATACAGGGTAGGATTAGATACACAGCTCAGCAGACAGTATCACACAGGAGAGGATTAGATACACGGCTCAGCAGACAGTATCACACAGGACAGGATTAGATAAACAGCTCAGCAGACGGTATCACACAGGACAGGATTAGATACACAGCTCAGCAGACATTATCACACAGGAGAGGATTAGATACATAGCTCAGCAGACATTATCACACAGGAGGGGATTAGATACATACACAGCTCAGCAGACAGTATCACACAGGACAGGATTAGATACATAGCTCAGCAGACGGTATCACACAGGAGAGGATTAGATACACGGCTCAGCAGACAGTATCACACAGGAGGGGATTAGATACACAGCTCAGCAGACAGTACCACACAGTATAAGATTAGATACACTGCTCAGCAGACAGTATCACACAGGAGAGGATTAGATACACAGCTCAGCAGACAGTATCAAACAGGAGGGGATTAGATACACAGCTCAGAAGACAGTATCACACAGTATAAGATTAGATACACTGCTCAGCAGATTAGCACAGCATAGGATTAGATACACGGCTCAGCAGACAGTATCACACAGGAGAGGATTAGATACACAGCTCAGCAGACAGTATCACACAGTATAAGATTAGATGCACTGCTCAGCAGACAGTATCACACAGGAGAGGATTAGATACACAGCTCAGCAGACAGTATCGCACAGGAGAGGATTAGATACACAGCTCAGCAGACGGTATCGCACAGGAGAGGATTAGATACACGGCTCCACAGACAGTATCACACAGGGTAGGATTAGAGATACAGCTCAGCAGACAGTATTACACAGGAAAGGATTAGATACATAGCTCAGCAGACGGTATCACACAGGACAGGATTAGATGCACAGCTCAGCAGACAGTATCACACATTACATGATTAGATACACAGCTCAGCAGACAGTATCACACAGGATGGGATTAGATACACGGCTCAGCAGACAGTATCACACAGGAGAGGATTAGATACACAGCTCAGCAGACAGTATCACACATTACATGATTAGATACACAGCTCAGCAGACAGTATCACACAGGATGGGATTAGATACACGGCTCAGCAGACAGTATCACACAGGAGAGGATTAGATACACAGCTCAGCAGACAGTATCACACAGGATAGGATTAGATACACTGCTCTGCAGATAGTATCACACAGGATAGGATTAGATACACAGCTCAGCAGACAGTATCACACAGGAGAGGATTAGATACACGGCTCAGCAGACAGTATCACACAGGAGAGGATTAGACACACAGCTCAGCAGACAGTATCACACAGGAGAGGATTAGATACATAGCTCAGCAGACGGTATCACACAGGACAGGTTTAGATATACAGCTCAGCAGACAGTATCACACAGTAGGGGATTAGATACACAGCTCAGCAGACAGTACCACACAGTATAAGATTAGATACACTGCTCAGCAGACAATATCACACAGGAGAGGATTAGATACACAGCTCAGCAGACAGTATCACACAGGAGGGGATTAGATACACAGCTCAGCAGACAGTATCACACAGTATAAGATTAGATACACTGCTCAGCAGACTATCACACAGCATATGATTAGATACACGGCTCAGCAGACAGTATCACACAGGAGAGGATTAGATACACAGCTCAGCAGACAGTATCACACAGGAGAGGATTAGATACACAGCTCAGCAGACAGTATCGCACAGGAAAGGATTAGACACACTGCTCAGCAGACGGTATCGCACAGTAGAGGATTAGATACACGGCTCAGCAGACAGTATCGCACAGGAGAGGATTAGATACACAGCTCAGCAGACAGTATCACACAGGAAAGGATTAGATACGTAGCTCAGCAGACGGTATCACACAGGACAGGATTAGATGCACAGCTCAGCAGATAGTATCACACAGGAGAGGATTAGATACACAGCTCAGCAGACAGTAACGCACAGGAGAGGATTAGATACACAGCTCAGCACACAGTATCACACAGGAGAGGATTAGATACACGGCTCAGCAGACAGTATCACACAGGAGAGGATTAGATACACAGCTCAGCAGACAGTATCACACAGGATAGGATTAGATACACTGCTCAGCAGATGGTATTACACAGGATAGGATTAGATACACAGCTCAGCAGACAGTATCACACAGGATAGGATTAGATACACGGCTCAGCAGACATTATCACACAGGAGATGATTAGATACACAGCATAGGATTAGATACACTTCTCAGCAGACAGAATCACACAGGAGGGGATTAGATACACAGCTCAGCAGACAGTATCACAGGATAAGATTAGATACACTGCTCAGCAGACAGTATCACACAGGACAGGATTAGATGCATAGCTCAGCAGACGGTATCACACAGGACAAGATTAGATACACAGCTCAGCAGACAGTATCACAAAGGAGAGGATTAGATAAACAGCTCAGCAGACAGTATCACACAGGAGAGGATTAGATACACAGCTCAGCAGACAGTATCACACAGGAGAGGATTAGATACACAGTTCATCAGACAGTATCACACAGGAGTGGATTAGATACACGTCTCAGCAAACAGTATTGCACAGGGCGGGATTAGATACACGACTCAGCAGATGGTATCACACAAGATAGGATTAGATACACAGTTCATCAGACAGTATCACACAGGATAGGATAAGATACACATCTCAGCACACAGTATCACACAGGAGAGGATTAGATACACGGCTCAGCAGACAGAGTCACACAGGAGAGGATTAGATACACAGCTCATCAGACAGTATCACACAGGAGAGGATTAGATACACAGCTCAGCAGACAGTATCACACAGGAGAGGATTAGATACACAGCTCAGCAGACAGTATCACACAAGAGAAGATTAGATACACAGCTCAGCAGACAGTATCACACAGTATAAGATTAGATACACAGCTCAGCAGACAGTATCACACCGAATAGGATTAGATACACAGCTCAGCAGACAGTATCACACAGGAGAAGATTAGATACACAGCTCAGCAGACAGTATCACACAGGAGAGGATTAGATACATAGCTCAGCAGACAGTATCACACAGGAGAGGATTAGATACAATGCTCAGTAGACAGTATCACACAGGAGAGGATTAGATACACGGCTCAGCAGACAGTATCACACAGGAGAGGATTAGATACACAGCTCAGCAGACAGTATCACACAGGAGAGGATTAGATACACAGTTCATCAGACAGTATCACACAGGAGTGGATTAGATACACGGCTCAGCAGACAGTATCACACAGGATAGGATTAGATATACAGCTCAGCAGACAGTATCACACAGGAGAGGATTAAATACACAGCTCAGCAGACAGTATCACACCGAATAGGATTAGATACACAGCTCAGCAGACAGTATCACATAGGAGAAGATTAGATACACAGCTCAGCAGACAGTATCACACAGGAGAGGATTAGATACATAGCTCAGCAGACAGTATCACACAGGAGAGGATTAGATACAATGCTCAGTAGACAGTATCACACAGGAGAGGATTAGATACGCAGCTCAGCTGACAGTATCACACAGGAGAGGATTAGATACACGGCTCAGCAGACAGTATCACACAGGAGAGGATTAGATACACGGCTCAGCAGACAGTATCACACAGGAGAGGATTAGATACACAGCTCAGCTGACAGTATCACACAGGAGAGGATTAGATACACGGCTCAGCAGACAGTATCACACAGGAGAGGATTAGATACACGGCTCAGCAGACAGTATCACACAGGAGAGGATTAGATACACGGCTCAGCAGATGGTATCACACAGGAGAGGATTAGAGATACACAGCTCAGCAGATGGTATCACACAGGATAGGATTAGATACACTGCTCAGCAGACAGTATGACACAGGAGAGGATTAGATACACGGCTCAGCAGACAGTATGACACAGGCGAGGATTAGATACACGGCTCAGCAGACAGTATCACACAGGAGAGGATTAGATACACAGCTCAGCAGACAGTATCACACAGGAGAGGATTAGATACACAGCTCAGCAGACAGTATCACACAGGAGAGGATTAGATACACGGCTCAGCAGACAGTATGACACAGGAGAGGATTAGATACACGGCTCAGCAGACAGTATCATACAGGGTAGGATTAGATACACAGCTCAGCAGACAGTATCACACCGGATAGAATTAGATACACAGCTTAGCAGACAGTATCACACCGGATAGGATTAGATACACAGCTCAGCAGACAGTATCACACCGAATAGGATTAGATACACAGCTCAGCAGACAGTATCACACCGAATAGGATTAGATACACAGCTCAGCAGACAGTATCACACAGGAGAAGATTAGATACACAGCTCAGCAGACAGTATCACACAGGAGAGGATTAGATACACGGCTCAGCAGACAGTATCACACAGCAGAGGATTAGATACACGGCTCAGCAGATGGTATCACACAGGAGAGGATTAGATACACAGCTCAGCAGACAGTATCACACAGGAGAGGATTAGATACACGGCTCAGCAGACAGTATGACACAGGAGAGGATTAGATACACGGCTCAGCAGACAGTATCACACAGGAGAGGATTAGATACACAGCTCAGCAGACAGTATCACACAGGAGAGGATTAGATACACGGCTCAGCAGACAGTATGACACAGGAGAGGATTAGATACACAGCTCAGCAGACAGTATCATACAGGGTAGGATTAGATACACAGCTCAGCAGACAGTATCACACAGGAGAGGATTAGATACACGGCTCAGCAGATAGTATGACACAGGAGAGGATTAGATGCACGGCTCAGCAGACAGTATCACACAGGGCAGGATTAGATACACGGTTCAGCAGACAGTATCACACAGGGTAGGATTAGATACACGGCTCAGCAGACAGTATCACACAGGAGAGGATTAGATACACAGCTCAGCAGACATTATCACACAGGAGAGGATTAGCTACACGGCTCAGCAGACAGTATCACACAGGAAAGGATTAGATACACTGCGCAGCAGATAGTATCACACAGGATAGGATTAGATGCACAGCTCAGCAGACAGTATCACACAGGAGAGGATTAGATACACGGCTCATCAGACAGTATCGCACAGGAGAGGATTAGATACATAGCTCATCAGACAGTATCACACAGGACAGGATTAGATACACAGCTCAGCAGACAGTATCACACAGGAGAGGATTAGATACATAGCTCATCATACAGTATCACACAGGACAGGATTAGATACACGGCTCAGCAGACAGTATCACATAGGAGAGGATTAGATACACAGCTCAGCTGACAGTATCACACAGGAGAGGATTAGATACATAGCTCATCAGACAGTATCACACAGGACAGGATTAGATACACGGCTCAGCAGACAGTATCACACAGGAGAGGATTAGATACACAGCTCAGCTGACAGTATCACACAGGAGAGGATTAGATACACAGCTCAGCAGACAGTATCGCACAGGAGAGGATTAGATACATAGCTAATCAGACAGTATCACACAGGACAGGATTAGATACACAGCTCAGCAGACAGTATCACACAGGAGAGGATTAGATACACAGCTCAGCTGACAGTATCACACAGGAGAGGATTAGATACACAGCTCAGCAGACAGTATCGCACAGGAGAGGATTAGATACACAGCTCAGCAGCCGGTATCACACAGGAGAGGATTAGATACACTGCTCAGCAGACGGTATCACACAGGAGAGGATTAGATACACGGTTGAGCAGACAGTATCACACAGGGTAGGATTAGAGATACAGCTCAGCAGACAGTATTACACAGCATAGGATTAGATACACAGCTCAGCAGACAGTATCACACAGCATAGGATTAGATACACAGCACAGCAGTCAGTATCACACAGGAGAGGATTTGATACACAGCTCAGCAGACAGTATCACACAGGAGAGGATTAGATACACAGCTCAGCTGACAATATCACACAGGAGAGGATTAGATACACAGCTCAGCAGACAGTATCACACAGGATAGGATTATATACATGGCTCAGCAGACAGTATCACACAGGATAGGCTTAGATACACAGCTCACCTGACAGTATCACACAGTAGAGGATTATATACATGGCTCAGCAGACAGTATCACACAGGATAGGCTTAGATACACAGCTCAGCAGGCAGTATCACACAGGAAAGGATTAGATACACAGCTCAGCAAACAGTATCACACAGGAGAGGATTAGATACACAGCTCAGCAGACAGTATCACACAGGAAAGGATTAGATACACAGCTCAGCAGATGGTATCACACAGGATAGGATTAGATACACAACTCAGATGACAGTATCACAGAGCACAGGATTAGATACAAAGCTCAGCAGATAGTATCACACAGGAGTGGATTAGATACACGGCTCAGCAGACAGTATCGCACAGGGCGGGATTAGATACACGGCTCAGCAGACAGTATCACACAGGATAGGATTAGATACACTGCTCAGCAGATAGTATCACACAGGATAGGATTAGATGCACAGCTCAGCAGACAGTATCACACAGGAGAGGATTAGATACACAGCTCAGCAGAGAATATCGCACAGGAGAGGATTAGATACATAGCTCAGCGGACTGTATCACACAGGACAGGATTAGATACACAGCTCAGCAGACAGTATCACACAGGAGAGGATTAGATACACGGCTCAGCAGACATTATCACACAGGAGAGGAGTAGATACACAGCTCAGCAGATGGTATCACACAGGAGAGGATTAGATACACTGCTCAGCAGATGGTATCACACAGGATATGATTAGATACAGGGCTCAGCAGACAGTATCACACAGGAGAGGATTAGTTACACGGCTCAGCAGATGGTATCACACAGGAGAGGATTAGATACACAGCTCAGCAGACAGTATCACACAGGGCAGGATTAGATACACGGTTCAGCAGACAGTATCACACAGGGTAGTGTGATGAAAGCCAGCCGGTGGGTGCAGCTCTCTGGCGCCCCCTTACCTCTCAGGTCAGTCAAGGTACTGCACCTAGAGAAAGTAGTGCCAGGAAGCTGCAACCAGCGCAGGGAACACGGTAGTGTGTTATCCCTTCAACGTCACTACACAGCACAACTCGCTAGCGCCCTCTTAGCCTCAGGTCAGTCAAGGAACTGCACCTAGGATAAGCGGTCGCCAGGGAGACTGTCCTGTAACCTACTGGGTATCGGGGCCCTCTGTAGTGAGGGCGGTATATATATCTTCCTTGGCCGCGCCAGGAATATATATATCTGAACCTCCGACCGTCACTACCAGCCTTCCCCAATCCCCAGTTGGTATGCTGCCACCAGTCCCTATTTTAGATATACGCCCAGTCCGTGAATGGGCCTATATCGGGTCAGGAACCAACCCTGGGTAGCGTTTTTGGCTTGAGCCGAGCTCACACGGACGTGCGTTCGTTATGCAGAATAAAAGGCAGGCCCACAATTACTTGAGGTAATTGATTATAATAATACACTAGATACACGATATACAACTAAATATACACAGGTATAAGGTCAGGCTAAACTATACAACAATGGAATACAACACACAGAATCACCACAGCATATCAGTTACCGGTTTCTTGATTTTCTTGTGACGCAGGGAGAGGATTCTGCGATCGCAGGCACGGTTCTTTGTTACAGGCTGAGGCCTACCACCGCATGGTCAAACTGCTCCTCCCCTTGGTGGCCTCAGCTGGTGCTCAGATGTTCAGCACACCACTCTTGGGTCAAGACTGACTTATCTCTTGTCTGTCCTGCTATCTTACCTGCCCCGTCCCGCCCACTGCTGGTGAGGTCAGCTGGCTCAGTCTCCACCCTCAGGTCTAACTTCGATCAGAAGCCCAAATTCTATGGAACCCAATAACTTCTTCTGGGATGGTCTCATGATACCCCCAGGGGTTCCCATGGATTCGGGCCGCCGTAACCGACCTTTTGATATCAATTATGATACCATACGGTCCTCAGGAATGGCTCCGCGCTATATCTTGGCTTCCAGAGCACGTACAAACGTCTACCGCGGAGGCTTGTGTGCGCAATGGCTCCGGGACGCCGTGATATTTTTTTATTGGCCCATCCCACGCAACATGCGTGTACTATTCATGTTTCTATATCTTATGCCTCCATGCTTGTGACAGACAAAGAAACTAGTCCTATGGGACAAATGGTCAGGTACAGATAGACGAAGCACCCCCCCCTGCTGGCTGTGTTTCCTCTCGAAGTCTTTGAAGCTCCTAGCATTCAAGTGTTAAGTAGGCTTCTTATCTTACAGGAGCCTGGATGGGGGGAAACTATCTAGTTGACGTTTTAACAGAAGGTCCCAAGGGTGGGGGCTGCTGAAGTGTGGCCATCCCTGGATATGATTTATCATTACCAAGATGGCGGCTACAGGTTCATCACACCTCCCCCTATACGAGGGCGCGAGGGGGTAGCACATTCCTGTGTTCCCCCGTGCGTCCTTCTGCACCCTCCCCTTGCCGGGATAACCCGTCAGCGTTACCGTGGTCACGGCCTCTTCTGTGGCGAATGGAGAAGTGGTACTGCTGGAGAGCGAGGCTCCAGCGTAGCAACCTGCCATTCGACCCAGAGACCGTGTGTAACCAGCTGAGGGGGTTGTGGTCCGTCTCCACGGTGAAATGGCTCCCGTACAAGTAGGGCTGCAGACGCTGCAGGGCCCATACAATTGCCAGGCATTCTTTTTCCACCGTGGAGTAAGCCACCTCCCGGGGCAGTAGCTTCCTGCTCAGGTACAAGACAGGATGTTCCTGGCCTGTCGTGTTGACCTGACTTAGCACAGCACCGAGGCCAAAGTCACTGGCGTCGGTCTGTACCACAAACGGCCGGTCGAAGTCGGCAGCTTGCAGTACAGGGGAGCTACTTAGGGCGGCCTTGAGTGCCCCGAAAGCTGTCTCGCAGGCGACTGTCCAGTCGACTGCGACGGGCAGCTTCTTCTTGGTGAGGTCCGTCAGGGGCTTGGCCAGGGTGCTATAGTGTGGGACGAACCTCCTATAGTACCCGGCGGTCCCCAAGAAGGACATCACCTGCTTTTTGGTCCTAGGAGTGGGCCAGGATGCGATGGCATCCACTTTCCCCGGTTCTGGCTTCAGAACCCCCCCGCCTACCCGGTGACCCAGGTAGAGGACCTCACTCATGCCCAGCTGGCACTTTTCCGGCTTGATGGTCAAGCCTGCCCGGTGGATCCGACCGAGCACCTGCCGCAGGTGCTCTAGGTGATCCTCCCAAGTGGGACTGAAGACTGCAATATCGTCCAAGTACGCAGCCGCGTACCCTTCAAGTCCCTCAAGCAGCGTATTGACCATCCGCTGAAAAGTGGCAGGGGCATTCTTCATGCCGAATGGCATCACTGTGGACTCGTACAGTCCAAAAGGGGTGATAAAGGCAGAGCGTTCCCTTGCCGCGGGGGTCAGAGGAATCTGCCAGTACCCCCGGCTCAGATCCATGATGGTCAGGTACTTAGCCCCGGCCATCCGATCGAGCAGGTCATCGATGCGTGGTATGGGGAACGCATCGGTGGCCGTTACAGCGTTGAGCCCCCGGTAGTCCACGCAGAACCGTGTAGTTCGGTCCTTCTTTGGTACGAGGACTACAGGCGAGGCCCACGCGCTGCTGGATGCCTGGATCACCCCCAGCTTCAGCATCTCGTCTATCTCTTGGCGCATGTTTCCCTGCACCTCGAAAGAGACCCGATATGCTGAACGCCGGATCGGCGGGTGATCGCCAGTGTCCACGTCGTGGACAGCCATCTCAGTCCTTCCGGGCAGGCTGCTGAACAGCCCCCGGAAGGGGTGCAGGGTGGTCCCCAGCTGGGACCGTTGGTCCTCCGTGAGCTGGTGGCCAACCCCCACATCCTCGATGGACCCACCCGCCTTGGCTTGGGTGAGCAGATCCAGGAGGGTTTCTACCTCTCCTTCCTCGGGAAGGTTGCACACTGGGTGGGCAGTCGCTTCCCGCTCATGATGAGCCTTCATCATGTTCACGTGGAAGGCCTTCCTCCTTCCACGGGCGTGATCCAGGGTGACCAGATAGGTGACGGCATTGAGTTTCTGGTGCACGAAGTAGGGACCTTCCCAGGCTGCCTGAAGCTTGTTCTGTGGTACGGGGACCAGTACCCACACCTTTTGACCCACCTGGTAGGTCCTCTCACAAGCATTCTGGTCGTACCACCGCTTCTGGTCGGCCTGGGCCTGGGCCATATTGTCCTGCACCAGCTTTGCCAAGGCCATCATCCTGTCCCGGTGGCGCACGACATACTCGATGACCGACACCTCGGGGGTGGCCAAATCCCCTTCCCATGCTTCCTTCACCAGAGCCAGGGGGCCCCGTACCCGTCGCCCGTACAGGAGCTCAAAGGGGGAGAACCCCGTTGAGGCCTGCGGAACCTCCCGGTAAGCAAATAGGAGGTGTGGGAGGTAACGCTCCCAGTCTCTCCCGTGGGAGTCGACCAACATCTTAAGCATCTGCTTTAAGGTGCCATTGAACCGCTCACACAGGCCATTAGTCTGTGGGTGATACGGGCTGGCCACCAGATGTTGCACCTGCATTTGCTTACAGAGGGACTCCATCAGCCGCGACATGAACTGGGTCCCTCGGTCGGTGAGCATTTCTTGGGGGAAACCCACTCTGGAGAAGATCTCCAGTAAGGCGGTAGCCACCTTGTCGGCCCGAATGGACGACAAAGCTACCGCTTCCGGGTACCGGGTGGCATAGTCCACTACCGTGAGTATGAAGCATTTCCCGGAGTGGCTGGGAGTGGACAGAGGTCCAATAAGATCCACAGCAACCCTCGAGAAAGGCTCTTCGATGATTGGCAGAGTTACCAGTGGGGCTTTGGGGCGCGGCCCCGCCTTCCCCACCCTCTGACAGGTGTCACACGAACGGCAGTAGGCACCCACCGCGGCTCCCATCCCAGGCCAGTAGAAATGCTGAGCTATCCTGGCCTTGGTTTTAGCGATCCCTAGGTGTCCGGCCATCGGAATCTCGTGTGCGATCCGCAACAATTCCGCCCTGAACGGATAGGGTACCACTAACTGTCGGTCCCTGGGCCACGCCTCCGGTGAACCCTGCTGGACCGTTACCCGGTACAGCCGTCCCTGGTCCCAGACCACCCGCTCGCAGTCTGACTCCATGGGAGGCTGTGCCGCCTGTTCCTTGAGAGCTTTCAGGCTGTCGTCTGCTTCCAACGCAGCCTGAAATTCCTGACTTGATGTGGCCAGAATCGACGAAACTGCCACATCCTCTGTCAGCCCCTCCGGGCATGTCACCTGGCCGCTGTCTGACCCGGCAGACACTTGGTCAGAAGTGGGGAAGCCGTCGGACCTCTGCAAGGCTCCTTGGGCTCCGGCGCTCCCACTCCTGGTGACAGCGGCTATGACCGCTGTGACCGTGGGTAGTGCCTGCTTCCCCTCTGTTTCTGACCAAGCCGCCCGATCAGGCAGGCTTCCTAGGCCTTTGGACATCTCGGATGTGGGGAACTCCTGCCCTGGGGTCTTACCTGGCGGCTCCTCTCTTGGGACACCCCCACCTCCCATGGCCTGTTCCTCCCCCTGCAGTGGGCCTATACTCAGCAGCCTGGATACCCCTGGGAGCCCTACACTGCCGGTAGCTGCCCCCCTCTCCATCCCTGAGCTTCCCTCTACAGAATCCTGCCCGCCCCCTCCCTCACCGGAGGACAAGAGGTCACGGCACGCCGGCTGAGCACCTCTGCGGGCATCCCCACACTCCCCACCTGCTTTCACTAACCCTGTTTGTGTTGTGTCTGTGCAGGTGTTACCCTCAGGTTTCACTCCCTCCTCCTCAGCAGGACACACACTACATACAACATGGTTGGCATTAGCAGCAGACAAATCAATACACTCTTGGGGGGCCGAACTTGGGGGTTCAGAGGGTACATACTGCGATACTAGACGCCCCAAGTCGGTCCCTAATAAAACATTTGCGGGAATATTTGGCGTTACTCCCACCTCCCGCATCCCCCTTCCGGCACCCCAGTCCAAATACACCATGGCAACGGGAAGTGCCGGCTCCACGCCTCCAACCCCGGAGACGGAAAGAGTCTTTCCTGGTACCAAGTCCTGGGGGGACACCACCTCAGGCCGTACCAGTGTTCGTTCAGCGCCCGTGTCCCGCAGTCCCATGACCGCAGAACGGCCTATGGTGACGGGTTGGATGTTGTCCAGGGACCTACCACCACCCCCTCCCACACACAAAACATTGGGCGCTCTCTGGGACTGGGATGGGGTCTTTTGGCGCTGGGGACACTCAGCCCTAAAGTGTCCTGGTTTGTTGCATAGATGACAACGTCTTACGTCTGGTCCTTGCCTGGAGAGGGCAACAGGGGGATACACCCCTTGTGTTCTAGGGGCCGGGGAAACAGGGGCATGACTGGGCTTACCCCCTCTCCAGGTGCTGCTGGCAGACTTCTTCAGCTCAGGCGCCCTGTTATTGGCATACTCGTCTGCCAGGGCGGCTGTAGCAGAAGCCCCTGTTGGTTTTCGGTCACGGAGGAACTGTCGGAGGTCCTCTGGGCAGTTCCACAAGAACTGCTCCGTGACGAACAGTTCCTGGACCTCCTGGCGGGTAGTAAGCGCTAGACCCGAGGTCCAGTGCTCTGCGGCTCTCAACAGCGCCCGCATATGATCGGTCCAGGTGTCCTTGGGGCCACGCAGCAGGCTCCGGAACTTCTGGCGGTACGACTCGGGAGTGAGGTTGTACTGCCGGATCAGGGCCCGCTTGATGCAGTCGTAGTTCTGTACCTCCCCGGCAGGTAAGTCCCCCAAGGCATCCAGGGACTTACCCCTCAAACGGGGGGTCAGGTATCTGGCCCACTGATCCCGGGCCAGATGGTGCTGAAGACAGGTCCGTTCAAATGCCACCAGAAAGGAGTCCAGGTCCCCATCCTTCTCCAGTAGAGGGAAGTCCTCAGCTCGGACTTTGGACGACTTGGTCTCCTGATGGGTTGGTTGCTCTAGCGGAAGCCCCCGCTGGGCCAGGTCCAGTTGGTGCTGGCGCTCCGCAGCTCGCTCTGCACGCTCCGCAGCCTCCCGGCGCTCCGCAGCTTCGCGCTCCTCCTCCGCTGCCTTCTCTGATGCTGCCAGGAGGGTTTTGTAGACGGCATCGCCATGAGACTGGAGACTTGCCATAGCCGCTTGTAAAAGGGCTTGTGATCTGGACAGGCTGGGCTGGGTAGGTGGTGGGCAGCCCACTGCGGGACCGTATACTGGGGACTGGCTCCCTGAGGTGCCCGGGCTGGACTCCTCCTCGCCATGAGTAACAATGTCCTCCCCTCCTGCCACACGGACCGTAGCATTAGCCTCCTGCAGGGTCTTGCTCCTGGTGCCGTCTGCCATCTTGGTAACCGACACCGCTGCAACCCTGAGTTTGCACACACCTTGTTATACTTTTAGCCTGACCGTCTAACGTTGGGCTGACCTTAAGACTCCAGCAGTGGAAGTTACCACTGGCAGTCTTTAGTGCCTGGGAGTAGGGGTCCCACAACACTATTATTCTGCAATCCCACCGCTCTGCCACCAATGATATGAAAGCCAGCCGGTGGGTGCAGCTCTCTGGCGCCCCCTTACCTCTCAGGTCAGTCAAGGTACTGCACCTAGAGAAAGTAGTGCCAGGAAGCTGCAACCAGCGCAGGGAACACGGTAGTGTGTTATCCCTTCAACGTCACTACACAGCACAACTCGCTAGCGCCCTCTTAGCCTCAGGTCAGTCAAGGAACTGCACCTAGGATAAGCGGTCGCCAGGGAGACTGTCCTGTAACCTACTGGGTATCGGGGCCCTCTGTAGTGAGGGCGGTATATATATCTTCCTTGGCCGCGCCAGGAATATATATATCTGAACCTCCGACCGTCACTACCAGCCTTCCCCAATCCCCAGTTGGTATGCTGCCACCAGTCCCTATTTTAGATATACGCCCAGTCCGTGAATGGGCCTATATCGGGTCAGGAACCAACCCTGGGTAGCGTTTTTGGCTTGAGCCGAGCTCACACGGACGTGCGTTCGTTATGCAGAATAAAAGGCAGGCCCACAATTACTTGAGGTAATTGATTATAATAATACACTAGATACACGATATACAACTAAATATACACAGGTATAAGGTCAGGCTAAACTATACAACAATGGAATACAACACACAGAATCACCACAGCATATCAGTTACCGGTTTCTTGATTTTCTTGTGACGCAGGGAGAGGATTCTGCGATCGCAGGCACGGTTCTTTGTTACAGGCTGAGGCCTACCACCGCATGGTCAAACTGCTCCTCCCCTTGGTGGCCTCAGCTGGTGCTCAGATGTTCAGCACACCACTCTTGGGTCAAGACTGACTTATCTCTTGTCTGTCCTGCTATCTTACCTGCCCCGTCCCGCCCACTGCTGGTGAGGTCAGCTGGCTCAGTCTCCACCCTCAGGTCTAACTTCGATCAGAAGCCCAAATTCTATGGAACCCAATAACTTCTTCTGGGATGGTCTCATGATACCCCCAGGGGTTCCCATGGATTCGGGCCGCCGTAACCGACCTTTTGATATCAATTATGATACCATACGGTCCTCAGGAATGGCTCCGCGCTATATCTTGGCTTCCAGAGCACGTACAAACGTCTACCGCGGAGGCTTGTGTGCGCAATGGCTCCGGGACGCCGTGATATTTTTTTATTGGCCCATCCCACGCAACATGCGTGTACTATTCATGTTTCTATATCTTATGCCTCCATGCTTGTGACAGACAAAGAAACTAGTCCTATGGGACAAATGGTCAGGTACAGATAGACGAAGCACCCCCCCCTGCTGGCTGTGTTTCCTCTCGAAGTCTTTGAAGCTCCTAGCATTCAAGTGTTAAGTAGGCTTCTTATCTTACAGGAGCCTGGATGGGGGGAAACTATCTAGTTGACGTTTTAACAGAAGGTCCCAAGGGTGGGGGCTGCTGAAGTGTGGCCATCCCTGGATATGATTTATCATTACCAAGATGGCGGCTACAGGTTCATCACAGGTAGGATTAGATACACGGCTCAGCAGACAGTATCACACAGGAGAGGATTTGATACACAGCTCAGCAGACAGTATCACACAGGAGAGGATTAGATACACAGCTCAGCAGATGGTATCACACAGGATAGGATTAGATACACTGCTCAGCAGACAGTATCACACAGGGCAGGATTAGATACATGGTTCAGCAGACAGTATCACACAGGGTAGGATTAGGTACACGGCTCAGCAGACAGTATCACACAGGAGAGGATTTGATACACAGCTCAGCAGACAGTATCACACAGGAGAGGATTAGATACACAGCTCAGCAGACAGTATCACACAGGAGAGGATTTGATACACAGCTCAGCAGACAGTATCACACAGCATATGATTAGATACACAGCTCAGCAGACAGTATCACACAGGAGAGGATTAGATACACAGCTCAGCAGATGGTATCACACAGGATAGAATTAGATACACTGCTCAGCAGACAGTATCACACAGGGCAGGATTAGATACACGGTTCAGCAGACAGTATCACACAGGGTAGGATTAGATACACGGCTCAGCAGACAGTATCACACAGGAGAGGATTAGATACACAGCTCAGCAGACAGTATCACACAGGAGAGGATTAGATACACGGCTCAGCAGACAGTATCACACAGGAGAGGATTAGATACACTGCTCAGCAGATAGTATCACACAGGATAGGATTAGATGCACAGCTCAGCAGACAGTATCACACAGGAGAGGATTAGATACACGGCTCATCAGACAGTATCGCACAGGAGAGGATTAGATACATAGCTCATCAGACAGTATCACACAGGACAGGATTAGATACACAGCTCAGCAGACAGTATCACACAGGAGAGGATTAGATACATAGCTCATCAGACAGTATCACACAGGACAGGATTAGATACACGGCTCAGCAGACAGTATCACACAGGAGACGATTAGATACACAGCTCAGCTGACAGTATCACACAGGAGAGGATTAGATACACAGCTCAGCAGACAGTATCGCACAGGAGAGGATTAGATACATAGCTCATCAGACAGCATCACACAGGACAGGATTAGATACACAGCTCAGCAGACAGTATCACACAGGAGAGGATTAGATACACAGCTCAGCTGACAGTATCACACAGGAGAGGATTAGATACACAGCTCAGCAGACAGTATCACACAGGAGAGGATTAGATACACAGCTCAGCAGATAGTATCACACAGGCGTGGATTAGATATACAGCTCAGCAGACAGTATCACACAGGAGTGGATTAGATACACAGCTCAGCAGACAGTATCACACAGGATAGGATTAGATACACAGCTCAGCAGATGGTATCACACAGGATAGGATTAGATACACTGCTCAGCTGATGGTATCACACAGGATAGGATTAGATACACAGCTCAGCAGACAGTATCACACAGGAGAGGATTAGATACACGGCTGAGCAGACAGTATCACACAGGAGAGGATCAGATACACAGCTCAGCTGACAGTATCACACAGGAGTGGATTAGATACACGGCTCAGCAGACAGTATCGCACAGGGCGGGATTAGATACACGACTCAGCAGACAGTATCACACAGGATAGGATTAGATACACAGCTCAGTAGGCAGTATCACACAGGAGAGGATTAGATACACAGCTCATCAGACAGTATCACACAGGAGAGGATTAGATACACAGCTCAGCTGACAGTATCACACAGGAGTGGATTAGATACACGGCTCAGCAGACAGTATCGCACAGGGCGGGATTAGATACACGACTCAGCAGACAGTATCACACAGGATAGGATTAGATACACAGCTCAGTAGACAGTATCACACAGGATAGGATTAGATACACGGCTCAGCAGACAGTATCACACAGGAGAGGATTAGATACACGGCTCAGCAGACAGTATCACACAGGATAGGATTAGACACACAGCTCAGCACACAGTATCACACAGGAGAGGATTAAATACACAGCTCAGCAGACAGTATCACACAGGAGGGGATTAGATACACAGCTCAGCAGACAGTATCACACAGGATAAGATTAGATACACTGCTCTGCGGATAGTATCACACAGGATAGGATTAGATGCACAGCTCAGCAGACAGTATCACACAGGATTAGATACATAGCTCAGCAGACAGTATCACACAGGAGAGGATTAGATACACAGCTCAGCAGACAGTATCACACAGGAGAGGATGAGATACACAGCATAGGTTTAGATACACAGCTCAGCAGACAGTATCTCACAGCATAGGATTAGATACACGGCTCAACAGACAGTATCACACAGGAGGGGATTAGATACACAGCTCAGCAGACAGTATCACACAGGAGGGGATTAGATACACAGCTCAGCAGACAGTATCACACAGGAGCGGATTAGATACACAGCTCAGCAGACAGTATCACACAGGATAAGATTAGATACACAGCTCAGCAGACAGTATTACACAGGAGAGGATTAGATGCACAGCTCAGCAGACAGTATCACACAGGAGAGGATTAGATACGCAGCTCAGCAGACAGTATCTCACAGGAGAGGATTAGATACATGGCTCAGCAGACAGTATCACACAGCATAGGATTAGATACACGGCTCAGCAGACAGTATCACACAGGAGGGGATTAGATACACAGCTGAGGAGACAGTGTCACAAAGGAGAGGATTAGATACACTGCTCAGCATACAGTATCACACAGCATAGAATTAGATACACAGCTCAGCAGGCAGTATTACACAGTATAAGATTAGATACACAGCTCAGCAGACAGTATCACACAGCATAGGATTAGATACACGGCTCAGCAGACAGTATCGCACAGGGCGGGATTAGATACACGGTTCATCAGACAGTATCACACAGGAGAGGATTAGATACACAGATCAGCAGACAGTATCACACAGCATAGGATTAGATACACTGCTCAGCAGACGGTATCACACAGGAGAGAATTAGATACACAGCTCAGCAGACAGTATCACACAGGATTAGATACATAGCTCAGCAGACAGTATCACACAGGAGAGGATGAGATACACAGCATAGGTTTAGATACACAGCTCAGCAGGCAGTATCACACAGCATAGGATTAGATACACGGCTCAACATACAGTATCACACAGGAGGGGATTAGATACACAGCTCAGCAGACAGTATCACACAGGAGGGGATTAGATACACAGCTCAGCAGACAGTATCACACAGGATAAGATTTGATACACAGCTCAGCAGACAGTATTACACAGGAGAGGATTAGATGCACAGCTCAGCAGACAGTATCACACAGGACAGGATTAGATACACAGCTCAGCAGACAGTATCACACAGGAGAGGATTAGATACGCAGCTCAGCAGACAGTATCTCACAGGAGAGGATTAGATACATGGCTCAGCAGACAATATCACACAGCATAGGATTAGATACACGGCTCAGCAGACAGTATCACACAGGAGGGGATTAGATACACAGCTGAGGAGACAGTATCACACAGGAGAGGATTAGATACACTGCTCAGCATACAGTATCACACAGCATAGGATTAGATACACAGCTCAGCAGGCAGTAACACACAGCATAGGATTAGATACACAGCTCAGCAGACAGTATCACACAGCATAGGATTAGATACACGGCTCAGCAGACAGTATCGCACAGCATAGGATTAGATACACGGCTCAGCAGACAGTATCACACAGGACAGGATTAGATACACAGCTCAGCAGACAGTATCACACAGGAGAGGATTAGATACACAGCTCAGCAGACAGTATCACACAGCATAGGATTAGATACACGGCTCAGCAGACAGTATCACACAGGACAGGATTAGATACACAGCTCAGCAGACAGTATCACACAGGAGAGGATTAGATACACAGCTCAGCAGACAGTATCACACAGCGTAGGATTAGATACACAGCTCAGCAGACAGTATCACACAGGAGAGGATTAGATACACAGATCAGCAGACAGTATCACACAGCATAGGATTAGATACACAGCTCAGCAGACAGTATCACACAGGAGTGGATTAGATACACGGCTGAGCAGACAGTATCACACAGGGCGGGATTAGATACACTGCTCAGCAGACAGTATCACACAGGAGAGTATTAGATACACTGCTCAGCAGACAGTATCACACAGGAGAGTATTAGATACACAGCTCAGCAGACAGTATCGCACAGGAGTGGATTAGATACACAGCTCAGCAGACAGTATCACACAGGATAGGATTAGATACACAGCTCAGCAGACAGTATCACACAGGATAGGATTAGATACACAGCTCAGCAGATGGTATCACACAGGATAGGATTAGAAACACTGCTCAGCTGATGGTATCACACAGGATAGGATTAGATGCACAGCTCAGTAGGCAGTATCACACAGGAGAGGATTAGATACACGGCTCAGCAGACAGTATCACACAGGAGAGGATCAGATACACAGCTCAGCTGACAGTATCACACAGGAGTGGATTAGATACACGCCTCAGCAGACAGTATCGCACAGGGCGGGATTAGATACACGACTCAGCAGACAGTATCACACAGGATAGGATTAGATACACAGCTCAGCAGACAGTATCACACAGGAGTGGATTAGATACACGGCTGAGCAGACAGTATCGCACAGGGCGGGATTAGATACACTGCTCAGCAGACAGTATCACACAGGAGAGTATTAGATACACTGCTCAGCAGACAGTATCACACAGGAGAGTATTAGATACACAGCTCAGCAGACGGTATCACACAGGAGAGAATTAGATACACAGCTCAGCAGACGGTATCACACAGGAGAGGATTAGATACATGGCTCAGCAGACAGTGTCACACAGGATAGGATTAGATACACGGCTCAGCAGACAGTATCACACAGGAGAGGATTAGATACACTGTTTAGCAGATAGTATCACACAGGATAGGATTAGATGCACAGCTCAGCAGACAGTATCACACAGGAGAGGATTAGATACACAGCTCAGCTGACAGTATCACACAGGAGAGGATTAGATACACAGCTCAGCAGACAGTATCACACAGGAGAGGATTAGATACACAGCTCAGCAGATAGTATCACACAGGATAGGATTAGATATACAGCTCAGCAGACAGTATCACACAGGAGTGGATTAGATACACAGCTCAGCAGCCGGTATCACACAGGAGAGGATTAGATACACTGCTCAGCAGACGGTATCACACAGGAGAGGATTAGATACACGGTTGAGCAGACAGTATCACACAGGATAGGCTTAGATACACAGCTCACCTGACAGTATCACACAGCATAGGATTAGAGATACAGCTCAGCAGACAGTATTACACAGCATAGGATTAGATACACAGCTCAGCAGACAGTATCACACAGCATAGGATTAGATACACAGCACAGCAGTCAGTATCACACAGGAGAGGATTTGATACACAGCTCAGCAGACAGTATCACACAGGAGAGGATTAGATACACAGCTCAGCTGACAATATCACACAGGAGAGGATTAGATACACAGCTCAGCAGACAGTATCACACAGGATAGGATTATATACATGGCTCAGCAGACAGTATCACACAGGATAGGCTTAGATACACAGCTCACCTGACAGTATCACACAGTAGAGGATTATATACATGGCTCAGCAGACAGTATCACACAGGATAGGCTTAGATACACAGCTCAGCAGACAGTATCACACAGGAAAGGATTAGATACACAGCTCAGCAAACAGTATCACACAGGAGAGGATTAGATACACAGCTCAGCAGACAGTATCACACAGGAAAGGATTAGATACACAGCTCAGCAGATGGTATCACACAGGATAGGATTAGATACACAACTCAGATGACAGTATCACACAGCACAGGATTAGATACAAAGCTCAGCAGATAGTATCACACAGGAGTGGATTAGATACACGGCTCAGCAGACAGTATCGCACAGGGCGGGATTAGATACACGGCTCAGCAGACAGTATCACACAGGATAGGATTAGATACACTGCTCAGCAGATAGTATCACACAGGATAGGATTAGATGCACAGCTCAGCAGACAGTATCACACAGGAGAGGATTAGATACACAGCTCAGCAGAGAATATCGCACAGGAGAGGATTAGATACATAGCTCAGCGGACTGTATCACACAGGACAGGATTAGATACACAGCTCAGCAGACAGTATCACACAGGAGAGGATTAGATACACGGCTCAGCAGACATTATCACACAGGAGAGGAGTAGATACACAGCTCAGCAGATGGTATCACACAGGAGAGGATTAGATACACTGCTCAGCAGATGGTATCACACAGGATATGATTAGATACAGGGCTCAGCAGACAGTATCACACAGGAGAGGATTAGTTACACGGCTCAGCAGATGGTATCACACAGGAGAGGATTAGATACACAGCTCAGCAGACAGTATCACACAGGGCAGGATTAGATACACGGTTCAGCAGACAGTATCACACAGGGTAGGATTAGATACACGGCTCAGCAGACAGTATCACACAGGAGAGGATTTGATACACAGCTCAGCAGACAGTATCACACAGGAGAGGATTAGATACACAGCTCAGCAGATGGTATCACACAGGATAGGATTAGATACACTGCTCAGCAGACAGTATCACACAGGGCAGGATTAGATACATGGTTCAGCAGACAGTATCACACAGGGTAGGATTAGATACACGGCTCAGCAGACAGTATCACACAGGAGAGGATTTGATACACAGCTCAGCAGACAGTATCACACAGGAGAGGATTAGATACACAGCTCAGCAGACAGTATCACACAGGAGAGGATTTGATACACAGCTCAGCAGACAGTATCACACAGCATAGGATTAGATACACAGCTCAGCAGACAGTATCACACAGGAGAGGATTAGATACACAGCTCAGCAGATGGTATCACACAGGATAGAATTAGATACACTGCTCAGCAGACAGTATCACACAGGGCAGGATTAGATACACGGTTCAGCAGACAGTATCACACAGGGTAGGATTAGATACACGGCTCAGCAGACAGTATCACACAGGAGAGGATTAGATACACAGCTCAGCAGACAGTATCACACAGGAGAGGATTAGATACACGGCTCAGCAGACATTATCACACAGGAGAGGATTAGATACACTGCTCAGCAGATAGTATCACACAGGATAGGATTAGATGCACAGCTCAGCAGACAGTATCACACAGGAGAGGATTAGATACACGGCTCATCAGACAGTATCGCACAGGAGAGGATTAGATACATAGCTCATCAGACAGTATCACACAGGACAGGATTAGATACACAGCTCAGCAGACAGTATCACACAGGAGAGGATTAGATACATAGCTCATCAGACAGTATCACACAGGACAGGATTAGATACACGGCTCAGCAGACAGTATCACACAGGAGACGATTAGATACACAGCTCAGCTGACAGTATCACACAGGAGAGGATAAGATACACAGCTCAGCAGACAGTATCGCACAGGAGAGGATTAGATACATAGCTCATCAGACAGCATCACACAGGACAGGATTAGATACACAGCTCAGCAGACAGTATCACACAGGAGAGGATTAGATACACGGCTCAGCAGACAGTATCACACAGGAGAGGATTAGATACACAGCTCAGCAGACAGTATCACACAGGAGAGGATCAGATACACAGCTCAGCTGACAGTATCACACAGGAGTGGATTAGATACACGGCTCAGCAGACAGTATCGCACAGGGCGGGATTAGATACACGACTCAGCAGACAGTATCACACAGGATAGGATTAGATACACAGCTCAGTAGGCAGTATCACACAGGAGAGGATTAGATACACAGCTCATCAGACAGTATCACACAGGAGAGGATTAGATACACAGCTCAGCTGACAGTATCACACAGGAGTGGATTAGATACACGGCTCAGCAGACAGTATCGCACAGGGCGGGATTAGATACACGACTCAGCAGACAGTATCACACAGGATAGGATTAGATACACAGCTCAGTAGACAGTATCACACAGGATAGGATTAGATACACGGCTCAGCAGACAGTATCACACAGGAGAGGATTAGATACACGGCTCAGCAGACAGTATCACACAGGATAGGATTAGACACACAGCTCAGCACACAGTATCACACAGGAGAGGATTAAATACACAGCTCAGCAGACAGTATCACACAGGAGGGGATTAGATACACAGCTCAGCAGACAGTATCACACAGGATAAGATTAGATACACTGCTCTGCGGATAGTATCACACAGGATAGGATTAGATGCACAGCTCAGCAGACAGTATCACACAGGATTAGATACATAGCTCAGCAGACAGTATCACACAGGAGAGGATTAGATACACAGCTCAGCAGACAGTATCACACAGGAGAGGATGAGATACACAGCATAGGTTTAGATACACAGCTCAGCAGACAGTATCTCACAGCATAGGATTAGATACACGGCTCAACAGACAGTATCACACAGGAGGGGATTAGATACACAGCTCAGCAGACAGTATCACACAGGAGGGGATTAGATACACAGCTCAGCAGACAGTATCACACAGGAGCGGATTAGATACACAGCTCAGCAGACAGTATCACACAGGATAAGATTAGATACACAGCTCAGCAGACAGTATTACACAGGAGAGGATTAGATGCACAGCTCAGCAGACAGTATCACACAGGACAGGATTAGATACACAGCTCAGCAGACAGTATCACACAGGAGAGGATTAGATACGCAGCTCAGCAGACAGTATCTCACAGGAGAGGATTAGATACATGGCTCAGCAGACAGTATCACACAGCATAGGATTAGATACACGGCTCAGCAGACAGTATCACACAGGAGGGGATTAGATACACAGCTGAGGAGACAGTGTCACAAAGGAGAGGATTAGATACACTGCTCAGCATACAGTATCACACAGCATAGAATTAGATACACAGCTCAGCAGGCAGTATTACACAGTATAAGATTAGATACACAGCTCAGCAGACAGTATCACACAGCATAGGATTAGATACACGGCTCAGCAGACAGTATCGCACAGGGCGGGATTAGATACACGGTTCATCAGACAGTATCACACAGGAGAGGATTAGATACACAGATCAGCAGACAGTATCACACAGCATAGGATTAGATACACTGCTCAGCAGACGGTATCACACAGGAGAGAATTAGATACACAGCTCAGCAGACAGTATCACACAGGATTAGATACATAGCTCAGCAGACAGTATCACACAGGAGAGGATGAGATACACAGCATAGGTTTAGATACACAGCTCAGCAGGCAGTATCACACAGCATAGGATTAGATACACGGCTCAACATACAGTATCACACAGGAGGGGATTAGATACACAGCTCAGCAGACAGTATCACACAGGAGGGGATTAGATACACAGCTCAGCAGACAGTATCACACAGGATAAGATTTGATACACAGCTCAGCAGACAGTATTACACAGGAGAGGATTAGATGCACAGCTCAGCAGACAGTATCACACAGGACAGGATTAGATACACAGCTCAGCAGACAGTATCACACAGGAGAGGATTAGATACGCAGCTCAGCAGACAGTATCTCACAGGAGAGGATTAGATACATGGCTCAGCAGACAGTATCACACAGCATAGGATTAGATACACGGCTCAGCAGACAGTATCACACAGGAGGGGATTAGATACACAGCTGAGGAGACAGTATCACACAGGAGAGGATTAGATACACTGCTCAGCATACAGTATCACACAGCATAGGATTAGATACACAGCTCAGCAGGTAGTAACACACAGCATAGGATTAGATACACAGCTCAGCAGACAGTATCACACAGCATAGGATTAGATACACAGCTCAGCAGACAGTATCGCACAGCATAGGATTAGATACACGGCTCAGCAGACAGTATCACACAGGACAGGATTAGATACACAGCTCAGCAGACAGTATCACACAGGAGAGGATTAGATACACAGCTCAGCAGACAGTATCACACAGCATAGGATTAGATACACGGCTCAGCAGACAGTATCACACAGGACAGGATTAGATACACAGCTCAGCAGACAGTATCACACAGGAGAGGATTAGATACACAGCTCAGCAGACAGTATCACACAGCGTAGGATTAGATACACAGCTCAGCAGACAGTATCACACAGGAGAGGATTAGATACACAGATCAGCAGACAGTATCACACAGCATAGGATTAGATACACAGCTCAGCAGACAGTATCACACAGGAGTGGATTAGATACACGGCTGAGCAGACAGTATCGCACAGGGCGGGATTAGATACACTGCTCAGCAGACAGTATCACACAGGAGAGTATTAGATACACTGCTCAGCAGACAGTATCACACAGGAGAGTATTAGATACACAGCTCAGCAGACAGTATCGCACAGGAGTGGATTAGATACACAGCTCAGCAGACAGTATCACACAGGATAGGATTAGATACACAGCTCAGCAGACAGTATCACACAGGATAGGATTAGATACACAGCTCAGCAGATGGTATCACACAGGATAGGATTAGAAACACTGCTCAGCTGATGGTATCACACAGGATAGGATTAGATGCACAGCTCAGTAGGCAGTATCACACAGGAGAGGATTAGATACACGGCTCAGCAGACAGTATCACACAGGAGAGGATCAGATACACAGCTCAGCTGACAGTATCACACAGGAGTGGATTAGATACACGCCTCAGCAGACAGTATCGCACAGGGCGGGATTAGATACACGACTCAGCAGACAGTATCACACAGGATAGGATTAGATACACAGCTCAGCAGACAGTATCACACAGGAGTGGATTAGATACACGGCTGAGCAGACAGTATCGCACAGGGCGGGATTAGATACACTGCTCAGCAGACAGTATCACACAGGAGAGTATTAGATACACTGCTCAGCAGACAGTATCACACAGGAGAGTATTAGATACACAGCTCAGCAGACGGTATCACACAGGAGAGAATTAGATACACAGCTCAGCAGACGGTATCACACAGGAGAGGATTAGATACATGGCTCAGCAGACAGTGTCACACAGGATAGGATTAGATACACGGCTCAGCAGACAGTATCACACAGGAGAGGATTAGATACACTGTTTAGCAGATAGTATCACACAGGATAGGATTAGATGCACAGCTCAGCAGACAGTATCACACAGGACAGGATTAGATACACAGCTCAGCAGACAGTATCACACAGGATAGGATTAGATACACTGCTCAGCAGACAGTATCACTGTACAGGATTTGATACACAGCTCAGCAGACAGTATCACACAGCATAGGATTAGATACACAGCTCAGCAGACAGTATCACACGGGAGAGGATTAGATACACAGCTCAGCAGATGGTCTCACACAGGATAGAATTAGATACACTGCTCAGCAGACAGTATCACACAGGGCAGGATTAGATACACGGTTCAGCAGACAGTATCACACAGGGTAGGATTAGATACACGGCTCAGCAGACAGTATCACACAGGAGAGGATTAGATACACAGCTCAGCAGACAGTATCACACAGGAGAGGATTAGATACACGGCTCAGCAGACAGTATCACACAGGAGAGGATTAGATACACTGCTCAGCAGATAGTATCACACAGGATAGGATTAGATGCACAGCTCAGCAGACAGTATCACACAGGATAGGATTAGATGCACAGCTCAGCAGACAGTATCACACAGGACAGGATTAGATACACAGCTCAGCTGACAGTATCACACATTAGAGGATTAGATACACAGCTCAGCAGACAGTATCACACAGGAGAGGATTAGATACACAGCTCAGCAGATAGTATCACACAGGATAGGATTAGATATACAGCTCAGCAGACAGTATCACACAGGAGTGGATTAGATACACAGCTCAGCAGACAGTATCACACAGGAGACGATTAGATACACAGCTCAGCTGACAGTATCACACAGGAGAGGATTAGATACACAGCTCAGCAGACAGTATCACACAGGAGAAGATTTGATACACAGCTCAGCTGACAGTATCACACAGGAGACGATTAGATGCACAGCTCAGCTGACAGTATCACACAGGAGAGGATTAGATACACAGCTCAGCAGATAGTATCACACAGGATAGGATTAGATATACAGCTCAGCAGACAGTATCACACAGGAGTGGATTAGATACACAGCTCAGCAGACAGTATCACACAGGAGACGATTAGATACACAGCTCAGCTGACAGTATCACACAGGAGAGGATTAGATACACAGCTCAGCAGACAGTATCGCACAGGAGAGGATTAGATACATAGCTCATCAGACAGTATCACACAGGACAGGATTAGATACACAGCTCAGCAGACAGTATCACACAGGAGAGGATTAGATACACAGCTCAGCTGACAGTATCACACAGGAGGGGATTAGATACACAGCTCAGCAGACAGTATCACACAGGAGCGGATTAGATACACAGCTCAGCAGACAGTATCACACAGGATAAGATTAGATACACAGCTCAGCAGACAGTATTACACAGGAGAGGATTAGATGCACAGCTCAGCAGACAGTATCACACAGGACAGGATTAGATACACAGCTCAGCAGACAGTATCACACAGGAGAGGATTAGATACGCAGCTCAGCAGACAGTATCTCACAGGAGAGGATTAGATACATGGCTCAGCAGACAGTATCACACAGCATAGGATTAGATACACGGCTCAGCAGACAGTATCACACAGGAGGGGATTAGATACACAGCTGAGGAGACAGTGTCACAAAGGAGAGGATTAGATACACTGCTCAGCATACAGTATCACACAGCATAGAATTAGATACACAGCTCAGCAGGCAGTATTACACAGTATAAGATTAGATACACAGCTCAGCAGACAGTATCACACAGCATAGGATTAGATACACGGCTCAGCAGACAGTATCGCACAGGGCGGGATTAGATACACGGTTCATCAGACAGTATCACACAGGAGAGGATTAGATACACAGATCAGCAGACAGTATCACACAGCATAGGATTAGATACACTGCTCAGCAGACGGTATCACACAGGAGAGAATTAGATACACAGCTCAGCAGACAGTATCACACAGGATTAGATACATAGCTCAGCAGACAGTATCACACAGGAGAGGATGAGATACACAGCATAGGTTTAGATACACAGCTCAGCAGGCAGTATCACACAGCATAGGATTAGATACACGGCTCAACATACAGTATCACACAGGAGGGGATTAGATACACAGCTCAGCAGACAGTATCACACAGGAGGGGATTAGATACACAGCTCAGCAGACAGTATCACACAGGATAAGATTTGATACACAGCTCAGCAGACAGTATTACACAGGAGAGGATTAGATGCACAGCTCAGCAGACAGTATCACACAGGACAGGATTAGATACACAGCTCAGCAGACAGTATCACACAGGAGAGGATTAGATATGCAGCTCAGCAGACAGTATCTCACAGGAGAGGATTAGATACATGGCTCAGCAGACAGTATCACACAGCATAGGATTAGATACACGGCTCAGCAGACAGTATCACACAGGAGGGGATTAGATACACAGCTGAGGAGACAGTATCACACAGGAGAGGATTAGATACACTGCTCAGCATACAGTATCACACAGCATAGGATTAGATACACAGCTCAGCAGGCAGTAACACACAGCATAGGATTAGATACACAGCTCAGCAGACAGTATCACACAGCATAGGATTAGATACACAGCTCAGCAGACAGTATCGCACAGCATAGGATTAGATACACGGCTCAACAGACAGTATCACACAGGACAGGATTAGATACACAGCTCAGCAGACAGTATCACACAGGAGAGGATTAGATACACAGCTCAGCAGACAGTATCACACAGCATAGGATTAGATACACGGCTCAGCAGACAGTATCACACAGGACAGGATTAGATACACAGCTCAGCAGACAGTATCACACAGGAGAGGATTAGATACACAGCTCAGCAGACAGTATCACACAGCGTAGGATTAGATACACAGCTCAGCAGACAGTATCACACAGGAGAGGATTAGATACACAGATCAGCAGACAGTATCACACAGCATAGGATTAGATACACAGCTCAGCAGACAGTATCACACAGGAGTGGATTAGATACACGGCTGAGCAGACAGTATCGCACAGGGCGGGATTAGATACACTGCTCAGCAGACAGTATCACACAGGAGAGTATTAGATACACTGCTCAGCAGACAGTATCACACAGGAGAGTATTAGATACACAGCTCAGCAGACAGTATCGCACAGGAGTGGATTAGATACACAGCTCAGCAGACAGTATCACACAGGATAGGATTAGATACACAGCTCAGCAGACAGTATCACACAGGATAGGATTAGATACACAGCTCAGCAGATGGTATCACACAGGATAGGATTAGAAACACTGCTCAGCTGATGGTATCACACAGGATAGGATTAGATGCACAGCTCAGTAGGCAGTATCACACAGGAGAGGATTAGATACACGGCTCAGCAGACAGTATCACACAGGAGAGGATCAGATACACAGCTCAGCTGACAGTATCACACAGGAGTGGATTAGATACACGCCTCAGCAGACAGTATCGCACAGGGCGGGATTAGATACACGACTCAGCAGACAGTATCACACAGGATAGGATTAGATACACAGCTCAGCAGACAGTATCACACAGGAGTGGATTAGATACACGGCTGAGCAGACAGTATCGCACAGGGCGGGATTAGATACACTGCTCAGCAGACAGTATCACACAGGAGAGTATTAGATACACTGCTCAGCAGACAGTATCACACAGGAGAGTATTAGATACACAGCTCAGCAGACGGTATCACACAGGAGAGAATTAGATACACAGCTCAGCAGACGGTATCACACAGGAGAGGATTAGATACATGGCTCAGCAGACAGTGTCACACAGGATAGGATTAGATACACGGCTCAGCAGACAGTATCACACAGGAGAGGATTAGATACACTGTTTAGCAGATAGTATCACACAGGATAGGATTAGATGCACAGCTCAGCAGACAGTATCACACAGGACAGGATTAGATACACAGCTCAGCAGACAGTATCACACAGGATAGGATTAGATACACTGCTCAGCAGACAGTATCACTGTACAGGATTTGATACACAGCTCAGCAGACAGTATCACACAGCATAGGATTAGATACACAGCTCAGCAGACAGTATCACACAGGAGAGGATTAGATACACAGCTCAGCAGATGGTCTCACACAGGATAGAATTAGATACACTGCTCAGCAGACAGTATCACACAGGGCAGGATTAGATACACGGTTCAGCAGACAGTATCACACAGGGTAGGATTAGATACACGGCTCAGCAGACAGTATCACACAGGAGAGGATTAGATACACAGCTCAGCAGACAGTATCACACAGGAGAGGATTAGATACACGGCTCAGCAGACAGTATCACACAGGAGAGGATTAGATACACTGCTCAGCAGATAGTATCACACAGGATAGGATTAGATGCACAGCTCAGCAGACAGTATCACACAGGATAGGATTAGATGCACAGCTCAGCAGACAGTATCACACAGGACAGGATTAGATACACAGCTCAGCTGACAGTATCACACATTAGAGGATTAGATACACAGCTCAGCAGACAGTATCACACAGGAGAGGATTAGATACACAGCTCAGCAGATAGTATCACACAGGATAGGATTAGATATACAGCTCAGCAGACAGTATCACACAGGAGTGGATTAGATACACAGCTCAGCAGACAGTATCACACAGGAGACGATTAGATACACAGCTCAGCTGACAGTATCACACAGGAGAGGATTAGATACACAGCTCAGCAGACAGTATCACACAGGAGAAGATTTGATACACAGCTCAGCTGACAGTATCACACAGGAGACGATTAGATGCACAGCTCAGCTGACAGTATCACACAGGAGAGGATTAGATACACAGCTCAGCAGATAGTATCACACAGGATAGGATTAGATATACAGCTCAGCAGACAGTATCACACAGGAGTGGATTAGATACACAGCTCAGCAGACAGTATCACACAGGAGACGATTAGATACACAGCTCAGCTGACAGTATCACACAGGAGAGGATTAGATACACAGCTCAGCAGACAGTATCGCACAGGAGAGGATTAGATACATAGCTCATCAGACAGTATCACACAGGACAGGATTAGATACACAGCTCAGCAGACAGTATCACACAGGAGAGGATTAGATACACAGCTCAGCTGACAGTATCACACAGGAGAGGATTAGATACACAGCTCAGCAGACAGTATCACACAGGAGAGGATTAGATACACAGCTCAGCAGATAGTATCACACAGGATAGGATTAGATATACAGCTCAGCAGACAGTATCACACAGGAGTGGATTAGATACACAGCTCAGCAGACAGTATCACACAGGATAGGATTAGATACACAGCTCAGCAGATGGTATCACACAGGATAGGATTAGAAACACTGCTCAGCTGATGGCATCACACAGGATAGGATTAGATGCACAGCTCAGTAGGCAGTATCACACAGGAGAGGATTAGATACACGGCTCAGCAGACAGTATCACACAGGAGAGGATCAGATACACAGCTCAGCTGACAGTATCACACAGGAGTGGATTAGATACACGCCTCAGCAGACAGTATCGCACAGGGCGGGATTAGATACACGACTCAGCAGACAGTATCACACAGGATAGGATTAGATACACAGCTCAGTAGACAGTATCACACAGGATAGGATTAGATACACGGCTCAGCAGACAGTATCACACAGGAGAGGATTAGATACACGGCTCAGCAGACAGTATCACACAGCATAGGATTAGATACACAGCTCAGCAGACATTATCACACAGGAGAGGATTAGATACACGGCTCAGCAGACATTATCACACAGGATAGGATTAGATACACAGCTCAGCAGACAGTATCACAAACGATAGGATTAGACACACAGCTCAGCAGACAGTATCACACAGGAGAGGATTAGATACACAGCATAGGATTAGATACACAGTTCAGCAGACAGTATCACACAGCATAGGATTAGATACACGGTTCAGCAGACAGTATCACACAGGAGGGGATTAGATACACAGCTCAGCAGACAGTATCACACAGGAGGGGATTAGATACACAGCTCAGCAGACAGTATCACACAGGATAGGATTAGATGCACAGCTCAGCAGACAGTATCACACAGGATTAGATACATAGCTCAGCAGACAGTATCACACAGGAGAGGATTAGATACACAGCTCAGCAGACAGTATCACACAGGAGAGGATGAGATACACAGCATAGGTTTAGATACACAGCTCAGCAGACAGTATCACACAGCATAGGATTAGATACACGGCTCAACAGACAGTATCACACAGGAGGGGATTAGATACACAGCTCAGCAGACAGTATCACACAGGAGGGGATTAGATACACAGCTCAGCAGACAGTATCACACAGGATAAGATTAGATACACAGCTCAGCAGACAGTATCGCACAGCATAGGATTAGATACACGGCTCAGAAGACAGTATCACACAGGACAGGATTAGATACACAGCTCAGCAGACAGTATCACACAGGAGAGGATTAGATACACAGCTCAGCAGACAGTATCACACAGCATAGGATTAGATACACGGCTCAGCAGACAGTATCACACAGGACAGGATTAGATACACAGCTCAGCAGACAGTATCACAAAGGAGAGGATTAGATACACAGCTCAGCAGACAGTATCACACAGCGTAGGATTAGATACACAGCTCAGCAGACAGTATCACACAGGAGAGGATTAGATACACAGCTCAGCAGACAGTATCACAGGAGTGGATTAGATACACGACTGAGCAGACAGTATCGCACAGGGCGGAATTAGATACACTGCTCAGCAGACAGTATCACACAGGAGAGTATTAGATACACTGCTCAGCAGACAGTATCACACAGGAGAGTATTAGATACACAGCTCAGCAGACGGTATCACACAGGAGAGAATTAGATACACAGCTCAGCAGACGGTATCACACAGGAGAGGATTAGATACACGGCTCAGCAGACAGTGTCACACAGGGTAGGATTAGAGATACACGGCTCAGCAGACAGTATCACACAGGATAGGATTAGATACACGGCTCAGCAGACAGTATCACACAGGAGAGGATTAGATACACAGCTCAGCAGACAGTATCACACAGGGGATGATTAGATACACAGGTCAGCAGACAGTATCACACAGGATAGGATTAGATACACGGCTCAGCAGACAGTATCACACAGGAGAGGATTAGATACACAGCTCAGCAGACAGTATCACACAGGGGATGATTAGATACACAGGTCAGCAGATAGTATCACACAGGATAGGATTAGATGCACAGCTCAGCAGACAGTATCACACAGGACAGGATTAGATACACAGCTCAGCAGACAGTATCACACAGGATAGGATTAGATACACTGCTCAGCAGACAGTATCACTGTACAGGATTAGATACACAGCTCACCAGACAGTATCACACAGCATAGGATTAGATACACAGCTCAGCAGACAGTATCACACAGGATAGGATTAGATACACTGCTCAGCAGATGGTATCACACAGGATAGGATTAGATACACAGCTCAGCAGACAGTATCACACAGGATAGGATTAGATACACGGCTCAGCAGACAGTATCACAGGAGGGGATTAGATACACGGCTCAGTAGACAGTATCACACAGGAGAGGATTAGATACACATCATAGGATTAGATACACAGCTCAGCAGACAGTATCACACAGGAGGGGATTAGATACACGGCTCAACACACAGTATTACACAGAGGATTAGATACACGGCTCAGCAGACAGTATCACACAGGTTAAGATTAGATACACTGCTCAGCAGACAGTATCACACAGGAGAGGATTAGATACATGGCTCAACACACAGTATTACACAGAGGATTAGATACACGGCTCAGCAGACAGTATCACACAGGAGAGGATTAGATACACAGCTCAGCTGACAGTATCACACATCATAGGATTAGATACACAGCTCAGCAGACAGTATCACACAGGAGTGGATTAGATACACGGCTCAGCAGACAGTATCGCACAGGGCGGGATTAGATACACGGCTCAGCAGACAGTATCACACAGGATAGGATTAGATACACAGTTCATCAGACAGTATCACACAGGAGACGATTAGATACACAGCTCAGCAGACAGTATCAGACATTAGAGGATTAGATACACAGCTCAGCAGACAGTATCACACAGGAGAGGATTAGATACACAGCTCAGCAGACAGTATCACACAGGATGGCATTAGAAACACAGCTCAGCAGACAGTATCACACAGGATAGGATTAGATACACAGTTCACCATCACTGCGTCATAATAGCACTGCAGTATGTGGTGAGGGACTACAACTCCCAGCAAGTGACAGTGCAGGCACCGATCATGTAACTAAACCATCACTGCGTCATAATAGCACTGCAGTATGTGGTGAGGGACTACAACTCCCAGCAAGTGACAGCGCAGGCACTGGTCATGTAACTAAACCATCACTGCGTTATAATAGCACTGCAGTATGTGGTGAGGGACTACAACTCCCAGCAAGTGACAGCGCAGGCACCGATCATGTAACTAAACCATCACTGCGTCATAATAGCACTGCAGTATGTGGTGAGGGACTACAACTCCCAGCAAGTTTATTTCTTTTTATTTTACACGCTGCTGTTTTCCACAGTGAATTACCAGAAAGATCTGCTCCAAAATCATGGAGTGCAAATTTGCTGTTGTGGATTTTCTTGTGGATTTTTGCTAATTTGCTCTGATTTTCTATGGAAATCCTCCAGGAACAATCTGCCACATTTGAACAGATCTTCAGGCCTCATTCAGACATCTGTAGTTTTCTGGTACATTAAAAAAAAGGAAAAAAAACAAAACTGATTTTCATCAAAGGGATCGATCCGAATTGTATCAATGTTTGTTACTATATGCAAATAAAAAAAATATATATATATATGGATATGTGAGCTGCCCCATAGATGATAAAGGTGCGTATTATGTCTGTCAATAACATGGATGTAAAAAAACAGACGTCTGAATGAGACGTTCACCCACAAGATCATCTAGCAATAGTGCAGCTCTGACCTGACACATAGCATTCACAGAAAGGCTCCTGATCAGCACATATGATGTCTGTGATCTATAAAGAGTCCTCCACATTGTACCCACTACATATACATTCACAATAAAGCTGCCCCCGTAACATCAACTGCCCCACACCTACCACATAGAGCCAGGTCCCCGCTCCCCCACACACAGTATATAGCCAGGTCCCCGCTCCCCCACACACAGTATATAGCCAGGTCCCCGCTCCCCCACACACAGTATATAGCCAGGCCCCCGCTCCCCCACACAAAGTATATAGCCAGGTCCCCGCTCCCCCACACACAGTATATAGCCAGGCCCCCGCTCCCCCACACAAAGTATATAGCCAGGTCCCCGCTCCCCCACACACAGTATATAGCCAGGCCCCCGCTCCCCCACACAAAGTATATAGCCAGGTCCCCGCTCCCCAACACACAGTATATAGCCAAGATCCCCTCCTCCATGTATAGCATATTTATCCAGGTCTCCCTCCCCCACACAAAGTATATAGCCAAGGTCCCCGCTCCCCCACACAAAGTATATAGCCAAGGTCCCCGCTCCCCCACACAAAGTATATAGCCAGGTCCCCGCTCCCCCACACAAAGTATATAGCCAAGGTCCCCTCCTCCATGTATAGCATATTTATCCAGGTCCCCGCTCCCCCACACAAAGTATATAGCCAAGATCCCCTTCTCCATGTATAGCATATTTATCCAGGTCTCCCTCCCCCCACATATAGCAAAGAGAACCAAGTCCAGCACCCCCTCCCCCACCACACAGCATACGGTATATAGACAAGACCCCCACACACAGCATACGGTATATAGACAAGTCCCCCACACACAGCATACGGTATATAGACAAGTCCCCCACACACAGCATACGGTATATAGACAAGTCCCCACACACAGCATACAGTATATAGACATGTCCCCCACACACAGCATACGGTATATAGACAAGTCCCCCACACACAGCATACAGTATATAGACAAGTCCCCACACACAGCATACAGTATATAGACAAGTCCCCCACACACAGCATACGGTATATAGACAAGCCCCCCACACAGCATACGGTATATAGACAAGACCCCCACACACAGCATACAGTATATAGACAAGCCCCCCACACAGCATACAGTATATAGACAAGTCCCCCACACACAGCATACGGTATATAGACAAGTCCCCCCCACACAGCATACAGTATATAGACAAGTCCCCCCACACAGCATACAGTATATAGACAAGTCCCCCCACACACAGCATACGGTATATAGACAAGTCCCCCCACACACAGCATACGGTATATAGACAAGTCCCCCCCACACAGCATACGGTATATAGACAAGTCCCCCCACACACAGCATACGGTATATAGACAAGTCCCCCCACACAGCATACAGTATATAGACAAGTACCCCACACACAGCATACAGTATATAGACAAGTCCCCGTAAAACAGCATACAGTATATAGACAAGTCCCCCCACACACAGCATACAGTATATAGACAAGTCCCCCCACACACAGCATACAGTATATAGACAAGTCCCCCACACACAGCATACAGTATATAGACAAGTCCCCCCACACAGCATACAGTATATAGACAAGTCCCCCCACACATAGCATACAGTATATAGACAAGTCCCCCCCACACACAGCATACGGTATATAGACAAGTCCCCCCCACACAGCATACGGTATATAGACAAGTCCCCCACACACAGCATACGGTATATAGACAAGTCCCCCACACACAGCATACGGTATATAGACAAGTCCCCCACACACAGCATACGGTATATAGACAAGACCCCCACACAGCATACAGTATATAGAAAAGTCCCCCACACACAGCATACAGTATATAGACAAGTCCCCCACACACAGCATACGGTATATAGACAAGTCCCCCACACACAGCGTACAGTATATAGACAAGTCCCCCACACACAGCATACGGTATATAGACAAGTCCACCACACACAGCATACGGTATATAGACAAGTCCCCCACACACAGCATGCGGTATATAGACAAGTCCCCCCACACAGCATACGATATATAGACAAGTCCCCACCACACACAGCATACGGTATATAGACAAGTCCCCCACACAGCATACGGTATATAGACAAGTCCCCCCACACAGCATACGATATATAGACAAGTCCCCACCACACACAGCATACGGTATATAGACAAGTCCCCCACACAGCATACGGTATATAGACAAGTCCCCCACACACAGCATGCGGTATATAGACAAGTCCCCCCACACAGCATACGATATATAGACAAGTCCCCACCACACACAGCATACGGTATATAGACAAGTCCCCCACACAGCATACCGTATATAGACAAGTCCCCCACACACAGCATACGGTATATAGACAAGTCCCCCACACACAGTATACGGTATATACACAAATCCCCCACACACAGCATACAGTATATAGACAAGTCCCCCACACACAGCATACAGTATATAGACAAGTCCCCCACACACAGCATACGGTATATAGACAAGTCCCCCACACACAGCATAAGGTATATAGACAAGTCCCCCATACACAGCATACAGTATATAGACAAGTCCCCCACACACAGCATACGGTATATAGACAAGTCCCCCACACACAGCATAAGGTATATAGACAAGTCCCCCACACACAGCATACAGTATATAGACAAGTCCCCCACACACAGCATACGGTATATAGACAAGTCCCCCACACACAGCATACAGTATATAGACAAGTCCCCCACACACAGCATACAGTATATAGACAAGTCCCCCACACACAGCATACAGTATATAGACAAGTCCCCCACACACACAGCATACGGTATATAGACAAGTCCCCCACACACAGAATACAGTATATAGACAAGTCCCCCCCACACAGCGTACAGTATATAGACAAGTCCCCCACACACAGAATACAGTATATAGACAAGTCCCCCCACACAGCATACAGTATATAGACAAGTCCCCCACACACAGCATATGGTATATAGACAAGTCCCCCCACACACAGCATACGGTATATAGACAAGTCCCCCCCACACAGCATACAGTATATAGACAAGTCCCCCCCACACAGCATACAGTATATAGACAAGTCCCCCACACACAGCATACGGTATATAGACAAGTCCCCCCACACACAGCATACAGTATATAGACAAGTCCCCCCACACAGCATACAGTATATAGACAAGTCCCCCACACACAGCATACGGTATATAGACAAGTCCCCCACACACAGCATAAGGTATATAGACAAGTCCCCCATACACAGCATACAGTATATAGACAAGTCCCCCACACACAGCATACGGTATATAGACAAGTCCCCCACACACAGCATAAGGTATATAGACAAGTCCCCCACACACAGCATACAGTATATAGACAAGTCCCCCACACACAGCATACGGTATATAGACAAGTCCCCCACACACAGCATACAGTATATAGACAAGTCCCCCACACACAGCATACAGTATATAGACAAGTCCCCCACACACAGCATACAGTATATAGACAAGTCCCCCACACACACAGCATACGGTATATAGACAAGTCCCCCACACACAGAATACAGTATATAGACAAGCCCCCACACACAGCATACAGTATATAGACAAGTCCCCCCCACACAGCGTACAGTATATAGACAAGTCCCCCACACACAGAATACAGTATATAGACAAGTCCCCCCACACAGCATACAGTATATAGACAAGTCCCCCACACACAGCATATGGTATATAGACAAGTCCCCCCACACACAGCATACGGTATATAGACAAGTCCCCCCCACACAGCATACAGTATATAGACAAGTCCCCCCCACACAGCATACAGTATATAGACAAGTCCCCCACACACAGCATACGGTATATAGACAAGTCCCCCCACACACAGCATACAGTATATAGACAAGTCCCCCCACACAGCATACAGTATATAGACAAGTCCCCCACACACAGAATACAGTATATAGACAAGTCCCCCCACACAGCATACAGTATATAGACAAGTGCCCCACACACAGCATACAGTATATAGACAAGTCCCCCCACACAGCATACAGTATATAGACAAGTCCCCCACACACAGAATACAGTATATAGACAAGTCCCCCCACACAGCATACAGTATATAGACAAGTGCCCCACACACAGCATACGGTATATAGACAAGTCCCCCCCCACACAGCATACGGTATATAGACAAGTCCCCCCCACACAGCATACAGTATATAGACAAGTCCCCCACACACAGCATACGGTATATAGACAAGTCCCCCCACACACAGCATACGGTATATAGACAAGTCCCCCATACACAGCATACGGTATATAGACAAGTCCCCCACACACAGCATACAGTATATAGACAAGTCCCCCACACAGCATACGGTATATAGACAAGTCCCCCCCACACAGCATACAGTATATAGACAAGTCCCCCCACACACAGCATACGGTATATAGACAAGTCCCCCATACACAGCATACGGTATATAGACAAGTCCCCCACACACAGCATACGGTATATAGACAAGTCCCCCACACAGCATACGGTATATAGACAAGTCCCCCCCACACAGCATACAGTATATAGACAAGTCCACCACACACAGCATACGGTATATAGACAAGTCCCCCACACAGCATACAGTATATAGACAAGTCCACCACACACAGCATACGGTATATAGACAAGTCCCCCCCACACACAGCATACGGTATATAGACAAGTCCCCCCCACACAGCATACGGTATATAGACAAGTCCCCCCCACACAGCATACAGTATATAGACAAGTCCCCCCACACAGCATACGGTATATAGACAAGTCCCCCCCACACACAGCATACAGTATATAGACAAGTCCCCCACACAGCATACGGTATATAGACAAGTCCCCCACACACAGCATACGGTATATAGACAAGTCCCCCACACACAGCATACAGTATATAGACAAGTCCCCCCATACACAGCATACAGTATATAGACAAGTCCCCCACACACAGCATACGGTATATAGACAAGTCCCCCACACACAGCATACGGTATATAGACAAGTCCCCCCCACACACAGCATACAGTATATAGACAAGTCCCCCACACAGCATACGGTATATAGACAAGTCCCCCACACACAGCATACGGTATATAGACAAGTCCCCCACACACAGCATACGGTATATAGACAAGTCCCCCACACACAGCATACGGTATATAGACAAGTCCCCCCACACAGCATACGGTATATAGACAAGTCCCCCCCACACACAGCATACAGTATATAGACAAGTCCCCCACACAGCATACGGTATATAGACAAGTCCCCCACACACAGCATACGGTATATAGACAAGTCCCCCACACACAGCATACAGTATATAGACAAGTCCCCCCACACACAGCATACAGTATATAGACAAGTCCCCCACACAGCATACGGTATATAAACAAGTCCCCCACACACAGCATACGGTATATAGACAAGTCCCCCACACACACCATACAGTATATAGATAAGTCCCACACACACAGCATACGGTATATAGACAAGTCCCCCACACACAGCATACGGTATATAGACAAGTCCCCCACACACAGCATACAGTATATAGACAAGTCCCCCACACACAGCATACGGTATATAGACAAGTCCCCCACACACAGCATACGATATATAGACAAGTCCCCCACACACAGCATACGGTATATAGACAAGTCCCCCCCCACACACACAGCATACAGTATATAGACAAGTCCCCCACACACAGCATACAGTATATAGACAAGTCCCCCACACACAGCATACAGTATATAGACAAGTCCCCCACACACAGCATACGGTATATAGACAAGTCCCCCACACACAGCATACGGTATATAGACAAGTCCCCCACACACACCATACAGTATATAGATAAGTCCCCCACACACACCATACAGTATATAGATAAGTCCCCCACACACAGCATACGGTATATAGACAAGTCCCCCACACACAGCATACAGTATATAGACAAGTCCCCCACACACAGCATACGGTATATAGACAAGTCCCCCACACACAGCATACGGTATATAGACAAGTCCCCCACACACAGCATACGGTATATAGACAAGTCCCCCACACACACCATACAGTATATAGATAAGTCCCACACACACAGCATACGGTATATAGACAAGTCCCCCCCACACACAGCATACGGTATATAGACAAGTCAAACCACACACACCCACACACACAGCATACGATGTATAGACAAGTGCATAGCTGTGCTAGGGTAGGAGTGGGAGGAGCCTTCCTTCTCTTGTCAGTGCTGGCCCTGCAGTGGGGCCCACCAGGGAATTCCCCAGCAGGCCAGTCCGAGCCTGGTCACATGCTGGCTAGAGTCTCAGACACCTCTCTGAGTAGCCCACTGATAGAAGTGGATGAGAATCTAGTCGGCATTTGACCTCAACTATTACATCATAACACCGGCTTTATCTTTTAAAGCTTTGTAACCTTTACTCACTTTATGAATCAGCCACAGATAAAACTCTATAAGGATGGGTTGCTACTGTGTGCAATTTGCCAGCCAGCCCAGAACAGCGGTGACCTGAGCCGACAGCAGCGACTTGAGTAGACTGTGGCCACCTGAGCCAACAGCAGCATTTATATTGCGCTATCGCCAGGAAATGGATGACAATGGCAGTCAGGGGAATGGTGAAGGCCTGCATGGCTGCCATCTTGGTACTCCTGTGAAGTTCATCCACAGTCTGGACTTAATCTTATAAACTGTATACTGCATTACTAGAGGATTACTGTATATAGAATAAGCAGTCAAGAGATCGCAGGTTCAAGTGCACTAAGGGGACATAAAAAAATAAAGTAAAAATGGAAAAAAAAGAAAATAGTTTTACAAAGGAAAAAAAATAAACAAAAATGTTAAATCACCCCTATTTTCCAAGGTAACAAAAAAAGAAATTAAAAAAGAAACATTTTATATTGTCGTGTCTGTAAAAGTCCGACCTATCAAAGCCCAAATTATTTAAACCGCATGTTAAATAGCGGAAAAATAAATTAAGAAGCCAGAATTGCCGTATTATGGTGTCACCAAACAGTAATAAATAACCCGGTATTGTGTCACCATTTTGTGAGACCCTGCATCTGTTCCATGTTTCTGCTGATGAATCTGGGCGAGGTTCGCTTTCTGCTCGCCGACCTGCGGGGGTTATTGATGCCATTCTCTGCTGTCTACAAACTTTTCATCTCTTTTTGATGCATTTTTTGGGAGGTAAAATTACCCAAAAAGAAAAAAAAATTGGGTGTTTAGATTATCTTTGCTGTTGGGCATTTGCTGTAGGGGTTAATATATTTATGATGTGATAGATCGGACTTTTTGTCAGTGTGTCAATACTAAATAAATAAATATATATATATATAATCTTTTAGTCTTGCTTTGTATTGACAAATGGAGGTAGGAAATTTAAAAGGATTTTTTTATATATATAAATTTCAATTTTAATCCTTTTCTATCACATTATTTTTTGGTCCCGTTGGGCAACTTGAACCAAAAATCCACAACTCATTGGAATTGCGACACTTAAATTCTGCGGATGTCGGGAAGGGGATAAAGAGAATAAAGTAACTTTGCAGAATGCTTCCGTTTTGTGTACACAGCTCCTGTGCTGACTTAGTGTTCTCTTTGGTTACACCACACACCCATTCTGTGTCCGGCCCCCACAGATCGCCATCTCCATATATATGGGGGGATTTCCTCATGTGACGACCCCTCTGCCGATGTATACAGATCACATGTGGCTTCACCTTCCGCTTTGATCTCCGCAGTCTTCAGTTCCGGATCCTCCAGGATGAGGGATAAATCTTTCTTGCTCTTCATTCCCCTCCGTGGCTGATACAGCAGCTCCACCGCGCCGACGTTCCCCTCATAGGGAGGAATCGCTCCGCAAAGACTGTTCTCAGCCACAGGACGATCCGCCGGATACAGGAGGAAAGTTCTCGTCTCTGCAATGAAGGATTATTCCACTTTTCTGCCATTTGTAAGATCTCTGCTTGTTGTCTGAGAATAAAAACATTCTTGTTAATATCCAGAACCTGAAAAAAATCTAATCCTGACAGCAACGGAGCATTTATTACAATGGTATTCAGTCTAGACGATCCCCCTCCTGTCCTGACCGTTTGCTACAATGTATCAGTGCAGGGAAAATCTATCAGTTCGGACTTGGTTTCCCTTACAGAGGATTGGCCAGGCCAGACACCATTGTACCCAGTGGCGTCCCGCCAATGGCGGCAGGCCACGCGACTGCTATGGGGCCCGTGAGCTGGGGGGGCCCCACAGCAGTCGCCTGCACTGTGTACCCCCGCATCGGGTCCCCCTCCTGCACCCAGGCAAGCGGCGGGGCCCTGAGCAGGCGGGGGGCTTACTCGCCGTCGGGCATCCCGGCGCCCTATGGGCCACCCCCGCCTGCTCAGGGCCCCGGCCGGCACAATACTTACCTCTTCCCGTGCCCTAGACGCTAGAATGTATGGGATCCTTCCAGGTGTGATGTCATTTCCGGGGGCGTGTTCTAGTTCAGCACCAGACGCCAGAGTCTCATGCAGAGACAGAGCTGCCGGTGAAGCTGCAGGAGGAGGTCAGTATCCTAAGCTGAGAAACAGGAGATTGTTCTATTAATTGCTGGTCTGATGTCTTTTCTTCTTCTTGTTTTTGGGGTGAGGGGGCTTGATACTTGCGAGTGAGGGATTTGGGGGGGTTAATGCTGGAGGGCAGTCTGGTGGGGTTAATTAATGCTTGTGGAGATCTTAGGGGGCTCTGGGGAATAATGCAGGGATAATGTGTGCTTGTGGGGGCCCTAAGGGGATGCTGTGGGCTTGTGAGGGCTCTGGGGGGGATGCTGCGGGCTTGTGGGGCCCTAAGGGGGATTTTGCGGTCTTGTGGGGGCTCTGGGGGGGATGCTGCGAGCTTGTGGGGCCCTGGGGGAGATGCTGCGGGCTTGTGGGGCCCTGGGGGGGATGCTGTGGGCTTGTGGGTGCTCTGGGGGGGATGCTTCGGGCTTGTGGGGCCCTGAAGGGGTGCTGTGGGCTTGTGGGGGCCCTGGGGGGGATGCTGTGGGCTTCTGGGGCCCTGGGGGGGATGCTGTGGGTTTGTGGGGGCCCTTGGGTGGATACTGTGGGCTTGTGGGTGCTCTGGGGGGATGCTGCTTGCTTGTGTGGGCCTGGGGGGGGATGCTGTGGGCTTGTGGGGGCTCTGGGGGGGATGCTGCAGGCTTCTGGGTCCTCTGCGGGGGGGGTGCTGCAGGCTTGTGGGGGCCCCGGGGGGAAGCAGAAGGCTTGTGGGGGCCCCGGGTGGGATGCAGCGGGCTTGTGGGGCCTCTATATGGGGTCCAGCCTGCATATGGCATTACATGGGGACCAGGCAGTATTCTCTACGGTGAATTATATGGGATCCAGTATTTTGTATGGAGCATTATATGGGGCTCATAATACTGTATGGAGGACTATGTGGTGCCCATAATATTGTATGGAGGACATAGTGGTGCCATAACACTGTATGGAGGACTATACTGTCCGGTCTGCACTGTGCGCTGTGAGGATTCACCGGTTTCTGAGCTATTGTAGAATTTACAATAGATATCACTCATGAAATGTAAGAAGTCAGTGAAATGTTTGGCATTGTACTATATCTATATCTATAATTTCTCTGCTGTATCTGTGTATCATGAATGGTTGGATGTGTTAAAGGGGCCACTGAGACTCTTTCGCCCGGGGCCCACGAAAACCTGGAGGAGGGAGCATCATGTGACACTCCCTCTCCCATCATTCCTCCTCTGCGTCTGACGCAGCGGCATGATGACGCGCCACGCTGTGTCAGACAGTGGAGCTGGCAGCTGCTGAGGTGATCAGCTGCAGAGACTGAAGCAGCGGGGAACGAGGAGCGGTAAGTATGTATTTATTTTTAAATCAGTGAGTACTGATAATACTGGAGGACTGGGGCTGCATTTTACCCTATGGGGGAATGCATTATACTGAGTGGAGATCCATGGTGAGTGTCTTATACTGTGTGGAGGACCATGGGGGAGTGCATTATACTGAGTGGAGATCCATGGTGAGTGTCTTATACTGTGTGGAGGACCATGGGGGAGTGCATTGTACTGTGTGGAGGACCATGGGGGAGTGCATTGTACTGTGTGGAGGACCACGTGGGAGTGCATTATACTGCGTGGAGGACCACGGGAAGTGCATTGTACTGTGTGGAGGACCACGAGGGAGTGCATTATACTGCGTGGAGGACCACGAGGGAGTGCATTACACTGTGTGGAGGACCACGAGGGAGTGCATTATACTGCGTGGAGGTCCATGGGGACTGTATTATACTGCGTGGAGGACCACGGCGAGTGCCTTATACTGTGTGGACGACCATGGCGAGAGTCTTATACTGTGTGGAGGACCATGGCGAGTGCATTATACTCTATGGAGTGTGGAGAGGTGTGGTGCAGTTGGGGGATCATACTGTGTTGGTGTCATCATACTTTACCCTGGGAGTTGAGGTGGGGTACAGTAGGGTCATTATACTGCGCATATGGAGGAATTCACCATGGGGGTATCATACCGTGTTTGGGGGGCACTTTTGTTGGCACCACACTTTATGGGCAATGAAAAAGGGATCTAGGACTTCAGCAGGAGGAAAATTACTATGTAAAGGCTGGAAGGTTGTGAGATCTGCTCTTCTGTGACCCCGACAATTATTTACATTTTTACAATTTTTTGTTGGGGGGGGGGGGGCCCAATTAGAACTTCTGCTATGGGGCCCAATGATTCCTATGTACGCCCCTGATTGTACCAAATCCTCAGCTGTGCTGGTACTAAGGATTTGGACACTCAGACATTTTGGGCTAAATATATACATACAAATATTTTTTCAATAACGTTTCATAAACAATTTGTCTTTTTTATTTCCTTTGCATTGCTAGTTGCAGAATGAGCTCACTGAGAATTTATCAGTGAGCTCATTCTGACCTTCTCTGTGCTGATTATGTTCACAGACCAGCATGAAAATTGGGCTGATCTCTGATTCAGTCATAAATCATCGCAGAAATAAAAGAGCTGGAAACTCCACATCATAAGGAGCTCACTGACTGAATCTCAAGTTAACTCATTCTGCAGCCATCAATGTGCTGCTGGGAAACAAAAAGCTGGTAAAGGCCGAACAGAGCAAATGTTACATGAAGCAAAATAGTAAAAAGTATTTTTAGAGCAATATACATGTATTTAAAGAGATTGTCCGGTGTGAAGCTGAAGGCTGCAGTCATCTGTGTGACTCTCTGTGACTGCAGACTTGTAATCCTCACATCATGTAGACTGCGCGCTGCCAGCATTATTCTCAGCCCAGAGATGGCAGAAGCCCCTGTATCATGTGTACAGGAATTGTCCCCCCTCTCCCCGAGGAGCAGCAGTGCCTCGTCCTCCAGATACATGAGGGTCCCATCGGGGAGATCCGCATGTACCGGCCATGATGTCATCTCCATGGATACGGCATCAATGTGCAGAGCAGAAGACCCCTGTAAGGGAGAGCTCAGACGTGGGGGGATTGATGTGGATGTGAGGAGCAGATCCCCCCATATTCACAGATTATCGCACAATACATGTGGCCTTGCACAGGAAAAACTGTGAGGAAAGAAGAAATCAGATTTCTTACAATATAGAATAATGTCCTCCTGCCCTCGCTCATGTCCAGTATTATTTATCCCCTGACCTTTTGGGTGGGGAACCCCTCCTGAGCCCCCTCCATTATATAGGAGCCATATATCTGCTCCATTACTGGCAGAAGGTAAGGAGCCAATCACACTGCACGACTTCTACTTCCTGCTCTAAGCCCCGCCCACCTGCCTTCCCTTGAGATCTCCATGACAACCCTTGTGTGACTACAGTGACAGGCCACGCCCCCAAGGATTCTGATCAGTGCGGATGTCTCCATATTGCTGAGGACTGTGAGCGGCTGATGGGCGGAGCCAGCAGCGATGTGAGGGGCGGAGCCAGCAGCGATATGAGGGGCGGAGCCAACAGCGACATGAGGGGCGGAGACAGCAGCGATATGAGGGGCGGAGCCAGCAGCGATGTGAGGGGCAGAGCCAGCAGCGATATGAGGGGCGGAGCCAGCAGCGACATGAGGGGCGGAGCCAGCAGCGATGTGAGGGGCGGAGCCAGCAGCGATATGAGGGGCGGAGCCAGCAGCGATATGAGGAGCGCTCACAGCACTGACAGGAGCAGGTGTGTGTGCAGCCAGTTCCTCTGCTGTGGGTGTTGTGGTGTGTGAGCTTCGCCGTGTATATAATATACACACACATATATATATATATATATACACAGGTGAAATCAGAAGTTTCCATACACTGTATAAATAGACACATCTGCAGGTTTTTCTCAATATCTGACATGAAATCAGAATAAACCTTTCCCTTTTTAGGTCAATTAGGATTACCATCATTTTTAATATTTGCCAAATGCCAGAATAATGAGAGAGAGAGAATGTTTTAGGACATTTTTATTACTTACTGCTAAGTCAAAAGTTTACCTCTTTCCCTCTCCTCATTCATTGGGAGTGGGGCGCGGAGGATGCTGGGTGGGACGCGCGGGGTAACCCCCACCCACAGCCCAGCATCCACCGCGGGGTCCGCGACTCTAATGTCACCCCTCATTTGACGTGACATAAGCGGAAGAAAGAGCCGGCTGCAGCCGGGGGGTCACGTGATGCCTGTGAGGGGCGCTATCGCCAGTCCCTCCTACAGGAAATCAACCCCACATGATGCTGCCTCCCCCGTGTTTCACAGTTGGGATGGTGTTCTTAGGCTTCCAAGCTTCTCCTTTTTTCTTCCAAAAGTAACGATGGTCACTATGCCCAAAAAGTTCAATTTTAGTTTCATCAGACCACGGGACATGTCTCCAAAAGTTAAGGTCTTTGTTCCTGTGTGCATTTGCAAACATTAATCTGGCTTTTTTATCTTTCTTTTGGAGTAATGGCTTCTTCCTGGCACAGTGGCCTTTCTGCCTATATTGATACAGTACTCATTTCACTGTGGATATTGACACAATCTTATCAGCTTTCCCTATCATCTTCACAAGATCTTTTGCTTTTGTCCTTGATATGCACATATCGGACCAAAGCACGTTCATGTCTGGGACACAGAACCCGTCTCCTTCCTGAGCGGTATGATGGCTGGACATTCCCATCTTGTTTGTACTTGCATATAATTGTTTGTACAGATTAACGAGACACCTTCAGGTATCTTGAAATTGTACCCAAGGATGAGCCAGACTTGTGCAAGTCCACAATTCTCTTCCTGATATCTTGGTTGATTTCTTTAGACTTTCCCATGATGCTACACAAAGAAGCAGTGTGTTTCAGGTGTGCATTAAAATACATCCACAGGTGTGTGTCTAATTAACTGAGATGTTGCCAAAAAAGCTATCAGAAGTTTCCAAACACATGACATCATCATATGGGCAGTCCAGAATTTTTTAAAGGTATAGCAATATTAGTGTATGTAAACTTATGACTTTGCAGTAAGTAATAAAAATGCTTTAAAACATTCTCTCTCTCTCTCTTATTATTCTGGCATTTGGCAAATCTTAAAAATGATGGTAATACTAATTGACCTAAAACGTGAAGGTTTATTCTGATTTCATGTCAGATATTGAGAAAAACAGGCAGATGTGTCTTTTTATTGTTATGATCTGCAACAAGTACTAAGGAAAGAAAGGAGAAAGCTATCCCTACAGTAAGACTAAGCTGAATCCCTACGATGTAGCGGCTGCCTGTTCCTAGCGAACAGACCTGCCTTAGTCCTCGGCTAGTCTGAACGAAGACCTATAGCATAAAGGAGAGGGGTCCCAAAAAGAACTAAGGACTGGAACAAAAATGGGACATCTCCTAAACAGAGAAGTTGTTACAGAACACAAAAAGATAAACTGACAAAAAGGTACTAGAGGTCCCAGAAGGACCAAGCGAACTGACAGAGAAAGGCACAGAAGCACCTGGCTAGCAAAGCAGTCAAACAACACTGAAGTCCAACACAGCCAAAAGGGCGGAGCTGGAATATAAAGGCAGATGGTCACATGACCGCAAAGCACAAGATGGAAAAAACAAACAGGAGGGTTCTAACATTTATATAGTGTATGTAAATTTCTGGTTTCAACCGTGTATACAGGTGACAGGAGCAGGTGTGTGCGCAGCCAGGTCCGCTCTTTTTGTGGAGCCGCAGCGGAGCGTGTTGTGGTGTGTGAGCTCTGCCGTGCATATAGTACAGAGGAGTATATATATATGTGTATGTATATATATATATATATACATACACACACACGGGGCATGCAGGAGTTTTTAGTTTACCAGTTTGGGTCCATGCGGAGCAGCTATAGGATTCACTGGTAACATTTTGGGGAACAGACAAAGTTTTTATAATTTTTATTCCATTTTTCTTTTGCGTGAGATTAATAAAAAAACAATTCTGCTGATGTTTTTTTATTTTTTTCCAGCATTCAATGGCAAAACCCCAGGAACGGTTCTTATATTTTTTCTTTCCAGCGTTTATCGTGCAGTATAGAGACAAAATGAACAAAAGCTACAATTTTGCCATTAATTCTTACTATTTTATTCTTGATGCTGTTTTTCGTGCCGGATAAATCATGTGATCGTTGTACAGTTTGGATTGTTGTTCTCTGTGATGTTAATCAGGTTTAGTTTTTTTGTTCTTGTTTTTTGGGGGTTTATTTTAATAAAATCAAGTTTTAATGTAAGAAAAAAAATTATATTTGAGTTTTTACTTTGTATATTTCCAAATATTTTATTGAAACGGAGTAAAGGAAAGAAGGATGAACTAGTGGGAGAGCAACTGTAAAGGACCCCTGCCAGTCCCTAAAACTAAAGGGGCCTGTGACGACACAGCATTTAATCGTAATTATCCAGATGTAAATTCCATAGGCCCAGAATGATAGACTGTTGCCTGAATTATTAACTATTGAATTTATGTGTTTCTTTCTTTGGTTGGTTAACGCACATGATCTTTTGTCATGAGTCTGAATGTTGACTCATCTTGTAGGTTGAGGTGATATTTGTTAATTGATAAATGGTTATTTACCTCTTATATCAACTCTTCTGGTTTATTGTACTGTTATCTTTGCAATACAGGGACGCAGGCTCTTTGAACAATGGATGTTTGCTAAATATGTTGATTACCATTTTAGAAGTCCATGCAATTTGTTGACTTGCATTGTTTCGGAATTTATAGTTTATCCTTCAATGTTTGCAATGTTTGCAAGTCAACATTTGGGGGATGAACTGTGGATGCTCCAGTAATGGGAATTAGTAACACCACCCCTTTCTCTTGACCTGTGGATGAAGTCATGAAGAAGGACAGTTGTGAACTACATAAAGGAGTCTTTTTACAAAACCACTGCCAGGAACACTCTATGGGACAGCTCTACAGAACACCATGAATCCATTAAGAGGGACACAGATTTGGTTTCTACAGGATGCCAGCTTAAGGGACCACAGCCCTGGCTGGAGGAATACAGATCTGCTCCATTGACTACTATAGAACCCATGGATACATCTGGGAAAACCAGGTTGGGACCCACCAGTCACTTGGTCCCATGGAGATGTTTGGAGTAGCCAGGTTGGGACACTCTGGCCACCTGGAACTCGTGAATATGCTCGGAAAAAGCCAAGTCGGGACCTTCCGGTCACCTAGTTCCATGGATATGTTCGGAGAAGCCAGGTCGGAACTTTCTGGTCTCCTGGCCACGTACCTCAATGGACTGTCAGCTTTCTAAGCTTGTTGTTACCTCCTCTTTGTGGGTGCTCTTTGGTGGGGGTGCCATTGGTGGGGGTAGTCAGCCCCAGAAGCCCCTCGGATTGGCAGCTGCTTTAATCCCAGCGAGTCAGCGGAAGGGTGAGACTCTGTAATTTGCACCATATTAGGTATTTGCTGGGACTGTTTGATATGTTTATTGTGTGTTTGGTGGCTCAATAAAATATTACCTCACTGTTTTACAATCATCCTGTGTTGTTGTTTATGTATCTTCTATCAGTGATGGATTATAATGAGTGTGATCTGCTCCACCATGAGGGGCCCGATCCTCCCGGGGGCCCACGTTCAAAGATCCCAGCACGGCTCAGGACGGATTCTTGTAGTGCTGATGTTTGATAAATAGGATAATAGAGCGCTCATAGAAAATAAATGTCTGACCTCTTCTTTCTGATGGGCATTTTAGAGCGAGGAGCTGCGCTCTGGACTCACCGCTGCACTCCCCATGCCATTGCGGTGGCCATCTTAATATCGATCTGTGCGGAGGAGACTGTGGGAGTCAGACGGAGGTGTCAAATGTACGGACCCTTTTAATCACAGGATGGAGGGTCACTGTGAATATTAATTCATGAACCACTGTGCATAGTGACTCGCCCCCAGGGCCGTGGGGCACTCGGCAGCCAGGCCTCTGGTTGCTGGGGGATATCACAGTGGCTGGCCCAGTCCGTGGCCCAGGGCGGTCACTCAAAGGGGGGGGGGGGATGCTTATAGGGGAAATTGTCGTGACGCCACCTGTGGATTCTGGTAAGAGGTTACCAGCGCTGCGACAGTCCACTGAGGCTGATGTTAGGGGCAGCTATGATGGGACGGCTCCCCACAGGTAGAGCAGGCCTCAGGGCAGTGTAGAGGTGTAGAAAGATGGTGGAAGCAGGAGGGAGACGGCAGGACGGTCCCAGAGGAAGTACAGGCACACACACAAGGGTAAACTTCAATACCTTTACTGGTGGTGATGCAGGTACGGTCCAGGGCTTGTGGGGGCCCCGGGGGGATGCTGCGGGCTTGTGGGGGCCCTAAGGGGATGCTGTGGGCTTGTGGGGCCCTGGGGGGGATTCTGCGGGCTTGTGGGGCCCTGGAGGGGATGCTGTGGGCTTGTGGGTGCTCTGGGAGGGATGCTGCAGGCTTGTGGGGTCTATGGGGGGGATGCTGCAGGCATATGGGGGCTCTGGGGGGAGTGATGCAGGCTTGAGGGGGGCCCTGGGGGGATGTAGCCGGCTTGTGGGGGCCCCGGGGAGGATGCAGCGGGCTTGTGGGGCCTCTGTATGGGGTCCAGCCTGCATATGGCATTACATGGGGACCAGGCAGTATTCTCTATGGTGAATTATATGGGATCCAGTATTTTGTATGGAGCATTATATAGGGCTCATAATACTGTATGGAGGACTATGTGGTGCAATAACACTGTATGGAGGACTATACTGTCCGGTCTGCACTGTGCGCTGTGAGGATTCACCGGTTTCTGAGCTATTGTAGAATTTACAGTAGATATCACTCATGAAATGTAAGAAGTCAGTGAAATTTTTGGCATTGTACTATATCTATAATTTCTCTGCTGTATCTGTGCATCATGAATGGTTGGATGTGTTAAAGGGGCCACTGAGACTCTTTCGCCCGGGGCCCACGAAAACCTGGAGGAGGGAGCATCATGTGACACTCCCTCTCCCATCATTCCTCCTCTGCGTCTGACGCGGCAGCATGATGACGCGCCACGCTGTGTCAGACAGTGGAGCTGGCAGCTGCTGAGGTGATCAGCTGCAGAGACTGAAGCAGCAGGGAACGAGGAGCGGTAAGTATGTATTTATTTTTTAAATCATTGTGTACTGATAATACTGGAGGACTGGGGCTGCATTTTACCCTACGGGTGGGGGGGGGGCTGCATTTTACCCTATGGGGGGCTGCATTATACTGCGTACAGGACCATGGGGGAATGCATTATACTGAGTGGAGAACCATGGCGAGTGTCTTAAGGCCCCGTCACACTAAGCGATGCAGCAGCGATCCCGACAACGATACGACCTGTCAGGGATCGTTGCTGCATCGCTAATACATCGCTGGTGAGCTGTCAAACAGGCAGGCTCACCAGCGATCAGGGGAGCAGCGATATCGTGGAAAGAATCGTTCCACGATGTCCTGCTCCTGTTACCAGCCTGCTGCTTAAGCAGGAGCAGGCTGGTAACTATGGTAAACATCGGGTTACTAAGTGCGCGTGTGCCCCTAGTAACCCGCTGTTTATCATGGATACCACTCTGCTAAGGTGAACGGTAGCCTCCGCGCACCGTAGCAGAGTGGTATCCATGGTAAACAGCGGGTTACTAAGTGCGCGCGTGCCCCTAGTAACCCGATGTTTACCATGGTTACCAGCCAGATCGTTGGTCCTGCTGGTCACACACAGCGATGTGTGCTGGCCAGCGGGAGGCCAACGACCAAAAAATGGTCCAGGACACTTTGCAGCGATCAGCGACCTCACAGCAGGGGCCTGATCGTTGCAAAGTGTCACACATAGCGACATCGCTGGTGAGGTCGCTGGTGAGTCACCAAAACCGTGACACAGCAGCGATCTCGCTAGCGATATCGCTATGTGAGACGGGGGCTTTATACTGTGTGGAGGACTGTGATGAACCTGTAGCCGCCATCTTGGTAATGATAAATCATATCCAGGGATGGCCACACTTCAGCAGCCCCCACCCTTGGGACCTTCTGTTAAAACGTCAACTAGATAGTTTCCCCCCATCCAGGCTCCTGTAAGATAAGAAGCCTACTTAACACTTGAATGCTAGGAGCTTCAAAGACTTCGAGAGGAAACACAGCCAGCAGGGGGGGGGTGCTTCGTCTATCTGTACCTGACCATTTGTCCCATAGGACTAGTTTCTTTGTCTGTCACAAGCATGGAGGCATAAGATATAGAAACATGAATAGTACACGCATGTTGCGTGGGATGGGCCAATAAAAAAATATCACGGCGTCCCGGAGCCATTGCGCACACAAGCCTCCGCGGTAGACGTTTGTACGTGCTCTGGAAGCCAAGATATAGCGCGGAGCCATTCCTGAGGACCGTATGGTATCATAATTGATATCAAAAGGTCGGTTACGGCGGCCCGAATCCATGGGAACCCCTGGGGGTATCATGAGACCATCCCAGAAGAAGTTATTGGGTTCCATAGAATTTGGGCTTCTGATCGAAGTTAGACCTGAGGGTGGAGACTGAGCCAGCTGACCTCACCAGCAGTGGGCGGGACGGGGCAGGTAAGATAGCAGGACAGACAAGAGACAAGTCAGTCTTGACCCAAGAGTGGTGTGCTGAACATCTGAGCACCAGCTGAGGCCACCAAGGGGAGGAGCAGTTTGACCATGCGGTGGTAGGCCTCAGCCTGTAACAAAGAACCGTGCCTGCGATCGCAGAATCCTCTCCCTGCGTCACAAGAAAATCAAGAAACCGGTAACTGATATGCTGTGGTGATTCTGTGTGTTGTATTCCATTGTTGTATAGTTTAGCCTGACCTTATACCTGTGTATATTTAGTTGTATATCGTGTATCTAGTGTATTATTATAATCAATTACCTCAAGTAATTGTGGGCCTGCCTTTTATTCTGCATAACGAACGCACGTCCGTGTGAGCTCGGCTCAAGCCAAAACGCTACCCAGGGTTGGTTCCTGACCCGATATAGGCCCATTCACGGACTGGGCGTATATCTAAAATAGGGACTGGTGGCAGCATACCAACTGGGGATTGGGGAAGGCTGGTAGTGACGGTCGGAGGTTCAGATATATATATTCCTGGCGCGGCCAAGGAAGATATATATACCGCCCTCACTACAGAGGGCCCCGATACCCAGTAGGTTACAGGACAGTCTCCCTGGCGACCGCTTATCCTAGGTGCAGTTCCTTGACTGACCTGAGGCTAAGAGGGCGCTAGCGAGTTGTGCTGTGTAGTGACGTTACGGTTTAGTGACGTTGAAGGGATAACACACTACCGTGTTCCCTGCGCTGGTTGCAGCTACCTGGCACTACTTTCTCTAGGTGCAGTACCTTGACTGACCTGAGAGGTAAGGGGGCGCCAGAGAGCTGCACCCACCGGCCGGCTTTCATCACATTGGTGGCAGAGCGGTGGGATTGCAGAATAATAGTGTTGTGGGACCCCTACTCCCAGGCACTAAAGACTGCCAGTGGTAACTTCCACTGCTGGAGTCTTAAGGTCAGCCCAACGTTAGACGGTCAGGCTAAAAGTATAACAAGGTGTGTGCAAACTCAGGGTTGCAGCGGTGTCGGTTACCAAGATGGCAGACGGCACCAGGAGCAAGACCCTGCAGGAGGCTAATGCTACGGTCCGTGTGGCAGGAGGGGAGGACATTGTTACTCATGGCGAGGAGGAGTCCAGCCCGGGCACCTCAGGGAGCCAGTCCCCAGTATACGGTCCCGCAGTGGGCTGCCCACCACCTACCCAGCCCAGCCTGTCCAGATCACAAGCCCTTTTACAAGCGGCTATGGCAAGTCTCCAGTCTCATGGCGATGCCGTCTACAAAACCCTCCTGGCAGCATCAGAGAAGGCAGCGGAGGAGGAGCGCGAAGCTGCGGAGCGCCGGGAGGCTGCGGAGCGTGAAGCTGCAGAGCGCCGGGAGGCTGCGGAGCGTGCAGAGCGAGCTGCGGAGCGCCAGCACCAACTGGACCTGGCCCAGCGGGGGCTTCCGCTAGAGCAACCAACCCATCAGGAGACCAAGTCGTCCAAAGTCCGAGCTGAGGACTTCCCTCTACTGGAGAAGGATGGGGACCTGGACTCCTTTCTGGTGGCATTTGAACGGACCTGTCTTCAGCACCATCTGGCCCGGGATCAGTGGGCCAGATACCTGACCCCCCGTTTGAGGGGTAAGTCCCTGGATGCCTTGGGGGACTTACCTGCCGGGGAGGTACAGAACTACGACTGCATCAAGCGGGCCCTGATCCGGCAGTACAACCTCACTCCCGAGTCGTACCGCCAGAAGTTCCGGAGCCTGCTGCGTGGCCCCAAGGACACCTGGACCGATCATATGCGGGCGCTGTTGAGAGCCGCAGAGCACTGGACCTCGGGTCTAGCGCTTACTACCCGCCAGGAGGTCCAGGAACTGTTCGCCACGGAGCAGTTCTTGTGGAACTGCCCAGAGGACCTCCGACAGTTCCTCCGTGACCGAAAACCAACAGGGGCTTCTGCTACAGCCGCCCTGGCAGACGAGTATGCCAATAACAGGGCGCCTGAGCTGAAGAAGTCTGCCAGCAGCACCTGGAGAGGGGGTAAGCCCAGTCATGCCCCTGTTTCCCCGGCCCCTAGAACACAAGGGGTGTATCCCCCTGTTGCCCTCTCCAGGCAAGGACCAGACGTAAGACGTTGTCATCTATGCAACAAACCAGGACACTTTAGGGCTGAGTGTCCCCAGCGCCAAAAGACCCCATCCCAGTCCCAGAGAGCGCCCAATGTTTTGTGTGTGGGAGGGGGTGGTGGTAGGTCCCTGGACAACATCCAACCCGTCACCATAGGCCGTTCTGCGGTCATGGGACTGCGGGACACGGGCGCTGAACGAACACTGGTACGGCCTGAGGTGGTGTCCCCCCAGGACTTGGTACCAGGAAAGACTCTTTCCGTCTCCGGGGTTGGAGGCGTGGAGCCGGCACTTCCCGTTGCCATGGTGTATTTGGACTGGGGTGCCGGAAGGGGGATGCGGGAGGTGGGAGTAACGCCAAATATTCCCGCAAATGTTTTATTAGGGACCGACTTGGGGCGTCTAGTATCGCAGTATGTACCCTCTGAACCCCCAAGTTCGGCCCCCCAAGAGTGTATTGATTTGTCTGCTGCTAATGCCAACCATGTTGTATGTAGTGTGTGTCCTGCTGAGGAGGAGGGAGTGAAACCTGAGGGTAACACCTGCACAGACACAACACAAACAGGGTTAGTGAAAGCAGGTGGGGATGCCCGCAGAGGTGCTCAGCCGGCGTGCCGTGACCTCTTGTCCTCCGGTGAGGGAGGGGGCGGGCAGGATTCTGTAGAGGGAAGCTCAGGGATGGAGAGGGGGGCAGCTACCGGCAGTGTAGGGCTCCCAGGGGTATCCAGGCTGCTGAGTATAGGCCCACTGCAGGGGGAGGAACAGGCCATGGGAGGTGGGGGTGTCCCAAGAGAGGAGCCGCCAGGTAAGACCCCAGGGCAGGAGTTCCCCACATCCGAGATGTCCAAAGGCCTAGGAAGCCTGCCTGATCGGGCGGCTTGGTCAGAAACAGAGGGGAAGCAGGCACTACCCACGGTCACAGCGGTCATAGCCGCTGTCACCAGGAGTGGGAGCGCCGGAGCCCAAGGAGCCTTGCAGAGGTCCGACGGCTTCCCCACTTCTGACCAAGTGTCTGCCGGGTCAGACAGCGGCCAGGTGACATGCCCGGAGGGGCTGACGGAGGATGTGGCAGTTTCGTCGATTCTGGCCACATCAAGTCAGGAATTTCAGGCTGCGTTGGAAGCAGACGACAGCCTGAAAGCTCTCAAGGAACAGGCGGCACAGCCTCCCATGGAGTCAGACTGCGAGCGTGTGGTCTGGGACCAGGGACGGCTGTACCGGGTAACGGTCCAGCAGGGTTCACCGGAGGCGTGGCCCAGGGACCGACAGTTAGTGGTACCCTATCCGTTCAGGGCGGAATTGTTGCGGATCGCACACGAGATTCCGATGGCCGGACACCTAGGGATCGCTAAAACCAAGGCCAGGATAGCTCAGCATTTCTACTGGCCTGGGATGGGAGCCGCGGTGGGTGCCTACTGCCGTTCGTGTGACACCTGTCAGAGGGTGGGGAAGGCGGGGCCGCGCCCCAAAGCCCCACTGGTAACTCTGCCAATCATCGAAGAGCCTTTCTCGAGGGTCGCTGTGGATCTTATTGGACCTCTGTCCACTCCCAGCCACTCCGGGAAATGCTTCATACTCACGGTAGTGGACTATGCCACCCGGTACCCGGAAGCGGTAGCTTTGTCGTCCATTCGGGCCGACAAGGTGGCTACCGCCTTACTGGAGATCTTCTCCAGAGTGGGTTTCCCCCAAGAAATGCTCACCGACCGAGGGACCCAGTTCATGTCGCGGCTGATGGAGTCCCTCTGTAAGCAAATGCAGGTGCAACATCTGGTGGCCAGCCCGTATCACCCACAGACCAATGGCCTGTGTGAGCGATTCAATGGCACCTTAAAGCAGATGCTTAAGATGTTGGTCGACTCCCACGGGAGAGACTGGGAGCGTTACCTCCCACACCTCCTATTTGCTTACCGGGAGGTTCCGCAGGCCTCAACGGGGTTCTCCCCCTTTGAGCTCCTGTACGGGCGACGGGTACGGGGCCCCCTGGCTCTGGTGAAGGAAGCATGGGAAGGGGATTTGGCCACCCCCGAGGTGTCGGTCATCGAGTATGTCGTGCGCCACCGGGACAGGATGATGGCCTTGGCAAAGCTGGTGCAGGACAATATGGCCCAGGCCCAGGCCGACCAGAAGCGGTGGTACGACCAGAATGCTTGTGAGAGGACCTACCAGGTGGGTCAAAAGGTGTGGGTACTGGTCCCCGTACCACAGAACAAGCTTCAGGCAGCCTGGGAAGGTCCCTACTTCGTGCACCAGAAACTCAATGCCGTCACCTATCTGGTCACCCTGGATCACGCCCGTGGAAGGAGGAAGGCCTTCCACGTGAACATGATGAAGGCTCATCATGAGCGGGAAGCGACTGCCCACCCAGTGTGCAACCTTCCCGAGGAAGGAGAGGTAGAAACCCTCCTGGATCTGCTCACCCAAGCCAAGGCGGGTGGGTCCATCGAGGATGTGGGGGTTGGCCACCAGCTCACGGAGGACCAACGGTCCCAGCTGGGGACCACCCTGCACCCCTTCCGGGGGCTGTTCAGCAGCCTGCCCGGAAGGACTGAGATGGCTGTCCACGACGTGGACACTGGCGATCACCCGCCGATCCGGCGTTCAGCATATCGGGTCTCTTTCGAGGTGCAGGGAAACATGCGCCAAGAGATAGACGAGATGCTGAAGCTGGGGGTGATCCAGGCATCCAGCAGCGCGTGGGCCTCGCCTGTAGTCCTCGTACCAAAGAAGGACCGAACTACACGGTTCTGCGTGGACTACCGGGGGCTCAACGCTGTAACGGCCACCGATGCGTTCCCCATACCACGCATCGATGACCTGCTCGATCGGATGGCCGGGGCTAAGTACCTGACCATCATGGATCTGAGCCGGGGGTACTGGCAGATTCCTCTGACCCCCGCGGCAAGGGAACGCTCTGCCTTTATCACCCCTTTTGGACTGTACGAGTCCACAGTGATGCCATTCGGCATGAAGAATGCCCCTGCCACTTTTCAGCGGATGGTCAATACGCTGCTTGAGGGACTTGAAGGGTACGCGGCTGCGTACTTGGACGATATTGCAGTCTTCAGTCCCACTTGGGAGGATCACCTAGAGCACCTGCGGCAGGTGCTCGGTCGGATCCACCGGGCAGGCTTGACCATCAAGCCGGAAAAGTGCCAGCTGGGCATGAGTGAGGTCCTCTACCTGGGTCACCGGGTAGGCGGGGGGGTTCTGAAGCCAGAACCTGGGAAAGTGGATGCCATCGCATCCTGGCCCACTCCTAGGACCAAAAAGCAGGTGATGTCCTTCTTGGGGACCGCCGGGTACTATAGGAGGTTCGTCCCACACTATAGCACCCTGGCCAAGCCCCTGACGGACCTCACCAAGAAGAAGCTGCCCGTCGCAGTCGACTGGACAGTCGCCTGCGAGACAGCTTTCGGGGCACTCAAGGCCGCCCTAAGTAGCTCCCCTGTACTGCAAGCTGCCGACTTCGACCGGCCGTTTGTGGTACAGACCGACGCCAGTGACTTTGGCCTCGGTGCTGTGCTAAGTCAGGTCAACACGACAGGCCAGGAACATCCTGTCTTGTACCTGAGCAGGAAGCTACTGCCCCGGGAGGTGGCTTACTCCACGGTGGAAAAAGAATGCCTGGCAATTGTATGGGCCCTGCAGCGTCTGCAGCCCTACTTGTACGGGAGCCATTTCACCGTGGAGACGGACCACAACCCCCTCAGCTGGTTACACACGGTCTCTGGGTCGAATGGCAGGTTGCTACGCTGGAGCCTCGCTCTCCAGCAGTACCACTTCTCCATTCGCCACAGAAGAGGCCGTGACCACGGTAACGCTGACGGGTTATCCCGGCAAGGGGAGGGTGCAGAAGGACGCACGGGGGAACACAGGAATGTGCTACCCCCTCGCGCCCTCGTATAGGGGGAGGTGTGATGAACCTGTAGCCGCCATCTTGGTAATGATAAATCATATCCAGGGATGGCCACACTTCAGCAGCCCCCACCCTTGGGACCTTCTGTTAAAACGTCAACTAGATAGTTTCCCCCCATCCAGGCTCCTGTAAGATAAGAAGCCTACTTAACACTTGAATGCTAGGAGCTTCAAAGACTTCGAGAGGAAACACAGCCAGCAGGGGGGGGTGCTTCGTCTATCTGTACCTGACCATTTGTCCCATAGGACTAGTTTCTTTGTCTGTCACAAGCATGGAGGCATAAGATATAGAAACATGAATAGTACACGCATGTTGCGTGGGATGGGCCAATAAAAAAATATCACGGCGTCCCGGAGCCATTGCGCACACAAGCCTCCGCGGTAGACGTTTGTACGTGCTCTGGAAGCCAAGATATAGCGCGGAGCCATTCCTGAGGACCGTATGGTATCATAATTGATATCAAAAGGTCGGTTACGGCGGCCCGAATCCATGGGAACCCCTGGGGGTATCATGAGACCATCCCAGAAGAAGTTATTGGGTTCCATAGAATTTGGGCTTCTGATCGAAGTTAGACCTGAGGGTGGAGACTGAGCCAGCTGACCTCACCAGCAGTGGGCGGGACGGGGCAGGTAAGATAGCAGGACAGACAAGAGACAAGTCAGTCTTGACCCAAGAGTGGTGTGCTGAACATCTGAGCACCAGCTGAGGCCACCAAGGGGAGGAGCAGTTTGACCATGCGGTGGTAGGCCTCAGCCTGTAACAAAGAACCGTGCCTGCGATCGCAGAATCCTCTCCCTGCGTCACAAGAAAATCAAGAAACCGGTAACTGATATGCTGTGGTGATTCTGTGTGTTGTATTCCATTGTTGTATAGTTTAGCCTGACCTTATACCTGTGTATATTTAGTTGTATATCGTGTATCTAGTGTATTATTATAATCAATTACCTCAAGTAATTGTGGGCCTGCCTTTTATTCTGCATAACGAACGCACGTCCGTGTGAGCTCGGCTCAAGCCAAAACGCTACCCAGGGTTGGTTCCTGACCCGATATAGGCCCATTCACGGACTGGGCGTATATCTAAAATAGGGACTGGTGGCAGCATACCAACTGGGGATTGGGGAAGGCTGGTAGTGACGGTCGGAGGTTCAGATATATATATTCCTGGCGCGGCCAAGGAAGATATATATACCGCCCTCACTACAGAGGGCCCCGATGCCCAGTAGGTTACAGGACAGTCTCCCTGGCGACCGCTTATCCTAGGTGCAGTTCCTTGACTGACCTGAGGCTAAGAGGGCGCTAGCGAGTTGTGCTGTGTAGTGACGTTACGGTTTAGTGACGTTGAAGGGATAACACACTACCGTGTTCCCTGCGCTGGTTGCAGCTACCTGGCACTACTTTCTCTAGGTGCAGTACCTTGACTGACCTGAGAGGTAAGGGGGCGCCAGAGAGCTGCACCCACTCACCAGCGATCAGGGGAGCAGCGATATCGTGGAAAGAATCGTTCCACGATGTCCTGCTCCTGTTACCAGCCTGCTGCTTAAGCAGGAGCAGGCTGGTAACTATGGTAAACATCGGGTTACTAAGTGCGCGTGTGCCCCTAGTAACCCGCTGTTTATCATGGATACCACTCTGCTAAGGTGAACGGTAGCCTCCGCGCACCGTAGCAGAGTGGTATCCATGGTAAACAGCGGGTTACTAAGTGCGCGCGTGCCCCTAGTAACCCGATGTTTACCATGGTTACCAGCCAGATCGTTGGTCCTGCTGGTCACACACAGCGATGTGTGCTGGCCAGCGGGAGGCCAACGACCAAAAAATGGTCCAGGACACTTTGCAGCGATCAGCGACCTCACAGCAGGGGCCTGATCGTTGCAAAGTGTCACACATAGCGACATCGCTGGTGAGGTCGCTGGTGAGTCACCAAAACCGTGACACAGCAGCGATCTCGCTAGCGATATCGCTATGTGAGACGGGGGCTTTATACTGTGTGGAGGACCATGGGGGAGTACATTGTACAGTGTGGAGGACCATGGGGGAGTGCATTGTACTGTGTGGAGGACCATGGGGGAGTGCATGGTACTGTGTGGAGGACCATGGGGGAGTGCATTATACTGTGTGGAGGACCACGGGGAGTGCATTGTACTGTGTGGAGGACCACGTGGGAGTGCATTATACTGCGTGGAGGACCACGAGGGAGTGCATTATACTGCGTGGAGGACCATGGCGAGTGCCTTATACTGTGTGGAGAACCATGGCGAGAGTCTTATACTGAGTGCATTATACTCTATGGAGTGTGGAGAGGTGTGGGGCAGTTGGGGGATCATACTTTACCCTGGGAGTTGAGGTCGGGTACAGTAGGGTCATTATACTGCGCATATGGAGGAATTCACCATGGGGGTATCATACCGTGTTTGGGGGGCACTTTTGTTGGCACCACACTTTATGGGCAATGAAAAAGGGATCTAGGACTTCAGCAGGAGGAAAATTACTATGTAAAGGCTGGAAGGTTGTGAGATCTGATCTTCTGCGACCCCGACAATTATTTACATTTTTATTGCTGGAGGGGGGCCCAATTAGAATTTCTGCGTCCTATGTACGCCCCTGATTATACCAAATCCTCAGCTGTGCTGGTACTAAGGATATGGACACTCAGACATTTTGGGCTAAATATATACATACAAATATTTTTTCAATAACGTTTCATAAACAATTTGGCTTTTTTATTTCCTTTGCATTGCTAGTTGCAGAATGAGCTCACTGAGAATTTATCAGTGAGCTCATTCTGACCTTCTCTGTGCTGATTATGTTCACAGACCAGCATGAAAGTTGGGCTGATCTCTGATGCAGTCATAAATCATCGCAGAAATAAAAGCGCTGGAAACTCCACATCATAAGGAGCTCACTGACTGAATCTCAAGTTAACTCATTCTGCAGCCATCAATGTGCTGCTGGGAAACAAAAAGCTGGTAAAGGCCGAACAGAGCAAATGTTACATGAAGCAAAATAGTAAAAAGTATTTTTAGAGCAATATACATGTATTTAAAGGGATTGTCCGGTGTGAAGCTGAAGGCCTGCAGTCATCTGTGTGACTCTCTGTGACTGCAGACTTGTAATCCTCACATCATGTAGACTGCGCGCTGCCAGCATTATTCTCAGCCCAGAGATGGCAGAAGCCCCTGTATCATGTGTACAGGAATTGTGCCCCCTCTCCCAGAGGAGCAGCAGTGCCTCGTCCTCCAGATACATGAGGGTCCCATCGGGGAGATCCGCATGTACCGGCCATGATGTCATCTCCATGGATACGGCATCAATGTGCAGAGCAGAAGACCCCTGTAAGGGAGAGCTCAGACGTGGGGGGATTGATGTGGATGTGAGGAGCAGATCCCCCCATATTCACAGATTATCGCACAATACATGTGGCCTTGCACAGGAAAAACTGTGAGGAAAGAAGAAATCAGATTTCTTACAATATAGAATAATGTCCTCCTGCCCTCGCTCATGTCCAGTATTATTTATCCCCTGACCTTTTGGGTGGGGAACCCCTCCTGAACGCCCTTCATTATATAGGAGCCATATATCTGCTCCATTACTGGCAGAAGGTAAGGAGCCAATCACACTGCACGGCTTCTACTTCCTGCTCTAAGCCCCGCCCACCTGCCTTCCCTTGAGATCTCCATGACAACCCTTGTGTGACTACAGTGACAGGCCACGCCCCCGAGGATTCTGATCAGTGCGGATGTCTCCATATTGCTGAGGACTGTGAGCGGCTGATGGGCGGAGCCAGCAGCGATGTGAGGGGCGGAGCCAGCAGCGATATGAGGGGCGGAGCCAGCAGCGACATGAGGGGCGGAGCCAGCAGCTACATGAGGGGCGGAGCCAGAAGCGATATGAGAGGCGGAGCCAGCAGCGATATGAGGGGCGGAGCCAGCAGCGATGTGAGAGGCGGAGCCTGCAGCGATATGAGGGGCGGAGCCTGCAGCGACATGAGGGGCGGAGCCAGCAGTGATATGAGATGCGGAGCCAGCAGCGATGTGAGGGGCGGAGCCTGCAGCGACATGAGGGGCGGAGCCAGCAGTGATATGAGATGCGGAGCCAGCAGCGATGTGAGGGGCAGAGCCAGCAGCGATATGAGGAGCTGAGCCAACAGCGACACGAGGGGCGGAGCCAGCAGCGATGTGAGGGGCGGAGCCAGCAGCGATATGAGGGTCGCTCACAGCACTGACAGGAGCAGGTGTGTGTGCAGCCAGTTCCTCTGCTGTGGGTGTTGTGTTGTGTGAGCTTCGCCGTGTATATATTATACATATATATATATATATATATATATATATATATATACAGAGTTGAAATCAGAAGTTTCCATACACTGTATAAATAGACACATCTGCAGGTTTTTCTCAATATCTGACATGAAATCAGAATAAACCTTTCCCATTTTAGGTCAATTAGGATTACCATCATTTTTAATATTTGCCAAATGCCAGAATAATGAGCGTCTCTTGTAAGGGGCATTAAAAGAGTCTTGTTATACCACTCTGACCTCCACGTGTCTTGTAAGGGGCATTAAAACCGTCTTGTTATACCACTCTGACCTCCACGTGTCTTGTAAGGGGCATTAAAACCGTCTTGTTATACCACTCTGACCCCCACGTCTCTTCAGAGGGGCATTAAAACCATCTTGTTATACCACTCTGACCTCCACGTCTCTTCTGAGGGGCATTAAAACCATCTTGTTATACCACTCTGACCTCCACGTCTCTTGTAAGGGGCATTAAAACCGTCTTGTTATACCACTCTGACCTCCACGTCTCTTCTGAGGGGCATTAAAAGCGTCTTGTTATACCACTCTGACCTCCACGTGTCTTGTAAGGGGCATTAAAACCGTCTTGTTATGCCACTCTGACCTCCACGTCTCTTCTGAGGGGCATTAAAAGCGTCTTGTTAAGCTACTGGGACCTCCACGACTCTTCGAACGGGCATTGCATTTCCTCATAATTTTTGGAAGCTTTTGCTTGGAAGGCATAAGCAAATACTATGGGAGACCCACTCCCCAATAATGGGAATAATGTTTTTAAGATGCTGTACTGTATGGCTCTTGTAAGGGGCATTAAGACCCTCTTGTTAAGCTACTGTGACCTCCACGTCTCTTCAAAGGGGCATTAAAAGCGTCTTCTTAAGCCACTCTGAACTCCACAGCTCTTCCAAGGGGCATTGAAATGTTGTTTTTAATTACCTTACCTCTAATCTCCATGACTCTTCCAACGGGCATTGCATTTCCTCCTAATTTTAGTCAGCTTTTGCTTTTCAATGCAAAGGTGAAAACTAAGGGAGACACACTCCCCAATAATGGGTAGAAGGTTTTTAGTACGCTGTAATCCACATCTGTTTCCAGGGGCATTGCAGTTCCTTATAATTTTTGGAAAGCCTTCCATTCACTGTTTAGGCCAACAGTGCACAGGAGACCCAGTTGCCATAAATGGAAAAAAAGGTTTAGTTAAGGCCCTCTGACCTCCATGTCATTTCCAAGGGGCATTGGAGTGCCTCAAAAGTTTTGGTAGGCATTGCACTCACTGTTTGCCCTATAACTGTGTAGCCAAACCGCTCCTTTTGTTACAGAAACATATCCTACAAGACATATGTGGTTGACTGGCCTGATATTGATGTGAATGGTCCCTGTTCCTCCTGCTCTTTCTCCTTTGCCACTACCTCATCCATCATTTATCACTTGAAGCTTTGTTTTAACGAGAGTCATAGAACTTGGATAGTAGCAGGAAAACATCCAGCAATCCTCGGAGGAGGTAGGATATGCGCCAAAACGCTGACCACCTCAGGCCTAGCCGCTACTACATACATGCGCTTGCATTCCTTGAAAACAAAGCAGATGCTAACTTCTATCATCCTCATCATGCTCCTCACCTTGGCACTCTCAACTCCCCTGATAAAGAAGCCAGGGCCCACCGGAGAAGTCGGGTTCTTTGGTGGGCTCGTCCAATGCTGCCCTAAAGCAGGCCAGTCTAAGAAAAGTGTGTGGGGATGTTCCGCGGAGAAATCGGGGCGGCTTGGAACCGTTTATGGACACCTGGCCGCGGGGCGGCTGGGGACCGAGTGTGGACACCCGGCCGCCCCCTGGCGGCTGGGGACCGAGCATGGATACCCGGCCGCCGGGCGGCTGGGGACTGAGTATCGATACCTCGCTGCCGAAGCACCCATGAGGTAGTGGCCAGCTCTGGCCTCCACATGCCTAAAAGGCCCAATTTCAAGTGCACGCATGCTAGCAGTATGGTATTGCAGCCTCGGGGTGGGTTGGTGGCAGGTTGCACACTTATGCTTGCATTCCAACAAAACAAAGCAGATGCTAACTTCTATCATCATCATGCTCCTCACCTTGGCATTCTCACCTCCCCTGATGGAGTCGGTTTCTCTAGTGGGCTTGTCCAATGCTGCCCTAAAGCAGGCCAGTCTAAGAAAAGTGTGTGGGGATGTTCCGCGGAGAAATCGGGGTGGCTGGGGACCGTCTATGGACACCCCGCCGCCCCTAGGCGGCTGGGGACCAGGTGTGGACACCCGGCCGCCGGGCGGCTGGGGACTGAGTATGGATACCTCGCTGCCGAAGCAGCCATGAGGTAGTGGCCAGCTTCGGCCTCCTCAAAACTAAAAGGCCCAATTTCAAGTGCAAGCTAGCAGTATGGTATTGCAGCCTGAGGGTGGGTGGGTGGTTGGCTGCATATTTGCGCTTGCATTGCATGGAATGGGGGAGGTATAATTGAACACTGCCCTGGGACAAGAACTTGCACGGGGATAGTTGCAAGTCTGCATCTTCTGATGCGGCAAGGATCACTTCTGATGGGCACACTTTTAGGCAGTGACCTGGGAGTCAGAGATCCTTCCAGGGGTCTTCCCCATGCTGTTCCCATGTCTTTTCAGCACTATATGCATGTGTCACACAGCACATGGCCAGATAAGGTTGTAAAATGTTAAAATGACATTTCCCGGTGAATGCATTTGTCACAGTTGAAAGCAATACAAAAGTGCAAAAACGCATAAAAAATGCTACTTGTGAACATAGCCCAAGGTGTGGAGGAATATTTTTGTTTTTGGTTATTTATTTTACCTTATACACAAGTCTTTACCCTGGAAAAGAAATTCCTTAACATATTTCACAGGAAAAAAGTTTCACTTTCGTTTTTGAACATTTTCTTATGAGCCTGTAAAAGTGGCTTAATACCTCTGACCACGTTGTTGACAACAGTGACCTGGGGGGTCAGAAATGCTTCCTGGGGCGATCCCCATGCTGTCCCCATGTCATCTGAGCACTGTCACTATCATTTTGGGCACTTTTTAGGCTTTCTACAGACTGCCGGGGGTGCCTCCGCAAAAATGCTCGGGTCTCCCATAGACTAACATGGGCTCGTTGCTCAGGTCGAGCACCCGAGCATCACGGCGAGCTCGGGCCGAGCTTCGAGCACCCGAGCATTTTAGTGCTCGCTCAACACTATTTATAACGGGGGCACAAGCTAGTGACTGATTTATATTCTCAGTGGAGCAGACTTCATTGCGGTGAATGATATACTCATGGGCACAGTGTGGCACATATTTGCATTTGGTGGCACAGTGGGCGGCATTATTTATTTAAGTCGCTTATATTTGTAACATTTTTGTTTTTCAGGAGTGCGGTGATCTGCTGAAAAGTGCGGAGCAGCCGAAACCTGGACAGCAAACTGCAAAGACGAATCATGGCGGGAAGTCGTCACGAAAGACTGGACTAGGTAAAGAAGAGAAGAAAGAGAGCGACTGCAGTGTATAAACTGGAGGGTTAGGTGGGGCCCATTACATTATAATAAATCTATGTGGGGCCCATTATATTATAATAAATCTATGTGCGGCCCATTATATTAAAGGGACGGATATGTGGGGCCCATTATATTATAATAAATCTATGTGGTGCCCATTATATTAAAGGGAAAGCTATGTGGGGCCAATTATATTAAAGAGAAAGCTATGTGGGGCCAATTATATTAAGGGGAAAGCTATGTGGGGCCCATTATATTAAAGGGAAAGCTATGTGCGGCCCATTATATTAAAGAGAAAGCTATGTGGGGCCCATTTTATTAAAGAGAAAGCTATGTGGGGCCCATTATATTAAAGAGAAAGCTATGTGGGGCCCATTATATTAAAGGGAAAGCTATGTGGGGCCCATTATATTAAAGAAAAAGCTATGTGGGGCCCATTATATTAAAGAAAAAGCTATGTGGGGCCCATTATATTAAAGGGAAAGCTATGTGGGGCCCATTATATTAAAGGGAAAGCTATGTGGGGCCCATTATATTAAAGGGAAAGCTATGTGGGGCCCATTATATTAAAGAGAAAGCTATGTGGGGCCCATTATATTAAAGGGAAAGCTATGTGGGGCCCATTATATTAAAGGGAAAGCTATGTGGGGCCCGTTATCTTAAAGGGACATCTACGTAGGGCCCATTATATTAAATGGATGGCTATGTGGGGCCCATTATATTAAAGAGAAAGCTATGTGGGGCCCATTATATTAAAGAGAAAGCTATGTGGGGCCCATTATATTAAAGAGAAAGCTATGTGGGGCCCATTATATTAAAGGGAAAGCTATGTGGGGCCCATTATATTAAAGAGAAAGCTATGTGGGGCCCATTATATTAAAGAGAAAGCTATGTGGGGCCCATTATATTAAAGAGAAAGCTATGTGGGGCCCATTATATTAAAGAGAAAGCTATGTGGGGCCCATTATATTAAAGAGAAAGCTATGTGGGGCCCATTATATTAAAGAGAAAGCTATGTGGGGCCCATTATATTAAAGGGAAAGCTATGTGGGGCCCATTATGTTAAAGAAAAAGCTATGTGGGGCCCATTATATTAAAGAGAAAGCTATGTGGGGCCCATTATATTAAAGAGAAAGCTATGTGGGGCCCATTATATTAAATAGAAGCTGTGTGGGGCCCATTATATTAAAGAGAAAGCTATATGGGGCCCATTATATTAAAGAGAAAGCTATATGGGGCCCATTATATTAAAGAGAAAGCTATGTGGGGCCCATTATATTAAAGAGAAAGCTATGTGGGGCCCATTATATTAAAGAGAAAGCTATGTGCGGCCCATTATATTAAAGAGAAAGCTATGTGGGGCCCATTATATTAAAGAGAAAGCTATGTGGGGCCCATTATATTAAAGAAAAAGCTATGTGGGGCCCATTATATTAAAGAAAAAGTTATGTGGGACCCATTATATTAAAGAGAAAGCTATGTGGGGCCCATTATATTAAAGGGAAAGCTATGTGGGGCCCATTATATTAAAGGGAAAGCTATGTGCGGCCCATTATATTACAGAGAAAGCTATGTGGGGCCCATTTTATTAAAGAGAAAGCTATGTGGGGCCCATTATATTAAAGAGAAAGCTATGTGGGGCCCATTATATTAAAGGGAAAGCTATGTGGGGCCCATTATATAATAATAAAATCTATGTGGTGCCCATTATATTAAAGGGAAAGCTATGTGGGGCCCATTATATTAAAGAGAAAGCTATGTGGGGCCCATTATATTAAAGGGAAAGCTATGTGGGGCCCATTATATTAAAGGGAAAGCTATGTGGGGCCCGTTATCTTAAAGGGACATCTACGTAGGGCCCATTATATTAGATGGATGTCTATGTGGGGCCCATTATATTAAAGAGAGAGCTATGTGGGGCCCATTATATTAAAGAGAAAGCTATGTGGGGCCCATTATATTAAAGAGAAAGCTATGTGGGGCCCATTATATTAAAGGGAAAGCTATGTGGGGCCCATTATATTAAAGAGAAAGCTATGTGGGGCCCATTATATTAAAGGGAAAGCTATGTGGGGCCCATTATATAATAATAAAATCTATGTGGGGCCCATTATATTAAAGGGAAAGCTATGTGGGGCCCGTTATCTTAAAGGGACATCTACGTATATGATAAATTCTATATGGGGCCCATGATATTTAATGGAAGGCTATGTGAGGCCCATTATATTAAATAGAGGACTATGTGGGGACCAATACATTAAAAAGAAAGCTATATTGGGGCCCACTATGTTATCTGGAAGGTTTTGTGGGGCCCTCTGTATTAAATTGAGGGCTATGTGAGGCCTATTAAATTAAATGGAAAGCGTTGCGGGGCCCATAATATTATATGGAGGGCTATGTGAGGCGCATTTATCAAATAAAGGGCTATGTAGCGCCAATTATATTAAATGGAAGCCTGTGTTTTGTCCATTATATTAAATAGAGATGTATCTTGGCTCCATTATAATAAATGGAAGGCAATGTGGGGACCATTATATTAAATGGAAGCCTATATGGGGCCCAATAAGTTAAATGAAAAGCTACAGTATGTACAGCAATAATAAAAATGGTAATAATACAGGGTGGGCTATTTATATGGATACACCTAAATTAAATGGAATGGTTGGTGATGTCAACTTCCTGTTTATGGCACATTAGTATATGGGAGGAGGAAACTTTTCCAGATGGGTGGTGACTATGGCGGCCATTTTGAAGTCGGCCATTTTGGATCTAACTTTATTTTTTTCAATGGGAAGAGGGTGATGTGACACATCAAACTCATTGAGAATTTCATAAGAAAATACAATGGTGTGCTTGGTTTTAACATAACTTTATTCTTTCATGAATTTTTTACAAGTTTATGACCACTTATAAAATGTGTTTAAAGTGCTGCCCATTGTGTTGGATTGTCAATGCAACCCTCTTCTCCCACTCTTGACACACTGATAGCAACACCGCAGAAGAAATGCTAGCACAGGCTTTCAGTATCCGTTGTTTCAGATGCTGAAAGGTTATATGGGGCCTATTAAAATAAATGGAAGACTATGCAGGACCTCTTGTAATAACTAGAAGGCAATTTGTGGCCCATTATATTAAACTAGATGGTGGCCCGATTCTAACTCATTGGGTATTCTAGAATATGTATGCGGCCGGCCGCGACCAATCAGCGAACCATGTTAGTGAGGACCGGAGAGCATGTTTAAATTTGGCGCCAAAACCGGTGATTGGTCACGGCTGGCGGCCGCGACCAATCAGCGAATCGTATTAGTGAGAACCGGGGAGCGGGTACTTCCACTGTGAGCAGCCGGGAGATGACCGGCTGCTCGCAGCAGAAGTATCCCAACCGGCGGCGCCGCTCCCCGGTCCTCCCTTCACACTTGCCGTCGGGAGATCAGCGGCCCTAGCCGCTGATCTAGCGAAGGTAGCCGCATGAAGGTCAGCGGCGCCGCAGGTCGGGGTACTTCTGCTGCGAGCAGCCGGGAGATGACCGGCTGCATCGCCACTGACCTCTGTGCAGAGCGGTGTTTAAATTTGGAGCCAATATCGCTGATTGGTCGTGGCCGCCGAATCGTATTAGTGAGGACAGGGGAGCGGCGCTGCCTGTGCGGATACTTCCACTGCGAGCAGCCGGGAAATGACCGGCTGCTCGCAGCAGAAGTATCCCGACCGGTGGCGCCGCTCCCCGGTCCTCCCTTCACACTTTCCGTCGGAAGATCAGCGGCCCTAACCGCTGATCTCCCGACGGTAGCCGCATGGAGGTCAGCGGCGCCGCTGGTCGGGGTACTTCTGCTGCTAGCGCCGGTCATCTCCCGGCTACATCGCCGCTGACCTCCGTGCGGCAGATGAGCTGCTAATGGCCGCCATCTTTTTCTGAAATCCCACGTCGCTGATTGACCACGGTCGGACCAATCAGCGACGCAGGACTTCCTGGACAGAAGGACAGACAGACATGATAAGACGATTATATATATTAAATGTAAGGTTATGTAGGGCCCAATATATTCAATGAAAAACTATATGGACCCATTATATAAAAGAAAAAGCTAAGTGTGGCCCATTTTATTAAATGGATGATGGCGTGCTCCCTTGGCAAGCCAGCGGGAAAGTGGCGTGCTTCCGGTGGCAAGCCAGCGGGACAGTGGCGTGCTCCGGTGGCAAGCCAGCGGGAAAGTGGCGTGCTCCGGTGGCAAGCCAGCGGGAAAGTGGCGTGCTCCGGTGGCAAGCCAGCGGGAAAGTGGCGTGCTCCGGTGGCAAGCCAGCGGGACAGTGGCGTGCTCCGGTGGCAAGCCAGCGGGAAAGTGGCGTGCTCCGGTGGCAAGCCAACGGGAAAGTGGCGTGCTCCGGTGGCAAGCCAACAGGAAAGTGGCGTGCTCCGGTGGCAAGCCAACGGGAAAGTGGCGTGCTCCGGTGGCAAGCCAACGGGAAAGTGGCGTGCTCCGGTGGCAAGCCAACGGGAAAGTGGCATGCTCCGGTGGCAAACCAACGGGAAAGTGGCGTGCTCCGGTGGCAAGCCAACGGGAAAGTGGCATGCTCCGGTGGCAAGCCAGCGGGAAAGTGGCGTGCTCCGGTGGCAAGCCAACGGGAAAGTGGCGTGCTCCGGTGGCAAGCCAACGGGAAAGTGGCGTGCACCGGTGGCAAGCCAACGGGAAAGTGGCGTGCTCCGGTGGCAAGCCAACGGGAAAGTGGCGTGCTCCGGTGGCAAGCCAACGGGACTGTGGCGTGCTCCGGTGGCAAGCCAACGGGAAAGTGGCATGCTCCGGTGGCAAGCCAACGGGAAAGTGGTGTGCTCCGGTGGCAAGCCAATGGGAAAGTGGCGTGCTCCGGTGGCAAGCCAACGGGACTGTGGCGTGATCCGGTGGCAAGCCAACGGGAAAGTGGCGTGCTCCGGTGGCAAGCCAACGGGAAAGTGGCGTGCTCCGGTGGCAAGCCAACGGGAAAGTGGCGTGCTCCGGTGGCAAGCCAACGGGAAAGTGGCGTGCTCCGGTGGCAAGCCAACGGGAAAGTGGCGTGCTCCAGTGGCAAGCCAACGGGAAAGTGGCGTGCTCCGGTGGCAAGCCAACGGGAAAGTGGCGTGCTTCGGTGGCAAGCCAACGGGAAAGTGGCGTACTCCGGTGCCAAGCCAACGGGAAAGTGGCGTGCTCCGGTGGCAAGCCAACGGGACTGTGGCGTGCTCCGGTGGCAAGCCAACGGGAAAGTGGCGTGCTCCGGTGGCAAGCCAACGGGAAAGTGGCGTGCTCCGGTGGCAAGCCAACGGGAAAGTGGCGTGCTCCGGTGGCAAGCCAACGGGAAAGTGGCGTGCTCCGGTGGCAAGCCAACGGGAAAGTGGCGTGCTACGGTGGCAAGCCAACGGGAAAGTGGCGTGCTCCGGTGGCAAGCCAACGGGACTGTGGCGTGCTCCGGTGGCAAGCCAACGGGAAAGTGGCGTGCTCCGGTGGCAAGCCAACGGGAAAGTGGCGTGCTCCGGTGGCAAGCCAACGGGAAAGTGGCGTGCTCCGGTGGCAAGCCAACGGGAAAGTGGCGTGCTCCGGTGGCAAGCCAACGGGACTGTGGCGTGCTCCGGTGGCAAGCCAACGGGAAAGTGGCGTGCTCCGGTGGCAAGCCAACGGGAAAGTGGCATGCTCCGGTGGCAAGCCAGCGGGAAAGTGGCGTGCTCCGGTGGCAAGCCAACGGGAAAGTGGCGTGCTCCGGTGGCAAGCCAACGGGAAAGTGGCGTGCTCCGGTGGCAAGCCAACGGGAAAGTGGCGTGCTCCGGTGGCAAGCCAACGGGAAAGTGGCGTGCTCCGGTGGCAAGCCAACGGGACTGTGGCGTGCTCCGGTGGCAAGCCAACGGGAAAATGGCGTGCTCCGGTGGCAAGCCAACGGGAAAGTGGCGTGCTCCGGTGGCAAGCCAACGGGAAAGTGGCGTGCTCCGGTGGCAAGCCAACGGGACTGTGGCGTGATCCGGTGGCAAGCCAACGGGAAAGTGGCGTGCTCCGGTGGCAAGCCAACGGGAAAGTGGCGTGCTCCGGTGGCAAGCCAACGGGAAAGTGGCGTGCTCCGGTGGCAAGCCAACGGGAAAGTGGCGTGCTCCGGTGGCAAGCCAACGGGAAAGTGGCGTGCTCCGGTGGCAAGCCAACGAGAAAGTGGCGTGCTCCGGTGGCAAGCCAACGGGAAAGTGGCGTGCTCCGGTGGCAAGCCAACGGGAAAGTGGCGTGCTCCGGTGGCAAGCCAACGGGAAAGTGGCGTGCTCCGGTGGCAAGCCAACGGGACTGTGGCGTGCTCCGGTGGCAAGCCAACGGGAAAGTGGCGTGCTCCGGTGGCAAGCCAACGGGAAAGTGGCGTGCTCCGGTGGCAAGCCAACGGGAAAGTGGCGTGCTCCGGTGGCAAGCCAACGGGAAAGTGGCGTGCTCCGGTGGCAAGCCAACGGGAAAAGTGGCGTGCTCCGGTGGCAAGCCAAAGGGAAAGTGGCGTGCTCCAGTGGCAAACCAACGGGAAAGTGGCGTGCTCCGGTGGCAAGCCAACGGGAAAGTGGCGTGCTCCGGTGGCAAGCCAACGGGAAAGTGGCGTGCTCCGTGGCAAGCCAACGGGACTGTGGCGTGCTCCGGTGGCAAGCCAACGGGACTGTGGCGTGCTCCGGTGGCAAGCCAATGGGACTGTGGCGTGCTCCGGTGGCAAGCCAACGGGACTGTGGCGTGCTCCGGTGGCAAGCCAACGGAACAGTGGCATGCTCCGGTGGCAAGCCAACGGGAAAGTGGCGTGCTCCGGTGGCAAGCCAACGGGAAAGTGGCGTGCTCCGGTGGCAAGCCAACGGGAAAGTGGCGTGCTCCGGTGGCAAGCCAACGGGAAAGTGGCGTGCTCCGGTGGCAAGCCAACGGGAAAGTGGCGTGCTCCGGTGGCAAGCCAACGGGAAAGTGGCGTGCTCCGGTGGCAAGCCAACGGGACTGTGGCGTGCTCCGGTGGCAAGCCAACGGGAAAGTGGCGTGCTCCGGAGGCAAGCCAACGGGAAAGTGGCGTGCTCCGGTGGCAAGCCAACGGGAAAGTGGCGTGCTCCGGTGGCAAGCCAACGGGAAAGTGGCGTGCTCCGGTGGCAAGCCAACGGGAAAGTGGCGTGCTCCGGTGGCAAGCCAACGGGACTATGTCGTGCTCCGGTGGCAAGCCAACGGGACTGTGTCGTGCTCCGGTGGCAAGCCAACGGGAAAGTGGCGTGCTCCGGTGGCAAGCCAACGGGAAAGTGGCGTGCTCCGGTGGCAAGCCAACGGGAAAGTGGCGTGCTCCGGTGACAAGCCAACGGGACAGTGGCGTGCTTCGGTGGCAAGCCAACGGGACAGTGGCGTGCTCCGGTGGCAAGCCAACGGGACAGTGGCGTGCTCCGGTGGCAAGCCAACGGGAAAGTGGCGTGCTCCGGTGGCAAGCCAACGGGAAAGTGGCGTGCTCCGGTGGCAAGCCAACGGGAAAGTGGCGTGCTCCCGTGGCAAGCCAACGGGACTGTGGCGTGCTCCGGTGGCAAGCCAACGGGAAAGTGGCGTGCTCCGGTGGCAAGCCAACGGGAAAGTGGCGTGCTCCGGTGGCAAGCCAACGGGAAAGTGGCGTGCTCCGGTGGCAAGCCAACGGGAAAGTGGCGTGCTCCGGTGGCAAGCCAACGGGACTGTGGCGTGCTCCGGTGGCAAGCCAACGGGACTGTGGCGTGCTTCGGTGGCAAGCCAGCGGCAAAGTGGCGTGCTCCGGTGGCAAGCCAACGGGAAAAGGTGTGCTCCGGTGGCATGCTAATGGTAAAGGTGTGCTCCAGTGGCATTCTAACGGTAAAGGTGTGCTGCAGTCACATGCTAATGGTAAAGGTGTGCTCCGGTGGCATGCTAACGGGAATAGGTGTGCTCCGATGGCATGCTAACGGGAATAGGTGTGCCCGGTGGCATACTAACGGGAAAAGTTGTGCTACGGTGGCATGCTAGCGGGAAATGGTGTGCTTCGGTGGCATGATAACGAGAAAAGGGGTACTCCATTGGCACCACAATGGTCAAGGGACTTGGAAATGTCACATGTGAAGTCATACTCGCATAGTGTCTGTTGTTGCAGGGATCAAAAGAGCGACCCGGTGGAACAAGATGTGGACACTGTGCGGCAGATGGTGGTTTAAGGACAGCAAACAGCAAAATAAGACCAAGCAACAGCAAGAAAACAATCCAAGAATTACCGCAGCAGACAAGTAAGTGATTGTGATTCTTTTAAACGGTGATGTATGATCAGATGAAGTGGAATGCAGTAAGTTTGGAAATATGATTAACATGTTAATAAAGTGTCTGAAATGTATGAGCGAGAAAGAGAAAAAGGTGGATTGTTACAGGGGGACAGCTGAGAGTAGGGAGTTGCAGAGAAAGTCCTTGTGACAGGTTTAGGATGTATACGGCTGTTTATTGCCTCCTCCACATACAAAGGCAGGAGATGAGACTATCAAACTATTGAACTTGGAGTTGTCAGTAATGTTGGAGGTGAAATTAATAAAGCAAGTAAAATGGGAAAGAAAAAAAAGGGTTGTATGTTTGCCTGGTCAGAGGGATGTTTGCCTGGTCATGGGGATGTTTGTCTGGTCAGAGGGATGTATGCCTGGTCAGAGGGATGTTTGCCTGGTCAGGGGGATGTTTGCCTGGTCAGGGGGATGTTGCCTGGTCAGGGGGATGTTTGTCTGGTCAGGGGGATGTTTGTCTGGTCAGAGGGATGTTTGCTTCACGTTGGGGAAGAGGGAAAGGACTGAATAATCCGGCACCTGTCCTATCCACAGGATGGTCAGCTAGTGCCGCCATTGGGAAAGAGCTGACCTAGTGTCACTATCAATCATCTGAGTCTGCAGTACAACTGATTAGGGGTCCAGCAGGGGGGCACTGATGACACAGGTGGACCTTGGGGCGGTTTTCCGGTTGCGGACGCTGCACCTAGAGGGTTTTCTTCATGTAATTATCCTCCTCACATTGCAGACTTGTGAACTTTATAAATATTCTTCATTTGCTTATTTTCTTCCTTCTCTCCCAAACACGTTGCTGAAGTGCTGTCTCACCCCCACTGCCCCCATCCAGAAGCTTCTTGTAGCTGCTGTTCAGTGAGATTTGTCCTCTATATACCAGCAGTCTGTGTATGGGCCTGTCCCTGTCTGATCCTCTCTGCTCTCCACCCCTGCACTCAGACATGGGAAACCCTGTACTCAGATTACTTCACATCTTGGTGAACAACAGCTGAAAGGACCCTATAAAGGAGCCTGTACCAGGCAGGGGACAGCGGTGCAGCATTGTGCTTGTGAGGGCAATCGGGCGGTGGAGTCAGAAATTGGGGAATACTTGGGTGCTCTCTGGACGGAAAATATTAGTGCTGCAGTAATTTCCCACAAGTTTTTGCACAGAGCGGCCACTAATATAGAATAAAGTAAAACAATTGTGCTCTGTAAATAATGGCTGTGCTTTGCTACAAATGCTTCATGTTCGCAGGAGGTTTTTTTTTCTTTAATAAATTTTATTTAGTTTATAATTGATTTTTTCTCTTTCTGCTAGATATCAGCACATGATAGAGGCCGTACGGGACTGGTATAAGAAGTTCTTGGCTGAGAAGGAAAGAAGCTTCATTCCTCCATGAGCTGCAGTTCTTTGTGTCCAGTCGGGAACTCTATTAGTAAGTAGATTTTATCACCGGCGCAGACATTTCCGGGAAGGTTCCAATTGGCCAAATACAAGACGTTCATTAAACTCTTCATTACAAATAAACGTCTGGTTATCATCCACAATACTTAATACCGATCACTTGTCACAAATTTGTACATTTTTTAGCTGTTATAAAATGCTGCTGATCCCTTGAATCTTTTCTTTTTTTTTGTCATTTTAGACAAAACATTACATATTTCTGACAAGTCCCAGGTCTTTTCACACCACTCGTTTTGCAGGTTCTTTAATACTACAGCACTTATGTTATTGGGGTCATTTTTGTGCAGTTTGCAGTTACATGATTTTTTATACATGTTTTTTTTTAGGTTTGTCTTGTTATTACATCACATTCATCTTTTTCCTCTCTTGCTTTCCTGGACTGAAGGAAACATATCTCCAAGTCACTCTGAGCTGCCGGCAGGAGAGATGGACCCTCAGGAGCCTCCTAGTCTTCAGAATCCACATGAAGGAGAAGTCCAAGAACAAGAAAGGCCTCCGACAGCAGAGCAACCTGTCCGCCAAAAAGTCCCAGAAGAAGAAGCGATGGTCCCGCAGCTCATCTGTGTTTTTCCTAAATGTGGATTATACTTTTACTGATTGTAATTTTCTTGGTCGATACCAGATAAAGTTTTGGATGACAACTGTCTGGACTTGTGTCTTATTTTACATTTCTCCTTTTTTCTTCTTGCTTCCCCTCCAGTGAGATCTGGCTTAGGTGATAAAAGCCTTTCTCTATCCGGCATTTTTTCAGCAGGCTGGAGAAAGACTTTCTGGATGATAACTTGCCTTAGTCTCAGGTGCCCATACACTAGTTAGCTTTAGACCGGACGCTTGTCCACACAACACATCCCGACTCCCCCATATACATGAATGTGGTTATATGTGTGGGGGAGATGGCCCCATACACAGCACATGGTCGGCTGCTCCAGCAAAAATCCTTGGGTTTGACCTACCTTCCTGTAATATATATGGGGGGCCATTAGTTGGATGTTTGCAGGACCCCTCTTTGTCCGACAGCTTCCCTCCCCCACACATAGCAAGCAGTGTACAGACAAGCTCCCTTCCCGCACATACAGCATATATAGCATATAAAGAAAAAACCTAGAAGTCTGAACTGAAACATAAATTGATGTGCATGCAAAATGTTAATGCATGTTCACACAAGGCCACTAGACAAAGAAAAACCAAAGACAAGCAAAATACCCAAGTAACTAGAAGTAAATGGGTAAATCGCACAGTGCAAAAATAATAAATAATGAAGGGTATTTAGTTAACATAATTTTGATCAAAATAATGTAAAAGCTATCCCGCCACGTCATAGCAACCCTTATGGGACAGTCCTAACTCTAATATTAAAACCTTACCATTTGTCAAGTGACGTACATATGGATAAGGGCAGAGAGACTAACCCCCTAGTAGAAGCATAGACCTGAGGCAGAATAAACATTTCAGCTCAGACAAAGGGTGGCCACACCCTAATATGTACTAAAGCACACTGAACTACAAAGAAAAAACCTAGAAGTCTGAACTGAAACATAAATTGATGTGCATGCAAAATGTAAATGCATGTTCACACAAGGACACTAGACAAAGAAAAACCAAAGGCAAGCAAAATACCCAAGTAACAAGAAGTAAATGGGTAAATCGCAAAGTGCAAAAATAATAAATAATGAAGGGTATTTAGTAGTGAAGAGCGAGCACTAAAATGCTCGGATGCTCAACGCTCGGGCCGAGCTCGCCATGATACTCGGTTGCTCGACCTGAGCCACGAGCCCAATGTTAGTCTATGGGAGACCCGAGCATTTTCGCGGCGGCATCCCCGGCTGTCTTTTAAAAGCCTAACAAGTGCCCAAAACGATAGTGACAGTGCTCAAATGACATGGGGACAGCATGGGGATCGCCCCAGGAAGCATTTCTGACCCCCAGGTCACTTCTGTCAACAACGTGGTCAGAGGTATTAAGCCACTTTTAAGGGCTCACAATAAAACGTTCAAAAACTAAACTGAAACTGCTTTCCTGTGAAATATGTTAAAGAAGTTCCTTTCCAGGGTAAAGACTTGTGTATAAGGAAAAATAAATAACAAAAAAAAAAAAATACTCCTCCACACCTTGGGCTATGTTCACAAGTAGCATTTTTAATGTGTTTTTGCACTTTTGTATTGCTTCAACCGTGACAAATGCATTCACCGGGAAATGTCATTTTAACATTTTACAACCTTATCTGGCCATGTGCTGTGTGACACATGCATACAGTGCTGAAAAGACATGGGGACAGCATGGGGAAGACCCCTGGAAGAATCTCTGACTCCCCGGTCACTGCCTAAAAGTGTGCCCATCAGAAGTCATCCTTGCAGCATCAGAAGATGCAGACTTTCAACTATCCCCGTGCAAGTTCTTGTCCCAGGTCAGGGTTCAATTGTACCTCCCCCATTCCTTGCAATGCAAGCGCAAATATGCAGCCAACCACCCACCCACCCCAGGCTGCAATACCATACTGCTTGCTTGCACTTGAAATTGGGCCTTTTAGGCATGTGGAGGCGGAATCTGGCCACCATGTCATGGCAGCGTTGGCGGCCTGGTATCCATACTCAGTCCCCAGCCGCCCGGCGGCGGGGTGTCCACACTCGGTCCCCAACCGCCAGGGGGCGGCCGGGTGTCCATACTCGGTCGCCAGCCGCCTGGGGGCAGCCGGGTGTCCATAAACGGTCCCCAGCCGCCCCTATTTCTCCTTGGAACATCCACCCACACACTTTTCTTAGCCTGGCCTGCTTTAGGGCAGCATTGGACGAGCCCACCAGAGAACCAGACTCCTCCGGTGGGCCCTGGCTTCTCCATCAGGGGAGTTGAGAGTGCCAAGGTGAGGACCATGATGATGATACAAGTTAGCATCTGCTTTGTTTTGTTGGAATGCAAGCGCATGTATGTAGTAGCGGCAAGGCCTGAGGTGGTCAGCGTTTTGGCGCATATCCTACCTCCTCCGAGGATTGCTGGATGTTTTCCTGCTACTATCCCAGTTCTATGACTCCCGTTAAAACAAAGCTTCAGGTGATGAATGATGGATGAGGTGGTGGCAAAGGAGAGCAGGAGGAACAGGGACCATTCACATCAATATCAGGCCAGTCAACCACATATGTCTTGTAGGATATGGTTCTGTAACAAAAGGAGCGGTTTGGCTACACAGTTATAGGGCATACAGTGAGTGCAATTGTGGCACCCCAGGGGTCTGGTTTCCACAGTAATGCAATGTTATGTCTGAGAGCAGGTGGGAGGTCTCTTGGTCAGGAATCCTATGCATGCCACACCTCCTGCCCAGTCCTGGGAGGGGAAGAACTTCCCCTGTATAAACCTGGGGCTGAGGCAGGGTTAGAGAGTTCTGAGGGAGAGTTCAGCCAGGAGGGCTGACAGGGAGCTGTGGCTCCGGCTGGGCCCAGCTCCTGGGCCATGCCAGAAGTAGAGAAGAGAAGCAGCATAGGAAGAAACAACAGGAGCTCTGTGGGAGCAGTGTTACAAAGAGTCAGGGGCTGGCAGCTGCAGAGCTCGCCCTGACTGAGAAGATTTCTTACCGGACCCGGAGTCCGAGGCTGTGGGGACTAACTCCTACCCAGCAGCAGAATCCGTCAGGCAGGGGATTTCAGGTCCTCTGGCCAAGAAGCCCGAAGGCACGGTCACACGCATGGGACCAGCACCGCCGTCCTGGAGCGGAAGCTACTAGAAGGCCCCGAGTCACCGGCCATACGGGTGAGCACCACACGGTACACTCAGGGACGTGGGCTACTTATACCGCCTCTAGCAAGGTAGCCAGAAGAGTACAGTTAGTTTGGGAGGCCTACAACTCCGCCTGGCCAGGGGAGATCTCATCTGCTCAAGGACTGACCAGGCCCCAATCGCTAGCCAGTACTCCGGGAGGGTCTATCTTTGTCACCAGTAAAGACCCTGAACTACACCGCATCGTCTCTGAGTGGTTCCTGCTACCCCCATCATCCACGTCGGCTGCCCTGAGGCCATACCCCTCCCGTTGGGGGTTATACCATCTACGCTGCACCATCCTTCCACCGGCCTCAGCGGACTGTCCTGCAGCGGCAGCTCCATAGCTGCATTCAACGGGTGGCGTAGTCATCCCACCATCTACCGTTAATCGACTGCCACTTAGTTTGACACCCTGGGCACGGACCGGGTCACCGCCACGAGACTACAACCCTCAACAGATCCGGCTCTGGGTAAGCTCCCGCGTGCGCAACGCAGCGCGATACAGGCCCAGGGGCGCGTCAAATTTTGGCGTAGTCGGCAGGATTTCGTGCCCGCAACCACCGGGTACTGCGTGCCTGAAAAAGAGACTTTTCAAACTTACCTGTGGTGAAGATTCCCGCCATCCGGCGCCATCTTCAGCCTTCTTCCCGCCATCGGTGAAGTTTCCCGCCATCCGGCGCCATCTTCTGCCTTCTTCCCGCCATCCGTGCAGTTTTCCCGCCATTGGACGCCATCTTGAGGACGCCGCGCGGGAAGAAGAGGGGCGTGGACTCCGAAAGCGCTCGAGAACTGAAGCCCCGCCTCACGTCCGGACGTTGCGTAAGGTCCTGGAAGGAGCCCAGCAGACGCCGACGTCACAGGAGCGCGACGGAAGGTCCTCAACCCTGACGATCCACTGCGGAGCCGCGGCCTACGGAAGAGGATCATCGCAAGGTAGGCCATGGTCCACTAGGGGGGAGAAGGATGTCGGATACGGAGGAGAGCTTCACTGCCTCAACCCCCGCCAGCGCCACCGCTGCTGCGGTCATGCCTTTCACCATGCCCTATATCCCGGGGGCAGCCTGGCTACCCCAGTACTCAGGGGAGTCACATACCCTGCATGACTTTAGAGAAAAGCTGGATAGCCTCTTCCAGGTGTACCCCCTCACAGAGGAGCAAAAAGTGAGCATCCTGGTGGCCCAATTAACCGGGGCAGCCCAAAGGGATGTAAAGTCCTGGCCACCTGGGAGGAGGACTGTCGCAGAGATACTAACCCAGCTAACCGAGGAGGAGCTGCAGTACTACCAATACGAGGAAAGCCAAGAGGACCCGGACGGGTCTGAGGACTACCCTCAGGAGGGAGCACAAAGAGGACATAGCTACTGAAGGGAAGTAGCGTGAATAAACAGCTGTAAATAGTTACCCGTAAGGGTACAAGGACTGCTGCTAATTAAAATATGGTCCCCGTTGGGATTAGTGAATTGTTCCCCATGTGCCCCTATCTTAAACCAGGCTGAGGACTGTGAGCAGCCAATCCTTATCCCCACTGGCCGAGGACTGAGAGCGGCCATATCTTGTAAATATTATGTGTTTCCAGTTATTTATAGGAGTCCTTGGTGGATTTACTGGGAATCCTTGTACAATTAGTTGGAGCGTAACCCAGGATGGACTAAAGACTGTTAAGGACTCGGGGAAGGACAGACCCCTACCTGGTTACGTCTCCCTGTTTTGGTGAAATGGACACCTTGCTTTTCTTCAAAGACTGCACCCGGTTACGGACACGCCGTGACCAGCTTTATGTGTTTCCTTATTGTAATGTTATTGTTTATACCTTGTTATGTTTTTCTAAAAGTATGTTTAGTCCCGGAGTACTAAATTTCACTAGGGGGGAATGTGGCACCCCAGGGGTCTGGTTTCCACAGTAATGCAATGTTATGTCTGAGAGCAGGTGGGAGGTCTCTTGGTCAGGAATCCTATGCATTCCACACCTCCTGCCCAGTCCTGGGAGGGGAAGAACTTCCCCTGTATAAACCTGGGGCTGAGGCAGGGTTAGAGAGTTCTGAGGGAGAGTTCAGCCAGGAGGGCTGACAGGGAGCTGTGGCTCCGGCTGGGCCCAGCTCCTGGGCCATGCCAGAAGTAGAGAAGAGAAGCAGCATAGGAAGAAACAACAGGAGCTCTGTGGGAGCAGTGTTACAAAGAGTCAGGGGCTGGCAGCTGCAGAGCTCGCCCTGACTGAGAAGATTTCTTACCGGACCCGGAGTCCGAGGCTGTGGGGACTAACTCCTACCCAGCAGCAGAATCCGTCAGGCAGGGGATTTCAGGTCCTCTGGCCAAGAAGCCCGAAGGCACGGTCACACGCATGGGACCAGCACCGCCGTCATGGAGCGGAAGCTACTAGAAGGCCCCGAGTCACCGGCCATACGGGTGAGCACCACACGGTACACTCAGGGACGTGGGCTACTTATACCGCCTCTAGCAAGGTAGCCAGAAGAGTACAGTTAGTTTGGGAGGCCTACAACTGCGCCTGGCCAGGGGAGATCTCATCTGCTCAAGGACTGACCAGGCCCCAATCGCTAGCCAGTACTCCGGGAGGGTCTATCTTTGTCACCAGTAAAGACCCTGAACTACACCGCATCGTCTCTGAGTGGTTCCTGCTACCCCCATCATCCACGTCGGCTGCCCTGAGGCCATACCCCTCCCGTTGGGGGTTATACCATCTACGCTGCACCATCCTTCCACCGGCCTCAGCGGACTGTCCTGCAGCGGCAGCTCCATAGCTGCATTCAACGGGTGGCGTAGTCATCCCACCATCTACCGTTAATCAACTGCCACTTAGTTTGACACCCTGGGCACGGACCGGGTCACCGCCACGAGACTACAACCCTCAACAGATCCGGCTCCGGGTAAGCTCCCGCGTGCGCAACGCAGCGCGATACAGGCCCAGGGGCGCGTCACAATGCCTACCAAAAATTTCGAGGCACTCCAATGTACCTTGGAAATGACATGGAGGTCAGAGGGCCTTAACTAAACAGTTTTTTCCATTTATAGCAACTGGGTCTCCTGTACACTGTTGGCCTAAACAGTGAATGGAAGGCTTTCCAAAAATTATGAGGAACTGCAATGCCCCTTGAAACAGACGTGGATTACAGCGTACTAAAAACCTTCTACCCACTATTGGGGAGTGGGTCTCCCTTAGTATTCGCCTTTGCATTGAAAAGCAAAAGCTGACTAAAATTAGGAGGAAATGCAATGTCCGTTGGAAGAGTTGTGGAGGTTAGAGGTAATTAAAAACAACATTTCAATGCCCCTAGGAAGAGCTGTGGAGTTCAGAGTGGCTTAAGAAGACTGTTTTAATGTCCCTTTGAAGAGACATGGAGGTCACAGTAGCTTAACAAGATGGTTTTAATGCCCCTCGGAAAAGACGTGGAGGTCCCAGTAGCTTAACCAGACGGTTTGAATGCCCCTCGGAAGAGGGGCTTTTAATGCCCCTTCCAAGAGCCATACAGTACAGCATAGTACAAACATTATTCCCATTATTGGGGAGTGTGTATCCCATAGTCATTGCTTATGCCTTCCAAGCAAAAGCTGCCAAAAATTGGGACGGAGGAACTTGCAATGCCCCTTACAAGAGCCATGCAGTACAGCATATTCCAAACATTATTCCCATTATTGGGGAGTGGGTCTCCCATAGTCTTTGCTTATGCCTTCCAAGCAAAAGCTGCCAAAAATTAGGACGAAGGAGCTTGCAATGCCCCTTACAAGAGCCATGCAGTACAGCATATTACAAACATTATTCCCATTATTGGGGAGTGGGTCTCCCATAGTATTTGCTTATGCCTTCCAAGAAAAAGCTGCCAAAAATTAAGAGGAACTGCAATGCCCGTTCGAAGAGTCGTGGAGGTTAGAGTTAATTAAAAACAACATATCAATGCCCCTTGGAAGAGCAGTGGAGTTCAGAGTGGTTTAACAAGACGCTATTAATGCCCCTCAAAAGAGACGTGGAGGTCCCAGTAGCTTAACAAGACGGTTTTAATACCCCTTGGAAAAGTGGTGGAGGTCCCAGTAGCTTAACAAGACGGTTTTAATACCCCTCGGAAAAGTGGTGGAGGTCACAGTAGCTTAAGAAGACGCTTTTAATGCCCCTCAGAAGAAACGTGGAGATCCCAGTAGCTTAACAAGACGGTTTTAATGCCCCTTGGAAAAGTGGTGGAGGTCGCAGTAGCTTAACAAGACGCTATTAATGCCCCTCAGAAGAGACGTGGAGGTCCCAGCAGCTTAACAAGACGGTTTGAATGCCCCTTGGAAGAGACGTGGAGGTCACAGTAGCTTAACAAGACGCTATTAATGCCCCTCAGAAGAGACGTGGAGGTTCCAGCAGCTTAACATGACCGTTTTAATGCTCCTCAGAAAAGTGGTGGAGGTCCCAGTAGCTTAACAAGACTGTTTGAATGCCCCTTGGAAGAGACATGGAGGTCCCAGTAGCTTAACTGGCCGGTTTAAATGCCCCTTGGAAAAGTGGTGGAGGTCACAGTAGCTTAACAAAACGCTATTAATGCCCCTCAGAAGAGACGTGGAGGTCTCAGTAGCTTAACAAGACGGTTTTAATGCTCCTCAGAAAAGTGGTGGAGGTCCCAGTAGCTTAACAAGACGGTTTTAATGCCCCTTGGAAAAGTGGTGGAGGTCGCAGTAGCTTAACAAGACGGTTTGAATGCCCCTTGGAAGAGACGTGGAGGTCCCAGTAGCTTAACAAGATGGATTTAATGCTCCTCAGAAAAGTGGTGGAGGTCCCAGTAGCTTAACAAGACGGTTTGAATGCCCCTTGGAAGAGACGTGGAGGTCCCAGTAGCTTAACAAGACGGATTTAATGCTCCTCAGAAAAGTGGTGGAGGTCCCAGTAGCTTAACAAGACGGTTTTAATGCCCCTTGGAAAAGTGGTGGAGGTCGCAGTAGCTTAACAAGACGGTTTGAATGCCCCTTGGAAGAGACGTGGAGGTCCCTGTAGCTTAACAAGACGGTTTGAATGCCCCTTGGAAGAGACGTGGAGGTCCCAGTAGCTTAACAAGACTGTTTTAATGCCCCTCGGAAAAGTGGTGGAGGTCACAGTAGCTTAACAAGACGCTTTTAATGCCCCTCGGAAGAGACGTGGAGGTCCAAGTAGCTTAACAAGACGGTTTGAATGCCCCTTGGAAGAGACGTGGAGGTCCCAGTAGCTTAACAAGACAGTTTTAATGCCCCTCGGAAAAGTTGTGGAGGTCACAGTAGCTTAACAAGATGCTTTTAATGCCTCTCAGAAGAGACGTGGAGGTCCCAGTAGCTTAACAAGATGGTTTGAATGCCCCTTGGAAGAGAAGTGGAGGTCCCAGTAGCTTAACAAGACGGTTTTAATGCTTCTCGGAAAAGTGGTGGAGGTCCAAGTAGCTTAAAAAGACGCTTTTACTGCCCCTCGAAAAAGTGGCGGAGGTCGCAGTAGCTTAACAAGACGGTTTGAATGTCCCTTGGTAGAGACGTGGAGGTCCCAGTAGCTTAACAAGACAGTTTGAATGCCCCTTGGAAGAGACGTGGAGGTCCCAGTAGCTTAACAAGACGGTTTTAATGCCCCTCGGAAAAGTGGTGGAGGTCACAGTAGCTTAACAAGTCGCTTTTAATGCCCCTCAGAAGAGAAGTGGAGATCCCAGTAGCTTAACAAGACGGTTTGAATGCCCCTTGGAAGAGACGTGGAGGTCACAGTAGCTTAACAAGACGGTTAGAATGCCCCTTGGAAGAGACGTGGAGATCACAGTAGCTTAACAAGATGGTTTTAATGCCCCTCGGAAAAGTGGTGGAGGTCCCAGTAGCTTAACAAGACGCTTTGAATGCCCCTTGGAAGAGACGTGGAGGTCACAGTAGCTTAACAAGATGGTTTTAATGCTCCTCGGAAAAGTGGTGGAGGTCCCAGTAGCTTAACAAGATGCTTTTAATGCCCCTCGGAAAAGTGGAGGTCCCAGTAGCTTAACAAGACGGTTTTAATGCCCCTTGGAAAAGTGGTGGAGGTCGTAGTAGCTTAACAAGACTGTTTGAATGCCCCTTGGAAAAGTGGTGCAGGTCCCAGTAGCTTAACAAGATGGTTTGAATGCCCCTTGGAAGAGACGTGGAGGTACCAGTAGCTTAAAAAGACGGTTTTAATGCCCCTCGGAAAAGTGGTGGAGGTCCCATTAGCTTAACAAGACGGTTTTAATGCCCCTCGGAAAAGTGGTGGAGGTCCCAGTAGCTTAACAATACGCTTTTAATGCCTCTCAGAAGAGACGTGGAGGTCCCAGTAGCTTAACAAGACGGTTTGAATGCCCCTTGGAAGAGACGTGGAGGTCCCAGTAGCTTAACAAGACTGTTTTAATGCTTCTCGGAAAAGTGGTGGAGGTCCCAGTAGCTTAATAAGACGCTTTTAATGCCCCTCGAAAAAGTGGTGGAGGTCGCAGTAGCTTACCAAGACGGTTTGAATGCCCCTTGGAAGAGACGTGGAGGTCCCAGTAGCTTAACAAGACAGTTTGAATGCCCCTTGGAAGAGACGTGGAGGTCCCACTAGCTTAACAAGACGTTTTTAATGCCCCTCGGAAAAGTGGTGGACGTACCAGTAGCTTAATAAGACGCTTTTAATGCCCCTCAGAAAAGTGGTGGAGGTCCCAGTAGCTTAACAAGACGGTTTGAATGCCCCTTGGAAGAGATGTGGAAGTCCCAGTAGATTAACAAGACGGTTTTAATGCTCCTCGGAAAAGTGGTGGAGGTCGCAGTAGCTTAACAAGACGCTTTTAATGCCCCTTACAAGAGCCATACAGTACAGCATTTTAAAAATATTATTCCCATTATTGGGGAGTGGGTCTCCCACAGTCTTTGCTTATGCCTTCCAAGCAAAAGCTGACAAAAATAAGGACGCAGGAACTTTCAATAATGGCAACACGGACCACGGTCACCCTAGTGGTATAGTGGTGGTGGAGGCTGAGGATAAGGAGAAGAACATAAAACAGCCGAAATGAGGAAGCGTATACCCATGTGTGGGTGTGAAGCGGTGCATGTGAATACACCTTCCGAAATAACACAGTGGATTTGACTTTATGTTACTCTGCTGTCATTTGGTGGTGATGAGAAGTCTGGCCCAATCCAGCTACTGTTCATTTTGATAAGGGTCAGCTTGTCAGCATTGTCAGTTGACAGGCGAGTGCGCTTATCAGTTATAATTACCCCAGCAGCACTAAAAACACGCTCTAATAACACGCTAGCGGCAGGGCAGGCCAGGACCTCCAAGGCGTACAGAGCGATTTCATTCCAAGTGTCCAGCTTGGATACCCAATAATTAAAAGGCACAGAGGAATCACGGAGGACGCTGGTACGGTCGGCAAGGTACTCCCTCACCATCTTTTGAAACTTTCCACTGCTTGTGAGAGTACCCCGCGCCTCAGGGCCTGTAAGCTGGGCAGGTCTCAGAAAACTGTCCCAGAATGTTGACAGTGTTCCCCTGCCTCTGCTGGATTGGAGTTGCCTCTCTCTCGCTTGTACGCCTTGGTTGGTCAACGAACTGTGACCTCTGCCGCTAGCGTGTTCAGATGGGAATTTTTTTTTAACAGTTCTGCAGCAAGGGCCTTCTGGTACTGCCCCATTTTCGTAGACCTCTCCACCTCAGGAATAAGAGAGTGAAAGTTCTCCTTGTAGCGGGGGTCTAAAAGTGTCACCAACCAGTAATGACTGTCACCCAACATTTTGACAACGCGAGGGTCACGGTTAAGGCAGAGTAACATAAAGTCAGCCATGCGTGCCAGACTGGTAACGGGCAAGACTTCCGTGTCCTCACCAAGATGACGACTGACCATGCTCTCCTCCTCCTCATCCTCCCCCCCCCCCTGTCCTCAGGCCACCCACGCTGAACTGACAGTATGACAGTTGTACAGGTACTACCGTCTACAGCGCATGATACAAGCTCCTGTTCTTCCTCCTCCTCCTCTCCCTCATTGTCCCCCAGTGCACGTTGGGATGAGATGAGGCTGGGCTGTGTGTAATCGACCGCTACGGCTTCTTGATCCATTTCATCATACTCTGGCTGCAATGCCTCCTCTTTAATTCTCTGCAGAGAGCATTGCAAAAGAAAGACAAGTGGAATGCTGACGCTAATGATGGCGTCATCGCCACTCACCATCTTGGTGGACTCCTCAAAGTTTGTCAAGATGGTACATACAGTACAGACCAAAAGTTTGGACACACCTTCTCATTTAAAGATTTTTCTGTATTTTCATGACTATGAAAATTGTACATTCACACTGAAGGCATCAAAACTATGAATTAACACATGTGGAATTATATACTTAACAAAAAAGTGTGAAACAACTGAAAATATGTCTTATATTCTAGGTTCTTCAAAGTAGCCACCTTTTGCTTTGATGACTGCTTTGCACTCTTGAGAGACTGCCATAAAGACTGAGAGGAGGGGGCATCTTTGCATGCAGTATGGACAGGGGATTGCCATGCACACACAACAGGTGACACCCGCTGACACTGGTCATGGACCCTGGGGTTCGCCCCACAAAGTCGGGTGCTTTGCTGCCATGTGCTTGATCATGCTGGTGGTGGTCAGGCTGGTAGTTTTGTCACCCCTGCTGATGCTGGCATGGCAGGTGGTACAAATGGCCTTTTTGGGGATATCAGCAGAGTCTTTAAAAAAATTCCAGACTCTGGAAGACCTACAGGTTGTACTGGCAACGTCCCTCGTGTTGGTGTTACGGGGAACTGTTGCCGGCCTTCTGTGTGCGGCCACCACACTGCTTTTTTCTGCCTGTTGGGGTACTCTGCCTTCCTCACCCTGTCTGCTGCTGGCCTCGCTCTGCATGTCCTCCTGCCACATTGGGTCAGTTACTAGATCATCCACCACCTCCTCCTCTTCCACTTGCGCACCACGATCCTCCTCCTCACTTCCTGGCAATTGTGTCTCGTCATCGTCAACCTCTTGTGACAAATTGCCAGCGTTGACTTCCTCTGGCCGTGGCTGTTCAAATATTTGGGCATCTCTACATGGGATCTCCTCTTCCACCACTTCAAGCGGAGCAGGCGAGGGGCACAAATCTGGAAATGGACCAGTGAACAGCTCTTCAGAGTGTCCAAGTGTGGGATCAGTTGCTGTCTGACGACACTCGGCATGGTGGGAGGGAGGAGCATCAGGGTGAGGAGGAGTATGCGGTCGAGACTCATGGCTACTAAGAGTTGACCGTGTGGAAGACAGACCGGAGGTGGTGGTGCCCAGGTAACTGGAAGTATTATCTGCTATCCAATTAATAACCTGTTCACACTGATCTGGTGTTGTTCTGTGCTTCCCTAGTAATTCGGTCAAGAAGTGGGAGCGAGAAGATATGGCTGTTGGTTATGGCACATTTTCACCTTGGCCACGGCCCCGTCCTCTGCATGCACCATCACCAGAACGTCCACTTCCATGTCCCTTGCCACGCGCCTTGCCCATTGTAAAGTAAGTAAAATAGCTTACACTCGCACCATCAATGGAAAAAGGGTAATAAAGTAGATTAGAACCGTGGAAGAGGAAAACCACAGTTCTATTTCTCTGGCCTACACCCGACTCTTTTAAACAATCTGAACAATCAGGGAGAAACTATTACTGTTTTTCTTTACGGAAAAAATACCAAAAGGTGAATAATAGAGATTTTTTACCGTGGAATGGCAAAACCACAGTTATTGTTTACTGGGGTATACCAGAAAATTTTAAATAGATATATTTGTGTCTGAACAATCAGGAGACAGTACTGTTTTTCTTTACAGCAAAAAATGCAAAAAAGCAGGATAATACAGAGATTTGACCCGTGGAACTGCAAAACCACACTTGTATTTCTCGGGCCTACACCAGACTATTTTCAACAGATATATTTGTGTCTGAACAATCAGGAGACACTACTACTGTTTTTCTTTGCAGCAAAAAATGCCAAAAGCAGGATAATAGAGATTTTTTACCGTGGAACAGCAAAACCACAGTTATAATTTACTGGTGTATACCAGACTATTTTCAACAGATATATTTGTGTCTGAACAATCAGGAGACACTATTAGTTTTTTTTTTTACGGTGACACATATTACGATAACTTGCACCCATAGTGCAAAAAAAACAAAAACCCTAAAAAAACACAATGGGTTCAACCGTACTCAAATTGTTAACTAGGAGCAATGATTAGTGTGAATAATATAATATTTTGATTGGAGATGATCCACCCTCTGGTTCCACCACTGATCCTGAGAATGAAGGAATGGGGAACCTATCAGCTTTTATTTTTCCTGCACAGCTGTGCTCCCAACCACCCACAGTGCAAAAAAAAAACCTAAAAAAACAATAAGTATAACCGTACTCAAATTGATAATTGGGAGCAGCGATTAGTGTGAAGGATATAATATTGTGATAGGCGATGTTCCATCCACTGATTCTGAGAAAGAAGGAATGGGGAACCTATCAGCTTTTTTTCCTGCACAGCTGTGCTCCCACCCATTGCGCAAAAATACCCTAAAAAAATGCACGTACTCAAATTGTTAATTGGGAGCAATGATGAGTGTGAAGGGATATAATATCTTGATTGGCGATGGTCCGACCTGTGGTTCCGCCACCGATCCCAAGAATGAAGGAATTGAGAACCTGTAAGCTTTTTTTTTTCCTGCACAGCTGTGCTCCCAACCACCCACCCATAGTGCAAAAAATAAAAAAAACAATAGATCCAACTGTACTCAAATTGTTAAATTGGGAGCGTGAAAAAAATAATGCATCCACTTCTTTCTAAATTAGGCTGTCAGACCCCCAAGAATGACATCCTAGTAATATGCCATGACTTATACCTCTTTAAATGTATGCAAAGGATAAACCTGGATATCCAGGTATACGTTCTATTGATTGATTTCTATAAGGGCCTATTTACACATGTAAATGTGTATCTGCTACGGACATGAATGATCGGCTGCAGCCCTTCCACGTGGCCAGTCAATGGATCCGCAAATCACAACAAGTAATTCAAGGAAATGGAAAAGTAAAAAAAAAAATTCTAGTAACATTGCATAGCGTACCGGTGATTGCGCTATTTAACTTGCCATCAGTGATTGACGGCATATAAATGGTTAAACAGCAGTGATTGATGCTTCGCTCTGGCCGCTGCTGTTACAGCAAGATGTCAGCTGTGTAGGATGGGGGCTCTGCTCCTGAGCCCACCCGAAACAGCAATCCAATGGACGGTTTCACACACCACATTATCCAGTGGTGTTTAATTTGCTTTCCTATTGAGGAAACAAAACCGTTTTAATAACGTTTTCCTTCTCTGGTATCTAGGAGCCATTTCAGCTATTTGTAAAGGGAATCTGTCAGCAGGTTTTTCTTGGCTATTCTGAGAGCAGCATGATGGGGTGAGCGCCACACTAGGAGTAGGACCACCGAGCCCAGAGCTATTGCAAGACGTGCAGACAATATATACCAGGTATGAATGAATCCAATACAACATTATTGTTACTTGGGAATTAACCTACTTGGATATAATACATCCCTTGATATGTATATACCAAAAGGTCATTATCTTGGGAATGCCTATATTGGCTTTTATTATTTGGGATTACATCCTTTTACTATGTGACCTAGGATATACTATCAGTATGCATTAGCACAATTGGAGCTACTACTATTTAGCCCTGGTGTCTCTGCAATTCAAATATTTACATTATACCTCCTCACTATTATATGGTATTACTATATATATGTGTGTGTGTGCTCTTTTCTTTCCCGCCATGTACCCAAATTGTTATAATAAAGGTCTTTTTTAACACATTGACCCCTTGTCGGATGTACTATATATTGGTTGTTGTTGAGAGCAGCATGATGTAGAGACAAAGACCCTGATTCTAGGGACGTCTCACTTACAGGGCTGCTTGTTGTAGTTTTGATAAAAATCACACTTTTATTAGCAGAAGATTATCACTAGAGGACTAGTAAACCTGCAGCCAGGTAGTCCAACCACGCCCCCCACCACTGATTGGCAGTTTATATACAGTGTACACAGAAAGCTGCCAATCAGTGGTGTGGGTGGGGTTATTATACAGAGCTCAGCATTCAGAGATCTGCATGAGAAAACAAAAACTGCAATTTTATCAAAATAACACCAAGCAGCCCAGTAAGTGATACATCGTTGGAATCAGGGCCTCGGATTATGCTGCTCTCAAATGGGATAGCAAAAACCTGCTGACATATTCCATTTAAAGGGGCAGCTGCTACTAAATCCAGACATGGTGCAAAATGTAAATTCTGCTGCAGATTCACTGCTGTAGATTTTTAATTCCTAAAAATCCCTGTAGATTCAGAGGATCTCAACCTTTTCAATGCAAATTATTTTCAAGACTTATTCACAGATATTATGAAATATTACAGTAGAAATAAAAAAAAAAAAGCACAATACCTAAACCCCCTCCTTGGGAAAAATATACGGCAAGTATAAGAAAGACAAAAATTTATTCTGGAGTCATATTGAAGTCTAAATAGAATTGTAACCATACAATGTAAACAGCAGCGAATGTAAGTAGGATCCACTGGATCTATATAAGAGGAACGTTTTCCAAAGCTGATCTTCTGAGCCCACCGCTATGCTGGCTGCACCGGCATTGTGATCGTCAGCACCTGGAATATACGTCACGTTTTACTGCAGCTCATAGAACCAAATGATAAGACGCAGAGCAGTGCGAGGCTTGTGACTCGCTATACACAAAATATACGACATGTTTGATGAATGGCATAAAGGAAAGCCGATGCATTCAGATGTCTCTGGGCAACTATATGTTGTGATAGATAAGTTCCTGTCAGGGTGAGGGGCAGCATCCTATCTGCTCACTCATCATGACAGGTTTACAACATGTTGACTCATGGACGTGATCAGTCAGTCAAACAATGACAGATGCACGTTCTTGATTCCGACAGGTAGGTCAGAGATGTCCGTCTCAAACAGTTTACCTTCACCCATCTAGGATGGATGGCTGCTGACATCGTTGGCCATTATGTCCATACACAATTATTATCCCCTAATTGTGATGTACAATACAAATTTATATTGTGGTACCGTGTTAGCCAGAAAATTTGATGGAAATAATTTTATGCCCAAAAATGGCAAAAGTATTCTCGGAGTGATACCTTTATTGGCTAACCAGAAAAAAATATATATATATGCAAACTTACAGAGCACACAGGCTCCTTCTTCAGGCAGGATTACAAATGTTATGAATTCATGTGTAATATTGCCTGAAGAAGGAGCCTCTGTGCTCTGAAAGCTTGCATATATATATTTTTTTTTCTGGTTAGCCAATAAAGGTATCACTCCAAGAATACTTTTGCCATTTTTGGGCATAAAAGTATTCACATAGAATTATTCACTAATTAAAACAATTTATTTTTGCTAAATAAATGTATACATTTTTTAAAATTTTATTTTATACATTTTCTCAGAGAACCTCTTTAAGAAGGAGATTTCAGAATGGGCTATAAGACATGTCCAGCTTTGCTTTCTTGTCTCACCTTACTGTCCTTGTTGAACTGAGCTCCACTTTGTTCTTGGATGATATTGTAAGGAATGAAGACGTCTAGATGATACAAATCGGGACGTCTGACTATTCTGTCTTCACCCAAGTCCAACACAAGAGAACTAGCAGAAGACTGTAAAGAGAAGACCAGCGTGGTAACAACGCTTATGTCGCTGAATGCTTCTGTACGGGAAAGAAAGTTGTAACCAACAAGTGCACAAAAATCTAAACTTTTATCTTGATACGTGGCCAACTAGAAGTTACTGTGTAGCTCCACACGTCTCATACATTAAATCTGACACGTGGAGGAACTGCTCACAGAAAATGCTGAAAAATATTTTTTAGGATTCACACTGCATTAAAAGGGGTTGTCCACCACTTTAATACTAATGGAATATCCTTAGGATAGGTCATCAATATTAAAGTGCCAGGCAACCCCTTTAAGTGAGGCATAATGAATGGTACCAGAATTTCACATAATGTAGCCTTCATTAGGCAGAAGGCCCACTCGGTTATATGAAGAAATCTGGGGTCCCCAAAAGCAAACCCAGTAATCACCAGATTCCCGTGTGGTGACTACTTAATCTGCTTTTTGGGAAGACCAGAACTGACCCCTATATTTAACCAAGTGGGTCCCCTCAAGCTACATTATCCTGTCTGATGAAGGCTACATTAGCTGAAACATTCTTCATCTTCATTATGCCTCATTTAACGCAATGTGAATCATGGACATGAGAAAAATCAAATTAAAAAATAAATACATTTAAAGCATTTTCTGTGCGATTCCTCCAAATGTCGCATTAATATAGAAAAAATAAAGAGCGGCGTGTTCTACACTATTGCAACAAGCCTCTTTCATCATTTATATCATCACTATAACATCATTTATATGCACCAGCACCATGGAATCAATGGCACTATATAATTAAATAATAATAATAATATATACATCTTCCCACCAGCTTGTTTTCCCTCTATCTCCTCTCTGGATCTATGAAGCCAGAACTGTCAAAGAAGAGGTGATGGTGGAGATGGAGGGGAAACAAGCAGGGGGGGAGGCTTATATAAATGACTGGTCCCGCCGTGAAGCACTGGGCGTCTGTGCTTGGTTTGAACAGTCGTTCTCTGCTGACAGAGTCGTTTACAGAGATCTTCTTTCCCATTCCAACAGCTTGCAAACAACCCACCATGGTATGAAAAAAAAATTAGATCATCATCATCCAGCAAATGTGTCACAGCTGCCAGCAATTGGCTACTGTGGACACATCAAAGCTGTGATGATAAAAGTTGGCAGAGGAGGACCGGTAGCACGAGGTTGGCACAGACTTTTAATAAGGGAAGACTATTGGAAATCACATGAAATGCAAAAAGGTCACAATCCTAAACCACATCTAAGGGTCTCACCATTTTAGGTAAAGAGATTTCAGCCACCAGAAAACTTGGGTGTCCTACAGGAGGTTCCGCCACAATCATGTAATCTGGTTTCACGGGTGAACTGATAAAAAAAAGGAAGGCAGCAGTATAATGCAAGGGTACACCATCAATTTATGATCTGTTGGGGTCGATCTCTAATATAATAAAGGGGCACTGATGCTGGTAATGAGGAACAGCCCCTTTCACAGTCATTCCCTGCACATCGGCATCATGGCCTCCACTGTGCAGCGGAACGACAGCATAGATCCAGCAAAGTGAATGGGCTTAGCTGCAGTTCTCCTGCACAGTGAATATCTGGGTAGCTGCCCCACACCAGCATATTCTTTAAAAAGGGCAGCGGGGTTACTTCCAGGCTGCAGCCCCCTTATTCTTGGAGTCCAAGAAGTTGGATATCCTATATCTTTTGTAAGATGGGATTCTAAAAAAAGTAAATGCATGCATTAAACCTCAAAGAAACCCAAACCTTTCAACTTCTGAGATTAGGGACTTGCTTGGAGTTAGCTGGGAGGGTCTGTAGGAAAAAAATAAAGAACATAAAGGCATAATAGTTAAAACAAAAAAACAAAACAATGTCCACATTGTTCTTGCACCATAACAAGCCATTCTGCAACTTCCCCCATCTGTTGGGTTTAACCCATCACCACGAGGAGTGGGGCTCCCCCATCTGTTGGGTATAACCCATCACCACGAGGAGTGGCACTCCCCCATCTGTTGGGTATAACCCATCACCACGAGGAGTGGCGCTCCCCCATCTGTTGGGTATAACCCATCACCTCAAGGAGTGAAGCTCCCCCATCTGTTGGGTGTAACCCATCACCACAAGGAGTGGAGCTCCCCCATCTGTTGGGTGCAGCCCATCACCACGAGAAGTGGCGCTCCCCCATCTGTTGGGTATAACCCATCACCACGAGGAGTGGCGCTCCCCCATCTGTTGGGTATAACCTATCACCTCAAGGATTGGCGGTCCCCCATCTGTTGGGTATAACCCATCACCAAGAGGAGTGGAGCTCCCCCATCTGTTGGGTGTAACCCATCACCACGAGGAGTGGCGCTCCCCCATCTGTTGGGTGTAACCCATCACCACGAGGAGTGGCGCTGCCCCATCTGTTGGGTATAACCTATCACCAGGAGGAGTGGCGCTCGTCATACTTTGTGTCCCTAGGGGAAATGTGGTATTATAAGATATCCAATCAATTGAATGGCCGACTATGTACTGCATGGATGAGCGAGGAACATCAGAGAAGAAGCCGTCGATGCTCAACAGCACCCTACTCTGTCGTCTTTTACAGACTGTATGCCATAGACTTGTACCTTAGAGTTGGGACTTACCCCTATTATGAATCATCGGTTTTGATTTGGTTCTGATATTCTGTTCAAAAATGGATCCCAGGAACTTCCGATTTTTCAGCATTTTCCACTCTGAAGGGAAACCATAGATGATTAACAGGGTCGGACTGGAACTGAAACTCAGCCCTGGCATGTGAGAGGACGCAGGCCCGCCCGACGCGCGTTGAATGTGAAATATTTTCATGAATGATTTGGGTATATGTCACAATAAAAATTGCTGCAAACTGCACTTTATCATCGATAGACAAAAACTGACATAATGTAAAATATAAACTTCCCTCCAGGAAAATGTTAATTTCTTTCAACTGGAGGGACGGACATATTTGTAATATAGAGCTCCAAGTTCCCAAAAACGCTATGCTTGATAGTACCAGGAAAAGCAGGAAAAGTGAATCCTTGCAGATTTGAAGCAGTTTCATGTCTATTCTTTCAGTATTTTTGCAGCGTTTCTAAAGAAAGGGAAAAAAAAATCTCAAAAAACGCAACATCAACGGGATTTTCCTGCCGAGCGACACGTTTTTTGTGCAGAAATGTTCTTCCCTTTCTTTTTTGTTTATATTTTGTGTTATACACTAGTGGCCAAAATTGAGGCAACACTTTCAGTTTTTCACCATCACCAATATTTAATGGAAGTTTTCACTGACCTACTTACTTGTACACACGCCCTCTTCTGCCATATGTATTCTATGTTGGTTTATAGTGACCTGGGTGTGGGTTGTAAGACAGATATTGTGCGATTAAAATGCGGTTTTTATATTTTAAAGCCAGTTTGTCATCAGAAGGTAAGCAATTACATGTTTTCGTTCTCAAAGTGTGTAAGCGGTTTCAAGAGACTGGTTCGATAAAGAATAAACCAGGTAGAGAAAGGAAGAAGGCTACAACTCCTCAGACTGATAGAAGAATTGTTAGAATCGCCCTAAATAACAGGAAATAAACTGCTGTTAACATCAACAAGGAGCTTGTCAACACCGGAGTGACAGTGTCTGATCGGACGGTTCGACGACGACTGGTAAACGCGGGGTTAAGAGCCAGAATACCAGGTAAAAAGCCATTTCTGAATGCCTCACAGCGTCAGAAACGTCTGCAGGGGCCAAAGAACATTGTAAATGGACCATTGAATAATGGTGAAATGTTATATGGAGCGATGAGACACGCATATCCATCTTTGGCAGCGACGGTGTCCGCTACGTTCGACGACGACCTGGAGAGGACTGGTTGCCAGAGGGTACAGTACCCACCATGAAGCCTCCTCTGAGTGTTATGGTAGGGGGCTGCGTGTCCAGAGATGCAGGTGGTCGGCTGCAGGTAATTGAAGGAACAGTTAATGCTGAAAAGTACATCAAGGAAGTCCTTCAGCCTAAACTCATTCCTTCGGCACACGATGTATTTGGTGAAGGGACACCGTTTATTTTAAGATGGAGCCCCATGCCATACAGCTAAAAAATGTCTCTCTTGGTTCAAGGACAAAAATGTCCAGCTATTGAATTGGCCAGGAAACAGCCCAGATCTCAATCCTATTGAGAATCTCTGGGCTCGGCTCAAAAGAGCGGTGTCAAAACAGCGGGCTTCACACAAGCAGGAACTCATTGCAGCCATCATCAAATCATGGCTTCATATCATCACACCATCTGATTTACACAAACTGGTAGATAGCATGCCAAGTAGATGCCAGGCAGTCATCAAGGCCGAGGGCTGTCCAACTGAGTATTAACATTTAGTGTTAGATATGAAAACAGGACAAATCAATGGCTTTTCTCCCACAGTCATCTGAGTGACAATAGTGTCCAATTTGTTGACAAATGAACAAATTTCCTGCTAATATTGTGTTTCTATATGAGATTTTATTTCTACTTAAAAACTTTACTGTGAAATCAAAAACATTCATGAAATTTGTATTTGTATTGGCAAAATGCTAAAAATTCATAAACCTTGGGGGTGTTGCCTCAATTTTGGCCACTAGTGTATAGAGTTCCTCAGTATATTTATATGTTGTCCCCCATCACCTTTTTCATCTCTCCTTACAAGTATGCCTTGTATCTTAGCTAAAACATGGTAGTAAGTAGCATATGAAACCCTTTTATAATGGGTAGTGTAGAATCGCTGCATATTTCAGGGTTATGCGCACCTGAGGACTCATTAGTGCTGCCCTCCTCAGGCGAAACCTGGTTGTGACCTTGTATAATATGGGGCTAGCCGGTCTCACCTACCAGTTTGGGTCACAAACCCTTTTTCGTTTGCTTTGATGTTTTACTCATTGTTTATTACGTTTACACCCCAAATCTCTCCTAATCCTGGAGATCAAACCTATGAAAGCAATTTATGAATGATCATAACACCTCTATGAAGGGTAATTATCATCTCCTTCATAAATATACATTTATATGTATAAATACATATGTGGTCAATGCATAGTACTGGCACATGACTTATCACTTTCCAGGACCTTACAAAGCACCAGGAACATTCATAACAAGCGGAGGTGAGGCGATTCTGGCAACTTAATAGGAAAGGATTCTTTACAGTTAGAGCAGTCAGACTGTGGAATGCCAACCACAAGATATAGTAATGGCAGATAGTATAACAGCATTTGTAGAAGGGCTGGATACTTTTTTAACAAAACATGACATTGTGGGTTATAAATAATCTAGTAATAGAAAATGTATAACTTTGGAGATAGACCAAGGACATTAAAGTTAAAACTTTTTCAACCTATGTAACTATGCAAGTATGCAGAATGCACATTAGGAAAATGCTTGAAATGCAATTCCCTATAATATTATTTTACAAGTAATTTCCTCTTAATTTTCCGCTTTGTAAAGTGCTAGTTATAAGCCCAATCTATGGATCTAAAAAGTGCAAAACACTCCTGAAACACTTGTACGTATGTTCTATAATCTTTATTTCTTATGGTGCCTAAGGGAAGCCGTAATGATAAGACTCCTGCTTGGTAACAAGTGCAGTTATTTGCCTCCATAATGAAAGTGAATTACCAATGATGAAAGGGTTAATACTTGGACCCTGCATCAGTAATAGCCCTTGTAGTAACCATGACAACTATTGTGAGGGCATAAACAAGTGTCATAAAGAAGATTCCATAAAAGAATGCCGCGCTGCCATGATCAGCGCCATTACTGATGATGCGCCTGAGGACCTTGAGCTTGACCACCCCACGTAATGTGCCAATGTTGGTGTAATTTGGAGGTTCTAGCAGGGAAAGGGGTTGTCTTCTTAGACACCCCGGGGGGAAGGGAAGGTAACAGAGGGGGGGTCCCCAAAACAGGATCCCCTTCTGTTACTATGTACAAAGAGCTGCTCTTCTTTGGGAGTTCATAGATGGATCCTTGACTTTAATGGGTGATAAATTGGGAGGGGGAGGGGATACTCATCCTATTAGGGGTTATCCATAATGAGCAACCCCTGTAACCAAGTACCCAACATCTTGAGAGACGGAGCTGGATCTGTAAGGGAGAAGTGGTAGATCCACCTGGGAAATCAGATCAACTAAATTCGTTCCAGCAATAAATGTGGTGACAGATATCACAGCCAGATCTCTCCCACATCCAGTTTATCACATTAATAGTCTATATTTGTTATGTCGTTCTCTGTAAATATGTAGAAATTCTAAAACTCCGTCATATATCGGCACTAACTCTCTAAGCCCAAGGGAAGGGCAGCCCTCCAGCCATGGTTCCCTAGAGGTTTCCTCCACAGGGGGTTTTCCTCTCCTGAGAGCTGGAGGGTGACTCTTCGTGAGTCGAGGGTTGTGCCATTTTCGGTGTCATGTAAATTTAAATAAAGTTGAGAACGTTTGACACCTAATTGCAATGATTTGTGTATTTATTTTGTATGTGTCTGATTCATTTTGTTTGGGAGTCGGGGTCCATCACACATCACTGAGTCATACGTCTGGACATCTGCCGCCAGAAGTTTTGCTCCAGGGGTTGCCCCTGCTCTGGGGAGTTTGATGGAGCAGAGAAGACAAGAATTACAGAACTCATCCTCAGAATAAGGACTTCTATTACAGTACTACAAGCAGCTTCCTCGTCTCATTCACACAGTGAGTATTTTGGGCACTAATTTACATCAGTATTTGTAAGCTGAAAACCAGAGGGGAACAAACACAGTGAAAAATAGTAACTGAAACACTTTCACCTCTTCTGTTTTGGATCCACTCCTGGCGTCTGCTAACAAATACTGATGCAAAATATCGCCATGGAAGTTCCCTAAATTCTTACTGACTGATTTGACTGTTTGAGTAGCAGTCAAGCAACAGAGGTTGCAAGCGTTAAAGGAGTTTTCTGGTATCAAAAACCCCTGTCCCCCTTGCCATTTTTCTCTATCCTGAACCTGTGCTTCCTGCCCTGATCTCGGACTGTCTGACCTAGTCCTTGTCTTCGCTCTCCTGAGTCTGGTACCCTGGTACCTCCGGAATGCTGCTGCAGTCCCGGGAACTGCACTGAAGTGGTACCTGGTGTCTACCGGAGGCCCAGTCTATCCTCACCACCAGAGGTTCTAGTGGAGACCCAGTAGACACCTAGTCACAACCCTCCCGTGGGGCAGTGGGTCCATATCCACCAGGGTTACACCCACATAGCAAATGTGGTACCAATATTCAAGAAGGGGATAACATCTGAGCCTGGAATTTATAGGTCGGTAAGTTTAACTTGTACTGTGGGCAACAACTTTGAGGGTTTTCTAAGAGATACTAACCTGGAGCACCTCAATAAGAATAACCTAAACATATGATTATGAGGGATCTGTCCTGCAAACTAATCTGAAAAGATTCTATGGGGAGGTAAGTTCAGGTTGGACCAGGGAAACTTAGTGGATGTTGTCTATCTGGACTTTTCAAAGGCATTTGATACGGTGCCATACAACAGGTTGGTACATAAAAATGTTCAATATATTATATGGTAAACTTGCTCCACGAAAGAACAAGTCCTTGTGTGGTCGATGGAAAAATCAAGGAAAAGATCAGTGATGCGGTCGTTACCTCTTGACAGCTCCATTTCGTACTTGTTCTCTAGTCCCTCCATGGCCACGGTGATAAAAAATTCCCTGAAAAGCTCATTATTCTAATAAAAAAAAATACAAAGTAAGGAGCTGACACAAAGGAGAGCAGACAGCTCGTATGTCGGAATAAGCAATTGCAGTTACCGTAATTTTCTCAAAGAAGGTGCCATTAATCACTATGTCGTACGCCGAGCAGCCGCCTCTACCTGTAGGACAAAGTGCACCAGGACTTAGATACTTTGCGGTGCCGACTCAATCCATTGACCTTAGTAGGGCTGCTATGAATAAGTGGTATAAGTTCTTAAAGGGGAATCCAAGTAGTGGACAATCCCTCTAAGTCCCAAATCTAAACCAAAAAAGTTCAAAAGTCAACAACAAGATGTCAAACTTTATTCCGCAGACTGGAAGTGGACCTACCAGAACCTGTGGAGATGGCACCTTTGACCATTGAGGATTAGTAAGTTGTAATACTTGCTATTTTAACCCCTTTAAGGATATCTCTGGACTATCCCTTTAAAAAGAGAAGCGCTGTATTAAAAAAAAACGTACTATTATCAACTTCAACGTGGGGCTCTCCAAGGCTCATGGGGACTCGATAGCCGGAGGGATCATCAGATTCCAGGATGCTGACTAACTCCTGCTCCGTCAGGTCCGGGGCCGCTGGGATCTGGTTCGACTTGCAGATGTTAATAAAGATTTTGGTATTTTTGGATGTGCGAGTTTTAATGCAGAAACCTAACACAGAAATATAAACAAAAAGTGAACAAAAACACAATAAAATCGGCAAAAGCCAAGCAGCATTTACACGTAATCAACTGCATAAGAAATTATGTGACCCCCCACGTTGGTTGCATCATGTGACCGTTGCAGTCAATAAGACCCCACTGCCCCACTGTGGTATCTGTCACATAATATGCACAAAGTAATCTGGATAATAATCAGAGGACGCCCATCTCACCCGGCTGGGGTCTGATCTCTCTGCTTTCTGGTAAGTTCGGTATTCTGCTCTCCATCTCCTGTTTGGCCTGAAATGAGGCAACAAGTGAGAATCAGTGAGTAACATGAACAGGATGGTTCTGCAAACTGATTTTTCCTGCACCAAAATAGTACAACTGTGAGGGGTCTAAAGCCAACAATACACATTAGGTAAATGTTGGAGACTGCCGCGCCCCCGGCGGCTGACGGAGGAGACATTCACCCGGTGATTGCTGGCCTCTCCAATTCATCTTCGTACCTTCATCAGCATCTGTTCATACAGCGCTTCCTCCATGTTTGTGTTAATTTCTGCAGACAGCAGCGACTTGTCAGACGCAATTTTTTCGGTCAAAGACAGAAGCTCAGAGATCTTGTTTTATAAGAGAAAACCTGAAAAATGAAAATATGTATTAATCTTCTCCACAGACAACGACAAGGGGAGAGTGCGGGAGCCTGACAGCCGACGACATGAGGGGGTGCGGGAGCCTGACAGCCCTCGACACGAGGGGGTGCGGGAGCCTGGCAGCCCACGACAAGAGGGGGTGCGGGAGCCTGGCAGCCCACGACAAGATGGGGTGCGGGAGCCTGACAGCCCACGACACGAGGGGGTGCGGGAGCCTGACAGCCCACGACACGAGGGGGTGCGGGAGCCTGACAGCCCATGACACGACGGGGGGCGGGAGCCTGACAGCCCTCGACGCGAGGGGGTGAGGGAGCCTGGCAGCCCACGACACGAGGGGGTGCGGGAGCCTGACAGCCCACGACACGAGGGGGTGCGGGAGCCTGGCAGCCCACGACACGAGGGGGTGCGGGAGCCTGGCAGCCCACGACACGAGGGGGTGCGGGAGCCTGACAGCCCACGACACGAGGGGGTGCGGGAGCCTGACAGCCCACGACACGAGGGGGTGCGGGAGCCTGGCAGCCCATGACACGAGGGGGTGCGGGAGCCCCGACAGCCCACGACACGAGGGGGTGCGGGAGCCTGGCAGCCCACGACACGAGGGGGTGCGGGAGCCTGACAGCCCACGACACGAGGGGGTGCGGGAGCCTGACAGCCCACGACACGAGGGGGTGCGGGAGCCTGGCAGCCCATGACACGAGGGGGTGCGGGAGCCCCGACAGCCCACGACACGAGGGGGTGCGGGAGCCTGGCAGCCCACGACACGAGGGGGTGCGGGAGCCTGACAGCCCACGACACGAGGGGGTGCGGGAGCCTGACAGCCCACGACACGAGGGGGTGCGGGAGCCTGGCAGCCCATGACACGAGGGGGTGCGGGAGCCCCGACAGCCCACGACACGAGGGGGTGCGGGAGCCTGACAGCCCACGACACGAGGGGGTGCGGGAGCCTGACAGGCCACGACACGAGGGGGTGCGGGAGCCTGACAGCCCACGACACGAGGGGGTGCGGGAGCCTGACAGCCCACGACACGAGGGGGTGCGGGAGCCTGACAGCCCACGACACGAGGGGGTGCGGGAGCCTGGCAGCCCACGACACGAGGGGGTGCGGGAGCCTGGCAGCCCACGACACGAGGGGGTGTGGGAGCCTGGCAGCCCACGACACGAGGGGGTGCGGGAGCCTCGCAGCCCACGACACGAGGGGGTGCGGGAGCCTGGCAGCCCACAGCACGAGGGGATGCGGGAGCCTGGCAGCGCACGACACGAGGGGCTGCGGGAGCCTGACAGCCCACGACACGAGGGGGTGCGGGAGTCTGACAGCCCACGACACGAGGGGGTGCGAGACCCTGACAATATTGGGAGTGGGATTCTGCACACCTACAGCTAGCTACTTATTGTCCTGAATGTAGTAATCACCTTGGCACATTCCCATCTTCTTACCTGTAGTGCAGACACCAAACACCACTACTCTGACTGCAATCACCCAGCTACAGCGTCACCACGCCTCAGCAACAGGGGAGCGTCTAGATTGGAGTTGATTTCTTGAGGGGGAGGAGTGATTTCATGGAATCATGATGTCACCGGAAGGGGCGGGGCCTTCTCAGTCCAGTGAACACTATTCCACCTGCAGCTGCAGCAGTGCGCACATTGTGCCGGGACAGGAGGACTGGTGATGAGGAGCTCGTGTTCTGCGTTGTGCTGTGAGGACTGAGGCGGGGAGAACACAATATTAATTATAATAATTTTTTTTAGGCTGTGTGACCACTATGCGTTTTTTAAGCGTTTCCGCGGTGGCAATTCCGCTGCAGAAACGCTTAAAAACGCTTGATAGAAGGTCGGCCATGTTCCCCAATGATAATCCGCATGTGCTGTGCACATGCTGTGTAAATTTCCGCTGCGAATTATCATTGCGGAAAAATCCGCTGCACTACCAATTATTTTGCGGAAGCACGGCGCTTTCGCCGCCATTGACTTGCATTAGAACACATGGAATCCGCATCACTGCATCTGTACATGCAGAATCCATGCGCTTCAATGTGCGGATGGTACCCGGGTGTGGAGGACAGGAGACTCTCCTCCGGACCCGGGTACCATAGAACCTGTAAAAAAAGAATAAAATAAAAAATAAATATTATACTTACCTTCTGATGGCCCCCGGTGTCTTTATCCGATGCGTCCTGGCTTGCCAGCAGCTCGCGATGGTCTGAAAAGGACCTGCCGTGACGTCATTTAGTCATGTGACGGGTCACGCGACCGCTGACGTCGGCAGGCCATCAGAAGGTAATTATATATTTATTTTTTACCATTCTTTTATGGTCACACTATATAAATCCATGCCGGTTGCATGTATTTATATAGTGTGACCAAGTTGTCAAGCACTTTTCAAGTGATGCTAAAATCGCTTGGAAAGCGCTTGTCAACCCGCATGCGGAAATGCAAGTGAAGAACGCTTCACATCAGCAAGTCCCAGGCAGGAAAAAAGCATGTACAATCCGCATGTACAATCCACATGCGTTTTTTCTGCCAGGGAGATGCGGAAACGCTCAAAAAAAATCCGGAGCATTTCTGCATCGTGGGCACATAGCCTTACATTAATTGTATGACTCAATATTGAGCACACGTAACCATCTATACACAGCTGGAGGCCGCACCTAGCCATCTATACACAGCAGGAGGCCGCACGTAGCCATCTATACACAGCGGGAGGCCGCACGTAGCCATCTATACACAGCGGGAGGCCGCACGTAGCCATCTATACACAGCGGGAGGCCGCACTAAGCCATCTATACACAGCGAGAGGCCGCACGTAGCCATCTATACACAGCGGGAGGCCGCACGTAGCCATCTATACACAGCGGGAGACCGCACGTAGCCATCTATACACAGCGGGAAGCCGCACGGCGCCATCTATACACAGCGGGAGGCCACACGGCGCCACCTATACACAGCGGGAGGCCCACAGCGCCCCCCCCAGAGAGAGCAGGAGGCCGCACGGCGCAATCTATACACAGCGGGAGGCCGCACAGCGCCCCCCTCACAGAGACAGCAGGAGGCCGCACGGCGCCATCTATACTCAGCAGGAGGCCGCACGGCGCACCCGACCCCAAAGACAGCAGGAGGCCGCACGACGCCATCTATACTCAGCAGGAGGCCGCACGGCGTCACCTATACACAGCGTGAGGCCGCACGGCGCCACCTATACACAGCGGGAGGCCGCACGGCGCCACCTATACACAGCGGGAGACCGCACGGCGCCACCTATACACAGCGGGAGGCAGCACGGCGCCACCTATACACAGCGGGAGGCCGCACGGCGCCACCTATACACAGCGGGAGGCGCCACCTATACACAGCGGGAGGCCGCACGGCGCCACCTATGCACAGCGGGCGGCGCCACCTATACACAGCGGGAGGCCGCACGGCGCCACCTATACACAGCGGGAGGCCCCACGGCGCCACCTATAAACAGCGGAAGGCCGCACGATGCCATCTATACACAGGGGGCCGCACAATGCCATCTATACACAGCGGGAGGCCGCACGGCGCAATCTATACACAGCGGGAGGCTGCACGGCGCCATATATACACAGCAGGAGGCTACACGGCGCCCCCCCCAAGAGACAGCAATAGGCCGCACGGCGCCATCTATACACAGCGGGAGGCCGCACGGCGCCCCCCCCCATAGACAGCAGGAGGCCGCACAGCGCCATCTATACACAGCGGGAGGCCGCACGGCGCCCCCCCAGAGACAGCAGGAGGCCGCACGGCGCCATCTATACTCAGCAGGAGGCCGCACGCAGTCACGCACACACAAACATATACAGACATATACAGTACAGACCAAAAGTTTGGACACACCTTCTCATTTTAAGATTTTTCTGTATTTTCATGACTATGAAAATTGTACATTCACACTGAAGGCATCAAAACTATGAATTAACTCATGTGGAATTATATACTTAACAAAAAAGTGTGAAACAACTGAAAATATGTCTTATATTCTGGGTTCTTCAAAGTAGCCACCTTTTGCTTTGATGACTGCTTTGCACACTCTTGGCATTCTCTTGATGAGCTTCAAGAAGTAGTCACCAGAAATGGTCTTCCAACAATCTTGAAGGAGTTTCCAGAGATGCTTAGCACTTGTTGGCCCTTTTGCCTTCACTCTGCAGTCCAGCTCACCCCAAACCATCTCGATTGGTTTCAGGTCTGGTGACTGTGGAGGCCAGATCATCTGGCGTAGCACCCCATCACTCTCCTTCTTGGTCAAATAGCCCTTACACAGCCTGGAGGTGTGTTTGGGGTCATTGTACTGTTGAAAAATAAATGATGGTCGAACTAAACTCAAACCGGATGGAATAGCATGATGCAGCAAGATGCTGTGGTAGCCATGCTGGTTCAGTATGCCTTCAATTTTCAATAAATCCCCAGCAGTGTCACCAGCAAAGCACCCCCACACCATCACACCTCCTCCTCCATGCTTCACGGTGGGAATCAGGCATGTAGAGTCCATCCGTTCACCTTTTCTGCGTCGCACAAAGACACGGTGGTTGGAACCAAAGATCTCAAATTTGGACTCATCAGACCAAAGCACAGATTTCCACTGGTCTAATGTTCATTCCTTGTGTTCTTTAGCCCAAACAAGTCTCTTCTGCTTGTTGCTTGTCCTTAGCAGTGGTTTCCTAGCAGCTATTTTACCATGAAGGCCTGCTGCACAAAGTCTCCTCTTAGCAGTTGTTGAAGAGATGTGTCTGTTGCTAGAACTCTGTGTGGCATTGACCTGGTCTCTAATCTGAGCTGCTGTTAACCTGCGATTTCTGAGGCTAGTGACTCGGATAAATTAATCCTCTGAAGCAGAGGTGACTCTTGGTCTTCCTTTCCTGGGGCGGTCCTCATGTGAGCCAGTTTCTTTGTAGCTCTTGATAATTTTTGCAACTGCACTTATGGACACTTTCAAAATTTGCCAATTTTTCGGACTGACCGACCTTCATTTCTAATAGTAAAGATGGCCACTCGTTTTTCTTTACTTAGCTGCTTTTTTCTTGCCATAATACAAATTCTAACAGTCTATTCAGTAGGACTATAAGCTGTGTATCCAGCAGACAACTGCACAACACAACAGATGGTTCCAACCTCATTTATAAGGCAGGAAATCCCACTTATTGTACCTGAAAGGGCACACCTGTGAAGTGAAAACCATTTCCGATGACTACCTCTTGAAGCTCATCAAGAGAATGCCAAGAGTGTGCAAAGCAGTCATCAAAGCAAAAGGTGGCTACTTTGAAGAACCTAAAATATAAGACATATTTTCAGTTGTTTCACACTTTTTTGTTAAGTATATAATTCCACATGTGTTAATTCATAGTTTTGATGCCTTCAGTGTGAATGTACAATTTTCAAAGTCATGAAAATGCAGAAAAATCTTTAAATGAGAAGGTGTGTCCAAACTTTTGGTCTGTACTGTACATACACGCATAAACACATTTGAAACATAAAAATACATATAAACAGACATCACACAATGACATCTGCCTGCACACACACACACATACATACATATACATACACACACACACACTCACCATCCCCCGACTCGGCTCCAGCTCTTTTCCGGTGCAGCACTGCAGGCCGGGTGCGCACTGCGTGACGTCACAGCTAGGAGACACGGCCGCGCACAGGGCCGTGTCTCCTAGCAGTGACGCGGCCGGGCCAGCACAGGGAAGTTAACTGCTGCAGTGCTGGCCCGGCCGAAGAAGAAGCAGCGGCTGTGTGCCGCTGCTGGGGGAGCGATCCTGGGCCCCCCCCCCCACTGTCTGCCGGTATGTGCCGTGGCGCCGCACATATAATGAGGACAATCTGGCCATAGACACCCCGGAGCCCCCTGGAGGTTCGGGGCCCCGGGCGGTAGCCCAGATCGTCCTCATTATAATCCGCCTATGCTTATATACATGTAACACTCACTACCCCCTATTCCTGTGTATTGCTGTAATATGTAACCTATACTCGTTATCCATCATTATAAATTAAGAAGATTTTCCACTTTATCCGATATATCCACACTCAATCAGTAGATTAGATGTCTGCTGAAGAGGCAATACACATGAACGTCTCCACATCATCCTCCCCGACTGTATCTATATGTGCCCCGTGACCTCAGATAAAGTGTCTCCATCACGTGCTCGCAGCATCACAGGTCACATAGTTTCCTCGTAGCATTGGTGCGCGTTGTGTATCGCGCCACGCCTCCTCAGCACCCATTGGTTGGTGGAGACATACCTCCATCCTGATTGGCTATTGTTGGCCGTTTAACTCTTAGCTCTTTCCGAATGATGCCACCCCCTGACGAAGACAAGAAGCCGAAACATACGTCGGGTGGACGCCATTCAGGAGTGGGATCTGCATCTGCTATAGCGTGAGTACAATGCACATGTGGTCACCTTTTTTAAAAATGCTTAAAGTGGATACAAATACATATCTGTCAACAGCACATATGCCCAAGTCAGTGCACTACTCTCTACAGGATTCACACCGACATCCAAATAATAAGGGACCAGCCCTTGTATATATACATATACAGGTGCATCTCACTAAATTAGAATATCATCAAAAAGTTAATTTATTTCAGTTCTTCAATACAAAAAAGTGAAACTCGTATAGCCATAATCATCAGCATTAACAGAAATAAACAATAACTGTTTGATTATATTCTAATTTAGTGAGAAACACCTGTATTTGTTCACATATGAGATATATAATTTATGTAGATTTATTCTTTGGAGGCACTTGCACTTTATGTAAAGTTTATGATAACTAAACAATCATATGTACAGATATATGTAACTAATGATATGTATATATATTTTTATATACTGGATTAATTTGTGGCTTGATTCTCTGTATTATCCCTTTGCTGTTCTAATCATGATCCATTCCCACTGGTGTTAATTGTAATTCCTGTCTCGACGTCCCCTTTGCGTATAGTTTTTAATTCCCCCCTTTTTCTGCATTTCCTCCTCTTCCACCTGGTTATCAATATAATAATTATGTGCATCACCCACATGCCTGGACTCTTCTGGTCGCTGTCTCCTTTCTGCTATATACTAGAGTGGTATACTATGTGCACAGATACATGGAGTGCCATATACTTCTCAGGAGGTGCGCAGCGTCCACCTCCTCACCGCACAGGCCCACAAGCTCCTCTCCGGCAGGAAGAAGATGCATTCAGGCGGCTCCTACCACTGCAGCAGACGGCAGTGCACAAGTATACAGGGAGCAGTGTGGATGTGTCTGCACCACTGGGATGTGGCGGACCTGCATGTATACATATGCCCCTCTGCAGGGGGGACTGGCCCACCGGAGGATCGGGAAAACCCCCGGGTCCCGATGGCCCTGCCCCCTACACCCCTGGGCCCTGTACAGAGAACAGAGGGCCCTCCCCGGTTCGCAGCACTGCCGATATGATTAGTGATGGGCCCTCTGCCTCCTCTGCGCAGCACGACACTGCCGGCGCGTGCGCAGGAGGTCAGTCTCAGCATGATGACGTCATTGCCCTGGGACTGCTTCCTGTGCGCGCTGTGGAGTACGGACCCTGCGTCGCTCCAGGCAGCGGCTGCAGCTCATCTCGACGCGTCAGTATGAAACGGGGAGGGGGGGGGGAAGGGATAGGGGGGAGGGGTGACTGGGAGGACCCCTGGCCGGGGCTGGCAGTAAATACTACTGGACAATGGGCATGGTTCTCATCATGCCCATTGCCCAGCATGTCCTGCTGCCAGCCTCTGGTTACTGGTACTATGCCCAGCAGCATGTACTATCACCAGGGGCTGGCAGGACATAGTGGGTGGGCATGATAGTACCAAGGAGGCTGGCAGGACATACTAGGCATGAATCATGCCCAGCATGTCCTGCCAGCCACTGGTGGTACCATCATGCATGCCCATTGCCCAGCCACTGGTGGTGTGGTACTATCATGGTAGTACTAACACCAGTGGCTGGCTGGCAGGACATGCCATGTGAGCTTGAATGCTAATACCACAGAGGCTGGCAGTACATACTGGGCAATGGGCATGATAGTACCACCAGTAGACTGACTAGGTGGTCTCCAGGGCTCCGTCTCCCCTTCTCGCTGCTGTTAGGCTGGGTTATCATTGCGTTTATGCTGTGCGTTACAACGCATCCGTTGTAAATCAGTGCAGACGCAATGTACCGTAGACTTGCATAGCAAAAATAGGCATGCGTTTGAAAGTATGCATTATTTGCAACGCACAGCAAAACATGGTCGGCGGCTGGAGGCCAGCTGAGCACTTCTCTGACAACTGGGTTCTAGTGTCATTCTGTGCCTGCTCATCTCTGTCAGCAGGCATATTTGTCTAAAGGCAAAAGATGTAGCAGAGCTGGAGACAGAAGATCCGTGGATTACGTCAGAGCGAGGATTTTGTTTTTAATTAAAGATGGAGTCCCTACATGTGTTTTGTGTTTTATTTTTATTAAAAAATTGTGTTGTGTTTTTTTCTGTTTACTGGAAATTCATGGTGGCCATGTGTAGTTTGGCGTGATGCCATGAATTTCAGGCTTAGTGCCAGCTGATAATACAAAGCTGGTATTAACTCCATTATTACCCAGCGTGCCACCCCCCACCAGGGCCGTTGGAAGAGCCGGATAAAGTGCCTGGAAATGGCGCTACGATGAATGCGCCAATTCCAGGGGTGGCTGCAGGCTGCCATTTTCAGCGTGGGGGGCCCAGAATGCTTGGGCCCTACCATGCTGAGAATCCCAGCCACCAGCCCCCCGATCAAAATATGGCGGGAGCCCACGCATTTTTTTTTTTTATTATTTTTTTAAATAATTTAAAAAAAACATTGGGCTTTCCTGACTTTTGATCGCCAGTCAAGGTAAAACCAGGCAGATAAAGCAGACAGCTACGGGCTGCCACCTCTATCTGCGCTGAGAATCAAAAATTCTGCAGAGCGCTATGTCATTTTTGTTTTATTATTTATTTATTTTCACACTTCTATATGTGTGACAGTCCCAACAGCCAATCACAGACGCTGACACAGAGAATGGGCGTCTGTGATTGGCTGCTTGAGTAACCTGAAAGCAGCCCATACATAGTACCATACTAGAATGTATGGGCTGATTGTACATTACTCAAACAGCCAATCACAGAAGCCCATCCTCTTTGACAGCATCTGCGATTGACTGTTGGGTCTGTCACATATAAAAGTGTGAAAAGAAAATTTTAAAAATGAATTTTTGATTCTCACCGCAGATAAAGCAGACAGCTACGTACTGCCACCCCCAGCTGCCTGGCTTTACCTTGGCTGGCGATCAAAAGACAGAGAAGCCGAATATTTGTTTTAAACTTAACTTTTTTTTTTCCCACCATATGTTGATCGCCAGCCAGATAAAACCAGGCTGCTGGGGGCTGGGATTCGCAGCATGGTAAGGCCCAAGCGTTCTTGGCCCTCCACGCTGAAAATCGCAGCCCACAGCCACCCCTGAAAATGGCGCATTCATCATGGCACCATTTCCAAGTGCTTTACCCGGCTCTTCCAGCGGCCCTGGTGGTGAGTGGCAACCTGGGTAATAATAGGGTTAGTACCAGGCCATCTTTGCCTTATCAGCCGGTACTAAGCCCGAAATTCATGGTTTCACGCCAAATTAGACATAGTCACCATCAATTTCTAGTAAACAGAAAAAAAAAAAGACAGAATTTTTTTTTTTATTATTAAAAATAAAACACATTTAGGGACTCCGTCTTTAATAAAGAAAAATCCTCACTCCCAACGTAATCCATAGGTCTTCTGTCTTCATCTCTCTTAGATCTTTGCCATCAGACAAATATGTCTGCTGACAGATGAGCAGGCACAGAATGACACTGGAGCACTGTTACTGTGTAGTGCAGTGCTATGTTTCTTTTTTTGTCATTTCATGCAGTGTAGAAATCTTGGGAAAAGTGTGGATTGTGCTCTGGAAGTGATCAGTTATAGCTAACTAGGTTATTTTCTGCAGAGATAAGTCCTGTATAGAAGATGTGATATATCAGTCTGCAGTTAAAGAACTTCACCTAGAGACATCACTGGTGAGTATGTGTATTACCTATACACACACACACTGACACTATATACAGAGCTCCTGTGCATAATGTCACTGGTGATCACTGTATTACCTGTACACTGACACTATATACAGAGCTCCTGTGTATAATGTCACTGGTGATCCCTGTATTTCCTATACACACACACACACTGACACTATATACAGAGTGTAGCGTCGGCGTCCCTGCCTCCTGCTAGGCAGGGACGCTGTTCCCCTCACCTCTCCGCTCCGAGCCCGGCGTCCTCCTCCCGCTCTGCTGGCAGCGCGCGCTCCTTCCCGGCCACGGTGCTTAGGGCGTGCGCGCTCCCCCCCTCTTAAAGGGGCCGCGCGCGCCGTCCTAAGGAGTCCCCGGCCAATGGCCGGAGGACTTCACCATATATAAGGCACCTCCTCCAAAATGGAGGTGCCCGAGCAATGTTGTTGCACTGTTCACTACTCTGCTTCAGCCCTCAGGTCCCGTTTTCAGTTACCTGCCAGTTACCTGCCAGTTTGCTGTCTGATTCCTGCCTGTTATCCGCTTACCTGCTTGCTAGCCTGAGGTCCGACGGTTTGCCTTCCGACAGCTGTCAGTCTGTCTATGGACCAGCTTGCCCGCTCACCTGGGAGCGCTCACCTGCTACCTGTCTGCTAGCCTACCTGGAGGCTCCGCCGTCACGTGCTGTGACCACCTGCCAGTCCAGAGACTCTTGCCCGCTCACCTGGGAGCGCTCATGTGCTACCTGCCTGTTAGCCTACCTGGAGGCTCCGCCGTCACGTGCTGTGACCACCTGCCAGTCCAGAGACTCTGGTCCGCTCACCTGGGAGCGCTCATCTGCTACCTGCCTGTTAACCTACCTGGAGGCTCCGCCGTCACATGCTGTGACCACCTGCTTATCCAGAGACTCTCGCCTGCTCACCTGGGAGCACACATCTGCCATCTGCCTGCTAGCCTACCTGGAGGCTCAGCCGTCACAGGTCGTACCTACCCTTTATCCAGAGACTGTCCCGGTCACTTGCCGTGACCTCCTGCCCGTTTACCCAGAGACTGTCCCGGTCACTTGCCGTGACCTCCTGCCCGTTCACCCAGAGACTGCCCCGGTCACTTGCTGTGACCTCCTGCCCGTTTACCCAGAGACTGTCCCGGTCACTTGCCGTGACCTCCTGCCCGTTTACCCAGAGACTGTCCCGGTCACCTGCTGTGACTACCTGCCTGTCTTCCCTGGTCGCCACCCGCTTCCTTACAAGGACCGCCCCCTTGTATAAGTTGCTCAGAGGTTCCGCCTCCCAGACCCGTTACACAGAGCTGTGCATAATGTCACTGGTGATCCCTGTATTAGAATCATAGAATCATAGAATGGTAGAGTTGGAAGGGACCTCCTGGGTCATCTGGTCCAACCCCCTGCTCAAAGCAGGATTCACTAAATCATCTCAGACAGATGTCTGTCCAGCCTCTGTTTGAAGACGTCCATTGAAGGGGAACTCACCACCTCTCATGGCAGCCTGTTCCACTCATTAATCACCCTAACTGTCAAAAAGTTTTTTCTAATATCTAATCTGTGTCTCCTCTCATTTAGTTTCATCCCATTGCTTCTAGTCTTTCCTTGTGCAAATGAGAATAAAGATGATCCTTCTACAATGTGACAGCCCTTGACATATTTGTAGACAGCTATTAAGTCTCCTCTCAGTCTTCTTTTTTGCAAGCTAAACATTCCCAAATCCTGCAACCGTTCCTCATAGGACATAGTTTGCAGACCAGTCACCATTCTGGTCGCTCTTCTCTGAACTTGCTCCAGTTTGTCTATGTCTTTTTTAAAATGTGGTGCCCAAAACTGTACACAGTTTTCCAGATGAGGTCTGACCAAAGAGGAGTAAAGACCGATAATGACTTCACGTGATCTAGACTGTATGCTTCTGTTAATACATCCCAGAATTGTATTTGCCTTTTTTGCTGCGGCATCACACTGTTGACTCATGTTCAGTCTATGATCTATTAGTATACCTAAGTCTTTTTCACATGTACTGTTGCTTAGCTCTATTCCTCCCATTCTGCATATGCTTTTTTCATTTTTATTGCCCAGATGTAGTACTTTGCATTTTTCCCTGTTAAAAACCATTCTGTTGTTTGCTGCCCACTGCTCCAGTTTATTTAGGTCTTTTTGAATCCTCTCTCTCTCTTCTCTAGTATTAGCTATCCCTCCTAACTTTGTGTCATCAGCAAATTTAATCAGTTTACCCTCAATTCCTTCATCTAAATCATTGATAAAGATGTTGAACAATACAGGTCCCAGGACGGAGCCCTGTGGTACCCCACTTGAGACATTCATCCAGCTGGATGTGAAGCCATTTACAACCACCCTTTGAGTCCGATCACTAAGCCAGTTATGAATCCACCTAACAGTTGCCTGGTCCATTGCATATTTGGTCATTTTTTCAATAAGGATGGTGTGAGATACTTTGTCAAATGCTTTGCTGAAGTCAAGATATACTATATCTACAGCATTTCCCTGATCCACCCAGTCAGTGATTCTGTCATAGAAGGAAATTAAGTTAGTCTGACATGACTTGTTAGTTACAAACCCATGCTGACTCTGGTTAATCACTTCATTCTTATCCATGTACTTACATACATGTTGTTTAATAATTTGTTCAAAGATCTTTCCTGGTATAGAAGTCAGACTCACCGGCCTATAGTTGCCTGAGTCCACCTTCTTCCCCTTTTTAAAGATAGGAACAACATTTGCTCTTCTCCAGTCTCCTGGGACTTCTCCTGTTCTCCAAGAATTTTCAAAGATTATGGAGAGTGGTTCTAAAATTTCTTCTACGATCTCCTTCAGTACTCTGGGGTGTAATTCATCTGGACCTGGAGACTTGAACTCATTTATGTTAGCTAAATATTCCCTCACAATCTTTCTGTTTACAGATAACTTGGATTCTTCTATTCCTTTGAAAGGACAGTGAAGATCAGTTGATGTTACATTTTCTTTCTGAGAGAAAACAGATGCAAAATAGGAATTAAAAAGTTCGGCCTTCTCAGTATCCTCTCTTACCATTTCTCCATTTTCATCCTGTAAAAATCCTATAGCATCTTTGACTTTTCTTTTACTTTTGACATACCCCCAAAATTCTTTTTTATTGCTTTTGACATCTCTTGCAAGCCTTAATTCATTGTCAGCTTTAGCTAACCTGATACGTGCCCTGCAGGATCTGCAGACTGCATTATAATCTTCTTTAGATATGCCTCCCTCTTTCCATTTAATAAACATTTCTTTCTTTCTTTTTAGCATGTGTTTAAGTTCTGTGTTCATCCATCCTGGTTTCCTTAAATGCTTCCCATTCTTCCTACTTTTCGGGATTGTTAACGATTGTGCTTTGAGAATCTCATTTTTAAAAATTTCCCATCCTTCCTGGACATTTTTGTCCTTAAGGACATCCAGCCATTGGATCCCTCCTATTCTCTTTCTGAGTCTCTTAAAATCTGCCTTTCTAAAATCTAACCTTGAAGTTTGAGTCTTCACATGTCTTCCTCCTCTAGTTATCCAAAATTCTATAATAGCATGATCGCTGCCTCCTAGGGTCCCAGCCACCTTTACCTCCTCAACCATTTCCTCCCTGTTTATAAGGATTAGATCCAAAGTAGCAGATCCCCTTGTTTTCTCCCCTACCTTTTGGAAGATAAAGTTGTCAGCAAGAGAGGATAAGAATTTGCTTGACCTGTTAGTTTTACTTGAGAGAGATTCCCAACAAATGTCTGGATAGTTGAAATCTCCCATGACCACTACGTCATATTTTTTGGAGAACTTGGTCATTTGATACATAAAGAGTTCATCCATATCTTCAGCTTGCCCAGGTGGCCTGTAGTAAATGCCTACAATGGTGTCCTTTCCGTTGTTCTCTCCTTGTATTCTTACCCAAACAGTTTCCACAGAACTCCCAGTCTCTGAAGCTTCAGTCTCTGTGCAGATATACGCTTTTCTAACATACAATGCAACACCTCCTCCTCGTTTATCAAGTCTGTTTCTTGCAAATAAGTTGTATCCTTTAAAGCCCCCGTCTCACATAGCGATATCGCTAGCGATATCGCTGCTGAGTCACGGTTTTGGTGACTCACCAGCGACCTCACCAGCGATGTCGCTGTGTGTGACACTTTGCAACGATCAGGCCCCTGCTGTGAGGTCGCTGATCGTTGCAAAGTGTCCTGGACCATTTTTTGGTCGTTGGCCTCCCGCTGGCCAGCACACATCGCTGTGTGTGACCAGCGGGACCAACGATCTGGCTGGTAACTATGGTAAACATCGGGTTACTAGGGGCACGCGCGCACTTAGTAACCCGCTGTTTACCATGGATACCACTCTGCTACGGTGCACGGAGGCTCCCGCGCACCGTAGCAGAGTGGTATCCATGGTAAACAGCGGGTTACTAGGGGCACACGCGCACTTAGTAACCCGATGTTTACCATAGTTACCAGCCTGCTCCTGCTTGCAGCAGGCTGGTAACGGGAGCAGGACATCGTGGAACGATTCTTTCCACGATATCGCTGCTCCCCTGATCGCTGGTGAGCCTGCCTGTTTGACAGCTCACCAGCGATGTATTAGCGATGCAGCAACGATCCCTGACAGGTCATATCGTTGTCGGGATCGCTGCTGCATCGCTTAGTGTGACGGGGCCCTTAGCCTTTTATTCCAATCATGTGTATCGTCCCACCAAGTCTCAGTGATTCCAATGACATCATATTCCTTTTCCTGCATTAGTAGTTCCAATTCTCCTTGTTTGTTGCCCATGCTTTGTGCATTTGTATAAAAACATTTTAGTTTGTGATTGGTTTCTCTTCCTCCCATATTTTTATTATTTAAATTGTTTTGTCTTTGTTCTTCCTTTCCACTTCCAGTAGCAGAGATCTCAATAGTATTTGTCAGCTGTATGGCTTTTTCTGGCCTTTTGCTTCCCTTCCCACATTGTTCTAGTTTAAAGCTCTCCTGATGAGTGTAGCAAGGCGACTTCCAAATACATGTTTTCCAGTCTTCGTAAGGTGCACCCCATCTCTAGCAAGTAGTCCATCAAATAGGTAATTCATTCCGTGATCCATAAATCCAAATCCTTGTTGACGGCACCATCGACGTAGCCAGTTGTTCACCTGTAGAATCTTATTCCACCTCATTGTTCCATGGCCATCCACTGGGAGGATGGATGAGAAGACCACCTGCGCTCCCAATTCTTTCACTTTCTTGCCTAAGTCTTCAAAGTCACTGCAGATGGTTTCCAGGTCCTTTCTTGCGGTGTCATTTGTCCCCACATGTATTAGCAGGAATGGGTAGTGATCTGTAGGTCTGAAGAGTCTTGATATCCTGTCAGACACATCTTTAATTTTTGCTCCTGGAAGACAGCACATTTCTCTTGAGGTTATGTCTGGTCTGCAGATAGCGGCCTCTGTTCCTCTTAACAGGGAATCCCCCATGACCACCACTCTCCGTTTTTTCTTCACAACATTCTTCTTTCTCCATCCAGGAGGATTCTGAGTGCTTACAAGGTTATTCATTGCTGGCAAAGTCTTATCTTGCTGTATTTCTTCATGGTTCTCCTGCGTGAGAGCCTGGTACTAGTTCCTGAGCAGTATGGGTGCTGACTGCCTCTCGATCCTCCTGCTTCTGTGGGTCACATGCTTCCATTCCTCTGTTTCCTCAGGTGCAGTTCGAATTTCTTCTCTTTCTGAATCATGAAGAGATAATTCTGCTCTGTCTAAGAACTCTTCACCTTCCTTAATGATTTTCAAGGTAGTTAACCTCTCTTCTAGATTTCGCAACTTTTCCTCCAACAGGGACACAAGCTTGCATTTCTGGCATGTGAAGTTTGGCTTTTCCACTGGCAAGTCTGTGAACATGTAGCAGGATATGCAGCTCACCAAATGGCTCCTGGACTCTTCCATGTTCTTACTGTTAATGTTCTGAAAACAGTGAAAAAAGCTTCAAAATGCACACGCCGGTAGGCGCGCGGTTTACCGATGTCCTCTTTTCAGCTCCAACAGCCAAAATCCAGTGTTCTTTGAGCTCGCGGAGACTCTTCACTTACCCCAAAATGCAGTGGGAATATGCAAATTATCTCCTGTACACTGACACCATACACAGAGCTCCTGTGTATAATGTCACTGGTGATCACTATATTACCTGTACACTGACACTATATACAGAGCTCCTGTGTATAATGTCACTGGTGATCACTATATTACCTGTACACTGACACTATATACAGAGCTCCTGTGCATAATGTCACTGGTGATCACTATATTACCTGTACACTGACACTATATACAGAGCTCCTATGCATAATGTCACTGGTGATCACTATATTACCTGTACACTGACACTATATACAGAGCTCCTATGCATAATGTCACTGGTGATCACTATATTACCTGTACACTGACACTATATACAGAGCTCCTGTGTATAATGTCACTGGTGATCCCTGTATTTCCTGTACACTGACACTATATACAGAGCTCCTATGTATAATGTCACTGGTGATCACTGTATTACCTGTACACTGACACTATATACAGAGCTCCTGTGTATAATGTCACTGATGATCACTGTATTACCTCTACACTGACACTATACACAGAGCTCCTGTGTATAATGTCACTGATAATCTCTACATTATCTGTACACTGACTCTATATACAGAGCTTTTTTACATTTTCATTATCAGTCACTATCTGGTGCCATTATGAGCCATGGTAATGGCGTGGCGGTATTTGTCCCTTGTATGTGGTATTATTCAGACAGTCACTATGTTGTGCTAATATGTGGTCTTCTCATGGTGTGGCAGTATATATACCTTGTACTTGGTAGTATTTGATCACTATGTGGTGGTATGTGTTCTGGTCATGGTGTGGCGGTATTTCTCTCTTCTGTATGGTATTATTAGTCTAGGTATAGTGGATTGTTGTCAGTCATTTGTTTTTTCGGATATTAAGAATTGGAACATTCTTTATTTGCAATACATATTAAATACTTGGATGTTTAACCTCTCCCTGTGTTGTGACTACTACACAGCAGCAGAGATTTATTGGTTAATAAAGTTGATTCATTTTGAAAGAGTTTGTGGACTTATGTTATTCCTATATACGGTAACTGCATGGTGCTGGTGGGTCCCAAGATTGATTTTTTCCTGGTGGGCCCCAGGTACTCCAGTCCGGCGCTGGTCCCAGACAGTTACCTCCTCATCTGTCCTGCTGCCGGCTGGGAGTCCTGTACAGTGCAGCATGTAGTGTGATGTGAATGCCACACTATGGAGATGCTGCTCCTACTACTGCCAAGTGAGGATCTCACCTCGCCAGTATGGTGCCCTCAGGAGCTCCCACAGGGCATCACAGGCCTTAGTATGAAGCAATTCCACAAGTCTTCTAGTATTGCTTCATACTAAGGCCTGTGATGCCCTGTGAGAGCTCCCTGAGGAGGTGAGAGCCTCACCTCATAGGGCCCCATGATCTCTATGTACGATCCCTGACTGGGCCCCATGATCTCTATGTACGCCGCTGACTGGGCCCCATGATCTCTATGTACGCCGCTGACTGGGCCCCATGATCTCTATGTACACCGCTGACTGGGCCCCATGATCTCTATGTACGCCGCTGACTGGGCCCCATGATCTCTATGTACTCCGCTGACTGGGCCCCATGATCTCTATGTACGCCGCTGAGGGGGCCCCATGATCTCTATGTACACCCCTAACCTGATTGGCCCCATGATCTCTATGTACGCCTCTGACTCGGCCCCATGATCTCTATGTACGCCGCTGACTGGGCCCCATGATCTCTATGTACACCGCTGACTGGGCCCCATGATCTCTATGTACGCCGCTGACTGGGCCCCATGATCTCTATGTACTCCGCTGACTGGGCCCCATGATCTCTATGTACGCCGCTGACTGGGCCCCATGATCTCTATGTACACCCCTAACCTGATTGGCCCCATGATTTCTGTATACTCCCCTGACTGGGCCACATGATTTCTATGTACGATCCCTGACTGGGCCCCATAATCTCTGATCTCTCATGATGTTTTTTTTTTATTAAAGATGGAGTCCCTAAATGTATTTTGTGTTTTATTTTTACTGTGTAGTGCGGCACTATGTTGCATTTTGTCATTTCATGCAGTGTAGAAATCTTGGGAAAAGTGTGGCTTGTGCTCTGGAAGTGATCAGTTATAGCTAACTATGTTATTTTCTGCAGAGATAAGTCCTGCATAGAAGATGTGATATATCGGTCTGCAAATAAAGAACTTCACCTAGAGACATCACTGGTGAGTATGTGTATTACCTATACACACACACACTGACACTATATACAGAGCTCCTGTGCATAATGTCACTGGTGATCATTGTATTACCTGTACACTGACACTATATACAGAGCTCCTGTGTATAATGTCACTGGTGATCACTGTATTACCTGTACACTATATACAGAGCTCCTGTGTATAATATCAATGGTGATCATTGCATTACCTGTACACTGACACTATATACAGAGCTTCTGTGTATAATGTCACTGGTGATGACTGTATAACCTGTACACTATATACAGAGCTCCTGTGCATAATGTCACTGGTGATCACTGTATTACCTGTACACTGACACTATATACAGAGCTCCTGTGTATAATGTCACTGGTGATCACTGTATTACCTGTACACTATATACAGAGCTCCTGTGTATAATATCAATGGTGATCATTGCATTACCTGTACACTGACACTATATACAGAGCTTCTGTGTATAATGTCACTGGTGATGACTGTATAACCTGTACACTATATACAGAGCTCCTGTGCATAATGTCACTGGTGATCACTGTATAACCTGTACACTGACCCAATATACTGAGCTTTTTTACATTTTTATTATTTTAGCATTATTTGTCAATATGTGGTGGCATTATGTGCTTTGGTCATGACATGACGATATTTGTCCCTTCTATGTGGTATTATTCAGTCACTATGTGGTGGTAATATGTGGTCTCATGGTGTGTCAGTATTTATACCTTGTATCTGGTAGCATTTGATCACTATGTGGTGATATTATGTGCTTTGGTCATGGTGTGGCGGTATTTGTGCCTTGTATGTGGCATTATTTGGGCACTATGTGGTGGTAATATGTGATCTGGTCACGGTGTGGTGGTATTTCTGCCTTCTATCTGGTAATATTGGTCTTGGTAGAGTGGATTGTGGTTGGTCATTTGTTTTATCTGATATCAATAAGGGGAAACCTCTTTATTTCCAATAGATATTAAATACTTAGATGTTTAACCCCTCCCTGCCCTGTGACTATTACACAGCAGCAGAGATGCAGTTACGGAGGTTCACCAGAGAAAGCAAGTTGGCATTTGGTGAGATTTTCACCTCTGTATTTATAAGACAAAACCAGGAGTGGGTGAGAAATGCATAAAACTTGACCTCGGATTGCTCCACTCCTGGTTTTGTCTTATAAATACAGAGGTAAAAATCTCACCAAATAGTCAAAGTGCCACAATCTTCTGACAGTGCGGATTCCACCAATAAATAAGTGATCCCCTTCCCAACCTGTGCATCGCTGAGAACTTGTTTTCACCAATAAAAACCCTTTAATGCAAACTACAGTAATTGTACATCGCAGTTCTGGTGAGCGCACAGTGATGGGCAGGAGCCGCCAGTATAATGGGTATAACGGCTAACAGGTATTTGCAAATAGCTGAAGGGTGGGTGGGCCCCTGGAGTCAATGTCCCTGGTGGGCCCCAGACACCCCAGTCCGGCTCTGCCCCCGACCCAGTCCGCTCCTGATTTGTCACGCACGGACCCGAAGCGACTGTGCACTGCGATACACACATCCTGTTGAAATTTCTGCTGCCGTTTACAAGCCCCAACCCCCCCTGGGCCCGGTCGCAGTGACTGCCACTGCGACCGCGGACATTACGCCCCTGGCTACGTGAATCATATGTCCCATTTTGGTGCTCCTCACCATTTGCATGGCACAGTCATGCATGCTTCTCTATCACCATAGCATGCTGCAAACAATCAGGATGGCTTCTGCTACATCTCTATATAAAAAGATAGTATATCTGTATTTCTATGATGCGTAGAGTGGATGGAAATCATACATCTTGCTAATATTTATTATATTACATTCATCTGATGCTCTATAGTAACAATGTAAATTAAATTGGCGACTTAGTGCAGTTCTATTACTATTAGTAAATGTGGCACCTTGTGTTCCACAGAATATCTGAATATTACCTGAATATTTAATCTCAGCTAATGTTCATTTATCTCTTAAATATCATTGGTCAGATGCTGATCACATGACCAGTGGTGGTGCATGCATGATGATTCCATATGAAATGCACTGAGTGACAGTTGGAAGTGACAGTTGGAATTGACCAACAACAGTGGAGGAGATGTCGGCTAACTCTAAGCAAAGCAATAATATGGATATAAAAGAGGAGGAGATTGTGGTGAGCAGAGAAAGAGTGAAGACACGAAGACCTTCCCATGACACATCTGATGATGAGAGGAAGTCTTCAGTCAACAGGACAAAACCACCAGTCCAGAAGAAAGAAGTAAAGGAGAACGTGGTGAGGAGGGAAGGAGCGAAGAGACTAAGACCTTCCCATGACACATCTGATGATGAGAGGAAGTCTTCAGTCAACAGGACAAAACAACCAGTCCAGAAGAAAGAAGAAGTGGAAGAAAAGGAGAAGGTAGAAAGTCAGAAGATGGGAGCCAAGAAGAGAGGAGCCATCTTCATCTCATCAGGGGACAAAAAGGAGAAGAAAAGAAGAAGGATTACATTAGGACAGAAACCCATGGATCTAAAGCAGAAGGCTGAAGAAGCTGAAGGAAGCAGCGGTGTTCGGCCAACCAGCTCCAAAAGCACAGTCTCTGATACCATCAAGAGGAGATTATTATTCCATCAAGTGCTTGGCCGGGGATGCTATGGAACTGGCGGAAGATTCATCTACCCGCAAACATTTTGCTGTTAAGATCATCGGCAAAAGAGCCCTGCTTGCTGACGGTGATGAGCGTGTGATGGTGGAGCGACGGGTTTTACAGCTGGCATCTGGGAGCCCCTTCCTTGTCCACGCAGACTTTGCATTCCAGACCAAGGTACAGTATTGATTGCTCGATATTAGGAAATGTCACACGTACCACACACTGCTCTGCCTCATGGACCCCACTGATATCATCTTACATTTCAATATAGCATGTCCCAAGGTAACCGCAGACAATAAGATGAATGTGATGACTATACACATGGGATATTGTGGCCCCTACTGTAATCAATAACATTTATGGCGGGGCTTGGTACATTGGGAATCCTTTATTAAAACAGCCTTTTTACTTATCCCAGCCAATCACAGAACAGCTTTTACTTTTCCAGGTCAGTTAAAACAACCTTAGCTGAGCTCTAATTGGTTAGGATGGGCAACTAGTTTTCTAGTGAGCAGATTTATTAATGAGGCCCAATGTACCCCGCTCTATAAATGATTGAAAATATTAGATGTCATCATAGAGGTCAATGAACTGTAGAAAATCACTTGCCCGGACCTCATGTTTCTAATTGGGTGACTGGTAATATTTGTATCATTTACAGCATTAGCTGGGCATTATCTTGTTTGGAGGCATCATCACCATGTAGTAGTCTCTAGCTCATTTCTTTCACACTGTAGAATTTTACATATTATTATCTTGCATAGACATGGGATTTCAGAATAGATTAAATGTATTTGTTATTTTTTGTTATTTCCTGGATGACATTGTATTTTGTGTATACCATGTGGGGGGACCCTGTGTACACTATATGTCAGGGCTATTGACTTTTGTGCACTTTATATACAATTTGAGAATGTGTTAATATTTTTGTATACAAGTATTATCTGTATCTTAAAGGTTTTTTTTTAATTAATGTTGGGACATTTTTATGCACGTGCATCTACTTGTTTTTCATTGCCATGTTTTCTATGTATAAATATACTGGAATAAAGTACAAAATCCACTGTCTTGGAGTGAAATTTCTTCTAACCTCACCAACTAATGAAAAAGATGGTATCATATTGACCAGGGGCGAGGTGGGCCAGAGGGGCACATGCCCTCCAAGCCGGTCGCCAAGCAGCTGCTTCTTTACAGACTGCAGGGCGGCCCTGTATCTTTCATTGTGTACATGTGCCAGCTGGGCATCTGCAGCCCAGAACAGCCGGCACAGGCCACGTTCTTATGCCTGCCGGAGAGAAGCTTCAGCCGCTGAGCAGTACGAGAGGGCAGACATCTTTGATTCTTGTAAGGCCACGACCCCACTATCAGTATTTGGTCAGTATTCGGTCAGTATTTTTTCTCAGGAGTTGGAGACAAAACCAGGAGTTGGTGATAAATGCAGAATTGGTGACTTGTTTCTATTATACCTTTTCTCTGATTGTTACTGACCTGGTTTTGGCTCCCACTCCTGAGAAAATATACTGACCAAATACTGATAGTGGGGCCGTGGCCTTAGCCTGAGCTCCGGATAGTGGTCAGGACAGGAGATTTATACTTTTTGTAGAGTGTGGAAGTGGCAGGATGCTGCTCACCTCCTGACAAGTCCAGGGCCAGATCCTGAATGTTATCTATGGTCGCTCTGCTGAGGATCAGACAGATTTATTGTAGCAGATGGACCCTTCAAGCAGGTTGGGGTCGTGCTGTCAGTGTGAGATCATCGGCTCTCGATCTGTATGAATGTTCAAATCACATCGGACCTGAGATCGAGACACTTCAGACCTTACTATACAGACCCCTGTCCCAGACTGATCCTGCACCAGCTACAGGGCCAGAGCCGGCATAACCACCCATTGCACCAGGGCAAGTGCCAGGGCCCTGGGCAAGAGAGGGGGGGGCCCACTCACAGTTGGGGACACTGGAACGCTATTGGGCCTGTGAGTTGGGGGGGCCCGGTGTAACCCCCCCCCCCCCCCGTGCTTTACGGTGTTTGAAATACTCACCTCTCGTCATACCCTGCTGGCCGCAGGTCCAGTCTCCTCTGCGTCTTCTGACTCTGTCACGTCTCAGTGTTGAAGAGACAGGACTTGTAGCCAGCAGGATATGAGGAGAGGTGAGTATTTTATTATTTATTTTTTATGTATGGAGCCCATTCTCTATGGAGCATTATATGGGGCCCATTCTCTATGGAGCATTATATGGGGCCCATTCTCTATGGAGCATTATATGGGGCCCATTCTCTATGGTGCATTATATGGGGCCATTCTCTATGGTGCATTATATGGGGCCCATTCTCTATGGAGCATTATATGGGGCCCATTCTCTATGGAGCATTATATGGGGCCCATTATTCTGTATGGCATATTACATGACGCCCATTATTCTTCATGGAGTAATATATGGGGTCAATTATGGTGTAATGAGCATTATATGGGGTTCATTATTCTGTATAGAGCATTATATGGGGCCTATTATTCTGTATGGAACATTATATGGGGTCCATTATTCAGTATGGAGCCCATTCTGTATAGAGGACTATGTGGTGCCCATAATACTGTATGGAGTGCTATGTAGTGCCCATAATACTGTATGGAGGACTATGTGGTGTCCACAATACTGTATGGAGGACTATGTGGTGCTCATACTACTGTATGGAGGACTATAATGTACAGTCTAAAATGAAAACTTTTGAATCCCCCCATGACACGCCCCATGCACTGTGAGGATTCGCCGGTTTCTGAGCTATTATAGAATTTACAATAGATATCACTCATGTAATGTAAGAAGTACCGTATTTTTCGGACTATAAGATGCACCGGACCATAAGACGCACCTAGGTTTTAGAGGAGGAAAATAAAAATAAAAAAATTTAAGCCAAAAATGTGTTCCTGATGCACTTTTAAGGGGGAGAGGGTCTTCTGCTGACACTGGTATAGGGGTAATGTCCCCCAATTCTGACAATATCCCCCATCCTGGTATATATGCCCCCCCCCCTTCCTTTTATACGTGGTCCCCATCCCCATCCTGGTATGCATGGCACCCCTCATCCCTGTCCCGGTATGCATGGCACCCCTCATCCCTGTCCCGGTATGCATGGCACCCCTCATCCCTGTCCCGGTATGCATGACACCCCTCATCCTTATCCTGGTATAGTGGTATGCATGGCACCCCTCATCCCTGTCCTGGTATAGTGGTATGCATGGCACCCCTCATCCCTGTCCTGGTATGTATGGCACCTCTAATCCCCATCATGCTGCACATGGCCCCCTCAGCGTTACCCTGGTATGTATGGCCTCCTCATCCCCCATCCTGGTATGCATGGCTCTCTCATCCCCAATCCTGGTATGCATGACTCTCTCATCCCCAATCCTGGTACATATGGCCTCCTCATCCCCCAATCCTGGTATGCATGGTTCCCTCATCCCCCAATCCTGGTATGCATGGTTCCCTCATCCCCCAATCCTGGTATGCATGGTCCCCTCATCCCCCAATCCAGGTATGCATGGTCCCCTCATCCCCCAATCCAGGTATGCATGGTACCCCTCATCCCTATTCTGGTATGCATAGAACCCCACTTTCCTATCCTTGTATGCATGGTACCACTCACCCCCCAATCCTGGTATGTATGGCACCCCTCACCCCCAATCCTGGTTTTCATGGTTCAGTCACCCCCCAAATCCTGGTATGTATGGCACCCCTCACCCCCCAATCCTGGTATGTATGGCATCCCTCACCCCCCAATCCTGGTTTTCATGGTTCAGTCACCCCCCAAATCCTGGTATGCATTGTACCCCTCATCCCCCAATCCTGGTATGCATGGTCCCCTCACCCCCCATTCCTGGTATGTATGGTACCCCTCACCCCCCATTCCTGGTATGTATGGCACCACTCACCCCCCAATCCTGGTATGTATGGCACCCCTCACCCCCAATCCTGGTTTTCATGGTTCAGTCACCCCCCAAATCCTGGTATGTATGGCACCCCTCACCCCCCAATCCTGGTATATATGGCACCCCTCACCCCCCAATCCTGGTATGTATGGCACCCCTCACCCCCCAATCCTGGTTTTCATGGTTCAGTCAGCCCCCAAATCCTGGTATGCATTGTACTCCTCACACCCCTTTCCTGGTATGTATGGTACCCTTCACACCCCATTGCTGGTATGTATGGCACCCCTCATCCCTTTCACGGTGCACAGATACAAAAAAATAAACACATACTCACCTTTCTTCCCTGTGCTCCAGCGCTTCTGTATCCTGTTCTGCCGGGGGAGCAGTGCGGCGCCAGAGTACGCGTGTGCCGATACCGTGCTGTTCAACGCCATTTTGCTGAAGACACACTGCAAATATGTCTTCAGTAAAATGGCGCCGGATAGAGCTATGCATATGTGCCGATTCCAACGCCTTCACTCCTGCCCTGGTCTCCGGCGAGAAGAGAAGCACCGCTGCAACGCTCCTCCCGGTCAGGTAAGTATGGCGTCGGAGATCGCGGTATGTGTTCATTGTCTGCGCATACCGCAATCTCCGGCGCCATACACACTCCTCTTACCTGTAACGTAATGGGTTCTTCTGTCTAGAGCCAGACTGCGCAGGCATGTAGCACTTGCCAAGTCTTTAAAGGCTTCAGACAGAGGGAGACATGTAGCATTATATTATATATACAGTACAGACCAAAAGTTTATTTAAAGATTTTTCTGTATTTTCATGACTCTGAATATTGTACATTCACACTGAAGGCATCAAAAGTATGAATTAACACATGTGGAATTATATACTTAACAAAAAAGTGTGAAACAACTGAAAATATGTCTTATATTCTAGGTTCTTCAAAGTAGCCACCTTTTGCTTTGATGACTGCTTTGCACACTCTTGGCATTCTCTTGATGAGCTTCAAGAGGGAGTCACCGGAAATGGTCTTCCAACAATCTTGAAGGAGTTCCCAGAGATGCTTAGCACTTGTTGGCCCTTTTGCCTTCACTCCGCGGTCCAGCTCACCCCAAACCATCTCGATTGGGTTCAGGTCTGGTGACTGTGGAGGCCAGGTCATCTGGCGTAGCACCCCATCACTCTCCTTCTTGGTCAAATAGCCCTTACACAGCCTGGAGGTGTGTTTGGGGTCATTGTCCTGTTGAAAAATAAATGATGGTCCAACTAAACGCAAACCGGATGGAATAGCATGCCGCTGCAAGATGCTGTGGTAGCCATGCTGGTTCAGTATGCCTTAAATTTAGAATAAATCCCCAACAGTGTCACCAGCAAAGCACCCCCACACCATCACACCTCCTCCTCCATGCTTCACGGTGGGAACCATTCTCTTGTACTCTAAAACATCTAGAGGAGACTTTAGGTGTTAGTAGTAATCTTTTAATTTCAGATGGGGTGAAAGGCCTATTCAGATCCTGTTCCCACTTCATTACATATGGCAGTTTCTTAGGGGTTCTGGCTAGGCATAATTGTTTTTGTAGAGCTGATAACGTTCTTTTTTAGGGTTTTTTTGCAGCTATAAGTTTTTCAAAATCAGTCATTTCCCTAATATAATTTGGAGTTTTAAAGACTAGTTTTAAGTTAGACATAAATTTCTGGTACATAAAGGGGTGAAAAGAGATAGTATCTAGCATTTGATTGAGTTCTGCCAAGCAGGGCATGACCCCATTATCTGTAATTTTTTGGAGTGGTGTTATCAAGTTGCGAATTGAGTTGTGTATTGTGGCATTATGGGCTGGAGAAAGGAGAGAACTAGGTCTGTAACTTGTAGGAGAGGGGAGGGAAACGGGGAGCATATTTGTCTTATATGGGGATTGGACCAGATTTTAAAAGTAGTGGCGGTGAAAGGGTTTTTAATTGATGTATACCTAGTACTACTTGAGGGCGTGAGGATGAGCTGTCTAAGGGGGAATTTAAGGATTGTTTCTTCTACTTTAATCCATTGCTTCTGTGGTGGGAGCCTGATCCAATCCACGACTCTTTGGAGATGAGTGGCTTGTTGAAGTATCTTTAGATCTGGCAGATCTATACCTCCTTCAGAGTGTGGGAGGGATAATATTTGTAAGGGAAGTCTGGGTTTTTGGTTGTGCCACAGAAAACGGCTGAGGAGTTTTCGTATGTCAATGAAAATAGAATTAGGTAGGTGGATTGGAAGGGCTTGCACTAGATAAGTTATTTTTGGCCATATCATACATTTAAGGAGATTTTTCCTACCCAACCAGGAGATGTATGAGATATTCCAGTTGGGGGTAAGTTTCTGGATTTTCTGCAATAGTGGTGGGAAGTTTAACTTATAAAGTTCTTGTAGGTTTGGAGAAATCTCAACTCCCAAGAAACGTATTGATGGGGGGGACCAGGTAAAGGGGGACCCGATTGCCATTTGTGTTTTTTGTGGTTCTGGGATATTTATATTTAAGACTTGAGATTTGCTAAGATTCACCTTAAAATTTGATAGTGCACCGTATTCCTTGAGTAATGTCAGGATAACTGGGACAGATATTCTCGTGTTAGAGGTCATGATCAGTAGATCGTCTGCGTATGCTGCGATTTTATGTTCAGTACCAGCTGATTTGATGCCAACGATCCTCCCCTCCTCTCTGAGCTTTTGTAGTAAAGGTTCTAGTGTAAGAATAAAAAGGAGAGGGGAAAGCGGGCATCCCTGCCTGGTGCCGTTAGAAATATTAAAAGATGAAGACATAACATGAGAGAGGATTAGATACACGGCTCAGCAGACAGTATCACACCAGATAGGATTAGATACACAGCTCAGCAGACAGTATCACACAGGAGAGGATTAGATACACGGCTCAGCAGACAGTATCACACAGGATAGGATTAGATACACAGCTCAGCAGACAGTATCACACAGCATAGGATTAGATACACAGCTCAGCAGACAGTATCACACAGGAGAGGATTAGATACACAGCTCAGCAGACAGTATCACACCGGATAGGATTAGATACACAGCTCAGCAGACAGTATCACACCGGATAGGATTAGATACACAGCTCAGCAGACAGTATCACACCGGATAGGATTAGATACACAGCTCAGCAGACAGTATCACACCGGATAGGATTAGATACACAGCTCAGCAGACAGTATCACACAGGAGAGGATTAAATACACAGCTCAGCAGACAGTATCACACCGGATAGGATTAGATACACAGCTCAGCAGACAGTATCACACCGGATAGGATTAGATACACAGCTCAGCAGACAGTATCACACCGGATAGGATTAGATACACAGCTCAGCAGACAGTATCACACCGGATAGGATTAGATACACAGCTCAGCAGACAGTATCACACAGGAGAGGATTAAATACACGGCTCAGCAGACAGTATCACACAGGAGAGGATTAGATACATAGCTCAGCAGACAGTATCACACAGGAGAAGATTAGATACACAGCTCAGCAGACAGTATCACACAGGAGAGGATTAGATACACAGCTCAGCAGACAGTATCACACCGGATAGGATTAGATACACAGCTCAGCAGACAGTATGACACAGGAGTGGATTAGATACACTGCTCAGCAGACAGTATCACACCGGATAGGATTAGATACACTGCTCAGCAGACAGTATCACACAGGAGAAGATTAGATTCACTGCTCAGCAGACAGTATCACACCGGATAGGATTAGATACACAGCTCAGCAGACAGTATCACACCGGATAGGATTAGATGCACAGCTCAGCAGACAGTATCACACAGGATAGGATTAGATACACAGCTCAGCAGACAGTATCACACAGGATAGGATTAGATACACAGCTCAGCAGACAGTAACACACAGGAGAGGATTAGATACACAGCTCAGCACACAGTATCACACCGGATAGGATTAGATACACGGCTCTGCAGATAGTATCACACAGGATAGGATTAGATACACGGCTTAGCAGACAGTATCACACAGGAGAGGATTAGATACACGGCTCAGCAGACAGTATCACACAGGAGAGGATTAGATACACGGCTCAGCAGACAGTAACGCACAGGAGAGGATTAGATACACAGCTCAGCACACAGTATCACACAGGATAGGATTAGATACACGGCTCTGCAGATAGTATCACACAGGATAGGATTAGATACACGGCTTAGCAGACAGTATCACACAGGAGGGGATTAGTTACACAGCTCAGCAGACAGTATCACACAGGAGAGGATTAGATACATAGCTCAGCAGACGGTATCACACAGGACAGGTTTAGATATACAGCTCAGCAGACAGTATCACACAGTAGGGGATTAGATACACAGCTCAGCAGACAGTACCACACAGTATAAGATTAGATACACAGCTCAGCAGACTATCACACAGCACAGGATTAGATACACGGCTCAGCAGACAGTATCACACAGGAGAGGATTAGATACACAGCTCAGCAGACAGTATCACACAGGAGGGGATTAGATACACAGCTCAGGAGACAGTATCACACAGTATAAGATTAGATACACTGCTCAGCAGACAGTATCACACAGGAGAGGATTAGATACACAGCTCAGCAGACAGTATCACACAGGAGAGGATTAGATACACGGCTCAGCAGACAGTATCGCACAGGAGAGGATTAGATACACAGCTCAGCAGACAGTATCACACAGGAAAGGATTAGATACATAGCTCAGCAGACGGTATCACACAGGACAGGATTAGATGCACAGCTCAGCAGACAGTATCACACAGGAGAGGATTAGATACACAGTTCATCAGACAGTATCACACAGGAGTGGATTAGATACACGGCTCAGCAGACAGTATCGCACAGGGCGGGATTAGATATATGACACAGCAGACAGTATCACACAGGAGAGGATTAGATACACAGCTCAGCTGACAGTATCACATAGGACAGGATTAGATACACAGTTCATCAGACAGTATCACACAGGAGAGGATTAGATACACAGCTCAGCAGACAGTAACGCACAGGAGAGGATTAGATACACAGCTCAGCACACAGTATCACACAGGAGAGGATTAGATACACGGCTCAGCAGACAGTATCACACTGGAGAGGATTAGATACACAGCTCAGCACACAGTATCACACAGGAGAGGATTAGATACACAGCTCAGCAGACAGTATCACACAGGATAGGATTAGATACACTGCTCAGCAGATGGTATTACACAGGATAGGATTAGATACACAGCTCAGCTGACAGTATCACATAGGACAGGATTAGATACACAGTTCATCAGACAGTATCACACAGGAGAGGATTAGATACACAGCTCAGCAGACAGTAACGCACAGGAGAGGATTAGATACACAGCTCAGCACACAGTATCACACAGGAGAGGATTAGATACACGGCTCAGCAGACAGTATCACACAGGATAGGATTAGATACACGGCTCAGCAGACATTATCACACAGGAGATGATTAGATACACAGCATAGGATTAGATACACAGCTCAGCAGACAGTATCACACAGCATAGGATTAGATACACTTCTCAGCAGACAGAATCACACAGGAGGGGATTAGATACACAGCTCAGCAGACAGTATCACAGGATAAGATTAGATACACTGCTCAGCAGACGGTATCACACAGGACAGGATTAGATACACAGCTCAGCAGACGGTATCACACAGGACAAGATTAGATACACAGCTCAGCAGACAGTATCACAAAGGAGAGGATTAGATACACAGCTCAGCAGACGGTATCACACAGGATAAGATTAGATACACTGCTCAGCAGACAGTATCACACAGGAGAGGATTAGATACACAGCTCAGCAGACAGTATCACACAGGAGAGGATTAGATACACGGCTCAGCAGACAGTATCGCACAGGGCGGGATTAGATACACGACTCAGCAGATGGTATCACACAAGATAGGATTAGATACACAGTTCATCAGACAGTATCACACAGGATAGGATAAGATACACATCTCAGCACACAGTATCACACAGGAGAGGATTAGATACACGGCTCAGCAGACAGAGTCACACAGGAGAGGATTTGATACACAGCTCATCAGACAGTATCACACAGGAGAGGATTAGATACACAGCTCAGCAGACAGTATCACACAGGAGAGGATTAGATACACAGCTCAGCAGACAGTATCACACAGGAGAGGATTAGATACACAGCTCAGCAGACAGTATCACACAGGGCAGGATTAGATACACGGTTCAGCAGACAGTATCACACAGGGTAGGATTAGATACACGGCTCAGCAGACAGTATCACACAGGAGAGGATTTGATACACAGCTCAGCAGACAGCATCACACAGGAGAGGATTAGATACACAGCTCAGCAGATGGTATCACACCGGATAGGATTAGATACACTGCTTAGCAGACAGTATCACACAGGGTAGGATTAGATACACGGCTCAGCAGACAGTATCACACAGGAGAGGATTTGATACACAGCTCAGCAGACAGTATCACACAGGAGAGGATTAGATACACAGCTCAGCAGATGGTATCACACAGGATAGAATTAGATACACTGCTCAGCAGACGGTATCACACAGGGCAGGATTAGATGCACGGTTCAGCAGACAATATCACACAGGGTAGGATTAGATACACGGCTCAGCAGACAGTATCACACAGGAGAGGATTAGATACACAGCTCAGCAGACAGTATCACACAGGAGAGGATTAGATACACGGCTCAGCAGACGGTATCACACAGGACAGGTTTAGATATACAGCTCAGCAGACAGTATCACACAGGAGAGGATTAGATACACGACTCATCAGACAGTATCGCACAGGAGAGGATTAGATACATAGCTCATCAGACAGTATCACACAGGACAGGATTAGATACACAGCTCAGCAGACAGTATCACACAGGAGAGGATTAGATACATAGCTCATCAGACAGTATCACACAGGACAGGATTAGATACACGGCTCAGCAGACAGTATCACACAGGAGAGGATTAGATACACAGCTCAGCTGACAGTATCACACAGGAGAGGATTAGATACACAGCTCAGCAGACAGTATCGCACAGGAGAGGATTAGATACATAGCTCATCAGACAGTATCACACAGGAGAGGATTAGATACACAGCTCAGCAGACAGTATCACACAGGAGAGGATTAGATACACAGCTCAGCTGACAGTATCACACAGGAGAGGATTAGATACACAGCTCAGCAGACAGTATCGCACAGGAGAGGATTAGATACACAGCTCAGCAGCCGGTATCACACAGGAGAGGATTAGATACACGGTTGAGCAGACAGTATCACACAGGTTAGGATTAGAGATACAGCTCAGCAGACAGTATCACACAGCATAGGATTAGATACACAGCTCAGCAGACAGTATCACACAGCATAGGATTAGATACACAGCACAGCAGTCAGTATCACACAGGAGAGGATTTGATACACAGCTCAGCAGACAGTATCACACAGGAGAGGATTAGATACACAGCTCAGCTGACAGTATCACACAGGAGAGGATTAGATACACAGCTCAGCAGACAGTATCGCACAGGAGAGGATTAGATACACAGCTCAGCAGCCGGTATCACACAGGAGAGGATTAGATACACTGCTCAGCAGACGGTATCACACAGGAGAGGATTAGATACACGGTTGAGCAGACAGTATCACACAGGGTAGGATTAGAGATACAGCTCAGCAGACAGTATCACACAGCATAGGATTAGATACACAGCTCAGCAGACAGTATCACACAGCATAGGATTAGATACACAGCACAGCAGTCAGTATCACACAGGAGAGGATTTGATACACAGCTCAGCAGACAGTATCACACAGGAGAGGATTAGATACACAGCTCAGCTGACAATATCACACAGGATAGGATTAGATACACTGCTCAGCAGACAGTATCACACAGGATAGGATTATATACATGGCTCAGCAGACAGTATCACACAGGATAGGCTTAGATACACAGCTCACCTGACAGTATCACACAGTAGAGGATTATATACATGGCTCAGCAGACAGTATCACACAGGATAGGATTAGATACACAGCTCAGCAGACAGTATCACACAGGATAGGCTTAGATACACAGCTCAGCAGGCAGTATCACACAGGAAAGGATTAGATACACAGCTCAGCAGACAGTGTCACACAGGAGAGGATTAGATACATTGCTCAGCAGACAGTATCACACAGGAGAGGATTAGATACATAGCTCAGCACACAGTTTCACCAGGAGAGGATTAGATACACGGCTCAGCAGACAGTATCGCACAGGAGAGGATTAGATACACTGCTCACCAGACAGTATCACACAGCATAGGATTAGAAACACAGCTCAGCAGACAGTATCACACAGGAGTGGATTAGATACACGGCTCAGCAGACAGTATCGCACAGGGCGGGATTAGATACATGGCTCAGCAAACAGTATCACACAGGATAGGATTAGATACACAGTTCACCATCACTGCGTCATAATAGCACTGCAGTATGTGGTGAGGGACTACAACTTCCAGCAAGTGACAGTGCAGGCACCGATCATGTAACTAAACCATCACTGCGTCATAATAGCACTGCAGTATGTGGTGAGGGACTACAACTCCCAGCAAGTGACAGCGCAGGCACTGGTCATGTAACTAAACCATCACTGCGTTATAATAGCACTGCAGTATGTGGTGAGGGACTACAACTCCCAGCAAGTGACAGCGCAGGCACCGATCATGTAACTTAACCATCACTGCGTCATAATAGCACTGCAGTATGTGGTGAGGGACTACAACTCCCAGCAAGTTGATTTCTTTTTATTTTACACGCTGCTGTTTTCCACAGTGAATTACCAGAAAGATCTGCACCAAAATCATGAAGTGCAAATTTGCTGTTGTGGATTTTCTTGCGGATTTTTGCTAATTTGCTCTGATTTTCTATGGAAATCCTCCAGGAACAATCTGCCACATTTGAACAGATCTTCAGGCCTCATTCAGACATCTGTAGTTTTCTGGTACATTAAAAAAAAGGAAAAAAAACAAAACTGATTTTCATCAAAGGGATCGATCCGAATTGTATCAATGTTTGTTACTATATGCAAATAAAAAAAATATATATATATATGGATATGTGAGCTGCCCCATAGATGATAAAGGTGCGTATTGTGTCTGTCAATAACATGGATGTAAAAAAACAGACGTGTGAATGAGACGTTCACCCACAAGATCATCTAGCAATAGTGCAGCTCTGACCTGACACATAGCATTCACAGAAAGGCTCCTGATCAGCACATATGATGTCTGTGATCTATAAAGAGTCCTCCACATTGTACCCACTACATATACATTCACAATAAAGCTGCCCCCGTAACATCAACTGCCCCACACCTACCACATATAGCCAGGTCCCCGCTCCCCCACACAAAGTATATAGCCAGGTCCCCGCTCCCCCACACAAAGTATATAGCCAGGCCCCCGCTCCCCCACACACAGTATATAGCCAGGTCCCCGCTCCCCCACACAAAGTATATAGCCAGGTCCCCGCTCCCCCACACACAGTATATAGCCAGGTCCCCGCTCCCCCACACACAGTATATAGCCAGGTCCCCGCTCCCCCACACAAAGTATATAGCCAGGTCCCCGCTCCCCCACACAAAGTATATAGCCAGGTCCCCGCTCCCCCACACAGTATATAGCCAAGATCCCCGCTCCCCCACGCACAGTATATAGCCAAGCTCCCCGCTCCCCCACACAAAGTATATAGCCAGGTCTCCCTCCCCCACACAAAGTATATAGCCAAGATCCCCTTCTCCATGTATAGCATATTTATCCAGGTCTCCCTCCCCCACATATAGCAAAGAGAACCAAGTCCAGCACCCCTCCCCCACCACACAGCATACGGTATATAGACAAGTCCCCCCACACACAGCATACAGTATATAGACAAGTCCCCCACCACACAACATACGGTATATAGACCAGTCCCCCACACACAGCATACGGTATATAGACAAGTCCCCCACCACACAGCATACGGTATATAGACCAGTCCCCCACACACAGCATACGGTATATAGACAAGTCCCCCTCACACAGCATACAGTATATAGACAAGTCCCCCACACACAGCATACGGTATATAGACAAGTCCCCCACACAGCATACGGTATATAGACAAGTCCCCCACACACAGCATACAGTATATAGACAAGTCCCCCCCACACAGCATACAGTATATAGACAAGACCCCCACACACAGCATACGGTATATAGACAAGTCCCCCACACACAGCATACAGTATATAGACAAGACCCCCACACACAGCATACAGTATATAGACAAGTCCCCCACACACACAGCATAAGGTATATAAACAAGTCCCCCACACACAGCATACAGTATATAGACAAGTCCCCCCCCACACAGCATACAGTATATAGACAAGACCCCCACACACAGCATACGGTATATAGACAAGTCCCCCACACACAGCATACAGTATATAGACAAGACCCCCACACACAGCATACAGTATATAGACAAGTCCCCCCCACACACAGCATACGGTATATAGACAAGTCCCCCACACACAGCATACAGTATATAGACAAGTCCCCCCCACACAGCATACAGTATATAGACAAGACCCCCACACACAGCATACGGTATATAGACAAGTCCCCCACACACAGCATACAGTATATAGACAAGACCCCCACACACAGCATACGGTATATAGACAAGTCCCCCACACACAGCATACGGTATATAGACAAGTCCCCACACACAGCATACAGTATATAGACAAGTCTCCCACACACAGCATACAGTATATAGACAAATCCCCCATACACAGCATACAGTATATAGACAAGTCCCCCACACACAGCATACAGTATATAGACAAGACCCCCACACACAGCATACGGTATATAGACAAGTCCCCCACACACAGCATACGGTATATAGACAAGTCCCCCACACAGCATACAGTATATAGACATGTCCCCCACACACAGCATACGGTATATAGACAAGTCCCCCACACAGCATACAGTATATAGACAAGTCTCCCACCACACAGCATACGGTATATAGACCAGTCCCCCACACACAGCATACGGTATATAGACAAGTCCCCCTCACACAGCATACAGTATATAGACAAGTCCCCCACCACACAGCATACGGTATATAGACCAGTCCCCCACACACAGCATACGGTATATAGACAAGTCCCCCTCACACAGCATACAGTATATAGACAAGTCCCCCACACACAGCATACGGTATATAGACAAGTCCCCCACACAGCATACGGTATATAGACAAGTCCCCCACACACAGCATACAGTATATAGACAAGTCCCCCCCACACAGCATACAGTATATAGACAAGACCCCCACACACAGCATACGGTATATAGACAAGTCCCCCACACACAGCATACAGTATATAGACAAGACCCCCACACACAGCATACGGTATATAGACAAGTCCCCCACACACAGCATACGGTATATAGACAAGTCCCCACACACAGCATACAGTATATAGACAAGTCTCCCACACACAGCATACAGTATATAGACAAGTCCCCCATACACAGCATACGGTATATAGACAAGTCCCCGACACAGCATACAGTATATAGACATGTCCCCCACACACAGCATACGGTATATAGACAAGTCCCCCACACAGCATACAGTATATAGACAAGTCTCCCACACACAGCATACAGTATATAGACAAGTCCCCCATACACAGCATACGGTATATAGACAAGTCCCCCACACAGCATACAGTATATAGACATGTCCCCCACACACAGCATACGGTATATAGACAAGTCCCCCACACACAGCATACGGTATATAGACAAGCCCCCCACACAGCATACGGTTTATAGACAAGTCCCCCACACACAGCATACAGTATATAGACAAGTCCCCCCCACACAGCATACAGTATATAGACAAGTCCCCCCACACAGCATACAGTATATAGACAAGTCCCCCCACACAGCATACAGTATATAGACAAGTCCCCCACACACAGCATACAGTATATAGACAAGTCCCCCCCACACACAGCATACGGTATATAGACAAGTCCCCCCCACACACAGCATACAGTATATAGACAAGTCCCCCCCACACAGCATACGGTATATAGACAAGTCCCCCACACACAGAATACAGTATATAGACAAGCCCCCACACACAGCATACGGTATATAGACAAGTCCCCCACACACAGCATACAGTATATAGACAAGTCCCCCATACACAGCATACGGTATATAGACAAGTCCCCCACACACAGCATACGGTATATAGACAAGTCCCCCACACACAGCATACGGTATATAGACAAGTCCCCCACACACAGCATACAGTATATAGACAAGTCCCCCATACACAGCTTACGGTATATAGACAAGTCCCCCATACACAGCATACGGTATATAGACAAGTCACCCACACACAGCATACAGTATATAGACAAGTCCCCCATACACAGCATACGGTATATAGACAAGTCCCCCACACACAGCATACGGTATATAGACAAGTCCCCCACACACAGCATACGGTATATAGACAAGTCCCCCACACACAGCATACAGTATATAGACAAGTCCCCCATACACAGCATACGGTATATAGACAAGTCCCCCATACACAGCATACGGTATATAGACAAGTCCCCCATACACAGCATACAGTATATAGACAAGTCCCCCACACACAGAATACAGTATATAGACAAGTCCCCCACACACAGCATACAGTATATAGACAAGTCCCCCATACACAGCATACAGTATATAGACAAGTCCCCCCACACAGCATACAGTATATAGACAAGTCCCCCACACACAGAATACAGTATATAGACAAGTCCCCCCACACAGCATACAGTATATAGACAAGTCCCCCACACACAGCATACAGTATATAGACAAGTCCCCCCCACACAGCATACGGTATATAGACAAGTCCCCCCCACACAGCATACGGTATATAGACAAGTCCCCCCCACACAGCATACGGTATATAGACAAGTCCCCCACACACAGCATACGGTATATAGACAAGTCCCCCCACACACAGCATACGGTATATAGACAAGTCTCCCACACACACAGCATACGGTATATAGACAAGTCCCCCATACACAGCATACGGTATATAGACAAGTCCCCCATACACAGCATACAGTATATAGACAAGTCCCCCACACACAGCATACGGTATATACACAAGTCCCCCCACACACAGCATACAGTATATAGACAAGTCCCCCACACACAGCTTACGGTATATAGACAAGTCCCCCCACACACAGCATACGGTATATAGACAAGTCCCCCATACACAGCATACGGTATATAGACAAGTCCCCCCACACAGCATACAGTATATAGACAAGTCCCCCCCACACAGCATACGGTATATACACAAGTCCCCCACACACAGCATACGGTATATAGACAAGTCCCCCACACACAGCATACGGTATATAGACAAGTCCCCCCACACACAGCATAAGGTATATAGACAAGTCCCCCATACACAGCATAAGGTATATAGACAAGTCCCCCATACACAGCATACAGTATATAGACAAGTCCCCCACACACAGCTTACGGTATATAGACAAGTCCCCCCCACACAGCATACAGTATATAGACAAGTCCCCCACACACAGCATACGGTATATAGACAAGTCCCCCCCATACGGTATATAGACAAGTCCCCCACACACAGCATACGGTATATAGACAAGTCCCCCCACACAGCATACGGTATATAGACAAGTCCCCCCCACACAGCATACGGTATATAGACAAGTCCCCCACACACAGCATACAGTATATAGACAAGTCCCCCCCACACAGCATACGGTATATAGACAAGTCCCCCCACACAGCATACAGTATATAGACAAGTCCCCCACACACAGCATATGGTATATAGACAAGTCCCCCACACACAGCATACAGTATATAGACAAGTCCCCCCCACACAGCATACGGTATATAGACAAGTCCCCCCACACAGCATACAGTATATAGACAAGTCCCCCACACACAGCATATGGTATATAGACAAGTCCCCCCACACAGCATACGGTATATAGACAAGTCCCCCGCACACAAAGCATGCAGTATATAGACAAGTCCCCCACACACAGCATACGGTATATAGACAAGTCCCCCACACACAGCATACGGTATATAGACAAGTCCCCCCCATACGGTATATAGACAAGTCCCCCACACACAGCATACGGTATATAGACAAGTCCCCCCACACAGCATACGGTATATAGACAAGTCCCCCACACACAGCATACGGTATATAGACAAGTCCCCCCCATACGGTATATAGACAAGTCCCCCACACACAGCATACGGTATATAGACAAGTCCCCCCACACAGCATACGGTATATAGACAAGTCCCCCCCACACAGCATACGGTATATAGACAAGTCCCCCACACACAGCATACAGTATATAGACAAGTCCCCCCCACACAGCATACGGTATATAGACAAGTCCCCCCACACAGCATACAGTATATAGACAAGTCCCCCACACACAGCATACAGTATATAGACAAGTCCCCCACACACAGCATACGGTATATAGACAAGTCCCCCCCATACGGTATATAGACAAGTCCCCCACACACAGCATACGGTATATAGACAAGTCCCCCCACACAGCATACGGTATATAGACAAGTCCCCCACACACAGCATACAGTATATAGACAAGTCCCCCCCACACAGCATACGGTATATAGACAAGTCCCCCCACACAGCATACAGTATATAGACAAGTCCCCCACACACAGCATATGGTATATAGACAAGTCCCCCCACACAGCATACGGTATATAGACAAGTCCCCCGCACACAAAGCATGCAGTATATAGACAAGTCCCCCACACACAGCATACGGTATATAGACAAGTCCCCCACACAGCATACGGTATATAGACAAGTCCCCCCCACACAGCATACAGTATATAGACAAGTCCACCACACACAGCATACAGTATATAGACAAGTCCCCCCACACAGCATACGGTATATAGACAAGTCCCCCCCACACAGCATACGGTATATAGACAAGTCCCCCACACACAGCATACGGTATATAGACAAGTCCCCCCACACAGCATACGGTATATAGACAAGTCCCCCCCACACACAGCATACGGTATATAGACAAGTCCCCCACACACAGCATACGGTATATAGACAAGTCCCCCCCCCACAGCATACAGTATATAGACAAGTCCTCCACATAGCATACGGTATATAGACAAGTCCCCCACACACAGCATACAGTATATAGACAAGTCCCCCACACAGCATACGGTATATAGACAAGTCCCCCACTCACAGCATACGGTATATAGACAAGTCCCCCACACACAGCATACGGTATATAGACAAGTCCCCCACACATAGCATACAGTATATAGACAAGTCCCCCCACACAGCATACGGTATATAGACAAGTCCCCCACACACATCATACGGTATATAGACAAGTCCCCCACACACAGCATACGGTATATAGACAAGTCCCCCCCACACATCATACGGTATATAGACAAGTCCCCCCCACACACAGCATACGGTATAAAGACAAGTCCCCCCCACACATCATACGGTATATAGACAAGTCCCCCCAACACAGCATACGGTATATAGACAAGTCCCCCACACACAGCATACGGTATATAGACAAGTCCCCCACACACAGCATACAGTATATAGACAAGTCCGCCACACACAGCATACAGTATATAGACAAGTCCCCCACACACAGCATACGGTATATAGACAAGTCCCCCACACACAGCATACGGTATATAGACAAGTCCCCCCAACACAGCATACGGTATATAGACAAGTCCCCCACACACAGCATACGGTATATAGACAAGTCCCCCCCACACATCATACGGTATATAGACAAGTCCCCCACACACAGCATACAGTATATAGACAAGTCTCCCCCACACATCATACGGTATATAGACAAGTCTCCCCCACACATCATACAGTATATAGACAAGTCCCCCCCACACATCATACGGTATATAGACAAGTCCCCCCAACACAGCATACGGTATATAGACAAGTCCCCCACACACAGCGTACGGTATATAGACAAGTCCCCCACACACAGTATACAGTATATAGACAAGTCCCCCACACACAGCATACAGTATATAGACAAGTCCCCCACACACAGCATACGGTATATAGACAAGTCCCCCACACACAGCATACGGTATATAGACAAGTCCCCCACACACAGCATACAGTGTATAGACAAGTCCCCCCCACACAGCATACGGTATATAGACAAGTCCCCCACACACAGCATACGGTATATAGACAAGTTCCCCACACACAGCATACGGTATATAGACAAGTTCCCCACACACAGCATACAGTATATAGACAAGTCCCCCCCACAGCATACGGTATATAGGCAAGTCCCCCACACACAGCATACAGTATATAGACAAGTCCCCCACACACAGCATACGGTATATAGACAAGTCCCCCACACACAGCATACGGTATATAGACAAGTTCCCCACACACAGCATACGGTATAAAGACAAGTCCCCCACACACAGCATACGGTATATAGACAAGTCCCCCACACACAGCATACGGTATATAGACAAGTTCCCCACACACAGCATACGGTATATAGACAAGTTCCCCACACACAGCATACAGTATATAGACAAGTTCCCCACACACAGCATACGGTATAAAGACAAGTCCCCCACACACAGCATACGGTATATAGACAAGTCCCCCACACACAGCATACGGTATATAGACAAGTTCCCCACACACAGCATACAGTATATAGACAAGTCCCCCCACACAGCATACAGTATATAGACAAGTCCCCCCACACAGCATACGGTATATAGACAAGTCCCCCACACACAGCATACAGTATATAGACAAGTCCCCCACACGCAGCATACAGTATATAGACGAGTCCCCCACACACAGCATACAGTATATAGACAAGTCCCCCACACACAGCATACGGTATATAGACAAGTCCCCCCCACACAGCATACAGTATATAGACAAGTCCCCCACACACAGCATACGGTATATAGACAAGTCCACCATACACAGCATACAGTATATAGACAAGTCCCCCACACACAGCATACGGTATATAGACAAGTCCCCCACACATAGCATAGGGTATATAGACAAGTCCCCCACACACAGCATACAGTATATAGACAAGTCCCCCACACACAGCATACGGTATATAGACAAGTCCCCCACACACAGCATACGGTATATAGACAAGTCCCCCACACACAGCATACAGTATATAGACAAGTCCCCCACACACAGCATACAGTATATAGACAAGTCCCCCACACACAGCATACAGTATATAGACAAGTCCCCCACACACAGCATACGGTATATAGACAAGTTCCCCACACACAGCATACGGTATATAGACAAGTTCCCCACACACAGCATACAGTATATAGACAAGTCCCCCCACACAGCATACAGTATATAGACAAGTCCCCCCACACAGCATACGGTATATAGACAAGTCCCCCACACACAGCATACAGTATATAGACAAGTCCCCCACACGCAGCATACAGTATATAGACGAGTCCCCCACACACAGCATACAGTATATAGACAAGTACCCCACACACAGCATACGGTATATAGACAAGTCCCCCCCACACAGCATACAGTATATAGACAAGTCCCCGACACACAGCATACGGTATATAGACAAGTCCCCCATACACAGCATACAGTATATAGACAAGTCCCGCACACACAGCATACGGTATATAGACAAGTCCCCCACACATAGCATAGGGTATATAGACAAGTCCCCCACACACAGCATACAGTATATAGACAAGTCCCCCACACACAGCATACGGTATATAGACAAGTCCCCCACACACAGCATACGGTATATAGACAAGTCCCCCACACACAGCATACAGTATATAGACAAGTCCCCCACACACAGCATACAGTATATAGACAAGTCCCCCACACACAGCATACAGTATATAGACAAGTCCCCCACACACAGCATACGGTATATAGACAAGTCCCCCACACACAGCATACGGTATATAGACAAGTCCCCCACACACAGCATACGGTATATAGACAAGTCCCCCACACACAGCATACGGTATATAGACAAGTCCCCCACACACAGCATACGGTATATAGACAAGTCCCCCACACACAGCATACGGTATATAGACAAGTCCCCCACACACAGCATACAGTATATAGATAAGTCCCCCACACACAGCATACGGTATATAGACAAGTCCCCCCCCACACACACAGCATACGGTATATAGACAAGTCCCCCACACACAGCATACAGTATATAGACAAGTCCCCCCCACACACAGCATACGGTATATAGACAAGTCCCCCCACACACAGCATACGGTATATAGACAAGTGAAACCACACACCCCCACACACACAGCATACGATGTATAGACACGTGCATAGCTGTGCTAGGGTAGGAGTGGGAGGAGCCTTCCTTCTCTTGTCAGTGCTGGCCCTGCAGTGGGGCCCACCGGGGAATTCCCCAGCAGGCCAGTCCGAGCCTGGTCACATGCTGACTAGAGTCTCAGACACCTCTCTGAGTAGCCCACTGATAGAAGTGGATGAGAATCTAGTCGGCATTTGACCTCAACTATTACATCATAACACCGGCTTTATCTTTTTAAAGCTTTATAACCTTTACTCACTTTATGAATCAGCCACAGATAAAACTCAATAAGGATGGGTTGCTACTGTGTGCAATTTGCCAGCCAGCCCAGAACAGCGGTGACCTGAGCCGACAGCAGCGACTTGAGTAGACTGTGGCCACCTGAGCCAACAGCGGCATTTAAATTGAGCTATCGCCAGGAAATGGATGACAATGGCAGTCAGGGGAATGGTGAAGGCCTGCATGGCTGCCATCTTGGTACTCCTGTGAAGTTCATCCACAGTCTGGACTTAATCTTATAAACTGTATACTGCATTACTAGAGGATTACTGTATATAGAATAAGCAGTCAAGAGATCGCAGGTTCAAGTGCCCTAAGGGGACATAAAAAAAGAAAGTAAAAATGGAAAAAAAAGAAAAAGTTTTATAAAGGAAAAAAAATAAACAAAAATGTTAAATCACCCCTATTTTCCGAGGTAAAAAAAAAGAAATTAAAAAAGAAACATTTTATATTGTCATGTCTGTAAAAGTCCGACCTATCAAAGCCCAAATTATTTAAACTGCACGTTAAATAGCGGAAAAATAAATTAAGAAGCCAGAATTGCCGTATTATGGTGTCACCAAACAGTAATAAATAACCCGGTATTGTGTCACCATTTTGTGGGACCCGGCATTTGTTCCATGTTTCTGCTGATGAATCTGGGCGAGGTTCGCTTTCTGCTCGCCGACCTGCGGGGGTTATTGATGCCATTCTCTGCCGTCTACAAACTTTTCATCTCTTTTTGATGCATTTTTTGGGAGGTAAAATTACCCAAAAAGAAAAAAAAATTGGGTGTTTAGATTATCTTTGCTGTTGGGCATTTGCTGTAGGGGTTAATATATTTATGATGTGATAGATCGGACTTTTTGTCAGTGTGTCAATACTAAATAAATAAATATATATATATAATCTTTTAGTCTTGCTTTGTATTGACAAATGGAGGTAGGAAATTTCAAAGGATTTTTTTATATATATAAATTTCAATTTTAATCCTTTTCTATCACATTATTTTTTGGTCCCGTTGGGCAACTTGAATCAAAAATCCACAACTCATTGGAATTGCGACACTTAAATTCTGCGGATGTCGGGAAGGGGATAAAGAGAATAAAGTAACTTTGCAGAATGCTTCCGTTTTGTGTACACAGCTCCTGTGCTGACTTAGTGTTCTCTTTGGTTACACCACACACCCATTCTGTGTCCGGCCCCCACAGATCGCCATCTCCATATATATGGGGGGATTTCCTCATGTGACGACCCCTCTGCCGATGTATACAGATCACATGTGGCTTCACCTTCAGCTTTGATCTCCGCAGTCTTCAGTTCCGGATCCTCCAGGATGAGGGATAAATCTTTCTTGCTCTTCATTCCCCTCCGTGGCTGATACAGCAGCTCCACCGCGCCGACGTTCCCCTCATAGGGAGGAATCGCTCCGCAAAGACTGTTCTCAGCCACAGGACGATCCGCCGGATACAGGAGGAAAGTTCTCCTCTCTGCAATGAAGGATTATTCAACTTTTCTGCCATTTGTAAGATCTCTGCTTGTTGTCTGAGAATAAAATCATTCTTGTTAATATCCAGAACCTGAAAAAAATCTAATCCTGACAGCAGCGGAGCATTTATTACAATGGTATTCAGTCTAGACATCCCCCTCCTGTCCTGACCGTTTGCTACAATGTATCAGTGCAGGGAAAAAGTATCAGTTCGGACTTGGTTTCCCTTACAGAGGATTGTCCAGGCCAGACACCATTGTACCGAGTGGCGTCCCGCCAATGGCGGCAGGCCACGCGACTGCTATGGGGCCCGTGAGCTGGGGGGGCCCCATAGCAGTCGCCTGCACTGTGTACCCCCGCATCGGGTCCCCCTCCTGCACCCAGGCAAGCGGCGGGGCCCTGAGCAGGCGGGGGGCTTACTCGCCGTCGGGCATCCCGCGCACTATGGGCCCCCCCGTCTGCTCAGGGCCCCGGCCGTCACAATAATTACCTCTTCATGTGCCCTAGACACTAGAATGTATGGGATCCTTCCAGGTGTGATGTCATTTCCGGGGGCGTGTTCTAGTTCAGCACCAGACGCCAGAGTCTCATGCAGAGACAGAGCTGCCGGTGAAGCTGCAGGAGGAGGTCAGTATCCTAAGCTGAGAAACAGGAGATTGTTCTATTAATTGCTGGTCTGATGTCTTTTCTTCTTGTTGTTTTTGGGGTGAGGGGGCTTGATACTTGCGAGTGAGGGATTTGGGGGGGTTAATGCTGGAGGGCAGTCTGGTGGGGTTAATTAATGCTTGTGGAGATCTTAGGGGGCTCTGGGGAATAATGCAGGGATAATGCGTGCTTGTGGGGGCCCTAAGGGGATGCTACGGGGTTGTGAGGGCTCTGGGGGGGATGCTGCGGGCTTAGGGGGGCCCTAAGGGGGACTCTGCGGTCTTGTGGGGGCTCTGGGGGGGATGCTGCGAGCTTGTGGGGGCTCTGGGGGGTGAATGCTGTGGGCTTGTGGGGCCCTGGGGGGGATGCTGCGGGCTTGTGGGGCCCTGGGGGGATGCTGTGGGCTTGTGGGTGCTCTGGGGGGGATGCTGCAGGCTTGTGGGGCCCTGGGGGGGATGCTGTGGGCTTGTGGGGGCTCTGGGGCGGGAATGCTGTGGGCTTGTGGGGCCCTGGGGGGGATGCTGCGGGCTTGTGGGGCCCTGGGGGGATGCTGCGGGCTTGTGGGGCCCTGGGGGGATGCTGTGGGCTCGTGGGTGCTCTGGGGGGGATGCTGCGGGCTTGTGGGGCCCTGGGGGGATGCTGTGGGCTTGTGGGTGCTCTGGGGGGGGATGCTGCGGGCTTGTGGGTGCTCTGGGGGGATGCTGCGGGCTTGTGGAGGCTCTGGCGGGGATGCTGCGAGCTTGTGGGGGCTCTGGGGGGGGGATGCTGTGAGCTTGTGGGGGCTCTGGTGGGGGGATGCTGTGGGCTTGTGGGGGCCCTGGGGGGGATGCTGTGGGCTTGTGGGGGCCCTTGGGGGATACTGCGGGCTTGTGGGAGCTCTGGGGGGGTGTGCTGCAGGCTTGTGGGGGCCCCGGGGGGATGCAGCAGGCTTGTGGGGGCCCTGGGGGGGATGCATCGGGCATGTGGGTGCTCTGGGGGGGATGCAGCGGGCTTGTGGGTGCTCTGGGGGGGATGCTGCCGGCTTGTGGGTGCTCTGGGGGGGGATGCTGCGGGCTTGTGGGGGCTCTGGGGGGGATGCTGCAGGCTTGTGGGGGGCTTGTGGGGCCTCTGTATGGGGTCCAGCCTGCATATGGCATTACATGGGGACCAGGCAGTATTCTCTATGGTGAATTATATGGGATCCAGTATTTTGTATGGAGCATTATATGGGGCTCATAATACTGTATGGAGGACATAGTGGTGCCATAACACTGTATGGAGGACTATACTGTCCGGTCTGCACTGTGCGCTGTGAGGATTCACCGGTTTCTGAGCTATTGTAGAATTTACAATAGATATCACTCATGAAATGTAAGAAGTCAGTGAAATGTTTGGCATTGTACTATATCTATATCTATAATTTCTCTGCTGTATCTGTGCATCATGAATGGTTGGATGTGTTAAAGGGGCCACTGAGACTCTTTCGCCCGGGGCCCACGAAAACCTGGAGGAGGGAGCATCATGTGACACTCCCTCTCCCTTCATTCCTCCTCTGCGTCTGACGCAGCAGCATGATGACGCGCCACGCTGTGCCAGACAGTGGAGCTGGCAGCTGCTGAGGTGATCAGCTGCAGAGACTGAAGCAGCGGGGAACGAGGAGCGGTAAGTATGTATTTATTTGTAAATCAGTGTGTACTGATAATACTGGAGGACTGGGGCTGCATTTTACCCTACGGGTGGGGGGGGCTGCATTTTACCCTATGGGGGGCTGCATTATACTGCGTACAGGACCATGGGGGAATGCATTATACTGAGTGGAGGACCACGAGGGAGTGCATTATACTGCGTGGAGGACCATGGCGAGTGCCTTATACTGTGTGGAGGACCATGGCGAAAGTCTTATACTGTGTGGAGGACCATGGCGAGTGCATTATACTCTATGGAGTGTGGAGAGGTGTGGGGACATTTGGTATGATCATACTGTGTTGGTGTCATACTTTACCCTGTGAGTTGAGGTGGGGTACAGTAGGGTCATTATACTGCGCATATGGAGGAATTCACCATGGGGGTATCATACCGTGTTTGGGGGGCACTTTTGTTGGCACCACACTTTATGGGCAATGAAAAAGGGATCTAGGACTTCAGCAGGAGGAAAATTACTATGTAAAGGCTGGAAGGTTGTGAGATCTGCTCTTCTGTGACCCCGACAATTATTTACATTTTTACATATTTTTGTTGGGGGGGTGGGCCCAATTAGAACTTCTGCTATGGGGCCCCATGATTCCTATGTCCGCCCCTGATTGTACGAAATCATCAGCTGTGCTGGTACTAAGGATATGGACACTCAGACATTTTGGGCTAAATATATACATACAAATATTTTTTCAATAACGTTTCATAAACAATTTGGCTTTTTTATTTCCTTTGCATTGCTAGTTGCAGAATGAGCTCACTGAGAATTTATCAGTGAGCTCATTCTGACCTTCTCTGTGCTGATTATGTTCACAGACCAGCATGAAAGTTGGGCTGATCTCTGATGCAGTCATAAATCATCGCAGAAATAAAAGAGCTGGAAACTCCAGATCATAAGGAGCTCACTGGCTGAATCTCAAGTTAACTCATTCTGCAGCCATCAATGTGCTGCTGGGAAACAAAAAGCTGGTAAAGGCCGAACAGAGCAAATGTTACATGAAGCAAAATAGTAAAAAGTCTTTTTAGACCAATATACATGTATTTAAAGGGATTGTCCGGTGTGAAGCTGAAGGCCTGCAGTCATCTGTGTGACTCTCTGTGACTGCAGACTTGTAATCCTCACATCATGTAGACTGCGCGCTGCCAGCATTATTCTCAGCCCAGAGATGGCAGAAGCCCCTGTATCATGTGTACAGGAATTGTGCCCCCTCTCCCCGAGGAGCAGCAGTGCCTCGTCCTCCAGATACATGAGGGTCCCATCGGGGAGATCCGCATGTACCGGCCATGATGTCATCTCCATGGATACGGCATCAATGTGCAGAGCAGAAGACCCCTGTAAGGGAGAGCTCAGACGTGGGGGGATTGATGTGGATGTGAGGAGCAGATCCCCCCCATATTCACAGATTATCGCACAATACATGTGGCCTTGCACAGGAAAAACTGTGAGGAAAGAAGAAATCAGATTTCTTACAATATAGAATAATGTCCTCCTGCCCTCGCTCATGTCCAGTATTATTTATCCCCTGACCTTTAGGGTGGGGAACCCCTCCTGAGCCCCCTCCATTATATAGGAGCCATATATCTGCTCCATTACTGGCAGAAGGTAAATAGCCAATCACACTGCACGGCTTCTACTTCCTGCTCTAAGCCCAGCCCACCTGCCTTCCCTTGAGATCTCCATGACAACCCTTGTGTGACTACAGTGACAGGCCACGCCCCCGAGGATTCTGATCAGTGCGGATGTCTCCATATTGCTGAGGACTGTGAGCGGCTGATGGGCGGAGCCAGCAGCGATGTGAGGGGCGGAGCCAGCAGCGATATGAGGGGCGGAGCCAGCAGCGATGTGAGGGGCGGAGCCAGCAGCGATATGAGGGTCGGAGCCAGCAGCGATATGAGGGGCGGAGCCAGCAGCGATGTGAGGGGCGGAGCCAGCAGTGATATGAGATGCGGAGCCAGCAGCGATATGAGGGGCAGAGCCAGCAGCGATGTGAGGGGCGGAGCCAGCAGCGATATGAGGGGCGGAGCCAGCAGCGATATGAGGAGCGCTCTCAGCACTGACAGGAGCAGGTGTGTGTGCAGCCAGTTCCTCTGCTGTGGGTGTTGTGGTGTGTGAGCTTCGCCGTGTATATATTATACACACATATATATATATACACAGGTGAAATCAGAAGTTTCCATACACTGTATAAATAGACACATCTGCAGGTTTTTCTCAATACCTGACATGAAATCAGAATAAACCTTTCCCATTTTAGGTCAATTAGGATTACCATCATTTTTAATATTTGCCAAATGCCAGAATAATGGGAGAGAGAGAATGTTTTAGGACATTTTTATTACTTACTGCTAAGTCAAAAGTTTACCTCTTTCCCTCTCCTCATTCATTGGGAGTGGGGCGCGGAGGATGCTGGGTGGGACGCGCGGGGTAACCCCCGCCCACAGCCTAGCATCCACCGCGGGGTCCGCGACACTAATGTCACCCCTCATTTGACGTGACATCAGCGGAAGAAAGAGCCGGCTGCAGCCGGGGGGTCACGTGATGCCTGTGAGTGGCGCTATCGCCAGTCCCTCCTACAGGAAATCAACCCCACATGATGCTGCCTCCCCCATGTTTCACAGTTGGGATGGTGTTCTTAGGCTTCCAAGCTTCTCCTTTTTTCTTCCAAAAGTAACGATGGTCACTATGCCCAAAAAGTTCAGTTTTAGTTTCATCAGACCACGGGACATGTCTCCAAAAATTAAGGTCTTTGTTCCTGTGTGCATTTGCAATCATTAATCTGGCTTTTTTATCTTTCTTTTGGAGTAATGGCTTCTTCCTGGCACAGTGGCCTTTCAGCCTATATTGATACAGTACTCATTTCACTGTGGATATAGACACAATCTTATTAGCTTCCCCTATCATCTTCACAAGATCTTTTGCTTTTGTCCTTGATATGCACATATCGGACCAAAGCACGTTCATCTCTGGGACACAGAACCCGTCTCCTTCCTGAGCGGTATGATGGCTGGACATTCCCATCTTTTTTGTACTTGCATATAATTGTTTGTACAGATTAACGAGACACCTTCAGGTATCTTGAAATTGTACCCAAGGATGAGCCAGACTTGTGCAAGTCCACAATTCTCTTCCTGATATCTTGGTTGATTTCTTTAGACTTTCCCATGATGCTACACAAAGAAGCAGTGTGTTTCAGGTGTGCATTAAAATACATCCACAGGTGTGTGTCTAATTAACTGAGATGTTGCCAAAAAAGCTATCAGAAGTTTCCAAACACATGACATCATCATATGGGCAGTCCAGAATTTTTTAAAGGTATAGCAATATTAGTGTATGTAAATTTATGACTTTGCAGTAAGTAATAAAAATGCTTTAAAACATTCTCTCTCTCTCTTATTATTGTGGCATTTGGCAAATCTTAAAAATGATGGTAATCCTAATTGACCTAAAACGTGAAGGTTTATTCTGATTTCATGTCAGATATTGAGAAAAACATGCAGATGTGTCTTTTTATTGTTATGATCTGCAACAAGTACTAAGGAAAGAAGGGAGAAAGCTATCCCTACAGTAAGACTAAGCTGAATCCCTACGATGTAGCGGCTGCCTGTTCCTAGCGAACAGACCCGCCTTAGTCCTCGGCTAGTCTGAACGAAGACCTATAGCATAAAGGAGAGGGGTCCCTAAAAGAACTAAGGACTGGAACAAAAATGGGACATCTCCTAAACAGAGAAGTTGTTACAGAACACAAAAAGATAAACTGACAAAAAGGTACTAGAGGTCCCAGAAGGACCAAGCGAACTGACAGAGAAAGGCACAGAAGCACCTGGCTAGCAAAGCAGTCAAACAACACTGAAGTCCAACACAGCCAAAAGGGCGGAGCTGGAATATAAAGGCAGATGGTCTTGTGACCGCAAAGCACAAGATGGAAAAAACAAACAGGAGGGTTCTAACATTTATATAGTGTATGTAAATTTCTGGTTTCAACTGTGTATACAGGTGACAGGAGCAGGTGTGTGTGCAGCCAGGTCCGCTCTTTTTGTGGCGCCGCAGCGGAGCGTGTTGTGGTGTGTGAGCTCTGCCGTGCATATAGTACAGAGGAGTATATATATATGTGTATGTATATATATATATACATACACACACATACACACACACACACGGGGCATGCAGGAGTTTTTAGTTTACCAGTTTGGGTCCATGCGGAGCAGCTATAGGATTCACTGGTAACATTTTGGGGAACAGACAAAGTTTTTATAATTTTTATTCCATTTTTCTTTTGCGTGAGATTAATAAAAAAACAATTCTGCTGATGTTTTTTTATTTTTTCCAGCATTCAATGGCAAAACCCCAGGAATGGTTCTTATATTTTTTCTTTCCAGCGTTTATCGTGCAGTATAGAGACAAAATGAACAAAAGCTACAATTTTGCCATTAATTCTTACTATTTTATTCTTGATGCTGTTTTTCGTGCCGGATAAATCATGTGATCGTTGTACAGTTTGGGTTGTTGTTCTCTGCGATGTTAATCAGGTTTAGTTTTTTTGTTCTTGTTTTTTGGGGGTTTATTTTAATAAAATCTAGTTTTAATGTAAGAAAAAAAATTATATTTGAGTTTTTACTTTGTGTATTTCCAAATATTTTATTGAAACGGAGTAAAGGAAAGAAGGATGAACTAGTGGGAGAGCAACTGTAAAGGACCCCTGCCAGTCCCTAAAACTAAAGGGGCCTGTGACGACACAGCATTTAATCGTAATTATCCAGATGTAAATTCCATAGGCCCAGAATGATAGACTATTGCCTGAATTATTAACTATTGAATTTATGTGTTTCTTTCTTCGGTTGGTCAACGCACATGATCTTTTGTCATTAGTCCGAATGTTGACTCATCTTGTAGGTTGAGGTGATATTTGTTAATTGATAAATGGTTATTTACCTCTTATATCAACTCTTCTGGTTTATTGTACTGTTATCTTTGCAATACAGGGACGCAGGCTCTTTGAACAATGGATGTTTGCTAAATATGTTGATTACCATTTTATAAGTCCATGCAATTTGTTGACTTGCATTGTTTCGGAATTTATAGTTTATCCTTCAATGTTTGCAATGTTTGCAAGTCAACATTGGGGGATGAACTGTGGATGCTCCAGTAATGGGAATTAGTAACACCACCCCTTTCTCTTGACCTGTGGATGAAGTCATGAAGAAGGACAGTTGTAAACTACATAAAGGAGTCTTTTTACAAAACCACTGCCAGGAACACTCTATGGGACAGCTCTATAGAACACCATGAATCCATTAAGAGGGACACAGATTTGGTTTCTACAGGATGCCAGCTTAAGGGACCACAGCCCTGGCTGGAGGAATACAGATCTGCTCCATTGACTACTATAGAACCCATGGATACATCTGGGAAAACCAGGTTGGGACCCACCAGTCACCTGGTTCCATGGAGATGTTTGGAGTAGCCAGGTTGGGACACTCCGGCCACCTGGAACTCGTGAATATGCTCGGAAAAAGCCAAGTCGGGACCTTCCGGTCACCTAGTTCCATGGATATGTTCGGAGAAGCCAGGTTGGAACTTTCTGGTCTCCTGGCCACGTACCTCAATGGACTGTCAGCTTTCTAAGCTTGTTGTTACCTCCTCTTTGTGGGTGCTCTGTGGTGGGGGTGCCATTGGTGGGGGTAGTCAGCCCCAGAAGCCCCTCGGATTGGCAGCTGCTTTAATCCCAGCGAGTCAGCGGAAGGGTGAGACTCTGTAATTTGCACCATATTAGGTATTTGCTGGGACTGTTTGATATGTTTATTGTGTGTTTGGTGGCTCAATAAAATATTACCTCACTGTTTTACAATCATCCTGTGTTGTTGTTTATGTATCTTCTATCAGTGATGGATTATAATGAGTGTGATCTGCTCCACCATGAGGGGCCCGATCCTCCCGGGGGCCCATGTTCAAAGATCCCAGCACGGCTCAGGACGGATTGTTGTAGTGCTGATGTTTGATAAATAGGATAATAGAGCGCTCATAGAAAATAAATGTCTGACCTCTTCTTTCTGATGGGCATTTTAGAGCGAGGAGCTGCGCTCTGGACTCACCGCTGCACTCCCCATGCCATTGCGGTGGCCATCTTAATATCGATCTGTGCGGAGGAGACTGTGGGAGTCAGACGGAGGTGTCAAATGTACGGACCCTTTTAATCACAGGATGGAGGGTCACTGTGAATATTAATTCATGAACCACTGTGCATAGCATAGTGACTCGCCCCCAGGGCCGTGGGGCACTCGGCAGCCGGGCCTCTGGTTGCCGGGGGATATCACGGTGGCTGGCCCAGTCCGTGGCCCAGGGCGGTCACTCAAAGGGGGGGGGGATGCTTATAGGGGAAATTGTCGTGACGCCACCTGTGGATTCTGGTAAGAGGTTACCAGCGCTGCGACAGTCCACTGAGGCTGATGTTAGGGGCAGCTATGATGGGACGGCTCCCCACAGGTAGAGCAGGCCTCAGGGCAGTGTAGAGGTGTAGAAAGATGGTGGAAGCAGGAGGGAGACGGCAGGACGGTTCCAGAGGAAGTACAGGCACACACACAAGGGTAAACTTCAATACCTTTACTGGTGGTGATGCAGGTACGGTCCAGGGCTTGTGGGGGCCCCGGGGGGATGCTGCGGGCTTGTGGGGGCCCTAAGGGGATGCTGCGGGCTTGTGGGGCCCTGGGGGGATTCTGCGGGCTTGTGGGGCCCTGGAGGGGATGCTGTGGGCTTGTGGGTGCTCTGGGGGGGATGCTGCAGGCTTGTGGTGTCTATGGGGGGGATGCTGCAGGCATGTGGGGGCTCTGGGGGGGGTGATGCAGGCTTGAGGGGGGCCCTGGGGGGATGCAGCCGGCTTGTGGGGGCCCCGGGGAGGATGCAGCGGGCTTGTGGGGCCTCTGTATGGGGTCCAGCCTGCATATGGCATTACATGGGGACCAGGCAGTATTCTCTATGGTGAATTATATGGGATCCAGTATTTTGTATGGAGCATTATATAGGGCTCATAATACTGTATGGAGGACTATGTGGTGCCATAACACTGTATGGAGGACTATACTGTCCGGTCTGCACTGTGCGCTGTGAGGATTCACCGGTTTCTGAGCTATTGTAAAATTTACAAAAGATATCACTCATGAAATGTAAGAAGTCAGTGAAATTTTTGGCATTGTACTATGTCTATATCTATAATTTCTCTGCTGTATCTGTGCATCATGAATGGTTGGATGTGTTAAAGGGGCCACTGAGACTCTTTCACCCGGGGCCCACGAAAACCTGGAGGAGGGAGCATCATGTGACACTCCCTCTCCCATCATTCCTCCTCTGCGTCTGACGCAGCGGCATGATGACGCGCCACGCTGTGTCAGACAGTGGAGCTGGCAGCTGCTGAGGTGATCAGCTGCAGAGACTGAAGCAGCGGGGAACGAGGAGCGGTAAGTATGTATTTAGTTTTTAAATCATTGTGTACTGATAATACTGGAGGACTGGGGCTGCATTTTACCCTACGGGTGGGGGGGGGCAGCATTTTACCCTATGGGTGGCTGCATTATACAGCGTACAGGACCATGGGGGAATGCATTATACTGAGTGGAGAACCATGGCGAGTGTCTTAAGGCCCCGTCACACTAAGCGATGCAGCAGCGATCCCGACAACGATACGACCTGTCAGGGATCGTTGCTGCATCGCTAATACATCGCTGGTGAGCTGTCAAACAGGCAGGCTCACCAGCGATCAGGGGAGCAGCGATATCGTGGAAAGAATCGTTCCACGATGTCCTGCTCCTGTTACCAGCCTGCTGCTTAAGCAGGAGCAGGCTGGTAACTATGGTAAACATCGGGTTACTAAGAGCGCGTGTGCCCCTAGTAACCCGCTGTTTATCATGGATACCACTCTGCTAAGGTGAACGGTAGCGCACCGTAGCAGAGTGGTATCCATGGTAAACAGCGGGTTACTAAGTGCGCGCGTGCCCCTAGTAACCCGATGTTTACCATGGTTACCAGCCAGATCGTTGGTCCCGCTGGTCACACACAGCGATGTGTGCTGGCCAGCGGGAGGCCAATGACCAAAAAATGGTCCAGGACACTTTGCAGCGATCAGCAACCTCACAGCAGGGGCCTGATCGTTGCAAAGTGTCACACATAGCGACATCGCTGGTGAGGTCGCTGGTGAGTCACCAAAACCGTGACTCAGCAGCGATCTCGCTAGCGATATCGCTATGTGAGACGGGGGCTTTATACTGTGTGGAGGACCATGGGGGAGTACATTGTACAGTGTGGAGGACCATGGGGGAGTGCATTATACTGTGTGGAGGACCATGGGGGAGTGCATGGTACTGTGTGGAGGACCATGGGGGAGTGCATTATACTGTGTGAAGGACCACGGGGAGTGCATTGTACTGTGTGGAGGACCACGAGGGAGTGCATTATACTGCGTGGCGGACCACGTGGGAGTGCATTATACTGCGTGGAGGACCACGAGGGAGTGCATTATACTGCGTGGAGGACCATGGCGAGTGCCTTATACTGTGTGGAGAACCATGGCGAGAGTCTTATACTGAGTGCATTATACTCTATGGAGTGTGGAGAGGTGTGGGGCAGTTGGGGGATCATACTTTACCCTGGGAGTTGAGGTCGGGTACAGTAGGGTCATTATACTGCGCATATGGAGGAATTCACCATGGGGGTATCATACCGTGTTTGGGGGGCACTTTTGTTGGCACCACACTTTATGGGCAATGAAAAAGGGATCTAGGACTTCAGCAGGAGGAAAATTACTATGTAAAGGCTGGAAGGTTGTGAGATCTGATCTTCTGCGACCCCGACAATTATTTACATTTTTGTTGCTGGGGGGGGGGGCCCAATTAGAACTTCTGCGTCCTATGTACGCCCCTGATTGTACCAAATCCTCAGCTGTGCTGGTACTAAGGATATGGACACTCAGACATTTTGGGCTAAATATATATGACGCGCCCCCTGGGACATATTCCTTTTTGAGGGGAATACCCGGCCCCGGATCAGATGGGGGGGGGTTGTAGTCTCCGAGCGGCTGTGACCCGGCCCGTGCCCAGGGCGTCAAACTCAGTGTTATGTGGCAGTCCTACAGATGTTATTAAGAGTTCTTTTGTGTCGACTACGCCACCCGTTGTGATGCGGTCACTGTGGCCGCCGCTGCAGCAGGGTCCGCTGAGACTGATGGTGGGTGCGCAGCTTGGTGGGATAACCCCCAACGGGAGGGGTATAGCCTCAGAGGGGACAGGTGCAGAGGATGGGGGTTGTGGTGGTGTAGTGCAGACGGCAGTGAAGACAGAGTCGGGTTGTGCAGTTAAGGGTGTTTACTTACTGCAGATGTTGTACTGGTCACTCCAGCTGCGAGTGACCACCCGAGCCGTGCTGCGTCCACCAGGTCCTAGATCCAGCCAACCCCCAAACAAGTCCGGAGCGTGGCCCTGAGCTCTCTTTCTGTCCCGTTCTCTGGCCGTCCCCACCAGTAATCCACCTAGGTCCAGCTCCCTCGGGCCTTCTGTTGGGACACCCTTGGCCCTGGGTTCCCTGACCCTTCATGTGGTGTGCCTTCGGGGTGGATGTGATGGGTGACCATGGCAAACGCTGCCCACGGTCTCCGGTCTCTGGCTGGGGAATGTTTTTACCCCCACCAGCTTGGGTTCCGGTACCCTGATGCCGACTCTTCACCCGGGGATTTTAGTTGGGATCTTGGAGTCCTTCTCTTCTGTGCTCTGGGTCTCTCTCTTTTCTCCTCTCTCACTCTGGGTCTTTTCTTCTCTCTTCTGCTCCTGACTTGTTCTCTGCAGCTGACTGACTCTCTGCATCTGACCCTGATCCTAGTTGGTGCCCACCTTATATACACCCTCTATGTGTGAGCTCAGGTGACCAGCACCCAATGAGCTCCTAACTTTACCCAGGCTGCTCCCCCTATCTGCCCCTACACTACATGGGATGTACCACCCCCCTCCCACTCCAGCCAGGAACAGACTCGGTCGTACCTGCACATTTCTAAGTGGGAGTACCGTCGGTCTGCTCCTCGGAAATGGGATGTATGTAGTGCATGCAGCCTACCGAGCTCAGTTCCACTCTCCATCCTTGCCCGGGAGTGGAATATCACACCTCTGGGTTGAGGTGCAATACTCCTGTAGCAGCCGAATCCTCAGGGTGCTACATTCCCCCCTGGTAAATCACAGCACGTCCTCGGGCTGTAAAGACAAAAACACCAAAACATACAAAATTTTTTTTTTTTTTTTTTTCATATAAACATAATAAAACATATAAAACATTATATATATAAAACTTTTCATATAAACATTCTCGTAGTCGTTTCTTGTTTCAGGTTCCTCCTCCGGACACTGTGCAACGTGTGTCCGGGAAAAGTGCGACAGTCTCTTAGAAAAACTGGTTTTCCTATAAAACCGGTAGGGGGCGCTTTAGGAAGCGCAACTATATACAGGGGAAGTTGGCCGCTCTCAGTCCTCGGCCAGGTAGAGGGAAGGGAATGGCTGCTCACAGTCCTCAGCCTGTGGGATGAAGGGGTTAACGGGTAAACAGTTCACTCAGCTGGTCCCAACGGGGACTATATATATATATATCAACAGTTTCTTTGGTACCCGGTCGGGTAACTATTTACATCACTTCTCTGCCGCACTCAACGGCGTCTTCCTCCTGCTCTTTGCTTATAGCTGGTTGTAACTTCAGACCCGTCCGGGTCCTCTTGCTCCTCCTCCCCGCACTGCAACTCCTCCTCCGTCAGGCGGTGTACGTGGAGGGCGTAAGGTCCTTTGGCACACTTGTGCCGGGTAAAGGTGACCTCGTCTCCGATGTAGAGGTCACGACCTCTGTGCCCCTCCGGCAGATGGGATTCCACGTCTCTGCGCGTGACAAAGACGTCGCCGGGGGTGTTGTTGTCTCGAATGAAGCCCCACCCGTGCTGCTGGTTGAACTTTATTACAGTCCCGGTGGTACGGGGACTGTGCGCTGCACGGGGGTCCCTCCTGGTCCGGCTCTTCTGCTCGGCGCTCCTTATTTGGGCCTGTTGTTCCCGGACCCGCCTCTCTCTCCGCTCCCTCGCAAACTCCTCGAGCTGTTGGCGGCAGCACTCAGCACGCTCCGCTGCAGCTGCCCTGGTTTCCTGAGTGAACCCCATTAGATCTTCTCCGGTGGGGTCCCACTCAAACTGCGCTTCCGCTAGCGGGGGCGAGATCCTTATTACGGGCTTCGGAGCCGGAATCAGGGGTGCACACATGGCCCCAACCCTCCTCTGGTGCTCCAGTTCGTAATACTTCTGGGGCCAGATGAAAGGCTGCCCGTCCGGCCACGTGTGCTGGGCAAACAAGTCCTCTCCCAGACGCGGCACCCTTGGTTTTACGGGTGCGGGCGCGGTGGTGGTGGCGCCCGGGTTGCCCAGGCCTTGCGGCCAGGCCTGGGGCACCTGGAAGGTGAAGGGCACCGTTAATACGGCGGCGCCCTGGGCTACCTGGCCTTGCGACCAGGCCGGAGGCTCCGCGGAGGTAGGGGGCGCTGTTGGTGATGCGACGCCCGGGAATTCTAGGCCCTGCGACCAGGCTGGTGGTACTTCCTGCTTGGTCACGCTCGGGGTCGAGGCGTGTGACGTCACAGGGGTCGCGGCGGCGGCTTCCGGTTGGGGCCTAGTCTGCGTCGGTGACATGGCGTTTTCGGGCACAGCAGGGGGACTTTCGGGCTCTGCGACGGGGAGCTGGGGCAGGTAAGCGGTGTCACGGCTTGGGGTATAGGCGTCCCCTTTACCTGCCTCCATGCGTTCGGCTCCCTCCTCGGCGCCGTCTCCGGCCTTGGGTCCTCCCGCGCCATCCTCAGAGGCGGTCTCCTTCCTCATCTCGGCTGGCGTGCTCCGGGTCTTGGTTTGCTGGGCCATCTCCCGGCTCCACTCCGCCAATGTCTCTCGCTGTACCCGGGCCATCCTCCGTGCGAGGCCCTCCAGGGCAGTCTGTGCACACTCCCGGTCTCGGGGGAGCTGTGCAAGGACCTCCACTAGGCCTAGTGGGGTCGTGGTGTCCAGCAGGCTCCTGACCAACGGGTCGGTGCTGCTCTGCTCTTCTTCCAGCAGGCTCCTGGCCAGCGGGCCGGTGCTGCTCTGCTCTCTGGACATCTCCGGGTGAGCTTCACTGCTACTCCTCTCCAGACTTCTTGCCTCCGGGTGCGCTCGCTCCAGACTGCTCCAGGCGGCACCCATCTTCGCTCTTTTCTTTCGTCTCCTCCCACTTCGAGGGCGGTCCCGGGGCAACTCGGTGACTGTCAGCTCCAGGGGCAGTTCTTTCACGCTGACAGACACCTCCAGCATCACAGTCTCTGTTGGTGGGGGCGGTTTCCACTTTTGGCGCCATTTTCTGTCCTGGCCCACGATGGGAGGCGGCCTCCTGCCCTCCTTTGGCACGCCCATAATGGCGTCCGCTGCTCTTCCAAGGCGGGAAATCTTCGGATTTGGCGGGAAGCGTCGCCCAGTGGCGGGAAACTCTGCAGATGGCGGGAACAAGCTGGAAATGGCGGACAATCGGCGGGAAACGACTGGTGATGGGGTCCGATGACGTGGACCCTCCGGAACCGGCAGGAGACTTCTTTTTGAGGTAAATGCGATCTTTTCTTCAGGCACGCAGTACCCGGGTGTTGCGGGCACGTAATCCTGCCGACTACGCCAAAGTTGACGCGCCCCCTGGGACATATTCCTTTTTGAGGGGAATACCCGGCCCCGGATCAGATGGGGGGGGTTGTAGTCTCCGAGCGGCTGTGACCCGGCCCGTGCCCAGGGCGTCAAACTCAGTGTTATGTGGCAGTCCTACAGATGTTATTAAGAGTTCTTTTGTGTCGACTACGCCACCCGTTGTGATGCGGTCACTGTGGCCGCCGCTGCAGCAGGGTCCGCTGAGGCTGATGGTGGGTGCGCAGCTTGGTGGGATAACCCCCAACGGGAGGGGTATAGCCTCAGAGGGGACAGGTGCAGAGGATGGGGGTTGTGGTGGTGTAGTGCAGACGGCAGTGAAGACAGAGTCGGGTTGTGCAGTTAAGGGTGTTTACTTACTGCAGATGTTGTACTGGTCACTCCAGCTGCGAGTGACCACCCGAGCCGTGCTGCGTCCACCAGGTCCTAGATCCAGCCAACCCCCAAACAAGTCCGGAGCGTGGCCCTGAGCTCTCTTTCTGTCCCGTTCTCTGGCCGTCCCCACCAGTAATCCACCTAGGTCCAGCTCCCTCGGGCCTTCTGTTGGGACACCCTTGGCCCTGGGTTCTCTGACCCTTCATGTGGTGTGCCTTCGGGGTGGATGTGATGGGTGACCGTGGCAAACGCTGCCCACGGTCTCCGGTCTCTGGCTGGGGAATGTTTTTACCCCCACCAGTTTGGGTTCCGGTACCCTGATGCCGACTCTTCACCCGGGGATTTTAGTTGGGATCTTGGAGTCCTTCTCTTCTGTGCTCTGGGTCTCTCTCTTTTCTCCTCTCTCACTCTGGGTCTTTTCTTCTCTCTTCTGCTCCTGACTTGTTCTCTGCAGCTGACTGACTCTCTGCATCTGACCCTGATCCTAGTTGGTGCCCACCTTATATACACCCTCTATGTGTGAGCTCAGGTGACCAGCACCCAATGAGCTCCTAACTTTACCCAGGCTGCTCCCCCTATCTGCCCCTACACTACATGGGATGTACCACCCCCCTCCCACTCCAGCCAGGAACAGACTCGGTCGTACCTGCACATTTCTAAGTGGGAGTACCGTCGGTCTGCTCCTCGGAAATGGGATGTATGTAGTGCATGCAGCCTACCGAGCTCAGTTCCACTCTCCATCCTTGCCCGGGAGTGGAATATCACACCTCTGGGTTGAGGTGCAATACTCCTGTAGCAGCCGAATCCTCAGGGTGCTACATATACATACAAATATTTTTTCAATAACGTTTCATAAACAATTTGGCTTTTTTATTTCCTTTGCATTGCTAGTTGCAGAATGAGCTCACTGAGAATTTATCAGTGAGCTCATTCTGACCTTCTCTGTGCTGATTATATTCACATACCAGCATGAAAGTTGGGCTGATCTCTGATTCAGTCATAAATCATCAAAAGAGCTGGAAACTCCAGATCATAAGGAGCTCACTGACTGAATCTCAAGTTAACTCATTCTGCAGCCATCAATGTGCTGCTGGGAAACAAAAAGCTGGTAAAGGCCGAACAGAGCAAATGTTACATGAAGCAAAATAGTAAAAAGTCTTTTTAGACCAATATACATGTATTTAAAGGGATTGTCCGGTGTGAAGCTGAAGGCTGCAGTCATCTGTGTGACTCTCTGTGACTGCAGACTTGTAATCCTCACATCATGTAGACTGCGCGCTGCCAGCATTATTCTCAGCCCAGAGATGGCAGAAGCCCCTGTATCATGTGTACAGGAATTGTGCCCCCTCTCCCCGAGGAGCAGCAGTGCCTCGTCCTCCAGATACATGAGGGTCCCATCGGGGAGATCCGCATGTACCGGCCATGATGTCATCTCCATGGATACGGCATCAATGTGCAGAGCAGAAGACCCCTGTAAGGGAGAGCTCAGACGTGGGGGGATTGATGTGGAGGTGAGGAGCAGATCCCCCCCATATTCACAGATTATCGCACAATACATGTGGCCTTGCACAGGAAAAACTGTGAGGAAAGAAGAAATCAGATTTCTTACAATATAGAATAATGTCCTCCTGCCCTCGTTCATGTCCAGTATTATTTATCCCCTGACCTTTAGGGTGGGGAACCCCTCCTGAACCCCCTCCATTATATAGGAGCCATATATCTGCTCCATTACTGGCAGAAGGTAAGGAGCCAATCACACTGCACGGCTTCTACTTCCTGCTCTAAGCCCCGCCCACCTGCCTTCCCTTGAGATCTCCATGACAACCTTTGTGTGACTACAGTGACAGGCCACGCCCCCGAGGATTCTGATCAGTGCGGATGTCTCCATATTGCTGAGGACTGTGAGCGGCTGATGGGCGGAGCCAGCAGCGATATGAGGGGCGGAGCCAGCAGCGATATGAGGGGCGGAGCCAGCAGCGACATGAGGGGCGGAGCCAGCAGCGACATGAGGGGCGGAGCCAGCAGTGATATGAGAGGCGGAGCCAGCAGCGATATGAGGGGCGGAGCCAGCAGCGATATGAGGGGCGCTCACAGCACTGACAGGAGCAGGTGTGTGTGCAGCCCGTTCCTCTGCTGTGGGTGTTGTGTTGTGTGAGCTTCGCCGTGTATATATTATACACATATATATATATATATATATATATATATATATACATACATACACAGTTGAAATCAGAAGTTTCCATACACTGTATAAATAGACACATCTGCATGTTTTTCTCAATATCTGACATGAAATCAGAATAAACCTTTCCCATTTTAGGTCAATTAGGATTACCATCATTTTTAATATTTGCCAAATGCCAGAATAATGAGCGTCTCTTGTAAGGGGCATTAAAAAAGTCTTGTTATACCACTCTGACCTCCACGTGTCTTGTAAGGGGCATTAAAACCGTCTTGTTATACCACTCTGACCTCCACGTGTCTTGTAAAGGGCATTAAAACCGTCTTGTTATACCACTCTGACCTCCACGTCTCTTCAGAGGGGCATTAAAACCATCTTGTTATACCACTCTGACCTCCACGTCTCTTCTGAGGGGCATTAAAACCATCTTGTTATACCACTCTGACCTCCACGTCTCTTGTAAGGGGCATAAAAACCGTCTTGTTATACCACTCTGACCTCCACGTCTCTTCTGAGGGGCATTAAAAGCGTCTTGTTATACCACTCTGACCTCCACGTGTCTTGTAAGGGGCATTAAAACTGTCTTGTTATGCCACTCTGACCTCCACGTCTCTTCTGAGGGGCATTAAAAGCGTCTTGTTAAGCTACTGGGACCTCCACGACTCTTCGAACGGGCATTGCATTTCCTCATAATTTTTGGAAGCTTTTGCTTGGAAGGCATAAGCAAATACTATGGGAGACCCACTCCCCAACAATGGGAATAATGTTTTTAAGATGCTGTACTGTATGGCTCTTGTAAGGGGCATTAAAACCGTCTTGTTAAGCTACTGTGACCTCCACGTCTCTTCAAAGGGGCATTAAAAGCGTCTTCTTAAGCCACTCTGAACTCCACAGCTCTTCCAAGGGGCATTGAAATGTTGTTTTTAATTACCTTACCTCTAATCTCCTCGACTCTTCCAACGGGCATTGCATTTCCTCCTAATTTTAGTCAGCTTTTGCTTTTCAATGCAAAGGTGAAAACTAAGGGAGACACACTCCCCAATAATGGGTAGAAGGTTTTTAGTACGCTGTAATCCACATCTATTTCCAGGGGCATTGCAGTTCCTTATAATTTTTGGAAAGCCTTCCATTCACTGCTTAGGCCAACAGTGCACAGGAGACCCAGTTGCCATAAATGGAAAAAAAGGTTTAGTTAAGGCCCTCTGACCTCCATGTCATTTCCAAGGGGCATTGGAGTGCCTCAAAAGTTTTGGTAGGCATTGCACTCACTGTATGCCCTATAACTGTGTAGCCAAACCGCTCCTTTTGTTACAGAAACATATCCTACAAGACATATGTGGTTGACTGGCCTGATATTGATGTGAATGGTCCCTGTTCCTCCTGCTCTTTCTCCTTTGCCACTACCTCATCCATCATTTATCACTTGAAGCTTTGTTTTAACGAGAGTCATAGAACTTGGATAGTAGCAGGAAAACATCCAGCAATCCTCGGAGGAGGTAGGATATGCGCCAAAACGCTGACCACCTCAGGCCTAGCCGCTACTACATACATAGAATCATAGAATGGTAGAGTTGGAAGGGACCTCCTGGGTCATCTGGTCTAACCCCCTGCTCAAAGCAGGATTCACTAAATCATCTCAGACAGATGTCTGTCCAGCCTCTGTTTGACGTCCAAACAGAGGACGCTTGCATTCCTTGAAAACAAAGCAGATGCTAACTTCTATCATCCTCATCATGCTCCTCACCTTGGCACTCTCAACTCCCCTGATAGAGAAGCCAGGGCCCACCGGAGAAGTCGGGTTCTTTGGTGGGCTCGTCCAATGCTGCCCTAAAGCAGGCCAGTCTAAGAAAAGTGTGTGGGGATGTTCCGCGGAGAAATCGGGGCGGCTTGGAACCGTTTATGGACACCTGGCCGCGGGGCGGCTGGGGACCGAGCATGGACACCCGGCCGCCGGGCGGCTGGGGACTGAGTATCGATACCTCGCTGCCGAAGTAGCCATGAGGTAGTGGCCAGCTCTGGCCTCCACATGCCTAAAAGGCCCAATTTCAAGTGCACGCATGCTAGCAGTATGGTATTGCAGCCTCGGGGTGGGTTGGTGGCAGGTTGCACACTTATGCTTGCATTCCAACAAAACAAAGCAGATGCTAACTTCTATCATCATCATGCTCCTCACCTTGGCATTCTCACCTCCCCTGATGGAGTCGGGTTCTCTAGTGGGCTCGTCCAATGCTGCCCTAAAGCAGGCCAGTCTAAGAAAAGTGTGTGGGGATGTTCCGCAGAGAAATCGGGGTGGCTGGGGACCGTCTATGGACACCCCGCCGCCCCCAGGCGGCTGGGGACCAGGTGTGGACACCCGGCCGCCGGGCGGCTGGGGACTGAGTATGGATACCTCGCTGCCGAAGCAGCCATGAGGTAGTGGCCAGCTTCGGCCTCCTCAAAACTAAAAGGCCCAATTTCAAGTGCAAGCTAGCAGTATGGTATTGCAGCCTGGGGGTGGGTGGGTGGTTGGCTGCATATTTGCGCTTGCATTGCAAGGAATGGGGGAGGTACAATTGAACACTGCCCTGGGACAAGGACTTGCACGGGGATAGTTGCAAGTCTGCATCTTCTGATGCGGCAAGGATCACTTCTGATGGGCACACTTTTAGGCAGTGACCTGGGAGTCAGAGATCCTTCCAGGGGTCTTCCCCATGCTGTTCCCATGTCTTTTCAGCACTGTATGCATGTGTCACACAGCACATGGCCAGATAAGGTTGTAAAATGTTAAAATGACATTTCCCGGTGAATGCATTTGTCACAGTTGAAAGCAATACAAAAGTGCAAAAACGCATAAAAAATGCTACTTGTGAACATAGCCCAAGGTGTGGAGGAGTATTTTTGTTTTTGGTTATTTATTTTACCTTATACACAAGTCTTTACCCTGGAAAAGAAATTCCTTAACATATTTCACAGGAAAAAAGTTTCACTTTCGTTTTTGAACATTTTCTTATGAGCCTGTAAAAGTGGCTTAATACCTCTGACCACGTTGTTGACAACAGTGACCTGGGGGTCAGAAATGCTTCCTGGGGCGATCCCCATGCTGTCCCCATGTCATCTGAGCACTGTCACTATCATTTTGGGCACTTTTTAGGCTTTCTACAGACTGCCGGGGGTGCCTCCGCAAAAATGCTCGGGTCTCCCATAGACTAACATGGGCTCGTTGCTCAGGTCGAGCACCCGAGTATCACGGCGAGCTCGGGCCGAGCTTCGAGCACCCGAGCATTTTAGTGCTCGCTCAACACTATTTATAATGGGAGCACAAGCTAGTGACTGATTTATATTCTCAGTGGAGCAGGATTCATTGCGGTGAATGATATACTCATGGGCACAGTGTGGCACATATTTGCATTTGGTGGCACAGTGGGCGGCATTATTTATTTAAGTCGCTTATATTTGTAACATTTTTGTTTTTCAGGAGTGCGGTGATCTGCTGAAAAGTGCGGAGCAGCCGAAACCTGGACAGCAAACTACAAAGACGAATCATGGCGGGAAGTCGTCACGAAAGACTGGACTAGGTAAAGAAGAGAAGAAAGAGAGCGACTGCAGTGTATAAACTGGAGGGTTAGGTGGAGCCCATTATATTATAATAAATCTATGTGGGGCCCATTATATTATAATAAATCTATGTGGGGTCCATAATATTAAAGGGACGGATATGTGGGGCCCATTATATAATAATAAAATCTATGTGGGGTCCATAATATTATAATAAATCTATGTGGGGTCCATAATATTAAAGGGACGGATATGTGGGGCCCATTATATAATAATAAAATCTATGTGGGGTCCATAATATTATAATAAATCTATGTGGGGTCCATAATATTAAAGGGAAAGCTATGTGGGGCCAATTATATTAAGGGGAAAGCTATGTGGGGCCCATTATATTAAAGAGAAAGCTATGTGGGGCCCATTATATTAAAGAGAAAGCTATGTGGGGCCCATTATATTAAAGGGAAAGCTATGTGGGGCCCATTATATTAAAGAGAAAGCTATGTGGGGCCAATTATATTAAAGAGAAAGCTATGTGCGGCCCATTATATTAAAGAGAAAGCTATGTGCGGCCCATTATATTAAAGAGAAAGCTATGTGGGGCCCATTATATTAAAGACAAAGCTATGTGCAGCCCATTATATTAAAGAAAAAGCTATGTGGGGCCCATTATATTAAAGAAAAAGCTATGTGGGGCCCATTATATTAAAGGGAAAGCTATGTGGGGCCCATTATATTAAAGGGAAAGCTATGTGGGGCCCATTATATTAAAGGGAAAGCTATGTGGGGCCAATTATATTAAAGAGAAAGCTATGTGCGGCCCATTATATTAAAGAGAAAGCTATGTGCGGCCCATTATATTAAAGAGAAAGCTATGTGGGGCCCATTATATTAAAGAGAAAGCTATGTGCAGCCCATTATATTAAAGAAAAAGCTATGTGGGGCCCATTATATTAAAGAAAAAGCTATGTGGGGCCCATTATATTAAAGGGAAAGCTATGTGGGGCCCATTATATTAAAGGGAAAGCTATGTGGGGCCCATTATATTAAAGGGAAAGCTATGTGCGGCCCATTATATTAAAGAGAAAGCTATGTGGGGCCCATTTTATTAAAGAGAAAGCTATGTGGGGCCCATTATATTAAAGAGAAAGCTATGTGGGGCCCATTATATTAAAGGGAAAGCTATGTGGGGCCCATTATTTTAAAGAAAAAGCTATGTGGGGCCCATTATATTAAAGAAAAAGCTATGTGGGGCCCATTATATTAAAGGGAAAGCTATGTGGGGCCCATTATATTAAAGGGAAAGCTATGTGGGGCCCATTATATTAAAGGGAAAGCTATGTGGGGCCCATTATATTAAAGAGAAAGCTATGTGGGGCCCATTATATTAAAGGGAAAGCTATGTGGGGCCCATTATATTAAAGGGAAAGCTATGTGGGGCCCGTTATCTTAAAGGGACATCTACGTAGGGCCCATTATATTAAATGGATGGCTATGTGGGGCCCATTATATTAAAGAGAGAGCTATGTGGGGCCGATTATATTAAAGGGAAAGCTATGTGGGGCCCATTATATTAAAGAGAAAGCTATGTGGGGCCCATTATATTAAAGGGAAAGCTATGTGGGGCCCATTATATTAAAGAGAAAGCTATGTGGGGCCCATTATATTAAAGGGAAAGCTATGTGGGGCCCATTATATAATAATAAAATCTATGTGGGGCCCATTATATTAAAGGGAAAGCTATGTGGGGCCCGTTATCTTAAAGGGACATCTACGTATATGATAAATTCTATATGGGGCCCATGATATTTAATGGAAGGCTATGTGAGGCCCATTATATTAAATAGAGAGCTATGTGGGGACCAATACATTAAAAAGAAAGCTATATTGGGGCCCACTATGTTATCTGGAAGGTTTTGTGGGGCCCTCTGTATTAAATTGAGGGCTATGTGAGGCCTATTAAATTAAATGGAAAGCGTTGCGGGGCCCATAATATTATATGGAGGGCTATGTGAGGCGCATTTATCAAATAAAGGGCTATGTAGCGCCAATTATATTAAATGGAAGCCTGTGTTTTGTCCATTATATTAAATAGAGATGTATCTTGGCTCCATTATAATAAATGGAAGGCAATGTGGGGACCATTATATTAAATGAAGGGTTATGTGGGGCCCATTATATTAAATGGAAGCCTATATGGAGCCCAGTAAATTAAATGTAAAGCTATGTGGGGCCCAATATTTTAAATGGAAGGTTAAGTGGGGCCAATTGTATTAAATAGAGGGCTATGTGGTGCCCAATATAAAACATGGAAGGCTTTTTGGTGCCCATTATATTAAATAGAGGGATATTTTGGCCCCATTTTATTAAATGGAAGGCTATGTCAGGTCCAATATATTAAATGGAGTCCAGTGCGGCCTATTATATTAAATTGACGGTTATGTGGGGTTCAATAAATTAAATGAAAAGCTATGTGGAGCCCAATAAATTAAATTATAGTACATGGAAGGCAATGTGCGGCTCATTATACTATATAGAGGGCTATGTGGGGGCCATTATACTTTATAGAATTCTATGTGGGGGTCCATTATACTTTTGCCAATGGCAAATTGTGTGTTCCGGTGGCACTCCAAAGGTAAAGGGTGTGCTCCGGTGGCACTCCAACGTCATAGGGTGTGCTCTGGTGGCACACCAATGGCAAAAAGGCCAAAGAGTAGACTCTGGTGGCAGACTGAGCAGCCCTAGAGTGCGCCCCAGTGATAAGCAATAAGGCCAAAGAATGTACCCTGGTGGTAGGCTAAAAAGCCCTAGAGTGCGCCCCAGTGGTAAGCAATAAGGCCAAAAAGTGCACCCCGGTGGCAGGCTAAAAAAAGCCTAAAATGAGTGCCCCGGTGGTAAGCAAAATGGTCAGAGTGTACCCCGGTCGCAGTTAAAAAGCCCAAGTTGGGTGCCCCGGTGGTAAGCTAAAAGGCCAAAGAGTGCACCCCGGTGGAAGCTAAAAAGCCCAAGATGGGTGCCCCGGTGGTAAGCAAAAAAGGTCACATATTGGGCCCCTCTGGTAGGCCTACGGGAAATAGAGTTCTCCGATGGCACACCAACGGTAAAGGGTGTGCCCGATGGTACTCCAATGGTAAAAGGTGTGCTTCAGTGGCATGCCAGTGGCAAAAAGTGTATTCCGGTGGCATGCTAATGGTGAAAGGTGTGCTCTGTTGGCACCCCAACTGTAAAGAGTGTGTTCCAGTGGCACCCCAGCAGCCAATGGTGTACTTCGGTGGCAGACCATCGGGAAATGGTGTGATATGTAAGGCTCATCATAACAAAAGGGAGGGCTATGTGGGACCCATTATTTTATATGGAAAACAAGGTGGGGCCCATTATATTAATTAGGGGCTTATGTGGGGCTCTTTATATTAAATAAAAACATATGTGGGTCCCATTAAATAAAATGGAAGGCTATGTGGACCCCATTAAATTAAATGGAAGGCTATGTGGGGCCCATTATATTAAATGGAAGCCTATATGGGGCCCAATAAATTAAATGAAAAGCTACAGTATGTACAGCAATAATAAAAATGGTAATAATACAGGGTGGGCTATTTATATGGATACACCTAAATTAAATGGGAATGGTTGGTGATGTCAACTTCCTGTTTATGGCACATTAGTATATGGGAGGGGGAAACTTTTCCAGATGGGTGGTGACTATGGCGGCCATTTTGAAGTCGGCCATTTTGGATCTAACTTTATTTTTTTCAATGGGAAGAGGGTGATGTGACACATCAAACTCATTGAGAATTTCATAAGAAAATACAATGGTGTGCTTGGTTTTAACATAATTTTATTCTTTCATGAATTTTTTACAAGTTTATGACCACTTATAAAATGTGTTTAAAGTGCTGCCCATTGTGTTGGATTGTCAATGCAACCCTCTTCTCCCACTCTTGACACACTGATAGCAACACCGCAGAAGAAATGCTAGCACAGGCTTTCAGTATCCGTTGTTTCAGATGCTGAAAGGTTATATGGGGCCTATTAAAATAAATGGAAGACTATGCAGGACCTCTTGTAATAACTAGAAGGCAATTTGTGGCCCATCATATTAAACTAGATGGTGGCCCGATTCTAACTCATCGGGTATTCTAGAATATGTATGCGGCCGGCCGCGACCAATCAGCGAACCGTGTTAGTGAGGACCGGAGAGCATGTTTAAATTTGGCGCCAAAACCGGTGATTGGTCACGGCTGGCGGCCGCAACCAATCAGCGAATCGTATTAGTGAGAACCGGGGAGCGGGTACTTCCACTGTGAGCAGCCGGGAGATGACCGGCTGCTCGCAGCAGAAGTATCCCAACCGGCGGCGCCGCTCCCCGGTCCTCCCTTCACACTTGCCGTCGGGAGATCAGCGGCCCTAGCCGCTGATCTAGCGACGGTAGCCGCATGGAGGTCAGCGGCGCCGCAGTTCGGGGTACTTCTGCTGCAAGCAGCCGGGAGATGACCGGCTGCATCGCCACTGACCTCTATGCAGAGCGGTGTTTAAATTTGGAGCCAATATCGCTGATTGGTCGTGGCCGCCGAATCGTATTAGTGAGGACAGGGGATCGGCGCTGCCTGTGCGGGTACTTCCACTGCGAGCAGCCGGGAAATGACCGGCTGCTCGCAGCAGAAGTATCCCGACCGGTGGCGCCGCTCCCCGGTCCTCCCTTCACACTTTCCGTCGGAAGATCAGCGGCCCTAACCGCTGATCTCCCGACGGTAGCCGCATGGAGGTCAGCGGCGCCGCTGGTCGGGGTACTTCTGCTGCGAGCAACCGGGAGTTGACCGGCTAGCGCCGGTCATCTCCCGGCTACATCGCCGCTGACCTCCGTGCGGCAGATGAGCTGCTAATGGCCACCATCTTTTTCTGAAATCCCACGTCGCTGATTGACCACGGTCAGACCAATCAGCGACGCAGGACTTTCTGGACAGAAGGACAGACAGACAGACATGATAAGACGATTATATATATTAAATGTAAGGTTATGTAGGGCCCAATATATTCAATGAAAAACTATATGGGCCCATTATATAAAAGAAAAAGCTAAGTGTGGCCAATTTTATTAAATGGATGATGGCGTGCTCCCTTGGCAAGCCAGCGGGAAAGTGGCGTGCTTCCGGTGGCAAGCCAGCGGGACAGTGGCGTGCTCCGGTGGCAAGCTAGCGGGAAAGTGGCGTGCTCCGGTGGCAAGCCAGCGGGAAAGTGGCGTGCTCCGGTGGCAAGCCAACGGGAAAGTGGCGTGCTGCAGTGGCAAGCCAGCGGGAAAGTGGCGTGCTCCGGTGGCAAGCCAGCGGGAAAGTGGCGTGCTCCGGTGGTAAGCCAGCGGGAAAGTGGCGTGCTCCGGTGGCAAGCCAACGGGAAAGTGGCGTGCTCCGGTGGCAAGCCAACGGGAAAGTGGCGTGCTCCGGTGGCAAGCCAACGGGAAAGTGGCGTGCTCCGGTGGCAAGCCAACGGGAAAGTGGCGTGCTCCGGTGGCAAGCCAACGGGACTGTGGCGTGCTCCGGTGGCAAGCCAACGGGAAAGTGGCGTGCTGCGGTGGCAAGCCAACGGGAAAGTGGCGTGCTCCGGTGGCAAGCCAACGGGAAAGTGGCGTGCTCCGGTGGCAAGCCAACGGGAAAGTGGCGTGCTCCGGTGGCAAGCCAACGGGAAAGTGGCGTGCTCCGGTGGCAAGCCAACGGGAAAGTGGCGTGCTCCGGTGGCAAGCCAACGGGAAAGTGGCGTGCTCCGTTGGCAAGCCAACGGGAAAGTGGCGTGCTCCGGTGGCAAGCCAACGGGAAAGTGGCGTGCTCCGGTGGCAAGCCAACGGGAAAGTGGCGTGCTCCGGTGGCAAGCCAACGGGAAAGTGGCGTGCTCCGGTGGCAAGCCAACGGGAAAGTGGCGTGCTCCGGTGGCAAGCCAACGGGAAAGTGGCGTGCTCCGGTGGCAAGCCAACGGGAAAGTGGCGTGCTCCGGTGGCAAGCCAACGGGACTGTGGCGTGCTCCGGTGGCAAGCCAACGGGAAAGTGGCGTGCTCCGGTGGCAAGCCAACGGGAAAGTGGCGTGCTCCGATGGCAAGCCAACGGGAAAGTGGCGTGTTCCGGTGGCAAGCCAACGGGAAAGTGGCGTGCTCCGGTGGCAAGCCAATGGGAAAGTGGCGTGCTCCGGTGGCAAGCCATCGGGACTGTGGCGTGCTCCGGTGGCAAGCCAACGGGAAAGTGGCGTGCTCCGGTGGCAAGCCAACGGGAAAGTGGCGTGCTCCGGTGGCAAGCCAACGGGAAAGTGGCGTGCTCCGGTGGCAAGCCAACGGGAAAGTGGCGTGCTCCGGTGGCAAGCCAACGGGAAAGTGGCGTGCTCCGGTGGCAAGCCAACGGGAAAGTGGCGTGCTCCGGTGGCAAGCCAACGGGACTGTGGCGTGCTCCGTTGGCAAGCCAACGGGACTGTGGCGTGCTCCGGTGGCAAGCCAGCGGGAAAGTGGCGTGCTCCGGTGGCAAGCCAGCGGGAAAGTGGCGTGCTCCGGTGGCAAGCCAACGGGAAAGTGGCGTGCTCCGGTGGCAAGCCAACGGGAAAGTGGCGTGCTCCGGTGGCAAGCCAACGGGAAAGTGGCGTGCTCCGGTGGCAAGCCAACGGGAAAGTGGCGTGCTCCGGTGGCAAGCCAACGGGAAAGTGGCGTGCTCCGGTGGCAAGCCAACGGGACTGTGGCGTGCTCCGGTGGCAAGCCAACGGGACTGTGGCGTGCTCCGGTGGCAATCCAACGGGAAAGTGGCGTGCTCCGGTGGCAAGCCAACGGGAAAGTGGCGTGCTCCGGTGGCAAGCCAACGGGAAAGTGGCGTGCTCCGGTGGCAAGCCAACGGGAAAGTGGCGTGCTCCGGTGGCAAGCCAATGGGAAAGTGGCGTGCTCCGGTGGCAAGCCAACGGGAAAGTGGCGTGCTCCGGTGGCAAGCCAACGGGAAAGTGCCGTGCTTCGGTGGCAAGCCAACGGGAAAGTGGCGTGCTCCGGTGGCAAGCCAACGGGAAAGTGGCGTGCTCCGGTGGCAAGCCAACGGGACTGTGGCGTGCTTCGGTGGCAAGCCAGCGGGAAAGTGGCGTGCTCCGGTGGCAAGCCAGCGGGAAAATGGCGTGCTCCGGTGGCAAGCCAACGGGAAAGTGGCGTGCTCCGGTGGCAAGCCAACGGGAAAGTGGCGTGCTCCGGTGGCAAGCCAACGGGAAAGTGGCGTGCTCCGATGGCAAGCCAACGGGAAAGTGGCGTGCTCCGGTGGCAAGCCAACGGGAAAGTGGCGTGCTCCGGTGGCAAGCCAACGGGAAAGTGGCGTGCTCCGGTGGCAAGCCAACGGGACTGTGGCGTGCTCCGGTGGCAAGCCAACGGGACTGTGGCGTGCTCCGGTGGCAAGCCAACGGGAAAGTGGCGTGCTCCGGTGGCAAGCCAACGGGAAAGTGGCGTGCTCCGGTGGCAAGCCAACGGGAAAGTGGCGTGCTCCGGTGGCAAGCCAGCGGGAAAGTGGCGTGCTCCGATGGCAAGCCAGCGGGAAAGTGGCGTGCTCCGGTGGCAAGCCAACGGGAAAGTGGCGTGCTCCGGTGGCAAGCCAACGGGAAAGTGGCGTGCTCCGGTGGCAAGCCAACGGGAAAGTGGCGTGCTCCGGTGGCAAGCCAACGGGAAAGTGGCGTGCTCCGATGGCAAGCCAACGGGAAAGTGGCGTGCTCCGGTGGCAAGCCAACGGGAAAGTGGCGTGCTCCGGTGGCAAGCCAAAGGGAAAGTGGCGTGCTCCGGTGGCAAGCCAAAGGGAAAGTGGCGTGCTCCGGTGGCAAGCCAACAGAAAAGTGGCGTGCTCCGGTGGCAAGCCAACGGGAAAGTGGCGTGCTCCGGTGGCAAGCCAACGGGAAAGTGGCGTGCTCCGGTGGCAAGCCAACGGGAAAGTGGCGTGCTCCGGTGGCAAGCCAACGGGAAAGTGGCGTGCTCCGGTGGCAAGCCAACGGGAAAGTGGCGTGCTCCGGTGGCAAGCCAACGGGACTGTGGCGTGCTCCGGTGGCAAGCCAACGGGACTGTGGCGTGCTCCGGTGGCAAGCCAACGGGAAAGTGGCGTGCTCCGGTGGCAAGCCAACGGGAAAGTGGCGTGCTCCGGTGGCAAGCCAACGGGAAAGTGGCGTGCTCCGGTGGCAAGCCAGCGGGAAAGTGGCGTGCTCCGATGGCAAGCCAGCGGGAAAGTGGCGTGCTCCAGTGGCAAGCCAACGGGAAAGTGGCGTGCTCCGGTGGCAAGCCAACGGGAAAGTGGCGTGCTCCGGTGGCAAGCCAACGGGAAAGTGGCGTGCTCCGGTGGCAAGCCAACGGGAAAGTGGCGTGCTCCGATGGCAAGCCAACGGGAAAGTGGCGTGCTCCGGTGGCAAGCCAACGGGAAAGTGGCGTGCTCCGGTGGCAAGCCAAAGGGAAAGTGGCGTGCTCCGGTGGCAAGCCAAAGGGAAAGTGGCGTGCTCCGGTGGCAAGCCAAAGGGAAAGTGGCGTGCTCCGGTGGCAAGCCAACGGGAAAGTGGCGTGCTCCGGTGGCAAGCCAACGGGAAAGTGGCGTGCTCCGGTGGCAAGCCAATGGGAAAGTGGCGTGCTCCGATGGCAAGCCAACGGGAAAGTGGCGTGCTCCGGTGGCAAGCCAACGGGAAAGTGGCGTGCTCCGGTGGCAAGCCAAAGGGAAAGTGGCGTGCTCCGGTGGCAAGCCAACGGGAAAGTGGCATGCTCCGGTGGCAAGCCAACGGGACAGTGGCGTGCTCCGGTGGCAAGCCAACGGGAAAGTGGCGTGCTCCGGTGGCAAGCCAACGGGAAAGTGGCGTGCTCCGGTGGCAAGCCAACGGGAAAGTGGCGTGCTCCGGTGGCAAGCCAAGGGGACTGTGGCGTGCTCCGTTGGCAAGCCAACGGGACTGTGGCGTGCTCCGGTGGCAAGCCAGCGGGAAAGTGGCATGCTCCGGTGGCAAGCCAGCGGGAAAGTGGCGTGCTCCGGTGGCAAGCCAACGGGAAAGTGGCGTGCTCCGGTGGCAAGCCAACGGGAAAGTGGCGTGCTCCGGTGGCAAGCCAACGGGAAAGTGGCGTGCTCCGGTGGCAAACCAACGGGAAAGTGGCGTGCTCCGGTGGCAAGCCAACGGGAAAGTGGCGTGCTCCGGTGGCAAGCCAACGGGACTGTGGCGTGCTCCGGTGGCAAGCCAACGGGACTGTGGCGTGCTCCGCTGGCAAGCCAACGGGAAAGTGGCGTGCTCCGGTGGCAAGCCAACGGGAAAGTGGCGTGCTCCGGTGGCAAGCCAACGGGAAAGTGGCGTGCTCCGGTGGCAAGCCAACGGGAAAGTGGCGTGCTCCGGTGGCAAGCCAACGGGAAAGTGCCGTGCTTCGGTGGCAAGCCAACGGGAAAGTGGCGTGCTCCGGTGGCAAGCCAACGGGACTGTGGCGTGCTTCAGTGGCAAGCCAGCGGGAAAGTGGCGTGCTCCGGTGGCAAGCCAGCGGGAAAGTGGCGTGCTCCGGTGGCAAGCCAACGGGAAAGTGGCGTGCTCCGGTGGCAAGCCAACGGGAAAGTGGCGTGCTCCGGTGGCAAGCCAATGGGAAAGTGGCGTGTTCCGATGGCAAGCCAACGGGAAAGTGGCGTGCTCCGGTGGCAAGCCAACAGGAAAGTGGCGTGCTCCGGTGGCAAGCCAACGGGAAAGTGGCGTGCTGCGGTGGCAAGCCAACGGGACTGTGGCGTGCTCCGGTGGCAAGCCAACGGGACTGTGGCGTGCTCCGGTGGCAAGCCAACGGGAAAGTGGCGTGCTCCGGTGGCAAGCCAACGGGAAAGTGGCGTGCTCCGGTGGCAAGCCAACGGGAAAGTGGCGTGCTCCGGTGGCAAGCCAGCGGGAAAGTGGCGTGCTCCGATGGCAAGCCAGCGGGAAAGTGGCGTGCTCCAGTGGCAAGCCAACGGGAAAGTGGCGTGCTCCGGTGGCAAGCCAACGGGAAAGTGGCGTGCTCCGGTGGCAAGCCAACGGGAAAGTGGCGTGCTCCGGTGGCAAGCCAACGGGAAAGTGGCGTGCTCCGATGGCAAGCCAACGAGAAAGTGGCGTGCTCCGGTGGCAAGCCAACGGGAAAGTGGCGTGCTCCGGTGGCAAGCCAAAGGGAAAGTGGCGTGCTCCGGTGGCAAGCCAAAGGGAAAGTGGCGTGCTCCGGTGGCAAGCCAACAGAAAAGTGGCGTGCTCCGGTGGCAAGCCAACGGGAAAGTGGCGTGCTCCGGTGGCAAGCCAATGGGAAAGTGGCGTGCTCCGGTGGCAAGCCAACGGGAAAGTGGCGTGCTCCGGTGGCAAGCCAACGGGAAAGTGGCGTGCTCCGGTGGCAAGCCAACGGGAAAGTGGCATGCTCCGGTGGCAAGCCAACGGGAAAGTGCCGTGTTCCGGTGGCAAGCCAACGGGAAAGTGGCGTGCTTCGGTGGCAAGCCAACGGGAAAGTGGCGTGCTCCGGTGGCAAGCCAACGGGAAAGTGGCATGCTCCGGTTGCAAGCCAACGGGACTGTGGCGTGCTCCGGTGGCAAGCCAACGGGACTGTGGCGTGCTTCGGTGGCAAGCCAGCGGGAAAGTGGCGTGCTCCGGTGGCAAGCCAACGGGAAAGTGGCGTGCTCCGGTGGCAAGCCAAAGGGAAAGTGGCGTGCTCCGGTGGCAAGCCAACGGGAAAGTGGCGTGCTCCGGTGGCAAGCCAACGGGAAAGTGGCGTGCTCCGGTGGCAAGCCAACGGGAAAGTGGCGTGCTCCGATGGCAAGCCAACGGGAAAGTGGCGTGCTCCGGTGGCAAGCCAACGGGAAAGTGGCGTGCTCCGGTGGCAAGCCAAAGGGAAAGTGGCGTGCTCCGGTGGCAAGCCAACGGGAAAGTGGCATACTCCGGTGGCAAGCCAACGGGACAGTGGCGTGCTCCGGTGGCAAGCCAACGGGAAAGTGGCGTGCTCCGGTGGCAAGCCAACGGGAAAGTGGCGTGCTCCGGTGGCAAGCCAACGGGAAAGTGGCGTCCTCCGGTGGCAAGCCAACGGGAAAGTGGCGTGCTCCGGTGGCAAACCAACGGGAAAGTGGCGTGCTCCGGTGGCAAGCCAACGGGAAAATGGCGTGCTCCGATGGCAAGCCAGCGGGAAAGTGGCGTGCCCGGTGGCAAGCCAACGGGAAAGTGGCGTGCTCCGGTGGCAAGCCAACGGGAAAGTGGCGTGCTCCGGTGGCAAGCCAACGGGAAAGTGGCGTGCTCCGGTGGGAAGCCAACGGGAAAGTGGCGTGCTCCGATGGCAAGCCAACGGGAAAGTGGCGTGCTCCGGTGGCAAGCCAACGGGAAAGTGGCGTGCTCCGGTGGCAAGTCAACGGGAAAGTGGCGTGCTCCGGTGGCAAGCCAACGGGAAAGTGGCATACTCCGCTGGCAAGCCAACGGGACTGTGGCGTGCTCCGGTGGCAAGCCAACGGGACTGTGGCGTGCTTCGGTGGCAAGCCAGCGGGAAAGTGGCGTGCTCCGGTGGCAAGCCAACGGGAAAGTGGCGTGCTCCGGTGGCAAGCCAACGGGAAAGTGGCGTGCTCCGGTGGCAAGCCAAAGGGAAAGTGGCGTGCTCCGGTGGCAAGCCAACGGAAAAGTGGCGTGCTCCGGTGGCAAGCCAACAGGAAAGTGGCGTGCTCCGGTGGCAAGACAACGGGAAAGTGGCATGCTCCGGTGGCAAGCCAACGGGAAATTGGCGTGCTTCGGTGGCAAGCCAACGGGAAAGTGGCGTGCTCCGGTGGCAAGCCAACGGGAAAGTGTCATGCTCCGGTGGCAAGCCAACGGGACTGTGGCGTGCTCCGGTGGCAAGCCAACGGGACTGTGGCGTGCTTCGGTGGCAAGCCAGCGGGAAAGTGGCATGCTCCGGTGCAAGCCAACGGGAAAGTGGCGTGCTCCGGTGGCAAGCCAACGGGAAAGTGGCGTGCTCCGGTGGCAAGCCAACGGGAAAGTGGCGTGCTCCGGTGGCAAGCCAACGGGAAAGTGGCGTGCTCCGATGGCAAGCCAACGGGAAAGTGGCGTGCTCCGGTGGCAAGCCAACGGGAAAGTGGCGTGCTCCGGTGGCAAGCCAACGGGAAAGTGGCGTGCTCCGGTGGCAAGCCAACGGGAAAGTGGCGTGCTCCGGTGGCAAGCCAACGGGAAAAGGTGTGCTCCGGTGTCATGCTAATGGTAAAGGTGTGCTCCAGTGGCATTCTAACGGTAAAGGTGTGCTGCGGTCACATGCTAATGGTAAAGGTGTGCTCCGGTGGCATGCTAACGGGAATAGGTGTGCTCCGATGGCATGCTAACGGGAATAGGTGTGCCCGGTGGCATACTAATGGGAAAAGGTGTGCTACGGTGGCATGCTAGCGGGAAATGGTGTGCTTCGGTGGCATGATAACGAGAAAAGGGGTACTCCATTGGCACCACAATGGTCAAGGGACTTGGAAATGTCACATGTGAAGTCATACTCGCATAGTGTCTGTTGTTGCAGGGATCAAAAGAGCGACCCGGTGGAACAAGATGTGGACACTGTGCGGCAGATGGTGGTTTAAGGACAGCAAACAGCAAAATAAGACCAAGCAACAGCAAGAAAACAATCCAAGAATTACCGCAGCAGACAAGTGATTGTGATTCTTTTAAACGGTGATGTATGATCAGATGAAGTGGAATGCAGTAAGTTTGGAAATATGATTAACATGTTAATAAAGTGTCTGAAATGTATGAGCGAGAAAGAGAAAAAGGTGGATTGTTACAGGGGGACAGCTGAGAGTAGGGAGTTGCAGAGAAAGTCCTTGTGACAGGTTTAGGATGTATACGGCTGTTTATTGCCTCCACATACAAAGGCAGGAGATGAGACTATCAATCTATTGAACTTGGAGTTGTCAGTAATGTTGGAGGCAAAATTAATAAAGCAAGTAAAATGGGAAAGAAAAAAAGGGGATGTATGTTTGCCTGGTCAGAGGGATGTTTGCCTGGTCATGGGGATGTTTGTCTGGTCAGGGGGATGTTTGCCTGGTCAGGGGGATGTTTGCCTGGTCAGGGGGATGTTTGTCTGGTCAGGGGGATGTTTGCCTGGTCAGGGGGATGTTTGTCTGGTCAGGGGGATGTTTGCCTGGTCAGGGGGATGTTTGTCTGGTCAGGGGGATGTTTGTCTGGTCAGAGGGATGTTTGCTTCACGTTGGGGAAGAGGGAAAGGACTGAATGATCCGGCACCTGTCCTATCCACAGGATGGTCAGCTAGTGCCGCCATTGGGAAAGAGCTGACCTAGTGTCACTATCAATCATCAGAGTCTGCAGTACAACTGATTAGGGGTCCAGCAGGGGGGCGCTGATGACACAGGTGGACCTTGGGGCGGTTTTCCGGTTGCGGACGCTGCACCTAGAGGGTTTTCTTCATGTAATTATCCTCCTCACATTGCAGACTTGTGAACTTTATAAATTTTCTTCATTTGCTTATTTTCTTCCTTCTCTCCCAAACACGTTGCTGAAGTGCTGTCTCACCCCCACTGCCCCCATCCAGAAGCTTCTTGTGGCTGCTGTTCAGTGAGATTTGTCCTCTATATACCAGCAGTCTGTGTATGGGCCTGTCCCTGTCTGATCCTCTCTGCTCTCCACCCCTGCACTCAGACATGGGAAACCCTGTACTCGGATTACTTCACATCTTGGTGAACAACAGCTGAAAGGACCCTATAAAGGAGCCTGTACCAGGCAGGTGACAGCGGTGCAGCATTGTGCTTGTGGGGGCAATCGGGCGGTGGAGTCAGAAATTGGGGAATACTTGGGTGCTCTCTGGGTGGACAATATTAGTGCTGCAGTAATTTCCCACAAGTTTTTGCACAGAGCGGCCACTAATATAGAATAAAGTAAAACAATTGTGCCCTGTAAATAATGGCTGTGCTTTGCTACAAATGCTTCATGTTTGCAGGAGGTTTTTTTTTCTTTAATAAATTTTATTTAGTTTATAATTGATTTTTTCTCTTTCTGCTAGATATCAGGACATGATAGAGGCCGTACGGGACTGGTATAAGAAGTTCTTGGCTGAGAAGGAAAGAAGCTTCATTCCTCCATGAGCTGCAGTTCTTTGTGTCCAGTCGGGAACTCTATTAGTAAGTAGATTTTATCACCGGTGCAGATATTTCCGGGAAGGTTCCAATTGGCCGAATACAAGACGTTCATTAAACTCTTCATTTGAAATAAACGTCTGGTTATCATCCACAATACTTAATACCGGTCACTTGTCACAAATTTGTATATTTTTTACCTGTTATAAAATGCTGCTGATCCCTTGAATCTTTTCTTTTTTTTGTCATTTTAGACAAAACATTACATATTCCTGACAAGTCCCAGGTCTTTTCACACCACTCGTTTTGCAGGTTCTTTAATGCTACAGCACTTATGTTATTGGGGTCATTTTTGTGCAGTTTGCAGTTACATGATTTTTTATACATGTTTTTTTTTAGCTTTGTCTTGTTATTACATCACATTCATCTTTTTCCTCTCTTGCTTTCCTGGACTGAAGGAAACATATCTCCAAGTCATTCTGAGCTGCCGGCAGGAGAGATGGACCCTCAGGAGCCTCCTAGTCTTCAGAATCCACATGAAGGAGAAGTCCAAGAACAAGAAAGGCCTCCGACAGCAGAGCAACCTGTCCGCCAAAAAGTCCCAGAAGAAGAAGCGATGGTCACGCAGCTCATCTGTGTTTTTCCTAAATGTGGATTATACTTTTACTGATTGTAATTTTCTTGGTCGATACCAGATAAAGTTTTGGATGACAACTGTCTGGACTTGTGTCTTATTTTACATTTATCCTTTTTTCTTCTTGCTTCCCCTCCTGTGAGATCTGGCTTAGGTGATAAAAGCCTTTCTCTATCCGGCATTTTTTCAGCAGGCTGGAGAAAGACTTTCTGGATGATAACTTGCCTTAGTCTCAGGTGCCCATACACTAGTTAGCTTTAGACCGGACGCTTGTCCACACAACACATCCCGACTCCCCCATATACATGAATGTGGTTATATGTGTGGGGGAGATGGCCCCATACACAGCACATGGTCGGCTGCTCCAGCAAAAATCCTTGGGTTTGACCTACCTTCCTGTAATATATATGGGGGGCCATTAGTTGGATGTTTGCAGGACCCCTCTTTGTCCGACAGCTTTCCTCCCCCACACATAGCAAGCAGTGTACATACAAGCTCCCTTCCCGCACATACAGCATATATTGCATATAAAGAAAAAACCTAGAAGTCTGAACTGAAACATAAATTGATGTGCATGCAAAATGTAAATGCATGTTCACACAAGGCCACTAGACAAAGAAAAACCAAAGAGAAGCAAAATACCCAAGTAACCGGAAGTGAATGGGTAAATCGCAAAGTGCAAAAATAATAAATAATGAAGGGTATTTAGTTAACATAATTTTGATAAAAATAATGCAAAAGCTATCCCGCCACATCACGGCAACCCTTATGGGACAGTCCTAACTCTAATATTAAAACCTTACCATTTGTCAAGTGACGTACATATGGATAAGGGCAGAGAGACTGACCCCCTAGTAGAAGCATAGACCTGAGGCAGAATAAACAATTCAGCTCAGACAAAGGGTGGCCACACCCTAATATGCACTAAAGCACACTGAACTACAAAGAAAAAAACTAGAAGTCTGAACTGAAACATAAATTGCAGGCAAAATTTAAATGCATGTTCACATAAGGCCACTAGACAAAGAAAAACCAAAGGCAAGCAAAATACCCAAGTAACCGGAAGTAAATGGGTAAATCGCAAAGTGCAAAAATAATAAATAATGAAGGGTATTTAGTAGTGAAGAGCGAGCACTAAAATGCTCGGGTGCTCGAAGTTCGGGCCGAGCTCGCCATGATACTCGGGTGCTCGACCTGAACCACGAGCCCAATGTTAGTCTATGGGAGACCCGAGTATTTTCGCGGCGGCATCCCCGGCTGTCTTTTAAAAGCCTAACAAGTGCCCAAAACGATAGTGACAGTGCTCAAATGACATGGGGACAGCATGGGGATCGCCCCAGGAAGCATTTCTGACCCCCAGGTCACTGCTGTCAACAATGTGGTCAGAGGTATTAAGCCACTTTTAAGGGCTCACAATAAAACGTTCAAAAACTAAACTGAAACTGCTTTCCTGTGAAATATGTTAAGGAAGTTCCTTTCCAGGGTAAAGACTTGTGTATAAGGTAAAATAAATAACCCCAAAAAAAAATACTCCTCCACACCTTGGGCTATGTTCACAAATAGCATTTTTAATGCGTTTTTGCACTTTTGTATTGCTTCAATCATGACAAATGCATTCACCGGGAAATGTAATTTTAACATTTTACAACCTTATCTGGCCATGTGCTGTGTGACACATGCATACAGTGCTGAAAAGACATGGGGACAGCATGGGAAAGACCCCTGGAAGCATCTCTGACTCCCCGGTCACTGCCTAAAAGTGTGCCCATCAGAGGTCATCCTTGCCGCATCAGAAGATGCAGACTTGCAACTATCCCCGTGCAAGTTCTTGTCCCAGGGCAGGGTTCAATTGTACCTCCCCCATTCCTTGCAATGCAAGCGCAAATATGCAGCCAACCACCCACCCACCCCCAGGCTGCAATACCATACTGCTTGCTTGCACTTGAACTTGGGCCTTTTAGGCATGTGGAGGCGGAATCTGGCCACCATGTCATGGCAGCGTTGGCGGCCTGGTATCCATACTCAGTCCCCAGCTGCCCGGCGGCGGGGTGTCCACACTCGGTCCCCAACTGCCAGGTGGCGGCCGGGTGTCCATACTCAGTCCCCAGCCGCCTGGGGGCAGCCGGGTGTCCATAAACGGTCCCCAGCCGCCCCTATTTCTCCTTGGAACATCCCCTCACACACTTTTCTTAGCCCTGCCTGCTTTAGGGCAGCATTGGACGAGCCCACCAGAGAACCAGACTCCTCCGGTGGGCCCTGGCTTCTCCATCAGGGGAGTTGAGAGTGACAAGGTGAGGACCATGATGATGATGATACAAGTTAGCATCTGCTTTGTTTTCTTGGAATGCAAGCGTAAGTGTGCAGCCTGCCACCCACCCACCGCCAGGCTGCATTACCATACTACTTGCTTGCACTTGAAATTGGGCCTTTTTAGGCACATGGAGGCGGAATCTGACCACCGAGTCATGGCAGCATTGGCGGCCTGGAATCCATACTCAGTCCCCAGCCGCCCGGCTGCCAGGTGTTCACACTCGGTCCCCAGCCGCCAGGGGGCGTCCGGGTGTCCATACTCGGTCCCCAGCCGCCCCGCGGCCGGGTGTTCACACACGGTCCCCAGCCCCCTGGGGGCAGCCGGGTGTCCATAAACGGTCCCCAGGGGCCCCTATTTCTCCATGGAACATCCCCCCCACACACTTTTCTTAGCCTGGCCTGCTTTAGGGCAGCATTGGACGAGCCCACCAGAGAACCAGACTCCTCCGGTGGGCCCTGGCTTCTCCATCAGGGGAGTTGAGAGTGCCAAGGTGAGGACCATGATGATGATGATACAAGTTAGCATCTGCTTTGTTTTCTTGGAATGCAAGCGCATGTATGTAGTAGCGGCTAGGCCTGAGGTGGTCAGCGTTTTGGCGCATATCCTACCTCCTCCGAGGATTGCTGGATGTTTTCCTGCTACTATCCCAGTTCTATGACTCCCATTAAAACAAAGCTTCAGGTGATGAATGATGGATGAGGTGGTGGCAAAGGAGAAAGAGCAGGAGGAACAGGGACCATTCACATCAATATCAGGCCAGTCAACCACATATGTCTTGTAGGATATGTTTCTGTAACAAAAGGAGCGGTTTGGCTACACAGTTATAGGGCATACAGTGAGTGCAATGCCTACCAAAAGTTTTGAGGCACTCGAATGTACCTTGGAAATGACATGGAGGTCAGAGGGCCTTAACTAAACCGTTTTTTCCATTTATATCAACTGGGTCTCCTGTACACTGTTGGCCTAAACAGTGAATGGAAGGCTTTCCAAAAATTATGAGGAACTGCAATGCCCCTTGAAACAGACGTGGATTACAGCGTACTAAAAACCTTCTACCCACTATTGGGGAGTGGGTCTCCCTTAGTTTTCGCCTTTGCATTGAAAAGCAAAAGCTGACTAAAATTAGGAGGAAATGCAATGTCCGTTGGAAGAGTCGTGGAGGTTAGAGGTAATTAAAAACAACATTTCAATGCCCCTAGGAAGAGCTGTGGAGTTCAGAGTGGCTTAAGAAGACTTTTGATGTCCCTTTGAACAGACGTGGAGGTCACAGTAGCTTAACAAGATGGTTTTAATGCCCCTCGGAAAAGACGTGGAGGTCCCAGTAGCTTAACCAGACGTTTTGAATGCCCCTCGGAAAAGGGGCTTTTAATGCCCATTCCAAGAGCCATACAGTACAGCATAGTACAAACATTATTCCCATTATTGGGGAGTGTGTATCCCATAGTCATAGCTTATGCCTTCCAAGCAAAAGCTGCCAAAAATTAGGATGGAGAAACTTGCAATGCCCCTTACAAGAGCCATGCAGTACAGCATATTCCAAACATTATTCCCATTATTGGGGAGTGGGTCTCCCATAGTCTTTGCTTATGCCTTCCAAGCAAAAGCTGCCAAAAATTAGGACGGAGGAACTTGCAGTGCCCCTTACAAGAGCCATGCAGTACAGCATATTACAAACATTATTCCCATTATTGGGGAGTGGGTCTCCCATAGTATTTGCTTATGCCTTCCAAGAAAAAGCAGCCAAAAATTAAGAGGAAATGCAATGCCCGTTCGAAGAGTCGTGGAGGTTAGAGTTAATTAAAAACAACATATCAATACCCCTTGGAAGAGTTGTGGAGTTCAGAGTGGTTTAACAAGACACTTTTAATGCCCCTCAAAAGAGATGTGGAGGTCCCAATAGCTTAACAAGATGGTTTTAATGCCCCTCAGAAAAGTGGAGGTCACAGTAGCTTAAGAAGATGCTTTTAATGCCCCTCAGAAGAAACGTGGAGATCCTAGTAGCTTAACAAGATGGTTTTAATGCCCCTTGGAAAAGTGGTGGAGGTCGCAGTAGCTTAACAAGACGGTTTGAATGATCCTTGGAAGAGACGTGGAGGTCCCAGTACCTTAACAAGACGGTTTGAATGCCCCTTGGAAGAGACGTGGAGGTCGCAGTAGCTTAACAAGACGCGATTAATGCCCCTCAGAAGAGACGTGGAGGTCCCAGCAGCTTAACAAGACGGTTTTAATGCTCCTCAGAAAAGTGGTGGAGGTCCCAATAGCTTAACAAGATGATTTTAATGCCCCTCAGAAACGTGGTAGAGGTCCCAGTAGCTTAACAAGACTGTTTGAATGCTCCTTGGAAGAGACGTGGAGGTCCCAGTAGCTTAACTGGCCGGTTTAAATGCCCCTCGGAAAAGTGGTGGAGGTCACAGTAGCTTAACAAGACACTATTAATGCCCCTCAGAAGAGAAGTGGAGGTCCCAGTAGCTTAACAAGACAGTTTGAATGCCCCTTGGAAGAGACGAGGAGGTCCCAGTAGCTTAACAAGACGGTTTTAATGCTCCTCGGAAAAGTGGTGGAGGTCACAGTAGCTTAACAAGACGCTTTTAATGCCCCTCGGAAGAGACGTGGAGGTCCAAGTAGCTTAACAAGACGGTTTGAATGCCCCTTGGAAGAGACGTGGAGGTCCCAGTAGCTTAACAAGACGGTTTGAATGCCCCTCGGAAGAGACGTGGAGGTCCCAGTATCTTAGCAAGGTGGTTTTAATGCCCCTCGGAAAAGTGGTGGAGGTCACAGTAGCTTAACAAGACGCTTTTAATGTCCCTCAGAAGAGACGTGGAGGTCCCAGTAGCTTAACAAGACGGTTTGAATGCCCCTTGGAAGAGACGTGGAGGTCCCAGTAGCTTAACAAGACGGTTTTCATGCTCCTCAGAAAAGTGGTGGAGGTCCCAGTAGCTTAACAAGATGCTTTCAATGCCCATTGGAAAAGTGGTGGAGGTCCCAGAAGCTTAACAAGACGGTTTTAATGCCCCTTGGAAAAGTGGTGGAGGTCGCAGTAGCTTAACAAGACGGTTTGAATGCCCCTTGGAAGAGACGTGGAGGTCCCAGTAGCTTAACAAGATGGTTTGAATGCCCCTCGGAAGAGACGTGGAGGTCCCAGTAGCTTAACAAGACAGTTTTATTGCCCCTTGAAAAAGTGGTGGAGGTCACAGCAGCTTAACAAGACACTTTTAGTGCCCCTCAGATAAGTGGTGGAGGTCCCAGTAGCTTAACAAGTCGGTTTGAATGCCCCTTGGAAGAGACGTGGAGGTCCCAGTAGCTTAACAAGATGGTTTTAATGCCCCTCATGGTTTTAATGCCCCTCGGAAAAGTTGTGGAGGTCACAGTAGCTTAACAAGATGCTTTTAATGCCTATCAGAAGAGACGTGGAGGTCCCAGTAGCTTAACAAGATGGTTTGAATGCCCCTTGGAAGAGACGTGGAGGTCCCAGTAGCTTAACAAGACGGTTTTAATGCTTCTCGGAAAAGTGGTGGAGGTCCCAGTAGCTTAATAAGACGCTTTTACTGCCCCTCGAAAAAGTGGTGGAGGTCGCAGTAGCTTAACAAGACGGTTTGAATGCCCCTTGGTGGAGACGTGGAGGTCCCAGTAGCTTAACAAGACGGTTTGAATGCCCCTTGGAAGAGACGTGGAGGTCCCAATAGCTTAACAAGACGGTTTTAATGCCCATCGGAAAAGTGGTGGAGGTCACAGTAGCTTAACAAGACGGTTTTAATGCCCCTTGGAAAAGTGGTGGAGGTCGCAGTAGCTTAACAAGACGGTTTTAATGCCCCTTGGAAGAGACGTGGAGGTCCCAGTAGCTTAACAAGATGGTTTGAATGCCCCTCGGAAGAGACGTGGAGGTCCCAGTAGCTTAACAAGACGGTTTTATTGCCCCTTGAAAAAGTGGTGGAGGTCACAGCAGCTTAACAAGACACTTTTAGTGCCCCTCAGATAAGTGGTGGAGGTCCCAGTAGCTTAACAAGACGGTTTGAATGCCCCTTGGAAGAGACGTGGAGGTCCCAGTAGCTTAACAAGACGGTTTTAATGCCCCTCGGAAAAGTTGTGGAGGTCACAGTAGCTTAACAAGATGCTTTTAATGCCTATCAGAAGAGACGTGGAGGTCCCAGTAGCTTAACAAGATGGTTTGAATGCCCCTTGAAAGAGACGTGGAGGTCTCAGTAGCTTAAGAAGACGGTTTTAATGCTTCTCGGAAAAGTGGTGGAGGTCCCAGTAGCTTAATAAGACGCTTTTACTGCCCCTCGAAAAAGTGGTGGCGGTCGCAGTAGCTTAACAAGACGGTTTGAATGCCCCTTGGTGGAGACGTGGAGGTCCCAGTAGCTTAACAAGACGGTTTGAATGCCCCTTGGAAGAGACGTGGAGGTCCCAGTAGCTTAACAAGACGGTTTTAATGCCCCTCGGAAAAGTGGTGGAGGTCACAGTAGCTTAACAAGTCGCTTTTAATGCCCCTGAGAAGAGAAGTGGAGGTCGCAGTAGCTTAACAAGACGGTTTGAATGCCCCTTGGAAGAGACGTGGAGGTCCCAGTAGCTTAACAAGACGGTTTTAATGCTTCTCAGAAAAGTGGTGGAGGTCCCAGTAGCTTAATAAGACGCTTTTACTGCCCCTCGAAAAAGTGGCGGAGGTCGCAGTAGCTTAACAAGACGGTTTGAATGCCCCTTGGTAGAGACGTGGAGGTCGCAGTAGCTTAACAAAACAGTTTGAATGCCCCTTGGAAGAGACGTAGAGGTCCCAGTAGCTTAACAAGACGGTTTGAATGCCCCTCGGAAGAGACGTGGAGGTCCCAGTAGCTTAACAAGACGGTTTTATTGCCCCTCGAAAAAGTGGTGGAGGTCACAGCAGCTTAACAAGAAGCTTTTAATGCCCCTCAGATAAGTGGTGGAGGTCCCAGTAGCTTAACAAGACGGTTTGAATGCCCCTTGGAAGAGACGTGGAGACGTGACATGCTAATGGTAAAGGTGTGCTCCGGTGGCATGCTAACGGGAATAGGTGTGCTCCGATGGCATGCTAACGGGAATAGGTGTGCCCGGTGGCATACTAACGGGAAAAGGTGTGCTACGGTGGCATGCTAGCGGGAAATGGTGTGCTTCGGGGGCTTGATAATGAGAAAAGGGGTACTCCATTGGCACCACAATGGTAAAGGGACTTGGAAATGTCACATGTGAAGTCATACTCGCATAGTGTCTGTTGTTGCAGGGATCAAAAGAGCGACCCGGTGGAACAAGATGTGGACACTGTGCGGCAGATGGTGGTTTAAGGACAGCAAACAGCAAAATAAGACCAAGTAACAGCAAGAAAACAATCCAAGAATTACAGCAGCAGACAAGTAAGTGAGTGTGATTCTTTTAAACGGTGATGTATGATCAGATGAAGTGGAATGCAGTAAGTTTAGAAATATGATTAACATGTTAATAAAGTGTCTGAAATGTATGAGCGAGAAAGAGAAAAAGGTGGATTGTTACAGGGGGACAGCTGAGAGTAGGGAGTTGCAGAGAAAGTCCTTGTGACAGGTTTAGGATGTATACGGCTGTTTATTGTCTCCTCCACATACAAAGGCAGGAGATGAGACTATCAAACTATCGAACTTGGAGTTGTCAGTAATGTTGGAGGAGAAATTAATAAAGGAAGTAAAATGGGAAAGAAAATAAGGGGTTGTATGTTTGCCTGGTCAGAGGGATGTTTGCCTGGTCAGAGGGATGTTTGCCTGGTCTGGGGGATGTTTGCCTGGTCAGGGGGATGTTTGCCTGGTCAGGGGGATGTTTGTCTGGTCAGGGGGATGTTTGTCTGGTCAGGGGGATGTTTGTCTGGTCAGAGGGATGTTTGCTTCACGTTGGGGAAGAGGGAAAGGACTGAATGATCCGGCACCTGTCCTATCCACAGGATGGTCAGCTAGTGCCGCCATAGGGAAAGAGCTGACCTAGTGTCACTATCAATCATCTGAGTCTGCAGTACAACTGATTAGGGGTCCAGCAGGGGGGCGCTGATGACACAGGTGGACCTTGGGGCGGTTTTCCGGTTGCCGACGCTGCACCTAGAGGGTTTTCTTCATGTAATTATCCTCCTCACATTGCAGACTTGTGAACTTTATAAATATTCTTCATTTGCTTATTTTCTTCCTTCTCTCCCAAACACGTTGCTGAAGTGCTGTCTCACCCCCACTGCCCCCATCCAGAAGCTTCTTGTAGCTGCTGTTCAGCGAGATTTGTCCTCTATATACCAGCAGTCTGTGTATGGGCCTGTCCCTGTCTGATCCTCTCTGCTCTCCACCCCTGCACTCAGACATGGGAAACCCTGTACTCGGATTACTTCACATCTTGGTGAACAACAGCTGAAAGGACCCTATAAAGGAGCCTGTACCAGGCAGGTGACAGCGGTGCAGCATTGTGCTTGTGGGGGCAATCGGGCGGTGGAGTCAGAAATTGGGGAATACTTGGGTGCTCTCTGGATAGACAATATTAGTGCTGCAGTAATTTCCCACAAGTTTTTGCACAGAGCGGCCACTAATATAGAATAAAGTAAAACAATTGTGCCCTGTAAATAATGGCTGTGCTTTGCTACAAATGCTTCATGTTCGCACGAGGTTTTTTTTTCTTTAATAAATTTTATTTCGTTTATAATTGATTTTTTCTCTTTCTGCTAGATATCAGCACATGATAGAGGCCGTACGGGACTGGTATAAGAAGTTCTTGGCTGAGAAGGAAAGAAGCTTCATTCCTCCATGAGCTGCAGTTCTTTGTGTCCAGTCGGGAACTCTATTAGTAAGTAGATTTTATCACCAGCGCAGACATTTCCGGAAAGGTTCCAATTGGCCAAATACAAGACGTTCATTAAACTCTTCATTTGAAATAAACGTCTGGTTATCATCCACAATACTTAATACCGATCACTTGTCACAAATTTGTATATTTTTTACCTGTTATAAAATGGTGCTGATCCCTTGAATCTTTTCTTTTTTTTTGTCATTTTAGACAAAACATTACATATTCCTGACAAGTCCCAGGTCTTTTCACACCACTCGTTTTGCAGATTCTTTAATGCTACAGCACTTACGTTATTGGGGTCATTTTTGTGCAGTTTGCAGTTACATGATTTTTTATACATGTTTTTTTTTAGGTTTGTCTTGTTATTACATCACATTCATCTTTTTCCTCTCTTGCTTTCCTGGACTGAAGGAAACATATCTCCAAGTCACTCTGAGCTGCCGGCAGGAGAGATGGACCCTCAGGAGGCTCCTAGTCTTCAGAATCCACATGAAGGAGAAGTCCAAGAACAAGAAAGGCCTCCGACAGCAGAGCAACCTGTCCGCCAAAAAGTCCCAGAAGAAGAAGCGATGGTCCCGCAGCTCATCTGTGTTTTTCCTAAATGTGGATTATACTTTTACTGATTGTAATTTTCTTGGTCGATACCAGATAAAGTTTTGGATGACAACTGTCTGGACTTGTGTCTTATTTTACATTTCTCCTTTTTTCTTCTTGATTCCCCTCCTGTGAGATCTGGCTTAGGTGATAAAAGCCTTTCTCTATCCGGCATTTTTTCAGCAGGCTGGAGAAAGACTTTCTGGATGATAACTTGCCTTAGTCTCAGGTGCCCATACACTAGTTAGCTTTAGACCGGACGCTTGTCCACACAACACATCCCGACTCCCCCATATACATGAATGTGGTTATATGTGTGGGGGAGATGGCCCCATACACAGCACATGGTCGGCTGCTCCAGCAAAAATCCTTGGGTTTGACCTACCTTCCTGTAATATATATGGGGGGCCATTAGTTGGATGTTTGCAGGACCCCTCTTTGTCCGACAGCTTCCCTCCCCCATACATAGCAAGCAGTGTACATACAAGCTCCCTTCCCGCACATACAGCATATATAGCATATAAAGAAAAAACCTAGAAGTCTGAACTGAAACATTAATTGATGTGCATGCAAAATGTAAATGCATGTTCACACCAGGCCACTAGACAAAGAAAAACCAAAGACAAGCAAAATACCCAAGTAACCGGAAGTGAATGGGTAAATCGCAAAGTGCAAAAATAATAAATAATGAAGGGTATTTAGTTAACATAATTTTGATAAAAATAATGCAAAAGCTATACCGCAACATCACGGCAACCCTTATGGGACAGTCCTAACTCTAATATTAAAACCTTACCATTTGTCAAGTGACGTACATATGGATAAGGGCAGAGAGACTGACCCCCTAGTAGAAGCATAGACCTGAGGCAGAATAAACATTTCAGCTCAGACAAAGGGCGGCCACACCCTTATATGTACTAAAGCACACTGAACTACAAAGAAAAAACCTAGAAGTCTGAACTGAAAAATAACTTGATGTGCATGCAAAATGTAAATGTATGTTCACACAAGGCCACTAGACAAAGAAAAACCAAAGACAAGCAAAATACCCAAGTAACCGGAAGTGAATGGGTAAATCGCAAAGTGCAAAAATAATAAATAATGAAGGGTATTTAGTAGTGAAGAGCGAGCACTAAAATGCTCGGGGGCTCGAAGCTCGGGCCGAGCTCGCCATGATACTCGGTTGCTCGACCTGAGCCACGAGCCCAATGTTAGTCAATGGGAGACCCGAGAATTTTCGCGGCGGCATCCCCGGCTGTCTGTTAAAAGCCTAACAAGTGCCCAAAACGATAGTGACAGTGCTAAAATGACATGGGGACAGCATGGGGATCGCCCCAGGAAGCATTTCTGACCCCCAGGTCACTGCTGTCAACAACGTGGTCAGAGGTATTAAGCCACTTTTAAGGGCTCACAATAAAACGTTGAAAAACGAAACTGAAACTGCTTTCAGTTAAGGAAGTTCCTTTCCAGGGTAAAGACTCGTGTATAAGGTAAAATAAATAACAAAAAAAAAATACTCCTCCACACCTTGGGCTATGTTCACAAGTGGCATTTTTTATGCGTTTTTGCACTTTTGTATTGCTTCAACCGTGACAAATGCATTCACCGGGAAATGTCATTTTAACATTTTACAACCTTATCTGGCCATGTGCTGTGTGACACATGCATACAGTGCTGAAAAGACATGGGGACAGCATGGGGAAGACCCCTGGAAGCATCTCTGACTCCCCGGTCACTGCCTAAAAGTGTGCCCATCAGAAGTCATCCTTGAAGCATCAGAAGATGCAGACTTGCAATTATCCCCGTGCAAGTTCTTGTCCCAGGGCAGGGTTCAATTGTACCTCTCCCATTCCTTGCAATGCAAGCGCAAATATGCAGCCAACCACCCACCCACCCCCAGGCTGCAATACCATACTGCTTGCTTGCACTTGAAATTGGGCCTTTTAGGCATGTGGAGGCGGATTCTGGCCACCATGTCATGGCAGCATTGGCGGCCTGGTATCCATACTCAGTCCCCAGCCGCCCGGCGGCGGGGTGTCCACACTCGGACCCCAACCGCCAGGGGGCGGCCGGGTGTCCATACTCGGTCCCCAGCCGCCTGGGGGCAGCCGGGTGTCCATAAACGGCCCCCAGCCGCCCCTATTTCTCCTTGAAACATCCCCCCACACACTTTTCTTAGCCCGGCCTGCTTTAGGGCAGCATTGGACGAGCCCACCAGAGAACCAGACTCCTCCGGTGGGCCCTGGCTTCTCCATCAGGGGAGTTGAGAGTGACAAGGTGAGGACCATGATGATGATGATACAAGTTAGCATCTGCTTTGTTTTCTTGGAATGCAAGCGAAGTATGCAGCCTGCCATCCACCCACCCACCGCCAGGCTGCAATACCATACTGCTTGCTTGCTTGCACTTGAAATTGGGCCTTTTTAGGCACGTGGAGGCGGAATCTGACCACCGCGTCAAGGCAGCATTGGCGGCCTGTAATCCATACTCAGTCCCCAGCCGCCCGGCTGCCAGGTGTCCACACTCGGTCCCCAGCCGCCAGGGGGCGGCCGGGAGTCCATACTCGGTCCCCAGCCGCCCCGCGGCCGGGTGTTCACACACGGTCCCCAGCCGCCTGGGGGCAGCCGGGTGTCCATAAACGGTCCCCAGTCGCCCCTATTTCTCCTTGGAACATCCCCCCACACACTTTTCTTAGCCTGGCCTGCTTTAGGGCAGCATTGGACGAGCCCACCAGAGAACCAGACTCCTCCGGTGGGCCCTGGCTTCTCCATCAGGGGAGTTGAGAGTGACAAGGTGAGGACCATGATGATGATGATACAAGTTAGCATCTCCTTTGTTTTGTTGGAATGCAAGCGCATGTATGTAGTAGCGGCTAGGCCTGAGGTGGTCAGCGTTTTCGCGCATATCCTACCTCCTCCGAGGATTGCTGGATGTTTTCCTGCTACTATCCCAGTTCTATGACTCCCATTAAAACAAAGCTTCAGGTGATGAATGATGGATGAGGTGGTGGCAAAGGAGAAAGAGCAGGAGGAACAGGGACCATTCACATCAATATCAGGCCAGTCAACCACATATGTCTTGTAGGATATGTTTCTGTAACAAAAGGAGCAGTTTGGCTACACAGTTATAGGGCATACAGTGAGTGCAATGCCTACCAAAAATTTCGAGGCACTCCAATGTACCTTGGAAATGACATGGAGGTCAGAGGGCCTTAACTAAACCGTTTTTTTCCATTTATAGCAACTGGGTCTCCTGTACACTGTTGGCCTAAGCAGTGAATGGAAGGCTTTCCAAAAATTATGAGGAACTGCAATGCCCCTTGAAACAGACATGGATTACAGCGTACTAAAAACCTTCTACCCACTATTGGGGAGTGGGTCTCCCTTAGTTTTCGCCTTTGCATTGAAAAGCAAAAGCTGACTAAAATTAGGAGGAAATGCAATGTCCGTTGGAAGAGTCGTGGAGGTAAGAGGTAATTAAAAACAACATTTCAATGCCCCTAGGAAGAGCTGTGGAGTTCAGAGTGGCTTAAGAAGACTTTTGATGTCCCTTTGAACAGACGTGGAGGTCACAGTAGCTTAACAAGATGGTTTTAATGCCCCTCGGAAAAGACGTGGAGGTCCCAGTAGCTTAACCAGACGATTTGAATGTCCCTTCCAAGAGCCATACAGTACAGCATAGTACAAACATTATTCCCATTATTGGGGAGTGGGTCTCCCATAGTATTTGCTTATGCCTTCCAAGCAAAAGCTGCCAAAAATTAGGACGGAGGAACTAGCAATGCCCATTACACGAGCCATGCAGTACAGCATATTACAAACATTATTCCCATTATTGGGAATGTGTCTCCCATAGTCTTTCCTTATGCCTTCCAAGCAAAAGCTGCCAAAAATTAGGACGGAGGAACTTGCAATGCCCCTTACAAGAGCCATGCAGTACAGCATATTACAAACATTATTCCCATTATTGGGGAGTGGGTCTCCCATAGTCTTTGCTTATGCCTTCCAAGCAAAAGATGCCAAAAATTAGGACGGAGGAACTTGCAGTGCCCCTTACAAGAGCCATGCAGTACAGCATATTACAAACATTATATTAAGAGGAAATGCAATGCCCGTTCGAAGAGTCGTGGAGGTTAGAGTTAATTAAAAACAACATATCAATGCCCCTTGGAAGAGCTGTGGAGTTCAGAGTGGTTTAACAAGACACTTTTAATGCCCCTCAAAAGAGATGTGGAGGTCCCAGTAGCTTAACAAGACGGTGTTAATACCCCTTGGTAAAGTGGTGGAGGTCCCAGTAGCTTAATAAGACGGTTTTAATGCCCCTCGGAAATGTGGTGGAGGTCTCAGTAGCTTAAGAAAAAGCTTTTAATGCCCCTCAGAAGAAAAGTGGAGATCCCAGTAGCTTAACAAGACGGTTTTAATGCCCCTTGGAAAAGTGGTGGCGGTCACAGTAGCACAACAAGACGCTATTAATGCCCCTCAGAAGAGACGTGGAGGTCCCAGTAGCTTAACAAGACGGTTTGAATGCCCCTTGGAAGAGACGTGGAGGTCCCAGTAGCTTAACAAGACGGTTTTAATGCTCCTCAGAAAAGTGGAGGAGGTCCCAGTAGCTTAACAAGACGGTTTTAATGCCCCTCGGAAAAGTGGTGGAGGTCACAGTAGCTTAACAAGACGCTTTTAATGCCCCTCAGAAGAGACGTGGAGTTCCCAGTAGCTTAACAAGACGGTTTGAATGCCCCTTGGAAGAGACGTGGAGGTCCCAGTAGCTTAACAAGATGGTTTAAATGCTCCTCAGAAAAGTGGTGGAGGTCCCAGTAGCTTAACAAGATGCTTTCAATGCCCCTCGGAAAAGTGGTGGAGGTCCCAGTAGCTTAACAAGACGGTTTTAATGCCCCTTGGAAAAGTGGTGGAGGTTGCAGTAGCTTAACAAGATGGTTTGAATGCCCCTTGTAAGAGACGTGGAGGTCCCAGTAGCTTAACAAGACGGTTTGAATGCCCCTCGGAAGAGACGTGGAGGTCCCAGTAGCTTAACAAGACGGTTTTAATGCCCCTCGAAAAAGTGGTGGAGGTCACAGTAGCTTAACAAGACGCTTTTAATGCCCCGCAGATAAGTGGTGGAGGTCCCAGTAGCTTAACAAGACGGTTTGAATGCCCCTTGGAAGAGACATGGAGGTCCCAGTAGCTTAACAAGACGGTTTTAATGCCCCTCGGAAAAGTGGTGGAGGTCACAGTAGCTTAACAAGACGCTTTTAATGCCTCTCAGAAGAGACGTGGAGGTCCCAGTAGCTTAACAAGATGGTTTGAATGCCCCTTGAAAGAGACGTGGAGGTCCCAGGAGCTTAACAAGACGGCTTGAATGCCCCTTGGAAGAGACGTGGAGGTCCCAGTAGCTTAACAAGACGGTTTTAATGCTTCTCGGAAAAGTGGTGGAGGACCCAGTAGATTAATAAGACGCTTTTACTGCCCCTTGAAAAAGTGGTGGAGGTCGCAGTAGCTTAACAAGACGGTTTGAATGCCCCTTGGTAGAGACGTGGAGGTCCCAGTAGCTTAACAAGACGGTTTGAATGCCCCTTGGAAGAGACGTTGAGGTCCCAGTAGCTTAAAAAGACGGTTTTAATGCCCCTCGGAAAAGTGGTGGAGGTCACAGTAGCTTAACACGTCGCTTTTAATTCCCCTCAGAAGAGAAGTGGAGGTCCCAGTAGCTTAAAAAGACGGTTTGAATGCCCCTTGGAAGAGACGTGGAGGTCCCAGTAGCTTAACAAGACTGTTTTAATGCCCCTCGGAAAAGTGGTGGAGGTCCCAGTAGCTTAACAAGACGGTTTTAATGCCCCTTTGAATAGTGGTGGAGGTCGCAGTAGCTTAACAAGACGGTTTGAATGCCCCTTGGAAGAGACGTTTAGGTCCCAGTAGCTTAACAAGACGGTTTGAATGCCCCTTTGAAGAGACGTGGAGGTCCCAGTAGCTTAACAAGTCGGTTTTAATGCCCCTTGCCAAAGTGGTGGAGGTCGCAGTAGCTTAGCAAGACGGTCAGAATGCCCCTTGGAAGAGACGTGGAGGTCACAGTAGCTTAACAAGATGGTTTTAATGCTCCTCGGAAAAGTGGTGGAGGTCCCAGTAGCTTAACAAGATGGTTTTAATGCTCCTCGGAAAAGTGGTGGAGGTCCCAGTAGCTTAACAAGATGCTTTTAATGCCCCTCGGAAAAGTGGTGGAGGTCCCAGTAGCTTAACATGACGCTTTGAATGCCCCTTGGAAGAGACGTGGAGGTCCCAGTAGCTTAACAAGACTGTTTGAATGCCCCTTGGAAGAGACGTGGAGGTCCCAGTAGCTTAACAAGACGGTTTGAATGCCTCTCGGAAAAGTGGTGGAGGTCACAGTAGCTTAACAAGACGCTATTAATGTCCTCAGAAGAGACGTGGAGGTCTAAGTAGCTTAACAAGACTGTTTGAATGCCCCTTGGAAGAGACGTGGAGGTCCCAGGAGCTTAACAAGACGGCTTGAATGCCCCTTGGAAGAGACGTGGAGGTCGCAGTAGCTTAACAAGACGGTTTGAATGCCCCTTGGAAGAGACGTTTAGGTCCCAGTAGCTTAACAAGACGGTTTGAATGCCCCTTTGAAGAGACGTGGAGGTCCCAGTAGCTTAACAAGTCGGTTTTAATGCCCCTTGCCAAAGTGGTGGAGGTCGCAGTAGCTTAGCAAGACGGTCAGAATGCCCCTTGGAAGAGACGTGGAGGTCACAGTAGCTTAACAAGATGGTTTTAATGCTCCTCGGAAAAGTGGTGGAGGTCCCAGTAGCTTAACAAGATGGTTTTAATGCTCCTCGGAAAAGTGGTGGAGGTCCCAGTAGCTTAACAAGATGCTTTTAATGCCCCTCGGAAAAGTGGTGGAGGTCCCAGTAGCTTAACATGACGCTTTGAATGCCCCTTGGAAGAGACGTGGAGGTCCCAGTAGCTTAACAAGACTGTTTGAATGCCCCTTGGAAGAGACGTGGAGGTCCCAGTAGCTTAACAAGACGGTTTGAATGCCTCTCGGAAAAGTGGTGGAGGTCACAGTAGCTTAACAAGACGCTATTAATGTCCTCAGAAGAGACGTGGAGGTCTAAGTAGCTTAACAAGACTGTTTGAATGCCCCTTGGAAGAGACGTGGAGGTCCCAGGAGCTTAACAAGACGGCTTGAATGCCCCTTGGAAGAGACGTGGAGGTCCCAGTAGCTTAACAAGACGGTTTTAATGCTTCTCGGAAAAGTGGTGGAGGACCCAGTAGCTTAATAAGACGCTTTTACTGCCCCTCGAAAAAGTGGTGGAGGTCGCAGTAGCTTAACAAGACGTTTTGAATGCCCCTTGGTAGAGACATGGAGGTCCCAGTAGCTTAACAAGACGGTTTGAATGCCCCTTGGAAGAGACGTTGAGGTCCCAGTAGCTTAACAAGACTGTTTTAATGCCCCTCGGAAAAGTGGTGGAGGTCACAGTAGCTTAACACGTCGCTTTTAATGCCCCTCAGAAGAGAAGTGGAGGTCCCAGTAGCTTAACAAGACGGTTTGAATGCCCCTTGGAAGAGACGTGGAGGTCCCAGTAGCTTAACAAGACTGTTTTAATGTCCCTCGGAAAAGTGGTGGAGGTCCCAGTAGCTTAACAAGACGGTTTTAATGCCCCTTTGAATAGTGGTGGAGGTCGCAGTAGCTTAACAAGACGGTTTGAATGCCCCTTGGAAGAGACGTTTAGGTCCCAGTAGCTTAACAAGACGGTTTGAATGCCCCTTTGAAGAGACGTGGAGGTCCCAGTAGCTTAACAAGTCGGTTTTAATGCCCCTCGCCAAAGTGGTGGAGGTCGCAGTAGCTTAGCAAGACGGTCAGAATGCTCCTTGGAAGAGACGTGGAGGTCACAGTAGCTTAACAAGATGGTTTTAATGCTCCTCGGAAAAGTGGTGGAGGTCCCAGTAGCTTAACAAGATGGTTTTAATGCTCGTCCCAGTAGCTTAACAAGATGCTTTTAATGCCCCTCGGAAAAGTGGTGGAGGTCCCAGTAGCTTAACATGACGCTTTGAATGCCCCTTGGAAGAGACGTGGAGGTCCCAGTATCTTAACAAGACAGTTTGAATGCCCCTCGGAAAAGTGGTGGAGGTCACAGTAGCTTAACAAGACGCTATTAATGTCCTCAGAAGAGACGTGGAGGTCTAAGTAGCTTAACAAGACTGTTTGAATGCCCTTTGGAAGAGACGTGGAGGTCCCAGTAGCTTAACAAGACGGTTTTAATGCTCCTCAGAAAAGTGGTAGAGGTCCCAATAGCTTAACAAGATGCTTTTAATGCCCCTCGGAAAAGTGGTGGAGGTCCCAGTAGCTTAACAAGACGGTTTTAATGCCCCTTGGAAAAGTGGTGGAGTTCGCAGTAGCTTAACAAGACTGTTTGAATGCCCCTTGGAAAAGTGGTGCAGGTCCCAGTAGCTTAACAAGACGGTTTGAATGCCCCTTGGAAGAGACGTGGAGGTACCAGTACCTTAAAAAGACTCTTTTAATGCCCCTTGGAAGAGACGTGGAGGTCCCAGTAGCTTAGCAAGACGGTTTTAATGCTTCTCGGAAAAGTGGTGGAGGTCCCAGTAGCTTAATAAGACGCTTTTAATGCCCCTCGAAAAAGAGGTGGAGGTCGCAGTAGCTTACCAAGACGGTTTGAATGCCCCTTGGAAGAGACGTGTATGTCCCAGTAGCTTAACAAGACAGTTTGAATTCCCCTTGGAAGAGACGTGGAGGTCCAACTAGCTTAACAAGACGTTTTTAATGCCCCTCGGAAAAGTGGTGGAGATCGCAGTAGCTTAACAAGACGGTTTGAATGCCCCTTGGAAGAGACGTGGAAGTCCCAGTAGATTAACAAGACGGTTTTAATGCTCCTCGGAAAAGTGGTGGACGTCCCAGTAGCTTAACAAGACGCTTTTAATGGCCCTCGGAAAAGTGGTGGAGGTCACAGTAGCTTAACAAGATGCTTTTCATGCTCCTCGGAATAGTGGTGGAGGTCGCAGTAGCTTAACAAGACGCTTTTAATGCCCCTTACAAGAGCCATACAGTACAGCATTTTAAATATATTATTCCCATTATTGGGGAGTGGGTCTCCCACAGTCTTTGCTTATGCCTTCCAAGCAAAAGCTGACAAAAATAAGGACTGAGGAACTTTCAATAATGGCAACACGGACCACGGTCACCCTGGTGGTATAGTGGTGGTGGAGGCTGAGGATAAGGAGAAGAACATAAAACAGCCGAAATGAGGAAGCGTATACCCATGTGTGGGTGTGAAGTGGTGCATTTGAATACACCTCCCGAAATAACACAGTGGATTTGACTTTATGTTACTCTGCTGTCATTTGGTGGTGATGAGAAGTCTGGCCCAATCCAGCTCTTGTTCATTTTGATAAGGGTCAGCTTGTCAGCATTGTCAGTTGACAGGCGAGTGCGCTTATCAGTTATAATTACCCCAGCAGCACTAAAAACACGCTCCGATAACACGCTAGCGGCAGGGCAGGCCAGGACCTCCAAGGTGTACAGAGCGATTTCATTCCAAGTGTCCAGCTTGGATACCCAATAATTAAAAGGCACAGAGGAATCACGGAGGACGCTGGTACGGTCGGCAAGGTACTCGCTCTCCATCTTTTGAAACTTTCCACTCCTTGTGAGAGTACCCCGCGCCTCAGGGCCTGTAAGCTGGGCAGGTCTCAGAAAACTGTCCCAGAATGTTGACATTGTTCCCCTGCCTCTGCTGGATTGGAGTTGCCTCTCTCTCGCTTGTACGCCTTGGTTGGTCAACGAACTCTGACCTCTGCCGCTAGTGTCTTCAGATGGGAATTTTTTTTTAACAGTTCTGCAGCAAGGGCCTTCTGGTACTGCCCCATTTTTGTAGACCTCTCCACCTCAGGAATAAGAGAGTGAACGTTCTCCTTGTAGCGGGGGTCTAAAAGTGTCACCAACCAGTAATGACTGTCACCCAACATTTTGACAACGCGAGGGTCACGGTTAAGGCAGAGTAAGAAAGTCAGCCATGCGCGCCAGACTGGTAACGGGCAAGACTTCCGTGTCCACACCAAGATGACGAATGACCATGCTCTCCTCCTCCTCCTCCCCCCTGTCCTCAGGCCACCCACGCTGAACCGATGGTATGACAGTTGTACAGGTACTACGGCCTACAGCGCATGATACAAGCTCCTGTTCTTCCTCCTCCTCCTCTCCCTCATTGTCCCCCAATGCACGTTGGGATGAGATGAGGCTGGGCTGTGTGTAATCGACCGCTACGGCTTCTTGATCCATCTCATCATACTCTGGCTGCAATGCCTCCTCTTTAATTCTCTGCAGAGAGCATTGCAAAAGACAGACAAGTGGAATGCTGACGCTAATGATGGAGTCATCGCCACTCACCATCTTGGTGGACTCCTCAAAGTTGGTCAAGATGGTACATACAGTACAGACCAAAAGTTTGGACACACCTTCTCATTTAAAGATTTTTCTGTATTTTCATGACTATGAAAATTGTACATTCACACTGAAGGCATCAAAACTATGAATTAACACATGTGGAATTATATACTTAACAAAAAAGTGTGAAACAACTGAAAATATGTCTTATATTCTAGATTCTTCAAAGTAGCCACCTTTTGCTTTGATGACTGCTTTGCACACACTTGAGAGACTGCCATAAAGACTGAGAGGAGGGGGCATCTTTGCATGCAGTATGGACAGGGGATTGCCATGCACACACAACAGGTGACACCTGCTGACACTGGTCGTGGACCCTGGGGTTCGCCCCACAAAGTCAGGTGCTTTACTGCCATGTGCCTGATCATGCTGGTGGTGGTCAGGCTGGTAGTTTTGTCACCCCTGCTGATGCTGGCATGGCAGGTGGTACAAATGGCCTTTTTGGGGTTATCAGCAGAGTCTTTAAAAAAATTCCAGACTCTGGAAGACCCACAGGTTGTACTGGCAACGTCCCTCGTGTTGGTGTTACGGGGAACTGTTGCCGGCCTTCTGTGTGCGGCCACCACACTGCTTCTTCCTGCCTGTTGGGGTACTCTGTCTCCCTCACCCGGTCTGCTGCTGGCCTTGCTCTGCATGTCCTCCTGCCACGTTGGGTCAGTTACTAGATCATCCACCACCTCCTCCTCTTCCACTTGCGCACCACGATCCTCCTCCTCACTTCTTGGCAATTGTGTTTCGTCATCGTCAACCTCTTGTGACAAATTGCCAGCGTTGACTTCCTGTGGCCGTGGCTGTTCAAATATTTGGGCATCTCTACATGGGATCTCCTCTTCCACCACTTCAAGCGGAGCAGGCGAGGGGCACAAATCTGGAAATGGACCAGTGAACAGCTCTTCAGAGTGTCCAAGTGTGGGATCAGTTGCTGTCTGACGATACTCGGCATGGTGGGAGGAAGGAGCATCAGGGTGAGGAGGAGTATGCGGTCGAGACTCACGGCTACTAAGAGTTGACCGTGTGGAAGACAGACCGGAAGTGGTGGTCTGCTATCCAATTAATAACCTGTTCACACTGATCAGTTCGCAATACTGGTGTTGTTCTGTGCTTCCCTAGTAATTCGGTCAAGAAGTGGGAGCGAGAAGATATGGCTGTTGGTTGTGGCACATTTTCACCTTGGCCACGGCCCCGTCCTCTGCATGTACCATCACCAGAACGTCCACTTCCATGTCCCTTGCCACGCGCCTTGCCCATTGTAAAGTAAGTAAAATAGCTTACACTCGCACTATCAATGGAAAAAGGGTAACAAAGTAGATTAGAACCGTGGAAGAGGAAAATCACAGTTCTATTTCTCTGGCCTACACCCGACTCTTTTAAACAATCTGAACAATCAGGGAGAAACTATTACTGTTTTTCTTTACGGAAAAAATACCAAAAGGTGAATAATAGAGATTTTTACCGTGGAATGGCAAAACCACAGTTATTGTTTACTGGGGTATACCAGAAAATTTTGAATAGATATATTTGCGGCTGAACAATGAGCGACACACTCAAACTGTTTAATTTTAGGTAAAAATGGCCCAAAAGTGGATAATACAAAGATTTGACCCGTGGAACTGCAAAACCACACTTGTATTTCTCGGGCCCACACCAGACTATTTTCAACAGATATATTTGTGTCTGAAAAATCAGGGAGACACTATTAGTTTTTTTTTACGGCAAAAAATGCCAAAAGCAGGATAATAGAGATTTTTTACCGTGGAACAGCAAAACCACAGTTATAATTTACTGGTGAATACCAGACTATTTTCAACAGATATATTTGTGTCTGAACAATCAGGAGACACTATTAGTTTTTTTTTTAAGGTGACACATATTACTATAACTTGCACCCATAGTGCAAAAAAAAAAAAACCCTAAAAAAACACAATGGGTTCAACCGTACTCAAATTGTTAACTAGGAGCAATGATTATTGTGAATAATATAATATTTTGATTGGAGATGATCCACCCTCTGGTTCCACCACTGATCCTGAGAATGAAGGAATGGGGAACCTATCAGCTTTTTTTTTCCTGCACAGCTGTGCTCCCAACCACCCACAGTGCAAAAAAAACCCTAAAAAAACAATAGGTATAACCGTACTCAAATTGATAATTGGGAGCAACGATTAGTGTGAAGGATATAATATTGTGATTGGCGATGTTCCATCCACTGATTCTGAGAATGAAGAAATGGGGAACCTATCAGCTTTTTTTCCTGCACAGTTGTGCTCCCACCCATTGAGCAAAAATACCCTAAAAAAATACCCTAAAAAAATGCACGTACTCAAATTGTTAATTATGAGCAATGATGAGTGTGAAGGGATATAATATCTTGATTGGCGATGGTCCGACCTGTGGTTCCGCCACTGATCCCAAGAATGAAGGAATTGAGAACCTATAAGCTTTTTTTTTCCTGCACAGCTGTGCTCCCAACCACCCACCCATAGTGCAAAAAATAAAAAAAACAATAGATCCAACTGTACTCAAATTGTTAAATTGGGAGCGCGAAAAAAATAATGCATCCACTTCTTTCTAAATTAGGCTGTCAGACCCCCAAGAATGACATCCTAGTAATATGCCATGACTTATACCTCTTTAAATGTATGCAAAGGATAAACCTGGATATCCAGGTATACGTTCTATTGATTGATTTCTATAAGGACCTATTTACACATGTAAATGTGTATCTGCTACGGACATGAATGATCGGCTGCAGCCCTTCCACGTGGCCAGTCAATGGATCCGCAAATCACAACAAGTAATTCAAGGAAATGGAAAAGTAAAAAAAAAAATTCTAGTAACATTGCATAGCGTACCGGTGATTGCGCTATTTAACTTGCCATCAGTGATTGACGGCATATAAATGGTTAAACAGCAGTGATTGACGCTCCGCTCTGGCCGCTGCTGTTACAGCAAGATGTATGTCAGCTGTGTAGGATGGGGGCTCTGCTCCTGAGCCCACCCGAAACAGCAATCCAATGGACGGTTTCACACGCCACATTATCCAGTGGTGTTTAATTTGCTTTTCTATTGAGGAAACAAAACCGTTTTAATAACGTTTTCCTTCTCTGGTATCTAGGAGCCATTTCAGCTATTTGTAAAGGGAATCTGTCAGCAGGTTTTTCTTGGCTATTCTGAGAGCAGCATGATGGGGTGAGCGCCACACTAGGAGTAGGACCACCGAGCCCAGAGCTATTGCAAGACGTGCAGACAATATATACCAGGTATGAATGAATGCAATACAACATTATTGTTACTTGGGAATGAACCTACTTGGATATAATACATCCCTTGATATGTATATACCAAAAGGTCATTATCTTGGGAATGCCTATATTGGCTTTTATTATTTGGGATTATATCCTTTTACTATGTGACCTAGGATATACTATCAGTATGCATTAGCACAATTGGAGCTACTACTATTTAGCCCTGGTGTCTCTGCAATTCAAATATTTACATTATACCTCCTCACTATTATATGGTATTACTATATATATGTGTGTGTGCTCTTTTCTTTCCCGCCATGTACCCAAATTGTTATAATAAAGGTCTTTTTTAACACATTGACCCCTTGTCGGATGTACTATATATTGGTTGTTGTTGAGAGCAGCATGATGTAGAGACAAAGACCCTGATTCTAGGGACGTCTCACTTACAGGGCTGCTTGTTGTAGTTTTGATAAAAATCACACTTTTATTAGCAGAAGATTATCACTAGAGGACTAGTAAACCTGCAGCCAGGTAGTCCAACCACGCCCCCCACCACTGATTGGCAGTTTATATACAGTGTACACAGAAAGCGGCCAATCAGTGGTGTGGGTGGGGTTATTATACAGAGCTCAGCATTCAGAGATCTGCATGAGAAAAAAAAAACTGCAATTTTATCAAAATAACACCAAGCAGCCCAGTAAGTGATACATCGTTGGAATCAGGGCCTCGGATTATGCTGCTCTCAAATGGGATAGCAAAAACCTGCTGACATATTCCATTTAAAGGGGCAGCTGCTACTAAATCCAGACATGGTGCAAAATGTAAATTCTGCTGCAGATTTACTGCTGTAGATTTTTAATTCCTAAAAATCCCTGTAGATTCAGAGGATCTCAACCTTTTCAATGCAAATTATTTTCAAGACTTATTCACAGATATTATGAAATATTACAGTAGAAATAAAAAAGAAAGCACAATACCTAAACCCCCTCCTTGGGAAAAATATACGGCAAGTATAAGAAAGACAAAAATTTATTCTGGAGTGATATTGAAGTCTAAATAGAATTGTAACCATACAATGTAAACAGCAGCGAATGTAAGTAGGATCCACTGGATCTATATAAGAGGAACGTTTTCCAAAGCTGATCTTCTGAGCCCACCGCTATGCTGGCTGCACCGGCATTGTGATCATCAGCACCTGGAATATACGTCACGTTTTACTGCAGCTCATAGAACCAAATGATAAGACGCAGAGCAGTGCGAGGCTTGTGACTCGCTATACACAAAATATACGACATGTTTGATGAATGGCATAAAGGAAAGTCGATGCATTCAGATGTCTCTGGGCAACTATATGTTGTGATAGATAAGTTCCTGTCAGGGTGAGGGGCAGCATCCTATCTGCTCACTCATCATGACAGGTTTACAACATGTTGACTCATGGACGTGATCAGTCAGTCAATGACGATGACATAGATGCACGTTCTTGATTCCGACAGGTAGGTCAGAGAAGTCCGTCTCAAACAGTTTACTTTCACCCATCTAGGATGGATGGCTGCTGACATCGTTGGCCATTATGTCCATACACAATTATTATCCCCTAATTGTGATGTACAATACAAATTTATATTGTGGTACCGTGTTAGCCAGAAAATTTGATGGAAATAATTTTATGCCCAAAAATGGCAAAAGTATTCTCGGAGTGATACCTTTATTGGCTAACCAGAAAAAAAATATATATATATGCAAACTTACAGAGCACACAGGCTCCTTCTTCAGGCAGGATTACAAATGTTAAGAATTCATTTGTAATATTGCCTGAAGAAGGAGCCTCTGTGCTCTGAAAGTTTGCATATATATTTTATTTCTGGTTAGCCAATAAAGGTATCACTCCGAGAATACTTTTGCCATTTTTGGGCATAAAAGTATTCACATAGAATTATTCACTAATTAAAACAATTTATGTTTGCTAAATAAATGTATACATTTTTTTAAATTTTATTTTATACATTTTCTCAGAGAACCTCTTTAAGAAGGAGATTTCAGAATGGGCTATAAGACATGTCCAGCTTTGCTTAATTGTCTCACCTTACTGTCCTTGTTGAACTGAGCTCCACTTTGTTCTTGGATAATACTGTAAGGAATGAAGACGTCTAGATGGTACAAATCGGGACGTCTGACTATTCTGTCTTCACCCAAGTCCAACACAAGAGATCTAGCAGAAGACTGTAAAGAGAAGACCAGCGTGGTAACAACGCTTATGTCGCTGAATGCTTCTGTACGGGAAAGAAAGTTGTAACCAACAAGTGCACAAAAATCTAAACTTTTATCTTGATACGTGGCCAACTAGAAGTTACTGTGTAGCTCCACACGTCTCATACATTAAATCTGACACGTGGAGGAACTGCTCACAGAAAATGCTGAAAAATATTTTTTAGGATTCACACTGCATTAAAAGGGGTTGTCCACCACTTTAATACTAATGGAATATCCTTAGGATAGGTCATCAATATTAAAGTGCCAGACAACCCCTTTAAGTGAGGCATAATGAATGGTACCAGAATTTCACATAATGTAGCCTTCATTAGGCAGAAGGCCCACTCGGTTATATGAAGAAATCTGGGGTCCCCAAAAGCAAACCCAGTAATCACCAGATTCCCGTGTGGTGACTACTTAATCTGCTTTTTGGGAAGACCAGAACTGACCCCTATATTTAACCAAGTGGGTCCCCTTAAGCTACATTATCCTGTCTGATGAAGGCTACATTAGCTGAAACATTCTTAATCTTCATTATGCCTCATTTAACGCAATGTGAATCATGGACATGAGAAAAATCAAATTAAAAAATAAATACATTTAAAGCATTTTCTGTGCGATTCCTCCAAATGTCGCATTAATATAGAAAAAATAAAGAGCGGCGTGTTCTACACTATTGCAACAAGCCTCTTTCATCATTTATATCATCATTATAACATCATTTATATGCACCAGCACCATGGAATCAATGGCACTATATAATTAAATAACAATAATAATATATACATCTTCCCACCAGCTTGTTTTTCCCTCTATCTCCTCTCTGGATCTATGAAGCCAGAACTGTCAAAGAAGAGGTGATGGTGGAGATGGAGGGGAAACAAGCAGGGGGGAAGGCTTATATAAATGACTGGTCCCGCCGTGAAGCACTGGGCGTCTGTGCTTGGTTTGAATAGTCGTTCTCTGCTGACAGAGTCGTTTACAGAGATCTTCTTTCCAATTCCAACAGCTTGCAAACAACCCACCATGGTATGAAAAAAAAATTATATCATCATCATCCAGTAAATGTGTCACAGCTGCCAGCGATTGGCTACTGTGGACACATCAAAGCTGTGATGATAAAAGTTGGCAGAGGAGGACCGGTAGCACGAGGTTGGCACAGACTTTTAATAAGGGAAGACTATTGGAAATCACATGAAATACAAAAAGGTCACAGTCATTCCCTGCACATTGGCATCATGACCTCCACTGTGCAGCGGAACGACAGCATAGATCCAGCAAAGTGAATGGGCTTAGCTGCAGTTCTCCTGCACAGTGAATATCCGGGTAGCTGCCCCACACCAGCATATTCTTTAAAAAGGGCAGTGGGGTTACTTCCAGGCTGCAGCCCTCTTATTTTTGGAGTCCAAGAAGTTGGATATCCTATATTTTTCGTAAGATGGGATTCTAAAAAAAGTAAATGCATGCATTAAAGCTCAAAGTAACCCAAACCTTTCAACTTCTGAGATCAGGGACTTGCTTGGAGTTAGCTGGGAGGGTCTGTAGGAAAAAAATAAAGAACATAAAGACATAATAGTTAAAACAACAAAAAAAAAACAATGTCCACATTGTTCTTGCACCATAACAAGCCATTCTGCAACTTCCCCCATCTGTTGAGTTTAACCCATCACCACGAGGAGTGGGGCTCCCCCATCTGTTGGGTATAACCCATCACCACGAGGAGTGGCGCTCCCCCATCTGCTGGGTATAACCCATCACCTCAAGGAGTGGCGCTCCCCCATCTGTTGGGTATAACCTATCACCAGATGGAGTGGCGCTCGTCATACTTTGTGTCCCTAGGGGAAATGTGGTATTATAAGACATGGATGAGCGAGGAACATCAGAGAAAAAGCCGCTGATGCTCAACAGCAGCCTACTCTGTCGTCTTTTACAGACTGTATGCCATAGACTTGTACCTTAGAGTTGGGACTTACCCCATTATGTCCATTTCCTGAATCATCGGTTTTGATTTGGTTCTGATATTCTGTTCAAAAATGGATCCCAGGAACTTCCGATTTTTCAGCATTTTCCACTCTGAAGGGAAACCATAGATGATTAACAGGGTCGGACTGGAACTGAAACTCAGCTCTGGCATGTGAGAGCACGCAGGCCCGCCCGACGCGCGTTGAATGTAAAATATTTTCGTGAATGATTTGGGTATATGTCACAATAAAAATTGCTGCAAACTGCACTTTATCATCGATAGACAAAAACTGACATAATGTAAAATATAAACTTCCCTCCAGGAAAATGTTAATTTCTTTCAACTGGAGGGATGGATATATTTGTAATATAGAGCTCCAAGTTCCCAAAAACGCTATGTTTGATAGTACCAGGAAAAGTGAATCCTTGCAGATTTGAAGCAGTTTCATGTCTATTCTTTCAGTATTTTTGCAGCGTTTCTAAAGAACGGGAAAAAAAAATCTCAAAAAACGCAATATCAAGGAGATTTTCCTGCCGAGCGACAGGTTTTTTGTGCAGAAATTCCCTTTCTTTTTTGTTTATAATTTGTGTTATACACCAGTGGCCAAAATTGAGGCAACACCTTCAGTTTTTCACCATCACCAATATTTAATGGAAGTTTTCACTGACCTACTTACTTGTACACACGCCCTCTTCTGCGATATGTATTCTATGTTGGTTTATAGTGACCTGGGTGTGATGTAAAACAGATATTGTGCGATTAAAATGCGGTTTTTATATTTTAATGCCAGTTTGTCATCAGAAGGTAAGCAATTACATGTTTTCGTTCTCAAAGTGTGTAAGCGGTTTCAAGAGACTGGTTCGATAAAGAATAAACCAGGTAGAGAAAGGAAGAAGGCTACAACTCCTCAGACTGATAGAAGAATTGTTAGAATCGCCCTAAATAACAGGGAATAAACTGCTGTTAACATCAACAAGGAGCTTGTCAACAACGGAGTGACAGTGTCTGATCGGACGGTTCGACGACGACTGGTAAACGCGGGGTTAAGAGCCAGAATACCAGGTAAAAAGCCATTTCTGAATACCTCACAGCGTCAGAAACGTCTGCAGGGGCCAAAGAACATTGTAAATGGACCATTGAACAATGGAGAAATGTTATATGGAGCGATGAGATAAGCATATCCATCTTTGGCAGTGACGGTGTCCGCTACGTTCGACGACGACCTGGAGAGGACTGGTTGCCAGAGGGTACAGTACCCACCATGAAGCCTCCTCTGAGTGTTATGGTAGGGGGCTGCGTGTCCAGAGATGCAGGTGGTCGGCTGCAGGTAATTGAAGAAACAGTTAATGCTGAAAAGTACATCAAGGAAGTCCTTCAGCCTAAACTCATTCCTTCGGCACGTGATGTATTTGGTGAAGGGACACCGTTTATTTTAAGATGGAGCCCCATGCCATACAGCTAAAAAATGTCTCTCTTGGTTCAAGGACAAAAATGTCCAGCTATTGAATTGGCCAGGAAACAGCCCAGATCTCAATCCTATTGAGAATCTCTGGGCTCGGCTCAAAAGAGCGGTGTCAAAACAGCGGGCTTCACACAAGCAGGAACTCACTGCAGCCATCATCAAATCATGGCTTCATATCATCACACCATCTGATTTACACAAACTGGTAGATAGCATGCCAAGTAGATGCCAGGCAGTCATCAAGGCCGAGGGCTGTCCAACTGAGTATTAACATTTAGTGTTAGATATGAAAATAGGACAAATCAATGGCTTTTCTCCCACAGTCATCTGAGTGACAATAGTCTCCAATTTGTTGACAAATGAACAAATTTCCTGCTAATATTGTTTCTATATGAGATTTTATTTCTACTTAAAAACTTTACTGTGAAATCAAAAACATTCATGAAATTTGTATTTGTATTGGCAAAATGCTAAAAATTAATAAATCTTGGGGGTGTTGCCTCAATTTTGGCCACTAGTGTATAGAGTTCCTCAGTATATTTATATGTTGTCCCCCATCACCTTTTTCATCTCTCCTTACAAGTATGCCTTGTATCTTAGCTAAAACATGGTAGTAAGTAGCATATGAAACCCTTTTATAATGGGCAGTGTAGAATCGCTGCATATTTCAGGGTTATGCGCTCCTGAGGACTCATTAGTGCTGCCCTCCTCAGGCGAAACCTGGTTGTGACCTCGTATAATATGGGGCTAGCCGGTCTCACCTACCAGTTTGGGTCACAAACCCTTTTTCGTTTGCTTTGATGTTTTACTCATTGTTTATTACGTTTACACCCCAAATCTCTCCTAATCCTGGAGATCAAACCTATGAAAGCAATTTATGAATGATCGTAACACCTCTATGAAGGGTAATTATCATCTCCTTCATAAATATACATTTATATGTATAAATACATATGTGGTCAATGCATAGTACTGGCACATGACTTATCACTTTCCAGGACCTTACAAAGCACCAGGAACATTCATAACAAGCGGAGGAGAAGCGATTCTGGCAACTTAATAGGAAAGGATTCTTTACAGTTAGAGCAGTCAGACTGTGGAATGCCAACCACAAGATATAGTAATGGCAGATAGTATAACAGCATTTATAGAAGGGCTGGATACTTTTTTAACAAAACATGACATTGTGGGTTATAAATAATCTAGTAATAGAAAATGTATAACTTTGGAGATAGACCTAGGACATTAAAGTTAAAACTTTTTCAACCTATGTAACTATGCAAGTATGCAGAATGCACATTAGGAAAATGCTTGAAATGCAATTCCCTATAATATTATTTTACAAGTAATTTCCTCTTAATTTTCCGCTTTGTAAAGTGCTAGTTATAAGCCCAATCTATGGATCTAAAAAGTGCAAAACACTCCTGAAACACTTGTACGTATGTTCTATAATCTTTATTTCTTATGGTGCCTAAGGGAAGCCGTAATGATAAGACTCCTGCTTGGTAACAAGTGCAGTTATTTGCCTCCATAATGAAAGTGAATTACCAATGATGAAAGGGTTAATACTTGGACCCTGCATTAGTAATAGCTAGTGTTGAGCGATACCTTCCGATATCGGGAAATATCGGATCGGATTGGATCGGACCGATACCGAAAAAGTATCGAATATCGCCGATTCCGATACCGGAAACCAATGCAAGTCAATGGGACAGAAATATCGGAATGAAAATAAACCCTTTCTTTCCTTGTAGGTTAATTCTACATGAAGGAAAACAACTAAGAATAATGTATAATGTATTGGGGGAGGTGGGGGAGATAATAAAGGCATAGAGGTTTAGCCCAATCAAATGGAATAGCAGGAATTAATATTTTTTTTAAGACGTTCTGAGTTACGGAAATATTGACTATGTTAAGTATTTTTATATTTTGTCAGATATTTATGTTTCACTACTTCCATGCTCTTCACCTTTTTTTTTACTTCTCCCACACTTTCTCCTTCATCATCCTCAGCATCTTTTTCATCCTCTTCTTCTTCACCTTCTTCATCTTCTTCTTCTTCACCTTCTTCGTATTATTCTTTTTTTTACATTCTTCATATTCTACTTCTTCATCTTCTTCATATTCTTCTTCTTCATCATATTCTTATTTGTGGCAGGCATTCCTGTAGTTGTTATCTATAAAAGGTTGGACATTACACCTTTCGTTCTGCCCGTCACAAAAGATTTACAACAGGATTTGTCCGCGTTCAGTTTGGCCTACAGCAGCAGGTCTTTTCCAGGGGCACCACGAGGAGGAACGGACTCACCCCCATACACTGCTTAGTCATCTTCTGCTTATAATTTAGATATTATCTTTTGCTCTGATTTTTAGTCTTATGCTTAATGTTCTTCCGCTTTTTGTTCTGCAGCTTCTTGTATTTCTGCTTCTTGGTTTTCTGTCTCTTGTTCTTCTGTATTTTGGTGCTTGTCTTCTCTTCTTTGTCCTCTTGGTCAACTTCTTCAGGGTCATCTTCTTGGTCTTCTTCGGGGTGGTCTTCAGGGTCGTCGTCTTCGGGGGTCGTCGTCTTCGGGGTCCTCGTCTTCTTCGGGTTGGTCTTCTGGGTCCTCGTCTTCGGGGTCCTCGTCTTCTTCGGGGTGGTCTTCAGGGTCCTCGTCTTCTTCGGGGTGGTCTTCAGGGTCCTCGTCTTCTTCGGGGTGGTCTTCAGGGTCCTCGTCTTCTTCGGGGTGGTCTTCAGGGTCTTCGTCTTCAGGGTCGTTGTCTTCGGGGTCCTCGTCTTCTTAGGGTTGGTCTTCAGGGTCCTCGTCTTCAGGGTCCTCGTCAGGGAGATCCAGAGTGATTACCAAGAACCATTTCAAAAAGCTTGAACTTGGAAATGTAGCAGAAGGTACAAGAAAGCTGAGGAACTACCGAGAACCAGCTGACGGTACTGGAACCCGGATGGGTAGCAGAAGGTACAAGAGCCAATGGAACTGCCGAAGACCAACTGACGGTACTGGAACTCGGTTACTAAGCAGGAGGTACCTGTGCCAGAAAGCACTACCAAGGACCAGCAGACGTTGGTGGAACTTGGATACCGAGAAGGAGGCACCTAATCCAAAGGCACTGCCGAGAACCAGCTGACGGTACTGGAACCCGGATGGGTAGCAGAAGGTACCCATGTAAAAAAAAGTTCAAGGCCGCGAGCCGGCCGCAGTTACCAAAACCCACAGTCCTACAGGGGGTGCTTGTCTTATTGGCACTATGGAACCAGCCTTCATTGCCTGATCCCGCAGCCCACATAGGAGTCACCTAAACTGCAGGCACCATAGAGTCGGCTAACCCGACCGCAACACGACAGGACAACGCATTGGAGGCAAAGTGACGTTGACACTACCCGGAAATAGCTGGCGTGCTGGAACCAGGCTGGGCAGGAGGGAGTACCCGTGCCAAAGTCACTGCTGAGAACCAGCTGACGGTACTGGAACCCGGATGGGTAGTAGAAGGTACAAGAGCAAATGGAACTACCGAGGACCAGCTGACGGTACTGGAACCCGGATGGGTAGCAGAAGGTACAAGAGCCAATGGAACTGCCGAAGACCAGCTGACGGTACTGGAACTCGGTTACTAAGCAGGAGGTACCTGTGCCAGAAAGCACTACCAAGGACCAGCAGACGTTGGTGGAACTTGGATACCGAGAAGGAGGCACCTAATCCAAAGGCACTGCCGAGAACCAGCTGACGGTACTGGAACCCGGATGGGTAGCAGAAGGTACCCATGTAAAAAAAAGTTCAAGGCCGTGAGCCGGCCGCAGTTACCAAAACCCACAGTCCTACAGGGGGTGCTTGTCCTATAGGCACTATGGAACCAGCCTTCATTGCCAGATCCCGCAGCCCACATAGGAGTCACCTAAACTGCAGGCACCATAGAGTCGGCTAACCCGACCGCAACACGACAGGACAACGCATTGGAGGCAAAGTGACGTTGACACTACCCGGAAACAGCTGGCGTGCTGGAACCAGGCTGGGCAGGAGGGAGTACCCGTGCCAAAGACACTGCCGAGAACCAGCTGACGGTACTGGAACCCGGATGGGTAGTAGAAGGAACAAGAGCCAATGGAACTGCCGAAGACCAGCTGACGGTACTGGAACTCGGTTACTAAGCAGGAGGTACCTGTGCCAGAAAGCACTACCAAGGACCAGCAGACGTTGGTGGAACTTGGATACCGAGAATGAGGCACCTAATCCAAAGGCACTGCCGAGAACCAGCTGACGGTACTGGAACCCGGATGGGTAGCAGAATGTACCCATGTAAAAAAAAGTTCAAGGCCGCGAGCCGGCTGCAGTTACCAAAACCCACAGTCCTACAGGGGGTGCTTGTCCTATTGGCACTATGGAACCAGCCTTCATTGCCTGATCCCGCAGCCCACATAGGAGTCACCTAAACTGCAGGCACCATAGATTCGGCTAACCCGACTGCAACACGACAGGACAACGCATTGGAGGCAAAGTGACGTTGACACTACCCGGAAACAGCTGGCGTGCTGGAACCAGGCTGGGCAGGAGGGAGTACCCGTGCCAAAGTCACTGCCGAGAACCAGCTGACGGTACTGGAACCCGGATGGGTAGTAGAAGGTACAAGAGCAAATGGAACTACCGAGGACCAGCTGACGGTACTGGAACCCGGATGGGTAGCAGAAGGTACAAGAGCCAATGGAACTGCCGAAGACCAGCTGACGGTACTGGAACTCGGTTACTAAGCAGGAGGTACCTGTGCCAGAAAGCACTACGAAGGACCAGCAGACATTGGTGGAACTTGGATACCGAGAAGGAGGCACCTAATCCAAAGGCACTGCCGAGAACCAGCTGACGGTACTGGAACCCGGATGGGTAGCAGAAGGTACCCATGTAAAAAAAAGTTCAAGGCCGCGAGCCGGCCGCAGTTACCAAAACCCACAGTCCTACAGGGGGTGCTTGTCCTATTGGCACTATGGAACCAGCCTTCATTGCCTGATCCCGCAGCCCACATAGGAGTCACCTAAATTGCAGGCACCATAGAGTCGGCTAACCCGACCGCAACACGACAGGACAACGCATTGGAGGCAAAGTGACGTTGACACTACCCGGAAACAGCTGGCGTGCTGGAACCAGGCTGGGCAGGAGGGAGTACCCGTGCCAAAGTCACTGCCGAGAACCAGCTGACGGTACTGGAACCCGGATGAGTAGTAGAAGGTACAAGAGCAAATGGAACAACCGAGGACCAGCTGACGGTACTGGAACCCGGATGGGTAGCAGAAGGTACAAGAGCCAATGGAACTGCCGAAGACCAGCTGACGGTACTGGAACTCGGTTACTAAGCAGGAGGTACCTGTGCCAGAAAGCACTACCAAGAACCAGCAGACGTTGGTGGAACTTGGATACCGAGAAGGAGGCACCTAATCCAAAGGCACTGCCGAGAACCAGCTGACGGTACTGGAACCCGGATGGGTAGTAGAAGGTACAAGAGCAAATGGAACTACCGAGAACCAGCTGGCGGTGCTGGAACCCAGGGTAAATACTAAAAACAGAGTGGAGCCAGAGGTGTAATTGGAGCAACTTTTAAATCAGTAGTACAGTGGATGTGGACAAAGCAGGAGAATTTGCCGGACACACAGCAGGGGAACAGCTGACGTTACTGAACCCCAATAACACTGGAGCAAGCGTTGACTGTGCAGACGGCACTTCTGAGCAGCAACTAGCGGTATTGGAGCCCAGGGTAAATACTAAAAACAGAGGAGCCAGAGGTGTATTTGGAGGAGGTTTTAAATCAGTAGTACAGTGGATGTGGACAAAGCAGGAGAAATTGCCGTCGGCACAGCAGGGGAACAGCTGACGTTACTGAACCCCAATAACACGGCAGCAAGTGTTGACTGTGCAGACGGCACATCCAAGCGCCAACTGGCGGTGTTGGAGCTCAGGGATAATACTGAAAACAGAGGAGCCAGAGGTGTAATTGGAGCAACTTTAAAATCTGTAGTAGTGAGAATGTGGACAGAGCAGGAGAAATTGCCATCCGCACAGCAGGGGAACAGCTGACGTTACCGAACCCCAATAACATGGCAGCAAGTGTTGACTGTGCAGACGGCACTTCCGAGCGCCAACTGGCGGTGTTGGAGCTCAGGGATAATACTGAAAACAGAGGAGCCAGAGGTGTATTTGGAGGAGGTTTTAAATCAGTAGTACAGTGGATGTGGACAGAGCAGGAGAAATTGCCGTCCGCACAGCAGGGGAACAGCTGACGTTACTGAACCCCAATAACACGGCAGCAAGTGTTGACTGTGCAGACGGCACTTCCGAGCGCCAACTGGCGGTGTTGGAGCTCAGGGATAATACTGAAAACAGAGGAGCCAGAGGTGTAATTGGAGCAACTTTAAAATCTGTATTAGTGAGAATGTGGACAGAGCAGGAGAAATTGCCGTCCGCACAGCAGGGGAACAGCTGACGTTACTGAACCCCAATAACATGGCAGCAAGTGTTGACTGTGCAGACGGCACTTCCGAGCGCCAACTGGCGGTGTTGGAGCTCAGGGATAATACTGAAAACAGAGGAGCCAGAGGTGTATTTGGAGGAGGTTTTAAATCAGTAGTACAGTGGATGTGGACAGAGCAGGAGAAAGTGCCGTCCGCACAGCAGGGGAACAGCTGACGTTACTGAACCCCAATAACACGGCAGCAAGTGTTGACTGTGCAGACGGCACTTCCGAGCGCCAACTGGCGGTGTTGGAGCTCAGGGATAATACTGAAAACAGAGGAGCCAGAGGTGTAATTGGAGCAACTTTAAAATCAGTAGTAGTGAGAATGTGGACCGAGCAGGAGAAATTGCCGTCCGCACAGCAGGGGAACAGCTGACGTTACTGAACCCCAATAACACGGCAGCAAGTGTTGACTGTGCAGACGGCACTTCCGAGCACCAACTGGCGGTGTTGGAGCTCACGGATAATACTGAAAACAGAGGAGCCAGAGGTGTAATTGGAGCAATTTTAAAATCTGTAGTAGTGAGAATGTGGACAGAGCAGGAGAAATTGCCGTCCGCACAGCAGGGGAACAGCTGACGTTACTGAACCCCAATAACACGGCAGCAAGTGTTGACTGTGCAGACGGCACTTCCGAGCACCAACTGGCGGTGTTGGAGCTCAGGGATAATACTGAAAACAGAGGAGCCAGAGGTGTAATTGGAGCAACTTTAAAATCTGTAGTAGTGAGAATGTGGACAGAGCAGGAGAAATTGCCGTCCGCACAGCAGGGGAACAGCTGACGTTACTGAACCCCAATAACATGGCAGCAAGTGTTGACTGTGCAGACGGCACTTCCGAGCGCCAACTGGCGGTGTTGGAGCTCAGGGATTACAGTTCGGGTGGTAGAAACATGAACAGAACAGGAGACCTGGATACTTTTGCCAACAATTATTTATTCTGGAAGAGGACTGGCAAATTCATGAGAGATCCAGGCCTTGTTCATTTTGAGAAAAGTAAGCCGGTCAACGTTATCGGAGGATAGTCGCATCCGACGGTCTGTTAGTACACCACCTGCGGCACTAAAGACGCGTTCCGATAATACACTAGCAGCAGGGCAAGCTAGCACCTCCAATGCATACTGACTTAGCTCTGGCCATGTATCTAGCTTACAGACCCAAAACTTGAAGGGAGAAGAGCCGTCTGGGAGTACACTAAGAGGGCAAGACATGTAGTCTGTCACCATCTGACGGAAACGTTGCCTCCTGCTGACTGGAGCCGTCTGTGATGGTGTAGACATTTGTGGCGGCGGGGACACAAAACTTTGCCACATTTCGGCCATACTGGTCTTGCCTTGTGCTGAGGCGCTGCTTCTGCTCCCTCTTTGTGCAGAGCTTCCTCCACTGCCTCGACGCACTGAGCTGCTTTGTAAAGCACTAGCAGCACTGCTCTCGGTTGGAATGGAGAACATGATGGAATGCACCAGTGCGTCTTGGTACTCCCGCATTTTACGCTCCCGGTTCAACGGTGTTATGAGGCTTTGTAAGTTGTCCCGGTAGCGAGGATCTAGGAGGGTGGACACCCAATAATCAGCCGTGTTGAGAATGTGGGCGATGCGGCGGTCGTTTCTCAGGCACTGCAGCATGAAATCAACCATGTGCTGCAGACTGCCAACTGGCCAAGAAACGCTGTCCCCTGCTTGAGGCGTGATCTCTGCCTGCTCTGCATCACCCCACCCTCGCTCTAGATACTGACTACTAGAGCATTGTGTACCTCCCTCCTCTGGACAGATGTCTTCCTCATCCATTGACTCCTCCTCATCCTCCTCACAAAGTGTCCCCTGCCTAGGCCTTTGTGAGGAACCACGTTGCGCAGACTGTAGAGAAGCAGATGGCATTTGTGACTCCTCATCCTCCACCTCTTCCAAAACCTCGTCCCTTAGTGCTTGCAGTGTTTTTTCAAGCAGGCAGATAAGGGGGATAGTCATACTGACTAGTGCATCATCTGCACTCGCCATCCGCGTGGAATAATCGAAGGCACGCAAAACGTGGCAAATGTCCTTCATAGAGGCCCACTCAGTGGTGGTGAAGTGTGAACGGCGTGCACTGCGACTTCTTTGCGCCTGCTGCAGCTGGTACTCCATTACTGCTGCCTGCTGCTCACACAACCTCTCCAACATATGTAACGTTGAATTCCACCTGGTGGGTAGGTCACATATGATGCGATGTTCCGGAAGACGTAATCGGCGCTGCAGAGCTGCAATGCGTGATCTTGCATTGCTGGAACGCCGCAAGTGAGCGCACTCTATGCGGACCTTGTGAAGCAGTGCATCAAGATCCGGATAGTCCCTCAAAAAACTCTGCACGACCAAGTTGAGCACATGTGCCAGACATGGGATGTGTGTGAGGTTGCCTAGGCCCAGAGCTGCCACCAGATTTCGGCCATTGTCACACACTACCATGCCTGGCTGGAGATTCGCTGGCACAAACCACACGTCGCTCTGCTGCTTGATGGCATTCCAGAGCTCCTGCGCTGTGTGGCTTCGATTCCCCAAAGAAATTAATTTTAATACGGCCTGTTGACGTTTGGCCACGGCTGTGCTCATATTGGTCACCATAACAGGTAACCGTTCACGGGTCGATGTGGAGGTAGACCGTGACGGCTCCTGCAGCGCTGATTCAGAGGAACTGGAGTATGAGGAGGAGTCAATGTGTACAGACTGGATTCCTGCAATCCTTGGAGTTGGCAGAACACGTACAGCGCCACTCTCAAGATCTGTACCCGGCTCCACAACATTTACCCAATGGGCAGTGAGGGAAAGGTATCGTCCCTGTCCATGCTTACTGGTCCACGCATCGGTGGTCAGGTGGACCTTGCTACTGACGGCGTTTTGTAGCGCATGTTTAATTTTTCCCTCCACATGATGTTGCAGGGCAGGGACGGCTTGCCTGCTGAAATAAAATCGGCTGGGCACGTTGTATTGTGGGACTGCCAATGCCATAAAGTTACGGAATGTGTCAGTCTCCACCAGCCTGAATGATAGCATTTCAAGGGCCAGTAGTTTAGCAATGCCAGCATTCAGAGCCTGTGCTCGGGGGTGGTTTGCCGAGTATGGGCGCCTTTTCTCCCATGCCTGTGCTAACGATGGCTGTAGACTGGCCTGGGAGTGTGAGGATGACTGGGAAAGTGGTGCTGTGGGTGGAATTACACTGTGTCTCTGTACAACAGTGCCAGAGATTCTTCCATGGCGATTCTGTGAGGAAGCCGAACCAGCTGTGTGTGAGCTGGAGGAAGAGGCTACAACACGAGCTGAAGAGGAGATAGGTGGCGCTGTAGGTTGGCCTAGGTCTTCAGTGTGTTTTTGTAACTCCACCACGTGCTTGGTCCGCACATGTTTCCACATATTTGTGGTATTGAGGTTGCTGACACTTTTCCCTCTTTTCACCTTCTGATTACACAGCTTGCATTTGACAAAGCAAATGTCATCTGCAACTGTGTCAAAAAAGGACCAGGCACTGCAAGTCTTGGGAGCGCCCGCTTTGGATTTTGGAAGAGCCATGCTCCTAATGGGTGCCGAAGTGGAGGCTACAGGCAACCAAGTCTGCCCCCTCCCTCTCCCTCCTTTTTGGGCTGTTCGGGGAATCTCTTCCTCAGAGCTGCTCCCACCACCTTCCTGTCCCTCACGCCATGATGGGTCAAGGACCTCATCATCTACACCACCCTCTTCAAACAACTGCTTCTCCTGGGTAGTCTCGACAGCACAGTACGCACCAGAAAGTGGCACCTGAGTCACATCATCAGATGCGTACTGAGGTGTGCTGCTGACCATAGGCACTGGCCCACCCGCTTCTTCAGATTCAGAGAGACAAAACGGTTGCGCATCACTGCATACTACCTCTTCTTCAAATTCTCGAATTCTACTTGGCTGGCCCCCTCTTTCCAAGCCAAGAGATTCAGAGAACAGAAGTAGAGATGGCTCCTGTCCAGGGCTCTCTGACTGCCTGGGCAATTTGGCAGGTGGTGAAGAGACAGATGGGTGCTCTTCAGTGCTCAGGACCTGAGAGGATCTGGAACTAATTGAAGTCGATGCGTTAGCTGCCATCCATCCGACAACGGCTTCAATTTGGTCCTCCCGCAGCAGTGGGGTACGGCTAGCTCCTACAAAGCTGCGCATAAAGGACTGTTCCCTGGTAAAACTGGGGGATGCTGAGTCACTGGTGCCCGCAGCAGGCACAGAATCCCCACGTCCTCTCCCTGCAGGCACAGAATCCTCATGTCCTCTCCCTGCAGAAACTCCACGCCCACGCCCACATGCCTTACTCCCTGCCTTCTTCATCTTGGTAGACTGATAAAGATAGGCAGAAAAGTACTAAGGGCTTAGTGTGCTTATTCCTGAACAGCTGCTAACAGGTATAAGAAACACTAATTTTATAAAGTGTGGACTAGACTTTAATACGAGCTAATGTGGCCTACACAACTGTAAAGTGGAGTGTTTGGTGAACTTTATTTAGGTTTTTTTGTCACAAAAAGACACTGGATGTGCCTAAAGATGTAATAACGATAGTATCACAAACTTTTGTAGCTATTACAATGTAGGAAGGTAACCTACAATGCAATAGATGAGGCTGCAAAAAATAGGCTAATACTAATCTGGCTGGGGCTGCAGGGCCCAATGCTGCAGAAAGGCTCCTCTAACTACTCCTATATAGTGTGTTTGGAACCAATTTAGCTGAATACGGATGGAACCACCACACTAATAGGAGAAATCAGGAAAAATTATGAATTGGCAAAAAAGGACAATGTATGAGGCAGTGACACACACTGAGTGCACTACAACCAGACGTGGCTGAAGCACACACTACAGCGTGAGCTGCACTCACACACCAGACCTTGCAGACAGCGGTGAACAGTACAGATGCAGAGCACTGTGCACTAGCGCTGCAAGACCAAAAAAATTTCTCTATCTACTCCTATATAGTGTGTTTGGAACAAATTTAGCTGAATACGGATGGAACCACCACACTAATAGGAGATATCAGGAAAAATTATGAATTGGCAAAAAAGGACAATGTATGAGGCAGTGACACACACTGAGTGCACTATAACCAGACGTGGCTGAAGCACACACTACAGGGTGAGCTGCACTCATACACAGAGACCTTGCAGAAAGCGGTGAACAGCACAGAGAACTGTGCACTAGCACTGCAAGGCACAGCGATTTATAAAGTAGCTTGGGTAAAGCAGAATAGACCAAATAGGTAGCTAAAACTGTCCCTCAGAACAACAGCGTCCTATCCCTAACTGAATTCACAGCAGAGTGAGCTCAAAATGGCGGCGGCGGCTTTTATAGTGCATCATGACATCATTTCAGCAGCCAATCACAGCCATGCCATTAGTTAAGATGCCTACATGCCTAACAGGATGTGCCCACACTTCTTAGGATCCTCATTGGCTGAATAAAATGAAAATGGCTCATTGCATTATGGGAACTTCCGATTCCGGTATACGATATTGCAAAAGTATCGGAATTAAGTATCGGAATTCCGATACCGCGAATATCGGCCGATACCCGATATTTCAGTATCAGAATGCTCAACACTAGTAATAGCCCTTGTAGTAACCATGACAACTATTGTGAGGGCATAAACAAGTGTCATAAAGAAGATTCCATAAAAGAATGCCGCGCTGCCATGATCAGCGCCATTACTGATGATGCGCCTGAGGACCTTGAGCTTGACCACCCCACGTAATGTGCCAATGTTGGTGTAATTTGGAGGTTCTAGCAGGGAAAGGGGTTGTCTTCTTAGACACCCCGGGGGGAAGGGAAGGTAACAGAGGGGGGGTCCCCAAAACAGGATCCCCTTCTGTTACTATGTACAAATAGCTGCTCTTCTTTGGGAGTTCATGGATGGATCCTTGACTTTAATGGGTGATAAATTGGGAGGGGGAGGGGATACTCATCCTATTAGGGGTTATCCATAATGAGCAACCCCTGTAACCAAGTACCCAACATCTTGAGAGACGGAGCTGGATCTGTTAGGGAGAAGTGGTAGATCCACCTGGAAAATCAGATCAACTAAATTCGTTCCAGCAATAAATGTGGTGACAGATATCGCAGCCAGATCTCTCCCACATCCAGTTTATCACATTAATAGTCTATATTTGTTATGTCGTTCTCTGTAAATATGTAGAAATTCTAAAACTCCGTCATATATCGGCACTAACTCTCTAAGCCCAAGGGAAGGGCAGCCCTCCAGCCATGGTTCCCTAGAGGTTTCCTCCACAGGGGGTTTTCCTCTCCTGAGCGCTGGAGGGTGACTCTTCGTGAGTCGAGGGTTGTGCCATTTTCGGTGTCATGTAAATTTAAATAAAGTTGAGAACGTTTGACACCTAATTGCAATGATTTGTGTATTTATTTTGTATGTGTCTGATTTATTTTGTTTGGGAGTCGGGGTCCATCACACATCACTGAGTCATACGTCTGGACATCTGCCGCCAGAAGTTTTGATCCAGGGGTTGCCCCTGCTCTGGGGAGTTTGATGGAGCAGAGAAGACAAGAATTACAGAACTCATCCTCAGAATAAGGACTTCTATTACAGTACTACAAGCAGCTTCCTCGCCTCATTCACACAGTGAGTATTTTGGGCACTAATTTACATCAGTATTTGTAAGCTGAAAACCAGAGGGGAACAAACACAGTGAAAAATAGTAACTGAAACACTTTCACCTCTTCTGTTTTGGATCCACTCTTGGCGTCTGCTAACAAATACTGATGCAAAATATCGCCATGGAAGTTCCCTAAATTCTTACTGACTGATTTGACTGTTTGAGTAGCAGTCAAGCAACAGAGGTTGCAAGCGTTAAAGGAGTTTTCTGGTATCAAAAACCCCTGTCCCCCTTGCCATTTTTCTTTATCCTGAACCTGTGCTTCCGGCCCTGATCTCAGACTGTCTGACCTAGTCCTTGTCTTCGCTCTCCTGAGTCTGGTACCCTGGTACCTCCGGAATGCTGCTGCAGTCCCGGGAACTGCACTGAAATGGTACCTGGTGTCTACCGGCGGCCCAGTCTATCCTCACCACCAGAGGTTCTAGTGGAGACCCAGTAGACACCTAGTCACAACCCTCCCGTGGGGCAGTGGGTCCATATCCACCAGGGTTACACCCACATAGCAAATGTGGTACCCATATTCAAGAAGGGGATAACATCTGAGCCTGGAATTTATAGGTCGGTCAGTTTAACTTGTACTGTGGGCAACAACTTTGAGGGTTTTCTAAGAGATACTAACCTGGAGCACCTCAATAAGAATAACCTAAACATATGATTATGAGGGATCTGTCCTGCAAGCTAATCTGAAAAGATTCTATGGGGAGGTAAGTTCAGGTTGGACCAGGGAAACTGTCACACTGTCACAGAATACTGGAGGTAGGGGGCCTAAGCTGACCCTAAGCTGGGGCCCTGACTAATCCCTCAACCTGGAGGTACTGTTAAAGGTACAGAGGTCCAGGCCGCCAGCGTAACCCCTACCTCCTGAGGATCCCTGCACCTCAGTAATCTAGTCCTGAGAAGGACCCCGATCACAACAATTGGGAACCAGAAATAATATGCCCACACACAGTATTTAGACGAACGAGACAGTACAAGGGAAAAACCAAAACCACCTTGCATACAACTTCTACACAACTACAACAGAGGGAACACCAACGGGAAAGGAGATAAATGATAAAGCGAGGAAAGGGAAAATACACTTCCAAATACACTTATCTCAGCAACTCCAAACACCACGATCCGCTCTGTAAGTCTGAATGAAAAGCTTTCACCGACACCTCCCAAACAGACCTGCAGGAATATGAAGGAGTCTCACTAAAGAAGCATTGATTGCAGCTGGGCGAGGCTGGACCTCAGCTAGCCCAGAGAGAGAGAGAATTAACTCCTTCACTGCCGAAAAAACACAAAGCACCAACAAGTCAGCTGCGAGAAGTCAGGCTGTGTACTCGTGACGATCTTCGTGGCAACACACCCGTGACAGTACCCCCCCTTCTACGAGGGGCCTCCGGACCCTCAGGGCCAGGTTTATTCGGGTGAGTCGTGTGGAAGGCCCGAACTAATCGGTCTGCGTTAATATCCGACGCAGGAACCCACATCCTCTCCTCAGGACCATACCCCTTCCAATGAACCAAGTACTGAAGGGACCGGCGATTAAAGCGTGAATCAATGACCCTCGATACCTGGAACTCCAAGTTACCATTGACAACCACAGGAGGGGGAGGTAAAGGTGATGGTACCACCGGCGCCACATACCTCTTAAGCAATGATCTGTGAAACACGTTGTGAATTTTAAACGTAGGGGGGAGGTCAAGACGGAATGCCACCGGATTAATAACAGAACTGATTCTGTACGGCCCGATGAACCTGGGACCCAGTTTCCAGGAGGGAACCTTAAGTTTAATATTCCTGGTAGACAACCATACCTGATCGTTCACACTTAGGTCCAGACCAGACACTCTCCTCCTCCTATCAGCCATACGTTTGTATCGGTTCCCCATAGTATTCAGATTCTTCAGCACCCCTCTCCATACTGAAGCGAGAGATGAGGAAAATCGTTCCTCCTCCGGAACCCCCGAAGAGCCCCCCCTACTGAAAGTACAAAACTGGGGGTGAAAACCATATGCCCCAAAAAACGGGGACTTACCAGTGGACTCGCTCCGCCTATTATTGAGAGCAAACTCTGCCAGAGGTAGGAAAGAAGCCCAGTCCTCCTGGTTCTCTGACACAAAACACCGAAGATATGTCTCCAAGCTCTGGTTCATACGTTCCGTCTGACCATTGGTCTGAGGATGAAAAGCCGACGAGAATGACAAATGCATCCCCCGCCGTGCACAAAACGCCTTCCAGAACTTGGACACAAACTGAGACCCCCGATCAGACACCACCTCGGAGGGTACCCCGTGAAGCCTCACAATCTCCCCAATGAACACCTGCGCAAGAGTTTTAGCATTAGGGAGAGCCGGAAGAGCGATAAAATGTGCCATCTTGCTGAACCTGTCCACTACAACGAGTATGACCGTTTTACCCGAAGACGGAGGGAGGTCCGTAATAAAGTCCATAGACAGATGAGTCCAAGGACGCTCCGGGATCTTCAAAGGTAAAAGGGCCCCAGACGGACGGGTATGTGAGGTCTTAGAGCGCGCACAAACCCCACAGGACGCGACAAAAGTTACCACCTCTTTATGTAAGTTAGGCCACCAAAACCGACGCGAGAGGAGATCCACAGTTGCTTTACTCCCCGGGTGTCCTGCAAAAACTGAGTTATGGTGTGCCTCGATCACCTTTTGTCGCAACTGATCTGGAACGAACAGTCTCCCCGGAAGTCCAACAGGGGCATCCCCCTGAGCCTCCAATATCTCCTCCTCCAGCTCAGAGCATACTGCCGAAACCACCACCCCCTCCTGAAGAATAGGAATCGGGTCGTCCGTATTCCCGGCCCCAGGGAAACTACGAGATAAGGCATCCGCCTTTACATTTTTAGACCCAGGACGATAAGTAACGACGAAATTAAACCTGGTAAAAAACAATGACCACCTAGCTTGTCTGGGATTCAGACGTTTAGCGGACTCCAGATATAGCAGGTTCTTGTGATCGGTGATGACGGTGACCGGATGAACTGCCCCCTCCAAAAAATGGCGCCACTCCTCAAAAGCTAACTTAATGGCCAAGAGTTCCCTATTGCCGACATCGTAATTCCTCTCAGCGGACGACAATTTTTTAGAGAAAAAGGCGCACGGATGCCACTTACCAGGGGACGAACCCTGTGACAATACTGCTCCCACCCCTACCTCGGAAGCGTCTACCTCTACAAAGAATGGCTGAGACGCATCAGGTTGAATGAGTATGGGTGCCGAGGCAAAACATTTTTTCAAGGAGGAGAATGCTTGACAAGCCTTGTCAGACCACCTAGAAAAATCCGTCCCCTTTTTAGTCATGTCTGTGAGAGGCTTAACCATGGACGAGAAATTACGAATGAACTTCCGGTAATAGTTAGCAAACCCCAGGAAACGTTGTAGTGCCTTAAGATTCTCCGGCCGATCCCACTCAAGAACTGCCCGCACTTTCCCAGGGTCCATACGAAAACCGGACGCTGAAACCAGGAAGCCTAAAAACTGGAGTTCCTGTACGGCGAACACACACTTTTCCCACTTGGCATACAGTTTATTATCCCGCAAGATCTGTAACACCTGTCTAACGTGCTCCTGATGAGACACCAGATCCGGGGAGTAAATTAAGATATCATCCAGATATATGACAACAAACTGTCCCACCAGGTGGCGAAAAATATCATTAACAAAGTGTTGAAACACCGCCGGGGCATTAGTCAGACCGAATGGCATGACAAGGTTCTCATAATGCCCCTCCGGAGTGTTAAAAGCCGTCTTCCACTCATCCCCCTCCTTCATCCTAATCAGATTGTACGCCCCCCTGAGATCCAACTTAGAGAACCATTTGGCGCCCACGATCTGATTAAAGAGATCGGGAATAAGTGGGAGCGGATATGGATCTCGGACCGTAATCCGATTAAGTTCACGGAAATCCAGGCAAGGGCGTAGGCCTCCATCTTTCTTCTTAACAAAGAAGAACCCCGCGGCCACCGGTGAAGATGAAGGTCTAATATGCCCCTTAGCCAGACTTTCAGAAATATAATCCTTCATGGCCTGCCTCTCAGGACCAGAAAGGTTATACAACCTAGCTTTAGGTAACTTGGCCTCAGGGAGCAGTTTTACAGAACAGTCATACTCGCGATGAGGAGGTAGTTCCTGACACCCATTCTCCGAGAATACATCCTCAAAGTCCGCCAGAAATGGAGGTAAGACCCAAGGAGTAACCGCACCGATGACCGTGTTCATGCAGTTTTTATTACAGAATTTACTCCATTGGCTTATCTCTCTGGTTTGCCAATTAATAACCGGGTTATGCTTAGCTAACCAAGGAAGGCCCAACACTATAGGAGTGGGAAGACCCTCCAACACGTAGCAAGACAACAGTTCTTTATGTATTGCCCCCACTTGAAGTTTTACGCCATGCACAGCTTGCAAAAAACTTCCCTGACCGAGAGGCCTGGCATCGATCGAGAATATGGGGATGGGTTTAGCCAACTCACTCAATCGCATACCTTGAACCCGGGCAAACCGAGCATCAACCAGATTAGCCCCGGCCCCACTATCCAGAAGAACAGATATCCTCTCAGTTCTCGCACCCACCACCACCTCCGCCGGTACGAGAAACTGAGACGAACCTAGGGACGAAATACCTACTCCCAGATTGCCGTCCACCACACAACCTGGGATCAACAGTTTTTTCGACGACTCTTTACTCTGCAAGGGACGGGATGGACACCCCCCAATAAAATGTCCCTTTTTCCCGCAGAGGAAACACCTTCCTGTCTTATGGCGCTCCACCGGTCCCCTTCCCCGAAATGATGTCCCTCCTAATTGCATAGGCTCCTCCGGACTGACCAGGGGAACCACCATATGAGGGGACCTTGTAGGAGGTGGAGACATTACAGGGGGTAGAGTTATCCCGCACCTCTCCCGAAGCCGTCTGTCAACGCGAATGGCAAGGGCCATAGCGGCTTCCAGTGACGCGGGAGAGTCATACTGTGCCAACACATCCTGTAATTTGTCGGATAAACCATGACAAAACTGGCTCCTAAGAGCCGGGTCATTCCACTGGGTGTCCGTGGCCCACCTACGGAACTCCGAACAGAATTCCTCCGCCGGACGATCTCCCTGCTGAATCCTACGTAACTTAGACTCAGCAAGGGAGATCCGATCTGGGTCATCATATACGAGTCCCAGAGCAGCGAAAAACCTATCCACTGACTGGAGAACCGGGGAGCTTGGGGGAAGAGAGAACGCCCAAGATTGTGGGTCCCCTTGTAGGAGCGAGATGACAATTCCCACCCTTTGTTCTTCGCTGCCCGATAACCGAGGCCGCAGCCGAAAGTACAATTTGCATGCCTCCCGGAAAACAAAAAACTTGTCCCGCCCCCCAGTGAACCTGTCAGGGAGAGCTACTTTAGGTTCTGGTCCGGCTTGCTCCAGAGGATGCAAAACCTTGGACCTAACGTCCGCCAGCCCCATGGACAAACTCTGCAACTGCCGAGCTAGACCGGCTACTGGATCCATGGTAGCTGGAGAAAAACTAAGCTGGTCGGTGAAAATGTCACACTGTCACAGAATACTGGAGGTAGGGGGCCTAAGCTGACCCTAAGCTGGGGCCCTGACTAATCCCTCAACCTGGAGGTACTGTTAAAGGTACAGAGGTCCAGGCCGCCAGCGTAACCCCTACCTCCTGAGGATCCCTGCACCTCAGTAATCTAGTCCTGAGAAGGACCCCGATCACAACAATTGGGAACCAGAAATAATATGCCCACACACAGTATTTAGACGAACGAGACAGTACAAGGGAAAAACCAAAACCACCTTGCATACAACTTCTACACAACTACAACAGAGGGAACACCAACGGGAAAGGAGATAAATGATAAAGCGAGGAAAGGGAAAATACACTTCCAAATACACTTATCTCAGCAACTCCAAACACCACGATCCGCTCTGTAAGTCTGAATGAAAAGCTTTCACCGACACCTCCCAAACAGACCTGCAGGAATATGAAGGAGTCTCACTAAAGAAGCATTGATTGCAGCTGGGCGAGGCTGGACCTCAGCTAGCCCAGAGAGAGAGAGAATTAACTCCTTCACTGCCGAAAAAACACAAAGCACCAACAAGTCAGCTGCGAGAAGTCAGGCTGTGTACTCGTGACGATCTTCGTGGCAACACACCCGTGACAGAAACTTAGTGGATGTTGTCTATCTGGACTTTTCAAAGGCATTTGATACGGTGCCATACAACAGGTTGGTACATAAAAATGTTCAATATATTATATGGTAAACTTGCTCCACGAAAGAACAAGTCCTTGTGTGGTCGATGGAAAAATCAAGGAAAAGATCAGTGATGCGGTCGTTACCTCTTGACAGCTCCATTTCGTACTTGTTCTCTAGTCCCTCCATGGCCATGGTGATAAAAAATTCCATGAAAAGCTCATTATTCTAATAAAAAAAATACAAAGTAAGGAGCTGACACAAAGGAGAGCAGACAGCTCGTATGTCGGAATAAGCAATTGCAGTTACCGTAATTTTCTCAAAGAAGGTGCCATTAATCACTATGTCGTACGCCGAGCAGCCGCCTCTACCTGTAGGACAAAGTGCACCAGGACTTAGATACTTTGCGGTGCCGACTCAATCCATTGACCTTAGTAGGGCTGCTATGAATAAGTGGTATAAGTTCTTAAAGGGGAATCCAAGTAGTGGACAATCCCTCTAAGTCCCAAATCTAAACCAAAAAAGTTCAAAAGTCAACAACAAGATGTCAAACTTTATTCCGCAGACTGGAAGTGGACCTACCAGAACCTGTGGAGATGGCACCTTTGACCATTGAGGATTAGTAAGTTGTAATACTTGCTATTTTAACCCCTTTAAGGCTATCTCTGGACTATCCCTTTAAAAAGAGAAGCGCTGTATTAAAAAAAAACGTACTATTATCAACTTCAACGTGGGGCTCTCCAAGGCTCATGGGGACTCGATAGCCGGAGGGATCATCAGATTCCAGGATGCTGACTAACTCCTGCTCCGTCAGGTCCGGGGGCGCTGGGATCTGGTTCGACTTGCAGATGTTAATAAAGATTTTGGTAATTTTGGATGTGCGAGTTTTAATGCAGAAACCTAACAAAAAGTGAACAAAAACACAATAAAATCGGCAAAAGCCAAGCAGCATTTACATGTAATCAACTGCATAAGAAATTATGTGACCCCCCACGTTGGTTGCATCATGTGACCGTTGCAGTCAATAAGACCCCACTGCCCCACTGTGGTATCTGTCACATAATATGCACAAAGTAATCTGGATAATAATCAGAGGACGCCCATCTCACCCGGCTGGGGTCTGATCTCTCTGCTTTCTGGTAAGTTCGGTATTCTGCTCTGCATCTCCTGTTTGGCCTGAAATGAGGCAACAAGTGAGAATCAGTGAGCAACATGAACAGGATGGTTCTGCAAACTGATTTTTCCTGCACCAAAATAGTACAACTGTGAGGGGTCTAAAGCCAACAATACACATTAGGTAAATGTTGGAGACTGCCGCGCCCCCGGCGGCTGACGGAGGAGACATTCACCCGGTGATTGCTGGCCTCTCCAATTCATCTTTCGTACCTTCATCAGCATCTGTTCATACAGCGCTTCCTCCATGTTTGTGTTCATTTCTGCAGACAGCAGCGACTTGTCAGACGCCATTTTTTCGGTCAAAGACAGAAGCTCAGAGATCTTGTTTTATAAGAGAAAACCTGAAAAATTAAAATATGTATTAATCTTCTCCACAGACAACGACAAGGGGAGAGTGCGGGAGCCTGACAGCCGACGACATGAGGGGGTGCGGGAGCCTGACAGCCCTCGACACGAGGGGGTGCTGGAGCCTGGCAGCCCACGACAAGAGGGGGTGCGGGAGCCTGGCAGCCCACGACAAGAGGGGGTGCGGGAGCCTGACAGCCCACGACATGAGGGGGTGCGGGAGCCTGACAGCCCACGACACGAGGGGGTGCGGGAGCCTGACAGCCCACGACACGACGGGGGGCGGGAGCCTGACAGCCCTCGACGCGAGGGTGTGCGGGAGCCTGGCAGCCCACGACACGAGGGGGTGCGGGAGCCTGGCAGCCCACGACACGAGGGGATGCGGGAGCCTGGCAGCCCACGACACGAGGGGGTGCGGGAGCCTGACAGCCCTCGACACGAGGGGGTGCGGGAGCCTGACAGCCCACGACACGAGGGGGTGCGGGAGCCTGGCAGCCTACGACACGAGGGGATGCGGGAGCCTGGCAGCCCACGACACGAGGGGGTGCGGGAGCCTGGCAGCCCACGACACGAGGGGGTGCGGGAGCCTGGCAGCCCACGACACGAGGGGGTGCGGGAGCCTGACAGCCCACGACATGAAGGGGTGCGGGAGCCTGACAGCCCACGACACGAGGGGGTGCGAGACCCTGACAGCCCACGAAACGAGGGGTTGCGAGACCCTGACAGCCCACGAAACGAGGGGGTGCGGGAGCCTGACAGCCCACGACATGAAGGGGTGCGGGAGCCTGACAGCCCACGACATGAGGGGGTGCGAGACCCTGACAATATTGGGAGTGGGATTCTGCACACCTACAGCTAGCTACTTATTGTCCTGAATGTAGTAATCACCTTGGCACATTCCCATCTTCTTACCTGTAGTACAGACGCCAAACACCACTACTCTGACTGAAATCACCCAGCTACAGCGTCACCACGCCTCAGCAACAGGGGAGTGTCTAGATTGGAGTTGATTTCTTGAGGGGGAGGAGTGATTTCATGGAATCATGATGTCACCGGAAGGGGCGGGGCCTTCTCAGTCCAGTGGACACTATTCCACCTGCAGCTGCAGCAGTGCGCACATTGTGCCGGGACAGGAGGACTGGTGATGAGGAGCTCGTGTTCTGCGTTGTGCTGTGAGGACTGAGGCGGGGAGAACACAATATTAATTATAATAAATTTTTTTTAGGCTGTGTGCCCACTATGCGTTTTTTAAGCGTTTCCGCGGTGGCAATTCCGCTGCAGAAACGCTTAAAAACGCTTGATAGAAGGTCTGCCATGTTCCTCAATGATAATCCGCATGTGCTGTACACATGCTGTGTAAATTTCGGATTATCATTGCGGAAAAATCCGCTGCACTACCAATTATTTTGTGGAAGCACGGCGCTTTCGCCGCCATTGACTTGCATTAGAACACATGGAATCTGCATCACTGCATCTGTACATGCAGAATCCATGCGCTTCAATGTGCGGATGGTACCCGGGTTTGGAGAAGAGGAGACTATCCTCCGGACCCGGGTACCATAGAACCTGTAAAAAAAGAATAAAATAAAAAATAAATATTATACTTACCTTCTGATGGCCCCCGGTGTCTTTATCCGATGCGTCCTGGCTTGCCAGCAGCTCGCGATGGTCTGAAAAGGACCTGCCGTGATGTCATTTAGTCATGTGACGGGTCACGCGACCGCTGACGTCGGCAGGCCATCAGAAGGTAATTATATATTTATTTTTTAACATTCTTTTATGGTCACACTATATAAATCCATGCCGGTTGCATGTATTTATATAGTGTGACCAAGTTGTCAAGCACTTTCCAAGTGATGCTAAAATTGCTTGGAAAGCGCTTGTCAACCCGCATGCGGAAATGCAAGTGAAGAACGCTTCACATCAGCAAGTCCCAGGCAGGAAAAAAGCATGTACAATCCGCATGTACAATCCACATGTACAATCCACATGCGTTTTTTCTGCCAGGGAGATGCGGAAACGCTCAAAAAAAATCCGGAGCATTTCTGCATCGTGGGCACATAGCCTTACATTAATTGTATGACTCAATATTGAGCACACGTAACCATCTATACACAGCTGGAGGCCGCACGTAACCATCTATACACAGCAGGAGGTCGCACGTAGCCATCCATATACAGCGGGAGGCCGCACGTAGCCATCTATACACAGCGGGAGGCCGCACGTAGCCATCTATACACAGCGGGAGGCCGCACTAAGCCATCTATACACAGCGGGAGGCCGCACGTAGCCATCTATACACAGCGGGAGGCCGCACGTAGCCATCTATACACAGCAGGAGGCCGCACATAGCCATCTATACACAGCGGGAGGCCGCACGGCGCCATCTATACACAACGGGAGGCCACACGGCGCCACCTATACACAGCGGGAGGCCCACAGCGCCCCCCCCAGAGAGAGCAGGAGGCCACACTGCGCAATCTATACACAGCGGGAGGCCGCACAGCGCCCCCCCCACAGAGACAGCAGGAGGCCACACGGCGCCATATATACTGAGCAGGCGCCCCCGACCACAAAGACAGCAGGAGGCCGCACGGCGCCATCTATACTCAGCAGGAGGCCGCACGGCGTCACCTATACACAGCGGGAGGCCGCACGGCGCCACCTATACACAGCGGGAGGCCGCACGGCGCCACCTATACACAGCGGGAGGCAGCACGGCGCCACCTATACACAGCGGGAGGCCGCACGGCGCCACCTATACACAGCGGGAGGCACCACCTATACACAGCGGGAGGCCGCACGGCGCCACCCATGCACAGCGGGCGGCACCACCTATACACAGCAGGAGGCCGCACGGTGCCACCTATACACAGCGGAAGGCCCCACGGCGCAACCTATAAACAGCGGAAGGCCGCACGATGCCATCTATACACAGGGGGCCGCACAATGCCATCTATACACAGCGGGAGGCCGCACGGCGCCATCTATACACAGCGGGAGGCTGCATGGCGCCATATATACACAGCGGGAGGCAGCACGGCGCCCCCCCCCCGAGACAGCAGTAGGCCGCACGGCGCCATCTATATACAGCGGGAGGCCGCACGGCGCCCCCCCCCCAGAGACAGCAGGAGGACGCACGGCGCCATCTATACACAGCGGGAGGCCGCACGGCGCCCCCCCAGAGACAGCAGGAGGCCGCACGGCGCCATCTATACTCAGCAGGAGGCCGCACGCAGTCACGCACACACAAACATATACAGACATATACATACACGCATAAACACATTTGAAACACAAAAATACATATAAACAGACATCACACAATGACATCTGCCTGCACACACACACACATACATACATATACATACACACACACACATTCACCATCCCCCGACTCGGCTCCAGCTCTTTTCCGGTGCAGCACCGCAGGCCGGTTGCGCACTGCGTGATGTCACAGCTAGGAGACACGGCCGCGCACAGGGCCGTGTCTCCTAGCAGTGACGTGGCCGGGCCAGCACAGGGAAGTTAACTGGCCGAAGAAGAAGCAGCGGCTGTGTGCCGCTGCTGGGGGAGCGATCCTGGGCCCCCCCCACTGTCTGCCGGTATGTGCCGTGGCGCCGCACATATAATGAGGACAATCTGACCATAGACACCCCGGAGCCCCGGGCCCCCTGGAGGTTCGGGGCCCCGGGCGGTAGCCCAGATCGTCCTCATTATAATCCGCCTATGCTTATATACATGTAACACTCACTACCCCCTATTCCTGTGTATTGCTGTGATATATAACCTATACTCGTTATCCATCATTATAAATTAAGAAGATTTTCCACTTTATCCGATATATCCACACTCAATCAGTAGATTAGATGTCTGCTGAAGAGGCAATACACATGAACGTCTCCACATCATCCTCCCCGACTGTATCTATATGTGCCCCGTGACCCCCGATCATGTGTCTCCATCACGTGCTCGCAGCGTCACAGGTCACATGTCGCCGTAGTTGCCTCGTAGCGTTGGTGCGCGTTGTGTATCGCTCCACGCCTCCTCAGCACCCATTGGTTGGTGGAGACATACCTCCATCCTGATTGGCTATAGTTGGCCATTTAACTCTTAGCTCTTTCCAAATGATGCCACCCCCTGACGAAGACAAGAAGCCGAAACATACGTCGGGTGGACGCCATTTAGGAGTGGGATCTGCATCTGCTATAGCGTGAGTACAATGCACATGTGGTCACCTTTTTTAAAAACGCTTAAAGTGGATACAAATACATATCTGTCAACAGCACATATGCCCAAGTCAGTGCACTACTCTCTACAGGATTCACACCGACATCCAAATAATAAGGGACCAGCCCTTGTATATATACATATACAGATGCATCTCACTAAATTAGAATATCATCAAAAAGTTACTTTATTTCAGTTCTTCAATACAAAAAAGTGAAACTCGTATAGCCATAATCATCAGCATTAACAGAAATAAACAATAACTGTTTGCTTATATTCTAATTTAGTGAGAAACACCTGTATTTGTTCACATATGAGATATATAATTTATGTAGATTTATTCTTTGGAGGCACTTGCACTTTATGTAAAGTTTATGATAATTAAACAATGATATGTACAGATATATCTAACTAATGATATGTATATATATTTTTATATACTGGATTAATTTGTGGCTTGATTCTCTGTATTATCCCTTTGCTGTTCTAATCATGATCCATTCCCACTGGTGTTGTAATTCCTGTCTCGACGTCCCCTTTGCGTATAGTTAATTTCCCCCTTTTTTTGCATTTCCTCCTCTTCCACCTGGTTATCAATATAATAATTATGTGCATCACCCACATGCCTGGACTCTTCTGGTCGATGTCTCCTTTCTGCTATATACTAGAGTGGTATACTATGTGCACAGATACATGGAGTGCCATATACTTCTCAGGAGGTGCGCAGCGTCCACCTCCTCACCGCACAGGCCCACAAGCTCCTCTCCGGCAGGAAGAAGATGCATTCAGGCGGCTCCTACCACTGCAGCAGACGGCAGTGCACAAGTATACAGGGTGCAGTGTGGATGTGTCTGCACCACTGGGATGTGCCCGACCTGCATGTATATGACGCGCCCCCTGGGCCATATTCTTTAGGGGAATATCCGGAGCCGGATCAGATGGGAGTTGTAGTCTTCCGAGTGGCTATGACCCGGTCCGTGCCCAGGGTGTCAAACTCAGTTGTATGTGGCAGTCCTACAGATGTTATTAAGTTCTTAATTGTCGACTACGCCACCCGTTGTATTGCGGTCACTATGGCCGCCGCTGCAGCAGGGTCCGCTGAGGCTGATGGTGTTGGTGCAGCTTTTGGTGGTATAACCCCCAACGGGTGGGGTATAGCCTCAGGGGGTCAGGTGCAGAGGATGGGGGTTGTGGTGGTGCAGCATAGGTGTTAAATGAAGACAGAGTCGGGTTGTGCAGTTTAGGGTATTTACTCACTGCTGATGTTCCGGTCACTCCAGCTTCAAGTGACCTCCCGAGCCGTGCTGCATCCACCAGGTCCTGGATCCAGCCAACCCCCAAGCGAGTCCGGAGCGTGACCCTGAGCTCTCCTTCTGTCCTTTCTCTGGCCGTCCCCACTAGTGATCCACCCAGGTCCAGCTCCCTCGGGCCTTCTGTTGGGAGACCCTTGGCCTTGGGTTCCCTGACCCTCCACGTGGTATGCCTTCGGGGTGGATGTGGTGGGTGGCCGTGGCAGACGCTGCCCACGGCCTCCGGTCTCTGGCTAGGGTGTGCTTTTGCCCCCACCAGCTTGGGTTCCGGTACCCTGATGCCGACTCTTCACCCGGGGATTGGATTTGGGGTCTCAGAGTCCTCTCTTCTGTTTCCCCCTCTGGGTCTCTCTTGCTTTCTCCTCTCTCTCTCTCTGGGGCTGCTCTGCTCCTCTTCTCTGCAAAGACTGACTGACTGACTGACCCTGTTCTTTGATGGTGCCCACCTTATATACACCCTCTATGTGTGAGCTCAGGCGACCAGCACCCAATGAGCTCCTATCTTTACCCAGGCTGCTCCCCCTATCTGCCCCTACACTACTTGGGATGTACCACCCCCCCTCCCACTCCAGCCAGGAACAGACTCGGTCGTACCTGCACATTTCTAAGTGGGACTACCGTCGGCCTGCTCCTCGGAAATGGGATGTATGTAGTGCATGCAGCCTACCGAGCTCAGTTCCACACTCCATCCTTACCCGGGAGTGGAATATCACACCTCTGGGTTGAGGTGCAATACCCCTGTAGCAGCCGAATCCTCAGGGTGCTACATTCCCCCCTGGTAAATCACAGCACGTCCTCGGGCTGTAAGACATAACACCAAAAACATACAAATTTTTGCATAAACATATAAAACATATAAAACAACATATATTAGCATAAAACTTTTCAGATAAAACATTCTCGTCGCCTCTGGCTCCTCCTCCGGTCACTGTGCAACGTGTGACCGGGTAAAGTGCGACAGTCTCTCTAGACAAATGGTTTTCCTATAAAACCGGTAGGGGGCGCTTTAGGACGCGCAACTATATACAAAAGGTAGTGGCCGCTCTCAGTCCTCGGCCAGGTATTAGGGAGGAATGACCGTTCTCAGTCCTCGGTCAGTGGGATTTAGGGGTTAAACGGGTAACAGTTCACACTTGCTGGTCCCAACGGGGACTATATTAGCAGCAACAGTTTCAGTTTCAGTTTCAGTTTCAGTTCACGGTGCCCCGACGGGCAACTATATACAGCTTCTGCTTCGCTGTACTTAGCGACGGCGTCCTCCTGCTCTTGCTTTATGGTTACCTTTGGCTTCAGACCCGTCCGGGTCCTCTTGCTCTTCCTCCTCACACCGCAGCTCTTCCTCCGTCAGGCGATGCACATGGAGGGCGTAGGGTCCTTTGGCACACTTGTGCCGGGTGAAGGCGACCTCGTCCCCGATGTAAAGGTCACGACCTCTGTGTCCCTCCGGTAGGTGGGACTCAACGTCTCTCCTGGTTACGAAGACGTCGCCTAGGGTGTGGTGGTCTCGGATGAAGCCCCACCCATGCTGCAGGTTAAACTTTATCACAGTCCCGGTGGTGCGGGGACTATGCGCTGCACGGGGGTCTCTCCTGGCCCGGCTCTTCTGCTCCGCGCTCCTTACTTGAGCTTGCTGTTCCCGGACCCGCCTCTCTCTCCGCTCCCTCTCGAAGTCCTCGAGCTGTTGGCGGCAGCACTCAGCACGCTCCGCTGCAGCTGCCCGAGTCTCTTGAGTGAACCCCATAAGATCTTCTCCGGTGGGGTCCCACTCAAACTGCGCTTCCGCTAGCGGGGGCGAGATCCTCTTCACGGGCTTTGGAGCCGGGATCAGGGGTTCATCCAGGGGTCTCTCTCTCCGGAGTCGGGGATGGTGGAACTCCGGTGGCCATATAAATGGCTGCCCATCCGGGCACGTATGCTGGGCGTACAGGTCCTCTCCCAGATGCGGCACTCTTGGTCTTATGGGCGCGGTGGTGTTAGCGCCCGGGTTGCCCGGGCCTTGCGGCCAGGCCTGGGGTATCTGGAAGGTAAAGGGCACCGTAAGGACTGCGGCGCCCTGAGCTACTTGGCCCTGCGACCAGGCCGGGGGCTCCGCGGAGGTAGGGGGCGCTGTTGGTACTGCGGCGCCCGGGGGTACTAGGCCTTGCGACCAGGCTGGTGGTACTTCCTGCTTGGTCACGCTCGGGGTCGAGGCGTGTGACGTCACAGGGGTCGCGGCTCCCGTTTGAGGCCTAGTCTGCGGCGGTGATGTTGCAGCGACGGGCACGGCAGGATAGACTTCGGGCTCTGCGACGGGGAGCTGGGGCAGGTACGCGGTTTCCCGGTTTGGGGTATAGACGTCCCCTTTACCTGCCTCCACTCGTTCGGCTCCCTTCTCGGCGCCGTCTCCGGCCTTCAATCCTCCCGCGCCATCCTCAGAGGCGGTCTGTCTCCTCGTCTCGGGTGGCGTGCTCCGCTGACAGGTCTCGGTCTGCTGGGCCATCTCACGGCTCCACTCCGCCAACGTCTCTCGCTGCACCCGGGCCATCCTCATTGCGAGGCCCTCCAGAGCGGTCTGTGCACACTCCCGGTTTCGGGGGAGCTGTGCTAGGACCTCCACTAGGCCTAGTGGGGTCGTTGTTTCCAGCAGGCTCCTGACCAACGGGTCGGTGCTGCTCTGCTCTCCTACAGTCGTCTCCAGCAGGCTCCTGGCCAACGGGCCGGTGCTGCTCTGCTCTCCCTCCTCTGTTTCTAGCAGGCTCCTGGCCAACGGGCCGGTGCTGCTCTGCTTTCTCGCCATCTCCGGGTAAGCTCCTCCGATATTCTTCTCCAGGCTTCTTGCCTCCGGGTGCGCTCGCTCTAGACTGCTCCAGGCGGCACCCATCTTTGTTCTCTCCTTTCGTCTCCTCCCACCTCGAGGGCGGTCCCGGGGCCATTTGGTGACTGTCAGCTCCAGGGGCTGTTCTTTCACGCTGACAGACACCTCTAGCATCACAGTCTCTGTTGGTGGGGGCGGTTTCCACTTTTGGCGCCATTTTCGGTCCTGGCCCACGATGGGAGGTGGCCTCTTGCCACCCTCTGGCACGCCCATAATGGCGTCCGCTCTTCCAAGGCGGGAAACCTTTGGAAATGGCGGGAATCGCTTCCCAGTGGCGGGAAACTCTGCAGATGGCGGGAAAAAGCTGTTAATGGCGGACAACCGGCAAGAATCGATCTGTGATGGAGTCCGATGGCGGGGACCCTCCGAAACCGGCAGGATACTTCTTTTTGAGGTAAACTCGTTCTTTTCTTCAGGCACGCAGTACCCGGGTGTTGCGGGCACGTAATCCTGCCGACTACGCCAAAGTTGACGCGCCCCCTGGGCCATATTCTTTAGGGGAATATCCGGAGCCGGATCAGATGGGAGTTGTAGTCTTCCGAGTGGCTATGACCCGGTCCGTGCCCAGGGTGTCAAACTCAGTTGTATGTGGCAGTCCTACAGATGTTATTAAGTTCTTAATTGTCGACTACGCCACCCGTTGTATTGCGGTCACTATGGCCGCCGCTGCAGCAGGGTCCGCTGAGGCTGATGGTGTTGGTGCAGCTTTTGGTGGTATAACCCCCAACGGGTGGGGTATAGCCTCAGGGGGTCAGGTGCAGAGGATGGGGGTTGTGGTGGTGCAGCATAGGTGTTAAATGAAGACAGAGTCGGGTTGTGCAGTTTAGGGTATTTACTCACTGCTGATGTTCCGGTCACTCCAGCTTCAAGTGACCTCCCGAGCCGTGCTGCATCCACCAGGTCCTGGATCCAGCCAACCCCCAAGCGAGTCCGGAGCGTGACCCTGAGCTCTCCTTCTGTCCTTTCTCTGGCCGTCCCCACTAGTGATCCACCCAGGTCCAGCTCCCTCGGGCCTTCTGTTGGGAGACCCTTGGCCTTGGGTTCCCTGACCCTCCACGTGGTATGCCTTCGGGGTGGATGTGGTGGGTGGCCGTGGCAGACGCTGCCCACGGCCTCCGGTCTCTGGCTAGGGTGTGCTTTTGCCCCCACCAGCTTGGGTTCCGGTACCCTGATGCCGACTCTTCACCCGGGGATTGGATTTGGGGTCTCAGAGTCCTCTCTTCTGTTTCCCCCTCTGGGTCTCTCTTGCTTTCTCCTCTCTCTCTCTCTGGGGCTGCTCTGCTCCTCTTCTCTGCAAAGACTGACTGACTGACTGACCCTGTTCTTTGATGGTGCCCACCTTATATACACCCTCTATGTGTGAGCTCAGGCGACCAGCACCCAATGAGCTCCTATCTTTACCCAGGCTGCTCCCCCTATCTGCCCCTACACTACTTGGGATGTACCACCCCCCCTCCCACTCCAGCCAGGAACAGACTCGGTCGTACCTGCACATTTCTAAGTGGGAGTACCGTCGGCCTGCTCCTCGGAAATGGGATGTATGTAGTGCATGCAGCCTACCGAGCTCAGTTCCACACTCCATCCTTACCCGGGAGTGGAATATCACACCTCTGGGTTGAGGTGCAATACCCCTGTAGCAGCCGAATCCTCAGGGTGCTACATATACATATGCCCCTCTGCAGGGGGGACTGGCCCACCGGAGGATCGGGAAAACCCCCGGGTCCCGATGGCCCCGCCCCCTACCCCCCTGGGCCCTGTACAGAGAACAGAGGGCCCCCCCCCGGTTCGCAGCACTGCCGATATGATTAGTGATGGGCCCTCTGCCTCCTCTGCGCAGCGCGACACTGCCGGCGCGTGAGCAGGAGGTCAGTCTCAGGGTGATGACGTCATTGCCCTGGGACTGCTTCCTGTGCGCGCTGTGGAGTACGGACCCTGCGTCGCTCCAGGCAGCGGTTGCAGCTCATCTCGACGCGTCAGTATGAAACGGGGAGGGGGGGGGGAGGAAGGGATAGGGGGGAGGGGTGACTGGGAGGACCCCTGGCCGAGGCTGGCAGTAAATACTACTGGGCAATGGGCATGGTTCTCATCATGCCCATTGCCCAGCATGTCCTGCTGCCAGCCTCTGGTTACTGGTACTATGCCCAGCAGCATGTACTATCACCAGGGGCTGGCAGGACATAGTGGGTGGGCATGATAGTACCAAGGAGGCTGGCAGGACATACTAGGCATGAATCATGTCCAGCATTTCCTGCCAGCCACTGGTGGTACCATCATGCATGCCCATTGCCCAGCCACTGGTGGTGTGGTACTATCATGCTAGTACTAACACCAGTGGCTGGCTGGCAGGACATGCCATGTGAGCTTGAATGCTAATACCACAGAGGCTGGCAGTACATACTGGGCAATGGGCATGATAGTACCACCAGTAGACTGACTAGGCGGTCTCCAGGGCTCCGTCTCCCCTTCTCGCTGCTGTTAGGCTGGGTTAACATTGCGTTTATGCTGTGCGTTACAACGCATCCGTTGTAAATCAGCGCAGACGCAATGTACCGTAGACTTGCATAGCAAAAATAGGCATGTGTTTGAAAGTATGCATTATTTGCAACGCACAGGAAAACATGGTCGGCGGCTGGAGGCCAGCTGAGCACTTCTCTGACAACTGGGTTCTAGTGTCATTCTGTGCCTGCTCATCTGTCAGCCGGCATATTTGTCTGATGGCAAAGATGTAGCAGAGCTGGAGACAGAAGATCCGTGGATTACGTCAGAGCAAGGGTTTTGTTTTTTATTAAAGATGGAGTCCCTACATGTGTTTTGTGTTTTATTTTTATTAAAAAAAAAATTCTGTGTTGTGTTTTTTTCTGTTTACTGGAAATTCATGGTGGCCATGTCTAGTTTGGCGTGACTCCATGAATTTCAGGCTTAGTGCCAGCTGATAATACAAAGCTGGTATTAACTCCATTATTACCCAGCGTGCCACCCCCCACCAGGGCCGTTGGAAGAGCCGGATAAAGTGCCTGGAAATGGCGCTACGATGAATGCGCCAATTCCAGGGGTGGCTGCAGGCTGCCATTTTCAGCGTGGGGGGCCCAGAATGCTTGGGCCTTACCATGCTGAGAATCCCAGCCCCCCCGATCAAAATATGGCGGGAGCCCACGCATTTTTTTTTTTTAATAATTTTTTAAAATAATTTAAAAAAAACATTGGGCTTTCCTGACTTTTGATCACCAGTCAAGGTAAAACCAGGCAGATAAAGCAGACAGCTACGGGCTGCCACCTCTATCTGCGCTGAGAATCAAAAATTCTGCAGAGCGCTATGTCATTTTTGTTTTATTATTTATTTATTTTCACACTTCTATATGTGTGACAGTCCCAACAGCTAATCACAGACGCTGACACAGAGAATGGGCGTCTGTGACTGGCTGCTTGAGTAACCTGAAAGCTGCCCATACATAGTACCATACTAGAATGTATGGGCTGATTGTACATTACTCAAACAGCCAATGACAGAAGCCCATCCTCTTTGACAGCATCTGCGATTGACTGTTGGGTCTGTCACATATAGAAGTGTGAAAAGAAAATTTTAAAAATGAATTTTTAATTCTCACTGCAGATAAAGCAGACAGCTACGTACTGCCACCCCCAGCTGCCTGGCTTTACCTTGGCTGGCGATCAAAAGACAGAGAAGCCGAATATTTGTTTTAAACTTAACTTTTTTTTTTCCCACCATATGTTGATCGCCAGCCAGATAAAACCAGGCAACTGGGGGCTGGGATTCGCAGCATGGTAAGGCCCAAGCGTTCTTGGCCCTCCACGCTGAAAATCGCAGCCCACAGCCACCCCTGAAAATGGCGCATTCATCATGGCACCATTTCCAAGTGCTTTACCCGGCTCTTCCAGCAGCCCTGGTGGTGAGTGGCACCCTGGGTAATAATAGGGTTAGTACCACGCCATCTTTGCCTTATCAGCTGGTACTAAGCCCGAAATTCATGGTTTCACGCCAAATTAGACATAGCCACCATCAATTTCTAGTAAACAGAAAAAAAAAGACAGAATTTTTTTTTTTTTTATTAAAAATAAAACACATTTAGGGACTCCATCTTTAATAAAGAAAAATCCTCACTCCCAACGTAATCCATAGGTCTTCTGTCTTCATCTCTCTTAGATCTTTGCCATCAGACAAATATGTCTGCTGACAGATGAGCAGGCACAGAATGACACTGGAGCACTGTTACTGTGTAGTGCAGTGCTATGTTTCTTTTTTTGTCATTTCATGCAGTGTAGAAATCTTGGGAAAAGTGTGGATTGTGCTCTGGAAGTGATCAGTTATAGCTAACTATGTTATTTTCTGCAGAGATAAGTCCTGTATAGAAGATGTGATATATCGGTCTGCAGTTAAAGAACTTCACCTAGAGACATCACTGGTGAGTATGTGTATTACCTATATACACACACACACACACACACTGACACTATATACGGAGCTCCTGTGCATAATGTCACTGGTGATCCCTGTATTACCTATACACACACACACTGACACTATATACAGAGCTCCTGTGCATAATGTCACTGGTGATCACTGTATTACCTGTACACTGACACTATATACAGAGCTCCTGTGTATAATGTCACTGGTGATCCCTGTATTTCCTATACACACACACACTGACACTATATAATGAGCTGTGCATAATGTCACTGGTGATCCCTGTATTACCTGTACACTGACACCATACACAGAGCTCCTGTGTATAATGTCACTGGTGATCACTGTATTACCTGTACACTGACACTATATACAGAGCTCCTGTGCATAATGTCACTGGTGATCACTATATTACCTGTACACTGACACTATATACAGAGCTCCTGTGTATAATGTCACTGGTGATCACTGTATTACCTCTACACTGACACTATACACAGAGCTCCTGTGTATAATGTCACTGGTAATCACTATATTACCTGTACACTGACACTATATACAGAGCTCCTGTGTATAATGTCACTGGTAATCACTATATTACCTCTACACTGACACTATACACAGAGCTCCTGTGTATAATGTCACTGATAATCTCTACATTATCTGTACACTGACACTATACACAGAGCTCCTGTGTATAATGTCACTGATAATCTCTACATTAACTGTACACTGACTCTACATACAGAGCTTTTTTACATTTTCATTATCAGTCACTATCTGGTGCCATTATGTGCCATGGTCATGGCGTGGCGGTATTTGTCCCTTGTATGTGGTATTATTCAGACAGTCACTATGTGGTTGTAATATGTGGTCTTCTCATGGTGTGGCAGTATATATACCTTGTACTTGGTAGTATTTGATCACTATGTGGTGGTATGTGTTCTGGTCATGGTGTGGCGGTATTTCTCTCTTCTATATGGTATTATTAGTCTAGGTAAAGTGGATTGTTGTCAGTCATTTGTTTTTTCGGATATTAAGAATGGGAACATTCTTTATTTGCAATACATATTAAATACTTGGATGTTTAACCTCTCCCTGTGTTGTGACTACTACACAGCAGCAGAGATTTATTGGTTAATAAAGTTGATTCATTTTGAAAGAGTTTGTGGACTTATGTTATTCCTATATATGGTAACTGCATGGTGCTGGTGGGCCCCAAGATTGATTTTTTCCTGGTGGGCCCCAGGTACTCCAGTCCGGCGCTGGTCCCAGACAGTTACCTCCTCATCTGTCCTGCTGCCGGCTGGGAGTCCTGTACAGTGCAGCATGTAGTGTGATGTGAATGCCACACTATGGAGATGCTGCTCCTACTACTGCCAAGTGAGGATCTCACCTCGCCAGTATGGTGCCCTCAGGAGCTCCCACAGGGCATCACAGGCCTTAGTATGAAGCAATTCCACAAGTCTTCTAGTATTGCTTCATACTAAGGCCTGTGATGCCCTGTGAGAGCTCCCTGAGGAGGTGAGAGCCTCACCTCATAGGGCCCCATGATCTCTATGTACGATCCCTGACGGGGCCCCATGATCTCTATGTATGCCGCTGACTGGGCCCCATGATCTCTATGTATGCCGCTGACTTGGCCCCATGATCTCTATGTACGCCGCTGAGGGGGCCCCATGATCTCTATGTACACCCCTAACCTGATTGGCCCCATGATCTCTATGTACGCCCTGACTGGGCCCCATGATCTCTATGTATGCCGCTGACTGGGCCCCATGATCTCTATGTATGCCGCTGACTTGGCCCCATGATCTCTATGTACGCCGCTGAGGGGGCCCCATGATCTCTATGTACACCCCTAACCTGATTGGCCCCATGATCTCTATGTACGCCCTGACTGGGCCCCATGATCTCTATGTATGCCGCTGACTGGACCCCATGATCTCTATGTACACCCCTAACCTGATTGGCCCCATGATCTCTATGTACGCCGCTGACTGGGCCCCATGATCTCTATGTACGCCCTGACTGGGCCCCATGATCTCTATGTACGCCGCTGACTGGGCCCCATGATCTCTATGTACACCCCTAACCTGATTGGCCCCATGATTTCTATATACGCCCCTGACTGGGCCACATGATTTCTATGTACGATCCCTAACTGGGCCCCATAATCTCTGATCTCTCATGATTTATTTTTTTTTATTAAAGATGGAGTCCCTAAATGTATTTTGTGTTTTATTTTTACTGTGTAGTGCGGCACTATGTTGCATTTTGTCATTTCATTCAGTGTAGAAATCTTGGGAAAAGTGTGGATTGTGCTCTGGAAGAGATCAGTTATAGCTAACTATGTTATTTTCTGCAGCGATAAGTCCTGCATAAAAGATGTGATATATCGGTCTGCAGATAAAGAACTTCACCTAGAGACATCACTGGTGAGTATGTGTATTACCTATACACACACACACACACTGACACTATATACAGAGCTCCTGTGCATAATGTCACTGGTGATCACTGTATTACCTGTACACTATATACAGAGCTTCTGTGTATAATATCAATGGTGATCATTGCATTACCTGTACACTGACACTATATACAGAGCTTCTGTGTATAATGTCACTGGTGATGACTGTATAACCTGTACACTATATATAGAGCTCCTGTGCATAATGTCACTGGTGATCACTGTATAACCTATACACTGACCCAATATACTGAGCTTTTTTACATTTTTATTATTTTAGCATTATTTGTCACTATGTGGTGGCATTATGTGCTTTGGTCATGACATGACGATATTTGTCCCTTCTATGTGGTATTATTCAGTCACTATGTGGTGGTAATATGTGGTCTCATGGTGTGTCAGTATTTATACCTTGTATCTGGTAGCATTTGATCACTATGTGGTGGTATTATGTGCTTTGGTCATAGTGTGGCGATATTTGTGCCTTGTATGTGGTATTATTTGGGCACTATATGGTGGTAATATGTGATCTGGTCACGGTGTGGTAGTATTTCTGCCTTCTATCTGGTAATATTGGTCTTGGTAGAGTGGATTGTGGTTGGTCATTTGTTTTATCTGATATCAATAAGGGGAAACCTCTTTATTTCCAATAGATATTAAATACTTGGATGTTTAACCCCTCCCTGCCCTGTGACTATTACACAGCAGCAGAGATGCAGTTACGGAGGTTCACCAGAGAAAGCAAGTTGGCATTTAGTGAGATTTTCACCTCTGTATTTATAAGACAAAACCAGGAGTGGGTGAGAAATGCATAAAACATTACCTCGGATTGCTCCACTCCTGGTTTTGTCTTATAAATACAGAGGTAAAAATCTCACCAAATACTCAAAGTGCCACAATGTTCTGACAGTGCGGATTCCACCAATAAATAAGTGATCACCTTCCCAACCTGTGCATCGCTGATAACTTGTTTTCACCAATAAAAACCCTTTAATGCAAACTACAGTAATTGTATATCGCAGTTCTGGTGAGCGCACAGTGATGGGCAGGAGCCGCCAATATAATGGGTATAACGGCTAACAGGTATTTGCTAATAGCTGAAGGGTGGGCCCGGGTGGGTGGACCCCTGGAGTCAATGTCCCTGGTGGGCCCCAGACACCCCAGTCCGGCTCTGCCCCCGACCCAGTCCGCCCCTGATTTGTCACGCACGGACCCGAAGCGACTGTGCACTGCGATACACACATCCTGTTGAAATTTCTGCTGGCGTTTACAAGCCCCAACCCCCCCTGGGCCCGGTCGCAGTGACTGCCACTGCGACCGCGGACATTACGCCCCTGGCTACGTGAATCATATGTCCCATTTTGGTGCTCCTCACCATTTGCATGGCACAGTCATGCATGCTTCTCCATCACCATAGCATGCTGCAAACAATCAGGATGGCTTCTGCTACATCTCTATATAAAAAGATAGTACATCTGTATTTCTATGATACGTAGAGTGGATGGAAATCATACATCTTGCTAATATTTATTATATTACATTCATCTGATGCTCTGTAGTAACAATGTAAATTAAATTGGCGACTTAGTGCAGTTCTATTACTATTAGTAAATGTGGCACCTTGTGTTCCACAGAATATCTGAATATTACCTGAATATTTAATCTCAGCTAATGTTCATTTATCTCTTAAATATCATTGGTCAGATGCTGATCACATGACCAGTGGTGGTGCATGCATGATGATTCCATATGAAGTGCACTGAGTGACAGTTGGAAGTGACAGTTGGAATTGACCAACAACAGTGGAGGAGATGTCGGCCAACTCTAAGCAAAGCAATAATATGGATATAAAAGAGGAGGAGATTGTGGTGAGCAGAGAAAGAGTGAAGACACAAAGACCTTTCCATGACACATCTGATGATGAGAGGAAGTCTTCAGTCAACAGGACAAAACCACCAGTCCAGAAGAAAGAAGAAGTAGAGGAGAACGTGGTGAGGAGAGAAGGAGCGAAGAGACTAAGACCTTCCCATGACACATCTGATGATGAGAGGAAGTCTTCAGTCAACAGGACAAAACAACCAGTCCAGAAGAAAGAAGAAGTGGAAGAAAAGGAGGAGGTAGAAAGTCAGAAGATGGGAGCCAAGAAGAGAGGAGCCATCTTCATCTCATCAGGGGACAAAAAGGAGAAGAAAAGAAGAAGGATTACATTAGGACAGAAACCCATGGATCTAAAGCAGAAGGCTGAAGAAGCTGAAGGAAGCAGCGGTGTTCGGCCAACCGGCTCCAAAAGCACAGTCTCTGATACCATCAAGAGGAGATTATTATTCCATCAAGTGCTTGGCCGGGGATGCTATGGAACGGTCCTGCTGGCGGAAGGTTCATCTACCCGCAAACATTTTGCTGTTAAGATCATCTGCAAAAGAGCCCTGCTTGCTGACGGTGATGAGCGTGTGATGGTTGAGCGACGGGTTTTACAGCTGGCATCTGGGAGCCCCTTCCTTGTCCACGCAGACTTTGCATTCCAGACCAAGGTACAGTATTGATTGCTCGATATTAGGAAATGTCACACGTACCACACACTGCTCTGCCTCATGGACCCCACTGATATCATCTTACATTTCAATATAGCATGTCCCAAGGTAACCGCAGACAATAAGATGAATGTGATGACTATACACATGGGATATTGTGGCCCCTACTGTAATCAATAACATTTATGGCGGGGCTTGGTACATTGGGAATCATTTATTAAAACAACCTTTTTACTTATCCCAGCCAATCACAGAACAGCTTTTACTTTTCCAGGTCAGTTAAAACAACCTTAGCTGAGCTCTAATTGGTTAGTATGGGTAACTAGTTTTCTAGTGAGCAGATTTATTAATGAGGCCCAATGTATCCCGCTCTATAAATGATTGAAAATATTAGATGTCTTCATAGAGGTCAATGAACTGTAGAAAATCACTTGCCCGGACCTCATGTGTCTAATTGGGTGACTGGTAATATTTGTATCATTTACAGCATTAGCTGGGCATTATCTTGTTCGTAGGCATCATCGCCATGTAGTAGTCTCTAGCTCATTTCTTTGACACTGTAGAATTTTACATATTATTATCTTGTATAGACATGGGATTTCAGAATAGATTAAATGTATTTGTTATTTTTTGTTATTTCCTGGATGACATTGTATTTTGTGTATACCATGTGGGGGGACCCTGTGTACACTATATGTCAGGGCTATTGACTTTTGTGCACTTTATATACAATTTGAAAATGTGTTAATATTTTTGTATACAAGTATTATCTGTATCTTAAAGGTTTTTTTAATCAATGTTGGGACATTTTTATGCACGTGCATATACTTGTTTTTCATTGCCATGTTTTCTATGTATAAATATACTGGAATAAAGTACAAAATCCACTGTCTTGGAGTGAAATTTCTTCTAACCTCACCAACTAATGAAAAAGATGGTATCATATTGACCAGGGGCGAGGTGGGCCAGAGGGGCACATGCCCTCCAAGCCGGTCGCCAAGCAGCTGCTTCTTTACAGACTGCAGGGCGGCCCTGTATCTTTCATTGTGTACATGTGCCAGCTGGGCATCTGCAGCCCAGAACAACCGGCACAGGCCACGTTCTTATGCCTGCCGGAGAGAAGCTTCAGCCGCTGAGCAGTACGAGAGGGCAGACATCTTTGATTCTTGTAAGGCCATGGCCCCACTATCAGTATTCGGTCAGTATTCGGTCAGTATTTTATCACAGGAGTGGGAGACAAAACCAGGAGTTGGTGATAAATGCAGAATTGGTGACTTGTTTCTATTATACCTTTTCTCTGATTGTTACTGACCTGGTTTTGGCTCCCACTCCTGAGAAAATATACTGACCAAATACTGATAGTGGGGCCGTGGCCTTAGCCTGAGCTCCGGATAGTGGTCAGGACAGGAGATTTATACTTTTTGTAGAGTGTGGAAGTGGCAGGATGCTGCTCACCTCCTGACAAGTCCAGGGCCAGATCCTGAATGTTATCTATGGTCGCTCTGCTGAGGATCAGAAAGATTTATTGTAGCAGATGGACCCTTCAAGCAGGTTGGGGTCGTGCTGTCAGTGTGAGATCATCGGCTCTCGATCTGTATGAATGTTCAAATCACATTGGACCTGAGATCGAGACACTTCAGACCTTACTATACAGACCCCTGCCCCAGACTGATCCTGCACCAGCTACAGGGCCAGAGCCGGCATAACCACCCATTGCACCAGGGCAAGTGCCAGGGCCCTGGGCAAGAGGGGGGGGGCCCACTCACAGTTGGGGACACTGGAACGCTATTGGGCCTGTGAGTTGGGGGGGCCCGGTGTTACCATGTGCTTTACGATGTCTGAAATACTCACCTCTCGTCATACCCTGCTGGCCGCAGGTCCAGTCTCCTCTGCGTCTTCTGACTCTGTGACGTCTCAGTGTTGAAGAGACAGGACCTGTAGCCAGCAGGGTATGAGGAGAGGTGAGTATTTTATTTATTTTTTATGTATGGAGCCCATTCTCTATGGAGCATTATATGGGGCCCATTCTCTATGGAGCATTATATGGGGCCCATTCTCTATGGAGCATTATATGGGGCCCATTCTCTATGGTGCATTATATGGGGCCCATTCTCTATGGTGCATTATATGGGGCCCATTCTCTATGGAGCATTATATGGGGCCCATTATTCTGTATGGCATATTACATGAAGCCCATTATTCTGCATGGAGTAATATATGGGGTCAATTATGGTGTAATGAGCATTATATGGGGCCTATTATTCTGTATGGAACATTATATGGGGTCCATTATTCAGTATGGAGCCCATTCTGTATAGAGGACTATGTGGTGCCCATAATACTGTATGGAGTACTATGTAGTGCCCATAATACTGTATGGAGGACTATGTGGTGTCCATAATACTGTATGGAGGACTATGTGGTGCCCATAATACTGTATGGAGGACTATAATGTACAGTCTAAAATGAAAACTTTTGAATCCCCCCATGACACGCCCCATGCACTGTGAGGATTCGCCAGTTTCTGAGCTATTATAGAATTTACAATAGATATCACTCATGTAATGTAAGAAGTACCGTATTTTTCGGACTATAAGATGCACCGGACCATAAGACGCACCTAGGTTTTAGAGGAGGAAAATAAAAATAAAAAAATTTAAGCCAAAAATGTGTTCCTGATGCACTTTAAAGGGTGAGGGGGTCTTCTGCTGACACTGGTATAGGGGTAATGTCCCCCAATTCTGACAATATCCCCCATCCTGGTATATATGCCCCCCCCTTCCTTTTATACGTGGTCCCCATCCCCATCCTGGTATGCATGGAACCCCTCATCCTTATCCCGGTATGCATGGCACCCCTCATCCCTATCCCGGTATGCATGGCACCCCTCATCCCTATCCCGGTATGCATGGCACCCCTCATCCCTGTCCCGGTATGCATGGCACCCCTCATCCCTGTCCCGGTATGCATGGCACCCTCATCCCTGTCCCGGTATGCATGGCACCCCTCATCCCTGTCCCGATATACATGGCACCCCTCATTCCTGTCCCGGTATGCATGGCACCCCTCATTCCTGTCCCGGTATGCATGGCACCCCTCATTCTTACCCTGGTATGCATGGCACCCCTCATCCTTACCCTGTTATGCATGGCACCCCTCATCCTTATCCTGGTATAGTGGTTTGCATGGCACCCCTCATCCCTGTCCTGGTATGTATGGCACCTCTAATCCCCATCATGCTGCACATGGTCCCCTCAGCGTTACCCTGGTATGTATGGCCCCCTCAGCGTTACCCTGGTATGTATGGCCCCCTCATCTTTATCCTGGTATGTATGGTCCCCCTAATCCCCATCATGCTGCACATAAAAAAATAAACACTGATGCTCACCTTTCTTCTCTCCTCCAGTGCTGCGTCCTGTCTGCCCGCACTGATCTCTCCATGTGAGCCGCGCATGACATCACTGCCATGCGTGGCTCACAAGGAGAGATCAGCTGCCGGAAGTCACTGCTCCCCATGCCGGGACTGTGTGCGCTGGGAGCAGTGACTTCACTCTCCTTCATAGCCGGCACACAGCGTAGCTAAAATTTTGGAGGGAACAAAGTGCGTCTTATAGTCCGAAAAATACGGTAAGTGAAATCTTTGGCATTGTACTATATCTATATTTCTCTGCCTTATCTGTGCATCATGAATTGTGGTATGTGTTAAAGGGGCCCACTGAGACTCTTTTGAGCCTACGAAAACCTGGAGCCGGCCCTGTACAGGACATCACAGATTATATCTATACTGCCATCTATACAATGTGATGTCTGGTAGTCGGTGCAGGATCAGTCCAGGGCATATATGATCTAATGTCAGTGCACAATAAAGTACATACTGTACATTGCTGACATACTGTGACTACAGACATCAGATCTTATACAGTATATATATTGCTGTATGTATATACATGTACATTACAGACCAAAAGTTTGGACACACCTTCGCATTTAAAGATTTTTCTGCATTTTCAAGACTATGAAAATTGTACATTTACACTGAAGGCATCAAAACTATGAATTAACACATGTGGAATTATATACTTAGCAAAAAAGTGTGAAACAACTGAAAATATGTCTTATATTCTAGGTTCTTCCAAGTAGCCTCCTTTTGCTTTGATGACTGCTTTGCACACTCTTGGCATTCTCTTGATGAGCTTCAAGAGGTAGTCACCGGAAATGGTTTTCACTTCACAGGTGTGCCCTGTCAGGTTTAATAAGTGGGATTTCTTGGCTTATAAATAGGGTTGGGACCATCAGTTGTGTTGTGCAGAAGTCTGGTGGATACACAGCTGATAGTCCTACTGAATAGACTGTTAGAATTTGTATTATGGCAAGAAAAAAGCAGCTAAGTAAAGAAAAACGAGTGGCCATCATTACTTTAAGAAATGAAGGTCCGTCAGTCCGAAAAATTGGGCAAACTTTGAAAGTGTCCCCAAGTGCAGTTGCAAAAACCATCAAGCGCTACAAAGAAACTGGCTCACATGAGGACCGACTCAGGAAAGGAAGACCTAGAGTCACCTCTGCTTCTGAGGATAAGTTTATCCGAGTCACTAGCCTCAGAAATTGCAGGTTAACAGCAGCTCAGATTAGAGACCAGGTCAATGCCACACAGAGTTCTAGCAGCAGACACATCTCTTCAACAACTGTTAAGAGGAGACTTTGTGCAGCAGGTGTTCATGGTAAAATAGCTGCTAGGAAACCACTGCTAAGGACAGGCAACAAGCAGAAGAGACTTGTGTGGGCTAAAGAACACAAGCAATGGACATTAGACCAGTGGAAATCTGTGCTTTGGTCTGATGAGTCCAAATTTGAGATTTTTGGTTCCAACCACCGTGTCTTTGTGCGACGCAGAAAAGGTGAATGGATGGACTCTACATGTCTGGTTCCCACCGTGAAGCATGGAGGAGGAGGTGTGATGGTGTGGGGGTGCTTTGCTGGTGACACTGTTGGGGATTTATGCAAAATTGAAGGCATACTGAACCAGCATGGCTAACAAAGTATCTTGCAGCGGCATGCTATTCCATCCGGTTTGCGTTTAGTTGGACCATCATTTGTTTTTCAACAGGACAATGACGCCAAACACACATCCAGGCCGTGTAAGGGCTATTTGACCAAGAAGGAGAGTGATGGGGTGCTACGCCAGATGACCTGGCCTCCACAGTCACCAGACCTGAACCCAATCGAGATGGTTTGGGATGAGCTGGACCGCAGAGTGAAGGCAAAAGGGCCAACAAGTGCTAAGCAACTCTGGGAACTCCTTCAAGATTGTTGGAAGACCATTTCCGGTGACTACCTCTTGAAGCTCATCAAGAGAATGCCAAGAGTGTGCAAAGCAGTCATCAGAGCAAAAGGTGGCTACTTTGAAGAACCTAGAATATAAGACATATTTTCAGTTGTTTCACACTTTTTTGTTAAGTATATAATTCCACATGTGTTAATTCATAGTTTTGATGCCTTCAGTGTGAATGTACAATTTTTCTAGTCATGAAAATACAGAAAAATCTTTAAATGAGAAGGTGTGTCCAAACTTTTGGTCTGTACTGTATGTGCTCATTTCTACAGTGGTGAAAATAAGTATTTGATACTTTGCCGATTTTGCAAATTTTCCCACCTACAAAGAATGGAGAGGTCTGTAATTTTTATCATAGGTCACTTCACTTGTGAGAGACAGAATCTAAAAGTAATCCAGAAAATTACTTTGTATGATTTTTACATAATTCATTTGTATATTATTGCATGAAATAAGAATTTTTATACAATAGAACAACAGAACTTAATATTTGTTACAGAAACCTTTGTTACAATTACAGAGGTCAGACGTTTCCTGTTGTTCTTGACCAGGTTTGCACGCTCTGCAGCAGGGATTTTGGCCCCTTCCCCCATACAGATCTTCTCCAGATCTGTCAGGTTTCAGGGCTGTCTCTGGGCAACATTGAGTTTCAGCTCCCTCCAAAGATTTTCTATTGGGTTCAGGTCTGGAGACTGGCTAGGCCACTCCAGGACCTTGAAATGCTTCTTACGGAGCCACACCTTAGTTGCCTTGGCTGTATATTTCGGGTCATTGTCATGCTGAAAGACCCATTCTTGACGTTTCTCAGAATTATCTCATGAGGCGAGATCTTGCATGGAGCCCCAGACTAAGGAAGATTGACAGTCATCTTGTGTTTCTTCCATTTTCTAATAATTGTACCAACTTCTCTCCAAGCTGCTCTCCAAGAGTCTCTGGACAGGCAGGTGGTCACGGCAAGTGACGGCAGAGCCTCCAGGTAGGCTAGCAGGCAGGTAGCAGGTGAGCGCTCCCAGGTGAGCGGGCAAGAGTCTCTGGACAGGCAGGTGGTCACGGCAAGTGACGGCAGAGCCTCCAGGTAGGCTAGCTGGCAGGTAGCAGGTGAGCGCTCCCAGGTGAGCGGGCAAGAGTCTCTGGACAGGCAGGTGGTCACGGCAAGTGACGGCAGAGCCTCCAGGTAGGCTAGCAGGCAGGTAGCAGGTGAGCGCTCCCAGGTGAGTGGTCGGGAAGATCCATAGACAGACTGACAGGTGTTGGAAGGCAGACTGTCGGACCGCAGGAATGCAAGCAGATAGACAGGAATCAGGTAGGTATCAAGCAGAGATCTGGCAGGTATCTGGTAACGGGACCTGAGGGCTGAAGCAGAGTTGAAAGGCTTTGCAACAACATTGCTCGGGCACCTCCATTTTGGAGGAGGTGCCTAATATATGGTGAGGTCCTCCGGCCATTGGCCGGGGACTCCTTAGGACGGCGCGCGCGGCCCCTTTAAGAGAGGGGGAGCGCGCGCGCACGCGCCCTAAGCACAGAGGCCGGGAAGCAGCGCGCGCTGCCAGCAGAGCGGGAGGAAGCCGCCGGGCACCGAGCGGAGAGGTGAGGGGAACGGCGTCCCTGCCTAGCAGGAGGCAGGGACGCCGACGCTACAGTACCCCCCCCTTTAGGCCCCCCCTTTTTTAGGCCAGAGAGAAATTTATCAAGGATGAGAGGGGCATGGATGTTCTCCCGGGGCTCCCATGTTCTCTCCTCAGGACCAAACCCCTTCCAATCCACTAGAAAAAAGGACTTTCCTCTTACCCTTTTGGTGGCCAGAATGTTCTCTACCTCAAACTCGTTTTCAACGGAAACCGGAGCAGGAGGCGTACCTGTAGACATGGAAAAAGAGTTAAGTACCACGGGTTTGAGTAGAGATGCATGGAAGGAGTTAGGAATCCGCAAATTGGCCGGGAGTTTCAATTTATAGGCCACCGGGTTGATTTGTTTGATAACTTCCAGTGGGCCGATGAACCGAGGCCCTAACTTGTAGGAAGGAATCTTGAGCCGGACATATTTGGACGAGAGCCAGACCTTATCTCCAGGACGTGGTGGATCCAGACGTCTTTTGTCAGCCTGTTTTTTCATCCGCTCGGATGACTGAAGAAGTGCGGATCTGGTACTTTCCCAAATGGAGGAAAATTCGTTAACGAGAGATTCCGCAGCCGGATTGTCCACCGAGGTGAAGACGGGAAACGGGATCCGAGGATGCTGACCGAAGACTACAAAAAACGGGGATTTGGAGGAAGATTTGCTCTCGTGATTATTGTAGGAAAATTCTGCCCACGGTAAAAGATCCACCCAGTCGGAATGGTGAGCATTAACAAAGTGCCGGAGGAAGCTGGTTAAAATTTGGTTGATCCGTTCTACTTGGCCATTGGACTGTGGGTGATAAGCAGAAGAAAAGTCCAAGGTGACCCCCAGCAGTTTACACATGGCTCGCCAAAAACGAGAGGTGAACTGAACCCCTCGGTCGGATACGATGTGGAGAGGAAGACCATGAAGACGGAAGACATGATGGATAAAGTCTTTAGCTAACTCTGATGCAGACGGGAGACCCAGCTGGGGAATAAAGTGAGCCATTTTGGAAAAGCGGTCAGCGACCACCCATATGACCGTACAACCGGCAGAGACAGGGAGGTCCGTTATAAAGTCCATAGCTATATGCTGCCACGGGGCAGCAGGTACAGGAAGAGGAAGGAGACGGCCGGCTGGCAGATGTCTCGGAACCTTGTTGCGGGCGCAGGACACACAGGCTGAAACAAAGTCTATTACGTTCTTGTGCAGGGTAGGCCACCAGTAATGCCGGGTAATAAGCTGGAGGGTCTTTTTCTGACCAGTGTGGCCAGCTAGCTTGGACGAGTGACCCCAGTGTAGAACCTTCTCACGATCAGGTACAGTTACGAACGTCTTACCGGGTGGAAGACGATTTAGATTCACGGGGGCCACCTGCATTACTTTGGCGGGGTCGATGATGTGTTTAGGCTCCTCCTCAAGATCAGAGACCAAAAAGGATCGGGACAAGGCATCAGCTTTGATGTTTTTGTCAGCCGGGCGAAAATGAAGAATGAAATTAAAGCAGGCGAAGAACAAGGACCACCGGGCTTGGCGCGGGTTAAGTCTCTGAGCACTCTGGAGGTAAGCCAAGTTCTTGTGGTCCGTGTAAATTATTACCGGGTGAAGAGCCCCCTCGCGCAGGTAACGCCACTCCTCCATTGCCAGCTTAATGGCCAACAATTCTCGGTCTCCTATAGAATAATTGCGCTCAGAAGAGGAGAAGAGTTTGGAGAAGAAGCCGCAGGTTACCATTCTTCCGGAAGACGACTTTTGGGTAAGTACCGCTCTGGCTCCGGAGGAGGAAGCGTCGACTTCTAGGAAGAATTGTTTTTGCCGCCCGGACGATGCAGCACAGGGGCGGAGGATAAAGCTTGTTTTAAGGAAAGGAAGGCCTCCTCTGCTTCGGGCGGCCATTCTCTGGGATTAGCTCCCTTACGGGTGAGCGCCGAGATAGGGGCAGTCCGGGAAGAGAAGTGCGGAATGAAGAGGCGGTAGTAGTTGGCGAAGCCCAGGAACCGCTGAATAGCCTTCAACCCCTCTGGTCGGGGCCACTTCTGGATGGCAGACAGTTTCTCAGGATCCATTCGTAGGCCGGTCTGAGAGATTATGTAGCCCAGAAACGGAAGCGAGGTCTGCTCAAAGAGGCACTTCTCATATTTAGCGTAGAGGTGGTTCTGCCTGAGCCTGAGCAGGACCTGACTAACGTCCCTCTGGTGAGTGAGAAGATCCGGAGAGAAGACCAAGATGTCGTCCAGGTACACCACCACGCAGGAGTAGAGAAGGTCACGGAAGATGTCATTGACCAACTCTTGAAAGACGGCGGGAGCGTTACAGAGACCGAAGGGCATTACAAGGTATTCATAGTGGCCGTCCCGGGTGTTGAATGCTGTCTTCCATTCATCCCCCTGACGCATACGGACCAGATTATACGCCCCACGGAGGTCCAGCTTGGTGAAGATTCTAGCCCCCTCAGATGGTCAAATAATTCAGGAATGAGCGGAAGGGGGTATTTATTTTTCACTGTGATCTGGTTAAGGCCTCTATAGTCTATACAGGGACGGAGTGAGCCGTCCTTCTTTTTGACGAAGAAGAAGCCTGCTCCCACCGGGGAGGTCGATTTCCGGATAAATCCCCGGGCCTGATTCTCCTCAATATATTCAGACATGGACCGGGTCTCAGCAGCAGACAAAGGGTAAATACGCCCACGGGGAGGAGTAGCACGGGCATCAGGTCGATTGGGCAGTCGTATGGTCTATGAGGGGGTAATGTCTCTGCTTCTCTTTTATTAAAGACGTCCGCAAAAGACCAATAGGGAACCAGTAAGCCGGGTAGATTGGCTGGGGTAGGAGAAGGACGAGCAGGATGAACGGGAACTAAACAAGTCTTATGGCAGTCCTGTCCCCAGCGAAGAACTTCTCCGGTCTGCCAATCAAGCACGGGTGCATGTCTCTGGAGCCAAGGTAGGCCTAGCAAGAGGGCGTGAGAGAGTCCAGGCAGATGCTCTCAGAGTGCAGCATTCCCACCTGCAGAGTTATGGATTCGGTGATGAGTTGGATGGGATGTGGTAAGAGGCCCCCATCCACGGCGGCGACAGATAAGGGTACAGCCAGAGGTTTGGTGGGAATGCGGTATTTCTCTACCAGGGACTGAGAAATGAGATTTCCGGCAGCTCCAGAGTCAAGTTGAGCCAGTTCAAAATAACGGTTCTCCCCGCAGATGATAGAGACCGACAGCATTAGAGATGGAGAGGGTTTATTTCTGTCTAGGGCGACCTCTCTGAGCGATCCTAGACACAGGCGTTTCCCGACCTCTCCGGGCAGGAACGGATCCAGTGCTCCTTACTGGCACAGTAGAAGCAGCTCCCCTCGGCTCGGCGTAATTCTTGACGGGTCTTGACCATCTTGGTCTGGTCGACCTGCATAGGCTCGGGTGAGTGCGCCGGGGGAGTAACGGAGGAAGTGACGGGTCTCTGGAAGGTAGGGGCAAGGCGTGGAAACCTCCTCTCATGGGTGGCATCTTTGGTGCGCTCATGGAACCGGATGTCAATCCGGGTGGCAAGTGTAATTAAGTCGTCGAGAGTGGTAGGAATGTCCCGACCGGCGAGTTCATCTTTAATACGGCCAGACAGAACCTCCCAGAAGACGGACACCAGGGCGTCGTTATCCCAGGCATGCTCCGAAGCAAGGGTACAGAACCGTATGGCATATTGGCCCACGGTGAGACTTCCTTGGCGGAGGCGTAGCAGAGATGAGGCGGATGAGGTCTTCCGTCCTGGTTCGTCGAAGACCTTCCGGAAAGCCGTGAGAAAGGCTGGCAGGTTGGACACCAGGGGGTCTCCTCTCTCCCATAAAGGATTTAGCCAAGCCAGCACCTCCCCCGTGAGATGGGACATGATGAAGGCTACTTTGACTCGGTTGGTGGAAAACTGGGGTGCCAACAGTTCGAAGTGCAGAGTGCACAGGTTAATGAAGCCCCGTGCCTGACCGGGATCTCCGCCAAAACGAGGCGGGGCGGTGAGGCGGGGACCGGGAAGAGATGCCATGGAATTGATGGGCAGCGACGCTGCCGGGGTAGGAGTCATGCGACTGGAAGCAGGTCCCGAAGAGGTAGTCAGTGTGTCCAGGCGGGAGTTAACACTATGCAGGTGGCTCAGGATGGACTCCTGTTGGGACCTCTGACCGGAAAGTTCATGACATAGGTCCGAGAGCGAGGGAGCTTGGGTGCCACCAGGTTCCATGGCCCGAGCAAACTAACGGGTCTGGGAGGTGGAACCTCAGAGCAACTATACAAAGGGGCAGTCCTTGTAAGGAAGCGGGTGGCTCCCAGGGAAGGCTGTCAGGTAGTCACGGCAAGTGACAGGGACAGTCTCTGGGTAGAAGGGCAGGTAGTCACGGCAAGTGACAGGGACAGTCTCTGGGTAGAAGGGCAGGAGGTCACGGCTAGTGACGGGGACTGTCTCTTGGCAGGCGGATGGTCACGGCAAGTGACAGCAGGGTAAGAGTCTCTAGACAGGCAGGTGGTCACGGCAAGTGACAGCAGGATAAGAGTCTCTAGACAGGCAGGTGGTCACGGCAAGTGACAGCAGGGAAAGAGTCTCTAGATAGGCTAGCAGGCAGGTAGCAGGTGAGCGCTCCCAGGTGAGCGGGCAAAAGTCTCTGGACAGGCAGGTGGTCACGGCAAGTGACGGCAGAGCCTCCAGGTAGGCTAGCAGGCAGGTAGCAGGTGAGTTCTCCCAGGTGAGCGGGCAAGAGTCTCTGGACAGGCAGGTGGTCACGGCAAGTGACGGCAGAGCCTCCAGGTAGGCTAGCTGGCAGGTAGCAGGTGAGCGCTCCCAGGTGAGCGGGCAAGAGTCTCTGGACAGGCAGGTGGTCACGGCAAGTGACGGCAGAGCCTCCAGGTAGGCTAGCAGGCAGGTAGCAGGTGAGCGCTCCCAGGTGAGCGGGCAGGAGTCTCTGGACAGGCAGGTGGTCACGGCTAGTGACGGCAGAGCCTACAAGTAGGCTAGCAGGCAGGTAGCAGGTGAGCGCTCCCAGGTGAGCGGGCGGGCAGATCCATAGACAGACTGACAGGTGTTGGAAGGCAGACTGTCGGACCGCAGGAATGCAAGCAGATAGACAGGAATCAGGTAGGTATCAAGCAGAGATCTGGCAGGTAACTGGCTGGTATCTGGTAACGGAACCTGAGGGCTGATGCAGAGTTGAAAGGCTTTGCAACAACATTGCTCGAGCACCTCCATTTTGGGGGAGGTGCCTAATATATGGTGAGGTCCTCCGGCCATTGGCCGGGGACTCCTTAGGACGGCGCCAGCAGAGAGGGAGGAAGCCGCCGGGCACGGAGCGGAGAGGTGAGGGAAACGGCGTCCCTGCCTAGCAGGAGGCAGGGATGCCGACGCTACAGTTAGATAGTGGATAGCAGGCATTTTGCTTTATGTTAGTTATACAATGTGAGGCTATTGGAGCTGCACCCCTATGTAGCTACAGATAGGTAGATCTATCCCTATGTAAATTGCAATTGAGTGACTCCACTAGCCCAGCAATGTGACCGCTTTCAGTGATGTGTCACATATTAGGCTGTGTGCTGTTGTTTCAATACAATGAATGTTTTATCATCAGGAGATTATCACGGCCAGAACTACAGCTAATGTGAGCCCTGGTCCAATCGCGCCCCCTACTGTGATAAGCAGCTCACTGTCAATATACATGTACACAGAAAGCTGTGGTGTGGATGGGGTTAGCTTTTGAGCTCTGCTACATCTATAAACTATAAACTCTGTGTCACAACTGCTGTACCCAGTCAACTAATTGATATATCCCTGAAATCATGGTCCCTTTTCCTGCATCATGCTACTCTCAGATGAGGTAACAAAACTTAGTGACAGATTCCCTTTAAATATTAATTAATCCCTACGGATGCCATTGAGCAATTTCGGTGTGATCAAATATCTATCAATATAGCTATAATATATGACGCGCCCCCTGGGCCGTGGGGTACTCAGTGCAGGGCCGGTCGGTGCAGGGGAGATATCACAGTGGCGGTGACCCGGTCCGTGACCCAGGGCGGTCAATAAAAGGAGATATTTACAGGGGATATATAGTTTTTATATACAGTTCGTGACGCCCCCTGCTTAGCTCCAGGGCTGTGCTGAGATGTTATGGATGTTGCTGTTGCAGTTGTAGTGCAGGGGGTGATGGCGCGGCCGGAATAATTCACAGAGACAGTGGGGTGCAGTCTTCAGGGTTTACTCACAGTTGTTAAGTTCCTCAGGTTACACTTTCTGGACTACGACCTCCCACGTCGCGCTGCTTTCACCAGGCAGGGGTGCAGCAAACTCCCAAGTATTTCAAGAGTGCCTGACAGGACCCCGTTCTATATGACCTTCTCAGCCGTCTTTCTGCGCTGGCCCTCACCCTTCTTGCCCTGTGCCTCGCCAAACAATGTCCCTAGTCGGTGTCCTCGGATCTTTCTAGGCAACCTGGAGTTCCCTGGATCCTATGTGGTTACCTTTTTGGCGACTTGAGTGCGGATGTGGCAACTGCACCCTGAAAGTACAGAAGCCTCCGGTTCCTAGTTGAACTTTGTAATTCTCACTAGTTAGGGGTCGATCCCCTCTGCGGCTTCATCCCTCCACCGCCTGGCTCATTCGGGTGTACGGGTGGCCTCCAGCACTGCCCGTACCCCTGGGATCCCTTCCACGCTCCTGGAGCCTTTCTTCTGCTCCTCTCTCTCTCTTCAGTCTTGGGCCTCTCTGGCTAGGCCCTCCTCCTGAGCAGAGCTCCTGCTCTCAATTCTTCCTCTCACTGAAGAACCCTTCTAGATTGTTCCACCCTCTTTTTATATCACTTCTTACTGAGCTCCCCTGATTTACTTCCTGCACCCACACCCACTACATGGTTCCCCCTATTTTGGTTCCCCCCACTCCAGCCAGGGACAGGGCTAAGCAGGGAAGCATACCAGCCCTGCTCACCTCTGTGCATGGTGTAGGTGACTTGGTCACCAGGGTACTGGTCTCGGTCGGGATGTCCTTGCTGCAGGTGGGACTCCACGTCCCTCCGATTAACAAATAGATCCGTCGCATCCTGTGGCTCTCTGATGAAACCCCACCCGGCGTCCAGGTCGAACTTCACGACAGTCCCTTCTGCATGGGGACTAGTGGTGGCCGTCTTTGCTTTGCGGGCCCGGGTCTTCTCCTCTAGATTACGGGCCTCCATCTTCTCCCAGTTCACCCGCCGGATGTGCCTCTCTTTGTCCAGCTGCCAGAGCTCCCTCCGACAGTGCTCTTCCCGTCGGGCAGCTTCCCTTCGTGTCTCCCGGGGAAAACCCATGAGGTCCTCCCCCGGGTTATCCCACAGGAACTGGTCCTCTTCTCTCCCGTAGAGGGCTGAGGGCTTAGGAGCGGGTAGCAGTGGGAGGCTCTGGTCTTCCACCTCCGCGGACCAGTCCCAGGCCGCGCGCCCGTACACCCATTCGGGTGTGGGAGCAGGTGGCTTTTGCATGGGGCCCAGGAGCAGGGTTTCATCAGCAGCGCCCGGGTCAGGGACTTCCGCCTGGGGGCCCAGGAGCAGGGCTTCGTCATGACTCGTCCCCGAGGGCCGCGGTGTACTGTTTGAGGGGGGTATATCATGGTGGCTGGCCCAGGGCGATCAGTGCACAAAGGGGTATCAATTATTAGTAAAAGTTCAGAGAGTTCGTGACGCCACCTGTGGTGTCTGGTGAAGGTCACCAGCGCTGCAACAGTCCTCTGAGGAAGGTGTCAAGGCAGCAAAAGATGGTACAGCTCCCCACAGGCGGAGCGGGCCTCAGGCCAGGGTAGATAGATGGATGGTGCGCTGGGCGTTGTGGTGCAGGGAGAGAAGGATGGCGCAGCAGGAGTAACGGACAGAGACAGGGGGTTTTGCTTCGTTACCTTTACTGGTACAACTGTTAGGTACAGTCCAGGGTACTCCAGGTGAAGGGCGCACTTTTGGACTTCTCCCCAGGGAGTGGTTATAAGGCCTCCTGATCCGTGTCTGCCTCGGTATAAGCTCCTGTCCAGCCTGCAACTGGGCCTAGCTTATGTGTCCTGCTTTTACTCCACCTGTTGCTCTGAAGTAGGACCTCCGGTTGGTAACCACTTTCCCTGGACGTCGGGGCCTTCGTGGTTCCTGGTCCTGTATGTGTCTGGCTTCAGGTTTGCTAGGGACTTGTAGTCCTCCTGGGATTCCGGTTATCCCTACTGGGTGTAAAGGGTCCCTGTAGGCTTGGACCCGGTGTCCGGTATATATATCGGGGTGAGCTTACTATGCTCCTCTGCCCTCACTAGGCTTCAGTGCTGCTGGAGGCCTAGCTTGCCTCACACAGCAACCCGCGTGCTGCTCTCTCTCTGACTGAGCACAAACTTCACACTGACTGAACTAGACTCAAAACTAACTGAAAACTCAACTGCCTGGCTCCACCTTCCCTTTATATATCCCTATCAGGGCTCCCTCTGCTGGTATAAGGTGGAGGTGTTTGTATGTAATGAGGGCCTCTTGTGGAGAAATCCATCCATGCACCCTTCTGGGTTCTGTGGCACCATGCGCAGCGGGCGCCACAGTCACCAGCCCCCGGGGTAGAAGACTCCGGGCCGAGGAGCAGATCTGGGTGTACGCTCCCGGGTGCGGAGGTTCCGCAAGGGGGCCCAAGTGCAGGTCAGCGCCGTCAGCATGCGGGACAGGGAGACTCCTCTTATCTGCTCCCGCGGCTGCTCCTGTGCTGCACGCTGCCTCCTGGTTCGTATCCGGCTCCGCCGGGGCTGAGGCTCTGCTGGTGGAACGCAGCACTGGCTGCTGCCTGGTCATCATCTTCCCCAGCATCTCCTCCTTCCAGCCGGCGACGGCAGCCTGCTGGGCCTTCTCCACCCGCTGACCTAGTTCTTGCATCTCGGCTTGGAGGAACTCCGCATCCTCCAAGGACAATTTGTAAACCACCTCCTCCAGGGTGAGAGGTGTCTCGCGCTGCTGCAGGCCACAGGCTGGAGTTCCAGGCTCACCTCCCTCCATCTTGCCTGCCGGGTGCGGTCTATTGGCACTGCTGGAGACTCCGCCCTGTCTCCAAGGTTTCTTCTCTCCTCTTCCCTTTCTGGGGCGGTTCCATGGCTGCTTGCTGTCGGCCACACCTAGGGACGGCCCCCCCACCTTGATGGACACATCTACATACATGGCCACTGCTGCTTGGGGCGAGCCCCGCTTTTGGTTATAATCTGGAACCCAGCCCACGATGGGAGGTGAGTTCTAGTTGTCTTTGATCACGCACATAATGACGCCCGTTCTTCTGGGGCGGGCGCCACATTCAGTATCAAACACAGTCTCTAGGCGCACAATACCCGGTGATAACGGGTGGGTTCATATCCTGTTCGTGACGCCAAATTGACGCGCCCCCTTGGCCGTGGGGTACTCGGTGCCGGGCCGGTCGGTGCAGGGGAGATGTCACAGTGGCGGTGACCCGGTCCGTGACCCAGGGCGGTCAATAAAAGGAGATATTTACAGGGGATTTATAGTTTTTATATACAGTTCGTGACGCCACCTGTGGTATGCGGCTATATGGAGCCGCCGCTGCGGAGCAGGTCCTCTGGAGCTGGTGTAAATGCAGCAGAGTTGGTTTACCCCTCCACAGGTAGAGCTTAGCTCCAGGGCTGTGCTGAGATTTTATAGATGTTGCTGTTGCAGTTGTAGTGCAGGGGGTGATGGCACGGCCGGAATAATTCACAGACAGTGGGGTGCAGTCTTCAGGGTTTACTCACAGTTGTTTAGTTCCTCAGGTTACACTTTCCGGACTATGACCTCCCACGTCACGCTGCTTTCACCAGGCAGGGGTTCAGCAAATTCCCAGGTGTTTCAAGAGTGCCTGACAGGACCCCGTTCTATATGACCTTCTCAGCCGTCTTTCTGCGCTGGCCCTCACCCTTCTTGCCCTGCGCCTCGCCAAACAATGTCCCAAGCCGGTATCCTCAGATCTTTCTGGGCAACCTGGAGTTCCCTGGATCCTATGTGGTTACCTTTTTGGCGACTTGAGTGCGGATGTGGCAACTGCACCCTGAAAGTACAGAAGCCTCCGGTTCCTAGTTGAACTTTGTAATACTCACTAGTTAGGGGCCGGTCCCCTCTGCGCCTTGATCCCTCCACCGCCTGGCAGATTCGGGCATACGGGTGGCCTCCAGCACTGCCCGTACCCCTGGGATCCCTTCCACACTCCTGGAGCCTTTCTCCTGCTCCTCTCTCTCTCTCTTCAGTCTTGGGCCTCTCTGGCTAGGCCCTCCTCCTGAGCAGAGCTCCTACAGAGCTCCTGCTCCCAACTCTTCCTCTCACTGAAGAACCCTTCTAGATTGTTCCACCCTCTTTTTATATAATTTCTTACTGAGCTCCCCTGATTTACTTCCTCCACCCGCACCCACTTCATGGTTCCCCCTATTTTGGTTCCCCCCACTCCAGCCAGGGACAGGGCTCAGCAGGGAAGCGACGCATCTTGCCCCTCCTGCTGGTCTGGAGTAGTGTAGTGTTGGATGCAGGTGTTAGGGTCCCGGGCAGCACTCTATCCTTACCTGAGAGTGAGATACCACACCTCTGGGTGAGATGCAGTACCTCTGTGGCGACTGAACCCACAGGGGCGCAACATATACACACATATATATATAATTCTAGACAATCGTGTTAAAAATGATGGTCGGCTTCCAGAAAAAAAGAGATCTCCCAGACAAGTAAGCAAATGTCCCATGCTCAGCCAAAGTCTACTGAAACCTCTTGAAAAGCTGCTTTTCTAATACTTGTTGTATGAGAACCTGAGATGCTACGTTAACCACTTCGCGTCAGAGCCTGTTTTTGCCTTTGTGACCGATCCAATTTTTTCAATTCTGACCACTGTCACTTTATGAAGTAATTACTCTGGAACGCTTCGACGGATTCCCCTGATTCTGAGACTGTTTTTTTCGTGACATATTGTACTTCATGATAGTGGTAAAATTTCTTCGACATCACTTGCGTTTATTTGTGAAAAAATAGGAAATTTGGCGAAAATTTTGGAAATTTTGCAATTTTCAAACTTTGAATTTTCATGCCCTTAAATCAGAGAGATATGTCACACAAAATAGTTAATAAATAACATTTCCCACATGTCTACTTCACATCAGCACAATTTTGGAACCAAAACTTTTTTTGTTAGGAAGCTATAAGGGTTAAAAGTTGACAAGCGATTTCTCATTTTTACAACAAAATTTACAAAAACATTTTTTTAGGGACCACAACTTATTTGAAGTGACTTTGAGGGGCCTTTATGACAGAAAATACCCAAAAGTGATACCATTCTAAAAACTGCACCCCTCAAGGTGCTCAAAACCACATTCAAGAAGTTTATTAACCCTTCAGGTGCTTCACGGGAATTTTTGGAATGTGGAAGAAAACAATGAACATTTAAATTTTTTTCACAAAAAATTACCTTAGACCCAATATTTTTTAATTTTTGCAAGGGTAACAGGAAAAAATGGACTCCAAAATGTGTTGAGCAATTTCTCCTGAGCACGCTGATACCCCATATGTGGTGCAAAACCACTGTTTGGGCGCACGGCATGGCTCGGAAGGTAAGGAGCGCCATTTGACTTTTGGAATGGAAATTTGGCTGGAATCGATAGCGGACGCCATGTTGCATTTGGAAAGCCCCTGAGGTGCCTAAACAGAGGAAACCCCCAACAAGTGACCCCATTTTGGAAACTAGACCCCTCAGTGAACTTATCTAGATGTGTGGTGAGCACCTTGAACCCCCAGGGACTTCACAGAATTTTATAATGTTGAAGTGTGAAAATAAAAAAACACATTTTTAACAAAAAACTGCTACTTTAGCCTCAAATTTTAAATTTTCACAAGGGCAGCCAGAAAAAATGGACCCCAAAATGTGTTGTGCAATTTCTTCCTGAGCACGGTGATACCCCATATGTGGTGCAAAACCACTGTTTGGGCGCACGGCATGGCTCGGAAGGTAAGGAGCGCCATTTGACTTTTGGAATGGAAGTCTGGATGGAATCGATAGCGGACGCCATGTTGCATTTGGAGAGCCCCTGAGGTGCCTAAACTCAGAAACCCCCAACAAGTGACCGAATTTTACAATCTACTCCTCTGTATAAATTAATCTAGTGGTGGGAAAATAAGTAGATAGGTAAATGGTGACTAAACCCATAGATGAATTCCCAGAGAGGTGTCATTTCCAAAATGTGGTCACTTCAGGGGGGATTCTGCTGTTCTGGCACTTTTCAGAGGCGCTAAGTACCAGAACTAAAGAATCCCTCCTGAAGTGACCCCATTTTGGAAATGACACCCCTCTGGGAATTCATCTATGGGTTTAGTGACCATTTTAACTCAATGGATGATTTCCAGAAACAAGCACACAATGGAAGGTTTAGATTCTGGAGAACCCCCCCCCACCCCCACCCCTGGAAATTAAGTTAGCTCTACTCGAATGTGTCATTCACTAAATGAACCAAATGTTTGAATGACAAAATGGGATACATTTTTACAGTTTAAAAACGTGGTTCTGTGTGGAAGATTTTAAAGCAGTCAGTGACGCATAAGGCTGGCAATGATGGGCATTGTGGGCAATAGTAGCGGGTATCACGCCTCATTCCTCTCTTAGTACGTACACAACATCTTTTCTGGGGGTTCCTTCTCGTTTCCGTTGCTGGAATAAGTGCAATAAAATGTCGCTCAGTGAGTCTTTTCACATCCTCAGATTCTAATGGATGAGCGGGGCTAACACTTTCAAAAACAAGATTTTCAATTACCTTTTCTTGATAATCAAGAAAAGGATCTGAATTTCCTGCTTTTTTGTACAACACAAAAGAATTGTATGTGGCCACCTGAAACAAATAAATAACCAACTTTTTATACCAGGTATAGGACTTTCTTGATACCTGGCATGGCTGTAAAACCTGGTCTGCAAGGTCCACACCCCCCATGTGTTTGTTGTAGTCAGTGACTGACACAGGTTTTTGCTTCGGAGTGGTGGATCCAAATTCTACAGTGGCCCTTGTGGCATCTGTGTGGATCGAGCTGAGGACAAAAATATCCCTCTTATCCCTATACTTCAAGGCAAGCAGCTCTCCGTTGCGTACAGCCCCTGACTGCCCCTTTTGGAACTTTTGGTTGACCAATGGTTGTGGAATCCCCTGACGGTTTTTACGAATGGTCCCACAAGCTCCGATGTTGTGTTCAACCAGACTTTTAAATGGGGGTATGCTGGTGTAATAATTGTCCACATATAGATTGTAGCCTTTTTGAAAAAATGGACTTATCAGCTCCCAAACAATTTTTCCAGATGTCCCCAGATAAGTAGGGCATCCTGGTGGGTTTAGTTGGCTATCTTTCCCCTCATATATGCGAAAAGCAGATGTGTATCCGGTTGAACTTTCGCACATTTTATAGAGCTTTATTCCAAACCTTGCCCTTACAAGGGACTCATCTATAGAAATATTTTGTGTTGGGGTGTAGAGTCTTCAGAATTTTTCTGACAAATTTTCAATGATGGGTCTAATTTTATATAACCTGTCATGTTCTGGGGCATTTCTGGGCAGGCATTGACTATTGTCGTTAAAATGCCAAAACCGCATGAGCATTTCATAACAGGTCCTAGGAAAAACGACTGAAAACATAGGGGTGGCTTGAACAGGGTGGTTGGATCAGTAGGATCGAATGCTCGGTTTTTTAACAAGCCCCATGGCAAATGTAAGTCCTAAAATTTTTTTTATTTCCGGGACATTAGTTGGTGTCCATAAATTTGCCCTAGCATAGTAACATCGGGGATTCTGGCTTATGAATTGGGACGCGTATAAATTTGTTTGCACGACAATATGCTCTAGCAAGCTGTCTGTAAAAAACAAATTAAAAAAATGAATTGGTCCAAAATCTTCCACCTCCACATTTATACCAGGAATGGCGTTGAAATCAGGGCTGAATGGAGCAGCCGAATCCGAAGCCTCCCATCTGGGAAATGCTATATCACGTGGCAAAGCCCCTTGTACACTGGCGTGCGCCAATTCACTAGTAGCAGGGACAGCGCTTGTACTGGGCAGTGTTCCCTGATTTGGAGACGTTTCTCCAGTAGCGCTATTTGCCCCTATTGCTGTACTGGTCCTTGGGCTTGAGGATGGACCAGAATCACTGCTCATTTCTGAGCTCTCAGTGTCGCCGCTACTAAAGCCCTCAAAATCCACATCTCCATCTGAGATTGCACTGTCGTCAGTGTCAGAACATAGCAGGGCATACACCTCCTCTGCGGTATAAGTCTGACGGGCCATTTTATTTGTTTTTTATATTTTTTGACTGGACTGGACTGACCGGACTGGACTGGACTGACCGGACTAGACTGGCCTGACCGGACTGGACTGGACTGACCGGACTGGACTGGACTGACTGGACTGGACTGACCAGACTGGACTGACCAGACTGGACTGACCGGACTGGACTGACCGGACTGGACTGACCGAACCGGACTGGACTGACCGGACCGGACTGACTGGACTGGACTAACCGGACCAGACTGACCTGACTGACAGGACTGACGGGACAGGACTGACTGACCTGACCTGACAGGACTGACTGACCTGACCTGACAGGACTGACCTGACCTGACAGGACTGACTGACCTGACAGGACTGACTGACTGACAGGACTGACTAACCCTAACCTAACTCTTACTTTCTTTTTTTCTTTTTTTTACTTTCACAGTGACAAGGCTGACACAGCTCTTGTCACACTGTTTCTCCTCTGCTCTCTCACTGAGATCGGAGGGGAAACAGTGTATTTATCAGGCAGATCGCCCGGGAAAGTTAGTTGCTAAAACAAACTTCCCTAGTGATCTCTCTGATTGGCTGGTGTGACGCTGACATCATTGAGACCTGAGCCAATCAGGTCTCGATGAGGTCAGAGGTCACAGCATCAGGATCCCCTCGCTGCTAAGGTATGTGGGGGTCCCGATCACCGACCACCGGTGTCACTATCTTTTAAATGCCGCGATCGCTATGGATCGCTTCATCTAGAAGATAGGAACAGGTTAACATCATGGGGACCTGATCCAATCAGGTCCCCATGATCTCACATGTCAGAGCTATCGCTCTGCACCGGAACCGCAGCGCTTGCAGGACCCTGGGTACAGTGGGCGGTCCTGAACCGGTTAACAGATGGAGCATCATGTCCTTCAGACCACCACTTTTATGGCCTGGTATTATTGTAGCTTGGATTAGGGTATACAACAACCATGCTTTGTGCACTGCAGTCTACACTCGTCCAGTCCAGTCGGGCCTCCCTGACTGTTGGTCAGTAAGATATGTGTAAGTATTTTCTGTATGATATATTATTCTGCTGATACAACTAGTGAGACCTCCGGGCACAAAGATTTCATTCTTTTGTCTGAGTTAAATGCTTTGAAAAACATGATTCAATCCGAGCACCATATCTAAGGAGTCTTGCCACGTGAAGCTAGTTTCATGAAAACATGCCTCCATTTTTTACTTATTAAAGTGTTGTACAAGGTCTGACCTCGTGTTTTTACCATAAACCAGAATCATTTTATAATAAATCTGCCAGATGCTGCGGGGGAAGAGATACTGGCACCATGCCTGCCCTGTGCATCAGTAATCACAGGACACCCCTATAAATATCTGACATAAAAGGACATTGAACATTAACTGAACAACATGTACAGCAATTCTTTCTATCTCTGTATGCCCCTGAAGAAAATCATTCTACATATCCGCATATTTAAGTGACCCTCCACAGGAGCATCATTATGAACCCTAAGGTGTCATTACAGGGGTCTCATGGTCATCAGCTAGAACATTGAAACAAATGATGGGACATGTGAAATGTAATCCTTCTTACATGGGACATGTAGACCACCTTCCATTTATCCTGCGGCCTATAGTTATACGGAGCTATTCTGTAGTAGGTGTGTAGATATTGTGATCTTTTGGCCACTTTACCTGCATACAAATCTACTTCTGTATTTCTGTGCTCCAGCTCTGTGTGCTGCTTGGTCTGGAATACGTGAGCTGCGGGGACTTTAACACCTTCCTTCTGGAGAAGGGGCGGCTTGACATCCCCAGCGCAAGGTACATTTTATGTTACCTACAAACCTGATCATAACTGTATATAAATGTCTAGCATTCATCCGTTCACTTCGGTGCTGTATTATCTGCCTTTGGGTTCTGGTGTTTTTAATATAAAAATATTGTAGATTGCAGCGAAATTAACCAGAACATTGACAGAAATCTGAGTGGCCTCATTATTCTTCAGTGGGATCTGGCAGGATTTGTTGTATGTTCTGCATATGGTCATCTTGTTCTAATCGTCTAGTCAATGTAGATAATATTGGCTGGAAGCAATATCTTTGTGTTTCTTGTCTTCTCCTCGGAAAGTTACACTCATTCATGTCTTTCTGTCAGATTCTATGCCGCTGAACTGGTCTGTGGAATCCAGTACCTCCACTCCAAGGGCGTCATCCACAGAGACCTCAAGCCCGAGAACATCTTGGTGGCTGAAACGGGCCATATTAAGATCACAGATTTCGGTCTCGCAATTGACAACATGCATGGAGACCGAACAGCCACCGAATACGCTGGGACTGCAGGTTACATGGCTCCTGAGGTGGGATAATAGTGCTTTCCTATTTAGTTTTCGCTAAAATTACAGTCCATGGGAATGTTAACATTTTGACCTTTCTGTTCTCTCTTCCATGATAGATTTTTGCTGGCGAGGAGTATAACGCCGGAGTAGACTGGTATTCTCTTGGCGTCATCTTAAAAGATATGGTTACCAGTGAGTGTACGTTCCATCTGACACTCGATGAGGCATCCTCCGGCATTGATGACATCATTAAACAGGTCAGTATAATTCCAGGTTATTAGTACTATGGGTTGTACAATATTCATTTAAATGGTGAAGTGGTGAGAATGTTTTATTGCCTCTACCGCTTACCTTCATGGGTTTTACTTTCTTGTTTTTAGCTCCTACAGAAAGATCCTGCCAGACGCTTAGGAGTCCATGGTAACATCCGAGAGCACGTGTTTTTCCAGTGTATTGATTGCGTCTCTGTGGAAGCCCTGAAAGTGCCTCCACCACACATCCCTGTAGTAAGTATATGACCAGATCACATTGCACCTCTGTTAAGTATTAGTTAGCGCTGACACTTAGGCTATGTGCCCACGATGCAGAAATGCTCAGGATTTTTTCCTGAGCGTTTCTGCATCTCCCTGGCAGAAAAAAACACATGCGGATTGTACATGCGGATTGTACATGCGGATTGTACATGCGGATCGTACATGCGGATCGTACATGCGGATCGTACATGCGGATCGTACATGCGGGTTGTACATGCGTTTTTCCTGCCGGGGACATGCGGATGTGAAGCGTTCTTCACATGCATTTCCGCATGCGGATTGACAAGCGCTTTCCAAGCGATTTTAGCATCACTTGGAAAGTGCTTGTGACAACTAGGTCACACTATATAAATCCATGCAAACTGCATGGATTTATATAGTGTGACCCGAGAGAGTGGTTAAAAAAACAAAAAAACAAATGTATACTTACCCTCCGATGGCCCGCGCTGGCTTGCTTCGCTCGGTGCCGGCACTTTGCAGTGGATTGAAAGACCTGCCGATGTCAGCATCGCATGACCCGTCACATGTCTCTGACGTCAGCGCAGGTCCTTCAATCCACTGCAAAGTGCCGGGAAGCAAGTAGGAGCGCAGCGCGGGCCGCCGGAAGGTAAATATACATTTATTTTTTATTTTATTCTTTTTTTACAGATTTTTTAATGGTGCCTGGGTCCGGAGGAGAGTCTCCTCTCCTCTAGTCCTGGGTACCATCCGTACATTAGAACGCACCAATTATGCAAGTACAGATGCAGTCTTGCGGAATTGGCGCATTCTAATGCAAGTCAATGGCGGCGATAAACGCAGCATTTCCGCAAAATAATTGGTAGTGCTGCGTTTTTTTCCGTAATGATAATCCACAGCGGATATTTCCGCAGCATGTGCACAGCACATGCGGATTATCATTGCTGCCCTTCTACCATGCGTTTTTAATGCGTTTCCGCAGCTGCAAAAATGCTGCAGAAACGCGTTAAAAACGCATCGTGGGCACACAGCCTAACATTGGAAAATCAACATCATCCAGAGCTGCTGGTCCTGGTCTGATGGTCCAGATCATTTCATATCATCCTTCTCCAGAACGTTTGAGATTTTGGTAATAATTATTTTTTTGTTTGTTTTATAGCCATCTAAAGCTCATCACAGTTCTCGACCACACCATCTGGAGAAATTAGAAGCAGCAGAGGCCAAAAAGTCACCTCTATCAGCAAAGGACCAGGCCATGTTCAAGGGATTTTCTTTTGTCAACTTGGAAACCCTTGACAAGACACCAGCTCCATAGTCATCAGAGCCAGCTGTCTTCCTCAGCCTCCAGAAGACCTTGAAGAACTGAAGATTGGACATCACTTTGATGATCATCTGAAAGCACTGCTGGAATGAAGATGACCATGGATACGACACTGAGGGACCCAAAACACAGACCCCAAAGATGAAGAAGCCAGACAATGTAATCATGCGCTGGCAGTAAGTATAAGCGCCACAACATCTGCGCTTCACTATACTCATAGGCATGTGCAGAACATTTTACACTAACCAGTAATTGGATTTCCTCTTGCTCATGACAGCTCCATCTTTCGGTGCTTTCTTGGGGTAAGAAGAAATAACATGGTGTGCGATGGCCGGCTATTAAGGGGAGGAAGGAGGCCGGATTTTTTTTTTTAACTAACATTGCACATGTCTATGATCATTTTTACCATTACCAGTAGTAAGATTTCCTCACACTCATGAAAGTGCTGTCATGGGTGTCGGGAAGAGGTGTGTGATGGCCGGCTATTAAGGGGAGGAAGGAGGCCGGATTTTTTTTTTTTAAATTAGCAGTTAATAATGAAGATAAGCATAGCAATGACAGAGGATCCCAATATATGACACCAAATACAGAGATGCCAGCAGATCTACTCATACGCTGGCAGTAAGTATAAGCGCCACAACATCTGCGCTTCACTATACTCATAGGCATGTGCAGAACATTTTACCTTAACTGGTAATTGGATTTCCTCTTGCTCATAACAGCTCCAGTCTTTGGTGCTGTCTTGGGCTAAGAAGAAATAACATGGTGTGCGATGGCCGGCTATTAAGGGGAGGAGGAGGCCAGATTTTTTTTTAACCAACATTGCACATGTCTATGATCATTTTTACCAGTAACAGTAGTAAGATGACTCCTGAGACCCAGCAACAAAATTTCCCCAAAAAGTCCCATGTAATAACGACAACATACAGAATTTAACCAAAACTCCTTTTAATGGTTAGAGGTCGTTCACAGCCAAAAAGGATGTGCTCAGCGCGTAACTGGTATAAAACCCGGTTAAGGCACTATTGGCCAGCTGAAACGGGTACAAATCCATATTCCATTGCCGGACTCCCGGCGCATATCATACTTCGTACTGGAGAAAAACATCAAGATAGAGCAAATGACTGCTGCTGTGACTTAAATACAGAACAACCAAATAATACCAACAAAACACACTGTACATGGGAAAAAAGGGGAGGGGTGGTGGGAAACGCAGACTGCAGGTCCCATGCTTGTGTGGAGAGAGGCAGGAAGAGGCAGGTGACTAGCCCAGGGGATGGGGGAAGACTCGGTTACCCGGGCCTTTAGCCTTAAGGAGGTCGCGGTGGTCGGCTCCCGGGCCCGTACTCTGGGGTCTCTCTTTAAAAAGGCGTTGATAGATGTTAAGTTTATAAAAGTTCGTGACGCCACCTGTGGCTTCTGGTGAGGATCACCAGCGCTGCGCAGTCCACTGAGGCCGATGATAAGGCAGCTGGATGGTATAGCTCCCCACAGGTGGAGCTAGGCCTCAGGGCAGTGTATGACGGGGTATGCAGGACAGAGAGACTCAGCCGCGTCAGAGCCAGAACAGGGACAGACACAATAGTCACTTCAGTACCTTTTACTGACGGAAATTCAGGCACTCCCCGGAGCACTGTAGGGTGAAGGGTGTATGTCCGGATCCTCCCCAATGAGCGGGTTTTGGGCCTCCTGTTCCTTGCCTCTACGTAGTAAGTTTCTGACCTGCCTGGAGCTAGGCCTAACTTTGTCTCTGTCCTGCGCTGGCTGACCTTGTGGTAGGGCCTTCTCTTGGAGTGCATGCTCCCAACCTACGGGGCCTATGTGTCTCCTGGCTCTGGTAGGTATCAGCACTTTAGCGATCCTGGGACTTGTAGTTCTCCAGGGATTCCGGTTATATCTTACTGGGTCGTGGATATCCCGGTAAGCTTCGGACCCGGTGTCCGGTAAATTCTTCTTCGGGGTGAGCTAGTTAAGCTCCTCTGCCCCCTATGTACTAACTCTCTCTACTCGCCTTCGGCCTACTCGGGCCCTCAATAGGCTACTCACACTAATGGCAGCTTGCCGCGCTTCACCGATCTTATGGCGCCGGCACACCTAAGCTCACTATTCTGAGCTACGACTCAACCGGGCTCAACTCTGTATTCAGGCTTGCACTAACTGAACTCTCCAGAGGAATTGCTGAGTCACTGAGCTCCACTGCAGACTGACCTGTTTCTGTGTCTCACTCTGCAGGAACTGACTGCCTGGCTCCACCTTCCCTTCTTTATATATCCCTAACGGCTCCCTCTGGTCGTCTGAGGTGGAAGGTGGAGATGTGTGAATGGTTATGGGGGCCTCTTGTGGAGGAATCCGTCAATACACCCTTCTAGGATCTGTGATACCAAGCACAGCTGGGCTTCACACAGGGTCTGGACTTATAAAGAGGGGAAGAGGGAGGAAGAAGAGGATTATTGGGTGAAAGCCAGGAGGAGAGGAGAAAAAGAACATGGGACACACAATTTAACCCCTTCAGCAGGGCACAGCAGTCAAGGGGCATTCAATTAAAGATTGACGTGCCCTGCAGACTGCTGAGACCCAACAACAATATTTCCTCAAAAAGTCCCATGGAATAACGACAACACACAGATCTTAACCAAAACTCCTTTTAATGGGTAGAAGTCGGTCACAGCCAAAAAGGACGTGCTCAGTACGTAACTGGTATAAAACTCAGTTAAGGCACTATTAGCCAGCTGAAACGGGTGCAAATCCATATGCCGCAGCTGGACTCCCAGCGCAAGTCAGACTTCGTACCGGAAAAAAACATCAAGATGGAGCAAATGACCGCTAAGGAGGAGCGGAGTATTTATACTGCGCTCCGCCCCCACCCATTTGGTAAAAAGCTTGTTCTATGCTATCCTGGAGACCGGAGTGAAAAGTATCCAGCCCTATTTCCGTCAGATGGACTCCATCGGGTAGCATAAGACTGGAATTGTCTCCCTCAAGTTGGTGATGCCTCATGACCACTCCGGCCTTAAAACGGATAAAGCGGGACAAGCGGGCATTAAGCGTGCGCACAGAACGTTCAACTGCCGCCGCATCTCTCGCGCCCTGCCATGCAACACGTGACATGACCTCTGACCAAATCAGAGTAAGCTCTGGAAAAAGTCTGTGGAATTTATCCACGTCGGAGCGCATGATTGTGAGGAGCTCCGCTAGGTGAAAGGAACAGAGATCATTCCCGCCCGCATGCAGGACTAGAATTAAGGGAGAGGAAGCAGTCTCAGCTATCCGCACCACCTCGGGAAGAACCTGAGGCCAGGTCAAGCCTCTTATTCCTCTCCAAAAAACGTTGATGCCGTGGAACCCAAGACCTCTGCCACCTGGTCGACGTTCTGCTCTTTGGGATGCCCAGAAGATGTAGGAGTGGCCCAGTATCCTCACTGTGTGTTTTACACCAACTATGAAGAGATAATAAAGTTAGTGAAGCAATAAATTCGGTCTGATGTATCTTGCAAAACAGGAGGAACGCCATCTACCAATGCGCTGGATCTCGGAGTTAGGCAAACCAGCACGGGCTGCTTCGGTAGCAGCTGCTATCCTAAAGGAGTACGTACCAAATACCTTGAGAGGAAGGCCTACGAAAGCTAAACATTTCCAAAAAAGGGATTGAAATTGAAAAACCGTAAGAGGAGAACCATCCTCATGTGAGAAAAAGGAGTCACCAGATCGCCAGAACGATAAGTAATTATTAACAAGCGTTAAAGGACAAATAGGACTGGGGATGGTAAGAAGGGGAACCCATGAACAAATACCGGACGGGTCAATTTTCGATTTCCGAAAGTGGATACGGAGACCTCGGTCACAGGGAGTGACACCATCATACTGGAGTCCTCCTGAAGTGCGCTTGGATGGGGACACCAATTCACTAATGCGCAAAGCACCAATCCAAAAAACGCGAGTCAAAAAGCGGCAGAGAGTAGAGCAGACTTGAAAGGAGAAGAGCGGACAGCGGGAGTGGGTTGATTAGGCGGGTAAGTAAACTGAAAGAAATGGGCCGTCTGTTCCCCTGACGAGTGTGCTCCCTCCTCCAACCCATAATAGCCTGCCGAATGATGAAAACCTTAGTAACATCGTTCCAACCTAAGAGGTGAAAATAAACACCGAGATCAGATAGGCGGTTCTGTGCAACGGCTCCTGAAACACCCATGCTACGCAAGTAAAGTAAATATTCGATTGTGACCTCCAGACGGACAGCGTCGGATGCTGCTGCTGATCTATCCCCAAATAGGTTATGCCACTCATTCCATGCCTTACCGTAAGAACGCCATGTAGACGAGGCCACTGAAGATCTCACCAACTCCATCAATCTTTCTCTACCACCTCCCACATGAGGGATGGGCATGGATGCCCCTCTGGTTTGGCCGCGGGGAAACATTCCTGGAATTTCTGCCAATCGAAACGAGAAAGAGAATCAGCAATGACATTATTTGTACCCGGAACATGGCGGGCTTAAAACCAGATGTTTAAACTTAAGCATTTTAATACCAGAAATCTGAGTAATTTGATAACCAGGGGAGATGAGGATGACAAGTGATTTATGGCGTGTACAATACTCATATTGTCAGTCCAATAACAGATCCGTTTATCCCTGAGGGATGGGCCCCATAAAGAAATGGCTGTGATGATAGGAAATAACTCTAACCAAGTAAGGTTTTTAACCCAGCCCTCAGTGCGCCAAGATTCCGGCCAAGGTTCGGCACACCATTGGTCTCCAAAAATGACACTGAAACCAGTAGATCCAGCGGCATCGGAAAAAAGGGAGAGATCCTCATTAGTCAATTCCGATAACTAAAAGCATGTATATCCATTATAGGACAAGAGGAACTCCTTCCCAACCAGCAAGTCTGCTTTCAAAGGAGGTTTTATCCGAATTCTTTGATGGGGAAGCTTGATGCTTTTGGTCGAGAGGGATAAACGTCTGGAAAAAATTCTCCCCATAGGCATTACTGTGCAAGCAAAGTTAAGGAGGCCTAGCATGGACTGCATTTGACATAGTGTTACTTTGAGAACAGAACAAAATCCTTCAATCTGGGACAGCAATTTTGAATTTTTTTCTGAGGGAAGGTGAAAAACCATGGCAACGGAATTAATCTCAATTCCTAAAAAGGATAGCGAAGTAGTAGCAAAAGTTTTTCCACTGGATAAGGGAACGCCAAAATACGACGCGAAAAAAATAAAATTGTCCAGCAAAAATTGACAGGACCTGGAATCTGGTGGTCCCACAAAAAGAAAATCGTCAAGATAATGGATTATAGCGGAGGAACCTGTTTCATACTTAACCACTCATTCTAGGAAAGAACCAAATAATTCAAAATAATAGCAAGAGATGGAACAACCCATGGGAAGGCAGGTAGATCTCACATCACCGTTACTTTCTGAGTAGCAACGTCTTCGGAAAGTTTATGAAGCTACATTTACAGAAAACATGGTTCCACTGGCTTTACTAAACGCCATCTACAAATTCGAGCTTCAAGATTTGGAGAGGTGTGTATTGTAAGAATTTTTATCACCCAACCACTTTGAGTAGCAGAAGGAGAGATAGCATTAGCAAACTCTCAAGAACTATCTGCATTCTACAATGACGGAACAACGGTTAAACAGCCGAGCCCTTCTGTCAATTGAACATGAGCTCGCCAGACACCTGAATATTAAAGACCTGATTAAGGATTTTTCTAACCAGCAGGTAAAACGACTGCCTGTTCCATACATGTAAATTTGCATCTTCACATCTTCTACATGTAGCCAGTTTTACATTAGTGTGTTATTGCCATGTATGTTCCCCTGTATTATGGATGAGTGTCCTAGCCTGACTGCGGGATTACTGACCCAAAGTCCTAGCATTAGACAGATGTAACAGATCGGATAGTAATGTTTCAGTTCTGAGACCTGCACCTGACTGACCCTGCGATGCACTATCCGTACCCCAGATGGGAATACCCATTTAATATTAGGGCTCAGTTTTTAGGATAGAGCGCACTATTGTTTGTTGCTCTTGAATTTATGGAAATACGTCTTTATTATTATGGTTCATTTTCTTAGATCGTTGTTTTAATATGTTTTCTGACCTCACAAAATGACCTTATTTTCATTGTATTAATTGGTTATACGTTTTGTCTTTGTTTTGTTACATTATAATTTTGCACTTTACATAATTGACCAAAGGATTTAACTAAATGACTCTTATGAAAAATAGATTTAATTAGCGAAATGTTTAGTGGGAATGTTTTACAAAACTTTTATGTTAAGGGCATTGACCATGCTCTGGTTATTCTTAACCAATGTGTGTGTGAGATGAATAAAAGGCCCTTAATGCAGAAATTCAACATAGAAATATAGTCTATTTCCCATATTTCGTATTTAGTGCCGAAGTTCAAGAAAGACCATAATACTAAGTGCCTTATCATCATCTCAAACACATTGGTCAAGAATAACCAGAAAATTGCCAATCCTTTTAATCATAGTTTAACTTTTTGGAAGAATTTACTTTAAAGTTTGTCACCCCTTATATCATAAATAATAAATAAACAGAAATTGCTTTTCTAATAGAATAACACGTCCAGAAGAGATTCCTTTTCAGCAGTCACCTCATTATCATAGCCAGCAGGATTACAATGAGAGATAACAGAATCCACCATTCACATTAGGTCGTGTCACAGCTCACCTCTTCCCCTTTCCTGCACAATGACATCTGCATGTCACTAAACATGAGAACATGTATAGAAAACTCTCCCTAGGAATTAGAGTCCCCTGTTTTGTCTTGTGATATATATACATCCATATGTCTATTGTTCATATCTCCAAACAGGCAAGACAGCAGATTTCCATAAATGTACAGAAAACAGGATACAATAATCTGAAGTCAGAAATACAGATTATAAAAAAATTATCACAATCTGGTTTCAATTAGTTTCAAAAATGTACGTCACTCATTCCCTTAAAGAAAAATAAGCAAAATATACCTAAAAAGAATATTGGATAGTTTAAGAAATGTTTAATAGGTTAGAGTAGAGTAGGGCCCTGCCAAAAGAGTCTACCTTGTCGTGGTGGCAGGTTTAAAAAATCTTTTGGCCAAAACAAAAGCTGATGGCTGTGTATGTGATATGGTGTTCAATGGGAACTGTTTATGTGTGATTGGTGAAACCGAGGTGCAGAAGCAGAGTTTTTCCAAGAGTGGGAGGTGGGACGGTGGAAAGTTTGAGGGGTGGAGGCGGGGCTGGTGTGGAGTCTCAAGGGTGCCCGGAAATGTTGCCAGTATGGGGTGCTGAAATTCCTGGTGGCAGCCCTGCTTCAGTATGTAGCAAAAATCACAGTCTCCTACTCTCCACAGGCATGTGTTCAAAGGAGTATGTTACGGATCCGGGTGGTGGAACCTCTGCGCTGCGGTGCAAGGAGGGACCAGAGGGGCGTAAGTAGCTGTCAACTCGGACTGACCAAGGTCATACGGCGGCTCAATCGACTCCGTGACCAGGGAAGGACCGAGCAGAGGGACCAGGTGCTACTCTGGGACCGACCTTGTATGAGAGCAGGTGACTCCCACGGGTCAGAAGGCAGGGACTGACCGGTACAGCAGATGAGCACGGCAGGCAGGCTGACGGGTGATCCGGGTAGGCGGACTGGCAGACACAGCAGGTAACAAGCAGGAGCCTCCAGATAGGCTGGCTGGTAGGCACGGCAGGTAACAGGCAGGTGCTTCCAGGTAAGCAGGCGGGCAAGGCCCATAGACAGACTGGCGGACTTGACTGTAGACAGACTGGCGGGCTGCAGAGTAGACAAGCTGGCAGACTGGACTAGTAGTCAGGCTGGCGGGCTGGACTTGTAGTCAGGCTGGCGGGCTGGACTTGTAGTCAGGCTGGCGGGCTGGACTTGTAGTCAGGCTGGTGGGCTGGACTTGTAGTCAGGCTGGCAGCGGGACCTGAGGGCTGAAGCAGAGTTTAACACACAAAGCTACAACCTTGCATGGGCACCTCCATCTTGGAGGAGGTGCCTTTTATATGAGAGGTCCTCCGGTCATTGGCCGGGGACTCTTTAGGACGGCGTGCGCGGCCCCTTTAAGAGGGAGGGAGCGCGCGCGTGCCCTAAGCACAATGCCCGGGAAGTTGCGCGCCGGAGGACGCCGGGAGGGGAGCGCGGCGGTAAGAGGGACGGCGTCTCTGCCTGTCAAGGCGCAGAGACACCGATACTACAGAGTATTGTCATGACAAGCACTGGGGTGTTCAGAAAACCTCAAGCTGTCATGACAACCCATTGGCACCCCACAATCATGATGCAGGGACAGTTAGAACAGTGTGCCCCACCTGGACCAGTCACTGTAAATTCTGCCATCACAGATTGTTAGCGGCATATAACAGGTTAACGGCCGCTTCCGTCCACTCGCATCTGTTAGAGGCAGATGATGGCTGAATAATGCAGCCATCATTTGTCGGCTCAGTTCCCAAGTCCACATCAAAGAACGGGACCTGGGATTTGTGTTATTTGTTTCTATAAACCGTTTTGTTTTTTACTTTTTTTACTTTAGTCCCTTTACAGAATGTGAACCTGGTTGAGCTTTATTGCACGATGCTGCGAGGCATGATTTACAATTACAGCTGTGGGGGCCATTGTGTGAGTTGGTTGACTAAAAGAGCCCCCTACCTTTATTTGACAACCTAGATGCCACTGATACTATAGGTTGCGGCATCAAAGGCGTTAATTAAAGATAACAGCTAGGATCACAGACATTGACTGCTCAGTTCCTGCGGGAGCCCCTCAGTGATCCAGCTGGAATGGTGCCAGCACCGGAGGTGAGTATAGCTCCTATTATTTTACTTTGTGGAAACATAGTGATTGAGAAGGGTTGGTCCTAGTAGTGAACATCAGAGAGAGACTTGCGGCCTAGCCGGAAAACCCAGTGATCCCTGCTAGGGCCAGAGCTTCATAGAGAACTTACATGGAAACTCACACGACTGGGCACACCACCTTTGTGAAGAGAACATTAACGTTAAATAGTGAAAGACTTTCTCTGCTATCCCAAGCTTACTGTTATTAGTTCTACTGTTGATTTGCCTTGTTACTAACACTTTACAGTTTAAAGTATATACCGTATATACTCGAGGATAAGCCAACTTTTTCAGCACACTGAACTCATCATCTTTCCTTTATCTCGCATATCTTCCCCACCTGATCTTTCTATCACAATAAATGACATCACACTTTCCCCTGTCCCCGGAGTAACCCTTGACTCTGCCCTGTCCTTCAAACCCCACATCCAAGCTCTTGCCACCTCCTGTGGCCTCCAGCTCAAAAATATTCCCAGAATCCATCCTTTCCTCAACCCTCAATCTATTAAACTGCTTGTTCATGCCCTCATCATCTCCCGCCTCGACTACTGCAACACCCTCCTCTGTGGCCTACCTGCTAACACTCTCGCACCCCTCCAGTCCATCCTCAACTCTGCTGCTCGACTAGTTCATCTCTCGCCTCACTATTCCTCTGCTACCCCCCTTTGCAAATACCTTCACATGCTAATAATAATAAAAAGTAATTTTTCATTTAACTTTGCATGAAGCCCTATGGGTTATACAAAATTTCTGAATACGGTTTTGAATATTTTGAGGTGTATACATGACATATAGATCCCTCAAAATCTTTTCAAATGTGTAGATGGTCCTGAAAAACTGAGGGATGGGACATTTCATTGGCATACAAAATTCAAAGTTCAAAAATGAGACATTTTTTCTAAATATTTATCAAATTTCCGATATTTTTTATATAAATGTCTATCATATTGACCTAAATTTACCACGAACATAAACTACAATGTGTTAAAAAAAAAAATTATTACCACATAAAATGGCACATATTAGTTTAAAAAATTTGGCTTGGTCAGGAAAGTAAAAAGTACCTTAAGTGGGAAGGGGTTAAAGAGTTATTCCCAATATATGTAATAACTCTGAAGTGGAGCAGACTCCACAATACAAACTGTTTATTTTATTAAAATAAATACATTTCTTAGACCTGATGAGGCTTGTTTGGTTGCATTAAAAATCCACTTGCTTTTGAGCCGAAACATTGGCACCTGTTCACACGGGCCAATAAATATACAATTTTTTATGTAATTTTCTATTAAGTGCTACCATCTTTTTTGCTTACTTATATGCCGACACTGGGGTATCGTGTGCCGGGACCCTTGGAGCTCTCACAGCCATAAAAACTGAACGGCCGTGCATTCCCTCCGCCTCTTGTGGGACGTGCTGGTGAAGGTGCGTACGCAGTGACATCATCGCGTACACGTCTGCATAGAGGGCCAAGATGCCAGTACGGAAGTGCAGCTGCAGGGGATTATATGAAAGGTATCAAATTTTTTTTTTTTTAATAGAATTAATTAAATGGTCTTGGGGGAGAGCACATGATGAACTGGGAGTGGAGGTTGGGGAAAGCACTTAGAGAATAGGGAGTGGGGGAAGGGGAGAGCACATGATGAATTGGGAGTGGGGGGGGAGAGAGCACATGGTGAATTGGGGGTGGGGAGAGCAAATGATGATTTTGGAGTGGGGGTGGGGAGAGCTCATGATGAACTGAGAGTCGGGGGTGGGGAGAGCACATGGAGAATTGGAAGTGGGGGGTGAGGAGAGCACATGGTGAACTGGAATTAAGGGGTGGGGAGAGCACATGGTGAACTGGGAGTGGGGGGTGGGGAGAGCACATGGTGAATTGGGAGTGAGGAGTGGATAGAGCACATTATTAATTGGGGGTGGGGAGAGCACATGGTGGGTGGGGAGAGCAAATTATGAATTGAAGGTGGGGGGTGGAGAGAGCAAATAGTGAATTGCGAGTGGGGGGGTGGGGAGAGCACATGGTGAATTGGGGGTGGGGAGAGCAGATAACGATCTGTGGGGTGGGGAGAGTACATGGTGAATTGGAAGTGAGGGGGTGGGGAGAGCATATGCTGAATGGGGGGGTGAGGAGAGCAAATGATGAATTGGGAGTGGTTGGGGAGAGCAAATGATGAATTGGGAGTGGGTGGGGAGAGCAAATGATTAATTGAGAGAGGTGAGTGGGGAGAGCAAATTGTGAATTGGGAGTGTGGAAAGCACATAGTGAATTGGGGGTGGGGAGAGCAAATGATGAAGTTGGGGTGGGGAGAGCAAATGGTGAATTGGGGGTGGGGAGAGCAAATGGTGAATTGGGAGTGGGGGGTGGGGAGAGCAAATGGTGCATTGGGAGTGGGGGTGGGGAGAGCTAATGGTAAATTGGGAGTGGGGAGAGCAAATTGTCAATTGGGAGGGAGCGGTAGTGAGAGCTAATGGTGAATTGGGAGTGTGGAGAGCACATGATGAATTGGGGGTGGGAAGAGCAAATGGTGAATTGGGAAAAGGGGGTGGGGAGAACTAATGGTGAATGGAGCAAATAGTGAGTGGGGGGTGGGGAGAGCAAACGTTGAATTGGAAGTGGGGGGTAGAGAGCAGATGGTGAATTAGGAGTGCGGGTGGGGAGAGCAAATGGTGAATTGGGAGTGGAGGGTGGAGAGAACAAATGGTGAATTGGGAGTGGGGAGAGCAAATGAGTTGGGAGTGGGGAGAGCAAATGGTGAATGGGGAGTGGGGATGGGGGGAGCAAAAGGTGAATTGGGAGTGGGGGGTGGGGAGAGCTAGTGGTGAATTTGGAGTCGGGAGAGCAAATGTTGAATAGGGGGTGGGGAGAGCTAATGGTGAATTGGGAGTGGGGGAGAGCAAATAATGAATTGGGAGTGGGGGAGAATAAATGATTATGAATACAGGTTGGGAGAGTGCACGAACATGACATAATGAATTGGAGTGGAGGGGTTCATGTAAATATAATGAATTGGGGGAGCGGGAGGTACAGAGTGGGGGGTGTTGAGGATGCAGGAGTGTGACTGGTAATGAATTGGGAAAGAGTACAGGTGCTATTTAATTTATATATTTATTGGGTGGAGAAGGTGGCTATTTACAGTTAGTGGGGGGGCCGTGGTGGATTACAATTTGTATTTGGAATGGTGGGTTGCATAATAACTAATTATATATTAATGGTGGGTGCACATCTGTATTCAGCTGCGTAATGTAGAAATTGGGGAATGTGCTCTAGATAACTATGTGCTATTTTATGCAGAGATGAGTCCTGGCTGGAAGAAGTGAGGTTGGTCTGCGCTGGATGAAAGTGAAAAAAAGCAAAGATGAAGGACTTCTAGAGACGTCACTTGTGAGTCAGTGTGTTCTCTGTACAATGACACTATATACTAATGTACAGAGCTCCTGTGTATGTCACTGGTGATCACTGTATTACCTGTACACTATACACTATATGCAGAGCTCCGGTGTATAATGTCACTGGTGATCACTGTATTACCTGTACACTATATACACAGCTCCTATGTATAATGTCACTGGTGATCATTGTATTACCTATACACTGACACTATATACAGAGCTCCTGTGTATAATGTCACTGGTGATCACTGTACACCGTCTACTATGTAGAGAGCTCCTGTGTATAATGGCACTTATGGTAATATTAGTATTTTTTTTTTTTTTATTAATGATCAGTATTGTATTATTTGGTCACTATGTGGTGGTAATATGTGGTCCGGTCATGGTGTGGCGGTATTTGTCCCTTACACTGTGTGCAGAATTATTAGGCAAGTTGTATTTTAGAGGATTATTTTTATTATTGATCAACAACTATGTTCTCAATCAACTCAAAAGACTCATAAATATCCAAGCTTAATATTTTTGGAAGTTGGAGTGTTTTTTTTTAGATTTGGCTATCTTAGGAGGATATCTGTGTGTGCAGGTAACTGTTACTGTGCAGAATTATTAGGCAACTTAATAAAAACCAAATATAATTCTATCTCACTTGTTTATTTTCACCAGGTAAACCAATATCAGTGCACAAAATTTAGAAATAAACATTTCTGACATGCAAAAACAAAAACCCCAAAAATTAGTGATCATTATAGCCACCTTTCTTTATGATGACACTCAACAGCCTTCCATCCATAGATTCTGTCAGTTGCTTGATCTGTTTTCGATCAACATTGCGTGCAGCAGCCACCACAGCCTCCCAGACACTATTCCGAGAGGTGTACTGTTTTCACTCCCTGTAGATCTCACATTTTATGATGGACCACAGGTTCTCTATGGGGTTCAGATCAGATGAACAAGGGGGCCATGTCATTATTTTTTCTTCTTTTAGACCTTTACTGGCCAGCCACGCTGTGGAGTAGTTGGATGCATGTGATGGAGCATTGTCCTGCATTTAAATCATGTTTTTTTTTAACGATACCGACTTCTTCCTGTACAACTGCTTGAAGAAGTTGTCTTCCTGAAACTGGCAGTAGGTCTGGGAGTTGAGCTTCACTCCATCCTCAACCCGAAAAGGTCCCATAAGTTCATCTTTGATTATACCAGCCCATACCAGTACCCCACCTCCACCTTGCTGGCGTGAGTCGAAGTGGAGCTCTCTGCCCTTTACTGATCCAGCCTCTGGTCCATCCATCTGGCCCATCAAGAGTCACTCTCATTTCATCAGTCCATAAAACCTTTGAAAAATCAGTCTTAAGATATTTCTTGGCCCATTCTTGACATTTTATCTTATGTTTCTTGTTCAAAGGTGGTCGTTTTTCAGCCTTCCTTACCTTGGCCATGTCCCTGAGTATCGCACACCTTGTGCTTTTTGATACTCGAGTAATGTTGCAGCTCTGAAATATGGCAAAGCTGGTGGCGAATGGCATCTTGGCAGCTTCACGCTTGATTTTCCTCAATTCATGGGCAGTTATTTTGCGCCTTTTTTGGCCAACACGCTTCTTGCGACCCTGTTGGCTATTTGCCATGAAATGCTTGATTGTTCGGTGATCACGCTTCAAAAGTTTGGAAATTTCAAGATTGCTGCATCCCTCTGCAAAACATCTCACAATTTTGGACTTTTCAGAGCCCGTCAAATCTCTCTTCTGACCCATTTTGCCAAAGGAAAGGAAGTTGCCTACTAATTAAGCACACCTTATATAGGGTGTTGATGTCATTAGTCAACACCTCTCCTCATTACAGAGATGCACATCACCAGATTTACTTAATTGGTAGTTGGCTCTCAAACTTATGCAGCTTGGAATAGGACAACATGTATAAAAAGTATCATGTGATCAAAATACTTATTTGCCTAATAATTCTGCACACAGTGTATATGTGGTATTATTTGGTGACCATTTGGTGGTAATATGTGGTCTGGTCATGGTGTGGTGGTATTTGTTCCTTGCTTGTGGTATTATTCGGTCACTATGTGGTGGTAATATGTGGTCTGGCCATGGTGTGGCGGTATTTTTTCCTTGTATGTGGTATTATTTGATCACTATGTGGTAGTAATATGTGGTCTGGTCATGGTGTGGCAGTATACCTTGTATGTGGTATTATTTGGTGACTATGTGATGGTAAATTGTGGTCCGGCTATGGTGTGATGGTTTTTGTTCCTTGAATGTGATATTATTAGTCATTTTAAAAAATTTATGTGACACATTCCTTTAAAGAAAAAGAAATAAAAATATACCTAAAAAGAGTATTGGATATTTTAAGAAAGGTTTAATAGGTTAGAGTAAAGTAGGGTCCAGCCAAAAGAGTCTAACTTGTCGTGGTGGTTGATTGAAAAAATCTTTTGGCCAAAACAAAAGTTGCTGGCTATGTATATGATATATGGTTGAGTGGAAACTGTAAATCTGTGATTGGTGAGGGCGTGGTGCAGAAGTGGAGTTTTTCCAAGATTGGGTGGTGGGACTGTGGAAGTTTCGAGGGGTGGAGGTGGAGCTGGGGTGGAGCCTGGGCGGAGTCTCAAGGGAGCTTGAAAATGTTGCCAATATTGGGCCCTGAAATTCCTGGTGGCAGCCCTCTATCTATCTATCTGTCTATCCAAATAACAAAGTAAGGCTATGTGTGTTGTGATCTGCAAGAAGAAATAAGGGAAGATAGGGGAAAGCTGTCCCTACAGTAAGACTAAGCTGAATCCCTACGATGTAGCGGGCTGCCTGTTCCTAGTGAACAGACCCACCTTTTTCTTCAGCTAGTCTGAACGAAGACCTATAGAATTAAGGAAGGACTCCTAAAGAACTAAGGACTGGGACAAAAATGGGACACTTCCTAAACAGAAATTGTTGTAGAACACAAAAGACAAATTGACAAAAAGTACTAGAGGTCCAAGAGGACCAAGCAAACTGACAGAGCTAGGCACCGAAGCACCAGGCTAGCAAAACAGTCAAACAACACTGAAGTCCAGCAAAGCCAGAAGGGCAGAGCTGGAATATATAGGCAGATGGTCACGTGACCGCAAAACACAAGATAGCAAAAACAAACAGGAGGGTTCTAACAGTTCCCCCTCTTCTATGAGGATCCTCCGGATCCTCCAGGCCCAGGCCTATCAGGAAAGCTCCTGTGGAAAGCTTTAACAAGCCTAGGAGCAGAGACATCATCCGTCTTTACCCAGGCGTAGTCTTTGGGACCGAAACCCTTCCAGGAGACAAGATACTGTAATTTCCCTCTATGCCATCTAGAATTCAAAATACGAGAAATTTCATATTCGCCGTCTTCCACCACAGGAGGAACTGTGACAGTGGCGTCCCTATTAGATACGTCAGCCTTTTTCAAGAAGGAAATATGAAACACAGGATTAATCTTCCAGGAAGTAGGGACATCCAACCTAACAGCAGACGGGTTAACAACCTGAAGCACTTTAAATGGACCCACAAACTTAGGACCCAGTTTTTTAGAGGGAATCCTCAAACGCAGGTTCTTCAAGGACAATCAAACCATGTCACCCACAGTAAACAAAACCTCTTTACGTTTCCTGTCAAAATACTTCTTGGACTTTTAGTTAGCCTCTTGAAGGTTACAACGTACATTAGTCCAAACTCTCTCTAAATCACCGGAAAAATTCTCCTCCTCCGGCACCGCCGACCCCAATTTGGAGAAAGAACCAAAACACGGATGTCTCCCAGTACTACAAGAAAAAGGAGAACACCCTGCAGAGGAGGATGCATGATTGTTAAGAGCAAATTCTGCGAGAGGCAGAAACTCCGACCACACCTCTTGCCTCTTGATTGTCCGCCACAAAGCAACGCAAAAACTGTTCAACATCCTGGTTCTTTCTTTCAGTCTGTCCATTAGACTCAGGATGATAACCAGACGAAAATGACAAATGGACTCCCAACCTGTCACAAAAAGCACGCCAAAAGCGAGCCACAAACTGAGGTCCTCTATCAGAAACAATATCCGTGGGAACGCCATGGAGCTTGACAATCTCCTTAACAAATGCCTTAGCGAGAGTCTTGGCGCAGGGCAACTTAATGAATGGAACCAAATGACACATCTTACTAAGACGGTCCACGACCACCCAGATGACAGTAAAACCCTCGGACACAGGAAGATCAGTAATAAAATCCATAGTGAGATGCGTCCAAGGCACACTAGCAACCTCCAGAAGGCAAAGCAACCCCGCAGCAGGAGTATGTGAAGCCTTTGACCTAGCGCACACAGTACACTGACGCACCCACTTGATGACTTCCTTCTGCCATCCAGGCCACCAAAAACTGCGACTGATCAGTCTCTTAGTCTCCGAAATTCCTGGATGACCTGCCAACAGAGACTCATGACACTCCACAAACAAATCTCTCCTAAAGGCTCCAGGCACGAACAACCTGGAGTGTTAGATGGAGCATCTTCTTGAGCTTTCAGAATCCCATTCTCCAAAACGGAGTCCAAAGCCGCCACCACAATCCCTTTCTGTAAAATGCTCTCCTCCTCCTCGGCACCGACCGTAGGAGAGAAGCTGCGAGATAAAACATTGGCTTTAACATTCTTAGTACCAGGGAAATAGGTAACAGAAAAATGAAACCGAGAAAAAAAAAGTGCCCACCTAGCTTGACGGGCATTCAAGCGCTTGGCAGCATCCAGATAAATCAAATTCTTATGATCTGTGAAAACCTGAATAGGAAATCTAGCGCCTTCCAAAAAATGACGCCAATGTTCAAACGCGAGTTTAATAGCCAGCAGCTCCCGATTTCCAACATCATAATTCAGTTCGTTTTCCGAAAATTTTTTCGAAAAGAAGGCACAAGGATGTACTCCACCCTTGTTCTCCTGAGACAAAACTGCTCCGACCCCCACCGATGAAGCATCGACCTCGACCAAAAAAGGCTTGGTCTCATCAGGCTGCATAAGGATAGGGGCAGAACTGAACCTCTCTTTGAGATACTCAAAAACTTCAATGGCCTCAGTAGTCCACTGGGCCGTATTCGCACCTTTCCTGGTGAGATCGGTTAGAGGTTTAACAATTACAGAAAAATTCTTAATGAATTTCCTGTAATAATTGGCAAAACCCAAAAATCTCTGTATAGATTTCAAACCAATAGGCCTAGGCCATTCCTGCACAGCCTGAACCTTCACAGGGTCCATCTCAAAGCCATCGCTGGAGACAATGTAGCCCAAAAAACTAATTTTCTGCACAGCGAACTAACATTTCTCCAGATTAGCAAAGAGTGAAATATCACCCAATAACTGCAAAACTTCACGTACACTCTGCTAATGGGACTCCAGATCTGGTGAATAAATCAAAATGTCATCCAAATACACAACCACATTCTTACCAATCAGAGGTCTCAGGATGTCATTAATAGGGTTCTGAAAAAATGCAGGTGCATTGGTAAGACCAAAAGGCATCACCAGATTCTCAAAATGACCTACCGGAGTGTTAAAAGCAGTTTTCCATTCATCACCCTCCTTCACATGTAACAAATTGTATGCCCCCCGGAGATCAATTTTGGAGAACCACTTGTCTCTCACTAACTGGTTAAACAAGTCAGGAATTAACGGTAATGGGTAGGAATTGCGTACGGTAATCTTATTAATTTCACGAAAATCCAGACATGGACATAAACCGCCGTCCTTTTTTTTAACAAAGAAGAATCCGACTGCCACAGGCGACTTAGAAGGTCTAATGTGACCAGCAACCAGGCTAGTCTCTTTGTACTCCTCCAAGGCCTTTCTTTCAGGGATAGTCAGATTAAACAAGCGACTTTTGGGAAGAGTAGTTCCAGGAACAAACTCAATGGTGCAATCATAATCCCTATGAGGAGGTAAAACTTGTGATTCCTCAAAAAAAAGCCTCCAAAAATCTTGAATAGGTACAGGTAATTCCACTTTTTCCACAGCCGCAGAGCGACCATTACAACATTTATCATAGCACTTCGGACTCCAAAACTTAATCACATTAGTAGACCAGTCCAATAAAGGATTGTGCAGTTTTAACCAAGGCAAACCTAGAACAACTGGAGAGGGTAAATTATCCAAAACAACCAAGTCCAAAATTTCTTGGTGAACTCCATTGATAGTGAGAGAAAATGCAGCAACCTTGTGAGTAATACATTTCAAAGGAGTGTTATCAATTGCAACCACAGAAATAAGTGATGACAAAGGTTTGGATTTCAATTTAAGGTTTTCCAAAAACCCTTTATCAATCACATTAAGTGCTGAACCACAATCCACAAATACCTGAAATTCAATCAAATCTCCCTGCAGAGTAGTACTCCCAGAAAGAAATACTCCTGCAGAGCATAAACAAGCTATACGGGCGTAACTGACCTTTTTTTTTTCTTTACTTAAACGACGCTCACAATACTTAATCAAATGGTCACCTTTACCACAATAAAGACACAGTCCCTCGGCGAATCTCCGGTCTTTTTCCTGAGAGTGGAGTGACATCTCCCCAACCTCCATCGGTTCCCCGCCGTCAGTGCAGATTTTCTGGGGACTAGGACCTGACATTACAGGAGTCTTTACGTCATTGAGCCTGCACCTCAGTCTCCTGTCTATACGAACAGCTAACTGCATAGCCCCCTGCAGAGTCTCAGGTGCAAGGAATGCAATTAGCAAATCCTTAACCCTTTCACTCAGACCAGCAAGAAATAAACATCTAAGCGCCGAATCATTCCACTTAACTTCTGAAGCCCATCTCCTGATGTGTGTGCAATAATTTTCAACATCATCAGACCCCTGATTCAAACGTCTAAGTTCTGATTCAGCAGATGAGCTTCGATCAGGATCGTCATATAATAGCCCCATAGCAGAAAAAAATTCTTCAACAGAACTTAAACATGGATCATTAGACTGGAGAGAAAAGGCCCAACCCTGTGGTTCTTTGCGCAAAAGTGACATAATAAAACCAATGCGCTGTGATTCATTCCCAGAGGATCTTGGTCTCAAACGAAAATATAACAAATAAGCATTTTTAAAGGAAAAAAATCTTGCTGTTTACCATGAAAAACATCAGGCAGTCCTACCTTCGGTTCCACAAAATGTGCTCCAGGACAGCTACTCACGTGTTGCTGAAGCTCGGCCACCTCCAGAGACCATCCTTGCAGGCGTTGAGCCAACTTCTGGACAGAAACCATACTGATCCCTGAATTTCTTTCCTTTTAGTTTTTTTTGGGGGCTGGACTTACTGTTGTGATCTGCAACAAGAACTAAGGAAAGATAGGGGAAAGCTGTCCCTACAGTAAGACTAAGCTGAATCCCTACGATGTAGCGGGCTGCCTGTTCCTAGTGAACAGACCCACCTTCGTCCTCGGCTAGTCTGAACGAAGACCTATAGAATTAAGGGAGGGGTCCCTAAAGCACTAAGGGCTGGGACAAAAATGGGACACCTCCTAAACAGAAATTGTTGTAAAACACAAAAGACAAACTGACAAAAAGTACTAGACGTCCAAGAGTAAAATGACAGAGATAGGCACCGAAGCACCAGGCTAGCAAAACAGTCAAACAACACTGAAGTCCAGCAAAGCCAGAAGGGCGGAGCTGGAATATATAGGCAGATCGTCACGTGACCGCAAAACACTAGATAGCAAAAACTAACAGGAGGGTTATAACAATGTGCCCACGATGCAGAAATGCTCCGGATTTTTCCTGAGCATTTCTGCATCTCCCCTGGAGAAAAAACGCATGCGGATTGTACATGTGGATTGTCCATGCGGATTGTACATGCGTTTTTCCTGCCAGGGACATGCGGATGTGAAGCGTTCTTCACATGCATTTCCGCATGCGGGTTGACAAGTCCTTTCCAAGCGATTTTAGCATCACTTGGAAAGTGCTTGACAACTTGGTCACACTATATAAATCCATGCAAACAGCATGGATTTATATAGTGTGACCCAAGAGAATAAATATATACTTACCTTCCGATGGCCCCCGGTGTCTAGCTTCACCGTCCCGGCTGCCGGCAGATCATGTTACACTGAAGGACCTGCCGACGTCAGTGTCGCGTGACCCGTCACATGACTATGACGTCAGCGCAGGTGCTTCAGTCCATCGAACTGCCGGCATGAGAGGAGGAGCGCATCGGGGGCCGCCAGAAGGTAAAAAATAAATATATACTTATTTTATTCATTTTTTTTTACAGTTTTCTATGGTACCCGGGTCCGGAGGAGAGTCTCCTCTTCTCTAGACCTGGGTACGATCCACACATTAGAACGCATGGAATGCGCATCTACATATACAGTGATGCGTAAATCCATGCGATCTAATGCAAGTAAATGGCGGCGAAAACGCAGCACTTCCGCAAAATAATTGGTAGTGCTGCGTTTTTTTCCGCAATGATAATCCGCAGCGGAAATTTCCGCAGCATGTGCACAGCACATGCGGATTATCATTGGGGAACATGGCAGGCCTTCTACCATGCGTTTTTTAAGCGTTTCTGCAGCGTTTTTTCCGCAGCGGAAAAGTTTAAAAATGCATCGTGGGCACACATCCTTATGGAGACCAATCTCTGTGATGGGGGAAGGGCACTAAAATAGTGTATGTCCTACACAACAAACTACCTGCTTGAAGACTGAAGACCGGGACACAGAGCCACCGAATACAAGAGACACAAGCAGTGTCTGACTGGTGCCAGAGACCCCCACTGTCCAACTTTAGGGCCCCACTTCTCAACTACATGCAAATGTGACATTATCCTCAATCACAAATGTATATAACAATGAACTGGGTAGATTGGTAAATGAATAAGATGCTACCTTTGTCTGCACATAGTGAGTAAAGTTTATTGTGCCAAGTACTGCTCATATAAGAGGGTGGTGGCCACTCTGCACAGGGGCCCACTGGAGGATTCTCCTGTTCTCCTGTCGGCCAGTCCAAGCCTGAGCACAGAGCTGGCACAAAAATGCTCCCATCCCATCCAAAGTTCTGGCCAGAAGTGGTCTTCAAGGAAGAATTGTAATCAAAAACAATATCTTAGTCATAGAAACAAGAGTGCAGAAAAATGTCAGCCTTGGCTATGGACTAATGAGCAAAAATGTGAAATATTTGCCGTTCACAGAAGACAGTTAGTTTGTCAAAGGGCTGGAGAGTGGAACAATATAGAGGGTCTGCAAGCAACAATGAAGTATGGTGAAGGTGTAAGGGACGAGACAAGGGGTTCCTCGTTGTGTGCACATATTACTGATTCAGCTGATGGCACCTTCAGACTATGTTCTGCCACAGTTAGTGAGACACTGGGACTCTTTAACTCCGCAAAGAAGAAGACAGACATGTTTACGAAAATAAACTCTCATTTACTAGGTCTGGAAAAAATGTACAATGGGTAGCAGGAATAATGCTTTAAACTTTCATCTGTATAGTATGACAGAGGTTCACACTTGATGGTTGAGGACGGTGGCGCAATACTTGTGTAGAACTTTGCAAATGAACAGCAAGCTCCACCGAGGGCCTTCATATTCCCAGTACAGGGCTACATGGGTCGATGTATTGCGCTGTGACCATTGTACCAGCCTGGCTGATCCCATATTTCTTCACAAAGACTTCCAGGTCTGGCTAACACTGAGACTAGCTTTAAAATGATTTATTTTTCAGTGGGTGCCCCAACTTGCCTTTGGTATGGAGTACTGCTGCCACTGTTACTTGAATGCTGAAATGTATTCCCTAGTATGTCTGCTCTTCGCACACGCAAAATTATGGCTAGATCTGATTGAAGTTGTCCTTTCTTCTCTGCAGCTCTACTCAGACTCTCTATTAAAACAGGAACTAACTCCTGGTGCCCACTTACTCCTCCCCAAACTATGGGCTGGCCCTACAGTTAACCATGTCCACCCCTGTACAGAGGAAAACTGGAGCCTACATAAGGATAAAACACATAAAACCACAGGTCACACTAACTATACAGTCAGGAGTCGTCAGAGAGGGTGTTCAGACGTCTTCTACACCATTACAGAGGGACCTAGCATATTTGGAACTCCAGTTCAACAAATGGAGTTGGGGATTTGGTCATCATTAATGGTGTCTTCAATGCAGAGAAATATAGCAGATAATTATTAGTGTTGAGCGAGTATGTCCTGTTAACACTTTTGGCGAGTATGACAACTTTAATACATGTGAGGAATGTGTAATAAATAGACATTCCTTACATGTACTAAAGCTGTCAAACAGTCGCAAATCATGCACACGGGAGTGATTCAAACATAACACCGAGCAGCTGTAACTACTCGGTGCTCGGCCCAAGCATACTCGCCGAAAGGGTTAACAGAACATACTCGCTCAACACTAATAATTATCCATCATGCAATACCATCAGTTAAGCATCTGACTGGCTCTAAATTTATTATTCAGCAGTGTAATGCGCTAACGCAGAAAGACCCAGCAAGACTGGCACCAAACCAGCAAATCCGCAGGGACAGACGCACTTGGCGCAAGCTGCCCAGCTAGGTGAGCTCTTTAGGACCGGGAACACTTTTTACTCAGCTCCCAGTGATGGAAGGGGGACTTTGGCAGAGCCTTCCCAGGCCCACTGTCGCCAGCCAGCTGGCGTCTGGTGACATGGCTGGTGCCTAGTCAAGAACCAGGTGGGTACCTCTGTAAGAACACCTAGGAAAAATTAAAAGGGAAAGAGAAGACTCCTAAGACAAAACGCTGGAAAGATAACAACTAATAATGATAGCACCCCTCACCACCACAGCACATTGAAACTGTAATAAACAGCAAAGGACTGAGCAGGGAACAGGGTTAAATAGCCCACCTAATGATCAGGTGTTGAATACCTCTCAATCATCCCAAGACAACCACTCCCTGCTAACTTGCACAGCAGCTTGGACCCAATCCCACCACTGCCTAGTGCCAGACACAGCAGTATCGTGTGTTGCCTGGAAACCAGGGGAACACAGCATCCCATGTTAACCGGGCATTATATCAGTGGGAGATACGGCGTCCCGCATCCTCACAAATCCTACTACTCCAGAGCGCGATGCTCCATAAGATTGAGACGGTTTTCCTGCATGCGTAGTAGCTTTGCCTGCAGTCAGGACAATGGTGGCCCCTGCGACCGGAGTAGCGTAGCACTGGACTTGATCCATTCCCAGGTGGGAGCACAGAACCACAATACCTAACAAGTAGGACAATGACCCCAAACATAAATCCAATTTGACTAAGTACTATCAGTATAAAAAAGAACAACGAACCTGGAAGTGATGATATGGCCCGAACAGAACACTGATCTCGAAATCATCAAGTCTATCTTGGATTACATAGAGAGACAAAAGTATTTTTGTCAAAGCCTACATCCACAGAAGATCTGTGGTTATTTTTTAGTGAGCCAAGATATTGGGAACAGTCTCCTTGTTGAGGTCCTTCACAAAACTGTATGCAAGTGTACCTGATGCTTTGATGCTGTTTTGCAGCATTTTTCCATACCTGTTTAAAAATATTGCACAGTACTGTATGTACCCATTTGACTGACTGGTTATAGCTGCATGTAGTGGCGTAACTAGAGTCTTATGGGCCCAAGTGCAAGATCTGGACCGGGTCCCCTTTCCATCTTGAATAAATTATTATATTATATTATATATATATGTATATATATGCGCGTCCTCCATCCTGGTATATACCGTATATCACTCATTCTGGTATATATGTCCCTCATCCTGGCCCCATCCTGGTATTTATATCTCCCATTCTGGTATATGTCCCTTATCCCGGGCCCATTCTGGTATATACAGTATATCCCTCATCCTGGTATATTTTTCCCATTCTGCTACTGTTCTTTAATGTATAGAAGAAAATAAACTATGCTCATAAGGGGCGTACGTAAAAGTCACGGGGCTCCATAAAAGAAGTATAATGGACATCTCATAGTCCTTTATATTGTATAATGCATCCAATAGTCCTCCATATTATACACTGCACAGCCCATAGTCATCCATATTAGCATAATACACAGCCCATATCCTTCATATAATATAATACACAGGCATTAGTTCTCCATAAAGTATAATGTACAGCCCATAGTCATCCATGTAGTATAGTGCACCCCATAGTCATCCATAAATTATAATGCACAATCCATAGTCATTCATAACGTATAATGCACAGCCCATAGTCATCCATGTACTAAAATGCACCCCCATAGTCATCCATAAAATATAATGCACCCCATAGTCATCCATAAAACATAATGCACCCTATAGTCATCCATAAATTATAATGCACAGCCCATAATCATCCATGTACTATAATGCAACCCCATAGTCATCCATAAAGTATTATGCATCTCCATAGTCATACATGTAGTAGTGTGGCGCCCCTGAGGGTTCGGTAGCCACAGAGGTACTGCACCTCACCCAGAGGTGTGGTGTCTCCCTTCTCTCAGGTAAGGAGGGAGTGCTGCACGGAACCTCAACACCTACATCCAACACTACACTACCCCAGGCCAGCAGGAGGGGCAAGAGGCAATGTCGTTTTCTGCTGAGCCCTGACCCTGGCTGGGGTAGGGGGAACCCAAAGTTAGGGGGAACCAGTAGTGGGTGTGGGTGGAGGAAGTAGTTTATGGGAGCACTCATACAGTAGATATATAAAAAGGTAGACATCTTAACAAGAGCAGGGAGTTGAGGAGTGTGGTTCAGAGGAACAGTCTGGGAGCAGAGTCTCTGTAGGTGCTCTGCTCCACTACAAGGGCCCAGGACTGAGGCCCAGGAGGGGAGCAGGGAGTAAGCTCTGTTCTGTAGAAGGGATCCTAGGGGAGTACGGCGATTGCAGGCGGCACCCGTACACCACGAACCTGCCAAGTGTCAGGAGGATCTAGGCCGCAAGAAGGGGACCGGCCCCTGGCCCAGTCGTGCAGCTACAGGCCTCGGCTGGAAAAACCAGAGGCTTCTGACTTCTATAGCCAGGAGCCAAACCCCCACTTCAATCCAAGTAAGGTCAAGCAGGTCTGTGCAACTCCGACAGACAGAGGGGACCTCGCAGCCACCCGAACAGGATTCACAGTGGGAAGCGCAGGGCAGGAGGGAGTAAGACCCAGCGTGAAGTCGGTCTAGAGAGGTACATAAGAAAGTGGGGTTCTGCCAGGTTCACCCGAACTGCCTGAGGAAGGATGGAACCCCTGCCCGGTGAACGTAGCGCAACGCGGGAGGCTTGTACCAGTACAGTGCACCTGTGGACTGTCTAAGAACTGTGAGTAAATCTTGGATGACTGCACTGAGCTGCCTCTGCTCCTTTCTTTCGCCGGTGCCATTTCCCTCCCTGCACTACAATGCCCAGCGCACCTCCATTTATTCTACACTGCCCTGAGGCCTGCTCCACCTGTGGGGAGCCATTCCATCTCAAGCAGCCCCATCATCTGCCTCAGAGGACTGTCGTAGCGCTGGTCATCCTCACCAGACACCACAGGTGGCGTCACGACAAATCCCCTATAAATATCCCCTTTTTGCACTGACCGCCCTGGGTCACGGCAACGGGCCAGCCACCGTGATCTCTCCCCCGAAAGCAGCCATAAGGCCCGGCTGCCGAGTACCCCACGGCCCTGGGGGCGAGTCACTAGCATGACCACTGATTTAAAATAAATAAATACCTGCCCCTCGCTTTCCCGCCGTGCAGCGTCCTCTTGTAAAGCCGGCAGCTGACTTTGGCAGGTGACAGGAGTGTATGACGTCACTGCCATGCTCGCCTTCACATGCATGCCGACGTCAGCTGCTGGCCTCTGATAGGCCATCAGCATGTATTGTCGCCAGGGGCTCTCTGGCACAAAGAATTGGCCCATGATTGGCAATCTATATTGGCTCTGATTCATTAACCCCTTTACAGCCCATGACGTACTAATACGCGTCTGTGCCCTGGGCTTTAAAAGCCTGACCCGTATTAGTACATCATGGCGATCACGCGCGCACACAGGCTGGGCGGGCGCGATCGCCGCCGGGTGTCAGCTGATTGTCACAGCTGACACCTGGTACTATGTGCAGGGAGCGGTCCCGCACCTCTCCCGGCACATTAACCCCCGCAATGCTGCGATCGAAGTCGATCGCAGCATTGCGGTGGCAAGAGGAGGTGATCGCAATACTCACCTCCTCTTCCGGCCTCCAGCGCTGTCTGCCGGGGCTTCCCGGGTGTTGCCATGACGACTCGATGTCATGACAACATCCGGGTCACCATGCAGCAGGAACATTGTTTGGTCATGCGCAGTGCACGACCAAACAATCTCACTATGCAGCGCTGACTGCCTGCATGGCACAGGGATGGTGCTCCATCCCTATGCTATGCAGGCGATCAGAATAAAAAAAGTGAAAGTCCCACAGTGGGACAAAGTAAAAAAGTGTAAAAACTGTCAGAAAGTGAAAAAAAAATTGTAAAAATATTTAAAAAAAATAATCCACCAAAAATAAAAATATAATGTACCCATCAATAAATATTATTATGAAAAAAAAGCAAACAAACAATAAAAGTACACATATTTGGTATCGCCGCGTCCAGAATGACCTGACCTATAAAACTGTCCCACTAGTTAACCCCTTCAGTGAACACGGTAAAAATAATAAATAAAAAACGAAGCAAAAAACAATGCTTTATCTTCATACTGCCAAACAAAAAATGGAATAACACGCAATCAAAAAGATGAATATAAATAAAAATGGTACCACTGAAAACGTCATCTTGTCCTGCAAAAAACAAGCTGCCATACAGCTCCATCATCCGAAAAATCAAAAAGTTATAGCTCTCAGAATAAAGCGATGCAAAAAAATATTTTTTTCTATAAAATATCTTTTATTGTGTAAAAGCGCCAAAACATAGAAAAACGATATAAATGTGGTACCGCTGTAAACGTACTGACCCAAAGAATAAAGCTGCCTTATCAATTTTACCACACGCGGAACAGAATAAAAAAAAAAAAATCCTGAATTGGTGGTTTTTGTTTATTCTGCCTCCCAAAAATCGGAATAGAAAGCGATCAAAAAATCGCACGTGCCTGAAAAATGGCACCAATAAAAACGTCAACTTGTCCCCCAAAAAACAAGCCATCACATGACTCTATCAGCCAAAATATGGAAAAATTATAGCTCTCAAAATATGGCGATGCAAAAACTAGATTTTACAAAAAATGCGTCTTTTAGTGTGTGACAGCTGTCCATCATAAAAACCCCATATGATTCTGGTATCGCTGTAATAGCACCGACCCAAAGAATAAAGTCATCTAATCACTTATACCGCACAAGGGACGGCGTAAAAAATAAACTCTCGGGTTAGGGTTGTGCTAGGGTTAGGGTTGTGCTAGGGTTAGGGCTGGGGTTGGGGTTAGGGTTGAGTTTAGGGTTGTGATGGGGTTGGGATTTTTTTCAAAAGTAAGAAAAAAAGATGACGATATGGCGACTAGTGTTGAGCGCAAGTGCTCGCTATTTGAGTTTGCATCGGGTGCTCTGGTATGCATTGAGTATCATGGGTATTTGAGTGACATGCTCGAGTCTCCGCCTCATATGCTTCGCGGCCAAAAAAACTTTGCGGGGATTGCCTGCCATGCACGAGCGATCCCCGCATGTTTTTTTTGGGGTGTCTAATAACCGTGAAACATGCGGGGCAGGGACTCGAGCATGTCACTCGAGCACACGCAGTACATGGTGCATACCTGAGTACCCGATGCAGACTCAAGTAGCGAGCAATTGCGCTCAAGACTGACAACTTATTCAATATGATGACCTAATGTTATCAAATTCTGTGTCGTACCTCTGGGTTCAAAATGTTCACTATACCCCTTGATAAAATCCTTGAGGGGTCTAGTTTCCAAAATGGGGTCACTTGTGGGGGGTTTTCACTGTTTAGGCACAAAGCGGCTCTCCAAACGCGACATGGTGTCCGCTAACAAATTGAATGGAAAATCGGCTCAAATTGTTAGCGGACACCATGTTGCGTTTGGAGGGCCCCTGTGTGCCTAAACATTGGAGCTCCCCCACAAGTGACCCCATTTTGGAAACTAGACCCCCCCAAGGCACCTATCTAGATGGATAGTGAGCACTTGGAACCCCCAGGTGCTTCACAAATTGAGTCGTAAAAATGAAAAAGTGGAAAAAAAAATACTTTTTCATGTTTAGACACACAGGGGCTCTCCAAACGCGACATGGTTCCAATTTGTTAGCGGACACCATGTCGCATTTGGAGATATAAGATATATGTATTAAAGGGGTTTTCACACAACCAAAAGTAATTTTAATGAATGGCTGTGTCTGATGGTGTACAGAACATGGTCTGATCATATCACGTCTCCTGAGCAGGGGAGGAAGCAAAGGAGTATACAGGCATTACAGCAGGGAATAACAGAGGATTCATTTTGTGAGGAAAAATATAGTTTAAATCAGGCAGTGAAATGTTTTACCTCAGAAAATGAGTTCTCTTCGATCCCCGGCTGTAATGTCTGTATTGTCTTTTGCTCCCCCCCTGCCCAGGAGCTGTGGTATGTTCTGTACAGGGTCAGACACAGACAATGATTCAAATGAACTTTTGTTTCTGGGAAAACCCCTTTAATAATGACTTAGTATTTATTCCCCCTTTTTCTCCAACTATTATAATGGTTATTTTTAGTCTAATTCATTATTCTTTGTATTGTATATGGGGACTAATATCCGTATAATATACAGTATATATTTAATATTTATTTATCACCTGATCACACATAATAATTTATGATATTCTTTATATTCTTATATACATGTAACACTCACTACCCCCTATTCCTGTGTATTGCTGTAATATATAACCTATACTCGTTATCCATCATTATAAATTAAGAAGATTTTCCACTTTATCCGATATATCCACACTCAATCAGTAGATTAGATGTCTGCTGAAGAGGCGATACGCATGAACGTCTCCACATCATCCTCCCCGACTGTATCTATATGTGCCCCGTGACCCCGATCATGTGTCTTCATCACGAGCTCGCAGCATCACAGGTCACATGTCGCCGTAGTTTCCTCGTAGCGTTGGTGCGCGTTGTGTATCGCGCCACACCTCCTCAGCACCCATTGGTTGGTGGAGACATACCTCCATCCTGATTGGCTATAGTTGGCCGTTTAACTCTTAGCTCTTTCCGAATGATGCCACCCCCTGACGAAGACAAGAAGCCGAAACATACGTCGGGTGGACGCCATTCAGGAGTGGGATCTGCATCTGCTATAGCGTGAGTACAATGCACATGTGGTCACCTTTTTTAAAAATGCTTAAAGTGGATACAAATACATATCTGTCAACAGCACATATGCCCAAGTCAGTGCACTACTCTCTACAGGATTCACACCGACCTCCAAATAATAAGGGACCAGCCCTTGTATATATACATATACAGGTGCATCTCACTAAAATAGAATATCATCAAAAAGTTAATTTATTTCAGTTCTTCAATACAAAAAAGTGAAACTCGTATAGCCATAATCATCAGCATTAACAGAAATAAACAATAACTGTTTGATTATATTCTAATTTAGTGAGAAACACCTGTATTTGTTCACATATGAGATATATAATTTATGTATATTTATACTTTGGAGGCCTTGCACTTTATGTAAAGTTTATGATAATTAAACAATCATATGTACAGATATATCTAACTAATGATATGTATATATATTTTTATATACTGGATTAATTTGTGGCTTTATTCTCTGTATTACCCATTTGCTGTTCTAATCATGATCCATTCCCACTGGTTTTAATTGTAATTCCTGTCTCGACGTCCCCTTTGCGTATAGTTTTTAATTTTCCCCCCTTTTTTGCATTTCCTCCTCTTCCACCTGGTTATCAATAAAATAATTCTTTGCATCACCCACATGCCTGGACTCTTTTGGTCGATGTTTCCTTTCTGCTATATACTAGAGTGGTATACTATGTGCAGAGATATATGGAGTGCCATATACTTATCAGGAGGTAAGCAGCGTCCACCTCCTCACCGCACAGGCCCACAAGCTCCTCTCCGGCAGGAAGAAGATGCATTCAGGCGGCTCCTACCACTTCAGCAGACAGCAGTACACAAGTATACAGGGTGCAGTGTGGATGTTTCTGCACCACTGTGATGTGGCCGACCTGCATATATACATATGCCCCTCTGCAGGGGGGACTGGCCCACCGGAGGATCGGGAAAACCCCCGGTGGGCCGCGATGGCCACTCCCCCAAGCCCCGCCCCTCTACACCCCCTGGGCCCTGTACAGAGAACAGAGGGCCCCCCCGGTTCGCAGCACTGCCGATATGATTAGTGATGGGCCCTCTGCAGCAGCAAAGCAGGCAGAACGGTCTCCCTGCTCTGCCTGCTGCCGCAGTGCCCCTCTGCCTCCTCTGCGCAGCGCGACACTGCCAGTGCGTGCGCAGGAGGTCAGTCTCAGGGTGATGACGTTATCGCCCTGGGACTGCTTCCTGTGCGCGCTGTGGAGTACGGACACGGCATCGCTCCAGGCAGCGGCTGCAGGCCTGCAGCTCATCTCCACGCGTGAGTATGAAAAGCAGGGGCCGGGAGGGGAGGAAGGGATAGGGGGGAGAGGTGACTGGGAGGACCCCTGGCCGAGGCTGGCAGTAAATACTACTGGGCAATGGGCATCATGAATCGTGGTATGTGTTAAAAGGGGCCCACTGAGACTCTTTCGCCCGAGGCCCAGAAAAACCTGGAGCCGGCTCTTTGTGGTACTATCATGCTAGTACTACTACCACCAGTGGCTGGCTGGCAGGATATGCCGGTTGGGCATGATAGTACCACAGAGGCTGGCAAGACATACAAGGCATGAATCATGCCCAGCATGTCCTGCCAGCCACTGGTGGTACCATCATGCATGCCCATTGCCCAGCCACTGGTGGTGTGGTACTATCATGCTAGTACTAACACCAGTGGCTGGCTGGCAGGACATGCCATGTGAGCTTGAATGCTAGTACCACAGAGGCTGGCAGTACATACTGGGCAATGGGCATGATAGTACCACCAGTAGACTGACTAGGCGGTCTCCAGGGCTCCGTCTCCCCTTCTCGCTGCTGTTAGGCTGGGTTAACATTGCGTTTATGCTGTGCGTTACAACGCATCCGTTGTAAATCAGCGCAGACGCAATGTACCGTAGACTTGCATTGCAAAAATAGGCATGCGTTTGAAAGTATGCATTATTTGCAACGTACAGGAAAACATGGTCGGCGGCTGGAGGCCAGCTGAGCACTTCTCTGACAACTGGGTTCTAGTGTCATTCTGTGCCTGCTCATCTCTGTCAGCAGGGGTATTTGTCTGATGGCAAAGATGTAGCAGAGCTGGAGACAGAAGATCCGTAGATTACGTCAGAGCGAGGATTTTGTTTTTTATTAAAGATGGAGTCCCTACATGTGTTTTGTGTTTTATTTTTATTAAAAAAAAAATTCTGTGTTGTGTTTTTCTTTTTTTCTGTTTACTAGAAATTCATGGTGGCCATGTCTAGTTTGGCGTGACGCCATGAATTTCAGGCTTAGTGCCAGCTGATAATACAAAGCTGGTACTAACCCCATTATTACCCAGCGTGCCACCCCCCACCAGGACCATTGGAAGAGCCGGATAAAGTGCCTGGAAATGGCGCTACAATGAATGTGCCAATTCCAGGGGTGGCTGCGGGCTGTCGTTTTCAGCGTGGGGGGCCCAGTATGCTTGGGCCTTACCATGCTGAGAATCCCAGCCCCCAGCCTCCCCGATCAAAATATGGCGGGAGCCCACGCATTTTTTTTTTAATTATTTTTTTAAATACTTAAAAAAAAACATTGGGCTTTCCTGACTTTTGATCGCCAGCCAAGGTAAAACCAGGCAGATAAAGCAGACAGCTACGTACTGCCACCCCCAGCTGCCTGGCTTTACCTTGGCTGGCGACCAAAAGACAGAGAAGCCGAATATTTGTTTTAAACTTAACTTTTTTTTTTTCCCGCCATATGTTGATCGCCAGCCAGATAAAACAAGACAGCTGGGGGCTGGGATTCACAGCTTGGTAAGGAGCAAGCGTTCTTGGCCCCCCACGCTGAAAATCGCAGCCCACAGCCACCTCTGAAAATGGCGCATTCATCATGGCACCATTTCCAGGTGCTTTACCCGGCTCTTCCAGCTGCCCTGGTGGTGAGTGGCACCCTGGGTAATAATAGGGTTAGTACCAGGCCAGCTTTGTATTATCAGCTGGTTCTAAGCCAGAGATTCATGGTTTCACGCCAAATTAGTCATAGCCACCATCAATTTCTAGTAAACAGAAAAAAAAAAGACAGAATTTTTTTTTTTTATTATTAAAAATTAAACACATTTAGGGACTCCATCTTTAATAAAGAAAAATCCTCACTCCCAACGGAATCCATAGGTCTTCTGTCTTCAGCTCTGCTACATCTTTGCCATCAGCCAAATATGTCTGCTGACAGATGAGCAGGCACAGAATGACACTGGAGCACTGTTACTGTGTAGTGCAGTTCTATGTTTCCTTTTTTGTCATTTCATGCAGTGTAGAAATCTTGGGAAAAGTGTGGATTGGGCTCTGGAAGTGATCAGTTATAGCTAACTATGTTATTTTCTGCAGAGATAAGTCCTGTATAGAAGATGTGATATATCGGTCTGCGGCAGATAAAGAACTTGTGAGTATGTGTATTACCTATACACGCACACTGACACTATATACAGAGCTCCTGTGTATAATAGCAATGGTGATCATTGCATTACCTGTACACTGACACTATATACAGAGCTTCTGTGTATAATATCAATGGTGATCATTGCATTACCTGTACACTGACACTATATACAGAGCTCCTGACTATAATGTCACTGGTGATGACTGTATAACCTGTACACTATATACAGAGCTCCTGTGTATAATGTCACTGGTGATCACTGTATAACCTGTACACTGACCCAATATACAGAGCTTTTTTACATTTTTATTATGTTAGTATTATTTGTCAGTATGTGGTGGCATTATGTGCTTTGGTCATGACATGACGATATTTGTCCCTTGTATGTGGTATTATTCGGTCATTATGTGGTGGTAATATGTGGTCTCATGGTGTGTCAGTATTTATACCTTGTATCTGGTAGCATTTGATCACTATGTGGTGGTATTATGTGCTTTGGTCATGGTGTGGCGGTATTTGTGCCTTGTATGTGGCATTATTTGGGCACTATGTGGTGGTAATATGTGATCTGGTCACGGTGTGGTGGTATTTCTGCCTTCTATCTGGTAATATTGGTCTTGGTAGAGTGGATTGTGGTTGGTCATTTGTTTTATCTGATATCAATAAGGGGAAACCTCTTTATTTCCAATAGATATTAAATACTTGGATGTGTCTGTGACCCAGGGCGGTCAGCAAAAAGGGGAAATATATAGGGGATTTGGAAAGTTCGTGGAACGCGGCAAAAGGGTGCCGCCGCTGCGGAGCAGGCCTCTGGAGCTGGTGTTACGGCAGCAGGGATGGTGTGGCTCTCCACAGGTAGAGCTAGCTCCAGGGCAGTGTAGGTAGTGTAAGTTGCGCTGGGCGTTGTAGTGCAGGGAGGGAAAGATGGCGCAGATGAAAGGAATGGACGGAGGCAGTGCGGTGCTGTCATCCGAGTCTTTACTCACAGTTCTTATGACAGTTCCACTCGTGCACTGTACAGGTGTCAGCCTCCCACGTCGCGCTGCATTCACCAGGCAGGGGTTCAGCACTTCCTCAGGCAGATTAGTAGTACCTGACAGAACCCCACTTTCTTGTGTTCCTAGCTAGACCATCTTCACGCTGGGTCTTTCTCCCTCCTGCCCTGCGCTTCCCACTCTCAATCCCGCTCGGGTGCTCTGAAGTCCCTCCTGTCTCGTCGGAGTTCCCGGACCTGCTTGACCCTCACGGGGATTAGAATGAGGCTTCGGCAACTGACTATATAAGCCAGAAGCCTCCGGTTTTCCCAGCCGAGACTTAGAGTAACACGGCTGGACCAGGGACCGGTCCTCTTCTTGCGGCCTACGATCCCTCTGTCTTCTGGCAGATTCGGGGCGTACGGGTGCCGTCCTGCACTCGCCGTACCCCCTGGGATCCCTTCCTTAGAACGGAGCCTTCTCCCCTGCTCCCCACCTGGGCCTCTAGGACTGGGCCCTACTTGTGGAGCAGAGCTCCTAAAGAGCCTCTGCTCCCAGACTGTCCTCACTCACTCACTCCTCTTACTCCACTGCCACCCTAAGATGGCTTCCCTTTATATACCTACTGTCAAAGTGCTCACTCTAACTACTTCCTCCACCCACACCCACTACTGGTTTCCCCTACCTTTAGGTTCCCCCCACTCCAGCCAGGGACAGGGCTCAGCAGGAAAACACATTGCATCTTGCCCTTCCAGCCGGCCTGGAGTAGTGTAGTGTTGGATGCAGGTTTTGGGGTTCCGGGCAGCACTCCCTCCTTACCTGAGAGAAGGGGATACCACACCTCTGGGTGAGGTACCTCTGTGGCGACTGAACCCTCAGGGGCGCCACATAATCTCTTTACCAATTACTCACATGTACCAGGGTCTGCTCTGCAGGGGCATCTGATCGACCAGAATCCAAAAGGAGGAGACAGTTAAGCAAAAGGCATCAATAGGTGGGAAATACAGCTGGGAAGAGCAGAGGCATTGGAAGTGCTTCCACACACCCAAAGTACTTCAGCCTCGTTTGCTTATCCATTCAAATGAAGCTTTCTCTGTAACGGAGGAATAGACTCTAGCAAAAGGAATGACGGTACTTGTATTTGCAAGAGTTACATGTGCATATAAATAGTTTGAGGCGTGTAATCCTTCTGACAGATTCCTTTTAAAGGGTACCTGTCCTTTCAGGTGACTAGTCAGAACAGGCTGTCACAATTTCTGGTTATTATATGACTTGAATCGTGTGTTTTCATCAGTTTCCCCTCTGCAGGCTCTATCTCTGATTTTCAGTCGTCTCTGAGCTAGTGGGTGGAGATTAGCTACTATGATGTCTATACCGTACACGGACATGATGGATTCTTGCTGCTCTTGCTCTAAGCACAAAGACAGTAGCAACAGAAGCAATGTGGACATTATACAGCATTACTGTGCTGCGGCTGTAAATCCATCAAAGAGAAATACATTACCTATAAGCTGTGGCTCCATCCGCCTGTGTCTTTTTGTCTCTGCCCCCTCCTCTCCCTTCCCTCTCCTTGCAGTATAAATGCAGGTGTAACCTGACACCTCACTGTTCTGGCAGTCTATCTTGTTTTGTCCAAGACAGATTTGAGTTTGTTTTTATTCCTGAGCAGGGCAGTATTAGCCGCTAGGCACTGGAGGGCGGGTGCCTAGGGTGGCAGGTTGCTGGGGCGCACTAATCAGCTTCTTGTCCAAATGGAAGAAAACACATCTGAGTAGTAAGGGGTGTGGGATAAAGGGGTGCAGGGTGTGTGGTATAGTAGGTCGACTCACTCAGCTTCTTAGAGGTAGATACAGGAACATTTTCTGTTTAAGTTTTCAACTGATTTATTAAAATTGTACTGCATAAACCAGTCCAAAATTAGGAAAACAAACACGGCCCTTCTGGCTCAATGGAAAACAAAAATAGGTTCAGTTCTTTTTAACATGAGCACAGCTCTGGTGCTCTCATCTCCAGACACACCAAACACTGAATGAGTCCAAAAGCTTCTTATTTACCTTCTGGCCCATACCCTGGGGTGGAGATATGGTGAACAACCCACTCTTTAGCTGTTCACTAAACCCAGCCCTTAGCATGGTCGATTAACCCCTCTCAGCACTTAGTATGCTGGAGCATTTTTCCGGGTTCATATCACTGATGGTAACATCCTGATTGACACATATTTCCCCACCAGTATTTTACCAGTGAACTTCGCACAGTTGATAAGTGTGCATGGATGTGCAGGGTGTGTGGGATAGAGGGATGCAAGGGGGTGCTGTGTGCGTGAGCTAGCGGGGTGCGAGGCGGTGCAGGTTGCTTGAGTTAGTGAACGAGAGCGGTGCAGACTTTGAGAGGGATGTTCTGCCGATATATATGACGCGCCCGCTGGGCCGTGGGGTACCCGGTGCCGGGCCGGTAGATGCTGGGGGATGTCACAGTGGCGGTGACCCGGTTCGTGATCCAGGGCGGTCAATAAAAGGGGATATATTTACAGGGGATTTTTATAGTTTATGTTAAAATTTGTGACGCCACCTGTGGAATGCGGCTAAAGGGAGCGGCTGCTGTGGAGCCGTCCTCTGAAGCTGATGTTACTGCAGCAGGGATGGTGTGGCTCTCCACAGGAAGAGATAGCTCCAGGGCAGTGTAGATGTTGTTGTAGGTTGCGCTGGGCGTTGTAGTGCAGGGAGTGATGGCGCTGCAAGAAACACAGACAAGGTGGTGCAGTGCTCTGGATCTTTACTCACGGTTATTGCAGTCCAAGTTACAGACGTCAAGGTAACTTCCCGTGCCGTGCTGCATTTACTCAGTGAGGGGTTCAGTCCACCCCCAGGTAACTCCGGAGTACATAGCAGGACCCCCTTCTGTGTCCTCTCTCTGGCTGTCTCCCTGAACCTCATACCAAGTGTCCCAGTCCAGTACCTGCGGGCCTTGGCGGGCGACGTCTGTTCCGTCCCCTGGGTCCTATATAGCTACCTTCCTGGTGAGACTGGTATGGAATGTTGGCTACTGGACATGAAATACTGCAGCCTCCGGTTTCTAGCTAAGACGTGCAATCTTCTACTAGTTGAGGGACCAGTTCCCTGTATGCAGCCTGACCCCTCCACCTCCCGGCAGATTCGGGCGTACGGGTGGCCTCTCGCACTGCCTGTACCCCTGGGATCCTTTCTTCTGGTTCCTGGAGCCTTCCTGCTCCCTCTCCTCTCCTTCTCTTCTTCCTCTCAGCCTTGGGCCTCACTGGCTAGGCCCGCCTCTGGAAAAGAGCTCCTACAGAGCCTCTGCTCCTGGCACTTTCCTCCTCAGACTAATCTGTCTTTCTAAGGTGGTTTCTCTTTTTATTTCTTCCTTCTATGTGCTCCCCTTAACTACGTCCTCCACCCACACCCCTTTACTAGGTTCCCCCCACTCCAGCCAGGGACCAGGGACTGTGCTCTCCCGTAGGAGCAATCTCGCCTCGCCCTCTGAAGTGTGGTGTAATGAATGCAGGTGTTGGGGTCCTGAGCTGTACTCCTTCCTTACCTGAGAGTGAGATACCACAGCTCTGGGTGAGATGCAGTACCTCTGTGGTGACCGAACCCTCAGGGGCGCCACATATATATGTGTGTGTGTATATAATATAATGTGTGTATGTATATAATGTGTGTGTGTATATATCTATATATATCTATATATACACAGCTCATTTTCATTTTCTCTGATTTTTCTCTTTATAGGTCTATTTTTGAGCAAAATGTACATTGTTGTTTTATTCTATAAACTACTGACAACATGTCTCCGAAATTCAAAGCTAAAAATTTTGTATTTATTTGCAGCAAATGAGAAATCGTCAAAATAATAAAAAAGAAACAGAGAACCAGAGAACCAGTGCTGTCAGACCTCAAATACTGCAAAGAAAACAAGCTCTTATTCATTTAGAAACAACAATACTCATGTTTTAACTCAGGAAGAGTTCAGACATCAATATTTGGTGGAATAACCATGATTTTTAATCCCAGCTTTCATGCGTCTTGGCTGCTTTCCACCAGTCTTTCACGCTGCTTTTGGGTGACCTTATGCCACTGCTGGCACAAAAATGTAAGAAGTTCTTCTTTGTTTGATGGCTTGTGACTATCCATCTTCCTCTTGATTATATTCCAGAGGTTTTCCATGGGGTTCAGGTCTGGAGATTGGGCTGGCCATGACAGGGTCTTGATGTGGTGCTCCTTCATCCACACATTGATTGACCTAGCTGTGTGGCATGGGGCATTGTCCTGCTGGAAAAACCAGTCCTCAGAGTTGGGGAACATTGCCTGAGCAGAAGGAAGCAAGTGTTTTTTCAAGGATAACCTTGTATGCGGCTTGATTCATACGTCCTTCGCAAAGATTAACCTGCCCAATTCCAGCCTTGCTGGAACATCCCCAGATCATCACCGATCCTCCACCAAATTTCACAGTGGGTGCAGACACTGTGGCTTGTATGCCTCTCCAGGTCTCCGTCTAACCATTAGACGACCAGGTGTTGGGCAAAGCTGAAAATTAGACTCATCAGAGAAGATTACCTTACTCCAGTCCTCTATGGTCCAATCCTTATGGTCTTTGGCAAACTTCAGCCTGGCTCTCCTTTGCTTCTCATTGATGAAAGGCTTTTTTCTAGCTTTACATGACTTGAGGTCTCTAGGAGCCAGTTATGAACTGTTCTTGCCGTGCACTTCACCTCAGCTGCCATTTGCCATTCCTTCTGTAGGTCACTTGATGTCATCCTGCGGTTGCTGAGTGACATTAGAATAAGATGACGGTCATCCCGGTCAGTGGAGAGTCGCTTTCGCCCTCTGCCGGTCTGTAGCTTTGTTGTCCCCAATGTCTGCTGCTTGACCTTGTTGTAATGGACTGCCGTCTTTGAAATTTTAAGGATGGAGGCAACATGACGCTCACTGTATCCCTCTGCTAGAGAAGCCAGAATTGAGCCCTTCTTTTCCTCACTCAAGACTTTTCTTTTCAACTCCTTTGGCATGGTTAAAAGTTAGTTTTTCATTCAAATTACTTTTGGGCTATTCCTAGCACTTGTTTTGCCATCCAGCTTGTCCTATTACAAGAGGATTGTGAAGACCACAGCAGTGTTTTTTATCCTTTCCCTCGTTACATAAGATTTGGTTCAGGTGATCACCTAATCAGAAGCACATTAAGTAGAATGAGGTGGACTGTGGTTGGAATACAGCTGACGCTGGAATAGAATGGCTGTCAGACATGTAGAGATGGGGATTTTTTCCATTGATTTGAACAAAGGCAAACCGAGCCTAAAGTATGAATCTTTAGGCTCCATTTGCTCTGCTTTCAGATGTCTCATTTCAGACAGCACAATCCTGAATTTCAGGGATTCAGTTGTAAGCCTTGTGTAAAGACCTGAATGCAGCGCTGAATGTAGTGTGAATAGGTCCTTACATCCTACACCACCTCAGGGGATTGTTGTTATGGAGTATTGCCCCTGGGTGGCCGCAGTTATGACCACCACCAGGGCTCGCGGTCACCCACCCTAGCTTTGGTATTCTGGGGAGCTGGTATAATGAATATCTGAGAAGAGCCCTAGAGAAGCAAGAACATTGGACAACCAAGATGTGGTGGCCTCAAGTCAGGTGTTGTGTTCAACAGGGCAAGACTTTCTACCTTGTATCTATTGTGTATGGGGATCGTGGTTGTGGGGGACTTCATGTGTCCAGTAACCATAGTGGATGCCCTTTCCTAAACTAATCAAGGATTCCTGTGGACCTATTGAGCTAATAGAACCAGCAGTCAAATTAATGTCCCAAATTATCCCCACAAATTAATAACTAATAGGGAATTAGGTAATGCACACGGAGCATGATGCTTCGCACTTGTCTTTGGTTTGCTGCTGATTGCAGGAGGTTTATGGACTAGTTGATGTGCGGCCCCACAACTTGTCTATAGTAGATACCAGCCCCATCATCTTTTTTTCAACCTTTGTATGTGAGGACCCTGCACACGACTGGTCCCATTTCCATACTTTTTCCATTAATAGCCGGTCATAATAGAGTAAACCAGAGATGTGGGTCATCCATTTCAGGTGTTGTAGGTGTTCTCAGTCTTCTGAATTCCCTTTAAAGAGAACCTGTCACTTTCCATAACGATGTAATTTTTTACCTGGTGTAAATGCCCCTGTTCTGAATACGGCGTTGCTTTTCTTGTGTTCCTGCCCCTCTGTCCCTCTTCCCTGGATGTAAATCATCTTTTTAGCCAAGTGGACTAAGAGTGGGATATATCAACCAATTCATCTCCACCCACCTGTCAGGCAGATGTGTGTCCATCTCCTCAGATGGATGCCAGCTCTGCAGGGAATTATTTGACATAAAGAGGTTGTCCGGCACCACTCACATCTGCATTGGTGGTGAGCGACACTGATGACATTGCTCTGGGAGATACAAAACAGGACATGTACTTTATTAAAGGGAATCTGTCAGCAGATTTTTGCTACTTAATCTGAGAGCAGCATGATGTAGAGCAAGATATCCTGATTCCAGGGATGTGTCACTTATTAGGCTGTGTGTTGTAGTTTCAATACAATCCATGTTTTATCAACAGGAGATGATCACTGCCTGACTAGGTCTCAGGTACAGGCCAGTCAGGCTAATCTGTGTAACCCCGCCCTCACCACTGATTTGCAGTTTGTATACAGGAATCTGCCAGCGTGGGCGGGGTTACACAGGGCTTAACATTCTGAGCACTGCTTCATTTACAACAGAGAAAGCAGGGATTCTATCAAAACTGCACCAAGCAGTCTAGTAAGTGATGCATCGCTGGAATCAGGCTCTCTGCCCCTACATCATGCTGATCTCGGATTACGTAGCAAAACCTTCTGACAGATTCCCTTTAACTTGAATTGTGTATCTGTCCTATCCTATTGCAATAACTAAAGATGCAAGTCGGAAACGCATTTGCGGTTAAACATTATTCTGGTTAGGATCGCGACCTATGGTGATGTTTTTATATATTTTTTACTACAAATAAACTCACAAGATTTTTAACCCTATCCTGACCCTGTAACACTATTTTCTTCGTTCTAATAAATAGGTGGAAAATTTGGCACAAATCCCTCCAAGTATCTGCTTTCCTCCCTATAGCCAGCCTTGGTAAATGGGCTATTGTGTTCATTTCTGAGTGCGGCCCTAGTTTTGTCTTGGGGCCCATGGCTACTTATTGCACCCTGTGACACCTATTTAGCCATTTTCCTGGGTTTCCTGCATTCTGCTTTGCTGTGATCTGGTCATCAGTCTTTCAGGTAGTGTGTTTTATAGGACCAATACAATATAAGTGCCCCCATCACAGAGACCGACCCCCAAAACACTGGTGATGTAACTTGGGCTGGAGTTATATGTGACCTGCTCTATGTACAGGTGCATCTCACAAAACTAGAATATCATCAAAAAGTTACTTTATTTCAGTTCCTCAATACAAAAAGTGAAACTCATATATTATATAGAGTCATTACACACAGAGGGATCTATTTCAAGTATTTATTTCTGATAATGTTGATGATTATGGCTTACAGCCAATGGAAACACAAAAGTTATTATCTCAGTAAATTAGAATACTTTATAACAGCTTGAAAAATTATTTTAAAATCCGAAATATTGGCCTATTGAAATGTATGTTCAGTAAATGCCCTCAATACCTGGTCGGGGCTCCTTTTGCATCAATTACTGCATCAATGCAGTGTGGCATGGAGGCGATCAGCCTGTGGCACTGCTGAGGTGTTATGGAAGCCCAGGTGGCTTTGATAGCAGCCTTCAGCTCGTCTGCATTGTTGGGTCTGGTGTCTCTCATCTTCCTCTTGACAATACCCCAAAGATTCTCTATAATAGATTCTCTATGGGGTTAAGGTCAGGCGAGTTTGCTGCCAATCAAGCACAGTGATACTGTTGTGTGTAAACCAGGTATTGGTACTTTTGGCCGTGTGGACAGGGGCCAAGTCCTGCTGGAGAATGACATTTCCATCTCCAAAAGTTTGTCTGCAGAGGGAAGCATGAAGTGCTCTAATATTTCCTGGTAGATGGCTGCGCTGACTTTGGTCTTGATAAAACACAGTGGACCTACACCAGAAGATGACATGGCTCCCCAAACCATCACTGATGGTGGAAACTTCACACTAGACCTCCAGCAGCTAAACAAATGAAATGAAACAAATTAAAATTGGAAGTCTGGGACCTTGTGGAGTGTCAATGACTGCCTTCTGGACATCTGTCAAGTCAACAGTCTTCCCCATGATTGCGGAGCCTACTGAAACAGACTAAGGGACTTTTTAAATGCTTAGGAAGCCTTTGCAGGTGTTTTTTGTTAATTATTTAAGTTTACTGAGATAATGACTGTTGTGTTTTCATTGGCTGTAAGCCATAACCATCAACATTAACAGAAATAAACACTTGAAATAGATCACTCTGTTTGTAATGACTCTATATAATATATGACTTTGACTTTTTATATTGAAGAACTGAAATTAACTTTTTGATGATATTCTAATTTTGTGAGATGCTCCTGTATGTAGCACCCTCTATACTCCCTGGTCCTGCAGCAGCTGCCATCATGTATACAGCAGATGAGACAGACACTTTATTATATGCCGGATCAGCCAAGTCTGGTTCTAGTTCTGGAATATTGAGCGTCAGCGTTCACTCTCATCATTGTTTCTGTAGGGTGAAGTCCACACAAATAAAACACACAACACAATATATTATTATTAATTTTTTTATTGGAATAGCAATAAGCCACATTGTAATAAAAATATTACTGGCCCTTTAATAAATTAAAGTTCACAATGACTCTCAGGTCAGGCCCGATAGAGACTACAGAACTTGCTGCGGATAGTGCAGACCTGATGAGAGCCACTGGAACCAAAGATCCAGAGGAAGGCGAAGAAAACCCCCTAGGGGGGAAAAAAATTCCTTCCTGACCCCAGTTCTGGCGATCGGATATCTCCCTGGATCTTGTCTCTCCTGCTGCATATTGCTGTATATCTGTACGTCAGGGGTGGACACAGCCAGAAGAGGGCCCCTCTATCAGAACAGTATATCTAGCCCCGTGTCTGAACTATTGGGCGGGCCGCCTCGGGCATGGCCCCGTGTCTGGACTGTTGGGCTGCCCACCTCGGGCCTGGCTTCGTGTCTGGACTGTGGGACTTCCCGCCTTGAGTCTGGACTGTTGGACCTCCCACTTCGGGTCTGGACAGTTGGGCCGCCCGCCTCGGGTCTGGACAGTTCCCCTCTATCAGTATATTGGCATAGCTCATCATAATGCACAATTGACCTGATTAGGAGGTGGTGGTGGCCCCTTTACATCTTGGGTCCCTGTGGAACTGCACATGTTGCACCAATTGGCCACCCTCCTCGGGTCTGGCCCCATGTCTGGACTGTTGGGCCGCCCGACTCGGGTCTGGACTGTTGGGCTGCCCGACTCAGATCTGGACTGTTGGGCCGCCCACCTTGGTTCTGGACTGGTGGGCCGCTCGCCTCGGGTCTGGACTGTTGGGCCGCCCGCCTCGGGTCTGGACTGTTGGGCCGCCCGCCCTGGGTCTGGACTGTTGGGCCGCCCGCCCTGGGTCTGGACTGTTGGGCCGCCCGCCATGGGTCTGGACTGTGGGGCCCGTCCGCCCTGTGTCTGGACTTTGGGGCCGCCTGCCCTGGGTCTAACCCCAGGTCTGGACTGTGGGGCCGCCTGCCCCGGGACTATCCCCGAGCCTGGACTGTGGGGCCCGTCCGCCCCGAGCCTGGACTGTGGGGCCCGTCCGCCCAGAGCCTGGACTGTGGGGCCCGTCCGCCCCGAGCCTGCACTGTGGGGCCCGTCCGCCCCAAGCCTTGACTGTGGGGCCCGTCCGCCCCAAGCCTTGACTGTGGGGCCCGTCCGCCCCGAGCCTGGACTGTGGGGCCCGTCCGCCCCGAGCCTGGACTGTGGGGCCCGTCCGCCCCGAGCCTGGACTGTGGGGCCCGTCCGCCCCGAGCCTGGAGTTTGGGGCCCGTCTGCCCCGGGCCTGGACTGTGGGGCCCGAGCGTGGACTGTGGGGCCCGACCGCCTCGAGCGTGAACTGTGGGGCCCATCCGCCCCCGAGCGTGGACTGTGGGGCCAGAACGTGGACTGTGGGGCCCGTCCGCCCCGAGCCTGGCCGGTGGGGCCTGTCCGCCCCGAGCCTGGACTGTGGGGCCCGTCCGCCCTCTGTCCGTACTGTGGCCGCCCCATGTCCGGACTGTGAGGTCGCCTGCCCCGGGTCTAGCCCCAGGTCTGGACTGTGGGGCATGCCCACCCCGTGTCAGGACTGTGGGGCCCGTCCGCCCCTTGTCCTAACTATGGGCCCGCCCACCCCGTGTCCTGACTGTGAGGCCCACCCACCCCGTATCCACACTGTTGGGCCTGCCCGCCCAGTGTCCTGACTGTGGAGCCCGCCCGCCCCGTGTCCTCACTTTGGGGCTCGCCCGCCCCAACTCCAGACTGTGGGGCCCATCCGCCCCGAGTCCGAACTTTGGGGCCGCCTGCCCCAGGTCTAGCCCCAGGTCTGGACTGTGGGGCCACCAGTCCCGGGACTAGCCCCGTGTCCGGACTGTGGGGCACGCGCGCCCCGAGCCTGGACTGTGGGGCACGCCCGACCCGAGCGGGAAAGGGGGGCCCGTCCGCCCAGAGCCTGGACTGTGGGGACCATCCGCCCCGAGCCTGGACTGTGGGGCCCGTCCACCCCGAGATTGGACTGTGGGGCCCGAGCGTGGACTGTGGGGCCTGTCCGCCCCGAGCCTGGACTGTGGGGCCCCCCGTCCGCCCAGGGTCTGGACTGTGGGGCCGGCTGCCCCCGGGTCTAGCCCCGAGCCTAGACTGTGGGGCCCGCCCGCCCTATGTCCGTACTGTGGCCGCCCCGTGTCTGGACTGTGGGGCCGCCTGCCCCGGGTCTAGCCCCAGGTCTGGACTGTGGGGCATGCCCACCCCGTGTCAGGACTGTGGGGCCCGTCCGCCCCGTGTCCGGACTGTGGGGCCGCCTGCCCCGGGACAAGCCCTGTCCCCGGACTGTGGGTCCCGCCCCGTGTCCTAACTATGGGCCCGCCCGCACTGTGTCCTGACTGTGGGGCCCGTCCGCCCCGAGCCTGGACTGTGGGGCCGGTTGCCCCCGGGTCTAGCCCCGAGCCTGGACTGTGGGGACCGCCCGCCCTATGTCTGGACTGTGGCCGCCTCGTGTCCGTACTGTGGGGCCCGTCCACCCCGTGTCCGGACTGTGGGGCTGCCTGCCCTGGGTCTAGCCCCAACTCTGGACTGTGGGGCATGCCCGCCCCGTGTCAGGACTGTGGGGCCCGTCCGACCCGTGTCCGGACTTTGCGGCCGCCAGCCCCGGGTCTAGCCGCAGGTCTGGACTGTTGGGCCGCCTGCCCCAGGACTAGCACCGTGTCCTAACTATGGGCCCGCCCACCCCCGCCCACCCCGTGTCCTGACTGTGGGGCCCGTTCGCCCCGTGTCCTTACTGTGGGGCTCGCCCGCAGAGTGTCCTGACTGTGGGGCCAGCCCGCCCTGTGTCCTGACTGTGGGGCACCCCGCCCCGGGTCTGAACTGTGGGGCCGACTGCCCCCGGGTCTAGCCCCGAGCCTGGACTGTGGGGCCCGCCCGCCTTATGTCCGTACTGTGGTCTCCCCCGTGTCCGGACTGTGGGACCGTCCACCCCGTGTCCGGACTGTGGGCCGCCTGCTCCGGGTCTAGCCCCAGGTCTGGACTGTGGGGCATGCCCGCCCCGTGTCCGGACTGTGGGGCCCGTCCACCCCGTGTCCGGACAGTGGGCCGCCTGCCCGGACTGTGGGCCGCCTGCCCCGGGTCTAGCCCCAAGTCTAGACTGTGGGGCCGCCTGCCCCGGGTCCTGACTGTGGAGCCCGCCCGTCCCGTGTCCTGACTGTGGGCACCGCACGCCCCGAGCCTGGACTGTGTGGCACGCCCGCCCCGAGCGGGAAAGGGGGGCCCGTCCGCCCCGAGCCTGGACTGTGGGGCCCGTCCGCCCCGAGCCTGGACTCTGGGGCCCATCCGCCCCGAGCCAGGACTGTGGGGCCCGTCCGCCCCGAGCCTGGACTGTGGGGCCCGTCCGCCCCGAGCCTGGACTGTGGGGCCCGCCCTATGTATGGACTGTGGCCGCACTGCATCTGGACAGTGGGGCCTGTCCACCCCGTGTCCGGACTGTGGGGCCGCCTGCATTGGGTCTAGCCCCTGGAATGGACTGTGGGGCCCCCCACCCCAGGTCCGGATGGTGGGGCCCCCCACCCGCCCCGAGTCTAGCCCCAGGTCTGGACTGTGGGCCCCCGCGTAAGCCCCGGGCACGGACTGTGGGGCCCCCCACCCGCCCCGGGTCTGAACTGTGGGGCCGGCTGCCCCGGGTCTAGCCCCGAGCCTGGACTGTGGGGCCCACCCTATGTCCGGACTGTGGCCGCCCCGTGTCCGGACTGTGGGGCTCGTCCACCCCGTGTCCGGACTTTGGGGCTGCCTGCCCCGGGTCTATCTCCAGGTCTGGACTGTGGGGCATGTCAAGCCCGTGTCAGGACTGTGGGGCCCATCCTCCCCGTGTCTGGACTGTGGGGCCACCTTCCCATGGTCTAGCCTCAGGTCTGGACTGTGGGGCCGCCAGCCCTGGTACTAGCTCGTGTCCGGACTGTGGGGCCCGTCCGCTCCGAGCCTGGACTGTGGTGCCCGTCCGCTCCGAGCCCAGACTGCGGGGCCCGTCCGCTCCGAGCCTGGATTGTGGGGCCCGCCTCTCCCTGGTCTAGCCCCGAGCCTGGACTGTGGGGCCCGCCCTATATCCGGACTGCGGCCGCCCCGTGTCCGAACTGTGGGGCCGGTTTCCCCGGGTCTAGCCCCGAACCTGGAATGTGCGGCCCGCCCACCCTATGTCCGGACTGTGGCCGCCCCGTGTCCGGACTGTAGGGCTCGTCCACCCCGTGTCCGGACTGTGGGGCATGTCCGCCCCATGTCAGGACTGTGGGGCCGGTTGCCCCGGGTCTAGCCCCGAACGTGGAATGTGCGGCCCGCCCACCCTATGTCCGGACTGTGGCCGCCCCGTGTCCGGACTGTAGGGCTCGTCCGCCCCGTGTCCGGACTGTGGGGCCCGTCCGCCCCGAGCCTGGACTGTGGGGCCCGTCCGCCCCGAGCCTGGACTGTGGGGCCCGTCCGCCCCGAGCCTGGACTGTGGGGCCTGTCCGCCCCGAGCCTGGACTGTGGGGCCCGTCCGCCCCGAGCCTGGACTGTGGGGCACGCCCGCCCCGAGCGGGAAAGGGAGGCCCATCCGCCCCGAGCCTGGACTGTGGGGCCCGTCCGCCCCGAGCCTGGACTGTGGGGCCAGTCCACCCCGAGCATGGACTGTGGGGCCCGAGAGTGGACTGTGGGGCCCGTCCGCCCCGAGCCTGGACTGTGGGGCCCGTCAGCCCCGAGCCTGGACTGTGGGGCCTGTCAGCCCCGAGCCTGGACTGTGGGGCCCGTCAGCCCCGAGCCTGGACTGTGGGGCCCGTCCGCCCCGAGCCTGGACTGTGGGGCCCGTCCGCCCCGAGCCTGGACTGTGGGGCCCGTCCGCCCCGAGCCTGGACTGTGGGGCCCGTCCGCCCCGAGCCTGGACTGTAGGGCCCGTCCGCCCCGAGCCTGGACTGTGGGGCCCCCCCGCCCGCCCCGGGTCTGGACTTTGGGGCCAGCTGCCCCCGGGTCTAGCCCCGAGCCTGGACTGTGGGGCCCGCCTGCCCTATGTCCGGACTGTGGGGCCCGTCCACCCCGTGTCCGGACTGTGGGGCCGCCTGCCCCGGCTCTAGCCCCAGGTCAGGACTGTGGGGCAAGCCCGCCCCGTGTCAGGACTGTGGGGCCCCTCCGCCCCGTGTCCGGATTGTGGGGCCGCCTGCCCTGGGACTAGCCCCGTGTCCGGACTGTAGGGCCCGCCCACCCCGTGTCGTAACTATGGGCCCGCCCGCCCCGAGCCTGGACTGTGGGGCCCGTCCGCCCCGAGCCTGGACTGTGGGGCCCGTCCGCTCCAAGCGTGGACTGTGGGGCCCGTCCATCCAGAGCATGGACAGTGGGGCCCGAGCGTGGACTGTGGGGCCCGTTCGCCCCGAGCCAGTACTGTGGGGCCCATCCGCCCCGAGCCTGGACAGTGGGGCCCGTCCGCCCCAAGCCTGGACTGTGTGGCTCCCCGCCCCAGGTCAGAAATGTGGGGCCGGCTACCCCGGGTCTAGCCCCGAGCCTGGACTGTGGGGCCCGCCCACCCTATGTCTGGACTGTGGCCTCCCCGTGTCCGGACTGTGGGGCTCGTCCACCCCGTGTCCGGACTTTGGGGCTGCCAACCCGGGGTCTAGCCCCAGGTCTGGACTGTGGGGCCCGTCCACCCAGTATCTGGACTGTGGGGCCGCCTACCCCGGGTCTAGCCTCAGGTCTGGACTGTGGGGCCTGTCCGCCCCGAGCCTGGACTGTGGGGCCCGTTCGCCCCGAGCCTGGACTGTGGGGCCCGTCCGCCCCGAGTCTGGGTTGTAGGGCCCGTCCGCCCCGAGCCTGGACTGTGGGGCCCGTCCGCCTCGAGCCAGGGCTGTGGGGCCCATGCGCCCTGAGCCTGGGCTGTGGGGCCCGTCCGCCCCGGGTCTAGCCCCGAGCCTGGACTGTGCGGCCCGTCCGCCCTATATCCGGACTGCGGCCGCCCCGTGTCTGGAATGTGGGCCCGTCCGCCCGTGTACGGACTGTGGGGCCGTCTGCTTCGGATCTAGCCCCAGGTCTGGACGGTGGGGCCGCCCGCCCCGAGTATAGCCCCAGGTCTGGATTGTGGAGCCCCCCGCCAGCCCCGGGTACAGACTGTGGGGCCCGCCCGCCCCGTGTACGGACTGTGGGGACCCCCCCGCCTGCCCCGAGTCTGGACTGTGGGGCCGGCTTCCCCGGGTTTAGCCCCGAGCCTGGACTGTGGGGCCCGCCCACCCTATGTCTGGACTGTGGGGCTCGTAGACCCCGTGTCCGGACTTTGGGGCAGCCTACCCCGGGTCTAGCCCCAGGTCTGTACTGTGGGGCATGTCCGCCCCGTGTCAGGACTGTGGGGCCCGTCCACCCTGTGTCTAGAATGTGGGGCCGCCTGCCCCGGGTCTAGCCTCAGGTCTGGACTGTGGGGCCGCCTGCCCCGGGTCTAGCCCCAGGTCTTGACTATGGGTCATGCCCGCCCCGTATCCGGACTGTGGGGCCCGTCCACCCCGTGTCTAGAATGTGGGGCCGCCTGCCCCGGGTCTAGCCTCAGGTCTGGACTGTGGGGCCGCCAGCCCCGGGTTTAGCCCCATGTCTTGACTATGGGGCATGCCCACCCCGTATCTGGACTGTGGGGCCCGTCCACCCCGTGTCTGGACTGTGGGCCGCCTGCCCCGGGTCTAGCCCCAGGTCTGGACTGTGGGGCCACCTGCCCCGGGATTAGCCCTGTGTCCGGACTGTGGGGCCTGCCAGCCCTGTATCCTGACTGTGGAGCCCGCCCGCCCAATGTCCTGACTGTGGGGCCCGCCCTGTGTCCTGACTGTGGGGCCCGTCCGCCCTGTGTCCTGACTGTGGGTCCCGCCCGCCCCGTGTCCTGAAAGTGGGGCTCATCCGCCCCGTGTCCGGACTTTGGGGCTGCCTGCCCCGGGACTAGCCCCGTGTCCGGACTGTGAGGCCCGTCCGCCCCGAGCCTGGACTGTGGGGCCCGTCCGCCCCGTGTTCGGACTGTGGGGCCCGTCCACCCCGTGTCCGGACTGTGGGGCCCGTCCGTCCCGTGTCCGGACTGTGGGGCCCGTCCGCCCTGTGTCCGGACTGTGGGGCCCGTCCACCCCGTGTCCCGACTGTGGGGCCCGTCCACCCCGTGTCCGGACTGTGGGGCCCGTCCACCCCGTGTCCGGACTGTGGGGCCCGTCCACCCCGTGTCCGGACTGTGGGTCGCCTGCCCCGGGTCTAGCCCCAGGTCTGGACTGTGGGGCATGTCCGCCCATGTCAGGTCTGTGAGGCCCGTCCACCCCGTGTCTAGAATATGGGACCGCCTGCCCCGGGTCTAGCCTCAGGTCTGGACTGTGGGGTCGCCTGCCCCGGGTCTAGCCCCGGGTCTGGACTATGGGGCATGCCCGCCCCGTGTCCGGACTGTGGGGCCCGTCCACCCCATGTCTGGACTATGGGCCGCCTGCCCCGGGTCTAGCCCCAGGTCTGGACTGTGGGGCCCGCCCGCCCCATGTCCAGACTGTGCAGCCCACCCGCCCCGTGTCCTGACTGTGGGGCCCACCCGCCCCATGTCCTGACTGTGGGGCCCACCCGCCCGGGGCCCACCCGCCCCATGTCCTGACTGTGGGGCCCACCCGGCCCACCCGCCCCATGTCCTGACTGTGGGGCCCGCCAGCCCCATGTCCTGACTGTGGGGCCCGCCCGCCCCGTGTCCTGACTGTGGGGCCCGCCCGCCCCGTGTCCTGACTGTGGGGCCCGCCCGCCCCGTGTCCTGACTGTGGGTCCCGCCCGCCCCGTGTCCTGACTGTGGGGCTCGCCCACCCCGTGTCCTGACTGTGGGGCCCGCCCTGTGTCCTGACTGTGGGGCCCGTCCGCCCTGTGTCCTGACTGTGGGTCCCGCCCGCCCCGTGTCCTGACTGTGGGGCTCGCCCGCCCCGTGTCCAGACTGTGGGGCTCATCCGCCCCGTGTCCGGACTTTGGGGCCGCCTGCCCCGGGACTAGCCCCGTGTCCGGACTGTGAGGCCCGTCCGCCCCGAGCCTGGACTGTGGGGCATGTCCGCCCCATGTCAGGTCTGTGAGGCCCGTCCACCCCGTGTCTAGAATATGGGACCGCCTGCCCCGGGTCTAGCCTCAGGTCTGGACTGTGGGGCCGCCTGCCCCGGGTCTAGCCCCAGGTCTGGACTATGGGGCATGCCCGCCCCGTGTCCGGACTGTGGGGCCCGTCCACCCCATGTCTGGACTATGGGCCGCCTGCCGCGGGTCTAGCCCCAGGTCTGGACTGTCGCCCGCCCCTTGTCCTGACTGTGCAGCCCACCCGCCCTATGTCCTGACTGTGGAGCCCGCCCCATGTCCTGACTGTGGGGCCCGCCCGCCCCATGTCCTGACTGTGGGGCCCGTCCACCCCGTGTCTGGACTATGGGCCGCCTGCCCCGGGTCTAGCCCCAGGTCTGGACTGTGGGGCCCGCCCGCCCCGTGTCCTGACTGTGGAGCCCGCCCGCCCCATGTCCTGACTGTGGGGCCCGTCCACCCCGTGTCCGGACTGTGGGGCCCGTCCATCCCGTGTCCGGACTGTGGGGCCCGTCCACCCCGTGTCCGGACTGTGGGGCCCGTCCATCCCGTGTCCGGACTGTGGGGTCCGTCCACCCCGTGTCCGAACAGTGGGGCCCGTCCATCCCGTGTCCGGACTGTGGGGCCCGTCCACCCCGTGTCCGGACTGTGGGTCGCCTGCCCCGGGTCTAGCCCCAGGTCTGGACTGTGGGGCATGTCCGCCCCATGTCAGGTCTGTGAGGCCCGTCCACCCCGTGTCTAGAATATGGGACCGCCTGCCCCGGGTCTAGCCTCAGGTCTGGACTGTGGGGCCGCCTGCCCCGGGTCTAGCCCCAGGTCTGGACTATGGGGCATGCCCGCCCCGTGTCCGGACTGTGGGGCCCGTCCACCCCGTGTCTGGACTATGGGCAGCCTGCCCCGGGTCTAGCCCCAGGTCTGTAGCCCGCCCCGTGTCCTGACTGCCCGCCCCATGTCCTGACTGTGGAGCCCGCCCGCCCCATGTCCTGACTGTGCCCGCCCCGTGTCCTGACTGTGGGGCCCGCGCGCCCCGTGTCCTGACTGTGGGGCCCGCGCGCCCCGTGTCCTGACTGTGGGTCCCGCCCGCCCCGTGTCCTGACTGTGGGACTCGCCCGCCCCGTGTCCTGACTGTGGGGCCTGCCCTGTGTCCTGACTGTGGGGCCCGTCCGCCCTGTGTCCTGACTGTGGGGCCCGTCCGCCCCGTGTCCGGACTGTGAGGCCCGTCCGCCCCGAGCCTGGACTGTGGGGCCCGTCCGCCCCGTGTCCGGACTGTGGGGCCCGTCCGCCCCGTGTCCGGACTGTGGGGCCCGTCCTCACCGTGTCAGGACTGTGAGGCCCGTCCACCCCGTGTCCGGACTGTGGGGCCCGTCCCCCCCGTGTCCGGACCGTGGGGCCCGTCCAACTCGTGTCCGGACTGTGGGGCCCGTCCACCCCGTGTCCGGACTGTGGGGCCCGTCCACCCCGTGTCCGGACTGTGGGGCCCGTCCACCCCGTGTCCGGACTGTGGGTCGCCTGCCCCGGGTCTAGCCCCAGGTCTGGACTGTGGGGCATGTCCGCCCTATGTCAGGTCTGTGAGGCCCGTCCACCCCGTGTCTAGAATATGGGACCGCCTGCCCCGGGTCTAGCCTCAGGTCTGGACTGTGGGGCCGCCTGCCCCGGGTCTAGCCCCAGGTCTGGACTATGGGGCATGCCCGCCCCGTGTCCGGACTGTGGGGCCCGTCCACCCCGTGTCTGGACTATGGGCCGCCTGCCCCGGGTCTAGCCCCAGGTCTGGACTGTCGCCCGCCCTATGTCCTGACTGTGCAGCCCACCCGCCCCATGTCCTGACTGTGGACACCCCGTGTCCGGACTGTGGGGCCAGTCCACCCCGTGTCCGGACTGTGGGGCCCGTCCACCCCGTGTCCGGACTGTGGGGCCCGTCCACCCCGTGTCCGGACAGTGGGGCCCGTCCACCCCGTGTCCGGACTGTGGGGCCCGTCCACCCCGTGTCCGGACTGTGGGTCGCCTGCCCCGGGTCTAGCCCCAGGTCTGGACTGTGGGGCATGTCCGCCCCATGTCAGGTCTGTGAGGCCCGTCCACCCCGTGTCTGGACTATGGGCCGCCTGCCCCGGGTCTAGCCCCAGGTCTGGACTGTGGGGCCCGCCCGCCCCATGTCCAGACTGTGCAGCACACCCGCCCCGTGTCCTGACTGTGGGGCCCACCCGCCCCATGTCCTGACTGTGGGGCCCACCCGGCCCACCCGCCCCATGTCCTGACTGTGGGGCCCGCCAGCCCCATGTCCTGACTGTGGGGCCCGCCCGCCCTGTGTCCTGACTGTGGGGCCCGCCCGCCCCGTGTCCTGACTGTGGGGCCCGCCCGCCCCGTGTCCTGACTGTGGGTCCCGCCCGCCCCGTGTCCTGACTGTGGGGCTCGCCCGCCCCGTGTCCTGACTGTGGGGCCCGCCCTGTGTCCTGACTGTGGGGCCCGTCCGCCCTGTGTCCTGACTGTGGGTCCCGCCCGCCCCGTGTCCTGACTGTGGGGCTCGCCCGCCCCGTGTCCGGACTGTGGGGCTCATCGGCCCCGTGTCCGGACTTTGGGGCCGCCTGCCCCGGGACTAGCCCCGTGTCCGGACTGTGAGGCCCGTCCGCCCCGAGCCTGGACTGTGGGGCCCGTCCGCCCCGTGTCCAGACTGTGGGGCCCGTCCCCCCCGTGTCCGGACTGTGGGGCCCGTCCACCCCGTGTCCGGACTGTGGGGCCAGTCCACCCCGTGTCCGGACTGTGGGGCCCGTCCACCCCGTGTCCGGACTGTGGGGCCCGTCCACCCCGTGTCCGGACTGTGGGGCCCGTCCACCCCGTGTCCGGACTGTGGGTCGCCTGCCCCGGGTCTAGCCCCAGGTCTGGACTGTGGGGCATGTCCGCCCCATGTCAGGTCTGTGAGGCCCGTCCACCCCGTGTCTAGAATATGGGACCGCCTGCCCCGGGTCTAGCCTCAGGTCTGGACTGTGGGGCCGCCTGCCCCGGGTCTAGCCCCAGGTCTGGACTATGGGGCATGCCCGCCCCGTGTCCGGACTGTGGGGCCCGTCCACCCCGTGTCTGGACTATGGGCCGCCTGCCCCGGGTCTAGCCCCAGGTCTGGACTGTCGCCCGCCCCATGTCCTGACTGTGCAGCCCACCCGCCCCATGTCCTGACTGTGGAGCCCGCCCCATGTCCTGACTGTGGGGTCCGCCCGCCCCATGTCCTGACTGTGGGGCCCGTCCACCCCGTGTCTGGACTATGGGCCGCCTGCCCCGGGTCTAGCCCCAGGTCTGGACTGTGGGGCCCGCCCGCCCCGTGTCCTGACTGTGGAGCCCGCCCGCCCCATGTCCTGACTGTGGGGCCCGTCCACCCCGTGTCCGGACTGTGGGGCCCGTCCATCCAGTGTCCGGACTGTGGGGCCCGTCCACCCCGTGTCCGGACTGTGGGGCCCGTCCATCCCGTGTCCGGACTGTGGGGTCCGTCCACCCCGTGTCCGAACAGTGGGGCCCGTCCATCCCGTGTCCGGACTGTGGGGCCCGTCCACCCCGTGTCCGGACTGTGGGTCGCCTGCCCCGGGTCTAGCCCCAGGTCTGGACTGTGGGGCATGTCCGCCCCATGTCAGGTCTGTGAGGCCCGTCCACCCCGTGTCTAGAATATGGGACCGCCTGCCCCGGGTCTAGCCTCAGGTCTGGACTGTGGGGCCGCCTGCCCCGGGTCTAGCCCCAGGTCTGGACTATGGGGCATGCCCGCCCCGTGTCCGGACTGTGGGGCCCGTCCACCCCGTGTCTGGACTATGGGCAGCCTGCCCCGGGTCTAGCCCCAGGTCTGTAGCCCGCCCTGTGTCCTGACTGCCCGCCCCATGTCCTGACTGTGGAGCCCGCCCGCCCCATGTCCTGACTGTGCCCGCCCCGTGTCCTGACTGTGGGGCCCGCGCGCCCCGTGTCCTGACTGTGGGGCCCGCGCGCCCCGTGTCCTGACTGTGGGTCCCGCCCGCCCCGTGTCCTGACTGTGGGACTCGCCCGCCCCGTGTCCTGACTGTGGGGCCTGCCCTGTGTCCTGACTGTGGGGCCCGTCCGCCCTGTGTCCTGACTGTGGGGCCCGTCCGCCCCGTGTCCGGACTGTGAGGCCCGTCCGCCCCGAGCCTGGACTGTGGGGCCCGTCCGCCCCGTGTCCGGACTGTGGGGCCCGTCCGCCCCGTGTCCGGACTGTGGGGCCCGTCCTCACCGTGTCAGGACTGTGAGGCCCGTCCACCCCGTGTCCGGACTGTGGGGCCCGTCCACCCTGTGTCCGGACTGTGGGGCCCGTCCCCCCCGTGTCCGGACCGTGGGGCCCGTCCAACTCATGTCCGGACTGTGGGGCCCGTCCACCCCGTGTCCGGACTGTGGGGCCCGTCCACCCCGTGTCCGGACTGTGGGGCCCGTCCACCCCGTGTCCGGACTGTGGGTCGCCTGCCCCGGGTCTAGCCCCAGGTCTGGACTGTGGGGCATGTCCGCCCTATGTCAGGTCTGTGAGGCCCGTCCACCCCGTGTCTAGAATATGGGACCGCCTGCCCCGGGTCTAGCCTCAGGTCTGGACTGTGGGGCCGCCTGCCCCGGGTCTAGCCCCAGGTCTGGACTATGGGGCATGCCCGCCCCGTGTCCGGACTGTGGGGCCCGTCCACCCCGTGTCTGGACTATGGGCCGCCTGCCCCGGGTCTAGCCCCAGGTCTGGACTGTCGCCCGCCCTATGTCCTGACTGTGCAGCCCACCCGCCCCATGTCCTGACTGTGGAACCCGCCCCATGTCCTGACTGTGGGGCCCGCCCGCCCCATGTCCTGACTGTGGGGCCCACCCGCCCCATGTCCTGACTGTGGGGCCCGTCCACCCCGTGTCCGGACTGTGGGGCCCGTCCATCCAGTGTCCGGACTGTGGGGCCCGTCCACCCCGTGTCCGGACTGTGGGGCCCGTCCATCCCGTGTCCGGACTGTGGGGTCCGTCCACCCCGTGTCCGAACAGTGGGGCCCGTCCATCCCGTGTCCGGACTGTGGGGCCCGTCCACCCCGTGTCCGGACTGTGGGTCGCCTGCCCCGGGTCTAGCCCCAGGTCTGGACTGTGGGGCATGTCCGCCCCATGTCAGGTCTGTGAGGCCCGTCCACCCCGTGTCTAGAATATGGGACCGCCTGCCCCGGGTCTAGCCTCAGGTCTGGACTGTGGGGCCGCCTGCCCCGGGTCTAGCCCCAGGTCTGGACTATGGGGCATGCCCGCCCCGTGTCCGGACTGTGGGGCCCGTCCACCCCGTGTCTGGACTATGGGCAGCCTGCCCCGGGTCTAGCCCCAGGTCTGTAGCCCGCCCTGTGTCCTGACTGCCCGCCCCATGTCCTGACTGTGGAGCCCGCCCGCCCCATGTCCTGACTGTGCCCGCCCCGTGTCCTGACTGTGGGGCCCGCGCGCCCCGTGTCCTGACTGTGGGGCCCGCGCGCCCCGTGTCCTGACTGTGGGTCCCGCCCGCCCCGTGTCCTGACTGTGGGACTCGCCCGCCCCGTGTCCTGACTGTGGGGCCTGCCCTGTGTCCTGACTGTGGGGCCCGTCCGCCCTGTGTCCTGACTGTGGGGCCCGTCCGCCCCGTGTCCGGACTGTGAGGCCCGTCCGCCCCGAGCCTGGACTGTGGGGCCCGTCCGCCCCGTGTCCGGACTGTGGGGCCCGTCCGCCCCGTGTCCGGACTGTGGGGCCCGTCCTCACCGTGTCAGGACTGTGAGGCCCGTCCACCCCGTGTCCGGACTGTGGGGCCCGTCCACCCTGTGTCCGGACTGTGGGGCCCGTCCCCCCCGTGTCCGGACCTTGGGGCCCGTCCAACTCATGTCCGGACTGTGGGGCCCGTCCACCCCGTGTCCGGACTGTGGGGCCCGTCCACCCCGTGTCCGGACTGTGGGGCCCGTCCACCCCGTGTCCGGACTGTGGGTCGCCTGCCCCGGGTCTAGCCCCAGGTCTGGACTGTGGGGCATGTCCGCCCTATGTCAGGTCTGTGAGGCCCGTCCACCCCGTGTCTAGAATATGGGACCGCCTGCCCCGGGTCTAGCCTCAGGTCTGGACTGTGGGGCCGCCTGCCCCGGGTCTAGCCCCAGGTCTGGACTATGGGGCATGCCCGCCCCGTGTCCGGACTGTGGGGCCCGTCCACCCCGTGTCTGGACTATGGGCCGCCTGCCCCGGGTCTAGCCCCAGGTCTGGACTGTCGCCCGCCCTATGTCCTGACTGTGCAGCCCACCCGCCCCATGTCCTGACTGTGGAACCCGCCCCATGTCCTGACTGTGGGGCCCGCCCGCCCCATGTCCTGACTGTGGGGCCCACCCGCCCCATGTCCTGACTGTGGGGCCCGCCCGCCCCATGTCCTGACTGTGGGGCCCGCCCGCCCCATGTCCTGACTGTGGGGCCAGCCCGCCCCATGTCCTGACTGTGGGTCACGCCCGCCCCGTGTCCTGACTGTGGGGATCGCCCGCCCCGTGTCCTAACTGTGAGGCCCGCCCTGTGTCCTGACTGTGGGTCCCGCCCGCCCCGTGTCCTGACTGTGGGTCCCGCCCGCCCCGTGTCCTGACTGTGGGGCTCGCCCGCCCCGTGTCCAGACTGTGGGGCTCATCCGCCCCGTTTCCAGACTTTGGGGCCGCCTGCCCCAGGACTAGCCCCGTGTCCGGACTGTGAGGCCCGTCCGCCCCGAGCCTGTACTGTGGGACCCGTCCGCCCCGTGTCCGGACTGTGGGGCCCGTCCGCCCCGTGTCCGGACTGTGGGGCCCGTCCGCCCCGTGTCCGGACTGTGGGGCCCGTCCGCCCCGTGTCCGGACTGTGGGGCCCGTCCGCCCCGTGTCCGGACTGTGGGGCCCGTCCGCCCCGTGTCCGGACTGTGGGGCCGTCCGCCCCGTGTCCGGACTGTGGGGCCCGTCCCCCCCGTGTCCGGACTGTGGGGCCCGTCCACCCCGTGTCCGGACTGTGGGGCCAGTCCACCCCGTGTCCGGACTGTGGGGCCCGTCCACCCCGTGTCCGGACTGTGGGGCCCGTCCACCCTGTGTCCGGACTGTGGGGCCCGTCCACCCCGTGTCCGGACAGTGGGGCCCGTCCACCCCGTGTCCGGACAGTGGGGCCCGTCCACCCCGTGTCCGGACTGTGGGGCCCGTCCACCCCGTGTCCGGACTGTGGGTCGCCTGCCCCGGGTCTAGCCCCAGGTCTGGACTGTAGGGCATGTCCGCCCCATGTCAGGTCTGTGAGGCCCGTCCACCCCGTGTCTAGAATATGTGACCGCCTGCCCCGGGTCTAGCCTCAGGTCTGGACTGTGGGGCCGCCTGCCCGGGTCTAGCCCCAGGTCTGGAGTATGGGGCATGCCCGCCCCGTGTCCGGACTGTGGGGCCCGTCCACCCCGTGTCTGGACTATGGGCCGCCTGCCCCGGGTCTAGCCCCAGGTCTGGACTGTGGGGCCCGCCCGCCCCGTGTCCTGACTGTGGAGCCCGCCCGCCCCATGTCCTGACTGTGGGGCCCGCCCGCCCCATGTCCTGACTGTGGGGCCCACCCGCCCCATGTCCTGACTGTGGGGCCCGCCCGCCCCATGTCCTGACTGTGGGGCCCGCCCGCCCCATGTCCTGACTGTGGGGCCAGCCCGCCCCATGTCCTGACTGTGGGTCACGCCCGCCCCGTGTCCTGACTGTGGGGATCGCCCGCCCCGTGTCCTAACTGTGAGGCCCGCCCTGTGTCCTGACTGTGGGTCCCGCCCGCCCCGTGTCCTGACTGTGGGTCCCGCCCGCCCCGTGTCCTGACTGTGGGGCTCGCCCGCCCCGTGTCCAGACTGTGGGGCTCATCCGCCCCGTTTCCAGACTTTGGGGCCGCCTGCCCCAGGACTAGCCCCGTGTCCGGACTGTGAGGCCCGTCCGCCCCGAGCCTGTACTGTGGGACCCGTCCGCCCCGTGTCCGGACTGTGGGGCCCGTCCGCCCCGTGTCCGGACTGTGGGGCCCGTCCGCCCCGTGTCCGGACTGTGGGGCCCGTCCGCCCCGTGTCCGGACTGTGGGGCCCGTCCGCCCCGTGTCCGGACTGTGGGGCCCGTCCGCCCCGTGTCCGGACTGTGGGGCCGTCCGCCCCGTGTCCGGACTGTGGGGCCCGTCCCCCCCGTGTCCGGACTGTGGGGCCCGTCCACCCCGTGTCCGGACTGTGGGGCCAGTCCACCCCGTGTCCGGACTGTGGGGCCCGTCCACCCCGTGTCCGGACTGTGGGGCCCGTCCACCCTGTGTCCGGACTGTGGGGCCCGTCCACCCCGTGTCCGGACAGTGGGGCCCGTCCACCCCGTGTCCGGACAGTGGGGCCCGTCCACCCCGTGTCCGGACTGTGGGGCCCGTCCACCCCGTGTCCGGACTGTGGGTCGCCTGCCCCGGGTCTAGCCCCAGGTCTGGACTGTAGGGCATGTCCGCCCCATGTCAGGTCTGTGAGGCCCGTCCACCCCGTGTCTAGAATATGTGACCGCCTGCCCCGGGTCTAGCCTCAGGTCTGGACTGTGGGGCCGCCTGCCCGGGTCTAGCCCCAGGTCTGGAGTATGGGGCATGCCCGCCCCGTGTCCGGACTGTGGGGCCCGTCCACCCCGTGTCTGGACTATGGGCCGCCTGCCCCGGGTCTAGCCCCAGGTCTGGACTGTGGGGCCCGCCCGCCCCGTGTCCTGACTGTGGAGCCCGCCCGCCCCATGTCCTGACTGTGGGGCCCGCCCGCCCCGTGTCCTGACTGTGGGGCCCGCCCCGTGTCCTGACTGTGGGTCCCGCCCGCCCCGTGTCCTGACTGTGGGGCTCGCCCGCCCCGTGTCCTGACTGTGGGGCCTGCCCTGTGTCCTGACTGTGGGGCCCGTCCGCCCTGTGTCCTGACTGTGGGTCCCGCCCGCCCCATGTCCTGACTGTGGGGCTCGCCCGCCCCGTGTCCAGACTGTGGGGCTCATCCGCCCCGTGTCCGGACTTTGGGGCCGCCTGCCCCGGGACTAGCCCCGTGTCCGGACTGTGAGGCCCGTCCGTCCCGAGCCTGGACTGTGGTGCCCGTCCGCCCCGTGTCCGGACTGTGGGGCCTGTCCGCCCCGTGTCCGGACTGTGAGGCCCGTCCGCCCCGTGTCCGGACTGTGGGGCCCGTCCACCCTGTGTCCGGACTGTGGGGCCCATCCACCCCGTGTCCGGACTGTGGGGCCCGTCCACCCCGTGTCCGGACTGTGGGGCCTGTCCACCCCGTGTTCGGACTGTGGGGCCCGTCCACCCCGTGTCCGGACTGTGGGGCCCGTCCACCCCGTGTCCGGACTGTGGGTCGCCTGCCCCGGGTCTAGCCCCAGGTCTGGACTGTGGGGCATGTCCGCCCCATGTCAGGTCTGTGAGGCCCGTCCACCCCGTGTCTAGAATATGGGACCGCCTGCCCCGGGTCTAGCCTCAGGTCTGGACTGTGGGGCCGCCTTCCCCGGGTCTAGCCCCAGGTCTGGACTATGGGGCATGCCCGCCCCGTGTCCGGACTGTGGGGCCCGTCCACCCTGTGTCTGGACAATGGGCCGCCTGCCCCGGGTCTAGCCCCAGGTCTGGACTGTCGCCCGCCCCATGTCCTGACTGTGCAGCCCGCCCGCCCCATGTCCTGACTGTGGAGCCCGCCCGCCCCATGTCCTGACTGTGGGGCCCGCCCGCCCCATGTCCTGACTGCCCACCCCATGTCCTGACTGTGGGGCCCGCCCGCCCCATGTCCTGACTGTGGGGCCCGCCCGCCCCATGTCCTGACTGTGGGGCCCGCCCACCCCATGTCCTGACTGTGGGGCCCGCCCACCCCATGTGCTGACTGTGGGGCCCGCCCGCCCCATGTCCTGACTGTGAGGCCCGCCCGCCCCGTGTCCTGACTGTGGGGCCCGCCCGCCCCGTGTCCTGACTGTGGGGCCCGCCCGCCCCGTGTCCTGACTGTGGGTCCCGCCCGCCCCGTGTCCTGACTGTGGGTCCCGCCCGCCCCGTGTCCTGACTGTGGGGCTCGCCCGCCCCGTGTCCAGACTGTGGGGCTCATCCGCCCCGTGTCAGGACTTTGGGGCCGCCTGCCCCGGGACTAGCCCCGTGTCCGGACTGTGAGGCCCGTCCGCCCCGAGCCTGGACTGTGGGGCCCGTCCGTCCCGTGTCCGGACTGTGGGGCCCGTCCGCCCCGTGTCTGGACTGTGGGGCCCGTCCGCCCCGTGTCCGGACTGTGGGGCCCGTCCGCCCCGTGTCCGGACTGTGGGGCCCGTCCGCCCCGTGTCCGGACTGTGGGGCCCGTCCGCCCCGTGTCCGGACTGTGGGGCCCGTCCGCCCCCCGTGTCCGGACTGTGGGGCCCGTCCACCCCGTGTCCGGACTGTGGGGCCTGTCCACCCCGTGTCCGGACTGTGGGTCGCCTGCCCCGGGTCTAGCCCAAGGTCTGGACTGTGGGGCATGTCCGCCCCATGTCAGGTCTGTGAGGCCCGTCCACCCCTTGTCTAGAATATGGGACCGCCTGCCCCGGGTCTAGCCTCAGGTCTGGACTGTGGGGCCGCCTGCCCCGGGTCTAGCCCCAGGTCTGGACTATGGGGCATGCCCGCCCCGTGTCCGGACTGTGGGGCCCGTCCACCCCGTGTCTGGACTATGGGCCGCCTGCCCCGGGTCTAGCCCCAGGTCTGGACTGTGAGGCCCGCCCCGTGTCCTGACTGTGGGGCCCGTCCTCCCCATGTCCTGACTGTGGAGCCCGCCCGCCCCATGTCCTGACTGTGGGGCACGCCCGCCCCATATCCTGACTGTGGGGCCCGCCCGCCCCATGTCCTGACTGTACCCGCCCCATGTCCTGACTGTGGGGCCCGCCCGCCCCGTGTCCTGACTGTGGGGCCTGCCCGCCCCGTGTCCTGACTGTGGGTCCCGCCCGCCCCGTGTCCTGACTGTGGGGCTCGCCCGCCCCGTGTCCTGACTGTGGGGCCCGCCCTGTGTCCTGACTGTGGGGCCCGTCTGCCCTGTGTCCTGACTGTGGGTCCCGCCCGCCCCGTGTCCTGACTGTGGGGCTCGCCCGCCCCGTGTCCAGACTGTGGGGCTCATCCGCCCCGTGTCCGGACTTTGGGACCGCCTGCCCCGGGACTAGCCCCGTGTCCGGACTATGAGGCCCGTCCGCCCGAGCCTGGACTGTGGGGCCCGTCCGTCCCGTGTCCGGACTGTGGGGCCCGTCCGCCCCGTGTCCGGACTGTGGGGCCCGTCCGCCCCGTGTCCGGACTGTGGGGCCCGTCCGCCCCGTGTCCGGACTGTGGGGCCCGTCCACCCCGTGTCCGGACTGTGGGGCCCGTCCACCCCGTGTCCGGACTGTGGGGCCAGTCCACCCCGTGTCCGGACTGTGGGGCCCGTCAACCCCGTGTCCGGACAGTGGGGCCCGTCCACCCCGTGTCCGGACTGTGGGGCCCGTCCACCCCGTGTCCGGACTGTGGGTCGCCTGCCCCGGGTCTAGCCCCAGGTCTGGACTGTGTGGCATGTCCGCCCCATGTCAGGTCTGTGAGGCCCGTCCACCCCGTGTCTAGAATATGGGACCGCCTGCCCTGGGTCTAGCCTCAGGTCTGGACTGTGGGGCCGCCTGCCCCGGGTCTAGCCCCAGGTCTGGACTATGGGGCATGCCCGCCCCGTGTCCGGACTGTGGGGCCCGTCCACCCCGTGTCTGGACTATGGGCCGCCTGCCCCGGGTCTAGCCCCAGGTCTGGACTGTGGGGCCCGCCCCGTGTCCTGACTGTGGGGCCCGCCCGCCCCATGTCCTGACTGTGGAGCCCGCCCGCCCCATGTCCTGACTGTGGGGCCTGCCCGCCCCATGTCCTGACTGTGGGGCCCGCCCGCCCCATGTCCTGACTGTGGGGCCCGCCCCCCCCATGTCCTGACTGTGGGGCCCGCCCGCCCCATGTCCTGACTGTGGGGCCGGCCCGCCCCGTGTCCGGACTGTGGGGCCCGTCCGCCCCGTGTCCGGACTGTGGGGCCCGTCCGCCCCGTGTCCGGACTGTGGGGCCCGTCCGCCCCGTGTCCGGACTGTGGGGCCCGTCCGCCCCGTGTCCGGACTGTGGGGCCCGTCCGCCCCGTGTCCGGACTGTGGGGCCCGTCCGCCCCCCGTGTCCGGACTGTGGGGCCCGTCCACCCCGTGTCCGGACTGCGGGGCCCGTCCACCCCGTGTCCGGACTGTGGGTCGCCTGCCCCGGGTCTAGCCCAACGTCTGGACTGTGGGGCATGTCCGCCCCATGTCAGGTCTGTGAGGCCCGTCCACCCCTTGTCTAGAATATGGGACCGCCTGCCCCGGGTCTAGCCTCAGGTCTGGACTGTGGGGCCGCCTGCCCCGGGTCTAGCCCCAGGTCTGGACTATGGGGCATGCCCGCCCCGTGTCCGGACTGTGGGGCCCGTCCACCCCGTGTCTGGACTATGGGCCGCCTGCCCCGGGTCTAGCCCCAGGTCTGGACTGTGGGGCCCGCCCCGTGTCCTGACTGTGGGGCCCGTCCGCCCCATGTCCTGACTGTGGAGCCCGCCCGCCCCATGTCCTGACTGTGGGGCCGGCCCGCCCCATATCCTGACTGTGGGGTCCGCCCGCCCCATGTCCTGACTGTACCCGCCCCATGTCCTGACTGTGGGGCCCGCCCGCCCGCCCCGTGTTCTGACTGTGGGGCCCGCCCGCCCGCCCCGTGTCCTGACTGTGGGGCCCGCCCGCCCCGTGTCCTGACTGTGGGGCCTGCCCGCCCCGTGTCCTGACTGTGGGTCCCGCCCGCCCCGTGTCCTGACTGTGGGGCTCGCCCGCCCCGTGTCCTGACTGTGGGGCCCGCCCTGTGTCCTGACTGTGGGGCCCGTCCGCCCTGTGTCCTGACTGTGGGTCCCGCCCGCCCCGTGTCCTGACTGTGGGGCTCGCCCGCCCCGTGTCCAGACTTTTGGGCTCATCCGCCCCGTGTCCGGACTTTGGGACCGCCTGCCCCGGGACTAGCCCCGTGTCCGGACTGTGAGGCCCGTCCGCCCGAGCCTGGACTGTGGGGCCCGTCCGTCCCGTGTCCGGACTGTGGGGCCCGTCCGCCCCGTGTCCGGACTGTGGGGCCCGTCCGCCCCGTGTCCGGACTGTGGGGCCCGTCCGCCCCGTGTCCGGACTGTGGGGCCCGTCCACCCCGTGTCCGGACTGTGGGGCCAGTCCACCCCGTGTCCGGACTGTGGGGCCCGTCCACCCCGTGTCCGGACAGTGGGGCCCGTCCACCCCGTGTCCGGACTGTGGGGCCCGTCCATCCCGTGTCCGGACTGTGGGTCGCCTGCCCCGGGTCTAGCCCCAGGTCTGGACTGTGTGGCATGTCCGCCCCATGTCAGGTCTGTGAGGCCCGTCCACCCCGTGTCTAGAATATGGGACCGCCTGCCCTGGGTCTAGCCTCAGGTCTGGACTGTGGGGCCGCCTGCCCCGGGTCTAGCCCCAGGTCTGGACTATGGGGCATGCCCGCCCCGTGTCCGGACTGTGGGGCCCGTCCACCCCGTATCTGGACTATGGGCCGCCTGCCCCGGGTCTAGCCCCAGGTCTGGACTGTGGGGCCTGCCCCGTGTCCTGACTGTGGGGCCCGCCCGCCCCATGTCCTGACTGTGGAGCCCGCCCGCCCCATGTCCTGACTGTGGGGCCCGCCCGCCCCATGTCCTGACTGTGGGGCCCGCCCGCCCCATGTCCTGACTGTGGGGCCCACCCCCCCCATGTCCTGACTGTGGGGCCCGCCCGCCCCATGTCCTGACTGTGGGGCCCGCCCGCCCCGTGTCCTGACTGTGGGGCCCGCCCGCCCCATGTCCTGACTGTGGGGCCCGCCCCCCCCATGTCCTGACTGTGGGGCCCGCCCGCCCCGTGTCCTGACTGTGGGGCCCACCCGCCCTGGGGCCCACCCGCCCCGTGTCCGGACTGTGGGGCCCGTCCGCCCCGTGTCCGGACTGTGAGGCCCGTCCACCCCGTGTCCGGACTGTGAGGCACGTCCACCCCGTGTCCGGACTGTGGGGCCCGTCCACCCCGTGTCCGGACTGTGAGGCCCGTCCGCCCCGAGCCTGGACTGTGGGGCCCGTCCGCCCCGTGTCCGGACTGTGGGGCCCGTCCGCCCCGTGTCCGGACTGTGGGGCACGTCCGCCCCGTGTCCGGACTGTGAGGCCCGTCCACCCCGTGTCCGGACTGTGAGGCACGTCCACCCCATGTCCGGACTGTGAGGCCCGTCCACCCCGTGTCCGGACTGTGGGGCCCGTCCACCCCATGTCCGGACTGTGGGGCCCGTCCACCCCGTGTCCGGACTGTGGGGCCCGTTCACCCCGTGTCCGGACTGTGGGTCGCCAGCCCCGGGTCTAGCCCCAGGTCTGGACTGTGGGGCATGTCCGCCCCATGTCAGGTCTGTGAGGCTCGTCCACCCCGTGTCTAGAATATGGGACCGCCTGCCCCGGGTCTAGCCTCAGGTCTGGACTGTGGGGCCGCCTGCCCCGGGTCTAGCCCCAGGTCTGGACTATGGGGCATGCCCGCCCCGTGTCCGGACTGTGGGGCCCGTCCACCCCGTGTCTGGACTATGGGCCGCCTGCCCCGGGTCTAGCCCCAGGTCTGGACTGTGGGGCCCGCCCCGTGTCCTGACTGTGGGGCCCGTCCGCCCCATGTCCTGACTGTGGAGCCCGCCCGCCCCATGTCCTGACTGTGGGGCCGGCCCGCCCCATATCCTGACTGTGGGGCCCGCCCGCCCCATGTCCTGACTGTACCCGCCCCATGTCCTGACTGTGGGGCCCGCCCGCCCGCCCCGTGTCCTGACTGTGGGGCCCGCCCGCCCCGTGTCCTGACTGTGGGGCCTGCCCGCCCCGTGTCCTGACTGTGGGTCCCGCCCGCCCCGTGTCCTGACTGTGGGGCTCGCCCGCCCCGTGTCCTGACTGTGGGGCCCGCCCTGTGTCCTGACTGTGGGGCCCGTCCGCCCTGTGTCCTGACTGTGGGTCCCGCCCGCCCCGTGTCCTGACTGTGGGGCTCGCCCGCCCCGTGTCCAGACTGTGGGGCTCATCCGCCCCGTGTCCGGACTTTGGGACCGCCTGCCCCGGGACTAGCCCCGTGTCCGGACTGTGAGGCCCGTCCGCCCGAGCCTGGACTGTGGGGCCCGTCCGTCCCGTGTCCGGACTGTGGGGCCCGTCCGCCCCGTGTCCGGACTGTGGGGCCCGTCCGCCCCGTGTCCGGACTGTGGGGCCCGTCCGCCCCGTGTCCGGACTGTGGGGCCCGTCCACCCCGTGTCCGGACTGTGGGGCCCGTCCACCCCGTGTCCGGACTGTGGGGCCAGTCCACCCCGTGTCCGGACTGTGGGGCCCGTCCACCCCGTGTCCGGACAGTGGGGCCCGTCCACCCCGTGTCCGGACTGTGGGGCCCGTCCATCCCGTGTCCGGACTGTGGGTCGCCTGCCCCGGGTCTAGCCCCAGGTCTGGACTGTGTGGCATGTCCGCCCCATGTCAGGTCTGTGAGGCCCGTCCACCCCGTGTCTAGAATATGGGACCGCCTGCCCTGGGTCTAGCCTCAGGTCTGGACTGTGGGGCCGCCTGCCCCGGGTCTAGCCCCAGGTCTGGACTATGGGGCATGCCCGCCCCGTGTCCGGACTGTGGGGCCCGTCCACCCCGTATCTGGACTATGGGCCGCCTGCCCCGGGTCTAGCCCCAGGTCTGGACTGTGGGGCCCGCCCCGTGTCCTGACTGTGGGGCCCGCCCGCCCCATGTCCTGACTGTGGAGCCCGCCCGCCCCATGTCCTGACTGTGGGGCCCGCCCGCCCCATGTCCTGACTGTGGGGCCCGCCCGCCCCATGTCCTGACTGTGGGGCCCGCCCCCCCCATGTCCTGACTGTGGGGCCCGCCCGCCCCATGTCCTGACTGTGGGGCCCGACCGCCCCGTGTCCTGACTGTGGGGCCCGCCCGCCCCATGTCCTGACTGTGGGGCCCGCCCGCCCCATGTCCTGACTGTGGGGCCCGCCCCCCCCATGTCCTGACTGTGGGGCCCGCCCGCCCCGTGTCCTGACTGTGGGGCCCACCCGCCCTGGGGCCCACCCGCCCTGGGGCCCACCCGCCCCGTGTCCGGACTGTGGGGCCCGTCCGCCCCGTGTCCGGACTGTGAGGCCCGTCCACCCCGTGTCCGGACTGTGAGGCACGTCCACCCCGTGTCCGGACTGTGGGGCCCGTCCACCCCGTGTCCGGACTGTGAGGCCCGTCCGCCCCGAGCCTGGACTGTGGGGCCCGTCCGCCCCGTGTCCGGACTGTGGGGCCCGTCCGCCCCGTGTCCGGACTGTGGGGCACGTCCGCCCCGTGTCCGGACTGTGAGGCCCGTCCACCCCGTGTCCGGACTGTGAGGCACGTCCACCCCATGTCCGGACTGTGAGGCCCGTCCACCCCGTGTCCGGACTGTGGGGCCCGTCCACCCCGTGTCCGGACTGTGGGGCCCGTCCACCCCGTGTCCGGACTGTGGGGCCCGTTCACCCCGTGTCCGGACTGTGGGTCGCCAGCCCCGGGTCTAGCCCCAGGTCTGGACTGTGGGGCATGTCCGCCCCATGTCAGGTCTGTGAGGCTCGTCCACCCCGTGTCTAGAATATGGGACCGCCTGCCCCGGGTCTAGCCTCAGGTCTGGACTGTGGGGCTGCCAGCCCCGGGTCTAGCCCCAGGTCTGGACTATGGGTCATGCCCGCCCCGTGTCCGGACTTTGGGGCCCGTCCACCCCGTATCTGGACTATGGGCCGCCTGCCCCGGGTCTAGCCCCAGGTCTGGACTGTGGGGCCCGCCCGCCCCATGTCCTGACTGTGCAGTCCGCCCGCCCCATGTCCTGACTGTGGAGCCCGCCCGCCCCATGTCCTGACTGTGGGGCCCGCCCGACCCATGTCCTGACTGTGGGGCCCGCCCCATGTCCTGACTGTGGGGCCCGCCCGCCCCGTGTCCTGACTGTGGGTCCCGCCCGCCCCGTGTCCTGACTGTGGGGCTCGCCCGCCCCGTGACCTGACTGTGGGGCCCACCCTGTGTCCTGACTGTGGGGCCCGTCCCCCCTGTCTCCTGACTGTGGGTCCCGCCCGCCCCATGTCCTGACTGTGGGGCTCGCCCGCCCCGTGTCCAGACTGTGGGGCTCATCCGCCCCGTGTCCGGACTTTGGGGCCGCCAGCCCCGGGACTATCCCCGTGTCCGGACTGTGAGGCCCGTCCGCCCCGAGCCTGGACTGTGGGGCCCGTCCGCCCCGTGTCCGGACTGTGGGGCCCGTCCGCCCCGTGTCCGGACTGTGGGGCCCGTCCGCCCCGTGTCCGGACTGTGGGGCCCGTCCACCCCGTGTCCGGACTGTGGGGCCCGTCCACCCCGTGTCCGGACAGTGGGGCCCGTCCACCCCGTGTCCGGACTCTGGGGCCCGTCCACCCCGTGTCCGGACTGTGGGTCGCCTGCCCCGGGTCTAGACCCAGGCCTGGACTGTGGGGCATGTCCGCCCCATGTCAGGTCTGTGAGACCCGTCCACCCCGTGTCTAGAATATGGGACCGCCTGCCCCGGGTCTAGCCTCAGGTCTGGACTGTGAGGCCGACTGCCCCGGGTCTAGCCCCAGGTCTGGACTACGGGGCATGCCCGCCCCGTGTCCGGACTGTGGGGCCCGTTCACCCCGTGTCTGGACTATGGGCCGCCTGCCCCGGGTCTAGCCACAGGTCCGCCCGCCCCATGTCCTGACTGTGGAGCCCGCCCGCCCCATGTCCTGACTGTGGGGCCCGCCCGCCCCATGTCCTGACTGTGGGGCCGGGGGGGCCCGCCCGCCCCATGTCCTGACTGTGGGGCCCGCCCCCCCCATGTCCTGACTGTGGGGCCCGCCCGCCCCGTGTCCTGACTGTGGGGCTCGTCCGCCCCGTGTCCTGACTGTGGGGCCCGTCCGCCCTGTGTCCTGACTGTGGGTCCCGCCCGCCCCGTGTCCTGACTGTGGGGCTCGCCTGCCCCGTGTCCAGACTGTGGGGCTCATCCGCCCCGTGTCCGGAATTTGGGGCCGCCTGCCCAGGGACTAGCCCCGTGTCCGGACTGTGAGGCCCGTCCGCCCCGTGTCCGGACTGTGGGGCCCATCCGCCCCGTGTCCGGACTGTGGGGCCCGTCCACCCCGTGTCCGGACTGTGGGGCCCGTCCACCCCGTGTCCGGACTGTGGGTCGCCTGCCCCGGGTCTAGCCCTAGGTCTGGACTGTGGGGCATGTCCGCCCCGTGTCCGGACTGTGGGGCCCGTCCGCCCCGTGTCCGGACTGTGGGGCCCACCCGCCCCGTGTCCTGACTGTGGGTCCCGCCCGCCCCGTGTCCTGACTGTGGGGCTCGCCCGCCCCGTGGCCTGACTGTGGGGCCCGTCCGCCCTGTATCCTGACTGTGGGTCCCGCCCGCCCCGTGTCCTGACTGTGGGGCTCGCCCGCCCCGTGTCCAGACTGTGGGGCTCATCCGCCCCGTGTCCGGACTTTGGGGCCTCCTGCCCAGGGACTAGCCCCGTGTCCGGACTGTGAGGCCCGTCCGCCCCGAGCCTGGACTGTGGGGCCCGTCCGCCCCGTGTCCGGACTGTGGGGCCCGTCCGCCCCGTGTCCGGACTGTGGGGCCCGTCCACCCCGTGTCCGGACTGTGGGGCCCGTCCACCCCGTGTCCGGACTGTGGGGCCCGTCCACCCCGTGTCCGGACTGTGGGTCGTCTGCCCCGGGTCTAGCCCCAGGTCTGGACTGTGGGGCATGTCCGCCCCATGTCAGGTCTGTGAGGCCCGTCCACCCCGTGTCTAGAATATGGGACCGCCTGCCCCGGGTCTAGCCTCAGGTCTGGACTGTGGGGCCGCCAGCCCCGGGTCTAGCCCCAGGTCTGGACTATGGGGCATGCCCGCCCCGTGTCTGGACTGTGGGGCCCGTCCACCCCGTGTCTGGACTATGGGCCGCCTGCCCCGGGTCTAGCCCCAGGTCTGGACTGTGGGGCCCGCCCGCCCCGTGTCCTGACTGTGGGGCCCGCCCGCCCCGCCCGCCCCATGTCCTGACTGTGCAGCCCGCCCGCCCCATGTCCTGACTATGGAGCCCGCCCGCCCCATGTCCTGACTGTGGGGCCCGCCCGCCCCATGTCCTGACTGTGGAGCCCGCCCGCCCCATGTCCTGACTGTGAGGCCCGTCCGCCCCGAGCCTGGACTGTGGGGCCCGTCCGCCCCCTGTCCGGACTGTGGGGCCCGTCCGCCCCGTGTCCGGACTATGAGGCCCGTCCACCCCGTGTCCGGACTGTGGGGCCCGTCCACCCCGTGTCCGGAAAGTGGGGCCCGTCCACCCCGTGTCCGGACTGTGGGGCCCGTCCACCCCGTGTCCGGACTGTGGGGCCCGTCCACCCCGTGTCCGGACTGTGGGTCGCCTGCCCCGGGTCTAGCCCTAGGTCTGGACTGTGGGGCATGTCCGCCCCGTGTCCGGACTGTGGGGCCCGTCCGCCCCGTGTCCGGACTGTGGACTGTGGGTCCCGCCCGCCCCGTGTCCTGACTGTGGGGCTCGCCCGCCCCGTGTCCTGACTGTGGGGCCCGTCCGCCCTGTGTCCTGACTGTGGGTCCCGCCCGCCCCGTGTCCTGACTGTGGGGCTCGCCCACCCCGTGTCCAGACTGTGGGGCTCATCCGCCCCGTGTCCGGACTTTGGGGCCGCCTGCCCCAGGACTAGCCCCGTGTCCGGACTGTGAGGCCCGTCCGCCCCGAGTCTGGACTGTGGGGCCCGTCCGCCCCGTGTCCGGACTGTGGGGCCCGTCCGCCCCGTGTCCGGACTGTGAGACCCGTCCGCCCCGTGTCCGAACTGTGAGGCCCGTCCACCCCGTGTCCGGACTGTGGGGCCCGTCCACCCCGTGTCCGGACTGTGGGGCCCGTCCACCCCGTGTCCAGACTGTGGGTCGCCTGCCCCGGGTCTAGCCCCAGGTCTGGACTGTGGGGCATGTCCGCCCCATGTCAGGTCTGTGAGGCCCGTCTACCCCGTGTCTAGAATATGGGACCGCCTGCCCCGGGTCTAGCCTCAGGTCTGGACTGTGGGGCCGCCAGCCCCGGGTCTAGCCCCAGGTCTGGACTATGGGGCATGCCCGCCCCGTGTCCGGACTGTGGGGCCCATCCACCCCGTGTCTGGACTATGGGCCGCCTGCCCCGGGTCTAGCCCCAGGTCTGGACTGTGGGGCCCGCCCGCCCCGTGTCCTGACTGTGGGGCCCGCCCGCCCCATGTCCTGACTGTGCAGCCCGCCCGCCCCATGTCCTGACTGTGGAGCCCGCCCGCCCCATGTCCTGACTGTGGGGCCCGCCCGCCCCATGTCCTGACTGTGGGGCCCACCCGCCCGCCCCATGTCCTGACTGTGGAGCCCGCCCGCCCCATGTCCTGACTGTGAGGCCCGTCCGCCCCGAGCCTGGACTGTGGGGCCCGTCCGCCCCGTGTCCGGACTGTGGGGCCCGTCCGCCCCGTGTCCGGACTATGAGGCCCGTCCACCCCGTGTCCGGACTGTGGGGCCCGTCCACCCCGTGTCCGGAAAGTGGGGCCCGTCCACCCCGTGTCCGGACTGTGGGGCCCGTCCACCCCGTGTCCGGACTGTGGGGCCCGTCCACCCCGTGTCCGGACTGTGGGTCGCCTGCCCCGGGTCTAGCCCTAGGTCTGGACTGTGGGGCATGTCCGCCCCGTGTCCGGACTGTGGGGCCCGTCCGCCCCGTGTCCGGACTGTGGGGCCCACCCGCCCCGTGTCCTGACTGTGGGTCCCGCCTGCCCCGTGTCCTGACTGTGGGGCTCGCCCGCCCCGTGTCCTGACTGTGGGGCCCGTCCGCCCTGTGTCCTGACTGTGGGTCCCGCCCGCCCCGTGTCCTGACTGTGGGGCTCGCCCGCCCCGTGTCCAGACTGTGGGGCTCATCCGCCCCGTGTCCGGACTTTGGGGCCGCCTGCCCAGGGACTAGCCCCGTGTCCGGACTGTGAGGCCCGTCCGCCCCGAGCCTGGACTGTGGGGCCCGTCCGCCCCGTGTCCGGACTGTGGGGCCCGTCCGCCCCGTGACCGGACTGTGGGGCCCGTCCGCCCCGTGACCGGACTGTGGGGCCCGTCCACCCCGTGTCCGGACTGAGGGGCCCGCCCGCCTCATGTCCTGACTGTGGGGCCCGTCCACCCCATGTCCTGACTGTGGGGCCCGTCCACCCCATGTCCTGACTGTGGGGCCCGCCCGCCCCATGTCCTGACTGTGGGGGCCCCCCCCCATGTCCTGACTGTGGGGCCCGCCCGCCCCAAGTCCTTACTGTGGGGCCCGCCCGCCCCGTGTCCTGACTGTGGGGCCCGCCCGCCCCATGTCCTGACTGTGGGGCCCGCCCGCCCCGTGTCCTGACTGTGGGGCCCGCCCACCCCATGTCCTGACTGTGGGGCCCGCCCGCCCCATGTCCTGACTGTGGGGCCCGCCCCGTGTCCTGACTGTGGGGCCCGCCCGCCCCGTGTCCTGACTGTGGGTCCCGCCCGCCCCGTGTCCTGACTGTGGGGCTCGCTTGCCCCGTGTCCTGACAGTGGGACCCGCCCTGTGTCCTGACTGTGGGTCCCGCCCGCCCCGTGTCCAGACTGTGGGGCTCGCCCGCCCCGTGTCCAGACTGTGGGGCTCATCCGCTCCGTGTCCGGACTTTGGGGCCGCCTGCCCCGGGACTAGCCCCGTGTCCGGACTGTGAGGCCCGTCCGCCCCGAGCCTGGACTGTGGGGCCCGTCCGCCCCGTGTCCGGACTGTGGGGCCCGTCCGCCCCGTGTCCGGACTGTGGGGCCCGTCCGCCCCGTGTCCGGACTGTGAGGCCCGTCCACCCCGTGTCCGGACTGTGGGGCCCGTCCACCCCGTGTCCGGACTGTGGGGCCCGTCCACCCCGTGTCCGGACTGTGGGGCCCGTCCACCCCGTGTCCGGACTGTGGGGCATGTCCGCCCCATGTCAGGTCTGTGAGGCCCGTCCACCCCGTGTCTAGAATATGGGACCGCCTGCCCCGGGTCTAGCCTCAGGTCTGGACTGTGGGGCCGCCAGCCCCGGGTCTAGCCCCAGGTCTGGACTATGGGGCATGCCCGCCTCGTGTCCGGACTGTGGGGCCCGTCCACCCCATGTCTGGACTATGGGCCGCCTGCCCCGGGTCTAGCCCCAGGTCTGGACTGTGGGGCCCGCCCGCCCGCCCCGCCCGCCCCATGTCCTGACTGTGCAGCCCGCCCACCCCATGTCCTGACTGTGGAGCCCGCCCGCCCCATGTCCTGACTGTGGGGCCCGCCCGCCCCATGTCCTGACTGTGGGGCCCGCCCCATGTCCTGACTGTGGGGCCCGCCCGCCCCATGTCCTGACTGTGGGGCCCGCCCGCCCCGTGTCCTGACTGTGGGGCCCGCCCGCCCCGTGTCCTGACTGTGGGGCCCGGCCGCCCCGTGTCCTGACTGTGGGGCCCGGACGCCCCGTGTCCTGACTGTGGGTCCCGCCTGCCCCGTGTCCTGACTGTGGGGCTCGCCCGCCCTGTGTCCTGACTGTGGGGCCCGTCCGCCCCGTGTAGTGACTGTGGGTCCCACCCGCCCCGTGTCCTGACTGTGGGGCTCGCCCGCCCCGTGTCCAAACTGTGGGGCTCATCCACCCCGTGTCCGGACTTTGGGGCCGCCTGCCCCGGGACTAGCCCCGTGTCCGGACTGTGAGGCCCGTCCGCCCCGAGCCTGGACTGTGGGGCCCGTCCGCCCCGTGTCCGGACTGTGGGGCCCGTCCGCCCCGTGTCCGGACTGTGGGGCCCGTCCGCCCCTTGTCCAGACTGTGGGGCCCGTCCGCCCCGTGTCCGGACTGTGGGGCCCGTCCACCCCGTGTCCGGACTGTGGGGCCCGTCCACCCCGTGTCCGGACTGTGGGGCCTGTCCACCCCGTGTCCGGACTGTGGGTCGCCTGCCCCGGGTCTAGCCCCAGGTCTGGACTGTGGGGCATGTCCGCCCCATGTCAGGTCTGTGAGGCCCGTCCACCCCGTGTCCGGACTATGGGGCCCGTCCACCCCATGTCCTGACTCCCCATGTCCTGACTGTGGGGCCCACCCGGGGCCCACCCGCCCCATGTCCTGACTGTGGGGCCCGCCCGCCCCATGTCCTGACTGTGGGGCCCGTCCACCCCATGTCCTGACTGTGGGGCCCCCCCGCCCCATGTCCTGACTGTGGGGCCCGCCCGCCCCATGTCCTGACTGTGGGGCCCCCCCCCATGTCCTGACTGTGGGGCGCGCCCGCCCCAAGTCCTTACTGTGGGGCCCGCCCGCCCCGTGTCCTGACTGTGGGGCCCGCCCGTCCCGTGTCCTGACTGTGGGGCCCGCCCGCCCCGTGTCCTGACTGTGGGGCCCGCCCGCCCCGTGTCCTGACTGTGGGGCCCGCCCGCCCCGTGTCCTGACTGTGGGGCCCGCCCGCCCCATGTCCTGACTGAGGGTCCCGCCCGCCCCGTGTCCTGACTGTGGGGCTCGCCCGCCCCGTGTCCTGACTGTGGGGCCCGCCCTGTGTCCTGACTGTGGGTCCCGCCCGCCCCGTGTCCTGACTGTGGGTCCCGCCCGCCCCGTGTCCTGACTGTGGGGCTCGCCCGCCCCGTGTCCAGACTGTGGGGCTCATCCGCCCCGTGTCCGGACTTTGGGGCCCCCTGCCCCGGGACTAGCCCCGTGTCCGGACTGTGAGGCCCGTCCGCCCCGAGCCTGGACTGTGGGGCCCGTCCGCCCCGTGTCCGGACTGTGGGGCCCGTCCGCCCCGTGTCCGGACTGTGGGGCCCGTCCGCCCCGTGTCCGGACTGTGGGGCCCGTCCGCCCCGTGTCCGGACTGTGGGGCCCGTCCGCCCCGTGTCCGGACTGTGGGGCCCGTCCGCCCCGTGTCCGGACTGTGGGGCCCGTCCACCCCGTGTCCGGACTGTGGGGCCCGTCCACCCCGTGTCCGGACTGTGGGGCCCGTCCACCCCGTGTCCGGACTGTGGGTCGCCTGCCCCGGGTCTAGCCCCAGGTCTGGACTGTGGGGCATGTCCGCCCCATGTCAGGTCTGTGAGGCCCGTCCACCCCGTGTCTAGAATATGGGACCGCCTGCCCCGGGTCTAGCCTCAGGTCTGGACTGTGGGGCCGCCAGCCCTGGGTCTAGCCCCAGGTCTGGACTATGGGGCATGCCCGCCTCGTGTCCGGACTGTGGGGCCCGTCCACCCCATGTCTGGACTATGGGCCGCCTGCCCCGGGTCTAGCCCCAGGTCTGGACTGTGGGGCCCGCCCGCCCCGCCCGCCCCATGTCCTGACTGTGCAGCCCGCCCGCCCCATGTCCTGACTGTGGAGCCCGCCCGCCCCATGTCCTGACTGTGGGGCCCGCCCGCCCCATGTCTGACTGTGGGGCCCGCCCCATGTCCTGACTGTGGGGCCCGCCCGCCCCGTGTCCTGACTGTGGGGCCCGCCCGCCCCGTGTCCTGACTGTGGGGCCCGGTCGCCCCGTGTCCTGACTGTGGGTCCCGCCTGCCCCGTGTCCTGACTGTGGGGCTCGCCCGCCCTGTGTCCTGACTGTGGGGCCCGTCCGCCCTGTGTCCTGACTGTGGGTCTCATCCGCCCCGTGTCCGGACTTTGGGGCCGCCTGCCCCGGGACTAGCCCCGTGTCCGGACTGTGAGGCCCGTCCGCCCCGAGCCTGGACTCTGCGGCCCGTCCGCCCCGTGTCCGGACTGTGGGGCCCGTCCGCCCCGTGTCCGGACTGTGGGGCCCGTCCACCCCGGGTCCGGACTGTGGGGCCCGTCCACCCCGTGTCCGGACTGTGGGGCCCGTCCACCCCGTGTCCGGACTGTGGGGCCCGTCCACCCCGTGTCCGGACTGTGGGTCGCCTGCCCCGGGTCTAGCCCCAGGTCTGGACTGTGGGGCATGTCCGCCCCATGTCAGGTCTGTGAGGCCCGTCCACCCCGTGTCTAGAATATGGGACCTCCTGCCCCGGGTCTAGCCTCGGGTCTGGACTGTGGGGCCGCCTGCCCCAGGTCTGGACTATGGGGCATGCCCGCCCCGTGTCCGGACTGTGGGGCCCGTCCACCCCGTGTCTGGACTATGGGCCGCCTGCCCCGGGTCTAGCCCCAGGTCTGTACTGTGGGGCCTGCCCGCCCCGTGTCCTGACTGTGGGGCCCGCCCGCCCCATGTCCTGACTGTGGAGCCCGCCCGCCCCATGTCCTGACTGTGGAGCCCGCCCGCCCCATGTCCTGACTGTGGGGCCCGCCCCATGTCCTGACTGCCACCCGCCCCATGTCCTATGTCCTGACTGTGGGGCCAGCCCGCCCCATGTCCTGACTGTGGGTCCCGCCCGCCCCGTGTCCTGACTGTGGGGCTCATCCGCCCCGTGTCTGGACTTTGGGGCCGCCTGCCCCGGGTCTAGCCCCGTTTCCGGGTCTAGCCCCGAGCCTGGACTGTGGGGCCTGGCCGCCCTATATCCGGACTGCGGCCGCCCAGTGTCCGGACTATGGGCCCGTCCGCCCCGTGTCTGGACTGTGGGGCCGCCTGCATCGGGTCTAGCCCCAGGTCTGTAATGTGGGGCCCCCCGCCCGCCCCGTGTCCGGACAGTGGGGCCCGTCCACCCCGTGTCCGGACTGTGGGGCCCGTCCACCCCGTGTCCGGACTGTGGGTCGCCTGCCCCGGGTCTAGCCCCAGGTCTGGACTGTGGGGCCCCCCGCCCGCCCCGTGTCCGGACAGTGGGGCCCGTCCGCCCCATGTCCTGACTGTGGGGCCCGCCCGCCCCGTGTCCTGACTGTGGGGCCCGCCCGCCCCGTGTCCTGACTGTGGGTCCTGCCCGCCCCGTGTCCTGACTGTGGGGCTCATCCGCCCCGTGTCTGGACTTTGGGGCCGCCTGCCCCGGGTCTAGCCCCGTTTCCGGTCTGTGGGGCACGCCCGCTCCAAGCTTGGACTGTGGGGCCCGTCCGTTCCGGGTCTAGCCCCGAGCCTGGACTGTGGGGCCCGGCCGCCCTATATCCGAACTGCGGCCGCCCAGTGTCCGGACTATGGGCCTGTCCGCCCCGTGTCTGGACTGTTGGGCCGCATGCATCGGGTCTAGCCCCAGGTCTGGACTGTGGGGCCCCCCGCCCGCCCCAGGTCCGGACGGTGGGGCCGCCCGCCCCGAGTCTAGCCCCAGGTCTGGACTGTGGGGCCCCCCGCCAGCCCCGGGTACGGACTGTGGGGCCCCCCGCCCGCCCCGGGTACGGACTGTGGGGCCCCCCGCTCGCCCCGAGTCTGGACTGTGGGGAAGCCTGCCCCGGGTCTGGACTGTGGGGCATGTCCGCCCCATGTCAGGACTGTGGGGCCCGTCCACCCCGTGTCTGAACTGTGGGGCCGCCTGCCCCTGGTCTAGCCTCAGGTCTGGACTGTGGGGCCGCCTGCCCTGGGAGTAGCCCCGCGTCCGGACTGTGGGGCCCGTCCGCCCCGAGCCTGGACTGTGGGGCCCGTCCGCCCCGAGCCTGGACTGTGGGGCCCCCCGCCCTCCCCGGGTACGGACTGTGGGGCCCCCCGCTCGCCCCGAGTCTGGAATGTGGGGCCGCCTGCCCCGGGTCTGGACTGTGGGGCATGTCCGCCCCATGTCAGGACTGTGGGGCCCGTCCACCCGGTGTCTGGACTGTGGGGCCGCCTGCCCCTGGTCTAGCCTCAGGTCTGGACTGTGGAGGCGCCTGCCCCTGGACTAGCCCCATGTCCGGACTGTGGGGCCCGTCCGCCCCGAGCCTGGACTGTGCGGCCCGTCCGCCATATGTCCGGACTGTGGCTCCCCCCGTGTCCGGACTGTGGGGACCGTCCACCCCGTGTCCAGACTGTGGGCCGCGTGCTCCGGGTCTAGCCCCAGGTCTGGACTGTGGGGCATGCCTGCTTCGTGTCCGGACTGTGGGGCCCGTCCACCCCGTGTCCGGACTGTGGGCCGTCTGCCCCGGGTCTAGCCCCAGGTCTGGACTGTGGGGCCGCCTGCCCCGGGATTAGCCCTGTGTTCGGACTGTGGGGCCCGCCCGCCCCGTGTCCTGACTGTGGGGCCCGCCCGCCCCGTGTCCTGACTGTGGGGCTCGCCCGCCCCGTGTCCTGACTGTGGGGCTCGCCCGCCCCGTGTCCTGACTGTGGGGCTCGCCCGCCCCGTGTCTGGACTTTGGGGCCGCCTGCCCCGGGTCTAGCCCCGTTTCCGGTCTGTGGGGCACGCCCGCCCCAAGCTTGGACTGTGGGGCCCGTCTGTCCCGGGTCTAGTCCCGAGCCTGGACTGTGGGGCCCGGCCGCCCTATATCCGGACTGCGGCCGCCCAGTGTCCGGACTATCGGCCCGTCCGCCCCGTGTCCGGACTGTGGGGCCGCCTGCATCGGGTCTAGCCCCAGGTCTGGACTGTGGGGCCCCCCGCCCGCCCCAGGTCTGGACGGTGGGGCCGCCCGCCCCGAGTCTAGCCCCAGGTCTGGACTGTGGGGCCCCCCGCCAGCCCCGGGTACGGACTGTGGGACCCCCCGCCCGCCCCGGGTACGGACTGTGGGGCCCCCCGCTCGCCCCGAGTCTGGACTGTGGGGAAGCCTGCCCCGGGTCTGGACTGTGGGGCATGTCCGCCCCATGTCAGGACTGTGGGGCCCGTCCACCCCGTGTCTGGACTGTGGGGCCGCCTGCCCCTGGTCTAGCCTCAGGTCTGGACTGTGGGGCCGCCTGCCCCGGGACAAGCCCCGTGTCCGGACTGTGGGGCCCGTCCGCCCCGAGCCTGGACTGTGGGGCCCATCCGCCCCGAGCCTGGACTGTGGGGCCCCCCACCCTCCCCGGGTACGGACTGTGGGGCCCCCCGCTCGCCCCGAGTCTGGAATGTGGGGCCGCCTGCCCCGGGTCTGGACTGTGGGGCATGTCCGCCCCATGTCAGGACTGTGGGGCCCGTCCACCCGGTGTCTGGACTGTGGGGCCGCCTGCCCCTGGTCTAGCCTCAGGTCTGGACTGTGGGGCCGCCTGCCCCGGGACTAGCCCCGTGTCCGGACTGTGGGGCCCGTCCGCCCCGAGCCTGGACTGTGCGGCCCGTCCGCCATATGTCCGGACTGTGGCTCCCCCCGTGTCCGGACTGTGGGGACCGTCCACCCCGTGTCCGGACTGTGGGCCGCGTGCTCCGGGTCTAGCCCCAGGTCTGGACTGTGGGGCATGCCTGCTCCGTGTCCGGACTGTGGGGCCCGTCCACCCCGTGTCCGGACTGTGGGCCGTCTGCCCCGGGTCTAGCCCCAGGTCTGGACTGTGGGGCCGCCTGCCCCGGGATTAGCCCTGTGTTCGGACTGTGGGGCCCGCCCGCCCCATGTCCTGACTGTGGAGCCCGCCCTCCCCGTGTCCTGACTGTGGGGCCCGCCCGCCCGCCCCGTGTCCTGACTGTGGGGCCCGCCCGCCCTGTGTCCTGACTGTGGGGCCCGCCCGCCCAGTGTCCTGACTGTGGGGCCCGCCCGCCCCGTGTCCTGACTGTGGGGCCCGCCCGCCCCGAGTCCAGACTGTGGGGCCCATCCGCCCCGTGTCCGTACTTGGGGCCGCCTGCCCCGGGTCTAGCCCCAGGTCTGGACTGTGGGGCCACCTGCCCCAGGACTAGCCCTGTGTCTGGACTGTGGGGCACGCCCGCCCCGAGCCTGGACTGTGGGACATGCCCGCCCCGAGTGGGAAAGGGGAGCCTGTCTGCCCCGGGCCTGGACGGTGGGGCCCGTCCGCCCTGAGCCTGGACTGTGGGGCCCGTCCGCCCCGAGCGTGGACTGTGGGGCCCGAGCGTGAACTGTGGGGCCTATCCACCCCGAGCCTGGACTGTGGGGCCCGTCCGCCCGAGCCTGGACTGTGGGGCCCCCCGCCCGCCCCGGGTCTGGACTGTGGGGCCGGCTGGCCCCGGGTCTAGCCCCGAGCCAGGACTGTGGGGCTGCCTGCCCCGGGACTAGCCCCGCATCCGGACTGTGGGGCCCCCTGCCCACCCCGTGTCCTGACTGTGGGGCCCCCCGCCCGTCCCGTGTCCTGACTGTGGGGCCCCCCGCCCGCCCCGTGTCCTGACTGTGGGGCCAGCCAGCCCCGTGTCCTGACTGTGGGGCCCATCGGCCCCGTGTCCGGCCTTTGCGGCCGCCTGCCCCGGGTCTAGCTCCAGGTCTGGACAGTGGGGACCCACGCCTGCCCCGGGTCCGGACTGTGGGGCCCCCCACCCGCCCCGACTCCGGACTGTGGGGCCCCCCGTCCGCCCCGATCCTGGACTTTGGGGCTTGTTCGCCCGAGCCTGGACCGTGCGGCCCGTCCTCCCCGAGCCTGGACCGTGGGACCCGTCCTCCCCGAGCCTGGACCGAGGGACCCGTCCTCCCCGAGCCTGGACCGAGGGGTCCGTCCGCCCCGAGCCTGGACTGTGGGGCCCGTCCAACCCGAGCCTGGAATGTGGGGCCCGTCCTCCCCGAGCCTGGACTGTGGGGCCCGTCCGCCCTGTGTCTGGATTGTTAGGCCGCCTGTCCCGGATCTAGCCTCGGGTCCGGACTGTGGGGCCCGCCCGCCCCGGGTCCGGACTGTGGGGCCCGCCCGCCCCGGGTCCGCATTGTGGGGCCCGCCCGCCCCGGGTCCAGACTGTGGGGCCCGCCCGCCCCGGGTCCGGACTGTGGGGCCCGCCCGCCCCGGGTCCGGACTGTGGGGCCCGCCCGCCCGCCCCGGGCTACTTTCAGTGGTATGTCAGCCGATTGTGGTTTGTAGGCTTGTTTTCTTTACTGTCTCAATGCTTCATTAACTAGCAATTCTGCTGATACTGGTAAGAATGACTTCCGGGTGATAACGGCTGATCCTATCAAATAACAAGGAGGTGCCTTAATAAAGTACAGTCCTGAGGGTAGCTGGTGAGGCCAACAAATTTCCAGTCCATCCCTCATACTTAGATGTTAAAGGCAGACCTGTTCAATATGCTATCCATGTCCCAGTTTGGCCTCTTGTTGGTAGGAGGTGTAAATGGTTGCTTTAAACAGAATGAAGCTATTTTAAGTCTGATGTCGGGAGTCTCAGAATGGACTGGTCGACATTTTACTTAGCAAAATATTTATGTCCCAGTTATCCTTCTAGTTGAAGTTGGTCATGGTTGTGATTAGTAGGGGAGTAACGACTGCGGTCGCAGCAAGTCACAAAGGCCCGGAGGATCAGGGGCCCGCCGACACCAGCAGAACCTTTAATTAGATGTGTGTCCTCCTACGCACATCCAGTTGAAGTGTATTGCTGTGGACATACCTATTGGGTCCTTTAGCGACAATGCATTCTGTCGGCCAATCATAGGCCAGCACATGACGGGGCGCATGGCAGTAACGTCATGCACTCCCGTCACAGGCCGAAGTCAGCCGCCTGCTTCACAACAGGACTTGCGGAGCGGGAGTGAAGGGAAGGTGGGTAGAGTATTTAAATATTTATTTTAAATAAGTTGCCATACTACTATATGTAGCATCGGCGTCTCTGCCCCCTGCTAGGCAGAGACGCCATCCCATTCACCTCCTCGCTCCCCGCTCTGCGTTCACCAGCGCTCCTCTTCCTGTTGCCGGCGCGCGCAGCTCCCCGGGCACTGTGCTTAGGGCGCGCTCGCTCCCTCCCTCTTAAAGGGGCCGCGTGCGCCGTCCTAAGGAGTCCTCGGCCAATAGCCGAGGGTCCTCCCATATATAAGGCACCTCCTCCAAAATGGAGGTGCCCGAGCAAAAGTTGTTGCACAGTGTTTCTGACTTCTGCTTCAGCCCTCAGGTCCCGCTGCTAGCCTGACTACCAGTCTTGCCCACCAGCCTGTTACCTGCCGTGCCTGCCAGCCCGCTCACCTGGGAGCACTTGCCTGTTGCCTGCCTGGTACCTGCCGTGCCTGTCAGCCCGCTCACCTGGGAGCACTTGCCTGTGACCTGCCTGTTACCTGCCGTGCCTTCCTGGAGGCTCCTGCCGTCACTTGCCGTGACCACTTGCCAGCCCACCTAGAGACTCCTGCCGTCACTTGCCGTGACCACCTAGAGACTCTTGCCGTCACTTGCCGTGACCACCTGCCAGCCCATCTAGAGACTCCTGCTCGCCAGCCTACCTGCTATTCCGGTCATTCCCTGCCATCTGTACCGTGAAGGTCACCTGCTCCCTTACAAGGTCATCCCCAGAGTAGCACCTGGTCCCTCAGCTCGGTCCCTCCCTGGTCACGGAGTCGTTAACCGCAGTACGACCAGGGTCGGTCCGGGTTGATACTTAGTTACGCCCCTCTGGGTCCCTCCTTGCACCATAGCACAGAGGTTCTACCCCCCGGACCCGTAACACTATATATGACTATGAGGTGCTTTATACTACTATATATGACTACGGGGTGCATTATACTGCTATATGACTATGGGGTACATTATACTACTATATATGAATATGGGGTATACTATACTACTATATATGGCTATAAGGGTGCATTATACTGTTATATATGACTATGATGTACATTATACTGCTATATATGACTATGGGGGTACATTATACTGCTATATATGACTGAAGTGCAATATAGTGCTATATATGACTATAGGGTGCATTTTACTACTATTTATGACTATGGTGGTGCATTATACTACTATTTATGACTATGGAGGTGCATTACACTACTATATATGACTATGGGGGTTGTATTATACTACTACGGATGACTATTGGGGTTGTATTATACTACTACGGATGACTATAGGGGTGCATTATACTTCTGTATATGACTATGAAGGTGTATTATACTACTATATATGACTATGTGGGTGCATTATACTACTATATATGACTATGGGGGTGCATTATACTGATATGACAGTGGGGTGCATTATACTACTATATATGACTATGGGGGTACATTATACTACTATAAATGACTATGGGGTGCTTTATACTACTATATATGACTATGGGGTGCTTTATACTACTATATATGACTATGGGGTGCTTTATACTACTGTATATGACTATGGGATGCTTTATACTAGTGTATATGACTATGGGGGTGCAGTATACTATTATATATGACTATGGGGGTACATTATACAACTATATATGACCAGGAGGTGCAATATACTACTATATAAACTATATGGGGGTGCATTATACTACTATATATGACTATGTGGGTGCATTATACTACTATATATGACAGTGGGGTGCATTATACTACTATATATGACTATGGGGGTACATTATACTACTATAAATGACTATGGGGTGCTTTATACTACTATATATGACTATGGGGTGCTTTATACTACTATATATGACTATGGGATGCTTTATACTAGTGTATATGACTATGGGGGTGCAGTATACTATTATATATGACTATGGGGGTACAATATACAACTATATATGACCAGGAGGTGCAATATACTGCTATATATGACTATGGGGTGCATTATACTACTATATAAACTATATGGGGGTACATTATACTGCCTTATATGACTATGGAGTGCATTATACTGCTTTATGTGACGATGGGGGTGCATTATACTTCTATGGATGACTATGAAGTGTATTATACTACTATATATGACTATGAGGATGCATTATACTACTGTACATGTCTATGGGGTGCATTATACTACTATATATGACTGGGGGTGCATTATACTGCTATATAGGACTATGGCTTGCATTATACTGCTATATATGACGATGGGGTGCATTATACTGCTCTATATGACGATGGGGGTTCATTATACTGCTATATATGACTATGGAGGTGCATTATACTGCTATATATGACGATGGGGTGCATTACACTGCTATATATGACGATGGGGGTGCATTATACTGCTATATATGACTATGGAGGTGCATTATACTACTATATATGACTATGGGGTGCATTACACTACTTTATATGACTATGGAGGTACATTATATTACCATATATGACTATGGGGGTGAATTATACTGCTATATATTATGATGTGGTGCATTATACTACTATGTATGACTGTGGAGGTGCTTTATACTTTATTGAAAACTATGGGGTGCATTATACTACATGTATGACTAGGAGCTGTGCATTATACTTTATGGACGACTATGGGCTGTACAGTATATTATATAGAGGAGAATGGGATGCATTATACTATATGGAGGACTATGGGATGCATTATACTATATGAAGGACTATGGGGAGTGCGTTATACTTAAGCTCTGGAGCCCCATGACTTGAATGTACACCCCTGGTGAGTATAATGGCTTAGTTTTTTTTTTATACAATAAAGAACAGCGGCAGAATGGGGGACATATTCGGGATATATATATTCAGACTCTAGTTACGCCACTGGTCATAAGACACATGAAATCATTGTAAGTTCAATTAATATTCGGGGTCTGGAGTCATAAATTGGACTGGTTGGCGTTTAAGTTGGTTAACCATTTAGTTTCCAGGTTATCCTTTAAGTTGGATTTGTAAGTTGGGTATGGCTGAGCTGAGCAAAACCAGTGTAAGTCCAGCTGCTCCTCCTGGTCCGGTGTCATAGGATGGACTGCTCAGCATTTAAGTTGATAAACATCTACATTTCAGTTTACTCTCTTTGTTGGAGGTGCAAGCTGGACATGGCTGCAATAAGCTGAATAAAACCACTGTAAGTCCAGTTAAGGCTCCTAGTTGGAAGAGATGGCCTTGTGGACACAAAGTGATTAAACTGTAAATGCCCCAATCTACCCTCCTGGTATGGAGTGGTAAGATGAGCTTGATGGTGTCATGTTGGACAGCACTACAGTGGAGAAAATAAGTATTTGATACACTGCCGATTTTGCAAGTTTTCCTACCTACAAAGAGCGTAGAGGTCTGTCATTTTTATCGTAGGTCACTTCATCTGTGAGAGACAAAATCTAAAAATCAGAAAATCACATTATATGATTTTTAAATAATTAAATTGCATTTTATTGCATGAAATAAGTATTTGATCACCTACCAACCAGCAAGAATTCTGGCTCTCACATACTTGTTAGCTTTTCTTTAAGAAGCCTCCTACTCTGCACTCATTACCTGTATTAATTGCACTTGTTTGAACTTATTACCTGTATAAAAGACACAAGGCTGGGATGGGCTACAGGACAATAAGCAAGCAGCTTCACGAGACGGCAACAACTGTTGGCGCAATTATTAGAAAATGGAAGAAACACAAGATGACTAAGTCTTCCTCGGTCTGGGGCTCCATGCAAGATCTCGCCTCGTGGGGTAAGGATGATTCTGAGAAACGTCAGGAATCAGCCCAGAGCTACATGGGAGGACCTGGTCAATGACCTAAATAGAGTTGGCACCACAGTCTCAAACATTACCATTAGTTACACACTACGCTATCATGGATTAAAATCCTGCAGGGCACACAATGTCCAGTGCACACCCCAGCACATATCCAGGCCTGTTTGAAGTTGCCAATAACCATCTGGATGATCCAGAGGAGGCATGGGAGAAGGTCATGTGGTCAGATGAGATCAAAATAGAACTTTTTGGTGTCCACTCCACTCACCTTGTTTGGAGGAAGAAGAAGGATGAGTACAACCCCAAGAACACTCTCCCAACCATGAAGCATGGCGGGGGAAACCTCATACTTCGGAGGTGCTTTTTTTTGCAAAGGGGACAGGACGACTGCAATGTATTGAAGGGAGGATGGATGGGGTCATGTATCTTCCTTCCCTCAGTAAGCACGTTGAAGATGGGTTGTGGTTGGGTCTTCCAGCATGACAATGATCCGAAACACACAGCCAGGGCAACCTAAGGCGTGGCTCGATAAGAAGCATTTCAAGGTCCTGTAGTGGTCTAGCCAGTCTCCAGACCTGATCCCAGTAGAAAAGCTTTGGAGGGAGCTGAAACTCAATATTGCCCAGCAACAGCCCCGAAACTTGAAAGATCTGGAGAAGATCCGTATGGAGGAGAGGGCCAAAATCTCTGCTTTATTATGTGCAAACTTGGTCAAGAACTACAGGAAATATCTGACCTCTGTAATTTCAAACAAAGGTTTCTGTACCAAATATTAAGTTCTATTTTTCTATTGTATCAAATACTTATTTCATGCAATAAAATGCAAATGAATTATGTAATGTTAATCATATAATGTGATTTTTCTGGATTTTATTTTTAAACTCGGTCTCTCACAGGTGAAGTGTACCTACGATAAAAATTACAGACCTCTACATTCATTGTAGGTGGGAAAACTTGCAAAATCGGCAGTGTATTAAATACTTCTTTTCCCCACCGTATACCAGTCTGCCCTCCTAATGGAAGTTGGATCTGGATTCGCCAGTGTGGGGCTGATAAACCATCAATATCCCAGTCTATCCTCCTAACTGGAGGAGCATGATGGACGTAGTTATACCGGTTCTAGTGAAAATATTCCAAGACCAGCATATCCTCTTGGTTGAAGTTGGAAAATGGACATATTAGAAATTAAGTCGGTGAAGCCATTATACCCAATAAGTATTTCAGGATTGAAGTCCTAAAATTGGTAGATTGAACTAAGTGGTGAGTTGGTTAAATATCCGGTCAATGCGCTTTTTGGGTGATTAAAACGGCAATTCTGCAATAAATCTACAAGGGGAGGAATTGATGGATGAGTTAAAATGTCCACTTACCTGTCAGACTCCTGTAGCAAAGGAGTAACCTCTCCGCTAGTCAAGACGAATGCCTTCTCACTGCGTTTCTTCAGACGACTTAACGTTCCGCCCTATGGGACAAACCAAAAAAAAAAAAGATTGGTGAAGTTTGATTGAAATAAGGTATTAAATATTCTGGTTTCTGGATCCCCTTTGGCATTCTGGGATGCTCAATCTACACTTTATAGCAAAAAGTGGGGTAGATATTTTTGAACCATTAGGTGGTCATTGACACTGGAAGGGTTTCTTACTGTCCAGACCTTCGCCTTAGGGGGGCCTTACTTCAATGGAAAATATCAACAATATTGTGTTTGTGATCCAATTCTCTCGCATGCGAGATTCGGATCACAGGTGTGGAGAAGATGGAGCATTTAATTTCTCCATCTTCTCAATTGTGTGAGTCAGCCGGCGTATATTGGACTGCACTCAGATGACATCTGAGTGCAGTCCGATGTTTTTCACGTATCCATAGACTTGTATGGGCGCGTCGTCTGATATACTCTGCCAATTGCAGCATGCAGCAATTTTTTTCTCATGCCGACTTGGCATGAGAAAATAAACACTAGTTGGCACTGCCCCATAGTATAACATTGGAGTGAGTGCTATACTCATCCGAGTTATATGCCGGCTACTCACCAGTGTCAGCCATCCCTAAAGGCATCACTTTGACAATCACAGCAATAAGCACATGACACAGACGTGCTGGCTCTGATTTTTTGGGGGGCAAAATGGTGCAGTGCTGAACTTCACCACAAACACCCCCAGCTACATGATGTGTAAACAGGACCCCAAGATTGTGTGAAGAGACGCTTACCTGGACCAGTCTCCTTCAAGCTGTCCGGGGTTAAAGACATAAAATGATTCAGGTTTAGCAATGTGCACATTCTATTTCATCTGTGATGTCATGGGATGTCGATGACGTCACGCGCCCGGTGATGTCATTAAAACTCTCACTGCTTTTTATGGATCCAGTTTACAACATCAACAAAAAATTAATTCAATAAAAAGACAAAACCCCGACCTCATTTTATAATTCTATGACGCACATTTAAAAGGAGCCTTTTATTTTATCTATATAACCTACTGCTCTATGTACTAAAATACCACCCAGGACCCCATCCTGCCATTCCTGACCCCAGTAACTACAACTCCAATGTCCCCCCCCGAATCCAACAGGAACAAAAGAGCTGACAACAGAGAATGATGGCATACGCTACTAAATTTCTGTTACAAAATGCTGTAATTCTACCACGTCAATGGCAAAACGATCCAAAAATGGAGCCCCATAAAGATGTCCCAACTTGAGCCCCCCCTATCTACATGCCTTACTAGAGCATAGGGGTGACATAGGGGGCGAGCGCCATTGTAGTCTGCCATAGTGGGGAGCCAGTGCAAAGAGCTGGAAGACCCCCAACAAATATGTATCATCACATTGTCATCCTCCTACTATAGGGGGCATGGAAAACGCTGCTTCCCCAGCAATATAGCAGCTCATTGCTGGGGGTTTAGCTGCCATACTTGTTAATATCAACAGATCATCAGTGACTCCTCATTTAGGTAAGGGGTGGTCCTGAAAATGTCTTATTACAGAGTGTTTCTGGAGATCCATGATAAATCCGGGGGATACGCTATAAGTATACCAAAGCTTAAAAGTAATGTGCTCCCTACCTGGACTCGTCCCCTTCCAGCTGTCAGATCCTAGTGACACAAGATGGCTCTGGTGCAGAGCTTCATACATTCTACTCCAGCTGTCATGTCTATGATGTCATGTGCATTGTGATGTCATCATGGCTCTCACTGTTATTTCACATTTACAACCACAAGAAAAAGTTGATATTAATTGTTTAAAAAAACAAAACTAAAAAACATTGTGGGTAATTGCAGCCTGTGATTATTTTACACACTATCATTAATATTTGGGGGGATTAGTCAGGTCCTTCGCCTTCCCCTCCTGCACTGCACTTTATATGTTGTATATTATAATAATGAACAATCCACAAGCCCTGCTTGTAGAATATGTAATATATATACAGTACAGACCAAAAGTTTGGACATACCTTCTCATTTAAAGATTTTTCTGTATTTTCATGACTATGAAAATTGTACATTCACACTGAAGGCATCAAAACTATGAATTAACCCATGTGGAATTATATACTTAACAAAAATGTGTGAAACAACTGAAAATATGTCTTATATTCTAGGTTCTTCATAGTAGCCACCTTTTGCTTTGATGACCGCTATGCACACTCTTGGCATTCTCTTGATGAGCTTCAAGAGGTAGTCACCGGAAATGGTTTTCACTTCACAGGTGTGCCCTGTCAGGTTTAATAAGTGGGATTTCTTGCCTTATAAATGGAGTTGGGAACATCAGTTGTGTTGTGCAGAAGCCTGGTGGATACACAGCTGATAGTCCTACTGAATAGACTGTTAGAATTTGTATTATGGCAAGAAAAAAGCAGCTAAGTAAAGAAAAACGAGTGGCCATCATTACTTTAAGTAATGAAGGTCAGCCAGTGCGAAAAATTGGGAAAACTTTGAAAGTGTCCCCAAGTACAGTTGCAAAAACCATCAAGCGCTACAAAGAACCGGGCTCACATGAGGACCGCCCCAGGAAAGGAAGACCAAGAGTCACCTCTGCTTCTGAGGATAAGTTTATCTGAGTCACCAGCCTCAGAAATCGCAGGTTAACAGCAGCTCAGATTAGAGACCAGGTCAATGCCACACAGAGTTCTAGCAGCAGACACATCTCTTCAACAACTGTTAAGAGGAGACTTTGTGCAGCAGGCCTTCATGGTAAAATAGCTGCTAGAAAACCACTGCTAAGGACAGGCAACAAGCAGAAGAGACTTGTTTGGGCTAAAGAACACAATGAATGGACATTAGACCAGTGGAAATCTGTGCTTTGGTCTGATGAGTCCAAATTTGAGATCTTTGGTTCCAACCACCGTGTCTTTCTGCGACGCAGAAAAGGTGAACGGATGGACTCTACATGCCTGGTTCCCACCGTGAAGCATGGAGGAGGAGGTGTGATGGTGTGGGGGTGCTTTGCTGGTGACACTGTTGGGGATTTATTCATAATTGAAGGCATAGTGAACCAGCATGGCTACCACAGCATCTTGCAGCGGCATGCTATTCCATCCGGTTTGCGTTTAGTTGGACCATCATTTATTTTTCAACAGGACAATGACCCCAAACACACCTCCAGGCTGTGTAAGGGCTATTTGACCAAGAAGGAGAGTGATGGGGTGCTACGCCAGATGACCTGGCCTCCACAGTCACCAGACCTGAACCCAATCGAGATGGTTTGGGGTGAGCTGGACCGCAGAGTGAAGGCAAAAGGGCCAACAAGTGCTAAGCATCTCTGGGAACTCCGTCAAGATTGTTGGAAGACCATTTCCGGTGACTACCTCTTGAAGCTCATCAAGAGAATGCCTGGAGTGTGCAAAGCAGTCATCAAAGCAAAAGGTGGCTACTTTGAAGAACCTAGAATATAAGACATATTTTCAGTTGTTTCACACTTTTTTGTTAAGTATATAATTCCACATGTGTTAATTCATAGTTTTGATGCCTTCAGTGTGAATGTACAATTTTCATAGTCATGAAAATACAGAAAAATCTTTAAATGAGAAGGTGTGTCCAAACTTTTGGTCTGTACTGTATATACTAGATGGAGGCCCGATGCTATCGCATCGGGAGGTCAGTAATGTCACGATGGGGGCAGGCTTTGCAGTGCTGAGAATCTCTCCCCCCCATGTGCTCACTCACCTATTCACTCTCTCTTTCCCCCATGTGCTGACTTCTCCCGTCTGTGATCTCTTCTTTGACCTGTCTACCCCATGTGCTCTCCCCCTTGTCTGCTGTCTCTCTCCTTCCTGTGCTGTGTTCTCCCCTCATGTGCTGTCCCGTTTGAGCTGTCTCCCCCCTGTGCTCTGTCTCTCTCCCCCTGTGCACTTTCTCTCTCCCCCATCTGCTGTCTTCTCCTCTCATGTGCTCTCTTCTTTGACCTGTCTACCCCATGTGCTCTCCCCCTTGTCTGCGGTCTCTCTCCTTCCTGTGCTGTGTTCTCCCTTCATGTGCTGTCCCGTTTGAGCTGTCTCCCCCCTGTGCTCTGTCTCTTTCCCCTCCGTGCACTTTCTCTCTCCCCCATCTGCTGTCTTCTCCCGTCTGGGCTCTCTTCTTTGACCTGTCTACCCCATGTGCTCTCCCCCTTGTCTGCTGTCTCTCTCCTTCATGTGCTGTGTTCTCCCCTCATGTGCTGTCCCGTTTGAGCTGTCTCCCCCCTGTGCTCTGTCTCTCTCCCTCTGTGCACTTTCTCTCTCCCCCATCTGCTGTCTTCTCCTCTCATGTGATCTCTTCTTTGACCTGTGTACCCCATGTGCTCTCCCCCTTGTCTGCGGTCTCTCTCCTTCCTGTGCTGTGTTCTCCCTTCATGTGCTGTCCCGTTTGAGCTGTCTCCCCCCTGTGCTCTGTCTCTCTCCCCCTGTGCACTTTCTCTCTCTCCCATCTGCTGTCTTCTCCTCTTATGTGATCTCTTCTTTGACCTGTCTACCCCATGTGCTCTCCCCCTTGTCTGCGGTCTCTCTCCTTCCTGTGCTGTGTTCTCCCTTCATGTGCTGTCCCGTTTGAGCTGTCTCCCCCCTGTGCTCTGTCTCTCTCCCCCTGTGCGCTTTCTCTCTCCCCATCTGCTGTCTTCTCCTCTTATGTGATCTCTTCTTTGACCTGTGTACCCCATGTGCTCTCCCCCTTGTCTGCTCTCTCTCTCCACCCCTGTGCTGTCTTCTTCCCTCATGTGTTCTCTCGTTTGAGCTGTCTCCCCACGCAGTAAATCAGATCGCCGCCATCTTTGTGCAGGCAGATAGCGGCGGTCACATTAAATCTGTGCATGCGCTCCTCCTGTACAAAGATGGCGGCAGTCAGTGAATCATTCGGCTGATCCCGGCGGCGGCGTGTTTGCGACAGTGTTCCGCTGGTGGTACCACGCAAGAGGCTGCGTACGGCGTATACCGTGTGTGTGGTGCGTACGGCGTATACAGAGTGTGTGTGTGTGTGTGGTGGTGCGTACGGCGTATACAGAGCGTGTGTGTGTGTGTGTGTGTGTGGTGGTGCATATAGCGTATACAGAGTGTGTGTGTGTGTGGTGGTGCGTACGGCATATACAGTGTGTGTGGTGTGTACAGCATATACAGTGTGTGTGTTGTGCATACGGCGTATACTGTGTGTGTGGTGTGTGCAGCTTATACAGTGTGTGTGTTGTGCGTATGGCGTATACAGTGTGTGTGTGGTGCGTGCGGCGTATACAGTGTGTGTTGCATACGGCGTATACAGTGTGTGTGTTGTGCGTATGGCGTATACAGTGTGTGTGTGGTGCGTACGGCGTATACAGTGTGTGGTGCGTACGGCGTATACAGTGTGTGGTGCGTACGGCGTATACAGTGTGTGTGGTGCGTATGGCGTATACAGTGTGTGTGTGTGTGGTGTGTACGGTGTATACAATGTGTGTGGTGCATACGCCGTATACATTGTGTGTGTGGTGCGTACAGCGTATACAGAGTGTGTGTGGTGGTGCGTACGGCGTATACAGAGCGTGTGTGGTGGTGCATACAGCGTATACAGTGTGTGTGGGGGGGTGCGTACGGTGTATACAGTGTGTGTGGGGGGGGTGCGTATGGCGTATACAGTGTGTGTGGTGTTGCATACGGCGTATACAGGGTATGTGTGGTGAATACGGCGTATATAGTGTGTGTGTGGTGCTTACGGCATATACAGTGTGTGTGTGTGTGTGTGTGTGTGTGTGTGTGGTGCGCAGGGTGTATACAGAGTGCGTGTGTGTGGTGGTGCGTACGGCGTATACAGTGTGTGTGTGTGTGTGTGGTGCATACGGCGTATACAGTGTGTGTGTGTGGTGGTGTATACGGCGTATACAGTGTATGTGGTATGTACGGCCAGGGGCATACATAGGAATCATGGGGCCCCATAGCAGAAGCTCTAATTGCCCCCCCCCCCAAAAAAAATAATTAAATAATTGTCGGGGTCACCAAAGATCAGATCTCACAACTTTCCATCTTTACATAGTAATTTTCCTCCTGCTGACGTCCTAGATCTCTTTCATTGCCCCATAAAGTGTGATGCCAATAAAAGGGCCCCCCAAACACAGTATAATACCCCCATGGTGAATTCCTCCACATGCACAGTATAATGACCCTACTGTACCCCACCTCAACTCCCAGGGTAAAGTATGCTGACCCCAACATAGTATGATCCCCCAACTGTGAGCCGCTAGAGAGGATGGTACATAATAAGGGAGGGTGTTATACATAATAAAAGAGGAAACTATATAACTAAGGATGGCGCTATACATAGTAAGTGAGTACACTATATACTAAGGGACTGTGCTATACATAATAAGTGAGTACACTATATACTAAGGGACTGTCCTATACATAATAAGGCTACATTCCTGCATCTGTGTGCAGTGTCGGTGTGCTGCCCTGCATTGAGCATGTCCTATTCAATATCGGATCAGAACAGGACATTCTCTGACCCTCTTAGATCTCATTCTCAGATCCGTGATTTTCATGGATGTGTGAATGGATCTATAAAACTGTACGAGTCCGTGGACCATCCGATAAAAAGATCTGGCAGCACACGGACATTTCACACAAATGTGAGAATGCAGCCTAAGGGATTTTACAGATAACATTATCACTCCAAGTCACACAGTGCAGATACAGAATAATATTTACATCCAGGCACTTACCGCTGTCGTCACATCTGATCAGAGTCGGTTTCTGCTGCTTCTTCTCCATCTGGTCAGACCTTCATGTCGACATCTCCCAGCCACGTCTCGTCTTGTCACGATGATCTCCAGCCTAGAAAATAACAAGGTCACATATTGTATGTATACATGTGTCTCCCCCGCTCTGCGTCCTCGAATACAGATATGTAACCCCCCCCCCCATTAATATACTATTAACCACCTAGTAATCAAAATATAAAGTGATAAGCAGCACTGTGCCCCCCATTAACTATAATCTGCACAGGCCAATAATATAAATTATTCAGTCTCTGTGACTCTCCCCAATTAACTGTAAGGCTATGTGCACACGGAAAACATACAAGGCTTCACAGTACAAGCAAAGTGAAACCCCCATAATTGCTCTCTCCCAGCACCCCCATCATTGCTCTCTCCCAGCACCCTTGTCATTGCTCTCTCCCAGCACCCCCATCATTACTCTCTCCCAGCACCCCCATCATTACTCTCTCCCAGCACCCCCATCATTGCTCTGTCCCAGCACCCACGTCATTGCTCTGTCCCAGGACCCTCATCGTTGCTCTCTCCCAGCACCCCCATCTTTGCTCTCCCCCAGCACCCCCATCATTGCTCTCTCTCTTAGCACCTGCATCATTGCTCTGTCCCACCACCCCCATCATTGCTCTCTTCCAACCCCCATCATTGCTCTGTCCAGCACCCCCATCATTGCGCTGTCTCAGCACCTCCATCATTGCTGTCCCAGCACCTCCATCATTGCTTCTCCCAGCACTCCCATCATTGCTCTCTCCCAGCACCCCCATCATTTCTCTGTCCCAGCACCTCCATCATTGCTCTCTCCCAGCCTCACATCATTGCTCTCTCCCAGCCCCCCACCATTGCTCTCTCCCAGCCCCCCACCATTGCTCTCTCCCAGCCCCCCACCATTGCTCTGTCCCAGCACCCCCACCATTGCTCTCTCCCAGCACCCCCATCATTGCTCTCTCCCAGCACCCCCATCATTGCTCTCTCCCAGCACCCCATCATTGCTCTCTCCCAGCACCCACGTCATTGCTGTCCCAGCACCCTCATCGTTGCTCTCTCCCAGCACCCCCATCTTTGCTCTCTCCCAGCACCCCCATCATTGCTCTCTCTCTTAGCACCTGCATCATTGCTCTGTCCCACCACCCCCATCATTGCTCTCTCCCAACCCCCATCATTGCTCTGTCCAGCACCCCCATCATTGCGCTGTCTCAGCACCTCCATCATTGCTCTGTCCCAGCCCCCCATCATTGCTCTGTCCCAGCATCTCCATCATTGCTCTGTCCCAGCCCCCCATCATTGCTCTCTCCCAACCCCCCATCATTGCTCTGTCCCAGCACCTCCATCATTGCTTCTCCCAGCACTCCCATCATTGCTCTCTCCCAGCACCCCCATCATTTCTCTGTCCCAGCACCTCCATCATTGCTCTCTCCCAGCCCCACATCATTTCTCTCTCCCAGCCCCCCACCATTGCTCTGTCCCAGCACCCCCACCATTGCTCTCTCCCAGCACCCCCACCATTGCTCTCTCCCAGCACCCCCATCATTGCTCTCTCCCAGCACCCCCATCATTGCTCTCTCTCTTAGCACCTGCATCATTGCTCTGTCCCACCACCCCCATCATTGCTCTCTCCCAACCCCCATCATTGCTCTGTCCAGCACCCCCATCATTGCGCTGTCCCAGCACCTCCATCATTGCGCTGTCCCAGCCCCCCATCATTGCTCTGTCCCAGCACCTCCATCATTGCTTCTCCCAGCACTCCCATCATTGCTCTCTCCCAGCACCCCCATCATTTCCTCTCAGCACCCCCATCATTACTCTGTCCCAGCACCTCCATCATTGCTCTCTCCCAGCCCCCCATCATTGCTCTGTCCCAGCACCCCCATCATTGCTCTCTCCCAGCACCCCCATCATTGCTCTCTCCCAGCACCCCCATCATTGCTCTCTCCCACCATCCCCATCATTGCTCTCCCCAGCTCTATCCGCCCCATTATTGCTCTTCCCAGCCCCATCCCCTCCCCAGCATTTCAGTAAAAAAAAAAAAAACTTACCTCAGCTCGCTCCCCTGCAGCAGCATCCTCCTGGTTGCCGGCAGCTTTCTTCCTGACCCAGGCGCGCGCTGCATGATGACGTCATCAAGCTGCGCGCGCCTGGGTCAGGGAGGAAGTAGAGGATGAACCCTCCAGCTCCGCTGCTATTCTCCTCCTGACAGCAGCGGAGCTGTAGGGATCACTCCCTGACCGCCGCGTGCAGGGAGCAGCTGCACCTTGTGGGCCCCTTTGTGCAGCTGCATGGTGGGGACCCGGCGCAGCTGCACCGGTCGCGGTATATCCACCCCTGGACTGCTATGGGGCCCCCTCGGCTCACGGGCCCCATAGCAGTCGCCTGGTCTGCCGCCATTGGCAGTACGCCACTGTGTACGGCATATACAGTGTGTGTGTGGTGTGTATGGTGTATACAGAGTGCGTGAGTGTGGTGCGTACGGTGTATACAGAGTGCTTGTGTGTGTGGTGGTGCGTACGGCGTATACAGTGTGTGTGTGTGTGTGGTGTGTACGGCGTATACAGAGTGTGTGTGGTGAGTATGGCGTATACAGTGGATGTGTGGTGCGTACGGCGTATACAGTGTGTGTGGTGCGTACGGTGTATACAGAGTGCGTGTGTGTGGTGCATACGATGTATACAGACTGCGTGTGTGTGGTGGTGCGTACGGCGTATATGTAGCACCCTGAGGACTCGGCTGCTACAGGGGTATTACACCTCAAGCCAGAGGTGTGGTATTCCACTCCCGGGTAAGGATGGAGTGTGGAACTGAGCTCAGTAGGCTGCATACACTACATACATCCAATTTCCGGGGGACAGAACTACTGTACTCCCACCAGAGATATGTGCAGGTACGACAGCGTCTGTCCCTGGCTGGAGTGGGAGGGGGGTGGAACATCCCAGTAGTGTAGGGGCAGATAGGGGGAGCAGTCTGGGTAAGGCTAGGAGCTCATTGGGTGCTGGTCACCTGAGCTCACACATAGAGGGAGTATATAAGGTGGGCACCATCTTAGAGCAGGGTCTTTTGTAGAGCCAGAGGAGCAGAGCAGAGAAGCTCAGCCAGAAGGGCTGACAGGGAGCTGTGGTTCCGGCTGGGCCCAGCTCCAAGGCCAAGTCTGAGAGAGAGAGAGAGGAGAAAGGAAGGCCCAGAGAGGAAAGAAGAAAGAACCCCAAGATCCCAGAATACAGACAAAAGGGTGAAGGGTTAGCGAACAAGGGTACCGGATCCCAAGCTGGCAGAGGCCAAAACCCCTGAACTGCACAGCCCGACTCTGAGTCTTCTTACTAAACTCTACTGCACCTTCACAACCACCATCCTCTACATCTGACCCCCTGAGGCTATACCCCTCCCGTTGGGGGTTATACTACCACAGCTGCACACACACCACCAGCCTCAGCGGACCCTTCTGCAGCGGCGGCCTTTTGACCGCAAATCAACGGGTGGCGTAGTCGACACTAAGAACATCTAACAACATCTGTAAAGACTGCCGCACACTGAGTTTGACACCCTGGGCACGGACCGGGTCGCCGCCACTCGGAGACTACAACCCCCATCTGATCCGGCTCCGGGTATCCCAAACAGCACTGGCCCAGGGGGCGCGTCAACATTGGCGTAGTCGGCAGGATAACGTGCCCGCAACAACCGGGTACTGCGTGCCTGAAGAAAAGTTCACCTTTACCTCAAAAAGAAGTCTCCCGCCGGTTCTAGAGGGTCCCCGCCATCGGACCCCATCACAGGTCGTTTCCCGCTGGTTGCCCGCCATTTGCAGCTTTTTCCCGCCATCCACGGAGTTTCCCGCCACTGGGAGACGTTTCCCGCCATCAGAAGAAGATTTCCCGCCTTGGAAGAGCGGACGCCATTATGGGCGTGCCAGAGGGTGGCAAGAGGCCACCTCCCATCGTGGGCCAGGTCGAAGAATGGCGCCAAAAGCGGAAACCTCCCCCACCAACAGAGACTGTGATGATAGAAGTGTCCATCAGCGTGAGGGAACTGCCCCTGGAACTGACAATCACCAAGTTGTCCCGGGACCATCCTCAATGTGGGCGGGGACAGAACAAAAGAGAGAAGATGGGTGCAGCCTGGAGGAGTCTGGAGAGAGCGCACCCGGAGATGAGGAGTCTGGAGAGGAGTCCAGAGAAGTCGCACCCGGAGATGGAGGGAGAGTCAGGCAGCACCGACCCTGTGGTCAGGAGCCTGCTGCAAGCGACCACCCCACTAGGCCTGGTGGAGATACTGGCACAGCTCCCCCGAGACCGGGAGTGTGCACAGACCGCGCTGGAGCGCCTCGCACGGAGGATGGCCCAGGTGCAGCGAGAAACGCTGACGGAGTGGAGCAGAGAGATGGCCCAGCAGGCTGGAACCCGCCAGCGGAGCACGCCACCCGAGACGAGGAGTCAGACCGCCTCTGAGGATGGTGCAGGAGGAATCAAGGCCGGAGACGACGCCGAGGAAGGAGCTGAAGAGACGGAGGCAGGTAAAGGGGACGTCACTACCCCGAGCCGAGAAACCGTGAGCCTGCCCCAGCTACCCGTCGCAGAGCCCGAAATTCCCCCTGCCGTGCCCGTCGTTGCACCGTCACCGCTCCAGACTAGGCCTCAAGCAGAAGCCGCGGCCGCGACCTCTGTGACGTCACGCGCCCCAACCCTGAGCGCGGCCAAGCAGGAAACACCATCGGCCTGGTCGCAAGGTCGAGTGCCCCCGGGCGCTGCAGAGCCAACAGCGCCTTCTACCTCCACCGAGCCACCGGCCTGGTCGCAGGGCCGAGTAACCCCGGGCGCCGCCGTCCTTACGGTGCCCTTTACCTTTAGGGTGCCCCAAGCCTGGTCGCAAGGCCTGGTAAACCCGGGCGCCGCTACCACCACTGCGCCCTCAACATCTAGAGTGCCGCACCTGGGTGAAGACTTATTTGCCCAGCACACTTGCCCGGATGGGCAGCCCTTTATATGGCCACCGGAGTATTATCAACTGGAACTCCAAAAAGCAAGGCCCCTGTGCGAGCCCCTGATTCCGGCTCCGAAGCTCGTCAAGAGGACCCCGCCCCCGCTGGAGGAGGCACAGTTTGAGTGGGACCCCACTGGAGGAGACCTCATGGGGTTCACCCAGGAAACTCGGGCGGCCGCAGCTGAACGTGCGGAGTGCTGCCGCCAGCAGCTAGAGGTCTTCGAGCGAGAACGGAGAGAGAGGCGGGTCCGTGAGCAGCGGCTGCAAATACAAAGCGCAGAGCAGAAGAGCCGGACCAGGAGGAACCCCCGTGCAGCACACGGTCCCCGTGCCACCGGGACTGTGATTAAATTCCAACTGCAGCACGGTTGGGGTTTCATCAGGGATCATCACACCCCCGGCGACGTCTTTGTCACCCGCAGAGACATAGAAAGCCATCTGCCGGAGGGACACAGAGGTCGTGACCTATACGTTGGGGATGAGGTCACATTCACCCGGCACAAGTGTGCCAAAGGACCCTACGCTCTCCATGTACACCGGCTGACGGAGGAGGAGCTGCGGTGTGAGGAGGAGCAAGAGGACCCGGACGGGTCTGAAGCCTACTTGCAAGGAGGAGCAGGAGGACGCCGTCATTAGAGTACGGTATCGTGAAACTGTACATAGTTACCCGTCGGGATATAAGAACTGTTGCTGATTTAAATATGTTCCCCGTTGGGACAAGTGTGAACTGTACCCGTATGTCCCTATTCCCACTGACCGAGGACTGAGAGCGGTCATCCTTTCCTAATACCTGGCCGAGGACTGAGAGCGGCCACATTTCCCCTGTATATAGTTGCGCTTTCTAAGGCGCCCCCTACTGGTTTTATAGGAAACTACAAGAGACTGTCGCACTTTACCCGGTCACAAGTTGCACCGTGGCCGGAGGAACAAGAATATTTATATGAAAAAGTTTAATATGCTGTTGATAATATATATGATGTTTTTATATGTTTTATATGTTTATGTTTTATGAAAAGAATTGTATGTTTGTGGATGTTTTTATTCTTTTACAGCCCGAGGACGTGCTGTGATTTACCAGGGGGGAATGTAGCACCCTGAGGACTCGGCTGCTACAGGGGTATTACACCTCAAGCCAGAGGTGTGGTATTCCACTCCCGGGTAAGGATGGAGTGTGGAACTGAGCTCAGTAGGCTGCATACACTACATACATCCCATTTCCGGGGGACAGAACTACTGTACTCCCACCAGAGATATGTGCAGGTACGACAGCGTCTGTCCCTGGCTGGAGTGGGAGGGGGGTGGAACATCCCAGTAGTGTAGGGGCAGATAGGGGGAGCAGTCTGGGTAAGGCTAGGAGCTCATTGGGTGCTGGTCACCTGAGCTCACACATAGAGGGAGTATATAAGGTGGGCACCATCTTAGAACAGGGTCTTTTGTAGAGCCAGAGGAGCAGAGCAGAGAAGCTCAGCCAGAAGGGCTGACAGGGAGCTGTGGTTCCGGCTGGGCCCAGCTCCAAGGCCAAGTCTGAGAGAGAGAGAGAGGAGAAAGGAAGGCCCAGAGAGGAAAGAAGAAAGAACCCCAAGATCCCAGAATACAGACAAAAGGGTGAAGGGTTGGCGAACAAGGGTACCGGATCCCAAGCTGGCAGAGGCCAAAGCACACCTTAGCCAGGAACCGGAGGTCGTGGTCAGGATCTGCCACGACCCTCACCAAATCCACTAGAAAGGCACACCAAGCATAGGGTCAGGGAACCCAGAAGAGGGACAACCAACAAGAGGCCCGAGGGAGCCGGACATAAGTGGATCCCTGGTGGGAACGGCCAGTAGAAGGGAAAGTCAGAAAAGAGCTCAGGACCACGCTCCAGAATTGCTTGGGGGTTGGCCGAGTCCAGGACCTGGTGGACGCAGCACGGCTCGGGTGACCAAAAGAACATCAGTAAGTAAAACCCCTGAACTGCACAGCCCGACTCTGAGTCTTCTTACTAAACTCTACTGCACCTTCACAACCACCATCCTCTACATCTGACCCCCTGAGGCTATACCCCTCCCGTTGGGGGTTATACTACCACAGCTGCACACACACCACCAGCCTCAGCGGACCCTTCTGCAGCGGCGGCCTTTTGACCGCAAATCAACGGGTGGCGTAGTCGACACTAAGAACATCTAACAACATCTGTAAAGACTGCCGCACACTGAGTTTGACACCCTGGGCACGGACCGGGTCGCCGCCACTCGGAGACTACAACCCCCATCTGATCCGGCTCCGGGTATCCCAAACAGCACTGGCCCAGGGGGCGCGTCATATACAGTGTGTGTGTGGTGTGTACGGCGTATACAGTGTATGTGGTGGTGCATATGGTGTATACACTGTATGTGGTATGTACAGCGTATACAGTGTGTGTGTGTGTGGTGTGTACGGCGTATACAGTGTGTGTGGTGGTGCATACGGCATATACAGTGTATGTGGTATGTACAGCGTATACAGTGTGTGTGTGTGTGTGTGTGTGTGGTGCGTACGGCGTATACAGTGTATGTGGTATGTACGGCGTATACAGTGTATGTGGTGTGTACGGCATATACAGTGTATGTGGTGTGTACGGCGTATACAGTGTGTGTGGTGTGTACGGCGTATACAGTGTGTGTGTGGTGTGTACGGCGTATACAGTGTGTGTGGTGGTGCGTACAGCGTATACAGTGTATGTGGTATGTACAGCATATACAGTGTGTGTGTGTGTGTGTGTGTGTGTTGCATACGGCGTATACAGTGTGTGTGTGTGTGGTGTGTACGGCGTATACAGTGTATGTGGTGTGTACGGCGTATACAGTGTGTGTGTGTGTGTGGTGTGTACGGCGTATACAGTGTATGTGGTATGTACAGCGTATACAGTGTGTGTGGTGTGTACGGCGTATACAGTGTGTGTGTGTGGTGCGTACGGCGTATACAGTGCATGTGGTATGTACGGCGTATACAGTGTGTGTGTGTGTGGTGCGTACGGCGTATACAGTGTGTGTGTGGTGCGTACGCCGTATACAGTGTGTGTGTGTGGTGCGTACGGCGTATACAGTGTATGTGGTGCGTATGCCGTATTCAGTGTGTGTGTGTGTGTGTTGCGTATGGAGTATACAGTGTGTGTGTGTGTGTGGTGCGTACGCCGTATACAGTGTATGTGGTATGTACAGCGTATACAGTGTGTGTGTGGCGTGTACGGCGTATACTGTGTATGTGGTATGTACAGCGTATACAGTGTGTGTGGCGTGTACGGCGTATACAGTGTGTGTGTGGTATGTACGGCGTATACAGTGTGTGTGGTGCGTACGGAGTATACAGTGTGTGTGTGTGTGTGGTGCGTACGGCGTATACAGTGTGTGTGTGTAAGTAAATTAACCTTAAAGAGTAAATCAACTTTTGGGACGTTTTTAATGTGATTTAGGGTCATTAATTCTGAGCAGATTTGTGGGGACCCCAATCTTTTGTTCCTTTGCTTAAAAGACCTCCTAGAAGAGCGCAGCTCAGTAGATAGGAGAGTACACTGAGCGGAGCAAATGCAGCAGAAAGTCATAGTCATGTCTCCTCACCTCTTCACTTCTAAGAGATCTTCTGAGTGATCAGGGTCTCAGATTCGCACTAATCTGCTCAAAATTATAGGACCTAAATCATGTAATATATATCCCAAAATGTAAGTTACTTTTTTTTGCATCTAATCAGTACATTGGTTCCTATACGGTCCACAGTCTGATGATGACTGGTAACAACTCCCAGTATCTCCTTACCATTGCTAAGGACATACTGGGAGTTGTAGTTAAGTCCTCCATTCTCTGGAATTCCTATTGTTAGCAATGCCCTTCCTCCACCAATTGCAAATACAAAGGATCCATCCATGGGGTGAGATCTTGGGAATAATTGAATCGTACCTACATTTAAAAAAAAAATAAATCTCCTATTCTTAATAATAACCGTATTTTTCGGACTATAAGATGCACTTTTTTCCTCCAAAATTTTGGAGGAAAGTGGGGGGTGCGTCTTATAGTCCGAATACTATATTATTGTATGGCCGCATGGTGGTGGGTGTGGGGGAGCCACAGGGGTGGATTAAGAGTAGCAAGTGCCCCGGGCAGTTTAGAAGGCGCGGCCCCTTCCCCCCCCCACACACACACACACACATGCACACATACCTGTATGTATGACATGTCACATGATCCCCTGTGATAGATCATGTGATAGTTCACGTGAAATTAATTTGGCACAATATTAATTATAATAATTTTTTTTATGCTGTGCCCACTACGCGTTTTTTAAGCTTTTCCGCAGCGGCAATTCCGCTGCAGAAACGCTTAAAAAACGCTTGGTAGAAGGTCTGCCATGTTCCCCAATGATAATCCGCATGTGCTGTTCACATGCTGTGTAAATTTCCGCTGCGGATTATCATTGCGGAAAAATCCGCAGCAATAACAATTATTTTGCGGAAGCGTGGCGCTTTCGCCGCCATTGACTTGCATTGGAACACATGGAATCCGCATCACTGCATCTGTACATGCAGATTCCATGCGTTTCAATGTGCGGATGGTACCTGGGTTTGGAGAAAAGGAGACTCTCCTCCGGACCCGGGTACCATAGAACCTGTAAAAAAAGAATAAAATAAAAAATAAATATTATACTTACCTTCTGATGGCCCCTGGTGTCTTTATCCGATGCGTCCTGGCTTGCCGGCAGCTCGCGATGGTCTGAAAAGGACCTGCCGTGACGTCATTTAGTCATGTGACGGGTCACGCGACCGCTGACGTCGACAGGCCATCAGAAGGTAAGTATATATTTATTTTTTACCATTCTTTTATGGTCACACTATATAAATCCATGCCGGTTGCATGGATTTATATAGTGTGACCAAGTTGTCAAGTACTTTCCAAGTGATGCTAAAATCGCTTGGAAAGCGCTTGTCAACCCGCATGCGGAAATGCATGTGAAGAACGCTTCACATCCGCATGTCCCTGGCAGGTAATTTTATGACTCAATATTGAGCACACGTAACCATCTATACACAGCAGGAGGCCGCACTGCGCCATCTATACACAGCGGGAGGCCGCACGTAGCCATCTATACACAGCAGGAGGCCGCACGTAGCCATCTATACACAGCAGGAGGCCACACGTAGCCATCTATACACGGCAGGAGGCCGCACGTAGCCATCTATACACAGCGGGAGGCCGCACGTAGCCATCTATACACAACGGGAGGCTGCATGTAGCCATCTATACACAGCGGGAGGCCGCACGTAGCTATCTATACACAGCAGGGAGCCGCACGGTGCCATCTATACACAGCAGGAGGCCACACGGTGCCATCTATACACAGCAGGAGACCGCACGCTGGCATCTATACACAGCAGGAGGCCGCACGGTGCCATCTATACACAGCGGGAGGCCGCACGGTGCCATCTATACACAGCGGGAGGCCGCACGGTGCCATCTATACACAGCGGGAGGCCGCACGGTGCCATCTATACACAGCGGGAGGCCGCACGGAGCCATCTATACACAGCGTGAGGCAGCACGGAGCCATCTATACACAGCGGGAGGCCGCACGGAGCCACCTATACACAGCGTGAGGCCGCACGGAGCCATCTATACACAGCGTGAGGCAGCACGGAGCCATCTATACACGGCAGGAAGCCGCATGTAGCCATCTATACACAGCGGGAGGCCGCACGTAGCCATCTATACACAGCGGGAGGCAGCACGGAGCCATCTATACACGGCAGGAAGCCGCATGTAGCCATCTATACACAGCGGGAGGCCGCACGTAGCCATCTATACACAGCGGGAGGCCGCACGGTGCCATCTATACACAGCGGGAGGCCGCACGGTGCCATCTATACACAGCGGGAGGCCGCACGTAGCCATCTATACACAGCGTGAGGCAGCACGGAGCCACCTATACACAGCGGGAGGCCGCACGGCGCCCCCCCCCAGAGACAGCAGGAGGCCACACATCGCCATCTATACTCAGCAGGAGGCCGCACGCAGTCACGCACACACACAAACATATACAGACATATACATACACGCATAAACACATTTGAAACACAAAAATACATATAAACAGACATCACACAATGATATCTGCCTGCACACACATACATACATACACACAGACAGACTCACACTCACACACACACAGACAGACACACACACACACACACACACACCATCCCCCGGCTTGGCTCCAGTCCTCCTGGCTCCTGCTCCTATCCGGTGGTAAGTAGCAGTGCAGGCCGGGCACGCACTGCGTGACGTCACAGCTAGGAGACACGGCCGCGCACAGGGCCGTGTCTCCTAGCAGTGACGCGGCCGGGCCAGCAGAGGGAAGTTAATTGCTGCAGTGCTGGCCCGTCCAAAGAAGAAGCAGCGGTTCTGCACCGCTGCTGGGGGAGTGGTCCGGGGCCCCCCCTGCCACTGTCTGCCGGTATGTGCCGCGGGGCTGCACATATAATGAGGGCAATCCGGTCATAGAGACCCGAGGCCCCGGGCGGTAGCCCGGATTGCCCTCATTATAATCCACCTATGGGGAGCCGCAGCGGGGGATCAGCGGGGCACAGGATTTTACAAATCGCAGAAAACCCATTTGATGTTAATTGTTTGGGCTTTTCTCATGCGCCGAGCATCACTCACGAGGAAAACAAGCTTCAAAGAACAAATGAGAGGAGACAGTCCATGCATTATGTGTCACGGTGGCGTGTCATTACCAACCCCCTTGCTGCAGCGCTCCCTAAATTCCCGACAATGTAGAAAAACCTTGTCCACACGTCACGGCTCTGAGCTGACTAGTCCTGGAGGATCGTGAGGTTCCTTCCTTACATCTCTCCTCAATTATCTCGGCTTCTGTAAAATAGGCCGAGTCTAATGGGATGAAAGATGCGGCTGCAGAATAAAGGTTCTCTGGCATTTATCTACTCTGTGATCACCGTTCCTAATCCAATCATGGAGGCGTTCCTGGCTGTTACAAGGAATTAGTAGGATTACTAAAGTGTGACAGGCGAGGGTACAGCGCCTGTGCCTGTCATGGATTCTCAATAGAGGTGGCTGGGAATGGTCGCTCTCCACTGAAATGATCGGGAGGTGCACATACTTCCCACAAGAAAGCACTTGAATTGCCAAGGTCAATCTATTCTATAGCTGTAACTTTAGCCTTAAAGGAATTGATACAGTGGGTTACATCTGGTGCCCGGGGGGCAGTGTTTGGTTAACTCTGTGTCCCTCTGAAGAAGCTAAAAAAGTGAAACGCGTGTTTAGGAGAGTGGCAGGCACATAATGGGTAAGGATCTCCTCATTACTGGTACTCAGGCGCAAAATATGTAGAATTTACACTACACTAGGGATGAGCGAACCCCGTGGATGTTCGGTTTCGACCAAACTTTAGTCCAAAGTTTGGTTCGGGTACCAGAACTTGAACCCGAACCCCATAGAAGACAATGGAGACACAAACTTTGATGCTGTAAAATGGTCGTAGTAAGGGCTAGGAGGTCTCTCACTCTTAAAACGGACTTGTCAGTGTTCGGAGTTCAGCATTGGACACTAGGTGTCCGGTATGAACCCCAAACTTTACAGTTCGGGTTCGCTCATCTCTACACAACACTCGTTATACTGTTGTACTGATACATTACACGTCTAGTCCCTGTGATTGACTATATATTCATTGTTGAGGACGCTCTTGCAGATGTGTCTAATCTCTGATGTCACGCCATCTGGAGGCTGAATCTTGAACTAAGTGCTCTTGTAATACAGGTTTTAATATTACGCTAATAAAATATATACTGTATACTGTACAATAGCTTTCCGACCCCGTTACACAGTTTTTGAGCACTTGAGCTGAAGTTGTTAAAGCTCAATTGGTGTTTTGCATAGTCTGAGGGGGCTATAGGTGTAATTCTGCTGAGATTTTGACTTCGATGCGTGTTGCAGTTACATTGTCATAATACTCTGTTCCATGTACAATATTATGTAGAACAGAGTTTTGATTCTAAATGGACTGTAGATAAAACAGTATGTCCTGGAACAGTACCAATACACATGCTCTGTAACTTGCCATCCACTCTTTTGAAGTGGACGATTCCTCATTATCAGCATTCTGTCAGCACTATAGGTCCCGGGACATCCCTTCTCTCATTACTCAGCACGTATTGCTTCCGCCATTGCTTAATGAGATGCCTGCAATTAACTGAAAGACTGAATCTCTGTTAAGCCTGCATATACAGTTTGACAGGCAGGAACAAAGAGACAAAGGCCAAGCCCCACTTCCGGTAATCCATATAGGGGGGTTTCTGCTGCTAGAGACAAATTACACTTAGACAAAAGGGAGACCCTACCGGCTGACACTTTTAGGTTATCTAACCCCTGAAAAGTAACTCCAACTTAATTGAACTTTATAAAGGGATTTTGCACATTATCTATCGAATTAGATCAAGTACAGCGACCATTTAATTTGTATTAGGGTTCAACTCACCTGCAAACACCATGGGTTTCGCAGGCTTAAAGCCGGGCAGAGCCACTGGCTGCTTCAGTAAATGCAGAGTGTCTCCTATTTGTGCTTCCTGTGCGTCCTTCATCCCAGCGATTAGATAACCTACTTGCCCAGCATATCTTAGAAGCAATGAGAGCAATATATATTCACAATTAGTGCAGATTCATCAAATTCTACATTGAATATCAGGTACAAATCTACCATAAAAGAAGGTAGCAACGGCTCTGAGACCCAGCACTGCATGAGTTCACTACAGCTATATACAGCTGGCACTAGAGGGCGCTCACTGGAGACAGACTTCTACTGCTGCGGTTGGGTCCAATACTAGCTGTACATAATCACATGTCAACAGCTCCCCCTGGTGGTGGCTGCATGCAGCAAAAATAGTGTTTCATCTAGTTACATTCATTTAAGTCAGAAATGCTGTGACATTAGTCAGCACTGAATTTTGGATGTAAAACTATTTTGGATCTATCAACATATATGTTATAACTTCCCAGAGACTAAATACCACATCAGAGAGCTCTGCTAATCGCACTGTAACCAGCTGAGAACCATCATATGTCCATAACAGATTTGTAACTTTCCATAACACAATATTGGCATTTTATTTGCTTTATTAACAGATTCCCCTTTCAGCTCTGCTCTCTCCTGGGCATCAAACACACATGTATATTCATAGAAAGCAGCACCGACAGGAGCATCAGTACTGCATGCAGGATTAGAGCGCCATCTAGTGGCACTATAAGAATATTCCTAGTGTGCTAAAATGTCGCTCTATTATATCCGGCACAGGGTCGTACACAATTTTAAATGCTTTGGATATCGGAAAAAATTACTTTAAAAAAATGATGGAAAAACCCTTTTAAAAAGACACAGAAAGCAATAAGGAAAAAGCACAAACAAAAGAAGTGGTGCTGAGATGGGCCGGCTGCAGTTTATGCAGATCCTTGGGTGACAAAGTGCATGTGGGATAATCTTCACTTTTACAATTTGTTTTTTATCCTTGCCTTCTAAAAGCTATAAAACTTTTTTTCCCAGTAGATTCGTTGTATCTGGGCTTTTTTTCCAGTAGATTCGTTGTATCTGGGCTTTTTTTCCAGTAGATTCGTTGTATCTGGGCTTTTTTCCCAGTAGATTAGTTGTATCTGGGCTTTTTTCCCAGTAGATTTGTTGTATCTGGGCTTTTTTTCCAGTAGATTCGTTGTATCTGGGCTTTTTTCCAGTAGATTCGTTGTATCTGGGCTTTTTTTCCAGTAGATTCGTTGTATCTGGGCTTTTTTTCCAGTAGATTCGTTGTATCTGGGCTTTTTTCCCAGTAGATTCGTTGTATCTGGGCTTTTTTCCCAGTAGATTCGTTGTATCTGGGCTTTTTTTCCCAGTAGATTCGTTGTATCTGGGCTTTTTTCCAGTAGATTCGTTGTATCTGGGCTTTTTTCCAGTAGATTCGTTGTATCTGGGCTTTTTTCCAGTAGATTCGTTGTATCTGGGCTTTTTTCCAGTAGATTCGTTGTATCTGGGCTTTTTCCCAGTAGATTCGTTGTATCTGGGCTTTTTTCCCAGTAGATTCGTTGTATCTGGGCTTTTTTTCCAGTAGATTCGTTGTATCTGGGCTTTTTTCCAGTAGATTCGTTGTATCTGGGCTTTTTTCCAGTAGATTCGTTGTATCTGGGCTTTTTTCCCAGTAGATTCGTTGTATCTGGGCTTTTTTTCCAGTAGATTCGTTGTATCTGGGCTTTTTTCCCAGTAGATTCGTTGTATCTGGGCTTTTTTTCCAGTAGATTCGTTGTATCTGGGCTTTTTTCCAGTAGATTCGTTGTATCTGGGCTTTTTTTCCAGTAGATTCGTTGTATCTGGGCTTTTTTTCCAGTAGATTCGTTGTATCTGGGCTTTTTTTACAGTAGATTCGTTGTATCTGGGCTTTTTTTCCAGTAGATTCGTTGTATCTGGGCTTTTTTTCCAGTAGATTCGTTGTATCTGGGCTTTTTTCCAGTAGATTCGTTGTATCTGGGCTTTTTTTCCAGTAGATTCGTTGTATCTGGGCTTTTTTTCCAGTAGATTCGTTGTATCTGGGCTTTTTTTCCCAGTAGATTCGTTGTATCTGGGCTTTTTTTCCAGTAGATTCGTTGTATCTGGGCTTTTTTCCAGTAGATTCGTTGTATCTGGGCTTTTTTCCCAGTAGATTCGTTGTATCTGGGCTTTTTTTCCAGTAGATTCGTTGTATCTGGGCTTTTTTCCAGTAGATTCGTTGTATCTGGGCTTTTTTCCAGTAGATTCGTTGTATCTGGGCTTTTTTCCCAGTAGATTCGTTGTATCTGGGCTTTTTTCCCAGTAGATTCGTTGTATCTGGGCTTTTTTCCCAGTAGATTCGTTGTATCTGGGCTTTTTTTCCAGTAGATTCGTTGTATCTGGGCTTTTTTCCAGTAGATTCGTTGTATCTGGGCTTTTTTCCCAGTAGATTCGTTGTATCTGGGCTTTTTTTCCCAGTAGATTCGTTGTATCTGGGCTTTTTTTCCAGTAGATTCGTTGTATCTGGGCTTTTTTTCCAGTAGATTCGTTGTATCTGGGCTTTTTTCCAGTAGATTCGTTGTATCTGGGCTTTTTTCCAGTAGATTCGTTGTATCTGGGCTTTTTTCCCAGTAGATTCGTTGTATCTGGGCTTTTTTTCCAGTAGATTCGTTGTATCTGGGCTTTTTTTCAGTAGATTCGTTGTATCTGGGCTTTTTTCCAGTAGATTCGTTGTATCTGGGCTTTTTTTCCAGTAGATTCGTTGTATCTGGGCTTTTTTTCCAGTAGATTCGTTGTATCTGGGCTTTTTTTCCAGTAGATTCGTTGTATCTGGGCTTTTTTCCCAGTAGATTCGTTGTATCTGGGCTTTTTTCCAGTAGATTCGTTGTATCTGGGCTTTTTTTCCAGTAGATTCGTTGTATCTGGGCTTTTTTCCAGTAGATTCGTTGTATCTGGGCTTTTTTTCCAGTAGATTCGTTGTATCTGGGCTTTTTTCCCAGTAGATTCGTTGTATCTGGGCTTTTTTCCAGTAGATTCGTTGTATCTGGGCTTTTTTCCCAGTAGATTCGTTGTATCTGGGCTTTTTTCCAGTAGATTCGTTGTATCTGGGCTTTTTTTCCAGTAGATTCGTTGTATCTGGGCTTTTTTCCCAGTAGATTCGTTGTATCTGGGCTTTTTTCCAGTAGATTCGTTGTATCTGGGCTTTTTTCCCAGTAGATTCGTTGTATCTGGGCTTTTTTCCAGTAGATTCGTTGTATCTGGGCTTTTTTCCAGTAGATTCGTTGTATCTGGGCTTTTTTTCCCAGTAGATTCGTTGTATCTGGGCTTTTTTCCAGTAGATTCGTTGTATCTGGGCTTTTTTTCCAGTAGATTCGTTGTATCTGGGCTTTTTTCCCAGTAGATTCGTTGTATCTGGGCTTTTTTCCAGTAGATTCGTTGTATCTGGGCTTTTTTCCCAGTAGATTCGTTGTATCTGGGCTTTTTTTCCAGTAGATTCGTTGTATCTGGGCTTTTTTCCCAGTAGATTCGTTGTATCTGGGCTTTTTTTCCAGTAGATTCGTTGTATCTGGGCTTTTTTTCCCAGTAGATTCGTTGTATCTGGGCTTTTTTTCCCAGTAGATTCGTTGTATCTGGGCTTTTTTCCAGTAGATTCGTTGTATCTGGGCTTTTTTCCCAGTAGATTCGTTGTATCTGGGCTTTTTTTTCCAGTAGATTCGTTGTATCTGGGCTTTTTTTCCAGTAGATTCGTTGTATCTGGGCTTTTTTCCCAGTAGATTCGTTGTATCTGGGCTTTTTTCCAGTAGATTCGTTGTATCTGGGCTTTTTTTCCCAGTAGATTCGTTGTATCTGGGCTTTTTTTTCAGTAGATTCGTTGTATCTGGGCTTTTTTTCCCAGTAGATTCGTTGTATCTGGGCTTTTTTTTCCAGTAGATTCGTTGTATCTGGGCTTTTTTTCCCAGTAGATTCGTTGTATCTGGGCTTTTTTCCCAGTAGATTCGTTGTATCTGGGCTTTTTTCCCAGTAGATTCGTTGTATCTGGGCTTTTTTTCCCAGTAGATTCGTTGTATCTGGGCTTTTTTCCCAGTAGATTCGTTGTATCTGGGCTTTTTTCCAGTAGATTCGTTGTATCTGGGCTTTTTTTCCAGTAGATTCGTTGTATCTGGGCTTTTTTTGCAGTTAGAGCTGTAGTTTTTATAAATATTTTCTGATCTTTTTATTACTTTTCTTGGTGAGGCAAAGTGAACAAAATAAACTCCAGAGATTCTGCCGCTTCATCTTTTTTTTTCTTTTTCATTCCATCATCCACTCGATAGGATTTCTAGAAGATATTTTTTTTAGTTTTAACACGAACAGATGTGGTGAAGCCAAAAATGATGTAACGGGAGAATTTAACTTTGCAGGCTCAGGTCACCGAAAACATCCAATGGCTTTACCGCTACAGTGTAGAGTAAAATGACCAATCTGATATTAATCCCAGTTATGGGACGGGCTTCATAGTTGTACAATCATGGAAGACATGGAGGCCTTCAGTAGGATCCTTGGCTGTCAAGACAATGCCATTGCCACATAACACTCATATGATTGATGACATGACATGGCTTTATAACTGATGGGGAGCCGTACCCCTTCAAGCCCACTGATTCTCAGAAAGAGGGGGATGCTGTCTTTGCCTGCACAGCGGCCCCCTAAGGCTATGTGCCCACGATGCAGAAATGCTCCGGTTTTTTCCTGAACATTTCTGTATCTCCCTGGCATGTGGATTTTATATGCGTTTTTTTCAGCCAGGGACAAGCGTTTGTCACGCGTTTTGCACATGTGATTTCGCATGCGGGTTGTCAAGCGCTTTCCAAAAGATTTTAGCATCACATGGAAAAGTGCTTGACAACTTAGTCACACTATATAAATCCATGCAACCGGATTAGCAGGATCCCCCAACAATTTCTTAAGCAATGAGAAAATGCAGTCCCTAATGATGTCCTCTGACAATAAGCGGATCACGGACAGCAGATGCATTGGGTTCTGCATTTCTTGGAGAATGGGATGGGACAGCTTCTGTCTTCTCAGTGATACAATCAGGAAGGAGATGCAGCGTGAGACAATCCCTGTCTACATCTTTGATCTGATCATCAATACAGAGGGCTGATTGGTGAAAACAGAGGGAAAGGCTAATTAAATTATTTAAAAAAAACTTAGTTTTTCGGCTGGCACTTCCTCTGGGGTCAGTATGCCAACCTCATTGACTTCATAGCACTTGCCAGAGTGGGCAGACACGATTTATTGCCTTTACACACGTCACCTCCACACAGGGCGATGCTGCTACGACGCCTCTGTAGTGATCAAACGTGGAGTCAAACAGCAGGGCTTTAAGAGGGCTGCCCTTTTCAATCTTGGGACTAAAACACAAAAATAAGACATCCTGTTAAGGGGGATAAAGGTAAGTAAACCGCGTTCAGTCCGGGGTGATGAATTCCAAAAGACAAAGTTTATTCCGCCATCACATAACGTTTCGACCTGTTATAGGTCTTTATCAAGTATATACAAAGACATACAGGGATACTGATCCCCTTTAAGGAAAATCAGTGGCCAGAACCCTTTAAATTCCCCTTAAATGGTCCAAAACTGAAACTGTGGGAACAATATAATCCACTTAGGGTTCAGCAAACTTACAGTCAAGGGTTTGATAAAATGATCTACACCCTTGTGTCTCTAGAAAGCATGGCGTACGTTCACGTGCTGAAAATGCCGACCAGTGCTGGAGTGAGCGGAGGTCCGCAGCTTGTGACACTCCTGCTGTAGTGAAACTACAGGTCCCAGCAGACTGACGGTCTCTCATCAAGTTATGCTGGGAGCCGCAGTTTCACAAATAGTGCTAGAGGATCCATGTCAGAAATATGAGGCTGCCACTAGGGTTTCTCCCACAAATATGTAATCGGACGTGGAGCAGATCTGCACGTGGATGAGCCATATTCTCTATCTGTGAACATACTACTCCTTCACTCAGATTCTAAGTGGTTCTGCAGCGCATCTGTGCAGAGCAAGCTGTCAATCAAAATCCAGGCCGGGTTTACAGCCGTCGCCCCTGATATAGCGAGCGGTGCTGTGATCCAAGACTGTAGCCGCTCCGTGCACAACGATGAGTGAAGGCCGGCGGCTGCAGGGAGGAAAGAAGTTAATTTTCTCCCGGTACCTGGACTATCAATAAGGCGGCCGGGCAGCATTGTAACAATATTTATCTGCAGATTAACCCTATACCTGCAGGTACATAGCATTTTCCAGGGTGACAGGTTCCCTTTAATAAACAGAAGATGGATAGAGCCGCATTAGTCCGTACTCACGGTGGAAGCCTCCTGACAACTTCTTGAAGAACACTTTCCACATTTGTTCCAAGCTTCCCCGACATCTAATAGAAATAAACAGAGAAATGAATTTCTTAATACAGTTTAGAACTCGGCTACAACGAATCAGAAGAAATGAAACCTGTTTGAAGCTGACAAGCAATCAAGCCCCTCCGTAAGCCACACAGAACATGGCTACTTATGTCATCTGCAGGTGATTAAAGGAACCTGTCATGTTGAAATGGTATAAGATCTGTAGGGGGGTGTTGTAGAGCAGAGAAGTTGATCAGACTGATAGACATATCTGTGGGAAGAGAGTCAGCAAAACTGGCATTATATGCAGTGAAAAGTCCTGCCGTATGTACACTAGTCCAGTGGGCGGTCCTACTAAGTGATTGACAGTTCCCTGTATGACCATGCAGGCAAAGATAGCTGTCAATCACTAGTAGGACCGCCCACTGGACTCATCTGTACAAACAGCAGGATTCCACTGAATAAATTGATACAGGAAAAACATCTATCTTTGTACCGTATTAGCCAGTAGATAGAAGAGTATTTAGATTTGAGAGTCCTCAGTGGTTGATACCATCTTTTCCGTTAGCCATTAAAAGGTAACAAATTGCAAGCTTTCCAGACTACTCAGGTCTCAGGTCTGCCTGATGAAGAAGCCGGAGTAGTCTGGAAAGCTTGCAATTTGTTACCATCTTTTCAGTTAGCCATTAAAGGTATCAACCACTGAAGACTCTCAAATCTAATGAATAAATTACAATTTATACTGAATCTTCTCCCACAAACCTATATATCGTTCTGCTCAGTTTCTCACGGATAAAACCTGTACATCTGAATGGGGCTTTAATGTTGTTATTACAATCATGTAACCGCAGATCACAAAATCTTTCATATGATCATTTTTTTAACACCTGAAACCCCAATGGGTCGTTCTTAGACCTGTGTGGCTTACCAAGCCCAATTTCTAAAAGTTGCAAGAGTGCTGTAAAATAGGAAGCTGCACATTTCTGCGCAAAAATGATGCGTCACAAAAGTTTTTTTTTTAACACCAAAAATTGATGTAAATTCCTCACTACATTGCCCCTTTTCCAGCCACATTTTGTAGAAAAAAATAAAAAGACAAGGTACAGACAGCGAAGTTAAATTTGCCTACAGGAATGATTTTGATCTGGAGCGCATCGTACCCGGATACAGTCACTAGCGGGAACGTCAAACATCTTCTCAATTTGTTTCTCCACCCTTTCCGGATCTGCATTCTTCAAGTCTATCTAAAAGAATTAGTATAAATACTAATTATTTATCAAAGCTGGACAACATCTAGAAACCATATAAGAAAACTGGCTTAAAATATAGTGTGAACAAGAGTTTAGGGAGAGATGTACAACTGGCACTGGCCTATAAAAGGGATTGTGTAATCGTACAAAACTAGCAAAAATGTAAAGCGCCTGGAAAACAAGGAACGTGCAATTTACCTCTTAGTAAAATCCTATGCTTTCTCAAGAACAGAGGAATTTTAATTTCATATTTATTTTTAATCAAACCATTTTTATTGAAAAACTGCAACTACAAATATTCCATCTTTCAAATAACATACATGACATAGTAATTCCATAGTAAAAATATGAACAAAGTATCTGAACTTCAATTCCCATAACCCACCCTAAACCCAAATCCCAACACTCCAGAGAGAACCATTTTCAGGGCAGTTCTAGAATAACGGACTATAGCATTCGTAGAAGGGGAAGAAGATAAAAAAGTGACTAACAAAGGGGTAGCAGCGTTTTAATGTTATCATTTACTGCTTGATGCCTGAGCCGGGGAGTGCACGCCTGAAAACTGTTGCAGGCTGCTGTAATCACAGGACACAAGCAAACAGCATGGCATTTCCTATCAGCAGGGAGGAAGTAAAGGGCGACAGTAATGAAAGTCTCCTCCTACTCCGCTCCATATTGAAATGAATAGTGTGCATCCTACAAATGAGATGCATACAGCAAACAATTGATTTTCCATACATAGGTTTTGAGTTGACCACTGGATATACACATGTGTATCACTAATTACCAGAACTGGAAATCGAAAAAAAAGACGAGCAAGTTTGGGGTGAATCCAGCCTTCATTACTGCACAGCCGCTCAGAGGGATCGGTACTAGGAACAGCAGGAGTGCCGGCGATGTTCACAGATTTACCTGCTGCGGGACTGAAGGAGTCTGATCGCGCTCGGCTCGAAGCTTTTTACCTGGTTTACGACAGGAATAATTGAAAGCTGTGCTTCAAAGGCGAGGAAGAAGTTTGCCACCATCTATTAGAAAATCAACAAACTTAGGATAGAAACAATATGAACATATACCCTGCTATAAGTAAGTAAAAAGCAATAGGAAATATATATAATATAGGGTACTTAGTAAACATGTTGTTTGATTAAAAAAAAAAAAAGCCATCCCACCAGCACCAAGGTGCACCCAGTCAGTTATGTGAAGTATATAATAAAATACACTTTAGTACAATATTAGTATCTTGTCCCTTTAAATCTGCTGCTACTTCTGTCACCATGGTAACTGCATTCATACTCAGCCAATAGGATTGCTCGGTTTGAATTAGAAGAAAAAAAAAAAAAAAGTCCTATATGGTCAGTTTGTTCCATCTCATCTGAGTGTGAAGACAGACACCTGCGATCAGCGAGATTATAGGTATAAGACGTGATATAATATAACGGACGGAGCCACATCCCATCACACGCACTCAGCGACCACAACTGACAGGAATCAGCACATTTATCAGAGGAGAAGTCATTATTCCCCAACACATGATAAGTGACAACTTCTAGATCTGCTGGGAACCCAACTAATCCCTGCTAGTACCTCCCCGGCCACCGCTCCATTCATTCTCTATGCAGGAGAAAGCTGAGTACAGCGCCCCCCATAGAGAATGAACGGACCGGCGGTTGAACATTTGCACTTCGCTCACTTCTATCTATAAGTGCTGTTCTGCTGATTGGGTCATAGCGGCCAAACCCACCGATCTAAGAGTCATCACCTATCCAGAGATCAGTGAGAACTTGTTCCAACTAGACATCCCCTTTAATGGAAGAGATCACATATCTAACAGCCAATCCTATTCATTCCCAATCTTCCCTGTGCCCAGTAATGCCCCTGGGTATATCGCCAATATGAGCCAATCACCAAACCCTCTGCTGACTGTTCCCCATGTTTTATAGATTTTGGATCCGTTTCTACAAGAGAAGATATCAGCGGCCTCCATGGGGATGGGTTACTCTGCCAGCGATGGAGCAGGTAGTATATGTGATATCTCACCTTCCTCCATATTCTGCTGTTACATGCGTTTCTTCAGCTTTACCCCTTCCCAACAGAACCAACTGATGTTTTTTTTCTGTTTTTTCCTTGGCTTTTTCCAAGGGCTATAACTTTTTCATGTCTGTCCACATATGTGAGGTCTTGTTATTTTGCAGGACGAGCGGTACTTATAAATCCCACCATTCATTTACCACATAGTACTAGAAAACGGGAAAAAAAGACCAAGTGCAGTAAAAGTGCGAGGAAAAAAAAAGCCTGACCCTGTTTATCTGGGAAGGGTTTTAACGGCGTACATAGTGTGGTGAAAATGACCTGGTAATAGCATCCTACTCCTCAGTGTGATCACAGCAAGACCAAACTTCTCCAAGAGTTTTGGCAAAAGAAAAAAACTTCATTTTTTCTGAGACCCGTAACATTTTCGTTTTTCGGGTTGATGGAGCTGTGTGGGGCTTATTTTTTGAAGGGCAAGAGGACTTTATTGATAACATTTTGGGACACATATGACATGGTCATCGCTTCTTACAGGGTTTTCTGTAGTATTGTGCCGAACGAAAAAAATGCAATTTTGGCTTTTTGAATTTTTTTCTGTGTTCACTGATCGTTTGTTTTTTATATTTGGATAGATTGTATTTCTCTGAAAGAGACCATACCACAAATGTGTATATTTTTATTATCTTTATTTTTAGTGGGAGGTGAGTTGAACTTGTGGGGTTTTAATATTTTACACTTTTTTTTTTTTAATTTTCACTGCATTTGTATACATTATCTGATTGCTTGTGCTATATACAGCGATACCACAGTAATGCTCCATATAGCAAAATCACGGTCTTCTTTACAGCCCAAATGAAGCTTTATGATGACAGGCACGGAGGCTTCAGCAGACCCCCGGATGTCATAGCAGTCCATCTGCACCCTGTGATCGCGTCACAGGAGCGCCGGTGGGTGCATGGAACGATGCGTCCCAATGCCGGCGCGCTGTTAATGCTGCTGTTAGTGATTGACAGCAGCACTGAACAGGTTAACAGTGGTGGGCAGATCTTCGCTCCACTCGCAGCTCTTAGAGGCAGGTCCTGGTTGTTTGTCACAGCCATTATCTGCCATGTACGGGGCGAGCTGACTCTGCTCCATACAGTCATGGCCAAAAGTTTTGAGAATGACACCAAAATTATATTTTCACATGATCTGCTGGCCTCTGGTTTTTATTAGTGTTTGTCTGATGTTTATATCACATACAGAAATATAATTGCAATCATATTATGAGTACCAATAGGTTATATTGACAGTTAGAAAGAGTTAATGCAGCAAGTCAATATTTGCAGTGTTGCCCCTTCTTCAAGACCTCTGTAATTCTCCCTGGCATGCTCTCAATCAACTTTTGGACCAAATCCTGACTGATAGCAGTCCATTCTTGCATAATCAATGCTTGCATTTTGCCAGAATTTGTTGGTTTTTGTTTGTCCACCCGTCTCTTGATGATTAACCACAAGTTCTCAATGGGATTAAGATCTGGGGAGTTTCCAGGCCATGGACCCAAAATCTCTATGTTTTGTTCCATGAGCCATTTAGTTATCACCTTTGCTTTATGGCAAGGTGCTCCATCATGCTGGAAAAGGCATTGTTGGGCGCCAAACTGCTCTTGGACGGTTGGGAGAAGTTGCTCTTGGAGGACATTCTGGTACCATTCTTTATTCATGGCAGTGTTTTTAGGCAAGACTGTGAGTGAGCCGATTCCCTTGGCTGAGAAGCAACCCCACACATGAATGGTTTCAGGATGCTTTACAGTTGGCATGAGACAAGACTGGTGGTAGCGCTCACCTCTTCTTCTCCGAATAAGCTGTTTTCCAGATGTCCCAAACAATCGAAAAGGGGATTCATCAGAGAAAATGACTTTGCCCCAGTCCTCAGCAGTCCACTCCCTGTACCTTTTGCAGAATATCAGTCGGTCCCTGATGTTTTTTCTGGAGAGAAGTGGCTTCTTTGCTGCCCTCCTTGAAACTAGCCCTTGCTCAAAGAGTCTCCGCCTCACAGTGCCTGCAGAAGCACTCACACCAGCCTGCTGCCATTCCTGAGCAAGCTCGGCACTGCTGGTAGTCCGATCCCGCAGCTGAAACAGTTTTAAGATCTGGTCCTGGCGCTTGCTTGTCTTCCTTGGGCGCCCTGGAGCCTTTTTGACAACAATGGAAGCTCTCTCCTTGAAGTTCTTGATGATGCGATAGATTGTTGACTGAGGTGCAATCTTTGTAGCTGCAATACTCTTCCCTGTTAGGCCATTTTTGTGCAGTGCAATGGTGGCTGCACGTGTTTCTTTAGAGATAACCATGGTTAACTGAAGAGAAACAATGATACCAAGAGCCAGCCTCCTTTTAAAGTGTCCAGTGATGTCATTCTTACTTAATCATGACTGATTGATCGCCAGCCCTGTCCTCATCAACACCCACACCTGTGTTAATGGATCAATCACTAAAACGATATTAGCTGCTCCTTTTAAGGCAGGACTGCTATGATGTTGAAATGTGTCTTGGGGGTTAAAGTTCATTTTCTGGGCAAATATTGACTTTGCAAGTACAGTAATTGCTGTTAAGCTGATCACTCCTTGACATTCAGGAGTATATGCAAATTGCCATTACAAAAAATGAAGCAGTAAACTTTGGAAAAATTACTATTTGTCTCATTCTCAATACTTTTGGCCATGACTGTACACCCGCTACTGACTTATACCAGACACGTACGGCAGATGTTGGTAAGGAGTTAAAGCGGTTGTCCTGCTTTGGGGCCATTTGTTTTTTTTACTTTAATGCAAGTATTTGGGGCTAAAATTGATTTCCGTTATTGAGTTTCATTAAAAATGTTGCCTTCTGTAGCATCTGCGCTGCACTGTCTATTCCTGGCTGCAAAATTAGCTAACTGAGAATCTATCAGTGAGCTCCTTCTGGCAGTCTTAAGGGAGAGTTTGTAGATCTTTCATCTGTTTTTTTTCCTGAGTGCCTTTTAACTGATCTATGCCCAAAGAAAACATGAAACTTGAATGTGCAGGGAAGCAATAAGTCTGTAATAACCAGTGAAAAATGAAATCTAAATGTAAAAAGTTACTTTTAGTAGTAAATACATGGACATAAGAAAATACACACTGCTCAAAAAACTAAAGGGAACACTTAAACAACAGAATATAACTCCAAGTAAATCAAACTTCTGTGAAATCAAACTGTCCACTTAGGAAACAACACTGATTGACAATCAATTTCACATGCTGTTGTGCAAATGGAATAGACAATAGATGGAAATTATTGGCAATTATCAAGACACCCTCAATAAAGGAGTGGTTCTGCAGGTGGGGACCACAGACCACATCTCAGTACCAGTGCTTTCTGGCTGATGTTTTGGTCACTTTTGAATGGTGGTTGTGCTTTCACACTCGTGGTAGCATGAGAAGGACTCTACAACCCACAGAAGTTGCTCAGGTAGTGCAGCTCATCCAGGATGGCACATCAATGCGAGCTGTGGCAAGGAGGTTTGCTGTGTCTGTCAGCGTAGTGTCCAGAGGCTGGAGGCGCTACCAGGAGACAGGCCAGTACACCAGGAGACGTGGAGGGGGCCGTAGGATGGCAACAACCCAGCAGCAGGACCGCTACCCCCGCCTTTGTACAAGGAGGAACAGGAGGAGCACTGCCAGAGCCCTGCAAAATGACCTTCAGCAGGCCACAAATGAGCATATGTCTGCACAAATGGTTAGAAACCGACTCCATGAGGGTGGTATGAGGGCCCGACGTCCACACATGGGGGTTGTGCTCACAATCCAACACCGTGCAGGACGTTTGGCATTTGCCACAGAACACCAGGATTGGCAAAGTCGACCACTGGCTCCCTGTGCTCTTCACAGATGAAAGCAGGGTCACACTGAGCACATGTGACAGACGTGACAGAGTCTGGAGACGCCGTGGAGAACGATCTGCTGCCTGCAACATCCTTCAGCATGACCGGTTTGGCAGTGGGTCACTAATAGTGTGGGGTGGCATTTCTTTGGAGGGCTGCAAAGCCCTCCATGTGCTCGCCAGAGGTAGCCTGACTGCCATTAGGTACAGAGATGAGATCCTCAGACCCCTTGTGAGACCATATGCTGGAGCGGTTGGCACTGGGTTCATCCTAATGCAGAACAATGCCAGACCTCATGTGGCTGGAGTGTGTCAGCCTCATTTTGACTTGTTTTAAGTACATTACATCAAAGTTGGATCAGCCTGTAGTGTGTTTTTCCAATTTAATTTTGGGGGTGACTCCAAATCCAGGCCTCCATTGGTTAATAAATTTTATTTCCATTGATGATTTTGTATGAACATTTGCTAAAGAAGAACTGCGCCCAGCGGAGCCAAGCTGAAGGAAGAGAATGGACTTGATCTGACTTCAGACATTTTTTCAAGTTTCCCCCCAGGAGGGGGCCAGTTCACTTTTTAGCTGGGTTAAAATACACTGCTCAAAAAAATAAAGGGAACACTCAAATAACACATCCTAGATCTGAATGAATGAAATATTTGTAAGGTGCCCCAGCGAGGTAGTCGTGGGCGAGCTGTAGCCCCCTCTCGCTATGGCACCCTACAGACAATACGTGTCCTCTCTCTGAAGCGTGGCTGTGTATGTAGTGCTCTTCACTTACTTCACGCCATCCGATCGCGGCTGTCTCCAGGCAATTTTCTTCTGGGACCAGGGCAGCAATAATTTCAGAGGACACGAGGATCTTAACCAGAACTTGGACTTTACTTCGGGAAGAGGAATATTTACAGTATTTACAGTCAGATATAATGGATAAGGCCCGACAGGCAATCATCTCCCTCACAGGCGCTGTTAACTGCTTCAGCCCTGGTTCCCTCTTTAGGCGGAGCATCTCTGTGGCTATAATTCCTGGCCCTAGAGACTCCTCTGTATTAACAGTGAACGGATCCGATATCTCTCCCCACGTCTTGGCTTGGAGTACTGTTTAGCTTCCTCTGCTGCCTGCAGACCAGAAGTGCCCCGTGTCCTCACTACGCTTTGGTGAGTTTCTACGGCGAGCGAACAGGACTCGTGCTCATGCGTGGGGAGAACTGCGCACTGGGATCTCACTGTCTGAGGGTTCGGAGCTCCCGTCTACCCTAGCAGCCACTATAGTAAGGCTGTCTCATCAGGTCGCAATCCCTTCTTGTACTACTCAATCACTTCCTGATACAGGAAATTAAAACAGAGACTTTCCTAATATGCCCACCCTCAGTGAGCTGTCATCACAGAACCTTAACCCATCACTGTCTATAGCTCGGCTAGCAGACTCAACCTGACATCTGCACCCCGAACAGTGGCATCTTGTGGCTGTTTTCAGGTACTACAGCCCAGAAGGAACTATACCAGGAACAAGCTCTATATCTCTCTAGGCTTGATAAGGGCACTAAGTTCCCCCTCTGCTCTACCAACTGGACCACTAAAGCTAACCCCCTTAGCTTGGCCTACCACAGTTGGGGAGGTCTGTCTTCAGGAACTCTTCCTTTTACTCTCTCAGTCTCAAGGGAAGGCTACGACCTTCCCCACTATTACATTTTCTCATTGAATACTTTGTTCTGTACAAAGTTGAATGTGCTGACAACAAAATCACACAAAAGTCATCCATGGAAATCAAATTTATTAACCAATGGAGGCCTGGATTTGGAGTCACCCCCAAAATTAAAGTGAAAAAACACACTACAGGCTGATCCAACATTGATGTAATGTCCTAAAAACAAGTCAAAATGAGGCTCAGTATTGTGTGGCCTCCACGTGCCTGTATGACCTCCCTACACCACCTGGGCATGCTCCTGATGAGGTTGCGGATGGTGTCCTGTGGGATCTCCTCCCAGACCTGGACTAAAGCATCCGCCAACTCCTGGACAGTCTGTGGTGCAATGTGATGTTGGTGGATGGAGCGAGACATGATGTCCCAGATGTGCTCAATCGGACTCAGATCTGGGGAACAGGCGGGCCAGTCCATAGCTTCAAAGACTTCATCTTGCAGGAACTGCTGACACACTCCAGCCACATGAGGTCTGGCATTGTCCTGCATTAGGAGGAACCCAGGGCCCACTGCACCAGCATATTGTCTCACAAGGGGCCTGAGCATCTTATCTCGGTACCTAATGGCAGTCAGGCTACCTCTGGCAAGCACATGGAGGGCTGTGCGGCCCTTCAAAGAAATGCCACCCCACACCATTACTGACCCACTGCCAAACCGGTCGTGCTGAAGGATGTTGCAGGCAGCAGATCGCTCTCCACGGTGTCTCCAGACACTGTCACGTCTGTCACATGTGCTCAGTGTGAACCTGCTTTCCAGTGGCGAGTTTGCCAATTCTGGTGTTCTGTGGCAAATGCCAAGCATCCTGCACAGTGTTAGGCTGTGAGCACAACCCCCATCTGTGGACGTCGGGCCCTCATACCACCCTCATGGAGTCAGTTCTAACCGTTTGTGCAGACATGCACATTTGTGGCCTGCTGGAGGTCATTTTGCAGGGCTCTGGCAGTGCTCCTCCTGTTGCTTCTTGCACAAAAGCGGAGGTAGCGGTCCTGCTGCTGGGTTGTTGCCCTCCTAAGGCCCACTCCATCTCTCCTGGTGTACTGGCCTGTCTCCTGGTAGCGTCTCCAGCCTCTGGACACTACACTGACAGACACAACAAACCTCCTTGCCACAGCTCTCACTGATGTGCCATCCTGGATGAACTGCACTACCTAAGCATCTTCTGTGGGTTGTAGAGTCCGTCTCATGCTACCACGAGTGTGAAAGCACAACCAACATTGAAAAGTGACCAAAACATCAGCCAGAAAGCACTGGTACTGAGATGTGGTCTGTGATCCCCACCTGCAGAACCACTCCTTTATTGAGGGTGTCTTGATAATTGCCAATAATTTCCATCTATTGTCTATTCCATTTGCACAACAGCATGTGAAATTGATTGTTAATCAGTGTTGTTTCCTAAGTGGACAGTTTGATTTCAGAGAAGTTTGATTTATTTGGAGTTATATTCTGTTGCTTAAGTGTTCCCTTTATTTTTTTGAGCAGTGTATATAAAAAAATTACTGCAGCTTTAATGCTATTTATTACGTCTCAGGTAATTTTGTGACTAACTATACAGCATCAAAAATACCAAAAAGCTTAAATCGCCAATGGAAGCCGATAGCACTAGTGAGAACATGGCATAAGCGTAATTTAAAGGAAGAGGAGGACATTATTCACTCCAGTTTCCTGCGGCCCCTCGGGAGTATAGGTTGCTGCACAGTAGTCTGCATTCTGTGTAAAACAGGAAAAAACACTTTCTTAGAGGGATGAGGGCAGCGCGGTGGTCAGTAGTAGCACTCTGTCAGTTGAGGATTGCTCCTAATATCTGGTTGTGTTTCCTGAGAAGAGGAGACCCCACCCAAGAGGAGACCCACCCAAGAGGAGACCCCACCGAAGAGGAGACCCCACCGAAGAGGAGACCCCACCGAAGAGGAGACCCAACCGAAGAGGAGACCCCACCGAAGAGGAGACCCACCGAAGAGGAGACCCAAGAGGAGACCCCACCGAAGAGGAGACCCCACCGAAGAGGAGACCCCACCGAAGAGGAGACCCACCGAAGAGGAGACCCCACCGAAGAGGAGACCCCACCGAAGAGGAGACCCCACCGAAGAGGAGACCCACCGAAGAGGAGACCCCACCGAAGAGGAGACCCCACCGAAGAGGAGACCCACTGAAGAGGAGACCCCACCGAAGAGGAGACCCCACCGAAGAGGATACCCCACCGAAGAGGAGACCAAACCGAAGAGGAGACCCCACCGAAGAGGAGACCCACCGAAGAGGAGACCCAAGAGGAGACCCCACCGAAGAGGAGACCCCACTGAAGAGGACACCCACCGAAGAGGAGACCCCACCAAAGAGGAAACCCCACCGAAGAGGAGACCCCACCGAAGAGGAGACCCACCGAAGAGGAGACCCCACCGAAGAGGAGACCCCACCGAAGAGGAAACCCCACCGAAGAGGAGACCCCACCGAAGAGGAGACCCACCGAAGAGGAGACCCAAGAGGAGACCCCACCCAAGAGGAGACCCCACCCAAGAGGAGACCCACCCAAGAGGAGACCCCACCCAAGAGGAGACCCCACCAAAGAGGAGACCCCACCGAAGAGGAGATCCACCGAAGAGGAGACCGCACCGAAGAGGAGACCCCACCGAAGAAGAGACCCAAGAGGAGACCCACCGAAGAGGAGACCCCACCGAAGAGGAGACCCACCGAAGAGGAGACCCCACCGAAGAGGAGACCCCACCGAAGAGGAGACCCACCGAAGAGGAGACCCCACCGAAGAGGAGACCCCACCGAAGAGGAGACCCACCGAAGAGGAGACCCAAGAGGAGACCCCACCGAAGAGGAAACCCCACCGAAGAAGAGACCCCACCGAAGAGGAGAACCACCGAAGAGGAGACCCCACCGAAGAGGAGACCCCACCGAAGAGGAGACCCAGGAGGAGACCCCACCGAAGAGGAGACCCCACCGAAGAGAAGACCCCACCGAAGAGGAGATCCACCGAAGAGGAGACCCCACCGAAGAGGAGACCCAAGAGGAGACCCCACCGAAGAGGAGACCCAAGAGGAGACCCCACCGAAGAGGAGACCCACCGAAGAGGAGACCCCACCGAAGAGGAGACCCAAGAGGAGACCCCACCGAAGAGGAGACCCCACTGAAGAGGAGACCCCACCGAAGAGGAGACCCAAGAGGAGACCCCACCGAAGAGGAGACCCACCAAAGAGGAGGCCCACCAAAGAGGAGACCCACCAAAGAGGAGACCCACCAAAGAGGAGACCCACCAAAGAGGAGACCCCACCGAAGAGGAGACCCCACCGAAGAGGAGACCCAAGAGGAGACCCCACCGAAGAGGAGACCCAAAAGGAGACCCCACCGAAGAGGAGACCCCACCGAAGAGGAGACCCCACCGAAGAGGAGACCCACCGAAGAGGAGACCCACCGAAGAGGAGACCCCACCGAAGAGGAGACCCACCGAAGAGGAAGCCCCACCGAAGAGGAGACCCAAGAGGAGACCGCACCGAAGAGGAGACCCACCGAAGAGGAGACCCCACCAAAGAGGAGACCCATGAGGAGACCCCACCGAAGAGGAGACCCACCGAACAGGAGACCCAAGAGGAGACCCACCGAAGAGGAAACCCCACCGAAGAGGAGACCCAAGAGGAGACCTCAACGAAGAGGAGACCCCACCGAAGAGGAGACCCACCGAAGAGGAGACCCCACCGAAGAGGAGACCCCACCGAAGAGGAGACCCAAGAGGAGACCCACCGAAGAGGAGACCCCACCGAAGAGGAGACCCCACCGAAGAGGAGACCCCACCGAAGAGGAGACCTCACCGAAGAGGAGACCCACCGAAGAGGAGACCCCACCGAAGAGGAGACCCAAGAGGAGACCCACCGAAGGGGAGACCCCACCGAAGAGGAGACCCGACCGAAGTGGAGACCCAAGAGGAGGCCCACCAAAGAGGATACCCAAGAGGAGACCCACTGAAGAGGAGACCCACCGAAGAGGAGACCCCACCGAAGAGGAGACCCACCGAAGAGGAGACCCACCGAAGAGGAAACCCAAGAGGAGACCCACCGAAGAGGAGACCCAAGAGGAGACCCACCAAAGAGGATACCCAAGAGGAGACCCACCGAAGAGGAGACCCAAGAGGAGACCCACCGAAGAGGAGACCACACCGAAGAGGAGATCCCACCAAAGAGGAGACCCACCGAAGAGGAGACCCAAGAGGAGACCCACCGAAGAGGAGACCCCACCGAAGAGGAGACCCCACCGAAGAGGAGACCCCACCGAAGAGGAGACCCAAGAGGAGACCCCACCGAAGAGGAGACACCACCGAAGAGGAGACCCCACCGAAGAGGAAACCCCACCGAAGAGGAGACCCACCGAAGAGGAGACCCAAGAGGAGACCCCACCCAAGAGGAGACCCCACCCAAGAGGAGACCCCACCCAAGAGGAGACCCACCCAAGAGGAGACCCCACCCAAGAGGAGACCCCACCGAAGAGGAGACCCCACCGAAGAGGAGATCCACCGAAGAGGAGACCCCACCAAAGAGGAGACCCCACCGAAGAGGAGACCCAAGAGGAGACCCCACCGAAGAGGAGACCCACCGAAGAGGAGACCCCACCGAAGAGGAGACCCCACCGAAGAGGAGACCCCACCGAAGAGGAGACCCACCGAAGAGGAGACCCAAGAGGAGACCCCACCGAAGAGGAAACCCCACCGAAGAAGAGACCCCACCGAAGAGGAGAACCACCGAAGAGGAGACCCCACCGAAGAGGAGACCCAGGAGGAGACCCCACCGAAGAGGAGACCCCACCGAAGAGAAGACCCCACCGAAGAGGAGACCCACCGAAGAGGAGACCCCACCGAAGAGGAGACCCAAGAGGAGACCCCACCGAAGAGGAGACCCAGGAGGAGACCCCACCGAAGAGGAGACCCCACCGAAGAGAAGACCCCACCGAAGAGGAGACCCACCGAAGAGGAGACCCCACCGAAGAGTAGACCCAAGAGGAGACCCCACCGAAGAGGAGACCCCACCGAAGAGGAGACCCAAGAGGAGACCCCACCGAAGAGGAGACCCACCAAAGAGGAGACCCAAAGAGGAGACCCCACCGAAGAGGAGACCCCACCGAAGAGGAGACCCAAGAGGAGACCCCACCGAAGTGGAGACCCAAAAGGAGACCCCACCGAAGAGGAGACCCACCGAAGAGGAGACCCACCGAAGAGGAGACCCCACCGAAGAGGAGACCCACCGAAGAGGAAGCCCCACCGAAGAGGAGACCCAAGAGGAGACCCCACCGAAGAGGAGACCCCACCGAAGAGGAGACCCACCGAAGAGGAGACCCCACCAAAGAGGAGACCCAAGAGGAGACCCCACCGAAGAGGAGACCCACCGAACAGGAGACCCAAGAGGAGACCCACCGAAGAGGAGACCCCACCGAAGAGGAGACCCAAGAGGAGACCTCAACGAAGAGGAGACCCCACCGAAGAGGAGACCCCACCGAAGAGGAGACCCACCGAAGAGGAGACACCACCGAAGAGGAGACCCCACCGAAGAGGAGACCCAAGAGGAGACCCACCGAAGAGGAGACCCCACCGAAGAGGAGACCCAAGAGGAGACCCACCGAAGAGGAGACCCCACCGAAGAGGAGACCCACCGAAGAGGAGACCCCACCAAAGAGGAGACCCCACCGAAGAGGAGACCCCACCGAAGAGGAGACCCACCGAAGGGGAGACCCCACCGAAGAGGAGACCCCACCGAAGTGGAGACCCAAGAGGAGGCCCACCAAAGAGGATACCCAAGAGGAGACCCACTGAAGAGGAGACCCAAGAGGAGACCCACCGAAGAGGAGACCCCACCGAAGAGGAGACCCACCGAAGAGGAGACCCACCGAAGAGGAAACCCAAGAGGAGACCCACCGAAGAGGAGACCCAAGAGGAGACCCACCAAAGAGGATACCAAAGAGGAGACCCACCAAAGAGGAGACCCAAGAGGAGACCCACCGAAGAGGAGACCACACCGAAGAGGAGATCCCACCAAAGAGGAGACCCACCGAAGAGGAGACCCAAGAGGAGACCCACCGAAGAGGAGACCCCACCGAAGAGGAGACCCCACCGAAGAGGAGACCCACCGAAGAGGAGACCCACCGAAGAGGTGACCCACCGAAGAGGAGACCTACCGAAGAGGAGACCCACCGAAGAGGAGACCCACCGAAGAGGAAACCCAAGAGGAGCCCCACCGAAGAGGAGCCCCACCGAAGAGGAGAACCACCGAAGAGGAGAACCACCGAAGAGGAGACCGAAGGGGAGACCCACCGAAGAGGAAACCTAAGAGGAGACCGAAGAGGACAGACCTGCACCTTAAGATCCCTAGGGGGAAAGGGATGGCCCAAGGCCAGAAAAGACATCAATCGATCCTACAACAAAAAAGAAGAAGCAGAACCAGAACAAAGTCCGCCATTACATCAACCGGTATTTGAGAGGAAAGAGGAACATCATGTGGACCATCCTGCTGGGACCTCTCTGCCGATAACATCATACGGCAATACCGGCTGGTAAGTATAAATCCAACAAAGTAATAATAGCAGGATTGTAGGAATATAGTGGCAGTATGTCAGTATTAGTGTAATTTGAGTAATAATACTAGTGATAATAGTAAGAAAGTAATAAAATAACAGTAGTAATAGTAGTAGGTAGAATAGCAGTGTGATCCAGGGTTCTAGGACTGATCGCCTTTTCTCGGGGTCAAGAAGGAATTTTTCCGCTGTGACACAAATTGGCTGAAGGTGTCCTGAGGTTTTTGCCTTCTTTTGGATCAACACTCTAGGTATAGGGTAGTATTAGTAGCAATAGGAAAGAAGAATAATACCGTAATAAGATAGCACAATGTTAATAATAACCATATCAAATAGTTAGATTTATACAAACAAATTAAAATAACTCCAGTAATACAATAATTAGTGTAATATTTAACTTGTAATAACATTATTAGGTTTGATCCAGGGTCCTAGGACTGATCGCCTTTTCCCGGGGTCAAGAAGGAATTTTTCCCGTGACACAAATTGGCGTTAGGTGTCCTGGGGTTTTTGCCTTCTTCTGGATCAACAGCTTTAGGCATAGGGATTTTAGTAATACCATTATTAGAATCACAAGATTAATAAAAAAATTAGAATTTATTTTTTTTAATTAGTTTTATAACAGTTATAATTAATTGGATTAATGCAAAAATAATAAATAGTAAAAATGGTGGTAATAATAAAAAAAAATAGTCCCAGTTACTAAGTTAGTGTAGTGTTAGTGTAGGGACCCATCTGAAGAGGTCGCCTTGACGTTGGCAGATGGGCTCGCACAATTTGCTCAAAATGTGCGCTAAGAACCTCATATTTCTATGTACAGGAGATCTAGCAGTAATTCCATTCAGGAGATAGATATCTGTGTACACACACACTTTGTTATATACTTTTGTGCAGCACACAGGGCAGGCATACAGGTACAGGGCGAGAGGAGACCCACCGAAGAGGAGACCCACCGAAGAGGAGACCCCACCGAAGAGGAGACCCCACCGAAGAGGAGACCCCACCGAAGAGGAGACTCCACCGAAGAGGAGACCCACCGAAGAGGAGACCCCACCGAAGAGGAGACCCACCGAAGAGGAGACCCAAGAGGAGACCTACCGAAGAGGAGACCCTCCGAAGAGGAGACCCTCCGAAGAGGAGACCCACCAAAGAGGAGACCCACCGAAGAGGAGAACCACCGAAGAGGAGACCCACTGAAGAGGAAACCGAAGAGGAGACCGAAGAGGACAGAACTGCACCTTAAGATCCCTAGGGGGAAAGGGATGGCCAAAGGCCAGAAAAGACAACAATCGATCCTACAACAAAAAGGAAGAAGCAGAACCAGAACAAAGTCCGCCATTACATCAACCGGTATTTGAGAGGAAAGAGGAACATCATGTGGACCATCCTGCTGGGACCTCTCTGCCGATAACATCATACGGCAATACCGGCTGGTAAGTATAAATCCACCAAAGTAATAATAGCAGGATAGTAGTAATATAGTGGCAGTATATCAGTATTAGTGTAATTTGAGTAATAATACTAGTGATAATAGTAAGAAAGTAATAAAATAACAGTAGTAATAGTAGTAGGTAGAATAGCAGTGTGATCCAGGGTTCTAGGACTGATCGCCTTTTCTCGGGGTCAAGAAGGAATTTTTCCGCTGTGACACAAATTGGCTGAAGGTGTCCTGAGGTTTTTGCCTTCTTTTGGATCAACACTCTAGGTATAGGGTAGTATTAGTAGCAATAGGAAAGAATAATAATACCGTAATAAGATAGCAGGTTATTATTGAGCTCCTAGATTGGGCAGAGGAGCTCAGTCTTCAGCAGGAGCTGGCCGAGGAGAGCAGAGCAACTTGCATGGGGCTGCTGCACAAGAAGTAACTCAAAAGGTGGAGATTAACCCGGAGATGTGGTGCCCGGGCTGTGATCTGCTGTGCAGGCTGCATAGACGATGCCTCCTAGGACCCGAACTTCACCCCTAACAGGCACAGCAGAGCTCGGACGGCTGCAAGTGAATGGAGAGCGGCTGATTAGTAACTGCTGCGTCTCCTGCAGCTCAGATAAGAGCCGTACAGAGCGGGGGCTCAGTAATGATGAATACGGGAAGTGTCCGCCCCTCACATGTCCTATATGCGGCCTCCAGAGGTAAAGTCTCCCCTGTAACCAGCGCCTTCTCCCACCTTCTCTGCTGGCATGCTCCATTGCTTAAAGGGGATGTCTGAAGAAAACAAGTTATCACTTATCCACAGGCTCGGTAATCACTTACTGATTGTGGGGTCTGACCGCTGCGAACCATTGTCTGATCGGGAAGGAGTGGAAAGTCAGGGATCAACTGCAGCTCCATTCATTCTCTATGGGGCTCCAGAAAAGCTGAGCTCAGGGCTTGAATGCCACTTAGGGAAGGAATGGAGCAGATCCTGGAGTAATAACATGTCCTCCTCTCCTCAGCTTTCTGTCTGTGTAAGTGGCTCAGCCCTTGTCTCCCTTTCTCACCGGCTTCTGTACTGGTCCCTGTGGACTTTCTCCTATGAGGAAGAGGAAACCCCTCTGCCCTTCTGTTCTCAGTCCTCTGCGGCTTTTCCCCATCGCTCAGTGCAGCCATTATATGTAATAAGGATCATTCTTGTCCGGCTTTCATTCCGCCCAGCTGACAAAATAATAAACATGTGAGGTGGAAGGTTCACAATTATTAGATGTGTTGTGAAAAGTCTCCACAGCAAATTCAGAGAAAACTGCAGGGTGACCGCTTGTGAAACCAGCACAAAATCCAGCGGACAGCGCCTCCCTGCCCCCCGCCGGTCTCTGTATCCTGGCATTCAGCTATTCCATTTGGTGCTTATTCAGGGAGGAAAACAAAAATGTGATGTTCTTACACAGACGCCTGAAGACGCGACGTTCGCTGCTGTGACGCCCAGCTGAGCTTGGTATCACAGATCCTAGAAGTGTGCATTGATGGATTCCTCCACAAGACGCCCTCATAAGCATTCACACACCTCCACCTTCCACCTCAGACCACCAGAGGGAGCCCGCTAGGGATATATAAAGGGAAGGTGGAGCCAGGCAGCCCAGAAAGTGATTCAGCAGTTTCCTGCTCAGACACAGAAGGACTCAGTGCAGTCGAGCCAGAGCCTAGCAGTTCCTGCAGAAAGAGTTCAGTACAGTCTGTAGAGTGATTCCAGACTAGAACTCAGCTCAGGATAGAGAGCTAGGAGTGTGCCGACGCTCTGAGAGCGGCGAAGAAGAGCAGTGTCCCGGCTGCAGTGTGTGTTGCCTAGTGAGGGCCCGAGCGGGACCAAAGGTGAGTGGAGAGTGAGTACATAGGGGGCAGAGGAGCTTAATTAGCTCACCCCGAAGAATTTACCGGACACCAGGTCCGAAGCTTAGCGGGATCTCTACGACCTAGTAAGGCATAACCGGAATCCCTGGAGAACTACAGGTCCCAGGATCGCTAGAGTGCTGATACGTAACAGAGCCGGGAGACACATAGGCCCCGCAAGCTGAGGAGCGTGTACTCCAAGAAAAGGCCCTACCACAAGGTCAGCCAGCGCAAGACAGAGACAAAGTTAGGCCTAGCTCCAGGCAGGTCAGAAACTTACTACGCAGAGGCAAGAAACAGGAAGCCCTACACCCGCTCATGGGGGAGGATCCTGATATGCACCCTTCACCCTACAGTGCTCCGGGATGTGCCTGACTTTCCATCAGTAAAAGGTACTGAAGTGACTACAGTGTCCGTCCCCGTTCTTGCTCTGACCCGGCTGGGTCTCGCCTGTCCTGCATTCCCCTTGCATACGCTGCCCTGAGGCCTAGCTCCGCCTGTGGGGAGCTATACCATCGAGCAACCTTATCACCGGCCTCAGTGGACTGCTGCAGCGCTGGTGATTATCATCAGAAACCACAGGTGGCGTCACGAACGTTCATAAAATTAACAAACAACCACCCTTTTAAAGAGTGACCCCAGGGTACGGGCCTGGGAGCCGACCACCGCGACATCCCCAAGGCCAGGCAAAGGCCCGGGTACCGAGTCATCCCCATCCCCTGGGCTGGTCACTGCTTTTCATCATCCATGTTGGGCTGTTGTACGACGTGTGGACTACTCTGCTTGTTGGATTCTTGCATTACCACAAACACTGCCTTTATTTTGTGATTTCTGTGCCGCTTCCCATTTCTATTGGCAGCGTGATATACCAGCACGTGAGGGCTGCCACAATCATGTGTCAATAGGTTATTGATGGAGGCCGTGATACAGAGACTGTCCTGGACCAGGGAGGAGTTGGTACAGAAGCACCTAGAGAGGAGGGTACAGGGGCTTCATTTCAATTTTAAAACTTAGCTGGATTGTGTTTAGCTACAAGAATGGAAAGAAAAATAGAAAAAAAAAAATGAAGAGTTTATTATTTGGCAAAATCGTCCATCAGAGGTTTGGCCACTACCAAAAAGTTTTTGATGAACTTACAGTAGCAGCTGGCAAAACCCAAAAAACTTTGTAACGCCTTTAAGTCCTGAATATTATACCAATCCAGTACCATCCGGACTTTTGCCAGATCCATGCAAAAACAGTGAATGATAAGAAATAACCCAAAAAAGGGACCTCCTGATGGAGAACATAAATTATTTGTCAAACCAGAGAAATGTATTATCTTTGAGTATCTGTAAGACCTGCCTGACATGTACCTGATGTGATACGAGGTGAATAAATTAGACTGTGGGGACCCCCAACGAAACCCCGACGCTCAGCCCCCCTACCGCCACCCCTTCCTTAACAATACAATAATGTAACTCTTACAACTGGATGGGTGAGGATCAGTCACAGCTAGTGTTGAGCGATACCTTCCGATATCGGGAAATATCGGATCGGATTGGATCGGACCAATACCGAAAAAGTATCGGATATCGCCGATTCCGATACCGGAAACCAATGCAAGTCAATGGGACAGAAATATCGGAATGAAAATAAACCCTTTCTTTCCTTGTAGGTTAATTCTACATGGAGGAAAACAACGAAGAATAATGTAGAATGTATTGGGGGAGGTGGGGGAGACAATAAAGGCATAGAGGTTTAGCCCAATCAAATGGAATAGCAGGAATTAATTTTTTTTTTTAAGACGTTCTGAGTTACGGAAATATTGACTATGTTAAGTATTTTTATATTTTGTCAGATATTTATGTTTCACTACTTCCATGCTCTTCACCTTCTTTTTTACTTCTCCCACACTTTCTCCTTCATCATCCTCAGCATCTTTTTCATCCACTTCTTCTTCACCTTCTTCATTTTCTTCTTCTTCACCTTCTTCGTATTATTCTTTTTTTTTACATTCTTCATATTCTACTTCTTCATCTTCTTCATCTTCTTCTTCTTCATCATATTCTTATTTGTGGCAGGCATTCCTGTAGTTGTTATCTATAAAAGGTTGGACATTACACCTTTCGTTCTGCCCGTCACAAAAGATTTACAACAGGATTTGTCCGCGTTCAGTTTGGCCTGCAGCAGCAGGTCTTTTCCAGGGGCACCACGAGGAGGAACGGACTCACCCCCATACACTGCTTAGTCATCTTCTGCTTATAATTTAGATATTATCTTTTGCTCTGATTTTTAGTCTTATGCTTAATGTTCTTCCGCTTTTTGTTCTGCAGCTTCTTGTATTTCTGCTTCTTGGTTTTCTGTCTCTTGTTCTTCTGTATCTTGGTGCTTGTCTTCTCTTCTTTGTCCTCTTGGTCAACTTCTTCAGGGTCATCTTCTTGGTCTTCTTCGGGGTGGTCTTCAGGGTCGTCGTCTTCGGGGGTCCTCGTCTTCGGGGTCCTCGTCTTCTTCGGGTTGGTCTTCTGGGTCCTCGTCTTCGGGGTCCTCGTCTTCTTCGGGGTGGTCTTCAGGGTCCTCGTCTTCTTCGGGGTGGTCTTCAGGGTCCTCATCTTCAGGGTCGTCGTCTTCGGGGTCCTCGTCTTCTTAGGGTTCGTCTTCAGGGTCCTCGTCTTCAGGGTCCTCGTCAGGGAGATCTAGAGTGATTACCAAGAACCATTTCAAAAAGCTTGAACTTGGAAATGTAGCAGAAGGTACAAGAAAGCTGAGGAACTACCGAGGACCAGCTGACGGTACTGGAACCCGGATGGGTAGCAGAAGGTACAAGAGCCAATGGAACTGCCGAAGACCAGCTGACGGTACTGGAACTCGGTTACTAAGCAGGAGGTACCTGTGCCAGAAAGCACTACCAAGGACCAGCAGACGTTGGTGGAACTTGGATACCGAGAAGGAGTCACCTAATCCAAAGGCACTGCCGAGAACCAGCTGACGGTACTGGAACCCGGATGGGTAGCAGAAGGTACCCATGTAAAAAAAGTTCAAGGCCGCGAGCCGGCCGCAGTTACCAAAACCCACAGTCCTACAGGGGGTGCTTGTCCTATTGGCACTATGGAACCAGCCTTCATTGCCAGATCCCGCAGCCCACAAAGGAGTCACCTAAACTGCAGGCACCATAGAGTCGGCTAACCTGACCGCAACACGACAGGACAACGCATTGGAGGCAAAGTGACGTTGACACTACTCGGAAACAGCTGGCGTGCTGGAACCAGGCTGGGCAGGAGGGAGTACCCGTGCCAAAGTCACTGCCGAGAACCAGCTGACGGTACTGGAACCCGGATGGGTAGTAGAAGGTACAAGAGCAAATGGAACTACCGAGGACCAGCTGACGGTACTGGAACCCGGATGGGTAGCAGAAGGTACAAGAGCCAATGGAACTGCCGAAGACCAGCTGACGGTACTGGAACTCGGTTACTAAGCAGGAGGTACCTGTGCCAGAAAGCACTACCAAGGACCAGCAGACGTTGGTGGAACTTGGATACCGAGAAGGAGGCACCTAATCCAAAGGCACTGCCGAGAACCAGCTGACGGTACTGGAACCCGGATGGGTAGCAGAAGGTACCCATGTAAAAAAAAGTTCAAGGCCGCGAGCCGGCCGCAGTTACCAAAACCCACAGTCCTACAGGGGGTGCTTGTACTATTGGCACTATGGAAACAGCCTTCATTGCCAGATCCCGCAGCCCACATAGGAGTCACCTAAACTGCAGGCACCATAGAGTCGGCTAACCCGACCGCAACACGACAGGACAACGCATTGGAGGCAAAGTGACGTTGACACTACCCGGAAACAGCTGGCGTGCTGGAACCAGGCTGGGCAGGAGGTAGTACCCGTGCCAAAGTCACTGCCGAGAACCAGCTGACGGTACTGGAACCCGGATGGGTAGTAGAAGGTACAAGAGCAAATGGAACTACCGAGAACCAGCTGGCGGTGCTGGAACCCAGGGTAAATACTAAAAACAGAGTGGAGCCAGAGGTGTAATTGGAGCAAGTTTTAAATCCGTAGTACAGTGGATGTGGACAAAGCAGGAGAATTTGCCGGACACACAGCTGGGGATCAGCTGACGTTACTGAACCCCAATAACACTGGAGCAAGCGTTGACTGTGCAGATGGCACTTCTGAGCAGCAACTAGCGGTATTGGAGCCCAGGGTAAATACTAAAAACAGAGGAGCCAGAGGTGTATTTGGAGGAGGTTTTAAATCCGTAGTACAGTGGATGTGGACAAAGCAGGAAAATTTGCCGGACACACAGCTGGGGATCAGCTGACGTTACTGAACCCCAATAACACTGGAGCAAGTGTTGACTGTGCAGACGGCACTTCTGAGCAGCAACTAGCGGTATTGGAGCCCAGGGTAAATACTAAAAACAGAGGAGCCAGAGGTGTATTTGGAGGAGGTTTTAAATCCGTAGTACAGTGGATGTGGACAAAGCAGGAGAATTTGCCGGACACACAGCTGGGGATCAGCTGACGTTACTGAACCCCAATAACACGGCAGCAAGTGTTGACTGTGCAGACGGCACTTCCGAGCGCCAACTGGTGGTGTTGGAGCTCAGGGATAATACTGAAAACAGAGGAGCCAGAGGTGTAATTGGAGCAACTTTAAAATCTGTAGTAGTGAGAATGTGGACAGAGCAGGAGAAATTGCCGTCCGCACAGCAGGGGAACAGCTGACGTTACTGAACCCCAATAACACGGCAGCAAGTGTTGACTGTGCAGACGGCACTTCCGAGCGCCAACTGGCGGTGTTGGAGCTCAGGGATAATACTGAAAACAGAGGAGCCAGAGGTGTAATTGGAGCAACTTTAAAATCACTAGTAGTGAGAATTTGGACAGAGCAGGAGAAATTGCCGTCCGCACAGCAGGGGAACAGCTGACGTTACTGAACCCCAATAACACGGCAGCAAGTGTTGACTGTGCAGACGGCACTTCCGAGCGCCAACTGGCGGTGTTGGAGCTCAGGGATAATACTGAAAACAGAGGAGCCAGAGGTGTAATTGGAGCAACTTTAAAATCTGTAGTAGTGAGAATGTGGACAGAGCAGGAGAAATTGCCGTCCGCACAGCAGGGGAACAGCTGACGTTACTGAACCCCAATAACACGGCAGCAAGTGTTGACTGTGCAGATGGCACTTCCGAGCGCCAACTGGCGGTGTTGGAGCTCAGGGATAATACTGAAAACAGAGGAGCCAGAGGTGTAATTGGAGCAACTTTAAAATCAGTAGTAGTGAGAATGTGGACAGAGCAGGAGAAATTGCCGTCCTCACAGCAGGGGAACAGCTGACGTTACTGAACCCCAATAACACGGCAGCAAGTGTTGACTGTGCAGACGGCACTTCCGAGCGCCAACTGGCGGTGCTGGAGCTCAGGGATAATACTGAAAACAGAGGAGTCAGAGGTGTAATTGGAGCAACTTTAAAATCTGTAGTAGTGAGAATGTGGACAGAGCAGGAGAAATTGCCGTCCGCACAGCAGGGGAACAGCTGACGTTACTGAACCCCAATAACACGGCAGCAAGTGTTGACTGTGCAGACGGCACTTCCAAGCGCCAACTGGCGGTGTTGGAGCTCAGGGATTACAGTTCAGGTGGTAGAAACATGAACACAACAGGAGACCTGGATACTGTTGCCAACCAATTATTTATTCTGGAAGAGGACTGGCAAATTCATGAGAGATCCAGGCCTTGTTCATTTTGAGAAAAGTAAGCCGGTCAACGTTATCGGAGGATAGTCGCATGCGACGGTCTGTTAGTACACCACCTGCGGCACTAAAGACGCGTTCCGATAATACACTAGCAGCAGGGCAAGCTAGCACCTCCAATGCATACTGACTAAGCTCTGGCCATGTATCCAGCTTACAGACCCAAAACTTGAAGGGAGAAGAGCCGTCTGGGAGTATACTAAGAGGGCAAGACATGTAGTCTGTCACCATCTGACGGAAACGTTGCCTCCTGCTGACTGGAGCCGTCTGTGATGGTGTAGACATTTGTGGCGGCGGGGACACAAAACTTTGCCACATTTCGGCCATACTGGTCTTGCCTTGTGCTGAGGCGCTGCTTCTGCTCCCTCTTTGTGCAGAGCTTCCTCCACTGCCTCGACGCACTGAGCTGCTTTGTAAAGCACTAGCAGCACTGCTCTCGGTTGGAATGGAGAACATGATGGAATGCACCAGTGCGTCTTGGTACTCCAGCATTTTACGCTCCCGGTTCAACGGTGTTATGAGGCTTTGTAAGTTGTCCCGGTAGCGAGGATCTAGGAGGGTGGACACCCAATAATCAGCCGTGTTGAGAATGTGGGCGATGCGGCGGTCGTTTCTCAGGCACTGCAGCATGAAATCAACCATGTGCTGCAGACTGCCAACTGGCCAAGAAACGCTGTCCCCTGCTTGAGGCGTGATCTCTGCCTGCTCTGCATCACCCCACCCTCGCTCTAGATCAGGGGTCTCAAACACGCGGCCCGCGGGCCGCATGCGGCCCCTGAGGCTGCTTTATGCAGCCCGCAGGCACAGACCCCTTGATGATCCCGACCAGGTCCAGGAGGAGCCGCCGACAGCAGCGCTGCATTGCCGCACAGAGACTGTCTCCCAGCACTGCATTTCCAATGCCAGCCGCCGGCCAATCAGAGGCCAGCAGCTGATATCTGCGTGTCGGCACAGCGAGTATGACGTCATTGCCATATGCAGATGTCAGCTGCTGGCCTCTGATTGGCCGACGGCTGACATTGAAAATGCTGTGCTGGGAGACAGTCTCTGTGCGGCAATGCAGCGCTGCTGTCGGCGGCTCCTCCTGGACCAGGTCGGGATCGTCAAGGGGTCGGACTCTGTGGTGCCTGCGGGCCACATCTGCAGGAAGGCCGCCGAGGGAACGGAGGACAGGTGAGAATCATCTTTTTTTTTTTTTTATGTGTGTGAAGAACAGCACAGGGGGCACATAGCCACAAGAGGGGACCTGGATGGGGCACATAGCCACAGGATGGGGACCTGGATGGGGCACATAGCCACAAGAGGGGACCTGGATGGGGCACATAGCCACAGGATGGGGACCTGGATGGGGCACATAGCCACAAGAGGGGACCTGGATGGGGCACATAGCCACAAGATGGGGACCTGGATGGGGCACATAGCCACAAGATGGGGACCTGGATGGGGCACATAGCCACAGGATGGGGACCTGGATGGGGCACATTAGTACAAGATGGGGACTTGGATGGGGAACATTACTACAAGATGTTTGCCATTATTACTATATGATGCTAATTGTAAGACAATATTACTGAATGTGGCCAATTGGGGGAAACAAAATTGTAAAAATCAAAAAAATAAAAATAAAGCATGAAAAAATATTGTGCACTAAAAATGCTGTTTTATATGTAAACTAAAGTAAACACAAAAAAGTGCATGTTTATTATCGCCACATCCATAACGACCCAAGCCATAAAAAAATAAACACGGAAAAAATGTTCAAAAGGTGTATACAAAAAAAAATGGTATCACTAAAAATGTCACATTGAACAAAGAATGCGGCCCCCCAAATTCAAATTTATTCCATGTGCGGCCCATATACCCAGCCGAGTTTGAGACCCCTGCTCTAGATACTGACTACTAGAGCATTGTGTACCTCCCTCCTCTGGACAGATGTCTTCCTCATCCATTGACTCCTCCTCATCCTCCTCACAAAGTGTCCCCTGCCTAGGCCTTTGTGAGGAACCACGTTGCGCAGACTGTAGAGAAGCAGATTGCATTTGTGACTCCTCATCCTCCACCTCTTCCAAAACCTCGTCCCTTAGTGCTTGCAGTGTTTTTTCAAGCAGGCAGATAAGGGGGATAGTCATGCTGACTAGTGCATCATCTGCACTCGCCATCCGCGTGGAATAATCGAAGGCACGCAAAACGTGGCAAATGTCCTTCATAGAGGCCCACTCAGTGGTGGTGAAGTGTCACTGCGACTTGTTTGCGCCTGCTGCAGCTGGTACTCCATTACTGCTGCCTGCTGCTCACACAACCTCTCCAACATATGTAACGTTGAATTCCACCTGGTGGGTAGGTCACATATGATGCGATGTTCCGGAAGACGTAATCGGCGCTGCAGAGCTGCAATGCGTGATCTTGCATTGCTGGAACGCCGCAAGTGAGCGCACTCTATGCGGACCTTGTGAAGCAGTGCATCAAGATCCGGATAGTCCCTCAAATAACTCTGCACGACCAAGTTGAGCACATGTGCCAGACATGGGATGTGAGTGAGGTTGCCTAGGCCCAGAGCTGCCACCAGATTTCGGCCATTGTCACACACTACCATGCCTGGCTGGAGATTCGCTGGCACAAACCACACGTCGCTCTGCTGCTTGATGGCATTCCAGAGCTCCTGCGCTGTGTGGCTTCGATTTCCCAAAGAAACTAATTTTAATACGGCCTGTTGACGTTTGGCCACGGCTGTGCTCATATTGGTCACCATAACAGGTAACCGTTCACGGGTCGATGTGGAGGTAGACCGTGACGGCTCCTGCAGCGCTGATTCAGAGGAACTGGAGTATGAGGAGGAGTCAATGTGTACAGACTGGATTCCTGCAATCCTTGGAGTTGGCAGAACACATACAGTGCCACTCTCAAGATCTGTACCCGGCTCCACAACATTTACCCAATGGGCAGTGAGGGAAAGGTATCGTCCCTGTCCATGCTTACTGGTCCACGCATCGGTGGTCAGGTGGACCTTGCTACTGACGGCGTTTTGTAGCGCATGTTTAATTTTTCCCTCCACATGATGTTGCAGGGCAGGGACGGCTTGCCTGCTGAAATAAAATCGGCTGGGCACGTTGTATTGTGGGACTGCCAATGCCATAAAGTTACGGAATGTGTCAGTCTCCACCAGCCTGAATGATAGCATTTCAAGGGCCAGTAGTTTAGCAATGCCAGCATTCAGAGCCTGTGCTCGGGGGTGGTTTGCCGAGTATGGGCGCCTTTTCTCCCATGCCTGTGCTAACGATGGCTGTAGACTGGCCTGGGAGTGTGAGGATGACTGGGAAAGTGGTGCTGTGGGTGGAATTACACTGTGTCTCTGTACAACAGTGCCAGAGATTCTTCCATGGCGATCCTGTGAGGAAGCCGAACCAGCTGTGTGTGAGCTGGAGGAAGAGGCTACAACACGAGCTGAAGAGGTGGTAGGTGGCGCTGTAGGTTGGCCTAGGTCTTCAGTGTGTTTTTGTAACTCCACCACATGCTTGGTCCGCACATGTTTCCACATATTTGTGGTATTGAGGTTGCTGACACTTTTCCCTCTTTTCACCTTCTGATTACACAGCTTGCATTTGACAAAGCAAATGTCATCTGCAACTGTGTCAAAAAAGGACCTGGCACTGCAAGTCTTGGGAGCGCCCGCTTTGGATTTTGGAAGAGCCATGCTCCTAATAGGTGCCGAAGTGGAGGCTACAGGCAACCAAGTCTGCCCCCTCCCTCTCCCTCCTTTTTGGGCTGTTCGGGGAATCTCTTCCTCAGAGCTGCTCCCACCACCTTCCTGTCCCTCACGCCATGATGGGTCAAGGACCTCATCATCTACACCACCCTCTTCAAACAACTGCTTCTCCTGGGTAGTCTCGACAGCACAGTACGCACCAGAAAGAGTCTCATCATCAGATGCGTACTGAGGTGTGCTGCTGACCATAGGCACTGGCCCACCCGCCTCTTCACATTCAGAGAGACAAAACGGTTGTGCATCACTGCATACTACCTCTTCTTCAAATTCTCGAATTCTGCTTGGCTGGCCCCCTCTTTCCAAGCCAAGAGATTCAGAGAACAGAAGTAGAGATGGCTCCTGTCCAGGGCTCTTTGACTGCCTGGGCAATTTGGCAGGTGGTGAAGAGACAGATGGGTGCTCTTCAGTGCTCAGGACCTGAGAGGATCTGGAACTAATTGAAGTCGATGCATTAGCTGCCATCCATCCGACAACGGCTTCAATTTGGTCCTCCCGCAGCAGTGGGGTACGGCTAGCTCCTACAAAGCTGCGCATAAAGGACTGTTCCCTGGTAAAACTGGGGGATGCTGAGTCACTGGTGCCCGCTGCAGGCACAGAATCCCCACGTCCTCTCCCTGCAGGCACAGAATCCTCACGTCCTCTCCCTGCAGAAACTCCACGCCCACGCCCACGATCACATGCCTTACTCCCTGCCTTCTTCATCTTGGTAGACTGATAAAAATAGGCAGAAAAGTACTAAGGGCTTAGTGTGCTTATTCCTGAACAGCTGCTAACAGGTATAAGAAACACTAATTTTATAAAGTGTGGACTAGACTTTAATATGAGCTAATGTGGCCTACACAACTGTAAAGTGGAGTGTTTGGTGAACTTTATTTAGGTTTTTTTTGTCACAAAAAGACACTGGATGTGCCTGAAGATGTAATAACGATAGTATCACAAACTTTTTGTAGCTATTACAATGTAGGAAGGTAACCTACAATGCAATAGATGAGGCTACAAAAAATAGGCTAATACTAATCTGGCTGGGGCTGCAGGGCCCAATGCTGCAGAAAGGCTCCTCTATCTACTCCTATATAGTGTGTTTGGAACCAGTTTAGCTGAATACGGATGGAACCACCACACTAATAGGAGATATCAGGAAAAATTATGAATTGGCAAAAAAGGACAATGTATGAGGCAGTGACACACACTGAGTGCACTACAACCAGACGTGGCTGAAGCACACACTACAGGGTGAGCTGCACTCACACACAGAGACCTTGCAGAAAGCGGTGAACAGCACAGAGAACTGTGCACTAGCACTGCAAGGCACAGCGATTTATAAAGTAGCTTGGGTAAAGCAGAATAGACCAAATAGGTAGCTAAAACTGTCCCTCAGAACAACAGCGTCCTATCCCTAACTGAATTCACAGCAGCCAAAATGGCGGCGGCGGCTTTTATAGTGCATCATGACATCATTTCAGCAGCCAATCACAGCCATGCCATTAGTTAAGATGCCTACATGCCTAACAGGATGTGCCCACACTTCTTAGGATCCTCATTGGCTGAATAAAATGAAAATGGCTCATTGCATTATGGGAACTTCCGATTCTGGTATACGATATTGCAAAAGTATCGGAATTAAGTATCGGAATTCCGATACCGCGAATATCGGCCGATACCCGATATTTCAGTATCGGAATGCTCAACACTAATGACAATTGAAAAGCACTACAATGATAAATAAGTGCTACAGCTCCTAAGTCTAATAGATGAGATACAAGGGCGGCAGTAGAAGCATTTACCTCACTGCCCACTAATGAATGAAACCAAATATTGCCGAATAAGGCTCATTTGGATATGAAAAGATATCTATTGTGATCCAAATAGTTTTCTATCTATAGAAACTGGAGAGACGGCTGAACACCTTGATGACCAGTTTAGTTGTACATATAAGCAGTTTTCTCTTGCTACGTATAGCATAATCCCTTTTATCCAATTTCCTGATAAATAAGCCCTGATAATAAAGTGAGTAGTGTATACCGAGTAGGATTATATTGAGGACTCACTATTGGTGGTGATTTATTCTGAAGAATAATATATTAGACAGATAAGCACTCGATACACAACTGCCATAACAGAAGCACAAGCACTTCAATAGTTCTGGCTCATAGAACCCATCGCTGAATTATCAGAAACATCCAGTACTGTGTGATTTTAAGTGTGTGTTATCTTTTCCGTTATTATATCTAATAATCAAAATAAAAGTTATGTTTTATATTTAGGTCTTTATTAAGGGATCTCTATTTTCCTTTGGCAATTTGTGTGTACATGAAGTAAACCCTAAGCCGACCTTTGAACAGAGTTTTTGTGTGTCTGATCCACACAATGTTACTCCACATTATGAGCTAAAGAGGACTTAAAAATGAGCAATTGATGCCTATTTGCTTCTGTGCTGATCTGACACATGGGCCCATCAGGTAAAGTGATGGGATGAAGTTTTCTCTCCTCATGTTGAAAAATGACATTTTCTGCCACCTATTGATGAGAGAAAAAAAGTGATGAAGATTTACAAACTTCTAACATTAGTCAGTGAAAAACATACAGAACAAGGATGCAAATGGATCTTTTTTTGGCAATCCAATCATTTGAATGGGCCAGTTTTATCTGCAAATCAGATTACAATCAAACATGTCTCAAATTTCTTTTGTGAACCATCAGCATCAGAGAAGGTTCATAGACTATAATTATTATGTTTTTATAAGCAAAGAAAAGGAACACAATGCAAACTCTAAAATCAGACATTTAAATGGATGAGTTTGGTGGGCAAACAGGGTCTGACTGGAGCACCGGGACACTGGACGATTATCCGGTGGGCCAGGGTCCTTGGCAGGACCCTGAGCAGGACGTAGAGGGGGCCCACTGGTTTCAACTGAATGTGCATCCGAGGACATTTCATTAATGATCAGTATTGTAATATTCGGTCACTATGTTGTAATATCTGGTCCGGGCATAGTGTGGTATTTATCCCTGTATGTGTTATTATTTGGTCACTATGTGGTGTGGACATGGTGTGGTGGTATTTCTCCCTTGTATGTGCAATTATTTGGTCGCTATATGTTGGTAATATCTAGTCTGGTCATGGTGTGGCAATATTTCTCCCTTTTACAGTCTGAGGTATTGTTCGGTCACTATGTGGTGGTAATATGTGGTCTGGTCACGGTGTGGCTGTATTTCTCTCTTCTACGTGGGATTATTCGGTCGCTTTATGCTGGTAATATGTGGTCTGGTCACAGTGTCACCTTAGTTCTCCCTTGAATGTGGTGTTATTGGTCTTGAAAAAGTGGATTGTGTTGTGTATATCAGTGAATTGTTCTCTCTGATATTAATTAGGAGAATAATCTATATTTAGATTTGTGATTAAATACTTGGAAAAAGATGCACTTACAGGAATTCTACTGTGAAAACAAGTAATCATCTTTCCAAAGGATAAGTGATAAGGTATTGATTGGTGGGGGTCTGACTGCTGGGACCCGCACCGATTGGTAGAATGTGGAGCTTTTATCCCCACTAGACTGGAGCAGCATGTGCGACTTCACCACTGATCCATTCATTCCCTCAATGGCTGTGAGCGCTGCTCTTATTTTTTTCTGGAAGCCCCAAAGAGAATGAATGGATCTGCGGTCAGACATCCCACCTGCCGCTGCATTTTAAAATGGGGATAAAAGTGTCCTGTCAGGGATAAAACTTCCCAATTCTGATCAGTGCAGTTTCCAATGGTCGGACCCAAACGATCATTAAGTTATCACCAATCCTGAGGAGCCCAGGGATCGGTGATAACTTGTTTTCACCAAAGAAGCCCTTTAATGCAAACGACCGTAATTGTCCATCCCAGTTGTGCTGTGCGCACAGTAGATGTGCAGGAGCCGCCTGTGTTTTACAGTCGAGGTCCCACTATAACGGGGATAACGGCTATCAGGTATCTGCATCTAGCTGTAGGGTGGGCCCCAGTCTCCCCAGTCCCACGCTGTGGGCAAATATAACCTGTCTGGGCAATTGTAGCCAATTTTGCTGCAAAAAAAGAAAAGTCTTTTTACCTTTTTAACCATAACTTTCAATGTCTTGGATAAATGTGTAACCCTTTATTAAATTCTGCCTTTATTATGGGGATCTCATGGTAGTAGAGCATACCAGAGGTTGACTATATTTTATTTTTTATTTCTCTTTTACAGAAAGATCCACGTAAAGAAAAAAAAAAAAGTAAAAAAAAATGGAAACCAAAAGAAAATAAACAGACCACACCTTTTTGGTAAATTTTTATACTTTGAGCAGCCCCATGATATAAGCTGGTGCAGGTCACTAATCAGACAAATCCACATGAATGAGTGTAAGAAGTGAATGCAGCACTCACCGCTATAATAAAACATTGTATTCCATCATTAATAACCATCAGCTTCTCACAGAGGGAGGTCGGCGAGTGGTAGATACAGCGCATTGTGAAAGGATTTGGCCCCCTTGAACTTTTCCACCTTTTGCCACATTTCTGGCTTCAAACATAAAGATATAAAATTCAAATTTTTGGGAAGAATCAACAAGTGGGAATGAAATTTATTGGATATTTTAAACTTGTTAAAAAAAAATAAAAAATGAAAAGTGCAATATTATTCGGCCCCTTTACTTTCAGTGCAGCAAACTCACTCCAGAAGTTCAGTGAGGATCTCTGAATGATCCAATGTTGTCCTAAATGACTGGTAATGATAAATAGAATCCACTGATCCAATGTTGTTCTAAATGACTGGTAACGATAACTAGAATCCACCTGTGTGTAATCAAGTCTCTGTATAAATGCACCTGCTGTGTGATAGTCTCAGGGTTCTGTTTCAAGTGCAGAGAGCATCATGAAGACCAAGGAACACACCAGGCAGGTCCGAGATACTGTTGTGGCGAAATTCAAAGCCGAATTTGGATACAAAAATATTTCCCAAGTTTTAAACATCTCAAGGAGCACTGTGCAAGCGATCATATTGAAATGGAAGGAGTATCAGACCAATGCAAATCTACCAAGACCCGGCCGTCCCTCTAAACCAGTGTTTCCCAAACTCCAGTCCTCACGGACCCCCACAGGTCGTGTTTTCAGGATTTCATTAGTATTGCATAGGTGATGGAAGTATCATCAAGGCATCAGGAATTCTCTCACCTGTGCAATACTATGTAAATCCTGAAAACATGAACTGTGGGGTCTGTGAGGACTGGAGTATGGGAAACACTGCTCTAAACTTTCATCTCCAACAAGGAGAAGACTGATCAGAGATGCAGCTAAAAGGCCCATGATCACTCTGAATGAACTGCCGAGATCTAGAGCTGAGGTGGGTTAGTCTGTCCATAGGACAACAATCAGTTATACACTGCACAAATCTGGGTTTTACGGAAGAATGGCAAGAAGAAAGCCATTTCTCAAAGATATCCATAAAAAGTCTCGTTTGAAGTTTGCCACAAGCCATCTGGGAGACACACCAAACATGTGGAATAAGGTGCTCTGGTCAGATGAAACCAAAATCAAACTTTTTGGCCACAATGCAAAACGATATGTTTGGCGTAAAAGCAACACAGCTCATTACCCTCAAAACACCATCCTCACTGTCGAACATGGTGGTGGCAGCATCATGGTTTGGGCCTGCTTTTCTTCAGCAGGGACAGAGAAGATGGTTAAAATTGATGGGAAGATGGATGGAGCCAAATACAGGACCATTCTGGAAGAAAACTTGTTGGAGTCTGCAAAAGACCTGAGACTGGGACGGAGATTTATCTTCCAACAAGACAATGATCCCAAACATAAAGCAAAATCTACAATGGAATGGGTCAAAAATAAACATATCCAGGTGTTAGAATGGCCAAGTCAAAGTCCAGACCTGAACCCAATCGAGAATCTGTGGAAAGAGCTGAAAACTGCTGTTCACAAACGCCCTCCATCCAACCTCAATGAGTTCGAGCTGTTTTGCAAGGAAGTATGGGCAAGAATTTCAGCCACTCGATGTGCAAAACTGATAGAGGCATACCCCTACCACTACAAAGTATTAACTCAAGGGGGCCGAATAATATTGCACGCCCCACTTTTCAGTTTTTAATTTGTTAAAAAAGTTTAAAATAGCAAATAAATTTCATTCCACTTCACGATTGTGTCCCACTTGTTGTTGATTCTTTCCCCAAAAAATAGAATTTTATATCTTTATGATTGAAGCCAGAAATGTGGCGAAAGGTAGAAAAGTTCAAGGGGGCCAAATCCTTTCACAATGCAGTGTATAGGTGACGGCAGTACTGTGTATCTGCAGGATTCCAGGCCAGTATCTGCCACCCGCTGGATTTCCCATGGGAGAAGCTCTGGGATTTTATTACAGGGAAACTGTCATCAGGTTTTTGCTATGTAATCTAAAAGCAACAAGTCGGGGCAGAGGACCTTATGCCAGCGATGTGTCACTTGCTGGTCTGCATGATGGCATTTTGATATAATCCCTCTTTTATCTGCTGCAGATCTAGCAGTTCCCTGAATTCACAGATCATGTAGAGACCAATGCGGGAAAGTTACCCCAAATGTTCTAGAAGTCAGCATTGGATTTTCTGCTTTCAGATCACCTCACAGACCAATGTAAGTTAAGGGACAAGTTCAGATGACGGTTTATCCCACTGTTTTTTGAAAGAAATTCGCCATTAAAACTCATGCATACAGTACAAAAAGAAATAGATGCCACAACCAGGGCCGGCTCCAGGATTTCATGGGCCCCGGGCAAAAGTCTCAGTGGGCCCCTTTCACACCTACCACGATTCATGATGCACAGAAATATAGGTATAGTACAATGCTAAAGATTTCACTGACTTCTCACATTACATGAGTGATATCTATTGTAAAGTCTACAACAGCTCAGAAACCGGCGAATCCTTCCAGCGCACAGTGCAGACCGTACAGTATAGTCCTCCATACAGTATTATGGGCCCCACGTAGTCCTCCATATACAGTATTATGGGCCCCACGTGGTCCTCCATATACAGTATTATGGGCACCACATGGTCCTCCATATACAGTATTATGGGCCCCACGTGGTCCTCCATATACAGTATTATGGGCCCCACATAGTCCTCCATATACAGTATTATGGGCACCACGTGGTCCTCCATATACAGTATTATGGGCACCACATGGTCCTCCACACAGTATTATGGGCACCACGTAGTCCTCCATATACAGTATTATGGGCCCCACGTGGTCCTCCATATACAATATTATGGGCACCACGTGGTCCTCCATATACAGTATTATGGGCCCCATGTGGTCCTCCATATACAGTATTATGGGCCCCACGTGGTCCTCCATATACAGTATTATGGGCCCCACATAGTCCTCCATATACAGTATTATGGGCACCACGTGGTCCTCCATATACAGTATTATGGGCACCACGTGGTCCTCCATATACAGTATTATGGGCACCACATGGTCCTCCATATACAGTATTATGGGCACCACATGGTCCTCCATACAGTATTATGGGCACCACATGGTCCTCCATACAGTATTATGGGCACCACATGGTCCTCTATACAGTATTATGGGCACCACGTGGCCTCCATACAGTATTATGGGCACCACGTGGCCCTCCATATACAGTATTATGGGCACCACGTGGTCCTCCATATACAGTATTATGGGCACGACGTGGTCCTCCATATACAGTATTATGGGCACCACATGGTCCTCCATATACAGTATTATGGGCACCACATGGTCCTCCACACAGTATTATGGGCACCACATGGTCCTCCATACAGTATTATGGACACCACATGGTCCTCCATACAGTATTATGGGCACCACATGGTCCTCCATACAGTATTATGGACACCACATGGTCCTCCATACAGTATTATGGACACCACATGGTCCTCCATACAGTATTATGGGCAGCACAATAGTGGGCCCAATATATTGCTCCATAAAGAATAGGCCCCATATAATGCTCCATAGATAATGGGCCCTATATAATACTCCATACATAATGGGCCCCATATATTGTTCAATAGATAATGAGCCCCATATAATACTCCATACATAATGAGTCCCATATATTGTTCAATAGATAATGAGCCCCATATAATACTCCATACATAATGAGCCCCATATATTGTTCAGTAGATAATAAGCCCCATATAATACTCCAAACATAATGAGCCCCATATATTGTTCAATAGATAATGATCCCCATATATTACTCCATACATAATGATCCCCATATATTACTCCATACATAATGGGCCCCATATATTGTTCAATAGATAATGAGCCCCATATAATACTCCATACATAATGAGCCCCATATATTGTTCAATAGATAATAAGCCCCATATAATACTCCATACATAATGAGCCCCATATATTGTTCAATAGATAATAAGCCCCATATAATACTCCATGCATAATGGGCCCCATATATTGTTCAATAGATAATGAGCCCCATATAATACTCCATACATAATGAGCCCCATATAATGTTCCATAGATAATGAGCCCCATATAATACTCCATACATGAGCCCCATATATTGTCCAATAGATAATGATCCCCATATATTACTCCATACATAATGAGCCCCATATATTGTTCAATAGATAATGAGCCCTATATAATACTCCATACATAATGGGCCCCATATATTGTTCAATAGATAATGAGCCCCATATAATACTCATTACATTAAAAAAAAAAAATCAAATACTCACCGCTCCTTGCTGGAAGCAGGCCTGTCTCATCAGGATCTTCCGACTCTCTGCACTGGGACTGCTTAGCAGAGGGTGCTCTGTAGTGACGTCATTGCGCCCTCTGCCCTGAGATGTCACAGAGTAAGAAGACGCAGAAGACAGAGGAGCAGCAGAGGAACAGGGAGAGGTAAGTATTGCAAACAGTTTAAAGCACTGGGGAAGGCCCAGTGCAAGTGCCCTTTCGCTGGCATCAGGCCCCGCTGACTCATGGGCCCCATAGCGCGCTGGTGTTCCAGAGGGTGAGTGGGCCCCCCTGCTCGCTCAGGGCCCAGGCACTTGCCCGGGTGGTGATGCCGGCCCTGGGTACAACACATACGGCACCCGTTTTTAACTGATCCGCTGCAATGATTATGTAGGAAACTGTATTCATTTACAATCATCCACAGCGTGAGAGAAAACAGCTACAACATTACTGAATAAACAGAAACCCTGCAAGTATAAGAAAATGATTTTATTAAAAATATTTTGCATATCAATCCAGTTTGAAAAAAAATAACTCATTAAGCATTTTTTGCAACGTAGCAGTCCACATCTGACCGACTCCTGTAACTCTGGACACAGTATAATAGTGTGGCCGCTGTTCTCTAGCAGGACCCTCTAATGATAGAAGCAGGACGGCATACTGGATCTCGCACAACGCTACCTGCATGCCATCTGATTGGCTACTGTAAGTGCTCCAGCCGTATAAAGATCACTATGTATACAATATACTCCGAAAAGATGTCAGTGATTACTGTGAAGTCAAAATATTGTGGCCCCCATTGAGCAGGAATGATTAGAGATGGACGAGCTCCAGTTGGCAGACAGTCAGTGATGGCGGAGAGCTGATCATCTTTACTCGCTGCTCATTAGGAAAGTGCTCGCTTTCTGAAACCATTTGACTCTGAACTCGGCGTCAGACGGCATTATGTAAGAGGCCAATGTCTGAGTGGTTTTTGTGTCCATTTGTCCTTCCTCTGTTCTTTCTGCCAAAAGATCCTCACCCATAACCTAAGCATTAAAATAAAGTTGAATTGTTACTAATATTTTTGTAAATTTAGGACATGAATTGAATTTCATAAATTAAAAGAAAACTTTCCCTCCGATGTCCACAAAACTGAGCGCCACTACATAAGCCACAAATAGTCTCCCCTCTCTCTCCCAGTCTGTGCAGCGGACGGGAACCATTTAAATGGGTGCAGGGCCGATTTTAGATAAAGTGGGGCCCTGGGGAAAAGTTTAAGGTGGGGTCCCAAATGCTGACATACAGCACCACACAAACATTTAGCTTGTATGTACATGCGCTGAGATCAGGCCGCTAAACGAGCGCAATCCACAATACTGAAGCCGTTCGACGCTTGTTTCCCGACCTCTTTACACCAGCTGAGGAAGAATGATGGATACAGAACAATCACTAATAGATCAATCTGTCCCCATACAGCATCATGTTATCAGCAGCACATCTGCAGGTTACACCGGCCGATGTGCTGCTGAGAACAAGGATTTTTGTTCTGGTAAAAACAATCCAATTACTCGATGAATAGGCAGCATTTTGCTTGTTTAGTATAATACATGCCATAGTCCTCCATATTTTATAATGTGCCCCACAGCCCCCCATATTGTATAATGAGGCCCATAGTCCTCCATATAGTATAATACACTCCCGATAGCCCTCCATATAGTATAATGCACTCCCCATAACCCTCTATATAGTATAATATACTCCCCATAGTCCTCCATACAGCCCTCCATATTGTATAATGTGGCCCATATTCCTCCAAATAGTATAATGCACTCCCCATAGCTCTCTATATAGTATAATGCACCTCATAGTTCTCCATATAGTATAATGCACCTCATAGTCCTCCACATAGTATAATGCACCTCATAGTCCTCCATATAGTATAACGCACCTCATAGCCCTCCATATAGTATAATGCACCTCATAGTTCTCCATATAGTATAATGCACCTCATAGTCCTCCATATAGTATAACGCACCTCATAGCCCTCCATATAGTATAATGCATTCCCCATAACCCTCTATATAGTATAATATACTCCCCATAGTCCTCCATATTGTATAATGTGCCCCACAGCCCTCCATATTGTATAATGTGGCCCATATTCCTCCAAATAGTATAATACACTCCCCATAGCTCTCTATATAGTATAATGCACCTCATAGTTCTCCATATAGTATAATGCACCTCATAGACCTCTATATAGTATAAGTCACCTCATAGCCCTCCATATAGTATAATATACTCCCCATAGTCCTTCATATAGTATAATGCACTCCCCATAGGCTTTCATATTGTATAATGTGCCCCACAGCCCTCCATATTGTATAATGTGGCCCATATTCCTCCAAATAGTATAATACACTCCCCATAGCTCTCTATATAGTATAATGCATCTCATAGTTCTCCATATAGTATAAAGCTCCTCATAGTCCTCCATATAGTATAATGCACCCCATAGTCCTCCATATAGTATAATACACTCCCAATAGCCCTCCATATAGTATAATGCACTCCCCATAGCCCTCCATATAGTATAATACACTCCCTATAGTATAATGCACTCCCCAAAATCTTCAATATTGTATAATGTGCCCCACAGAGCTCCATATTGTATAATGTGACCCATATTCCTCCAAATAGTATAATACACTCCCCGTAGCCCTCCACATAGTATAATACACTCCCCATAGCCCTCCATATAGTATAATGCACTCCCCATAGCCCTCCATATAGTATAATGTGCCCCACAGCCCTCCATATTGTATAATGTGACCCATATTCCTCAATATAGTATAATACATTCCCCATAGTCCTCCATATAGTATAATACACTTCCCATAGCCCTCCATATAGTATAATGCACTCCCTATAGCCCTCCCTATAATATAATGTACTCCCCATAGTCCTCCATATTGTATAATGTGCCCCACAACGCTCAATATTGTATAATGTGGCCCATATTCCTCCAAATAGTATAATACACTCCCCATAGCCCTCCACATAGTATAATATACTACCCATAGTCCTCCATATAGTATAATGCACCTCATATTACTCCATATAGTATAATACACTCCCCATAGTCCTCCATATAGTATAATGCACCTCATAGCCCTCCATATAGTGTAATGCACTCCCCATAGCACTCCATATTAGTATAATGCACCTCATAGTCCTCCATATACTATAATACACTCCCCATAGCCCTCCATATAGTATAATGCACCTCATAGTCCTCCAAATAGTATAGTACACTACCCATAGCCCTCCATATAGTATAATACACTCCCCATAGCCCTCCATATAGTATAATACACTCTCCATAGCCCTCCATATAGTATAATGCACTTCATAGTCCTCCATATAGTATAATACACTCCCCATAGCCCTCTAAATAGTATAATGCACTCCCCAAAGTCCTCCATATAGTATAATATACTCCCCATAGTCCTCCATATAGTATAATGCACTCCCAATAGTCCTTCATATAGTATAATGTGCCCCACAACCCTCCAAATGGTATAATGTGACCCATATTCCTCAATATAGAATAATACATTCCCCATAGTCCTCCATATAGTATAATACACTTCCCATAGCCCTCCATATAGTATAATGCACTCCCTATAGCCCTCCCTATAATATAATGTACTCCCCATAGTCCTCCATACTGTATAATGTGCCCCACTGCGCTCAATATTGTATAATGTGGCCCATATTCCTCCAAATAGTATAACACACTCCCCATAGCCCTCCACATAGTATAATATACTACCCAGAGTCCTCCATATAGTATAATGCACCGCATATTCCTCCATATAGTATAATACACTCCCCATAGCCCTCCATATGGTATAATGCACCTCATAGCCCTCCATATAGTGTAATGCACTCCCCATAGCCCTCCATATTAGTATAATGCACCTCATAGTCCTCCATATAGTATAAAACACTCCCCATAGCCCTCCATATAGTATAATGCACCTCATAGTCCTCCATATAGTATAATACACTCCCCATAGCCCACCATATAGTATAATATACTCCCCATAGCCCTCCATATAGTATAATACACTCCCCATAGCCCTCCATATAGTATAATGCACCTCATTGCCCTCCATATAGTATAATGCACCTCATTGTCCTCCATATAGTATAATGCACTCACCATAGCCCTCCATATAGTATAATATACTCCCCATAGTCCTCCATATAATGGAATGCACCTCATAGTCCTCCATATAGTATAATGTACTCCCTATAATCCTCCCTATAGTATAATGCACTCCCCATAGCCCTCCCTATAGTATAATGCACTCTCCATAGTCCTTCATAGTGTATAATGCACTCCCCATAGTTCTTCATATAGTATAATGCTTTCTCCTCAGTCCTTAATAGAGTATAATGCAGCCTCCCTATAGTATAATGCAGCCAAACATACAGTACATATAATATAATGCAACCCATAGATCTCGATAAAGTATAATTGGGCCCCAACCATAGAGTATAATTCCATATGCCTATAATGAATTAAATAAACCATTTTCTGGTCTCCATGGGAATCAAACCCACAACCGCTATCATTGCCGGTAACAACTAAAGCTATGAGCAACAGCCTCTGCTGATATCACGGAGGATTTTCGATATTTGCACAATCTGAACCCACAGGCAAATGCTACTGATACATAGAGATACATCTATACATAGCAGTGTATTTTTTGTCCCTGTATTATAGAGGAAAATTAAAAGATTTTTTTCCTATAACATTACTAAAAAATAATGAAAAACAATTACAATAATGGCATTTCATTGAGCTTTTTTAGATAATAAACATCACAAATCAGCAAATACCATGGACATATGTGTTCCTGTACCTAAAACGACCCGCACAACACAGCGATCAGACGATTTATGGCAGGGATGTCAAACTCAAATACACAGATGGCCAAAATTAAAAACTTAGACAAAGTCGCAGGCTAATGTTCATATTTAAAAAAATGTCTAGAATTGCAGACGTTTTTCCTTATCAAATATAATGATGATACTTTTCTTAAAGGGGTTGTGCCACGAACAAAGTACATTTTAATTAATAGATCTTAGAATAAAATAAAACACAATCACAAATAGGGCATACTGGAATAATATAATGTTATGTAAGAGCAGTAAAAAGCAAATGGCCCAATGGCCTAATTTAAATATGTAATAACAAAGGATAAAAAACTTTGACTTAATAAATAATACAGATAATAAAGTATGATGCAAACAAAAGTGCCTCCCAAACACAGTATGATACCCTCACAGTGAATTCCTCCACTGTATCATCCATACACACGGTATGATGACCCTACTGTGACGCGAACACAATATGATGCCGCAACTGTGATTTGCACAAAGTCCTCCATACAGTATAATGGGCCCCATAGAGTCCTCCATACAGAATAATGTGCCACCTCATAGTCCTCCATACAGAATAATGGGCCTCACATAGTCCTCAATACTGAATAATGGGCCCACATAGTGCTCCATACAGTTTAATGTGCCACCTCATAGTCCTCCATACAGTATAATGGGCCCCACATAGTCCTCCATACTGAATAATGGGCCCACATAGTGCTCCATACAGTATAATGAGCCCCTCATAATCCTCCATACAGTATAATGGGACCCTCATAATCCTCCATACAGTATAATGGGCCTCATATAGTCACCCATACAGTATAATGGGCCCCACATAGTCCTCCACACAGTATAATGGGCCTCACATAGTCATCCACACAGTATAATGGGCCCCACATAGTCCTCCATACAAAATAATGGGCCCCACATTTTCCTCCATACAGAATAATAGGCCCCACATAGTCCTCCATACTGAATAATGGGCCCACATAGTGCTACATACAGTATAATGTGCCCCACATAGCCCTCCATACAGAATAATGAGCCAACTCATTGTCCTCCATACAGAATAATGGCCCCCACATATTCCTCCATACAGAATAATGGGCCCTAGATAGTCCTCCATACAGAATAATGGGCACCACATATTCTTTCATACAGAATAATGGGCCCTAGATAGTCCTCCATACAGAATAATGGCCCCACAAAGTCCTCCATACAGAATAATGGGTCTCACATAGTCCTCCATACAGAATAATGGCCCCACATCGTCCGCCATACAGAATAATGGCCCCACATAGTTATCCATACAATGTAATGTGCCACCTCATAGTCATCCATACAGTATAATGGGCCTCACAGTCGTCCATACAGAATAATGGGCCCCACATAGTCCTCCATACAGAATAATGGGCCCCACATATTCCTCCATACAGAATAATGGGCCCTAGATAGTCCTCCATACAGAATAATGGCCCCACATACTCCTCCATACAGAATAATGGGCCCCACATAGTCCTCCATACAGAATAATGGCCCCACATCGTCCTCCATACAGAATAATGGCCCCACATAGTTATCCATACAAAGTAATGTGCCACCTCATAGTCCTCCATACAGTATAATGGGCCTCACAGTCATCCATACAGAATAATGGGCCCCACATAGTCCTCCATCCAGAATAATGGGCACCACATGGTCCTCCATACAGAATAATGGGCCCACATAGTGTTCCATACAGTATAATATGCCACCTCATAGTCCTCCATACAGTATAATGGGCCCCACATAGTCCTAGATACAGAATAATAGTCTCCACATAGTCCTTCATACTGAATAATGGGCCCACATAGTGCTCCATACAGTATAATGGGCCCCTCATAATCCTCCATACAATTAAATGTGCCACCTCATAGTCCTCCATGCAGTATAATGGGCCTCACACAGTCATCCATACAGAATAATGGGCCCCATATAGTCCTCCATACAGTATAATGGGCCTCACATAGTCCTCCGTACAGAATAATGGGCACCACATGGTCCTCCGTACAGAATAATGGGCACCACATAGTCCACCATACAGAATAACAAGCCAACTTATTGTCCTTCATACAGTATAATGGGCCCCACATAGTCATCCACCCAGAATAATGAGCCCCTCATAGTCCTCCATACAGAATAATGGCCCCAAATAGTCCTCGATAAAATATAATGGGCTCCACATAGTCCTCCATAGAGAATAATGGCCCCACATAGTACTCCATTCAATATAATGGGCCCCTCATAATCCTCCCTACAGTATAATGGGCCTCACATAGTCACCCATTCAGTATAATGAGCCCCACATAGTCCTCCATACTGAATAATGGGCCAACATAGTGCTCCATACAATATAATGGGCCCCACATAGTCCTCCATACAGAATAATGGGCCCCACATAGTCCTCCATACAGAATAATAGGCCCCACATAGTCCTCCATACAGAATAATGGGCCAACTCATTGTCCTCCATACAGAATAATGGGCCAAACATAGTCCTCCATAAAGAATAATAGTCCCTAGATAGTCCTCCATACAGAATAATGGGCCCCGCATAGTCCTCCATACAGAATATTGGCCCCACATAGTCCTCCATACAGTATAATGGCCCTACATAGTCCTCCGTACAGGATAATAGGCCCCACATAGTCCTCCATACAGTATAATGGGCCTCACACAGTCATTCATACAGAATCATGGGCCCCACATAGTCCTCCATACAGTATAATGGGCCCCACATAGTCCTTCATACAGAATAATGGGCATCACATTGTTCTCCATACAGAATAATGGACCAACTCATTGTCCTTCTTACAAAAAATAGGCCCCACATAGTCCTCAATATGAAATAATGTGTCACCTCATAGTCCTCCATACAGTATAACGGGCCTCACATAGTCATCCATACAGTATAATGAGCCCCACAAAGTCCTCCACATAGTATAATGGGACTCACATAGTCCTCCATACAGAATAATGGCCCCACATAGTCCCCCATACAGAATAATGGCCCCACATAGTCCTCCATGCAGAATATTGTGTGCCACATCGTCCTCCATACACAATAATGGCCCCACATAGTTTTCCATACAATATAATGTGACACCTCATAGTCCTCCATACAGTATAATTGGCCTCACAGTCATCCATACAGTATAATGGGCCCCACATAGTCCTCCATACAGAATAATGGGCACCACATATTCCTGCATACAGAATAATAGGCCCACATAGTGCTCCATACAGAATAACGTGCCACCTCATAGTCCTCCATACAGTATAATGGGCCCCACATAGTCCTCCATACTGAATAATGGGCCCAAATAGTGCTCCATACAGTATAATGGGCCCCTCATAATCCTCCATACAATATAATGTGCCACCTCATAGTCCTCCATACAGTATAACGGCCCTCAGATAGTCATCCATACAGAATAATGGGCCCCACATAGTCCTCCATACAGTATAATGGGCTTCACATAGTCCTCCATACAGATTAATCGGCACCACATAGTCCTCCATACAGAATAATGGGCCAACTTCTTGTCCTTCATACATTATAATGGGCCCCACATAGTCATCCACCCAGAATAATGGGCCCCTCATAGTCCTCCATACAGAATAATGGCCCCAAATAGTCCTCAATACAATATAATGGGCCCCACATAGTCCTCCATACAGAATATTGGCCCCACATAGTCCTCCATACAATATAATGTGCCACCTCATAGTCCTCCATAGAGTATAATGGGCCTCACATAGTCATCCATACAGTATAATGGGCCCCACATAGTAGTCCATACAGAATAATAGGCCCCACATCTTCCTCCATACAGAATAATAGGCCCCACATAGTCCTCCATACTGAATAGTGGGCCCACATAGTGCTCCATACAGTATAATGAGCCCCTCATAATCCTCCATACAGTATAATGGGCCTCTCATAATCCTCCATACAGTATAATGGGCCTCATATAGTCACCCATACAGTATAATGGGCGCCACATGGTCCTCCACACAGTATAATGGGCCTCACATAATCATCCATTCAGTATAATGGGCCCCACATAGTCCTCCATACAGAATAATGGGCCCCACATCTTCCTCCATACAGAATAATAGGCCCCACATAGTACTCCATACTGAATAATGGGCCCCACATAATGCTCCATACAGTATAATGTGTCCCACATAGTCCTCCATACAGAATAATGGGCCAACTCATTGTCCTCCATACAGAATAATGGCCCTCACATATTCCTCCATACAGAATAATGGGCCCTAGATAGTCCTCCATACAGAATAATGGGCCCCACATATTCCTCCATACAGAATAATGGCCCCACATCGTCCTCCATACAGAAAAATGGCCGCACATAGTTATCCATACAATATAATGTGCCACCACATAGTCCTCCATACAGTATAATGGGCCCAGCATAGTCTTAGATACAGAATAATAGGCCCCACATAGTCCTCCATACATTATAATGGGCCCCACATAGTCCTCCATATAGAATAATGGGCCCCACATAGTCCTCCATACAGTATAATGGGCCTCACATAGTCATCCATACAGAATAATGGGCCCCACATAGTCCTTCATACATTATAATGGGCCCCACATAGTCCTCCATATAGAATAATGGGCCACACATCTTCCTCTATACAGAATAATAGGCCCCACATAGTCCTCCATACTGAATAATGGGCCCACATAGTGCACCATAGAGTAAAATGTGCCCCACATAGTCCTCCATACAGAATAATGGGCCAACTCATTGTAATCCATAAAGAATAATGGGCCCCACATATTCCTCCATACAGAATAATGGGCCCTAGATAGTCCTACAAACAGAATAATGGGCCCCACATAGTCCTCCATAAAGAATAATGGGCCCAACATAGTCCTCCATACCGAATAATAGGCCCCACATAGTCGCCTATACTGAATAATGGGCCCACATAGTGCTCCATACAGTATAATGTGCCACCTCATAGTCCTCCATACAGTATAATGGGCCCCACATAGTCCTCCATACAGAATAATAGGCCCCACATAGTCCTCCATACTGAATAATTGTCCCACATAGTGCTTAATACAGTATAATGGGCCCCTCATAATACTCCATACAGTATAATGGGCCCCTCATAATCCTCCTTACAGTATAATGGGCCTCACATAGTCACCCATACAGTATAATGGGCCCCACATAGTCCTCCACACAGTATAATGGGCCTCACATAGTCATCCATACAGTATACTGGGCCCCATATCTTCCTCCATGCAGAATAATAGGCCCCACATAGTCCTCCATTCTGAATAATGGGCCCACATAAGGCTCCATACATTATAATGTGCCCCAGATAGTCCTCCATACAGAATAATGGGCCATCTTATTGTCCTTCATACAGAATAATGGGCCCCACATATTCCTCTATACAGAATAATGGGCCCTAGATAGTCCTCCATACAGAATAATGTGCCCCACATAGTCCTCCATACATAATATTGGCCCCACATAGTCCTTCATATAGTATAATGGCCTCACATAGTCCTCCATACAGTATAATGGCCCCACATAGTCCTCCATACAGTATAATGGCCTCACATAGTCCTCCTTACAGGATAATAGGCCCCACATAGTCCTCCAGACAGTATAATGGCCCCACATAGTCCTCCAGACAGTATAGTGGCCCCATATAGTCCCCAGCGTCGCAGGTCAAACACAATCACCCTGAGAGCCAGACTTGGCCCGTGGGCCAGAATGTGACACGTGTGCTCTACATAGCGCCCCTGTAGGACTGGTATCTACTACTTTATGCTCACCGTATGGTGGGAATATTGGTTTTTGTACAGCAGTTTTGTCAATGATCAGTATATAGTCAGTACTGTAGTGCTGGTGATATGCGGTTATGGCCTGTTGATACATTGTGTAGTATTAATGGTAGTATCTCTATAAATTAAAATTAAAAATTCTAAAAAAATATCTGATTCATGACGGATAATTGGCACAAGTCCATTAACCTTCATTCAGATGCACGTGGTGGATCACTGAGGCGTCACATCACTTTTTTATATACGATATGTATATCTCTTTTTTTATTTTTTTTTTCTTTAGTGCAGACACTGAGGCGTCACATCACTTTTTTATATACGATATGTATATCTCTTTTTTTATTTTTTTTTTTATTTTTTTTCTTTTTTTTTTCTTTAGTGCAGACACTGAGGCGTCACATCACTTTTTTATATACGATATGTATATCTTTTTTTTTTTTTTTTTTTTCTTTAGTGCAGACTACCCCTCACCTCCAATATACTCCTGCGACCTATACTGTATTTATAGTCCGTAAAATGAGAAACTTTGACTTTAGGGAGAGAAACTTTTTTTTCTGCTAATATAATGAGCCGCCCCTGCTGAACACCCTCCTGCTATAGAAAGCTTAACTACGGCGAAAATTTAGGAGATTTACCCTGAATACACGTTGCCTCTGTCCCTTTTCCCAGAAGCTCATTTGCATATGTCACTGATGGAGCTCAGTGATTGGCTGACACAGTAGCTCAGTAGTTAGTGCAGCCCTGCCCACACAGAGCTTCATTGTAGTCTTCATCCTGCCGCCATAGGCCCGGGCTGCAGACAAACAGCTTATAGTGCGACAGTTATTGTAAAACTTGTTATTCATGATGGATGTGCTCTGCTCTAGGAAACGCCCCAGACATCATCCAGCAGGGGGCAGTGTTAATGCCTTCATCAGGCTCTCTTTCCCAACAGTAAGCAGTGATGGATATCTGCTCTGTCCTAATAGAAAGGGGTTGTCTAATAACTGATGCAGATGGGAGCAGAGCGACCCCATTGATTTCTGCATGATGTGATTTTTTTCTGAGAGCGGTGTACGGACACAAGGACTTACCATTGAGCCCCCACACAGCTTATGCAGGCGCTGCGCACTTCAGAGTGGTCTTTTGACCAATAGGTGCTGGGATCAGGACTTTATATCCCATTGATTGGCAGCATAAACAGCACCTATAATATATACAAATGATTGATACATTTTTTAAGTATTTTTATTTTTTTAAGTGGGAAGGATAGATATCTTTATAGTCTCTAGCAACAGCTATGGCTTCAACACCAAGACCGAAGAAAAATGTTTTTTTTTCCTAATCTATAGGGGATTTGAAGATCCAATCTCCTGATCACTTAGATCAGGGCTTTTCAGTCTTCTTATCATTGGGGATCACTTTTTCTTATGGGGACTTTTATGTTCTGTCCCTAACCCTGCCCCCTTTTGGGCTCATCAGAAATTCTCACTTCTAGGTGGGGTTAAAATAAAACCCACTACACTTTTTGTCCAATGGGTGTCAGCACATGCTCCTTGGGGTGGGGTCTGCATCTCTGCTTTGTTCTTACATGAATGAAATAAACCATTTTCTGGTCTCCATGGGAATCAAACCCACAACCGCTATCATTGCCGGTAACAACTAAAGCTATGAGCAACAGCCTCTGCTGATATCACGGAGGATTTTCGATATTTGCACAATCTGAACCCACAGGCAAATGCTACTGATACATAGAGATACATCTATACATAGCAGTGTATTTTTTTGTCCCTGTATTATAGAGGGAAATTAAAAGATTTTTTTCCTATAACATTACTAAAAAATAATGAAAAACAATTACAATAATGGCATTTTCATTGAGCTTTTTAAGATAATAAACATCACAAATCAGCAAATACCATGGACATATGTGTTCCTGTACCTATAACGACCCGCACAACACAGCGATCAGACGATTTATGGCAGGGATGGCAAACTCAAATACACAGATGGCCAAAATTAAAAACTTAGACAAAGTCGCAGGCTAATGTTCATATTTAAAAAAATGTCTAGAATTGCAGACGTTTTTCCCTATCAAATATGATGATGAAACTTTTCTTAAAGGGGTTGTGCCACGAACAAAGTACATTTAATTAATAGATCTTAGAATAAAATAAAAGACAATCACAAAAAGGGCATACTGGAATAATATAATGTTATGTAAGAGCAGTAAAAAGCAAATGGCCCAATGGCCTAATTTAAATATGTAATAACAAAAGATAAAAAACTTTGACTTAATAAATAATACAGATAATAAAGTATGAAGCAAAAAAAGTGCCTCCCAAACACAGTATGATACCATCACAGTGATTTCCTCCATGGTAACCCTCCACACACACGGTATGATGACCCTACTGTGACCCCAACACAATGTGATGCCGCAACTGTGATCCCCACAAAGCTCTCCATACAGTATAATGGGCCCCATAGAGTCCTCCATACAGAATAATGGGCCTCACATAGCCCTCCATACAGAATAATAGGTCCCACATAGTCCTCAATACTGAATAATGGGCCCACATAGTGCTTCATACAGTTTAATGTGTCACCTCATAGTCCTCCATACAGTATAATGGGCCCCACATAGTCCTCCATACAGAATAATAGGCCCCACATAGTCCTCCATACAGAATAATGGCCCCACATAGTAATCCATACAGTATAATGAGCCCCTCATAATCCTCCATACTTTATAATGGGCCCCTCATAATCCTCCATACAGTATAAGGGGTCTCACATAGTCACCCATACAGTATAATGGGCCCCACATAGTACTCCACACAGCATAATGGGCCTCACATAGTCATCCATACAGTATAATGGGCTCCACATACTCCTCCATACAGAATAATAGGCCCCACATAGTCCTCCATATTCAATAATGGGCCCACATAGTCCTCCATACAGTATAATGTGCCCCACATAGTCCTCCATACAGAAAAATAGGCCAACTAATTGTCCTCCATACAGAATAATGGCCCCCACATATTCCTCCATACAAAATAATGGGCCCTAGATAGTCCTCCTTACAGAATAATGGCCCCCACATATTCCTCCATACAAAATAATGGGCCCTAGATAGTTCTCCATACAGAATAATGGCCCCACATAGTCCTCCATACAGAATAATGGGTCCCACATACTCCTCCATACAGAATAATGTGTCCGACATAGTCCTCCATACAAAATAATGTCCCCACATCGTATTTCATACAGAATAATGGCCCCACATAGTTATCCGTACAATATAATGTGCCAACTCATAGTCCTCCATACAGTACAATGGGCCTCATAGTCATCCATACAGAATAATGGGCCCCACATAGTCCTCCATACAGAATAATGGGCACCACATAGTCCTCCATACGGAATAATGGGCCCACGTAGTGTTCCATACAGTATAATGTGCCACCTCATAGTCCTCCATACAGTAAAATTGGCCCCACATAGTCCTAGATACAGAATAATAGGCTCCATATAGTCCTCCATACTGAATAATGGGCCCACATAGTGCTCCATACAGTATAATGGGCCCCTCATAATCCTCCATACAATATAATGTGCCACCTCATAGTCCTCCATACAGTACAATGGGCCTCACATAGTCATCCATACAGAATAATGGGCCCCACATAGTCCTCCATACAGTATAATGGGCCTCACATAGTCCTCCGTACAGAATAATGGGCACCACGCAGTCCACCATACAGAATAATGGGACAACTTATTGTCCTTCATACGGTATAATGGGCCCCACATAGTCATCCACCCAGAATAATGGGCCCCTCATAGTCCTCCATACAGAATAATGGCCCCAAATAGTCCTCGATTCAATATAATGGGCCCCACATAGTCCTCCATACAGAATAATGGCCCCACATAGTCCTCCATACAATATAATGTGCCACCTCATAGTCCTCCATACAGTATAATGGGCCTCACATAGTCCTCCATGTAGAATAATGGGCCCCACATAGTCCTCCATACAGAATAATGGGCCCCACATAGTCCTCCATACAGAATAATGGGTCCCACATCTTCCTCGATACAGTATAATGTGCCACCTCATAGTCCTCCATACAGTATAATGGGCCTCACATAGTCCTCCATGTAGAATAATGGGCCCCACATAGTCCTCCATACAGAATAATGGGCCCCACATAGTCCTCCATACAGAATAATGGGTCCCACATCTTCCTCGATACAGTATAATGTGCCCCACATAGTCCTCCATACAGAATAATAGGCCCCACATAGTCCTCCATACTGAATAATGGTCCCACATAGTGCTCCATACAGTATAATGAGCCCCTCATAATCCTCCATACAGTATAATGGGCCCCTCATAATCCTCCATACAGTATAATGGGCCTCACATAGTCACCCATACAGTATAATGGGCCACACATAGTCCTCCACACAGTATAATGGGCCTCACATAGTCATCCATACAGTATAATGGGCCCACATAGTCCTCCATACAGAATAATGGGCCCCACATCTTCTTCCATACAGAATAATGGGCCCCACATAGTCCTCCGTTCAGAATAATGAGCACCACATAGTCCACCATACAGAATAATGGGCCAACTTTTTGTCCTTCTTACAGTATAATGGGCCCCACATAGTCATCCACCCAGAATAATGGGCCCCTCATAGTCCTCCATACAGAATAATGGCCCCAAATAGTCCTCGATACAATATAATGGGCCCCACATAGTCCTCCATACAGAATAATGGCCCCACATAGTCCTCCATACAATATAATGTACCACCTCATAGTCCTCCATACAGTATAATGGGCCTCACACAGTCATTCATACAGAATCATGGGCCCCACATAGTCCTCCATACAGTATAATTGTCCCCACATAGTCCTCCATACAGAATAATGGGCCAACTCATTGTCCTTCTTACAATAAAATAGGCCCCACATAGTCCTCAATATTGAATAATGTGCCACCTCATAGTCCTCCATACAGAATAATTGGCCCCACATATTTTTCCATACAGAATAATGGGCCCCACATAATCCTCCATACAGAATAATGGGTCCCACATAGTCCTCCATACAGAAAAATGGCCCCACATAGTCCTCCATACAATATAACCACATTGGCCGTAACAGGTCATGCCTAGTTATAGTTGTTCATTAAAGTCAGATGCTTCCTAATGAGTCACGATCACACATGGGTCAACAGGTCAATAGCAACAATGCCATAGTGTTAAATGATTGCACACAGTCCTTATAAAACAGCATGGAGCCGGCCCCCCGAATTATCACCGAGGTATTATACACTTTACAAGTCACAAAATATAAGTCCAGCCGTAAGTGGCACAGTATAATGTGTTGGCAAGTAAAGTGACAGGCAAAGTAAGATCAAAGCTGGTGGAGATTATCGTGCAAAACATTATTGGAATTTAGAAGTTAAATTAAAGGGATTCTATCAATTCTGACATCCAAATCAAAGTAATCACAGGTCCTTGTTGGGGTTCTTGCACTTAGGCCATTAATGACATCAGTGTGCAATCAGTGTGTGATCAGTGTGTCATCAGTGTGTGATCAGTGTGCCATAGTGTGATCAGTGTGCCATCAGTGTGCCATTAATGTCATTGGTGTGTGATCAGTGTGCCATCAGTGTGTGATCAGTGTGCCATTAATGTCATTAGTGTGCCATCAGTGTGCGATCAGTGTGTCACCAGTGTCATTAGTGTGTCATAGTGTATGATCAGTGTGCCATCAGTGTGTGATCAGTGTGCCATTAATGTCATCAGTGTGTGATCAGTGTGCGACCAGTGTGTGATCAGTGTGTGATCAGTGTGCCATTAATGTCATCAGTGTGTGGTCAGTGTGTGATCAGTGTGCCATCAGTGTGTCATCAGTATCATTAGTGTGTAATCAGTGTGCCATTAATGTCATCAGTGTGTCATCACTGTGCGATCAGTGTGCCATTACTGTCATCAGTGTGCCATCAGTGTGCGATCAGTGTGCCATTACTGTCATCAGTGTGTCATCAGTGTGTTATCAGTGTGCCATTACTGTCATCAGTGTGTCATCAGTGTGTTATCAGTTTGCCATTACTGTCATCAGTGTGCCATAGTGTATGATCAGTGTGCCATCAGTGTGTCATCAGTGTGTGATCAGTGTGCCATTAATGTCATCAGTGTGTCATAGTGTGTGATCAGTGTGTCATCAGTATCATTAGAGTGTGATCAGTGTGCCATTAATGTCATCAGTGTGCCATAGTGTGTGATCAGTGTGCCATTAATGTTATCAGTGTGTTTTCAGTGTGCCATTACTGTCATCAGTGTGCCATAGTGTGTGATCAGTGTGCCATCAGTGTGCCATTAATGTCATCAGTGTGCCATAGTGTGTTATCAGTGTGCCATTAATGTCATCAGTGTGTCATAGTGCGTGATCAGTGTGCCATCAGTGTGTGATCAGTGTGTCATCAGTATCATTAGTGTGTGATCACATGACCAGCGGTGGTGCATGCATGATGATTCCATATGGATTGCACTGAGTGACAGTTGGAAGTGACAGTTGGAATTGCCCAGCGACAGTGGAGGAGATGTCGTCTGACCCAAAGCAGAGCAATAATATGGATGCAAAAGAGGAGGCGATTGTGGTGAGGACAGAAGGAGTGAAGACTGGAAAACCTTCCCATGACACATCTGATGATGAGAGGAAGTCTTCAGTCAACAGGACAAAACAACCAGTCCACAAGAAAGAAGAAGTAGAGGAGAACGTGGTGAGGAGAGAAGGAGCGAAGAGACTAAGACCTTCCCATGACACATCTGATGATGAGAGGAAGTCTTCAGTCAAACAACCAGTCCAGAAGAAAGAGGAAGCAGAAGAAAAGGAGAAGGTAGAAAGTCAGATGATGGGAGCCAAGAAGAGAGGAGCCATCTTCATCTCATCGGGGGACAAAAAGGAGAAGAAAAGAAGAAGGATTACATCAGGACAGAAACCCATGGATCTAAAGCAGAAGGCTGAAGAAGCTGAAGGAAGCAGCGGTGTTCGGCCAACCGGCTCCAAAAGCACAGTCTCTGATACTGATACCATCAAGAGGAGATTATTATTCCATCATGTGCTTGGCCAGGGAAGTTTTGGGACGGTCCTGCTGGCGGAAGATTCATCTACCCGCAAACATTTTGCTGTTAAGATCATCGGCAAAAGAGCCCTGCTTGCTGAAGGTGATGAGCGTGTGATGGTGGAGCGACGGGTTTTACAGCTGGCATCTGGGAGCCCCTTCCTTGTCCACGCAGACTTTGCATTCCAGACCAAGGTACAGTATTGATTGCTCGATATTAGGAAATGTCACACGTACCACACACTGCTCTGCCTCATGGACCCCACTGATATCATCTTCTTACATCTCAATGTAGCGTGTCCCAAGGTAACCACAGAATATAAGATTAATGTGACACTTATACACATGGGATATTGTGGCCCCTACTGTTATTAATATAATTCATTGTGGGGTGCGGTACATTGGGAATCATTTATTAACAGCTTTTACTTTTCCAGGTCAGTTAAAACAATCTTAGCTGATCTCTAATTGGTTAGTATGGGTAACTAGTTTTCTAGTAGGCAGATTTATTAATGAGGCCCAATGTACCCCGCTCTATAAATGATTGAAAATATCAGATGTTATCACAGAGGTCAATGACCTGTAAAAATTCACTTCCCCCGGATTTCATGATTCTAATTGGGTGACTGGTAATATTTGTATCATTTACAGTATTAGCTGTGCACTCTATCGTTTGTAGGCATCAATGCCATGTAGTAGTCTATGGACATTTATATCCACTCTGTGATCGGGGCTGTTACAAAAGAGGCTCGATATTCTTTGTAATATTCAACCTGCTGCTGCAGAACCTCTTCCTGCCGTCATCACCTTCTTGATATGACTTATACATTGCTCTGAAGGAAATTTTTTGTATAAAGTAAAATGTGTTTATATGTTTTTTTTGGACTCTATGCCATTTCTTTGACACTATAATTTTGCATATTATTATCTTGTATAGACATGGGATTTCAGAATAGATTAAATGTATTTGTTATTCTTTGTTATTTCCTGGATGACATTGTATTTTGTGTATACCATGTGGGGGACCCTGTGTACACTATATGTCAGGGCTATTGACTTTTGTGCACTTTATATACAATTTGAAAATGTGTTATTTTTGTATACAAGTATTATCTGTATCTTAATAAAGTTTTTTTAATTAATGGTGGGACAATGTTATGTACTTGGGGTCACTTTTTTTTGTATGAATATACTGTAATAAAGTACCAAATCCACTGTCTTTGAGTGAAACTTCTTCTAACTTAACCAACTAATGGAAAAAATGGTATTATATTGAGCAGGGGCGGGCTGGGCCAGGGGGCAGAGGGGCACATGCTCACTGGGCCGGCCACCAAGCAGCTGTTGAGGGCCGCCCAGCCATCTGCTGCTTTAGAGAACGCAGGGCGGCCCTGTATATGTAAATGTGTACATGTGCCGGCCGGGCGTCTGCAGCGCAGCACAGCAGACACTGCTCACATTCTTCTGCCTGCCGGAGAGAAGCTTCAGCCGCTGAGCAGTACCGGAGAGCAGACATCTTTGATTCTTATAAGTCTGAGCTCCGGATAGTGGTCAGGACAGGAGATTTATACTTTTTGTAGAGTGTGGAAGTGGCAGGATGCTGCTCACCTCCTGACAAGTCCAGGGCCAGATCCTGAATGTTATCTATGGTCGCTCTGCTGATGATCAGAAAGATTTATTGTAGCAGATGGACCCTTCAAGCAGGTTGGGGTCGTGCTGTCAGTGTGAGATCATCGGCTCTCGATCTGTATGAATGTTCAAATCACATCGGACCTGAGATAGAGACACTGCAGACCTGACTATAAAGACCCCTGCCCAAGACTGATCCTGCACCGACTACAGGACAACACAGATTATATCTATACTGCCATCTCTACAATGTGATGTCTTGTAGTCGGTGCAGGATCAGTCCAGGGCATATATGATCTAATGTCAGTGCACAATATAGAAATATGAATATCAAAAGACTGACCGTCACTTCCAAACAGAAAACAGGTGTGTACAGGCATACCTCCCAACTTTGGAAGAAGAGAAAGAAGTACAGATCGGCAAATTTGGCCATGCCCCTGGCCACACCCATTTACCATTTCTTATTCCCAGGGCTGGCTCCAGGTTTTCGCAGGTCCCGGGCCAAAGAGTCTCAGTGGGCTCCTTTAACACATACCATGATACGTGACACACAGATATGGCAGAGAAATCCCTGTGCAAGCCCCCAAATGACCCTTTTCCTGTGCAAGCCCCCAACATTACATCCTACCCTGTGCAAGTCTCTCAACATGACCCCCTTCCCTTTGAAAGCCCCCAACATGACCTCCTACCCTGTGCAAGCCCCCAAATGCTGAGACTTGTAATCCTTATTCCTCACTAAGACTATGTTAATACTAATGATGACAAAAAGTACAAAAAAGTAATAGTACTTGTAGTGCCATACCCTTTCCTACTTCAATTTGCCTGATGACAGAGCTGCTGGGACTTGTAGTGCCCGATCCTACCCAGTAAATAACAGCACATTATAGCCCCTCTCTATATACTAACCCCTTCCTACTGTACTTGCATGATGACAGAGCTGCCTGCATGCTGGGACTTGTAGCTTCGCTCTCCACCCCGTACACAATGCTAATCTTCACCACACCCCTATGTAATAACAATATTACACTTCTGTCTCCCACATCTCCCTGTCAAGTACGAAACTGTATTTCCCGGCAGCCACATAAAACCACATCTAGGGAAACAGGAAGTTCAAGGATGCAGTGTATGCTAGGAAACGTAGTCCTAGTCCAATCTATATACACCCACTATGCACTTAGCATGCGGTTAGAGTCAGCCATCTTCTCAGTGCACAGTGACAATGCGCTCTCTCACCAGCTCTGGTCAGAAGTAATGAGACGGTAACAGAGTGCACTGTCATTACACATTGTAAATAAAAAAGTAGACCAGTGTCGCCCCCACAAGTGATGTCAGATAAGAGATTCAGCAGCCAGGTATCAATTAACTGAATGCTGGACCAGAGTCCCACATATCGATCCGCTCACCTCTGGTTATGTCCTTTCTTTGTAGTAGACCTAGATACATTTAAAAATGTGGTGCAAATTTTGTTTAAGGTCATGTGCAAATGTTGCATGTTTGATGCATTTTTTTCAGCACAAATTTGGCACTGAAAATATGCAACGTTTTTCTGTCCCAGCAAAGTGAATGCAGACATCGCTTATTTTTTTCCTAGCAGATTTGCATCAGATTCAAATCTGAAGCATGTCAATTCTTGCAGCTTTTTTCACCCATGCTAATGAGTGGGGAAAAATACACAACAAAAATGCAAGTAAAAAACGAGGCAAAAACAGGTGTATTTTATGAAGAATTTTCCCTGCCAAGACATCAGGATTTGCAACAGAATTTTCTGCTGCAAATCCTGAATGTTTGCACAGAACTTAAGGTTATATGCACACGTTAAGTATTTGCTGCAGATGTTTCTGCACCAAAAATGTGTCCATTGGCAGGAAAACCGCTGCATAAAATCCACACGTTTTTGCTGAAGTTTTTTATGCGTTTTTCTCCACTCATTGGAATGGGGGAAAACACTGAAAGAATGGACATGCAGCAGATATGAAACTACTTCAAATCTGCAATTAAGAAATAAGCAACGTGTGCATGAGATTTCAGATATCTCAATCACTTTGCTGCGTTTTTTGCAGCAAAAAAGTGGGGAAACCGCAGCACAAAGGCAACGTGTGCACATACCTTAAGGTGGTTGTTCTTGTTAAAATCTAAGCATTAGCTAAACGAGTGCACATTAGAAAAACCACAGAAGGAATTGAGAGGCAGCGCTCTGCAGAGCCATACACTGTACTAGTCAGTGTTACCTAGCCTTATGTATGACTAGCTTTAGGCAGCGCACACGTTTTTAGAGGTGCAGTAAAGCAAGGTACGCTGTGCTGTTCTACACCCCTGAGAAAAACGTATGCCAGGAGTAATGGTGGTCACACAAGTATAGGGGTACTACAGAGTTACCTAGAAATGTCGCTTTTTTTTGTTTGTGTTTTTTTTGCAAATCTACACACTCAAGCAAGTCACAATTGAACTCAACAACATGAAACGGGTAAAAGTATATTATATATGACTAACTTATTATGCTGTATATACCAGTATATATCAGTATTGCACATACAGTATACAGAATATATGTCTGGTATATATTATAGTATGACAACAGACATCAGATATTACACTATCACATATTATCTATATGTAATATCTAATGTCTGTGCACTTAGTATGTTGCATACAGTATACAGAGGAATATGTGACTGGTGTGTGATATACAATGTGAACAGACATCATATGTCTGTACGCAAAGTATAAGGCCTCATTCACACGTCAGTGTGTCCGGTACATGTGGTGATAGTTTTCACACGAACTGGAGACACTTACACATGTAGACCCATTAAATGAATGTGCCTGTGCACATGTCAGTGTGTTTCCACGGACCATGTGTCCGTAGGCAAAACATGCTGAAATGTCAATTTTTTGCACACCGTATGGGTCGGAAGATGTCCAACACACGCGCACACATCTGTGTGTCATAAGTATGACACGTACCAGCGCCTGGGAATCAGCGTACAGTTAGCGCTGTTACGAAGCGCCGGATGCTGGAGGCATCTCTCATCATTGTCCCCTGCTTGCGCTGAGATCAGCCAGCAGGGGACAATGTTAAGAGTAGTATTCTGCTCCTTCTGTCTCCAACAAGTGTAAAAATAAGAATAAAATAAAAAACACATTATACTCACCTGTCCGAAGTTGAAATAATCCAGTCTTCCACGATGTAATCCATCTAACCGACATTTGTTCATCAGCGTGATCAATGGCTTAAGGCGATCACACATGCTGAGGAACAGAGGAGAATGACTCGCTGCAGCGAGCGGGCCCCTGAACTGCGCTGAGTTCACTGACCAGTGTCCTGTCACTCACTAAGCTCAGAGCAGTTCAGGGGCCCGCTCGCTGCAGAGAGTCATTCTCCTCTGTTCCTCCGCGCGTGCGGTCGCCTCAAGCTACCGATCACACTGATGAAGAAATGTCGGTCAGATGGATTACAGCGTGGGACACTGGATTATTTCAACTTCGGACAGGTGAGTAGTGAGTATAATGTGTTTTTAGAGCTCGTACCTCTTCCATACAAATTATAAAATATAACTTTTAATATCTGTATTAAAATTTTGACAGCCATAAAATAACAAACCACAACATCAGTGCACAATAAGAGGAGGGGAGGGTGCCTCACCCTATTTAGGCCCTATTTCACCCTACCTTGCCGCGGAGGTTGGCACCCTATTTTCCTGTGCAATGGCGCCCACGCTCAACGATGACTCTCCCTGGGATCCCTATAACACCCTATATTGACGGCCAGTGGGGTACAGGGATTCTTAGTGGAGAACACACAGTTTCTTGTGACAAATAGAAACAATGCAAAAAATACTCAAAAAGTTTTTATGTATCTGTGGCCCTGATCAGTACAATTCGACCACAGATACAGAAGGGTGCATGAATATAATCAAAGCGCATAACATGGATCAATTTTTAAAATCTTGTTTGCTCGAAATCATGCCACATAGAAAGGGGAAACGCGTTGAGTTGTACAGGCATTGAGTCATATATGCACGATATATTTTCATTCATGACATGTAATCTTAGTTGTGCAGGCATTAAGTCATATATGTATAGATTTGGTAATATATTTTGATTCATGACAGTTAAACAGTGGCCATGAGCTACATATGAATTGCCTTGAGCTATTTGGGCATTTAATTGTGGTTACATCTACTAAGCAATATTTATTTGTATTAAATGGATCCCTGGTCCAAGACAATTTATTAACTGAGATCATGAGCTATATATAAACTGATCGGGCATTGAGTATTATCTTGAAACTAGATGGTGGCCCGATTCTAATGCATCGGGTATTTTAGAACATGTATGCGGCCGACCGGGCGCGACTAATCAGCGAAGCAGTGTTTAAATGGGTTGTGCACTACTTTAAATTAATCCCCCAATGCATCCTCCAGGGGCCCCTAATGAATTTTGTGCTAGTGAGGACCGGGGAGCGGCGCTGCCTGTGTGGGTACTTCCGCAGCGAGCAGCTGACCTCCGGCTACATCCGGTACTTCCGGCTACATCGCCGCTGACCTCCATGCGGCTACCGTAGGGAGATCATCGGCTAGGACCGCTGATCTCCCGACGGCAAGTGTGAAGGGAGGACCGGGGAGCGGCGCCGCCTTGGCCACCGGTCGGGGTACTTCTGCTGCGAGCAGCCAGGAGATGACCGGCTACCGCCGGTCATCTCCCGGCTGCATCGCCGCTGACCTCCATGCGGCAGATGAGCCGCTAACAGCCGCCATCTTGTTCTGAAATCCCGAGTCGCTGATTGGCCGTGGCCGGACCAATTAGCGACGCGGGATTTCCTGGACAGACAGACAGACAGACGGGATAAGCCGATTATATAGTAGATGGATCCTCTGTCCATGTCATGGAAATTAAGTAGTGCACTTTAAGATTTATCCTTCTATGTGGCATGATTTCGAGCAAGCAAACAAGATTTTAAAAATTGATCCATGTTATGCGCTTTGATTATATTCATGCACCCTTCTGTATCTGTGGTCAAATTGTACTGATCAGGGCTACAGATATATAAAAACTTTTTGAGTATTTTTTGCATTGTTTCTATTTGTCACAAGAAACTGTGTGTTCTCCACTAAGAATCCCTGTACCCCACTGGCCGTCAATATAGGGTGTTATAGGGATCCCAGGGAGAGTCATCGTTGAGCGGGGGCGCCATTGCACAGGAAAATAGGGTGCCAACCTCCGCGGCAAGGTAGGGTGAGATAGGGCCTAAATAGGGTGAGGCACTCTCCCCTCCTCTTATTGTGCACTGATGTTGTGGTTTGTTATTTTATGGCTGTCAATATTTTAAAACAGATATTAAAAGTTATATTTTAGAATTTGTCTTGAAGAGGTACGAGCTCTGTGAATTGTTAGTTTGGTTGGTACCGTAACTACACTGCTCAAAAATATAAAGGGAACACTCAAATAACACATCCTAGATCTGAATGAATGAAACATTCTCATTGAATAATTTGTTCTGTACAAAGTTGAATGTGCTGACAACAAAATCACACACATATCATCAATGGAAATCAAATTTATTAACCAATGGAGGCCTGGATTTGGAGTCACCCCCAAAATTAAAGTGGAAAAACACACTACAGACTGATCCAACTTTGATGTAATGTCCTTAAAACAAGTCAAAATGAGGCTCAGTATTGTGTGTGGCCTCCACGTGCCTGTATGACCCCCCTACAACGCCTGGGCATGCTCCTGATGAGCTTGCGGATGGTCTTCTGCTGGATCACCTCCCAGACCTGGACTAAAGCATCCGCCAACTCCTGGACAGTCTGTGGTGCAATGTGACGTTGGTGAATGAAGCGAGACATGATGTCCCAGATGTGCTCAATCGTATTCAGGTCTCGGGAAAGGGCGGGCCAGTCCATAGCTTCAATGACTTCATCGTGCAGGAACTGCTGACATACTCCAGCCACATGAGGTCTGGCATTGTCTTGCATTTGGAGGAACCCAGGGCCAACTGCACCAACATATGGTCTCACAAGGGGTCTGAGGATCTCATCTCGGTACCTAATGGCAGTCAGGCTACCTCTGGCGAGCACATGGAAGGCTGTGCGGCCCTCCAAAGAAATGCCACCTCACACCATTACTGACCCACTACCAAACCAGTCATGCTGAAGGATGTTGCAGGCAGCAGATCGCTCTCCACGGCGTCTCCAGACTCTGTCACGTCTGTCACATGTGCTCAGTGTGAACCTGCTTTCATCTGTGAAGAGCACAGGACTCCAGTGGTGACTTTGCCAATCCAGGTGTTCTGTGGCATTTCTTTGGAGGGCCGTACAGCCCTCCATGTGCTCGCCAGAGGTAGCCTGACTGCCATTAGGTACCGAGATGAGATCCTCAGACCCCTTGTGAGACCATATGCTGGTGCAGTTGGCCCTGGGTTCCTCCAAATGCAAGACAATGCCAGACCTCATGTGGCTGGAGTGTGTCAGCAGTTCCTGCACGATGAAGTCATAGAAGCTATGGACTGGCCCGCCCGTTCCTGAGACCTGAATACGATTGAGCACATCTGGGACATCATGTCTCGCTCCATCCAACAACATCACGTTGCACCACACACTGTCCAGGAGTAGGCGGATGCTTTAGTCCAGGTCTGGGAGGAGATCCCACAGGAGACCATCCGCAGCCTCATCAGGAGCATGCCCAGGCGTTGTAGGGTGGTCATACAGGTAAGTAGAGGTCACACACAATACTGACCCTCATTTTGACTTGTTTAAAGGACATTACATCAAAATTGGATCAGCCTGTAGTGTTTTTTTCCACTTTAATTTTGGGGGTGACTCCAAATCCAGGCCTCCATTGGTTAATACATTTGATTTCCATTGATGATTTTTGTGTGATTTTGTTGTCAGCACATTCAACTTTGTACAGAAAAAAAGTATTCAATGAGAATATTTCAATCATTCCGATCTAGGATGTGTTATTTGAGTGTTCGCTTTATTTTTTTTGAGCAGTGTATATAGATCGTTTACTGTGATTCTTATAATGTGTTTTTAATTTTATTCTTATTTTTACACTTGTTGTAGACAGCGGGGGCAGAATACAACTCTCAACATTGTCCCTTGCTCGCGCTGATCTCAGCGCCAGCAGGGGACAATGATGAGAGCTGCCTCCATCACCCAGCGCTTGGGAACAGCGCTAACTATACCGCTGATTCCCAGGCGCCGGTACGTGTGATCCTGCTGTGGCATATGGGCGGCACATGGTAGCCACACGTATGCCACACAGGGAGACACGGACATCTCCGGTACTGGTTTTTCCAGTACTGGAAATATCAGGACGTGTGAAAGAGGGCTAGCACATACAGAATAATATATTACTTGCATATAGTACTGTTATACAAACATCAGATGTTATACAGGATACACATTGTTGTATGTATATTCATATATCTGACAGTGTGTGTACTGTATAACATCTCATGTCTGTACACAAAGTGTAAGGGTATGTGCACACGTTTAAGCACCACTCCAGCATTTGTTTGTTCTCAGCACTGGAGTGGCGCTTTAAGTGTAAGCCCCCTGCCCCTGGTCATATACTCATCCTCCAGCATCTTCCCCGGTTTTCAACACCACTCCGGTCCAGCGGCACCATCATGTGAGTGCAGCTTCTGAGTGTCCGGAAGTCAGAAGTTACGTCACAAGCTCTCAATACAGGTCTATGAGAGCCAGAACGAGGCTCACATAGACTTGTATTAAGTTTTGACCTCCAGCGCACTCCTTGAAATACAGGAGCTGCAAGCAAGTCACTTTTCACAGGAAACAAACGGGCGCGGTGTCGAAAACTGATGAAGGCTACAGGTGGGTATCAGATAGGGGGCAGGGGACTTACATTTAAAGCACCACTCCAGCAATGCAATAAAAAAATGCTGGAGTGGTGCTTTAAGTATTTGGTGCAGAAACTTCTGTACCCTTTCTGCATCTCTTGGCAGAAAAAATGCTGCATATAGTAGACACGTTTTTGATGTGTTTTTTTTACTTGCGTTTTTATTGCAGATTTTTCCCCACTCATTAGTATGGGTGAAATCTGCAGCAAAAATACTTAAAAAATTTACATGCTGCAGATATTTTGCCCTTCAAGTTTTGTGACGAATATGTTAAGAAAAATCTGTCATAATTTGCAATGTGTGCACAGGTCCTAACACACAGGATAATATATGACTTATACAGTATATACATTGCTGCATGTATATACAGATATATCACAATGTGTATACTGTATAACAGCTGATGTCTGTATTATTCTTTATACTATAGTGGTATACTATGTGCAAAGATATACAATGAACTATGCACTGGACTGATCATTCCTGCACCTGGCACAGGATATACTGTACAAGTGCTTCTCACAAAATTAGAATATCATCAAAAATTTAATTTATTTCAGCTCTTCAATACAAAAAGTGAAACTCCTATATTATATAGAGTTATTACAAACAGAGTGATCTATTGCAAGTGTTTATTTCTGTTAATGTTGATGATTATGGCTTACAGCCGATGAAAACACAAAAGTCATTATCTCAGTTAATTAGAATACTATATAACACCAGCTTGAAATTTTTTTTAATGTTTTTAAAATCCGAAATATTGGTCTACTGAAATGTATGTTCAGTAAATGCCCTCAATACTTGGTCGAGGCTCCTTTGGCATCAATTACTGCATCAATGCGGCAATGTGGCATGGAGGCGATCAGCCTGTGACACTGCTGAGGTGTTATGGAAGCCCAGGTGGCTTTGATAGAAGCCTTCAGCTCGTCTGCATTGTTGGGTCTGGTGTCTCATCTTCCTCTTGACAATACCCCATAGATTCTCTATAATAGATTCTCTATGGGGTTAAGGTCAAGCGAGTTTGCTGGTCAATCAAGCACAGTGATACTGTTGTTTTTAAACCAGGTATTGGTACTTTTGGCCGTGTGGACAGGGGCCAAGTCCTGCTGGAGAATGACATTTCTATCTCCAAAAAGCAGAGGGAAGCATGAAGTGCTCTAAAATTTCCTGGTAGACGGCTGTGCTGACTTTGGTCTTGATAAAACACAGTGGACCTACACCAGAAGATGACATGGCTCCCCAAACCATCACCGATTGTGGAAACTTCACACTAGACCTCAAGCAGCTTGGATTGTGGCCTCTCCACTCTTCCTCCAGACTCTGGGACCTTGATTTCCAAAAGAAATGCAAAATTTGCTTTAATCTGAAAACAACACCTTGGACCACTGAGCAACAGTCCAGGTCTTTTTTCTCTTTGGCCCAGGTAAGACGCTTCTGGCGTTGTCTATTGGTCATGATTGGCTTGACACAAGGAATGTGACACTTGTAGCCCATGTCGTGGATACGTCTGTGTGTGGTGGCTCTTGAAGCAATGACTCCAGCAGTCCACTCCTTGTGAATCTCACCCAAATTTTTGAATGGCCTTTTTTAACAATCCTTTCAAGGCTGTGGTTATCCCGGTTGTTTGTGCACCTTTTTCTACCACACTTTTTCCTTCCACTCAACTTTCCATTAATATGCTTGGATACAGCACTCTGTGAACAGCCAGCTTCTTTAGCAATGACCTTTTGTGGCTTACCCTCCTTGTGGAGTGTGTCAATGACTGCCTTCTGGACATCTGTCAAGTCTGCAGTCTTCCGCATGATTGTGGAGCCTACTGAAACAGACTAAGGGATCATTTTAAAGGCTTAGGAAGCCTTTGCAGGTGTTTTTTCGTTAATTATTCTAATTTACTGAGATAATGACTTTTGTGTTTTCATTGGCTGTAATCCATAATCATCAACATTAACAGAAATAAACACTTGAAATAGATCACTCTGTTTGTAATGACTCTATTTAATATACGAGTTTCACTTTTTGCATTGAAAAACTGAAATAAATTCCATTTTTGATGATATTTTAATTTTGTGAGAAGCACCTGTATATAACATGTGATGTCCAGTGTCCATACTCAGGGTTGATCAGTCCAGTGCATGATTCTGTATTGTGTCTCTGGTCACTCTGAGGTATAGGGACAGAGATTTATTGCAGCAGACTGAACTTTCCTGTGGATCTGATGACGCTGGAGCCGATGAGCTGGCACTGACAGAGCGACTCTGAGGGTTCAGACTCCTGCAATAAATCTCAGGGGAAATCATCAGAGCGGCCACAGACACAATCCAGGACCCCACACAATCCAGGTCCCTGTATTTATCAGCAGGTGAGCAGCGTCCTGCCATCTCCTCACCACACAGAGAGCTGAAGTTCCTACTCACAGATGCCTCCTGTCTGTCCCGCCCACATGCTCCTCTGCGTCAGTAAGAAGATGCAGCCACGCTCCCTCTACTTCAGCAGACGGACGACGCACACACCATTCAGTGGGCGTGTTTGCTCCACTGTGATGCGACCGGCCTGCACTTACTGTATACAACAGCATCAACCCACCAGTGGCCTTAATCAGCTGCTTAATGACCGGCCCAGGGGGCATATGCCCCTCTACCCCCTGACCCAGCCCTCCCCTGCTCACATATGAGTGAAGTGACTGTGTGATGACTGCTGGAACCTGCAAGCAGAGCTGAATCCTGACAGTGAGTATATTACACACTGTTTGGATTGGCATGCTACAGGGCTTCATTTTATAATTAAAGGGTTTGTTCAGGTTTGAGATGAAAGTCTGCAGTCACAGCACATGCAGTACACACTTTTAGGAGCCTCCCTTGCACAAGTATGCGATTTGTATACTTCTGGCCACATTCTAACTAGACGTATCCAGCCTCACTCAATTCATTTTCATTGAGTTAGGCCACACATGTCTAGTCGGCATGTGACCGCATGTATGAAAATCGCCGGCACAAGAAAATCCTGACAGTGTGCAGTGCACTGTTAGAATTCAGAAGCCTGCAGTCACATAGAGTGACTGCTGACTCACCACAAACTTGGACAATCCTTTTAATGCTTCTAACATAAATAAAAATATGAGAATCAGTACTGAGTTAGTATCACAAATAACATTTACATCCAGGTACCTTATAGATGTTGTTGTTTCTAGTCGTTCTCTTTCTTTTCTTCTTCATCTTGTCCAGACTCCATGATGAGTTTTCTCATCCAAAGCTCGTCTCTGCAGACTTCTATCTTCTCTGATCTTCTGCAGCACATCCCACACGATGCCCTTAAAGATAACAATGGCATTATAATGCTCCTGAATAAAAATATGTGTCCTATGCTGAACCCCTGAATAAATAATTGCCCCTCACTATATTCCCGGCATGAATTATCACCCCCACACTGTCCCTCCTATGGTACATGCTCTGTACACTGCACTCTCCTTTCCATACTGGGTCCCTTCTTCACAGTGTCCTCTCACACTGTGTCCCCCTTATAGGGCCCAGTGTCTATACTATGCTCCTGCACCATACTCTCCCCCTCCTTGGCTTACTATCTCTTCCTGGCTATGTCCTTACACTGTTCCCCAATGCTTACCCCCAACTACTCAATCTCTATTCTGTGCCTTCTCATCACACTGCTCATCCCCTCCTTGGTATACTGTCCCCTCCTGGCTGTGCTCTTACACTGTCCCCCTATGGTACCCCCTACACTACTCAGTCTCTATTCTGTGCCCACTCACACTTTTATCCCCCCCTTACTGTCTCCTCGCACTATTCCCCTCAATATCTCCTCACACATTACCGGCTTCCTCCTCGTACATTTACCCTCTCACTAAACAATACTGCCTCCTTACACATCTCCTCAACTCCCCAAACTGTGTCTGAACCCATCCCATCACCCTCACTGTCACGCCAGGTGTGGGAAAGACTAGTGCAACACAAAGGGAAAAGGGAAAGGGAGTCCAGACTCTAGGGAAAAGGGGGAAGGGGAGACCTCCTAGTCTCGTCTAGTGTCACCCTGTCTCAACTACCCTCCCTATATTGGCTCTTCATCAATTGCTACACGGGTGCCTCACCCTGACTTTCCCTGGCGTATGGCTAAGGCTAGGGATGGGAGGAGATGAGCACTAGTAGATATCCACTAAACTCTATAGACAACAAGGGTAGTCAAACAGGGGGATATTGCTTAGCTTTTGACGACTCCAGACAAATGCACACATGGCCTCAAGCTCCAGAGAGGACGAAGTACTGCTCTTGCTAAAGCCTCACAAGTCGTAATGAATATCGCTGGCACCTCCCTCTCAGACACACCAGGTATTTATACACCCAGCCCAGGGAGCTAATTAGCCAGAGGGAGGTAGTCGCTGGGTCCTAGAGACAGTCAGCCTCTAACAAGATGTCTGTAATGCCAAACGTAGAGATCTCCTGCAACCAACTGCAGGGTGACTGTCTGTCACCTCTGACACACCCGTGACAGTACCCCCCCCTCTACGAGTGGCCTCCTGACACTCAGGAACGAGTTTCTCAGGAAAAGAGGTGTGAAATGAGCGAACCAATCTGGGAGCGTTCACCTCTGATGCTGAAACCCACATCCTCTCCTCTGGACCATAGCCTTTCCAGTGCACCAAGTATTGTAGAGAATGATGTTGGAGACGAGAATCTACAATCCTCGAAATCCGGAACTCCAGATTAACATCAACCATTACTGGGGGCGGTAGTAGAGGCGAGGGTTCAAGAAGTTCCACATGTTTTTTAAGTAAGGACCTATGAAACACGTTGTGGACTTTAAGGGCCTGAGGAAGTACAAGACGAAATGCTGCTAGGTTAATGACGGCGGTTATTTTATAGGGACCAATAAACCTAGGTCCCAGCTTCCAAGAAGGAACTTTCAATCTTATATTCCTGGTAGGCAACCACACAAAGTCATTCACATTCAGGTCCGGACCTTGCAAGCTTTTTCTGTTAGCCATACGTTTATACCTGTCTCCCATGATCTTTAAATTACTCAGCACACCCTGCCATACCGAGGAGAGCGATGAAGCAAACCGTTCCTCCTCAGGAACTCCTGAAGCTTCTACCCCACTAAAGGTATCAAACTGTGGGTGATAACCGTATGCACCTGTGATGAACCTGTAGCCGCCATCTTGGTAATGATAAATCATATCCAGGGATGGCCACACTTCAGCAGCCCCCACCCTTGGGACCTTCTGTTAAAACGTCAACTAGATAGTTTCCCCCCATCCAGGCTCCTGTAAGATAAGAAGCCTACTTAACACTTGAATGCTAGGAGCTTCAAAGACTTCGAGAGGAAACACAGCCAGCAGGGGGGGGTGCTTCGTCTATCTGTACCTACCATTTGTCCCATAGGACTAGTTTCTTTGTCTGTCACAAGCATGGAGGCATAAGATATAGAAACATGAATAGTACACGCATGTTGCGTGGGATGGGCCAATAAAAAAATATCACGGCGTCCCGGAGCCATTGCGCACACAAGCCTCCGCGGTAGACGTTTGTACGTGCTCTGGAAGCCAAGATATAGCGCGGAGCCATTCCTGAGGACCGTATGGTATCATAATTGATATCAAAAGGTCGGTTACGGCGGCCCGAATCCATGGGAACCCCTGGGGGTATCATGAGACCATCCCAGAAGAAGTTATTGGGTTCCATAGAATTTGGGCTTCTGATCGAAGTTAGACCTGAGGGTGGAGACTGAGCCAGCTGACCTCACCAGCAGTGGGCGGGACGGGGCAGGTAAGATAGCAGGACAGACAAGAGATAAGTCAGTCTTGACCCAAGAGTGGTGTGCTGAACATCTGAGCACCAGCTGAGGCCACCAAGGGGAGGAGCAGTTTGACCATGCGGTGGTAGGCCTCAGCCTGTAACAAAGAACCGTGCCTGCGATCGCAGAATCCTCTCCCTGCGTCACAAGAAAATCAAGAAACCGGTAACTGATATGCTGTGGTGATTCTGTGTGTTGTATTCCATTGTTGTATAGTTTAGCCTGACCTTATACCTGTGTATATTTAGTTGTATATCGTGTATCTAGTGTATTATTATAATCAATTACCTCAAGTAATTGTGGGCCTGCCTTTTATTCTGCATAACGAACGCACGTCCGTGTGAGCTCGGCTCAAGCCAAAAACGCTACCCAGGGTTGGTTCCTGACCCGATATAGGCCCATTCACGGACTGGGCGTATATCTAAAATAGGGACTGGTGGCAGCATACCAACTGGGGATTGGGGAAGGCTGGTAGTGACGGTCGGAGGTTCAGATATATATATTCCTGGCGCGGCCAAGGAAGATATATATACCGCCCTCACTACAGAGGGCCCCGATACCCAGTAGGTTACAGGACAGTCTCCCTGGCGACCGCTTATCCTAGGTGCAGTTCCTTGACTGACCTGAGGCTAAGAGGGCGCTAGCGAGTTGTGCTGTGTAGTGACGTTACGGTTTAGTGACGTTGAAGGGATAACACACTACCGTGTTCCCTGCGCTGGTTGCAGCTTCCTGGCACTACTTTCTCTAGGTGCAGTACCTTGACTGACCTGAGAGGTAAGGGGGCGCCAGAGAGCTGCACCCACCGGCCGGCTTTCATCACATTGGTGGCAGAGCGGTGGGATTGCAGAATAATAGTGTTGTGGGACCCCTACTCCCAGGCACTAAAGACTGCCAGTGGTAACTTCCACTGCTGGAGTCTTAAGGTCAGCCCAACGTTAGACGGTCAGGCTAAAAGTATAACAAGGTGTGTGCAAACTCAGGGTTGCAGCGGTGTCGGTTACCAAGATGGCAGACGGCACCAGGAGCAAGACCCTGCAGGAGTCTAATGCTACGGTCCGTGTGGCAGGAGGGGAGGACATTGTTACTCATGGCGAGGAGGAGTCCAGCCCGGGCACCTCAGGGAGCCAGTCCCCAGTATACGGTCCCGCAGTGGGCTGCCCACCACCTACCCAGCCCAGCCTGTCCAGATCACAAGCCCTTTTACAAGCGGCTATGGCAAGTCTCCAGTCTCATGGCGATGCCGTCTACAAAACCCTCCTGGCAGCATCAGAGAAGGCAGCGGAGGAGGAGCGTGCAGAGCGGGCTGCGGAGCGGGCTGCGGAGCGGGCTGCGGAGCGTGAAGCTGCAGAGCGCCGGGAGGCTGCGGAGCGTGCAGAGCGAGCTGCGGAGCGCCAGCACCAACTGGACCTGGCCCAGCGGGGGCTTCCGATAGAGCAACCAACCCATCAGAAGACCAAGTCGTCCAAAGTCCGAGCTGAGGACTTCCCTCTACTGGAGAAGGATGGGGACCTGGACTCCTTTCTGGTGGCATTTGAACGGACCTGTCTTCAACACCATCTGGCCCGGGATCAGTGGGCCAGACACCTGACCCCCCGTTTGAGGGGTAAGTCCCTGGATGCCTTGGGGGACTTACCTGCCGGGGAGGTACAGAACTACGACTGCATCAAGCGGGCCCTGATCCGGCAGTACAACCTCACTCCCGAGTCGTACCGCCAGAAGTTCCGGAGCCTGCTGCGTGGCCCCAAGGACACCTGGACCGATCATATGCGGGCGCTGTTGAGAGCCGCAGAGCACTGGACCTCGGGTCTAGCGCTTACTACCCGCCAGGAGGTCCAGGAACTGTTCGTCACGGAGCAGTTTTTGTGGAACTGCCCAGAGGACCTCCGACAGTTCCTCCGTGACCGAAAACCAACAGGGGCTTCTGCTACAGCCGCCCTGGCAGACGAGTATGCCAATAACAGGGCGCCTGAGCTGAAGAAGTCTGCCAGCAGCACCTGGAGAGGGGGTAAGCCCAGTCATGCCCCTGTTTCCCCGGCCCCTAGAACACAAGGGGTGTATCCCCCTGTTGCCCTCTCCAGGCAAGGACCAGACGTAAGACGTTGTCATCTATGCAACAAACCAGGACACTTTAGGGCTGAGTGTCCCCAGCGCCAAAAGACCCCATCCCAGTCCCAGAGAGCGCCCAATGTTTTGTGTGTGGGAGGGGGTGGTGGTAGGTCCCTGGACAACATCCAACCCGTCACCATAGGCCGTTCTGCGGTCATGGGACTGCGGGACACGGGCGCTGAACGAACACTGGTACGGCCTGAGGTGGTGTCCCCCCAGGACTTGGTACCAGGAAAGACTCTTTCCGTCTCCGGGGTTGGAGGCGTGGAGCCGGCACTTCCCGTTGCCATGGTGTATTTGGACTGGGGTGCCGGAAGGGGGATGCGGGAGGTGGGAGTAACGCCAAATATTCCCGCAAATGTTTTATTAGGGACCGACTTGGGGCGTCTAGTATCGCAGTATGTACCCTCTGAACCCCCAAGTTCGGCCCCCCAAGAGTGTATTGATTTGTCTGCTGCTAATGCCAACCATGTTGTATGTAGTGTGTGTCCTGCTGAGGAGGAGGGAGTGAAACCTGAGGGTAACACCTGCACAGACACAACACAAACAGGGTTAGTGAAAGCAGGTGGGGAGTGTGGGGATGCCCGCAGAGGTGCTCAGCCGGCGTGCCGTGACCTCTTGTCCTCCGGTGAGGGAGGGGGCGGGCAGGATTCTGTAGAGGGAAGCTCAGGGATGGAGAGGGGGGCAGCTACCGGCAGTGTAGGGCTCCCAGGGGTATCCAGGCTGCTGAGTATAGGCCCACTGCAGGGGGAGGAACAGGCCATGGGAGGTGGGGGTGTCCCAAGAGAGGAGCCGCCAGGTAAGACCCCAGGGCAGGAGTTCCCCACATCCGAGATGTCCAAAGGCCTAGGAAGCCTGCCTGATCGGGCGGCTTGGTCAGAAACAGAGGGGAAGCAGGCACTACCCACGGTCACAGCGGTCATAGCCGCTGTCACCAGGAGTGGGAGCGCCGGAGCCCAAGGAGCCTTGCAGAGGTCCGACGGCTTCCCCACTTCTGACCAAGTGTCTGCCGGGTCAGACAGCGGCCAGGTGACATGCCCGGAGGGGCTGACAGAGGATGTGGCAGTTTCGTCGATTCTGGCCACATCAAGTCAGGAATTTCAGGCTGCGTTGGAAGCAGACGACAGCCTGAAAGCTCTCAAGGAACAGGCGGCACAGCCTCCCATGGAGTCAGACTGCGAGCGTGTGGTCTGGGACCAGGGACGGCTGTACCGGGTAACGGTCCAGCAGGGTTCACCGGAGGCGTGGCCCAGGGACCGACAGTTAGTGGTACCCTATCCGTTCAGGGCGGAATTGTTGCGGATCGCACACGAGATTCCGATGGCCGGACACCTAGGGATCGCTAAAACCAAGGCCAGGATAGCTCAGCATTTCTACTGGCCTGGGATGGGAGCCGCGGTGGGTGCCTACTGCCGTTCGTGTGACACCTGTCAGAGGGTGGGGAAGGCGGGGCCGCGCCCCAAAGCCCCACTGGTAACTCTGCCAATCATCGAAGAGCCTTTCTCGAGGGTCGCTGTGGATCTTATTGGACCTCTGTCCACTCCCAGCCACTCCGGGAAATGCTTCATACTCACGGTAGTGGACTATGCCACCCGGTACCCGGAAGCGGTAGCTTTGTCGTCCATTCGGGCCGACAAGGTGGCTACCGCCTTACTGGAGATCTTCTCCAGAGTGGGTTTCCCCCAGGAAATGCTCACCGACCGAGGGACCCAGTTCATGTCGCGGCTGATGGAGTCCCTCTGTAAGCAAATGCAGGTGCAACATCTGGTGGCCAGCCCGTATCACCCACAGACTAATGGCCTGTGTGAGCGGTTCAATGGCACCTTAAAGCAGATGCTTAAGATGTTGGTCGACTCCCACGGGAGAGACTGGGAGCGTTACCTCCCACACCTCCTATTTGCTTACCGTGAGGTTCCGCAGGCCTCAACGGGGTTCTCCCCCTTTGAGCTCCTGTACGGGCGACGGGTACGGGGCCCCCTGGCTCTGGTGAAGGAAGCATGGGAAGGGGATTTGGCCACCCCCGAGGTGTCGGTCATCGAGTATGTCGTGCGCCACCGGGACAGGATGATGGCCTTGGCAAAGCTGGTGCAGGACAATATGGCCCAGGCCCAGGCCGACCAGAAGTGGTGGTACGACCAGAATGCTTGTGAGAGGACCTACCAGGTGGGTCAAAAGGTGTGGGTACTGGTCCCCGTACCACAGAACAAGCTTCAGGCAGCCTGGGAAGGTCCCTACTTCGTGCACCAGAAACTCAATGCCGTCACCTATCTGGTCACCCTGGATCACGCCCGTGGAAGGAGGAAGGCCTTCCACGTGAACATGATGAAGGCTCATCATGAGCGGGAAGCGACTGCCCACCCAGTGTGCAACCTTCCCGAGGAAGGAGAGGTAGAAACCCTCCTGGATCTGCTCACCCAAGCCAAGGCGGGTGGGTCCATCGAGGATGTGGGGGTTGGCCACCAGCTCACGGAGGACCAACGGTCCCAGCTGGGGACCACCCTGCACCCCTTCCGGGGGCTGTTCAGCAGCCTGCCCGGAAGGACTGAGATGGCTGTCCACGACGTGGACACTGGCGATCACCCGCCGATCCGGCGTTCAGCATATCGGGTCTCTTTCGAGGTGCAGGGAAACATGCGCCAAGAGATAGACGAGATGCTGAAGCTGGGGGTGATCCAGGCATCCAGCAGCGCGTGGGCCTCGCCTGTAGTCCTCGTACCAAAGAAGGACCGAACTACACGGTTCTGCGTGGACTACCGGGGGCTCAACGCTGTAACGGCCACCGATGCGTTCCCCATACCACGCATCGATGACCTGCTCGATCGGATGGCCGGGGCTAAGTACCTGACCATCATGGATCTGAGCCGGGGGTACTGGCAGATTCCTCTGACCCCCGCGGCAAGGGAACGCTCTGCCTTTATCACCCCTTTTGGACTGTACGAGTCCACAGTGATGCCATTCGGCATGAAGAATGCCCCTGCCACTTTTCAGCGGATGGTCAATACGCTGCTTGAGGGACTTGAAGGGTACGCGGCTGCGTACTTGGACGATATTGCAGTCTTCAGTCCCACTTGGGAGGATCACCTAGAGCACCTGCGGCAGGTGCTCGGTCGGATCCACCGGGCAGGCTTGACCATCAAGCCGGAAAAGTGCCAGCTGGGCATGAGTGAGGTCCTCTACCTGGGTCACCGGGTAGGCGGGGGGGTTCTGAAGCCAGAACCGGGGAAAGTGGATGCCATCGCATCCTGGCCCACTCCTAGGACCAAAAAGCAGGTGATGTCCTTCTTGGGGACCGCCGGGTACTATAGGAGGTTCGTCCCACACTATAGCACCCTGGCCAAGCCCCTGACGGACCTCACCAAGAAGAAGCTGCCCGTCGCAGTCGACTGGACAGTCGCCTGCGAGACAGCTTTCGGGGCACTCAAGGCCGCCCTAAGTAGCTCCCCTGTACTGCAAGCTGCCGACTTCGACCGGCCGTTTGTGGTACAGACCGACGCCAGTGACTTTGGCCTCGGTGCTGTGCTAAGTCAGGTCAACACGACAGGCCAGGAACATCCTGTCTTGTACCTGAGCAGGAAGCTACTGCCCCGGGAGGTGGCTTACTCCACGGTGGAAAAAGAATGCCTGGCAATTGTATGGGCCCTGCAGCGTCTGCAGCCCTACTTGTACGGGAGCCATTTCACCGTGGAGACGGACCACAACCCCCTCAGCTGGTTACACACGGTCTCTGGGTCGAATGGCAGGTTGCTACGCTGGAGCCTCGCTCTCCAGCAGTACCACTTCTCCATTCGCCACAGAAGAGGCCGTGACCACGGTAACGCTGACGGGTTATCCCGGCAAGGGGAGGGTGCAGAAGGACGCACGGGGGAACACAGGAATGTGCTACCCCCTCGCGCCCTCGTATGGGGGAGGTGTGATGAACCTGTAGCCGCCATCTTGGTAATGATAAATCATATCCAGGGATGGCCACACTTCAGCAGCCCCCACCCTTGGGACCTTCTGTTAAAACGTCAACTAGATAGTTTCCCCCCATCCAGGCTCCTGTAAGATAAGAAGCCTACTTAACACTTGAATGCTAGGAGCTTCAAAGACTTCGAGAGGAAACACAGCCAGCAGGGGGGGGTGCTTCGTCTATCTGTACCTACCATTTGTCCCATAGGACTAGTTTCTTTGTCTGTCACAAGCATGGAGGCATAAGATATAGAAACATGAATAGTACACGCATGTTGCGTGGGATGGGCCAATAAAAAAATATCACGGCGTCCCGGAGCCATTGCGCACACAAGCCTCCGCGGTAGACGTTTGTACGTGCTCTGGAAGCCAAGATATAGCGCGGAGCCATTCCTGAGGACCGTATGGTATCATAATTGATATCAAAAGGTCGGTTACGGCGGCCCGAATCCATGGGAACCCCTGGGGGTATCATGAGACCATCCCAGAAGAAGTTATTGGGTTCCATAGAATTTGGGCTTCTGATCGAAGTTAGACCTGAGGGTGGAGACTGAGCCAGCTGACCTCACCAGCAGTGGGCGGGACGGGGCAGGTAAGATAGCAGGACAGACAAGAGATAAGTCAGTCTTGACCCAAGAGTGGTGTGCTGAACATCTGAGCACCAGCTGAGGCCACCAAGGGGAGGAGCAGTTTGACCATGCGGTGGTAGGCCTCAGCCTGTAACAAAGAACCGTGCCTGCGATCGCAGAATCCTCTCCCTGCGTCACAAGAAAATCAAGAAACCGGTAACTGATATGCTGTGGTGATTCTGTGTGTTGTATTCCATTGTTGTATAGTTTAGCCTGACCTTATACCTGTGTATATTTAGTTGTATATCGTGTATCTAGTGTATTATTATAATCAATTACCTCAAGTAATTGTGGGCCTGCCTTTTATTCTGCATAACGAACGCACGTCCGTGTGAGCTCGGCTCAAGCCAAAAACGCTACCCAGGGTTGGTTCCTGACCCGATATAGGCCCATTCACGGACTGGGCGTATATCTAAAATAGGGACTGGTGGCAGCATACCAACTGGGGATTGGGGAAGGCTGGTAGTGACGGTCGGAGGTTCAGATATATATATTCCTGGCGCGGCCAAGGAAGATATATATACCGCCCTCACTACAGAGGGCCCCGATACCCAGTAGGTTACAGGACAGTCTCCCTGGCGACCGCTTATCCTAGGTGCAGTTCCTTGACTGACCTGAGGCTAAGAGGGCGCTAGCGAGTTGTGCTGTGTAGTGACGTTACGGTTTAGTGACGTTGAAGGGATAACACACTACCGTGTTCCCTGCGCTGGTTGCAGCTTCCTGGCACTACTTTCTCTAGGTGCAGTACCTTGACTGACCTGAGAGGTAAGGGGGCGCCAGAGAGCTGCACCCACCGGCCGGCTTTCATCACAGCACCGAAGAACAGTGACATGCCAGTGGATTCTTGACGATGATTATTAATGGAAAATTCTGCCAGCGGTAGGTAGGATGCCCAATCCTCCTGATTTTCGGAAACGAAACACCTGAGGTAGGTCTCCAAATTCTGATTGACACGCTCGGTCTGTCCATTCGACTAAGGGTGGAAGGCAGAGGAAAAGGACAGCTGCACCACCAGTCGAGAACAGAATGCCCTCCAGAACATGGAAACAAACTGGGTCCCCCGATCTGACACCACATGGGAGGAAACCCCGTGAAGCTTCACAATCTCATTTATGAACACCTGAACAAGTGTCTTGTCATTTGGAAGTGCAGGCAATGCGACAAAATAAACCATTTTACTGAACCTATCTACTACCACCAAATCCACCGTTTTGCCTGCAGAAACCAGTAGGTCAGTAATAAAATCCATGGACAATTGTGTCCATGGCCTACTAGGGATAGGTAGCGGAAGAAGAGTACCAGACGGATGGGTATGCGAAACCTTAGAACGCGTGCAAATACTACAAGCAGCTACGTGTTCAATTACATCCTGATGCAACCCCGGCCATCAAAAACGACTAGCGAGGAGGTCTACCGTTGCCTTACCACCTAGATGCCCAGAAAGCACAGAGTTATGATGTTCCTTAATTACTTTGCAGCGCAGATTGGATGGTACAAATAACTTTCCTGAAGGGCAGGAGGCAGGGGCGTCCCCCTGTGCCTCCAGCAACTCACCCTCCAGTTCAGGATAAAGTGCCGAAATGAATTCACCTTTCTGTAATATCGCAGCAGGGTTCTCATGGTCACCACCACCAGTGAAACTCTGGGACAAAGCATCAGCCTTGACATTTTTGACCTCTGGATGAAAAGTGACAACAAAATTGAACCTAGTAAAAAACATGGACCATCTGGCTTGCCTACGGTTGAGACGTTTAGCTGACTGGATATATGACACGTTCTTATGGTCAGTAATAACAGTAATAGGATGGACAGCCCCCTCCATCCAATGTCGCTATTCTTAGAATGCCAACTTGATCACCAAAAGTTCCCTATTACCCACGTCATAATTTCTCTCAGCCGAAGACATTTTTTTGTAGAAAAGAAGGCGCATGGACGCCATTTACCAGGGGACGAATCCTGAGACAACACAGCCCCAACCCCGACATCAGACACATCAATAAAGAGTTGAGAAACATCGGGTTGACTGAGTATAGGTGCAGTGGCAAAATGATTCTTTAAGGAAGAAAAAGCCTGGATGGAAGAATCCGACCATTTGGAAAAATCAGACCCCTTCTTAGTCATGTCAGTAAGGGGTTTCACAGTAACAGAGTGATTCTGGATGAATTTCCGGTAAAAATTAGTAAAGCCCAGAAAACGTTGTAGAGCCTTCAGGTTCTCGGGACGTTCCCAGTCAAGGACTGCACGGATCTTCTCCGGATCCATCCAAAAACCCGAAGATGACAACAAGTACCCCAAAAACTGCACCTCCTGAACAGTGAAAACACATTTTTCTAGTCCGGCTTAAAGTTTGCTATCCCTTAATATCTGGAGTACCTGCTTAACATGCCCCTGATGAGTCTCACAATCAGTGGAGTAAAGCAAAATATCGTCCAGATAGACCACCACAAACCTCCCTATCAATTGATGGAAAATATCATTTATGAAGTTCTGGAATACCGCAGGTGCATTGGCCAAACCAAAAGGCATAACTAGACTCTCGAAATGTCCTTCCGGGGTATTGAACGTTGTTTTCCATTCGTCCCCTTCTCTGATTCTAACCAGGTTGTAGGCTCCCCTTAAATACAACTTGGAGAATACCTTAGCTCCCACAACCTGGCTGAACAAATCAGGAATCAGAGGAAGAGGGTATGGATCATGGATGGTAATTTGATTTAATTCCTGGAAATCTAAACAGGGACGTAGACCGCCATCTTTTTTCTTCACAAAGAAACCTGTAGCCACGGGCTAAGATGAGGGTCTGATATGTCCCTTCTCCAGACTTTCCGCAATGAAATCCTTCATGGCTTGTCTCTCAGGGCCAGAAAGATTATACAGTCTGGACTTCAGTAGTTTAGCTCCGGAGGTCAGGTTAATAGGACAGTCATAAGCACGATGAGTGGGCAAATCCTGACATCCCCTCTCAGAAAAAACATCCTCAAAACCAGACAGAAAAGCAGGTAATATTTCCGTAGAGACAGTAGCAAGGGAAATATCTAGACAGTTCTCATGGCAGTAATCTCCCCATTCAATAATCTCCCCAGTTTGCCAATCAACCAACGGATTATGTTTAACAAGCCAAGGGATACCCAAGACAATCAGTGTGGGAAGATTGTCCAGAACATAGCAAGGGATGATTTCACAATGAACTGACCCCACCCTCACTTTTACATTATGTACAATCTGAGTAAATGCTCTCTCTGCAAGGGTCGCCGAGTTGATGGCGAAAATGGAAATAGGTTTATCTAAAGTACAGCAAACAAGACCATGAGTTTTCACAAACTCAGCATCCAAAATGATGACTCCGGCTCCACTGTCAGCAAACACAGAAATTTTTTCCCCACAAAAAAAGCATGCCTTTTTTCTTGTGAATCTCCGGGGAGATGTATGATGCAGATACACCCCCTTACTGCATGGGTTCTTCCACCTCCCCCAATACTGGTTCACCCCCAGACCGCTCCCCTGGCAGAGATACACAACCCCAACAAGAAGGCCCCGGAGAAGGTGGTCTCACCTGTCAATCCCGAAGGCGTCTATCAAGACGTATGGCCAAAGACATGGCAGCCTCCAAGGACTTAGGGGTTTCATATACTGCCAAGGCATCTTTCAACCTTTCAGTAAGCTCCTTACAAAATTGACTTCTAAGGGCTGAGTCATTCCATTTGGAATCCGTTGCCCATCTGCGGAATTCCGAACTGTATGTTTCCACTGACCGATTTCCCTGCTTAAGGCGACGTAGCCTAGACTCAGCCAAGGCGACTCGGTCAAGGTCATCATAAATGAGGGCCAGAGCCTCGAAAAAACACTCCACAGACTGGAGACAAACAGAGTCCTGCGGTAAAGAAAACGCCCATGACTGAGGATCTCCCTGTAATAGAGAGATCACAATACCAATCCGTAGCTCCTCATTACTAGAGGAGTAAGGATGAAGTTTAAAGTATAATTTGCATGCCTCCTTAAATACTAAAAAACATATCCCTACCTCCTGAAAACCTGTCCAGGAGGACAACCTTGGGTTCAGGCTGGACCTGCCTACCTGCAGAGACCCTCAGATTGGCGACCTGTAACCGCTGATGCTGCTGCTAAACCTCACAGCGGAAGTCATTCACCTCCAGTGACAGACTGTGAAACTGCTCTGCGAGCTCTGCAACTGAACCTGTACGAAGGGAGAAAGGAAAAAAAAGGTCCACGCCAAAAAACACACAGAGAAAGAAAAAAAAAAGGCAGATTTTTTTTTTCCTTTTCAAAACGTGCTCGGCCGGTGATAATGTCGTGCCAGGTGTGGGAAAGACTAGTGCAACACAAAAGGAAAAGTGAAAGGGAGCCCAGATTCTTAGCTTTAGACGACTCCAGACAAATGAACACACGGCCTCAAGCTCCAGAGAGGACGAAGTACTGCTCTTGCTAAAGCCTCACAAGTAGTAATGAATATCGGCACCTCCCTCTCAGACACAGCAGTTAATTATACACCCAGACGAGGGAGATAATTAGCCAGAGGGAGGTAGCCGCTGGGTCCTAGAGACAGCCAGCCTCTAGCAAGATGTCTGTAATGCCAAATGTAGAGATCTCCTGCAACCAACTGCAGGGCGACTGTCTGTCACCTCTGACACACCCATGACACTCGCTCCCAATACTGTGTCCGCATAAATTTTCCCCTTGCTCCTCATACTATGTCCACACTCATCCCCCCACTAACCATACTGTGTCTGCACCAACCCCACACACAGTAAATGCACTCACACACACAGTAAATGCCCTCACACACACAGCAAATACCCCCCCTACAAGCAGTAAATACACCCCCCAGGCAGTAAATATCCCCCTGCAGTAAAACCCCTCTGAGGCAGTAAACCTCTGACTGGCACCATGCTTGACCCGAGCCTCAGTAATAACAGGGCACCCCCTGTAAATGTCTGAAATAAAATTACATTGAATATTAATTGAACAAAATGTACAGCAGTCCTTTAAATCTCCGTATGCCACTCTAAAGAAAATCATTATACATAACCGCATATTTAAATAACCCTCCACAGGAGCATCATTATGATCCCTAAGGTGTCATTTGTCATTAGAGGTGCCTCATATGGTCGTCAGCTAGAACATTGAAAAAATGTTGGGACATCTGAAATGTAATCCCTCTTAAATGGGAAATGTATACTATCAACCTTCCATTTATCCTGTTGCCTATAGTCATACTGACCTATTCTGTAGTATGTGTGTAGATATTGTAATCTTTTGGCAACTTTACCTGCATATAAATATACTTATACATTTTTCTGTGCTACAGCGCTATGTGCTGCTTGGTCTGGAATACGTGAGCTGCGGGGACTTTAACACCTTCCTTCTGGAGAAGGGGCGGCTTGACATCCCCAGCGCAAGGTACATTTTATATTACCTACAATCCTGATCATAACTGTACATAAATGTCTAGGGTTGGTTCTGTTCACTTTGGTGCTGTATTATATGCCTTTGGGTTCTGGTGCTTTTTATATCAAAAATATTGTAGACTGCAGCGACAGAAACCTGAGGGGCTCCATTATTCATCAGTGGGATCTGGCAGGATTTGTTGTATGTTCTGCATATGGTCATCTTGTTCTGGTCGATCATGTACATAATATTGGCTGGATCTTGGTGTTTCTTGTTTCTCCTCGGGAAGCTACACTCATTCATGTCTTTCTGTCAGATTCTATGCCGCTGAACTGGTCTGTGGAATCCAGTACCTCCACTCCAAGGGCGTCATCCACAGAGACCTCAAGCCCGAGAACATCCTGGTGGCTGAAACGGGCCATATTAAGATCACAGATTTCGGTCTCGGAATTGACAACATGCATGGAGACCGAACAGCCACCGAATACGCTGGAACACCGGGCTACATGGCTCCTGAGGTGGGATAATAGTGCTTTCCTATTTAATTTTCACAAAAATTACAGTCCATGGGAATGTTAACATTTTGACCTTTCTGTTCTCTCTTCCATGATAGATTTTTGCTGGCGAGGAGTATAACGCCGGAGTAGACTGGTATTCTCTCGGTGTCATCTTAAAAGATATGGTTACCAGTGAGTGTACGTTCCATCTGACACTCGATGAGGCATCCTCCGGCATTGATGACATCATTAAACAGGTCAGTATAACTCCAAGTTATTAGTACTAGGAGTTGTATATTATTTATTTAAATGGTGAAGTTGTGAGAATGTTTTATTGCCTCTACCGCTTACCTTCATGGGTTTTACATTATTGTTTTTAGCTCCTTCAGAAAGATCCAGCCAGACGCTTAGGAGTCCATGGTAACATCCGAGAGCAGGTGTTTTTCCAGTGTATTGATTGGGTCTCTGTGGAAGCCCTGAAAGTGCCTCCACCACACATCCCTGTAGTAAGTATATGTCCAGATCACATTGCACCATCATCTCTGCATAGGGGAAACAATGATGGGTAGAGAACACTTATTGAAAGCTGATAGTTGTTTCTATCATTTTTTGGTGTTGACTTTCTGTTGAGTATTATTTACCGCTGACACTAACATTGTTAAATCAACATCATCCAGAGCTGCTGGTCCTGGTCTGATGGTTCAGATCATTTCACTTTTCACTTTCAAGTTAATGTGGACATCATCCTTCTCCAGAAGGATTAAGATTTTGGTAATTTCAGTGCAGTTTAAAACCAGGAATGTGATAAAAAGTCATATTCTTAATGTTATGATTCTTTTTTTGTTTTATAGCCAACTAAAGCTCATCACCGTTCTCGACCACACCATCTGGAGAAATTAGAAGCAGCGGAGGCCAAAAAGTCACCTCTATCCGCAAAGGACCAGGCCATGTTCAAGGGATTTTCTTTTGTCAACATGGAAACCCTTGACAAGACACCAGCTCCATAGTCACCAGAGCGAGCTGTCTTCCTCAGCCTCCAGAAGACCTTGAAGAACCGAAGAGTGAACATCACTGATCATCTGGAAAAACTGCTGGAATGAAGATAACCATGGACACAACACTGAGGGACCCCAAAAACAGACTCTAAAGATGGAGAAGCCAGATATTGTAATCATATGCTGGCGGTAAGTATAAGCACCACAACACCTGCGCTTCACTATAATCATAGACATGTGCAGAACTTTTTACACTAACCGGTAATTGGGTTTCTTCTTGCTCATGACAGCTCCATCTTTCGGTGCTGTCTTGGGCTAAGAAGAAATAACATGGTGTGCGATGGCCGGCTATTAAGGGGAGGAAGGAGGCCGGATTTTTTTTTTTAAACAAACATCATTGCACATGTCTATGATCATTTTTACCATTACCGGTAGTAAGATTTCCTCACACTCATGAAAAAGCTGTCATGGGTGTTGGGAAGAGGTGTGTGATGGCCGGCTATTAAGGGGAGGAAGGAGGCCGGATTTTTTTTTTTTTTTTTTTTTTTTTACAGGTGAGCATAAAGATGACAGTGGATCCCAGTGGAAGAAAGAGATGCCAGCAGATCTACTCATATGCTGGCGGTAAGTATAAGCGCCACAACACCTGCGCTTCACTATAATCATTGACATGTGCAGAACTTTTTACAATAACCGGTAATTGGATTTTCCTCTTGCTCATGACAGCTCCAACTTTCGGTGCTGTCTTGGGCTGAGAAGAAATAACATGGTGTGCGATGGCCGACTATTAAGGGGAGGAGGAGGCCGGATTTTTTTTTTAAACAAACATCATTGCACATGTCTATGATCATTTTTACCATTACCGGTAGTAAGATTTCCTCACTCTCATGAAAAAGCTGTCATGGGTGTTGGGAAAAGGTGTGTGATGGCCGGCTATCAAGGGGAGGAAGGAGGCCGGATTTTTTTTTATGCAGCTGAGCATAAAGTTGACAGCGGATCCCAATGGAAGACATCGAAGATAAAGGAGTCAGCAGATCTACTCATAAACTGGCGGTAAGTATATGCACCACAATATCTGCACTCCATTATAATCATAGCTATACGCAGAACATTTTACACTGTCAGTCAGTGCCGGTGCGCGGTTAGAGCAGCCGATTACTATGTACTGAGCAGTGACTGAAGCCGCGTCGGCTTTATTAAGATCTGGGCCCCAGTCACTCACAGCCGCAGCTACTTACACTGTATGGCCGCAGCAGAGTGGGCTGGCCTCATCTGACATCAGTGACATCAGACACTGCCGACCCGCTCTTTGGTCCCAAGCTGCCGGCGAACCCTGGTTCTTGCGGCACAATAGGAGTTGAAGGCCTCAAAGTGATGAGGTGCACGCGCACACCCACTCGTAAAAAGAGGGTGCAGCTATGCCAACTGGTGCAGTAACAGAAGAATCTGCGGAAACACGGTCCAGTACCATGTCACCAAAGAGTCCTTCTCACAAAATGCTCCCTCCCACTGTTTTTATGGAGATGGAAGAAGAGCCAATGCCTTCATGTTCATGTTCCATTTTAGAACATGTATATGAAGGACAATCTTGCGGCCAAAGTGCAGATGTAATGCAGTTGCCGGAATGCAACGCACAGAGACACAAGGCAGGGACAGTCAGAGATGATTATAAACAGTTTATGTATATATAAAACAGGTATTTTGAACAAGGGGATAGCAACAAGGGTATTGAACGGTAATTTGAAATATTAGCAAAATACGAAGTCTCTCAAAGTAATGTGGTGCACCCAGTCAGGGGAGTCACCACGTCAGTTCTTTATCTCTATATATGGCTCTAGCGAGGGTCACCGGTTATTCCCGCTAGGCCGCAAGTCTTTTCCGGACAAAATCAATTAAAGCAAGTTTAGCTTCTTCCGCCCCAACTATTCCCCTCCCAACCTGAGTACCTAAACCCAACTGGCCCCAGTACCGTGAGTGAACAGAAGAAGTGACGGCCCTGTTCACGTATGCAGCTCTTCTGCTTTCACTGGCGTGACTTTCCTGGCTCAGCAGTCTCTCAACTCCTCTCTTCCTGGCCGTTGGAGGCAGTCTCTCAAGCCGGGAATAGGGGGGTCCAGACCTCGTCTGTCGGCGGGCGACGTCGGGTTCCGCGAACTCACTCAGCACCACAAGCAGGTTCCGACTCTCCTCAGTAGGTACAGCACTCGGGTCACATCTGTGAGGGATCTGGAGCTCATCCACCGGCGTCCAGCTATGTCACCTGGCAGGCCTCCGGCTTAGGCTTGCCACGCGGGGCTTCTCAGCATGCAGGGAGCACGTCTGCTCCTCTCTGCTGCTTGGCGCCAAAAACTCCTCAGGCTTGGTGCTCTGGCCTCTTATCTCCAGGAACTCCTTCCTGGAAGTCACCTGACCGGATCCTGCATCTAAATCTGCTCTCTCTTCTACTTCCCTTGTATATCTTGGCTCCGCTTGACTGTGTCTGGCCTGCAGATGGCAGTCTCTTTCCATCTTTGAAGCATCATGTCAGAGTTCTCTTAAAGGCTCTCTTGCCTCTACTAGATTCCTCCCTCCTTTTTGTTCGCCAGTCCTCGGGCAAGTGGATTTCTTGCAGGATTGACGTCTCTTTCTAGACAATGCAAGCTCAGACAGGAGTTGGGCACACTCCTGCGTTTTCTGTTGGATCTGAGACCAGATAAACTCTTCTTGAGCATACCGATTAGGAGGAATTCCGGCATTAGCCCGCTCAGTTCTGCGGGGCTCCTCCTGCGGAGGTGACTCTGGGATATCCGATCAATCAACCTCTGGGGATTGCAAGTCACTTCTTGATTCATTCTGGGTCCTACTCGGGGTTTGCATCGACGGTTCTGACAGGCCCAACTTCATTGTGGCCCATCCTTCTTCATCCCCCAAGGTTCCGGTATGCGAAACCTCAGCCAATTTGTTTGAAGGCCCAACTTCGTTACAGGCCTCTGCTTCAGAAGAGCAAGGTCGCAGCATATTACGGTGCAACACCCTGGGTGTCGCAGCGTCATCCCCTTCGGGCCTGACCTCGTAGACTGGGTTGTCGGGGTGAATCTTCTTCACCACCCAATATGGTATCGCCTCCCAACGATGGTCCAGTTTACTCCCAAATCGTTTGGCCCTGACCAGCACACGGTCTCCTGGCTGGAGTGATCCACCTGAGGTCGGGGGCCGATCTGCATCCTCTACTTCCTGAAACTTCTGAGAGACCAATCTTCTCACCGTATGAAGCCGGCGCTTGTGCTCTCGAATCCAGGTACTCGGGCTACTGCCCGTGCTGGAGTCTTCTGAGTCTAGCTCTAGTTCAGTAATTTCTCATCCACTCCTTCCAAACAGCAACATGTAAGGGGTGTAGCCAGTAGTCGCATGAATTCGATTATTATACACCCACACCAGTTCGGACACAAATTCGGGCCACTTCATCTTTTGTCCGCTTCCAGCGTTCGCAACATTTGCAACAGGGTTCGGTTGAAGCGCTCGCATGTTCCGTTCCCTTGAGGGTGGTAAGACGTTGTTCGGGATCGGTCGATCCCATAGATACGGTATAGTTCATCCATCACTCGTCCTTGGAAGCAGGCCCCTTGGTCAGAATGTATTTGCTTCGGACACCCATAAATCCGGATGAAATCCAGACAGATGGCCTTAGCTGCGGCTTCTGCTGTCTGGTCTTTGGTAGGCTTCACTACTGCGAACTTGGTAAAGTGATCAGTCATTACCAGTGTCCGTAACCATTGTATGAAGTTCCGATCATCAGATAGTCAATCATCAGGACTTCCAAGGGTGCAGAAGTTCGGATGGCCTGAATGGGAGCCCTTTGTTCCGGGGGTTTGCTCAACTCACACTGGCAACATGTTCAGCTGACCCCTTCAACTTCTTGCCGCAGTTGAGGCCAATACACCAGCCATTGCAACCACTGAAAGGTCTTCTCCACACAGAAGTGAGCACCTCTTCTATGAGCCTCCTGGGCTAGCTGTGTTACCAGCGCCTCTGGAACTACTACCTGCCAGGTAACATCAAACTCTCGAGGTAGCTGGATTCTTCAGCATAGCAAGCCATCCTTCAGGAAGAGCCTCTCCCACTGGCCTAGGATTTGTAGGGTAGTTGGTAGGGAAGCGGCCTTGGCCTCCTGGTCGGGTCTTTGACCAAGGGCGACCCATTCTCTCAGCTTTGCCAGCTCTGGGTCGGATTGTTGCAGATGTATCCACTCGTCTCTTGAGCGGCCCAGGATTTGAGTGGGCCTCGGCTCCTCTCTGGTCTCCTGGGCGTCGACCACAGCAGCAGCAAACTGGCTGAAATCCGGAATCTCGTCACGTTCTAACTCCTCATCTCTATCCCTCTTCGTGCCCGTCTGAGTAACCCAGGACAGGGCATCTGCATGAGTGTTCAGAGCCTTGGACCGATAGGCGATCTTATACTGGTATTTGGACATCCTTCAACCCACCGCTACTCTAGCGCGCCCAGCTTGGCGTTCTCCAAGTGGGCCAAAGGGTGGTTATCTGTCCGCACTTGCACTTCTGACCCCCACAAGTACTCAGCAAATTTCTCGGTCATGGCCCACACCAGTGTGAGTAGCTCCAGCTTGAACGAACTGTAGTTGTCCGGATTCTTCTCCGTATCGCGGAGCGACCTGCTGGCACACGCAATCACCCGCTCTTTTCCTCCTTGCACTTGAGCCAGCACTGCTCCCAGTCCATGCAAGCTTCCATCAGTGTACAATACGAAAGGCTGCGAAAAGTCAGCATAGGCCAGAATTGGGGCATCCGTTAGCGCCATTTTCAATGCTCGGATTGCCTCTTCTTGTCGTGGGCCCCACTGAATGGGCTGCCGCTTGGCTCCCCCAGCCATTCCTCTCAGCAATTCATTGAGCGGGATCGCAATCTTAGCGAAGTCTTTAATGAATCTGCGGTAGTATCCAGCGAGCCCCAGGAATGCCCTCAGTTCTCTTAGATTGGCGGGTGTGGGCCACTTCTGCACGGCAGCTACTTTCTCCGCAGTGGGGTGCACTCCCTCACTGGACACAGTGTGCCCCAGATATTCAATTTCCTGCTTGAAGAGACGACACTTACGAGGCTTAATTTTCAGGCCGTGCCTCCGAAGCCGTTCTAACACTTGTTCCAGTCGTCAGAGATGATCTTCAAACGGTAGCGGAATAGATAATGATATCGTCCAGATATATTAAAGTGGCTTCAAAGTTGAGGTCTCCCAAGCATCTCTCCATCAGTCTTTGGAAGGTTCCCGGCGCATTTGTTAGCCCGAACGGCATCCGATTGAACTCAAACAGGCCCATAGGGAGAACAAAAGCTGTCTTCGGACGATCCTTCTCAGCTACTGGGACCTGCCAATAGCCACTGGCCAGGTTGAGGGAAGAGAAGAACTTGGGGCATCCTAGCGCAGATAGAGACTCTTCAATTCGGGGGAGTGGATAGGAGTCCCATACTGTACAGGCATTCAGCTTCCGATAGTCTACACAGAATCTCAGGGTACCATCCTTCTTCCGGACCAGCACGATAGGAGCCGCCCAAGGACTCTGACTTTCGCGGATTACGCCGTTCCGCAACATGTGGGCCAACAGCTCTTTCACCTCCTGGTACATTTGAGGCGGGATCTGCCAATATCTCTCTCGAATGGGAGCAGTATTTCCGGTGGGTATTTCGTGTTGAATGTCCCGAGTGCACCTGAAATCGTCTTCATGTTGTGCAAACACTCCATCATATCTCTGTAGAAGTTGTTCGATCTGCCTTACTTGTCCAGCAGAAAACTCAGTAAGATTAGCCTCCATTTTCTCCAAGAGGTGGCGCCCAGCCAACGGTTCTCTTCCATTCTCTTGGCTGTTGAGGGACACCTCCAGGGTCCATGGCTCTCCTTCCACAGGTGCCAGCCCTATAGTGTCAGCTCTGGTAAGGGCCTCTGGCATTATACAGACTCACGCCACCTCTTGTCGGGGCAAAAACTGTAAACTCATGCCACTTAGATTGATGCAACGCACGGGCACTCGACCCTGCCGCACGGTGGCCAGGGTCCGAGCAACTTGGAGTCCTGAGGGCGCTTCCTCTCCCTCCACTGGTTCAATTTGAATGTCCATGCCCACTAAGGACACATGTGCCGGCACCCGTAAAGTGAGTACAGTCTGTCCCACTGGCAGTGTCATTGTGGCTTCAGGTGGTATCGATACCTTACCAAGGTACTGAGAGGTAGCGGGCAATTTTTGAATTCGACTGACCCACACGAGATGCTGGAATACTCTCTTGTTAGCTGGGTCACGAGTGGCGCGGTCCAGTTGTTTTTGTTACAGCCCTCGGCCAGGAACTGTCCGACCTCCTTCAGCACATTCATGCCCAGGGTTACAATGGGCCCCCTCGCCTTCGGGCCCTGTGGTCAGTACTAACCCCTTCTGACTGAGGTCCTTTCCACATGCTTGGACAGACATCCATACTACTCCCGCTACTGGGATAGGTAGTTGATTAGCAGCCACCAGCTTGACAGTGGGATCCTGCCAGGAACAAGCAACTTCAGGAAAGTGGCTTTGGAAATACGCCTCAGGCATAGTGGTCACCTGAGACCCAGTGTCCATTAGGCAGTGGATCCGCTGCCATTAAATTCAGCCCAGATAATGGGCCTCTCAGAGAAAATGTCTTCAGAGCTCCCTCTTCCACTCTCTGAAGCTCGAGACCCCACAGTATGCTCCACAACCGTGGGGCATCTTAGTTTAACGGCTGCCCCCGCCTCCTCCTTTCTCGGTTTGGACAGTCTTTGGAGATATGCCCCCTACCATTGCAGGTCCAACACTCTGGTCCTCATTCTACCGATAGGTCGGGTACATGATGTGTTGGGGCCTGGTAGGAACATCTTTCTCGCTCTGGTCTCCACCCATGTGGGGCAGTAGGATGCATCAGCAAGGAGGCAGTAGGGGCCTTTCTAATAATGTTCAGCTCACCCCGAATATCTCGAATTTCCTGACGTATCTCCCGTACCCAGTCAGGCTCCTTGTTGGTGAATCCAGGGGTAATTGCTTCATGACTTCTAACTGTGGCTTTGAGAACAGGAACTTCTTTCTCCAGGACTCTAGCTTCAGCCCCTACCTCCAGGAAGCCCAGATCAGGGCTCAAACGCAGCCGCTCCTTCAAGATCTGCCTCAGGAAAGGGTCTTTCAAGCCAGCAATCATTTGGTCACGCAACACTTCATCCAATGGTCCCAGTCCTTGGTTCCCATCTCGAGCCTTCTTAGTGATATGGGCCGTCACTTCCTGTAATGCATTAACATATTGATTTATGGTCTAATTTTCCCCTTGGACCCGCTGAAACAACCGTAGGCGCAAGTGTCCCAGATCTGTGGTGTCACCGTGCATGTCCTCTAGGATTTTTATCACTTTGTCCACGGTGTCATGGTCCCCAGGTGGGCGGTACATCGCAGTTTGCCGGGCCTCCCCATCAAGGGTTAGGAGGGCCAGTTCCGCCTGGGCTGGGGGATCAAGGGGATACATACGTAGCATACTTCTCAGTCTTTCTACCCAGTCCCACAGTGACATGCCATCCTCCGTGAATTTGGGAAGATGATTGAGCATAGCCCCCAGGGGTATATGGTTCCGGCCAGACCCAGCCCCAGACTGATCTGCCATCTCTGCGTCTGAATGTTGCATCCTGCCGACTACGCCAAATGTAATGCAGGTGCCGGAATGCAACACACAGAGACACAAGGCAGGGAAAGTCAGAGATGATTATAAACAGTTTATGTATATATAAAACAGGTATTTTGAGCAAGGGGATAACAACAAGGGTATTGAACAGTATTTTGATATATTAGCAAAATATGAAGTCTCTCAAAGTAATGTGGTGCACCCAGTCAGGGGAGTCACCACGTCAGTTCTTTATCTCTGTATATGGCTCTAGTGGGGGTCACCGGTTATTCCACATAGGCCGCAAGTCTTTTCCGGACAAAATCAATTAAAGCAAGTTTAGCTTCTTCCGCCCCAACTGTTCCCCTCCCAACCTGAGTACCTAAACCCAACTGGCCCCGGTACCATGAGTGAACAGAAGAAGTGACGGCCCTGTTCACGTATGCAGCTCTTCTGCTTTCACTGGCGTGACTTTCCTGGCCCAGCAGTCTCTCAACTCCTCTCTTCCTGGCTGTTGGAGGCAGTCTCTCAAACCAGGGATAGGGGGGTCCAGACCTCGTCTGTCGGCGGGCGACGTCGGGTTCCGCGAACTCACTCAGCACCGCAAGCAGGTTCCGACTCTCCTCAGTAGGTACAGCACTCGGGTCACAACTGTGAGGGATCCGGAGCTCATCCACCGCTGTCCGGCTATGGCACCTCGCAGGCCTCCGGCTTAGGCCTGCCACGCAGGGCTTCTCAGCATGCAGGAAGCACGTCTGCTCCTCTCTGCTGCTTGGCGCCAAAAACTCCTCAGGCTTGGCGCGCTGGCCTCTTATCTCTAGGAACTCCTTCCTGGAAGTCACCTGACCGGGTCCAGCATCTAAATCTGCTCTCTCTTCAACTTCTCTTGTATGTCTTGGTTCCGCTTGACTGTGTCTGGACAGCAGATGGCAGTCTCTCTCCATCTTTGAAGCATCATGTAAGAGTTCTCTTAAAGGCTCTCTTGCCTCTACTACACAGAGTCGTTTTCTTCAGAGGAGTGCACTCATGTAACATTACAAGGAGAAGAAATCGATTGGAAAGACCCAGCAATGTGGCCAGATGTCATCATGGACAAGGAAAGGGAGAAGATTGTATTTTCAGGGCTTTCTAATAACGAAGTATTGAAGCAGATAGTACAATCTCTGCCTAAGGATGTTGATGACCGTTCTTTTAGTGACTTTCTCCTATATGCCAAGTCATCTAATGGGCGTGAACATTTTTTCTTGGATTGGCTAACATGGAGCCCAAGTAAGAAAGCAATGTATTGTGTAGCGTGCATGGCATTTTCTGTTGATCAGAGAATCAAGACTGGGAGCAGACTTTATCGGAAAGAAGGTTTTAATCCTTTGGTTTTCAAATGGCATCGCCTGTACCTCAAGCTACCAGAGCATGAACATATTGCACAGAACAGGAAGCACCACTGGAGTTGGAGAACACTCCAAAATGCCCTAGGTGGCCATGCTGTTGACTTTGAGATGCAATGAAGTTTAGCGAAGGAAGCGGAGAAGCTCGTGACTCTTCTAGAAAGACTTTTGGATGCGACACTGAAATTAGGTTAATGCAACATGGCTTTCAGGGGAATATTGCAGAGAATTTGAGATCTAAATAACGGCAATTTTCTTGGAACTTTGGAAATCCTGTCACAATATGACAGTGTACTAAAAGAGCATCTAGAAAATTCAAGGTTAGTCAAGAAAAGCAAAAAAATTCCAGCTCATTATCTATCTTGGACAATACAAAATACATTTATAAATATTTATAGAAAACATGTCCTGGATGCCATATTTTCAGATAGGAAAGAAGCTATTTATTTTTATTTGTGATGCTACTTCAGATGTCTCACGCACTGAACAGAACGTTGTACTTTTCAGGTATGCCTCCAGAGAGACATACATTTTTTTTTCAGAAGACACGAGAAGAAATTGAGGACATGGTTATATCAAGACTGAATGAGCATGCCATTGACCTAAAAACTGCAGAGGCCAGGTATATGATAAAGGAGCAAACATGTCTGGTAGGATTAAAGGTGTAAGGGCCAAAATTCTAGTGAAATTTCCAAGGGTTCTCTTTTGTCTGTATACTGCCCATTCTATAAACTTTGTGGGTGTTCATGCTGTTGCAAGCTGTCCTGAAATGAAGACTTTTTTGGAAGCCTAAACCGGCTATACATTCTGTTTAGCAATGGTCTTCCAACTTGATGCAGTTGGAAGGCCTTTACATGGTCTAAGTGACACCCGGTGGAGCTCAAGAATAGAGGCTGCCAAGCATTTTGAAGTTTTTTGATGAAGTTCTTTCTTACGGAAAACTTACAAATGATGCACATTCAGAAGCTGAAGATGTCTAAGACTATTTTTTGTCTTTCAGGGCAGTGATTTTAGCAACATTTTGGGTAAAAGTTCTTACGACTTTTGAGGAGAGAAAAAAAATACTACAATCTAGATCTGTCTCTTTTGGAAGTTGGAGCTGCCAACATTAAACCTCTCTCTGAAGAAACGATATTACTCGGGAAAAGTGTCCCACTCTGCTTTCTGAAGCTGGTTTGGTAGCAGATTCCAGATTGCAAAGGACCTATTGAATGCTCAACAATAGTGCCAAAGAAAGTCAAAGCATCATGAAGCTGCAAATCCTGAAGAGCACTTCAAAGCTAATGGCCTTCTTGTGGCAATGGACACTATAATTTCTCATTTTCACCAGCGCCTCAGATCAATGGAATATGTCTGCAAGTTGTTTGCTCCAGTTCTTAAGGTGAGGACAATTAGTGAAAAACAATCTGGTGGCATCCACTGAAGAATTGATCTCTGCATACCCTAAGGATCTAAACATCATCGTTACTTTCTGAGCTGCAACATCTTTGGAAAGTTTATGAAGGTACATTTACAGAAAATATGGGTCCACTGGATTTACTAAACGCCATCTACAAATTCGAGCTTCAAGGAATATATGGAGAGGTGTGTATTGCACTCAGAATTTTTAGCATCCTACCACTTTCAGTAGCAGAAGTACAGATAGCATTTAGCAATCTCTCATTGGTAAAGAACTATCTGCGTCCAACAATGACAGAATAACGATTGAACAGCCTAGCCCTTCTGTCAATTGAGCATGAGCTCTCCAGACACCTGAATATTAAAGACCTGATTAATGATTTTGCTAACCAGAAGGTAAGACGACTGCCTGTTCCATACATGTAAATTTGCACTTCACATCTTCTACATTGCAGCCAGTTTTACATTAGTGTATTTATGCCATGAATGTTCCCCTGTATTATGGATGAGTATCCTAGCCTGACTGCGGGATTACTGACCCAAAGTCATAGTATTAGAGAGATGTAACAGATCGGATAGTAATGTTTCAGTTCTGAGACCTGCACCTGACTGACCCAGCGATGCACTATCCGTACCCCAGATGGGAATACCCATTTATTATTAGGGCTCAGTTCTAAGGATAGAGCGCACTATTGTCTGTTGTTCTTAGACTTATGGAAATACATCTTTATTATTATGGTTCAGTTCCTTAGATCGTGTGCAATACTGTTTCTTGTTTTTATATTGCATTTTCCTGACCTCACAAAATGACCTTATTTTCATTGTATTAATTGGTTATACATGTTGTCATTGTTTTGTTTTCTGTTTGTTTTGTTACTGACACTATAATTTGCACTTTACATAATTGACCAAAGGATTTAACTAAATGACTCTCATGAAAAAGAGCGAAATGTTTAGTGGGAATGTGTTACGAAGCTTCTATGTTAAGGGCATTGACCACTCTCTGGTTATTGTTAACCAATGTGTTTGTAAGAGGAATAAAAGGCACTTAGTGACAAAATTCAACATAGACTATATTTCTATTTCCCATATCTCATATTTAGTGCCAAAATTCAAGAAAGGCCATATTAGTAAGTGCCTTATCATCCTCTCAAACACATTGGTCAACAATAACCAGAAAATGGCCAATCCTTTTAATCATAGCTTAAAGTTTTGGAAGAATTTACTTTAAAGTTTGTCATCCCTTATATCACAAAATAATAAATATTCAGAAACTGCTTTTCTAATAGACTGACACATCCAGAAGAGATCCCTTTTCATCAGTCACCTCATTATTATAACAAGCAGGATTACAATGAGAGATAACAGAATCCACCATTCACATTAGGTCGTGTCACAGCTCACCTCTTCCCCTTTCCTGCACAATGACATCTGCATGTCACTAAATATAAGAACATGTAAAGAAAACTGTCCCAAGGAAATACATAGAGTCCCCTATAATGTCTAATGCCCATGTCTCCAAATAGGCAAGAGAGCAGCTTCCATAAATGTACAGAAAACAGAATACAATAATCTGCAATCAGAAATACAGATTATAAAAAATGATCACAATCTGATTTCAATTAGTTTAAAAATGTATGTGACACATTCCCTTAAAGAAAAATAAAGAAAAATATCACTAAACAGAGAATTGGATATTTTAAGAAATGTTTAATAGGTTAGAGTAGAGTAGGGCCCTGCCAAAGGAGTCTACCTTGTCGTGGTGGCAGGCTTAAAAAATCTTTTGGCCAAAACAAAAGCTGCTGGCTGTGTATGTGATATAGTGTTTGATGGGAACTGTTAATGTGTGATTGGTAAGGACGTGGTGCAGAAGTGGAGTTTTTCCAAGATTGGGTGGTGGGAGTGTGGAAGATTCAAGAGATGGAGGCGAAGCTGGGGTGGAGTTTCAAGGGGGCTCGAAAATTTTGCCAGAATGGGGTGCTGAAATTCCTGATGACAGCCCTGCTTCTTTATATATCAAAAATCACAGTCTCCTACTCTCCATAGGCTGGTGTTCAAAGGAGTACTGTCATGACAAGCACTGGCGTGTTCAGCAGACCCAAGGCTGTCATGGCAACTCTACGTGTCATCTATTTTGGGAAGAAGAGGTTAAATATAGGGGGAGAATCTCCCCTATTTGTATCTCAATCCGCCTGTTGGTAGACCCAAAATGACATAAAAGGGATTTTGTATCATAAAATATAAATTTTATTGAATGATATTTAAAGTTATACAAAGACAATAAATAAGGAAAGGAGGGGAGGGATTGGGGATAGGAGAGGACCGCTATAGAGGCAGGATGAGATGGTAAAGATCCTGCAAGGAGACTAACATCCCTAAACCAGCATAGATTGTATCACAAATGTGAGTGTAAGCTGCCGGCCAGGTAATATAATGGTAAAAAACCCAGCATAGATCGTATCAAAAGGTACCTTCACATAAGGAGCATTGATAGCAAAGGTAGGTATAACATGTGGCTTTCAAGGTAATAACCTTATAAAGTAAGTCAGTGACAATAGTAGGTATAACATGTAACAAGAAAAGGTAATAATAGACAATAGATTCAGAGGTTACATTATAAAAGATATCACCATTGTCAAAGATTTCCATTACCTTGTGCCATAAAGATAAGATCTAAGGCAGCGTGCACTAAGATGCTGGGGGGGTGTAGCAGCCGCAGGTGCAGCTTCCCTCCATTCGCAACTGTTAGAAGCAGATGATAGCTGAATAACACAGCCGTCATCTGCCAGCTCAGTTCCCAAGTCCACATCAAAGAACAGGGATGTATGTTATTTTTTTTTATAAACATTTTATTTTATTGTTTTACTTTTTTTATTTTAGTCTCTATACAGAACGTGAACCTGGTTGAGCTTTATTGCACGATGCTGCGCGGCATGATTTACAATTACAGCTGTGGGGGCCATTGTGTGAGTTGGTTGACTAAAAGAGCCCCTAACTTTATTTGACAACCTAGATGCCACTGATACTATAGGTTGCGGCATCAAAGAGGTAAATTAAAGAAAACAGTTAGGATCAAAGACATTGACTGCTCAGTTCCTGCGGGAGCCCCTCAGTGATCCAGCTGGAATGGCGCCACCACCGGAGGTGAGTATAGCTGCTATTGCTTTACTTCGTGGAAACAGTAATTGAGAAGGGTTGGTCCTAGTAGTGGACAACCCTTATATAGATAATCTCCTGCTGATAAATTAATAAAATTCAGTGAAACACATGTGGTGTCAACATGTGCACTATACCTCTAAATTCATTGAAGGGTACAGTTTTTTTTTAAATGTGGTCACTTTGCGGGTTTCTGCTTTTCTGGTACATCAGGCGTTCTGCTGATGTGATATGGCACCCCAAACCATTCTGGCCACATACTAGAGATTTGTATTTTCAGGAGAAAATTGTATTATGATTTATAGGGTCCAATTTTTCTTGTCATCCTTGCAAAACGTTGGGGCTAAACCAACATTTTGGTTGAAAAAATGTCATCCTTCAATTTCACCTCCAAGTGTTTAGTGACTTGTCACCCGGTTTAAGATGCTCACTACACCCAGAAATGAATTCCTTGTGGGATACAGTTTCCAAAATGGGTTAAATTATGGGAGTTTTTGTGGGTTTCTCACCTTATGGGCTCTTGAAATGTGACATGTCATCTGCAATCTATTCCAGTTAAAATTGTGAGCCAAAAGTTTTATAGCGCTTCTTCCCTTCTGAGCCCAAAGAGTAGTCTCCGACCACATATGGAGTATTGATGTACTCAACGTTACCCTTGTAAAAATGAAAATTTGTGGCTTCTTCAACATCTTAGTGGAAAAAAACTTTTTTTTTCTTTTTCACGGCCTAGTGTTATAAAAGTCTCTGAAATGCCTGTGGGTTCAAGATGCTCACCCCACCCCTAAATGAATTCATAGTGGGTGTAGTTTTTATAATTTGGGTAATTGTGGGAGGTTTTGGATTTTAGCACTTCAGGAGCTCCGCAAATGTAACATGATGTTTATAGCCTATCTCTTCCAAAATAGCTTAACAAAGGCCAAATAGCGCTCCTTTCCTTCTGAACCCAGCTATGGGCCCCAAAAATAGGTTTCAGCCTCTTATGGGATTTCAGTGTACTGAGACATTTGGGGCTAAAGTAACATTTTCATAGAAAATATTTTTCTTGTTCCAATGTTATAAACTTTTGTGAAGCATCTTTGGATCTAAAATGGCCAGCATAGCCTTAGTTGAATTCCTTGAGGAATGCAGTAACTAACATGGGGCTTTTTCTAGGGGCTTTCCGTTCTTTGGGCACCTCAGGAGCTCTGCAAATGTGACATGGCATATGGAATCTACTCCAGCCAAAATTGTGCTCCAATGTAAAATTTTGCTCCTTGCCTTTCAAGCCGTGCCGTTTGTCCAAAAAGTATCTTCCAGCCACATGTGGGGTGTTGGCCCAAAATTAATTGTCTATTTTCTTCTGCTCCGTTACTGAAATGACAAAATTGGGAGCTAAAGTAACATTTTTGTGCATAAAAAGTAATTTTTCATTTAACAGTATGAAGCCCTGTGGGGTATACAAAATTTCTCAATACAGTTTTGAATATCTTGAGGGGTACACGTGACATAGGCCCCTCAAAATCACTTCAAATGTGTAAAGGGCCCCTAAAAAAAGAGAGTTTGGAAATCTCATTGAGAAAAAGAAAAATTACTGCTAAACTTTTAACCCTTATAAAAAATCCTAACAAAAAAATATCAATTAAAAATAGAGCTTATTTAAAGTAGACATATGGTAAATGTTATTTATTTTAAAAAATTCTGCAGTATGGCAGTTTTTAGGGACATAAAAATTTCAACGTTCAAAAATGGATATTTTTTCAAACTATATGCATCAAATTTCTATTTCTTTAATATAAATGCCAATCATATTAACCTAAATCTACCACTAACATAAAATACAACGTGTCAAGAAAAAAATTATTACCACATAAAATAGCACATTGGTTTAAAAAATTTGGCCTGGTAAGGTAGGTGAAAACTACCTTAGACGGGAAAGGGTTATTCCCAATATATGTGATAACTCTGAAGTGGAGCAGACTCCACAATACAAGCTGTTCACATTATTAAATAGATTTCTTAGACCCGATGAGGCTTGTTTAGTTACGTTGAAAATCCACTTGCTTCTGAGCTGAAGCATTTCCACCTGTTCACACGGGCCAATAAATACACCATTTTCTATGTAATTTTCTATAAAGTGCTACCCTCTTTTTTGCTTACTTATGTGCCATAGCTTGGTGGTTTGCAGTCTGTGTGCTGGAGCCTTTATTTAGGCTTTTCCAGCTCCTTTTTTTGTTAATCTATCTATCATCTACATTTTGTATTAGTAACCATCCTCCAAATCCCCTTGTCCGGCCACTTTCTGAATAGTTTGGATATTCTATTTGGACACATCACGGCTCATGGAAGAAATAAATCACACAATGACAGCACATCCATATAAAAAACATTCTGTTTCATTATGAAGCTTACAACAGAGTGGCAAGTGACAAGACATAAATACCAGAGATATTATCAAAATCCAAGTTAAAAACAACATCACTAAATATGCAGGGAATCTATTGTACGAGCCAAGAGACTGTATTTTTATTTGCTCAAAATAGGAGAAGGGGAGCAAAAAATGTAAAACATAATTCACACTTAGTTTTGGGTGATGAGTATAAATTCCAGTGAAGTGGTAATGACGCACCCCTGGGCCTACTTGGTGTAGCGTTGCGCACGCGGGGACTACCCGGAGCCGGGCCTGTTGGGGGTAGTAGTCTCGTGGCGGAGACCCGGTCCGTGCCCAGGGAGTCAGACTAAGTGGCGGTATATTAGCAGTAGATGTAGGACGACTACGCCACCCGTTGAATGCAGCTATGGAGCTGCCGCTGCAGGGCAGACCGCTGAGGCCGGTGGTAGGATAGTGCAGCGTAGATGGTATAACCCCCAACGGGAGGGGTATGGCCTCAGGGCAGCCGACGTGGATGATGGGGGTAGCAGGAACCACTCAGAGACGATGCGGTGTAGTTCAGGGTCTTTACTGGTGACAAAGATAGACTCTCCCGGAGTACTGGCTAGCGGTCGGGGCCTGGTCAGTCCTTGAGCAGATGGGATCCCCCTTGGCCAGGCGGAGTTGTAGGCCTCCCCAACTAATCGTACTCTTCTGGCTACCTTGCTAGAGGCGGGTAAAAGTAGCCCACGTCCCTGAGTGTACCGTGTGGTGCTCACCCGTATGGCCGGTGACTCGGGGCCTTCTAGTGGCTTCCGCTCCACGACGGCGGTGCTGGTCCCACGCGTGTGACCGTGCCTTCGGGTTTCTTGGCCAGAGGACCTGAAATCCCCTGCCGGGCGGTTTCTGCTGCTGGGTCTGGGTTAATCCCCACAGCCTCGGACTCCGGGTCTGGTAGTAACTCTTCAATCAGGGCGAGCTCTTCAGCTGCCAGCCCCTGATTCCTTTTAGCCTGCTCCCACAGAGCTCCTGATCTTTCTTTCCTATGCTGCTTCTCTTCTTCTCAACTCTTCTCTTCTCTTCTAACCCTGCCTCAGCCCCAGTTTTATATAGGGGAAGTTCTTCCCCTCCCAGGACTGGGCAGGAGGTGTGGCATGCATAGGATTCCTGACCAAGAGACCTCCCACCTGCTCTCAGACATAACATTGCTATTACTGTGGAGACCAGACCCCTGGGGTGCCACATTCCCCCCTAGTGAAATTTAGTACTCCGGGACTAAACATACTTTTGTAACATAACAAGTTATAAACAAAAACAGCATAACAAAGAAAAACACATTATGATGGTCACGGCGTGTCCGCAACCGGGTGCAGTCTTTGAAGAAAACAAAGGTGTCCATTTCACCAAGAGACCGGGAGCCGTAACCAGGTAGGGGTCTGCCCTACCCCGAGTCCTTAACAGTCTTTAGTCCATTCCTGGTTACGCTCCAACATATGTACACAAAGGATTCCCGGTAAATCCACCAAAGACTCCTATAAATAACTAGAAACACATAATTATATACAAGCAACAATAAGCAGGGAAACATTAATAAAATAGCTTGAACATTTTAGATCCTCCACCGTATGGGCAGCTGGCCTCTAGTGACCCTAGTGGACCTACGGAGCTGGCTCACTGGTCCTGAGCTACAGGGTATAGGAGCTGTCAAGGGTAAACTGGGCAGCCGTCTACGGACTCTTTGGCTCACTAGGGGTATGGCAGGCTCACTATAAGCAGAGGGTTGATTCTCCGGGTCTGCTTGTGTAGGGTCTTCTGCCTCCTGGACCGGCTGTTCTTCCAGTTCTACCTGTGTCTCCGTAGGCACTTGGGATGCTGGTTGGAGGAACGTGAGGACGGGTACCACAACAGCACCATTGACTTGAGTCCAAGACCGAGGGAAGTCTCCGAGCACAGTACTAACCATATCTTCCCTTTCCTCTACGGGTCGAGGGTCCTCTTGTTCCTCTTCAGGGTTCCGTAGCTGTTCAGGACACTTCTTTAGGTGATCCCGGGATACAATGGCTGTGGTTTCCCCTCTGTCTTTACTGATTGTACAGATCTTTGGGTTGTCGTGGCTTGAGGGCAGTACGGTGTACGGGTCCTTCTCCCACTGGTCGTCCAACTTGTGGAGCCGTCTTTTCCTCTTCAAGACCTGCTCTCCAGGCACCAGGGGAACAGCGGGAGCATACTGGTTGTAAGTTTTCTCTTGTCTTTCCCTAGCTTGACAGAGACTTCGCTCCACGCTCTCCTGTACTTTCCGGTACTGCTGCTGCCTCTCTGTGTCCCAGTCTGCTTCTGGTGAAGTGTCCTCGGGTGTCAGGACTCCCATCTCCAGATCAACAGGAAGCTTACCAGGTCTTGCCCTCATTAGGTAAGCCGGGGTACAGTTGGTGGAACCTACAGGGATGTGGTTGTATAGGTCCACCAGGTCGGGCAGCTTTTCAGGCCACAGACTGCGTTCCTCCAGGGGCAATGTTTTCAGGAGATCTATCACCACCTGGTTCATTTTCTCACAAAGTCCATTAGTTTGCGGGTGATAGGGTGTTGTTCTAATCTTCCGGCATCCATACAGGGTGCAGAACTCCTGGAAGACCTCCGCTTCAAAGGCAGGCCCCTGGTCCGTCAGCACCTGCTCCGGGTATCCATGCGGACGGCAGAAGTGCTGCTGGAAGGCTCTAGCTGCTGTGTGAGCCGTTAAATCCTTGACGGGGACGACAACCAAGAACCGGGAGTAGTGATCCACGATGGTTAATGCGTAGACGTAGCCACTTCTGCTTGGGGTCAGCTTTACATGATCCAAGGCTACCAGTTCCAACGGCTGTCTGGTGATGATGGACCGCAGGGGAGTCTTCTGGCTGGCACGGTCCCTCCTTCTTAAGTTGCATGGGCCACAGTCTCTGCACCACCTCTCGATGGTCCCTCTCATGCCTACCCAATGGAACCGCCCGCGCAGCAGAAACTCCAGCTTCTTCCATCCGAAGTGCCCAGCTCCGTCGTGGTATGCCTCCATCACCATAGCTGCGTCTCTTCTTGGCACCACTACTTGCCAGATTAGTTCATGCATCCGGGAGTTAACCATTCTGCGGCACAACTTCCCCTTGTAAAGGAACAGTCGACTCTTCTCAGCCCACAGTTGCTTGGCTTCCTCCGGAGCGTCTGGGTCAAGGCGTGCATCTGGCCGAGTCAGCATCTCCTTTACCAGTCGGACGGCAGGGTCACTGTCTTGCGTCTCCGCCCAGTTGTAATGAGGTAACGGGTTGAACGTAGCGGATTGCTTACTCCTTACACGGTGGGAATACTGGATAGTCCCATGACGGTGGAACGCGGGGAGTTCAACTTCTTCCAGTTCCTCTGAATCTTCCCCTACGTCTGGTAGGTTCGGCATCCTGGACAGGGCGTCCGCGTTGGTATTGGAGCGTCCTGCCCGGTATTTGATTGTAAACTCATAGTTGGACAAGCGGGCCATCCATCTCTGCTCTAGGGCACCGAGTCTTGCAGTGTCCAGGTGTGTCAACGGGTTGTGATCCGTGTACACGGTGAACCGGGAAGCAGCAAGGTAGTGCTTAAAGCGTTCGGTGACTGCCCACACCACTGTCAGGAACTCTAGCTTAAATGAGCTGTAATTCTCAGGGTTTCTTTCGGTGGGTCGCAGTTTTCGGCTGGCGTAAGCAATTACCCGTTCTTTCCCCTGCTGGATCTGGGACAGTACGGCTCCTAGCCCGATGTTACTGGCGTCGGTGTAGAGGATAAAGGGCTGGCTGTAATCCGGGTACGCCAGGATTTCATCCCCCGTGAGGGCCATCTTCAGCTGGCGGAAGGACTCTTCTTCCAGCTTCTCCCATCTGAAGGGTGGCTTCTGGTTCTTGGCCTTCCTGGACTGGCCTATCAGGAGGTCCTGCATAGGAGCTGCCTTCTTGGTGAAACCGGGTATGAACCTTCGGTAGTAGCCTACCAACCCGAGGAACTGCCTCACTTCCTTTACGCTGGAGGGGCTTGGCCATTCCTTAATTGCGGTGATCTTATCAGGGTCGGGAGCCACTCCGTCAGCACTCACCACGTGTCCCAGGTACTGCACCTTTGGCTTCAGGAGGTGACACTTGGAGGGTTTCACCTTTAGGCCGTAACTTGCCAGAGCTTCGAACACTTCCGCCAGGTGTTTCAGGTGGTCCTCGTAGGTCTTGGAGTAGACGATAACATCGTCCAGGTATAACAGGACCGTCTCAAAGTTCCGGTGTCCCAGACAGCACTCCATCAGTCGCTGGAAGGTTCCTGGTGCGTTGCAGAGTCCAAACGGCATGCAGGTAAACTCGCTAAGTCCCATCGGGGTGGTGAATGCGGTCTTCTCCCGGTCCGCCTCTGCTACAGGAACCTGCCAGTACCCGCTAGTGAGATCCAAGGTGGAGAAGAAGTTAGCAGATTTTAAAGCAGCCAAAGACTCCTCTATTCTTGGTAAGGGGTACGCATCTTTGTGTGTGATACGGTTAATTTTCCGGTAATCTACACACATTCTCATGGTGTTGTCTTTCTTTTTGACTAAGACTAGTGGAGCTGCCCAGGGGCTACAGCTATCCCTGATTACCCCAGCCTCCTTCATGTCTCTAAGCATCCCCTTGGAGTGTTGGTAGTGTGCAGGGGGTACGGGTCGATACCTCTCTTTTATGGGAGGATGGTCTCCCGTGGAGATGTGGTGTTCTACCCCCTTGACTCGCCCGAAGTCTAACGGGTGTTTACTAAACACTCTCTCGTACTCTTGAACCACCCGGTAGACTCCCTGTTTCTGGTGGGAGGGAGTGGAGTCAGTACCCAAATGTAGTTGCTGACACCAATCCTCCATTATTTTCGTAGAGCCGTTACCTTCCTCCGGGTGAGATGGAGGCAAGGGTTCCACAGACTGTATAGAATTTTGGTTGATAGTACATAATTTGGCTAGCGTAGCATACCGGGGCAGGTATACTTCCCTTTTCCCGATATTTATTATGCGAACGGGTACCCTCCCATGGCGTACATCAACTACCCCCCGGGCTGTCAAAATGGTGGGCCTACTGTCTGAGTAGACTGACTCTACCATTGCCTGGTAATCTCTACCTCTCAGACCAATAGCTGCCCGGCACCAAATCATCATTTCACTTTTCGGGGGTATGGCAATAGGGAAAGGGTCACACATTCTTACGCTACCAATCTCACCGCCGGAGAGTTCCACTTGTTGCCGTCGCATCAGTGCCCGGATCTCTTTCTGGAGCACTCGCTGCTGGCCGGAGCTGGCGTTCTTGGCAACCTGCTGTAAAATGAAAATCACCTCTGCAAGACAATTTTCAATCACATTAGTTCCTAGAGTTATCTTTGGGTGACTCTCGCGCTTGTCAATGTCTACAATGATCAGTCCCTGTGCTGCCAGTTCGACTCTACCGATTTTAATGGTCATTTCTTTAAATCCGATCTGTGGCACGGGCTGACCATTACTGGCGATGATACTCAAGTCGTCGTCTGGATAGCGGGTTATATCCGAGTCATTCCAGTACTGCTTGAAGAGCACGTACGGGATGGTGGTGACCTGTGACCCGGTGTCCAGTAGGGCACTCATAGGGATGCCATCCAGTACCACAGGCAAGACTGGACGTCCTCCCACATATTTGTCGTGCCAGCTCGATGGGCCTGGTGATCTTTTTCCTGGGGGTTGGCCCTCTACCCCAGGTTGTGCCAGTTTAAAGGACAGTACCTTGCCATATGTCCGGGTTGATTGCAGCGGCGGCAGATGGGTTGTCCGTCCTCGTTGTATCGGTCGCTGGGTCTTCCTCTGGCCGGTGGGGTCCTCCTTGGTCGACGCCACGGGATGTCCTCCGGTCCGGATGCCAGCTGGATCTTCCCTGGAGTGGAAACCTGTAAAGACTGCACAGTTCGGGTTAGCGCAGCAACGCTTTTAGCTAGCTCTTGGACCTGATGGTGCAGGTCTGGAGCCGGGTCATTGTTCAAAGCCTGCGCATCAGCCCCCACAGGCCCTGCCGACAAGGGTGCCGCCTCCTGGTGGTAAGTGATAGCTGGGCGCCTGTGGGTCACAACGCCACCCGGTGCCGGTTCTCGGAGCACCCGGATGGCTCTGTCCTTGAACTGTGCAAAGTCCAGATGAGGATCCTGTAAGGCCATTGCCCGCAACTGGGTTCGGTGGGCATTGCAATATAGTCCCTCTATAAATTGTTCGGTCAACAGCCTGTCCTCGTTTCCCACGCCGTCAGGGTCGGTCTGCTTAATGGCTCTCAGGGCCTCTTGTAGGTTTAGTGCATAGTCCCTTATACTCTCATGTGCTCGCTGCTTGCACCCATAGAATCTAAGCTTAATCTCGGCTGAGGTGCGGGTATCAAAGGTGTCCCTCAGCCGGGTTAGTATCCCCGCGACAGTCTTCCTCCCAGGTGGCCAGGACTTTACCTCCCTTTGGGCTGCCCCGGTTAGTTGGGCCACCAGGATGCTCACTTTTTGCTCCTCTGTGAGGGGGTACACCTGGAAGAGGCTATCCAGCTTTTCTTTAAAGTCATTCAGGGTATGTGACTCCCCTGAGTACTGGGGTAGCCAGGCTGCTCCCGGGATATAGGGCATGGTGAAAGGCATGACTGCAGCAGCGGTGGCGCTGGCGGGGGTTGAGGCAGTGAAGCTCTCCTCCGTATCCGACATCTTTCTCCCCCCTAGTGGACCGTGGCCTACCTTGCGATGATCCTCTTCCGTAGGCTCCGCAGTGGATCGTCAGGGTTGAGGACCTTCCGTCGCGCTCCTGTGACGTCAGCGTCTGCTGGGCTCCTTCCAGGACCTTACGCGACGTCTGGACGTGAGGCGGGGCTTCAGTTCTCGCGCGCTTTTGGAGTCCACGCCCCTCTTCTTCCCGCGCGGCGTCTTCAAGATCGCGTCCAACGGCGGGAAAACTCCACGGAAGGCGGGAAGAAGGCTGAAAATGGCGCCGGATGGCGGGAATCTTCACCGATGGCGGGAAGAAGGCTGAAGATGGCGCCGGATGGCGGGAATCTTCACCGATGGCGGGAAGAAGGCTGAAGATGGCGCCGGATGGCGGGAATCTTCACCACTGGTAAGTTTGAACAGTCTTTTTCAGGCACGCAGTACCCGGTGGTTGCGGGCACGAAATCCTGCCGACTACGCCAAAAGCTGACGCACCCCTGGGCCTACTTGGTGTAGCGTTGCGCACGCGGGGACTACCCAGAGCCGGGCCTGTTGGGGGTAGTAGTCTCGTGGCGGAGACCCGGTCCGTGCCCAGGGAGTCAGACTAAGTGGCGGTATATTAGCAGTAGATGTAGGACGACTACGCCACCCGTTGAATGCAGCTATGGAGCTGCCGCTGCAGGGCAGACCGCTGAGGCCGGTGGTAGGATAGTGCAGCGTAGATGGTATAACCCCCAACGGGAGGGGTATGGCCTCAGGGCAGCCGACGTGGATGATGGGGGTAGCAGGAACCACTCAGAGACGATGCGGTGTAGTTCAGGGTCTTTACTGGTGACAAAGATAGACCCTCCCGGAGTACTGGCTAGCGGTCGGGGCCTGGTCAGTCCTTGAGCAGATGGGATCCCCCTTGGCCAGGCAGAGTTGTAGGCCTCCCCAACTAATCGTACTCTTCTGGCTACCTTGCTAGAGGCGGGTAAAAGTAGCCCACGTCCCTGAGTGTACCGTGTGGTGCTCACCCGTATGGCCGGTGACTCGGGGCCTTCTAGTGGCTTCCGCTCCACGACGGCGGTGCTGGTCCCACGCGTGTGACCGTGCCTTCGGGTTTCTTGGCCAGAGGACCTGAAATCCCCTGCCGGGCGGTTTCTGCTGCTGGGTCTGGGTTAATCCCCACAGCCTCGGACTCCGGGTCCGGTAGTAGCTCTTCAATCAGGGCGAGCTCTTCAGCTGCCAGCCCCTGATTCCTTTTAGCCTGCTCCCACAGAGCTCCTGATCTTTCTTTCCTATGCTGCTTCTCTTCTTCTCAACTCTTCTCTTCTCTTCTAACCCTGCCTCAGCCCCAGTTTTATATAGGGGCAGGACTGGGCAGGAGGTGTGGCATGCATAGGATTCCTGACCAAGAGACCTCCCACCTGCTCTCAGACATAACATTGCTATTACTGTGGAGACCAGACCCCTGGGGTGCCACAGTAACTTATAATAAGGAACATACACTGGTAACACAATGACGTTCCTGTAAGTATAACATGTTGTAATGATGGGACATTCATTCCATGCTATGAGAAACTAGCGTAACTCTCTCAGCAGTAATGTCATCTTCCACCTCTTCACATCGTCTGCACTGACTTGTGGTATTTGCCAATTACGGAAACAGCGAGTGACGGCAAAAACCAGTGCGTCGTTTTATCGTGATATACAAAATGGGTTACATCTATATAAATGTCACCAATTCCTTATAACCCCATGCACTGCTCTCACTGAGATCACTTGGTTGCACATTAACTTTACATACAAATTATTAAATATATACATACAGCAAAATCCCTTTAATCGGGCATCCGATAGTCCAGAAGTTCTGATTATCTGGCATCTGACCTGTACATTGGACTTTCTTCCTAGAGATTCTCTAGGTAGAGTTCATCCGCAACATATACATGACAGTCCAATAATCTAGTGTATTAGTTCATCTGTCACCTCTCAGGTCCCATCAAAGCTGAATTAAAGACATTTTATTGTTCATATACATACAACACTCAAGCACCCAGATTTCTAGGTGTTTGTCCTGGTTCTTAGACCCCATGTGGGGTGCAGCTTGAGAAAGGGCAACGTCACATATAAATATGGGAGAGACATGTCACATTAGATTTATCTTCTATACTTTCCCATTTGCGTTCACTCGAGGATGACAGAAAATGAGACATATTCAGCATCTTCTTCATTCTTGCAACCTAAAGAGGCAAGTCTAATAATACAAGTGCAGCCACCGACCTCATGGCAACACCGATAATCCACACAATTGTCGCCTCCAACACAAGAAGCTATTTTGAGTAGAATCTTAACCAGTTTGTCTACAAATATGATTATTAATGCTTATTTTTGGGCTTTGTTATACATTTTTTCTATAACATGTTGGACATCAATACAGTATATACTTATATTGCGGTTTTTGATTTAAACATTTGCGCACCATGCAATTAAAAATATAGCCATTCGTATAACATGTCTTTTACAATTTGTACCACTAGAGGTCTCTGTTGTACTCTATCCAGTGGCTTCAAATACGCTGCACGCAGTACCAAACGTCACCACTAGAGTGAAATTCAGAAATCTCAGCTGCTTGTAAACAAGGGACGCCTTGGCTTTCACAATCATTGTCTTTCTTCATTGCTTCTTATTATTTCATTACTTGGAAAGATAATGTAAACTAATCCAAAGCCCTATCTTAAAATACATTTACGATCCCTTGTAATGCATACTTAACTATTTTAAAGTATTGTCCAATTAGAATTCCATTACTACTGAATCTAAAGAAATATTCAATGTGGTCACTTATTTCTCACCAACCATTTGCATCTTTATTTTACTTTTAGCATAAATCTATAATTCTTCCTCCATTACTAGAATGATAATCGTTTTTTTTTTATTTTTAATTTGCATCCTGTCTCTTTAAAATAAATGTAACCGTACTTCCTAAATGATAAAGTTTATTTTTAAGTTATTTTATTGCATTTTCTATTATTATAATAGTCCTATTAACCTCCTGTCTCAGGTGACGCCCGGAGAAGGGCGTTCTTACCCTACAAGCTTCGTCTGGCCGGTCCGATCACCAATGTAGTTAGGGCCAACTTGTAACTACTATGTTTCTGCAGGAATCAAAAATTAAAAAAAGGCACAAATTATCGTTAAACGCCATACTTTTCTCTCTTAGGGAACACATTCGTAAAGTACAGTGAAAAGCAAAGCGTTTCATCACATTGTATGAACAGTACTTTGCACATGAACGTTTCCAGTCAGAGATCCAAACCCATATAGTATGTCTCAGAAGGTAACAGAAAGGACAAGAAAGGGTTACTCAGCTGCACGGAGATTTCAGAAAATCCGAGATAAAAGACGTAATAAAAAAGGAAAGAAAAAACAACCATAAAATTATAAAGCTTGTAAACAGACAATTGGAAATACTCTTTATTCATGGAAAAATATCATAAAAAAGTACCACTCTGAAGTAAAACTGCCGGAGTTTCCTTCATGCGCAGTTTCGAGGAGGAACACTTGAGCGCAACGTGGAGTCCACCGATATTCACGTGGGTGAGAGCTAGAAACGTCACCAGGGCGTCCTTGGTAGGTGAACGGCTGTTGTGCTTGTCGCGTTTGGGGCAAATTTTAGATCATTTGGCACCAAAAGTATTTTGGCCTTGGAGGGAAGAAAAGTCCATGATTCTAGGACTTCTGATGTGGGCTGTGACATATCCATTGTTCTCATTTGGATTGTAGAGATTTCTTAATTTCATTGACATCCATCTGGAATAAAAATGGATAGAGAATGTTTAGAGCAACAACTGTTTCTTGTACAAAGAAAAGAAGAACCCCCTGGACCTTAAAGATACTCCTGGACCCACCTCTGAGGCCCACCATCAAGATCCAATGGGACCACTACCTCCACCTGAGGTAAAAAGAAAGGAACTCACCGTGGGAAGCAAAAGCCCAGCGCTGACAGGAATCACTGAAGAGCAGCAGAGAGTAAACTCCCTCTACCCCGGAGCAGCACCGCACGCCTCACTAATGACACGGAGCGCCGTGCCAGCAATAGAGCGGGCAGCGCCAATGTCATTCAGAAGCCGGGCTACTTACCAGCTCAGGAGAAGTCCCTGCACTTGGGGAATCCCTCTTGACAGACACTAGCAACGCGCCGCAATCACGCTGTTTAATAGCAGAGTTTCTGGATACTGAGCATACAGCGCAGCGCCAAGATAAATGATGACAGGCAAAGATGAGGAACTGTCTGATAATATTATTACATATACTTCCCGTACTGCCCCTATTAATATGGACACATCGTTCACATTAGGTGGATCTCATACAAGGAATAAAAGAAAGAAGCAGGCAAGTGGCATAAAGGGTAACAATGATAATAAAAAGGACTTACACTCATCTGAAACAGATGATGGTTCAGAGGACATATCTCCCAATTTGACCCCCTCTAAACATAGACCTAAAAGGGACCATACAACTTCTCCTGATATGTCTCCTATTCTGATACCCATTAATAGATATAGTGACAACGCAAACACAATTTTAATAAAAGAGAAACCTGTTAATCTTTCTCCATCAGAAAAATACTTGCTAGACCTCCATTCATCTTTCATTCAACAACTGAACATAATTATGGTCAATGGATTCCAAAGCCTAAATACAACGCTGAAAAGATATTAATCAGAAAATCAATGACACAAATAAAAAAGTAAAATCCCCATATCTGGCACACAATACGCTTTGGAAAAGGATCATTGTTTACTTAAAAGCGAAGTTAAAACATTAAAAGTAAAACTTACAGATTTAGAGGACCGCAACAGGCGGAACAATCTAAAATTTAGGGGAATACTTGAGAATGTTTCCCCATCAGAAATGGCTCCATATATTAAAGACTTAATATATAAAACACTACCATCGGTTCCTAATGCAGAACTGACAACAGACAGAGCCCATAGGCTACCAAAACCTAGTTTTCTGTCAGGAGACACTTCAAGAGAAGCGATTACGAGAATACATTTCTTCCAGACTAAGGACCGGTCGCCTTCTGGACTATCTAAAGAAAAATTAATATCTACCTCCTCCTTACCAGTCAATAAAAATATTTCTGGACTTCTCAAAAGAGATATGCTAGGAAAATCCTTTGCTGGCATAACTAGCATCTTAAGAGCGAATAACATTTCGTATAGTGGTGTTTTTCTGCTAGACTCATAGTCTTCTTCAATGGAAAAGCCAACCTTATTCAAGACCCAAAGGACGGACGGAATATGTCCGAGAATGGTCAGAATCCAGAACAAGGAAGAAAAGTACACCCCTCAGAGTAAATTCATTTTAAAGGTCTAACCATAAGTGGTTACATAATTATTTTATTCCGCAAATACTAGTATTTGAGATGTCCATAAGGCAGTACTTAGAGGGATCCTTATCCAACTCAATGCACAACACAAAAGGAAAACAAAAGAAAATATATAAAAAAAATCACCCAAAAGATTAGCAAGGCAGTGGCAAAACAACAACAAAATCCGACGGAAAAAACCTCACTTAGCCATAATAAGTCTTAGAGCTGAACTTAAATCCAAGATGGAATCAACTACATACACCCGCAAGTTATAGTGGAACAATTTGCTACATTTTATTCTTCCCTATACAATCTGAAAGACGATAAAGAAACTACCCAATTAAATATTAAATGAATAAATAATTTCCTTTCAGAAGAACTCCCGCAATTAAACTCAGAGCAAATTAAATTATTAAACTCCCCTTTCTCTACTAACAAAACTGTTATTTCCATCAAGAAATTGCAGGAAAATAAATCCCCCGGACTTGATGAATACCCACCGAATATTATAAATTATTTAGACATCATCTCTCTAACCCCCTAACTTCTGTTATATCAAGCGACCAACAATGGCCTATTCTCAAATGAATCCCTAATAGCCACCATTGTTGTTATACCTAAACAAAATAGTAATTCTGAGGAGATGTCGAACCAAAGGCCGATATCTCTTCTAAATACAGACATTGAAAATATACGCTAAGCTAATATCTGAAAGATTAATTAAAATTATGCCTATACTAATTCATTCTGATAAAGTAGGGTTTTATTAAGGGAAGACAAGCCTCAGATGACACAAGAAGACTTTTAAATTTACTTATATATGTGGAAAAACAAAAATTGTCTTCCATACTACTATCTTTAGAAGCCGAAAAGGCATTTGTTCGCATCAACTGGGATTTCATGGTCGCCACTTTAAACGAATTTGGATTTCAAGAACAAATTCTTAAAACTATTACTGCTCTTTATTCATGCCCTTCAGCAAAGATCCAAATAAACAATTTACTCTCTAAAACCTTTACTATTACTAATGGTAAACGTCAGGGAAGTCCATTATCTCCACCCTTATTTGATCTCATAATGGAACCCTTTGCTGAAATTACCAGAACCAACAACCTCATAAAAGGAATCCCACTTAATTTTAGACAACATAAAATTTGTTTATTTGCGGTTGACACGTTCATTTCCATTACTGACCCTATCAACTCACTAAGAGTTATTACCCAAAATATCAAAGAAATTTCAGCGGTTTCCAATTATAAAATAAATGGCAAAAAAATCAAAAATGTAAATTTTTTTCTTAGATTATCAATTTACAAAATTAATGGAAAAATCCCATAATCGCTATTTTGGAATCAAATTCACTAACCTTTTACATAAAATCCTAGATGAGAACTTAAACATATTGCAAAAGCAAATCCAAATAAGCATTGGTAACTTTGATAAATCTAACACTTCGTGGATGAGTAGGATTACTATCTACAAAATGATTATACTACCTAAATTACAGTATATTTTCAGAACAATTCCTATCCTAGTCCCAGAAATATGGATTAAATCTCTTCATAAACAACTGTCAAATTATAGATGGCAAAAAAAGTTTCAGAGAATTGCAAAAATGTTACTATTCAAAAATAAAAGGGGGAATTGCCCTACCAAATATCCAGGCTTCTTCTGAAGCTAATATTATTATTCAAAGCAGAAAATAGCAGAAAACGAATCAATTATAAACTTCCTCTCCCTAAAAACTTTTCATAATCTTCCAGAAGAGGAATTGTACAGCCAGACTAAAGAAAGCTTTGGTGGACTACTCTGATTCATGTTGGAGATACTGTGGACAAAAAGCCAACTTACCGTATTTTTCGGACTATAAGAAGCCCTTTTTTCCTCCAAAATTTTGGAGGAAAATGGGGGGTGCGTCTTATAGTCCGAATGTTGGAGGGGGGGGGTGTATATATATGTGGGGTGTGGGGGGAGCAGTAGCAGTGGAGGAGCGGGGAACAGGAGGCAGCAGCCGCCCGCTGCAGCCTACATTGTCCCCGCTGCTAAAGAAAATGAATATTCAGTGCTCCCCACGCTCCTTAATAGCAGCACACAGTGTAGCCACAGCGCGGCTCCTGCTGTTGCCGGAATCGCCTGTGCCCGCTGTTAAAGGGCATGAATATTCAACCTCTCTCCACGCCCATGGGCATGGAGAGAGGGTGAATATTCATGTCCTTTAATAAGCGGGCACACGCGGTAGCCCGGCAGCAGCAGGAGCCGCAGCGCGGCTACGCTGTGTGTCGGCTATGAAGTAGCATGAAGTCACTGCTCCCCGTGCACACAGTACCGGCGTGGGGAGCAGTGACTTCCGGCAGCTGATCTCTCCTTGCGCATGGTAGTGACGCCATGCGCGGCTCACATGGAGAGATCAGTTTGGGCAGGCAGGACGAAGCGCTGGAGGAGAGAAGAAAGGTAAGTAGGAGTGTTTTTCTTTTAATGTGCAGCATGATAGGGATTAGGGGGACCATGCATACTAGGATAAGGATGAGGGGGCCATACATACCAGGGTAAGGATGAGGGGGCCATACATACCAGGGTAAGGATGAGGGGGCCATACATACCAAGGTAATGCTGAGGGGGGCATACATAACAGGATAAAGATGAGGGGGCCATACATAACAAGATAAAGATGAGGGGGCCATACATACCAGGATAACGCTGAGGGCGGCATACATAACAGGATAAAGATGAGGGGGCAATACATACCAGGATTAGAATGAGGGGCCATACATACCACGATAAGGATGAGGGGTGCCATGCATAACAGGATAGGGATTAGGGGTGCCATGCATACCAGGATGGGGATTGCTGTGCCATTCATACCAGGATAGGGATTAGGGGTGCCATGCATACAAGGATAGGGATGAGGGGTGCCATGCATACAAGGATAGGGATGAGGGGTGCCATGCATACCAGGATAGGGATTAGGGGTGCCATGCATACCAGGACAGGGATGAGGGGTGCCATGCATACCAGGACAGGGATGAGGGGTGCCATGCATACCAGGATAGGGATGAGGGGTGCCATGCATACCAGGATGGAGGGATGCCAGGCATACCAGGATGGGGATGGGGACCACGTATAAAAGGAAGGGGAGAGACATATATACCAGGATGGGGGATATTGTCAGAATTGGGGAACATTACCCCTATACCAGTGTCAGCAGAAGACCCCCTCCCCCTTAAAAGTGCATCATGAACACATTTTTTGCTTAAGTTTTTTTTTTTTTTTCCTCCTCTAAAACCTAGGTGCGTCTTATTGTCCGGTGCGTCTTATAGTCCGAAAAATACGGTATTTCATATCTTTTGGACATGTTCTAAAGCTGCATTAATATGGAAAGAGATCTTTAAATTGTTGAATAAAATCAACAACTCTACAGTTAAAATTTCACCACAACTAGCCCTTCTATCTCTTGACTCAAATTTACTCCCACAGAAGATAAAATATATTTCCATTCATATATTGGCTATAACAAAGCTACTTATTGAATCTAAATGGAAGTCAGTTAATGTTCCTACTATCTCAGAAATTATAGATAAAATGTTAGTTCACAATTCTTTAGAACATTCCTATGCGTTAAGAAACAGCTCTCTTAAGAAATACTATTCTATATGGTCTTTCTGGATCTGGATACTGGATACTTTTCCCTGAATAAGAATACCTCTCCAAACAAATAACATCTTTTAGCCAGAAAGTATACAAATCATTTATTATTTTAACATAATTAAACTGAAATCCTGTGATGCCATAACAAGGATTTATACTATAGATAAGGGGTCTCAAACACGCGGCCCGCGGGCCGCATGCGGCCCCTGAGGCTGCTTTATGCGGCCCGCAGGCACAGACCCCTTGATGATCCCGACCTGGTCCAGGAGGAGCCGCCGACAGCAGCGCTGAATTGCCACACAGAGACTGTTTCCCAGCACTGCATTTCCAATGCCAGCCGCTGGCCAATCAGAGGCCAGCAGCTGATATCTGCGTGTCGGCGCAGCGAGTATGACGTCATTGCCATATGCAGATGTCAGCTGCTGGCCTCTGATTGGCCGGCGGCTGACATTGAAAATGCTGTGCTGGGAGACAGTCTCTGTGCGGCAATGCAGCGCTGCTGTCGGCGGCTCCTCCTGGACCAGGTCGGGATCATCAAGGGGTCGGACTCTGTGGTGCCTGCGGGCCACATCTGCAGGAAGGCCGCCGAGGGAACGGAGGACAGGTGAGAATCATCTTTTTTTTTCTTCTATTTTATGTGTGTGAAGAACAGCACAGGGGGCACAGAGCCAAAAGAGGGGACCTGGATGGGGCACATAGCCACAAGATGGGGACCTGGATGGGGCACATAGCCACAAGAGGGGACCTGGATGGGGCACATAGCCACAGGATGGGGACCTGGATGGGGCACATAGCCACAGGATGGGGACCTGGATGGGGCACATAGCCACAAGATGGGGACCTGGATGGGGCACAGAGCCACAAGATGGGGACCAGAGCCACAACATGGGGACCTGGATGGGGCACATAGCCACAAGATGGGGACCTGGATGGGGCACATAACCACAAGATGGGGACCTGGATGGGGAACATTGCCACAGGATGGGGACCTGGATGAGGCACATTAGTACAAGATGGGCGCCAGGATGGGGAACGTTGCCACAGGATGGGGACCTGGATGGGGCACATAGCCACAAGATGGGGACCTGGATGGGGCACAGAGCCACAAGATGGGGACCTGGATGGGGCACAGAGCCACAGGATGGGGACCTGGATGGGGCACATAGCCACAGGACGGGGACCTGGATGGGGCACATAGCCACAGGATGGGGACCTGGATGGGGCACATAGCCACAGGATGGGGACCTGGATGGGGCACATAGCCATAGGATGGGGACCTGGATGGGGCACATAGCCACAAGATGGGGACCTGGATGGGGCACATAGCCACAGGATGGGGACCTGGATGGGGCACATAGCCACAAGATGGGGACCTGGATGGGGCACAGAGCCACAAGATGGGGACCAGAGCCACAACATGGGGACCTGGATGGGGCACATAGCCACAAGATGGGGACCTGGATGGGGCACATAGCCACAAGATGGGGACCTGGATGGGGAACATTGCCACAGGATGGGGACCTGGATGAGGCACATTAGTACAAGATGGGCGCCAGGATGGGGAACATTGCCACAGGATGGGGACCTGGATGGGGCACATAGCCACAAGATGGGGACCTGGATGGGGCACAGAGCCACAAGATGGGGACCTGGATGGGGCACAGAGCCACAAGATGGGGACCAGAGCCACAAGATGGGGACCTGGATGGGGAACATTGCCACAGGATGGGGACCTGGATGGGGCACATAGCCCCAAGATGGGGACCTGGATGAGGCACATTAGTACAAGATGGGCGCCAGGATGGGGAACGTTGCCACAGGATGGGGACCTGGATGGGGCACATAGCCACAAGATGGGGACCTGGATGAGGCACATTAGTACAAGATGGGCGCCAGGATGGGGAATGTTGCCACAGGATGGGGACCTGGATGGGGCACATTAGTACAAGATGGGGACTTGGATGGGGAACATTACTACAAGATGTTTTCCATTATTACTATATGATGCTAATTGTAAGACAATATTACTGTATGTGGCCAATTGGGGGAAATAAAATTGTAAAAAAAATAAAAAATAAAATAAAGCATGAAAAAATATTGGGCACTAAAAATGCTGTTTTATATGTAAACTAAAGTAAACACAAAAAAGTGCACGTTTATTATCGCCACATCCATAACGACCCAAGCCATAAAAAAATAAACACGGCAAAAATGTTCAAAAGGTGTATACAAAAAAAAATGGTATCACTAAAAATGTCACATTGAACAAAGAATGCGGCCCCCCAAATTCAAATTTTTTCCATGTGCGGCCCATATACCCAGCCGAGTTTGAGACCCCTGCTATAGATGATCTATTTTGTTTTCACCTCCCTTTCCCCTGTTTTCCTCATTCATCCTTCCCTTTTTTCCCCATCCCATTCCTCTCTCCCTTTCCTTCCTTTCTTTCCTTTCTTCCTTTCTTTCCTTTCTTCCTCTCCGGCTATCCTTTTCCAGATTTTTCCTCCAAGTTAAAAATTTTGTTAGGATGATGTAACTGTTGTAATACTACTATACTGTCTTTATCATATTTTATTTTCCCTTTCCCTTCTTTTGTAAAACATCCCTTAATAAAAAGTATATTATTGAAAAAAGACAACTGGATTTTCTTTACACCGTTTTAATGAGTAAGCCTATGATTGATGATGTACTAACAGGACTCTGAGAATTTCAGACTTTTATCATATCACTGGAACCTGTGGTCAGAGCACAACTACAGCATACATTTCCAAACTACTATTTCGGAAGGGCTTCAAGTCAAATATTGTGTACCTGTAATCGAAGACGAATCTTCTTTTCTTCATCCAGCTCGGACAGTAATTGTTTTATTTCTTTTCTAAAATAAAAATACAAGAACGATGGAACTAATTTTCTGGGGTAACCTCGAGTATACTAAACTATACTTTAAAAGGCAGCAAAGTGAAGAACAAGGACAATGAAACATGTGGAGAATCCGAATAAACAAATAGTTTGAGTAGGAATCTGACTCCTGAAACTCTGCTTGGGGTAAGCTGTGCTGAGATCTGAGATGATATGTGCTCCACAGATTATCTATTTCACAGTCTTCTTTGCATATACTGAATATGACATAGGGAGAAGTATCTTATTTTCAGATAATTATCATCTAATATATCACCCTGTGCTTATATTGGACACAGACAAATGTTCACCAGAAAAGCAACAAATGTTCAGATGACAAATGCTCATTTGCAAAAAAAACAAATATATATATAAAAAAAACAGTCAGCTGATGTGGACACATCATCCAGGGTTCCACATCGAGCCTCTTAATAATCCTAGGCCTACATATGTTTAAGCATAGAGCCCATGAATTTACTGCTTACGCATGGACCAATGTTTCAAGCCTAGTCTGGACAGGATCTGAATAATTCTGATGCTGAAGCCTCAAATTCATAGTTGAGCTCTCACCCCATTGCAAGATACCAGTGGTACAACCTATACCTACCACCTAAAAAACCCTTCATCTTTGGGTTGGAGTTTGGTTTGTTTGGCTTGCGAGACCTCTGAGGCTGGAAATACCCAAGGGGGCAGGTTCTGAGGAGACATGGCAGTGACAGTCCACAAAAGGATTACCCACTATGGTGATTGTACTGGATCCCTAAGAGGAGATGCGACACAGTATTCATCTCCAGGAGAGACTCAGGCAACCAAGTGAGAATCAACTGAACCAATCAGTTATGTATTTATGTGCGTCCACTATAATCACACCTAGGTCAATCCCTGCTGTGCCATAGTTACATGTGCTACCCTATCATCTCCTCTACTCTGCCAGATACACCAGGCTCCTTATTGCTGACCTGGTGATATGCTCAGTGACTATACGACCTGCTTCAGACACTACATCACATTAGCCAAGACACTCCACTGTCTTATATTTCAATTCACTCCATCCTTCTCGCATTTTTAATATGGCACTAAATATAAAGACGTTTTTGTTCCACTGACCATCCATTTAAATTATTGAAATTAATTACTTTGGTGCTACCTATCGTTGGCAAATAGAACTCACAGATTGTATAGATTATAATATATCAAGCATCCCAGAATTTCACTACCAAGAAAGAACTAGTCTGTCCAAAATGCTCCACCATAGTGACGTCTACAGTCACTACCATCAAGAAATCTACCCCCCTTTGCACTCAGGCCTGAGTTATTCTAGATCAGTGATCCCCAACATTTCTTACCTTGGGAATCGCATTCAGCTCTGAGAGAGGGTCATGAGCAACATCCAGAGCCCCCCGACTAGTGACATCCAGATCCCGCTCCCTATCCCACAGTAGTTACACCCAGAGCCCCATTACTGGTATAATAACAGCCAGAACTTCCCCATAGAAATAAAACCAAGGCAGTGTGCTTACATACAGGGGTTCTCACCGCACTCATATTCGGTATTCTCGCAGCAGGCACTCCCACCATATTATTGCATCCAACTTCAAGCAACACTTTAACTAGCAGTACCATCTTATCTCCAGTCTCATCTCCAGACTTAATTTATCTCTCCAACTCTTAAAGGGGTTGTCCAGTACTAGGACTAGGACACCAGTATTGATATGGTGCAGGGCTCACGTGACATAACCGCACGAGAGCCCCAGAACGTGAGTGCCGACACCACTGGAACTGCGCCAGCACGGGAGGTGAGGACAGGTGTTGTTATTTTAACGAGGGCAAACATTCAGAGTGATAAAGGGTTGTCCTAGTAGTGGACAACCTCTTATATATGTGCATCTAGATCTACTCTTCTGTATGGGGTTATTCACAAACATCAGGAACTAGAGACCTGCTCTTCATATCTGTTGTTAGACATGGTGCTAAGGCAACAAGCTGACACACAGCCGCGAGCCACACATTATAGGTCTGCGAGCCACAGGTTGGAGAGCCCTTTTCTAGACCTTGTACTGTACAAGATCTAATTTTTTCTTTTTCTCCCCTTAGAGCACTGTCCCAATGTTTTAGATTCCCAGTGGATCTCACTATATACAAGCAGAAGAAAGATAGGTACATTCACGGAACTTGCAAACTGTGATGTACTAAATGTAAAAAAGTATGAAAAACTATAGCAAAAATATAGTCATATAGTCACACAGTCTGAGGTTTTATTCCGCCCTGTCAAAAACAGCATCCCAACTAATTTCTTTTAATGCTGGAAGCTAATAGTAAATGGACCTAAGTATATGGCTGTACATTTGCTCACTGCACCTTTAGATCCATCTAGAGAAAAGGTCCATTTTCTGAACGTATAGCAAAATTGTCTGCTTCCAATGTGCTGAATGAAGTCTTATAACATCCATTACAGGCTGTTATTAGATGAGTGTGAATAGTTTTTGTTAATTACTTCCTATTCTCTGCTAAATTGATATTTTGGAACATAATTGCAGATTTGTTTTTGGTCTTTTGCACATTCTTCTTTTAGCCAGATGGAAATCACTGACTGTGATAATTATAGTGTCTCTTAGCACTGATCTGATGAAAAGAAGCTCCGACTGAATTCACGCTCAGAGAAAAAATGGTATGGATTAATTATTAAGACGATGAAATAAACAAATACTCCATAAATAATACGATGTATCATGACATTTTAAGAGTTTCTTTCATCAGGAAAACCTGTTAGAGAGGACCACCTCCAGGGAACCTCTTTTTTGAGCCCCGACAAGCAGTGGCTCTCCATCTTGTGGACTCGGGCTATCTATGTATGACATGATAGCCATTCATTTGGTTTGCACATTATAAAAAAGTCATCCATGACATTTTTGAAACTTTACACAAAAATATTAAATCAGAACAAGTCCTTTAATTCCCGGCTGCCGACATCTGGTATAATAAAGCTTACTTTTGCTGGTCCTTCATTGTCTCAATGATGCTTCGAAGCTCCTTGACTTGTGCCTGCAGCTCTTCTAGTGATGACTGGCCATGCTCAACTGTGTGTCTTGCATCGGAGCTACCAAAGGACGGAGAGTTTGACCTGTGACTACTTGAGGTGACAATGTGAAATGCTGATGGGGCTCCAGGAGCGCCGTGTGAGAAACTAACACTTGAAATCAAGCCTCCTGGTTTGGGGGGCAATGCAGCTCTGTTCTCTGGTACCTACAAGACAGGAATACACTGAATATGTACAGAAAACTATTATTATTAAAAGGACACATGTAGTAATCATAAATGAATATTTCCCATATGCTGGTAAATCATTGCCTAAATACAGCGGTATTATATGTGCTATTAGGTGGTCTTCATTATTGAAAGATATTAAGAAAATGCAGGCACAACTACAGCCACAATTACAGCTCAGTCATAGGCAATGCTCTGATTAAAGAGAAAAAAACACAAAAAACACTTTCATTTAATATTCTAATGTATACAGAGACCCCCATAGATGGTACAGAGCTGACTTGGCTAATGCAGCATAAGCTATCTATTAGATAGGGGATAAATGTAAGATTACTGGGGGTCTGTTCGCTGGGACCTCCACCAGTCATGAGAACAGGGGTCTTATTTCTGCAATATGGAGCAGCAGTGCACCACAGTGTGTGACCACAGCTCCATTCACTTCTATGGTTTTGTGGAACAGCAGTATGTGTGACCACCTGTGCCATAGGCAGTCAACAGAGCGGCGGTCATGTATATGCCCTAATGCTCCATTCACATGTGAAATACAGTCCTCAGGATTGGTGGGACTCCCAGCAGTTGGACCCTGCATCATCATATAATCACCTGTTATTTGTAGCACTGGTGTATACAGACAGAAAAGGGCCCGGGGACAAGAACAACATATGGGCCCTTTGCAGTCCAAGAGCTCATAAGAATGCAAAATTGCACCTGCTTTGGAGGTAGAAATGGGCCCCCTTATCTCTTGGGCCCCTGTGCGGCCCCATAGGTTGCACCAATGATATGTCTGCACCTCGTTTGTAGGATAATTCCTTTGAAGGAGTTGTCCCAAGTAGCAAGTTACCACCTATGTACAGGATTTGAGTGATGGCTGTGCATGTGCACTGCTGCTCCATTCAATTTCTATGGCCGGCCAGAGTTCCACAGACAATGAATGGAGTGGTGCTGTGCTCATATTTTGAGACTGTGGTAATCACAGCAGTGGGATCTCAAGCAATCTGCAATAGAGATGATCAAAAAGATTTGCGGGATCCTTGTTCAACGACTACTTCAGTAGTCAATGGCTGCCGGAGCAGAGCTCTGTGAACCTCCTTTTAACTGCCAGGATCCCTGGTGCTTGTTCTGATCGGCAGGCCGGGCTAAGCGTCATGTGTGCGTTGTACCAGAACAATGACAGTGAGCCAGGCCTACGGATCAGAAGAGACACTGGGAACACCAGCAGGTAGGAGGAGGTTCACAGGGCTCTGCTCTGGCAGCCATGGACTACTAATATGGCAGCTGGACTAGGGTCCTACAAATCTTTTTGATAATTTCTAATCAACAAATTATCACCATTCTATGTATGGGTAATAACTTAGTCAAGTTGGACAATACCTTAAAGGATGCAATCTATGATAAACTGGTAAAAATCTACTTCTAGAAAAAGGTTTTCCCACAATTACTTAGCTTTTATAAGGGAAGAGAGTACACCCGTGACATTAGGGACCATCAGCGCAACAGGAAATAGAGCAGCTACAGTAGGCAGCTATATTGCTATACTCCCCGATAAGCATGGATCATCTACACCTTTCCTCCATGGTAAGATTAGAGATTGACTTTTAACCCTCCCAGTCCTAATTGTATTGATCCACAACAGAGAGCACGCTCCCCTTACTTACCTGTGATGTAAGACTACGTGGGGCTTTCTTGGATGAGTCTATAGGTCTCTGTGACAGGTGATTGATATCATCCTTGTCATCTTCTGGACTTGGAGAGTCAAAGAAATCAGGACTGGAAAGGGAGGACTACAAAAGATCGTAGTGAATAAAAGTCTACTGAATGTAACAATATTTCCTACATGACAAGAAGATGCGTAATAAGCCAGCCATCTCCATTCTTACCAGCACAGCTATAAAGAGACTCTTGACCGTGTACGGCCAACCCGGGTTCCATTGTTCACATTCCCCCTCCCCTTTTCACCCATACCAAATAAAACACTGCAACCGAAAAAAGGGGTGGGTGGGTGTGACTTTTCCAATGCTTTCTTCTCTGAACTGACCGTTTCTCACCCCACCCTTTCTACTTTATCTACCCCCCCCTCAAATGCCCGCCCTTCAACCTATATCCAATCCCTATCCTTTTAAGTTCAAATTACACCCTCCTGTCCCCTCCCGGTCATGTGGGGCTTCCATCTAGGTTCCTTGCCTCCAGCCCCCTTCTTGACCATGTACGGCCAACCCGGGTTCCATTGTTCACATTCCTCCTCCCCTTTTCACCCATGCCAAATAAAACACTGCACCTGTAATTTTCTCTTTGGATAAATTTGGCCACAGTGGCCGTTTTATTAACAAACAACAATATTAAACATATAAACATTATAATAACAAGGGTAAGGGTTCTTGGAGTTAAAAAATTGATCTGGCATAAACCAAACAGTACTTGAACCACCATGTTACCCTCAGCCGTACCACACCAGCTCAAGGGCACCAAAAGCTCCCAGGGTAAAACCCCGTCCAGAGCCCCCAAAACCAAAATGGCAGATCACCCCACTTAATAAAGCCAATGCCTGTAACTTGATAATCTCCTTTTTTACCGACACTTCCGTGCCAACTCCAAGAACCCCAACCCCCCCCCCGCCACAAATGAACAGCCCTGATCACCTCAGGCTCGTGAGCGCCCCAACACCGCCAAAGCCCTTTCAATCCCCCCTGTATGGGCAGTGCCCATAAATCGATGCCTATATCATTCAAATGCACGCCATCCTTTGCCCAAAATTCTCCAACTCTCGCTTCCAGATCAAGATGCCGTACGCTTACTCCCCCATTCCTGTTAACAAAAGCTGATATGACTCTATTCAACTTTATACGTGCCCTATTAATTCACTTCAATGATCTGGCCTCCCTCCATGTTTTTCTGGGCACCACCTCAGACCAAACAGTCAACACCTCAGGAAACGATGTCCATAGCCTTAAAAGATCAATTTTAATGTCCCTCATCAATTCCCTGACCGGTCGAGCCCCCAAATCATTCCATCCCATGTGCAGCACTAAAATATCCGGTGCCCGATCCAAACGAGCTGCTTTATGGAACTCTGGCAGTACTCTTCTCCACACCATCCCTCGGAAACCCAACCACCGAACCACGGCTTGCTCTCGGCTGAAGCCCAATTGCCTACCGTCGGGCCTCACGTCCGCCCGCAGCGCCCCCCAGTGGACAAAAGAGTGCCCCATAATCCACACTAACAACGGGACTCCACCTGCAACAAGACAACCAAAATTATTTAAATCCAAAAGATAATTACATTAGACCGAATGCCTAATTCCTTACATAAGACAGGTATCGATCGGAACTCCATCCCACAATGCGTTTTATGACTTCCTTGCCTAACCCCAAACCATCTGCTTCCGACGACGCGCCAATTCTGAAGGAATGTGACCCATATACCCCAGGGCTAAGGCCCAACTCAGCAATACCCTTCTTAAACACTGCTATAAACTGGAAACGCGATAAAAATTCACCACTTTCATGACAAAATAATGGACCCTTCCTCCCTGACCAAACCTGCCAGTAAGCCATTAAACATGTCCTAGGACAAACCAAAGATCCCTTAACCTCACCTAAGACCACACGTTTTCCTCTGCCCAATAGATCTGTCTTCCCCCGTCTTATGCAAAATTTAATGCCCCCATCTCGACCGCTCATATCCTCAGCAAACAAACCCCCAACCTTATTCCTGCTTGGTGCCACCAATTCACCTACCCTTAGTGCACCAAAAAATGCCAATGCAAAAGCCAATCTAAACAATGTGGCCTCAAAAAATGAACAACAAATCCTATGCATTACCAAACCCAAACGTTCCAAGATACTAAAGGTTACCGGCCTACGTTTATCCAACACTTTACCTCCTCTCCTAAAGCCCTTCAAAGCTTGCTTCACCAAAAAGGCCTTCGTAACATCCTTCGTACCCAGCAATTTAAAACCAAATGCTAATCCTGCCACAAACTTGCCAACTTTTGAAACCGACCATCCGCTCTCCGCCGCCCTTCCCAGCAGAAGCAACACAGCCGTCTCTCTATCTACCTCACTCTCATCTCCACCCCACTCCCGAATCCAACTTTGCCATACTCGCCACGATGCCTCGTATGATGCCCAGGTCTGCCTTGTGATAGACTCTTGTATTAACCGTCCCGCTCCTCCATAACCATCTGCCACAACCGCGAAGGGCATTCTTGACCCACGTCCTCTGCCTCTGGTGCTAGTGCCCGAAAACGATCCCACTGAAAATGAGACAAGGCATCTGCTATGGAATTTTTTACACCTGGCACATGGACTGCTGTAATCCAAGCGTTCAACTTAAGACAACAAAGTACAAGTTCCCTCAGCAACCTAATCACAGGCGGCGACGAGGCCGACAAAGTGTTGATGACCGATACCACTCCCATGTTATCGCAGTGAAACCGAATTCTCCTATTGGCAAAACACTCCCCCCTAATATTCACCGCCACAACAATAGGAAACAACTCCAAAAATGCCAAGTTCCTCGTAAGACCCCTCTCTTTCCACATATTCGGCCACTCACCTACACTCCACCGTCCTTTCCAGTATGCCCCATAACCAGCACCTCCTGCAGCATCCGTAAATATCTCACAATCATAACTGTTCAAAAACTCCTCCTGTATTAACGATCTTCCGTTATAATTTTGCAGAAACAACTTCCAAACTTTCAGATCCTCCTTGTGTTCTTTATTTAAGCGAATAAAATGATGCGGAGCCCGCACTCCTGCTGTCGCTCCAGCCAACCTGCGACAAAATATTCTGCCCATTGCCATAATCCTGCCCGCAAAATTCAAACGCCCTAACAGTGACTGTAACTCCTTCAGTGTCACCTTGCGCAATCTCCCTATCCTATCGACCTACTGTTTAAGCAAGATCAATTTATCATCTGGTAACCGACACTCCATTCTTTCAGTATCAATTACAATGTCCAGGAAACTTAGGGTTGTGCAAGGGCCTTCCGTCTTTTCTACTGCCAAAGGTACGCCAAAATGCTCTGCCACCCACTCCATAGTACCTAACAAATTCATACATAACAAGGATTGCGGGGGACCTATAAACAAGAAGTCGTCCAAATAATGAATGACCGACTTCACAGAAGCCAGGTCCTTCACTACCCATTCCAAAAAACTACTGAAAGTTTCAAACAAAGAACACGAAATTGAACAACCCATTGGCAAACATCTATCAACATAATACTCCCCTTCCCAAAAACATCCCAACAACGGGATGCTATCCGGGTGAACTGGCAACAACCTAAAAGCAGACTCAATATCAGTCTTAGCTAGCAACGAGCCTGGCCCATACCTCCGTACCCATTGTGCCGCCGCATCAAAAGATGTATATTGGACCGAACACAACTCCTGCGCAATGCCATCATTCACTGAAAGACCTTTAGGGTATGACAAATGCTGAATCAAGCGAAACTTATTCACCTCTTTCTTGGGCACAACTCCTAACGGTGAAATAATCACCTTGTTGCTAGGCAATCCCTGAAACGGTTCCGCCATCCTGCCCAATTCAACCTCTTTAGCTAACTTCGTCTTAACCACCTCTGGATAACGGTGAGCCGACATAAAATTTTTAACCAAAAAAGGGACTACATGATCAGGAGCTGGTATTCTAAAACCATCCAAAAACCCATCCTCAATAACTTTAGCCTTCAACTGATCCGGATACCTATTTAGAAAGGGGGCCATCGCGTGAACCCTCACCGGAGTAACCCCCTTGACCGGTAACCACCGACGGCTTTCCTTTTCCTCCCTTAAAGCATTTTGATGCTCTATGTGAACTTCCATTACAATGGGAGCACACATGCTTGAATTTACAGGAGTTCCCGTACTTGCATTGGCCATTATTAAATTGCCAGCAAGTTTCCGCTTCCTTTTTAATGTTTTGCGCCCCCTGACTACCTCCCCCATGTCCCGCTGATTGATTCCCGCTACTGTTGTTCCCGTGAAAGGACTGCCCATACCTCAATGGAGCCATAACCCTCAACCACAACCCAATGTCTTTCTGATCCCATCTGATCTGCGGTCGGACTGCTTTTCTCTGCCAAAATTGCTCATCATATCTTAACCACGCCTGACCCCCGTAAGTCCTCTGGGCCTCCCCGATAGCATCAAGTTAGCAGAATAAGCCTGAGCAATTATCAGGAGCTTTCTCCCCAATAACACTAGCCAATATTGCGAAAGCCTGTAACCAATTTACAAACGTCTGAGGAATCAACCTCCACCTACGCTTCTCCTCCTCCTCTTTTCTACTCTCATCCCTTTTTCCCTTATCCAGGTTAAACTTTTCCAATGGAAGAAGGGAAAAAATCTCTACGTACTCATCCCGCCAAATTTTTTCCTTTACCTCTTATTTTAGGTGTGCCCCCAACGGCCCCTCAAAGCACACATAAACTTCCCCTTTTGCCCTATCGTCCAGTCTTACATTATCCGCCTTGTCCTTCTCTGTCTGCACACAAACCGATACCCCAGAAGGTATAATGTCTGCACTGACCCCCGACCTGCCCATCTCGCTTCCCACCTGCAAAGACACCGGTTGACTAGGCACCCACGTCGCTGCCGCGGGTGCCAATCCTCCCTGATTAACTCCCCCCACTATCTATTCTAGCCAAAAATTGCGACATATTAAACAAAATGTCTCTAAGACCCATTATATCTGACCCGCAACCTCCCCTAATATTTTGTCCGCTGGGCCCCGCCGACTGCCTATCAACTCCCTCATACAGTAATGACCCAGCGGGCGATAAACAAGAGATAGAAGCAAACTCACCCAGCTGCGCAGGTGCTGTGTCCCTGCCAGCCGAAATTCCTGTGTCCTGCCGACGCCTGGATTCACCTCTATCCTCCCCACTCTCCGATCCGTCCGACTCCTGCAGCAGCGCAAGGCCCGCACCCCTGGCCTCCTCGTCACCAGGGGGGACCTGAGTACTCGCCGTCTCTGCTGCTCGTCCTCCGTCAATCCTGGCTCTGGTCCTTCCTGCCGTCCGTGACCTTCCTTGATTTCCAGACCCTGACTCTCGTGTCCGACCTGTCGTGTTCCAAGTTTGACTGCCAGGCATCCCAGTGCTAATGCCCGCCGCTCCACCGCCTTGAATGTGTTGCATCGAGCCAGGCAGCAGATCTTCAAATTGCCGCTGCCTGCCCGTGAAATTCCGCTGCTGCATCCCTGTCCCGTTGTTTCTAGCAGGCACCCCGACTGGAGCATCGCCAGGTGTACCTGCCATGAAAATGGTCCTTCTGCTGCTCCCCCCCGCTCCGCGTCCTCTGTGGTCACGGCGCTTTGAATTGGCGCCTTTTCTTGAACTGGGGGGCGTGTGCATATCTCCGTCGAAGATGCCGGTTCCGGAAGATACGTTGCTAGCACTTCCGGTGATGTCCCGCCCACCGGGAGCTGACGTGGCTGTATCGTGGGCATTGCTTCCGGCGCGGCCCGGGCCCTGGTATTGCGGCGTGACACCGGAGCAGGCCGCAATACAGCCGACCGGGTTCTTTCAGTTGAGGACTGCGATACACTGCAGATGGAACCCGCAGGGCGGCTAGGCGGATTCCTGCCGCGGCGGGCACGCTGACGGGGAGTTCAGACAACACGCTCACCGGACGCAGGGTCCCCTGAGGGGCTCCGCGGCCTGCACCTGCTGCCCGCAGTAACCGTGTCCGGAGAAATCCTAACGGGGGGCCTCGTCCTCCTGCTGGCCCTTCCAGATCTCGATGGAGGTGCTTTTGCCCCATCACTCCCCAGCAATCCAGACAGCTGGGACTCCAGCCACCCTCCACTTCTGGATCTTGCAGCCTCCCTCAGTCTGGCGATCAAGGAATCTACAGTTTCCATATTCTGGGTAAGTGTCTTCACACAAAAGGACTTTCTCCAATGTTCTTGTCTTTGGGACTTTTCCAATGCTTTCTTCTCTGAACTGACCGTTTCTCACCCCACCCTTTCTGCTTTATCTACACCCCCCCGCCTCAAATGCCCGCCCTTCAACCTATATCCAATCCCTATCCTTTTAAGTTCAAATTACACCCTCCTGTCCCCTCCCGGTCATGTGGGGCTTCCATCTAGGTTCCTTGCCTCCAGCCCCCTTCTTTAGTGAAAATGAATTGACTAGAGAACAACACTAATATGGTAGCTAAGTGCTGTCTTGCGCTTTTTATTATAGTCTACCCTTTGGGACCATTTGAGTTTCCTCCATCCCCAGCTTCCTTCTTATTTTCACAGCATTAAAGTGAAGGTGCCGCAGTTGTTGTTTTTTTGTATTCATTTTTTGTTACATCTGGTCTTATCCTTCAGTCACCTCCAGAACTGCACTCACTATTCTGCTGTTACATCTTGTCTTATCCTCCAGAGATGCGGTCACTATTCTGCTGTTACATCTGGTCTTAACCTCCAGTCACCTCCAGAGCTGCGGTCACTATTCTGCTGTTACATCTGGTTTTATCTGCCAGAGCTGCGGTCACTATTCTACTGTTACATCTGGTTTTATCCTCCAGAGCTGCACTCCCTATTCTGCTGTTACATCTGGTCTTATCCTCCAGTCACCTCCAGGGATGCGCTCACTATTCTGTGTCATCATGTAACAGAATAGTGAATTCTGATCTGGAGGTGACTGAACAATAAGACAGCACGTCTTATCCTCCAGTCACCTCCAGAGCTGCAGTCACTATTCTGCTGTTACATCTGGTCTTAACCTCCAGTCACCTCCAGAGCTGCGGTCACTATTCTGCTGTTACATCTGGTTTTATCTGCCAGAGCTGCGGTCACTATTCTGCTGTTACATCTGGTCTTATCCTCCAGTCACCTCCAGGGATGCGCTCACTATTCTACTGTTACTTGTCACTGGTACCTAATCCATAACATGAGAGGTCACATGACCGGCGACCCTTTATATTTGCATTAATAATGAAAATACAAATTACTAAATAAAACTGAAACATTTATATACATTATATACAAAATAAATAGTAAGAACACAAGGACAATATTCAGTCCAGGCCTGGGCCGCAGAGCTGACGCTCTAATATCAGACCTCAGTGACCGCTCTGTACTATATACTCCTGTATATCCAGGTCTGGGCCGCAGAGCTGACGCTCTAATATCAGACCTCAGTGACCGCTCTGTACTATATACTCCTGTATATCCAGGCCTGGGCCGCAGAGCTGACGCTCTAATATCAGACCTCAGTGACCGCTCTGTACTATATACTCCTGTATATCCAGGCCTGGGCCGCAGAGCTGACGCTCTAATATCAGACCTCAGTGACCGCTCTGTACTATATACTCCTGTATATCCAGGCCTGGGCCGCAGAGCTGACGCTCTAATATCAGACCTCAGTGACCGCTCTGTACTATATACTCCTGTATATCCAGGCCTGGGCCGCAGAGCTGACGCTCTAATATCAGACCTCAGTGACCGCTCTGTACTATATACTCCTGTATATCCAGGCCTGGGCCGCAGAGCTGACGCTCTAATATCAGACCTCAGTGACCGCTCTGTACTATATACTCCTGTATATCCAGGCCTGGGCCGCAGAGCTGACGCTCTAATATCAGACCTCAGTGACCGCTCTGAACTATATACTCCTGTATATCCAGGCCTGGGCCGCAGAGCTGACGCTCTAATATCAGACCTCAGTGACCGCTCTGTACTATATACTCCTGTATATCCAGGCCTGGGCCGCAGAGCTGACGCTCTAATATCAGACCTCAGTGACCGCTCTGTACTATATACTCCTGTATATCCAGGCCTGGGCCGCAGAGCTGACGCTCTAATATCAGACCTTGCTGCATAAGGATCTGCATGTAGTTGTGTGTTGGTATCACTATGTGTCTACGGCTGTGTGCCCACATAGTGTTTAAGAGTTTTTTCCGCGTAAATTACGCAGCGCAAACACTGAAAAACACTAGTATATACGCCCCCCATGGTCCCCTATGTGAGAACGCAAGTCATGAGCACATGCTGCGTATTATCGCTGCGTAAAAACACGTAGCATGTCCATTAATTTTGCTGGTTGCGCGGCGTAATCACCGCCTTATGCGTATGTCCATGCCCACCATGTGTATATTGTGCGCTTCAATATGTGTATGGTACCCGGGTCTGGAGGAGAGGAGACTCACCTCCAGGCCCAGGTACCATAAAACCTGTTGTAAAAAAATAATGAAAATAATAAATATCAATATACTTACCCTCTGTCAGCCCACAATCTCCTCACCGCCGCTGCCTCCGAACCCAGAGATGCATTGCGGCAATGGCCTGCGATGACGCTGCGGTCATGTGACCGTGAGGTCCTCACAGGTCCTGCCGCTCTGTATCTATGGGAACAAAGCTAGCGGGGAGTAGCGGTGAGGAGACTTATTATTTTTTACATGCATATGCAGCATCAATAGTAAAAAGTTGGTCACACTTGTCAAGCACTATGTAGTGTGACCAACCTGTCAAGCACTTTTCCAAGTGATGCTAATATCGCTTGGAAAGCTCTTGACAATGTGCATGCTAAAATGCATGCAAAAACGCTTGATTTGCGCTTGTGTTTTGCGGGAAAACGCATGTGAATTAGGCTTGCGCTTTCCCACAGCAGGGGGATGCTGAAATGATGCAGAAATTTCTGCTTAATTGACGCAAAGTGGGCACATAGCCTAATATCAGACCTTGCTGCATAAGGATCTGCATGTAGTTGTGTGTTGGTATCACTTTGTGTCTACAACAAAATGGCTCCTCACTGTGAGAGATCCTAATTCCTAAACTTCATTGTCTCTTATCCATTTGTAAACACCCAGAAAGGGAGGGGGGAGGAGGAGACATCAGACATGGAGCAAATCCAGCCCAGATTTTCAGCAGTCGTAATGCATGCCAGCTCTACACAAGGTTTTCATGCCTAATTTCAGTAGCTGCTCCCCCTAGTGTTTCAAAGTGGAACATGTCAAACTTTTTAAATTATTTTTCATATTTAGCTCCATTAAAAAAATATGATAATATTGGAGAAACGAATCAAAACAATAATACTTTACGTTTTTCGCAAATGTTGAAAAAAGTTTTCTTTTGATGGCACCTTCCCTTTAAGGCATCTGTACTCATGAGAAGTCTTTACACTCCTTGAAAATTGCACGTGTCTATACATTTACCAGCTGGGTTCAGGAGAGTGACGACTTATAACCAGGACAAACAGAATAATGAGAAGAATGTGTAAGGCTGGGTCTGTCAGTGGTGTAAAGTGATCCCTGCCGCTCAGGTCTCCTATTCTGTAGGACACTTCTGTAGATTGCATTATAGGCCGTCCCTTAGTCATGAGCAGCATTTAGTTGTGTGGAGCATGAATTGCGGCACATACATACGACGTCAGAGACTGGGAAGGTGGACGTCTCCCGCTGGATTAGGCCTTGAAGCAGTAGGAGGACTAAGTTTCTCTCCAGTTGACACAAGGGAATCAAAGCCTTCAACATCTAAAAGATAAAATACAGATATGGCAACAAATGTATCAACTAAGTGACATCTCTTTCTCTTCAAGTTGGATACGGTCAAACAGCTTCTCTGTCTTATACACGGCCATTTATTCTTTTCATCAGTATTATAAGTACTCAGTCGACTTCCCCAGAAATATAAAGAACCAGGAGGAACTTCTGTTCTATGATGAGATCGGCCTCGTGTTATAGATTTACTCCATTCAGGAGCAGAGGTTTCCCACAACGTAGTGATCTACTGCCATGAAGCTTCTACACTATTCTAATCATTGTATCCTGGGTTTTTATATGTATTGCTTGTATAAATAGGATTTCTAGTTGTAATGATGTACGTTAATCTATAACTGCTGGGCTACCGATGACCAACACAGACTAAAATACATCACATGCCCAAATTTCAACTTATGATCTGTCCCATCTACCCAGTTCTTTGCACAAAAGAACACAGCCAATAAATGGCCAAGGATGGTAAAAAAGGCAGAATTTTACATTTGGCCAACAGTTTCTGATGGCCAATTTCAGTGGGCTAAAAAACACAAAGCACTTTTATAAGACGTGATTTACTGTCATTCATAAGAATTTGCAAATAAAATGGTGAGCAAAAACAGATTGAAACTGAATGAGAGCGGCACTCACCACTAGTACATGAAAGTACAGCACTTTATTGTGGTTGTCACATGAGGAGACATAAAGACATAAATAAGCGACAGCTGTTTCACGTAAACGACGCTTTTTTCGGCTGAGCCTGAAGAAGTGTAGTTTATGCGAAACAGCTGTCACTTACATTCCTCTTTATTCAGGCTCGGACTGGCCCATAGGGCAGCAGGGAAATCCTCTGGTGGGCCCCAACTCCACTATATGGGCAGTACTTGGCATAATTCACTTGGAACAGAAAAAAAGCAGCATACCATCATTCATTCACCAAAATACCCAGTTTATTATTATATAGAGGTATAGGTAAATTTGTGAACAAGGGTAGTGTAATATTTGCATGCAGTTGAAAAGTGGGTCCCCCAAAGTCAATGTTACTGGTGGGCCTTTGGCACCCCAGTCCGACACTGTCTTTATGTCTCCTCATATGACGACCACAATACAGTGCTGTATTTTCACGTATCAATTGTGAGTGCCGCTCTCATTCAGTTTTTCATGCTGTTTTTGCTCATAATTTTGTACTGTTTTATCTCAAGATGAGCACCACTATATCTGGCAATCCGCTAGTTATGCTTGCCCTAATGCATTCCTGGAGGGTGTGTTAGCAGCACCCGAAATTCTGCTAATCTGTTATTTATTGGACAAATAAAATGGTGCACAACATAAATTGAATTAAAGGGCTTGTCCCGTGATTTATTTTCAGGAGCGCACCGCTCTCCAGGCTCACAGCTACCTACTTGCTAAGAAGCAGTGCGCTCCTGCTTGATTGACAGTTCAGGCCAGATGTGAATCTAGCGCTCCCTGATGTTATATGAGGCAGCATTAAAGAAGTGCAGTGGTACTGAAGCTGGCCAGAATCGGAACTAATAGCAAGTTCCAAAGATCCTGTCCAGTTTCAGTGCAGTGTTTGCAAGCTCACTATGTAAGAGCTTGTAAGTGCATCTTTAGCCACTGCTACTGTCTAGGCTATGAACAGTAAACAATAAAAAAATGCACTTTTAATTATCAGGGGGCAGATATTAAAGGGAATCTGTCAGCCCAATCTGACATTATAAAACAAAACCCTGTAGGGGATATAGTCACTCGAAAAATTACACCTATAGTTCCAAATCCTGCCTCTATTCTGCAGTAATTGAAGTTTAATCAAATAAGCAAATTAAGGAGCTTGATGCATCCTTAGTGTGACCAAGAGGCTCTGCAAACCGATCTCCCACTGATTTTGCACCCTCACTGGTGACTGTCAGCCTGAGCTTTTTCTGCAGACAGTTCTAGCTCCAGGCAAGGCAGCGCTGTCGATCACTAATGAGGGAGGCGGGGCATGCAAAACCAGTGTACGGAACGGTGCACTGAGCCTCTAGACCACTCTAAGGGTGCACAGTGAACTATAATAAGCATATATGATTACAGAGAATCTATCAGCAGGTTTTTGCTATGTAATGTGACAGCCGCATGATGTAGGGACAGAGACCCTGATTCCAGCAATGTATAACTTAGTTACTGGGTCCAGCACTTATGATAGAGTCACAATTTTCTCTGCTGAAGGTCTAGCAGACCTTGAAATGTTGAGCCCTATGTAATCCAGCCCATACCACTGATTGTACACAGAAAGCTGCCAATGTATATTGACAAAAAGCTGCCATTCAATGTTGGGGTGTGTGGATGGCCTAGGAGGCATGCGGGCAGCTTGTCCTATAGTGATAATCTCCTGCTGATAAAACTCTGATTGTACTGAAACAGCAAAACACAGTCCAATAAGTGACACATCGTTGGAATCAGGCTCTCAGCCCCTACAACATACTGCTCTCAAATTACAGAGCAAAAACAGGTGACAGATTCCCTTTAAACTTCAGTTTCTCAAGAAAAGATGCAGTGATTTGTACCACTAAATATATCTACCCGTCTATGTGCTAAGTTTATATTGTCAGTTTGAGCCGCATTAAATAAATAGTAAATTAGAAAGTTGCTTGTTTTTACAAGCGCTTTCCAATTATACCTGACTTTGAAGATGGGAATAACCCTTAAAATAGATAGAAGTTAATACTTGTGGTTGATGCTATATTTTAAAACATTTTTAAAGGGTTCATTATTGCATGAATGTAGGATTTTGTATGTTCTCCCAGTGACGCCTCTTCGCGGAAGCCCTTTTCTTTACCCTGGGAGATGGGGGACTCGGAGTCGGGTCCTAAGATGGAGAGATGGGGTGCAACCGTGGCCCGGACCCGCTCCGTGCTCAGGGCCGTCACAATTTAAAAGGGATGGTATGGGCTTATCCGGGTTGAGTGGCTGATTACAACTACGCCACCTGTGGCACCTGGTGAAGGCCACCAGCGCTGCCGCAGTCCGCTGAGGCCTGGTGTTAGGGCAGCTGGCGTTGTTACTATTCCCCACAGGCGGAGCAAGGCCTCAGGGCAGAGAGACAGGACGGAGGCGGGGTAGTAGTCTAGAAAGTCTGTGTCGTGCGGTGTAGCGCCGATTAAAGAAAGTCCGGAGGCCATAGGGGTGAACTTCCAAGGCTTTACTCACATAAAAGAGATGGCAGAAGGAAGGCGACTCCCTGCTCCTCGCGGAGTTCTGCGGCCACCAGGGACGAGGGTCCGACAACCTCCGAGCAAGTCCAGTGTTAAATCAGGATCCTGCACCAGAGTTTTCCTAGACTTCAGACCGGGTCCTTTCCCGTCTGTGTGTGTGTGGATAGGCTGGGTCTCCCTCTGAGCTCCTCTCAGAAAAAGGGTACGGGTGGCAGCTCCGCTCCTTCCGATACCCGGTGGGATCCTCAGGGCCTACCGGACTTACCGACCAAGACGTGGAGTAGCAAGGTCGGGTGTCGGCTGCCGGTACCCCTCTTGCAGCCGGACTCCCTCTGAATATATCAGGTGGGCGAGGACAGGTGGCGTCTATCGCTCCGTGTGCGTCCTCCCTGGGATCCATTTGCTATAGAGCTACACTCTTAAGCTCCGGGCCTTCTTGGTCATGGTCCTTGACCGGGCTGAGACGTTCATCATCTCCAGCCAGCCCCGGGATTGGTCTGGAGGTTTCACCCCCCCCTTTTGAATGAGGCAGCCTTGGGGATTGGATAATGGGAAGTTGGGGGGTGGGTAGTGGGAGAGGCGCATATGTAGGGAAAAGTGTGGGAAAACCGCCATTCCCTGAGGAGCAGCAGAGTGATTTACCCAGAAATGGCATCCGTCAAATCCCTGGTGGGCCAGCTCAGAGACGTCGCCATGACAACAGGGAGGCAAGCATCTGCAGGCAGGCAGCAGTCCAGGGAACCACTGGTGCCTGGTTCACATGGACGACGCGGAAGGGAAGGAGCGGCAGGTAGCGACACCGCGCTGCCTGGCAGCGTCCAGGCCTGTGCGTCTGGGTCTGGTTGCCGGAGGAGCCCAAGGGCTGCATCCAGGAGTGCAAGACGGTCTGGCGGGAGGTGATCGTCGGGGAGAAGCCAGTCTGCAGCATCCGTGACCATTCAGGTACCCCCTGGTGACGCGGAGGCCAGGGGCGCGGGCCTTGAGTGGCGAATGGACACAGAAGGAACCGATTCCAGCAGTGACCGTGACGGAAGAGGTGATCATCAGGACTCAGGAATTCCGGCTGGCGGGGACACAGCACCTGCGCAACTGCGTGAGTATGATTCTATATCTTGTTTGTCGCCCGCAGGGGCTGTTTTGCTAAGGGGAGGTAGTGGTCAGTTTGTAGGGCCAGGGGGGAGGAGTTTAGGTGGTCAAGGGGGTGCAGAGGTATCGGGGATTAGGGATATCTTGCATAGCATGTCACAGATTTTGCTTAGAATGGAGAGCGGTGCAGCGGGTGGGGCAGGGCCATCCCCCATAGGAGCTTGGTTACCAGGCCAGGAGGTGTTGCTGCAACCCAGTTGCGTTAGGGTAGGGTCTGCGGCGGGCACAGAGGCAGCATCTACGGGCGTTTCAGTATCGGTTCAGACGGAAAAGGACAAGGGCGATACGGTGAAGCTGGATGATAGGGCAAAGGGTGAGGTGTATGTGTGCTTCGAGGGGCCACTGGGGGCACATTTAAAAAAAGAGGTGAAGGAGAAAATTTGGGGTGATTAATATGTCAAAATTTTCTCCCTCCTTCCCTTGGAGAAGTTTAATTTAGACAAGGGGAGGAAGGATAATAGCAAAGAGGAGGAGAAGCGCAGGTGGCGCTTGATCCCTCAGACTTTTGCAAATTGGCTTCAAGCATTCGCTATATTGGCCGGTGTCATTGGGGAAAAGTTTCCTGAAAATTGCTCGGGTCTATTCTGTTACTTAGACGCGATTGGGGAAGTGCATCATACTTACGGGGGACAAACATGACTGAGGTACGACGAGCAATTCAGGCAGAGGAAGGCGGTGCGGCCTGAGATTAAGTGGGACCAGAAAGATATTGGCCTTTGGTTAAAAGTGATGGCCCCTGCTAGATACGGGCAGTCCTTTCACCGGAGCAGGGGAAGCGGGAGTCAATCGTCGGGACAGGGGGGAGGTAGTCAGGGAGCACAGGGAGGAAAAGAGAAGTCGGGAAGGTGCTGGCAATTTAATGATGGCCAGTGCAAATAAGGGAACGGCTGTAAGTTCAAGCACGTTTGTTCCCATTGCAACTGGAGCTCCCATGGGGCTGCAAAATGCTTCAAAAAAAGGAAAAGGAAGGATGTCGTGGGTACCGGTGAAGGGGGTGACTCCAGTGAATCTCCTAGGGATGGCCCCCTTTCTCAGTAGATATCCCGATCAATCGAAGGCCAGGATTATTAATGATGGTTTTTTGGAGGGTTTCAGGATCCCGCCTCCTGACCATACGGTTCTGTGACACCCCAGGGGTCTGGTTGCCACAGTAATAGAGATATTATGCCTGAGAGCAAGTGGGAGGTTTCTCTGGTCAGGATCCCTAAGCATGCAACACGGTCCGCCCAGACCTGGGAGGGGAGGAATCTGCCCTTATAAACTGGGTCTGGGGCGGGATTAGAGCAGTCAGAGTCAGAGTGGAGCTGCAGACAGTTCCAGACACAGGGAAAGCAAGAACAGGAGCTCTGTAGGAGCAGTAGCAGAAGTCCAGGGGCTGGAGCTGAGCAGAGTTCGCCCTGGACGAAAATACTAAAGCCGGACACAGGAGTCCGAGGCTGTGGGGACTGATATACACCCAGCAGCAGAAACCAGCCGGCAGGGGATTCCAGGTCCTCTGGCCATAGAAGCCCGGAGGCTCAGTCACAAAGAAGGGACCAGCGCCGCCATCCAGGAGCGGAGGCTAACAGGAGGCCCCAAGTCACCAGCCATACGGGTGAGCACCACACGGTATACTCAGGGACGTGGGCTACTTGTAACCGCTGACAGCAAGGTAGCCAGGAAGAGTGCAGATTAACGGGGAGGCCTACAACTCCACCTGGCCAGGGGAACACCTGCTTGCTCGCAGACTGACCAGGCCCCTTACACTAGCCAGTACTCCCGGGAGGGTCTGCCTTGTACCATCAGTAAAGACCCTGAACCGCACCACACGTCTCTGTGATTCCTTGCCGCACCAGCACCATTAGCACTGGGACCCTCACACCATTACTCCCATCATCTTCCACATTAGCTGCCCTGAGGCAATACTTCTCCCGTGGGGAGTCATCCCATACTCAGCTGCGCAAACAACATCAGCCTCAGCGGTCTGCAGCGCAGCGGCGGTCCCCACTGACCGCAATCCACGGGTGGCGCAGTCGGACACTTATTACAATACAAATAGACTGCCACTGGTTTGACCACCCTGGGCACGGACCGGGTCACCGCCACACGGAGACTACAACCCCCAGCATCTCAGCGATCCGGCTCCGGGTATTCCCCTGCACAGCACAGGCCCAGGGGGCGCGTCAACTTTGGCGTGGTCGGCAGGATTTCGTGCCCGCAACCACCGGGTACTGCGTGCCTGAAAAAGACTTTTTGAACTTACCTGTGGTGAAGTTTCCCGCCGTCCGGAGTCGTTTCCCGCCATCCGGAGCTGATTCCCGCCATCAGACGCCATCTTGGACCGTTTCACGCTGTCTTCTGCCTTCTTCCCGCCATCCGCAGCTGCTTCCCGCCTTCGGACGCCATCTTCGGGACGCCGCACGGGAAGAAGAGGGGCGTGGACGCCGAAAGCGCGCGAGATCCGAAGCTCCGCCCCACGCTCTGACGCTGCGCAAGGTCCTGGAAGGGAGGAAGAGCGACGCTGACGTCATCGGAGCGCGACGCCAGGTCCTCAACCCCGACGATCGACTGCGGAGCCGCTTCCTATGGAAGAAGAGCATCGCAAGGTAGGCCACGGTCCACTAGGGGAGAGGAGGATGCCGGATACCGAGGGGAGCTCCACTGCCACAGCCACCGCCAGCGCAACCGCTGCAGCAGTCATGCCATTCACCATGCCCTATATCCCGGGGGCAACCTGGCTACCCCAGTACTCAGGGGAGTCACATACTCTAAATGACTTTAGAGAAAGACTGGATAGCCTCTTCCAGGTGTACCCCCTCACAGAAGAGCAAAAAGTGAGCATCCTGGTGGCCCAATTAATCGGGGCAGCCCAAAGGGAGGTAAAGTCCTGGCCACCTGGGAGGAAGAGGACTGTCAGAGACATACTAACCCGGCTGAAAGACACATTTGACACCCGCACCTCAGCCGAAATAAAACTAAGATTTTATGGGTGCAAACAACGGGCACATGAGAGTATAAGAGACTATGCTTTAAACCTACAAGAGGCCCTGAGAGCCATTAAGCAGGCAGACCCTGACAGCGTGGGAAATGAAGATAAGCTGTTGACTGAACAATTTATTGAGGGTCTACTGTGCAATGCCCACTGAACCCAGTTGCGGGCAATGGCCTTACAGGACCCTGACCTGGACTTTGCACAGTTCAAGGACAGAGCCATCCGGGTGCTCCGAGAACCGGCACCAGGTGGCGCTGTGACCCACAGGCGCCCTGCTATCACTTACCACCAGGAGACGGCGCCCTTGTCTGCAGGGCCTGTGGGAGCTGATGCGCAGGCTTTAAACAGTGACCCGGCTACAGACCTGCACCATCAGGTCCAAGAGCTGACTAAGAGCGTTGCCGCGCTAACCAGAACTGTGCAGTCTTTACAGGTCTCTTCTCCAGGAAAGATCCAGCTGGCCTCCGGACCGGAGGACGTCCCGTGGCGCCGACTGAGGAGGACCCCACCGGCCAGAGGAAGACCCAGCGACAGATACAACGAGGACGGACGACCCATCTGCCGCTGCTGCAATCAACCCGGACATGTGGCAAGGTACTGTCATTTAAACGGGCACAACCTGGGGTAGAGGGCCAACCCCCAGGCATAAGACCATCAGGCTCATCCAACTGGCGTGATAAATACGTAGGGGGACGTCCAATCTTGCCTGTGGTACTGGATGGCATTCCTATGAGTGCCCTACTAGACACTGGGTCACAGGTGACCACCATCCCGTACGTGCTCTTTAAACAGTACTGGAATGACTCGGACATAACCCGCTACCCAGATGACGACCTGAGTATCATCGCCAGCAATGGTCAGCCCGTGCCGCAGGTGGGATTCAAAGAGGTGACCATTAAGATCGATAAAGTCGAACTGGCGGCACAAGGACTGATTATAGTGGACATAGACCGTCATGAGAGTCACCCTAGAATAACCTTGGGAACTAATGTGATTGAAAATTGTCTTGCAGAGGTGATTCTCATTTTGCAGCAGGTTGCCAAGAACGCCAGTTCCGGCCAGCAGCGTGTGCTCCAAAAAGAGATCCGGGCACTGATGAAGCGGCAACAGGTGGAACTATCTGGTGGTGAGATAGGTAGCGTGAGAATGTGTGACCCGTTCCCTATTGCCATGCCCCCAAAAAGTGAGATGATGATTTGGTGCCGGGCAGCTATTGCTCTAAGAGGTAGAGACTACCAAGCAATGGTAGAACCCGTCTACTCAGACAGTAGGCCCACCATTTTGACAGCACGGGGGGTGGTCGATGTACGCCATGGGAGGGTGCCCGTTCGCATCATAAATATTGGGGAGAGAGAAGTACACCTGCCCCGGTATGCCACGCTAGCCAAATTGTTCACCATCAACCAGAACTCTGTACAGGCCGTGGAACCCTTGCCTCCATCTCAACCAGAGGAAGGTAACGGCTCTAAGAAACCAATGGAGGACTGGTGTCAGCAACTGCATTTGGGTACTGACTCCACTCCCTCACACCAAAAACAGGGAGTCTATCGGGTGGTTCAAGAGTACGAGAGAGTGTTTAGTAAACACCCGCTAGACTTCGGGCGAGTAAAGGGGGTAGAACACCACATCCCCACTGGAGACCATCCTCCCATAAAGGAGAGATACCGACCCGTACCCCCGGCACACTACCAACACGCCAAGGGGATGCTTAGAGACATGAAGGAGGCTGGGGTAATCAGGGACAGCTGTAGCCCCTGGGCAGCTCCACTAGTCTTAGTGAAAAAGAAAGACAACACCATGAGAATGTGTGTAGACTACAGGAAGGTCAACCGTATCACACACAAAGATGCGTACCCGTTACCAAGGATAGAAGAGTCCTTAGCTGCATTAAAATCTGCTAACTTCTTCTCTACTTTGGATCTCACTAGCGGGTACTGGCAGGTTCCTGTAGCAGAGGCGGACCGGGAGAAGACCGCATTCACCACCCCGATGGGTCTCAGCGAATTTAACTATATGCCGTTCTGGCTCTGCAACGCACCAGGAACCTTCCAATGGTTGATGGAATGCTGTCTGGGACACCGGAACTTCGAGACGGTCCTGTTATACCTGGACGATGTTATCGTCTATTCCAAGACCTACGAGGACCACCTGAAACACCTGGCAGAAGTGTTCGAAGCTCTGGCGAATTACGGCCTAAAGGTGAATCCCTCCAAGTGTCACCTCCTGAAACCAAAGGTGCAATACCTGGAACACGTGGTGAGTGCTGACGGAGTGGCTCCCGACCCTGATAAGATCACTTTGATTAAGGACTGGCCAAGACCCTCCAGCATAAAGGAAGTGCGGCAGTTCCTCGGGTTGGTAGGCTACTACCGAAGATTCATTCCCGGTTTCACCAAAATGGCAGCCCCTATGCAGGACCTCCTGATAGGTCAATCTCGGAAAGCCAAAAACCAGAAGCCGCCCTTCAGGTGGGAAAAGCTGGAAGAGGAGTCCTTTTGCCAGCTGAAGATGGCCCTCACGGGGGATGAAATCCTGGCATATCCAGACTACAGCCAGCCCTTTATCCTCCACACGGACGCAAGCAACATCGGGCTAGGAGCCGTACTGTCCCAGATCCAACAAGGGAAAGAACGGGTAATCGCTTACGCCAGCCGAAAGCTACGGCCCACGGAGAGGAACCCTGAGAATTATAGCTCATTCAAGCTGGAGTTCCTGGCAGTAGTGTGGGCAGTGACCGAACGTTTCAAGCATTACCTTGCCTCCTCCAAATTCACCGTGTACACGGATAACAACCCATTGACACACCTGGACACTGCAAGGCTCGGTGCCCTGGAACAGAGATGGATGGCCCGCCTGTCCAACTTTGAATTCACCATCAAATACCGGGCAGGACGCTCAAATGCCAACGCGGATGCCCTGTCTAGAATGCCGAACTTACCGGACGTAGGGGAAGATCCAGAAGATCTGGAAGAAGTTGAGCTCCCTGCGTTCCACCGTCATGGGATTACCCTGTATTCCCACCGTGTGAAGGACAGGCGCTCCGTGACGTTCAATTCCTTGCCCCACTACAACTGGGCGGAGACGCAAGACAGTGATCCCGCAGTCCATTTGGTGAAGGAAATGCTGACCCAGGCCGATGCCCATCTTGACCCAGATGCTCCGGAGGAGACCAAGCAACTGTGGAAGGAGAAAAGTAAGCTGTTCCTCTACAGGGAGAAGCTGTGCCGGAGAATGGTTAACTCTCGAACGCATGAGTTGACCTGGCAGGTAGTGGTCCCAAGACGAGACGCGGCTATGGTTCTGGAGGCATACCACAACGGAGCAGGGCATTTCGGATGGAAGAAGCTGGAGTTCTTGTTGCGTGAACGGTTCTACTGGGTAGGCATGAGAGGAGCCATCGAGAGGTGGTGCAGAGACTGTGGCCCGTGCCACCTGAGAAGAAAAGACCGAGCCAGCCAGAAGACTCCCCTGCAGCCCATCATCACCAGACAGCCACTGGAACTGGTAGCCCTGGACCATGTGAAACTGGCTCCAAGCAGATCTGGGTATGTCTACGCCCTCACAATCGTAGATCATTACTCCCGGTTCCTGGTGGTGGTCCCGGTCAAGGACTTAACGGCTCAAACAGCAGCTAGAGCCTTCCAGCAGCACTTCTGCCGTCCACACGGGTACCCGGACCAAGTGTTGACAGACCAAGGACCAGCCTTTGAAGCGGAGGTCTTCCAGGAGTTCTGCAACCTGTATGGCTACAAGAAGATAAGAACAACGCCCTATCACCCTCAAACCAATGGACTCTGCGAGAAGGTGAACCAGGTGGTGATAGATCTGCTAAAAACACTGCCCCTGGAAGAACGCAGTCTGTGGCCTGAGAAACTGCCCGATCTGGTGGACCTGTATAACCACATCCCTGTAGGTTCCACCAACTGTACCCCGGCTTACCTAATGAGAGCAAGACCTGGTAAGCTGCCTATTGACCTGGATATGGGAGTCCTGACGCCTGAGGACACCTCGCCAGAGGCAGACTGGGATACAGAACGGCAGCAGCAGTATCGGAAAGTACAGGAAAGCGTCGAGCGAAGTCTGTCTCAAGCTAGAGAAAGGCAAGAGAAGGCTTATAATCAGTATGCTCCCGCTGTTCCCCTGGTACCTGGAGAGCAGGTCTTGAAGAGGAAGAGGTGGCTCCACAAGTTGGACGACCAGTGGGAGAAGGACCCGTACACCGTACTGCCATCAAGCCATGAGAACCCAAAAATCTGCGTAATCAGTAAGGATGGAGGAGAAACCACAGCCATTGTCTCCAGAGACCACCTGAAGAAGTGTCCCGAGCAGCTGCAAAGCCCTGAAGAAGATCAAGAAAACCCTCAACCCGCAGAGGAAAGGGAAGAAATGATCAGTACCGTACTCGGAGACTTCCCCCGGTCTTGGACACTAGTAAACGGCGCTGTCGTGGTACCCATCCTCACCTTTCTCCAGCCAGCCCCGCAAGTGCCTACAGAGGAACCGGTAGAGCTGGAAGAGCAGCCGGCCCAAGAGGCAGAAGGGTCCACACCAGCAGTACAGGAGAATCAACCCTCTGCTAGTAGTGAGCCTGCCGTGCCCCTAGTGAGCCAAAGAGTGCGCAGAAAGCTGCCCAGCTTGCCCATAACACCTCCTACACCCTGTAGTGCAGGACCAGTTAGTGAGCTCCGTAGGTCCACTAGAGTCACTAGAGGTCAGATGCCCGCTCGCTGGAGAATCTAAACCAATGCACTGTAAAGTTGACTTTATTGAAAAATGTTTATGGTTTATGTTTGTTGCCTGTTACTAATTATGTTTCTCAGTTACCCTGCAGATTTATTTGGACTAACAGGTTATGGACACTGGATAACCGGAACAGTTTTGTAGATAGTTGCACCTTGGTGCCTCTTGCGAAGACGGCCGCGGAAGAGAAAACCTGTCTGGCGTGGCCTCCTTGCGGCCCAAAGTAGTTAGTCTACCCTTGCAGCCACGCCCAAGGACAACGCAAGGGGTTTGCTTTGGACAGGTCCCCTATTCTGTGCCAAGACTTCGCCTTGTTGGGTGACATGGACACCCCCTTTGTTTCATAAACTTCACCTTTGGTGATATGGACACCCGGTTGCGGACACGCCGTGACCTTTAAAGAACTAAAGCTTCTTGTAAATATGTTATTGTATTATTGTTATACCCTGTATTTATGTTTCTTTAAAAAATGTGTTTAGTCCCGGAGTACTAAAATTTACTAGGGGGGAATGTGACACCCCAGGGGTCTGGTTGCCACAGTAATAGAGATATTATGTCTGAGAGCAAGTGGGAGGTTTCTCTGGTCAGGATCCCTAAGCATGCAACACGGTCCGCCCAGACCTGGGAGGGGAGGAATCTGCCTTTATAAACTGGGTCTGGGGCGAGATTAGAGCAGTCAGAGTCAGAGTGGAGCTGCAGACAGTTCCAGACACAGGGAAAGCAAGAACAGGAGCTCTGTAGGAGCAGTAGCAGAAGTCCAGGGGCTGGAACTGAGCAGAGTTCGCCCTGGACGAAAATACTAAAGCCGGACACAGGAGTCCGAGGCTGTGGGGACTGATATACACCCAGCAGCAGAAACCAGCCGGCAGGGGATTCCAGGTCCTCTGGCCATAGAAGCCCGGAGGCTCAGTCACAAAGAAGGGACCAGCGCCGCCATCCAGGAGCGGAGGCTAACAGGAGGCCCCAAGTCACCAGCCATACGGGTGAGCACCACACGGTATACTCAGGGACGTGGACTACTTGTAACCGCTGACAGCAAGGTAGCCAGGAAGAGTGCAGATTAACGGGGAGGCCTACAACTCCACCTGGCCAGGGGAACTCCTGCTTGCTCGCAGACTGACCAGGCCCCTTACACTAGCCAGTACTCCCGGGAGGGTCTGCCTTGTACCATCAGTAAAGACCCTGAACCGCACCACACGTCTCTGTGATTCCTTGCCGCACCAGCACCATTAGCACTGGGACCCTCACACCATCACTCCCATCATCTTCCACATTAGCTGCCCTGAGGCAATACTTCTCCCGTGGGGAGTCATCCCATACTCAGCTGCGCAAACAACATCAGCCTCAGCGGTCTGCAGCGCAGCGGCGGTCCCCACTGACCGCAATCCACGGGTGGCGTAGTCGGACACTTATTACAATACAAATAGACTGCCACTGGTTTGACCACCCTGGGCACGGACTGGGTCACCGCCACATGGAGACTACAACCCCCAGCATCTCAGCGATCCGGCTCCGGGTATTCCCCTGCACAGCACAGGCCCAGGGGGCGCGTCAGTTCCTTTTTCTGTTAAGAATTTGAGGTCTGCTTTGTTGCATCCAGAGGCTGTCGGTGTTAAGTTGGTAAAGGAAGTGGAGTTAGGTCGTATGGCGGGGCCTTTTGATAGTCTACCGGTTGAAGGCGTGATCATTTCTCCTTTGGGGGTAGTGCCTAAGAAGGAGCCAAATAAATTTCGCCTGATTCGGCATTTGTCGTACCCAAAAGGTTGTTCGGTCAATGACGGTATAGCGCCGGAATTATGTTCGGTTGAATACACATCATTTGATGCGGCTGTGTCATGGGTTCGTAGGTACGGGCCTGGGTCACTGTTAGCGAAAACTGACATTGAATCAGCTTTTAGGCTACTTCCGGTTCACCCGGCTAGCATTCCGCTATTGGGTTGTTTTTGGAACAAAGGTTATTACCTAGATAGGTGTTTGCCTATGGGTTGTTCTATTTCATGTTCATTGTTTGAAACTTTCAGTACTTTTCTGGAATGGGTGGTCAGGGATGTTGCAGGTGTGCAGTCCGTTATTCATTACCTGGATGATTTTTTGTTCATAGGTCCCCCAGATTCGTTTGTCTGTGGTAATTTGGGTGTCGCATTGGGGGGCGATAGAGAGTGACGAGGATAGGACGTTGGCAGTCTTGTTTTTGGTTGGTAAGGCTGCGGACTTAGGGTGGTCGGCATCTAGAATTAGTAAATTTGTTGCTGGGCTCGCATTCGGTTTCAAGTTACAGGGTTTGACTAATGTTACTAAATCCTTTTTGGTCAAGCAGGCACTTAGAGGTTTTCGAAAAGGTAGCAAGAGTTTGGATAAGCGTAGGCCAGTCACGTTTAGTATGTTGGAAAGGTTAGGTCTGGTTTTGGAAAGGATTTGTTGTTCTACTTTTGAGGCGGCCCTGTTTACGTTAGCCTTTTCCTTAGCTTCGGGGCGATGAGAGTAGGCGAGTTGGTCGCCCCCAGCAGGAATAGGGCGGGAGGTTTATTAGCCGAAGACACGAGTTGCTGGGCCTGGTGTATCGATTTTTGGATTAGACGCGCAAAAACTGATCAGTTGGGTAGAGGTAAGCGCGTCGTTTGAGGAAGAGTGGACGGGGCTCTGTTGTGTCCAAGAAGGTGCTTGGAGGTTTATTGGCAAGTGTGGTCGTGTAGATCCGGCCTACTGTTACGTCATTGCAACGGGTCATATCTTTCCCGTTTCCAGTTTATAGTGGTCCTAAAAAAGGGGGTGCAGGAGTTGGGCTTAGCCCGGGTGTTTATGGTTCACATTCCTTTAGGATTGGCGCAGAGTATGAGACTTATAGGCGCGGTTTGGGGGCGGAGGTGATAAAGCGGATTGGAAGGTGGAGTTCGGACCGTTATTTGACGTATGTTCGCCGTTAAATAACGCAGGACTTTGTTCATTTGTGAGTTGTTGAATATGCTTGTTTATTATGCTTTTAGGTGGCTTTCCCGTGTTAGCTTGGATTTTCGGACATTCGTACGTGCATTGGGGGGCGCTGCATGCTGACGTAAGGCGTGACTGTAGGCAATTGGGCTTTCTGAAGGTACAAGTGGTTATAAGGTGGCTAGGTTTTAGAGGGATGGTATGGAGCCGGTTTTTGTCGGAGTTTCATAAAGCGGCAAGATTGGACAGAACACCGGATATTCTGGTTGTGCATTTGGGAGGGAACGATTTGGGGGCAAGGCCCGTGAGAGAGTTAATTCGGGATATCCATTTTGATTTTTTGAGATTGTGGACTTCGTTCCCAGGGGTTCTGACGGTTTGGTCAGATATAGAGCCCAGGAAGAAATGACGGGTGGTCAGATCAGAAAAAGGTATAACTAGAGCAAGAGTGAAATTAAATAGGGCCGTGTCTAGCTTTGTGTCAAGGAATGGTGGGATAAGTGTTAGGCACTTTGCGGTGGAATAGGGGGTTGGTAATTTTTGGTTGAAGGACGGTGTTCATCTCAATGATATCGGTATCGATCTTTGGGCCCTTGCAATACAAGAGGGGATTGAAGGGCGTTGGTAGCTTTGGGGCACTCACGAGCCTAAGGTTTCAGGGCTGTTTGTGGTTGGCGGGGGTGGGGTTCTTGGAGTTGGTACCGAATTGTCGGTGGAAAGAATTGGGAAAATTCCAGGTCGTTTAAATTGAGTGGGGGGTGATCTGGCAGTCGGTTCTGGGCTCTGGACGGGGTTTTACCTCGGGAGCATTTAGTTGGTTCGTCTTTCACGGAATGTGGAAGTTTTTGGTGACCTTGAGCTGGTGCTGAACGGCTGAGGGTAACATGGCGGTTGATTTTTTAAGTTAATTTAAAGCCAGATCTATTAGCTCCAAGAACCCTCCCTATATATATATATATATATCATTGTTATTTTGTTTGTTATTTGTTGTTTGCTAATAAACAGCCGCTGTGGCCAAATTTATTTAACGAATAACAGGTTGCAGCGTCTTTATTTCAGGGACGGGATCATGGGATCCCTTGGTATGTTGGGAAGAGGGAAGCCATCAAGTAGGAAACCACATTGGCCGTATCAGGTCATGCGTAGTTATAGTTGTTCATTAAAGTCAGATGCTTCCTAATGAGTCACGATTAGTGTTGAGCGAGCACTAAAATGCTCGGGTGCTCGAAGCTCGGGCCGAGCTCGCCGTGATACTCGGGTGCTCGACCCGAGCAACGAGCCCAATGTTAGTCTATGGGAGACTCGAGCATTTTTGCGGCGGCTCCCCCGGCAGTCTTTTAAAAGCCTAACAAGTGGCCAAAACGATAGTGACAGTGCTCAAATGACATGGGGACAGCATGGGGATCACCCCAGGAAGCATTTCTGACCCCCAGGTCACTGCTGTCAACAACGTGGTCAGAGGTATTAATACACTTTTACAGGCTCAAAATAAAACGTTCAAAAACGAAAGTGAAAGTGCTTTCCTGTGAAATATGTTAAGGATAGTGTTGAGCGATACCTTCCGATATCAGGAAATATCGTATCAGACTGGATCGGACCGATACCCAAAAAGTATGGGATATCGCCGATTCCGATACAGGAAACCAATGCAAGTCAATGGGACACAAATATCGGAATGAAAATAAACCCTTTCTTTCCTTGTAGGTTAATTCTACATGAAGTAAAACAACTAAGAATAATGTAGAATGTATTACGCGAAAAGCCGGCAATTCATCAGCGCATACACCGGTACCCGACAATTTACAACAGAAAGAATAGAGCTTCACACATAGATTAGATAGATAGAAACATGTCAGTCACATATATATGAAGTACAGTGACAGTGTTGCTTACTGTACTTGTCATTTAGTGTAAAGGATTTATTTAAAAAAATAATTGTGTTTTCATGCACCGTCTCTTTAAAAAAGCCGGCCGGCAATTCAGCATCTGTACCCGACAATTTAGAACAGAAAGAATAGAGCATCACACATAGATTAGATAGATAGAAACATGTCGGTCACATATATATGAAGTACAGTGACAGTGTTGATTACTGTACTTGTCATTTAGTGTTAAAATAAAGGATTTATTTAAAAAAAAATTGGCGTGGGGTTCCCCTTAATTTTAGTCTCTAGCGGAGGTTAAGCAGACGGCTGGGGCAGATGTTTGAAGCCTGGGAAGGGGGTAATACCCACGGAGCTTCCCAGGCTACTAATATCAGCCCCCAGCTGAATACCTAGCCTTTACTAGCTATTAAAATGGGGGACCTCCTCAAAAAAATGACGTGGGGTCCCCCCTAATTTAATAGCTAGCAAAGGCTAGGCAGACAGCTGGGGGCTGATATTAATAGCCCAGGAAGGGTGCCATGAATATTGGCCCCCTCCCAGGCTAGAAACACCAGCCGTCAGCCGCCCCAGAAATGGCGCATCCATAGGATGTAAAAGTATCGGAATTAAGTATCGGAATTCCGATACCGCGAATATCGGCCGATACCCGATATTTCAGTATCGGAATGCTCAACACTAATTACAATCAAATCTGAGAAAAAGAGGGGGGGTAACAAATAAGCCGACACTCAGCACATGAAAATATCTCATATAAATGAATACAAAGCGGTGCTTCATTCCAGAGTTAACCACTAAAGGGGAAAAATAAAAAATATACACGATTTAGTTATGGATTGTAACACATATATGCTTCAAGTGTAAAACAGCCTCCTTCAAAAGAGTAAAAAGGGGGGACATACTATGAGGTCAGACGTATCACAGGTATCAAAAGAGCCAAATCGTAATGGCCCAATATACGCCCTACAGTATATGCCCCTCATCCTTCTATATGCCCCATCCTGGTATATGGAATATGGTCCCCATCCTGGGTAGGTGTATATTCCCCTCCATCCATCCTGGGTAGGTGTATATGCCCCTCCAACCATCCATCCATCCTGGGTAGGTGTAGATGCCCCTTCATCCATCCATCCTGGGTAGGTGTATATGCCCCTTCATCCATCCATCCTGGGTAGGTGTATATGCCCCTCCATCCATCCATCCTGGGTAGGTGTATATGCCCCTCCATTCATCCATCCTGGGTAGGTGTATATTCCCCTCCATCCATCCTGGGTAGGTGAATATGCCTCTCCATCCATCCATCCTGGGTAGGTGTATATGCCCCTCCATCCATCCATCCTGGGTAGGTGTATATGCCCCTCCATCCATCCATCCTGGGTAGGTGAATATGCCTCTCCATCCATCCATCCTGGGTAGGTGAATATGCCTCTCCATCCATCAATCCTGGGTAGGTGTATATGCCCCTCCATCCATCCATCCTGGGTAGGTGTATATGCCCCTCCATCCATCCATCCTGGGTAGGTGAATATGCCTCTCCATCCATCAATCCTGGGTAGGTGTATATGCCCCTCCATCCATCCATCCTGGGTAGGTGAATATGCCTCTCCATCCATCAATCCTGGGTAGGTGTATATGCCCCTCCATCCATCCATCCTGGGTAGGTGTATATACCCTTCCATCCTTCCTGAGTAGGTGTATATGCCCCTCCATCCATCCATCCTGTGTAGCAGTATATGTCCCTCCCTCCATCTATCCATCCTGGGTAGGTGTATATGCCCCTCCATCCATCCATCCTGGGTAGGTGTATATGCCTCTCCATCCATCAATCCTGGGTAGGTGTATATGCCTCTCCATCCATCAATTCTGGGTAGTTGTAGATGCCCCTCCATCCATCAATCCATCCTGGGTAGGTGTTTCGGCCCCTCCATCCATCATGGGTAGGTGTATTTGACCGTCCATCCATCCTGGTAAGGTGTATGTACCCCTCCATCCATCCATCCTGGGTAGCAGTATATGTCCCTTCCTCCATCCATCCATCCATCCTGGGTAGGTGTATATGCCCCTCCATCCATCCTGGGTAGGTGTATATGCCTCTCCATCCATCCATCCTGGGTAGGTGTATATGCCTCTCCATCCATCAATTATGGGTAGGCGTATATGACCCTCCATCCATCCATTCTGGGTAGGCGTAGATGACCCTCCATCCATCCATTCTGGGTAGGCGTAGATGACCCTCCATCCATCCATCCTGGGTAGTCTATTCTAGTATGTGTTTATGCCCCTCCACCCATCCTGGTTAGGTGTAGATGACCCTCCATCCATCCATGCTGGGTAGGAGTATATGCCCCTCCATCCATCCATTCTGGGTAGGCGTAGATGACCCTCCATCCATCCATTCTGGGTAGGCGTAGATGACCCTCCATCCATCCATCCTGGGTAGTCTATTCTAGTATGTGTTTATGCCCCTCCATCCATCCATGCAGGGTAGGAGTATATGCCCCTCCATCCATCCTTGGTAGGAGTATATGCCCCTCCATCCATCCATTCTGGGTAGGAGAATATGCCCCTCCATCCATCCATCCTGGGTAGGTGTATATACCCCTCCATCTATCCACCCTGGGTAGGTGTATATGCCCCTCCATCCATCCATCCTGGGTAGGTGTATATGCGCATCCATCCATCCATCCTGGGTAGGTGTATATGCCCCTCCATCCATCCATCCTGGGTAGGTGTATATGCCCCTCCATCCATCCATTCTGGGTAGGCGTAGATACCCCTCCATTCATCCATTCTGGGTAGGTGTAGATGTCCCTCGATCGATCAATCCATCCTTGGTAGGTGTAGTTGCCCCTCCATCCATCCATGGTGGGTGTGGATACCCCTCCATCCATCCTTCCATCCATTCTGGGTAGGTGTATGTCCCCCTCCATCCATCCTTCCTGGGTAGGAGTATTTGCCCCTCCATCCATCCTGGGCAGGTGTATATGCCCCTCCATCCATCCATCCTGGGTAGGTGTATTTCCCCCTCCATCCATCCATCCATCCAGGGTAGGTGTATATCCCCCTCCATCCATCCATCCTGGGTAGGTGTATATCCCCCTCCATCCATCCATCCTGGGTAGGTGTATATGCCCCTCCATCCATCCTGGGTAGGTGTATATGCCCCTCCATCCATCCATCCTGGGTAGGTGTATATGCCCCTCCATCCATCCATCCTGGGTAGGTGTATATGCCCCTTCATTCATCCATCCATTCTGGGTAGCTGTATATGCCCCTTCATCCATCCATCCTGGGTAGCTGTATATACCCCTCCATCCATCCTGGGTAGGTGTATATGCCCCTTCATCCATCCATCCTGGGTAGTCTATTGTGGTAGCTGTATATGCCCCTCCATCCACCCTGGGTAGGTGTAGATGCCCCTTCATCCATCCATCCTGGGTAGGTGTATATGCCCCTCCATCCATCCATCCTGGGTAGGTGTATATGCATCTCCATCCATCCATCCTGGGTAGGTGTATATGCCCCTCCATCCATCCATCCTGGGTAGGTGTAGATGCCCCTCCATCCATAAATCCATCCTGTTTAGGTGTATCAGCCCCTCCATCTATCCTGGGTAGGTGTATATGCCCCTCCATCCATCCTGGGTAGGTGTATATGCCCCTCCATCCATCCTGGGTAGGTGTATATGCCCCTCCATCCATCCTGAGTAGGTGTATATGCCGCTCCATCCATCCTGGGTAGGTGTATATGCCCCTCCATCCATCCTGAGTAGGTGTATATGCCGCTCCATCCATCCTGGGTAGGTGTATATGTCCCTCCATCCATCCTGGGTAAGTATATATGCTCCATCATCTATCCATCCTGGTTAGGTGTAGATGCCCCTTTATCAATCCATCCATCCTGGGTAGGAGTATATGCCCCTCCTTCCATCCTTGGTAGGAGAATATGCCCCTCCATCCATCCTTGGTAGGAGAATATGCCCCTCCATCCATCCATCCTGGGTAGGTGTATATGCCCCTCCATCCATCCATCCTGGGGAGGTGTATATGCCCCTCCATCCATCCATCCATCGTGGGTAGGTGTATATGCCCCTCCATCCATCCATCCTGGGTAGGTGTATATGCCCCTCCATCCATCCATCTTGGGTAGGTGTATATACCCCTCCATCCATCTATCCTGGGTAGGTGTATATCCCCCTCCATCCATCCATCCTGGGAAGGTGTATATGCCCCTCCATCCATCCTGGGTAGGTGTATATGCCCCCTCCCTCTATTCCGGTGAGTATATGCCACCTCTCCATCCTGGTGGGTATATGCCACCTCTCCATCCTGGTGGGTATATGCCCCCCCTCCATCCTGGTGGGTATATGCCCCCCTCCATCCATCCTGTTGGGTATATGCCCCCCTCCATCCATCCTGGTGGGTATATGCCCCCCCTCTATCCATCCTGGTGGGTATATGCCCCCCTCCATCCATCCTGGTGGGTATATGCCCCCCCTCCATCCATCCTGGTGGGTATATGCCCCCCCTCCATCCATCCTGGTGGGTATATGCCCCCCTCCATCCATCCTGATGGGTATATGCCCCCCTCCATCCATCCTGATGGGTATATGCCCCCTCCATCCATCCTGATGGGTATATGCCCCCTCCATCCTTGTCGGTATATGCCCCACCTTCATCCTTGTGGATATATGCCCCCCCTCCATCCTTGTGGGTGTATGCCCCCCCTCCATTCATCCTGGTGGATATATGCCCCCTTCATCCATCCTGGTGGGTAAATGCCCCCCTTCATTGGTGGGTATATGCACACTCCCTACATCCTGGTGGATATATGCCCCTTCCATCCATCCTGGTGGGTATATACCCCCCCCTCCATCCTGGTGGGTATATGCCTCCTCCTCCATCCTGGTGGGTTTATGCCCCCTCCTCCATCCTGGTGGGTTTATGCCCCCATATATTCAATGCAAAGGGAAAAAAACAAACAAAACAAACGCTTCTACTCACCTTCCACGTTCCCATGCAGCGCTGTGTCTGTGTTGCCTGAAGATGTCGGCAGTGATAACAGCAGAGAAGCTGAGATCACCGCACGGCGCCGCCACAGATACTCACTCGGGGCCTCCACTCCCAGGCACTTCCTCCCCGGCAGCTCCTGTCATGGCACGCTCTGACTGAGCAGTGCGTGCGACGACAGGGGGAATGTACCGCTTACACTGCAGGCTCCACAAAGATGGCTGCAATCTCCTCCCACGGCTGCGACCTGAACAGCCAAGGGGGCGTGCCCAGGTCACAGCTAGAGGCAGGAGGAGCGGCCTCTAATGTTAGAGATTGGGTCGGTGACAGACTACTGTCTCTTATGGCCAGGGCTGCCGTAAATGAGGTGTGTAAGAGCGCTTCTTACACACCCCCCAAATAAAAATGGCAGCCCCCAGTGGCCAATGTAAAAATAAATAACTAAAAAACTAATAAAGTGGGACATTTAATTTTGTATTAAAAATAATTGATTACATAATTATTAATACAAAACATAAAATGGTGGCCCCTTCCGTGTAAGAATAGCACATGGCTCTTTTCACGTCTGGTTATTTCTCTAACAGGTAGAATATGCTCCGTTATAGACCGGGGACAGGTTTACAGCTCTATTTTTTGTGGACGATTGATCTGTAAATCAGAACTGAGACCGGTCCGATTTTCATCCGATTTGTAGATAAAGATCATCTATTGAAGTCAATGAGTCTGTCAGAAAAATGGCCAGAACCAACCATGTTGCCTGTACTGCTTGTTTTCCAGGGTCTATAGGCCGGGCAAGCGAGGCTAGGAAACCATTAGCTTTTTACTTTACATATAAAAAAATATGCCCCACTGAGGAGAAAAACTGCCACACTGACCAAAATCAGATGAAAATGAGAAAAAAACACTGATTAAAACCTGACATGTGAACGGGGCCTTAGGCCTTAATCAGATGTCAGCAGGGTCGGACTGGGGTGTCTGGGGCCCACAGGGGACATTGACTCTAGGGGCCACCTACAGCAATATGCAGATCTCTTTTCTCTGCTCTCCCTGTTATAGTGGAGCAGTGACCGGCGGCTCCTCACATCTACTGTGCACAGACTAGAACAGGGATGGACAATTTCTGGAGTTTGCATGAAAGAGCTTCTTTGGTTAAAACAAGTGATCACAGATTCATGGGCTACACAGGATAGGTGATCACTTATTGATTGGAAGAATGGGGAAGTTTTATCCCTGACAGGACACTTATCCCCATTTTAAAATGCAGCGACAGGTGGGACGTCTGACCACAGCCTCATTCGTTCTCTTGGGGGCTTCCAAAAAAGAGCAGCGCTCGCAGCCTCTGAGGGAATGAATGGATCAGTGGTCGAGTCGCACATGAGCTCCAGTCTAATGGGGAGAAAAGCTCCACATTCTGCCGATCGGTGCAGGTCCCAGTAGTCAGACCCCCACCAATCAATAAGTTATCACTGATCCTGTGGAGAGGTGATTACTTGTTTTCACCGGAGAACCCCTGTAAGTGCATCTCAGACGCTCTGCTCCAAGTATTCCATCTCTAAGGCCACAGCCACACTATCAGTATTCAGTCAGGATTATTCTCAGGAGTGGAAGCCAAAACCAGGTGAGGAACAATCAGAGAAAGAGAATAATAGAAACAAGTCACCAATTCTGGATTTATCACCCACTCCTGCTTTTGCCTCTCACTACTGAGAAACAATACTGACCAAATACTGATAGTGAAGCCGTGGCTTCATGGAAAAAAATCTTTTCCTAGTTAATCTCAGCGAGAACAAATGACCGCCATACACAACATAATCCACTGTAACAACACCAATAATACCACATACAAAAGGGACAAATATCGCCACACCATGACCAGACCACATATTACCACCACATAGTGACCAAATAATACAATACTGATCAGGAATACAAACCACAATACTAACAACACTGTCACTATACATATGAGCTCTGTATATAGTGTCAGTGTACAGGTAATACAGTGATCCCCAGTGACATTATAAACAGGATCTCTGTATATAGTGTCAGTGTACAGGTAATACAGTGATCACCGGTGACATTATACACAGGAGCTCTGTATATAGTGTATAGGTAATACACTAGTCACCAGTGACATACACAGGAGCTCTGAATATACTATATAGTGTAAGTGTACAGTAATACACTGACTCACCAGTGATGTCTCTAGGTGAAGTTCTTCATCTTCGCTTTTCTTCATCTGGCACAGTCCGCCATCACTTCTTCCAGCCAGGAATCATCTCTGCAGAAAATAACACACAGTTATCAATAACTGATCTCTTTTAGAGCACATTCCCACTTTTCCCCAGGCTTCTACACTACACCAGTTGAAGAAATAAAGCGACATAGTGGCGCCCTGCACAGTAACAGGACCCCCCTTTTGTCCCCTCTTATGGAAAACAGTTTCCTAAAAAGTAAATTATATTACAGAAGTAATAATGTCCCTAATTGGACTCTAAAGTAATAATGTTCCCCACTCGCCATCATAAACGAATAAAGTTCCTCAATCTGGCCCCTAAACAGTAATAAAGTCCCTTGTCCAGCGTGGCCACCCATCTATCCATCCTGACCCCCCCCCATATATCCATTCTGGTCCCCATGTGTCCAGCCTGCCCCTCCCATATATCCATCCGGGCCTCCATGTGTCCAGCCCGCCCCCCTTCATATATCCATCCTGTCCCCCTCATATATGTATCGAACCCCACCCCATATATCTATCCAGGTCCCCATGTGTCCAGCTTGCCGCCCTTCACCTCCATGTGTCCATCCAGGTCTCCAACTTGGCCACCTTCACCACCATGTGTCCCCCCATGCGTCCAGCCAGCCCCCCCTTCAGCTCCGTGCCTCCATCCATAAGTCCCCCCATGCATCCAGCCAGCCCCCCCCTTCAGCCCCATGCCTCAATCCATGTCCCCCCATGCGTCCAGCGAGCCCCCCTTCAGCCCCATGCCTCCATCCATATGTCTCCCCATGCGTCCAGCAAGCCCCCCCCTTCAGCCCCATGTGCCTATGGGTCCAGCCAGCCCCCCCTTCCACCCCATGTCCCCCTCCATGTCCTCATGGGTCCAGCCAGCCCCCCCTTCCGCCCCATGTCCCCCTCCATGTCCTCATGGGTCCAGCCAGCCCCCCCTTCCGCCCCATGTCCCCCTACATGTCCCCATGTGTCCAGCCAGCCCCCCCTTCAGTCCCATGTCCCCCTCCATGTCCCCCCTTCAGTCGCATGTCCCCCTCCATGTCCCCATGGGTCCAGTCAGCCCCCCCTTCCGCCCCATGTCCCCCTCCATGTCCTCATGGGTCCAGCCAGCCCCCCCTTCCGCCCCATGTCCCCCTCCATGTCCTCATGGGTCCAGCCAGCCCCCCCCTTCCGCCCCATGTCCCCCTCCATGTCCCCATGTGTCCAGCCAGCCCCCCCTTCAGTCCCATGTCCCCCTCCATGTCCCCCCTTCAGCCGCATGTCCCCCTCCATGTCCCCATGGGTCCAGTCAGCCCCCGCTTTAGCCCCATGTCCCCCTCCATGTCTCATGGGTCCAGCCAGCCCCCCCTTCAGCTCCATGTCCCCCTTCATGTCCCCAGCCAGCCCCCCCTTCAGCCCCATGTCCCCCTCCATGTCCCCAGCCAGCACCCCCCTTCAGCCGCATGTCCCCAGCCAGCCCCCTCTTCAGCCCCATGTCCCCCTCCATGTCCCCATGGGTCCAGCCAGCCCCCCCTTCAGCCCCATGTCCCCCTCCATGTCCCCATAGGTCCATCCAGCCCCCCCCTTCAGCCCCATGTCCCCCTCCATGTCCCCATGGGTCCAGCCAGCCCCCCCTTCAGCTCCATGTCCCTATGGGTCCATCCAGCCCCCTCTTCAGCCCCATGTCCCCCTCCATGTCGCCATGGGTCCAGCCAGCCCCCCCTTCAGCCCCATATCCCCCTCCATGTCCCCACGGGTCCAGCCAGCCCCCCCTTCAGCTCCATGTCCCCCTCCATGTCCCCAGCCAGCCCCCCCTTCAGCCCCATGTCCCCATCCATGTCCCCATGGGTCCAGCCAGCCCCTCCTTCAGCTCCATGTCCCCATCCATGTCCCCATGGGTCCATCCAGCCCCCCCTTCAGCCCCATGTCCCCATCCATGTCCCCATGGGTCCAGCCAGCCCCCCCTTCCGCCCCATGCCCCCTCCATGTCCCCATGGGTCCAACCAGCCCCCCCCTTCAGCCCCATGTCCCCCTCAATGTCCCCCCCTTCAGCCCCATGTCCCCCTCCATGTCCCCATGGGTCCAGTCAGCCCCCGCTTTAGCCCCATGTCCCCCTCCATGTCTCATGGGTCCAGCCAGCCCCCCTTCCAGCTCCATGTCCCCCTTCATGTCCCCAGCCAGCCCCCTTTCAGCCCCATGTCCCCCTCCATGTCCCCAGCCAGCCCCCCCCCTTCAGCCCCATGTCCCTAGCCAGCCCCCTCTTCAGCCCCATGTCCCCCTCCATGTCCCCATGGGTCCACCCAGCCACCCTTCAGCCCCATGTCCCCCTCCATGTCCCCATAGGTCCATCCAGCCCCCCCTTCAGCCCCATGTCCCCCTCCATGTCCCCATGGGTCCAGCCAGCCCCCCCTTCAGCTCCATGTCCCTATGGGTCCAGCCAGCCCCCTCTTCAGCCCCATGTCCCCCTCCATGTCCCCATGGGTCCAGCCAGCCCCCCTTCAGCCCCATATCCCCCTCCATGTCCCCATGGGTCCAGCCACCCCCCCTTCAGCTCCATGTCCCCCTCCATGTCCCCAGCCAGCCCCCCCTTCAGCCCCATGTCCCCATCCATGTCCCCGTGGGTCCATCCAGCCCCCCCTTCAGCCCCATGTCCCCATCCATGTCACCATGGGTCCAGCCAGCCCCCCCTTCAGCCCCATGTCCCCATCGATGTCCCCATGGGTCCAGCCAGCCCCCCCTTCAGCCCCATGTCCCCATCGATGTCCCCATGGGTCCAGCCAGCCCCTCCTTCAGCCCCATGTCCCCACGGGTCCAGCCAGCCACCCCTTCAGCCCCATGTCTCCATCCATGTCCCCATGGGTCCAGCCAGCCCCCCCTTCAGCCTCATGTCCCCATCCATGTCCCCATGGGTCCAGCCAGCCCCCCCTTCAGCCCCATGTCCCCATCCATGTCCCCATGGGTCCATCCAGCCCCTCCTTCAGCCCCATGTCCCAATCCATGTCCCCATGGATCCAGCCAGCCCCCCCTTCAGCCCCATGTCCCCATCCATGTCCCCATGGGTCCAGCCAGCCCCCCCTTCAGCCCCATGTCCCCATCCATGTCCCCATGGGTCCATCCAATCCCTCCTTCAGCCCCATGTCCCAATCCATGTCCCCATGGGTCCAGCCAGCCCCCCCTTCAGCCCCATGTCCCCATCCATGTCCCCATGGGTCCAGCCAGCCCCCCCTTCAGCCCCATGTCTCCATCCATGTCCCCACGGGTCCAGCCAGCCCCCCCTTCAGCCCCATGTCTCCATCCATGTCCCCACGGGTCCAACCAGCCCCCCCTTCAGCCCCATGTCTCCATCCATGTCCCCACAGGTCCAGCCAGCCCCCCCTTCAGCCCCATGTCTCCTTCCATGTCCCCACGGGTCCATCCAACCCCCCTTCAGCCCCATGTCTCCATTTATGTACCCACGGGTCCATCCAGCCCCCCCTTCAGCCCCATGTCTCTATCCATGTCCCATGGGTCCAGCCAGCCCCCCCTTCAGCCCCATGTCTCCATCCATGTCCTCATGGGTCCAACCAGCCCCCCCTTCAGCCCCATGTCTCCATCCATGTCCCCACGGGTCCATCCAGCCCCCCCTTCAGCCCCATGTCTCCATCCATGTCCCCACGGGTCCATCCAGCCCCCCCTTCAGCCCCATGTCTCCATCCATGTCCCCACTGGTCCAGCCAGCCCCCCCTTCAGCCCCATGTCTCCATCCATGTCCCCACGGGTCCAGCCAGCCCCCCCTTCAACCCCATGTTTCCATCCATGTCCCCACGGGTCCAACCAGCCCCCCCTTCAGCCCCATGTCTCCATCCATGTCCCCATGGGTCCACCCAGCCCCCCTTTCAGCCCCATGTCTCCATCCATGTCACCACGGGTCCAGCCAGCCCCCCCTTCAGCCCCATGTCTCCATCCATGTCACCATGGGTCCAGCCAGCCCCCCCTTCAGCCCCATGCCCCCATTCATGTCCCCATGGGTCCAGCCAGCCCCCCCTTCAGCACCATGTCTCCATCCATGTCCCCATGTGACCAGCCTGCGACCCCTCCATATATGGATGATGACCAATGCTGGGAACACTCACCCAGAAAAACGTGGATATTGCACTTGACTTGAAGTTGAAGCAGGGAGAGCTGTAGCCAGGCCTGCAGCCTTGTTTCCAGGGTGATGGTGAGAGAGCAGAGTGCAGGTCACCGTATACTCAGCCCAGGAGCCGGCTTAAAAGGCCAAGAGAGCAGGAGAGAAGAGGGCGGTGCGCGGTGCTACCTACTCGGACGGGAGCCGGTGTTACAAGGCCAATTCCAAGGGAGCAGGAGCCGGGACTGGAGAGCAGAGCGCGGCGTCGGCGTATCAAAAGCCGGCAGGGGAGCAGAGAGAGGAGAGCGTGACGTCAGCGTGTCACCTGACACCACACACCTGCCAGCCACCAGCGGGAAAGCAGAGCGCGGTGCGTGTCACCGCCCACCAAGAACACGTCCTCCTGTCATGTGACTATGCGCGTCACCCGCTGTCACCACTGAATAGTAGGAGCGCCGCACGCGACGCTACATTTCCTTCGGCTGCGCTTTTAAAGGGCCCGCACTTTTTAAGAGCCCCCGCTACCAATTCTCTCACTCTCTCATCGGGGCCCACCGGGAATTTTTCGCGCTATCACACCAGGCCAGTCCAACCCTGCATGGGCCCATCAGGTAAAGTGATGGAATGAAGTTTTCTCTCCTGTTGAAAAATGACATTTTCTGCCACCTATTGATGAGAGAAAAAAAGTGATGAAGATTTACAAACTTCTAACATTAGTCAGTGAAAAACATACAGAACAAGGATGCAAATGGATCTTTTTTTGGCAATCCAATCATTTGAATGGCCAGTTTTATCTGCAAATCAGATTACAATCAAACATGTCTCAAATTTCTTTTGTGAACCATCAGCATCAGAAAAGGTCCATAGACTATAATTATTATGTTTTTATAAGCAAAGAAAAGGAACACAATGCAAACTCTAAAATCAGACATTTAAATGGATGAGTTTGGTGGGCAAACAGGGTCTGACTGGAGCACCGGGACACTGGACGATTATCCGGTGGGCCAGGGTCCTTGGCAGGACCCTGAGCAGGACGTAGAGGGGGCCCACTGGTTTCAACTGAATGTGCGCCGGAGGACATTTCATTAATGATCAGTACTGTAATATTAGGTCACTATGTTGTAATATCTGGTCCGGTCATGGTGTGGTATTTATCCCTGTATGTGTTATTATTTGGTCACTATGTGGTGTGGACATGATGTGGTGGTATTTCTCCCTTGTATGTGGAATTATTTGGTCGCTATATGTTGGTAATATCTGGTCTGGTCATGGTGTGGCGATATTTCTCCCTTTTACAGTATGAGGTATTGTTCGGTCACTATGTGGTGGTAATATGTGGTCTGGTCACGGTGTGGCTGTATTTCTCCCTTCTACGTGGGATTATTCGGTCGCTTTATGCTGGTAATATGTGGTCTGGTCACAGTGTCACCTTAGTTCTCCCTTGAATGTCGTGTTATTGGTCTTGAAAAAGTGGATTGTGTTGTGTATATCAGTGAATTGTTCTCTCTGATATTAATTAGGAGAATAATCTTTATTTAGATTTGTGATTAAATACTTGGAACAAGATGCACTTACAGGAATTCTACTGTGAAAACAAGTAATCACCTTTCCAAAGGATAAGTGATAAGGTATTGATTGGTGGGGGTCTGACTGCCGGGACCCGCACCGATTGGTAGAATGTGGAGCTTTTATCCCCACTAGACTGGAGCTCATGTGCGACTTCACCACTGATCCATTCATTCCCTCAATGGCTGCGAGCGCTGCTCTTGTTTTTTTCTGGAAGCCCCAAAGAGAATGAATGGATCTGCGGTCAGACATCCCACCTGCCGCTGCATTTTAAAATGGGGATAAAAGTGTCCTGTCAGGGATAAAACTTCCCAATTCTGATCAGTGCGGTTTCCAATGGTCGGACCCAAACGATCATTAAGTTATCACCAATCCTGAGGAGCCCATGGATCGGTGATAACTTGTTTTCACCAAAGAAGCCCTTTAATGCAAACTACCGTAATTGTCCATCCCAGTTGTGCTATGCGCACAGTAGATGTGCAGGAGCCGCCTGTGTTTTACAGTCGAGGTCCCACTATAACGGGGATAAAGGCTAACAGGTATCTGCATCTAGCTGTAGGGTGGGCCCCAGTCTCCCCACTCCGACGCTGTGGGCAAATATAACCTGTCTGGGCAATTGTAGCCAATTTTGCTGCAAAAAAAGAAAAGTCTTTTTACCTTTTTAACCATAACTTTCAATGTCTTGGATAAATGTGTAACCCTTTATTAAATTCTGCCTTTATTATGGGGATCTCATGGTAGTAGAGCATACCAGAGGTTGACTATATTTTATTTTTTATTTCTCTTTTACAGAAAGATCCACGTAAAGAAAAAAAAAAAGTAAAAAAAAATGGAAACTGAAAGAAAATAAACAGAACACACCTTTTTTGTAAATGTTTATACTTTGAGCAGCCCCATGATATAAGCTGGTGCAGGTCACTAATCAGACAAATCCACATGAATGAGTGTAAGAAGTGAATGCAGCACTCACCGCTATAATAAAACATTGTATTCCATCATTAATAACCATCAGCTTCTCACAGAGGGAGGTCGGCGAGTGGTAGATACACTGCATTGTGAAAGGATTTGGCCCCCTTGAACTTTTCTACCTTTTGCCACATTTCTGGCTTCAAACATAAAGATATTAAATTCACATTTTTGGGAAGAATCAACAAGTGGGAATGAAATTTATTGGATATTTTAAACTTGTTAAAAAAAAATAAAAAATGAAAAGTGCAATATTATTCGGCCCCTTTACTTTCAGTGCAGCAAACTCCAGAAGTTCAGTGAGGATCTCTGAATGATCCAATGTTGTGCTAAATGACTGGTAACGATAACTAGAATCCACCTGTGTGTAATCAAGTCTCCGTATAAATGCACCTGCTGTGTGATAGTCTCAGGGTTCTGTTTCAAGTGCAGAGAGCACCATGAAGACCAAGGAACACACCAGGCAGGTCCGAGATACTGTTGTGGCGAAATTCAAAGCCGAATTTGGATACAAAAAGATTTCCCAAGTTTTAAACATCTCAAGGAGCACTGTGCAAGCGATCATATTGAAATGGAAGGAGTATCAGACCAATGCAAATCTACCAAGACCCGGCCGTCCCTCTAAACCAGTGTTTCCCAAACTCCAGTCCTCACGGACCCCCACAGGTCGTGTTTTCAGGATTTCCTTAGTGTTGCATAGGTGATGGAAGTATCATCAAGGCATCAGGAATTCTCTCACCTGTGCAATACTATGTAAATCCTTAAAACATGACCTGTAGGGTCTGTGAGGACTGGAGTATGGGAAACACTGCTCTAAACTTTCATCTCGAACAAGGAGAAGACTGATCAGAGATGCAGCTAAAAGGCCCATGATCACTCTGGATGAACTGCCGAGATCTAGAGCTGATGTGGGTTAGTTTGTCCATAGGACAACAATCAGTTGTACACTGCACAAATCTGGGTTTTACGGAAGAATGGCAAGAAGAAAGCCATTTCTCAAAGATATCCATAAAAAGTCTCGTTTGAAGTTTGCCACAAGCCATCTGGGAGACAGACCAAACATGTGGAATAAGGTGCTCTGGTCAGATGAAACCAAAATCGAACTTTTTGGCCACAATGCAAAACGATATGTTTGGCGTAAAAGCAACACAGCTCATCACCCTCAAAACACCATCCCCACTGTCGAACATGGTGGTGGCAGCATCATGGTTTGGGCCTGCTTTTCTTCAGCAGGGACAGAGAAGATGGTTAAAATTGATGGGAAGATGGATGGAGCCAAATACAGGACCATTCTGGAAGAAAACCTGTTGGAGTCTGCAAAAGACCTGAGACTGGGACGGAGATTTATCTTCCAACAAGACAATGATCCCAAACATAAAGCAAAATCTACAATGGAGTGGTTCAAAAATAAACATATGCAGGTGTTAGAATGGCCAAGTCAAAGTCCAGACCTGAACCCAATCGAGAATCTGTGGAAAGAGCTGAAAACTGCTGTTCACAAACGCCCTCCATCCAACCTCAATGAGCTCGAGCTGTTTTGCAAGGAAGTATGGGCAAGAATTTCAGCCACTCGATGTGCAAAACTGATAGAGACATTCCCCAAGCGATTGCAGCTATAATCGCAGCAAAAGGTGGCTCTACAAAGTATTAACTCAAGGGGGCCGAATAATATTGCACGCCCCACTTTTCAGTTTTTAATTTGTTAAAAAAGTTTAAAATAGCAAATAAATTTCATTCCACTTCACGATTGTGTCCCACTTGTTGTTGATTCTTTCCCCAAAAAATAGAATTTTATATCTTTATGTTTGAAGCCAGAAATGTGGCAAAAGGTAGAAAAGTTCAAGGGGGCCAAATCCTTTCACAATGCAGTGTATAGGCGACGGCAGTGCTGTGTATCTGCAGGATTCCAGGCCAGTATCTGCCACCCGCTGGATTTCCCATGGGAGAAGCTCTGGGATTTTATTACAGGGAAACTGTCATCAGCTTTTTGCTATGTAATCTAAAAGCAACAAGTCGGGGCAGAGGACCTTATCCCAGCGATGTGTCACTTGCTGGTCTGCATGATGTCATTTTGATATAATCCCTCTTTTATCTGCTGCAGATCTAGCAGTTCCCTGAATTCACAGATCATGTAGAGACCAATGCGGGAAAGTTACCCCAAATGTTCTAGAAGTCAGCACTGGATTTTCTGCTTTCAGATCACCTCACAGACCAATGTAAGTTAAGGGACAAGTTCAGATGACTGTTTATCCCACTGTTTTTTGAAAGAAATTCGCCATTAAAACTCATGCATACAGTACAAAAAGAAATAGATGCCACAACCAGGGCCGGCTCCAGGATTTCATGGGCCCCGGGCAAAAGTCTCAGTGGGCCCCATTCACACCTACCACGATTCATGATGCACAGAAATATAGGTATAGTACAATGCTAAAGATTTCACTTACTTCTCACATTACATGAGTGATATCTATTGTAAAGTCTACAACAGCTCAGAAACCGGTGAATCCTTCCAGCGCACAGTTCAGACCAGACAATATAGTCCTCTATACAGTATTATGGGCCCCACGTAGCCCTCCATATACAGTATTATGGGCACCACGTGGTCCTCCATATACAGTATTATGGGCACCACGTGGTCCTCCATATACAGTATTATGGGCCCCACGTGGTCCTCCATATACAGTATTATGGGCACCACGTGGTCCTCCATATACAGTATTATGGGCCCCATGTGGTCCTCCATATACAGTATTATGGGCCCCACATAGTCCTCCATATACAGTATTATGGGCACCACGTGGTCCTCCATATACAGTATTATGGGCACCACATGGTCCTCCATATACAGTATTATGGGCACCACATGGTCCTCCATATACAGTATTATGGGCACCACATGGTCCTCCATACAGTATTATGGGCACCACATGGTCCTCCATACAGTATTATGGGCACCACATGGTCCTCTATACAGTATTATGGGCACCACGTGGTCCTCCATACAGTATTATGGGCACCACGTGGTCCTCCATACAGTATTATGGGCACCACGTGGTCCTCCATATACAGTATTATGGGCACCACGTGGTCCTCCATATACAGTATTATGGGCACCACGTGGTCCTCCATATACAGTATTATGGGCACCACGTGGTCCTCCATATACAGTATTATGGGCACCACATGGTCCTCCATATACAGTATTATGGGCACCACATGGTCCTCCACACAGTATTATGGGCACCACATGGTCCTCCATACAGTATTATGGGCACCACATGGTCCTCTATACAGTATTATGGGCACCACATGGTCCTCCATACAGTATTATGGACACCACATGGTCCTCCATACAGTATTATGGGCACCACATGGTCCTCCATACAGTATTATGGACACCACATGGTCCTCCATACAGTATTATGGACACCACATTGTCCTCCATACAGTATTATGGACACCACATGGTCCTCCATACAGTATTATGGGCAGCACATGGTCCTGCATCCAGTACTATGGGCACCATATATTGCTCCATACAGAATAATGGACCGCATATAATGCTCCATACAGTATGATCCCCATATATTGCTCCATTCAGTATAATGGACCCCATATATTACTCCATAAAGTAAAATGAGCCCTATATATTGCTCCATACATAATGGGTACCATATAATGCTCCATACAGAATAATGGAGCCCAAATATTGCTCCATACAGTATGGGCCCCATATATTGCTCCATACAGTATGGGCCCTATATATTGCTCCATAAATAGTGGGCCCAATATATTGCTCCATAAAGAATAGGCCCCATATAATGCTCCATAGATAATGGGCCCTATATAATACTCCATACATAATGGGCCCCATATATTGTTCAATAGATAATGAGCCCCATATAATACTCCATACATAATGAGTCCCATATATTGTTCAACAGATAATGAGCCCCATATAATACTCCATACATAATGAGCCCCATATATTGTTCAGTAGATAATAAGCCCCATATAATACTCCATACATAATGAGCCCCATATATTGTTCAATAGATAATGATCCCCATATATTACTCCATACATAATGATCCCCATATATTACTCCATACATAATGGGCCCCATATATTGTTCAATAGATAATGAGCCCCATATAATACTCCATACATAATGAGCCCCATATATTGTTCAATAGATAACAAGCCCCATATAATACTCCATACATAATGAGCCCCATATATTGTTCAATAGATAATAAGCCCCATATAATACTCCATGCATAATGGGCCCCATATATTGTTCAATAGATAATGAGCCCCATATAATACTCCATACATGAGCCCCATATATTGTCCAATAGATAATGATCCCCATATATTACTCCATACATAATGATCCCCATATATTACTCCATACATAATGGGCCCCATATATTGTTCAATAGATAATGAGCCCCATATAATACTCCATACATGAGCCCCATATATTGTCCAATAGATAATGATCCCCATATATTACTCCATACATAATGAGCCCCATATATTGTTCAATAGATAATGAGCCCTATATAATACTCCATACATAATGGGCCCCATATATTGTTCAATAGATAATGAGCCCCATATAATACTCATTACATAAAAAAAAAAATCAAATACTCACCGCTCCTTGCTGGAAGCAGGCCTGTCTCATCAGGGTCTTCCGACTCTCTGCACTGGGACTGCTTAGCAGAGGGCGCTCTGTAGTGACGTCATCGCGCCCTCTGCCCTGAGATGTCACAGAGTAAGAAGACGCAGAAGACAGAGGAGCAGAAGAGGAACAGGGAGAGGTAAGTATTGCAAACAGTTTAAAGCACTGGGGAAGGCCCAGTGCACGTGCCCATTCGCTGGCATCAGGCCCCGCTGACTCATGGGCCCCATAGCGCGCTGGTGTCCCAGAGGGTGAGTGGGCCCCCTGCTCGCTCAGGGCCCAGGCACTTGCCCGGGTGGTGATGCCGGCCCTGGGTACAACACATACGGCACCCGTTTTTAACTGATCCGCTGCAATGATTATGTAGGAAACTGTATTCATTTACAATCATCCACAGCGTGAGAGAAAACAGCTACAACATTACTGAATAAACAGAAACCCTGCAAGTATAAGAAAATGATTTTATTAAAAATATTTTGCATATCAATCCAGTTTGAAAAAAAATAACTTATTAAGCATTTTTTGCAACGTAGCAGTCCACATCTGACCGACTCCTGTAACTCTGGACACAGTATAATAGTGTGGCCGCTGTTCTCTAGCAGGACCCTCTAATGATAGAAGCAGGACGGCATACTGGATCTCGCACAACGCTACCTGCATGCCATCTGATTGGCTACTGTAAGTGCTCCAGCCGTATAAAGATCACTATGTATACAATATACTCCGAAAAGATGTCAGTGATTACTGTGAAGTCAAAATATTGTGCCCCCATTGAGCAGGAATGATTAGAGATGGACAAGCTCCAGTCTGCAGACAGTCAGTGATGGCGGAGAGCTGACCATCTTTACTCGCTGCTCATTAGGAAAGTGGTCGCTTTCTGAAACCATTTGACTCTGAACTCGGCGTCAGACGGCATTATGTAAGAGGCCAATGTCTGAGCGGTTTTTGTGTCCATTTGTCCTTCCTCTGTTCTTTCTGCCAAAAGATCCTCACCCATAACCTAAGCATTAAAATAAAGTTGAATTGTTACTAATATTATTTTTGTAAATTTATCACATGAATTGAATTTCATAAATTAAAAGAAAACTTTCCCTCCGATGTCCACAAAACTGAGCGCCACTACATAAGCCACAAATAGTCTCCCCTCTCTCTCCCAGTCTGTGCAGCGGACGGGAACCATTTAAATGGGTGCAGGGCTGATTTTAGATAAAGTGGGGCCCTGGGGAAAAGTTTAAAGTGGGGTCCCAAATGCTGACATACAGCACCACACAAACATTTAGCTTGTATGTACATGCGCTGAGATCAGGCCGCTAAACGAGCGCAATCCACAATACTGAAGCCGTTCAACGCTTGTTTCCCGACCTCTTTACACCAGCTGAGGAAGAATGATGGATACAGAACAATCACTAATAGATCAATCTGTCCCCATACAGCATCATGTTATCAGCAGCACATCTGCAGGTTACACCGGCCGATGTGCTGCTGAGAACAAGGATTTTTGTTCTGGCATAAACAATCCAATTACTCGATGAATAGGCAGCATTTTGCTTGTTTAGTATAATACATGCCATAGTCCTCCATATTTTATAATGTGCCCCACAGCCCCCCATATTGTATAATGAGGCCCATAGTCCTCCATATAGTATAATACACTCCCGATAGCCCTCCATATAGTATAATGCACTCCCCATAACCCTCTATATAGTATAATATACTCCCCATAGTCCTCCATACAGCCCTCCATATTGTATAATGTGGCCCATATTCCTCCAAATAGTATAATGCACTCCCCATAGCTCTCTATATAGTATAATGCACCTCATAGTTCTCCATATAGTATAATGCAGCTCATAGTCCTCCATATAGTATAACGCACCTCATAGCCCTCCATATAGTATAATGCATTCCCCATAACCCTCTATATAGTATAATATACTCCCCATAGTCCTCCATATTGTATAATGTGCCCCACAGCCCTCCATATTGTATAATGTGGCCCATATTCCTCCAAATAGTATAATACACTCCCCATAGCTCTCTATATAGTATAATGCACCTCATAGTTCTCCATATAGTATAATGCACCTCATAGTTCTCCATATAGTATAATGCACCTCATAGTTCTCCATATAGTATAATGCACCTCATAGTCCTCCATATAGTATAACGCACCTCATAGCCCTCCATATAGTATAATGCATTCCCCATAACCCTCTATATAGTATAATATACTCCCCATAGTCCTCCATATTGTATAATGTGCCCCACAGCCCTCCATATTGTATAATGTGGCCCATATTCCTCCAAATAGTATAATATACTCCCCATAGCTCTCTATATAGTATAATGCACCTCATAGTTCTCCATATAGTATAATGCACCTCAAAGACCTCTATATAGTATAAGTCACCTCATAGCCCTCCATATAGTATAATATACTCCCCATAGTCCTTCATATAGTATAATGCACTCCCCATAGGCTTTCATATTGTATAATGTGCCCCACAGCCCTCCATATTGTATAATGTGGCCCATATTCCTCCAAATAGTATAATACACTCCCCATAGCTCTCTATATAGTATAATGCATCTCATAGTTCTCCATATAGTATAAAGCTCCTCATAGTCCTCCATATAGTATAATGCACCCCATAGTCCTCCATATAGTATAATACACTCCCAATAGCCCTCCATATAGTATAATGCACTCCCCATAGCCCTCCATATAGTATAATACACTCCCTATAGTATAATGCACTCCCCAAAATCTTCAATATTGTATAATGTGCCCCACAGAGCTCCATATTGTATAATGTGACCCATATTCCCCCAAATAGTATAATACACTCCCCGTAGCCCTCCACATAGTAAAATACACTCCCCATAGCCCTCCATATAGTATAATGCACTCCCCATAGCCCTCCATATAGTATAATGCACTTCATAGTCCTCCATATAGTATAATACTCTCCCCATAGCCTTCTAAATAGTATAATGCACTCCCAATAGTCCTCCATATAGTATAATGTGCCCCACAGCCCTCCATATTGTATAATGTGACCCATATTCCTCAATATAGTATAATACATTCCCCATAGTCCTCCATATAGTATAATACACTTCCCATAGCCCTCCATATAGTATAATGCACTCCCTATAGCCCTCCCTATAATATAATGTACTCCCCATAGTCCTCCATATTGTATAATGTGCCCCACAACGCTCAATATTGTATAATGTGGCCCATATTCCTCCAAATAGTATAATACACTCCCCATAGCCCTCCACATAGTATAATATACTACCCATAGTCCTCCATATAGTATAATGCACCTCATATTACTCCATATAGTATAATACACTCCCCATAGTCCTCCATATAGTATAATGCACCTCATAGCCCTCCATATAGTGTAATGCACTCCCCATAGCACTCCATATTAGTATAATGCACCTCATAGTCCTCCATATACTATAATACACTCCCCATAGCCCTCCATATAGTATAATGCACTTCATAGTCCTCCATATAGTATAGTACACTACCCATAGCCCTCCATATAGTATAATACACTCCCCATAGCCCTCCATATAGTATAATACACTCTCCATAGCCCTCCATATAGTATAATGCACTTCATAGTCCTCCATATAGTATAATACACTCCCCATAGCCCTCTAAATAGTATAATGCACTCCCCAAAGTCCTCCATATAGTATAATATACTCCCCATAGTCCTCCATATAGTATAATGCACTCCCAATAGTCCTCCATATAGTATAATGTGCCCCACAACCCTCCAAATGGTATAATGTGACCCATATTCCTCAATATAGAATAATACATTCCCCATAGTCCTCCATATAGTATAATACACTTCCCATAGCCCTCCATATAGTATAATGCACTCCCTATAGCCCTCCCTATAATATAATGTACTCCCCATAGTCCTCCATACTGTATAATGTGCCCCACTGCGCTCAATATTGTATAATGTGGCCCATATTCCTCCAAATAGTATAACACACTCCCCATAGCCCTCCACATAGTATAATATACTACCCAGAGTCCTCCATATAGTATAATGCACCGCATATTCCTCCATATAGTATAATACACTCCCCATAGCCCTCCATATGGTATAATGCACCTCATAGTCCTCCATATAGTATAAAACACTCCCCATAGCCCTCCATATAGTATAATGCACCTCATAGTCCTCCATATAGTATAATACACTCCCCATAGCCCACCATATAGTATAATATACTCCCCATAGCCCTCCATATAGTATAATACACTCCCCATAGCCCTCCATATAGTATAATGCACCTCATTGTCCTCCATATAGTATAATGCACCTCATTGTCCTCCATATAGTATAATGCACTCACCATAGCCCTCCATATAGTATAATATACTCCCCATAGTCCTCCATATAATGGAATGCACCTCATAGTCCTCCATATAGTATAATGTACTCCCTATAATCCTCCCTATAGTATAATGCACTCCCCATAGCCCTCCCTATAGTATAATGCACTCTCCATAGTCCTTCATAGTGTATAATGCACTCCCCATAGTCCTTCATATAGTATAATGCTTTCTCCTCAGTCCTTAATAGAGTATAATGCAGCCTCCCTATAGTATAATGCAGCCAAACATACAGTACATATAATATAATGCAACCCATAGATCTCGATAAAGTATAATTGGGCCCCAACCATAGAGTATAATTCCATATGCCTATAATGAATTAAATAAACCATTTTCTGGTCTCCATGGGAATCAAACCCACAACCGCTATCATTGCCGGTAACAACTAAAGCTATGAGCAACAGCCTCTGCTGATATAACTGGGAGGATTTTCGATATTTGCACAATCTGAACCCACAGGCAAATGCTACTGATACATAGAGATACATCTATACATAGCAGTGTATTTTTTGTCCCTGTATTATAGAGGGAAATTAAAAGATTTTTTTCCTATAACATTACTAAAAAATAATGAAAAACAATTACAATAATGGCATTTTCATTGAGCTTTTTTAGATAATAAACATCACAAATCAGCAAATACCATGGACATATGTGTTCCTGTACCTATAACGACCCGCACAACACAGCGATCAGACGATTTATGGCAGGGATGGCAAACTCAAATACACAGATGGCCAAAATTAAAAACTTAGACAAAGTCGCAGGCTAATGTTCATATTTAAAAAAATGTCTAGAATTGCAGACGTTTTTCCTTATCAAATATAATGATGAAACTTTTCTTAAAGGGGTTGTGCCACGAACAAAGTACATTTTAATTAATAGATCTTAGAATAAAATAAAACACAATCACAAATAGGGCATACTGGAATAATATAATGTTATGTAAGAGCAGTAAAAAGCAAATGGCCCAATGGCCTAATTTAAATATGTAATAACAAAGGATAAAAAACTTTGACTTAATAAATAATACAGATAATAAAGTATGATGCAAACAAAAGTGCCTCCCAAACACAGTATGATACCCTCACAGTGAATTCCTCCACTGTATCATCCATACACACGGTATGATGACCCTACTGTGACGCGAACACAATATGATGCCGCAACTGTGATTTGCACAAAGTTCTCCATACAGTATAATGGGCCCCATAGAGTCCTCCAAACAGAATAATGTGCCACCTCATAGTCCTCCATACAGAATAATGGGCCTCACATAGTCCTCAATACTGAATAATGGGCCCACATAGTGCTCCATACAGTTTAATGTGCCACCTCATAGTCCTCCATACAGTATAATGGGCCCCAAATAGTCCTCCATACTGAATAATGGGCCCACATAGTGCTCCATACAGTATAATGAGCCCCTCATAATCCTCCATACAGTATAATGGGACCCTCATAATCCTCCATACAGTATAATGGGCCTCATATAGTCACCCATACAGTATAATGGGCCCCACATAGTCCTCCACACAGTATAATGGGCCTCACATAGTCATCCACACAGTATAATGGGCCCCACATAGTCCTCCATACAAAATAATGGGCCCCACATTTTCCTCCATACAGAATAATAGGCCCCACATAGTCCTCCATACTGAATAATGGGCCCACATAGTGCTACATACAGTATAATGTGCCCCACATAGCCCTCCATACAGAATAATGAGCCAACTCATTGTCCTCCATACAGAATAATGGCCCCCACATATTCCTCCATACAGAATAATGGGCCCTAGATAGTCCTCCATACAGAATAATGGGCACCACATATTCTTTCATACAGAATAATGGGCCCTAGATAGTCCTCCATACAGAATAATGGCCCCACAAAGTCCTCCATACAGAATAATGGGTCCCACATAGTCCTCCATACAGAATAATGGTCCCACATCGTCCGCCATACAGAATAATGGCCCCACATAGTAATCCATACAATGTAATGTGCCACCTCATAGTCATCCATACAGTATAATGGGCCTCACAGTCATCCATACAGAATAATGGGCCCCACATAGTCCTCCATACAGAATAATGGGCCCCACATATTCCTCCATACAGAATAATGGGCCCTAGATAGTCCTCCATACAGAATAATGGCCCCACATACTCCTCCATACAGAATAATGGGCCCCACATAGTCCTCCATACAGAATAATGGCCCCACATCGTCCTCCATACAGAATAATGGCCCCACATAGTTATCCATACAAAGTAATGTGCCACCTCATAGTCCTCCATACAGTATAATGGGCCTCACAGTCATCCATACAGAATAATGGGCCCCACATGGTCCTCCATACAGAATAATGGGCCCACATAGTGTTCCATACAGTATAATATGCCACCTCATAGTCCTCCATACAGTATAATGGGCCCCACATAGTCCTAGATACAGAATAATAGTCTCCACATAGTCCTTCATACTGAATAATGGGCCCACATAGTGCTCCATACAGTATAATGGGCCCCTCATAATCCTCCATACAATATAATGTGCCACCTCATAGTCCTCCATGCAGTATAATGGGCCTCACACAGTCATCCATACAGAATAATGGGCCCCATATAGTCCTCCATACAGTATAATGGGCCTCACATAGTCCTCCGTACAGAATAATGGGCACCACATGGTCCTCCGTACAGAATAATGGGCACCACATAGTCCACCATACAGAATAACAAGCCAACTTATTGTCCTTCATACAGTATAATGGGCCCCACATAGTCATCCACCCAGAATAATGAGCCCCTCATAGTCCTCCATACAGAATAATGGCCCCAAATAGTCCTCGATAAAATATAATGGGCTCCACATAGTCCTCCATAGAGAATAATGGCCCCACATAGTACTCCATTCAATATAATGTGCCACCTCATAGTCCTCCATACAGTATAATGGGCCTCACATAGTCCTCCATACAGAATAATGGGTCCCACAACTTCCTCCATACAGTATAATGGGCCCCACAACTTCCTCCATACAGTATAATAGGCCCCACATAGTCCTCCATACTGAAAAATGGGCCCACATAGTGCTCCATACAGTACAATGAGCCCCTCATAATCCTCCATACAGTATAATGGGCCCCTCATAATCTGCCATACAGTATAATGGTCCTCACATAGTCACCCATACAGTATAATGGGCCCCACATAGTCCTCTACACAGTATAATGGGCCTCACATAGTCATCCATACAGTATAATGGGCCCCACATAGTCCTCCATACAGAATAATTGGCCCCGCATCTTCCTCCATACATAATAATATGCCCCACATAGTCCTCCATACAGAATAATGGGCCCCACATAGTCCTCTGTACAGAATAATGGGCCCCAGATAGTCATCCACACAGAATAATGGGCCCCTCATAGTCCTCCATACAAAATAATGGCCCCAAATAGTCCTCTATACAATATAATGGGCCCCACATAGTCCTCCATACAGAATAATGGCCCCACATAGTCCTCCATACAATATAATGTGCCACCTTATAGTCCTCCATACAGTATAATGGGCCTCACACAGTCATTCATACAGAATCATGGACCCCACATAGTCCTCCATACAGTATAATTGTCCCCACATAGTCCTCCATACAGAATAATGGGCATCACATAGTCCTCCATACAGAATAATGGGCCAACTCATTGTCCTTCTTACAGTAAAATAGGCCCCACATAGTCCTCAATATTGAATAATGTGCCACCTCATAGCCCTCCATACAGAATAATTGGCCCCACATATTTTTCCATCCCGAATAATGGTCCCCACATAGTCCTCCATACAGAATAATGGGACCCACATAGTCCTCCATACAGAAAAATGGCCCCACATAGTCCTCCATACAGAATAGTGGCCCAACATAGTCCTCCATACAATATAATGTGCCATGTCATAGTGCTCCATACAGTATTATGGGCCCCACATAGTCCTCCATACAGAATAATAGGCCACACATACTCCTCCATACTGAATAATAGGCCCACATAGTGCTCCATACAGTATAATAGGCCCCTCATAATCCTCCATACAGTATAATGGGCCCCTCATAATCCTCCCTACAGTATAATGGGCCTCACATAGTCACCCATTCAGTATAATGGGCCCCACATAGTCCTCCATACAGAATAATGGGCCTCACATAGCCCTCCATACAGAATAATAGGCCCCACATAGTCCTCAATACTGAATAATGGGCCCACATAGTGCTCCATACAGTTTAATGGGCCACCTTATAGTCCTCCATACAGTATAATGGGCCCCACATAGTCCTCCATACAGTATAATAGGCCCCACATAGTCCCCCATACTGAATAATGGGCCCACATAGTGCTCCCTACAGTATAATGAGCCCCTCATAATCCTTCATACAGTATAATGGGCCCCTCATAATCCTCCATAAAGTATAATGGGCCTCACATAGTCACCCATACAGTATAATGGGCCCCACATAGTCCAACACACAGTATAATGGGTCTCACATAGACATCCATACAGTATAATGGGCCCCACATAGTCCTCCATATAGAATAATGGGCCCCACATCTTCCTCCATACAGAATAATAGGCCCCACATAGTCCTCCCTACTGAATAATGGGCCCACATAGTCCTCCATACAGTATAATGTGCCCCACATAGTCCTCCATACAGAATAATGGGCCAACTCATTGTCCTCCATATAGAATAATGGCCCCCACATCTTCCTCCATACAGAATAATGGGCCCTAGATAGTCCTCCATACAGAATAATGGGCCCCACATATTCCTCCATACAGAATAATAGGCCCTAGATAGTCCTCCATACAGAATAATGGCCCCACATACTCCTCCATACAGAATAATGGGCCCCACATAGTCCTCCATACAGAATAATGGGCCCACATACTCCTCCATACAGAATAATGGGCCCCACATAGTCCACCATACAGAATAATGGGCCAACTTATTGTCCTTCATACAGTATAATGGGCCCCACATAGTCATCCACCCAGAATAATGGGCCCCAAATAGTCCTCGATAATATGAAATGGGCACCACATAGTCCTCCATACAGAATAATGGCCCCACATAGTCCTCCATACAATATAATGTGCCACCTCATAGCCCTCCATACAGTATAATGGGCCTCACATAGTCCTCCATACAGAATAATGGGTCCCACATCTTCCTCCATGCAGTATAATTGGCCCCACATAGCCCTCCATACAGAATAATAGGCCCCACATAGTCCTCCATACTGAATAATGGGCCCACATAGTGCTCCATACAGTATAATGAGCCCCTCATAATCCTCCATATAGTATAATGGGCCCCTCATAATTCTCCATACAGTATAATGGGCCTCACATAGTCACCCATACAGTATAATGGGCCCCACATAGTCCTCTACACAGTATAATGGGCCTCACATAGTCATCCATACAGAATAATGGGCCCCACATCTTCCTCCATACAGAATAATAGGCCCCACATAGTCCTCCATACAGAATAATGGGCCCCACATAGTCCTCCGTACAGAATAATGGGCCCCACATAGTCATCCACCCAGAATAATGGGCCCCTCATAGTCCTCCATACAGAATAATGGCCCCAAATAATCCTCTATACAATATAATGGGCCCCACATAGTCCTCCATTCAGAATAATGGCCCCACATAGTCCTCCAAACAATATAATGTGACACCTCATAGTCCTCCATACAGTATAATGGGCCTCACACAGTCATTCATACAGAATCACGGGCCCCACATAGTCCTCCATACAGTATAATTGTCCCCACATAGTCCTCCATACAGAATAATGGGCATCACATAGTCCTCCATACAGAATAATGGGCCAACTCATTGTCCTTCTTACAGTAAAATAGGCCCCACATAGTCCTCAATATTGAATAATGTGCCACCTCATAGTCCTCCATACAGAATAATTGGCCCCACATATTTTTCCATACAGAATAATGGGCCCCACATAGTCCTCCATACAGAATAATGGGCCCCACATCTTCCTCCATACAGAATAATAGGCCCCACATAGTCCTCCATACTGAATAATGGGCCAACATAGTGCTCCATACAATATAATGGGCCCCACATAGTCCTCCATACAGAATAATGGGCCCCACATAGTCCTCCATACAGAATAATAGGCCCCACATAGTCCTCCATACAGAATAATGAGCCAACTCATTGTCCTCCATACAGAATAATGGGCCAAACATATTCCTCCATAAAGAATAATAGTCCCTAGATAGTCCTCCATACAGAATAATGGGCCCCGCATAGTCCTCCATACAGAATATTGGCCCCACATAGTCCTCCATACAGTATAATGGCCCTACATAATCCTCCGTACAGGATAATAGGCCCTACATAGTCCTCCATACAGTATAATGGGCCTCACACAGTCATTCATACAGAATCATGGGCCCCACATAGTCCTCCATACAGTATAATGGGCCCCACATAGTCCTCCATACAGAATAATGGGCATCACATTGTTATCCATACAGAATAATGGACCAACTCATTGTCCTTCTTACAAAAAATAGGCCCCACATAGTCCTCAATATGAAATAATGTGTCACCTCATAGTCCTCCATACAGTATAACGGGCCTCACATAGTCATCCATACAGTATAATGAGCCCCACATAGTCCTCCACATAGTATAATGGGACTCACATAGTCCTCCATACAGAATAATGGCCCCACATAGTCCCCCATACAGAATAATGGCCCCACATAGTCCTCCATGCAGAATATTGGGTGCCACATAGTCCTCCATACAGAATAATGGCCCCACACCGTCCTCCATACACAATAATGGCCCCACATAGTTTTCCATACAATATAATGTGACACCTCATAGTACTCCATACAGTATAATTGGCCTCACAGTCATCCATACAGTATAATGGGCCCCACATAGTCCTCCATACAGAATAATGGGCACCACATATTCCTGCATACAGAATAATAGGCCCACATAGTGCTCCATACAGAATAACGTGCCACCTCATAGTCCTCCATACAGTATAATGGGCCCCACATAGTCCTCCATACTGAATAATGGGCCCAAATAGTGCTCCATACAGTATAATGGGCCCCTCATAATCCTCCATACAATATAATGTGCCACCTCATAGTCCTCCATACAGTATAACGGGCCTCACATAGTCCTCCATACAGATTAATCGGCACCACATAGTCCTCCATACAGAATAATGGGCCAACTTATTGTCCTTCATACATTATAATGGGCCCCACATAGTCATCCACCCAGAATAATGGGCCCCTCATAGTCCTCCATACAGAATAATGGCCCCAAATAGTCCTCGATACAATATAATGGGCCCCACATAGTCCTCCATACAGAATAATGGCCCCACATAGTCCTCCATACAATATAATAAGCCACCTCATAGTCCTCCATACAGTATAATGCGCCTCACATAGTCATCCATACAGTATAATGGGCCCCACATACTAGTCCATACAGAATAATGGGCCCTAGATAGTCCTCCATACAGAATAATGGGCCCCACATATTCCTCCATATAGAATAATGGGCCCTAGATAGTCCTCCATACAGAATAATGGCCCCACATACTCCTCCATACAGAATAATGGGCCCCACATAGTCCTCCATACAGAATAATGGCCCCACATACTCCTCCATACAGAATAATGGGCCCCACATAGTCCACCATACAGAATAATGGGCCAACTTATTGTCCTTCACACAGTATAATGGGCCCCACATAGTCATCCACCCAGAATAATGGGCCCCTCATAGTCCTCCATACAGAATAATGGCCCCAAATAGTCCTCGATAATATATAATGGGCCCCACATAGTCCTCCATACTGAATAATGGGCCCAAATAGTGCTCCATACAGTATAATGGGCCCCTCATAATCCTCCATACAATATAATGTGCCACCTCATAGTCCTCCATACAGTATAACGGCCCTCAGATAGTCATCCATACAGAATAATGGGCCCCACATAGTCCTCCATACAGTATAATGGGCTTCACATAGTCCTCCATACAGATTAATCGGCACCACATAGTCCTCCATACAGAATAATGGGCCAACTTCTTGTCCTTCATACATTATAATGGGCCCCACATAGTCATCCACCCAGAATAATGGGCCCCTCATAGTCCTCCATACAGAATAATGGCCCCAAATAGTCCTCAATACAATATAATGGGCCCCACATAGTCCTCCATACAGAATATTGGCCCCACATAGTCCTCCATACAATATAATGTGCCACCTCATAGTCCTCCATAGAGTATAATGGGCCTCACATAGTCATCCATACAGTATAATGGGCCCCACATAGTAGTCCATACAGAATAATAGGCCCCACATCTTCCTCCATACAGAATAATAGGCCCCACATAGTCCTCCATACTGAATAGTGGGCCCACATAGTGCTCCATACAGTATAATGAGCCCCTCATAATCCTCCATACAGTATAATGGGCCTCTCATAATCCTCCATACAGTATAATGGGCCTCATATAGTCACCCATACAGTATAATGGGCGCCACATGGTCCTCCACACAGTATAATGGGCCTCACATAATCATCCATTCAGTATAATGGGCCCCACATAGTCCTCCATACAGAATAATGGGCCCCACATCTTCCTCCATACAGAATAATAGGCCCCACATAGTACTCTATACTGAATAATGGGCCCCACATACTGCTCCATACAGTATAATGTGCCCCACATAGTCCTCCATACAGAATAATGGGCCAACTCATTGTCCTCCATACAGAATAATGGCCCTCACATATTCCTCCATACAGAATAATGGGCCCTAGATAGTCCTCCATACAGAATAATGGGCCCCACATATTCCTCCATACAGAATAATGGCCCCACATCGTCCTCCATACAGAAAAATGGCCGCACATAGTTATCCATACAATATAATGTGCCACCACATAGTCCTCCATACAGTATAATGGGCCCAGCATAGTCTTAGATACAGAATAATAGGCCCCACATAGTCCTCCATACTGAATAATGGCCCCACATAGTGCTCCATACAGTATAATGGGCCCCTCATAATCCTACATACAATATAATGTGCCACCTCATAGTCCTCCATACAGTATAATGGGCCTCACATAGTCATCCATACAGAATAATGGGCCCCACATAGTCCTTCATACATTATAATGGGCCCCACATAGTCCTCCATATAGAATAATGGGCCACACATCTTCCTCCATACAGAATAATAGGCCCCACATAGTCCTCCATACTGAATAATGGGCCCACATAGTGCACCATAGAGTAAAATGTGCCCCACATAGTCCTCCATACAGAATAATGGGCCAACTCATTGTAATCCATAAAGAATAATGGGCCCCACATATTCCTCCATACAGAATAATGGGCCCTAGATAGTCCTACAAACAGAATAATGGGCCCCACATAGTCCTCCATAAAGAATAATGGGCCCAACATAGTCCTCCATAAAGAATAATGGGCCGACATAGTCCTCCATAATATAATGTTATGTAAGAGCAGTAAAAAGCAAATGGCCCAATGGCCTAATTTAAATATGTAATAACAAAGGATAAAAAACTTTGACTTAATAAATAATACAGATAATAAAGTATGATGCAAAAAAAGTGCCTCCCAAACACAGTATGATACCATCACAGTGATTTCCTCCATGGTAACCCTCCACACACACGATATGATGACCCTACTGTGACCCCAACACAATATGATGCCGCAACTGTGATCCCCACAAAGCCCTCCATACAGTATAATGGGCCCCATTGAGTCCTCCATACAGAATAATGGGCCCCACATAGTCCTTCATACATTATAATGGGCCCCACATAGTCCTCCATATAGAATAATGGGCCACACATCTTCCTCCATACAGAATAATAGGCCCCACATAGTCCTCCATACTGAATAATGGGCCCACATAGTGCACCATAGAGTAAAATGTGCCCCACATAGTCCTCCATACAGAATAATGGGCCAACTCATTGTAATCCATAAAGAATAATGGGCCCCACATATTCCTCCATACAGAATAATGGGCCCTAGATAGTCCTACAAACAGAATAATGGGCCCCACATAGTCCTCCATAAAGAATAATGGGCCCAACATAGTCCTCCATAAAGAATAATGGGCCGACATAGTCCTCCATACCGAATAATAGGCCCCATATAGTCGCCTATACTGAATAATGGGCCCACATAGTGCTCCATACAGTTTAATGTGCCACCTCATAGTCCTCCATACAGTATAATGGGCCCCACATAGTCCTCCATACAGAATAATAGGCCCCACATAGTCCTCCATACTGAATAATTGTCCCACATAGTGCTTAATACAGTATAATGGGCCCCTCATAATACTCCATACAGTATAATGGGCCCCTCATAATCCTCCTTACAGTATAATGGGCCTCACATAGTCACCCATACAGTATAATGGGCCCCACATAGTCCTCCACACAGTATAATGGGCCTCACATAGTCATCCATACAGTATACTGGGCCCCATATCTTCCTCCATGCAGAATAATAGGCCCCATATAGTCCTCCATTCTGAATAATGGGCCCACATAAGGCTCCATACATTATAATGTGCCCCAGATAGTCCTCCATACAGAATAATGGGCCATCTTATTGTCCTTCATACAGAATAATGGGCCCCACATATTCCTCTATACAGAATAATGGGCCCTAGATAGTCCTCCATACAGAATAATGTGCCCCACATAGTCCTCCATACATAATATTGGCCCCACATAGTCCTTCATATAGTATAATGGCCTCACATAGTCCTCCATACAGTATAATGGCCCCACATAGTCCTCCATACAGTATAATGGCCTCACATAGTCCTCCTTACAGGATAATAGGCCCCACATAGTCCTCCAGACAGTATAATGGCCCCACATAGTCCTCCAGACAGTATAGTGGCCCCATATAGTCCCCAGCGTCGCAGGCCAAACACAATCACCCTGAGAGCCAGACTTGGCCCGTGGGCCAGAATGTGACACGTGTGCTCTACATAGCGCACCTGTAGGACTGGTATCTACTACTTTATGCTCACCGTATGGTGGGAATATTGGTTTTTGTACAGCAGTTTTGTCAATGATCAGTATATAGTCACTACTGTAGTGCTGGTGATATGCGGCTATGGCCTGTTGATATATTGTGTAGTATTAATGGTAGTATCTCTATAAATTAAAAATTCTAAAAAAATATCTGATTCATGACGGATAATTGGCACAAGTCCATTAACCTTCATTCAGATGCACGTGGTGGATCACTGAGGCGTCACATCACTTTTTTATATACGATATGTATATCTCTTTTTTTCTTTATTTTTTTTTTTCTTTAGTGCAGACACTGAGGCGTCACATCACTTTTTTATATACGATATGTATATCTTTTTTTTTATTTTTTTTTTTATTTTTTTTTTCTTTAGTGCAGACTACCCCTCACCTCCAATATACTCCTGCGACCTATACTGTATTTATAGTCCGTAAAATGAGAAACTTTGACTTTAGGGAGAGAAACTTTTTTTTCTGCTAATATAATGAGCCGCCCCTGCTGAACACCCTCCTGCTATAGAAAGCTCAACTACGGCGAAAATTTAGGAGATTTACCCTGAATACACGTTGCCTCTGTCCCTTTTCCCAGAAGCTCATTTGCATATGTCACTGATGGAGCTCAGTGATTGGCTGACACAGTAGCTCAGTAGTTAGTGCAGCCCTGCCCACACAGAGCTTCATTGTAGTCTTCATCCTGCCGCCATAGGCCCGGGCTGCAGACAAACGGTTTATAGTGCGACAGTTATTGTAAAACTTGTTATTCATGATGGATGTGCTCTGCTCTAGGAAACGCCCCAGACATCATCCAGCAGGGGGCAGTGTTAATGCCTTCATCAGGCTCTCTTTCCCAACAGTAAGCAGTGATGGATATCTGCTCTGTCCTACTAGAAAGGGGTTGTCTAATAACTGATGCAGATGGGAGCAGAGCGACCCCATTGATTTCTGCATGATGTGATTTTTTTCTGAGAGCGGTGTACGGACACAAGGACTTACCATTGAGCCCCCACACAGCTTATGCAGGCGCTGCGCACTTCAGAGTGGTCTTTTGACCAATAGGTGCTGGAATCAGGACTTTATATCCCATTGATTGGCAGCATAAACAGCACCTATAATATATACAAATGATTGATACATTTTTTAAGTATTTTTATTTTTTTAAGTGGGAAGGATAGATATCTTTATAGTCTCTAGCAACACCAAGACCGAAGAAAAATGTTTTTTTTTCCTAATCTATAGGGGATTTGAAGATCCAATCTCCTGATCACTTAGATCAGGGCTTTTCAGTCTTCTTATCAATGGGGATCACTTTTTCTTATGGGGACTTTTATGTTCCGTCCCTAACCCTGCCTCTTCTTGCCTCATCAGAAATTCTCACTTCTAGGTGGGGTTAAAATAAAACCCACTACACTTTTTGTCCAATGGGTGTCAGCACATGCTCCTTTGGGTGGAGTCTGCATCTCTGCTTTGTTCTTACATGAATTAAATAAACCATTTTCTGGTCTCCATGGGAATCAAACCCACAACCGCTATCATTGCCGGTAACAACTAAAGCTATGAGCAACAGCCTCTGCTGATATCACGGAGGATTTTCGATATTTGCACAATCTGAACCCACAGGCAAATGCTACTGATACATAGAGATACATCTATACATAGCAGTGTATTTTTTTGTCCCTGTATTATAGAGGGAAATTAAAAGATTTTTTTCCTATAACATTACTAAAAAATAATGAAAAACAATTACAATAATGCCATTTTCATTGAGCTTTTTAAGATAATAAACATCACAAATCAGCAAATACCATGGACATATGTGTTCCTGTACCTATAACGACCCGCACAACACAGCGATCAGATGATTTATGGCAGGGATGTCAAACTCAAATACACAGATGGCCAAAATTAAAAACTTAGACAAAGTCGCAGGCTAATGTTCATATTTAAAAAAATGTCTAGAATTGCAGACGTTTTTCCTTATCAAATATAATGATGAAACTTTTCTTAAAGGGGTTGTGCCACGAACAAAGTACATTTAATTAATAGATCTTAGAATAAAACACAATCACAAAAAGGGCATACTGGAATAATATAATGTTATGTAAGAGCAGTAAAAAGCAAATGGCCCAATGGCCTAATTTAAATATGTAATAACAAAGGATAAAAAACTTTGACTTAATAAATAATACAGATAATAAAGTATGATGCAAAAAAAGTGCCTCCCAAACACAGTATGATACCATCACAGTGATTTCCTCCATGGTAACCCTCCACACACACGATATGATGACCCTACTGTGACCCCAACACAATATGATGCCGCAACTGTGATCCCCACAAAGCCCTCCATACAGTATAATGGGCCCCATTGAGTCCTCCATACAGAATAATGGGCCTCACATAGCCCTCCATACAGAATAATAGGCCCCACATAGTCCTCAATACTGAATAATGGGCCCACATAGTGCTCCATACAGTTTAATGTGTCACATCATAGTCCTCCATACAGTATAAAGGGCCCCACATAGTCCTCCATACAGAATAATAGTCCCCACATAGTCCTCCATACTGAATAATGGGCCCACATAGTGCTCCATACAGTATAATGGGCCCCTCATAATCCTCCATACAGTATAATGGGCCCCTCATAATCCTCCATACAGTATAATGGGCCTCACATAGTCACCCATACAGTATAATGGGTCCCACATAGTCCTCCACACAGTATAATGGGCCTCACATAGTCATCCATACAGTATAATGGGCCCCACATAGTCCTCCATACAGTATAATGGGCCCCATAGAGTCCTCCATACAGAATAATGGGCCTCACATAGTCATCCATACTGTATAATGGGCCCCACATAGTCCTCCATACAGTATAATGGGCCCCATAGAGTCCTCCATACAGAATATTGGGCCTCACATATTCATCCATACAGTATAATGGGCCCCACAGTCCTCCATACAGTTTAATGGGCCCCATAGAGTCCTCCATACAGAATAATGGGCCTCACATAGCCCTCCATACAGAATAATAGGCCCCACATAGTCCTCAATACTGAATAATGGGCCCACATAGTGCTCCATACAGTTTAATGTGCCACCTCATAGTCCTCCATACAGTATAATGGGCCCCACATAGTCCTCCATACAGAATAATAGGCTTCACATAGTCCTCAATATTGACTAATGGGCCAACTCATAGTCCTCCATACAGAATAAGGGGCCAACTCATAGTTTTCCGTACAGTATAGTGGGCTTCACATAGTCGTTCATACAGTATAATGAGCCCCACATAGTCCTCCATACAGTATAATGGGCCCCACATAGTCCTCCGTACAGTATAATGGGCCCCACTTAGTCCTCTATATAGTAAAATGGCCCGACATAGTCCTCCATACAGTGTAATGGGCCCCACATAGTCCCCAGCGTCGCGGGCCAAATATAGTAGAGTTTGACGTGTCTTAAAGTGATTTTCCCACAAACAAAAGTTAATTTTAATCAATGAATCTTGGAATAATAATTATTTCCACAATTGAATGTATTTAAATAAAATGTTCCTGTGCGGAGATAATCTTATAAATGTGCCTCTGCTGTGTACTGTGTAATGGCCGTGTCTGACCGTGCAGGAACATGGTCTGATCATACCACATCTCCTGGACAGGGGAGGAAGCAAAAGAGTATACAGACATTACAGGACGGGATCACAGCTGATTCTTTCTTAGAAGTAAAACATTGTTTAAAAACAGGCAGGGAAATGTTTTACCTCAGAAAATGAATCAGCTGCATTCCCTGCTGTAATGTCTGTATACTCTTTTCCTTCTTCCCCTGCCCAGGAGCTGTGGAATGATCAGACCATGTTCCATACACGGTCAGACACGGCCATTACACAGGGGAACATTTATAAGATTATCTCCGCACAGGAACATTTTATTAAAACACATCCAATTGTGGAACTTATTATTATTCCAAGATCTATTGATTAAAATCAACTTTCATTAGTGAGAAAACCCCTTTAAGTCTCTTTCACACGTACCGGAGACACTGACACACATAGACCCATTCAAATTAATGGGTCTGCGCACATGTCAATGTGCTTCCACAGACCGTGTGTCCATGGGCAAAACATGCTGACATGTCCGTTTTTGGATGACAGCAGCACGGATCACAAGTACCCATTCAAGTCAATGGGTCCATGTAAACACATACCGCACACAGATGCCATCTGTGTGACACGTACCGGCGCCTGGGAATCAGCAGTACAGTTAGCGCTGTTCCCAAGCACCGGGTTCTGAATGCTGCCCTCATCACGATTCCCTGGCAATGCTGCGATCAGCACCAGCAGGGGACCATGATGAGAGTAGTAGTGTCTGCTCCTCCAGTGTCCGACTGTCAGAATAAGAATAAAATAAAAACTCCTTATACTCACCTGTTCTACTGTAAGTGTCCACCGCTGTAATCCATGTGACCGCTCAGCAGAGGAGCTGGTGAGAATGAGCCGCTGCAGTGAGCGGGCTGCGGAGCTGCGCTGCACTCAGTGAGTGCCAGGACACCGCTTATTGAGCACAGTTCTGGGGCCAGCTTGCTGCAGGAGTCATTCTCCCCGGCTCCTCTGCCTGAGCGGCCGTATGGATTACTGCGGTGGACAATTAAGACAGGTGAGAATAAGGATTTTTTATTCTATTCTTATTCTTACAGTCGGACACTGCGGGAGCAGACACTACTACTCTCATCATGGTCCCTGCTGGTGCTGATCGCAGTGCTGGCAGGGAACCATAATGAGAGCAGCGTTTAGCACCCAGCGCTTGGTAACAGCGCTGACTGTACCACTTATTTCCAAGCGCCGGTACGTTTGCTCCTGATGCGGCGCACAGCTGCTACATGTGTGCCACACATGGACATGGATATCTCCTGTATGGGTTTTCCCAGTACCAGAAATATCCGGACGTGTGAAACCGGCCTTAGTCTGACTGATTAGTAGGGGGCGTGACCACTTAACATGCCTAGGGCAGCATGAATGCCAAATACGGCCCTGCTGCTGACCATCTTATTGTTAGGCTGCCTGCAGGTGTTTTATAAATTAGCCAGTAGGGCAGCATTGATTCTCCAATATAGAAAAAGGCTTGGATGGTGATATACTCAGCTTCTAGCGTTCCTGTAGATCCAGTGCAGATCACTATGGAGGTCTGCACCAGCTCTGAAAACGATGCTTGCGCCATTCGTAAGTAGAAGGACTGCTACAACCTGTGATTGGCCACAGTGGTCAGGTGATGAGAAGAGCACGTCATCATATGTTTCACTAATGGTGGGCTCTGCTAGTCACTTGCCTGCTGCTAAGGCTGTGTGCCCACAATGCAGAAATGCTCCGGATTTTTCCTGAGCGTTTCTGCATCTCCCTGGCAGAAAAAACGCATGCGGATTGTACATGCGGATTGTGCATGCGGATTGTGTATGCAGATTGTGCATGCGTTTTTCCTGCCAGGGACATGCGGATGTAAAGTGTTCTTCACTTGCATTTCCGCATGCGGGTTGACAAGCGCTTTCCAAGCGATTTTAGCATCACTTGGAAAGTGCTTGTCAACTTGGTCACACTATATAAATCCATGCAAACGGCATGGATTTATATAGTGTGACCCGAGAGAATGGTTAAAAATAAAAAAATAAATCAATACTTAACTTCCGATGGCCCCCACAGTCTTGCTTCGCTCCGTCCTGGCTGCCGGCAGATCATGGTACACTGAAGGACCTGCCGACGTCAGCATTGCGTGACCCGTCACATGACTATGACGTCAGCGCAGGTCATTCAGTCCACCGCGATCTGCCGGCATGGGAGGACGAGCGCAGCGGGGGCCATCAGAAGGTAAATATAACATTTATTTTTTATTTTATTCTTTTTTTCACAGGTTCTATGGTACCCGGGTTCGAAGGAGAGTCTCCTGTCCTCCACACCCGGGTACCATCCGCGCATTGGAACGCATGGATTCTGCATGTACAGATGCAGTGATGCGGATTCCATGCGTTCCAATGCAAGTCAATGGCGGCGAAAACGCAGCGCTTCCGCAAAATAATGCGGATTATCATTGGGGAACATGGAAGGCCTTCTACCATGCGTTTTTTAAGCATTTCTGCAGCATTTTTGCCGCTGCGGAAACTCTTAAAAAACGCATCGTGGGCACACAGCCTAACAATCACAGACTGAAGTGATTTTGCTACTTCTTGAAAGAGCAGGTATTGCAGTCAGAGCCAGTAGAGACCTCTATTGCAACCTGCACTAGATCAGTGTCTGCACCAAAAGGTGAGTTTAAGGCCACGTGCACACGTTGAGTGTTTGGTCAGTATTTTATCTCAGAATTTGTAATCCAAAACCAGGAGTGGGTGATAAATACAGAAGTGGTGACGAGTTTCTATTATACTTTTCCTGATTGTTTCACTCCTGGTTTTGGCTTACAAATACTGAGATAAAATACTGACCAAATACTGAACGTGTGCACGTGGCCTAATGCCATTTTTTATATTAAGCCCATCCGTGAGTTAAAAATGTTTTTTCCTATATTGCGCAACCTCTTTAAGATTATACCTTAATGGGGTTGTTCAGCCGAGTGCAATTTGCCAAACCTTAAAAGCCAGTAATATACAAAGTGTTAGGCTATGCATGAGTTTTTTTGAGATGTTAAAAAACGACAGCTTTTTCAAGGGTAAATTGCTCAGCAAAGTATTCTCTTTTCCTTTTGGTTTTAGAAGAATTTTTTTCCTAAAGCATTATTTCCTGCCTTCAGATTGGACAGTGCCTAGTTTGGTGCAGTTTCCATCAGGACACACTTCAAAGAAGTGACATGTACTTTATTTTTTTAGACCAGGATTTTTTTTTAATTTTTTAGAAAAAAAATCTCATTATCAGCAAAGTGGATTTGCCACAGAAATGAATAGGGAGAGTTTTCCAAGTGTTTTTGAAAAGGTTTTTGATGGGAATTTTGGAAAGCAAAAGCAAAAAAAAGCTCCTAAATAAACTCTGCTTGTATATAGAATTAGGGTTTGAGTCTGCTTGCCAATTTGAATAGTCGTCACTTGACCACAAGTTAGCGATTTGTATCCTTATGTCACATGCCAACTAGTTTCTTTTCCTGCCACTCTCAATAGAACACTGAGAGAAGCAGATGAGAATCTAGTCGGCATGTGAGTGCATCTAAGCAAATCCCATACTTGGGGTCACATGGCGACCACTTGAATTGGCAAGAATATTACACACTATTAGGACTCAATTAACTGCAGTGCCAAAAATGTTGGGAACCTGACAACTGATACATGCTGCCCAATCCTAGGGTAACCTGCATGTATCAGTCACTGGCTGTAAGATTTCAGCAATGTTTGTTTGACCTGAAACACTGCAGCATTTCAGGGAAAAAGATACTTAAAAAGCCACCTGGACTGAGCTGCACATGTGACTAGTCAGAAAGGCGGGTCCCTGGCAGCTCATCCCTGCCTGCTCCCCTTGAGTGACTGGTCTCTCTCTATGCATGCACACAGGGGACTGGCCTTCTCGACTAGTCACTGCGTGGCTTGGTCCTTGACAGCTTTTAAAGTAAATGCTGTGGCGTTTCAGAGTCAAACATACCTGGCTGTGATAATACAGCCAGTGACTGATACACGCATGGTATCAGTGGACCGGGCAGCATGTATCAGCTGTCAGGTTCCCTTTAAGGACAGGAACAATGAATTTTCAGATAAGTGTTTTAATACCATAGATGGTCCATATTGAACAAGGACTATTATGGCTGATGTCTCATTTTACTGCTTTTAAAGCCTTTAAAGAAGAGTGGACCAAAAATTCATTTCATAAAAGCTTTAACCGATGAAGTAAAAACCTTCAATGAATTAACCTTGAAAACTGAAATGAAGTCTTTTAAAAGATTCCAAGTATGGACACCTGTCCTGTCTCATGTATATGAATACACCGTCTCAACAATACAGACAGCAATCTAAGGGATTTTCAAGTGATTCTATAAAATGTGTTGAATATAGAGTTTAGGTGACTTTTATCTAACTTTCAATGCCCATTTAACGCTATCAGAAACGTTCAGCACATGGATCCATATGTATTTTAACTCTTCTTATGCTCTCCTCTAGGTTGTCAACCAGATCTCCAATGTTTTACCAAGGATTTGTTAGGTCTTATAATGTGATTCTTCCTTTGAGAGTACATTCTTGTTTCCCTCCCGCGCTCTTTGCAGCTCCCTTCAGTCAGATAGAATACAGTAGTTAGACTGGATCCAGCTTTGTTCTGGTAGTTATTGCAGCTTTTATCTCACAAGCGACCATTTTAACTCACGGTGAGACAAAATGGGTTCACAGTCATCAATGCTTTTCCCCATTCTTTTCATAAAAGTACACTATTATACTAAACTAATTGATCAAATAATAGGAGGACAATTTTGTGAAAAATATTTCTGAAAAAGTCATGAAAAGCTACTTTGCTGATAATCTCTGCGGGAAGCTAATGGCATAGTGCTCTTATGATTACTAAGAGAAACACGCAATTCTGTTACTGACATGTAATGGATTCTGACGGATTGCCAAGGGCAGTGTCACACTCTGCTGTGCACTCGTTCTAGAAATGTTGCCCACTTTGCTAGTGTCAGTTAATGGTTACAGTATGTGTAGGAGACAATTGTCGGAGCTTTGGTATTGGTTTGGCATTATACAATAAAAGCATAAAGAAGAGGGCAAGCAGTGATCTATGGACGATGCCCTCCCAACAGTTCCCAGCATCGACTGAAAATATAATCTCTTAGTGGTGGGCAATTAATATTCCCGCGGGGCAACATGAGAGACAGTTACTATTCTGGATGCCGAACCAGAAGTCTAAAATTAATTCTGCTCAATATTAATATTAACATATTAATTATAATTATTATATTATATTAATATTAATTGTATCACTTAATATTGAGCAGAATTAAGTATGCTGACACCCTCCCATATACCATATGAGCCTGCACACAGCCCCATATATACAGTATGAGCCCCCACACAGCCTCCTACATACAGTGTAAGCAGGTGACCAGATGCAACGCGCAGGGACAAGGTGGAAGTACCCAATGAAACTGTTTGTGTCCCTAATGTGGCTGGAAATTGTGGTAACTATAGCAATGGTACATAATAGCGTTGAGCGAGCATGCTCGACACTGCTCGGTACTCGCCCGAGCATCACGCTACTTGGGATGTTCAGCGAGCACCGAGCATTTCCGGGTTACTCGGGCGGGAGCTCGGGTCTCGGCGCTGCACTTTTGGCGCTCTTTACAGAGCCAATGAACATGCAGGGATTGCCAGCCAGTCACTGTAATGTCGCAGCCATGTTGTTTGTAGGCATTACAGTGATTGGCTGACCGCACAGCGTCACCTCGAGTATTTAAAACAGGGCGCCGCCATCTTGGACACAGTCGCTCCGGATCAGACAGTGTAGGAACAGCGCTGCTGATTTAGGGAGAGATATATCCTGCGAAATAGTTAGTGTAGGGTCTGTAAAGGCTGCCAGATCAAACAAACAGTCCTTCTCAGGACTAATATCCATCCCAGATATCAGGCAGGCAGGCAGGCTGTATAGGAGACGCAGTGTTTATACCAGCAAACGCTGCATTACAGTCCTGTGTGCTCCTGTTGCTGAAATTGATGGACTTAGCTCCAGGTCTCGGGGGCCAGGAAAAATCCTTTTTTTTTTCATCTAAATCCTCTTTTTTTTTCCTCCTTCACACTGTACAAATACCCGTCTTATTAACCTTTTGGTGTGTCCCCCCCCCCCAAAAAAAAAAAAAGTGTGTCTCTGATTTTTCAGACACAAATATATCTGTTGAAAATAGTGTGGTGTAGGCCCGAGAAATACAAGTGTGGTTTTGCAGTTCCACGGTTCAAACCTCTGTATTATCCACTTTTGGGCCATTTATATCTAAAAAAAAAAGTTTGAGTGTATCGCTCACTGTTCAGCTGCAAATATATATATTTAAAAAAGTCTAGTATACCCCAGTAAACAATAACTGTGGTTTTGCCATTCCACGGTAAAAAATCTCTATTATCCAGCTTTTGGTATTTTTTCCGTAAACAGTAATAGTTTCTCCCTGATTGTTCAGATTGTTTAAAAGAGTAGGGTGTAGGCCAGAGAAACAGAACTGTGGTTTTCCTCTTCCACGGTTCTAATCTACTTTTTATTACCCTTTTTCCATTGATAGTGCGAGTGTCAGCTATTTTACTTCCTTTACAATGGGCAAGGCGCGTGGCAAGGGCATGGAACTGGACATTCTGGTGATGGTGCGTGCAGAGGACGGGGCCGTGGCCAAGGTGAAAATGTGCCACAACCAACAGCCACATCTTCTCGCTCCCACTTCTTGACCGAATTACTAGGGAAGCACAGAACAACACCAGTATTGTGAACTGATCAGTGCGAACAGGTTATTAATTGGATAGCAGATAATACTTCCAGTTACCTGCGCACCACCACCTCCGGTCTGTCTTCCACATGGTCAACTCTTAGAAGCCGTGAGTCTCGACCGCATACTCCTCCTCACCCTGATGCTCCTTCCTCCCACCATGCCGAGTGTCGTCAGACAGCAACTGATCCCACACTTGGACACTCTGAAGAGCTGTTCACTGGTCCATTTCCAGATTTGTGCCCCTCTCCTGCTCCGCTTGAAGTGGTGGAAGAGGAGATCCCATGTAGCGATGCCCAAATATTTGAACAGCCACGGCCACAGGAAGTCGACGCTGGCAATTTGTCACAAGAGGTGGACGATGACGAGACACAATTGCCAGGAAGTGAGGAGGATCGTGGTGTGCAAGTGGAAGAGGAGGAGGTGGTGGATGATCTAGTAACTGACCCAACGTGGCAGGAGGGCATGCAGAGCGAGGCCAGCAGCACACAGGGTGAGGGAGGCAGAGTACCCCAACAGGCAGGAAGAAGCAGTGTGGTGGCCGCACACAGAAGGCGGGCAACAGTTTCCCGTAACACCAACATGAGGGACGTTGCCAGCACAACCGGTAGGTCTTCCAGAGTCTGGAATTTTTTTAAAGACTCTGCTGATAACCCCAAAAAGGCCATTTGTACCACCTGCCATGCCAGCATCAGCAGGGGTGACAAAACTACCAGCCTGACCACCACCAGCATGATCAGGCACATGGCAGCAAAGCACCCGACTTTATGGGGCGAACCCCAGGGTCCACAACCCATGTCAGCGGGTGTCTCCACTGCTTCTTCCACTGTTGTGCATGCAAGGCAATCCCCTGTCCATACTGCATGCAAAGATGCCCCCTCCTCTCAGTCTTCACTTGTTATGGCAGTTTCTCAAGAAACAGCATCAACGTCCACCTCCACGTCCCACCGCAGCATTCAATTGTCCATATCCCAGACCTTTGAATGAAAGCGGAAATTCGCAGCTAACGCCCCACAGGCCACAGTCCTAAATTCGCACATTTCATGACTGCTTGCGTTGGAAATGCTGCCTTTTAGGCTGGTGGAGACGGAATCCTTCCACAACCGTATGGCGGTGGCCGTCCCTCGGTATTCGGTCCCCAGCCGACACTATTTTGCCCTGTGTGCCATCCCCACATTACACAAGCACGTGTCCCAAAACATCTGCCGTGCCCTCAACAACGCAGTTACTGGGAGAGTCCACCTGACAACGGACAGGTGGACAAGTGCTTGTGGCCAGGGACGGTACATCTCCCTGACGGCACACTGGGTAAACATAGTGGAAGCCGGGACCCAGTCGGACCTTGGGACGGAACACATCCTCCCCACACCGAGGATTGCGGGCCCTATGTCAGTCAGAGTTGCCCCCACAGTGTACAGCTCCTACGCATCATCCTCCTCCTCCTCCTCCTCCTCCTCATGTTCAGCCTCCATCTCAGATATCACCACATCAGTTACAAGCTGGAAGCACTTCAGTACTGCCTCCGCCAAGCGGCAACAGGCTGTGCTGAAACTCATAAGCTTAGGTGAGAAACCTCACACTGCTTGTGAGTTATGGACAGCTGTGAAAGAGCAGGCAGATCTGTGGCTGAGACCGCTGAACCTACATCCAGGCATGGTCGTGTGTGACAATGGCCGTAACCTGGTGGCGGCTCTGAGGCGAGGCGAGATCACACACGTACCATGCCTGACTCATGTGCTTAACCTCGTGGTTCAGCGGTTTCTTAAATCGTTCCCCGAGTTGCCAGATCTGCTCGTCAAAGTACGCCGCCTGTCAACTCATTTTCGCAAGTCGGCTACAGCTTCCGCCGCCCTTGCAGCTTCCGGCACACCGACTGGTGTGTGATGTTCCCACACATTGGAACTCTAGCCCCCACAGAAGAGAGCAGTTGTGGAATACCAGCTGCAACAAGGCCGTCGATATTTAGGTCTGACTCCACACATAACACCTCAGGAGTGGACCTGGATGTCTGACATATGTACCATCCTGACAAACTTTGAGGATTCCACCAAGCTGGTGAGTGGCGATGACGCCATCATTAGCGTCAGCATTCCACTTGTCTGTCTTTTGCAATGCTCTCTGCAGAGAATTAAAGAGGAGGCATTGCAGCCAGAGTATGATGAGATGGATCAAGAAGCCGTAGCGGGCGATTACACACAGCCCAGCCTCATCTCATCCCAACGTGCATTGAGGGACAATGAGGGAGAGGAGGAGGAAGGAACAGGAGCTGGTATCATGCGCTGTAGACGGTAGTACCTGTACAACTGTCATGCCGTCGGTTCAGCGTGGGTGGCCTGAGGGGAGGGAGGAAGAGGAGGAGGAAGAACAGGAGCTGGTATCATGCGCTGTAAACGGTAGTACCTGTACAACGGTCATGCTGTCCGTTCAGCGTGGGGGGCCTGAGGGGAGGGAGGAGGAGGAATAAGAACAGGAGCTGGTATCATGCGCTGTAGACGGTAGTGCCTGTACAACTGTCATGCCGTCGGTTCAGCGTGGGTGGCCTGAGGGGAGGGAGGAGGAGGAAGAACAGGAGCTGGTATCATGCGCTGTAGACGGTAGTACCTGTACAACTGTCATGCCGTCGGTTCAGCGTGGGTGGCCTGAGGGGAGGGAGGAGGAGGAGGAAGAACAGGAGCTGGTATCATGCGCTGTAGACGGTAGTACCTGTACAACTGTCATGCCGTTGGTTCAGCGTGGGTGGCCTGAGGGGAGGGAGGAGGAGGAAGAACAGGAGCTGGTATCATGCGCTGTAGACGGTATTACCTGTACAACTGTCATGTCGTCGGTTCAGCGTGGGTGGCCTGAGGGGAGGGAGGAGGAGGAGGAGGAAGAACAGGAGCTGGTATCATGCGCTGTAGACGGTAGTACCTGTACAACTGTCATGCCGTCGGTTCAGCGTGGGTGGCCTGAGGGGAGGGAGGAGGAGGAGGAAGAACAGGAGCTGGTATCATGCGCTGTAGACGGTAGTACCTGTACAACTGTCATACAGTCGGTTCAGCGTGGGTGGCCTGAGGACAGGGGGGAGGAGGAGACCATGGTCAGTCGTCATCTTGGTGAGGACACGGAAGTCTTGCCCGTTACCAGTCTGGCACGCATGGCTGACTTTATGTTACGCTGCCTTAACCGTGACCCTTGCGTTGTCAAAATATTGGGTGACAGTCATTACTGGTTGGTGACACTTTTAGACCCCCGCTACAAGGAGAACTTTCACTCTCTTATTCCTGAGGTGGAAAGGTCTACAAAAATGTGGCAGTACCAGAAGGCCCTTGCTGCAGAACTATTAAAAAAATTCCCATCTGAACACGCTTGCGACAGAGGTCACAGTTCGTTGACCAACCAAGGCGTAAAAGCGAGAGAGAGGCAACTCCAATCCAGCAGAGGCAGGGGAACACTGTCAACGTTCTGGGACAGTTTTCTCAGACCCGCCAAGCTTACAGGCCCTGAGGCGCGGGGTACTCTCACAAAGAGTGGAAAGTTTCTAAAGATGGTGAGGGAGTACCTTGCCGACCGTACCAGCGTTCTCTGTGATTCCTCTGTGCCTTGTAATTATTGGGTATCCAAGCTGGACACTTGGAATGAACTCGCTCTGTACACCTTGGAGGTCCTGGCCTGCCCTGCCGCTAGCATGTTATCGGAGCGTGTTTTTAGTGCCGCTGGGAGAATTATAACTGATAAGCGCATTCACCTGTCAACTGACAATGCTGACAAGCTGACTCTTATCAAAATGAACAAGGGCTGGATTGGGCCAGACTTATCACCACCAAATGACAGCAGAGTAACAAAGTCAAATCCACTGTGTTATTTCGGGAGGTGTAATCACATGCACTGCTTCACACCCACACATGGGTATACGCTTCCTCATTTCGGCTGTTTTATGTTCTTCTCCTTATCCTCAGCCTCCACCACCACTATACCACCAGGGTGACCGTGGTCCATGTTGCCATTATTGAAAGTTCCTCCGTCCTTATTTTTGTCAGCTTTTGCTTGGAAGGCATAAGCAAAGACTGTGGGAGACCCACTCCCCAATAATGGGAATAATATTTTTAAGATGCTGTACTGTATGGCTCTTGTAAGGGGCATTAAAAGCATCTTGCTAAGCTACTGGGACCTCCACCACTTTTCCGAGGGGCAGTAAAACCGTCTTGTTAAGCTACTGGGACCTCCACGTCTCTTCCAAGGGGCATTCAAACCGTCTTGTTAAGCTACTGCGACCTCCACCACTTTTCCAAGGGGCATTAAAACCATCTTGTTAAGCTACTGTGACCTCCACCACTTTTCCAAGGAGCATTAAAACCGTCTTGTTAAGCTACTGGGACCTCCACCACTTTTCCAAGGGGCATTAAAACCATCTTGTTAAGCTACTGGGACCTCCACGTCTCTTCAAAGGGGCATTCAAACCGTCTTGTTAAGCTACTGCGACCCCCACCACTTTTCCAAGGGGCATTAAAACTGTCTTGTTAAGCTACTGTGACCTCCACATCTCTTCCAAGGGGCATTCAAACCATCTTGTTAAGCTACTGCGACCTGCACCACTTTTCCAAGGGGCATTAAACCGTCTTGTTAAACCACTCTGAACTCCACAGCTCTTCCAAGGGTCATTGAAATGTTGTTTTTAATTAACTCTAACCTCCACGACTCTTCGAACGGGCATTGCATTTCCTCCTAATTTTTGGCAGCTTTTGCTTGGAAGGCATAAGCAAAGACTATGGGAGACACACTCCTCAATAATGGGAATAATGTTTGTAATATGCTGTACTGAATGGCTCTTGTAAGGGGCATTGCAAGTTCCTCCGTCCTAATTTTTGGCAGCTTTTGCTTGGAAGGCATAAGCAAAGACAATGGGAGACACACTCCCCAATAATGGGAATAATGTTTGTAATATGCTATACTGCATGGCTCTTGTAAGGGGCCTTAAAACCGTCTTGTTAAGCTACTGTGACCTCCACGTTTCTTCCAAGGGGCATTCAAACCGTCTTGTTAAGCTACTGGGACCGCCACGTCTTTTCCAAGGGGCATTAAAACCGTCTTGTTAAGCTACTGTAACCTGCACGACTCTTCCAACGGGCATTGCATTTCCTCCTAATTTTAGTCAGCTTTTGCTTTTCAATGCAAAGGCGAAAACTAAGGGAGAACCACTCCCCAATAATGGGTAGAAGGTTTTTAGTATGCTGTAATCCACATCTGTTTCAAGGGGCATTGCAGCTCCTCATAATTTTTGGAAAGCCTTCCATTCACTGCTTAGGCCAACAGTGTACAGGAGACCCAGTTGCTATAAATGGAAAAAAAACAGTTTAGTTAAGGCCCTCTGACCTCCATGTCATTTCCAAGGGGCATTGGAGTGCCTCAAAATATTTGGTAGGCATTGCACTCACTGTATGCCCTATAACTGTGTAGCCGAACTGCTCCTTTTGTTACAGAAACATATCCTACAAGACATATGTGGTTGACTGGCCTGATATTGATGTGAATGGTCCCTGTTCCTCCTGCTGTTCCTCCTTTGCCACCACCTCATCCATCATTTATCACCTGAAGCTTTGTTTTAACAGGAGTCATAGAACTGGGATAGTAGCAGGAAAACATCCAGCAATCCTCGGAGGAGGTAGGATATGCGCCAAAACGCTGACCACCTCAGGCCTAGCCGCTACTACATACATGCGCTTGCATTCCAAGAAAACAAAGCATATGCTAACTTCTATCATCATCATCATGCTCCTCACCTTGGCACTCTCAACTCCCCTGATGGAGAAGCCAGGGCCCACCGGAGGAGTCTGGTTCTCTGGTGGGCTCGTCCAATGCTGCCCTAAAGCAGGCCGGGCTAAGAAAAGTGTGTGGGGGGAAGTTGACAGGAGAAATAGGGGCGGCTGGGGACCGTGTGTGGACACCCGGTCGCGGGGCGGCTGGGGACCGAGTATGGACACCCGGCCACCGCCTGGTGGCTGGGGACCGAGTGTGGACACCCGGCCGACGGGGCAGTTGGGGACCGAGTATGGACACCCAGCCACCCCCTGACGGCTGGGGACCGAGTGTGGACACCCGGCCGCCCCCTGGCGGTTGGGGACCGAGTGTGGACACCCGGCCGCCGAGCGGCTGGGGACTAAGTATGGATACCAGGCCGCCAACGCAGCCATGACGTGGTGGCCAGATTCCGCCTCCACATGCCTAAAAGGCCCAATTTCAAGTGCAAGCAAGCAGTATAGTATTGCACCCTGGGGGTGGGGGGGGGAGTTGGGTGGTTGGCTGCATATTTGCGCTTGCATTGCAAGGAATGGAGGAGGTACAATTGAACACTGCCCTGGACAAGAACTTGCACGGGGATAGTTGCAAGTCTGCATCTTCTGATGCTGCCAGGATGACTTCTGATGGACACACTTTTAGGCAGTGACCTGGGTGTCAGAGATGCTTCCAGGGGTCTTCCCCATGCTGTTCCCATGTCTTTTCAGCACTGTATGCATGTGTCACACAGCACATGGCCAGATAAGGTTGTAAAATGTTAAAATGACATTTCCCGGTGAATGCATTTGTCATGGTTGAAAGCAATACAAAAGTGCAAAAAGGCATAAAAAAATGCTACTTGTGAACATAGCCCAAGGTGTGGAGGAGTATTTTTGTTTTTGGTTATTTATTTTACCTTTTACACAAGCCTTTACCCTAGAAAGGAACTTCCTTAACATATTTCACAGAAAAGCAGTTTCAGTTTCGTTTGTGAACGTTTTATTGTGTGCCCTTAAAAATGGGTTATACCTCTGACCACGTTGTTGACAGCAGTGACCTGGGGGTCAGAAATGCTTCCTGGGGCGATCCCCATGCTGTCCCCATGTCATATGAGCACTGTCACTATCGTTTTGGGCACTTGTTAGGCTTTTAAAAGACTGCCGAGGGTGCTGCCGCAAAAATGCTTGGGTCTCCCATAGACTAACATTGGGCTCGTTGCTCGGGTCGAGCACCCGAGTATCACGGCGAGCTCGGCCCGAGCTTCGAGCACCCGAGCATTTTAGTGCTTGCTCAACACTAGTAAATAATGAATAACAGGGTAATTACAGCATGAAATATACAATATCAATCATATAATGAATCCTCAGGTCCACTCTATTATAACAGTCTCTTCTTATATACAGTATTTGTATAGTCTTCTAGCAGGCATGGTGTTCCCGATAACGAGAGTCACTGTACTGTTTCTTCCTCTAGCACAGGCATTAGCGGGCGTTTCCAGTTCTTCCCTCTAATCCGCAAGAACTCCTGACAAAGTCTAGCAAGGCTCACTGGGCCTCCTTCACTTCTCCCTTTCTGTTGCACTGGCCTAGGCCGACCGCTGTACCGTACGTCAGTGCTGGAAGCAACGGCCCAGCTCACTCGCGCCTCCTGTTGACACAGGTGTGCACCCCCAAGCGTAGTTTCCTCAAAATCTTCAGGTATTGACCAACGGCGGATGTCTCTCGTACCCGGTGGGATGAGGGCTGGGCCTCGGCTTTTGACTTGCGTCGTCTGGGCTCCGGTTCTTGGGTCTGATCTTTAGGACTTGAAACTTGCCTTGGGCAGGTCTGGTCTTTGGGCCTTGACTGGCATCATCTGGATTCCGGGGCTTGTCTGGGACTGCCTAGGTCTTGCTTCCAGACGCGCCACAAGGTTCGCGCTTCCTGTAACGGCCCGGCACCCTGCCCTCAGTATCTCCCAAGACACACATCCTGTCCATCCCTTCTCTAGGCGCCAAATTTCCTCCTGTTTTGGAGTGCTGTCCTTTTATACCCGGGAACTGCATCATCAAGGTCACCAGATCGGGTGCTCCATCTAAACTCAGCCCTCCTGAAACTCTCCCTCTTCTGGTCTGTCCCGCAGGGTCCCGTTTGGACAGTAGATAGCAGTCCTCATTCACAAATGCTACACAGCGCTGGGGATTCTCATCCTTGATGTCACACCCTCTTACAACAGTATGAGCCCTCAAATAGCCACTGTATACAGACACTCTTCCCATATAAATATGAAAAAGAAAACTACACAAACTCAATTCGTTCCCACTCCCCCAACGCTCTGTTAAGATCTTTGGTGCACTCACACTCTGCAAAGCAGATGCGATGTAGTGACGTCATTACTAGTGTTGAGCGAGCATGCTCGACACTGCTCAGTACTCGCCCGAGCATCTCACTACTCGGGATGTTCGGCGAGCACAGAGCATTTTCGGTTAACTCGGGCGGGAGCTCAGGTCTCCGCCCTGCACGTTTGGCGCTCTTTACAGAGCCAGTGAACATGCAGGGATTGCCAGCCAGTCACTGTAATGCCGCAGCCATGTTGGTTGTGGGCATTACATTGATTGGCTGGCCGCACAGCGTCACCTCGGGTATTTAAAACCGGGCGCCGTCATCTTGGACACAGTCGCTCCGGATCAGACGGTGTAGGGAGAGTGCTGCTGAGCTAGGGAGAGATTTAAACTGCGAAATAGGTAGTGTAGGGCCTCTAAAGCCTGCAAAAATCGTCTTATTAACCTTTTGGTATTTCCCCCCCAAAAAAAAAAGTTGAGTGTGTCTGTGAGTGTTCAGACACAAATAAATCTGTTTAAACGAATCTGGTGTAGGCCAGATAACTAAAACTGTGGTTTTGCAGTTCCACGGTTCAAATCTCTGTGTTATCCACTTTTTTGCCTTTTTTTCATAAAAAAAAAGTTTGAGTGTCTGGCTGACTGTTCAGACACAAATATATCTGTTTAAAAGATTCTGGTGTAGGCCAGAGAACTAGAACTGTGGTTTTTCTCTTCCACAGTTCAAATCTCCTTTTTATTACCCTTTTGCCATTGATAGTGCAAGTGTAAGCTATTTTACTTCATTTACAATGGGCAAGGTGCGTGGCAAGGGACGTGGAACTGAACGTTCTGGTGATGGTGCGTGCAGACGACGGGGCCGTGGCCAAGGTGAAAATGTGTCACAACCAACAGCCACATCTTCTCGCTCCCAGTTCTTGACCGAATTACTAGGGAAACACACAACAGCACCACTATTGCCAATTGATCAGTGTGAACAGGTTATTAATTGAACAGCAGATAATACTTCCAGTCACCTGGGCACCACCACCTCCGGTCTGTCTTCCACATGGTCAAGTGTTAGTAGCCGTGAGTATCAACTGCATACTCCTCTTCACTCTGATGCACCTTCCTCCCACCATGCTGAGTGTCGTCAGACAGCAACTGATCCCACAGTTGGACACTCTGAAGAGCTGTTCACTGGTCCATTTCCATATTTGGGCCCCTCGTCTGCTGCGCTTTAAGTGGTGGAAGAGGAGATCCCATGTAGCGATGGCCAACTATTTGAACAGCTATGGCCACAGGAAGGCGACGCTGGCAATTTGTCACAAGAGGTGGACGATGACGAGACACAATTGCCACGAAGTGAGGAGGAGGACCGTGGTGCGGAAGTGGAAGAGGAGGAGGTGGTGGATGATCTAGTAACTGACCCAACGTGGCAGGAGGACACGCAGAGCGAGGCCAGCAGCTCACAGGGGGAGGGAGGCAGAGTACCCCAACAGGCAGAAGAAGCAGTGTGGTGGCCGCAGACAGAAGGCGGGCAACCATTCCCCGTAACAGCAACACGAGGGACGTTTCCAGTACAATCGGTAGGTCTTCCAGAGTCTGGAATTTTTTTAAAGACTCTGCTGATAACCCCAAAAAGGCCATTTGTATCACCTGCCATGCCAGCATCAGCAGGGGTGACAAAACTACCAGCCTAACCACCACCAGCATGATCAGGCACATGTCAGCCAAGCACCCGACTTTGTGGGGCGAACCCCAGGGTCCACGACCTGTGTCAGTGGGTGTCACCACTGCTTCTTCCGCTGTTGTGCATGTAAGAGAACCCCCTGTTGTGTGTGCAAGGCAATCCCCTCTCCATACTGCATACTCAGTCTTCACTTGTTATGGCAGTTTCTCAAGAAACAGCATCAACGTCCACGTCCCACCGCAGCGTTCAATTGTCCATATCCCAGACCTTTGAACGAAAGCGCAAATTCGCAGCCAACGCCCCACAGGTCACAGTCCTAAATTCGCACATTTCACGACTACTTGCGTTGGAAATGCTGCCTTTTAGGCTGGTGGAGACGGAATCCTTCCGCAACCTTATGGCGGCGGCCGTCCCTCGGTACTCGGTCCCCAGCCAACACTATTTTGCCCGGTGTGCCATCCCCACACTACACAAGCACGTGTCCCAAAACATCTGCCGTGCCCTCAACAACACAGTTACTGGGAGAGTCCACCTGACAACGGACAAGTGCTTGTGGCCAGGGACGGTACATCTCCCTGACGGCACACTGGGTAAACATAGTGGAAGCCGGGACCCAGTCGGACCTTGGGACGGAACACATCCTCCCCACACCGAGGATTGTGGGCCCTATGTCAGTCAGAGTTAAGGACCTCTGACCTCCATGTCATTTCCAAGGGGCATTAAAACCGTCTTATTAAGCTACTGCGACCTCCACCACTTTTCCCAGGGGCATTGATATTGTCTTTTTATTCCACTGCGACCTCCACGTCTCTTCCAAGGGGTATTAAAACCGTCTTGTTAAGCTACTGCGACCACCACTTTTCCCAGGGGAATTGATACTGTCTTTTTATTCCACTGCGACCTCCACTACTTTTCCCAGGGGCATTAAAACCAACTTGTTAAGCTAATGCGTCCTTCACCATTCTTCCAAGGGGCATTAAAACCATCTTGCTAAGCTACTGTGACCTCCACCACTTTTCCCAGGGGCATTGATAGTCTTTTTATTCCACTGCAACCCAGTCGGACCTTGGGACGGAACACATCCTCCCCACACCGAGGATTGTGGGCCCTATGTCAGTCAGAGTTAAGGACCTCTGACCTCCACATCTCTTCCAAGGGGCATTAAAACAGTCTTTTTAAGCTACTGCGACCTCCACCGCTTTTCCCAGGGGCATTAAAACCGTCTTGTTAAGCTACTGCGACCTCCACCACTTTTCCCAGGGGCATTAAAACCGTCTTGTTAAGCTACTGCGACCACCACTTTTCCCAGGGGCATTGATATTGTCTTTTTATTCCACTGCAACCTCCACCACTTTTCCCAGGGGCATTAAAACCATCTTGTTAAGCTACTGCGACCTCCACCACTTTTCCCAGGGGCATTAAAACCGTCTTGTTAAGCTACTGCGACCACCACTTTTCCCAGGGGCTTTGATATTGTCTTTTTATTCCACTGCGACCTCCATGTCTCTTCCAAGGGGCATTAAAACCGTCTTGTTAAGCTACTGCAACCTCCACCACTTTTCCGAGGGGCATTGATATTGTCTTTTTATTCCACTGCGACCTCCACCACTTTCCCAGGAGCATTAAAACCGTCTTGTTAAGCTACTGCGACCTCCACAATTCTTCCAAGGGGCATAAAACCGTCTTGTTAAGCTACTGCGACCTCCACCACTTTTTCAAGGGCCATTGATATTGTCTTTTTATTCCACTGCGACCTCCACCATTCTTCCAACGGGCATTGCATTTCCTCCTAATTTTAGTCAACTTTTGCTCTTCAATGCGTAGGTGAACACTAAGGGAGACCCACTCCCCAAAATGGGTAGAAGGTTTTTAGTATGCTGTCATCCACGTCTGTTTCAAGGGGCATTGCAATTCCTCATAATTTTTGGAAAGCCTTCCATTCACTGCTTAGGCCAAAAGTGCACAGGAGACCCAGTTGCTATAAATGGAAAAAACGGTTTAGTTAATGCCCTCTGACCTCCATGTCATTTCCAAGGGGCATTGGAGTGCCTCAAAATTTTTGGTAGGCATTGCACTCACTGTATGCCCTATAACTGTGTAGCCGAACCACTCCTTTTGGTACAGAAACATATCCTACAAGACATGTTTGGTTGACTGGCCTGATATTGATGTGAATGGTCCCTGTTCCTCCTGCTCTCTCCTTTGCCACCACCTCATCCATCATTCATCTGTAAGGTGCCCCAGCAAGGTAGTCGTGGGCGAGCTGTAGCCCCCTCTCGCTCTGACACCCTACAGACAATTTGTGTCCTCCCTCTGATGTGTGGCTGTGTATGTGGTGCTCTCCACTTACTTCAAACCATCCGATCGCGGCTGTCTCCAGGCATTTCTCTTCTGGGACCAGGGCAGCAATAAATTCAGAGGACACGAAGTTCTTAACCAGAACTTGAACTTTACTTGGGGAAGAGGAATATGTACAATATTTACAGGCAGATATAATGGATATGGCCCGACAGGTTATTATCTCTCTCACAGGCACTGGCAACATCTTCAGCCCTGGTTCCCTCTTTAAGTGAAGCATCTCTGTGACTCTAATCTCTAGCCCAAGAGACTCTTCTGCAATACCAACAGTGATCTGGATCCGATCTCTCCCCCACATCTAAGCCGGGAGTCCTACAGTCATATGAAAAAGTTTGGGCACCCCTATTAATCTTAAGCTTAATGTTTTATAAAAATTGGTGTTTTGCAACAGCTATTTCAGTTTGATATATGTAATAACTGTTGGACACAGTAATGTTTCTGCCTTGAAATGAGGTTTATTGTACTAACAGAAAATGTGCAATCTGCATTCAAACAAAATTTGACAGGTGCATAAGTATGGGCACCCTTATCATTTTCTTGTTTTAAATACTCCTGCCTACTTTTTACTGACTTACTAAAGCACTTTTTTTGGTTTTGTAACCTCATTGAGCTTTGAACTTCATAGCCAGGTGTATGCAATCATGAGAAAAGCTACTTAAAGTGGCCACTTGCAAGTTGTTCTCCTGTTTGACTCTCCTCTGAAAAGTGGCATCATGGGCTCCTCAAAACAACTGTCAAATGATCGGAAAACAAAGATTATTCAACATAGTTGTTCAGGGGAAGGATACAAAAAGCTGTCTCAGAGATTTAACCTGTCAGTTTCCACTGTGAGGAACATAGTAAGGAAATGGAAGAACACAGGGACAGTTCTTGTTAAGGCCAGAAGTGGCAGGCCAAGAAAAACATCAGAAAGGCAGAGAAGAAGAATGGTGAGATCAGTCAAGGACAATCCTCAGACCACCTCCAGAGAGCTGCAGCATCAACTTGCTGCAGATGGTGTCACTGTGCATCGGTCAACTATACAATGCACTTTGCACAAGGAGAAGCTGTATGGGAGAGTGATGCAAAAGAAGCCGTTTCTGCAAGCACGCCTCAAACAGAGTCGGCTGAGGTATGCAAAAGCACATTTGGAGAAGCCAATTTCGTTTTGGAAGAAGGTCCTGTGGACTGATGAAACCAAGATTGAGTTGTTTGGTCATACAAAAAGGCGTTATGCATGGCGGCAAAAAACACAGCATTCCAAGAAAAACACTTGCTACCCACAGTAAAATTTGGTGGAGGTTCCATCATGCTTTGGGGCTGTGTGGTCAATGCCGGCACTGGGAATCTTGTTAAAGTTGAGGGACACATGGATTCCACTCAGTATCAGCAGATTCTTGACAATAGTGTTCAAGAATCAGTGATAAAGTTGAAGTTACGCAGTGGATGGATCTTTCAGCAAGACAATGATCCAAAACACCGCTCCAAATCTACTCAGGCATTCATGCAGAGGAACAGTTACAATGTTCTGGAATGGCCATCCCAGTCCCCAGACCTGAATATCATTGAACATCTGTGGGATCATTTGAAGAGGGCTGGCCATGCTCGGCGACCATCAAACTTAACTGAACTGGAATTGTTTTGTAAAGAGGAATGGTCAAAAATACCTTCATCCAGGATCCAGGAAATCATTAAAAGCTACAGGAAGCGACTAGAGGCTGTTATTTTTTCAAAAGGAGGATCTAGTAAATATTAATGTCACTTTTCTGGTGAGGTGCCCATACTTATGCACCTGTCAAATTTAGTTTGAATGCAGATTGCACATTTTCTGTTAGTACAAGAAACCTCATTTCAAGGCAGAAACATTACTGTGTCCAACAGTTATTACATGTATCAAACTGAAATAGCTGTTGTAAAAACACCAATTTTTATAAAACATTAAGCTTAAGATTAATAGGGGTGCCCAAACTTTTTCATATGACTGTATTTATCTTCCTCTGCTTCCTGCAGACTAGAAGTGCCCCGGGTCCTCACTACCTCTGATGAGTTTATCCAGCCGGCTAACAGGACTCTTGCTCTTGCGTAGGGAGACTTTCACACTAGTGATCCCACTGTCTGAGGGTATGGAGCTCCCGTCTACCCTAGAAGCCACCATATATTCAGGCTGCCCGTACGGTTCACCGTCCTATCTCTAACTGAAGAATCACTTCCTGATCCTGGAAACTAAAGAGATTTTCCTAATGTGCCCACCCTCAGTGAGCTGTCTTCACACAGCATTAACCCATCACTGTCTGTAACACTGCCAGCAGACTCAACCTGACATCTTCACCCAGGACAGTGGCATCTTGTGGCTGTTTACAGGTACTGCAGCCCACAAGGAATTATGTCAGGAACAAGCTCTATATCACTTAAGGCTTGATCTGGGCACTAAGTTCCCCCTCCACTCTATTGACTGGACCACTAAAGCTAACCCCTTAGCTTGGTCTACAAACAGTTCAGAGAGGTCCAACTACGGGAACACTTTCTTTAACTACTTCAGTGCCAAAGGAAGGCTACGTCCTTCCCCACTATTACACATCACCTGAAGCTTTGTTTTAACCGGAGTCATAGAACTGGGATAGTAGCAGGAAAACATCCAGCAATCCTTGGAGGAGGTAGGATATGCGCCAAAATGCTGACCACCTCAGGCCTAGCTGCTACTACATACATGTGTGTCACCCTGGCCTGGATGCCACAAGTGTAATTAAAGCTGTGTCTGAGAGCAAGGGGGAGGTTCTCTAGTCAGGGGAACATTAGCATGCAATGCCTCCTGTCTCAGGCCAGTAGGGGGAGCTGGCTGCCCCTATAAAAGCTGGTACTGAGGGCAGGGTTAGAGAGAACTGGACGACCTATCTGAGGATTCAGGTCCCAGAGCAGGGAGGGACAGTTATATTGCACCTAAGAGGAAGTGTGGCAGAAGGAGAGCCACAAGCCAGAGACAAGAGGCGCAGTGAGCCTGTCTTGGCAGAGAAAAGACTTACTTTACCAGACTTTGGTGTCTGAGGCTGGGAGGATTCTACATCCTCCAGCAGAGAACCAGTCCGCAAGGGACTGTATATTCCTTGGCCTAAGAAGCCTGGAGGCCCTGCCACAACCGAAGGGACCAGTAAAGCCGTACAAGGCTGGGAGCAGAAAGGAACCCACGTCGCAGGCCATACAGGCGAGAATACACGGAAAGCTCGGAAACGTGGGCTGTTACCCTATCAGGAGGAGATAGCCAGAAGGAGCGCAGAAAGCACGGTAGGCCTACACCCTCACCCTGACCAGGGCCAATTTCCCCGTTGCTCTCAGACATCCAGGTCCCCTCCTAGCTGGGACTGTTTGTGGGTCAGTTTACCTGTTTAGTAAAGACCCTGGACTGCAACCTGTTGTCTGTGTGCTCCTTGCTCCTCCAGCACTATCAGCACTGGGACTCTCACTACCATCACTCCCACCATCCACTATACTGCCCTGGGGCCGCACTCTTCCCGTGGGGAGTCACACTACCCTAGCTGCACACCTCATCAGCCCCAGCGGTCTGCATGCAGCGGCGGTTCCTAATAACCGCAATCCACGGGTGGCGTAGTCGGACATTATCAATAACACATAACGGACTACCACTGGCCTGACCACCCTGAGCCACGGAACCGGGTTGCCACTACTACTCCCATCGTTTCCCTAATTGCCCGGATCCGAGTGCCCCACGGCCCAGGGGGCGAGTCAGCTTTGGCGTAGTCGGCAGGATTTCGTGCCCGCAACCACCGGGTACTGCGTGCCTGAAAAAGACTTTTGTAACTTACCTGTGGCGAAGTTTCCCGCCGTCCGGAGTCGTTTCCCGCCATCTGGAGCCGATTCCCGCCATCAGACGCCATCTTGGACCGTTTCCCGCCGTCTTCTGCCGTCTTCCCGCCATCCGCAGCTGCTTCCCGCCATCGGACGCCATCTTCAGGACGCCGCGCGGGAAGAAGAGGGGCGTGGACGTCAAAACCGCGCGAGATCCGAAGCTCCGCCCCACGCACCGACGCTGCGCAAGGTCCTGGAAGGGAGAGAGAGCGACGCTGACGTCATCAGGACGCGACGCCAGGTCCTCGTCCATAGCAGCAGCAGCGGAGCCGCGGCCTACAGAAGAGGATCGTCGGAAGGTAGGCCACGCTTAACTAGGGGGGAGGAAGATGTCGGACACAGAGGCGCCCACTACCACCAACGCAGCTGCAGCAGCGGTGATGCCCTTTTCCCTGCCCTACATCCCTGGAGCGGCCTGGCTGCCCAAGTACTCAGGGGAGCCCCATGCCCTAACTGACTTCAAGGAAAGGCTGTACAGTTTGTTCCAGGTTTACCCCCTGACAGAGGAACAGAAGGTCAGCATATTGACAGGGCAGTTAACTGGAGCAGCCCAAAGGGAGGTAAAATCATGGCCCACTGAGGAGAAAAGGACTGTGAAGGGTATTCTGGCCCGGCTGCGGGGTACCTTTGACACATGTACCTCCGCTGAGATTAAAATGAGGTTCTATGGATGTAAGCAGCGGGCACAGGACAGCATCAGAGACTATGCCCTCAATCTGCAGGAAGCCCTGAGGGCCATCCAACAAGCTGACCCTGGCAGCGTGCAGGATACGGATAAGCTCCTAACAGAACAGTTCATAGAAGGTCTGCTGTCTAGCGCCCACAGGACCCAGCTGCGCCTCATGTTCTTTCAGAACCCTGATCTGACCTTTGCCCAATTCAAGGACAGGGCCATAAGGGTGCTCCGTGAATCCGCAACAAGTGGCGCTATAATCCCCCGGCGCCCTGCTCTCACCTACCACCAGGAGACGGCGCCCTCCTCTATGGGTCCCGTGGGGGCTGATGCACAGGCCCTGAACCAAGCCCCGTCGAAAGACCTGCACCACCAAGTCCAGGAGCTGACCAGGAGCGTCGCGGCATTGACCAGGACCGTCCAGGCGTTGCAAGTGGACCCGTCAAGACCCATCGAGCTGGCTTCAAGTCCGGAGGATGTCCCGTGGCGTCGACAGAGGAGGATCCCGTCGTTCCGAGGGAGGCCCACAGACCGCTACGCAGAGGATGGACAGCCCATTTGCCGTCGATGCAACCAGCCCGGACACATTTCCAGGTACTGTAATTTAAACGGGTCCAACCTGGGGCAGAGGGCCAACCCCCAGGCATAAGATCACCAGGCCCTTATAATTGGCGTGATAAGTACGTTGGGGGGCGCCCGGTTTTACCCGTGGTGCTGGACGGTATCCCCATGAGCGCCTTGCTGGATACTGGGTCACAAGTAACCACAATCCCTTATGTACTTTTTAAGCAGTATTGGACTGATGCTGATATCACACGGTATCCAGACAGTAACTTGAGCACCATCGCCAGTAATGGCTTACCCGTGCCGCAGATGGGGTTCAAGGAGATGACCATTAAAATTGGTAAAGTTGAACTGCCGGCACAGGGAGTGATTATTGTGGACATTGACCGTCATGAAAGTCACCCTAAAATAACTGTGGGTACTAACATAATTGAAAATTGTCTTTCAGAGGTAATTGTAATTTTACAACAGGTGGCGGTGAATGCTAGTTCCAGCCAACAGAGAGTCCTCAACAAGGAGATAAAAGCCCTGATGAGACGGCAGCAGGTAGAACTGTCTGGTGGTGAGATCGGTAGCGTAAGACTGAGTGACCCATTCCCCATTTCCATGCCTCCCGAAAGTGAAATGATGATCTGGTGTTGGACTGCAATCGGGTTGAGAGGTAGAGACTACCAAGCCATGGTAGAACCCGTGTACTCAGACAGCAGGCCCACCATTTTGACAGCCCGGGGGGTGGTTGATGTCCGTCATGGGAGGGTGCCCGTCCGCATCCTCAACATTGGGGAGAGGGAAGTACACTTACCCAGGTACGCTACACTCGCCAAACTGTTTGTTGTCGAACACAAAGCTATCAGGGCCGTGGAACCCTTGCCTCCATCTCCTCAGGCGGAGGGTAATGGCTCCCAGAAACAAAAAGAGGACTGGTGCCAGAAACTCCACGTGGGTGCTGACTCCACTCCCCTGCACCAAAAACAAGGAGTCTACCGGATGGTACAGGAGTACGAGAGAGTCTTTAGTAAGCACCCACTAGACTTCGGCAGAGTAAAAGGGATAGAACACCACATCCCCACTGGGAGCCACCCACCGATAAAAGAAAGACACCGACCTGTACCCCCTGCACATTATCAGAACGCCAAGGGCATGCTAAGAGAGATGAAAGAAGCTGGGGTCATTAGAGATAGCTGTAGCCCCTGGGCAGCCCCCTTGGTTCTGGTGAAAAAGAAAGACGGCACCATGAGAATGTGCGTGGACTATAGACAAATCAACCGTATCACCCACAAAGACGCATATCCGCTGCCTAGAATAGAGGAGTCTTTAGCCGCACTAAAATCTGCTAACTTCTTTTCTACTTTGGACCTTACTAGCGGGTACTGGCAGGTTCCTGTGGCAGAGGCTGACAAGGAGAAGACCGCCTTCACCACCCCGATGGGACTGAGTGAGTTCAACTGTATGCCTTTCGGGCTCTGCAACGCACCAGGGACCTTCCAGCGGCTGATGGAATGCTGTCTAGGGCACCGAAACTTCGAGACGGTCCTCCTTTACCTGGACGACGTGATCGTCTATTCGAAGACCTACGAGGACCATCTCAAGCACCTGGCCGAGGTGTTCGAAGCCCTGGCAGGCTATGGCCTGAAGGTGAAACCATCGAAGTGTCACCTGCTGAAACCAAAGGTCCAGTACCTAGGGCACGTGGTAAGCGCGAAAGGAGTGGCCCCCGACCCTGACAAGGTCACGGCAATCAAGAGCTGGCCAAGCCCCTCGAACATCAAAGAGGTGAGACAGTTTCTCGGGTTGGTAGGCTACTACCGAAGGTTCATCCCCGGGTTCACTAAGATGGCAGCTCCTATGCAGGACCTCCTGATCGGACAGTCTAAGTCCAGGAGTCAGAAGCCACCCTTCAAGTGGGATAAACCGGAAGAGCAGTCCTTCCGCCAGCTAAAGATGGCCCTCACAGGGGATGAGATCCTGGCCTACCCTGATTATGGCCAGCCTTTTATTCTCCACACGGACGCCAGTAATGTGGGACTGGGAGCCGTACTGTCCCAAAACCAACAGGGCAGAGAACGGGTGATCGCATACGCCAGTCGGAAGCTGAGGCCCACCGAGAGGAACCCGGAGAATTACAGCTCCTTCAAGCTAGAATTCTTGGCGGTGGTGTGGGCCGTGACGGAACGCTTCAAGCATTACCTGGCCTCCGCAAAGTTCACCGTGTACACGGACAACAACCCGTTGACACACCTGGACAATGCAAGACTGGGTGCCCTAGAACAGCGGTGGATGGCCCGTCTCTCCAACTATGACTTCGTGATCAAGTACCGGGCAGGCAAAACCAACGCCAACGCGGACGCCCTATCAAGGATGCCTCACTTACCTGAAGGTGACGAAGACCCAGAAGAGCTGGAGGAGGTAGAACTCCCCGCGTTTCACCGGTATGGAGCCGCTCAACACTCTCACCGTGTGAAGGAGGAGGATCTAACAACTGTGATGATCAATCCCCTACCTCACCACAGCTGGGCCGAGACCCAAGATAGTGACCCTGCCATCCGCCTGGTGAAAGATCTGCTGACCCAGGAAGACGCCCGCATGGATCCGGATGCTCCAGAGGAAGCGAAGCAGCTGTGGAAGGAGAAGAGCAAGCTGTTCCTCTACGAAGGCAAGTTGTGCAGAAGGATTGTCAACCACCGGACGCACGAGCTGACCTGGCAAGTCGTGGTCCCAAGGCGGGATGCAGCTATGGTCCTGGGAGCTTACCATGACAGAGCGGGACACTTCGGTTGGAAGAAACTGGAGTTCCTGCTAAGAGGAAGGTTCTTTTGGGTCGGCATGAGAGGAGCTGTAGAAAAGTGGTGCAGAGACTGTGGCCCTTGTCACCTAAGGAGGAAGGACCGCACCAGCCAGAAGACACCCTTGAGGCCCATCGTCACCACGCAGCCTCTTGAGCTGGTAGCTCTAGACCACGTCAAGTTGGCTCCAAGCCGGTCAGGGTACATCTACGCCCTGACAATCGTGGACCACTATTCCCGTTTTCTCGTGGTGGTCCCGGTAAAAGACTTGACAGCCCAAACAGCAGCCAGAGCCTTCCAGCAATACTTCTGTCGTCCACACGGGTATCCGGAACAGGTCCTGACAGACCAGGGTCCAGCGTTCGAGGCTGAAATCTTCCAGGAGTTCTGCAACCTCTATAGCTGTAAGAAAATTCGTACAACGCCTTACCACCCACAAACCAACGGGATGTGTGAGAAGTTGAACAATATAGTCATTGATCTCCTGAAGACGTTGCCCCTGGAGGAACGCAGCCTGTGGCCAGAAAAACTGCCGGACCTGATAGACCTATACAACAATATCCCGGTGAATGCTACAAACTGCACCCCGGCTTACCTGATGCGAGCTAGACCAGGTAAGCTGCCTGTAGACCTGGAGATGGGAGTCCTAATACCTGAGGACACCTCCCCGGATGCGGACTGGGATACGGAAAGGCAACTGCAGTACAAGAAGGTACAGGAGAGTGTGGAGAAGAGCCTGGCCTAGGTGAGAGAGAGGCAAGAAAAACTCTTCAATCAACACGCCCCTGCTGGTCCCCTAGAACCTGGTGAGCAAGTCCTGAAGCGGAAGAGAAGGCTACATAAGTTGGACGACCAGTGGGAAAGGGAACCCTACACCGTACTGCAGTCTGACCACGACAACCCAAAGGTGTGCGTAATCACCAAGGACGGAGGAGAAACCACTAGTGTCGTCTCCAGAGACCACCTCAAAAGGTGCCCCGAGCAACTCCGTAGTGCAGAAGAGGATCAGAGTGACCTTGAACCCGCAGAGGACAAGGAAGGAATGATCAGCACCGTTCTCGGAGAGTTCCCTCAGTCCTGGACTCGCATAAATGATGCTATAGTGGTACCTGTCCTGCATTTCCTGCAACCGGCACAGCAACAACCAACACCAGAGCCGGAAGGTGAAGAGGAGCAAGCGGTTCCAGAGGCAGAAGAGCCTGTACCAGCAGCCCAGGAGAGTCAACCCTCTGCTGACAGTGAGCCTGCCATGCCTGCGGTAAGCCAAAGGACCCGCAGACAGCTGCCTGCCCTACCTGTACACCCAGCTGGTAGCTGTACCCCTAACGCTAGTGGGGAAAGCCAGGTTGGTCCACCACCAGACAGTGGGCTACGTAGGTCAACCAGGAGCACAAAGGGACAGATACCCGCTCGCTGGAGAATATAGAGTGTACTAAAATTGTCAATAGCCCTGTTACCAACTGTTGAAATGTTTGCCAAGTTACATGCTTGTTTGGTAATACTCTGTTTCAGTTTCTTGCAGCTACCGTAAGGACTCACAGGTTATGGACTTTTTATAACCGGGACCTTGTATGGACTGCGTTCGGAGCCTAACCCAGGAATGAACTAAGACTGTGAAGGACTTGGGGTAGGACAGACCCCCACCTGGTTAAGGCTCCCCGTTGAGTTGGTGATATGGACACTCGGTCACAGGCCACACTGTGACCTTAAGAACTAAATTTGTGCGTCGTCTGTCTATTAATGTTTTATTGTTATGCATATTGTCTTTGTTTATTGTTTAGTCCCGGAGTACTAAATTTCACTAGGGGGGAATGTGTCACCCTGGCCTGGATGCCACAAGTGTAATTAAAGCTGTGTCTGAGAGCAAGGGGGAGGTTCTCTAGTCAGGGGAACATTAGCATGCAATGCCTCCTGTCTCAGGCCAGTAGGGGGAGCTGGCTGCCCCTATAAAAGCTGGTACTGGGGGCAGGGTTAGAGAGAACTGGACGACCTATCTGAGGATTCAGGTCCCAGAGCAGGGAGGGACAGTTGTATTGCACCTAAGAGGAAGTGTGGCAGAAGGAGAGCAGTGAGCCTGTCTTGGCAGAGAAAAGACTTACTTTACCAGACTTTGGTGTCTGAGGCTGGGAGGATTCTACATCCTCCAGCAGAGAACCAGTCCGCAAGGGACTGTATATTCCTTGGCCTAAGAAGCCTGGAGGCCCTGCCACAACCGAAGGGACCAGTAAAGCCGTACAAGGCTGGGAGCAGAAAGGAACCCACGTCGCAGGCCATACAGGCGAGAATACACGGAAAGCTCGGAAACGTGGGCTGTTACCCTATCAGGAGGAGATAGCCAGAAGGAGCGCAGAAAGCACGGTAGGCCTACACCCTCACCCTGACCAGGGCCAATTTCCCCGTTGCTCTCAGACATCCAGGTCCCCTCCTAGCTGGGACTGTTTGTGGGTCAGTTTACCTGTTTAGTAAAGACCCTGGACTGCAACCTGTTGTCTGTGTGCTCCTTGCTCCTCCAGCACTATCAGCACTGGGACTCTCACTACCATCACTCCCACCATCCACTATACTGCCCTGGGGCCGCACTCTTCCCGTGGGGAGTCACACTACCCTAGCTGCACACCTCATCAGCCCCAGCGGTCTGCATGCAGCGGCGGTTCCTAATAACCGCAATCCACGGGTGGCGTAGTCGGACATTATCAATAACACATAACGGACTACCACTGGCCTGACCACCCTGAGCCACGGAACCGGGTTGCCACTACTACTCCCATCGTTTCCCTAATTGCCCGGATCCGAGTGCCCCACGGCCCAGGGGGCGAGTCACATGCGCTTGCATTCCAATAAAACAAAGCAGACGCTAACTTCTATCATCCTCATCATGCTCCTCACCTTGGCACTCTCAACTCCCCTGATGGAGAAGCCAGGGCCCACCGGAGGAGTCTGGTTCTCTGGTGGGCTCGTCCAATGCTGCTCTAAAGCAGGCCGGGCTAAGAAAAGTGTGGGGGAACTTCCAAGGAGAAATAGGGGCGGCTGGGGACCGTTTATGGACACCCGGCCGCCGGGCGGCTGGGGACTGAGTATGGATACCTCGCTGCCAAAGCAGCCATGAGGTAATGGCCAGCTTTGGCCTCCTCCAAACTAAAAGGCCCCATTTCAAGTGCAAGTTAGCAGTATGGTATTGCAGCCTGGGGGTGGGTGTGTGGCAGGCTGCATACTTGCGCTTGCATTGAAAGGTATGGGGGAGGTACAAATTGAACACTGCCCTGGGACAAGGATTTGCACGGGGATAGTTGCAAGTCTGCATCTTCTGATGCGGCAAGGATCACTTCTGATGGGCACACTTTTAGGTAGTAACCTGGGTGTCAGAGATGCTTCCAGGGATCTTACCAATGCTATTCCCATGTCTTTTCAGCACTGTATGCGTGTGTCACACAGCACATGGCCAGATAAGGTTGTAAAATGTTAAAATGACATTTCCCGGTGAATGCATTTGTCACTGTTGAAAGCAATACAAAAGTGCAAAAACGCATAAAAAATGCTACTTGTGAACATAGCCCAAGGTGTGGAGGAGCATTTTTGTTTTTGGTTATTTATTTTACCTTATACACAAGTCTTTACCCTGGAAAGGAAGTTCCTTAACCAGGGGCGTACATAGAAATCATGGGGCCCCATAGCAAAAGTCCAAATTGCCCCCCCACCAGTAAAAAATAATAATAAATTCTGCAGTGTAAGTAGAATCGCAGTGTATAGGTGCTTTCACAAAGGGCATAGCTCAACTTTTGAAGACAGGGAAATGAACATGTCTTGTGGCATGCACATAGTGAATGTGCCCATACTGAAGTCCTTTAGTGTTCTCATCCCTTTTTATCACCCTGTTGATTTAAATACAACAAAACATGCATCCAACACACAGTATTATACCCCCCTACAGTAAATTCCTGTACAGTAACCCTGACACACACACAGTAAGATGACTCCATAGTCCCCCCAGTAAGGTATGATGCCCTCACAAACACCCACACAGCATGATGGCCCCCCATATACCCACACTGTATGATGGCTCCCTAGCAACTCCCCTCCCTCACACAGTATTATGGTTCCCAAGAAGTATGATTGTCCCCACAGACCCACATTGTATGATGGCCCTCACAGCTGCCCAAACAGTATAATGGCCCACAGGTCCTCCACTGTATCATGATCTCCACAGGACCTCCATACAATATGATGAAAGTAGCCACAGTATAATAGCCTGCACAGGTACCCCACACACAGTGATGACCCCACAGTAGGCGCCTCCACAGTATAAGGCTCCACAACCCCCTACAAGTCCTGACTGATAAAAAAATATATAAAAATTAATCACCTACCCCTGTTTCCCCAATGAGCTGCTCTATGCACCGTGTGAACGGAGGCGATGCACAGCAGACGTGACATAGTGACATCATGCTTGGTGCACTGAGACACAGACTCATGGCTGAATGGTACAGCAGGGAGCCTTTAAGCATCTGGTCTCCTAAAGAGCTCAAATGTGGCCATATGATCTGCCGCTATTAGTGGTATGCCACTATTTTACACAGTGACATTCTTTTGTACATATGTGTGACGCTGTAAGCCCTATCCTGGGAGATGGGGGACTCGGAGCCGAGTCCTGTGTTGTAGATGGGGTGCAGCCATGGCCCGGACCCGCTCCGTGCCCAGGGCCGTCACATTAAAAAGGATGGTATGGGCTTATCCGGGTTGAGTGGCTGATCTCGACTATGTCACCTGTGGCACCTGGTGAAGGCGACCAGCGCCGCTACAGTCCGCTGAGGCAGGGTGTTATTGCAGCCATTGTTGTTACTACTCCCCACAGGCAGAGCAGGGCCTCAGGGCAGAGGGACAGGATGGAGGGGGCTGTAGTCTAGGAGGTCTAGTACTGCGTAGTGCGGTGTAATGCAGAATAAAGAGTCCGGAGGCCATAGGGGTTAACTTCCAGAGTTTTTACTCACGGTGGAGATTGCAGTTGGAAGGCTTCTCCCTGCTCCTCGCGGAGTTCTGCGGTCACCAGAGACGGGGGGGGGGTGGGGGTCCGACAACCTCCTAGTAAGTCCAGTGTTCAATCAGGACCCCGCACCAGAGTGTTCCTAGACTTCAGACCGGGTCCTTTCCCGTCTGTGTGTGTGTAGATAGGCCGGGTCTCCCTCTGAACTTCACTCAGAAAAAGGGTACGGGTGGCAGCTCCGCTCCTTCCGTGACCCGGTGGGATCCTCAGGGCCTACCGGACTTCCCTGACCAGGACGTAGAGTGGCAGCCGGAATCTCTCTGAATAAATCAGGTTGGCAAGGATAGGTGGCGTATACCGCTCCGTCTGCATCCCCCTGGGATCCATTTGCAGTGGAGCTACACTCCTGAGCTCCGGGCCTTCTTGGTCATGGTCCTTGACCGGGCTGAGACATTCATTATCTGCAACCTGCCCCTCGACCCAAAGCCAGGGTACGAGGGCCATGCCTCCATCCTATGCAGGTCCACACAGGATCCACGCTCAGGGAGGAAGGTCACGATCAAAGAACAATCAAAGAACCCAGAACCAAGATGGCTTTGTATTAAATATGAAATTTAAAGTGTCACTAAAATGTGAATCCTCCACCCTCACCCAATAATTGATTCCCCTATCTCTTGGTTCCCCAGTCTCCCGTTTCCCAGTAGGGGCAGCACCTAGTGCCTACTAGCCCCCTCTGGTGGGAGAAGTGTGGTGTTGGATGTGGAGGTAGGGTCCTGACCATCGCACTGTTCTTACCTCAGAGGAGGAACACTACACCCCATTAAAGAGGTGCAGCATCCCTGTGGCGGTCGAACCCTCAGGGGCGCCACACATACATATATAGTGAAGTCCATATTACGTATAGAGCTTCACTTATAAAGACAACCTTTGTCCATTTGCCGAAATATCAACATCGTGGATGAAATCCCCTGATAAGAAACTGAGCTAACTTTAGGCTATGTTCACATGTTGCGTTTTTGCAGCATTTATGAATTTTCTGCTGCGTTTTACAGTACCAGCAAAGTCTGAGATTTCAGAAATCTCATGCACACTCTTTGTTTTTTTTTTCCTGACTGTTTTGTCAAAGAGCTGCGTTTTTGCAAACAGCAGCATGTCACTTCTTTTAGCGTTTTTCACCCATAGAAAGCAATGGGTAGCGCAAAATTGCAGCAAAAACGCAGGTATCAAGTTTTGCTGTGTTTTTGGTGCAAAAACCTGAGGAAATTGAATCATGTTTCTTTTTATGCACTAAACTTTATCAGCATGCACAAGAAACAAATGTACCCTGACAAAAACGCAGAAAAAAACTCAGCAAAACCTGCTTTTTCTCTACTGCCAAGAGAGCAGGTTTTGGCAGCGGAAAAAAAATTAGCAAACACAATGTGTGAATATAGCCTTACGGGTTGTAACCTGTGAAGATTGTGCAAAGCGCATCTCTCTACACTCCACTGTGTTAGCACTCAGAACGTCAGCTGGCTGTGAAGAACAGACTGGCCTGCCGAGAATCTGATCAAAAATATGGATGTGTGAATGAGGTCTTAGGCTGATGGGAGGGGATCAGTCAGATATGGAGACAGTCACCACCTCCAATAGTATATGATCTCCCATCAGCCTAAGGCCTCAATCACACATGCACTATTTGCATACGAGTGCTATCCATCGTCTTCAAGGATAGCACTCGTACCTGTGATAGTCTATGGGGCCATTCACATGTCCGTGATTTTAGAGACATGTCCGATTTTGATCCAAGGGTCAGATTACACTTGGCCATGCAAGGTCAATGGGTTTGTGAAAAAAAAACGGACTGCACTCTGACATCTCAGTGCAGTCGATTTTTATGGTCTGTAAGAATGAAGAAGGTGGAGAATTGCTTTATTTTTTTATTTCTCCAGATGCGAGAACAACGGATGACACTCAGGTCACACTCTGATTAAAGTCTGATCAGAATAATTGGCCATTTTTCTTGTATGTGGAAAAATCAGAAGTGTGAATGAGTCCTAAGGTTGTTTTTAATTAGTAGTGGATCCTACCTGCCCTTTAAATTTGGTTAGACAAAAAAGGGGGTGGGGTGGAAAAGCGCAGTGCTTGTGTGAACCTGTATGGAAGTGGAATATACGTGCAGATACAGTGGTCTGCTCACCTGAGTGGGTTGTGCAGACCGCACAACCCAGGTTAAACAGCTACTGGCGCTGATAGCGCTGCCACGATGCCTTCAGTGTCTCCTCTGGATTAGCAGATGGAGCTTCCAATCATGTGATTCCGGGTGGGGTCACATGGGTGATGACATCATCGCAGGTCCTACAGGTCCTGCAGCTGAAATTGTATCCAGTTCTCTGCAGCCTCCAGCCACAACTCCCAAGGGAAAAGTGAACAGTGTGCAAATTGAAGTGGTCAGTGGGGCGCTAGAAACTGGAAAAGGATAAAACAAACCTCTTTATTGAAGTATTAATGCCCACAACACGTTTCTGCAGCGGTCTGCTGCCTTCATCAGGTGGAGTTATGGGAAAATGGCAGAAACAGGCACTTTTTGGCACTGACCACTTCAATTTGCACACTTTAAATTTGGTTAGTCCTATGAAAGAATGGTACATCTTGTCGTTCTTGATGGGCTCCCATGAATTGGCCAATTTATGCACCAAGTACCTTCATTTTCCATATCTCTACGCTTACAGAGGCGACTGTATTCTTTATTATGCAGTGATAGCAGCAGCGCCTGTTCACACTTAATTTATTCTGTCTGGAGGCGATATACATACATAAACACAGAGGGGTTGTCCAAGTTTGGGCTGAAAGTCTACAATCGCTCTATATGACTACGGTCATCTGAATCCTCACATCATACACTGTCAGGATTCTTCGATGACAGTGGCAAGAGCAGCCGGTCACGTACAAGTATGTGTTTTGCATATCTGTGGTCACGTGTCAATTAAACGTGCTCGGCCGCATTCAGTTCCCTTGTATTGATCGAGGACGAACACGTCTAGTCAGAATGTGACTGGAAGCATGCAAATTGTTAGAACCCTCCTGTTTGTTTGTTTTTTCCTTCCTGTGTATAGCGGTCATGTGACCATTTGCCTTTATATTCCAGCTCCGCCCTTTTGGCTCTGTTGGACTTCAGTGTTGTTTGACTGCTTCTCTAGCCAGGTGCTTCTGTGCCTATCTGGCAGCTCGCTTGGTCCTTCTGGGACCTCTAGTACCCTTTTGTCAGTTTGTATTTTTGTGTTCTGCAACTACTCTGTTTAGGAGGTGTCCCATTTTTGTCCCAGTCCTTAGTTCTTTTAGGGACCCCTCTCCTTTATGCTATAGGTCTCCGTTCAGACTAGCTGAAGACTAAGGCGGGTCTGTTCACTCGGAACAGGCAGCCCGCTACATTGTAGGGATTCAGCTTAGTCTTATTGTAGGGACAGCCTTCCCCTATCTTTCCTTAGTTCATGTTGCAGATCATAACACAAATCACATACTTGTGGTGGCATGACCGCCTGCACGTGATGTGTGCGCTCTGAGGATTCAGAAGTCTGCAGTCATAGAGTGATTGCAGACTTTCATCTCAAGCCTGGACAACCCTTTAAAGGGGTTGTCCACTACTTTGACATTGATGCCCTGTCCTTAGGATAGGGCATCAATGTATGATCGGCTGGGGTCCCACACGTGGCATCGCTGCCGATCAGCTGTTATCGTGCCGGTGGCCGCCGGCCGGAAGTCCTTGCCTGTGGTGCCTGGCCGTCAAGTTGTAGTGGCGGCCGCTTGTAACTGTATATCCGCCTCCTATTCAATTGAATGGGAGGCGGATGTGCAGTTACGAGCGGCGGCCACTACAGATGGACGGCCAAGCACCGCAGATAAGGACTTGTGGCCGCTGCCGCCGGCATGATAACAGCTGATTGATGGGGATGGGGCGTCCGGGACCCCGGCCGATCATACATTGATGCCCTATCCTATGGATAGAGCATCAATGTCAAAGTAGTGGATAACTTTTTAAGAGTACATTCCCACTTTCAGGATTTGTTGCGGTTTTCACGCTGCAGAATTTTTGTACTTATTATGTAAATTACTGGACACGCATTTTTACACATGCGGATCTTCCTCAACTAAGCAAGTCTATGAGGAAAGTCTACATGCGGACCCACAAGAGAAATCGACATGCTCGGGGTCTGAAGGACACGCCGCATCTCAGTTTCCGCTGGTGATCCGCAGGTGCACAGAGATGCATAGTGGACAGAAAAGAACATCCACTATGCTGTAACATCTGGCTGTTGCGGGTTTGACGCTGCATAAATATGCAGCGTCAAAACCGCAGCAAATCTTGAACGTGGGAACGTACCCTTAGGCTATGTGCCCACGATCCGGAGCCGCTGCGGGTTTGACGCTGCGTGTTTATGCAGCGTCAAAGGAAAGTCTGCAGGTGAAAAAAAAATGGTAGCTATTCCGCAGCATTGGGGCCGCAGGCTGGTATGCATTGTGCGCACATACAGTGTGGCTAGCTGCAGCAATACTAGTGATTAGTGATGGTCTGGGGTCAGATGTACTCTCTCTGACAGCCGTGTCCTTTGCTCTGCTGTGCACTCTGCAGCCTGTCCATTCCTCCTTCAGTTAATCCTTCATTAGGAGTGCATGATCTGCAATGCAGATAAATGTGTGTAAAGAAGTAATTTAAACAATTTATTAATAGGCTTCCATTGTCACAGGTGTCCTAATGTTTAGCTCAACCCTCTGGTCCCAGGTTCAGGATCTCTGTGGTGACTGACAGACACAAGACAGTGCCTTGGTGTGAGGGGCTTCCTGACTTTTTATTTGTTTGCAGCCCTCCTCCCCAGTTACCCTAGATAGTTGGCAGAATTCCAAACACGACCCCTCCCCCCTGCCTTAACACCCGCACATCCAAAACAGGACACAAAGTAAAAGAAATTCATTTACATTTCACACTTACAGTACAGAGTGCCAGTCAGAGACTTACCCTGCAGCCAGGCCGGCTCCCTCTGCAGCCAGTCAGAGACTTACCCTGCAGCCAGGCCGGCTCCTCTGCAGCCAGTCAGAGACTTACCCTGCAGCCAGGCCGGCTCCTCTGCAGCCAGTCAGAGACTTACCCTGCAGCCCTGCCAGCTCCCTCTGCAGCCAGTCAGAGACTTACCCTGCAGCCAGGCCGGCTCCCTCTGCAGCCAGTCAGAGACTTACTCTGCAGCCAGGCCGGCTCCTCTGCAGCCAGTCAGAGACTTACCCTGCAGCCAGGCCGGCTCCCTCTGCAGCCAGTCAGAGACTTACCCTGCAGCCAGGCCGGCTCCCTCTGCAGCCAGTCAGAGACTTACCCTGCAGCCAGGCTGGCTCCTCTGCAGCCAGTCAGAGACTTACCCTGCAGCCAGGCCGGCTCCCTCTGCAGCCAGTCAGAGACTTACCCTGCAGCCCTGCCGGCTCCCTCTGCAGCCAGTCAGAGACTTACCCTGCAGCCAGGCCGGCTCCCTCTGCAGACAGTCAGAGACTTACCCTGCAGCCAGGCCGGCTCCCTGTGCAGCCAGTCAAAGACTTACCCTGCAGCCAGGCCGGCTCCTCTGCAGCCAGTCAGAGACTTACCCTGCAGCCAGGCCGGCTCCTCTGCAGCCAGTCAGAGACTTACCCTGCAGCCAGGCCGGCTCCTCTGCAGTCAGTCAGAGACTTACACTGCAGCCAGGCCGGCTCCCTGAGCAGCCAGTCAGAGACTTACTCTGCAGCCAGGCCGGCTCCTCTGCAGCCAGTCAGAGACTTACCCTGCAGCGCGGCCGGCTCCCTCTGCAGCCAGTCAGAGACTTACCCTGCAGCCAGGCCGGCTCCTCTGCAGCCAGTCAGAGACTTACCCTGCAGCCAGTCAGAGACTTACCCTGCAGCCAGGCCGGCTCCCTCTGCAGCCAGTCAGAGACTTACCCTGCAGCCCTGCCGGCTCCCTCTGCAGCCAGTCAGAGACTTACCCAGCAGCCAGGCCGGCTCCTCTGCAGCCAGTCAGAGACTTACCCTGCAGCCCTGCCGGCTCCCTCTGCAGCCAGTCAGAGACTTACCCTGCAGGCAGGCCGGCTCCCTCTGCAGACAGTCAGAGACTTACCCTGCAGCCAGGCCGGCTCCTCTGCAGCCAGTCAGAGACTTACCCTGCAGCCAGGCCGGCTCCCTGTGCAGCCAGTCAAAGACTTACCCTGCAGCCAGGCCGGCTCCTCTGCAGCCAGTCAGAGACTTACCCTGCAGCCAGGCCGGCTCCCTCGGCAGCCAGTCAGAGACTTACCCTGCAGCCAGGCCGGCTCCCTCTGCAGCCAGTCAGAGACTTACCCTGCAGCCAGGCCGGCTCCTCTGCAGCCAGTCAGAGACTTACCCTGCAGCCAGGCCGGCTCCTCTGCAGCCAGTCAGAGACTTACCCTGCAGCCAGGCCAGCTCCCTGTGCAGCCAGTCAAAGACTTACCCTGCAGCCAGTCAAAGACTTACCCTGCAGCCAGGCCGGCTCCTCTGCAGCCAGTCAGAGACTTACCCTGCAGCCAGGCCGGCTCCCTCGGCAGCCAGTCAGAGACTTACCCTGCAGCCAGGCCGGCTCCCTCTGCAGCCAGTCAGAGACTTACCCTGCAGCCAGGCCGGCTCCTCTGCAGCCAGTCAGAGACTTACCCTGCAGCCAGGCCGGCTCCTCTGCAGCCAGTCAGAGACTTACCCTGCAGCCAGGCCAGCTCCCTGTGCAGCCAGTCAGAGACTTACCCTGCAGCCAGGCCGGCTCCTCTGCAGCCAGTCAGAGACTTACCCTGCAGCCAGGCCGGCTCCTCTGCAGCCAGTCAGAGACTTACCCTGCAGCCAGGCCGGCTCCCTCTGCAGCCAGTCAGAGACTTACCCTGCAGCCAGGCCGGCTCCCTCTGCAGCCAGTCAGAGACTTACCCTGCAGCCAGGCCGGCTCCTCTGCAGCCAGTCAGAGACTTACCCTGCAGCCAGGCCGGCTCCTCTGCAGCCAGTCAGAGACTTACCCTGCAGCCAGGCCGACTCCCTCTGCAGCAAGTCAGAGACTTACCCTGCAGCCAGGCCGGCTCCTCTGCCTCCACTAGGCAGCTCTAATGATGGTCGCTCAGGCTGCTCAGCCTCAACTCCTCTCTGCTGTGCACGCAGCGTAGCCATCTAGAGGGGCGTGTCTATGGACAGGACATCCGACGCTGGGCCCCCTGATCACTCGGGCCCCATAGCAGTTGCGTGGTCTGCCTCTATGGACGGTACGCCACTGCCTCTGAGTTTGTTTGTATGTTGTTAGTTTTTGTCTTAGGCTATGTGCCCACGATGCAGAAATGCTCAGGATTTTTTCCTGAGCGTTTCTGCATCTCCCTGGCAGAAAAAAACGCATGCGGATTGTACATGCGGATTGTACATGCGGATTGTACATGCGGATTGTACATGCGGATTGTACATGCGCTTTTCCTGCCAGGGACATGCGGATGTGAAGCTTTCTTCACATGCATTTCCGCATGCGGGTGTCAAGCGCTTTCCAAGCGATTTTAGCATCACTTGGAAAGTGCTTGACAACTAGGTCACACTATATAAATCCATGCAAACGGCATGGATTTATATAGTGTGACCCGAGAGAATGGTTAAAAATAAAAAAATTAACCTATACTTACCTTCTGATGGCCCCTGCAGTCTTGCTGCGCTCCTGTGCTGGCTGCCGGCAGATCGCGGTACGCTGTACTGAAAGACCTGCCGTCACATGACTGTGACGTCACCGCAGGTCCTTCAGTCCTGCGCGATCTATCGGCAAGCACAGGGAAGGAGTCCGGGGGCCGTCGGAAGGTGAATATAATCTTTATTTTTTATTTTATTCTTTTTTTTACAGCTTTTAATGGTACCTGGGTGTGGAGGAGAGTCTCCTGTCCTCCACACCCGGGTACCATCCGCAGATTAGAACGCGCCAATTACGCAAGTACAGATGCAGTCTTGCCGAATTGGCGCGTTCTAATGCAAGTCGATGGCGGGGAAAACGCAGCGCTTCCGCAAAATTAATGGACATGCTGCAGATTTTTGAGCGCAGCATAAACGCTGCGGAAAAATCCGCAGCATGGGCATTGAAAGTGCGGAATTGCATTGGAGACCATGGGGGAAGGTTTACCAAGCGTTTCCCAAGCGTTTACGCTGCGGAAATTCCGCAGCATAAACGCTTGAAAAACGCATCGTGGGTACACAACCTTACTGGGTGACATATTATTGTACCCTTTTAATTGCACTAAGTAAAGGTTATATTTTAACTAAACTTTCATACCACTTTGCTTGGATTAATGTCTATAAGGACGTCCTCTGTACAGTAACTTCAATCTAGATGTCTCAGTACAGAGGTGACTAGATCAGAGTTGCTGCAGTAAGGTTCATGATCTCTGTGCACCGTACTGTGTATAAGGACGTCTTCTGTACAGTAACTTCAATCTAGATGTCTCAGTACAGAGGTGACTAGATGGGAGTTGCTGTACTGAGGTTCATGATCTCTGTGCACTGTACTGTGTATAAGGACGTCCTCTGTACAGTAACTTCAGTCTAGATGTCTCAGTACAGAGGTGACTAGATCGGAGTTGCTGTACTGAGGTCCATAATCTCTGTGCACTGTACTGTGTATAAGGACGTCCTCTGTACAGTAACTTCAATCTAGATGTCTCAGTACAGATGTGACTAGATCGGAGTTGCTGTACTGAGGTCCATGATCTCTGTGCACTGTACTGTGTATAAGGACGTCTTCTGTACAGTAACTTCAATCTAGATGTCTCAGTACAGATGTGACTAGATCGGAGTTGCTGCACTGAGGTCCATGATCTCTGTGCACTGTACTGTGTATAAGGACGTCCTCTGTACAGTAACTTCAGTCTAGATGTCTCAGTACAGAGGTGACTAGATCGGAGTTGCTGTACTGAGGTCCATAATCTCTGTGCACTGTACTGTGTATAAGGACGTCCTCTGTACAGTAACTTCAATCTAGATGTCTCAGTACAGATGTGACTAGATCGGAGTTGCTGCACTGAGGTCCATGATCTCTGTGCACTGTACTGTGTATAAGGACGTCTTCTGTACAGTAACTTCAATCTAGATGTCTCAGTACAGATGTGACTAGATCGGAGTTGCTGCACTGAGGTCCATGATCTCTGTGCACCGTACTGTGTATAAGGACATCCTCTGTACAGTAACTTCAATCTAGATGTCTCAGTACAGAGGTGACTAGATGGGAGTTGCTGTACTGAGGTTCATGATCTCTGTGCACTGTACTGTGTATAAGGACGTCCTCTGTACAGTAACTTCAATCTAGATGTCTCAATACAGAGGTGACTAGATCGGAGTTGCTGCACTGAGGTCCATGATCTCTGTGCACTGTACTGTGTATAAGGACGTCCTCTGTACAGTAACTTCAATCTAGATGTCTCAGTACAGAGGTGACTAGATCGGAGTTGCAGCACTAAGGTCCATGATCTCTGTGCACTGTACTGTGTATAAGGACGTCCTCTGTACAGTAACTACAATCTAGATGTCTCAGTACAGAGGTGACTAGATCAGAGTTGCAGCACTGAGGTCCATGATCTCTGTGCACTGTACTGTGTATAAGGACGTCCTCTGTACAGTAACTACAATCTAGATGTCTCAGTACAGAGGTGACTAGATCAGAGTTGCAGCACTGAGGTCCATGATCTCTGTGCACTGTACTGTGTATAAGGACGTCCTCTGTACAGTAACCTCAGTCTAGATGTCTCAGTACAGAGGTCACTAGATCAGAGTTGCTGTACTGAGGTCCATGATCTCTGTGCACTGTACTGTGTATAAGGACGTCCTCTGTGCAGTAACTTCAGTCTAGATGTCTCAGTACAGAGGTGACTAGATGGGAGTTGCTGTACTGAGGTTCATGATTTCTGTGCACTGTACTGTGTATAAGGATGTCCTCTGTACAGTAACTTCAATCTAGATGTCTCAGTACAGAGGTGACTAGATGGGAGTTGCTGCACTGAGGTCCATGATTTCTGTGCACTGTACTGTGTATAAGGACGCCCCTTGTACAGCAACTCCATGCTAGCCGTCTCACTACAGAGGTGACTAGCTTGGAGTTGCTGTATGGAGGCTCGTGATGTCTGTGCACTGTAAGGAATATAAGTATGTTCTCTATACAGTAACTCCATTCTGTCTCACTACAGAGATGACTGGAACTGAGTTGCTGCAGTGAGGTACATGATTTCTGGGCACAGTAGTACAGCTTGCCTAACGGACGTATCTAAATAATAATGATTGTGCCTGCGCACAGAAGCATTTTTTGGGGGGCTTGCACCAAGATCCCTTGGAAATGAGCAGTAAACATTATTCTGCATTCATTTATTGATCAAATTGGGGTAAATAAACAGCAAAACAGCTATGTTAGGCATGTGTGAGAAGCACACGATCACTCATGTCTACGGATGGGATTGGCTAGACTATTATTATAACCACGTGCACTCTGCCTAAAGGATAGTAACTCTGCAAAGGGATTCTGTCATAAAGACAAAAAAAGACGGCTCCAATGTAGTGCAGGCACTCGGTGCACCCTTGTTGTGCCGGACAGCTCAGTGCACTTTACCACATACTTGCTTTTCTCTAGTCCAGGTGCATGAGACTTGATGGGGTATAATTGTCCGCACCTAGAAAAATAAATAATTTGAGTGGGGTGAGGGGGGTTGTGCTTCATTCTTAGCAAGACAAAGTGCCATTTTCAGGGACACCATATTTCTTTTCTACAACCCCTGGCAAAAATTATGGAGTCACCGGGCTCGGAGGATGTTCATTCAGTTGTTTAATGTTGTTGAAAAAAAGCAGATCACAGACATGGCACAAAACTAAAGTCATTTCAAATGGCAACTTTATGGCTTTAAGAAACACTAAAAGAAATCAAGATTAAAAATGTGGTACCACATCCTGATCCTCATCTTCTAGTCCTGTTCCCATCCTGGTCCCCTGCGGACATTAGCTGCTGGCCTGTGATTGACCCACAGTTGGCATTGGTAGAGCTGAGCAAAGAGCTTGTCTGTGCACGGCGCCTGCAATATGTTCCACTGAAAAAGTGCTGACGTGCCACAATCCTCCAGGTGTATGGTGCCTGCGGCCTGCATGAAGCAGCCCCTGTGGCCAAATGTTTGAGACCCCCGCTCGAGTCTATAAAGCTACAGCTGCCAATCAAAATACAGGGTGCCATGATACACTGAGGGGCTGCCATTGGTTTGATTAGTTATTCTGTGATGACAGAGTCTCTTTACCCCCTGAGTGATTTCAGACCAATCACCTATTCTGTGGAGAAGTGATAAAGATTTACAAGACAGTGACTTGAAGGGTCAACGTCATATTTGAATTTTTTTCTCAACATTTTATTTCAGTTCTATTTTCAAGCAGATCAGGGGGTGTTCATATCCTGAGACGACCATAAGCTGCCCCCAAAAAACTCACTGTCTTCACCGAGGGGTGCGCAGTTCAGGCATAAGAAAGGTATACTCAGTCCATAATATGGATATCCATGGAAAACGGAGGGCTTGTAGTGATCGATGGGTTATTGCATTGTGGGGTGTCTAGGTTCTGCTTGAAAGTATAAGGACATTCACAAATGAAAAAGATATAATACAAGGTTTACTTAAATCTTGCAAATGAGAAAACAGGTGTACTGGTGTGATAATTCTAATAATACAGGTGCATATCACTAAATTAGAATATCATCAAAAAGTTAATTTATTTCAGTTCTTCAATACAAAAAGTGAAACTCATATAGAGTCATTACAGACAGAGTGATCTATTTCAAGTGTTTATTTCTGTTAATGTTGATGATTATGGCTTACAGCCAATGAAAACACAAAAGTCATTATCTCAATAAATTAGAATAATTAACAAAAAACACCTGCAAAGGCTTCCTAAGCATTTAACAAGGTCCCTTAGTCTGTTTCAGTAGGCTCCACAATCATGGGGAAGACTGCTGACTTGACAGATGTCCAGAAGGCAGTCACTGACACACTCCACAAGGTCTCAGAGTCTGGAGGAAGAGTGGAGAGCCCACAATCCAAGCTGCTGGAGGTCTAGTGTGAAGTTTCCACAATCGGTGATGGTTTGGGGAGCCATGTCATCTGCTGGTGTAGGTCCACTGTGTTTTATAAAGACCAAAGTCAGTGCAGCCGTCTACCAGGACATTTTACAGCACTTCATGCTTCCCTCTGCCGACAAGCTTTTTGGAGATGGAAATGTCATTCTCCAACAGGACTTGGCCCCTGTCCACACTGCCAAAAGTACCAATACCTGGTTTAAAAACAACAGTATCACTGTGCTTGGTTGGCAGCAAACTCGCCTGACCTTAACCTCATAGAGAATCTATTATAGAGAATCTATGGGGTACTGTCAAGAGGAAGATGAGAGACATCAGACCCAACAATGATGACGAGCTGAAGGCTGCTATCAAAGCCATTTAAAAGTGTACTCAATAGTACAACTAGGACAAAAATTAACTACACATATCAATAAAAGCACCATATGAGGGATGGATAATAAGGGTGGTAGGTAGTACAGACAGACTTGCCCTAAGCAGCCCTAGTGGAGTATCTCTCCCTCCCTAACATCGGAGTGTTTTCACCCTAGTAGTGCAGATTGGTGTCCCCGCTCCTCGGAGGCTGTCCCTTGCTTATCCCTACGTATCCCTAAGCACACACACAAACAATAAACATATTGACCAGCAGTATATACTAGTCATGCCATAATTGACATGCTAAACATCAAAAAATCACACAACATTTATGTCAGTGGAAAAAACAATAAATACACAGAGGAATGGATCCCATAAATAATTTGTCAACAAATAAGGACCACCCCCTCTAAATTTTTGCTCATATAGGTAGATAGATAAGAGCAGCAATCACCCACTTATACAAATGAGTACCATTACATGACAGAAATACTGGTCAAAACACCAAAAAGGAGAAATGGACTTATCTGATCTCTAGTCCATCTGAGGTCACGGTAGATGCCTTGGGCGATGTTTCTTTTAAATCCCTCAATAGGTAACTGTCCAGGACAAATCACAGAGGTTCTACAATGTTTCAAAGTATGGTTCCAAACACACCAGACATCCGCTTTTCCAATCCCTCAAAGAAATATATAGCCATCAGCAAAGAACAAAAGTCCCAACGCGTTTCAACCCCTCCTCGATATGGGGCTCATCAGGGGACAGGGAAATGTTAGAGGAGAGAGACCATAATAGGTGCACCCAGGATAAGTGCTTCCATTCCTATATTTCTTTCAGCGATTGGAAAAGCGGATGCCTGGTGTGTTTGGAACCATACTTTGAAACATTGTGGAACCTCTGTGATTTGTCCTGGACAGTTACCTATTGAGGGATTTAAAGGAAACATCGCCCAAGGCATCTACCGTGACCTCAGATGGACTAGAGATCAGATAAGTCCATTTCTCTTTTTTGGTGTTTTGAACAGTATTTCTGTCATGTAATGGTAATCATTTGTATAAGTGGGTGATTGCTGCTCTTATCTATCTACCTACAGTACAGACCAAAAGTTTGGACACACCTTCTCATTTAAAGATTTTTCTGTATTTTCATGACTATGAAAATTGTACATTCACACTGAAGGCATCAAAACTATGAATTAACACATGTGGAATTATATACTTAACAAAAAAGTGTGAAACAACTGAAAATATGTCTTATATTCTAGGTTCTTCAAAGTAGCCACATTTTGCTTTGGTGACTGCTTTGCACACTCTTGGCATTCTCTTGATGAGCTTCAAGAGGTAGTCACCAGAAATGGTTTTCACTTCACAGGTGTGCCCTGTCAGGTTTAATAAGTGGGATTTCTTGCCTTATAAATGGGGTTGGGACCATCAGTTGTGTTGTGCAGTAGTCTGGTGGATACACAGCTGATAGTCCTACTGAATAGACTGTTAGAATTTGTATTATGGCAAGAAAAAAGCAGCTAAGTAAAGAAAAACGAGTGGCCATCATTACTTTAAGAAATGAAGGTCAGTCAGTCCGAAAAATTGGGAAAACTTTGAAAGTGTCCCCAAGTGCAGTTGCAAAAACCATCAAGCGCTACAAAGAAACTGGCTCACATGAGGACCACCCCAGGAAAGGAAGACCAAGAGTCACCTCTGCTTCTGAGGATAAGTTTATCCGAGTCACCAGCCTCAGAAATCGCAGGTTAACAGCAGCTCAGATTAGAGACCAGGTCAATGCTACACAGAGTTCTAGCAGCAGACACATCTCTTCAACAACTGTTAAGAGGAGACTTTGTGCAGTAGACCTTCATGGTAAAATAGCTGCTAGGAAACCACTGCTAAGGACAGGCAACAAGCAGAAGAGACTTGTTTGGGCTAAAGAACACAAGGAATGGACATTAGACCAGTGGAAATCTGTGCTTCGGTCTGATGAGTCAAATTTGAGATCTTTGGTTCCAACCACCGTGTCTTTGTGCAACGCAGAAAAGGTGAACGGATGGACTCTACATGCCTGGTTCCCACCGTGAAGCATGGAGGAAGAGGTGTGATGGTGCTTTGCTGGTGACACTGTTGGGGATTTATTCAAAATTGAAGGCATACTGAACCAGCATGGCTACCACAGCATCTTGCAGCGGCATGCTATTCCATTCGGTTTGTGTTTAGTTGGACCATCATTTATTTTTCAAAAGGACAATGACCCCAAACACACCTCCAGGCTGTGTAAGGGCTATTTGACCAGGAAGGAGAGTGATGGGGTGCTACGCCAGATGACCTGGCCTCCACAGTCACCAGACCTGAACCCAATCGAGATGGTTTGGGGTGAGCTGGACCGCAGAGTGAAGGCAAAAGGGCCAACAAGTGCTAAGCATCTCTGGGAACTCCTTCAAGATTGTTTGAGGACCATTTCCGGTGACTACCTCTTGAAGCTCATCAAGAGAATGCCAAGAGTGTGCAAAGCAGTCATCAAAGCAAAAGGTGGCTACTTTGAAGAACCTAGAATATAAGACATATTTTCAGTTGTTTCACACTTTTTTGTTAAGTATATAATTCCACATTTGTTAATTCATAGTTTTGATGCCTTCAGTGTGAATGTACAATTTTCATAGTCATGAAAATACAGAAAAATCTTTAAATGAGAAGGTGTGTCCAAACTTTTGGTCTGTACTGTATATGAGCAAAAATTTAGGGGGGTGGTCCTTATTTGTTGACAAATTATTTATGGGATCCATTCCTCTGTGTATTTATTGTTGGGTTCAGGTCTGGTGACTGTGGAGGCCAGGTCATCTAGCGTAGCACCCCATCACTCTCCCTCCTGGTCAAGTAGCCCTTACACAGCCTGGAGGTGTGTTTGGGGTCATTGTCCTTTTGAAAAATAAATGATGGTCCAACTAAACGCAAACCGGATGGAATAGCATGCCGCTGCAAGATGCTGTGGTAGCCATGCTGGTTCAGTATGCCTTCAATTTTGAATAAATCCCCAACAGTGTCACCAGCAAAGCACCCCCACACCATCACACCTCCTCCTCCATGCTTCACGGTGGGAACCAGGCATGTAGAGTCCATCCGTTCACCTTTTCTGCGTTGCACAAAGACACGGTGGTTGGAACCAAAGATCTCAAATTTGGACTCATCAGACCAAAGCACAGATTTCCACTGGTCTAATGTCCATTCCTTGTGTTCTTTAGCCCAAACAAGTCTCTTCTGCTTGTTGCCTGTCCTTAGCAGTGGTTTCCTAGCAGCTATTTTACCATGAAGGTCTACTGCACAAAGTCTCCTCTTAACAGTTGTTGAAGAGATGTGTCTGCTGCTAGAACTCTGTGTAGCATTGACCTGGTCTCTAATCTGAGCTGCTGTTAACCTGCGATTTCTGAGGCTGGTGACTCGGATAAACTTATCCTCAGAAGCAGAGGTGACTCTTGGTCTTCCTTTCCTGGGGTGGTCCTCATGTGAGCCAGTTTCTTTGTAGCACTTGATGGTTTTTGCAACTGCACTTGGGGACACTTTCAAAGTTTTCCCAATTTTTCGGACTGACTGACCTTCATTTCTTAAAGTAATGATGGCCACTCGTTTTTCTTTACTTAGCTGCTTTTTTCTTGCCATAATACAAATTCTAACAGTCTATTCAGTAGGACTATCAGCTGTGTATCCACCAGACTACTGCACAACACAACTGATGGTCCCAACCCCATTTATAAGGCAAGAAATCCCACTTATTAAACCTGACAGGGCACACCTGTCAAGTGAAAACCATTTCTGGTGACTACCTCTTGAAGCTCATCAAGAGAATGCCAAGAGTGTGCAAAGCAGTCATCAAAGCAAAAGGTGGCTACTTTGAAGAACCTAGAATATAAGACATATTTTCAGTTGTTTCACACTTTTTTGTTAAGTATATAATTCCACATGTGTTAATTCATAGTTTTGATGCCTTCAGTGTGAATGTACAATTTTCATAGTCATGAAAATACAGAAAAATCTTTAAATGAGAAGGTGTGTCCAAACTTTTGGTCTGTACTGTAGGTAGATAGATAAGAGCAGCAATCACCCACTTATACAAATGAGTACCATTACATGACAGAAATACTGTTCAAAACACCAAAAAAGAGAAATGGACTTATCTGATCTCTAGTCCATCTGAGGTCACGGTAGATGCCTTGGGCGATGTTTCCTTTAAATCCCTCAATAGGTAACTGTCCAGGACAAATCACAGAGGTTCCACAATGTTTCAAAGTATGGTTCCAAACACACCAGGCATCCGCTTTTCCAATCCCTCTTTTCGCCGCACTTCCGCAGAATAATTGGTAATGCTGTGGATTTTTCCGCAATGATAATCCGCAGCGGAAATTTCCGCATGTGCACAGCACATGCGGATTATCATTGGGGAACATGGCAGACCTTCTACCAAGCATTTTTAAGCGTTTCTGCAGCGGAATTGCCGCTGCGGAAACGCTTAAAAAGCGAATAGTGGGCACACAGCCTAAAAAAAATTATTATAATTAATATTGTGCCAAATTAATTTCACGTGAACTATCACATGATCTATCACAGGGGATCATGTGACATGTCACATGATACATCAGGTGTGTGTGTGTCCTGGGCCCTTGCCACTCTTAATCCACTCCTGGCCCCCTCACACCACCCACACAGCCCCCTGGATGCCCCTCACACCACCCCCCTTTATGCCAGCACAGCATTTATTCACATGGTCAGTTCTCCCCGCCTCAGTCCTCACAGCACAACGCTGAACACGAGCTCCTCATCACCCGTCCTCCTGTCCCGGCACAATGTGCGCACTACTGCAGCTGCAGGTGGAATAGTGTCCACTGGACTGAGAAGGCCCCGCCCCTTCCGGTGACGTCATGATTCCATAAAATCACTCCTCCCCCTCAAGACATCAACTCCAATCTAGACGCTCCCCTGTTGCTGAGGCGCGGTGACGCTGTAGCTGGGTGATTGCAGTCAGAGTAGTGGTGTTTGGCATCTGTACTACAGGTAAGAAGATGGGAATGTGCCAAGGTGATTACTACATTCAGGACAATAAGTAGCTAGCTGTAGGTGTGCAGAATCCCACTCACAATATTGTCAGGCTCCCACACCCCCTGGTGTCGTGGGCTGTCGGGCTCCCGCACCCCTTCGTGTCGTGGGCTGTCGGGCTCCCGCACCCCCTCGTGTCGTGGGCTGTCGGGCTCCCGCACCCCCTCGTGTCGTGGGCTGTCGGGCTCCCGCACCCCCTCGTGTCGTGGGCTGTCGGGCTCCCGCACCCCCTCGTGTCGTGGGCTGTCGGGCTCCCGCACCCCCTGGTGTCGTGGGCTGTCGGGCTCCCGCACCCCCTCGTGTCGTGGGCTGTCGGGCTCCCGCACCCCCTGGTGTCGTGGGCTGTCGGGCTTCCGCACCCCATCGTGTCGTGGGCTGTCGGGCTCCCGCACCCCCTCGTGTCGTGGGCTGTCGGGCTCCCGCACCCCCTCGTGTCGTGGGCTGTCGGGCTCCCGCACCCCCTCGTGTCGTGGGCTGTCGGGCTCCCGCACCCTTCATGTCGTGGGCTGTCGGGCTCCCGCACCCCCTCGTGTCGTGGGCTGTCAGGCTCCCGCACCCCCTCGTGTCGTGGGCTGTCAGGCTCCCGCACCCCCTCTTGTCGTGGGCTGTCAGGCTCCCACACCCCCTCGTGTCGTGGGCTGTCAGGCTCCCACACCCCCTCATGTCGTGAGCTGTCAGGCTCCCGCACCCCCTCGTGTCGTGGGCTGTCAGGCTACTGCGCCCCATCGTGCCGTGGGCTGTCAGGCTCCCGCACCCCCTCGTGTCGTGGGCTGTCAGGCTCCCGCACCCCCTGGTGTCGTGGGCAGTGGGGCTCCCACGCCCCCTCGTGCCATGGGCTGTCAGGCTCCCGCACCCCCTGGTGTCGTGGTCTGTCAGGCTCCTGCACCCCCTGGTGTCGTGGGCTGTCAGGCTTCCGCACCCCCTCGTGCCGTAGGCCGTCAGGCTCCCGCACCCCCTCGTGCCGTGGGCTGTCAGGCTCCCGCACCCCCTCGTGTCGTGGGCTGTCAGGCTCCCGCACCCCCTCGTGCCGTGGGCTGTCAGGCTCCCGCACCCCCTCTTGCCCTGGGCTGTCAGTCTCCCGCACCCCGTCGTGCCGTGGGCTGTCAGGCTCCCGCACCCCCTCGTGTCGTGGGCTGTCAGGCTCCCGCACCCCCTCGTGTCGTGGGCTGTCAGGCTCCCGCACCCCCTCGTGCCCTGGGCTGTCAGTCTCCCGCACCCCGTCGTGCCGTGGGCTGTCATTCTCCCGCACTCTCCCCTTGCCGTTGTCTGTGGAGAAGATTAATACATATTTTCATTTTTCAGGTTTTCTTTTATAAAACAAGATCCCTGAGCTTCTGTCTTTGACCGAAAAAATGGCGTCTGACAAGTCGCTGCTGTCTGCAGAAATGAACACAAACATGGAGGAAGCGCTGTATGAACAGATGCTGATGAAGGTACGAAAGATGAATTGGAGAGGCCAGCAATCACCGGGTGAATGTCTCCTCCGTCAGCCGCCGGGGGCGCTGCAGTCTCCAACATTTACCTAATGTGTATTGTTGGCTTTAGACCCCTCACAGTTGTACTATTTTGGTGCAGGAAAAATCAGTTTGCAGAACCATCCTGTTCATGTTACTCACTGATTCTCACTTGTTGCCTCATTTCATGCCAAACAGGAGATACACAGCAGAATACCGAACTTACCAGAAAGCAGACAGATCAGACCCCAATCGGGTGAGATGGGCGTCCTCTGATTATTATCCAGATTACTTTGTGCATATTATGTGACAGATACCACAGTGGGGCAGTGGGGTCTTATTGACTGCAACGGTCACATGATGCAACCAACGTGGGGGGTCACATCGTTTTTTCTTATACAGTTGGTTACATGTAAATGCTGCTTGGCTTTTGCCAATTTTATTGTATTTTTGTTCACTTTTTGTTTTTATTTCTGTGTTAGGTTTCTGCATTAAAACTCGCACATCCAAAAATACCAAAATCTTTATTAACATCTGCAAGTCGAACCAGATCCCAGCGTCCCCGGACCTGACGGTGCAGGAGTTAATCAGCATCCTGGAATCTGATGATCCCTCTGGCTATCGAGTCCCCATGAGCCTTGGAGAGCCCCACGTTGAAGTTGATAATAGTACGGTTTTTTTTAATACAGCGCGTCTCTTTTTAAAGGGGTAGTCCAGAGATATCCTTAAAGGGGTTAAAATAGCAAGTATTACAACTTACTAATCCTCAATGGTCAAAGGTGCCATCTCCACAGGTTCTGGTAGGTCCACTTCCAGTCTGCGGAATAAAGTTTGACATCTTGTTGTTGACTTTTGAACTTTTTTGGTTTAGATTTGGGACTTAAAGGGATTGTCCACTACTTGGATTCCCCTTTAAGAACTTATACCACTTATTCATAGCAGCCCTACTAAGGTCAATGGATTGAGTCGGCACCGCAAAGTATCTAAGTCCTGGTGCACTTTGTCCTACAGGTGGATGCGGCTGCACTGCATACGACATAGTGATTAATGGCACCTTCTTTGAGAAAATTAAGGTAACTACAATTGCTTATTTCGACATACGAGTTGTCTGCTCTCCTTTGTGTCAGCTCCTTACTTTGTATTTTTTTATTAGAATAATGAGCTTTTCAGGGAATTTTTTATCACCGTGGCCATGGAGGGACTAGAGAACAAGTACCAAATGGAGCTGTCAAGAGGTAACGACCGCATCACTGATATTTTCCTTGATTTTTTCCATCGACCACACAAGGACTTGTTCTTTCGTGGAGCAAGTTTACCATATAATATATTGAAAATTTTTATGTACCAACCTGTTGTATGGCACCGTATCAAATGCCTTTGAAAAGTCCAGATAGACAACATCCACTAAGTTTCCCTGGTCCAACCTAGAACTTACCTCCCCATAGAATCTTTTCAGATTAGTTTGCAGGACAGATCCCTCATAATCATATGTTTAGGTTATTCTTATTGAGGTGCTCCAGGTTAGTATCTCTTAGAAAACCCTCAAAGATGTTGCCCACAGTACAAGTTAAACTTACCGGTCTATAAATTCCAGGCTCAGATGTTATCCCCTTCTTGAATATTGGTACCACATTTGCTATGTGGGTGTAACACTGGTGGATATGGACCCACTGCCCCACGGGAGGGTTGTGACTAGGTGTCTACTGGGTCTCCACTAGAACCTCTGGTGGTGAGGATAGACTGGGCCGCCGATAGACACCAGGTACCACTTCAGGGCAGTCCCCGGGACTGTAGCAGCATTCCGGAGGTACCAGGGTACCAGACACAGGAGAGCGAAGAAAAGGACTAGGTCAGACAGTCTGAGATCGGGGCAGGCAGCACAGGTTCAGGATAGAGAAAAATGGCAAGGGGGACAGGGGTTTTTGATACCAGAAAACTCCTTTAACGCTTGCAACCTCTGTTGCTTGACTGCAACTCAAACAGTCAAATCAGTCAGTAAGAATTTAGGACACTTCCATGGCGATATTTTGCATCAGTATTTGTTAGCAGATGCCAGGAGTGGATCCAAAACAGAAGAGGTGAAAGTGTTTCAGTTACTATTTTTCACTGTGTTTGTTCCCCTCTGGTTTTCAGCTTACAAATACTGATGTAAATTGGTGCCCAAAATACTCACTGTGTGAATGAGGCGAGGAAGCTGCTTGTAGTACTGTAATAGAAGTCCTTATTCTGAGGATGAGTGCTATAATTCTTGTCTTCTCTGCTCCATCAAACTCCCCAGAGCAGGGGCAACCCCTGGGGCAAAACTGCTGGCAGCAGATGTCCAGACGTATGACTCAGTGAAGTGTGATGGACCCCGACTCCCAAACAAAATGAATCAGACACATACAAAATAAATACACAAAGCATTGCAATTAGGTGTCAAACGTTCTCAACTTTATTTAAATTTACATGACACCGAAAATGGCACAACCCTCGACTCACGAAGAGTCACCCTCCAGCACTCAGGAGAGGAAAAACCCCTGTGGAGGAAACCTCTAGGGAACCATGGCTGGAGGGCTGCCCTTCCCTTGGGCTTAGAGAGTTAGTGCCGATATATGACGGAGTTTTAGAATTTCTACATATTTACAGAGAACGACATAACAAATATAGACTATTAATGTGATAAACTGGATGTGGGAGAGATCTGGCTGCGATATCTGTCACCACATTTGTTGCTGGAACGAATTTAGTTGATCTGATTTCCCAGATGGATCTACCACTTCTCCCTTACAGATCCAGCTCCGTCTCTCAAGAAGTTGGGTACTTGGTTACAGGGGTTGCTCATTATGGATAACCCCTAATAGGATGAGTATCCCCTCCCCCTCCCAATTTATCACCCATTAAAGTCAAGGATCCATCCATGAACTCCCAAAGAAGAGCAGCTGTTTGTACATAGTAACAGAAGGGGATCCTGTTTTGGGGACCCCCCGTTCTGTTACCTTCCCTTCCCCCCGGGGTGTCTAAGAAGACAACCCCTTTCCCTGCTAGAACCTCCAAATTACACCAACGTTGGCACATTACGTGGGGTGGTCAAGCTTAAGGTCCTCAGGCGCATCATCAGTAATGGCGCTGATCGTGGCAGCGCGGCATTCTTTTATGGAATCTTCTTTATGACACTTGTTTACGCCCTCACAATAGTTGTCATGATTACTACAAGGGCTATTACTGATGCAGGGTCCAAGTATTAACCCTTTCATCATTGGTAATTCACTTTCATTATGGAGGCAAATAACTGCACTTGTTACCAAGCAGGAGTCTTATAATTACGGCTTCCCTTAGGCACCATAAGAAACATAGATTATAGAACATACGTACAAGTGTTTCAGGAGTGTTTTGCACTTTTTAGATCCATAGATTGGGCTTATAACTAGCACTTTACAAAGCAGAAAATTAAGAGGAAATTACTTGTAAAATAATATTATAGGGAATTGCATTTCAAGCATTTTCCTAATGTGCATTCTGCATACTTGCATAGTTACATAGGTTGAAAAAGTTTGAACTTTAATGTCCTTGGTCTATCTCCAAAGTTATCCATTTTCTTTTTACTAGATTATTTATAACCCACAATGTCATGTTTTGTTAAAAAAGTATCCAGCCCTTCTATAAATGCTGTTATACTATCTGCCATTACTATATCTTGTGGTTGGCTTTCCACAGTCTGACTGCTCTAACTGTAAAGAATCCTTTCCTATTAAGTTGCCAGAATCGCTTCTCCTCCGCTTGTTATGAATGTTCCTGGTACTTTGTAAGGTCCTGGAAAGTGATAAGTCATGTGCCAGTACTATGCATTGACCACATATGTATTTATACATATAAATGTATATTTATGAAGGAGATGATAATTACCCTTCATAGAGGTGTTACGATCATTCATAAATTGCTTTCATAGGTTTGATCTCCAGGATTAGCAGAGATTTGGGGTGTAAACGTAATAAATAATGAGTAAAACATCAAAGCAAACGAAAAAGGGTTTTTGACCCAAACTGGTAGGTGAGACCGGCTAGCCCCATATTATACGAGGTCACAACCAGGTTTCGCCTGAGGAGGGCAGCACTAATGAGTCCTCAGGAGCGCATAACCCTGAAATATGCAGCGATTCTACACTACCCATTATAAAAGGGTTTAATATGCTACTTACTACCATGTTTTAGCTAAGATACAAGGCATACTTGTAAGGAGAGATGAAAAAGGTGATGGGGGACAACATATAAATATACTGAGGAACTCTATACACTAGTGGCCAAAATTGAGGCAACACCCCCAAGATTTATAAATTTTTAGCATTTTGCCAATACAAATACAAATTTCATGAATGTTTTTGATTTCACAGTAAAGTTTTTAAGTAGAAATAAAATCTCATATAGAAACACAATATTAGCAGGAAATTTGTTCATTTGTCAACAAATTGGACACTATTGTCACTCAGATGACTGTGGGAGAAAAGCCATTGATTTGTCCTATTTTCATATCTAACACTAAATGTTAATACTCAGTTGGATAGCCCTCGGCCTTGATGACTGCCTGGCATCTACTTGGCATGCTATCTACCAGTTTGTGTAAATCAGATGGTGTGATGATTAGAGATGAGCGGTGTTCGACTAGAACTGTTCGCCAATCTCAAATTCGAGCTGTTTTGGGCGGTGTTCGAGTTGTTCGACGAACCCGAACGATTTGCAAAAAATTCGGCTGTTCGAGGTTATGTTCGATAACTGTTCGTGCACCAAAAGCGTGTCCTGCATGTCTGGCGCTATTTAGAGCACCAATCATGCAGGGATTGTCTGCCACTCACTGTAATGCCACAGCCATGGTGGTTGTGGCATTACAGTGATTGCCCAAATCGATGGGAACAGTGCCAACAGTGAAACATGAAAAGCCGGCAATTCAGCAGCGGCATACACCTGTACCCGACAATTTAGAACCGAAAGAATAGAGCTTCACACATAGATTAGATAGATATAAACATGTCAGCCACATATATACGAAGTACAGTGAAAGTGCTGCTTACTGTACTTGTCATTTAGCGTAAAGGATTTATCAAAAAAAATAATAGTGTTTTCATGCACCGTCTCTTTAAAAAAGCCGGCCGGCAATTCAGCATCTGTACCCAACAATTTATAACAGACAGAATAGAGCTTCACACATAGATTAGATAGATAGAAACATGTCAGCCACATATATACGAAGTACAGTGACAGTGTTGCTTACTGTACTTGTCATTTAGCGTAAAGGATTTATAAAAAAAAATAATAGTGTTTTCATGCACCGTCTCTTTAAAAAAGCCGGCCGGCAATTCAGCAGCGGTACCCGACAATTTATAACAGACAGAATAGAGCTTCACACATAGATTAGATAGATAGAAACATGTCAGTCACATATATATGAAGTACAGTGATAGTGTTGGTTACTGTACTTGTCATTTAGTATTAAAATAAAGGATTTATTATTAAAAAAATTGGCGTGGGGTTCCCCTTAATTTTAGGCTCTAGCGGAGGTTAAGCAGACGGCTGGGGCAGATGTTTGAGACCTGGGAAGGGGGTAATACCCACGGAGCTTCCCAGGCTACTAATATCAGCCCCCAGCTGAATACATAGCCTTTACTAGCTATTAAAATGGGGGACCCCCCAAAAAAAATGACGTGGGGTCCCCCCTAATTTAATAGCTAGCAAAGGCTAGGCAGACAGCTGGGGGCTGATATTAATAGCCCAGGAAGGGAGCCATGAATATTGGCCCCCTCCCAGGCTAGAAACACCAGCCGTCAGCCGCCCCAGAAATGGCGCATTCATAGGATGCGCCAATTCTGGCACTTAGCCTCGCTCTTCCACGCTGCCCTGGTGCGGTGGCAGGGGGTAATAGGGTTGGGGTTGATGTCAGCTTATAATGCCAGCTGACATCAAGCCCAGGTTAGTAATGGAGAGGCGTCTATAAGACACCCCCATTACTAACCCCATAGTCAAAGTTAAAAAAACACAAACACCCAGAATAAAGTCCTTTAATTGAAATAAAGACACAATCCTTTATTGTTCTAAATTAAACCATACTTACCGTCACGCCCATTCCAGCTGAAGCCAACGATCTCCTGCAATAAAAGAAAAATAATAAAGCAACCTCATCCTTACCTTTCCATGGTTCCCACGACAGCTTCAGCTCTGCTACATCGAGATGACAGGCTGGACCGCAGCAGAACGCTGCCATCCAGCCTCTCATCCCGCAGACACTGAGAAGCGCAGGCATGCTTGCGCTGCTCAGCGTCTCTCTGTGACGACATCCAGATGAGCCGAGTTCATGTCCAATGAACTCGGCTCACCTCATGCACGTCACTGACAGCGTGGGAAAATTCTCACACTGAAGCGGTGAGTGCAGGAGAATTCTCCCACGCTGTCAGTGACGTGCATAAGGTGAGCTCATGTCCAATGAACTCAGCTCACCTCCTGCACGTCACTGACAGCGTGGGAGAATTCTCCTGCACTCAGCGCTTCAGCGTGAGAATTCTCCCACGCTGAAGCGCTGAGTGCAGGAGAATTTTCCCACGCTGTCAGTGACGTGCATAAGGTGAGCTCATGTCCAATGAACTCAGCTCACCTCCTGCACGTCACTGACAGCGTGGGAGAATTCTCCTGCACTCAGCGCTTCAGTGTGAGAATTCTCCCACGCTGAAGCGCTGAGTGCAGGAGAATTTTCCCACGCTGTCAGTGACGTGCATGAGGTGAGCCGAGTTCATTGGACATTAACTCGGCTCATCTGGATGCCCTCACAGAGAGACACTGTGGAGCGCAAGCAAGCCTGCGCTTCTCAGTGTCTGCGGGATGACAGGCTGGATGGCAGCGTTCTGCTGCGGTCCAGCCTGTCATCTCGATGTAACAGAGCTGAAGCTGTCATGGGAACCATGGAAAGGTAAGGATGATGTTGCTTTATTATTTTTCTTTTATTTCAGGAGATCGTTGGCTTCAGCTGGAATGGGCGTGATGGTAAGTATAGTTTAATTTAGAACAATAAAGAATTGTGTGTTTATTTCAATTAAAGGACTTTTTTCTGGGTGTTGTGTTTTTTTTAAATACTTTACTAGAAATTCATGGTGGTCATGTCTAATATTGGCGTGACCCCATGAATTTCGGGCTTAGGGCCAGCTGATAATGCCAAGCTGGCCCTAACCCCTTTATTACCCAGTGAGCCACCGCATCAGGGCCCTGGATGAGTTGGGTACAGCGCCAGAAGATGGCGCTTCTATGAACGCGCCATTTTCCGGGGTGGCTGCGGACTGCAATTTGCAGCGGGGGTGGCCCAGAAAGCTTGGGCCTCCCTGCGCTGCGGATTCCAGCCCCCAGCTGCCTAGTTGTACCTGGCTGGACACAAAAACAGGGCGAAGCCCCACGTCAATTTTCTTTAAATTATTTCATGAAATAATTAAGAAAAAAAGGGCTTCCCTATATTGTTGTGTCCGGCCAGGTACAAATAGGCAGCTGGTGGATGGGGGCAGCCCGTTCCTGCCTGCTGCACCTGACTGGACACAAATATAGTGCGAAGCCCCACGTCAATTTTTTTTAAATTATTTCATGAATTTCCTGAAATAATTTAAAAAAATTGAAGTGGGGCTTCGCACTATATTTGTGTCCAGCCAGGTACAGCAGGCAGGAACGGGCTGCCCCCATCCACCAGCTGCCTATTTGTACCTGGCCGGACACAACAATATAGGGAAGCCCTTTTTTTCTTAATTATTTCATGAATTTCATGAAATAATTAAAAAAAATTGAAGTGGGGCTTCGCACTATATTTGTGTCCAGCCAGGTACAACAGGCAGGAACGGGCTGCCCCCAACCAGCAGCTGCCTATTTGTACCTGGCCGGACACAACAATATAGGGAAGGCCTTTTTTTCTTAATTATTTCATGAATTTCATGAAATAATTAAAAAAAAAGTACGTGGGGCTTCGCCCTATTTTTGTGTCCAGCCAGGTACAACTAGGCAGCTGGGGGCTGGAATCTGCAGCGCAGGGAGGCCCAAGCTTTCTGGGCCCCCCTCCCCCGCTACAAATTGCAGTCCGCAGCCACCCCGGAAAATGGCGCGTTCATAGAAGCGCCATCTTCTGGCGCTGTACCCAACTCATCCAGGGCCCTGGTGCGGTGGCTCACTGGGTAATAAAGGGGTTAGGGCCAGCTTGGTATTATCAGCTGGCCCCAAGCCCAAAATTCATGGGGTCACGCCAGTATTAGACATGACCGCCATGAATTTCTAGTAAAGTATTTAAAAAAAACACAACACCCAGAATAAAGTCCTTTAATTGAAATAAAGACACAATTCTTTATTGTTCTAAATTAAACCATACTTACCATCACACCCATTCCAGCTGAAGCCAACGATCTCCTGCAATAAAAGAAAAATAATAAACCAACCTCATCCTTACCTTTCCATGGTTCCCACGACAGCTTCAGCTCTGCTACATCGAGATGACTGGCTGGACCGCAGCAGAACGCTGCCATCCAGTCTGTCATCCCGCAGACACTGAGAAGCGCAGGCATGCTTGCGCTCCTCACTGTCTCGCTGTGACGGCATCCAGATGAGCCGAGGTCATGTCCAATGAACTCGGCTCACCTCATGCACGTCACTGACAGCGTGGGAAAATTCTCACGCTGAAGTGCTGAGTGCAGGAGAATTCTCCCACGCTGTCAGTGATGTGCATGAGGTGAGCTCATGTCCAATGAACTCAGCTCACCTCCTGCACGTCACTGACAGCGTGGGAAAATTCTCCTGCAATCAGCGCTTCAGCGTGAGAATTTTCCCACGCTGTCAGTGACGTGCATGAGGTGAGCCGAGTTCATTGGACATGACCTCGGCTCATCTGGATGTCGTCACAGAGAGACGCTGAGCAGCGCAAGCAAGCCTGCGCTTCTCAGTGTCTGCGGGATGACAGGCTGGATGGCAGCGTTCTGCTGCGGTCCAGCCTGTCATCTCGATGTAGCAGAGCTGAAGCTGTCGTGGGAACCATGGAAAGGTAAGGATGAGGTTGCTTTATTATTTTTCTTTTATTGCAGGAGATCGTTGGCTTCAGCTGGAATGGGCGTGATGGTAAGTATGGTTTAATTTAGAACAATAAAGGATTGTGTCTTTATTTCAATTAAAGGACTTTATTCTGGGTGTTTGTGTTTTTTTTAACTTTGACTATGGGGTTAGTAATGGGGGTGTCTTATAGACGCCTCTCCATTACTAACCTGGGCTTGATGTCAGCTGGCATTATAAGCTGACATCAACCCCAACCCTATTACCCCCTGCCACCGCACCAGGGCAGCGTGGAAGAGCGAGGCTAAGTGCCAGAATTGGCGCATCCTATGAATGCGCCATTTCTGGGGCGGCTGACGGCTGGTGTTTCTAGCCTGGGAGGGGGCCAATATTCATGGCTCCCTTCCTGGGCTATTAATATCAGCCCCCAGCTGTCTGCCTAGCCTTTGCTAGCTATTAAATTAGGGGGGACCCCACGTCATTTTTTTTGGGGGGTCCCCCATTTTAATAGCTAGTAAAGGCTATGTATTCAGCTGGGGGCTGATATTAGTAGCCTGGGAAGCTCCGTGGGTATTACCCCCTTCCCAGGCTTCAAACATCTGCCCCAGCCGTCTGCTTAACCTCCGCTAGAGCCTAATATTAAGGGGAACCCCACGCCAATTTTTTTAATAATAAATCCTTTATTTTAATACTAAATGACAAGTACAGTAACCAACACTATCACTGTACTTCATATATATGTGACTGACATGTTTCTATCTATCTAATCTATGTGTGATGCTCTATCTTTCTGTTCTAAATTGTCGGGTACCGCTGCTGAATTGCCGGCCGGCTTTTTTAAAGAGACAGTGCATGAAAACACTATTATTTTTTTAAATAAATCCTTTACACTAAATGACAAGTATAGTAAGCAACACTATCACTGTACTTATTATATATGTGACTGACATGTTTCTATCTATCTAATCTATGTGTGAAGCTCTATTCTTTCTGTTCTAAATTGTCGGGTACCGGTGTATGCCGCTGCTGAATTTGCCGGCCGGCTTTTTTAAAGAGAGTGTCTTCTGAGCAGTTTGTCAGCTTTTGGACACCTTTGCAGGTGTTTTCTATGTGTTTCTATGTGTTTTTGTTTGCCTGCCATTGGTTTTAACGGTGTTCGACGGTGTTCTAAGGTGTTCGACGAACAGTTCGACGAACAGTTCCTCGAACATCCCGGTGTTCGACGAACCGAACCGAACCCGAACACTACGGGGGTGGCTCAACACTAGTGATGATATGAAGCCATGATTTGATGATGGCTGCAATGAGTTCCTGCTTGTGTGAAGCCCGCTGTTTTGACACCGCTCTTTTGAGCCGAGCCCAGAGATTCTCAATAGGATTGAGATCTGGGCTGTTTCCTGGCCAATTCAATAGCTGGACATTTTTGTCCTTGAACCAAGAGAGACATTTTTTAGCTGTATGGCATGGGGCTCCATCTTAAAATAAACGGTGTCCCTTCACTAAATACATCATGTGCCGAAGGAATGAGTTTAGGCTGAAGGACGTCCTTGATGTACTTTTCAGCATTAACTGTTTCTTCAATTACCTGCAGCCTACCACCTGCATCTCTGGACACGCAGCCCCCTACCATAACACTCAGAGGAGGCTTCATGGTGGGTATTGTACCCTCTGGCAACCAGTCCTCTCCAGGTCGTCGTCGAACGTAGCGGACACCGTCACTGCCAAAGATGGATAGGCGTGTCTCATCGCTCCATATAACATTTCTCCATTGTTCAATGGTCCATTTACAATGTTCTTTGGCCCCTGCAGACGTTTCTGACGCTGTGAGGCATTCAAAAATGGCTTTTTACCTGGTATTCTGGCTCTTAACCCCGCGTTTACCAGTCGTCGTCGAACCGTCCGATCAGACACTGTCACTCCGGTGTTGACAAGCTCCTTGTTGATGTTAACAGCAGTTTATTCCCTGTTATTTAGGGTGATTCTAACAATTCTTCTATCAGTCTGAGGAGTTGTAGCCTTCTTCCTTTCTCTACCTGGTTTATTCTTTATCGAACCAGTCTCTTGAAACCGCTTACACACTTTGAGAATGAATACATGTAATTGCTTACCTTTTGATGACAAACTGGCTATAAAATATAAAAACCGCATTTTAATCGCACAATATCTGTCTTAAATCACACCCAGGTCACTATAAACCAACATAGACTACATATCGCAGAAGAGGGCGTGTGTACAAGTAAGTAGGTCAGTGAAAACTTCCATTAAATATTGGTGATGGTGAAAAAGTGAAGGTGTTGCCTCAATTTTGGCCACTGGTGTATAACACAAAATATAAACAAAAAAGAAAGGGAAGAACATTTCTGCACAAAAAACATGTCGCTCGGCAGGAAAATCCCCTTGATACTGCGTTTTTTGAGATTTTTTTTGTCCCGTTCTTTAGAAACGCTGCAAAAATACTGAAAGAATAGACATGAAACTGCTTCAAATCTGCGAGGATTTACTTTTCCTGGTACTATCAAACATAGCGTTTTTGGGAACTTGGAGCTCTATATTACAAATATGTCCGTCCCTCCAGTTGAAAGAAATTAACATTTTCCTGGAGGGAAGTTTATATTTTACATTATGTCAGTTTTTGTCTATCAATGATAAAGTGCAGTTTGCAGCAATTTTTATTGTGACATATACCCAAATCATTCACGAAAATATTTCAAATTCAACGCGCGTCGGGCGGGCCTGCGTGCTCTCACATGCCAGAGCTGAGTTTCAGTTCCAGTCCGACCCTGTTAATCATCTATGGTTTCCCTTCAGAGTGGAAAATGCCGAAAAATCGGAAGTTCCTGGGATCCATTTTTGAACAGAATATCAGAACCAAATCAAAACCGATGATTCAGGAAATGGACACAATGGGGTAACTCTAAGGTACAAGTCTATGGCATACAGTCTGTAAAAGACGACAGAGTAGGCTGCTGTTGAGCATCGGCGGCTTCTTCTCTGATGTTCCTCGCTCATCCATGCAGTACATGGTCGGCCATTCAATTGATTGGATGTCTTATAATACCACATTTCCTCTAGGTACACAAAGTATGAAGAGCGCCACTCCTCCTGGTGATAGGTTATACCCAACAGAAGCGGCAGCGCCACTCCTCATGGTGATAGGTTACACCCAACAGATGGGGGAGCGCCACTCCTCATGGTGATGGGTTACACCCAACAGATGGGGGAGCGCCACTCCTCGTGGTGATGGGTTAAACCCAACAGATGGGGGAAGTTGCAGAATGGCTTGTTATGGTGCAAGAACAATGTGGACATTGTTTTTTTTTTGTTTTAACTATTATGCTTTTATGTTCTTTATTTTTTTCCTACAGACCCTCCCAGCTAACTCCAAGCAAGTCCCTCATCTCAAAAGTTGAAAGGTTTGGGTTACTTTGAGGTTTAATGCATGCATTTACTTTTTTTAGAATCCCATCTTACAAAAGATATAGGATATCCAACTTCTTGGACTCCAAGAATAAGGGGGCTGCAGCCTGGAAGTAACCCCGCTGCCCTTTTTAAAGAATATGCTGGTGTGGGGCAGCTACCCGGATATTCACTATGCAGGAGAACTGCAGCTAAGCCCATTCACTTTGCTGGATCTATGCTGTCGTTCCGCTGCACAGTGGAGGCCATGATGCCAATGTGCAGGGAATGACCCTGAAAGGGGCTGTTCCTCATTACCAGCATCAGTGCCCCTTTATTATATTAGAGATTGACCCCAACAGATCATAAATTGATGGTGTACCCTTGCAATATACTGCTTCCTTCCTTTTTTTATCAGTTCACCCTTGAAACCAGATTACATGATTGTGGCGGAACCTCCTGTAGGACACCCAAGTTTTCTGGTGGCTGAAATCTCTTTACCTAAAGTGGTGAGACCCTCAGATGTGGTTTAGGATTGTGACCTTTTTGCATTTCATGTGATTTCCAAAAGTCTTCCCTTATTAAAAGTCTGTGCCAACCTCGTGCTACCGGTCCTCCTCTGCCAACTTTTATCATCACAGCTTTGATGTGTCCACAGTAGCCAATTGCTGGCAGCTGTGACACATTTACTGGATGATGATGATATAATTTTTTTTTTCATACCATGGTGGGTTGTTTGCAAGCTGTTGGAATTGGAAAGAAGATCTCTGTAAACGACTCTGTCAGCGAAGAATGACTGTTCAAACCAAGCACAGACGCCCAGTGCTTCACGGCGGGACCATTCATTTATATAAGCCTTCCCCCCTGCTTGTTTCCCCTCCATCTCCACCATCACCTCTTCTTTGACAGTTCTGGCTTCATAGATCCAGAGAGGAGATAGAGGGAAAACAAGCTGGTGGGAAGATGTATATATTATTATTATTTAATTATATAGTGCCATTGATTCCATGGTGCTGGTGCATATAAATGATGTTATAATGATGATATAAATGATGAAAGAGGCTTGTTGCAATAGTGTAGAACACGCCGCTCTTTATTTTTTCTATATTAATGCGACATTTGGAGGAATCGCACAGAAAATGCTTTAAATGTATTTATTTTTTAATTAGATTTTTCTCATGTCCATGATTCACATTGCGTTAAATGAGGCATAATGAAGATGAAGAATGTTTCAGCTAATGTAGCCTTCATCAGACAGGATAATGTAGCTTAAGGGGACCCACTTGGTTAAATATAGGGGTCAGTTCTGGTCTTCCCAAAAAGCAGATTAAGTAGTCACCACACGGGAATCTGGTGATTACTGGGTTTGCTTTTGGGGACCCCAGATTTCTTCATATAACCGAGTGGGCCTTCTGCCTAATGAAGGCTACATTATCTGAAATTCTGGTACCATTCATTATGCCTCACTTAAAGGGGTTGCCTGGCACTTTAATATTGATGACCTATCCTAAGGATATTCCATTAGTATTAAAGTGGTGGACAACCCCTTTTAATGCAGTGTGAATCCTAAAAAATATTTTTCAGCATTTTCTGTGAGCAGTTCCTCCACGTGTCAGATTTAATGTAGGAGACGTGTGGAGCTACACAGTAACTTCTAGTTGGCCACGTATCAAGATAAAAGTTTAGATTTTTGTGCACTTGTTGGTTACAACTTTCTTTCCCGTACAGAAGCATTCAGCGACATAAGCGTTGTTACCACGCTGGTCTTCTCTTTACAGTCTTCTGCTAGATCTCTTGTGTTGGACTTGGGTGAAGACAGAATAGTCAGACGTCCCGATTTGTATCATCTAGACGTCTTCATTCCTTACAATATCATCCAAGAACAAAGTGGAGCTCAGTTCAACAAGGACAGTAAGGTGAGACAATTAAGCAAAGCTGGACATGTCTTATAGCCCATTCTGAAATCTCCTTCTTAAAGAGGTTCTCTGAGAAAATGTATAAAATAAAATTTTAAAAAATGTATACATTTATTTAGCAAAAATAAATTGTTTTAATTAGTGAATAATTCTATGTGAATACTTTTATGCCCAAAAATGGCAAAAGTATTCTCGGAGTGATACCTTTATTGGCTAACCAGAAAAAAAATATATATATGCAAGCTTTCAGAGCACAGAGGCTCCTTCTTCAGGCAATATTACACATGAATTCATAACATTTGTAATCCTGCCTGAAGAAGGAGCCTGTGTGCTCTGTAAGTTTGCATATATATATATTTTTTTCTGGTTAGCCAATAAAGGTATCACTCCGAGAATACTTTTGCCATTTTTGGGCATAAAATTATTTCCATCAAATTTTCTGGCTAACACGGTACCACAATATAAATTTGTATTGTACATCACAATTAGGGGATAATAATTGTGTATGGACATAATGGCCAACGATGTCAGCAGCCATCCATCCTAGATGGGTGAAGGTAAACTGATTGAGACGGACATCTCTGACCTACCTGTCGGAATCAAGAACGTGCATCTATGTCATCGATTGACTGACTGATCACGTCCATGAGTCAACATGTTGTAAACCTGTCATGATGAGTGAGCAGATAGGATGCTGCCCCTCACCCTGACAGGAACTTATCTATCACAACATATAGTTGCCCAGAGACATCTGAATGCATCGGCTTTCCTTTATGCCATTCATCAAACATGTCGTATATTTTGTGTATAGCGAGTCACAAGCCTCACACTGCTCTGCGTCTTATCATTTGGTTCTATGAGCTGCAGTAAAACGTGACGTATATTCCAGGTGCTGACGATCACAATGCCGGTGCAGCCAGCATAGCGGTGGGCTCAGAAGATCAGCTTTGGAAAACGTTCCTCTTATATAGATCCAGTGGATCCTACTTACATTCGCTGCTGTTTACATTGTATGGTTACAATTCTATTTAGACTTCAATATGACTCCAGAATAAATTTTTGTCTTTCTTATACTTGCCGTATATTTTTCCCAAGGAAGGGGTTTAGGTATTGTGCTTTTTTTTTTTTATTTCTACTGTAATATTTCATAATATCTGTGAATAAGTCTTGAAAATAATTTGCATTGAAAAGGTTGAGATCCTCTGAATCTACAGGGATTTTTAGGAATTAAAAATCTACAGCAGTAAATCTGCAGCAGAATTTACATTTTGCACCATGTCTGGATTTAGTAGCAGCTGCCCCTTTAAATGGAATATGTCAGCAGGTTTTTGCTATCCCATTTGAGAGCAGCATAATCCGAGGCCCTGATTCCAACGATGTATCACTTACTGGGCTGCTTGGTGTTATTTTGATAAAATTGCAGTTTTTTTTTTCTCATGCAGATCTCTGAATGCTGAGCTCTGTATAATAACCCCACCCACACCACTGATTGGCCGCTTTCTGTGTACACTGTATATAAACTGCCAATCAGTGGTGGGGGGCGTGGTTGGACTACCTGGCTGCAGGTTTACTAGTCCTCTAGTGATAATCTTCTGCTAATAAAAGTGTGATTTTTATCAAAACTACAACAAGCAGCCCTGTAAGTGAGACGTCCCTAGAATCAGGGTCTTTGTCTCTACATCATGCTGCTCTCAACAACAACCAATATATAGTACATCCGACAAGGGGTCAATGTGTTAAAAAAGACCTTTATTATAACAATTTGGGTACATGGCGGGAAAGAAAAGAGCACACACACATATATATAGTAATACCATATAATAGTGAGGAGGTATAATGTAAATATTTGAATTGCAGAGACACCAGGGCTAAATAGTAGTAGCTCCAATTGTGCTAATGCACACTGATAGTATATCCTAGGTCACATAGTAAAAGGATATAATCCCAAATAATAAAAGCCAATATAGGCATTCCCAAGATAATGACCTTTTGGTATATACATATCAAGGGATGTATTATATCCAAGTAGGTTAATTCCCAAGTAACAATAATGTTGTATTGGATTCATTCATACCTGGTATATATTGTCTGCACGTCTTGCAATAGCTCTGGGCTCGGTGGTCCTACTCCTAGTGTGGCGCTCACCCCATCATGCTGCTCTCAGAATAGCCAAGAAAAACCTGCTGACAGATTCCCTTTACAAATAGCTGAAATGGCTCCTAGATACCAGAGAAGGAAAACGTTATTAAAACGGTTTTGTTTCCTAAATAGAAAAGCAAATTAAACACCACTGGATAATGTGGTGTGTGAAACCGTCCATTGGATTGCTGTTTCGGGTGGGCTCAGGAGCAGAGCCCCCATCCTACACAGCTGACATCTTGCTGTAACAGCAGCGGCCAGAGCGGAGCGTCAATCACTGCTGTTTAACCATTTATATGCCGTCAATCACTGATGGCAAGTTAAATAGCGCAATCACCGGTACGCTATGCAATGTTACTAGAATTTTTTTTTTTACTTTTCCATTTCCTTGAATTACTTGTTGTGATTTGCGGATCCATTGACTGGCCAAGTGGAAGGGCTGCAGCCAATCATTCATGTCCGTAGCAGATACACATTTACGTGTGTAAATAGGCCCTTATAGAAATCAATCAATAGAACGTATACCTGGATATCCAGGTTTATCCTTTGCATACATTTAAAGAGGTATAAGTCATGGCATATTACTAGGATGTCATTCTTGGGGGTCTGACAGCCTAATTTAGAAAGAAGTGGATGCATTATTTTTTTCACGCTCCCAATTTAACAATTTGAGTACAGTTGGATCTATTGTTTTTTTTATTTTTTGCACTATGGGTGGGTGTTTGGGAGCACAGCTGTGCAGGAAAAAAAAAGCTTACAGGTTCTCAATTCCTTCATTCTTGGGATCGGTGGCGGAACCACAGGTCGGACCATCGCCAATCAAGATATTATATCCCTTCACACTCATCATTGCTCCCAATTAACAATTTGAGTACGTGCATTTTTTTAGGGTATTTTTGCGCAATGGGTGGGAGCACAACTGTGCAGGAAAAAAAGCTGATAGGTTTCCCATTTCTTCATTCTCAGAATCAGTGGATGGAACATCGCCAATCACAATATTATATCCTTCACACTAATCGTTGCTCCCAATTATCAATTTGAGTACGGTTATACCTATTGTTTTTTTAGGGGTTTTTTTTGCACTGTGGGTGGTTGGGAGCACAGCTGTGCAGGAAAAAAAAAAGCTGATAGGTTCCCCATTCCTTCATTCTCAGGATCAGTGGTGGAACCAGAGGTTGGATCATCTCCAATCAAAATATTATATTATTCACACTAATCATTTGCTCCTAGTTAACAATTTGAGTACGGTTGAACCCATTGTGTTTTTTTAGGGTTTTTGTTTTTTTTGCACTATGGGTGCAAGTTATAGTAATATGTGTCACCGTAAAAAAAAAAAACTAATAGTGTCTCCTGATTGTTCAGACACAAATATATCTGTTGAAAATAGTCTGGTATACACCAGTAAATTATAACTGTGGTTTTGCTGTTCCACGGTAAAAAATCTCTATTATCCTGCTTTTGGCATTTTTTGCCGCAAAGAAAAACAGTAGTAGTGTCTCCTGATTGTTCAGACACAAATATATCTATTTAAAATTTTCTGGTATACCCCAGTAAACAATAACTGTGGTTTTGCCATTCCACGGTAAAAAATCTCTATTATTCACCTTTTGGTATTTTTTCCGTAAAGAAAAACAGTAATAGTTTCTCCCTGATTGTTCAGATTGTTTAAAAGAGTCGGGTGTAGGCCAGAGAAATAGAACTGTGGTTTTCCTCTTCCACGGTTCTAATCTACTTTATTTTTCCATTGATGGTGCGAGTGTCAGCTATTTTACTTACTTTACAATGGGCAAGGCGCGTGGCAAGGGACATGGAAGTGGACGTTCTGGTGATGGTGCATGCAGAGGACGGGGCCGTGGCCAAGGTGAAAATGTGCCACAACCAACAGCCATATCTTCTCGCTCCCACTTCTTGACCGAATTACTAGGGAAGCACAGAACAACACCAGATCAGTGTGAACAGGTTATTAATTGGATAGCAGATAATACTTCCAGTTACCTGGGCACCACCACCTCCGGTCTGTCTTCCACACGGTCAACTCTTAGTAGCCATGAGTCTCGACCGCATACTCCTCCTCACCCTGATGCTCCTCCCTCCCACCATGCCGAGTGTCGTCAGACAGCAACTAATCCCACACTTGGACACTCTGAAGAGCTGTTCACTGGTCCATTTCCAGATTTGTGCCCCTCGCCTGCTCCGCTTGAAGTGGTGGAAGAGGAGATCCCATGTAGAGATGCCCAAATATTTGAACAGCCACGGCCAGAGGAAGTCAACGCTGGCAATTTGTCACAAGAGGTTGACGATGACGAGACACAATTGCCAGGAAGTGAGGAGGAGGATCGTGGTGCGCAAGTGGAAGAGGAGGAGGTGGTGGATGATCTAGTAACTGACCCAATGTGGCAGGAGGACATGCAGAGCGAGGCCAGCAGCAGACAGGGTGAGGGAGGCAGAGTACCCCAACAGGCAGAAAAAAGCAGTGTGGTGGCCGCACACAGAAGGCCGGCAACAGTTCCCCGTAACACCAACACGAGGGACGTTGCCAGTACAACCTGTAGGTCTTCCAGAGTCAAGAATTTTTTTAAAGACTCTGCTGATATCCCCAAAAAGGCCATTTGTACCACCTGCCATGCCAGCATCAGCAGGGGTGACAAAACTACCAGCCTGACCACCACCAGCATGATCAGGCACATGGCAGCAAAGCACCCGACTTTGTGGGGCGAACCCCAGGGTCCATGACCAGTGTCAGCTGGTGTCACCTGTTGTGTGTGCATGGCAATCCCCTGTCCATACTGCATGCAAAGATGCCCCCTCCTCTCAGTCTTTATGGCAGTCTCTCAAGAGTGTGCAAAGCAGTCATCAAAGCAAAAGGTGGCTACTTTGAAGAACCTAGAATATAAGACATATTTTCAGTTGTTTCACACTTTTTTGTTAAGTATATAATTCCACATGTGTTAATTCATAGTTTTGATGCCTTCAGTGTGAATGTACAATTTTCATAGTCATGAAAATACAGAAAAATCTTTAAATGAGAAGGTGTGTCCAAACTTTTGGTCTGTACTGTATGTACCATCTTGACAAACTTTGAGGAGTCCACCAAGATGGTGAGTGGCGATGACGCCATCATTAGCGTCAGCATTCCACTTGTCTGTCTTTTGCAATGCTCTCTGCAGAGAATTAAAGAGGAGGCATTGCAGCCAGAGTATGATGAAATGGATCAAGAAGCCGTAGCGGTCGATTACACACAGCCCAGCCTCATTTCATCCCAACGTGCATTGGGGGACAATGAGGGAGAGGAGGAGGAGGAAGAACAGGAGCTTGTATCATGTGCTGTAGACGGTAGTACCTGTACAACTGTCATACTGTCAGTTCAGCGTGGGTGGCCTGAGGACAGGGGGGTGGAGGAGGAGGAGGAGGAGAGCATGGTCAGTCGTCATCTTGGTGAGGACACGGAAGTCTTGCCCGTTACCAGTCTGGCACGCATGGCTGACTTTATGTTACTCTGCCTTAACCGTGACCCTCGCGTTGTCAAAATGTTGGGTGACAGTCATTACTGGTTGGTGACACTTTTAGACCCCCGCTACAAGGAGAACTTTCACTCTCTTATTCCTGAGGTGGAGAGGTCTACGAAAATGGGGCAGTACCAGAAGGCCCTTGCTGCAGAACTGTTAAAAAAAAATTCCCATCTGAACACGCTAGCGGCAGAGGTCACAGTTCGTTGACCAACCAAGGCGTACAAGCGAGAGAGAGGCAACTCCAATCCAGCAGAGGCAGGGGAACACTGTCAACATTCTGGGACAGTTTTCTGAGACCTGCCCAGCTTACAGGCCCTGAGGCGCGGGGTACTCTCACAAGCAGTGGAAAGTTTCAAAAGATGGTGAGGGAGTACCTTGCCGACCGTACCAGCGTCCTCCTTGATTCCTCTGTGCCTTTTAATTATTGGGTATCCAAGCTGGACACTTGGAATGAAATCGCTCTGTACGCCTTGGAGGTCCTGGCCTGCCCTGCCGCTAGCGTGTTATCGGTGCGTGTTTTTAGTGCTGCTGGGGTAATTATAACTGATAAGCGCACTCGCCTGTCAACTGACAATGCTGACAAGCTGACCCTTATCAAAATGAACAGTAGCTGGATTGGGCCAGACTTCTCATCACCACCAAATGACAGCAGAGTAACATAAAGTCAAATCCACTGTGTTATTTCGGAAGGTGTATTCACATGCACCGCTTCACACCCACACATGGGTATACGCTTCCTCATTTCGGCTGTTTTATGTTCTTATCCTCAGCCTCCACCACCACTATACCACCAGGGTGACCGTGGTCCGTGTTGCCATTATTGAAAGTTCCTCCGTCCTTATTTTTGTCAGCTTTTGCTTGGAAGGCATAAGCAAAGACTGTGGGAGACCCACTCCCCAATAATGGGAATAATATTTTTAAAATGCTGTACTGTATGGCTCTTGTATGGGGCATTAAAAGCGTCTTGTTAAGCTATTGCGACCTCCACCACTTTTCCGAGGAGCATTAAAACCGTCTTGTTAATCTACTGGGACTTCCACATCTCTTCCAAGGGGCATTCAAACCGTCTTGTTAAGCTACTGGGACCTCCACCACTTTTCTGAGGGGCATTAAAAGCGTCTTATTAAGCTACTGATACGTCCACCACTTTTCCGAGGGGCATTAAAAACGTCTTGTTAAGCTAGTGGGACCTCCACGTCTCTTCCAAGGGGCATTCAAACTGTCTTGTTAAGCTACTGGGACCTCCACGTCTCTTCCAAGGGGCATTCAAACTGTCTTGTTAAGCTACTGGGACCTCCACGTCTCTTCCAAGGGGCATTCAAACCGTCTTGGTAAGCTACTGCGACCTCCACCATTTTTTCGAGGGGCATTAAAAGCGTCTTATTAAGCTACTGGGACCTCCACCACTTTTCCGAGAAGCATTAAAACCGTCTTGTTAAGCTACTGGGACCTCCACGTCTCTTCCAAGGGGCATTCAAACCGTCTTCTTAAGCTACTGGGACCTCCACGTCTCTTCCAAGGGGCATTCAAACCGTCTTGTTAAGCTACTGGGACCTCCACGTCTCTTCTGAGAGGCATTAAAAGCGTATTGTTAAGCTACTGGGACCTCCACCACTTTTCCGAGGGGCATTAAAACCGTCTTGTTAAGCTACTGGGACCTCCACCACTTTTCCGAGGGGCATTAAAACCGTCTTTTTAAGCTACTGGTACCTCCACGTCTCTTCCAAGGGGCATTCAAACCATCTTGTTAAGCTACTGGGACCTGCACCACTTTTCCAAGGGGCATTCAAACAGTCTTGTTAAGCTACTACGACCTCCACCACTTTTCCAAGGGGCATTAAAACCGTCTTGTTAAGCTACTGGGACCTCCACCACTTTTCCGAGGAGCATTAAAACCATCTTGTTAAGCTACTGTGACCTCCACGTCTCTTCCAAGGGGCATTCAAAGCGTCTTGTTAAGCTACTGGGACCTCCACCACTTTTCCGAGGGGCATTAAAAGCATCTTGTTAAGCTACTGGGACCTCCACCACTTTTCCGAGGAGCATTAAAACCATCTTGTTAAGCTACTGTGACCTCCACGTCTCTTCCAAGGGGCATTCTAACCGTCTTGTTAAGCTACTGTGACCTCCACGTCTCTTCCAAGGGGCATTCAAACCGTCTTGTTAAGCTACTGGGATCTCCACTTCTCTTCTGAGGGGCATTAAAAGCGACTTGTTAAGCTACTGTGACCTCCACCACTTTTCCGAGGGGCATTAAAAACGTCTTGTTAAGCTACTGGGACCTCCACGTCTCTTCCAAGGGGCATTCAAACTGTCTTGTTAAGCTACTGGGACCTCCACGTCTATACCAAGGGGCATTCAAACCGTCTTGTTAAGCTACGGCGACCTCCACCACTTTTTCGAGGGGCAGTAAAAGCGTCTTTTTAAGCTACTGGGACCTCCACTACTTTTCCGAGAAGCATTAAAACCATCTTGTTAAGCTACTGGGACCTCCACTTCTCTTCCAAGGGGCATTCAAACCATCTTGTTAAGCTACTGGGACCTCCACGTCTCTTCTGAGAGGCATTAAAAGCATCTTGTTAAGCTACTGTGACCTCTACAACTTTTCCGAGGGGCATTAAAACTGTCTTGTTAAGCTACTGGGACCTCCACGTCTCTTCCAAGGGGCATTCAAACCGTCTTGTTAAGCTACTGGGACCTCCACGTCTCTTCCAAGGGGCATTCAAACCGTCTTGTTAAGCTACTTGGACCTCCACGTCTCTTCCGAGGGGCATTAAAAGCGTCTTGTTAAGCTACTGTGACCTCCACCACTTTTCCGAGGGGCATTAAAACAGTCTTGTTAAGCTACTGGGACCTCCACGTCTCTTCCAAGGGGCATTCAAACCGTCTTGTTAAGCTACTGGGACCTCCACGTCTCTTCCAAGGGGCATTCAAACCGTCTTGTTAAGCTACTGCGACCTCCACCACTTTTCCAAGGGGCATTAAAACCGTCTTGTTAAGCTACTGGGACCTCCGCCACTTTTCTGAGGAGCATTAAAACCGTCTTGTTAAGCTACTGGGACCTCCACGTCTCTTCCAAGGGGCATTCAAACCGTCTTGTTAAGCTACTGCGACCTCCACCACTTTTCCAAGGGGCATTAAAACCGTCTTGTTAAGCTACTGGGACCTCCACCACTTTTCTGAGGAGCATTAAAACCGTCTTGTTAAGCTACTGAGACCTCCACGTCTCTTCTGAGGGGCATTAATAGCGTTTTGTTAAGCTACTGTGACCTCCACCACTTTTCCAAGGGGCATTTAAACCGGCCAGTTAAGCTACTGGGACCTCCACGTCTCTTCCAAGGGGCATTCAAACAGTCTTGTTAAGCTACTGGGACCTCCACTACGTTTCTGAGGGGCATTAAAACCATCTTGTTAAGCTACTGGGACCTCCACCACTTTTCTGAGGAGCATTAAAACCGTCATGTTAAGCTGCTGGAACCTCCACGTCTCTTCTGAGGGGCATTAATAGCGTCTTGTTAAGCTACTGTGACCTCCACGTCTCTTCCAAGGGGCATTCAAATCGTCTTGTTAAGCTGCTGGGACCTCCACGTCTCTTCTGAGGGGCATTAATAGCGTCTTGTTAAGCTACTGCGACCTCCACCACTTTTCCAAGGGGCATTAAAACCGTCTTGTTAAGCTACTGGGATCGCCACTTTTCTTCTGAGGGGCATTAAAAGCGTCTTCTTAAGCTACTGTGACCTCCACCACTTTTCCGAGGGGTATTAAAACCGTCTTGTTAAGCTACTGGGACCTCCACCACTTTTCCAAGGGGTATTAAAACCGTCTTGTTAAGCTACTGGGACCTCCACATCTCTTTTGAGGGGCATTAATAGCGTCTTGTTAAACCACTCTGAACTCCACAGCTCTTCCAAGGGGCATTGATATGTTGTTTTTAATTAACTCTAACCTCCACGACTCTTCGAACGGGCATTGCAGTTCTTCTTAATTTTTGGCAGCTTTTTCTTGGAAGGCATAAGCAAATACTATGGGAGACCCACTCCCCAATAATGGGAATAATGTTTGTAATATGCTGTACTGCATGGCTCTTGTAAGGGGCATTGCAAGCTCCTTCGTCCTAATTTTTGGCAGCTTTTGCTTGGAAGGCATAAGCAAAGACTATGGGAGACCCACTCCCCAATAATGGGAATAATGTTTGGAATATGCTGTACTGCATGGCTCTTGTAAGGGGCATTGCAAGTTCCTCCGTCCCAATTTTTGGCAGCTTTTGCTTGGAAGGCATAAGCAATGACTATGGGATACACACTCCCCAATAATGGGAATAATGTTTGTACTATGCTGTACTGTATGGCTCTTGGAAGGGGCATTAAAAGCCCCTCTTCCGAGGGGCATTCAAACCGTCTGGTTAAGCTACTGGGACCTCCACGTCTTTTCCGAGGGGCATTAAAACCATCTTGTTAAGCTACTGTGACCTCCATGTCTCTTCAAAGGGACATTAAAACAGTCTTCTTAAGCCACTCTGAACTCCACAGCTCTTCCTAGGGGCATTGAAATGTTGTTTTTAATTACCTCTAACCTCCACAACTCTTCCAACGGACATTGCATTTCCTCCTAATTTTAGTCAGCTTTTGCTTTTCAATGCAAAGGCGAATACTAAGGGAGACCCACTCCCCAATAGTGGGTAGAAGGTTTTTAGTATGCTGTAATCCACGTCTGTTTCAAGGGGCATTGCAGTCCCTCATAATTTTTGGAAAGCCTTCCATTCACTGTTTAGGCCAACATTGTACAGGAGACCCAGTTGCTATAAATGGAAAAAAACTGTTTAGTTAAGGCCCTCTGACCTCCATGTCATTTCCAAGGTACATTGGAGTGCCTCGAAATTTTTGGTAGGCATTGCACTCACTGTATGCCCTATAACTGTGTAGCCAAACCGCTCCTTTTGTTACAGAAACATATCCTACAAGACATATGTGGTTGACTGGCCTGATATTGATGTGAATGGTCCCTGTTCCTCCTGCTCTCCTTTGCTACCACCTCATCCATCATTCATCACCTGAAGCTTTGTTTTAACGGGAGTCATAGAACTGGGATAGTAGCAGGAAAACATCCAGCAATCCTTGGAGGAGGTAGGATATGCGCCAAAACGCTGACCACCTCAGGCCTTGCCGCTACTACATACATGCGCTTGCATTCCAACAAAACAAAGCAGATGCTAACTTGTATCATCATCATGGTCCTCACCTTGGCACTCTCAACTCCCCTGATGGAGAAGCCAGGGCCCACCGGAGGAGTCTGGTTCTCTGGTGGGCTCGTCCAATGCTGCCCTAAAGCAGGCCAGGCTAAGAAAAGTGTGTGGGGGGATGTTCCAAGGAGAAATAGGGGCGGCTGGGGACCGTTTATGGACACCCGGCTGCCCCCAGGTGGCTGGCGACCGAGTATGGACACCCGGCCGCCCCCTGGCGGTTGGGGACCGAGTGTGGACACCCCGCCGCCGGGCGGCTGGGGACTGAGTATGGATACCAGGCCGCCAACGCTGCCATGACATGGTGGCCAGATTCCGCCTCCACATGCCTAAAAGGCCCAATTTCAAGTGCAAGCAAGCAGTATGGTATTGCAGCCTGGGGGTGGGTGGGTGGTTGGCTGCATATTTGCGCTTGCATTGCAAGGAATGGGGGAGGTACAATTGAACCCTGCCCTGGGACAAGAACTTGCACGGGGATAGTTGCAAGTCTGCATCTTCTGATGCGGCAAGGATGACTTCTGATGGGCACACTTTTAGGCAGTGACCGGGGAGTCAGGGATGCTTCCAGGGGTCTTCCCCATGCTGTCCCCATGTCTTTTCAGCACTGTATGCATGTGTCACACAGCACATGGCCAGATAAGGTTGTAAAATGTTAAAATGACATTTCCCGGTGAATGCATTTGTCACGGTTGAAGCAATACAAAAGTGCAAAAACACATTAAAAATGCTACTTGTGAACATAGCCCAAGGTGTGGAGGAGTATTTTTTTTTTTCTGTTATTTATTTTACCTTATACACAAGTCTTTACCCTGGAAAGGAACTTCCTTAACATATTTCACAGGAAAGCAGTTTCAGTTTAGTTTTTGAACGTTTTATTGTGAGCCCTTAAAAGTGGCTTAATACCTCTGACCACGTTATTGACAGAAGTGACCTGGGGGTCAGAAATGCTTCCTGGGGCGATCCCCATGCTGTCCCCATGTCATTTGAGCACTGCCACATTTTGGGCACTTGTTAGGCTTTTAAAAGACAGCCGGGGATGCCGCCGCGAAAATGCTCGGGTCTCCCATAGACTAACATTGGGCTCGTGGCTCAGGTCGAGCAACCGAGTATCATGGCGAGCTTTGCCCGAGCTTTGAGCACCCGAGCATTTTAGTGCTCGCTCTTCACTACTAAATACCCTTCATTATTTATTATTTTTGCACTTTGCGATTTACCCATTTACTTCCGGTTACTTGGGTATTTTGCTTGTCTTTGGTTTTTCTTTGTCTAGTGGCCTTGTGTGAACATGCATTTACATTTTGCATGCACATCAATTTATGTTTCAGTTCAGACTTCTAGGTTTTTTCTTTGTAGTGTGCTTTAGTACATATTAGGGTGTGGCCACCCTTTGTCTGAGCTGAAATGTTTATTCTGCCTCAGGTCTATGCTTCTACTAGGGGGTCAGTCTCTCTGCCCTTATCCATATGTACGTCACTTGACAAATGGTAAGGTTTTAATATTAGAGTTAGGATTGTCCCATAAGGGTTGCCGTGATGTGGCGGGATAGCTTTTACATTATTTTGATCAAAATTATGTTAACTAAATACCCTTCATTATTTATTATTTTTGCACTGTGCGATTTACCCATTTACTTCCAGTTACTTGGGTATTTTGCTTGTCTTTGGTTTTTCTTTGTCTAGTGGCCTTGTGTGAACATGCATTTACATTTTGCATGCACATCAATTTATGTTTCTGTTCAGACTTCTAGGTTTTTTCTTTATATGCTATATATGCTGTATGTGCGGGAAGGGAGCTTGTCTGTACACTGCTTGCTATGTGTGGGGGAGGGAAGCTGTTGGACAAAGAGGAGTCCTGCAAACATCCAACTAATGGCCCCCCATATATATTACAGGAAGGTAGGTCAAACCCAAGGATTTTTGCTGGAGCAGCCGACCATGTGCTGTGTATGGGGCCATCTCCCCCACACATATAACCACATTCATGTATATGAGGGAGTCGGGATGTGTTGTGTGGACAAGCGTCCGGTCTAAAGCTAACTAGTGGATGGGCATCTGAGACTAAGGCAAGTTATCATCCAGAAAGTCTTTCTCCAGCCTGCTGCAAAAATGCCGGATAGAGAAAGGCTTTTATCACCTAAGCCAGATCTCACTGGAGGGGAAGCAAGAAGAAAAAAGGAGAAATGTAAAATAAGACACAAGTCCAGACAGTTGTCATCCAAAACTTTATCTGGTATCGACCAAGAAAATTACAATCAGTAAAAGTATAAACCACATTTAGGAAAAACACAGATGAGCTGCGGGACCATCGCTTCTTCTTCTGGGACTTTTTGGCGGACAGGTTGCTCTGCTGTCGGAGGCCTTTCTTGTTCTTGGACTTCTCCTTCATGTGGATTCTGAAGACTAGGAGGCTCCTGAGGGTCCATCTCTCCTGCCGGCAGCTCAGAGTGACTTGGAGATATGTTTCCTTCAGTCCAGGAAAGCAAGAGAGGAAAAAGATGAATGTGATGTAATAACAAGACAAAGCTAAAAAAAAACATGTATAAAAAATCATGTAACTGCAAACTGCACAAAAATGACCCCAATAACATAAGTGCTGTAGCATTAAAGAACCTGCAAAACGAGTGATGTGAAAAGACCTGGAACTTGTCAGAAATATGTAATGTTTTGTCTAAAATGACAAAAAAAAAGAAAAGATTCAAGGGATGAGCAGCATTTTATAACAGGTAAAAAATATACAAATTTGTGACAAGTGATCGGTATTAAGTATTGTGGATGATAACCAGACGTTTATTTCAATTGAAGAGTTTAATGAACGTCTTGTATTCGGCCAATTGGAACCTTCCCGGAAATGTCTGCGCCGGTGATAAAATCTACTTACTAATAGAGCTCCCGACTGGACACAAAGAACTGCAGCTCATGGAGGAATGAAGCTTCTTTCCTTCTCAGCCAAGAACTTCTTATACCAGTCCCGTACGGCTTCTATCATGTCCTGATATCTAGCAGAAAGAGAAAAAATCAATTATAAACTAAATAAAATTTATTAAAGAAAAAAAAACCTCCTGCGAACATGAAGCATTTGTAGCAAAGCACAGCCATTATTTACAGAGCACAATTGTTTTACTTTATTCTATATTAGTGGCCGCTCTGTGCAAAAACTTGTGGGAAATTACTGCAGCACTAATATTGTCCGTCCAGAGAGCACCCAAGTATTCCCCAATTTCTGACTCCACCGCCCGATTGCCCCCACAAGCACAATGCTGCACCGCTGTCACCTGCCTGGTACAGGCTCCTTTATAGGGTCCTTTCAGCTGTTGTTCACCAAGATGTGAAGTAATCTGAGTACAGGGTTTCCCATGTCTGAGTGCAGGGGTGGAGAGCAGAGAGGATCAGACAGGGACAGGCCCATACACAGACTGCTGGTATATAGAGGACAAATCTCACTGAACAGCAGCTACAAGAAGCTTCTGGATGGGGGCAGTGGGGGTGAGACAGCACTTCAGCAACGTGTTTGGGAGAGAAGGAAGAAAATAAGCAAATGAAGAATATTTATAAAGTTCACAAGTCTGCAATGTGAGGAGGATAATTACATGAAGAAAACCCTCAAGGTGCAGCGTCCGCAACCGGAAAACCGCCCCAAGGTCCACCTGTGTCATCAGCGCCCCCCTGCTGGACCCCTAATCAGTTGTACTGCAGACTCTGATGATTGATAGTGACACTAGGTCAGCTCTTTCCCAATGGCGGCACTAGCTGACCATCCTGTGGATAGGACAGGTGCCGGATCATTCAGTCCTTTCCCTCTTCCCCAACGTGAAGCAAACATCCCTCTGACCAAACATCCCCCTGACCAGACAAACATCCCCCTGACCAGGCAAACATCCCCCTGACCAGGCAAACATCCCCCTGACCAGACAAACATCCCCCTGACCAGGCAAACATCCCCCTGACCAGGCAAACATCCCCATGACCAGACAAACATCCCCATGATCAGGCAAACATCCCTCTGACCAGGCAAACATACAACCCCTTTTTTTCTTTCCCATTTTACTTGCTTTATTAATTTCACCTCCAACATTACTGACAACTCCAAGTTCAATAGTTTGATAGTCTCATCTCCTGCCTTTGTATGTGGAGGAGGCAATAAACAGCCGTATACATCCTAAACCTGTCACAAGGACTTTCTCTGCAACTCCCTACTCTCAGCTGTCCCCCTGTAACAATCCACCTTTTTCTCTTTCTCGCTCATACATTTCAGACACTTTATTAACATGTTAATCATATTTCCAAACTTACTGCATTCCACTTCATCTGATCATACATCACCGTTTAAAAGAATCACAATCACTTACTTGTCTGCTGCGGTAATTCTTGGATTGTTTTCTTGCTGTTGCTTGGTCTTATTTTGCTGTCCTTAAACCACCATCTGCCGCACAGTGTCCACATCTTGTTCCACCGGGTCGCTCTTTTGATCCCTGCAACAACAGACACTATGCGAGTATGACTTCACATGTGACATTTCCAAGTCCCTTGACCATTGTGGTGCCAATGGAGTACCCCTTTTCTCGTTATCATGCCACAGAAGCACACCATTTCCCGCTAGCATGCCACCGTAGCACACCTTTTCCCGTTAGTATGCCACCGGGCACACCTATTCCCGTTAGCATGCCATCGGAGCACACCTATTCCCGTTAGCATGCCACGGGAGCACACCTTTACCATTAGCATGTGACCGCAGCACACGTTTACCGTTAGAATGCCACTGGAGCACACCTTTACCATTAGCATGCCACCGGAGCACACCTTTTCCCGTTGGCTTGCCACCGGAGCACGCCACTTTCCCGTTGGCTTGCCACCGGAGCACGCCACTTTCCCGTTGGCTTGCCACCGGAGCACGCCACTTTCCCGTTGGCTTGCCACCGAAGCACGCCACTTTCCCGTTGGCTTGCCACCGGAGCACGCCACTTTCCCGTTGGCTTGCCACCGGAGCACGCCACTTTCCCGCTGGCTTGCCACCGAAGCACGCCACAGTCCCGTTGGCTTGTCACCGGAGCACGCCACTGTCCCGTTGGCTTGCCACCGGAGCACGCCACTTTCCCGTTGGCTTGCCACCGGAGCACGCCACTTTCCCGTTGGCTTGCCACCGGAGCACGCCACTTTCCCGTTGGCTTGCCACCGGAGCACGCCACTTTCCCGTTGGCTTGCCACCGGAGCACGCCACTTTCCCGTTGGCTTGCCACCGGAGCACGCCACTTTCCCGTTGGCTTGCCACCGGAGCACGCCACTTTCCCGTTGGCTTGCCACCGGAGCACGCCACTTTCCCGTTGGCTTGCCAACGGAGCACGCCACTTTCCCGTTGGCTTGCCACCGCAGCACGCCACTTTCCCGTTGGCTTGCCACCAGAGCACGCCACTTTCCCGTTGGCTTGCCACCGGAGCACGCCACTTTCCCGTTGGCTTGCCACCAGAGCACGCCACTTTCCCGTTGGCTTGCCACCGGAGCACGCCACTTTCCCGTTGGCTTGCCACCGGAGCACGCCACTTTCCCGTTGGCTTGCCACCGGAGCACGCCACTTTGCCGTTGGCTTGCCACCGGAGCACGCCACTGTCCCGTTGGCTTGCCACCGGAGCACGCCACAGTCCCGTTGGCTTGCCACCGGAGCACGCCACAGTCCCGTTGGCTTGCCACCGGAGCACGCCACAGTCCCGTTGTCTTGCCACCGGAGCATGCCACAGTCCCGTTGGCTTGCCACCGGAGCACGCCACTTTCCCGTTGGCTTGCCACCGGAGCACGCCACTTTCCCGTTGGCTTGCCACCGGAGCATGCCACAGTCCCGTTGGCTTGCCACCGGAGCACGCCACTTTCCCGTTGGCTTGCCACCGGAGCACGCCACTTTCCCGTTGGCTTGCCACCGGAGCACGCCACTTTCCCGTTTGCTTGCCACCGGAGCACGCCACTTTCCCGTTGGCTTGCCACCGGAGCACGCCACTTTCCCGTTGGCTTGCCACTGGAGCACGCCACTTTCCCGTTGGCTTGCCACCGGAGCACGCCACTTTCCCGTTGGCTTGCCACCGGAGCACGCCACTTTCCCGTTGGCTTGCCACCGGAGCACGCCACTTTAACGTTGGCTTGCCACCGGAGCACGCCACTTTAACGTTGGCTTGCCACCGGAGCACGCCACAGTCCCGTTGGCTTGCCACCGGAGCACGCCACAGTCCCGTTGGCTTGCCACCGGAGCACGCCACTTTCCCGTTGGCTTGCCACCGGAGCACGCCACTTTTCCGTTGGCTTGCCACCGGAGCACGCCACTTTCCCGTTGGCTTGCCACCGGAGCACGCCACTTTAACGTTGGCTTGCCACCGGAGCACGCCACTTTAACGTTGGCTTGCCACCGGAGCACGCCACAGTCCCGTTGGCTTGCCACCGGAGCACGCCACTTTCCCGTTGGCTTGCCAACGGAGCACGCCACTTTCCCGTTGGCTTGCCACCGCAGCACGCCACTTTCCCGTTGGCTTGCCACCAGAGCACGCCACTTTCCCGTTGGCTTGCCACCGGAGCACGCCACTTTCCCGTTGGCTTGCCACCGGAGCACGCCACTTTCCCGTTGGCTTGCCACCGGAGCACGCCACTTTGCCGTTGGCTTGCCACCGGAGCACGCCACTGTCCCGTTGGCTTGCCACCGGAGCACGCCACAGTCCCGTTGGCTTGCCACCGGAGCACGCCACAGTCCCGTTGGCTTGCCACCGGAGCACGCCACAGTCCCGTTGGCTTGCCACCGGAGCATGCCAGAGTCCCGTTGGCTTGCCACCGGAGCACGCCACTTTCCCGTTGGCTTGCCACCGGAGCACGCCACTTTCCCGTTGGCTTGCCACCGGAGCACGCCACTTTCCCGTTTGCTTGCCACCGGAGCACGCCACTTTCCCGTTGGCTTGCCACCGGAGCACGCCACTTTCCCGTTGGCTTGCCACCGGAGCACGCCACTTTCCCGTTGGCTTGCCACCGGAGCACGCCACTTTCCCGTTGGCTTGCCACCGGAGCACGCCACTTTAACGTTGGCTTGCCACCGGAGCACGCCACTTTAACGTTGGCTTGCCACCGGAGCACGCCACAGTCCCGTTGGCTTGCCACCGGAGCACGCCACAGTCCCGTTGGCTTGCCACCGGAGCACGCCACTTTCCCGTTGGCTTGCCACCGGAGCACGCCACTTTTCCGTTGGCTTGCCACCGGAGCACGCCACTTTCCCGTTGGCATGCCACCGGAGCACGCCACTTTAACGTTGGCTTGCCACCGGAGCACGCCACTTTAACGTTGGCTTGCCACCGGAGCACGCCACAGTCCCGTTGGCTTGCCACCGGAGCACGCCACAGTCCCGTTGGCTTGCCACCGGAGCACGCCACTTTCCCGTTGGCTTGCCACCGGAGCACGCCACTTTTCCATTGGCTTGCCACCGGAGCACGCCACTTTCCCGTTGGCTTGCCACCGGAGCACGCCACTGTCCCGTTGGCTTGCCACCGGAGCACGCCACTGTCCCGTTGGCTTGCCACCGGAGCACGACACTGTCCCGTTGGCTTGCCACCGGAGCACGCCACTGTCCCGTTGGCTTGCCACCGGAGCACGCCACTGTCCCGTTGGCTTGCCACCGGAGCACGCCACTGTCCCGTTGGCTTGCCACCGGAGCACGCCACTGTCCCGTTTGCTTGCCACCGGAGCACGCCACTTTCCCGTTGGCTTGCCACCGGAGCACGCCACTTTCCCGTTGGCTTGCCCCCGGAGCACGCCACTTTCCCGTTGGCTTGCCCCCGGAGCACGCCACTTTCCCGTTGGCTTGCCCCCGGAGGACGCCACTTTCCCGTTGGCTTGCCACCGGAGCACGCCACAGTCCCGTTGGCTTGCCACCGGAGCACGCCACTTTCCCGTTGGCTTGCCACCGGAGCACGCCACTTTCCCGTTGGCTTGCCACCGGAGCACGCCACTTTCCCGTTGGCTTGCCACCGGAGCACGCCACTTTCCCGTTGGCTTGCCACCGGAGCACACCACTGTTCCGTTGGCTTGCCACCGGAGCACGCCACTGTCCCGTTGGCTTGCCACCGGAGCACGCCACTTTCCCGTTGGCTTGCCACCGGAGCACGCCACTTTCCCGTTGGCTTGCCACCGGAGCACGCCACAGTCCCGTTGGCTTGCCACCGGAGCACGGCACAGTCCCGTTGGCTTGCCACCGGAGCACGCCACTTTCCCGTTGGCTTGCCACCGGAGCACGCCACTTTCCCGTTGGCTTGCCACCGGAGCACGCCACTTTCCCGTTGGCTTGCCACCGGAGCACGCCACTTTCCCGTTGGCTTGCCACCGGAGCACGCCACTTTCCCGTTGGCTTGCCACCGGAGCACGCCACAGTCCCGTTGGCTTGCCACCGGAGCACGCCACTGTCCCGTTGGCTTGCCACCGGAGCACGCCACTTTCCCGTTGGCTTGCCACCGGAGCACGCCACTTTCCCGTTGGCTTGCCACCGGAGCACGCCACTTTCCCGTTGGCTTGCCACCGGAGCACGCCACTTTCCCGTTGGCTTGCCACCGGAGCACGCCACTTTCCCCGTTGGCTTGCCACCGGAGCACGCCACTTTCCCGTTGGCTTGCCACCGGAGCACGCCATTTTCCCGTTGGCTTGCCACCGGAGCACGCCACTTTCCCGTTGGCTTGCCACCGGAGCACGCCACTTTCCCGTTGGCTTGCCACCGGAGCACGCCACTGTCCCCGTTGGCTTGCCACCGGAGCACGCCACTTTCCCGTTGGCTTGCCACCGGAGCACGCCACTTTCCCGTTGGCTTGCCACCGGAGCACGCCACAGTCCCGTTGGCTTGCCACCGGAGCACGCCACTGTCCCGTTGGCTTGCCACCGGAGCACGCCACTGTCCCGTTGGCTTGCCACCGGAGCACGCCACTGTCCCGTTGGCTTGCCACCGGAGCACGCCACTGTCCCGTTGGCTTGCCACCGGAGCACGCCACTGTCCCGTTGGCTTGCCACCGGAGCACGCCACTGTCCCGTTGGCTTGCCACCGGAGCACGCCACTTTGCCCGTTGGCTTGCCACCGGAGCACGCCACTGTCCCGTTGGCTTGCCACCGGAGAACGCCACTTTCCCGTTGGCTTGCCACCGGAGCACGCCACTTTCCCGTTGGCTTGCCACCGGAGCACGCCACTGTCCCGTTGGCTTGCCACCGGAGCACGCCACTGTCCCGTTGGCTTGCCACCGGAGCACGCCACTGTCCCGTTGGCTTGCCACCGGAGCACGCCACTGTCCCGTTGGCTTGCCACCGGAGCCCGCCACTGTCCCGGAGCACGCCACTTTCCCGTTGGCTTGCCACCGGAGCACGCCACTGTCCTGTTGGCTTGCCACCGGAGCACGCCACTGTCCCGGAGCACGCCACTTTCCCGTTGGCTTGCCACCGGAGCACGCCACTGTCCCGTTGGCTTGCCACCGGAGCACGCCACTGTCCCGTTGGCTTGCCACCGGATCACGCCACAGTCCCGTTGGCTTGCCACCGGAGCACGCCACAGTCCCGTTGGCTTGCCACCGGAGCACGCCACAGTCCCGTTGGCTTGCCACCGGAGCACGCCACAGTCCCGTTGGCTTGCCACCGGAGCACGCCACCCCGTTGGCTTGCCACCGGAGCACGCCACTTTCCCGTTGGCTTGTCACCGGAGCACGCCACTTTCCCGTTGGCTTGCCACCGGAGCACGCCACAGTCCCGTTGGCTTGCCACCGGAGCACGCCACTTTCCCGTTGGCTTGCCACCGGAGCACGCCACTGTCCCGTTGGCTTGCCACCGGAGCACGCCACTTTCCCGTTGGCTTGCCACCGGAGCACGCCACAGTCCCGTTGGCTTGCCACCGGAGCACGCCACTGTCCCGTTGGCTTGCCACCGGAGCACGCCACTGTCCCGTTGGCTTGCCACCGGAGCACGCCACTGTCCCGTTGGCTTGCCACCGGAGCACGCCACTGTCCCGTTGGCTTGCCACCGGAGCACGCCACTGTCCCGTTGGCTTGCCACCGGAGCACGCCACTGTCCCGTTGGCTTGCCACCGGAGCACGCCACTTTGCCGTTGGCTTGCCACCGGAGCACGCCACTGTCCCGTTGGCTTGCCACCGGAGCACGCCACTTTCCCGTTGGCTTGCCACCGGAGAACGCCACTTTCCCGTTGGCTTGCCACCGGAGCACGCCACTTTCCCGTTGGCTTGCCAGCGGAGCACGCCACTGTCCCGTTGGCTTGCCACCGGAGCACGCCACTGTCCCGTTGGCTTGCCACCGGAGCACGCCACTGTCCCGTTGGCTTGCCACCGGAGCACGCCACTGTCCCGGAGCACGCCACTTTCCCGTTGGCTTGCCACCGGAGCACGCCACTGTCCCGTTGGCTTGCCACCGGAGCACGCCACTGTCCCGGAGCACGCCACTTTCCCGTTGGCTTGCCACCGGAGCACTCCACTGTCCCGTTGGCTTGCCACCGGAGCACGCCACTGTCCCGTTGGCTTGCCACCGGATCACGCCACAGTCCCGTTGGCTTGCCACCGGAGCACGCCACAGTCCCGTTGGCTTGCCACCGGAGCACGCCACAGTCCCGTTGGCTTGCCACCGGAGCACGCCACAGTCCCGTTGGCTTGCCACCGGAGCACGCCACAGTCCCGTTGGCTTGCCACCGGAGCACGCCACAGTCCCGTTGGCTTGCCACCGGAGCACGCCACTTTCCCGTTGGCTTGTCACCGGAGCACGCCACTTTCCCGTTGGCTTGCCACCGGAGCACGCCACAGTCCCGTTGGCTTGCCACCGGAGCACGCCACTTTCCCGTTGGCTTGCCACCGGAGCACGCCACTGTCCCGTTGGCTTGCCACCGGAGCACGCCACTGTCCCGTTGGCTTGCCACCGGAGCACGCCACAGTCCCGTTGGCTTGCCACCGGAGCACGCCACAGTCCCGTTGGCTTGCCACCGGAGCACGCCACTTTCCCGTTGGCTTGCCACCGTAGCACGCCACTGTCCCGTTGGCTTGCCACCGAAGCACGCCACTGTCCCGTTGGCTTGCCACCGGAGCACGCCACTGTCCCGTTGGCTTGCCACAGGAGCAAGCCACTGTCCCGTTGGCTTGCCACCGGAGCACGCCACTGTCCCGTTGGCTTGCCACCGGAGCACGCCACTTTCCCGTTCGCTTGCCACCGGAGCACCCCACAGTCCCGTTGGCTTGCCACCGGAGCACGCCACAGTCCCGTTGGCTTGCCACCGGAGCACGCCACAGTCCCGTTGGCTTGCCACCGGAGCACGCCACTGTCCCGTTGGCTTGCCACCGGAGCACGCCACTGTCCCGTTGGCTTGCCACCGGAGCACGCCACTGTCCCGTTGGCTTGCCACCGGAGCACGCCACTTTCCCGTTGGCTTGCCACCGGAGCACGACACTTTCCCGTTGGCTTGCCACCGGAGCACGCCACTTTCCCGTTGGCTTGCCACCGGAGCACGCCACAGTCCCGTTGGCTTGCCACCGGAGCACGCCACAGTCCCGTTGGCTTGCCACCGGAGCACGCCACTTTCCCGTTGGCTTGCCACCGGAGCACGCCACTTTCCCGTTGGCTTGCCACCGGAGCACGCCACTGTCCCGTTGGCTTTCCACCGGAGCACGCCACTGTCCCGTTGGCTTGCCACCGGAGCACGCCACTGTCCCGTTGGCTTGCCACCGGAGCATGCCACTGTCCCGTTGGCTTGCCACCGGAGCACGCCACTGTCCCGTTGGCTTGCCACCGGAGCACGCCACTGTCCCGTTGGCTTGCCACCGGAGCACGCCACTTTCCCGTTGGCTTGCCACCGGAGCACGACACTTTCCCGATGGCTTGCCACCGGAGCACGCCACTTTCCCGTTGGCTTGCCACTGGAGCACGCCACAGTCCCGTTGGCTTGCCACCGGAGCACGCCACAGTCCCGTTGGCTTGCCACCGGAGCACGCCACTTTCCCGTTGGCTTGCCACCGGAGCACGCCACTGTCCCGTTGGCTTGCCACCGGAGCACGCCACTGTCCCGTTGGCTTGCCACCGGAGCACGCCACTGTCCCGTTGGCTTGCCACCGGAGCACGCCACTGTCCCGTTGGCTTGCCACCGGAGCACGCCACTGTCCCGTTGGCTTGCCACCGGAGCACGCCACTTTCCCGTTGGCTTGCCACCGGAGCACGCCACTTTCCCGTTGGCTTGCCACCGGAGCACGCCACTGTCCCGTTGGCTTGCCACCGGAGCACGCCACAGTCCCGTTGGCTTGCCACCGGAGCACGCCACAGTCCCGTTGGCTTGCCACCGGAGCACGCCACAGTCCCGTTGGCTTGCCACCGGAGCACGCCACTTTCCCGTTGGCTTGCCACCGGAGCACGCCACTGTCCCGTTGGCTTGCCACCGGAGCACGCCACTGTCCCGTTGGCTTGCCACCGGAGCACGCCACTTTCCCGTTGGCTTGCCACCGGAGCACGCCACTTTCCCGTTGGCTTGCCACCGGAGCACGCCACTGTCCCGTTGGCTTGCCACCGGAGCACGCCACTGTCCCGTTGGCTTGCCACCGGAGCACGCCACAGTCCCGTTGGCTTGCCACCGGAGCAGGCCACAGTCCCGTTGGCTTGCCACCGGAGCACGCCACAGTCCCGTTGGCTTGCCACCGGAGCACGCCACAGTCCCGTTGGCTTGCCACCGGAGCACGCCACTGTCCCGTTGGCTTGCCACCGGAGCACGCCACTGTCCCGTTGGTTTGCCACCGGAGCACGCCACTGTCCCGTTGGCTTGCCACCGGAGCACGCCACTGTCCCGTTGGCTTGCCACCGGAGCACGCCACTTTCCCGTTGGCTTGCCACCGGAGCACGCCACTTTCCCGTTGGCTTGCCACCGGAGCACGCCACTTTCCCGTTGGCTTGCCACCGGAGCACGCCACAGTCCCGTTGGCTTGCCACCGGAGCACGCCACTGTCCCGTTGGCTTGCCACCGGAGCACGCCACTGTCCCGTTGGCTTGCCACCGGAGCACGCCACAGTCCCGTTGGCTTGCCACCGGAGCACGCCACAGTCCCGTTGGCTTGCCACCGGAGCACGCCACTTTCCCGTTGGCTTGCCACCGGAGCACGCCACTGTCCCGTTGGCTTGCCACCGGAGCACGCCACTGTCCCGTTGGCTTGCCACCGGAGCACGCCACTGTCCCGTTGGCTTGCCACCGGAGCACGCCACTGTCCCGTTGGCTTGCCACCGGAGCACGCCACTGTCCCGTTGGCTTGCCACCGGAGCACGCCACTGTCCCGTTGGCTTGCCACCGGAGCACGCCACTTTCCCGTTGGCTTGCCACCGGAGCACGCCACTTTCCCGTTGGCTTGCCACCGGAGCACGCCACTTTCCAGTTGGCTTGCCACCGGAGCACGCCATTTTCCCGTTGGCTTGCCACCGGAGCACGCCACTTTCCCGTTGGCTTGCCACCGGAGCACGCCACTTTTCCGTTGGCTTGCCACTGGAGCACGCCACTTTCCCGTTGGCTTGCCACCGGTGCACGCCACTTTCCCGTTGGCTTTCCACCGGAGCACGCCACTTTCCCACTGGCTTGCCACCGAAGCACGCCACAGTCCCGTTGGCTTGCCACCGTAGCACGCCACAGTCCCGTTGGCTTGCCACCGGAGCACGCCACTTTCCCGTTGGCTTGCCACCGGAGCACGCCACTTTCCCGCTGGCTTGCCACCGGAGCACGCCACTTTCCCGCTGGCTTGCCACCGGAGCACGCCACAGTCCCGCTGGCTTGCCACCGGAGCACGCCACAGTCCCGTTGGCTTGCCACCGGAGCACGCCACTTTCCCGTTGGCTTGCCATCGGAGCACGCCACTTTCCCGTTGGCTTGCCACCGGAGCACGCCACTGTCCCGTTGGCTTGCCACCGGATCACGCCACAGTCCCGTTGGCTTGCCACCGGAGCACGCCACAGTCCCGTTGGCTTGCCACCGGAGCACGCCACAGTCCCGTTGGCTTGCCACCGGAGCACGCCACAGTCCCGTTGGCTTGCCACCGGAGCACGCCACAGTCACGTTGGCTTGCCACCGGAGCACGCCACAGTCCCGTTGGCTTGCCACCGGAGCACGCCACTTTCCCGTTGGCTTGCCACCGGAGCACGCCACTTTCCCGTTGGCTTGCCACCGGAGCACGCCACAGTCCCGTTGGCTTGCCACCGGAGCACGCCACTTTCCCGTTGGCTTGCCACCGGAGCACGCCACTGTCCCGTTGGCTTGCCACCGGAGCACGCCACTGTCCCGTTGGCTTGCCACCGGAGCACGCCACAGTCCCGTTGGCTTGCCACCGGAGCACGCCACAGTCCCGTTGGCTTGCCACCGGAGCACGCCACTTTCCCGTTGGCTTGCCACCGGAGCACGCCACTTTCCCGTTGGCTTGCCACCGGAGCACGCCACTTTCCCGTTGGCTTGCCACCGGAGCACGCCACTTTCCCGTTGGCTTGCCACCGGAGCACGCCACTTTCCCGTTGGCTTGCCACCGGAGCACGCCACTTTCCCGTTGGCTTGCCACCGGAGCACGCCACTTTCCCGTTGGCTTGCCACCGGAGCACGCCACTTTCCCGTTGGCTTGCCACCGGAGCACGCCACTTTCCCGTTGGCTTGCCACCGGAGCACGCCACTTTCCCGTTGGCTTGCCACCGGAGCACGCCACTTTCCCGTTGGCTTGCCACCGGAGCACGCCACTTTCCCGTTGGCTTGCCACCGGAGCACGCCACAGTCCCGTTGGCTTGCCACCGGAGCACGCCACTGTCCCGTTGGCTTGCCACCGGAGCACGCCACTGTCCCGTTGGCTTGCCACCGGAGCACGCCACTGTCCCGTTGGCTTGCCACCGGAGCACGCCACTGTCCCGTTGGCTTGCCACCGGAGCACGCCACTGTCCCGTTGGCTTGCCACCGGAGCACGCCACTGTCCCGTTGGCTTGCCACCGGAGCACGCCACTTTGCCGTTGGCTTGCCACCGGAGCACGCCACTGTCCCGTTGGCTTGCCACCGGAGCACGCCACTTTCCCGTTGGCTTGCCACCGGAGAACGCCACTTTCCCGTTGGCTTGCCACCGGAGCACGCCACTTTCCCGTTGGCTTGCCAGCGGAGCACGCCACTGTCCCGTTGGCTTGCCACCGGAGCACGCCACTGTCCCGTTGGCTTGCCACCGGAGCACGCCACTGTCCCGTTGGCTTGCCACCGGAGCACGCCACTGTCCCGGAGCACGCCACTTTCCCGTTGGCTTGCCACCGGAGCACGCCACTGTCCTGTTGGCTTGCCACCGGAGCACGCCACTGTCCCGGAGCACGCCACTTTCCCGTTGGCTTGCCACCGGAGCACGCCACTGTCCCGTTGGCTTGCCACCGGAGCACGCCACTGTCCCGTTGGCTTGCCACCGGATCACGCCACAGTCCCGTTGGCTTGCCACCGGAGCACGCCACAGTCCCGTTGGCTTGCCACCGGAGCACGCCACAGTCCCGTTGGCTTGCCACCGGAGCACGCCACAGTCCCGTTGGCTTGCCACCGGAGCACGCCACAGTCCCGTTGGCTTGCCACCGGAGCACGCCACAGTCCCGTTGGCTTGCCACCGGAGCACGCCACTTTCCCGTTGGCTTGTCACCGGAGCACGCCACTTTCCCGTTGGCTTGCCACCGGAGCACGCCACAGTCCCGTTGGCTTGCCACCGGAGCACGCCACTTTCCCGTTGGCTTGCCACCGGAGCACGCCACTGTCCCGTTGGCTTGCCACCGGAGCACGCCACAGTCCCGTTGGCTTGCCACCGGAGCACGCCACTGTCCCGTTGGCTTGCCACCGGAGCACGCCACTGTCCCGTTGGCTTGCCACCGGAGCACGCCACTGTCCCGTTGGCTTGCCACCGGAGCACGCCACTGTCCCGTTGGCTTGCCACCGGAGCACGCCACTGTCCCGTTGGCTTGCCACCGGAGCACGCCACTGTCCCGTTGGCTTGCCACCGGAGCACGCCACTTTGCCGTTGGCTTGCCACCGGAGCACGCCACTGTCCCGTTGGCTTGCCACCGGAGCACGCCACTTTCCCGTTGGCTTGCCACCGGAGAACGCCACTTTCCCGTTGGCTTGCCACCGGAGCACGCCACTTTCCCGTTGGCTTGCCAGCGGAGCACGCCACTGTCCCGTTGGCTTGCCACCGGAGCACGCCACTGTCCCGTTGGCTTGCCACCGGAGCACGCCACTGTCCCGTTGGCTTGCCACCGGAGCACGCCACTGTCCCGGAGCACGCCACTTTCCCGTTGGCTTGCCACCGGAGCACGCCACTGTCCCGTTGGCTTGCCACCGGAGCACGCCACTGTCCCGGAGCACGCCACTTTCCCGTTGGCTTGCCACCGGAGCACGCCACTGTCCCGTTGGCTTGCCACCGGAGCACGCCACTGTCCCGTTGGCTTGCCACCGGATCACGCCACAGTCCCGTTGGCTTGCCACCGGAGCACGCCACAGTCCCGTTGGCTTGCCACCGGAGCACGCCACAGTCCCGTTGGCTTGCCACCGGAGCACGCCACAGTCCCGTTGGCTTGCCACCGGAGCACGCCACAGTCCCGTTGGCTTGCCACCGGAGCACGCCACAGTCCCGTTGGCTTGCCACCGGAGCACGCCACTTTCCCGTTGGCTTGTCACCGGAGCACGCCACTTTCCCGTTGGCTTGCCACCGGAGCACGCCACAGTCCCGTTGGCTTGCCACCGGAGCACGCCACTTTCCCGTTGGCTTGCCACCGGAGCACGCCACTGTCCCGTTGGCTTGCCACCGGAGCACGCCACTGTCCCGTTGGCTTGCCACCGGAGCACGCCACAGTCCCGTTGGCTTGCCACCGGAGCACGCCACAGTCCCGTTGGCTTGCCACCGGAGCACGCCACTTTCCCGTTGGCTTGCCACCGTAGCACGCCACTGTCCCGTTGGCTTGCCACCGAAGCACGCCACTGTCCCGTTGGCTTGCCACCGGAGCACGCCACTGTCCCGTTGGCTTGCCACAGGAGCAAGCCACTGTCCCGTTGGCTTGCCACCGGAGCACGCCACTGTCCCGTTGGCTTGCCACCGGAGCACGCCACTTTCCCGTTCGCTTGCCACCGGAGCACCCCACAGTCCCGTTGGCTTGCCACCGGAGCACGCCACAGTCCCGTTGGCTTGCCACCGGAGCACGCCACTTTCCCGTTGGCTTGCCACCGGAGCACGACACTTTCCCGTTGGCTTGCCACCGGAGCACGCCACTTTCCCGTTGGCTTGCCACCGGAGCACGCCACAGTCCCGTTGGCTTGCCACCGGAGCACGCCACAGTCCCGTTGGCTTGCCACCGGAGCACGCCACTTTCCCGTTGGCTTGCCACCGGAGCACGCCACTTTCCCGTTGGCTTGCCACCGGAGCACGCCACTGTCCCGTTGGCTTTCCACCGGAGCACGCCACTGTCCCGTTGGCTTGCCACCGGAGCACGCCACTGTCCCGTTGGCTTGCCACCGGAGCACGCCACTGTCCCGTTGGCTTGCCACCGGAGCACGCCACTGTCCCGTTGGCTTGCCACCGGAGCACGCCACTGTCCCGTTGGCTTGCCACCGGAGCACGCCACTTTCCCGTTGGCTTGCCACCGGAGCACGACACTTTCCCGATGGCTTGCCACCGGAGCACGCCACTTTCCCGTTGGCTTGCCACTGGAGCACGCCACAGTCCCGTTGGCTTGCCACCGGAGCACGCCACAGTCCCGTTGGCTTGCCACCGGAGCACGCCACTTTCCCGTTGGCTTGCCACCGGAGCACGCCACTGTCCCGTTGGCTTGCCACCGGAGCACGCCACTGTCCCGTTGGCTTGCCACCGGAGCACGCCACTGTCCCGTTGGCTTGCCACCGGAGCACGCCACTGTCCCGTTGGCTTGCCACCGGAGCACGCCACTGTCCCGTTGGCTTGCCACCGGAGCACGCCACTTTCCCGTTGGCTTGCCACCGGAGCACGCCACTTTCCCGTTGGCTTGCCACCGGAGCACGCCACTGTCCCGTTGGCTTGCCACCGGAGCACGCCACAGTCCCGTTGGCTTGCCACCGGAGCACGCCACAGTCCCGTTGGCTTGCCACCGGAGCACGCCACAGTCCCGTTGGCTTGCCACCGGAGCACGCCACTTTCCCGTTGGCTTGCCACCGGAGCACGCCACTGTCCCGTTGGCTTGCCACCGGAGCACGCCACTGTCCCGTTGGCTTGCCACCGGAGCACGCCACTTTCCCGTTGGCTTGCCACCGGAGCACGCCACTTTCCCGTTGGCTTGCCACCGGAGCACGCCACTGTCCCGTTGGCTTGCCACCGGAGCACGCCACTGTCCCGTTGGCTTGCCACCGGAGCACGCCACAGTCCCGTTGGCTTGCCACCGGAGCAGGCCACAGTCCCGTTGGCTTGCCACCGGAGCACGCCACAGTCCCGTTGGCTTGCCACCGGAGCACGCCACAGTCCCGTTGGCTTGCCACCGGAGCACGCCACTGTCCCGTTGGCTTGCCACCGGAGCACGCCACTGTCCCGTTGGTTTGCCACCGGAGCACGCCACTGTCCCGTTGGCTTGCCACCGGAGCACGCCACTGTCCCGTTGGCTTGCCACCGGAGCACGCCACTTTCCCGTTGGCTTGCCACCGGAGCACGCCACTTTCCCGTTGGCTTGCCACCGGAGCACGCCACTTTCCCGTTGGCTTGCCACCGGAGCACGCCACAGTCCCGTTGGCTTGCCACCGGAGCACGCCACTGTCCCGTTGGCTTGCCACCGGAGCACGCCACTGTCCCGTTGGCTTGCCACCGGAGCACGCCACAGTCCCGTTGGCTTGCCACCGGAGCACGCCACAGTCCCGTTGGCTTGCCACCGGAGCACGCCACTTTCCCGTTGGCTTGCCACCGGAGCACGCCACTGTCCCGTTGGCTTGCCACCAGAGCACGCCACTGTCCCGTTGGCTTGCCACCGGAGCACGCCACTGTCCCGTTGGCTTGCCACCGGAGCACGCCACTGTCCCGTTGGCTTGCCACCGGAGCACGCCACTGTCCCGTTGGCTTGCCACCGGAGCACGCCACTGTCCCGTTGGCTTGCCACCGGAGCACGCCACTTTCCCGTTGGCTTGCCACCGGAGCACGCCACTTTCCCGTTGGCTTGCCACCGGAGCACGCCACTTTCCAGTTGGCTTGCCACCGGAGCACGCCATTTTCCCGTTGGCTTGCCACCGGAGCACGCCACTTTCCCGTTGGCTTGCCACCGGAGCACGCCACTTTTCCGTTGGCTTGCCACTGGAGCACGCCACTTTCCCGTTGGCTTGCCACCGGTGCACGCCACTTTCCCGTTGGCTTTCCACCGGAGCACGCCACTTTCCCACTGGCTTGCCACCGAAGCACGCCACAGTCCCGTTGGCTTGCCACCGTAGCACGCCACAGTCCCGTTGGCTTGCCACCGGAGCACGCCACTTTCCCGTTGGCTTGCCACCGGAGCACGCCACTTTCCCGCTGGCTTGCCACCGGAGCACGCCACTTTCCCGCTGGCTTGCCACCGGAGCACGCCACAGTCCCGCTGGCTTGCCACCGGAGCACGCCACAGTCCCGTTGGCTTGCCACCGGAGCACGCCACTTTCCCGTTGGCTTGCCACCGGAGCACGCCACTTTCCCGTTGGCTTGCCACCGGAGCACGCCACTGTCCCGTTGGCTTGCCACCGGATCACGCCACAGTCCCGTTGGCTTGCCACCGGAGCACGCCACAGTCCCGTTGGCTTGCCACCGGAGCACGCCACAGTCCCGTTGGCTTGCCACCGGAGCACGCCACAGTCCCGTTGGCTTGCCACCGGAGCACGCCACAGTCCCGTTGGCTTGCCACCGGAGCACGCCACAGTCCCGTTGGCTTGCCACCGGAGCACGCCACTTTCCCGTTGGCTTGCCACCGGAGCACGCCACTTTCCCGTTGGCTTGCCACCGGAGCACGCCACAGTCCCGTTGGCTTGCCACCGGAGCACGCCACTTTCCCGTTGGCTTGCCACCGGAGCACGCCACTGTCCCGTTGGCTTGCCACCGGAGCACGCCACTGTCCCGTTGGCTTGCCAACGGAGCACGCCACAGTCCCGTTGGCTTGCCACCGGAGCACGCCACAGTCCCGTTGGCTTGCCACCGGAGCACGCCACTTTCCCGTTGGCTTGCCACCGTAGCACGCCACTGTCCTGTTGGCTTGCAACCGAAGCACGCCACTGTCCCGTTGGCTTGCCACCGGAGCACGCCACTGTCCCGTTGGCTTGCCACAGGAGCAAGCCACTGTCCCGTTGGCTTGCCACCGGAGCACGCCACTGTCCCGTTGGCTTGCCACCGGAGCACGCCACTTTCCCGTTGGCTTGCCACCGGAGCACCCCACAGTCCCGTTGGCTTGCCACCGGAGCACGCCACAGTCCCGTTGGCTTGCCACCGGAGCACGCCACAGTCCCGTTGGCTTGCCACCGGAGCACGCCACTGTCCCGTTGGCTTGCCACCGGAGCACGCCACTGTCCCGTTGGCTTGCCACCGGAGCACGCCACTGTCCCGTTGGCTTGCCACCGGAGCACGCCACTGTCCCGTTGGCTTGCCACCGGAGCACGCCACAGTCCCGTTGGCTTGCCACCGGAGCACGCCACAGTCCCGTTGGCTTGCCACCGGAGCACGCCACTTTCCCGTTGGCTTGCCACCGGAGCACGCCACTGTCCCGTTGGCTTGCCACCGGAGCACGCCACTGTCCCGTTGGCTTGCCACCGGAGCACGCCACTGTCCCGTTGGCTTGCCACCGGAGCACGCCACTGTCCCGTTGGCTTGCCACCGGAGCACGCCACAGTCCCGTTGGCTTGCCACCGGAGCACGCCACTTTCCCGTTGGCTTGCCACCGGAGCACGCCACTGTCCCGTTGGCTTGCCACCGGAGCACGCCACTGTCCCGTTGGCTTGCAACCGGAGCACGCCACTTTCCCGTTGGCTTGCCACCGGAGCACGCCACTTTCCCGTTGGCTTGCCACCGGAGCACGCCACTTTCCCGTTGGCTTGCCACCGGAGCACGCCACTTTCCCGTTGGCTTGCCACCGGAGCACGCCACTTTCCCGTTGGCTTGCCACCGGAGCACGCCACTGTCCCGTTGGCTTGCCACCGGAGCACGCCACTGTCCCGGAGCACGCCACTTTCCCGTTGGCTTGCCACCGGAGCACGCCACTGTCCCGTTGGCTTGCCACCGGAGCACGCCACTGTCCCGTGGGCTTGCCACCGGATCACGCCACAGTCCCGTTGGCTTGCCACCGGAGCACGCCACAGTCCCGTTGGCTTGCCACCGGAGCACGCCACAGTCCCGTTGGCTTGCCACCGGAGCACGCCACAGTCCCGTTGGCTTGCCACAGGAGCACGCCACAGTCCCGTTGGCTTGCCACCGGAGCACGCCACAGTCCCGTTGGCTTGCCACCGGAGCACGCCACTTTCCCGTTGGCTTGCCACCGGAGCACGCCACTTTCCCGTTGGCTTGCCACCGGAGCACGCCACAGTCCCGTTGGCTTGCCACCGGAGCACGCCACTTTCCCGTTGGCTTGCCACCGGAGCACGCCACTGTCCCGTTGGCTTGCCACCGGAGCACGCCACTGTCCCGTTGGCTTGCCACCGGAGCACGCCACAGTCCCGTTGGCTTGCCACCGGAGCACGCCACAGTCCCGTTGGCTTGCCACCGGAGCACGCCACTTTCCCGTTGGCTTGCCACCGTAGCACGCCACTGTCCCGTTGGCTTGCCACCGAAGCACGCCACTGTCCCGTTGGCTTGCCACCGGAGCACGCCACTGTCCCGTTGGCTTGCCACAGGAGCAAGACACTGTCCCGTTGGCTTGCCACCGGAGCACGCCACTGTCCCGTTGGCTTGCCACCGGAGCACGCCACTTTCCCGTTGACTTGCCACCGGAGCACCCCACAGTCCCGTTGGCTTGCCTCCGGAGCACGCCACAGTCACGTTGGCTTGCCACCGGAGAACGCCACAGTCCCGTTGGCTTGCCACCGGAGAACGCCACTGTCCCGTTGGCTTGCCACCGGAGCACGCCACTGTCCCGTTGGCTTGCCACCGGAGCACGCCACTGTCCCGTTGGCTTGCCACCGGAGCACGCCACTTTCCCGTTGGCTTGCCACCGGAGCACGACACTTTCCCGTTGGCTTGCCACCGGAGCACGCCACTTTCCCGTTGGCTTGCCACCGGAGCACGCCACAGTCCCGTTGGCTTGCCACCGGAGCACGCCACAGTCCCGTTGGCTTGCCACCGGAGCACGCCACTTTCCCGTTGGCTTGCCACCGGAGCACGCCACTGTCCCGTTGGCTTGCCACCGGAGCACGCCACTGTCCCGTTGGCTTGCCACCGGAGCACGCCACTGTCCCGTTGGCTTGCCACCGGAGCACGCCACTGTCCCGTTGGCTTGCCACCGGAGCACGCCACTTTCCCGTTGGCTTGCCACCGGAGCACGCCACTTTCCCGTTGGCTTGCCACCGGAGCACGCCACTGTCCCGTTGGCTTGCCACAGGAGCACACCACAGTCCCGTTGGCTTGCCACCGGAGCACGCCACAGTCCCGTTGGCTTGCCACCGGAGCACGCCACAGTCCCGTTGGCTTGCCACCGGAGCACGCCACTTTCCCGTTGGCTTGCCACCGGAGCACGCCACTGTCCCGTTGGCTTGCCACCGGAGCACGCCACTGTCCCGTTGGCTTGCCACCGGAGCACGCCACTTTCCCGTTGGCTTGCCAACGGAGCACGCCACTTTCCCGTTGGCTTGCCACCGGAGCACGCCACTGTGCCGTTGGCTTGCCACCGAAGCACGCCACTGTCCCGTTGGCTTGCCACCGGAGCACGCCACAGTCCCGTTGGCTTGCCACCGGAGCACGCCACAGTCCCGTTGGCTTGCCACCGGAGCACGCCACAGTCCCGTTGGCTTGCCACCGGAGCACGCCACTGTCCCGTTGGCTTGCCACCGGAGCACGCCACTGTCCCGTTGGTTTGCCACCGGAGCACGCCACTGTCCCGTTGGCTTGCCACCGGAGCACGCCACTTTCCCGTTGGCTTGCCACCGGAGCACGCCACTTTCCCGTTGGCTTGCCACCGGAGCACGCCACTTTCCCGTTGGCTTGCCACCGGAGCACGCCACTTTCCCGTTGGCTTGCCACCGGAGCACGCCACAGTCCCGTTGGCTTGCCACCGGAGCACGCCACTGTCCCGTTGGCTTGCCACCGGAGCACGCCACTGTCCCGTTGGCTTGCCACCGGAGCACGCCACAGTCCCGTTGGCTTGCCACCGGAGCACGCCACAGTCCCGTTGGCTTGCCACCGGAGCACGCCACAGTCCCGTTGGCTTGCCACCGGAGCACGCCACTTTCCCGTTGGCTTGCCACCGGAGCACGCCACTGTCCCGTTGGCTTGCCACCGGAGCACGCCACTGTCCCGTTGGCTTGCCACCGGAGCACGCCACTGTCCCGTTGGCTTGCCACCGGAGCACGCCACTGTCCCGTTGGCTTGCCACCGGAGCACGCCACTGTCCCGTTGGCTTGCCACCGGAGCACGCCACTTTCCCGTTGGCTTGCCACCGGAGCACGCCACTTTCCCGTTGGCTTGCCACCGGAGCACGCCATTTTCCCGTTGGCTTGCCACCGGAGCACGCCACTTTCCCGTTGGCTTGCCACCGGAGCACGCCACTTTCCCGTTGGCTTTCCACCGGAGCACGCCACTTTCCCGCTGGCTTGCCACCGAAGCACGCCACAGTCCCGTTGGCTTGCCACCGGAGCACGCCACAGTCCCGTTGGCTTGCCACCGGAGCACGCCACTTTCCCGTTGGCTTGCCACCGGAGCACGCCACTTTCCCGTTGGCTTGACACCGGAGCACGCCACTTTCCCGCTGGCTTGCCACCGGAGCACGCCACTTTCCCGCTGGCTTGCCACCGGAGCACGCCACAGTCCCGCTGGCTTGCCACCGGAGCACGCCACAGTCCCGTTGGCTTGCCACCGGAGCACGCCACTTTCCCGTTGGCTTGCCACCGGAGCACGCCACTTTCCCGTTGGCTTGCCACCGGAGCACGCCACTTTCCCGTTGGCTTGCCACCGGAGCACGCCACTTTCCCGTTGGCTTGCCACCGGAGCACGCCACTTTCCCGTTGGCTTGCCACCGGAGCACGCCACTGTCCCGTTGGCTTGCCACCGGAACACGCCACTTTCCCGTTGGCTTGCCACCGGAGCACACCACTTTCCCGTTGGCTTGCCACCGGAGCACGCCACTGTCCCGTTGGCTTGCCACCGGAACACGCCACTTTCCCGTTGGCTTGACACCGGAGCACGCCACTTTCCCGCTGGCTTGCCACCGGAGCACGCCACTTTCCCGCTGGCTTGCCACCGGAGCACGCCACAGTCCCGCTGGCTTGCCACCGGAGCACGCCACAGTCCCGTTGGCTTGCCACCGGAGCACGCCACTTTCCCGTTGGCTTGCCACCGGAGCACGCCACTTTCCCGTTGGCTTGCCACCGGAGCACGCCACTTTCCCGTTGGCTTGCCACCGGAGCACGCCACTTTCCCGTTGGCTTGCCACCGGAGCACGCCACTTTCCCGTTGGCTTGCCACCGGAGCACGCCACTGTCCCGTTGGCTTGCCACCGGAACACGCCACTTTCCCGTTGGCTTGCCACCGGAGCACGCCACTTTCCCGTTGGCTTGCCACCGGAGCACGCCACAGTCCCGTTGGCTTGCCACCGGAGCACGCCACAGTCCCGTTGGCTTGCCACCGGAGCACGCCACTTTCCCGTTGGCTTGCCACCGGAGCACGCCACTGTCCCGTTGGCTTGCCACCGGAGCACGCCACTTTCCCGTTGGCTTGCCACCGGAGCACGCCACTTTCCCGTTGGCTTGCCACCGGAGCACGCCACTTTCCCGTTGGCTTGCCACCGGAGCACGCCACAGTTCCGTTGGCTTGCCACCGGAGCACGCCACAGTCCCGTTGGCTTGCCACCGGAGGACGCCACTTTCCCGTTGGCTTGCCACCGGAGCACGCCACTTTCCCGTTGGCTTGCCACCGGAGCACGCTACTTTCCCGTTGGCTTGCCACCGGAGCACGCCACAGTCCCGTTGGCTTGCCACCGGAGCACGCCACTTTCCCGTTGGCTTGCCACCGGAGCACGCCACTGTCCCGTTGGCTTGCCACCGGAGCACGCCACTTTCCCGTTGGCTTGCCACCGGAGCACGCCACTTTCCCTTTGGCTTGCCACCGGAGCACGCGACTGTCCCGTTGGCTTGCCACCGGAGCACGCCACAGTCCCGTTGGCTTGCCACCGGAGCACGCCACAGTCCCGTTGGCTTGCCACCGGAGCACGCCACTTTCCCGTTGGCTTGCCACCGGAGCACGCCACTGTCCCGTTGGCTTGCCACCGGAGCACGCCACTTTCCCGTTGGCTTGCCACCGGAGCACGCCACTGTACCGTTGGCTTGCCACCGGAGCAAGCCACAGTACCGTTGGCTTGCCACCGGAGCACGCCACAGTCCCGTTGGCTTACCAACGGAGCACGCCACTTTCCCGTTGGCTTGCCCCCGGAGCACGCCACTTTCCCGTTGGCTTGCCACCGGAGCACGCCACTTTCCCGTTGGCTTGCCACCGGAGCACGCCACTTTCCCGCTGGCTTGCCACCGGAGCACGCCACAGTCCCGTTGGCTTGCCACCGGAGCACGCCACAGTCCCGTTGGCTTGCCACCGGAGCACGCCACTTTCCCGTTGGCTTGCCACCGAAGCACGCCACTTTCCCGTTGGCTTGCCACCGGAGCACGCCACTTTCCCGTTGGCTTGCCACCGGAGCACGCCACTTTCCCGTTGGCTTGCCACCGGAGCACGCCACTTTCCCGTTGGCTTGCCACCGGAGCACGCCACTGTCCCGTTGGCTTGCCACCGGAACACGCCACTTTCCCGTTGGCTTGCCACCGGAGCACGCCACTTTCCCGTTGGCTTGCCACCGGAGCACGCCACAGTCCCGTTGGCTTGCCACCGGAGCACGCCACAGTCCCGTTGGCTTGCCACCGGAGCACGCCACTTTCCCGTTGGCTTGCCACCGGAGCACGCCACTGTCCCGTTGGCTTGCCACCGGAGCACGCCACTGTCCCGTTGGCTTGCCACCGGAGCACGCCACAGTCCCGTTGGCTTGCCACCGGAGCACGCCACAGTCCCGTTGGCTTGCCACCGGAGCACGCCACAGTCCCGTTGGCTTGCCACCGGAGCACGCCACAGTCCCGTTGGCTTGCCACCGGAGCACGCCATTGTCCCGTTGGCTTGCCACCGGAGCACGCCACTGTCCCGTTGGCTTGCCACCGGAGCACGCCACAGTCCCGTTGGCTTGCCACCGGAGCACGCCACTTTCCCGTTGGCTTGCCACCGGAGCACGCCACTTTCCCGTTGGCTTGCCACCGGAGCACGCCACTTTCCCGTTGGCTTGCCACCGGAGCACGCCACTTTCCCGTTGGCTTGCCACCGGAGCACGCCACTTTCCCGTTGGCTTGCCACCGGAGCACGCCACTTTCCCGTTGGCTTGCCACCGGAGCACGCCACTTTTCCGTTGGCTTGCCACCGGAGCACGCCACTTACCCGTTGGCTTGCCACCGGAGCACGCCACTTTCCCGTTGGCTTTCCACCGGAGCACGCCACTTTCCCGCTGGCTTGCCACCGAAGCACGCCACAGTCCCGTTGGCTTGCCACCGGAGCACGCCACAGTCCCGTTGGCTTGCCACCGGAGCACGCCACTTTCCCGTTGGCTTGCCACCGGAGCACGCCACTTTCCCGTTGGCTTGCCACCGGAGCACTCCACTTTCCCGCTGGCTTGCCACCGGAGCACGCCACAGTCCCGCTGGCTTGCCACCGGAGCACGCCACAGTCCCGTTGGCTTGCCACCGGAGCACGCCACTTTCCCGTTGGCTTGCCACCGGAGCACGCCACTTTCCCGTTGGCTTGCCACCGGAGCACGCCACTGTCCCGTTGGCTTGCCACCGGAGCACGCCACTTTCCCGTTGGCTTGCCACCGGAGCACGCCACTTTCCCGTTGGCTTGCCACCGGAGCACGCCACAGTCCCGTTGGCTTGCCACCGGAGCACGCCACAGTCCCGTTGGCTTGCCACCGGAGCACGCCACTTTCCCGTTGGCTTGCCACCGGAGCACGCCACTGTCCCGTTGGCTTGCCACCGGAGCACGCCACTTTCCCGTTGGCTTGCCACCGGAGCACGCCACTTTCCCGTTGGCTTGCCACCGGAGCACGCCACTTTCCCGTTGGCTTGCCACCGGAGCACGCCACTTTCCCGTTGGCTTGCCACCGGAGCACGCCACTTTCCCGTTGGCTTGCCACCGGAGCACGCCACTGTCCCGTTGGCTTGCCACCGGAGCACGCCACTGTCCCGTTGGCTTGCCACCGGAGCACGCCACAGTCCCGTTGGCTTGCCACCGGAGCACGCCACAGTCCCGTTGGCTTGCCACCGGAGCACGCCACTTTCCCGTTGGCTTGCCACCGGAGCACGCCACTTTCCCGTTGGCTTGCCACCGGAGCACGCCACTGTCCCGTTGGCTTGCCACCGGAGCACGCCACAGTCCCGTTGGCTTGCCACCGGAGCACGCCACAGTCCCGTTGGCTTGCCACCGGAGCACGCCACAGTCCCGTTGGCTTGCCACCGGAGCACGCCACTGTCCCGTTGGCTTGCCACCGGAGCACGCCACTGTCCCGTTGGCTTGCCACCGGAGCACGCCACTGTCCCGTTGGCTTGCCACCGGAGCACGCCACAGTCCCGTTGGCTTGCCACCGGAGCACGCCACTTTCCCGTTGGCTTGCCACCGGAGCACGCCACTTTCCCGTTGGCTTGCCACCGGAGCACGCCACTTTCCCGTTGGCTTGCCACCGGAGCACGCCACTTTCCCGTTGGCTTTCCACCGGAGCACGCCACTTTCCCGCTGGCTTGCCACCGAAGCACGCCACAGTCCCGTTGGCTTGCCACCGGAGCACGCCACAGTCCCGTTGGCTTGCCACCGGAGCACGCCACTTTCCCGTTGGCTTGCCACCGGAGCACGCCACTTTCCCGTTGGCTTGCCACCGGAGCACGCCACTTTCCCGCTGGCTTGCCACCGGAGCACGCCACAGTCCCGTTGGCTTGCCACCGGAGCACGCCACAGTCCCGTTGGCTTGCCACCGGAGCACGCCACAGTCCCGTTGGCTTGCCACCGGAGCACGCCACTTTCCCTTTGGCTTGCCACCGGAGCACGCCACTTTCCCGTTGGCTTGCCACCGGAGCACGCCACTGTCCCGTTGGCTTGCAACCGGAGCACGCCACTGTCCCGTTGGCTTGCCACCGGAGCACGCCACTTTACCGTTGGTTTGCCACCGGAGCACGCCACTTTCCCGCTGGCTTGCCACCGGAGCACGCCACTTTCCCGTTGGCTTGCCACCGGAGCACGCCACAGTCCCGTTGGCTTGCCACCGGAGCACGCCACTTTCCCGCTGGCTTGCCACCGGAGCACGCCACTTTCCCGCTGGCTTGCCACCGCAGCACGCCACTTTCCCGCTGGCTTGCCACCGGAGCACGCCACTTTCCCGCTGGCTTGCCACCGGAGCACGCCACTGTCCCGCTGGCTTGCCACCGGAAGCACGCCACTTTCCCGCTGGCTTGCCAAGGGAGCACGCCATCATCCATTTAATAAAATGGGCCACACTTAGCTTTTTCTTTTATCTAATGGGCCCATATAGTTTTTCATTGAATATATTGGGCCCTACATAACCTTACATTTAATATATATAATCGTCTTATCATGTCTGTCTGTCTGTCCTTCTGTCCAGGAAGTCCTGCGTCGCTGATTGGTCCGACCGTGGTCAATCAGCGACGTGGGATTTCAGAAAAAGATGGCGGCCATTAGCAGCTCATCTGCCGCACGGAGGTCAGCGGCGATGTAGCCGGGAGATGACCGGCACTAGCCGGTCAACTCCCGGTTGCTCGCAGCAGAAGTACCCCGACCAGCGGCGCCGCTGACCTCCATGCAGCTACCGTCGGGAGATCAGCGGTTAGGGCCGCTGATCTTCCGACGGAAAGTGTGAAGGGAGGACCGGGGAGCGGCGCCACCGGTCGGGATACTTCTGCTGCGAGCAGCCGGTCATTTCCCGGCTGCTCGCAGTGGAAGTACCCGCACAGGCAGCGCCGCTCCCCTGTACTCACTAATACGATTCGGCGGCCACGACCAATCAGCGATATTGGCTCCAAATTTAAACACCGCTCTGCACAGAGGTCAGTGGCGATGCAGCCGGTCATCTCCCGGCTGCTCGCAGCAGAAGTACCCCGACCTGCGGCGCCGCTGACCTCCATGCGGCTACCGTCGCTAGATCAGAGGCTAGGGCCGCTGATCTCCCGACGGCAAGTGTGAAGGGAGGACCGGGGTTGGGATACTTCTGCTGCGAGCAGCCGGTCATCTCCCGGCTGCTCACAGTGGAAGTACCCGCTCCCCGGTTCTCACTAATACGATTCGCTGATTGGTCGCGGCCGCCAGCCGTGACCAATCACCGGTTTTGGCGCCAAATTTAAACATGCTCTCCGGTCCTCACTAACACAGTTCGCTGATTGGTCGCGGCCGGCCGCATACATATTCTAGAATACCCGATGAGTTAGAATCGGGCCACCATCTAGTTTAATATAATGGGCCACAAATTGCCTTCTAGTTATTACAAGAGGTCCTGCATAGTCTTCCATTTATTTTAATAGGCCCCATATAACCTTTCAGCATCTGAAACAACGGATACTGAAAGCCTGTGCTAGCATTTCTTCTGCGGTGTTGCTATCAGTGTGTCAAGAGTGGGAGAAGAGGGTTGCATTGACAATCCAACACAATGGGCAGCACTTTAAACACATTTTATAAGTGGTCATAAACTTGTAAAAAATTCATGAAAGAATAAAGTTATGTTAAAACCAAGCACACCTTTGTATTTTCTTATGAAATTCTCAATGAGTTTGATGTGTCACATCACCCTCTTCCCATTGAAAAAAATAAAGTTAGATCCAAAATGGCAGACTTCAAAATGGCCGCCATAGTCACCACCCATCTGGAAAAGTTTCCCCCTCCCATATACTAATGTGCCATGAACAGGAAGTTGACATCACCAACCATTCCCATTTAATTTAGGTGTATCCATATAAATAGTCCACCCTGTATTATTACCATTTTTATTATTGCTGTACATACTGTAGCTTTTCATTTAATTTATTGGGCCCCATATAGGCTTCCATTTAATATAATGGGCCCCACATAGCCTTCCATTTAATTTAATGGGGTCCACATAGCCTTCCATTTAATTTAATGGGGTCCACATAGCCTTCCATTTTATTTAATGGGGCCCACATATGTTTTTATTTAATATAAAGAGCCCCACATAAGCCCCTAATTAATATAATGGGCCCCACCTTGCTTTCCATATAAAATAATGGGTCCCACATAGCCCTCCCTTTTGTTATGATGAGCCTTACATATCACACCATTTCCCGATGGTCTGCCACCGAAGTACACCATTGGCTGCTGGGGTGCCACTGGAACACACTCTTTACAGTTGGGGTGCCAACAGAGCACACCTTTCACCATTAGCATGCCACCGGAGTACACTTTTTGCCACTGGCATGCCACTGAAGCACACCCTTTACCATTGGAGTACCATCGGGCACACCCTTTACCGTTGGTGTGCCATCGGAGAACTCTATTTCCCGTAGGCCTATCAGAGGGGCCCAATATGTGACCTTTTTTGCTTACCACCGGGGCACCCAACTTGGGCTTTTTAACTGCGACCGGGGTACACTCTGACCATTTTGCTTACCACTGGGGCACTCATTTTAGGCTTTTTTAGCCTGCCACCGGGGTGCACTTTTTGGCCTTATTGCTTACCACTGGGGCGCACTCTAGGGCTTTTTAGCCTACCACCAGGGTACATTCTTTGGCCTTATTGCTTATCACTGGGGCGCACTCTAGGGCTGCTCAGTCTGCCACCAGAGTCTACTCTTTGGCCTTTTTGCCATTGGTGTGCCACCAGAGCACACCCTATGACGTTGGAGTGCCACCGGAGAACACCCTTTACCTTTGGAGTGCCACCGGAACACACAATTTGCCATTGGCAAAAGTATAATGGCCCCCACATAGCCCTCTATATAGTATAATGAGCCGCACATTGCCTTCCATGTACTATAATTTAATTTATTGGGCTCCACATAGCTTTTCATTTAATTTATTGAACCCCACATAACCGTCAATTTAATATAATAGGCCACACTGGACTCCATTTAATATATTGGACCTGACATAGCCTTCCATTTAATAAAATGGGGCCAAAATATCCCTCTATTTAATATAATGGGCACCAAAAAGCCTTCCATGTTTTATATTGGGCACCACATAGCCCTCTATTTAATACAATTGGCCCCACTTAACCTTCCATTTAAAATATTGGGCCCCACATAGCTTTACATTTAATTTACTGGGCTCCATATAGGCTTCCATTTAATATAATGGGCCCCACATAACCCTCCATTTAATATAATGGTCCCCACATTGCCTTCCATTTATTATAATGGAGCCAAGATACATCTCTATTTAATATAATGGACAAAACACAGGCTTCCATTTAATATAATTGGCGCTACATAGCCCTTTATTTGATAAATGCGCCTCACATAGCCCTCCATATAATATTATGGGCCCCGCAACGCTTTCCATTTAATTTAATAGGCCTCACATAGCCCTCAATTTAATACAGAGGGCCCCACAAAACCTTCCAGATAACATAGTGGGCCCCAATATAGCTTTCTTTTTAATGTATTGGTCCCCACATAGCCCTCTATTTAATATAATGGGCCTCACATAGCCTTCCATTAAACATCATGGGCCCCATATAGAATTTATCATATACGTAGATGTCCCTTTAAGATAACGGGCCCCACATAGCTTTCCCTTTAATATAATGGGCCCCACATAGATTTTATTATTATATAATGGGCCCCACATAGCTTTCCCTTTAATATAATAGGCCCCACATAGCTTTCTCTTTAATATAATGGGCCCCACATAGCTTTCCCTTTAATATAATGGGCCCCACATAGCTTTCCCTTTAATATAATGGGCCCCACATAGCTTTCTCTTTAATATAATGGGCCCCACATAGCTCTCTCTTTAATATAATGGGCCCTACATAGCCATCCATTTAATATAATGGGCCCTACGTAGATGTCCCTTTAATATAATGGGCCCCACATAGCTTTCCCTTTAATATAATGGGCCCCACATAGCTTTCCCTTTAATATAATGGGCCCCACATAGCTTTCTCTTTAATATAATGGGCCCCACATAGCTTTCCCTTTAATATAATGGGCACCACATAGATTTTATTATTATATAATGGGCCCCACATAGCTTTCCCTTTAATATAATGGGCCCCACACAGCTTTCTCTTTAATATAATGGGCACCACATAGATTTTATTATTATATAATGGGCCCCACATAGCTTTCTCTTTAATATAATGGGCCCCACATAGCTTTCTCTTTAATATAATGGGCCCCACATAGCTTTCCCTTTAATATAATGGGCCCCACATAGCTTTCCCTTTAATATAATGGGCCCCACATAGCTTTCCCTTTAATATAATTGGCCCCACATAGCTTTCCCTTTAATATAATGGGCACCACATAGATTTATTATAATATAATGGGCCCCACATAGATTTATTATAATATAATGGGCCCCACATAGATTTATTATAATATAATGGGCCCCACATAGATTTATTATAATATAATGGGCCCCACATAGATTTATTATAATATAATGGGCCCCACCTAACCCTCCAGTTTATACACTGCAGTCGCTCTCTTTCTTCTCTTCTTTACCTAGTCCAGTCTTTCGTGACGACTTCCCGCCATGATTCGTCTTTGCAGTTTGCTGTCCAGGTTTCGGCTGCTCCGCACTTTTCAGCAGATCACCGCACTCCTGAAAAACAAAAATGTTACAAATATAAGCGACTTAAATAAATAATGCTGCCCACTGTGCCACCAAATGCAAATATGTGCCACACTGTGCCCATGAGTATATCATTCACCGCAATGAAGTCTGCTCCACTGAGAATATAAATCAGTCACTAGCTTGTGCCCCCGTTATAAATAGTGTTGAGCGAGCACTAAAATGCTCGGGTGCTCGAAGCTCGGCCCAAGCTCGCCGTGATACTCGGGTGCTCGACCCGAGCAACGAGCCCATGTTAGTCTATGGGAGACCCGAGCATTTTTGCGGAGGCACCCCCGGCAGTCTGTAGAAAGCCTAAAAAGTGCCCAAAATGATAGTGACAGTGCTCAGATGACATGGGGACAGCATGGGGATCGCCCCAGGAAGCATTTCTGACCCCCAGGTCACTGTTGTCAACAACGTGGTCAGAGGTATTAAGCCACTTTTACAGGCTCATAAGAAAATGTTTAAAAACTAAAGTGAAACTTTTTTCCTGTGAAATATGTTAAGGAATTTCTTTTCCAGGGTAAAGACATGTGTATAAGGTAAAATAAATAACCAAAAACAAAAATACTCCTCCACACCTTGGGCTATGTTCACAAGTAGCATTTTTTATGCGTTTTTGCACTTTTGTATTGCTTTCAACTGTGACAAATGCATTCACCGGGAAATGTCATTTTAACATTTTACAACCTTATCTGGCCATGTGCTGTGTGACACATGCATACAGTGCTGAAAAGACATGGGAACAGCATGGGGAAGACCCCTGGAAGGATCTCTGACTCCCAGGTCACTGCCTAAAAGTGTGCCCATCAGAAGTGATCCTTGCCGCATCAGAAGATGCAGACTTGCAACTATCCCCGTGCAAGTCCTTGTCCCAGGGCAGTGTTCAATTGTACCTCCCCCATTCCTTGCAATGCAAGCGCAAATATGCAGCCAACCACCCACCCACCCCCAGGCTGCAATACCATACTGCTAGCTTGCACTTGAAATTGGGCCTTTTAGTTTTGAGGAGGCCGAAGCTGGCCACTACCTCATGGCTGCTTCGGCAGCGAGGCATCCATACTCAGTCCCCAGCCGCCCGGCGGCCGGGTGTCCACACCTGGTCCCCAGCCGCCTGGGGGCGGCGGGGTGTCCATAGACGGTCCCCAGCCACCCCGATTTCTCCGCGGAACATCCCCACACACTTTTCTTAGACTGGCCTGCTTTAGGGCAGCATTGGATGAGCCCACTAGAGAACCCGACTCCATCAGGGGAGGTGAGAATGCCAAGGTGAGGAGCATGATGATGATAGAAGTTAGCATCTGCTTTGTTTTGTTGGAATGCAACCTGCCACCAACCCACCTCGAGGCTGCAATACCATACTGCTAGCATGCGTGCACTTGAAATTGGGCCTTTTAGGCATGTGGAGGCCAGAGCTGGCCACTACCTCATGGCTGCTTCGGCAGCGAGGTATCGATACTCAGTCCCCAGCCGCCCGGCGGCCGGGTGTCCATGCTCGGTCCCCAGCCGCCAGGGGGCGGCCGGGTGTCCACACTCGGTCCCCAGCCGCCCCGCGGCCAGGTGTCCATAAACGGTTCCAAGCCGCCCCGATTTCTCCGCGGAACATCCCCACACACTTTTCTTAGACTGGCCTGCTTTAGGGCAGCATTGGACGAGCCCACCAAAGAACCCGACTTCTCCGGTGGGCCCTGGCTTCTCTATCAGGGGAGTTGAGAGTGCCAAGGTGAGGAGCATGATGAGGATGATAGAAGTTAGCATCTGCTTTGTTTTCAAGGAATGCAAGCGCATGTATGTAGTAGTGGCTAGGCCTGAGGTGGTCAGCGTTTTGGCGCATATCCTACCTCCTCCGTGGATTGCTGGATGTTTTCCTGCTACTATCCAAGTTCTATGACTCTCGTTAAAACAAAGCTTCAAGTGATAAATGATGGATGAGGTAGTGGCAAAGGAGAAAGAGCAGGAGGAACAGGGACCATTCACATCAATATCAGGCCAGTCAACCACATATGTCTTGTAGGATATGTTTCTGTAACAAAAGGAGCGGTTTGGCTACACAGTTATAGGGCATACAGTGAGTGCAATGCCTACCAAAACTTTTGAGGCACTCCAATGCCCCTTGGAAATGACATGGAGGTCAGAGGGCCTTAACTAAACCTTTTTTTCCATTTATGGCAACTGGGTCTCCTGTGCACTGTTGGCCTAAGCAGTGAATGGAAGGCTTTCCAAAAATTATAAGGAACTGCAATGCCCCTGGAAACAGACGTGGATTACAGCGTACTAAAAACCTTCTACCCATTATTGGGGAGTGTGTCTCCCTTAGTTTTCACCTTTGCATTGAAAAGCAAAAGCTGACTAAAATTAGGAGGAAATGCAATGCCCGTTGGAAGAGTCGTGGAGATTAGAGGTAAGGTAATTAAAAACAACATTTCAATGCCCCTTGGAAGAGCTGTGGAGTTCAGAGTGGCTTAAGAAGACGCTTTTAATGCCCCTTTGAAGAGACGTGGAGGTCACAGTAGCTTAACAAGACGGTTTTAATGCCCCTTACAAGAGCCATACAGTACAGCATCTTAAAAACATTATTCCCATTATTGGGGAGTGTGTCTCCCTTAGTTTTCACCTTTGCATTGAAAAGCAAAAGCTGACTAAAATTAGGAGGAAATGCAATGCCCGTTGGAAGAGTCGTGGAGATTAGAGGTAAGGTAATTAAAAACAACATTTCAATGCCCCTTGGAAGAGCTGTGGAGTTCAGAGTGGCTTAAGAAGACGCTTTTAATGCCCCTCAGAAGAGACGTGGAGGTCAGAGTGGCATAACAAGACGGTTTTAATGCCCCTTACAAGACACGTGGAGGTCAGAGTGGTATAACAAGACGCTTTTAATGCCCCTCAGAAGAGACGTGGAGGTCAGAGTGGTATAACAAGACGGTTTTAATGCCCCTTACAAGAGACGTGGAGGTCAGAGTGGTATAACAAGATGGTTTTAATGCCCCTCAGAAGAGACGTGGAGGTCAGAGTGGTATAACAAGACGGTTTTAATGCCCCTCTGAAGAGACGTGGAGGTCAGAGTGGTATAACAAGACGGTTTTAATGCCCCTTACAAGACACGTGGAGGTCAGAGTGGTATAACAAGACGGTTTTAATGCCCCTTACAAGACACGTGGAGGTCAGAGTGGTATAACAAGACTCTTTTAATGCCCCTTACAAGAGACGTGGAGGTCAGAGTGGTATAACAAGACGGTTTTAATGCCCCTTACAAGAGACGCTCATTATTCTGGCATTTGGCAAATATTAAAAATGATGGTAATCCTAATTGACCTAAAATGGGAAAGGTTTATTATGATTTCATGTCAGATATTGAGAAAAACCTGCAGATGTGTCTATTTATACAGTGTATGGAAACTTCTGATTTCAACTGTGTATATATATATATATATGTATAATATATACACGGCGAAGCTCACACAACACAACACCCACAGCAGAGGAACGGGCTGCACACACACCTGCTCCTGTCAGTGCTGTGAGCGCTCCTCATATCGCTGCTGGCTCCGCCCCTCATATCGCTGCTGGCTCCGCCTCTCATATCGCTGCTGGCTCCGCCCCTCATGTCGCTGCTGGCTCCGCCCCTCATATCGCTGCTGGCTCTGCCCCTCACATCGCTGCTGGCTCCGCCCATCAGCCGCTCACAGTCCTCAGCAATATGGAGACATCCGCACTGATCAGAATCCTTGGGGGCGTGGCCTGTCACTGTAGTCACACAAGGGTTGTCATGGAGATCTCAAGGGAAGGCAGGTGGGCGGGGCTTAGAGCAGGAAGTAGAAGCCGTGCAGTGTGATTGGCTCCTTACCTTCTGCCAGTAATGGAGCAGATATATGGCTCCTATATAATGGAGGGGGCTCAGGAGGGGTTCCCCACCCAAAAGGTCAGGGGATAAATAATACTGGACATGAGCGAGGGCAGGAGGACATTATTCTATATTGTAAGAAATCTGATTTCTTCTTTCCTCACAGTTTTTCCTGTGCAAGGCCACATGTATTGTGCGATAATCTGTGAATATGGGGGGGATCTGCTCCTCACATCCACATCAATCCCCCCACGTCTGAGCTCTCCCTTACAGGGGTCTTCTGCTCTGCACATTGATGCCGTATCCATGGAGATGACATCATGGCCGGTACATGCGGATCTCCCCGATGGGACCCTCATGTATCTGGAGGACGAGGCACTGCTGCTCCTCGGGGAGAGGGGGCACAATTCCTGTACACATGATACAGGGGCTTCTGCCATCTCTGGGCTGAGAATAATGCTGGCAGCGCGCAGTCTACATGATGTGAGGATTACAAGTCTGCAGTCACAGAGAGTCACACAGATGACTGCAGCCTTCAGCTTCACACCGGACAATCCCTTTAAATACATGTATATTGGTCTAAAAATACTTTTTACTATTTTGCTTCTTGTAACATTTGCTCTGTTCGGCCTTTACCAGCTTTTTGTTTCCCAGCAGCACATTGATGGCTGCAGAATGAGTTAACTTGAGATTCAGTCAGTGAGCTCCTTATGATGTGGAGTTTCCAGCTCTTTTATTTCTGCGATGATTTATGACTGCATCAGAGATCAGCCCAACTTTCATGCTGGTCTGTGAACATAATCAGCACAGAGAAGGTCAGAATGAGCTCACTGATAAATTCTCAGTGAGCTCATTCTGCAACTAGCAATGCAAAGGAAATAAAAAAGCCAAATTGTTTATGAAACGTTATTGAAAAAAATATTTGTATGTATATATTTAGCCCAAAATGTCTGAGTGTCCATATCCTTAGTACCAGCACAGCTGAGGATTTGGTATAATCAGGGGCGTACATAGGACGCAGAAGTTCTAATTGGGCCCCCCCCCCCCCAGCAACAAAAATGTAAATAATTGTCGGGGTCGCAGAAGATCAGATCTCACAACCTTCCAGCCTTTACATAGTAATTTTCCTCCTGCTGAAGTCCTAGATCCCTTTTTCATTGCCCATAAAGTGTGGTGCCAACAAAAGTGCCCCCCAAACACGGTATGATACCCCCATGGTGAATTCCTCCATATGCGCAGTATAATGACCCTACTGTACCCGACCTCAACTCCCAGGGTAAAGTATGATCCCCCAACTGCCCCACACCTCTCCACACTCCATAGAGTATAATGCACTCAGTATAAGACTCTCGCCATGGTTCTCCACACAGTATAAGGCACTCGCCATGGTCCTCCACGCAGTATAATGCACTCCCTCGTGGTCCTCCACGCAGTATAATGCACTCCCACGTGGTCCGCCACGCAGTATAATGCACTCCCTCGTGGTCCTCCACACAGTACAATGCACTCCCCGTGGTCCTCCACACAGTACAATGCACTCCCTCGTGGTCCTCCACGCAGTATAATGCACTCCCCATGGTCCTCCACGCAGTATAATGCACTCCCACGTGGTCCTCCACACAGTATAATGCACTCCCCCATGGTCCTTCACACAGTACCATGCACTCCCCCATGGTCCTCCACACAGTACAATGCACTCCCCCATGGTCCTCCACACAGTACAATGTACTCCCCCATGGTCCTCCACACAGTATAAAGCCCCCGTCTCACATAGCGATATCGCTAGTGAGATCGCTGCTGTGTCACGGTTTTGGTGACTCACCAGCGACCTCACCAGCGATGTCGCTAAGTGTGACACTTTGCAGCGATCAGGCCCCTGCTGTGAGGTCGCTGATCGCTGCAAAGTATCCTGGACCATTTTTTGGTCGTTGGCCTCCCGCTGGCCAGCACACATCACTGTGTGTGACCAGCGGGACCAACGATCTGGCTGGTAACTATGGTAAACATCGGGTTACTATGGGCACGCGCGCACTTAGTAACCCGCTGTTTACCATGGATACCACTCTGCTACGGTGCGCGGAGGCTACCGTTCACCTTAGCAGAGTGGTATCCATGATAAACAGCGGGTTACTAGGGGCACACGCGCACTTAGTAACCCGATGTTTACCATAGTTACCAGCCTGCTCCTGCTTAAGCAGCAGGCTGGTAACAGGAGCAGGACATCGTGGAACGATTCTTTCCACGATATCGCTGCTCCCCTGATCGCTGGTGAGCCTGCCTGTTTGACAGCTCACCAGCGATGTATTAGCGATGCAGCAACGATCCCTGACAGGTCGTATCGTTGTCGGGATCGCTGCTGCATCGCTTAGTGTGACGGGGCCTTAAGACACTCGCCATGGTTCTCCACTCAGTATAATGCATTCCCCCATGATCCTGTACGCAGTATAATGCAGCCCCCCATAGGGTAAAATGCAGCCCCCCCCACCCGTAGGGTAAAATGCAGCCCCAGTCCTCCAGTATTATCAGTACACACTGATTTATAAATAAATGCATACTTACCGCTCCTCGTTCCCTGCTGCTTCAGTCTCTGCAGCTGATCACCTCAGCAGCTGCCAGCTCCACTGTCTGACACAGCGTGGCGCGTCATCATGCCGCTGCGTCAGACGCAGAGGAGGAATGATGGGAGAGGGAGTGTCACATGATGCTCCCTCCTCCAGGTTTTCGTGGGCCCCGGGCGAAAGAGTCTCAGTGGCCCCTTTAACACATCCAACCATTCATGATGCACAGATACAGCAGAGAAATTATAGATATAGATATAGTACAATGCCAAAAATGTCACTGACTTCTTACATTTCATGAGTGATATCTTTTGTAAATTCTACAATAGCTCAAAAACCGGTGAATCCTCACAGCGCACAGTGCAGACCGGACAGTATAGTCCTCCATACAGTGTTATGGCACCACATAGTCCTCTATACAGTATTATGAGCCCTATATAATGCTCCATACAAAATACTGGATCCCATATAATTCACCATAGAGAATACTGCCTGGTCCCCATGTAATGCCATATGCAGGCTGGACCCCATACAGAGGCCCCACAAGCCCGCTGCATCCTCCCCGGGGCCCCCACAAGCCGGCTGCATCCCCCCAGGGCCCCCCTCAAGCCTGCATCACCCCCCCCAGAGCCCCCACATGCCTGCAGCATCCCCCCCATAGACCCCACAAGCCTGCAGCATCCCCCCCAGAGCACCCACAAGCCCACAGCATCCCCTCCAGGGCCCCACAAGCCCGCAGAATCCCCCCCAGGGCCCCACAAGCCCGCAGCATCCCCTTAGGGCCCCCACAAGCCCGCAGCATCCCCCCGGGGCCCCCACAAGCCCTGGACCGTACCTGCATCACCACCACTAAAGGTATTGAAGTTTACCCTTGTGTGTGTGCCTGTACTTCCTATGGAACCGTCCTGCCATCTCCCTACTGCTTCCACCATCTTTCTACACCTCTACACTGCCCTGAGGCCTGCTCTACCTGTGGGGAGCCGTCCCATCGTAGCTGCCCCTAACATCAGCCTCAGTGGACTGTCGCAGCGCTGGTATCCTCTTACCAGAATCCACAGGTGGCGTCACGACAATTTCCCCTATAAGCATTCCCCCCCCCCTTTGAGTGACCGCCCTGGGCCACGGACTGGGCCAGCCACCGTGATATCCCCCGGCAACCAGAGGCCCGGCTGCCGAGTGCCCCACGGCCCTGGGGGCGAGTCACTATGCACAGTGGTTCATGAATTAATATTCACAGTGACCCTCCATCCTGTGATTAAAAGGGTCCGTACATTTGACACCTCCGTCTGACTCCCACAGTCTCCTCCGCACAGATCGATATTAAGATGGCCACCGCAATGGCATGGGGAGTGCAGCGGTGAGTCCAGAGCGCAGCTCCTCGCTCTAAAATGCCCATCAGAAAGAAGAGGTCAGACATTTATTTTCTATGAGCGCTCTATTATCCTATTTATCAAACATCAGCACTACAAGAATCCGTCCTGAGCCGTGCTGGGATCTTTGAACGTGGGCCCCCGGGAGGATCGGGCCCCTCATGGTGGAGCAGATCACACTCATTATAATCCATCACTGATAGATGATACATAAACAACAACACAGGATGATTGTAAAACAGTGAGGTAATATTTTATTGAGCCACCAAACACACAATAAACACATCGAACAGTCCCAGCAAATACCTAATATGGTGCAAATTACAGAGTCTCACCCTTCCGCTGACTCGCTGGGATTAAAGCAGCTGCCAATCCGAGGGGCTTCTGGGGCTGACTACCCCCACCAATGGCACCCCCACCAAAGAGCACCCACAAAGAGGAGGAAACAACAAGCTTAGAAAGCAGACAGTCCATTGAGGTACGTGGCCAGGAGACCAGAAAGTTCCAACCTGGCTTCTCCGAACATATCCATGGAACTAGGTGACTGGAAGGTCCCGACTTGGCTTTTTCCGAGCATATTCACGAGTTCCAGGTGGCCGGAGTGTCCCAACCTGGCTACTCCAAACATCTCCATGGGACCAGGTGACTGGTGGGTCCCAACCTGGTTTTCCCAGATGTATCCATGGGTTCTATAGTAGTCAATGGAGCAGATTTGTATTCCTCCAGCCGGGGCTGTGGTCCCTTAAGCTGGCATCCTGTAGAAACCAAATCTGTGTCCCTCTTAATGGATTCATGGTGTTCTGTAGAGCTGTCCCATAGAGTGTTCCTGGCAGTGGTTTTGTAAAAAGTCTCCTTTATGTAGTTCACAACTGTCCTTCTTCAAGACTTCATCCACAGGTCAAGAGAAAGGGGTGGTGTTACTAATTCCCATTACTGGAGCATCCACAGTTCATCCCCCAATGTTGACTTGCAAACATTGCAAACATTGAAGGATAAACTATAAATTCCGAAACAATGCAAGTCAACAAATTGCATGGACTTATAAAATGGTAATCAACATATTTAGCAAACATCCATTGTTCAAAGAGCCTGCGTCCCTGTATTGCAAAGATAACAGTACAATAAACCAGAAGAGTTGATATAAGAGGTAAATAACCATTTATCAATTAACAAATATCACCTCAACCTACAAGATGAGTCAACATTCAGACTCATGACAAAAGATCATGTGCGTTGACCAACCGAAGAAAGAAACACATAAATTCAATAGTTAATAATTCAGGCAATAGTCTATCATTCTGGGCCTATGGAATTTACATCTGGATAATTACGATTAAATGCTGTGTCGTCACAGGCCCCTTTAGTTTTAGGGACTGGCAGGGGTCCTTTACAGTTGCTCTCCCACTAGTTCATCCTTCTTTCCTTTACTCCGTTTCAATAAAATATTTGGAAATATACAAAGTAAAAACTCAAATATAATTTTTTTTCTTACATTAAAACTAGATTTTATTAAAATAAACTCCCAAAAATCAAGAACAAAAAAACTAAACCTGATTAACATCGCAGAGAACAACAACCCAAACTGTACAACGATCACATGATTTATCCGGCACGAAAAACAGCATCAAGAATAAAATAGTAATAATTAATGGCAAAATTGTAGCTTTTGTTCATTTTGTCTCTATACTGCACGATAAACGCTGGAAAGAAAAAATATAAGAACCATTCCTGGGGTTTTGCCATTGAATGCTGGAAAAAATAAAAAAACATCAGCAGAATTGTTTTTTATTAATCTCATGCAAAAGAAAAATGGAATAAAAATTATAAAAACGTCTGTTCCCCAAAATGTTACCAGTGAATCCTATAGCTGCTCCGCATGGACCCAAACTGGTAAACTAAAAACTCCTGCATGCCCCGTGTGTGTGTGTATGTATATATATATATATATATATACATACACATATATATATACTCCTCTGTACTATATACACGGCAGAGCTCACACGCCACAACATGCTCCGCTGCGGCGCCACAAAAAGAGCGGACCTGGCTGCACACACACCTGCTCCTGTCACCTGTATACACAGTTGAAACCAGAAATTTACATACACTATATAAATGTTAGAACCCTCCTGTTTGTTTTTTCCATCTTGTGTTTTGCGGTCACAAGACCATCTGCCTTTATATTCCAGCTCCGCCCTTTTGGCTGTGTTGGACTTCAGTGTTGTTTGACTGCTTTGCTAGCCAGGTGCTTCTGTGCCTTTCTCTGTCAGTTCGCTTGGTCCTTCTGGGACCTCTAGTACCTTTTTGTCAGTTTATCTTTTTGTGTTCTGTAACAACTTCTCTGTTTAGGAGGTGTCCCATTTTTGTTCCAGTCCTTAGTTCTTTTAGGGACCCCTCTCCTTTATGCTATAGGTCTTCGTTCAGACTAGCCGAGGACTAAGGCGGGTCTGTTCGCTAGGAACAGGCAGCCCGCTACATCGTAGGGATTCAGCTTAGTCTTACTGTAGGGATAGCTTTCTCCTTTCTTTCCTTAGTACTTGTTGCAGATCATAACAATAAAAAGACACATCTGCATGTTTTTCTCAATATCTGACATGAAATCAGAATAAACCTTTCCCGTTTTAGGTCAATTAGGATTACCATCATTTTTAAGATTTGCCAAATGCCAGAATAATAAGAGAGAGAGAGAATGTTTTAAAGCATTTTTATTACTTACTGCAAAGTCATAAGTCTACATACACTAATATTGCTATACCTTTAACAAATTCTGGACTGCCCATATGATGATGTCATGTGTTTGGAAACTTCTGATAGTATTTTGGGCAACATCTCAGTTAATTAGAGACACACCTGTGGATGTATTTTAATGCACACCTGAAACACACTGCTTCTTTGTGTAGCATCATGGGAAAGTCTAAAGAAATCAACCAAGATATCAGGAAGAGAATTGTGGACTTGCACAAGTCTGGCTCATCCTTGGGTACAATTTCAAGATACCTGAAGGTGTCTCGTTAATCTGTACAAACAATTATATGCAAGTACAAACAAGATGGGACTGTCCAGCCATCATACCGCTCAGGAAGGAGACGGGTTCTGTGTCCCAGAGATGAACGTGCTTTGGTCCGATATGTGCATATCAAGGACAAAAGCAAAAGATCTTGTGAAGATGATAGGGGAAGCTGATAAGATTGTGTAAATATCCACAGTGAAATGAGTTCTGTATCAATATAGGCTGAAAGGCCACTGTGCCAGGAAGAAGCCATTACTCCAAAAGAAAGATAAAAAAGCCAGATTAATGTTTGCAAATGCACACAGGAACAAAGACCTTAATTTTTGGAGACATGTCCCGTGGTCTGATGAAACTAAAATTGAACTTTTTGGGCATAGTGACCATCGTTACTTTTGGAAGAAAAAAGGAGAAGCTTGGAAGCCTAAGAACACCATCCCAACTGTGAAACACGGAGGAGGCAGCATCATGTGGGGTTGATTTCCTGTAGGAGGGACTGGCGATAGCGCCACTCACAGGCATCACGTGACCCCCCGGCTGCAGCCGGCTCTTTCTTCCGCTGATGTCACGTCAAATGAGGTGTGACATTAGTGTCGCGGACCCCGCGGTGGATGCTGGGCTGTGGGCGGGGGTTACCCCGCGCGTCCCACCCAGCATCCTCCGCGCCCCACTCCCAATGAATGAGGAGAGGGAAAGAGGTAAACTATTGACTTAGCAGTAAGTAATAAAAATGTCCTAAAACATTCTCTCTCTCTCATTATTCTGGCATTTGGCAAATATTAAAAATGATGGTAATCCTAATTGTCCTAAAATGGGAAAGGTTTATTCTGATTTCATGTCAGATATTGAGAAAAACCTGCAGATGTGTCTATTTATACAGTGTATGGAAACTTCTGATTTCACCTGTGTATGTGTATATATATATATGTGTATATTATATACACGGCGAAGCTCACACACCACAACACCCACAGCAGAGGAACTGGCTGCACACACACCTGCTCCTGTCAGTGCTGTGAGCGCTCCTCATATCGCTGCTGGCTCCGCCCCTCATGTCGCTGCTGTCTCCGCTCCTCATATCGCTGCTGGCTCCGCCCCTCATGTCGCTGCTGGCTCTGCCCCTCGTGTCGCTGTTGGCTCCGCCCCTCACATCGCTGCTGGCTCCGCCCCTCATGTCGCAGCTGGCTCCGCCTCTCATATCGCTGCTGGCTCCGCCCCTCATGTTGCTGCTGGCTCCGCCCCTCATGTCGCTGTTGGCTCCGCCTCTCATATCGCTGCTGGCTCCGCCCCTCATGTCGCTGTTGGCTCCGCCCCTCACATCGCTGCTGGCTCCGCCCCTCATATCGCTGCTGGCTCTGCCCCTCACATCGCTGCTGGCTCCGCCTCTCATATCGCTGCTGGCTCCGCCCCTCATGTCGCTGCTGGCTCTGCCTCTCATATCACTGCTGGCTCCACCACTCATATCGCTGCTGGCTCCGCCCCTCATGTAGCTGCTGGCTCCGCCCCTCATATCGCTGCTGGCTCCGCCCCTCATATCGCTGCTGGCTCTGCCCCTCATATCGCTGCTGGCTCCGCCCCTCATATCGCTGCTGGCTCTGCCCCTCACATCGCTGCTGGCTCCGCCCCTCATATCGCTGCTGGCTCCGCCCCTCATGTCGCTGCTGGCGCTCCGCCCCTCATATCGCTGCTGGCTCTGCCCCTCACATCGCTGCTGGCTCTGCCCCTCACATCGCTGCTGGCTCCGCCCCTCATATCGTTGCTGGCTCCGCCCCTCACATCGCTGCTGGCTCCGCCCATCAGCCGCTCACAGTCCTCAGCAATATGGAGACATCCGCACTGATCAGAATCCTCGGGGGCGTGGCCTGTCACTGTAGTCACACAAGGGTTGTCATGGAGATCTCAAGGGAAGGCAGGTGGGCGGGGCTTAGAGCAGGAAGTAGAAGCCGTGCAGTGTGATTGGCTCCTTACCTTCTGCCAGTATTGGAGCAGATATATGGCTCCTATATAATGGAGGGGGCTCAGGAGGGGTTCCCCACCCAAAAGGTCAGGGGATAAATAATACTGGACATGAACGAGGGCAGGAGGACATTATTCTATATTGTAAGAAATCTGATTTCTTCTTTCCTCACAGTTTTTCCTGTGCAAGGCCAGCGCTTTTATTTCTGCGATGATTTATGACTGCATCAGAGATCAGCCCAACTTTCATGCTGGTCTGTGAACATAATCAGCACAGAGAAGATCAGAATGAGCTCACTGATAAATTCTCAGTGAGCTCATTCTGCAACTAGCAATGCAAAGGAAATAAAAAAGCCAAATTGTTTATGAAACGTTATTGAAAAAATATTTGTATGTATATATTTAGCCCAAAATGTCTGAGTGTCCATATCCTTAGTACCAGCACAGCTGAGGATTTGGTATAATCAGGGGCGTACATAGGACGCAGAAGTTCTAATTGGGCCCCCCCCCCAGCAACAAAAATGTAAATAATTGTCGGGGGTCGCAGAAGATCAGATCTCACAACCTTCCAGCCTTTACATAGTAATTTTCCTCCTGCTGAAGTCCTAGATCCCTTTTTCATTGCCCATAAAGTGTGGTGCCAACACAAGTGCCCCCCAAACACGGTATGATACCCCCATGGTGAATTCCTCCATATGCACAGTATAATGACCCTACTGTACCCCACCTCAACTCCCAGGGTAAAGCATGATGACACCAACACAGTATGATCCCCCAACTGCCCCACACCTCTCCATACTCCATAGAGTACAATGCACTCGCCATGGTCCTCCACACAGTATAAGACTCTCGCCATGGTCCTCCACACAGTATAAGGCACTCGCCGTGGTCCTCCACGCAGTATAATACAGTCCCCATGGTCCTCCACGCAGTATAATGCACTACCTCGTGGTCCTCCACACAGTACAATGCACTCCCCCATGGTCCTCCACACAGTACAATGCACTCCCCCATGGCCCTCCACACAGTACAATGCACTCCCCCATGGTCCTCCACACAGTACAATGCACTCCCCCATGGTCCTCCACACAGTACAATGCATTCCCCCATGGTCCTCCACACAGTATAAGACTCTCGCCATGGTCCTCCAAACAGTATAAGGCACTCGCCATGGTCCTCCACGCAGTATAATACAGTCCCCATGGTCCTCCACGCAGTATAATGCACTCCCTCGTGGTCCTCCACGCTGTATAATGCACTCCCTCGTGGTCCTCCACGCTGTATAATGCACTCCCACGTGGTCCTCCACATAGTACAATGCACTCCCCGTGGTCCTCCACACAGTACAATGCACTCCCCCATGGTCCTCCACACAGTACAATGCACTCCCCCATGGTCCTCCACACAGTATAAGACACTCGCCATGGTTCTCCACTCAGTATAATGCATTCCCCCATGGTCCTGTACGCAGTATAATGCAGCCCCCCATAAGGTAAAATGCAGCCCCCCCCCCACCCGTAGGGTAAAATGCAGCCCCAGTCCTCCAGTATTATCAGTACACAATGATTTAAAAAATAAATACATACTTACCGCTCCTCGTTCCCCGCTGCTTCAGTCTCTGCAGCTGATCACCTCAGCAGCTGCCAGCTCCACTGTCTGACACAGCGTGGCGCGTCATCATGCCGCTGCGTCAGACGCAGAGGAGGAATGATGGGAGAGGGAGTGTCACATGATGCTCCCTCCTCCAGGTTTTCGTGGGCCCCGGGCGAAAGAGTCTCAGTGGCCCCTTTAACACATCCAACCATTCATGATGCACAGATACAGCAGAGAAATTATAGATATAGATATAGTACAATGCCAAACATTTCACTGACTCCTTACATTTCATGAGTGATATCTACTGTAAATTCTACAATAGCTCAGAAACCGGTGAATCCTCACAGCGCACAGTGCAGACCGGACAGTATAGTCCTCCATACAGTGTTATGGCACCACTAAGTCCTCCATACAGTATTATGGACACCACATAGTCCTCCATACAGTATTATGAGCCCCATATAATGCTCCATACAAAATACTGGATCCCACATAATTCACCGTAGAGAATACTGCCTGGTCCCCATGTAATGCCATATGCAGGCTGGACCCCATACAGAAGCCCCACAAGCCCGCTGCATCCCCCCCGGGGCCCCCACAAGCCTTCTGCATCCCCCCGGGGCCCCCACAAGCCTGCAGCACCCCCCCGCAGAGGACCCAGAAGCCTGCAGCATCCCCCCCAGAACCCCCACAAGCCCACAGCATCCCCCCAGAGCACCCACAAGCCTGCAGCATCCCCCCGAGAGCACCCACAAGCCCACAGCATCCCCCCCCCCAGGGCCCCACAAGCAAGCAGCATCCCCCCCAGAGCACCCACAAGCCCACAGTATCCCCCCAAGGGCCCCCAGAAACCCACAGCATCCCCCCAGGGCCCCAGAAGCCCACAGCATCCCCCCCAGGGCCCCCACAAGCCCACAGCACCCCCCCAGGGCCCCACAAGCCCGCAGCATCCCCCCCAGAGCACCCACAAGCCCACAGCATCCCCCCAGGGCCCCACAAGCCCGCAGCATCTCCCCCAGGGCCCCACAAGCTCGCAGCATCCCCCCCAGAGCCCCCACAAGACCGCAAAATCCCCCTTAGGGCCCCCACAAGCCCGCAGCATCCCCCCCAGAGCCCTCACAAGCCTACAGCATCCCCTTAGGGCCCCCACAAGCACACATTATCCCTGCATTATTCCCCAGAGCCCCCTAAGATCTCCACAAGCATTAATTAACCCCACCAGACTGCCCTCCAGCATTAACCCCCCCAAATCCCTCACTCGCAAGTATCAAGCCCCCTCACCCCAAAAACAACAAGAAGAAAAGACATCAGACCAGCAATTAATAGAACAATCTCCTGTTTCTCAGCTTAGGATACTGACCTCCTCCTGCAGCTTCACCGGCAGCTCTGTCTCTGCATGAGACTCTGGCGTCTGGTGCTGAACTAGAACACGCCCCCGGAAATGACATCACACCTGGAAGGATCCCATACATTCTAGCGTCTAGGGCACGGGAAGAGGTAATTATTGTGACGGCCGGGGCCCTGAGCAGGCGGGGGGGCCCATAGTGCGCCGGGATGCCCGACGGCGAGTAAGCCCCCCGCCTGCTCAGGGCCCCGCCTCTTGCCTGGGTGCAGGAGAGGGACCCGATGCAGGGGTACACAGTGCAGGCGACTGCTATGGGGCTCCCCCAGCTCACGGGCCCCATAGCAGTCGAGTGGCCTGCCGCCATTGGCGGGACGCCACTGGGTACAATGGTGTCTGGCCTGGACAATCCTCTGTAAGGGAAACCAAGTCCAAACTGATAGATTTTCCCTGCACTGATACATTGTAGCAAACGGTCAGGACAGGAGGGGGATCGTCTAGACTGAATACCATTGTAATAAATGCTCCGCTGCTGTCAGGATTAGATTTTTTTCAGGTTCTGGATATTAACAAGAATGATTATATTCTCAGACAACAAGCAGAGATCTTACAAATGGCAGAAAAGTGGAATAATCCTTCATTGCAGAGAGGAGAACTTTCCTCCTGTATCCGGCGGATCGTCCTGTGGCTGAGAACAGTCTTTGCGGAGCGATTCCTCCCTATGAGGGGAACGTCGGCGCGGTGGAGCTGCTGTATCAGCCACGGAGGGGAATGAAGAGCAAGAAAGATTTATCCCTCATCCTGGAGGATCCGGAACTGAAGACTGCGGAGATCAAAGCTGAAGGTGAAGCCACATGTGATCTGTATACATCGGCAAAGGGGCCGTCACATGAGGAAATCCCCCCATATATACGGAGATGGCGATCTGTGGGGGCCGGACACAGAATGGGTGTGTGGTGTAACCAAAGAGAACACTAAGTCAGCACAGGAGCTGTGTACACAAAACGGAAGCATTCTGCAAAGTTACTTTATTCTCTTTATCCCCTTCCCGACATCCGCAGAATTTAAGTGTCGCAATTCCAATGAGTTGTGGATTTTTGGTTCAAGTTGCCCAACGGGACCAAAAAATAATGTGATAGAAAAGGATTAAAATTGAAATTTATATATATAAAAAAATCCTTTGAAATTTCCTACCTCCATTTGTCAATACAAAGCAAGACTAAAAGATTATATATATATATTTATTTATTTAGTATTGACACACTGACAAAAAGTCCGATCTATCAAATCATAAATATATTAACCCCTACAGCAAATGCCCAACAGCAAAGATAATCTAAACACCCAATTTTTTTTTCTTTTTGGGTAATTTTACCTCCCAAAAATGCATCAAAAAGAGATGAAAAGTTTGTAGACGGCAGAGAATGGCATCAATAACCCCCGCAGGTCGGCGAGCAGAAAGCGAACCTCGCCCAGATTCATCAGCAGAAACATGGAACAAATGCAGGGTCTCACAAAATGGTGGCACAATACCGGGTTATTTATTACTGTTTGGTGACACCATAATACGGCAATTCTGGCTTCTTAATTTATTTTTCCGCTATTTAACGTGCGGTTTAAATAATTTGGGCTTTGATAGGTCGGACTTTTACAGACACGACAATATAAAATGTTTCTTTTTTAATTTCTTTTTTTTTACCTCGGAAAATAGGGGTGATTTAACATTTTTGTTTATTTTTTTTCCTTTATAAAACTTTTTCTTTTTTTTCCATTTTTACTTTCTTTTTTTATGTCCCCTTAGGGCACTTGAACCTGCGATCTCTTGACTGCTTATTCTATATACAGTAATCCTCTAGTAATGCAGTATACAGTTTATAAGATTAAGTCCAGACTGTGGATGAACTTCACAGGAGTACCAAGATGGCCGCCATGCAGGCCTTCACCATTCCCCTGACTGCCATTGTCATCCATTTCCTGGCGATAGCTCAATTTAAATGCCGCTGTTGGCTCAGGTGGCCACAGTCTACTCAAGTCGCTGCTGTCGGCTCAGGTCACCGCTGTTCTGGGCTGGCTGGCAAATTGCACACAGTAGCAACCCATCCTTATTGAGTTTTATCTGTGGCTGATTCAGAAAGTGAGTAAAGGTTACAAAGCTTTAAAAAGATAAAGCTGGTGTTATGATGTAATAGTTGAGGTCAAATGCCGACTAGATTCTCATCCAATTCTATCAGTGGGCTACTCAGAGAGGTGTCTGAGACTCTAGTCAGCATGTGACCAGGCTCGGACTGGCCTGCTGGGGAATTCCCCGGTGGGCCCCACTGCAGGGCCAGAACTGACAAGAGAAGGAAGGCTCCTCCCACTCCTACCCTAGCACAGCTATGCACTTGTCTATATACCGTATGCTGTGTGTGGGGGACTTGTCTATATACCCGTATGCTGTGTGTGGGGGACTTGTCTATATACTGTATGCTGTGTGGGGGACTTGTCTATATACCGTATGCTGTGGGGGGGGACTTGTCTATATACTGTATGCTGTGTGTGGGGGACTTGTCTATATACCGTATGCTGTGTGTGGGGGACTTGTCTATATACCGTATGCTGTGTGTGGGGGACTTGTCTATATACTGTATGCTGTGTGTGGTTTGACTTGTCTATATACTGTATGCTGTGTGTGGTGTGGGGGGACTTGTCTATATACTGTATGCTGTGTGTGTGGGGGGGGACTTGTCTATATACCGTATGCTGTGTGTGGGGGACTTGTCTATATACCGTATGCTGTGTGTGGGGGACTTATCTATATACTGTATGCTGTGTGTGGGGGACTTGTCTATATACCGTATGCTGTGTGTGGGGGACTTGTCTATATACCGTATGCTGTGTGTGGGGGACTTATCTATATACCGTATGGTGTGTGTGGGGGACTTGTCTATATACCGTATGCTGTGTGTGGGGGACTTGTCTATATACCGTATCCTGTGTGTGGGGGACTTGTCTATATACCGTATGCTGTGTGTGGGGGACTTGTCTATATATCGTATGCTGTGTGTGGGGGACTTGTCTATATACCGTATGCTGTGTGTGGGGGACTTGTCTATATACCGTATGCTGTGTGTGGGGGACTTGTCTATATACCGTATCCTGTGTGTGGGGGACTTATCTATATACCGTATGGTGTGTGTGGCGGACTTGTCTATATACCGTATGCTGTGTGTGGGGGACTTGTCTATATATCGTATGCTGTGTGTGGGGGACTTGTCTATATATCGTATGCTGTGTGTGGGGGACTTGTCTATATACTGTATGCTGTGTGGGGGACTTGTCTATATACCGTATGCTGTTTGTGGGGGACTTGTCTATATACCGTATGCTGTGTGTGGGGGACTTGTCTATATACCGTATCCTGTGTGTGGGGGACTTATCTATATACCGTATGGTGTGTGTGGCGGACTTGTCTATATACCGTATGCTGTGTGTGGGGGACTTGTCTATATATCGTATGCTGTGTGTGGGGGACTTGTCTATATATCGTATGCTGTGTATGGGGGACTTGTCTATATATCGTATGCTGTGTGTGGGGGACTTGTCTATATACCGTATGCTGTGTGGGGGACTTGTCTGTATACCGTGTGTGGGAGGTGGGGGACTTGTCTATATACTGTATGCTGTGTGTGGGGGACTTGTCTATATACCGTATGCTGTGTGGGGGGGGACTTGTCTATATACTGTATGCTGTGTGTGGGGGACTTGTCTATATACCGTATGCTGTGTGTGGGGGACTTGTCTATACACTGTATGCTGTGTGTGGGGGACTTGTCTATATACCGTATGCTGTGTGTGGGGGACTTGTCTATATACCGTATGCTGTGTGTGGGGGACTTGTCTATATACCGTATGCTGTGTGTGGGGGACTTGTCTATATACCGTATGCTGTGTGTGGGGGACTTGTCTATATACTGTATGCTGTGTGTGGTTTGACTTGTCTATATACCGTATGCTGTGTGTGGGGGGGACTTGTCTATATACTGTATGCTGTGTGTGTGGGGGGGGACTTGTCTATATACCGTATGCTGTGTGTGGGGGACTTGTCTATATACCGTATGCTGTGTGTGGGGGACTTATCTATATACTGTATGCTGTGTGTGGGGGACTTGTCTATATACCGTATGCTGTGTGTGGGGGACTTGTCTATATACCGTATGCTGTGTGTGGGGGACTTGTCTATATACCGTATGCTGTGTGTGGGGGACTTATCTATATACCGTATGGTGTGTGTGGGGGACTTGTCTATATACCGTATGCTGTGTGTGGGGGACTTGTCTATATACCGTATGCTGTGTGGGGGACTTGTCTATATACTGTATGCTGTGTGTGGGGGACTTGTCTATATACAGTATGCTGCGTGTGGGGGACTTGTCTATATACTGTATGCTGTGTGTGGGGGACTTGTCTATATACAGTATGCTGCGTGTGGGGGACTTGTCTATATACTGTATGCTGTGTGTGGGGGACTTGTCTATATACTGTATGCTGTGTGTGGGGGACTCGTCTATATACTGTATGCTGCGTGTGGGGGACTTGTCTATATACTGTATGCTGTGTGTGGGGGACTTGTCTATATACCGTATGCTGTGTGGGGGGACTTGTCTATATACCGTATGCTGTGTGTGGGGGACTTGTCTATATACCGTATGCTGTGTGTGGGGAACTTGTCTTTATACCGTATGCTGTGTGTGGGGAACTTGTCTTTATACCGTATGCTGTGTGTGGGGAACTTGTCTATATACCGTATGCTGTGTGTGGGGGACTTGTCTATATACCGTATGCTGTGTGTGGGGGACTTGTCTATATACTGTATGCTGTGTGTGGGGGACTTGTCTATATACCGTATGCTGTGGGGGGGACTTGTCTATATACTGTATGCTGTGTGTGGGGAACTTGTCTATATACCGTATGCTGTGTGTGGGGGACTTGTCTATATACCGTATGCTGTGTGTGGGGAACTTGTCTATATACCGTATGCTGTGTGAGGGGGACTTGTCTATATACCGTATGCTGTGTGGGGGGACTTGTCTATATACTGTATGCTGTGTGTGGGGGACTTGTCTATATACCGTATGCTGTGTGTGGGGGACTTGTCTATATACAGTATGCTGTGTGTGGGGGACTTGTCTATATACCGTATGCTGTGTGTGGGGGACTTGTCTATATACCGTATGCTGTGTTGGGGGACTTGTCTATATACCGTATGATGTGTGGGGGGGACTTGTCTATATACCGTATGCTGTGTGTGGGGGACTTGTCTATATACCGTATGATGTGTGGGGGGGACTTGTCTATATACCGTATGCTGTGTGTGGGGGACTTGTCTATATACCGTATGCTGTGTTGGGGGGACTTGTCTATATACCGTATGATGTGTGGGGGGGACTTGTCTTTATACCGTATGCTGTGTGTGGGGGGGACTTGTCTGTATACCGTATGATGTGTGGGGGGGACTTGTCTATATACCGTATGCGGTGTGTGGGGGACTTGTCTATATGCCGTATGATGTGTGTGGGGGACTTGTCTATATACCGTATGCTATGTGTGGGGGACTTGTCTATATACTGTATGCTATGTGTGGGGGACTTGTCTATATACCGTATGCTGTGTGTGGGGGACTTGTCTATATACCGTATGCTGTGTGTGGGGGACTTGTCTATATACTGTATGCTGTGTGTGGGGGACTTGTCTATATACCGTATGCTATGTGGAGGACTTGTCTATATACTGTATGCTGTGGGGGGGGGACTTGTCTATATACCGTATGCTGTGTGGGGGGACTTGTCTATATACCGTATGCTGTGTGTGGGGGGGACTTGTCTATATACCGTATGCTGTGTGGGGGGACTTGTCTATATACTGTATGCTGTGTGGGGGGGACTTGTCTATATACCGTATGCTGTGTGGGGGGGACTTCTCTATATACCGTATGCTGTGTGGGGGGGACTTCTCTATATACCGTATGCTGTGTGTGGGGGGGACTTGTCTATATACCGTATGCTGTGTGTGGTGGACTTGTCTATATACTGTATGCTGTGTGGGGGGGACTTGTCTATATACCGTATGCTGTGTGGGGGACTTGTCTATATACCGTATGCTGTGTGTGGGGGACTTGTCTATATACTGTATGCTGTGTGTGGGGGGGACTTGTCTATATACCGTATGCTGTGTGGGGGGACTTGTCTATATACCATATGCTGTGTGTGGGGGACTTGTCTATATACTGTATGCTGTGTGGGGGGACTTGTCTATATACCGTATGCTGTGTGGGGGGGACTTGTCTATATACTGTATGCTGTGTGTGGGGGGGACTTGTCTATATACCGTATGCTGTGTGTGGGGGACTTGTCTATATACCGTATGGGGGGGACTTGTCTATATACCGTATGCTGTGTGTGGGGGACTTGTCTATATACTGTATGCTGTGTGTGGGGGACTTGTCTATATACCGTATGCTGTGGGGGGGACTTGTCTATATACTGTATGCTGTGTGTGGGGAACTTGTCTATATACCGTATGCTGTGTGTGGGGGACTTGTCTATATACCGTATGCTGTGTGTGGGGAACTTGTCTATATACCGTATGCTGTGTGAGGGGGACTTGTCTATATACCGTATGCTGTGTGGGGGGACTTGTCTATATACTGTATGCTGTGTGTGGGGGACTTGTCTATATACCGTATGCTGTGTGTGGGGGACTTGTCTATATACAGTATGCTGTGTGTGGGGGACTTGTCTATATACCGTATGCTGTGTGTGGGGGTCTTGTCTATATACCGTATGCTGTGTTGGGGGACTTGTCTATATACCGTATGATGTGTGGGGGGGACTTGTCTATATACCGTATGCTGTGTGTGGGGGACTTGTCTATATACCGTATGATGTGTGGGGGGGACTTGTCTATATACCGTATGCTGTGTGTGGGGGACTTGTCTATATACCGTATGCTGTGTTGGGGGGACTTGTCTATATACCGTATGATGTGTGGGGGGGACTTGTCTTTATACCGTATGCTGTGTGTGGGGGGGACTTGTCTGTATACCGTATGATGTGTGGGGGGGACTTGTCTATATACCGTATGCGGTGTGTGGGGGACTTGTCTATATACCGTATGATGTGTGTGGGGGACTTGTATATATACCGTATGCTATGTGTGGGGGACTTGTCTATATACTGTATGCTATGTGTGGGGGACTTGTCTATATACCGTATGCTGTGTGTGGGGGACTTGTCTATATACCGTATGCTGTGTGTGGGGGACTTGTCTATATACTGTATGCTGTGTGTGGGGGACTTGTCTATATACCGTATGCTATGTGGAGGACTTGTCTATATACTGTATGCTGTGGGGGGGGGACTTGTCTATATACCGTATGCTGTGTGGGGGGACTTGTCTATATACCGTATGCTGTGTGTGGGGGGGACTTGTCTATATACCGTATGCTGTGTGGGGGGACTTGTCTATATACTGTATGCTGTGTGGGGGGGACTTGTCTATATACCGTATGCTGTGTGGGGGGGACTTCTCTATATACCGTATGCTGTGTGGGGGGGACTTCTCTATATACCGTATGCTGTGTGTGGGGGGGACTTGTCTATATACCGTATGCTGTGTGTGGTGGACTTGTCTATATACTGTATGCTGTGTGGGGGGGACTTGTCTATATACCGTATGCTGTGTGGGGGACTTGTCTATATACCGTATGCTGTGTGTGGGGGACTTGTCTATATACTGTATGCTGTGTGTGGGGGGGACTTGTCTATATACCGTATGCTGTGTGGGGGGACTTGTCTATATACCATATGCTGTGTGTGGGGGACTTGTCTATATACTGTATGCTGTGTGGGGGGACTTGTCTATATACCGTATGCTGTGTGGGGGGGACTTGTCTATATACTGTATGCTGTGTGTGGGGGGGACTTGTCTATATACCGTATGCTGTGTGTGGGGGACTTGTCTATATACCGTATGGGGGGGACTTGTCTATATACCGTATGCTGTGTGTGGGGGACTTGTCTATATACTGTATGCTGTGTGGGGGGACTTGTCTATATACCGTAAGCTGTGTGTGGGGGACTTGTTTATATACTGTATGCTGTGTGTGGGGGACTTGTCTATATACTGTATGCTGTGTGGGGGGACTTGTCTATATACCGTAAGCTGTGTGTGGGGGACTTGTTTATATACTGTATGCTGTGTTGGGGGACTTGTCTATATACCGTATGATGTGTGGGGGGGACTTGTCTATATACCGTATGCTGTGTGTGGGGGACTTGTCTATATACCGTATGATGTGTGGGGGGGACTTGTCTATATACCGTATGCTGTGTGTGGGGGACTTGTCTATATACCGTATGCTGTGTTGGGGGGACTTGTCTATATACCGTATGATGTGTGGGGGGGACTTGTCTTTATACCGTATGCTGTGTGTGGGGGGGACTTGTCTGTATACCGTATGATGTGTGGGGGGGACTTGTCTATATACCGTATGCGGTGTGTGGGGGACTTGTCTATATACCGTATGATGTGTGTGGGGGACTTGTCTATATACCGTATGCTATGTGTGGGGGACTTGTCTATATACTGTATGCTATGTGTGGGGGACTTGTCTATATACCGTATGCTGTATGTGGGGGACTTGTCTATATACCGTATGCTGTGTGTGGGGGACTTGTCTATATACTGTATGCTGTGTGTGGGGGACTTGTCTATATACCGTATGCTATGTGGAGGACTTGTCTATATACTGTATGCTGTGGGGGGGGGACTTGTCTATATACCGTATGCTGTGTGGGGGGACTTGTCTATATACCGTATGCTGTGTGTGGGGGGGACTTGTCTATATACCGTATGCTGTGTGGGGGGACTTGTCTATATACTGTATGCTGTGTGGGGGGGACTTGTCTATATACCGTATGCTGTGTGGGGGGGACTTCTCTATATACCGTATGCTGTGTGGGGGGGACTTCTCTATATACCGTATGCTGTGTGTGGGGGGGACTTGTCTATATACCGTATGCTGTGTGTGGTGGACTTGTCTATATACTGTATGCTGTGTGGGGGGGACTTGTCTATATACCGTATGCTGTGTGGGCGACTTGTCTATATACCGTATGCTGTGTGTGGGGGACTTGTCTATATACTGTATGCTGTGTGTGGGGGGGACTTGTCTATATACCGTATGCTGTGTGGGGGGACTTGTCTATATACCATATGCTGTGTGTGGGGGACTTGTCTATATACTGTATGCTGTGTGGGGGGACTTGTCTATATACCGTATGCTGTGTGGGGGGGACTTGTCTATATACTGTATGCTGTGTGTGGGGGGGACTTGTCTATATACCGTATGCTGTGTGTGGGGGACTTGTCTATATACCGTATGGGGGGGACTTGTCTATATACCGTATGCTGTGTGTGGGGGACTTGTCTATATACTGTATGCTGTGTGGGGGGACTTGTCTATATACCGTAAGCTGTGTGTGGGGGACTTGTTTATATACTGTATGCTGTGTATGGGGGACTTGTCTATATACCTTATGCTGTGTGTGGGGGGACTTGTCTATATACCGTATGCTGTGTGTGGGGGACTTGTCTATATACCGTATGCTGTGTGTGGGGGACTTGTCTATATACCGTATGCTGTGTGGGGGGGACTTGTCTATATACTGTATGCTGTGTGGGGGGACTTGTCTATATACCGTATGCTGTGTATGGGGGACTTGTCTATATACCGTATGCTGTGTGTGGGGGGACTTGTCTATATACCGTAAGCTGTGTGTGGGGGACTTGTCTATATACTGTATGCTGTGTATGGGGGACTTGTCTATATACCATATGCTGTGTATGGGGGACTTGTCTATATACCGTATGCTGTGTGTGTGGGGGGGACTTGTCTATATACCGTATGCTGTGTGGGGGGGACTTGTCTATATACCGTATGCTGTGTGGGGGGGACTTGTCTATATACTGTATGCTGTGTGTGGGGGACTTGTCTATATACTGTATGCTGTGTGGGGAGACTTGTCTATATACTGTATTCTGTGTGTGGGGGACTTGTCTATAAACTGTATGCTGTGTGGGGGGACTTGTCTATATACTGTATGCTGTGTATGGGGGACTTGTCTATATACTGTATGCTGTGTGTGGGGGACTTGTCTATATACCGTATGCTGTGTGTGGGGGGCTTGTCTATATACTGTATTCTGTGTGTGGGGGACTTGTCTATATACCGTATGCTGTGTGGGGGGGACTTGTCTATATACCGTATTCTGTGTGTGGGGGACTTGTCTATAAACTGTATGCTGTGTGTGGGGGACTTGTCTATATACCGTATGCTGTGTGTGGGGGACTTGTCTATATACCGTATGCTGTGTGTGGGGAACTTGTCTATATACCGTATGCTGTGTGAGGGGGACTTGTCTATATACCGTATGCTGTGTGGGGGGACTTGTCTATATACTGTATGCTGTGTGTGGGGGACTTGTCTATATACCGTATGCTGTGTGTGGGGGACTTGTCTATATACAGTATGCTGTGTGTGGGGGACTTGTCTATATACCGTATGCTGTGTGTGGGGGACTTGTCTATATACCGTATGCTGTGTTGGGGGACTTGTCTATATACCGTATGATGTGTGGGGGGGACTTGTCTATATACCGTATGCTGTGTGTGGGGGACTTGTCTATATACCGTATGATGTGTGGGGGGGACTTGTCTATATACCGTATGCTGTGTGTGGGGGACTTGTCTATATACCGTATGCTGTGTTGGGGGGACTTGTCTATATACCGTATGATGTGTGGGGGGGACTTGTCTTTATACCGTATGCTGTGTGTGGGGGACTTGTCTATATACCGTATGCTGTGTGTGGGGGACTTGTCTATATACTGTATGCTGTGTGTGGGGGACTTGTCTATATACCGTATGCTATGTGGAGGACTTGTCTATATACTGTATGCTGTGGGGGGGGGACTTGTCTATATACCGTATGCTGTGTGGGGGGACTTGTCTATATACCGTATGCTGTGTGTGGGGGGGACTTGTCTATATACCGTATGCTGTGTGGGGGGACTTGTCTATATACTGTATGCTGTGTGGGGGGGACTTGTCTATATACCGTATGCTGTGTGGGGGGGACTTCTCTATATACCGTATGCTGTGTGGGGGGGGGACTTGTCTATATACCGTATGCTGTGTGTGGTGGACTTGTCTATATACTGTATGCTGTGTGGGGGGGACTTGTCTATATACCGTATGCTGTGTGGGGGACTTGTCTATACACCGTATGCTGTGTGTGGGGGACTTGTCTATATACTGTATGCTGTGTGTGGGGGGGACTTGTCTATATACCGTATGCTGTGTGGGGGGACTTGTCTATATACCATATGCTGTGTGTGGGGGACTTGTCTATATACTGTATGCTGTGTGGGGGGACTTGTCTATATACCGTATGCTGTGTGGGGGGGACTTGTCTATATACTGTATGCTGTGTGTGGGGGGGACTTGTCTATATACCGTATGCTGTGTGTGGGGGACTTGTCTATATACCGTATGGGGGGGACTTGTCTATATACCGTATGCTGTGTGTGGGGGACTTGTCTATATACTGTATGCTGTGTGGGGGGACTTGTCTATATACCGTAAGCTGTGTGTGGGGGACTTGTTTATATACTGTATGCTGTGTATGGGGGACTTGTCTATATACCTTATGCTGTGTGTGGGGGGACTTGTCTATATACCGTATGCTGTGTGTGGGGGACTTGTCTATATACCGTATGCTGTGTGTGGGGGACTTGTCTATATACCGTATGCTGTGTGGGGGGGACTTGTCTATATACTGTATGCTGTGTGGGGGGACTTGTCTATATACCGTATGCTGTGTATGGGGGACTTGTCTATATACCGTATGCTGTGTGTGGGGGGACTTGTCTATATACCGTAAGCTGTGTGTGGGGGACTTGTCTATATACTGTATGCTGTGTATGGGGGACTTGTCTATATACCATATGCTGTGTATGGGGGACTTGTCTATATACCGTATGCTGTGTGTGTGGGGGGGACTTGTCTATATACCGTATGCTGTGTGGGGGGGACTTGTCTATATACCGTATGCTGTGTGGGGGGGACTTGTCTATATACTGTATGCTGTGTGTGGGGGACTTGTCTATATACTGTATGCTGTGTGGGGAGACTTGTCTATATACTGTATTCTGTGTGTGGGGGACTTGTCTATAAACTGTATGCTGTGTGGGGGGACTTGTCTATATACTGTATGCTGTGTATGGGGGACTTGTCTATATACTGTATGCTGTGTGTGGGGGACTTGTCTATATACCGTATGCTGTGTGTGGGGGGCTTGTCTATATACTGTATTCTGTGTGTGGGGGACTTGTCTATATACCGTATGCTGTGTGGGGGGGACTTGTCTATATACCGTATTCTGTGTGTGGGGGACTTGTCTATATACCGTATGCTGTGTATGGGGGACTTGTCTATATACCGTATGCTGTGTATGGGGGACTTGTCTATATACCGTATGCTGTGTGTGGGGGACTTGTCTATATACCGTATGCTGTGTGTGGGGGACTTGTCTATATACCGTATGCTGTGTGTGGGGGACTTGTCTATATACCGTATGCTGTGTATGGGGGACTTGTCTATATACCGTATGCTGTGTGTGGGGGACTTGTCTATATACCGTATGCTGTGTATGGGGGACTTGTCTATATACCGTATGCTGTGTATAGGGGACTTGTCTATATACCGTATGCTGTGTGTGGGGGACTTGTCTATATACCGTATGCTGTGTGTGGGGGACTTGTCTATATACCGTATGCTGTGTGTGGGGGACTTGTCTATATACCGTATGCTGTGTATGGGGGACTTGTCTATATACTGTATGCTGTGTGTGGGGGACTTGTCTATATACCGTATGCTGTGTGTGGGGGCTTGTCTATATACTGTATTCTGTGTGTGGGGGGCTTGTCTATATACCGTATGCTGTGTGGGGGGGACTTGTCTATATACTGTATGCTGTGTGTGGGGGGGACTTGTCTATATACCGTATGCTGTGTGTGGGGGACTTGTCTATATACTGTATGCTGTGTGGGGGGGACTTGTCTATATACTGTATGCTGTGTGTGGGGGACTTGTCTATATACTGTATGCTGTGTGGGGGGACTTGTCTATATACTGTATGCTGTGTGGGGGGACTTGTCTATATACTGTATGCTGTGTGTGGGGGACTTGTCTATATACTGTATGCTGTGTGTGGGGGACTTGTCTATATACTGTATGCTGTGTGGGGGGACTTGTCTATATACCGTATGCTGTGTATGGGGGACTTGTCTATATACCGTATGCTGTGTGGGGGGAACTTGTCTATATACCGTATGCTGTGTGTGGGGGACTTGTCTATATACCGTATGCTGTGTGGGGGGCTTGTCTATATACCGTATGCTGTGTGTGGGGGACTTGTCTATATACTGTATGCTGTGTGTGGGGACTTGTCTATATACTGTATGCTGTGTGTGGGGGACTTGTCTATATACCGTATGCTGTGTGTGGGGACTTGTCTATATACCGTATGCTGTGTGTGGGGGACTTGTCTATATACCGTATGCTGTGTGTGGGGGACTTGTCTATATACCGTATGCTGTGTGTGGGGGTCTTGTCTATATACCGTATGCTGTGTGGGGGGGACTTGTCTATATACCGTATGTTGTGTGGTGGGGGAGGGGGTGCTGGACTTGGTTCTCTTTGCTATATGTGGGGGAGGGAGACCTGGATAAATATGCTATACATGGAGAAGGGGATCTTGGCTATATACTTTGTGTGGGGGAGCGGGGACCTGGATAAATATGCTATACATGGAGGAGGGGACCTTGGCTATATACTGTGTGTGGGGGAGCGGAGACCTGGATAAATATGCTATACATGGAGGAGGGGACCTTGGCTATATACTGTGTGTGGGGGAGGGAGACCTGGATAAATATGCTATACATGGAGGAGGGGACCTTGGCTACATACTGTGTGTGGGGGAGCGGGGACCTGGCTATATGTGGTAGGTGTGGGGCAGTTGATGTTACGGGGGCAGCTTTATTGTGAATGTATATGTAGTGGGTACAATGTGGAGGACTCTTTATAGATCACAGACATCATATGTGCTGATCAGGAGCCTTTCTGTGAATGCTATGTGTCAGGTCAGAGCTGCACTATTGCTAGATGATCTTGTGGGGTGAACGTCTCATTCAGACGTCTGTTTTTTTACATCCATGTTATTGACAGACATTATACGCACCTTTATCATCTATGGGGCAGCTCACATATCCATATATATATATATTTTTTTTATTTGCATATAGTAACAAACATTGATACAATTCGGATCGATCCCTTTGATGAAAATCAGTTTTGTTTTTTTTCCTGTACCAGAAAACTACAGATGTCTGAATGAGGCCTGAAGATCTGTTCAAATGTGGCAGATTGTTCCTGGAGGATTTCCATAGAAAATCAGAGCAAATTAGCAAAAATCCACAAGAAAATCCACAACAGCAAATTTGCACTTCATGATTTTGGTGCAGATCTTTCTGGTAATTCACTGTGGAAAACAGCAGCGTGTAAAATAAAAAGAAATAAACTTGCTGGGAGTTGTAGTCCCTCACCACATACTGCAGTGCTATTATGACGCAGTGATGGTTTAGTTACATGATCGGTGCCTGCGCTGTCACTTGCTGGGAGTTGTAGTCCCTCAGCACATACTGCAGTGCTATTATGGCGCAGTGATGGTTTAGTTACATGATCGGTGCCTGCGCTGTCACTTGCTGGGAGTTGTAGTCCCTCACCACATACTGCAGTGCTATTATGACGCAGTGATGGTTTAGTTACATGATCGGTGCCTGCGCTGTCACTTGCTGGGAGTTGTAGTCCCTCACCACATACTGCAGTGCTATTATGACGCAGTGATGGTTTAGTTACATGATCGGTGCCTGCGCTGTCACTTGCTGGGAGTTGTAGTCCCTCAACACATACTGCAGTGCTATTATAACGCAGTGATGGTTTAGTTACATGACCAGTGCCTGCGCTGTCACTTGCTGGGAGTTGTAGTCCCTCACCACATACTGCAGTGCTATTATGACGCAGTGATGGTTTAGTTACATGATCGGTGCCTGCACTGTCACTTGCTGGGAGTTGTAGTCCCTTACCACATACTGCAGTGCTATTATGACGCAGTGATGGTGAACTGTGTATCTAATCCTATCCTGTGTGATACTGTTTGCTGAGCCATGTATCTAATCCCGCCCTGTGCGATACTGTCTGCTGAGCCGTGTATCTAATCCACTCCTGTGTGATACTGTCTGCTGAGCTGTGTTTCTAATCCTATGCTGTGTGATACTGTCTGGTGAGCAGTGTATCTAATCCTCTCCTGTGCGATACTGTCTGCTGAGCCGTGTATCTAATCCTCTCCTGGTGAAACTGTGTGCTGAGCTGTGTATCTAATATCATCCTGTGTGATACTGTCTGCTGAGCTGTGTATCTAATCCTCTCCTGTGTGATACTGTCTGCTGAGCTGTGTATCTAATCCTCTAATGTGTGATACTGTCTGCTGAGCTGTGTATCTAATCGTCTCCTGTGTGATACTGTCTGATGAACTGTGTATCTAATCCTATCCTGTGTGATACTGTCTGCTGAGCCGTGTATCTAATCCCGCCCTGTGCGATACTGTCTGCTGAGCCGTGTATCTAATCCACTCCTGTGTGATACTGTCTGCTGAGCTGTGTATCTAATCCTATGCTGTGTGATACTGTCAGCTGAGCTGTGTATCTAATCCTCTCCTGTGTGATACTGTCTGCTGAGCCGTGTATCTAATCCTCTGTGTAATACTGTGTGTTGAGCCGTGTATCTAATCCTCTCCTGTGTGATACTGTCTGCTGAGCAGTGTATCTAATCTTATCCTGTGTGATACTGTCTGCTGAGCTGTGTATCTAATCCCCTCCTGTGTGATACTGTCTGCTGAGCTGTGTATCTAATCCTATGATGTGTATCTAATCCTCTCCTGTGTGATACTGTCTACTGAGCCGTGTATCTAATCCCCTCCTGTGATACTGTCTGCTGAGCCGTGTATCTAATCCTATCCTGTGTGATACTGTCTGCTGAGCTGTGTATCTAATCCTATCCTGTGTGATACCATCTGCTCAGCAGTGTATCTAATCCTATCCTGTGTGATACTGTTTGCTGACCTGTGTATCTAATCCTATGCTGTGTGATACTGTCTGCTGAGCTGTGTATCTAATCCTGTCCTGTGTGATACTGTCTGCTGAGCTGTGCATCTAATCCTATCCTGTGTGATACTATCTGCTAAACAGTGTATCTAATCATCCCCTGTGTGATACTGTCTGCTGAGCTGTGTATCTAATCCTCTCCTGTGTGATACTGTCTGCTGAGCCGTGTATCTAATCCTATCCTGTGTGATACTGTCTGCTGAGCCGTGTATCTAATCCTATCCTGTGTGACACTGTCTGCTGAGCCGTGTATTTAATTCTCTCCTGTGTGATACCGTCTGCTGAGCCGTGTATCTAATCCACTCCTGTGTGATACTGTCTGCTGAGCAGTGTATCTAATACTATCCTGTGTGATACTGTCTGCTCAGCCGTGTATCTAATCCACTCCTGTGTGATACTGTCTGCTGAGCTGTGTATCTAATCCTATGCTGTGTGATACTGTCTGCTGATCTGTGTATCTAATCCTCTCCTGTGTGATACTGTCTGCTGAGCCGTGTATCTAATCCTATGCTGTGTGATACTGTCTGCTGAGCTGTGTATCTAATCCTCTCCTGTGTGATACTGTCTGCTGAGCTGTGTATCTAATCCTGTCCTGTGTGATACTGTCTGCTGAGCCGTGTATCTAATCCTATGCTGTGCGATACTGTCTGCTGAGCTGTGTATCTAATCCTATGCTGTGTGATACTGTCTGCTGAGCCGTGTATCTAATCATCCCCTGTGTGATACTGTCTGCTGAGCTGTGTATCTAATCCTGTCCTGTGTGATACTGTCTGCTGAGCCGTGTATCTAATCCTCTCCTGTGCGATACTGTCTGCTGAGCTGTGTATCTAATCCCCTCCTGTGTGATACTGTCTGCTGAGCCGTGTATCTAATCCTATGCTGTGTGATACTGTCTGCTGAGCCATGTATCTAATCCTATCCTGTGTGATACTGTCTGCTGAGCTGCGTATCTAATCCTCTCCTGTGTGATACTGTCTGATGAACTGTGTATCTAATCCTGTCCTATGTGATACTGTCTGCTGAGCTGTGTATCTAATCTTATCCTGTGTGATACTGTCTGCTGAGCTGTGTATCTAATCCCCTCCTGTGTGATACTGTCTGCTGAGCTGTGTATCTAATCCCCTCCTGTGTGATACTGTCTGTTGAGCCGTGTATCTAATCCTATGCTGTGTGATACTGTCTGCTGAGCTGTGTATCTAATCATATCCTGTGTGATACCATCTGCTGAGCAGTGTATCTAAACCTATCCTGTGTGATACCAGCTACTGAGCTGTGTATCTAATCCTATCCTTTGTGATACTGTCTGCTGAGCTGTGTATCTAATCCTCTCCTGTGTGATACTATCTGCTGAGCAGTGTATCTAATCCTCTCCTGTGTGATACTGTCTGCTGAGCCGTGTATCTAATCCTCTACTGTGTGATACTATCTGCTGAGCAGTGTATCTAATCCTATCTTGTGTGATACCATCTGCTGAGCTGTGTATCTAATCCTCTCCTGTGTGATAATGTCTGCTGAGCCGTGTATCTAATCCTCTCCTGTGTGATACTGTCTGCTGAGCTGTGTATCTAATCCTGTCCTGTGTGATACAGTCCGCTGAGCTATGTATCTAATCCTCTCCTGTGCGATATTGTCTGCTGAGCTGTGTATCTAATCCTATCCTGTGTGATACTGTCTGCTGAGCTGTGCATCTAATCCTATCCTGTGTGATACTATCTGATGAGCTGTGCATCTAATCCTATCCTGTGTGATACTATCTGCTGAGCTGTGTATCTAATCCTATCCTGTGTGATACTGTCTGCTGAGCCGTGTATCTAATCCCGCCCTGTGCGATACTGTCTGCTGAGCCGTGGATCTAATCCTATCCTGTGTGATACTGTCTGCTGAGTCGTGTATCTAATCCCGCCCTGTGCGATACTGTCTGCTGAGCCGTGTATCTAATCCACTCCTGTGTGATACTATCTGCTGAGCTTTGTATCTAATCCTGTGCTGTGTGATACTGTCAGCTGAGTTGTGTATCTAATCCTATCCTGTGTGATACCATCTGCTGAGCTGTGTATCTAATCCTTTCCTGTGTGATACTGTCTGCTGAGCTGTGTATCTAATCCTCTCCTGTGTGATACCGTCTGCTGAGCCGTGTATCTAATCCTCTCCTGTGTGATACTGTCTGCTGAGCTATGTATCTAATCCTCTCCTGTGTGATACTGTTTGCTGAGCTGTGTATCTAATCCTCTACTGTGTGATACTGTCAGGTGAGCTGTGTATCTAATCCTCTCCTGTGTGATATTGTTAGCTGAGCTGTGTATCTAATCCTGCCCTGTGCGATACTGTCTGCTGAGCAGTGTATCTAATTCCATCCTGTTTGATACCATCTGCTGATCCGTGTATCTAATCCTCTCCTGTGTGATACTGTCTGCTGAGCTGTGTATCAAATCCTCTCCTGTGTGATACTGACTGCTGTGCTGTGTATCTAATCCTATGCTGTGTGATACTGTCTGCTGAGCTGTGTATCTAATCCTATGCTGTGTGATACTGTCTGCTGAGCTGTATCTCTAATCCTACCCTGTGTGATACTGTCTGCTCAACCGTGTATCTAATCCTCTCCTGTGTGATACCGTCTGCTGAGCAGTGTATCTAATCCTCTCCTGTGTGATACCGGCTGCTGAGCTGTGTATCTAATCCTTTCCTGTGTGATACTGTGTGCTGAGCTGTGTATGTAATCCTCTGTGTGATACTGTCTGATGAGCTGTGTATCTAATCCTATCCTGTGTGATACCGTCTGCTGAGCTGTGTATCTAATCCACTCCTGTGTGATACCGTCTGCTGAGCTGTGTATCTAATCCACTCCTGTGTGATACTGTCTGATGAACTGTGTATCTAATCCTATCCTGTGTGATACTGTCTGCTGAGCCGTGTATCTAATCCCGCCCTGTGCGATACTGTCTGCTGAGCCGTGTATCTAATCCACCCGTGTGATACAGTCTGCTGATCTGTGTATCTAATCCTATGCTGTGTGATACTGTCTGCTGAGCTGTGTATCTAATCCTCTCCTGTGTGATACTGTCTGAAAAACTGTGTTTCTAATCCTCTCCTGTGTGATACTGTCTGCTGAGCTGTGTATCTAATCCTCTCCTGTGTGATACTGTCTGCTGAGCTGTGTATCTAATCCTCTCCTGTGTGATACTGTCAGCTGAGCTGTGTATCTAATCCTCTCCTGTGTGATACTGTCTGCTGAGCTGTGTATCTAATCCTCTCCTGTGTGATACTGTCTGCTGAGCTGTGTATCTAATCCTCTCCTGTGTGATACTGTCTGATGAGCTGTGTATCTAATCCTCTCCTGTGTGACTCTGTCTGCTGAGCCGTGTATCTAATCCTCTCCTGTGTGATACTGTCAGCTGAGCTGTGTATCTAATCCTCTCCTGTGTGATACTGTCTGCTGAGCTGTGTATCTAATCCTCTCCTGTGTGATACTGTCTGCTGAGCTGTGTATCTAATCCTCTCCTGTGTGATACTGTCTGATGAGCTGTGTATCTAATCCTCTCCTGTGTGATACTGTCTGCTGAGCCGTGTATCTAATCCACTCCTGTGTGATACTGTCTGATGAACTGTGTATCTAATCCTCTCCTGTGTGATACTGTCTGCTGAGCTGTGTATCTAATCCTCTCCTGTGTGATACTGTCTGCTGAGCTGTTTATCTAATCCTCTCCTTTGTGATACTGTCTGCTGAGCTGTGTATCTAATCTTGTCCTGTGTGATACCGTCTGCTGAGCTATGCATCTAATCCTGTCCTGTGTGATACCGTCTGCTGAGCAGTGTATCTAATCTTATCCTGTGATACTGTCTGCTGAGCCATGTATCTAATCCTCTCCTGTGTGATACTGTCTGCTGAGCTGTGTATCTAATCCCCTCCTGTGTGATTCTGTCTGCTGAGAAGTGTATCTAATCCTATGCTGTGTGATACTGTCTGCTGAGCTGTGTATCTAATCCTATGCTGTGTATCTAATCATCTCCTGTGTGATAATGTCTGCTGAGCCGTGTATCTAATCCTATCCTGTGTGATACTGTCAGCTGAGCTGTATATCTAATCCTATCCTGTGTAATACCATCTGCAGAGCAATGTATCTAATCCTATCCTGTGTGATACTGTCTGCTGAGCTGTGTATCTAATCCTCTCCTGTGTGATACTGTCTGCTGAGCCGTGTATCTAATCCTCTCCTGTGTGATACTGTGTGCTGAGCTGTGTATCTAATCCTCTCCTGTGCGTTACTGTCTGCTGAGCTGTGTATCTAATCCTCTCCTGTGTGATACTGTCTGATGAACTGTGTATCTAATCCTGTCCTATGTGATACTGTCAGCTGAGCTGTGTATCTAATCCTCTCCTGTGTGATACTGTCTGCTGAGCTGTGCATCTAATCCTGTCCTGTGTGATACCGTCTGCTGAGCTATGTATCTAATCCTTTCCTGTGTGATACTGTCTGCTGAGCTGTGTATCTAATCCTCTCCTGTGCGATACTGTCTGCTGAGCCGTGTATCTAATCCTCTCCTGTGCGATACCGTCTGCTGAGCAGTGTGTCTAATCCTTTCTTGTGCGACACTGTCTGCTGAGCTGTGTATCTAATCCTCTCCTATGTGATACTGTCTGCTGAGCAGTGTATCTAATCTTATACTGTGTGATACTGTCTCCTGAGCTGTGTATCTAATCCCCTCCTGTGTGATACTGTCTGCTGAGCTGTGTATCTAATCCTCTCCTGTGTGATACTGTCTGCTGAGCCGTGTATCTAATCCTATGCTGTGTGATAGTCTGCTGAGCAGTGTATCTAATCTTATACTGTGTGATACTGTCTGCTGAGCTGTGTATCTAATCCCCTCATGTGTGATACTGTCTGCTGAGCTGTGTATCTAATCCTCTCCTGTGTGATACTGTCTGCTGAGCAGTGTATCTAATCTTATACTGTGTGGTACTGTCTGCTGAGCTGTGTATCTAATCCCCTACTGTGTGATACTGTCTGCTGAGCTGTATATCTAAACCTGTCCTGTGTGATACCGTCTGCTGAGCTATGTATCTAATCCTCTCCTGTGTGATACTGTCTGCTGAGCTGTGTGTCTAATCCTATCCTGTGTGATACTGTCTGCTGAGCCGTGTATCTAATCCTCTCCTGTGTGATACTGTCTGCTAAGCCGTGTATCTAATCCTATCCTGTGTGATACTATCTGCAGAGCAGTGTATCTAATCCTATCCTGTGTGATACTGTCTGCTGAGCTGTATATCTAAACCTGTCCTGTGTGATACCGTCTGCTGAGCAGTGTATCTAATCCTCTCCTGTGTGATACTGTCTGCTGAGCTGTGTCTAATCCTATCCTGTGTGATACTGTCTGCTGAGCCGTGTATCTAATCCTCTCCTGTGTGATACTGTCTGCTAAGCCGTGTATCTAATCCTATCCTGTGTGATACTATCTGCAGAGCAGTGTATCTAATCCTATCCTGTGTGATACTGTCTGCTGAGCTGTGTATCTAATCCTCTCCTGTGTGATACTGTCTGCTGAGCCGTGTATCTAATCCTCTCCTGTGTGATACTGTGTGCTGAGCTGTGTATCTAATCCTCTCCTGTGCGTTACTGTCTGCTGAGCTGTGTATCTAATCCTCTCCTGTGTGATACTGTCTGCTGAGCCGTGTATCTAATCCCATCCTGTGTGATACTGTCTGCTGAGCTGTGTATCTAATCATGTTATGTGTGATACTGTCTGCTGAGCTGTGTATCTAATAGTCTCCTGTGTGATACTGTCTGATGAACTGTGTATCTAATCCTATCTTTCGTGATACTGTCTGCTGAGCCGTGTATCTAATCCACTCCTGTGTGATACTGTCTGATGAACTGTGTATCTAATCCTGTCCTATGTGATACTGTCAGCTGAGCTGTGTATCTAATCCTCTCCTGTGTGATACTGTCTGCTGAGCTGTGCATCTAATCCTGTCTTGTGTGATACCGTCTGCTGAGCTATGTATCTAATCCTTTCCTGTGTGATACCATCTGCTGAGCTGTGTATCTAATCCTCTCCTGTGTGATACTGTCTGTGGAGCCGTGTATCTAATCATCTCCTGTGCGATACCGTCTGCTGAGCTGTGTATCTAATCCTCTCCTGTGCGATACTGTCTGCTGAGCTGTGTATCTAATCCCCTCCTGTGTGATACTGTCTGCTGAGCTGTGTATCTAATCCTCTCCTGTGTGATACTGTCTGCTGAGCTGTGTATCTAATCCTCTCCTGTGTGATACTGTCTGCTGAGCCGTGTATCTAATCCTATGCTGTGATAATCTGCTGAGCAGTGTATCTAATCTTATACTGTGTGATACTGTCTTCTGAGCTGTGTATCTAATCCCCTCCTGTTTGATACTGTCTGCTGAGCTGTGTATGTAATCCTCTCCTGTGTGATACTGTCTGCTGAGCAGTGTATCTAATCTTATACTGTGTGGTACTGTCTGCTGAGCTGTGTATCTAATCCCCTCCTGTGTGATACTGTCTGCTGAGCCGTGTATCTAATCCTCTCCTGTGTGTTACCGTCTGCTGAGCCGTGTATCTAATCCTGTCCTGTGTGATACCGTCTGCTGAGCTGTGTATCTAATCCTGTCCTGTGTGATACTGTCTGCTGAGCTGTGTATCTAATCCTGTCCTGTGTGATACCGTCTGCTGAGCTGTGTATCTAATCCTATTCTGTGTGATACTGTCTGCTGAGCCGTGTATCTAATCCTCTCCTGTGTGATACTGTCTGCTGAGCTGTGTATCTAATCCTCTCCTGTGTGATACTGTCTGCTGAGCTATGTATCTAATCCTCTCCTGTGTGATACTGTCTGCTGAGCTATGTATCTAATCCTCTCCTGTGTGATACTGTCTGCTGAGCCGTGTATCTAATCCTCTCCTGTGTCATACTGTCTGCTGAGCCGTGTATCTAATCCTCTCCTGTGTGATACTGTCTGATGAGCCGTGTATCTAATCCTATCCGGTGTGATACTGTCTGCTGAGCAGTGTATCTAATCCTCTCTCATGTTATGTCTTCATCTTTTAATATTTCTAACGGCACCAGGCAGGGATGCCCGCTTTCCCCTCTCCTTTTTATTCTTACACTAGAACCTTTACTACAAAAGCTCAGAGAGGAGGGGAGGATCGTTGGCATCAAATCAGCTGGTACTGAACATAAAATCGCAGCATACGCAGACGATCTACTGATCATGACCTCTAACCCGAGAATATCTGTCCCAGTTATCCTGACATTACTCAAGGAATACGGTGCACTATCAAATTTTAAGGTGAATCTTAGCAAATCTCAAGTCTTAAATATAAATATCCCAGAACCACAAAAAACACAAATGGCAATCGGGTCCCCCTTTACCTGGTCCCCCCCATCAATACGTTTCTTGGGAGTTGAGATTTCTCCAAACCTACAAGAACTTTATAAGTTAAACTTCCCACCGCTATTGCAGAAAATCCAGAAACTTACCCCCAACTGGAATATCTCATACATCTCCTGGTTGGGTAGGAAAAATCTCCTTAAATGTATGATATGGCCAAAAATAACTTATCTAGTGCAAGCCCTTCCAATCCACCTACCTAATTCTTTTTTCATTGACATACGAAAACTCCTCAGCCGTTTTCTGTGGCACAACCAAAAACCCAGACTTCCCTTACAAATATTATCCCTCCCACACTCTGAAGGAGGTATAGATCTGCCAGATCTAAAGATACTTCAACAAGCCACTCATCTCCAAAGAGTCGTGGATTGGATCAGGCTCCCACCACAGAAGCAATGGATTAAAGTAGAAGAAACAATCCTTAAATTCCCCCTTAGACAGCTCATCCTCACGCCCTCAAGTAGTACTAGGTATACATCAATTAAAAACCCTTTCACCGCCACTACTTTTAAAATCTGGTCCAATCCCCATATAAGACAAATATGCTCCCCGTTTCCCTCCCCTCTCCTACAAGTTACAGACCTAGTTCTCTCCACTTCTCCAGCCCATAATGCCACAATACACAACTCAATTCGCAACTTGATAACACCACTCCAAAAAATTACAGATAATGGGGTCATGCCCTGCTTGGCAGAACTCAATCAAATGCTAGATACTATCTCTTTTCACCCCTTTATGTCCCAGAAATTTATGTCTAACTTAAAACTAGTCTTTAAAACTCCAAATTATATTAGGGAAATGACTGATTTTGAAAAACTTATAGCTGCAAAAAACCCCTAAAAAAGAATGTTATCAGCTCTACAAAAACAATTATGCCTAGCCAGAACCCCTAAGAAACTGCCATATGTAATGAAGTGGGAACAGGATCTGAATAGGCCTTTCACCCCATCTGAAATTAAAAGATTACTACTAGCACCTAAAGTCTCCTCTAGATGTGTTAGAGTACAAGAGAATGGCTATAAAGTTCTCTCCAGGTGGTATATGACTCCATCAAAACTTCAGAAATGTTACAAAGGACTTGATCCTAACTGCTGGAGATGCTCTTCTGATGTGGGCACTATGCTCCACATGTGGTGGAACTGTACATTGATTAAGCCCTTCTGGACAAAAAGAATTCAAACTATTAATACAATTTTAAACTTGCAACTCTTGACCTCGCCGGAGATCTGCCTTCTGTTTCTGTTCCTAGATAACTTCCCTAAAATAAAATTAACCCTTCTTAGACAGCTCCTGGCCTCGGCTAAGTTACTTGTGACATCCTTATGGAAATCTGCGAAGACCCCAAATATCTCACTCTGGGAAATGAAGGTTGAACAAGTATACAGGCTAGAAGAATTGGCTAGTTGGGATGAAAAAAGGCATAAACAATTCTCGTTGATATGGCGTCCCTGGCACAAATATATTACAGACCGCACAATACTAACCTAAAATACTCAGATCGCTAGCCCATTCTAATCCCAACTCCCTCCCCCCCCCATCATCTATATCTTTGTAGTCCCCCCCCCCCCTCCATCTCATCTCCCCGTTCATCCCACTTCCCTTTCAACCTTCCCCCCTTCTCCAGGTTTTTTTTTTTCTTTTTCTCTTCTGAAGTTTTTATTTCCAGGATATCACAATAAACCTTCTTGAATATGATAACATGTTATGTGACCACAATTTTGTACTACGACATGTTCAAAAGAATTGAACCTCTCTCTTATATTTTTTCTCTCTTCCGAAACGTGTCAATGTTTGGCTGAAATTTATGCAGTCTGGTCAATTTCTGCTCTTATAATCTATGTGATATCGTTATCTTTGATTTGTTTCATTAACAATGTGACTTTTCTTTGTTCAATTGTTAACCTTCTTTAAAAAAAACCTTAATAAAAAGATGTTTAAAAGAAAAGAATAATCAGGACAAATAAAGGGTTTATCCAACATGTAAAACTAATTTGGAAGCTACAGTTAGGCTTTTAATAGGACTCTTTCAGCATGACTGTGCAAACCAAGCACAGGAGCTCACTGCCAATCATTTAACTACTGTTTTTCCACTATATGATTAGATATTAAGTGCAAATTGCTTGTTTCTTGGTAATGGCCGCATGTTTTTGCAAAAACTGTGCAGCCATTAACAATAAGTGAACCATTTGTAATTAATTTCTACCAGTACAGCTGAAAAAAGCTGTGATCTTTATGAAATGCGTTGTTAGCAGATGTACCTTGGTCGCACACATGCTATACTCATCAGGTGCTACATGAAACTCAAGCCTAAAGATGGCCGCGACACTCATGGGCCGCTGCATTGTGCTTGCCCCCCAGGCTAAAATTTGCCAGCCAATAATATGTGACTGGTATATCAAATACTGTGATACAGACATCAGATGTTTTACAGTAGATACACTGTCATATATATGACTACCAACATAAGGAGCATGAGTAATCCAAGACTTTATCACTACAGGCAACACCAAAACTATAGACACCACCAAAATGAAACAATAGGCGCTTATTGCCGCTAAAATAAATCTTTATTAAATATTGCAAAAATTAAGACAATCGTACAGAGTAGAGCAATGGAGGATCACAAACACATGAGTATCACATTTATAGAGACATAGTAGTCACATATATATATACAGTACAGACCAAAAGTTTGGACACACCTTCTCATTTAAAGATTTTTCTGTATTTTCTTGAGTATGAAAATTGTACATTCACACTGAAGGCATCAAAACTATGAATTAACACATGTGGAATTATATACTTAACAAAAAAGTGTGAAACAACTGAAAATATGTCTTATATTCTAGGTTCTTCAAAGTAGCCACCTTTTGCTTTGATGACTGCTTTGCACACTCTTGGCATTCTCTTGATGAGCTTCAAGAGGTAGTCACCGGAAATGGTTTTCACTTCACAGGTGTGCCCTGTCAGGTTTAATAAGTGGGATTTCTTGCCTTATAAATGGGGTTGGGACCATCAGTTGTGTTGTGCAGAAATCAGCTGGATACACAGCTGATAGTCCTACTGAATAGACTGTTAGCTGCTTTTTTCTTACCATAATACAAATTCTAAGTAAAGAAAAACGAGTGGCCATCATTACTTTAAGAAATGAAGGTCTGTCAGTCCGAAAAATTGGGAAAACTTTGAAAGTGTCCCCAAGTGCAGTTGCAAAACCCATCAAGAAAACAAAGAAACTGGCTCACATGAGGACTGCCCCAGGAAAGGGAGACCAAGAGTCACCTCTGCTTCTGAGGATAAGTTTATCCGAGTCACCAGCCTCAGAAATCGCAGGTTAACAGCAGCTCAGATTAGAGACCAGGTCAATGCCACACAGAGTTCTAGCAGCAGACACATCTCTACAACAACTGTTAAGAGGAGACTTTGTGCAGCAGGCCTTCATGGTAAAATAACTGCTAGGAAACCACTGCTAAGGACAGGCAACAAGCAGAAGAGACTTGTTTGGGATAAGGAACACAAGGAATGGACATTAGACCAGTGGAAATCTGTGCTTTGGTCTGATAAGTCCAAATTTGAGATCTTTGGTTCCAACCACTGTGTTTTTGTGCGACGCAGAAAAGGTGAACGGATGGACTCTACATGCCTGGTTCCCACCGTGAAGCATGGAGGAGGAGGTGTGATGGTGTGGGGGTGCTTTGCTGGTGACACTGTTGGGGATTTATTCTAAATTTAAGGCATACTGAACCAGCATGGCTACCACAGCATCTTGCAGCGGCATGCTATTCCATCCGGTTTGCGTTTAGTTGGACCATCATTTATTTTTCAACAGGACAATGACCCCAAACACACCTCCAGGCTGTGTAAGGGCTATTTGACCAAGAAGGAGAGTGATGGGGTGCTACGCCAGATGACCTGGCCTCCACAGTCACCAGACCTGAACCCAATCGAGATGGTTTGGGGTGAGCTGGACCGCAGAGTGAAGGCAAAAAGGCCAACAAGTGCTAAGCATCTCTGGGAACTCCTTCAAGATTGTTGGAAGACCATTTCAGGTGACTCCCTCTTGAAGCTCATCAAGAGAATGCCAAGAGTGTGCAAAGCAGTCATCAAAGCAAAAGGTGGCTACTTTGAAGAACCTAGAATATAAGACATATTTTCAGTTGTTTCACACTTTTTTGTTAAGTATATAATTCCACATGTGTTAATTCATAGTTTTGATGCCTTCAGTGTGAATGTACAATATTCAGAGTCATGAAAATACAGAAAAATCTTTAAATAAACTTTTGGTCTGTACTGTATATATAATATAACACTACAAGCCTCCCTCTGTCTGAAGCCTTTAAAGACTTGGCAAGTGCTACATGCCTGCGCAGTCTGGCTCTAGACAGAAGAACCCATTACGTTACAGGTAAGAGGAGTGTGTATGGCGCCGGAGATTGCGGTATGCGTAGACACTGAACACATACCGCGATCTCCGGCGCCATACTTACCTGACCGGGAGGAGCGTTGCAGCGGTGCTTCTCTTCTCGCCGGAGACCAGGGCAGGAGTGAAGGCGTTGGAATCGGCACATATGCATAGCTCTATCCGGCGCCATTTTACTGAAGACATATTTGCAGTGTGTCTTCAGCAAAATGGCGTTGAACAGCACGGTATGGGCACACGCGTACTCTGGCGCCGCACTGCTCCCCGGCAGAACAGGATACAGAAGCGCTGGAGCACAGGGAAGAAAGGTGAGTATGTGTTTATTTTTTTGTATTTGTGCACCGTGAAAGGGATGAGGGGTGCCATACATACCGGGAATGGGGTGTGACGGGTACCATACATACCAGGAAAGGGGTGTGAGGGGTACCATACATACCAGGAAAGGGGTGTGAGGGGTACAATGCATACCAGGATTTGGGGGCTGACTGAACCATGAAAACCAGGATTGGGGGGTGAGGGGTGCCATACATACCAGGATTGGGGGGTGAGGGGTGCCATATATACCAGGATTGGGGGGTGAGGGGTGCCATACATACCAGGATTTGGGGGGTGACTGAACCATGAAAACCAGGATTGGGGGTGAGGGGTGCCATACATACCAGGATTGGGGGGTGAGTGGTGCCATACATACCAGGAATGGGGGGTGAGGGGTACCATACATACCAGGAAAGGGGTGTGAGGGGACCATGCATACCAGGATTGGGGGATGAGGGGTACAATGCATACCAGGATTTGGGGGGTGACTGAACCATGAAAACCAGGATTGGGGGGTGAGGGATGCCATACATACCAGGATTGGGGGGTGAGGGGTGCCATACATACCAGGATTTGGGGGGTGACTGAACCATGAAAACCAGGATTGGGGGTGAGGGGTGCCATACATACCAGGATTGGGGGGTGAGTGGTGCCATACATACCAGGATTGGGGGGTGAGGGGTACCATGCATACAAGGATAGGAAAGTGGGGTTCTATGCATACCAGAATAGGGATGAGGGGTACCATGCATACCTGGATTGGGGGATGAGGGGACCATGCATACCTGGATTGGGGGATGAGGGGACCATGCATACCAGGATTGGGGGATGAGGGAACCATGCATACCAGGATTGGGGGATGAGGGAACCATGCATACCAGGATTGGGGGATGAGGAGGCCATATGTACCAGGATTGGGGATGAGAGAGTCATGCATACCAGGATTGGGGATGAGAGAGCCATGCATACCAGGATGGGGGATGAGGAGGCCATACATACCAGGGTAACGCTGAGGGGGCCATGTGCAGCATGATGGGGATTAGAGGTGCCATACATACCAGGACAGGGATGAGGGGTGCCATGCATACCACTATACCAGGACAGGGATGAGGGGTGCCATGCATACCACTATACCAGGATAAGGATGAGGGGTGTCATGCATACCGGGACAGGGATGAGGGGTGCCATGCATACCGGGACAGGGATGAGGGGTGCCATGCATACCGGGACAGGGATGAGGGGTGCCATGCATACCGGGACAGGGATGAGGGGAGCCATGCATACCGGGATAGGGATGAGGGGTGCCATGCATACCGGGATAGGGATGAGGGGTGCCATGCATACCAGGATGGGGATGAGGGGAGCCATGCATACCAGGATGGGGATGGGGACCACGTATAAAAGGAAGGGGGGGGGCATATATACCAGGATGGGGGATATTGTCAGAATTGGGGGACATTACCCCTATACCAGTGTCAGCAGAAGACCCCCTCCCCCTTAAAAGTGCATCAGGAACACATTTTTGGCTTAAATTTTTTTATTTTTATTTTCCTCCTCTAAAACCTAGGTGCGTCTTATGGTCCGGTGCATCTTATAGTCCGAAAAATACGGTACTTCTTACATTACATGAGTGATATCTATTGTAAATTCTATAATAGCTCAGAAACCGGCGAATCCTCACAGTGCATGGGGCGTGTCATGGGGGGATTCAAAAGTTTTCATTTTAGACTGTACATTATAGTCCTCCATACAGTAGTATGAGCACCACATAGTCCTCCATACAGTATTGTGGACACCACATAGTCCTCCATACAGTATTATGGGCACTACATAGCACTCCATACAGTATTATGGGCACCACATAGTCCTCTATACAGAATGGGCTCCATACTGAATAATGGACCCCATATAATGTTCCATACAGAATAATAGGCCCCATATAATGCTCTATACAGAATAATGAACCCCATATAATGCTCATTACACCATAATTGACCCCATATATTACTCCATGAAGAATAATGGGCGTCATGTAATATGCCATACAGAATAATGGGCCCCATATAATGCTCCATAGAGAATGGGCCCCACATAATGCTCCATAGAGAATGGGCCCCATATAATGCACCATAGAGAATGGGCCCCATATAATGCACCATAGAGAATGGGCCCCATATAATGCTCCATAGAGAATGGGCCCCATATAATGCTCCATAGAGAATGGGCCCCATATAATGCTCCATAGAGAATGGGCTCCATACATAAAAAATAAATAATAAAATACTCACCTCTCCTCATACCCTGCTGGCTACAGGTCCTGTCTCTTCAACACTGAGACGTGACAGAGTCAGAAGACGCAGAGGAGACTGGACCTGCGGCCAGCAGGGTATGACGAGAGGTGAATATTTCAAACACCGTAAAGCACGGGGGGGGTTACACCGGGCCCCCCCAACTCACAGGCCCAATAGCGTTCCAGTGTCCCCAACTGTGAGTGGGGCCCCCCTCTTGCCCAGGGCCCTGGCACTTGCCCTGGTGCAATGGGTGGTTATGCCGGCTCTGGCCCTGTAGCTGGTGCAGGATCAGTCTGGGGCAGGGGTCTGTATAGTAAGGTCTGAAGTGTCTCGATCTCAGGTCCGATGTGATTTGAACATTCATACAGATCGAGAGCCGATGATCTCACACTGACAGCACGACCCCAACCTGCTTGAAGGGTCCATCTGCTACAATAAATCTTTCTGATCCTCAGCAGAGCGACCATAGATAACATTCAGGATCTGGCCCTGGACTTGTCAGGAGGTGAGCAGCATCCTGCCACTTCCACACTCTACAAAAAGTATAAATCTCCTGTCCTGACCACTATCCGGAGCTCAGGCTAAGGCCACGGCCCCACTATCAGTATTTGGTCAGTATATTTTCTCAGGAGTGGGAGCCAAAACCAGGTCAGTAACAATCAGAGAAAAGGTATAATAGAAACAAGTCACCAATTCTGCATTTATCACCAACTCCTGGTTTTGTCTCCCACTCCTGTGAAAAAATACTGACCGAATACTGACCAAATACTGATAGTGGGGTCGTGGCCTTACAAGAATCAAAGATGTCTGCCCTCTCGTACTGCTCAGCGGCTGAAGCTTCTCTCCGGCAGGCATAAGAACGTGGCCTGTGCCGGCTGTTCTGGGCTGCAGATGCCCAGCTGGCACATGTACACAATGAAAGATACAGGGCCGCCCTGCAGTCTGTAAAGAAGCAGCTGCTTGGCCACCGGCTTGGAGGGCATGTGCCCCTCTGGCCCACCTCGCCCCTGGTCAATATGATACCATCTTTTTCATTACTTGGTGAGGTTAGAAGAAATTTCACTCCAAGACAGTGGATTTTGTACTTTATTCCAGTATATTTATACATAGAAAACATGGCAATGAAAAACAAGTAGATGCACGTGCATAAAAATGTCCCAACATTAATTAAAAAAAACCTTTAAGATACAGATAATACTTGTATACAAAAATATTAACACATTCTCAAATTGTATATAAAGTGCACAAAAGTCAATAGCCCTGACATATAGTGTACACAGGGTCCCGTCCCCCACATGGTATACACAAAATACAATGTCATCCAGGAAATAACAAAGAATAACAAATACATTTAATCTATTCTGAAATCCCATGTCTATACAAGATAATAATATGTAAAATTCTACAGTGTGAAAGAAATGAGCTAGAGACTACTACATGGCGATGATGCCTACACACAAGATAATGCCCAGCTAATGCTGTAAATGATACAAATATTACCAGTCACCCAATTAGACACATGAGGTCCGGGCAAGTGATTTTCTACAGTTCATTGACCTCTATGATGACATCTAATATTTTCAATCATTTATAGAGCGGGGTACATTGGGCCTCATTAATAAATCTGCTCACTAGAAAACTAGTTGCCCATCCTAACCAATTAGAGCTCAGCTAAGGTTGTTTTAACTGACCTGGAAAAGTAAAAGCTGTTATGTGATTGGCTGGGATAAGTAAAAAGGCTGTTTTAATAAATGATTCCCAATGTACCAAGCCCCGCCATAAATGTTATTGATTACAGTAGGGGCCACAATATCCCATGTGTATAGTCATCACATTCATCTTATTGTCTGCGGTTACCTTGGGACATGCTATATTGAAATGTAAGATGATATCAGTGGGGTCCATGAGGCAGAGCAGTGTGTGGTACGTGTGACATTTCCTAATATCGAGCAATCAATACTGTACCTTGGTCTGGAATGCAAAGTCTGCGTGGACAAGGAAGGGGCTCCCAGATGCCAGCTGTAAAACCCGTCGCTCCACCATCACACGCTCATCACCGTCAGCAAGCAGGGCTCTTTTGCCGATGATCTTAACAGCAAAATGTTTGCGGGTAGATGAATCTTCCGCCAGCAGGACCGTTTGATAGCATCCCCGGCCAAGCACTTGATGGAATAATAATCTCCTCTTGATGGTATCAGAGACTGTGCTTTTGGAGCCGGTTGGCCGAACACCGCTGCTTCCTTCAGCTTCTTCAGCCTTCTGCTTTAGATCCATGGGTTTCTGTCCTAATGTAATCCTTCTTCTTTTCTTCTCCTTTTTGTCCCCTGATGAGATGAAGATGGCTCCTCTCTTCTTGGCTCCCATCTTCTGACTTTCTACCTTCTCCTTTTCTTCCACTTCTTCTTTCTTCTGGACTGGTTGTTTTGTCCTGTTGACTGAAGACTTCCTCTCATCATCAGATGTGTCATGGGAAGGTCTTAGTCTCTTCGCTCCTTCCCTCCTCACCACGTTCTCCTTTACTTCTTTCTTCTGGACTGGTGGTTTTGTCCTGTTGACTGAAGACTTCCTCTCATCATCAGATGTGTCATGGGAAGGTCTTCGTGTCTTCACTCTTTCTCTGCTCACCACAATCTCCTCCTCTTTTATATCCATATTATTGCTTTGCTTAGAGTTAGCCGACATCTCCTCCACTGTTGTTGGTCAATTCCAACTGTCACTTCCAACTGTCACTCAGTGCATTTCATATGGAATCATCATGCATGCACCACCACTGGTCATGTGATCAGCATCTGACCAATGATATTTAAGAGATAAATGAACATTAGCTGAGATTAAATATTCAGGTAATATTCAGATATTCTGTGGAACACAAGGTGCCACATTTACTAATAGTAATAGAACTGCACTAAGTCGCCAATTTAATTTACATTGTTACTACAGAGCATCAGATGAATGTAATATAATAAATATTAGCAAGATGTATGATTTCCATCCACTCTACGTATCATAGAAATACAGATATACTATCTTTTTATATAGAGATGTAGCAGAAGCCATCCTGATTGTTTGCAGCATGCTATGGTGATAGAGAAGCATGCATGACTGTGCCATGCAAATGGTGAGGAGCACGAAAATGGGACATATGATTCACGTAGCCAGGGGCGTAATGTCCGCGGTCGCAGTGGCAGTCACTGCGACCGGGCCCAGGGGGGGTTGGGGCTTGTAAACGGCAGCAGAAATTTCAACAGGATGTGTGTATCGCAGTGCACAGTCGCTTCGGGTCCGTGCGTGACAAATCAGGGGCGGACTGGGTCGGGGGCAGAGCCGGACTGGGGTGTCTGGGGCCCACCAGGGACATTGACTCCAGGGGCCCACCCACCCTTCAGCTATTTGCAAATACCTGTTAGCCGTTATACCCATTATATTGGCGGCTCCTGCCCATCACTGTGCGCTCACCAAAACTGCGATGTACAATTACTGTAGTTTGCATTAAAGGGTTTTTATTGGTGAAAACAAGTTCTCAGCGATGCACAGGTTGGGAAGGTGATCACTTATTTATTGGTGGAATCGGCACTATCAGAAGATTGTGGCACTTTGAGTATTTGGTGAGATTTTTACCTCTGTATTTATAAGACAAAACCAGGAGTGGAGCAATCCGAGGTAATGTTTTATGCATTTCTCACCCACTCCTGGTTTTGTCTTATAAATACAGAGGTGAAAATCTCACCAAATGCCAACTTGCTTTCTCTGGTGAACCTCCGTAACTGCATCTCTGCTGCTGTGTAATAGTCACAGGGCAGGGAGGGGTTAAACATCTAAGTATTTAATATCTATTGGAAATAAAAGGTTTCCCCTTATTGATATCAGATAAAACAAATGACCAACCACAATCCACTCTACCAAGACCAATATTACCAGATAGAAGGCAGAAATACCACCACACCGTGACCAGATCACATATTACCACCACATAGTGCCCAAATAATGCCACATACAAGGCACAAATACCGCCACACCATGACCAAAGCACATATCACCACATAGTGATCAAATGCTACCAGATACAAGGTATAAATACTGACACACCATGAGACCACATATTACCGCCACATAGTGACTGAATAATACCACATAGAAGGAACAAATATCGTCATGTCATGACCAAAGCACATAATGCCACCACATATTGACAAATAATGCTAAAATAATAAAAATGTAAAAAAGCTCAGTATATTGGGTCAGTGTACAGGTTATACAGTGATCACCAGTGACATTATGCACAGGAGCTCTGTATATAGTGTACAGGTTATACAGTCATCACCAGTGACATTATACACAGAAGCTTTGTATATAGTGTCAGTGTACAGGTAATGCAATGATCACCATTGATATTATACACAGGAGCTCTGTATATAGTGTACAGGTACTACAGTGATCACCAGTGACATTATACACAGGAGCTCTGTATATAGTGTCAGTGTACAGGTAATACAGTGATCACCAGTGACATTATGCACAGGAGCTCTGTATATAGTGTCAGTGTGTGTGTGTATAGGTAATACACATACTCACCAGTGATGTCTCTAGGTGAAGTTCTTTATTTGCAGACCGATATATCACATCTTCTATGCAGGACTTATCTCTGCAGAAAATAACATAGTTAGCTATAACTGATCACTTCCAGAGCACAAGCCACACTTTTCCCAAGATTTCTACACTGCATGAAATGACAAAATGCAACATAGTGCCGCACTACACAGTAAAAATAAAACACAAAATATATTTAGGGACTCCATCTTTAATAAAAAAAAAACATCATGAGAGATCAGAGATTATGGGGCCCAGTCAGGGATCGTACATAGAAATCATGTGGCCCAGTCAGGGGAGTATACAGAAATCATGGGGCCAATCAGGTTAGGGGTGTACATAGAGATCATGGGGCCCAGTCAGCGGCGTACATAGAGATCATGGGGCCAATCAGGTTAGGGGTGTACATAGAGATCATGGGGCCCCCTCAGCGGCGTACATAGAGATCATGGGGCCCAGTCAGCGGAGTACATAGAGATCATGGGGCCCAGTCAGTGGCGTACATAGAGATTATGGGGCCCAGTCAGGGATCGTACATAGAGATCATGGGGCCCAGTCAGCGGCGTACATAGAGATCATGGGGCCAATCAGGTTAGGGGTGTACATAGAGATCATGGGGCCCCCTCAGCGGCGTACATAGAGATCATGGGGCCCAGTCAGCGGAGTACATAGAGATCATGGGGCCCAGTCAGCGGCGTACATAGAGATCATGGGGCCCAGTCAGCGGTGTACATAGAGATCATGGGGCCCAGTCAGCGGCGTACATAGAGATCATGGGGCCGAGTCAGAGGCGTACATAGAGATCATGGGGCCAATCAGGTTAGGGGTGTACATAGAGATCATGGGGCCCCCTCAGCGGCGTACATAGAGATCATGGGGCCCAGTCAGCGGAGTACATAGAGATCATGGGGCCCAGTCAGCGGCGTACATAGAGATCATGGGGCCCAGTCAGCGGTGTACATAGAGATCATGGGGCCCAGTCAGCGGCGTACATAGAGATCATGGGGCCCAGTCAGCGGCGTACATAGAGATCATGGGGCCCAGTCAGGGATCGTACATAGAGATCATGGGGCCCTATGAGGTGAGGCTCTCACCTCCTCAGGGAGCTCTCACAGGGCATCACAGGCCTTAGTATGAAGCAATACTAGAAGACTTGTGGAATTGCTTCATACTAAGGCCTGTGATGCCCTGTGGGAGCTCCTGAGGGCACCATACTGGGGAGGTGAGATCCTCACTTGGCAGTAGTAGGAGCAGCATCTCCATAGTGTGGCATTCACATCACACTACATGCTGCACTGTACAGGACTCCCAGCCGGCAGCAGGACAGATGAGGAGGTAACTGGGACCAGCGCCGGACTGGAGTACCTGGGGCCCACCAGGAAAAAATCAATCTTGGGGCCCACCAGCACCATGCAGTTACCGTATATAGGAATAACATAAGTCCACAAACTCTTTCAAAATGAATCAACTTTATTAACCAATAAATCTCTGCTGCTGTGTAGTAGTCACAACACAGGGAGAGGTTAAACATCCAAGTATTTAATATGTATTGCAAATAAAGAATGTTCCCATTCTTAATATCCGAAAAAACAAATGACTGACAACTATCCACTTTACCTAGACTAATAATACCATACAGAAGAGAGAAATACCGCCACACCATGACCAGAACACATACCACCACATAGTGATCAAATACTACCAAGTACAAGGTATATATACTGCCACACCATGAGAAGACCACATATTAGCACAACATAGTGACTGTCTGAATAATACCACATACAAGGGACAAATACCGCCACGCCATGACCATGGCTCATAATGGCACCAGATAGTGACTGATAATGAAAATGTAAAAAAGCTCTGCATATAGAGTCAGTGTACAGATAATGTAGAGATTATCAGTGACATTATACACAGGAGCTCTGTATATAGTGTCAGTGTAGAGGTAATACAGTGATCACCAGTGACATTATACAAAGGAGCTCTGTATATAGTGTCAGTGTACAGGTAATACAGTGATCACCAGTGACATTATACATAGGAGCTCTGTATATAGTGTCAGTGTACAGGAAATACAGGGATCACCAGTGACATTATACACAGGAGCTCTGTATATAGTGTCAGTGTACAGGTAATATAGTGATCACCAGTGACATTATGCATAGGAGCTCTGTATATAGTGTCAGTGTACAGGTAATATAGTGATCACCAGTGACATTATGCATAGGAGCTCTGTATATAGTGTCAGTGTACAGGTAATATAGTGATCACCAGTGACATTATGCACAGGAGCTCTGTATATAGTGTCAGTGTACAGGTAATATAGTGATCACCAGTGACATTATACACAGGAGCTCTGTATATAGTATCAGTGTACAGGTAATATAGTGATCACCAGTGACATTATACACAGGAGCTCTGTGCATGGTGTCAGTGTACAGGAGATAATTTGCATATTCCCACTGCATTTTGGGGTAAGTGAAGAGTCTCCGCGAGCTCAAAGAACACTGGATTTTGGCTGTTGGAGCTGAAAAGAGGACATCGGTAAACCAGGGGAGGAGTCCTGAGGAGATAATTTGCATATTCCCACTGCATTTTGGGGTAAGTGAAGAGAGCTGAAAAGAGGACATCGGTAAACCGCGCGCCGGTTTTGAAGCTTTTTTTTGAAGCTTTTTTCACTGTTTTCAGAACATTAACAGTAAGAACATGGAAGAGTCCAGGAGCAATTTGGTGAGCTGCATATCCTGCTACATGTTCACAGACTTGCCAGTGGAAAAGCCAAACTTCACATGCCAGAAATGCAAGCTTGTGTCCCTGTTGGAGGAAAAGTTGCGAAATCTAGAAGAGAGGTTAACTACCTTGAAAATCATTAAGGAAGGTGAAGAGTTCTTAGACAGAGCAGAATTATCTCTTCATGATTCAGAAAGAGAAGAAATTCGAACTGCACCTGAGGAAACAGAGGAATGGAAGCATGTGACCCACAGAAGCAGGAGGATCGAGAGGCAGTCAGCACCCATACTGCTCAGGAACCAGTACCAGGCTCTCACGCAGGAGAACCATGAAGAAATACAGCAAAATAAGACTTTGCCAGCAATGAATAACCTTGTAAGCCCTCAGAATCCTCCTGGATGGAGAAAGAAGAATGTTGTGAAGAAAAAACGGAGAGTGGTGGTCATGGGGGATTCCCTGTTAAGAGGAACTGAGGCCGCTATCTGCAGACCAGACATAACCTCAAGAGAAATGTGCTGTCTTCCAGGAGCAAAAATTAAAGATGTGTCTGACAGGATATCAAGACTCTTCAGACCTACAGATCACTACCCATTCCTGCTAATACATGTGGGGACAAATGACACCGCAAGAAAGGACCTGGAAACCATCTGCAGTGACTTTGAAGACTTAGGCAAGAAAGTGAAAGAATTGGGAGCGCAGGTGGTCTTCTCATCCATCCTCCCAGTGGATGGCCATGGAACAATGAGGTGGAATAAGATTCTACAGGTGAACAACTGGCTACGTCGATGGTGCCGTCAACAAGGATTTGGATTTCTGGATCACGGAATGAATTACCTATACGATGGACTACTTGCTAGAGATGGGGTGCACCTTACGAAGACTGGAAAACATGTATTTGGAAGTCGCCTTGCTACACTCATCAGAAGAGCTTTAAACTAGAACAATGTGGGAAGGGAAGCAAAAGGCCAGAAAAAGCCATACAGCTGACAAATACTATTGAGATCTCTGCTACTGGAAGTGGAAAGGAAGAACAAAGACAAAACAATTTAAATAATAAAAATATGGGAGGAAGAGAAACCAATCACAAACTAAAATGTTTTTATACAAATGCACAAAGCATGGGCAACAAACAAGGAGAATTGGAACTACTAATGCAGGAAAAGGAATATGATGTCATTGGAATCACTGAAACTTGGTGGGACGATACACATGATTGGAATAAAAGGCTAAAAGGATACAACTTATTTGCAAGAAACAGACTTGATAAACGAGGAGGAGGTGTTGCATTGTATGTTAGAAAAGCGTATATCTGCACAGAGACTGAAGCTTCAGAGACTGGGAGTTCTGTGGAAACTGTTTGGGTAAGAATACAAGGAGAGAACAACGGAAAGGACACCATTGTAGGCATTTACTACAGGCCACCTGGGCAAGCTGAAGATATGGATGAACTCTTTATGTATCACATGACCAAGTTCTCCAAAAAATATGACGTAGTGGTCATGGGAGATTTCAACTATCCAGACATTTGTTGGGAATCTCTCTCAAGTAAAACTAACAGGTCAAGCAAATTCTTATCCTCTCTTGCTGACAACTTTATCTTCCAAAAGGTAGGGGAGAAAACAAGGGGATCTGCTACTTTGGATCTAATCCTTATAAACAGGGAGGAAATGGTTGAGGAGGTAAAGGTGGCTGGGACCCTAGGAGGCAGCGATCATGCTATTATAGAATTTTGGATAACTAGAGGAGGAAGACATGTGAAGACTCAAACTTCAAGGTTAGATTTTAGAAAGGCAGATTTTAAGAGACTTAGAAAGAGAATAGGAGGGATCCAATGGCTGGATGTCCTTAAGGACAAAAATGTCCAGGAAGGATGGGAAATTTTTAAAAATGAGATTCTCAAAGCACAATCGTTAACAATCCCGAAAAGTAGGAAGAATGGGAAGCATTTAAGGAAACCAGGATGGATGAACACAGAACTTAAACACATGCTAAAAAGAAAGAAAGAAATGTTTATTAAATGGAAAGAGGGAGGCATATCTAAAGAAGATTATAATGCAGTCTGCAGATCCTGCAGGGCACGTATCAGGTTAGCTAAAGCTGACAATGAATTAAGGCTTGCAAGAGATGTCAAAAGCAATAAAAAAGAATTTTGGGGGTATGTCAAAAGTAAAAGAAAAGTCAAAGATGCTATAGGATTTTTACAGGATGAAAATGGAGAAATGGTAAGAGAGGATGTTGAGAAGGCCGAACTTTTTAATTCCTATTTTGCATCTGTTTTCTCTCAGAAAGAAAATGTAACATCAACTGATCTTCACTGTCCTTTCAAAGGAATAGAAGAATCCAAGTTATCTGTAAACAGAAAGATTGTGAGGGAATATTTAGCTAACATAAATGAGTTCAAGTCTCCAGGTCCAGATGAATTACACCCCAGAGTACTGAAGGAGATCGTAGAAGAAATTTTAGAACCACTCTCCATAATCTTTGAAAATTCTTGGAGAACAGGAGAAGTCCCAGAAGACTGGAGAAGAGCAAATGTTGTTCCTATCTTCAAAAAGGGGAAGAAGGTGGACTCAGGCAACTATACACCGGTGAGTCTGACTTCTATACCAGGAAAGATCTTTGAACAAATTATTAAACAACATGTATGTAAGTACATGGATAAGAATGAAGTGATTAACCAGAGTCAGCATGGGTTTGTAACTAACAAGTCATGTCAGACTAACTTAATTTCCTTCTATGACAGAATCACTGACTGGGTGGATCAGGGAAATGCTGTAGATATAGTATATCTTGACTTCAGCAAAGCATTTGACAAAGTATCTCACACCATCCTTATTGAAAAAATGACCAAGTATGCAATGGACCAGGCAACTGTTAGATGGATTCATAACTGGCTTAGTGATCGGACTCAAAGGGTGGTTGTAAATGGCTTCACATCCAGCTGGATGAATGTCTCAAGTGGGGTACCACAGGGCTCCGTCCTGGGACCTGTATTGTTCAACATCTTTATCAATGATTTAGATGAAGGAATTGAGGGTAAACTGATTAAATTTGCTGATGACACAAAGCTAGGAGGGATAGCTAATACTAGAGAAGAGAGAGAGAGGATTCAAAAAGACCTAAATAAACTGGAGCAGTGGGCAGCAAACAACAGAATGGTTTTTAACAGGGAAAAATGCAAAGTACTACATCTGGGCAATAAAAATGAAAAAAGCATATACAGAATGGGAGGAATAGAGCTAAGCAACAGTACATGTGAAAAAGACTTAGGTATACTAATAGATCATAGACTGAACATGAGTCAACAGTGTGATGCAGCAGCAAAAAAGGCAAATACAATTCTGGGATGTATTAACAGAAGCATACAGTCTAGATCACGTGAAGTCATTATTGGTCTTTACTCCTCTTTGGTCAGACCTCATCTGGAATACTGTGTACAGTTTTGGGCACCACATTTTAAAAAAGACATAGACAAACTGGAGCAAGTTCAGAGAAGAGCGACCAGAATGGTGACTGGTCTGCAAACTATGTCCTATGAGGAACGGTTGCAGGATTTGGGAATGTTTAGCTTGCAAAAAAGAAGACTGAGAGGAGACTTAATAGCTGTCTACAAATATGTCAAGGGCTGTCACATTGTAGAAGGATCATCTTTATTCTCATTTGCACAAGGAAAGACTAGAAGCAATGGGATGAAACTAAATGAGAGGAGACACAGATTAGATATTAGAAAAAACTTTTTGACAGTTAGGGTGATTAATGAGTGGAACAGGCTGCCACGAGAGGTGGTGAGTTCCCCTTCAATGGACGTCTTCAAACAGAGGCTGGACAGACATCTGTCTAAGATGATTTAGTGAATCCTGCTTTGAGCAGGGGGTTGGACCAGATGACCCAGGAGGTCCCTTCCAACTCTACCATTCTATGATTCTATGATTCTAATACAGGGATCACCAGTGACATTATGCACAGCTCTGTGTAACGGGTCTGGGAGGCGGAACCTCTGAGCAACTTATACAAGGGGGCGGTCCTTGTAAGGAAGCGGGTGGCGACCAGGGAAGACAGGCAGGTAGTCACAGCAGGTGACCGGGACAGTCTCTGGGTAAACGGGCAGGAGGTCACGGCAAGTGACCGGGACAGTCTCTGGGTAAACGGGCAGGAGGTCACGGCAAGTGACCGGGACAGTCTCTGGATAAAGGGTAGGTACGACCTGTGACGGCTGAGCCTCCAGGTAGGCTAGCAGGCAGATGGCAGATGTGTGCTCCCAGGTGAGCAGGCGAGAGTCTCTGGATAAGCAGGTGGTCACAGCATGTGACGGCGGAGCCTCCAGGTAGGTTAACAGGCAGGTAGCAGATGAGCGCTCCCAGGTGAGCGGACCAGAGTCTCTGGACTGGCAGGTGGTCACAGCACGTGACGGCGGAGCCTCCAGGTAGGCTAACAGGCAGGTAGCACATGAGCGCTCCCAGGTGAGCGGGCAAGAGTCTCTGGACTGGCAGGTGGTCACAGCACGTGACGGCGGAGCCTCCAGGTAGGCTAACAGGCAGGTAGCAGATGAGCGCTCCCAGGTGAGCGGGCAAGAGTCTCTGGACTGGCAGGTGGTCACAGCACGTGACGGCGGAGCCTCCAGGTAGGCTAGCAGACAGGTAGCAGGTGAGCGCTCCCAGGTGAGCGGGCAAGCTGGTCCATAGACAGACTGACAGATGTCGGAAGGCAGACCGTCGGACCTCAGGCTAGCAAGCAGGTAAGCGGATAACAGGCAGGAATCAGACAGCAAACTGGCAGGAAACTGGCAGGTAACTGAAAACGGGACCTGAGGGCTGAAGCAGAGTAGTGAACAGTGCAACAACATTGCTCGGGCACCTCCATTTTGGAGAAGGTGCCTTATATATGGTGAAGTCCTCCGGCCATTGGCCGGGGACTCCTTAGGACAGCGCGCGCGGCCCCTTTAAGAGGGGGGGAGCGCGCGCGCCCTAAGCACCGTGGCCGGGAAGGAGCGCGCGCTGCCAGCAGAGCGGGAGGAGGACGCCGGGCTCAGAGCGGAGAGGTGAGGGGAACAGCGTCCCTGCCTAGCAGGAGGCAGGGACGCCGACGCTACACTCTGTATATAGTGTCAGTGTGTGTGTGTATAGGAAATACAGGGATCACCAGTGACATTATACACAGGAGCTCTGTATATAGTGTCAGTGTACAGGTAATACAGTGATCACCAGTGACATTATGCACAGGAGCTCTGTATATAGTGTCAGTGTGTGTGTGTATAGGTAATACACATACTCACCAGTGATGTCTCTAGGTGAAGTTCTTTAACTGCAGACTGATATATCACATCTTCTATACAGGACTTATTTCTGCAGAAAATAACCTAGTTAGATATAACTGATCACTTCCAGAGCACAATCCACACTTTTCCCAAGATTTCTACACTGCATGAAATGACAAAAAAAGAACCATAGCACTGCACTACACAGTAACAGTGCTCCAGTGTCATTCTGTGCCTGCTCATCTGTCAGCAGACATATTTGTCTGATGGCAAAGATCTAAGAGAGATGAAGACAGAAGACCTATGGATTCCGTTGGGAGTGAGGATTTTTCTTTATTAAAGATGGAGTCCCTAAATGTGTTTTATTTTTAATAATAAAAAAAAAAAATTCTGTCTTTTTTTTTTGTTTACTAGAAATTGATGGTGGCTATGTCTAATTTGGCGTGAAACCATGAATTTCGGGCTTAGTACCAGCTGATAAGGCAAAGATGGCCTGGTACTAACCCTATTATTACCCAGGTTGCCACTCACCACCAGGGCCGCTGGAAGAGCCGGGTAAAGCAACTGGAAATGGTGCCATGATGAATGTGCCATTTTCAGGGGTGGCTGTGGGCTGCGATTTTCAGCGTGGAGGGCCAAGAACGCATGGGCCTTACCATGCTTCGAATCCCAGCCCCCAGCCAGTCACAGACGCCCATTCTCTGTGTCAGCGTCTGTGATTGGCTGTTGGGACTGTCACACATATAGAAGTGTGAAAATAAATAAATAATAAAACAAAAATGACATAGCGCTCTGCAGAAATTTTGATTCTCAGCGCAGATAGAGGTGGCAGCCCGTAGCTGTCTGCTTTATCTGCCTGGTTTTACCTTGACTGGCGATCAAAAGTCAGGAAAGCCCAATGTTTTTTTTAAATTATTTAAAAAAATAATTAAAAAAAAAATGCATGGGCTCCCGCCATATTTTGATCGGGGGGGCTGGGGGCTGGGATTCTCAGCATGGTAAGGCCCAAGCATTCTGGGCCCCCCACGCTGAAAATGGCAGCCTGCAGCCACCCCTGGAATTGGCGCATTCATCGTAGCGCCATTTCCAGGCACTTTATCCGGCTCTTCCAATGGCCCTGGTGGGGGGTGGCACGCTGGGTAATAATGGGGTTAATACCAGCTTTGTATTATCAGCTGGAACTAAGCCTGAAATTCATGGAGTCACGCCAAACTAGACATGGCCACCATGAATTTCCAGTAAACAGAAAAAAACACAACACAGAATTTTTTTTTTAATAAAAATAAAACACAAAACACATGTAGGGACTCCATCTTTAATTAAAAACAAAATCCTCGCTCTGACGTAATCCACGGATCTTCTGTCTCCAGCTCTGCTACATCTTTGCCATCAGACAAATATCAGAGATGAGCAGGCACAGAATGACACTAGAACCCAGTTGTCAGAGAAGTGCTCAGCTGGCCTCCAGCCGCCGACCATGTTTTCCTGTGCGTTGCAAATAATGCATACTTTCAAACACATGCCTATTTTTGCTATGCAAGTCTACAGTACATTGCGTCTGCGCTGATTTACAACGGATGCGTTGTAACGCACAGCATAAACGCAATGATAACCCAGCCTAACAGCAGCGAGAAGGGGAGACGGAGCCCTGGAGACCGCCTAGTCAGTCTACTGCTGGTACTATCATGCCCATTGCCCAGTATGTACTGCCAGCCTCTGTGGTATTAGCATTCAAGCTCACATGGCATGTCCTGCCAGCCAGCCACTGGTGTTAGTAGTAGCATGATAGTACCACACCACCAGTGGCTGGGCAATGGGCATGCATGATGGTACCACCAGTGGCTGGCAGGACATGCTGGGCATGATTCATGCCTAGTATGTCCTGCCAGCCTCCTTGGTACTATCAGGCCCACCCACTATGTCCTGCCAGCCCCTGGTGATAGTACATGCTGCTGGGCATAGTACCAGTAACCAGAGGCTGGCAGCAGGACATGCTGGGCAATGGGCATGATGAGAACCATGCCCATTGTCCAGTAGTATTTACTGCCAGCCTCGGCCAGGGGTCCTCCCAGTCACCCCTCTCCCCTATCCCTTCCTCCCTCCCCTCCCCGTTTCATACTGACTCGTCGAGATGAGCTGCAGCCGCTGCCTGGAGCGACGCAGGGTCCGTACTCCACAACGCGCACAGGAAGCAGTCCCAGGACAATGACGTCATCACCCTGAGACTGACCTCCTGCGCACGTGCCGGCAGTGTCGCGCTGCGCAGAGGAGGCAGAGGGCCCATCACTAATCATATCGGCAGTGCTGCGAACCGGGGGAGGGCCCTCTGTTCACTGTACAGGGCCCAGGGGGGTAGGGGGCGGGGCCATCGGGACCCGGGGGTTTTCCCGATCCTCCGGTGGGCCAGTCCGCTCCTGTAGAGGGGCATATGTATACATGCAGGTCGGCCACATCCCAGTGGTGCAGACACATCCACACTGCACCCTGTATCCTTGTGCACTGCCGTCTGCTGCAGTGGTAGGAGCCGCCTGAATGCATCTTCTTCCTGCCGGAGAGGAGCTTGTGGGCCTGTGCGGTGAGGAGGTGGACGCTGCGCACCTCCTGAGAAGTATATGGCACTCCATGTATCTGTGCACATAGGATACCACTCTAGTGTATAGCAGAAAGGAGACATCGACCAGAAGAGTCCAGGCATGTGGGTGATGCTAATAATTATTATATTGATAACCAGGTGGAAGAGGAGGAAATGCAAAAAAAGGGGGAATTAAAAACTATACGCAAAGGGGACGTCGAGACAGGAATTACAATTAACACCAGTGGGAATGGATCATGATTAGAACAGCAAAGGGATAATACAGAGAATCAAGCCACAAATTAATCCAGTATATAAAAATATATATACATATCATTAGTTAGATATATCTGTACATATGATTGTTTAATTATCATAAACTTTACATAAAGTGCAAGTGCCTCCAAAGAATAAATCTACATAAATTATATATCTCATATGTGAACAAATACAGGTGTTTCTCACTAAATTAGAATATCATCAAAAAGTTATTGTTTATTTCTGTTAATGCTGATGATTATGGCTATACGAGTTTCACTTTTTTGTATTGAAGAACTGAAATAAATTAACTTTTTGATGATATTCTATTTTAGTGAGATGCACCTGTATATGTATATATACAAGGGCTGGTCCCTTATTATTTGGATGTCGGTGTGAATCCTGTAGAGAGTAGTGCACTGACTTGGGCATATGTGCTGTTGACAGATATGTATTTGTATCCACTAAGCGTTTTTAAAAAAGGTGACCACATGTGCATTGTACTCACGCTATAGCAGATGCAGATCCCACTCCTGAATGGCGTCCACCCGATGTATGTTTCGGCTTCTTGTCTTCGTCAGGGGGTGGCATCATTCGGAAAGAGCTAAGAGTTAAACGGCCAACTATAGCCAATCAGGATGGAGGTATGTCTCCACCAACCAATGGGTGCTGAGGAGGCGTGGCGCGATACACAACGCGCACCAACGCTACGAGGAAACTATGTGACCTGTGATGCTGCGAGCACGTGATGGAGACACTTGATCGGGGGTCACGGGGCACATATAGATACAGTCGGGGAGGATGATGTGGAGACGTTCATGTGTATTGCCTCTTCAGCAGACATCTAATCTACTGATTGAGTGTGGATATATCGGATAAAGTGGAAAATCTTCTTAATTTATAATGATGGATAACGAGTATAGGTTACATATTACAGCAATACACAGGAATAGGGGGTAGTGAGTGTTACATGTATATAAGCATAGGCGGATTATAATGAGGACGATCTGGGCTACCGCCCAGGGCCCCGAACCTCCAGGGGGCTCCGTGGTGTCTATGGCCAGATTGTCCTCATTATATGTGCGGCGCCACGGCACATACCGGCAGACAGTGGGGGGGGGGCCCAGGATCGCTCCCCCAGCAGCGGCACACAGCCGCTGCTTCTTCTTCGGCCGGGCCAGCACTGCAGCAGTTAACTTCCCTGTGCTGGCCCGGCCGCGTCACTGCTAGGAGACACGGCCCTGTGCGCGGCCGTGTCTCCTAGCTGTGACGTTACGCAGTGCGCACCCGGCCTGCAGTGCTGCACCGGAAAAGAGCTGGAGCCGAGTCGGGGGATGGTGAGTGTGTGTGTGTGTATGTATATGTATGTATGTGTGTGTGTGTGCAGGCAGATGTCATTGTGTGATGTCTGTTTATATGTATTTTTATGTTTCAAATGTGTTTATGCGTGTATGTATATGTCTGTATATGTTTGTGTGTGCGTGACTGCGTGCGGCCTCCTGCTGAGTATAGATGGCGCCGTGCGGCCTCCTGCTGTCTCTGGGGGGGTGCCGTGCGGCCTCCCGCTGTGTATAGATGGCGCTGTGCGGCCTCCTGCTCTCTCTGGGGGGGGGCGCCGTGCGGCCTCCCGCTGTGTATAGATGGCGCCGTGCGGCCTACTGCTGTCTCTTGGGGGGGGCGCCGTGCAGCCTCCCGCTGTGTATATATGGCGCCGTGCAGCCTCCCGCTCTGTATAGATTGCGCCATGCGGCCTCCCGCTGTGTATAGATGGCATTGTGCGGCCCCCTGTGTATAGATGGCATCGTGCGGCCTTCCGCTGTTTATAGGTGGCGCCGTGGGGCCTCCCGCTGTGTATAGGTGGCGCCGTGCGGCCTCCCGCTGTGTATAGGTGGCGCCACCCGCTGTGCATAGGTGGCGCCGTGCGGCCTCCCGCTGTGTATAGGTGGCGCCTCCCGCTGTGTATAGGTGGCGCAGTGCGGCCTCCCGCTGTGTATAGGTGGCGCCGTGCTGCCTCCCGCTGTGTATAGGTGGCGCCGTGCGGCCTCCCGCTGTGTATAGGTGGCGCCGTGCGGCCTCCCGCTGTGTATAGGTGGCGCCGTGCGGCCTCCTGCTGTGTATAGGTGACGCCGTGCGGCCTCTTGCTGAGTATAGATGGCGCCGTGCGGCCTCCTGCTGTCTTTGGGGTCGGGGGCGCCGTGCGGCCTCCTGCTGAGTATAGATGGCGCCGTGCGGCCTCCTGCTGTCTCTGTGAGGGGGGCGCTGTGCGGCTTCCCGCTATGTATAGATTGCGCCGTGCGGCCTCCTGCTCTCTCTGGTGGGGGCGCTGTGGGCCTCCCGCTGTGTATAGGTGGCGCCGTGTGGCCTCCCGCTGTGTATAGATGGCGCCGAGCGGCCTCCCGCTGTGTATAGATGGCTACGTGCGGCCTCCCGCTGTGTATAGATGGCTACGTGCGGCCTCCCGCTGTGTATAGATGGCTACGTGCGGCCTCCCGCTGTGTATAGATGGCTACGTGCGGCCTCCTGCTGTGTATAGATGGCTACGTGCGGCCTCTAGCTGTGTATAGATGGTTACGTGTGCTCAATATTGAGTCATACAATTAATGTAAGGCTATGTGCCCACGATGCAGAAATGCTCCGGATTTTTTTTGAGCGTTTCCGCATCTCCCTGGCAGAAAAAACGCATGTGGATTGTACATGCGGATTGTACATGCTTTTTTCCTGCCTGGGACTTGCTGATGTGAAGCGTTCTTCACTTGCATTTCCGCATGCGGGTTGACAAGCGCTTTCCAAGCGATTTTAGCATCACTTGGAAAGTGCTTGACAACTTGGTCACACTATATAAATACATGCAACCGGCATGGATTTATATTGTGTGACCATAAAAGAATGGTAAAAAATAAATATATAATTACCTTCTGATGGCCTGCCGACGTCAGCGGTCGCGTGACCCGTCACATTACTAAATGACGTCACGGCAGGTCCTTTTCAGACCATCGCGAGCTGCTGGCAAGCCAGGACGCATTGGATAAAGACACCGGGGGCCATCAGAAGGTAAGTATAATATTTATTTTTTATTTTATTCTTTTTTTACAGGTTCTATGGTACCCGGGTCCGGAGGACAGTCTCCTCTTCTCCAAACCCGGGTACCATCCGCACATTGAAGCGCATGGATTCTGCATGTACAGATGCAGTGATGCGGATTCCATGTGTTCTAATGCAAGTCAATGGCGGCGAAAGCGCCGTGCTTCCGCAAAATAATTGGTAGTGCAGCGGATTTTTCCGCAATGATAATTCGCAGCGGAAATTTACACAGCATGTGCACAGCACATGCGGATTATCATTGGGGAACATGGCCGACCTTCTATCAAGCGTTTTTAAGCGTTTCTGCAGCGGAATTGCCACCGCGGAAACGCTTAAAAAACGCATAGTGGGCACACAGCCTAAAAAAAATTATAATTAATATTGTGTTCTCCCCACCTCAGTCCTCACAGCACAACGCTGAACACGAGCTCCTCATCACCAGTCCTCCTGTCCCGGCACAATGTGCGCACTGCTGCAGCAGCAGGTGGAATAGTGTCCACTGGACTGAGAAGGCCCCGCCCCTTCCGGTGACATCATGATTCCATGAAATCACTCCTCCCCCTCAAGAAATCAACTCCAATCTAGACGCTCCCCTGTTGCTGAGGCGCGGTGACGCTGTAGCTGGGTGATTGCAGGCAGAGTAGTGGTGTTTGGTGTCTGCACTACAGGTAAGAAGATGGGAATGTGCCAAGGTGATTACTACATGCAGGACAATAAGTAGCTAGCTGTAGGTGTGCAGAATCCCACTCCCAATATTGTCAGGGTCTCGCACCCCCTCGTGTCGTGGGCTGTTAGGCTCCCGCACCCCCTCGTGTCGTGGGCTGTCAGGCTCCCGCACCCCCTCGTGTCGTGGGCTGCCAGGCTCCCGCATCCCCTCGTGCTGTGGGCTGTCAGGCTCCCGCACCCCCTCGTGTCGTGGGCTGCCAGGCTCCCGCACCCCCTCGTGTCGTGGGCTGCCAGGCTCCCGCACCCCCTCGTGTCGTGGGCTGCCAGGCTCCCGCACCCCCTCGTGTCGTGGGCTGCCAGGCTCCCGCACCCCCTCGTGTCGTGGGCTGTCAGGCTCCCGCCCCCCGTCGTGTCATGGGCTGTCAGGCTCCCGCACCCCCTCGTGTCGTGGGCTGCCAGGCTCCCGCACCCCCTCGTGTCGTGGGCTGCCAGGCTCCCGCACCCCCTCGTGTCGTGGGCTGTCAGGCTCCCGCACCCCCTCGTATCGTGGGCTGTCAGGCTCCCGCACCCCCTCGTGTCGTGGGCTGTCAGGCTCCCGCACCCCCTCGTGTCGAGGGCTGTCAGGCTCCCGCACCCCCTCGTGTCGTGGGCTGTCAGGCTCCCGCACCCCCTCGTGTCGTGGGCTGTCAGGCTCCCGCACCCCCTCGTGTCGTGGGCTGCCAGGCTCCCGCACCCCCTCGTGTCGTGGGCTGCCAGGCTCCCGCACCCCCTCGTGTCGTGGGCTGCCAGGCTCCCGCACCCCCTCGCGTCGAGGGCTGTCAGGCTCCCGCCCCCCGTCGTGTCATGGGCTGTCAGGCTCCCGCACCCCCTCGTGTCGTGGGCTGTCAGGCTCCCGCACCCCCTCGTGTCGTGGGCTGTCAGGCTCCCGCACCCCATCTTGTCGTGGGCTGTCGGGCTCCCGCGCCCCCTCCCTCATGTCGTGGGCTGTCAGGCTCCCGCACCCCCTTGTGTCGTGGGCTGTCAGGCTCCCGCACCCCCTCTTGTCGTGGGCTGCCAGGCTCCCGCACCCCCTCTTGTCGTGGGCTGCCAGGCTCCCGCACCCCCTCGTGTCGAGGGCTGTCAGGCTCCCGCACCCCCTCATGTCGTCGGCTGTCAGGCTCCCGCACTCTCCCCTTGTCGTCTGTGGAGAAGATTAATACATATTTTCATTTTTCAGGTTTTCTCTTATAAAACAAGATCTCTGAGCTTCTGTCTTTGACCGAAAAAATGGCCTCTGACAAGTCGCTGCTGTCTGCAGAAATGAACACAAACATGGAGGAAGCGCTGTATGAACAGATGCTGATGAAGGTACGAAGATGAATTGGAGAGGCCAGCAATCACCGGGTGAATGTCTCCTCCGTCAGCCGCCGGGGGCGCGGCAGTCTCCAACATTTACCTAATGTGTATTGTTGGCTTTAGACCCCTCACAGTTGTACTATTTTGGTGCAAGAAAAATCAGTTTGCAGAACCATCCTGTTCATGTTACTCACTGATTCACACTTGTTGCCTCATTTCAGGCCAAACAGGAGATGGAGAGCAGAATACCGAACTTACCAGAAAGCAGAGAGATCAGACCCCAGCCGGGTGAGATGGGCGTCCTCTGATTATTATCCAGATTACTTTGTGCATATTATGTGACAGATACCACAGTGGGGCAGTGGGGTCTTATTGACTGCAACGGTCACATGATGCAACCAACGTGGGGGGTCACATAATTTCTTATGCAGTTGATTACATGTAAATGCTGCTTGGCTTTTGCCGATTTTATTGTGTTTTTGTTCACTTTTTGTTTTTATTTCTGTGTTAGGTTTCTGCATTAAAACTCGCACATCCAAAAGTACCAAAATCTTTATTAACTTCTGCAAGTCGAACCAGATCCCAGCGGCCCAGGACCTGACGGAGCAGGAGTTAGTCAGCATCCTGGAATCTGATGATCCCTCCGGCTATCGAGTCCCCATGAGCCTTGGAGAGCCCCACGTTGAAGTTGATAATAGTACGTTTTTTTTTAATACAGCGCTTCTCTTTTTAAAGGGATAGTCCAGAGATATCCTTAAAGGGGTTAAAATAGCAAGTATTACAACTTACTAATCCTCAATGGTCAAAGGTGCCATCTCCACAGGTTCTGGTAGGTCCACTTCCAGTCTGCGGAATAAAGTTTGACATCTTGTTGTTGACTTTTGAACTTTTTTGGTTTAGATTTGGGACTTAGAGGGATTGTCCACTACTTGGATTCCCCTTTAAGAACTTATACCACTTATTCATAGCAGCCCTACTAAGGTCAATGGATTGAGTCGGCACCGCAAAGTATCTAAGTCCTGGTGCACTTTGTCCTACAGGTAGAGGCGGCTGCTCGGCGTACGACATAGTGATTAATGGCACCTTCTTTGAGAAAATTACGGTAACTGCAATTGCTTATTCCGACATACGAGCTGTCTGCTCTCCTTTGTGTCAGCTCCTTACTTTGTATTTTTTTTATTAGAATAATGAGCTTTTCAGGGAATTTTTTATCACCGTGGCCATGGAGGGACTAGAGAACAAGTACGAAATGGAGCTGTCAAGAGGTAACGACCGCATCACTGATCTTTTCCTTGATTTTTCCATCGACCACACAAGGACTTGTTCTTTCGTGGAGCAAGTTTACCATATAATATATTGAACATTTTTATGTACCAACCTGTTGTATGGCACCGTATCAAATGCCTTTGAAAAGTCCAGATAGACAACATCCACTAAGTTTCCCTGGTCCAACCTGAACTTACCTCCCCATAGAATCTTTTCAGATTAGTTTGCAGGACAGATCCCTCATAATCATATGTTTAGGTTATTCTTATTGAGGTGCTCCAGGTTAGTATCTCTTAGAAAACCCTCAAAGTTGTTGCCCACAGTACAAGTTAAACTTACCGACCTATAAATTCCAGGCTCAGATGTTATCCCCTCAGATGTTATCCCCTTCTTGAATATTGGTACCACATTTGCTATGTGGGTGTAACCCTGGTGGATATGGACCCACTGCCCCACGGGAGGGTTGTGACTAGGTGTCTACTGGGTCTCCACTAGAACCTCTGGTGGTGAGGATAGACTGGGCCTCCGGTAGACACCAGGTACCACTTCAGTGCAGTTCCCGGGACTGCAGCAGCATTCCGGAGGTACCAGGGTACCAGACTCAGGAGAGCGAAGACAAGAACTAGGTCAGACAGTCCGAGATCAGGGCAGGAAGCACAGGTTCAGGATAGAGAAAAATGGCAAGGGGGACAGGGGTTTTTGATACCAGAAAATTCCTTTAACACTTGCAACCTCTGTTGCTTGACTGCTACTCAAACAGTCAAATCAGTCAGTAAGAATTTAGGGAACTTCCATGGCGATATTTTGCATCAGTATTTGTTAGCAGACGCCAGGAGTGGATCCAAAACAGAAGAGGTGAAAGTGTTTCAGTTACTATTTTTCACTGTGTTTGTTCCCCTCTGGTTTTCAGCTTACAAATACTGATGTAAATTAGTGCCCAAAATACTCACTGTGTGAATGAGACGAGGAAGCTGCTTGTAGTACTGTAATAGAAGTCCTTATTCTGAGGATGAGTTCTGTAATTCTTGTCTTCTCTGCTCCATCAAACTCCCCAGAGCAGGGGCAACCCCTGGAGCAAAACTTCTGGCGGCAGATGTCCAGACGTATGACTCAGTGATGTGTGATGGACCCCGACTCCCAAACAAAATGAATCAGACACATACAAAATAAATACACAAATCATTGCAATTAGGTGTCAAACGTTCTCAACTTTATTTAAATTTACATGACACCGAAAATGGCACAACCCTCGACTCACGAAGAGTCACCCTCCAGCTCTCAGGAGAGGAAAACCCCCTGTGGAGGAAACCTCTAGGGAACCATGGCTGGAGGGCTGCCCTTCCCTTGGGCTTAGAGAGTTAGTGCCGATATATGACGGAGTTTTAGAATTTCTACATATTTACAGAGAACGACATAACAAATATAGACTATTAATGTGATAAACTGGATGTGGGAGAGATCTGGCTGCGATATCTGTCACCACATTTATTGCTGGAACGAATTTAGTTGATCTGATTTCCCAGGTGGATCTACCACTTCTCCCTTACAGATCCAGCTCCGTCTCTCAAGATGTTGGGTACTTGGTTACAGGGGTTGCTCATTATGGATAACCCCTAATAGGATGAGTATCCCCTCCCCCTCCCAATTTATCACCCATTAAAGTCAAGGATCCATCTATGAACTCCCAAAGAAGAGCAGCTCTTTGTACATAGTAACAGAAGGGGATCCTGTTTTGGGGACCCCCCCTCTGTTACCTTCCCTTCCCCCCGAGGTGTCTAAGAAGACAACCCCTTTCCCTGCTAGAACCTCCAAATTACACCAACATTGGCACATTACGTGGGGTGGTCAAGCTCAAGGTCCTCAGGCGCATCATCAGTAATGGCGCTGATCATGGCAGCGCGGCATTCTTTTATGGAATCTTCTTTATGACACTTGTTTATGCCCTCACAATAGTTGTCATGGTTACTACAAGGGCTATTACTGATGCAGGATCCAAGTATTAACCCTTTCATCATTGGTAATTCACTTTCATTATGGAGGCAAATAACTGCACTTGTTACCAAGCAGGAGTCTTATCATTACGGCTTCCCTTAGGCACCATAAGAAATAAAGATTATAGAACATACGTACAAGTGTTTCAGGAGTGTTTTGCACTTTTTAGATCCATAGATTGGGCTTATAACTAGCACTTTACAAAGCGGAAAATTAAGAGGAAATTACTTGTAAAATAATATTATAGGGAATTGCATTTCAAGCATTTTCCTAATGTGCATTCTGCATACTTGCATAGTTACATAGGTTGAAAAAGTTTTAACTTTAATGTCCTTGGTCTATCTCCAAAGTTATACATTTTCTATTACTAGATTATTTATAACCCACAATGTCATGTTTTGTTAAAAAAGTATCCAGCCCTTCTATAAATGCTGTTATACTATCTGCCATTACTATATCTTGTGGTTGGCATTCCACAGTCTGACTGCTCTAACTGTAAAGAATCCTTTCCTATTAAGTTGCCAGAATCGCTTCACCTCCGCTTGTTATGAATGTTCCTGGTGCTTTGTAAGGTCCTGGAAAGTGATAAGTCATGTGCCAGTACTATGCATTGACCACATATGTATTTATACATATAAATGTATATTTATGAAGGAGATGATAATTACCCTTCATAGAGGTGTTATGATCATTCATAAATTGCTTTCATAGGTTTGATCTCCAGGATTAGGAGAGATTTGGGGTGTAAACGTAATAAACAATGAGTAAAACATCAAAGCAAACGAAAAAGGGTTTGTGACCCAAACTGGTAGGTGAGACCGGCTAGCCCCATATTATACGAGGTCACAACCAGGTTTCGCCTGAGGAGGGCAGCACTAATGAGTCCTCAGGAGCGCATAACCCTGAAATATGCAGCGATTCTACACTACCCATTATAAAAGGGTTTCATATGCTACTTACTACCATGTTTTAGCTAAGATACAAGGCATACTTGTAAGGAGAGATGAAAAAGGTGATGGGGGACAACATATAAATATACTGAGGAACTCTATACACTAGTGGCCAAAATTGAGGCAACACCCCCAAGATTTATGAATTTTTAGCATTTTGCCAATACAAATACAAATTTCATGAATGTTTTTGATTTCACAGTAAAGTTTTTAAGTAGAAATAAAATCTCATATAGAAACACAATATTAGCAGGAAATTTGTTCATTTGTCAACAAATTGGAGACTATTGTCACTCAGATGACTGTGGGAGAAAAGCCATTGATTTGTCCTATTTTCATATCTAACACTAAATGTTAATACTCAGTTGGACAGCCCTCGGCCTTGATGACTGCCTGGCATCTACTTGGCATGCTATCTACCAGTTTGTGTAAATCAGATGGTGTGATGATATGAAGCCATGATGTGATGATGGCTGCAGTGAGTTCCTGCTTGTGTGAAGCCCGCTGTTTTGACACCGCTCTTTTGAGCCGAGCCCAGAGATTCTCAATAGGATTGAGATCTGGGCTGTTTCCTGGCCAATTCAATAGCTGGACATTTTTGTCCTTGAACCAAGAGAGACATTTTTTAGCTGTATGGCATGGGGCTCCATCTTAAAATAAACGGTGTCCCTTCACCAAATACATTGTGTGCCGAAGGAATGAGTTTAGGCTGAAGGACTTCCTTGATGTACTTTTCAGCATTAACTGTTTCTTCAATTACCTGCAGCCGACCACCTGCATCTCTGGACACGCAGCCCCCTACCATAACACTCAGAGGAGGCTTCATGGTGGGTACTGTACCCTCTGGCAACCAGTCCTCTCCAGGTCGTCGTCGAACGTAGCGGACACCGTCGCTGCCAAAGATGGATAGGCGTGTCTCATCGCTCCATATAACATTTCTCCATTGTTCAATGGTCCATTTACAATGTTCTTTGGCCCCTGCAGACGTTTCTGACGCTGTGAGGCATTCAGAAATGGCTTTTTACCTGGTATTCTGGCTCTTAACCCCGCGTTTACCAGTCGTCGTCGAACCGTCCGATCGGACACTGTCACTCCGGTGTTGACAAGCTCCTTGATGTTAACAGCAGTTTATTCCCTGTTATTTAGGGCGATTCTAACAATTCTTCTATCAGTCTGAGGACTTGTAGCCTTCTTCCTTTCTCTACCTGGTTTATTCTTTATCGAACCAGTCTCTTGAAACCGCTTACACACTTTGAGAACGAAAACATGTAATTGCTTACCTTCTGATGACAAACTGGCATTAAAATATAAAAACCGCATTTTAATCGCACAATATCTGTCTTACAACCCACACCCAGGTCACTATAAACCAACATAGAATACATATGGTAGAAGAGGGCGTGTGTACAAGTAAGTAGGTCAGTGAAATCCTCCATTAAATATTGGTGATGGTGAAAAACTGAAAGTGTTGCCTCAATTTTGGCCACTAGTGTATAACACAAAATATAAACAAAAAAGAAAGGAAAGAACATTTCTGCACAAAAAACCTGTCGCTCGGCAGGAAAATCCCGTTGATGTTGCGTTTTTTGAGATTTTTTTTTCCCTTTCTTTAGAAACGCTGCAAAAATACTGAAAGAATAGACATGAAACTGCTTCAAATCTGCAAGGATTCACTTTTCCTGCTTTTCCTGGTACTATCAAGCATAGCGTTTTTGGGAACTTGGAGCTCTATATTACAAATATGTCCGTCCCTCCAGTTGAAAGAAATTAACATTTTCCTGGAGGGAAGTTTATATTTTACATTATGTCAGTTTTTGTCTATCGATGATAAAGTGCAGTTTGCAGCAATTTTTATTGTGACATATACCCAAATCATTCATGAAAATATTTCACATTCAACGCGCGTCGGGCGGGCCTGCGTCCTCTCACATGCCAGGGCTGAATTTCAGTTCCAGTCCGACCCTGTTAATCATCTATGGTTTCCCTTCAGAGTGGAAAATGCTGAAAAATCGGAAGTTCCTGGGATCCATTTTTGAACAGAATATCATAACCAAATCAAAACCGATGATTCATAATAGGGGTAAGTCCCAACTCTAAGGTACAAGTCTATGGCATACAGTCTGTAAAAGACGACAGAGTAGGGTGCTGTTGAGCATCGACGGCTTCTTCTCTGATGTTCCTCGCTCATCCATGCAGTACATAGTCGGCCATTCAATTGATTGGATATCTTATAATACCACATTTCCCCTAGGGACACAAAGTATGACGAGCGCCACTCCTCCTGGTGATAGGTTATACCCAACAGATGGGGCAGCGCCACTCCTCGTGGTGATGGGTTACACCCAACAGATGGGGGAGCGCCACTCCTCGTGGTGATGGGTTACACCCAACAGATGGGGGAGCTCCACTCCTCTTGGTGATGGGTTATACCCAACAGATGGGGGAGCGCCACTCCTTGAGGTGATAGGTTATACCCAACAGATGGGGGAGCGCCACTCCTCGTGGTGATGGGTTATACCCAACAGATGGGGGAGCGCCACTTCTCGTGGTGATGGGCTGCACCCAACAGATGGGGGAGCTCCACTCCTTGTGGTGATGGGTTACACCCAACAGATGGGGGAGCTTCACTCCTTGAGGTGATGGGTTATACCCAACAGATGGGGGAGCGCCACTCCTCGTGGTGATGGGTTATACCCAACAGATGGGGGAGTGCCACTCCTCGTGGTGATGGGTTATACCCAACAGATGAGGGAGCCCCACTCCTCGTGGTGATGGGTTAAACCCAACAGATGGGGGAAGTTGCAGAATGGCTTGTTATGGTGCAAGAACAATGTGGACATTGTTTTTTTTTGTTTTTGTTTTAACTATTATGCCTTTATGTTCTTTATTTTTTTCCTACAGACCCTCCCAGCTAACTCCAAGCAAGTCCCTAATCTCAGAAGTTGAAAGGTTTGGGTTTCTTTGAGGTTTAATGCATGCATTTACTTTTTTTAGAATCCCATCTTACAAAAGATATAGGATATCCAACTTCTTGGACTCCAAGAATAAGGGGGCTGCAGCCTGGAAGTAACCCCGCTGCCCTTTTTAAAGAATATGCTGGTGTGGGGCAGCTACCCGGATATTCACTATGCAGGAGAACTGCAGCTAAGCCCATTCACTTTGCTGGATCTATGCTGTCGTTCCGCTGCACAGTGGAGGCCATGATGCCGATGTGCAGGGAATGACTGTGAAAGGGGCTGTTCCTCATTACCAGCATCAGTGCCCCTTTATTATATTAGAGATCGACCCCAACAGATCATAAATTGATGGTGTACCCTTGCAATATACTGCTGCCTTCCTTTTTTTTATCAGTTCACCCGTGAAACCAGATTACATGATTGTGGCGGAACCTCCTGTAGGACACCCAAGTTTTCTGGTGGCTGAAATCTCTTTACCTAAAATGGTGAGACCCTTAGATGTGGTTTAGGATTGTGACCTTTTTGTATTTCATGTGATTTCCAATAGTCTTCCCTTATTAAAAGTCTGTGCCAACCTCGTGCTAACGGTCCTCCTCTGCCAACTTTTATCATCACAGCTTTGATGTGTCCACAGTAGCCAATCGCTGGCAGCTGTGACACATTTGCTGGATGATGATGATCTAATTTTTTTTTCATACCATGGTGGGTTGTTTGCAAGCTGTTGGAATGGGAAAGAAGATCTCTGTAAATGACTCTGTCAGCAGAGAACGACTGTTCAAACCAAGCACAGACGCCCAGTGCTTCACGGCGGGACCAGTCATTTATATAAGCCTTCCGCCCTGCTTGTTTCCCCTCCATCTCCACCATCACCTCTTCTTTGACAGTTCTGGCTTCATAGATCCAGAGAGGAGATAGAGGGAAAACAAGCTGGTGGGAAGATGTATATATTATTATTATTATTATTTAATTATATAGTGCCATTGATTCCATGGTGCTGGTGCATATAAATGATGTTATAATGATGATATAAATGATGAAAGAGGCTTGTTGCAATAGTGTAGAACACGCCGCTCTTTATTTTTTCTATATTAATGCGACATTTGGAGGAATCTCACAGAAAATGCTTTAAATGTATTTATTTTTTAATTTGATTTTTCTCATGTCCATGATTCACATTGCGTTAAATGAGGCATAATGAAGATTAAGAATGTTTCAGCTAATGTAGCCTTCATCAGACAGGATAATGTAGCTTAAGGGGACCCACTTGGTTAAATATAGGGGTCAGTTCTGGTCTTCCCAAAAAGCAGATGAAGTAGTCACCACACGGGAATCTGGTGATTACTGGGTTTGCTTTTGGGGACCCCAGATTTCTTCATATAACCGAGTGGGCCTTCTGCCTAATGAAGGCTACATTATCTGAAATTCTGGTACCATTCATTATGCCTCACTTAAAGGGGTTGCCTGGCACTTTAATATTGATGACCTATCCTAAGGATATTCCATTAGTATTAAAGTGGTGGACAACCCCTTTTAATGCAGTGTGAATCCTAAAAAATATTTTTCAGCATTTTCTGTGAGCAGTTCCTCCACGTGTCAGATTTAATGTAGGAGACGTGTGGAGCTACACAGTAACTTCTAGTTGGCCACGTATCAAGATAAAAGTTTAGATTTTTGTGCACTTGTTGGTTACAACTTTCTTTCCCGTACAGAAGCATTCAGCGACATAAGCGTTGTTACCACGCTGGTCTTCTCTTTACAGTCTTCTGCTAGATCTCTTGTGTTGGACTTGGGTGAAGACAGAATAGTCAGACGTCCCGATTTGTATCATCTAGACGTCTTCATTCCTTACAATATCATCCAAGAACAAAGTGGAGCTCAGTTCAACAAGGACAGTAAGGTGAGACAATTAAGCAAAGCTGGACATGTCTTATAGCCCATTCTGAAATCTCCTTCTTAAAGAGGTTCTCTGAGAAAATGTATAAAATAAAATTTTAAAAAATGTATACATTTATTTAGCAAAAATAAATTGTTTTAATTAGTGGATAATTCTATGTGAATACTTTTATGCCCAAAAATGGCAAAAGTATTCTCGGAGTGATACCTTTATTGGCTAACCAGAAAAAAAAAATATATATGCAAGCTTTCAGAGCACAGAGGCTCCTTCTTCAGGCAATATTACAAATGAATTCATAACATTTGTAATCCTGCCTGAAGAAGGAGCCTGTGTGCTCTGTAAGTTTGCATATATATATATTTTTTTCTGGTTAGCCAATAAAGGTATCACTCCGAGAATACTTTTGCCATTTTTGGGCATAAAATTATTTCCATCAAATTTTCTGGCTAACACGGTACCACAATATAAATTTGTATTGTACATCACAATTAGGGGATAATAATTGTGTATGGACATAATGGCCAACAATGTCAGTAGCTATCCATCCTAGATGGGTGAAAGTAAACTGTTTGAGACAGACTTCTCTGACCTACCTGTCGGAATCAAGAACGTGCATCTATGTCATCGATTGACTGACTGATCACGTCCATGAGTCAACATGTTGTAAACCTGTCATGATGAGTGAGCAGATAGGATGCTGCCCCTCACCCTGACAGGAACTTATCTATCACAACATATAGTTGCCCAGAGACATCTGAATGCATCGGCTTTCCTTTATGCCATTCATCAAACATGTCGTATATTTTGTGTATAGCGAGTCACAAGCCTCGCACTGCTCTGCGTCTTATCATTTGGTTCTATGAGCTGCAGTGAAACGTGACGTATATTCCAGGTGCTGACGATCACAATGCCGGTCCAGCCAGCATAGCGGTGGGCTCCGAAGATCAGCTTTGGAAAGCGTTCCTCTTATATAGATCCAGTGGATCCTACTTACATTTGCTGCTGTTTACATTGTATGGTTACAATTCTATTTACACTTCAATATGACTCCAGAATAAATTTTTGTCTTTCTTATACTTGCCGTATATTTTTCCCAAGGAAGGGGTTTAGGTATTGTGCTTTTTTTTTTTTATTTCTACTGTAATATTTCATAATATCTGTGAATAAGTCTTGAAAATAATTTGCATTGAAAAGGTTGAGATCCTCTGAATCTACAGGGATTTTTAGGAATTAAAAATCTACAGCAGTAAATCTGCAGCAGAATTTACATTTTGCACCATGTCTGGATTTAGTAGCAGCTGCCCCTTTAAATGGAATATGTCAGCAGGTTTTTGCTATCCCATTTGAGAGCAGCATAATCCGAGGCCCTGATTCCAACGATGTATCACTTACTGGGCTGCTTGGTGTTATTTTGATAAAATTGCAGTTTTTTTTTTCTCATGCAGATCTCTGAATGCTGAGCTCTGTATAATAACCCCACCCACACCACTGATTGGCCGCTTTCTGTGTACACTGTATATAAACTGCCAATCAGTGGTGGGGGGCGTGGTTGGACTACCTGGCTGCAGGTTTACTAGTCCTCTAGTGATAATCTTCTGCTAATAAAAGTGTGATTTTTATCAAAACTACAACCAGCAGCCCTGTAAGTGAGACGTCCCTAGAATCAGGGTCTTTGTCTCTACATCATGCTGCTCTCAACAACAACCAATATATAGTACATCCGACAAGGGGTCAATGTGTTAAAAAAGACCTTTATTATAACAATTTGGGTACATGGCGGGAAAGAAAAGAGCACACACTCATATATATATATATAGTAATACCATATAATAGTGAGGAGGTATAATGTAAATATTTGAATTGCAGAGACACCAGGGCTAAATAGTAGTAGCTCCAATTGTGCTAATGCATACTGATAGTATATCCTAGGTCACATAGTAAAAGGATATAATCCCAAATAATAAAAGCCAATATAGGCATTCCCAAGATAATGACCTTTTGGTATATACATATCAAGGGATGTATTATATCCAAGTAGGTTAATTCCTAAGTAACAATAATGTTGTATTGGATTCATTCATACCTGGTATATATTGTCTGCACGTCTTGCAGTAGCTCTGGGCTCGGTGGTCCTACTCCTAGTGTGGCGCTCACCCCATCATGCTGCTCTCAGAATAGCCAAGAAAAACCTGCTGACAGATTCCCTTTACAAATAGCTGAAATGGCTCCTAGATACCAGAGAAGGAAAACGTTATTAAAACGGTTTTGTTTCCTAAATAGAAAAGCAAATTAAACACCACTGGATAATGTGGTGTGTGAAACCGTCCATTGGATTGCTGTTTCCGGTGGGCTCAGGAGCAGAGCCCCCATCCTACACAGCTGACATCTTGCTGTAACAGCAGCGGCCAGAGCGGACCGTCAATCACTGCTGTTTAACCATTTATATGCCGTCAATCACTGATGGCAAGTTAAATAGCGCAATCGCCGGTACGCTATGCAATGTTACTAGAATTTTTTTTTTTACTTTTCCATTTCCTTGAATTACTTGTTGTGATTTGCGGATCCATTGACTGGCCAAGTGGAAGGGCTGCAGCCGATCATTCATGTCCGTAGCAGATACACATTTACATGTGTAAATAGGCCCTTATAGAAATCAATCAATAGAACGTATACCTGGATATCCAGGTTTATCCTTTGCATACATTTAAAGAGGTATAAGTCATGGCATATTACTAGGATGTCATTCTTGGGGGTCTGACAGCCTAATTTAGAAAGAAGTGGATGCATTATTTTTTTCACGCTCCCAATTTAACAATTTGAGTACAGTTGGATCTATTGTTTTTTTTATTTTTTGCACTATGGGTGGGTGGTTGGGAGCACAGCTGTGCAGGAAAAAAAAGCTTACAGGTTCTCAATTCCTTCATTCTTGGGATCGGTGGCGGAACCACAGGTCGGACCATCGCCAATCAAGATATTATATCCCTTCACACTCATCATTGCTCCCAATTAACAATTTGAGTACGTGCATTTTTTTAGGGTATTTTTGCGCAATGGGTGGGAGCAAAGCTGTGCAGGAAAAAAAGCTGATAGGTTTCCCATTTCTTCATTCTCAGAATCAGTGGATGGAACATCGCCAATCACAATATTATATCCTTCACACTAATCGTTGCTCCCAATTATCAATTTGAGTACGGTTATACCTATTGTTTTTTTAGGGTTTTTTTTTTGCACTGTGGGTGGTTGGGAGCACAGCTGTGCAGGAAAAAAAAAAGCTGATAGGTTCCCCATTCCTTCATTCTCAGGATCAGTGGTGGAACCAGAGGTTGGATCATCTCCAATCAAAATATTATATTATTCACACTAATCATTGCTCCTAGTTAACAATTTGAGTACGGTTGAACCCATTGTGTTTTTTTAGGGTTTTTTTTTTTTTTGCACTATGGGTGCAAGTTATAGTAATATGTGTCACCGTAAAAAAAAAAAACTAATAGTGTCTCCTGATTGTTCAGACACAAATATATCTGTTGAAAATAGTCTGGTATACACCAGTAAATTATAACTGTGGTTTTGCTGTTCCACTGTAAAAAATCTCTATTATCCTGCTTTTGGCATTTTTTGCCGCAAAGAAAAACAGTAGTAGTGTCTCCTGATTGTTCAGACACAAATATATCTATTTAAAATTTTCTGGTATACCCCAGTAAACAATAACTGTGGTTTTGCCATTCCACGGTAAAAAATCTCTATTATTCACCTTTTGGTATTTTTTCCGTAAAGAAAAACAGTAATAGTTTCTCCCTGATTGTTCAGATTGTTTAAAAGAGTCGGGTGTAGGCCAGAGAAATAGAACTGTGGTTTTCCTCTTCCACGGTTCTAATCTACTTTATTACCCTTTTTCCATTGATGGTGCGAGTGTAAGCTATTTTACTTACTTTACAATGGGCAAGGCGCGTGGCAAGGGACATGGAAGTGGACGTTCTGGTGATGGTGCATGCAGAGGACGGGGCCGTGGCCAAGGTGAAAATGTGCCACAACCAACAGCCATATCTTCTCGCTCCCACTTCTTGACCGAATTACTAGGGAAGCACAGAACAACACCATATCAGTGTGAACAGGTTATTAATTGGATAGCAGATAATACTTCCAGTTACCTGGGCACCACCACCTCCGGTCTGTCTTCCACACGGTCAACTCTTAGTAGCCATGAGTCTCGACCGCATACTCCTCACCCTGATGCTCCTCCCTCCCACCATGTCGAGTGTCGTCAGACAGCAACTGATCCCACACTTGGACACTCTGAAGAGCTGTTCACTGGTCCATTTCCAGATTTGTGCCCCTCGCCTGCTCCGCTTGAAGTGGTGGAAGAGGAGATCCCATGTAGAGATGCCCAAATATTTGAACAGCCACGGCCAGAGGAAGTCAACGCTGGCAATTTGTCACAAGAGGTTGACTATGACGAGACACAATTGCCAGGAAGTGAGGAGGAGGATCGTGGTGCGCAAGTGGAAGAGGAGGAGGTGGTGGATGATCTAGTAACTGACCCAATGTGGCAGGAGGACGTGCAGAGCGAGGCCAGCAGCAGACAGGGTGAGGGAGGCAGAGTACCCCAACAGGCAGAAAAAAGCAGTGTGGTGGCCGCACACAGAAGGCCGGCAACAGTTCCCCGTAACACCAACACGAGGGACGTTGCCAGTACAACCTGTAGGTCTTCCAGAGTCAGGAATTTTTTTAAAGACTCTGCTGATATCCCCAAAAAGGCCATTTGTACCACCTGCCATGCCAGCATCAGCAGGGGTGACAAAACTACCAGCCTGACCACCACCAGCATGATCAGGCACATGGCAGCAAAGCACCCGACTTTGTGGGGCGAACCCCAGGGTCCATGACCAGTGTCAGCTGGTGTCACCTGTTGTGTGTGCATGGCAATCCCCTGTCCATACTGCATGCAAAGATGCCCCCTCCTCTCAGTCTTTATGGCAGTCTCTCAAGAGTGTGCAAAGCAGTCATCAAAGCAAAAGGTGGCTACTTTGAAGAACCTAGAATATAAGACATATTTTCAGTTGTTTCACACTTTTTTGTTAAGTATATAATTCCACATGTGTTAATTCATAGTTTTGATGCCTTCAGTGTGAATGTACAATTTTCATAGTCATGAAAATACAGAAAAATCTTTAAATGAGAAGGTGTGTCCAAACTTTTGGTCTGTACTGTATGTACCATCTTGACAAACTTTGAGGAGTCCACCAAGATGGTGAGTGGCGATGACGCCATCATTAGCGTCAGCATTCCACTTGTCTGTCTTTTGCAATGCTCTCTGCAGAGAATTAAAGAGGAGGCATTGCAGCCAGAGTATGATGAGATGGATCAAGAAGCCGTAGCGGTCGATTACACACAGCCCAGCCTCATCTCATCCCAACGTGCATTGGGGGACAATGAGGGAGAGGAGGAGGAGGAAGAACAGGAGCTTGTATCATGCGCTGTAGACGGTAGTACCTGTACAACTGTCATACTGTCAGTTCAGCGTGGGTGACCTGAGGACAGGGGGGGGGAGGAGGAGGAGGAGGAGAGCATGGTCAGTCGTCATCTTGGTGAGGACACGGAAGTCTTGCCCGTTACCAGTCTGGCACGCATGGCTGACTTTATGTTACTCTGCCTTAACCGTGACCCTCGCGTTGTCAAAATGTTGGGTGACAGTCATTACTGGTTGGTGACACTTTTAGACCCCCGCTACAAGGAGAACTTTCACTCTCTTATTCCTGAGGTGGAGAGGTCTACGAATATGGGGCAGTACCAGAAGGCCCTTGCTGCAGAACTGTTAAAAAAAAATTCCCATCTGAACACGCTAGCGGCAGAGGTCACAGTTCGTTGACCAACCAAGGCGTACAAGCGAGAGAGAGGCAACTCCAATCCAGCAGAGGCAGGGGAACACTGTCAACATTCTGGGACAGTTTTCTGAGACCTGCCCAGCTTACAGGCCCTGAGGCGCGGGGTACTCTCACAAGCAGTGGAAAGTTTCAAAAGATGGTGAGGGAGTACCTTGCCGACCGTACCAGCGTCCTCCTTGATTCCTCTGTGCCTTTTAATTATTGGGTATCCAAGCTGGACACTTGGAATGAAATCGCTCTGTACGCCTTGGAGGTCCTGGCCTGCCCTGCCGCTAGCGTGTTATCGGTGCGTGTTTTTAGTGCTGCTGGGGTAATTATAACTGATAAGCGCACTCGCCTGTCAACTGACAATGCTGACAAGCTGACCCTTATCAAAATGAACAGTAGCTGGATTGGGCCAGACTTCTCATCACCACCAAATGACAGCAGAGTAACATAAAGTCAAATCCACTGTGTTATTTCGGAAGGTGTATTCACATGCACCGCGTCACACCCACACATGGGTATACGCTTCCTCATTTCAGCTGTTTTATGTTCTTCTCCTTATCCTCAGCCTCCACCACCACTATACCACCAGGGTGACCGTGGTCCGTGTTGCCATTATTGAAAGTTCCTCCGTCCTTATTTTTGTCAGCTTTTGCTTGGAAGGCATAAGCAAAGACTGGGAGACCCACTCCCCAATAATGGGAATAATATTTTTAAAATGCTGTACTGTATGGCTCTTGTAAGGGGCATTAAAAGCGTCTTGTTAAGCTATTGCGACCTCCACCACTTATCCGAGGAGCATTAAAACCGTCTTGTTACTCTACTGGGACTTCCACATCTCTTCCAAGGGGCATTCAAACCGTCTTGTTAAGCTACTGGGACCTCCACCACTTTTCTGAGGGGCATTAAAAGCGTCTTATTAATCTACTGGTACGTCCACCACTTTTCCGAGGGGCATTAAAAACGTCTTGTTAAGCTAGTGGGACCTCCACGTCTCTTCCAAGGGGCATTCAAACTGTCTTGTTAAGCTACTGGGACCTCCACGTCTCTTCCAAGGGGCATTCAAACCGTCTTGGTAAGCTACTGCGACCTCCACCATTTTTTCGAGGGACATTAAAAGCGTCTTATTAAGCTACTGGGACCTCCACCACTTTTCCGAGAAGCATTAAAACCGTCTTGTTAAGCTACTGGGACCTCCACGTCTCTTCCAAGGGGCATTCAAACCGTCTTCTTAAGCTACTGGGACCTCCACATCTCTTCCAAGGGGCATTCAAACCGTCTTGTTAAGCTACTGGGACCTCCACGTCTCTTCTGAGAGGCATTAAAAACGTATTGTTAAGCTACTGGGACCTCCACCACTTTTCTGAGGGGCATTAAAAGCGTCTTATTAAGCTACTGGTACGTCCACCACTTTTCCGAGGGGCATTAAAAACGTCTTGTTAAGCTAGTGGGACCTCCACGTCTCTTCCAAGGGGCATTCAAACTGTCTTGTTAAGCTACTGGGACCTCCACGTCTCTTCCAAGGGGCATTCAAACCGTCTTGGTAAGCTACTGCGACCTCCACCATTTTTTCGAGGGACATTAAAAGCGTCTTATTAAGCTACTGGGACCTCCACCACTTTTCCGAGAAGCATTAAAACCGTCTTGTTAAGCTACTGGGACCTCCACGTCTCTTCCAAGGGGCATTCAAACCGTCTTCTTAAGCTACTGGGACCTCCACATCTCTTCCAAGGGGCATTCAAACCGTCTTGTTAAGCTACTGGGACCTCCACGTCTCTTCTGAGAGGCATTAAAAGCGTATTGTTAAGCTACTGGGACCTCCACCACTTTTCCGAGGGGCATTAAAACCGTCTTGTTCAGCTACTGGGACCTCCACCACTTTTCCGAGGGGCATTAAAACCGTCTTTTTAAGCTACTGGTACCTCCACGTCTCTTCCAAGGGGCATTCAAACCATCTTGTTAAGCTACTGGGACCTGCACCACTTTTCCAAGGGGCATTCAAACAGTCTTGTTAAGCTACTACGACCTCCACCACTTTTCCAAGGGGCATTAAAACCGTCTTGTTAAGCTACTGGGACCTCCACTTTTCCGAGGGGCATTAAAAGCATCTTGTTAAGCTACTGGGACCTCCACCACTTTTCCGAGGAGCATTAAAAGCATCTTGTTAAGCTACTGGGACCTCCACCACTTTTCCGAGGGGCATTAAAAGCATCTTGTTAAGCTACTGGAACCTCCACCACTTTTCCGAGGAGCATTAAAACCATCTTGTTAAGCTACTGTGACCTCCACGTCTCTACCAAGGGGCATTCAAACAGTCTTGTTAAGCTACGGCGACCTCCACCACTTTTTCGAGGGGCAGTAAAAGCGTCTTTTTAAGCTACTGGGACCTCCACCACTTTTCCGAGAAGCATTAAAACCGTCTTGTTAAGCTACTGGGACCTCCACTTCTCTTCCAAGGGGCATTCAAACCATCTTGTTAAGCTACTGGGACCTCCACGTCTCTTCTGAGAGGCATTAAAAGCATCTTGTTAAGCTACTGTGACCTCTACAACTTTTCCGAGGGGCATTAAAACTGTCTTGTTAAGCTACTGGAACCTCCACGTCTCTTCCAAGGGGCATTCAAACCGTCTTGTTAAGCTACTGGGACCTCCACGTCTCTTCCAAGGGGCATTCAAACCGTCTTATTAAGCTACTTGGACCTCCACGTCTCTTCCGAGGGGCATTAAAAGCGTCTTGTTAAGCTACTGTGACCTCCACCACTTTTCCGAGGGGCATTAAAACAGTCTTGTTAAGCTACTGGGACCTCCACGTCTCTTCCAAGGGGCATTCAAACCGTCTTGTTAAGCTACTGGGACCTCCACGTCTCTTCCAAGGGGCATTCAAACCGTCTTGTTAAGCTACTGCGACCTCCACCACTTTTCCAAGGGGCATTAAAACCGTCTTGTTAAGCTACTGGGACCTCCACCACTTTTCTGAGGAGCATTAAAACCGTCTTGTTAAGCTACTGGGACCTCCTCGTCTCTTCCAAGGGGCATTCAAACCGTCTTGTTAAGCTACTGCGACCTCCACCACTTTTCCAAGGGGCATTAAAACCGTCTTGTTAAGCTACTGGGACCTCCACCACTTTTCTGAGGAGCATTAAAACCGTCTTGTTAAGCTACTGAGACCTCCACGTCTCTTCTGAGGGGCATTAATAGCGTTTTGTTAAGCTACTGTGACCTCCACCACTTTTCCAAGGGGCATTTAAACCGGCCAGTTAAGCTACTGGGACCTCCACGTCTCTTCCAAGGGGCATTCAAACAGTCTTGTTAAGCTACTGGGACCTCCACTACGTTTCTGAGGGGCATTAAAACCATCTTGTTAAGCTACTGGGACCTCCACCACTTTTCTGAGGAGTATTAAAACCGTCATGTTAAGCTGCTGGAACCTCCACGTCTCTTCTGAGGGGCATTAATAGCGTCTTGTTAAGCTACTGTGACCTCCACGTCTCTTCCAAGGGGCATTCAAACCGTCTTGTTAAGCTGCTGGGACCTCCACGTCTCTTCTGAGGGGCATTAATAGCGTCTTGTTAAGCTACTGCGACCTCCACCACTTTTCCAAGGGGTATTAAAACCGTCTTGTTAAGCTACTGGGATCGCCACTTTTCTTCTGAGGGGCATTAAAAGCGTCTTCTTAAGCTACTGTGACCTCCACCACTTTTCCGAGGGGTATTAAAACCGTCTTGTTAAGCTACTGGGACCTCCACCACTTTTCCAAGGGGTATTAAAACCGTCTTGTTAAGCTACTGGGACCTCCACATCTCTTTTGAGGGGCATTAATAGCGTCTTGTTAAACCACTCTGAACTCCACAGCTCTTCCAAGGGGCATTGATATGTTGTTTTTAATTAACTCTAACCTCCACGACTCTTCGAACGGGCATTGCAGTTCCTCTTAATTTTTGGCAGCTTTTTCTTGGAAGGCATTAGCAAATACTATGGGAGACCCACTCCCCAATAATGGGAATAATGTTTGTAATATGCTGTACTGCATGGCTCTTGTAAGGGGCATTGCAAGCTCCTTCGTCCTAATTTTTGGCAGCTTTTGCTTGGAAGGCATAAGCAAAGACTATGGGAGACCCACTCCCCAATAATGGGAATAATGTTTGGAATATGCTGTACTGCATGGGTCTTGTAAGGGGCATTGCAAGTTCCTCCGTCCCAATTTTTGGCAGCTTTTGCTTGGAAGGCATAAGCAATGACTATGGGATACACACTCCCCAATAATGGGAATAATGTTTGTACTATGCTGTACTGTATGGCTCTTGGAAGGGGCATTAAAAGCCCCTCTTCCGAGGGGCATTCAAACCGTCTGGTTAAGCTACTGGGACCTCCACGTCTTTTCCGAGGGGCATTAAAACCATCTTGTTAAGCTACTGTGACCTCCATGTCTCTTCAAAGGGACATTAAAACAGTCTTCTTAAGCCACTCTGAACTCCACAGCTCTTCCTAGGGGCATTGAAATGTTGTTTTTAATTACCTCTAACCTCCACAACTCTTCCAACGGACATTGCATTTCCTCCTAATTTTAGTCAGCTTTTGCTTTTCAATGCAAAGGCGAATACTAAGGGAGACCCACTCCCCAGTAGTGGGTAGAAGGTTTTTAGTACGCTGTAATCCACGTCTGTTTCAAGGGGCATTGCAGTTCCTCATAATTTTTGGAAAGTCTTCCATTCACTGTTTAGGCCAACATTGTACAGGAGACCCAGTTGCTATAAATGGAAAAAACTGTTTAGTTAAGGCCCTCTGACCTCCATGTCATTTCCAAGGTACATTGGAGTGCCTCGAAATTTTTGGTAGGCATTGCACTCACTGTATGCCCTATAACTGTGTAGCCAAACCGCTCCTTTTGTTACAGAAACATATCCTACAAGACATATGTGGTTGACTGGCCTGATATTGATGTGAATGGTCCCTGTTCCTCCTGCTCTCCTTTGCCACCACCTCATCCATCATTCATCACCTGAAGCTTTGTTTTAACGGGAGTCATAGAACTGGGATAGTAGCAGGAAAACATCCAGCAATCCTCGGAGGAGGTAGGATATGCGCCAAAACGCTGACCACCTCAGGCCTTGCCGCTACTACATACATGCGCTTGCATTCCAACAAAACAAAGCAGATGCTAACTTGTATCATCATCATGGTCCTCACCTTGGCACTCTCAACTCCCCTGATGGAGAAGCCAGGGCCCACCGGAGGAGTCTGGTTCTCTGGTGGGCTCGTCCAATGCTGCCCTAAAGCAGGCCAGGCTAAGAAAAGTGTGTGGGGGGATGTTCCAAGGAGAAATAGGGGCGGCTGGGGACCGTTTATGGACACCCGGCTGCCCCCAGGCGGCTGGCGACCGAGTATGGACACCCGGCCGCCCCCAGGCGGTTGGGGACCGAGTGTGAACACCCCGCCGCCGGGCGGCTGGGGACTGAGTATGGATACCAGGCCGCCAACGCTGCCATGACATGGTGGCCAGATTCCGCCTCCACATGCCTAAAAGGCCCAATTTCAAGTGCAAGCAAGCAGTATGGTATTGCAGCCTGGGGGTGGGTGGGTGGTTGGCTGCATATTTGCGCTTGCATTGCAAGGAATGGGGGAGGTACAATTGAACCCTGCCCTGGGACAAGAACTTGCACGGGGATAGTTGCAAGTCTGCATCTTCTGATGCGGCAAGGATGACTTCTGATGGGCACACTTTTAGGCAGTGACCGGGGAGTCAGAGATGCTTCCAGGGGTCTTCCCCATGCTGTCCCCATGTCTTTTCAGCACTGTATGCATGTGTCACACAGCACATGGCCAGATAAGGTTGTAAAATGTTAAAATGACATTTCCCGGTGAATGCATTTGTCACGGTTGAAGCAATACAAAAGTGCAAAAACACATTAAAAATGCTACTTGTGAACATAGCCCAAGGTGTGGAGGAGTATTTTTTTTTTTCTGTTATTTATTTTACCTTATACACAAGTCTTTATCCTGGAAAGGAACTTCCTTAACATATTTCACAGGAAAGCAGTTTCAGTTTAGTTTTTGAACGTTTTATTGTGAGCCCTTAAAAGTGGCTTAATACCTCTGACCACGTTGTTGACAGAAGTGACCTGGGGGTCAGAAATGCTTCCTGGGGCGATCCCCATGCTGTCCCCATGTCATTTGAGCACTGCCACATTTTGGGCACTTGTTAGGCTTTTAAAAGACAGCCGGGGATGCCGCCGCGAAAATGCTCGGGTCTCCCATAGACTAACATTGGGCTCGTGGCTCAGGTCGAGCAACCGAGTATCATGGCGAGCTCGGCCCGAGCTTCGAGCACCCGAGCATTTTAGTGCTCGCTCTTCACTACTAAATACCCTTCATTATTTATTATTTTTGCACTTTGCGATTTACCCATTTACTTCCGGTTACTTGGGTATTTTGCTTGTCTTTGGTTTTTCTTTGTCTAGTGGCCTTGTGTGAACATGCATTTACATTTTGCATGCAGATCAATTTATGTTTCAGTTCAGACTTCTAGGTTTTTTCTTTGTAGTTCAGTGTGCTTTAGTACATATTAGGGTGTGGCCACCCTTTGTCTGAGCTGAAATGTTTATTCTGCCTCAGGTCTATGCTTCTACTAGGGGGTCAGTCTCTCTGCCCTTATCCATATGTACGTCACTTGACAAATGGTAAGGTTTTAATATTAGAGTTAGGATTGTCCCATAAGGGTTGCCGTGATGTGGCGGGATAGCTTTTACATTATTTTGATCAAAATTATGTTAACTAAATACCCTTCATTATTTATTATTTTTGCACTGTGCGATTTACCCATTTACTTCCAGTTACTTGGGTATTTTGCTTGTCTTTGGTTTTTCTTTGTCTAGTGGCCTTGTGTGAACATGCATTTACATTTTGCATGCACATCAATTTATGTTTCAGTTCAGACTTCTAGATTTTTTCTTTATATGCTATATATGCTGTATGTGCGGGAAGGGAGCTTGTCTGTACACTGCTTGCTATGTGTGGGGGAGGGAAGCTGTCGGACAAAGAGGGGTCCTGCAAACATCCAACTAATGGCCCCCCATATATATTACAGGAAGGTAGGTCAAACCCAAGGATTTTTGCTGGAGCAGCCGACCATGTGCTGTGTATGGGGCCATCTCCCCCACACATATAACCACATTCATGTATATGGGGGAGTCGGGATGTGTTGTGTGGACAAGCGTCCGGTGTAAAGCTAACTAGTGTATGGGCATCTGAGACTAAGGCAAGTTATCATCCAGAAAGTCATTCTCCAGCCTGCTGCAAAAATGCCGGATAGAGAAAGGCTTTTATCACCTAAGCCAGATCTCACTGGAGGGGAAGCAAGAAGAAAAAAGGAGAAATGTAAAATAAGACACAAGTCCAGACAGTTGTCATCCAAAACTTTATCTGGTATCGACCAAGAAAATTACAATCAGTAAAAGTATAAACCACATTTAGGAAAAACACAGATGAGCTGCGGGACCATCGCTTCTTCTTCTGGGACTTTTTGGCGGACAGGTTGCTCTGCTGTTGGAGGCCTTTCTTGTTCTTGGACTTCTCCTTCATGTGGATTCTGAAGACTAGGAGGCTCCTGAGGGTCCATCTCTCCTGCCGGCAGCTCAGAATGACTTGGAGATATGTTTCCTTCAGTCCAGGAAAGCAAGAGAGGAAAAAGATGAATGTGATGTAATAACAAGACAAAGCTAAAAAAAAACATGTATAAAAAATCATGTAACTGCAAACTGCACAAAAATGACCCCAATAACGTAAGTGCTGTAGCATTAAAGAATCTGCAAAACGAGTGGTGTGAAAAGACCTGGGACTTGTCAGAAATATGTAATGTTTTGATAAAATGACAAAAAAAAAGAAAAGATTCAAGGGATGAGCAGCATTTTATAACAGGTAAAAAATGTACAAATTTGTGACAAGTGACCGGTATTAAGTATTGTGGATGATAACCAGACGTTTATTTCAAATGAAGAGTTTAATGAACGTCTTGTATTCGGCCAATTGGAACCTTCCCGGAAATGTCTGCGCCGGTGATAAAATCTACTTACTAATAGAGTTCCCGACTGGACACAAAGAACTGCAGCTCATGGAGGAATGAAGCTTCTTTCCTTCTCAGCCAAGAACTTCTTATATCAGTCCCGTACGGCCTCTATCATGTGCTGATATCTAGCAGAAAGAGAAAAAATCAATTATAAACTAAATAAAAATTTTTAAAGAAAAAAAAACCTCCTGCGAACATGAAGCATTTGTAGCAAAGCACAGCCATTATTTACAGAGCACAATTGTTTTACTTTATTCTATATTAGTGGCCGCTCTGTGCAAAAACTTGTGGGAAATTACTGCAGCACTAATATTGTCCACCCAGAGAGCACCCAAGTATTCCCCAATTTCTGACTCCACCGCCCGATTGCCCCCACAAGCACAATGCTGCACCGCTGTCCCCTGCCTGGTACAGGCTCCTTTATAGGGTCCTTTCAGCTGTTGTTCACCAAGATGTGAAGTAATCCGAGTACAGGGTTTCCTATGTCTGAGTGCAGGGGTGGAGAGCAGAGAGGATCAGACAGGGACAGGCCCATACACAGACTGCTGGTATATAGAGGACAAATCTCACTGAACAGCAGCCACAAGAAGCTTCTGGATGGGGGCAGTGGGGGTGAGACAGCACTTCAGCAACGTGTTTGGGAGAGAAGGAAGAAAATAAGCAAATGAAGAATATTTATAAAGTTCACAAGTCTGCAATGTGAGGAGGATAATTACATGAAGAAAACCCTCTAGGTGCAGCGTCCGCAACCGGAAAACCGCCCCAAGGTCCACCTGTGTCATCAGCGCCCCCCTGCTGGACCCCTAATCAGTTGTACTGCAGACTCTGATGATTGATAGTGACACTAGGTCAGCTCTTTCCCTATGGCGGCACTAGCTGACCATCCTGTGTATAGGACAGGTGCCGGATCATTCAGTCCTTTCCCTCTTCCCCAACGTGAAGCAAACATCCCTTTGACCAGACAAACATCCTCCTGACCAGGCAAACATCCCCCTGACCAGACAAACATCCCCCTGACCAGGCAAACATCCCCATGACCAGACAAACATCCCCATGACCAGGCAAACATCCCTCTGACCAGGCAAACATACAACCCCTTTTTTTCTTTCCCATTTTACTTGCTTTATTAATTTCACCTCCAACATTACTGACAACTCCAAGTTCAATAGTTTGATAGTCTCATCTCCTGCCTTTGTATGTGGAGGAGGCAATAAACAGCCGTATACATCCTAAACCTGTCACAAGGACTTTCTCTGCAACTCCCTACTCTCAGCTGTCCCCCTGTAACAATCCACCTTTTTCTCTTTCTCGCTCATACATTTCAGACACTTTATTAACATGTTAATCATATTTCCAAACTTACTGCATTCCACTTCATCTGATCATACATCACCGTTTAAAAGAATCACAATCACTTACTTGTCTGCTGCGGTAATTCTTGGATTGTTTTCTTGCTGTTGCTTGGTCTTATTTTGCTGTTTGCTGTCCTTAAACCACCATCTGCCGCACAGTGTCCACATCTTGTTCCACCGGGTCGCTCTTTTGATCCCTGCAACAACAGACACTATGCGAGTATGACTTCACATGTGACATTTCCAAGTCCCTTGACCATTGTGGTGCCAATGGAGTACCCCTTTTCTCGTTATCATGCCACCGAAGCACACCATTTCCCGCTAGCATGCCACCGTAGCACACCTTTTCCCGTTAGTATGCCACCGGGCACACCTATTCCCGTTAGCATGCCATCGGAGCACACCTATTCCCGTTAGCATGCCACCGGAGCACACCTTTACCATTAGCATGTGACCACAGCACACCTTTACCGTTAGAATGCCACTGGAGCACACCTTTACCATTAGCATGCCACCGGAGCACACCTTTTCCCGTTGGCTTGCCACCGGAGCACGCCACTTTCCCGTTGGCTTGCCACCGGAGCACGCCACTTTCCCGTTGGCTTGCCACCGGAGCACGCCACTTTCCCGTTGGCTTGCCACCGGAGCACGCCACTTTCCCGTTGGCTTGCCACCGGAGCACGCCACTTTCCCGTTGGCTTGCCACCGAAGCACGCCACTTTCCCGTTGGCTTGCCACCGGAGCACGCCACTTTCCCGTTGGCTTGCCACCGGAGCACGCCACTTTCCCGCTGGCTTGCCACCGAAGCACGCCACAGTCCCGTTGGCTTGTCACCGGAGCACGCCACTGTCCCGTTGGCTTGCCACCGGAGCACGCCACTTTCCCGTTGGCTTGCCACCGGAGCACGCCACTTTCCCGTTGGCTTGCCACCGGAGCACGCCACTTTCCCGTTGGCTTGCCACCGGAGCACGCCACTTTCCCGCTGGCTTGCCACCGAAGCACGCCACAGTCCCGTTGGCTTGACACCGGAGCACGCCACTGTCCCGTTGGCTTGCCACCGGAGCACGCCACTTTCCCGTTGGCTTGCCACCGGAGCACGCCACTTTCCCGTTGGCTTGCCACCGGAGCACGCCACTTTCCCGTTGGCTTGCCACCGGAGCATGCCACTTTCCCGTTGGCTTGCCACCTGAGCACGCCACTTTCCCGTTGGCTTGCCACCGGAGCACGCCACTTTCCCGTTGGCTTGCCACCGGAGCACGCCACTTTCCCGTTGGCTTGCCACCGGAGCACGCCACTTTCCCATTGGCTTGCCACCGGAGCACGCCACTTTCCCGTTGGCTTGCCACCGGAGCACGCCACTTTCCCGTTGGTTTGCCACCGGAGCACGCCACTTTCCCGTTGGCTTGCCACCGGAGCACGCCACTTTCCCGTTGGCTTGCCACCGGAGCACGCCACTTTCCCGTTGGCTTGCCACCGGAGCACGCCACTGTCCCGTTGGCTTGCCACCGGAGCACGCCACAATCCCGTTGACTGGCCACCGGAGCACGCCACAGTCCCGTTGGCTGGCCACCGGAGCACGCCACAGTCCCGTTGGCTTGCCACCGGAGCACGCCACTTTCCCGTTGGCTTGCCACCGGAGCACGCCACTTTCCCGTTGCTTGCCACCGGAGCACGCCACTTTCCCGTTGGCTTGCCACCGGAGCACGCCATTTTCCCGTTGGCTTGCCACCGAAGCACACCACTTTCCCGTTGGCTTGCCACCGGAGCACGCCACTTTCCCGTTGGCTTGCCAGCGGAGCACGCCACTTTCCCGTTGGCTTGCCACCGGAGCACGCCACTTTCCCGTTGGCTTGCCACCGGAGCACTCCACTGTCCCGTTGGCTTGCCACCGGAGCACGACACTTTCCCGTTGGCTTGCCACCGGAGCACGCCACTTTCCCGTTGGCTTGCCACCGGAGCACGCCACTTTCCCGTTGGCTTGCCACCGGAGCACGCCACTTTCCCGTTGGCTTGCCACCGGAGCACGCCACTTTCCCGTTGGCTTGCCACCGGAGCACGCCACTTTCCCGTTGGCTTGCCACCGAAGCACGCCACTTTCCCGTTGGCTTGCCACCGGAGCACGCCACTTTCCCGTTGGCTTGCCACCGGAGCACGCCACTTTCCCGCTGGCTTGCCACCGAAGCACGCCACAGTCCCGTTGGCTTGTCACCGGAGCACGCCACTGTCCCGTTGGCTTGCCACCGGAGCACGCCACTTTCCCGTTGGCTTGCCACCGGAGCACGCCACTTTCCCGTTGGCTTGCCACCGGAGCACGCCACTTTCCCGTTGGCTTGCCACCGGAGCACGCCACTTTCCCGCTGGCTTGCCACCGAAGCACGCCACAGTCCCGTTGGCTTGACACCGGAGCACGCCACTGTCCCGTTGGCTTGCCACCGGAGCACGCCACTTTCCCGTTGGCTTGCCACCGGAGCACGCCACTTTCCCGTTGGCTTGCCACCGGAGCACGCCACTTTCCCGTTGGCTTGCCACCGGAGCATGCCACTTTCCCGTTGGCTTGCCACCTGAGCACGCCACTTTCCCGTTGGCTTGCCACCGGAGCACGCCACTTTCCCGTTGGCTTGCCACCGGAGCACGCCACTTTCCCGTTGGCTTGCCACCGGAGCACGCCACTTTCCCATTGGCTTGCCACCGGAGCACGCCACTTTCCCGTTGGCTTGCCACCGGAGCACGACACTTTCCCGTTGGTTTGCCACCGGAGCACGCCACTTTCCCGTTGGCTTGCCACCGGAGCACGCCACTTTCCCGTTGGCTTGCCACCGGAGCACGCCACTTTCCCGTTGGCTTGCCACCGGAGCACGCCACTGTCCCGTTGGCTTGCCACCGGAGCACGCCACAATCCCGTTGACTGGCCACCGGAGCACGCCACAGTCCCGTTGGCTGGCCACCGGAGCACGCCACAGTCCCGTTGGCTTGCCACCGGAGCACGCCACTTTCCCGTTGGCTTGCCACCGGAGCACGCCACTTTCCCGTTGCTTGCCACCGGAGCACGCCACTTTCCCGTTGGCTTGCCACCGGAGCACGCCATTTTCCCGTTGGCTTGCCACCGAAGCACACCACTTTCCCGTTGGCTTGCCACCGGAGCACGCCACTTTCCCGTTGGCTTGCCAGCGGAGCACGCCACTTTCCCGTTGGCTTGCCACCGGAGCACGCCACTTTCCCGTTGGCTTGCCACCGGAGCACTCCACTGTCCCGTTGGCTTGCCACCGGAGCACGACACTTTCCCGTTGGCTTGCCACCGGAGCACGACACTTTCCCGTTGGCTTGCCACCGGAGCACGCCACTTTCCCGTTGGCTTGCCACCGGAGCACGCCACTTTCCCGTTGGCTTGCCACCGGAGCACGCCACTTTCCCGTTGGCTTGCCACCGGAGCACGCCACTGTCCCGTTGGCTTGCCACCGGAGCACGCCACTTTCCCGTTGGCTTGCCACCGGAGCACGCCACTGTCCCGTTGGCTTGCCACCGGAGCACGCCACTGTCCCGTTGGCTTGCCACCGGAGCACGCCACTTTCCCGTTGGCTTGCCACCGGAGCACGCCACTTTCCCGTTGGCTTGCCACCGGAGCACGCCACTTTCCCGTTGGCTTGCCACCGGAGCACGCCACTTTCCCGTTGGCTTGCCACCGGAGCACGCCACTTTCCCGTTGGCTTGCCACCGGAGCACGCCACTTTCCCGTTGGCTTGCCACCGGAGCACGCCACTTTCCCGTTGGCTTGCCACCGGAGCACGCCACTTTCCCGTTGGCTTGCCACCGGAGCACGCCACTTTCCCGTTGGCTTGCGACCGGAGCACGCCACTGTCCCGTTGGCTTGCCACCGGAGCACGCCACAGTCCCGTTGGCTTGCCACCGGAGCACGCCACAGTCCCGTTGGCTTGCCACCGGAGCACGCCACTTTCCCGTTGGCTTGCCACCGGAGCACGCCACTTTCCCGTTGGCTTGCCACCGGAGCACGCCACTTTCCCGTTGGCTTGCCACCGGAGCACGCCACTTTCCCGTTGGCTTGCCACCGGAGCACGCCACTTTCCCGTTGGCTTGCCACCGGAGCACGCCACTTTCCCGTTGGCTTGCCACCGGAGCACGCCACAGTCCCGTTGGCTTGCCACCGGAGCACGCCACTGTCCCGTTGGCTTGCCACCGGAGCACGCCACTGTCCCGTTGGCTTGCCACCGGAGCACGCCACTGTCCCGTTGGCTTGCCACCGGAGCACGCCACTGTCCCGTTGGCTTGCCACCGGAGCACGCCACTGTCCCGTTGGCTTGCCACCGGAGCACGCCACTGTCCCGTTGGCTTGCCACCGGAGCACGCCACAGTCCCGTTGGCTTGCCACCGGAGCACGCCACTTTCCCGTTGGCTTGCCACCGGAGCACGCCACTTTCCCGTTGGCTTGCCACCGGAGCACGCCACTTTCCCGTTGGCTTGCCACCGGAGCACGCCACTTTCCCGTTGGCTTGCCACCGGAGCACGCCACTGTCCCGTTGGCTTGCCACCGGAGCACGCCACTGTCCCGTTGGCTTGCCACCGGAGCACGCCACAGTCCCGTTGGCTTGCCACCGGAGCACGCCACAGTCCCGTTGGCTTGCCACCGGAGCACGCCACTTTCCCGTTGGCTTGCCACCGGAGCACGCCACTTTCCCGTTGGCTTGCCACCGGAGCACGCCACAGTCCCGTTGGCTTGCCACCGGAGCACGCCACAGTCCCGTTGGCTTGCCACCGGAGCACGCCACAGTCCCGTTGGCTTGCCACCGGAGCACGCCACAGTCCCGTTGGCTTGCCACCGGAGCACGCCACTTTCCCGTTGGCTTGCCACCGGAGTACGCCACTGTCCCGTTGGCTTGCCACCGGAGCACGCCACTGTCCCGTTGGCTTGCCACCGGAGCACGCCACTGTCCCGTTGGCTTGCCACCGGAGCACGCCACTGTCCCGTTGGCTTGCCACCGGAGCACGCCACTGTCCCGTTGGCTTGCCACCGGAGCACGCCACTGTCCCGTTGGCTTGCCAGCGGAGCACGCCACTGTCCCGTTGGCTTGCCACCGGAGCACGCCACTTTCCCGTTGGCTTGCCACCGGAGCACGCCACTTTCCCCTTGGCTTGCCACCGGAGCAAGCCACTTTCCCGTTGGCTTGCCACCGGAGCACGCCACTTTCCCGTTGGCTTGCCACCGGAGCACGCCACTTTCCCGTTGGCTTGCCACCGGAGCACGCCACAGTCCCGTTGGCTTGCCACCGGAGCACGCCACTTTCCCGTTGGCTTGCCACCGGAGCACGCCACTTTCCCGTTGGCTTGCCACCGGAGCACGCCACTTTCCCGTTGGCTTGCCACCGGAGCACGCCACTGTCCCGTTGGCTTGCCACCGGAGCACGCCACTGTCCCGTTGGCTTGCCACCGGAGCACGCCACTGTCCCGTTGGCTTGCCACCGGAGCACGCCACTGTCCCGTTGGCTTGCCACCGGAGCACGCCACTGTCCCGTTGGCTTGCCACCGGAGCACGCCACTGTCCCGTTGGCTTGCCACCGGAGCACGCCACTGTCCCGTTGGCTTGCCACCGGAGCACGCCACTTTCCCGTTGGCTTGCCACCGGAGCACGCCACAGTCCCGTTGGCTTGCCACCGGAGCACGCCAATTTCCCGTTGGCTTGCCACCGGAGCACGCCACTTTCTCGTTGGCTTGCCACCGGAGCACGCCACTGTCCCGTTGGCTTGCCACCGGAGCACGCCACTGTCCCGTTGGTTTGCCACCGGAGCACGCCACAGTCCCGTTGGCTTGCCACCGGAGCACGCCACAGCCCCGTTGGCTTGCCACCGGAGCACGCCACTTTCCCGTTGGCTTGCCACCGGAGCACGCCACTTTCCCGTTGGCTTGCCACCGGAGCACGCCACTTTCCCGTTGGCTTGCCACCGGAGCACGCCATTTTCCCGTTGGCTTGCCACCGGAGCACGCCACTTTCCCGTTGGCTTGCCACCGGAGCACGCCACTTTCCCGTTGGCTTGCCACCGGAGCACGCCACTTTCCCGTTGGCTTGCCACCGGAGCACGCCACAGTCCCGTTGGCTTGCCACCGGAGCACGCCACAGTCCTGTTGGCTTGCCACCGGAGCACGCCACTTTCCCGTTGGCTTGCCACCGGAGCACGCCACTTTCCCGTTGGCTTGCCACCGGAGCACGCCACTTTCCCGTTGGCTTGCCACCGGAGCACTCCACTGTCCCGTTGGCTTGCCACCGGAGCACGACACTTTCCCGTTGGCTTGCCACCGGAGCACGACACTTTCCCGTTGGCTTGCCACCGGAGCACGCCACTTTCCCGTTGGCTTGCCACCGGAGCACGCCACTTTCCCGTTGGCTTGCCACCGGAGCACGCCACTTTCCCGTTGGCTTGCCACCGGAGCACGCCACTGTCCCGTTGGCTTGCCACCGGAGCACGCCACTTTCCCGTTGGCTTGCCACCGGAGCACGCCACTGTCCCGTTGGCTTGCCACCGGAGCACGCCACTGTCCCGTTGGCTTGCCACCGGAGCACGCCACTTTCCCGTTGGCTTGCCACCGGAGCACGCCACTTTCCCGTTGGCTTGCCACCGGAGCACGCCACTTTCCCGTTGGCTTGCCACCGGAGCACGCCACTTTCCCGTTGGCTTGCCACCGGAGCACGCCACTTTCCCGTTGGCTTGCCACCGGAGCACGCCACTTTCCCGTTGGCTTGCCACCGGAGCACGCCACTTTCCCGTTGGCTTGCCACCGGAGCACGCCACTTTCCCGTTGGCTTGCCACCGGAGCACGCCACTTTCCCGTTGGCTTGCGACCGGAGCACGCCACTGTCCCGTTGGCTTGCCACCGGAGCACGCCACAGTCCCGTTGGCTTGCCACCGGAGCACGCCACAGTCCCGTTGGCTTGCCACCGGAGCACGCCACTTTCCCGTTGGCTTGCCACCGGAGCACGCCACTTTCCCGTTGGCTTGCCACCGGAGCACGCCACTTTCCCGTTGGCTTGCCACCGGAGCACGCCACTTTCCCGTTGGCTTGCCACCGGAGCACGCCACTTTCCCGTTGGCTTGCCACCGGAGCACGCCACTTTCCCGTTGGCTTGCCACCGGAGCACGCCACAGTCCCGTTGGCTTGCCACCGGAGCACGCCACTGTCCCGTTGGCTTGCCACCGGAGCACGCCACTGTCCCGTTGGCTTGCCACCGGAGCACGCCACTGTCCCGTTGGCTTGCCACCGGAGCACGCCACTGTCCCGTTGGCTTGCCACCGGAGCACGCCACTGTCCCGTTGGCTTGCCACCGGAGCACGCCACTGTCCCGTTGGCTTGCCACCGGAGCACGCCACAGTCCCGTTGGCTTGCCACCGGAGCACGCCACTTTCCCGTTGGCTTGCCACCGGAGCACGCCACTTTCCCGTTGGCTTGCCACCGGAGCACGCCACTTTCCCGTTGGCTTGCCACCGGAGCACGCCACTTTCCCGTTGGCTTGCCACCGGAGCACGCCACTGTCCCGTTGGCTTGCCACCGGAGCACGCCACTGTCCCGTTGGCTTGCCACCGGAGCACGCCACAGTCCCGTTGGCTTGCCACCGGAGCACGCCACAGTCCCGTTGGCTTGCCACCGGAGCACGCCACTTTCCCGTTGGCTTGCCACCGGAGCACGCCACTTTCCCGTTGGCTTGCCACCGGAGCACGCCACAGTCCCGTTGGCTTGCCACCGGAGCACGCCACAGTCCCGTTGGCTTGCCACCGGAGCACGCCACAGTCCCGTTGGCTTGCCACCGGAGCACGCCACAGTCCCGTTGGCTTGCCACCGGAGCACGCCACTTTCCCGTTGGCTTGCCACCGGAGTACGCCACTGTCCCGTTGGCTTGCCACCGGAGCACGCCACTGTCCCGTTGGCTTGCCACCGGAGCACGCCACTGTCCCGTTGGCTTGCCACCGGAGCACGCCACTGTCCCGTTGGCTTGCCACCGGAGCACGCCACTGTCCCGTTGGCTTGCCACCGGAGCACGCCACTGTCCCGTTGGCTTGCCAGCGGAGCACGCCACTGTCCCGTTGGCTTGCCACCGGAGCACGCCACTTTCCCGTTGGCTTGCCACCGGAGCACGCCACTTTCCCCTTGGCTTGCCACCGGAGCAAGCCACTTTCCCGTTGGCTTGCCACCGGAGCACGCCACTTTCCCGTTGGCTTGCCACCGGAGCACGCCACTTTCCCGTTGGCTTGCCACCGGAGCACGCCACAGTCCCGTTGGCTTGCCACCGGAGCACGCCACTTTCCCGTTGGCTTGCCACCGGAGCACGCCACTTTCCCGTTGGCTTGCCACCGGAGCACGCCACTTTCCCGTTGGCTTGCCACCGGAGCACGCCACTGTCCCGTTGGCTTGCCACCGGAGCACGCCACTGTCCCGTTGGCTTGCCACCGGAGCACGCCACTGTCCCGTTGGCTTGCCACCGGAGCACGCCACTGTCCCGTTGGCTTGCCACCGGAGCACGCCACTGTCCCGTTGGCTTGCCACCGGAGCACGCCACTTTCCCGTTGGCTTGCCACCGGAGCACGCCACAGTCCCGTTGGCTTGCCACCGGAGCACGCCAATTTCCCGTTGGCTTGCCACCGGAGCACGCCACTTTCTCGTTGGCTTGCCACCGGAGCACGCCACTGTCCCGTTGGCTTGCCACCGGAGCACGCCACTGTCCCGTTGGTTTGCCACCGGAGCACGCCACAGTCCCGTTGGCTTGCCACCGGAGCACGCCACAGCCCCGTTGGCTTGCCACCGGAGCACGCCACTTTCCCGTTGGCTTGCCACCGGAGCACGCCACTTTCCCGTTGGCTTGCCACCGGAGCACGCCACTTTCCCGTTGGCTTGCCACCGGAGCACGCCATTTTCCCGTTGGCTTGCCACCGGAGCACGCCACTTTCCCGTTGGCTTGCCACCGGAGCACGCCACTTTCCCGTTGGCTTGCCACCGGAGCACGCCACTTTCCCGTTGGCTTGCCACCGGAGCACGCCACAGTCCCGTTGGCTTGCCACCGGAGCACGCCACAGTCCTGTTGGCTTGCCACCGGAGCACGCCACTTTCCCGTTGGCTTGCCACCGGAGCACGCCACTTTCCCGTTGGCTTGCCACCGGAGCACGCCACTGTCCCGTTGGCTTGCCACCGGAGCACGCCACTTTCCCGTTGGCTTGCCACCGGAGCACGCCACTGTCCCGTTGGCTTGCCACCGGAGCACGCCACTGTCCCGTTGGCTTGCCACCGGAGCACGCCACTGTCCCGTTGCCTTGCCACCGGAGCACGCCACTTTCCCGTTGGCTTGCCACCGGAGCACGCCACTTTCCCGTTGGCTTGCCACCGGAGCACGCCACTTTCCCGTTGGCTTGCCACCGGAGCACGCCACTTTCCCGTTGGCTTGCCACCGGAGCACGCCACTTTCCCGTTGGCTTGCCACCGGAGCACGCCTCTTTCCCGTTGGCTTGCCACCGGAGCACGCCACTTTCCCGTTGGCTTGCCACCGGAGCACGCCACTTTCCCGTTGGCTTGCCACTGGAGCACGCCACTTTCCCGTTGGCTTGCGACCGGAGCACGCCACTGTCCCGTTGGCTTGCCACAGGAGCACGCCACAGTCCCGTTGGCTTGCCACCGGAGCACGCCACAGTCCCGTTGGCTTGCCACCGGAGCACGCCACTTTCCCGTTGGCTTGCCCCCGGAGCACGCCACTTTCCCGTTGGCTTGCCACCGGAGCACGCCACTTTCCCGTTGGCTTGCCACCGGAGCACGCCACTTTCCCGTTGGCTTGCCACCGGAGCACGCCACTTTCCCGTTGGCTTGCCACCGGAGCACGCCACTTTCCCGTTGGCTTGCCACCGGAGCACGCCACAGTCCCGTTGGCTTGCCACCGGAGCACGCCACTGTCCCGTTGGCTTGCCACCGGAGCACGCCACTGTCCCGTTGGCTTGCCACCGGAGCACGCCACAGTCCCGTTGGCTTGCCACCGGAGCACGCCACTGTCCCGTTGGCTTGCCACCGGAGCACGCCACTGTCCCGTTAGCTTGCCACCGGAGCACGCCACTGTCCCGTTGGCTTGGCACCGGAGCACGCCACTTTCCCGTTGGCTTGCCACCGGAGCACGCCACTGTCCCGTTGGCTTGCCACCGGAGCATGCCACTGTCCCGTTGGCTTGCCACCGGAGCACGCCACTGTCCCGTTGGCTTGCCACCGGACCACGCCACTGTCCCCTTGGCTTGCCACCGGAGCACGCCACAGTCCCGTTGGCTTGCCACCGGAGCATGCCACTTTCCCGTTGGCTTGCCACCGGAGCACGCCACTTTCCCGTTGGCTTGCCACCGGAGCACACCACTTTCCCGTTGGCTTGCCACCGGAGCACGCCACTTTCCCGTTGGCTTGCCACCGGAGCACGCCACTGTCCCGTTGGCTTGCCACCGGAGCACGCCACTGTCCCGTTGGCTTGCCACCGGAGCACGCCACAGTCCCGTTGGCTTGCCACCGTAGCACTCCACTGTCCCGTTGGCTTGCCACCGGAGCACGCCACAGTCCCGTTGGCTTGCCACCGGAGCAAGCCACAGTCCCGTTGGCTTGCCACCGGAGCACGCCACAGTCCCGTTGGCTTGCCACCGGAGCACGCCACTTTCCCGTTGGCTTGCCACCGGAGCACGCCACTTTCTCATTGGCTTCCCACCGGAGCACGCCACTGTCCCGTTGGCTTGCCACCGGAGCACGCCACTGTCCCGTTGGCTTGCCACCGGAGCACGCCACAGTCCCGTTGGCTTGCCACCGGAGCACGCCACAGTCCCGTTGGCTTGCCACCGGAGCACGCCACTTTCCCGTTGGCTTGCCACCGGAGCACGCCACTTTCCCGTTGGCTTGCCACCGGAGCACGCCACTTTCCCGTTGGCTTGCCACCGGAGCACGCCACTTTCCTGTTGGCTTGCCACCGGAGCACTCCACTGTCCCGTTGGCTTGCCACCGGAGCACTCCACTGTCCCGTTGGCTTGCCACCGGAGCACGCCACTGTCCCGTTGGCTTGCCACCGGAGCACGCCACAGTCCCGTTGGCTTGCCACCGTAGCACTGCACTGTCCCGTTGGCTTGCCACCGGAGCACGCCACAGTCCCGTTGGCTTGCCACCGGAGCAAGCCACAGTCCCGTTGGCTTGCCACCGGAGCACGCCACAGTCCCGTTGGCTTGCCACCGGAGCACGCCACTTTCCCGTTGGCTTGCCACCGGAGCACGCCACTTTCTCATTGGCTTCCCACCGGAGCACGCCACTGTCCCGTTGGCTTGCCACCGGAGCACGCCACTGTCCCGTTGGCTTGCCACCGGAGCACGCCACAGTCCCGTTGGCTTGCCACCGGAGCACGCCACAGTCCCGTTGGCTTGCCACCGGAGCACGCCACTTTCCCGTTGGCTTGCCACCGGAGCACGCCACTTTCCCGTTGGCTTGCCACCGGAGCACGCCACTTTCCCGTTGGCTTGCCACCGGAGCACGCCACTTTCCTGTTGGCTTGCCACCGGAGCACTCCACTGTCCCGTTGGCTTGCCACCGGAGCACTCCACTGTCCCGTTGGCTTGCCACCGGAGCACGCCACAGTCCCGTTGGCTTGCCACCGGAGCAAGCCACAGTCCCGTTGGCTTGCCACCGGAGCACGCCACAGTCCCGTTGGCTTGCCACCGGAGCACGCCAATTTCCCGTTGGCTTGCCACCGGAGCACGCCACTTTCCCGTTGGCTTGCCACCGGAGCACGCCACTGTCCCGTTGGCTTGCCACCGGAGCACGCCACTGTCCCGTTGGTTTGCCAACGGAGCACGCCACAGTCCCGTTGGCTTGCCACCGGAGCACGCCACAGTCCCATTGGCTTGCCACCGGAGCACGCCACTTTCCCGTTGGCTTGCCACCGGAGCACGCCACTTTCCCGTTGGCTTGCCACCGGAGCACGCCACTTTCCCGTTGACTTGCCACCGGAGCACGCCATTTTCCCGTTGGCTTGCCACCGGAGCACGCCACTTTCCCGTTGGCTTGCCACCGGAGCACGCCACTTTCCCGTTGGCTTGCCACCGGAGCACGCCACTTTCCCGTTGGCTTGCCACCGGAGCACGCCACTTTCCCGTTGGCTTGCCACCGGAGCACGCCACTTTCCCGTTGGCTTGCCACCGGAGCACGCCACAGTCCCGTTGGCTTGTCACCGGAGCACGCCACAGTCCCGTTGGCTTGCCACCGGAGCACGCCACTTTCCCGTTGGCTTGCCACCGGAGCACGCCACTTTCCCGTTGGCTTGCCACCGGAGCACGCCACTTTCCCGTTGGCTTGCCACCGGAGCACGCCACTGTCCCGTTGGCTTGCCACCGGAGCACGCCACTGTCCCGTTGGCTTGCCACCGGAGCACGCCACTGTCCCGTTGGCTTGCCACCGGAGCACGCCACTGTCCCGTTGGCTTGCCACCGGAGCACGCCACTGTCCCGTTGGCTTGCCACCGGAGCACGCCACTTTCCCGTTGGCTTGCCACCGGAGCACGCCACAGTCCCGTTGGCTTGCCACCGGAGCACGCCAATTTCCCGTTGGCTTGCCACCGGAGCACGCCACTTTCTCGTTGGCTTGCCACCAGAGCACGCCACTGTCCCGTTGGCTTGCCACCGGAGCACGCCATTGTGCCGTTGGTTTGCCACCGGAGCACGCCACAGTCCCGTTGGCTTGCCACCGGAGCACGCCACAGCCCCGTTGGCTTGCCACCGGAGCACGCCACTTTCCCGTTGGCTTGCCACCGGAGCACGCCACTTTCCCGTTGGCTTGCCACCGGAGCACGCCACTTTCCCGTTGGCTTGCCACCGGAGCACGCCACTTTCCCGTTGGCTTGCCACCGGAGCACGCCACTTTCCCGTTGGCTTGCCACCGGAGCACGCCACTTTCCCGTTGGCTTGCCACCGGAGCACGCCACTTTCCCGTTGGCTTGCCACCGGAGCACGCCACTTTCCCGTTGGCTTGCCACCGGAGCACGCCACAGTCCCGTTGGCTTGTCACCGGAGCACGCCACAGTCCCGTTGGCTTGCCACCGGAGCACGCCACTTTCCTGTTGGCTTGCCACCGGAGCACGCCACTTTCCCGTTGGCTTGCCACCGGAGCACGCCACTGTCCCGTTGGCTTGCCACCGGAGCACGCCACTGTCCCGTTGGCTTGCCACCGGAGCACGCCACTGTCCCGTTGGCTTGCCACCGGAGCACGCCACTGTCCCGTTGGCTTGCCACCGGAGCACGCCACTGTCCCGTTGGCTTGCCACCGGAGCACGCCACTGTCCCGTTGGCTTGCCACCGGAGCACGCCACTTTCCCGTTGGCTTGCCACCGGAGCACGCCACAGTCCCGTTGGCTTGCCACCGGAGCACGCCAATTTCCCGTTGGCTTGCCACCGGAGCACGCCACTTTCTCGTTGGCTTGCCACCGGAGCACGCCACTGTCCCGTTGGCTTGCCACCGGAGCACGCCACTGTCCCGTTGGTTTGCCACCGGAGCACGCCACAGTCCCGTTGGCTTGCCACCGGAGCACGCCACAGCCCCGTTGGCTTGCCACCGGAGCACGCCACTTTCCCGTTGGCTTGCCACCGGAGCACGCCACTTTCCCGTTGGCTTGCCACCGGAGCACGCCACTTTCCCGTTGGCTTGCCACCGGAGCACGCCATTTTCCCGTTGGCTTGCCACCGGAGCACGCCACTTTCCCGTTGGCTTGCCACCGGAGCACGCCACTGTCCCGTTGGCTTGCCACCGGAGCACGCCACTTTCCCGTTGGCTTGCCACCGGAGCACGCCACAGTCCCGTTGGCTTGCCACCGGAGCACGCCACAGTCCCGTTGGCTTGCCACCGGAGCACGCCACTTTCCCGTTGGCTTGCCACCGGAGCACGCCACTTTCCCGTTGGCTTGCCACCGGAGCACGCCACTGTCCCGTTGGCTTGCCACCGGAGCACGCCACTTTCCCGTTGGCTTGCCACCGGAGCACGCCACTGTCCCGTTGGCTTGCCACCGGAGCACGCCACTGTCCCGTTGGCTTGCCACCGGAGCACGCCACTGTCCTGTTGCCTTGCCACCGGAGCACGCCACTTTCCCGTTGGCTTGCCACCGGAGCACGCCACTTTCCCGTTGGCTTGCCACCGGAGCACGCCACTTTCCCGTTGGCTTGCCACCGGAGCACGCCACGTTCCCGTTGGCTTGCCACCGGAGCACGCCACTTTCCCGTTGGCTTGCCACCGGAGCACGCCACTTTCCCGTTGGCTTGCCACCGGAGCACGCCACTTTCCCGTTGGCTTGCCACCGGAGCACGCCACTTTCCCGTTGGCTTGCCACTGGAGCACGCCACTTTCCCGTTGGCTTGCGACCGGAGCACGCCACTGTCCCGTTGGCTTGCCACAGGAGCACGCCACAGTCCCGTTGGCTTGCCACCGGAGCACGCCACAGTCCCGTTGGCTTGCCACCGGAGCACGCCACTTTCCCGTTGGCTTGCCCCCGGAGCACGCCACTTTCCCGTTGGCTTGCCACCGGAGCACGCCACTTTCCCGTTGGCTTGCCACCGGAGCACGCCACTTTCCCGTTGGCTTGCCACCGGAGCACGCCACTTTCCCGTTGGCTTGCCACCGGAGCACGCCACTTTCCCGTTGGCTTGCCACCGGAGCACGCCACAGTCCCGTTGGCTTGCCACCGGAGCACGCCACTATCCCGTTGGCTTGCCACCGGAGCACGCCACTGTCCCGTTGGCTTGCCACCGGAGCACGCCACAGTCCCGTTGGCTTGCCACCGGAGCACGCCACTGTCCCGTTGGCTTGCCACCGGAGCACGCCACTGTCCCGTTAGCTTGCCACCGGAGCACGCCACTGTCCCGTTGGCTTGCCACCGGAGCACGCCACTTTCCCGTTGGCTTGCCACCGGAGCACGCCACTGTCCCGTTGGCTTGCCACCGGAGCATGCCACTGTCCCGTTGGCTTGCCACCGGAGCACGCCACTGTCCCGTTGGCTTGCCACCGGACCACGCCACTGTCCCGTTGGCTTGCCACCGGAGCACGCCACAGTCCCGTTGGCTTGCCACCGGAGCATGCCACTTTCCCGTTGGCTTGCCACCGGAGCACGCCACTTTCCCGTTGGCTTGCCACCGGAGCACGCCACTTTCCCGTTGGCTTGCCACCGGAGCACGCCACTTTCCCGTTGGCTTGCCACCGGAGCACGCCACTGTCCCGTTGGCTTGCCACCGGAGCACGCCACTGTCCCGTTGGCTTGCCACCGGAGCACGCCACAGTCCCGTTGGCTTTCCACCGTAGCACTCCACTGTCCCGTTGGCTTGCCACCGGAGCACGCCACAGTCCCGTTGGCTTGCCACCGGAGCAAGCCACAGTCCCGTTGGCTTGCCACCGGAGCACGCCACAGTCCCGTTGGCTTGCCACCGGAGCACGCCACTTTCCCGTTGGCTTGCCACCGGAGCACGCCACTTTCCCATTGGCTTGCCACCGGAGCACGCCACTGTCCCGTTGGCTTGCCACCGGAGCACGCCACTGTCCCGTTGGCTTGCCACCGGAGCACGCCACAGTCCCGTTGGCTTGCCACCGGAGCACGCCACAGTCCCGTTGGCTTGCCACCGGAGCACGCCACTTTCCCGTTGGCTTGCCACCGGAGCACGCCACTTTCCCGTTGGCTTGCCAACCGGAGCACGCCACTTTCCCGTTGGCTTGCCACCGGAGCACGCCACTTTCCTGTTGGCTTGCCACCGGAGCACTCCACTGTCCCGTTGGCTTGCCACCGGAGCACTCCACTGTCCCGTTGGCTTGCCACCGGAGCACGCCACAGTCCCGTTGGCTTGCCACCGGAGCAAGCCACAGTCCCGTTGGCTTGCCACCGGAGCACGCCACAGTCCCGTTGGCTTGCCACCGGAGCACGCCAATTTCCCGTTGGCTTGCCACCGGAGCACGCCACTTTCCCGTTGGCTTGCCACCGGAGCACGCCACTGTCCCGTTGGCTTGCCACCGGAGCACGCCACTGTCCCGTTGGTTTGCCAACGGAGCACGCCACAGTCCCGTTGGCTTGCCACCGGAGCACGCCACAGTCCCATTGGCTTGCCACCGGAGCACGCCACTTTCCCGTTGGCTTGCCACCGGAGCACGCCACTTTCCCGTTGACTTGCCACCGGAGCACGCCATTTTCCCGTTGGCTTGCCACCGGAGCACGCCACTTTCCCGTTGGCTTGCCACCGGAGCACGCCACTTTCCCGTTGGCTTGCCACCGGAGCACGCCACTTTCCCGTTGGCTTGCCACCGGAGCACGCCACTTTCCCGTTGGCTTGCCACCGGAGCACGCCACAGTCCCGTTGGCTTGTCACCGGAGCACGCCACAGTCCCGTTGGCTTGCCACCGGAGCACGCCACTTTCCCGTTGGCTTGCCACCGGAGCACGCCACTTTCCCGTTGGCTTGCCACCGGAGCACGCCACTGTCCCGTTGGCTTGCCACCGGAGCACGCCACTTTCCCATTCGCTTGCCACCGGAGCACGCCACTGTCCCGTTGGCTTGCCACCGGAGCACGCCACTGTCCCGTTGGCTTGCCACCGGAGCACGCCACTTTCCCGTTGGCTTGCCACCGGAGCACGCCACTTTCCCGTTGGCTTGCCACCGGAGCACGCCACTTTCCCGTTGGCTTGCCACCGGAGCACGCCACTTTCCCGTTGGCTTGCCACCGTAGCACGCCACTTTCCCGTTGGCTTGCCACCGGAGCACGCCACTTTCCCGTTGGCTTGCCACCGGAGCACGCCACTTTCCCGTTGGCTTGCCACCGGAGCACGCCACTTTCCCGTTGGCTTGCCACCGGAGCACGCCACTTTCCCGTTGGCTTGCGACCGGAGCACGCCACTGTCCCGTTGGCTTGCCACCGGAGCACGCCACAGTCCCGTTGGCTTGCCACCGGAGCACGCCACAGTCCCGTTGGCTTGCCACCGGAGCACGCCACTTTCCCGTTGGCTTGCCACCGGAGCACGCCACTTTCCCGTTGGCTTGCCACCGGAGCACGCCACTTTCCCGTTGGCTTGCCACCGGAGCACGCCACTTTCCCGTTGGCTTGCCACCGGAGCACGCCACTTTCCCGTTGGCTTGCCACCGGAGCACGCCACTTTCCCGTTGGCTTGCCACCGGAGCACGCCACTTTCCCGTTGGCTTGCAACCGGAGCACGCCACAGTCCCGTTGGCTTGTCACCGGAGCACGCCACTGTCCCGTTGGCTTGCCACGGGAGCACGCCACTGTCCCGTTGGCTTGCCACCGGAGCATGCCACAGTCCCGTTGGCTTGCCACCGGAGCACGCCACTGTCCCGTTGGCTTGCCACCGGAGCACGCCCCTGTCCCGTTGGCTTGCCACCGGAGCACGCCACTCTCCCGTTGGCTTGCCACCGGAGCACGCCACTTTCCCGTTGGCTTGCCACCGTAGCACGCCACTGTCCCGTTGGCTTGCCACCGGAGCACGCCACTGTCCCGTTGGCTTGCCACCGGAGCACGCCACTGTCCCGTTGGCTTGCCACCGGAGCACGCCACTGTCCCGTTGGCTTGCCACCGGAGCACGCCACAGTCCCGTTGGCTTGCCACCGGAGCACGCCACTTTCCCGTTGGCTTGCCACCGGAGCACGCCACTTTCCCGTTGGCTTGCCACCGGAGCACGCCACTTTCCCGTTGGCTTGCCACCGGAGCACGCCACTTTCCCGTTGGCTTGCCACCGGAGCACGCCACTGTCCCGTTGGCTTGCCACCGGAGCACGCCACTGTCCCGTTGGCTTGCCACCGGAGCACGCCACTGTCCCGTTGGCTTGCCACCGGAGCACGCCACAGTCCCGTTGGCTTGCCACCGGAGCACGCCACTTTCCCGTTGGCTTGCCACCGGAGCACGCCACTTTCCCGTTGGCTTGCCACCGGAGCACGCCACAGTCCCGTTGGTTTGCCTCCGGAGCACGCCACAGTCCCGTTGGCTTGCCACCGGAGCACGCCACAGTCCCGTTGGCTTGCCACCGGAGCACGCCACTTTCCCGTTGGCTTGCCACCGGAGCACGCCACTGTCCCGTTGGCTTGCCACCGGAGCACGCCACTGTCCCGTTGGCTTGCCACCGGAGCACGCCACTGTCCCGTTGGCTTGCCACCGGAGCACGCCACTGTCCCGTTGTCTTGCCACCGGAGCACGCCACTGTCCCGTTGGCTTGCCACCGGAGCACGCCACTGTCCCGTTGGCTTGCCACCGGAGCACGCCACTGTCCCGTTGGCTTGCCACCGGAGCACGCCACTGTCCCGTTGGCTTGCCACCGGAGCACGCCACTGTCCCGTTGGCTTGCCAGCGGAGCACGCCACTGTCCCGTTGGCTTGCCACCGGAGCACGCCACTTTCCCCTTGGCTTGCCACCGGAGCACGCCACTTTCCCCTTGGCTTGCCACCGGAGCACGCCACTTTCCCGTTGGCTTGCCACCGGAGCACGCCACTGTCCCGTTGGCTTGCCACCGGAGCACGCCACTGTCCCACTGTCCACTGTCGCAGCAGAAGTACCCCGACCAGCGGCGCCGCTGACTTCCATGCGGCTACCGTCGGGAGATCAGCGGTTAGGGCCGCTGATCTTCCGACGGAAAGTGTGAAGGGAGGACCGGGGAGCGGCGCCACCGGTCGGGATACTTCTGCTGCGAGCAGTCGGTCATTTCCCGGCTGCTCGCAGTGGAAGTACCCGCACAGGCAGCGCCGCTTCCCTGTCCTCACTAATACGATTCGGCGGCCACGACCAATCAGCGATTTTGGCTCCAAATTTAAACACCGCTCTGCACAGAGGTCAGTAGCGATGCAGCCGGTCAACTCCCGGTTGCTCGCAGCAGAAGTACCCCGACCAGCGGCGCCGCTGACCTCCATGCAGCTACCGTCGGGAGATCAGCGGTTAGGGCCGCTGATCTTCCGACGGAAAGTGTGAAGGGAGGACCGGGGAGCGGCGCCACCGGTCGGGATACTTCTGCTGCGAGCAGCCGGTCATTTCCCGGCTGCTCGCAGTGGAAATACCCGCACAGGCAGCGCCGCTCCCCTGTCCTCACTAATACGATTCGGCGGCCACGACCAATCAGCGATATTGGCTCCAAATTTAAACACCGCTCTGCACAGAGGTCAGTGGCGATGCAGCCGGTCATCTCCCGGCTGCTCGCAGCAGAAGTACCCCGACCTGCGGCGCCGCTGACCTCCATGCGGCTACCGTCGCTAGATCAGAGGCTAGGGCCGCTGATCTCCCGACGGCAAGTGTGAAGGGAGGACCGGGGAGCGGCGCCGCCGGTTGGGATACTTCTGCTGCGAGCAGCCGGTCATCTCCCGGCTGCTCACAGTGGAAGTACCCGCTCCCCGGTTCTCACTAATACGATTCGCTGATTGGTCGCGGCCGCCAGCCGTGACCAATCACCGGTTTTGGCGCCAAATTTAAACATGCTCTCCGGTCCTCACTAACACGGTTCGCTGATTGGTCGCGGCCGGCCGCATACATATTCTAGAATACCCGATGAGTTAGAATCGGGCCACCATCTAGTTTAATATAATGGGCCACAAATTGCCTTCTAGTTATTACAAGAGGTCCTGCATAGTCTTCCATTTATTTTAATAGGCCCCATATAACCTTTCAGCATCTGAAACAACGGATACTGAAAGCCTGTGCTAGCATTTCTTCTGCGGTGTTGCTATCAGTGTGTCAAGAGTGGGAGAAGAGGGTTGCATTGACAACCCAACACAATGGGCAGCACTTTAAACACATTTTATAAGTGGTCATAAACTTGTAAAAAATTCATGAAAGAATAAAGTTATGTTAAAACCAAGCACACCATTGTATTTTCTTATGAAATTCTCAATGAGTTTGATGTGTCACATCACCCTCTTCCCATTGAAAAAAATAAAGTTAGATCCAAAATGGCCGACTTCAAAATGGCCGCCATAGTCACCACCCATCTGGAAAAGTTTCCCCCTCCCATATACTTGTGTGCCATAAACAGGAAGTTGACATCACCAACCATTCCCATTTAATTTAGGTGTATCCATATAAATAGTCCACCCTGTATTATTACCATTTTTATTATTGCTGTACATACTGTAGCTTTTCATTTAATTTATTGGGCCCCATATAGGCTTCCATTTAATATAATGGGCCCCACATAGCCTTCCATTTAATTTAATGGGGTCCACATAGCCTTCCATTTAATTTAATGGGGTCCACATAGCCTTCCATTTTATTTAATGGGGCCCACATATGTTTTTATTTAATATAAAGAGCCCCACATAAGCCCCTAATTAATATAATGGGCCCCACCTTGCTTTCCATATAAAATAATGGGTCCCACATAGCCCTCCCTTTTGTTATGATGAGCCTTACATATCACACCATTTCCCGATGGTCTGCCACCGAAGTACACCATTGGCTGCTGGGGTGCCACTGGAACACACTCTTTACAGTTGGGGTGCCAACAGAGCACACCTTTCACCATTAGCATGCCACCGGAGTACACTTTTTGCCACTGTCATGCCACTGAAGCACACCCTTTACCATTGGAGTACCATCGGGCACACCCTTTACCGTTGGTGTGCCATCGGAGAACTCTATTTCCCGTAGGCCTACCAGAGGGGCCCAATATGTGACCTTTTTGCTTACCACCGGGGCACCCATCTTGGGCTTTTTAGCTTCCACCGGGGTGCACTCTTTGGCCTTTTAGCTTACCACCGGGGCACCCAACTTGGGCTTTTTAACTGCGACCGGGGTACACTCTGACCATTTTGCTTACCACCGGGGCACTCATTTTAGGCTTTTTTAGCCTGCCACCGGGGTGCACTTTTTAGCCTTATTGCTTACCACTGGGGCGCACTCTAGGGCTTTTTAGCCTACCACCAGGGTACATTCTTTGGCCTTATTGCTTATCACTGGGGCGCACTCTAGGGCTGCTCAGTCTGCCACCAGAGTCTACTCTTTGGCCTTTTTGCCATTGGTGTGCCACCAGAGCACACCCTATGACGTTGGAGTGCCACCGGAGCACACCCTTTACCTTTGGAGTGCCACCGGAACACACAATTTGCCATTGTCAAAAGTATAATGGACCCCCACATAGAATTCTATAAAGTATAATGGCCCCCACATAGCCCTCTATATAGTATAATGAGCCGCACATTGCCTTCCATGTACTATAATTTAATTTATTGGGCTCCACATAGCTTTTCATTTAATTTATTGAACCCCACATAACCGTCAATTTAATATAATAGGCCACACTGGACTCCATTTAATATATTGGACCTGACATAGCCTTCCATTTAATAAAATGGGGCCAAAATATCCCTCTATTTAATATAATGGGCACCAAAAAGCCTTCCATGTTTTATATTGGGCACCACATAGCCCTCTATTTAATACAATTGGCCCCACTTAACCTTCCATTTAAAATATTGGGCCCCACATAGCTTTACATTTAATTTACTGGGCTCCATATAGGCTTCCATTTAATATAATGGGCCCCACATAACCCTCCATTTAATATAATGGTCCCCACATTGCCTTCCATTTATTATAATGGAGCCAAGATACATCTCTATTTAATATAATGGACAAAACACAGGCTTCCATTTAATATAATTGGCGCTACATAGCCCTTTATTTGATAAATGCGCCTCACATAGCCCTCCATATAATATTATGGGCCCCGCAACGCTTTCCATTTAATTTAATAGGCCTCACATAGCCCTCAATTTAATACAGAGGGCTCCACAAAACCTTCCAGATAACATAGTGGGCCCCAATATAGCTTTCTTTTTAATGTATTGGTCCCCACATAGCCCTCTATTTAATATAATGGGCCTCACATAGCCTTCCATTAAATATCATGGGCCCCATATAGAATTTATCATATATGTAGATGTCCCTTTAAGATAACGGGCCCCACATAGCTTTCCCTTTAATATAATGGGCCCCACATAGATTTTATTATTATATAATGGGCCCCACATAGCTTTCCCTTTAATATAATGGGCCCCACATAGCTTTCTCTTTAATATAATGGGCCCCACATAGCTTTCCCTTTAATATAATGGGCACAACATAGCTTTCCCTTTAATATAATGGGCCCCACATAGCTTTCTCTTTAATATAATGGGCCCCACATAGCTCTCTCTTTAATATAATGGGCCCACATAGCCATCCATTTAATATAATGGGCCCTACGTAGATGTCCCTTTAAGATAACGGGCCCCACATAGCTTTCCCTTTAATATAATGGGCCCCACATAGCTTTCCCTTTAATATAATGGGCCCCACATAGCTTTCTCTTTAATATAATGGGCCCCACATAGCTTTCCCTTTAATATAATGGGCACCACATAGATTTTATTATTATATAATGGGCCCCACATAGCTTTCCCTTTAATATAATGAGCCCCACATAGCTTTCTCTTTAATATAATGGGCCCCACATAGCTTTCTCTTTAATAAAATGGGCCCCACATAGCTTTCTCTTTAATATAATCGGCCGCACATAGATTTCCCTTTTATATAATGGGCCGCACATAGCTTTCCCTTTTATATAATGGGCCCCACATAGCTTTCCCTTTAATATAATGGGCCCCACATAGCTTTTTCTTTAATATAATGGGACCCACATAGCTTTTTCTTTAATATAATGGGCCCCACATAGCTTTCTCTTTAATATAATGGGCCCCACATAGCTTTCTCTTTAATATAATGGGCCGCACATAGCTTTCTCTTTAATATAATGGGCCCACATAGCTTTCTCTTTAATATAATGGGCCCCACATAGCTTTCCCTTTAATATAATGGGCCCCACATAGCTTTCTCTTTAATATAATGGGCCCCACATAGCTTTCTCTTTAATATAATGGGCCCCACATAGCTTTCTCTTTAATATAATGGGCCCCACATAGCTTTCTCTTTAATATAATGGGCCCCACATAGCTTTCCCCTTAATATAATTGGCCCCACATAGCTTTCCCTTTAATATAATTGGCCCCACATAGCTTTCCCTTTAATATAATGGGCACCACATAGATTTATTATAATATAATGGGCCCCACATATCCGTCCCTTTAATATTATGGACCCCACATAGATTTATTATAATATTATGGACCCCACATAGATTTATTATAATATTATGGACTCCACGTAGATTTATTATAATATAATGGGCCCCACATAGATTTATTATAATATAATGGGCCCCACATAGATTTATTATAATATAATGGGCCCCACATAGATTTATTATAATATAATGGGCCCCACATAGATTTATTATAATATAATGGGCCCCTCCTAACCCTCCAGTTTATACACTGCAGTCGCTCTCTTTCTTCTCTTCTTTACCTAGTCCAGTCTTTCGTGACGACTTCCCGCCATGATTCATCTTTGCAGTTTGCTGTCCAGGTTTCGGCTGCTCCGCACTTTTCAGCAGATCACCGCACTCCTGAAAAACAAAAATGTTACAAATATAAGCGACTTAAATAAATAATGCCGCCCACTGTGCCACCAAATGCAAATATGTGCCACACTGTGCCCATGAGTATATCATTCACCGCAATGAAGTCTGCTCCACTGAGAATATAAATCAGTCACTAGCTTGTGCCCCCGTTATAAATAGTGTTGAGCGAGCACTAAAATGCTCGGGTGCTCGAAGCTCGGCCCAAGCTCGCCGTGATATTCGGGTGCTCGACCCGAGCAACGAGCCCATGTTAGTCTATGGGAGACCCGAGCATTTTTGCGGAGGCACCCACGGCAGTCTGTAGAAAGCCTAAAAAGTGCCCAAAATGATAGTGACAGTGCTCAGATGACATGGGGACAGCATGGGGTTCGCCCCAGGAAGCATTTCTGACCCCCAGGTCACTGTTGTCAACAACGTGGTCAGAGGTATTAAGCCACTTTTACAGGCTCATAAGAAAATGTTTAAAAACGAAAGTGAAACTTTTTTCCTGTGAAATATGTTAAGGAATTTCTTTTCCAGGGTAAAGACTTGTGTATAAGGTAAAATAAATAACCAAAAACAAAAATACTCCTCCACACCTTGGGCTATGTTCACAAGTAGCATTTTTTATGCGTTTTTGCACTTTTGTATTGCTTTCAACTGTGACAAATGCATTCACCGGGAAATGTCATTTTAACATTTTACAACCTTATCTGGCCATGTGCTGTGTGACACATGCATACAGTGCTGAAAATACATGGGAACAGCATGGGGAAGACCCCTGGAAGGATCTCTGACTCCCAGGTCACTGCCTAAAAGTGTGCCCATCAGAAGTGATCCTTGCCGCATCAGAAGATGCAGACTTGCAACTGTCCCCGTGCAAGTCCTTGTCCCAGGGCAGTGTTCAATTGTACCTCCCCCATTCCTTGCAATGCAAGCGCAAATATGCAGCCAACCACCCACCCACCCCCAGGCTGCAATACCATACTGCTAGCTTGCACTTGAAATTGGGCCTTTTAGTTTTGAGGAGGCCGAAGTTGGCCACTACCTCATGGCTGCTTCGGCAGCGAGGCATCCATACTCAGTCCCCAGCCGCCCGGTGGCCGGGTGTCCACACCTGGTCCCCAGCCGCCTGGGGGCGGCGGGGTGTCCATAGACGGTCCCCAGCCACCCCGATTTCTCCGCGGAACATCCCCACACACTTTTCTTAGACTGGCCTGCTTTAGGGCAGCATTGGATGAGCCCACTAGAGAACCCGACTCCATCAGGGGAGGTGAGAATGCCAAGGTGAGGAGCATGATGATGATAGAAGTTAGCATCTGCTTTGTTTTGTTGGAATGCAAGCATAAGTGTGCAACCTGCCACCAACCCACCCCGAGGCTGCAATACCATACTGCTAGCATGCGTGCACTTGAAATTGGGCCTTTTAGGCATGTGGAGGCCAGAGCTGGCCACTACCTCATGGCTGCTTCGGCAGCGAGGTATCGATACTCAGTCCCCAGCCGCCCGGCGGCCGGGTGTCCATGCTCGGTCCCCAGCCGCCAGGGGGCGGCCGGGTGTCCACACTCAGTCCCCAGCCGCCCCGCGGCCAGGTGTCCATAAACGGTTCCAAGCCGCCCCGATTTCTCCGCGGAACATCCCCACACACTTTTCTTAGACTGGCCTGCTTTAGGGCAGCATTGGACGAGCCCACCAAAGAACCCGACTTCTCCGGTGGGCCCTGGCTTCTCTATCAGGGGAGTTGAGACTGCCAAGGTGAGGAGCATGATGAGGATGATAGAAGTTAGCATCTGCTTTGTTTTCAAGGAATGCAAGCGCATGTATGTAGTAGTGGCTAGGCCTGAGGTGGTCAGCGTTTTGGCGCATATCCTACCTCCTCCGAGGATTGCTGGATGTTTTCCTGCTACTATCCAAGTTCTATGACTCTCGTTAAAACAAAGCTTCAAGTGATAAATGATGGATGAGGTAGTGGCAAAGGAGAAAGAGCAGGAGGAACAGGGACCATTCACATCAATGTCAGGCCAGTCAACCACATATGTCTTGTAGGATATGTTTCTGTAACAAAAGGAGCGGTTTGGCTACACAGTTATAGGGCATACAGTGAGTGCAATGCCTACCAAAACTTTTGAGGCACTCCAATGCCCCTTGGAAATGACATGGAGGTCAGAGGGCCTTAACTAAACCTTTTTTTCCATTTATGGCAACTGGGTCTCCTGTGCACTGTTGGCCTAAGCAGTGAATGGAAGGCTTTCCAAAAATTATAAGGAACTGCAATGCCCCTGGAAACAGACGTGGATTACAGCGTACTAAAAACCTTCTACCCATTATTGGGGAGTGTGTCTCCCTTAGTTTTCACCTTTGCATTGAAAAGCAAAAGCTGACTAAAATTAGGAGGAAATGCAATGCCCGTTGGAAGAGTCGTGGAGATTAGAGGTAAGGTAATTAAAAACAACATTTCAATGCCCCTTGGAAGAGCTGTGGAGTTCAGAGTGGCTTAAGAAGACGCTTTTAATGCTCCTTTGAAGAGACGTGGAGGTCACAGTAGCTTAACAAGACGGTTTTAATGCCCCTTACAAGAGCCATACAGTACAGCATCTTAAAAACATTATTCCCATTATTGGGGAGTGGGTCTCCCATAGTATTTGCTTATGCCTTCCAAGCAAAAGCTTCCAAAAATTATGAGAAAATGCAATGCCCGTTCGAAGAGTCGTGGAGGTCCCAGTAGCTTAACAAGACGCTTTTAATGCCCCTCAGAAGAGACGTGGAGGTCAGAGTGGCATAACAAGACGGTTTTAATGCCCCTTACAAGACACGTGGAGGTCAGAGTGGTATAACGACGCTTTTAATGCCCCTCAGAAGAGACGTGGAGGTCAGAGTGGTATAACAAGACGGTTTTAATGCCCCTCAGAAGAGACGTGGAGGTCAGAGTGGTATAACAAGACGGTTTTAATGCCCCTCTGAAGAGACGTGGAGGTCAGAGTGGTATAACAAGACGGTTTTAATGCCCCTTACAAGACACGTGGAGGTCAGAGTGGTATAACAAGACGGTTTTAATGCCCCTTACAAGACACGTTGGGGTCAGAGTGGTATAACAAGACTCTTTTAATGCCCCTTACAAGAGACGCTCATTATTCTGGCAATTGGCAAATATTAAAAATGATGGTAATCCTAATTGACCTAAAATGGGAAAGGTTTATTATGATTTCATGTCAGATATTGAGAAAAACCTGCAGATGTGTCTATTTATACAGTGTATGGAAACTTCTGATTTCAACTGTGTATGTATAATATATACACGGCGAAGCTCACACAACACAACACCCACAGCAGAGGAACGGGCTGCACACACACCTGCTCCTGTCAGTGCTGTGAGCGCTCCTCATATCGCTGCTGGCTCCGCCCCTCATGTCGCTGCTGGCTCCGCCCCTCATATCGCTGCTGGCTCCGCTCCTCATGTCGCTGCTGGCTCCGCCCCTCATATCGCTGCTGGCTCTGCCCCTCACATCGCTGCTGGCTCCGCCCATCAGCCGCTCACAGTCCTCAGCAATATGGAGACATCCGCACTGATCAGAATCCTTGGGGGCGTGGCCTGTCACTGTAGTCACACAAGGGTTGTCATGGAGATCTCAAGGGAAGGCAGGTGGGCGGGGCTTAGAGCAGGAAGTAGAAGCCGTGCAGTGTGATTGGCTCCTTACCTTCTGCCAGTAATGGAGCAGATATATGGCTCCTATATAATGGAGGGGGCTCAGGAGGGGTTCCCCACCCAAAAGGTCAGGGGATAAATAATACTGGACATGAGCGAGGGCAGGAGGACATTATTCTATATTGTAAGAAATCTGATTTCTTCTTTCCTCACAGTTTTTCCTGTGCAAGGCCACATGTATTGTGCGATAATCTGTGAATATGGGGGGATCTGCTCCTCACATCCACATCAATCCCCCCACGTCTGAGCTCTCCCTTACAGGGGTCTTCTGCTCTGCACATTGATGCCGTATCCATGGAGATGACATCATGGCCGGTACATGCGGATCTCCCCGATGGGACCCTCATGTATCTGGAGGACGAGGCACTGCTGCTCCTCGGGGAGAGGGGGCACAATTCCTGTACACATGATACAGGGGCTTCTGCCATCTCTGGGCTGAGAATAATGCTGGCAGCGCGCAGTCTACATGATGTGAGGATTACAAGTCTGCAGTCACAGAGAGTCACACAGATGACTGCAGCCTTCAGCTTCACACCGGACAATCCCTTTAAATACATGTATATTGGTCTAAAAAGACTTTTTACTATTTTGCGTCTTGTAACATTTGCTCTGTTCGGCCTTTACCAGCTTTTTGTTTCCCAGCAGCACATTGATGGCTGCAGAATGAGTTAACTTGAGAATCAGTCAGTGAGCTCCTTATGATGTGGAGTTTCCAGCGCTTTTATTTCTGCGATGATTTATGACTGCATCAGAGATCAGCCCAACTTTCATGCTGGTCTGTGAACTTAATCAGCACAGAGAAGGTCAGAATGAGCTCACTGATAAATTCTCAGTGAGCTCATTCTGCAACTAGCAATGCAAAGGAAATAAAAAAGCCAAATTGTTTATGAAACGTTATTGAAAAAAATATTTGTATGTATATATTTAGCCCAAAATGTCTGAGTGTCCATATCCTTAGTACCAGCACAGCTGAGGATTTGGTATAATCAGGGGCGTACATAGGACGCAGAAGTTCTAATTGGGCCCCCCCCCCCAGCAACAAAAATGTAAATAATTGTCGGGGTCGCAGAAGATCAGATCTCACAACCTTCCAGCCTTTACATAGTAATTTTCCTCCTGCTGAAGTCCTAGATCCCTTTTTCATTGCCCATAAAGTGTGGTGCCAACAAAAGTGCCCCCCAAACACGGTATGATACCCCCATGGTGAATTCCTCCATATGCGCAGTATAATGACCCTACTGTACCCGACCTCAACTCCCAGGGTAAAGTATGATCCCCCAACTGCCCCACACCTCTCCACACTCCATAGAATATAATGCACTCAGTATAAGACTCTCGCCATGGTTCTCCACACAGTATAAGGCACTCGCCATGGTCCTCCACGCAGTATAATGCACTCCCTCGTGGTCCTCCACGCAGTATAATGCACTCCCACGTGGTCCTCCACACAGTACAATGCACTCCCCGTGGTCCTCCACACAGTATAATGCACTCCCCCATGGTCCTCCACACAGTACCATGCACTCCCCCATGGTCCTCCACACAGTACAATGCACTCCCCCATGGTCCTCCACACAGTACAATGTACTCCCCCATGGTCCTCCACACAGTATAAAGCCCCCGTCTCACATAGCGATATCGCTAGCGAGATCGCTGCTGTGTCACGGTTTTGGTGACTCACCAGCGACCTCACCAGCGATGTCGCTATGTGTGACACTTTGCAGCGATCAGGCCCCTGCTGTGAGGTCGCTGATCGCTGCAAAGTATCCTGGACCATTTTTTGGTCGTTGGCCTCCCGCTGGCCAGCACACATCGCTGTGTGTGACCAGGGGGACCAACGATCTGGCTGGTAACCATGGTAAACATCGGGTTACTAGGGGCACGCGCGCACTTAGTAACCCGCTGTTTACCATGGATACCACTCTGCTACGGTGTGCGGAGGCTACCGTTCACCTTAGCAGAGTCGTATCCATGATAAACAGCGGGTTACTAGGGGCACACGCGCACTTAGTAACCCGATGTTTACCATAGTTACCAGCCTGCTCCTGCTTAAGCAGCAGGCTGGTAACAGGAGCAGGACATCGTGGAACGATTCTTTCCACGATATCGCTGCTCCCCTGATCGCTGGTGAGCCTGCCTGTTTGACAGCTCACCAGCGATGTATTAGCGATGCAGCAACGATCCCTGACAGGTCGTATCTTTGTCGGGATCGCTGCTGCATCGCTTAGTGTGACGGGGCCTTAAGACACTCGCCATGGTTCTCCACTCAGTATAATGCATTCCCCCATGGTCCTGTACGCAGTATAATGCAGCCCCCATAGGGTAAAATGCAGCCCCCCCCACCCGTAGGGTAAAATGCAGCCCCAGTTCTCCAGTATTATCAGTACACACTGATTTAAAAATAAATACATACTTACCGCTCCTCGTTCCCCGCTGCTTCAGTCTCTGCAGCTGATCACCTCAGCAGCTGCCAGCTCCACTGTCTGACACAGCGTGGCGCGTCATCATGCCGCTGCGTCAGACGCAGAGGAGGAATGATGGGAGAGGGAGTGTCACATGATGCTCCCTCCTCCAGGTTTTCGTGGGCCCCGGGCGAAAGAGTCTCAGTGGCCCCTTTAACACATCCAACCATTCATGATGCACAGATACAGCAGAGAAATTATAGATATAGATATAGTACAATGCCAAACATTTCACTGACTTCTTACATTTCATGAGTGATATCTTTTGTAAATTCTACAATAGCTCAGAAACCGGTGAATCCTCACAGCGCACAGTGCAGACCGGACAGTATAGTCCTCCATACAGTGTTATGGCACCACATAGTCCTCCATACAGTATTATGAGCCCCATATAATGCTCCATACAAAATACTGGATCCCATATAATTCACCATAGAGAATACTGCCTGGTCCCCATGTAATGCCATATGCAGGCTGGACCCCATACAGAGGCCCCACAAGCCCGCTGCATCCTCCCCGGGGCCCCCACAAGCCGGCTGCATCCCCCCAGGGCCCCCCTCAAGCCTGCATCACCCCCCCCAGAGCCCCCACATGCCTGCAGCATCCCCCCCATAGACCCCACAAGCCTGCAGCATCCCCCCCAGAGCACCCACAAGCCCACAGCATCCCCTCCAGGGCCCCACAAGCCCGCAGAATCCCCCCCAGGGCCCCACAAGCCCGCAGCATCCCCTTAGGGCCCCCACAAGCCCGCAGCATCCCCCCGGGGCCCCCACAAGCCCTGGACCGTACCTGCATCACCACCAGTAAAGGTATTGAAGTTTACCCTTGTGTGTGTGCCTGTACTTCCTCTGGAACCGTCCTGCCGTCTCCCTCCTGCTTCCACCATCTTTCTACACCTCTACACTGCCCTGAGGCCTGCTCTACCTGTGGGGAGCCGTCCCATCATAGCTGCCCCTAACATCAGCCTCAGTGGACTGTCGCAGCGCTGGTAACCTCTTACCAGAATCCACAGGTGGCGTCACGACAATTTCCCCTATAAGCATTCCCCCCCCCCCTTTGAGTGACCGCCCTGGGCCACGGACTGGGCCAGCCACCGTGATATCCCCCGGCAACCAGAGGCCCGGCTGCCGAGTGCCCCACGGCCCTGGGGGCGAGTCACTATGCACAGTGGTTCATGAATTAATATTCACAGTGACCCTCCATCCTGTGATTAAAAGGGTCCGTACATTTGACACCTCCGTCTGACTCCCAAAGTCTCCTCCGCACAGATCGATATTAAGATGGCCACCGCAATGGCATGGGGAGTGCAGCGGTGAGTCCAGAGCGCAGCTCCTCGCTCTAAAATGCCCATCAGAAAGAAGAGGTCAGACATTTATTTTCTATGAGCGCTCTATTATCCTATTTATCAAACATCAGCACTACAAGAATCCGTCCTGAGCCGTGCTGGGATCTTTGAACGTGGGCCCCCGGGAGGATCGGGCCCCTCATGGTGGAGCAGATCACACTCATTATAATCCATCACTGATAGAAGATACATAAACAACAACACAGGATGATTGTAAAACAGTGAGGTAATATTTTATTGAGCCACCAAACACACAATAAACACATCGAACAGTCCCAGCAAATACCTAATATGGTGCAAATTACAGAGTCTCACCCTTCCGCTGACTCGCTGGGATTAAAGCAGCTGCCAATCCGAGGGGCTTCTGGGGCTGACTACCCCCACCAATGGCACCCCCACCAAAGAGCACCCACAAAGAGGAGGTAACAACAAGCTTAGAAAGCTGACAGTCCATTGAGGTACGTGGCCAGGAGACCAGAAAGTTCCAACCTGGCTTCTCCAAACATATCCATGGAACTAGGTGACTGGAAGGTCCCAACTTGGCTTTTTCCGAGCATATTCACGAGTTCCAGGTGGCCGGAGTGTCCCAACCTGGCTACTCCAAACATCTCCATGGGACCAGGTGACTGGTGGGTCCCAACCTGGTTTTCCCAGATGTATCCATGGGTTCTATAGTAGTCAATGGAGCAGATTTGTATTCCTCCAGCCGGGGCTGTGGTCCCTTAAGCTGGCATCCTGTAGAAACCAAATCTGTGTCCCTCTTAATGGATTCATGGTGTTCTGTAGAGCTGTCCCATAGAGTGTTCCTGGCAGTGGTTTTGTAAAAAGACTCCTTTATGTAGTTCACAACTGTCCTTCTTCAAGACTTCATCCACAGGTCAAGAGAAAGGGGTGGTGTTACTAATTCTCATTACTGGAGCATCCACAGTTCATCCCCCAATGTTGACTTGCAAACATTGCAAACATTGAAGGATAAACTATAAATTCCGAAACAATGCAAGTCAACAAATTGCATGGACTTATAAAATGGTAATCAACATATTTAGCAAACATCCATTGTTCAAAGAGCCTGCGTCCCTGTATTGCAAAGATAACAGTACAATAAACCAGAAGAGTTGATATAAGAGGTAAATAACCATTTATCAATTAACAAATATCACCTCAACCTACAAGATGAGTCAACATTCAGACTCATGACAAAAGATCATGTGCGTTGACCAACCGAAGAAAGAAACACATAAATTCAATAGTTAATAATTCAGGCAATAGTCTATCATTCTGGGCCTATGGAATTTACATCTGGATAATTACGATTAAATGCTGTGTCGTCACAGGCCCCTTTAGTTTTAGGGACTGGCAGGGGTCCTTTACAGTTGCTCTCCCACTAGTTCATCCTTCTTTCCTTTACTCCGTTTCAATAAAATATTTGGAAATATACAAAGTAAAAACTCAAATATAATTTTTTTTCTTACATTAAAACTAGATTTTATTAAAATAAACCCCCAAAAAACAAGAACAAAACAACTAAACCTGATTAACATCGCAGAGAACAACAACCCAAACTGTACAACGATCACATGATTTATCCGGCACGAAAAACAGCATCAAGAATAAAATAGTAATAATTAATGGCAAAATTGTAGCTTTTGTTCATTTTGTCTCTATACTGCACGATAAACGCTGGAAAGAAAAAATATAAGAACCTTTCCTGGGGTTTTGCCATTGAATGCTGGAAAAAATAAAAACACATCAGCAGAATTGTTTTTTTATTAATCTCACGCAAAAGAAAAATGGAATAAAAATTATAAAAACGTCTGTTCCCCAAAATGTTACCAGTGAATCCTATAGCTGCTCCGCATGGACCCAAACTGGTAAACTAAAAACTCCTGCATGCCCCGTGTGTGTGTGTGTATGTATATATATATACATACACACATATATATATACTCCTCTGTACTATATACACGGCAGAGCTCACACACCACAACACGCTCCGCTGCGGCGCCACAAAAAGAGCGGACCTGGCTGCACACACACCTGCTCCTGTCACCTGTATACACAGTTGAAACCAGAAATTTACATACACTATATAAATGTTAGAACCCTCCTGTTTGTTTTTTCCATCTTGTGTTTTGCGGTCACAAGACCATCTGCCTTTATATTCCAGCTCCGCCCTTTTGGCTGTGTTGGACTTCAGTGTTGTTTGACTGCTTTTCTAGCCAGGTGCTTCTGTGCCTTTCTCTGTCAGTTCGCTTGGTCCTTCTGGGACCTCTAGTACCTTTTTGTCAGTTTATCTTTTTGTGTTTTGTAACAACTTCTCTGTTTAGGAGATGTCCCATTTTTGTTCCAGTCCTTAGTTCTTTTAGGGACCCCTCTCCTTTATGCTATAGGTCTTCGTTCAGACTAGCCGAGGACTAAGGCGGGTCTGTTCGCTAGGAACAGGCAGCCCGCTACATCGTAGGGATTCAGCTTAGTCTTACTGTAGGGATAGCTTTCTCCTTTCTTTCCTTAGTACTTGTTGCAGATCATAACAATAAAAAGACACATCTGCATGTTTTTCTCAATATCTGACATGAAATCAGAATAAACCTTCACGTTTTAGGTAAATTAGGATTACCATCATTTTTAAGATTTGCCAAATGCCAGAATAATAAGAGAGAGAGAGAATGTTTTAAAGCATTTTTATTACTTACTGCAAAGTCATAAGTTTACATACACTAATATTGCTATACCTTTAAACAATTCTGGACTGCCCATATGATGATGTCATGTGTTTGGAAACTTCTGAGTTTTTTTGGCAACATCTCAGTTAATTAGAGACACACCTGTGGATGTTTTTTAATGCACACCTGAAACACACTGCTTCTTTGTGTAGCATCATGGGAAAGTCTAAAGAAATCAACCAAGATATCAGAAAGAGAATTGTGGACTTGCACAAGTCTGGCTTATCCTTGGGTACAATTTCTAGATACCTGAAAGTGTCTCGTTAATCTGTACAAACAATTATATGCAAGTACAAACAAGATGGGAATGTCCAGCCATCATACCGCTCAGGAAGGAGACGGGTTCTGTGTCCCGGAGATGAGCGTGCTTTGGTCCGATATGTGCATATCAAGGACAAAAGAAAAAGATCTTGTGAAGATGATAGGGGAAGTTGATAAGATTGTGTCAATATCCACAGTGAAATGAGTACTGTATCAATATAGGCTGAAAGGCCACTGTGCCAGGAAGAAGCCATTACTCCAAAAGAAAGATAAAAAAGCCAGATTAATGTTTGCAAATGCACACAGGAACAAAGACCTTAATTTTTGGAGACATGTCCCGTGGTCTGATGAAACGAAAATTGAACTTTTTGGGCATAGTGACCATCGTTACTTTTGGAAGAAAAAAGGAGAAGCTTGGAAGCCTAAGAACACCATCCCAACTGTGAAACATGGGGGTGGCAGCATCATGTGGGGTTGATTTCCTGTAGGAGGGACTGGCGATAGCGCCACTCACAGGCATCACGTGACCTCCCGGCTGCAGCCGGCTCTTTCTTCTGCTGATGTCACGTCAAATGAGGGGTGACATTAGAGTCGCGGACCCCGCGGTGGATGCTGGGCTGTGGGCGGGGGTTACCCCGCGCGTCCCACCCAGCATCCTCCGCGCCCCACTCCCAATGAATGAGGAGAGGGAAAGAGGGAAACTTTTGACTTAGCAGTAAGTAATAAAAATGTCCTAAAACATTCTCTCTCTCTCATTATTCTGGCATTTGGCAAATATTAAAAATGATGGTAATCCTAATTGACCTAAAAAGGGAAAGGTTTATTCTGATTTCATGTCAGATATTGAGAAAAACCTGCAGATGTGTCTATTTATACAGTGTATGGAAACTTCTGATTTCAACTCTGTATATATATATATGTGTGTATATTATATACACGGCGAAGCTCACACACCACAACACCCACAGCAGAGGAACTGGCTGCACACACACCTGCTCCTGTCAGTGCTGTGAGCGCCCCTCATATCGCTGCTGGCTCCGCCCCTCATATCGCTGCTGGCTCCGCCCCTCATGTCGCTGCTGGCTCCGCCCCTCATATCGCTGCTGGCTCCGCCTCTCATATCGCTGCTGGCTCCGCCCCTCATGTCGCTGCTGGCTCCGCCCCTCATATCGCTGCTGCCTCCGCCCCTCATATCGCTGCTGGCTCCGCCTCTCATATCGCTGCTGGCTCCGCCCCTCATATCGCTGCTGGCTCCGCCCCTCATATCGCTGCTGGCTCTGCCCCTCACATCGCTGCTGGCTCCGCCCCTCATGTCGCTGCTGGCTCCGCCCCTCACATCGCTGCTGGCTCTGCCCCTCACATCGCTGCTGGCTCCGTCCCTCATATCGCTGCTGGCTCTGCCCCTCACATCGCTGCTGGCTCCGTCCCTCATATCGCTGCTGGCTCCGCCCCTCATATCGCTGCTGGCTCCGCCCCTCATATCGCTGCTGGCTCCGCTCCTCATGTCGCTCCTCATAATACTGGACATGAACGAGGGCAGGAGGACATTATTCTATATTGTAAGAAATCTGATTTCTTCTTTCCTCACAGTTTTTCCTGTGCAAGGCCACATGTATTGTGCGATAATCTGTGAATATGGGGGGATCTGCTCCTCACATCCACATCAATCCCCCCACGTCTGAGCTCTCCCTTACAGGGGTCTTCTGCTCTGCACATTGATGCCGTATCCATGGAGATGACATCATGGCTGGTACATGCGGATCTCCCCGATGGGACCCTCATGTATCTGGAGGACGAGGCACTGCTGCTCCTCGGGGAGAGGGGGCACAATTCCTGTACACATGATACAGGGGCTTCTGCCCTCTCTGGGCTGAGGATAATGCTGGCAGCGCGCAGTCTACATGATGTGAGGATTACAAGTCTGCAGTCACAGAGAGTCACACAGATGACTGCAGCCTTCAGCTTCACACCGGACAATCCCTTTAAATACATGTATATTGCTCTAAAAAGACTTTTTACTATTTTGCTTCATGTAACATTTGCTCTGTTCGGCCTTTACCAGCTTTTTGTTTCCCAGCAGCACATTGATGGCTGCAGAATGAGTTAACTTGAGATTCAGTCAGTGAGCTCCTTATGATGTGGAGTTTCCAGTGCTTTTATTTCTGCGATGATTTATGACTGCATCAGAGATCAGCCCAACTTTCATGCTGGTCTGTGAACATAATCAGCACAGAGAAGGTCAGAATGAGCTCACTGATAAATTCTCAGTGAGCTCATTCTGCAACTAGCAATGCAAAGGAAATAAAAAAGCCAAATTGTTTATGAAACGTTATTGAAAAAATATTTGTATGTATATATTTAGCCCAAAATGTCTGAGTGTCCATATCCTTAGTACCAGCACAGCTGAGGATTTGGTACAATCAGGGGCGTACATAGGAATCATGGGGCCCCATAGCAGAAGTTCTAATAGGGCCCCCCAACAAAAAAATGTAAAAATGTAAATAATTGTCGGGGTCACAGAAGAGCAGATCTCACAACCTTCCAGCCTTTACATAGTAATTTTACTCCTGCTGAAGTCCTAGATCCCTTTTTCATTGCCCATAAAGTGTGGTGCCAACAAAAGTGCCCCCCAAACACGGTATGATACCCCCATGGTGAATTCCTCCATATGCACAGTATAATGACCCTACTGTACCCGACCTCAACTCCCAGGGTAAAGTATGATGACACCAACACAGTATGATGCCCCAACTGCCCCACACCTCTCCACACTCCATAGAGTATAATGCACTCGCCATGGTCCTCCACACAGTATAAGACTCTCGCCATGGTCCTCCACACAGTATAATGCACTCCCATGGTCCTCCACGCAGTATAATTCACTCCCTCGTGGTCCTCCACGCAGTATAATACAGTCCCCATGGTCCTCCACGCAGTGTAATGCACTCCCCATGGTCCTCCATGCAGTATAATGCACTCCCTCGTGGTCCTCCACGCAGTATAATGCACTCCCTCGTGGTCCTCCACGTAGTATAATGCACTCCCTCGTGGTCCTCCACGCAGTATAATGCACACTCACGTGGTCCTCCACACAGTATAATGCGCTTCCCCATGGTCCTCCACACAGTATAATGCACTCCCCCATGGTCCTCCACACAGTATAAGACACTCGCCATGGCTCCCCACTCAGTATAATGCATTCCCCCATGGTCCTGTACGCAGTATAATGCAGCCCCCCATAGGGTAAAATGCAGCCCCCCCCACCCGTAGGGTAAAATGCAGCCCCAGTCCTCCAGTATTATCAGTACACACTGATTTAAAAATAAATACATACTTACCGCTCCTCGTTCTGCTTCAGTCTCTGCAGCTGATCACCTCAGCAGCTGCCAGCTCCACTGTCTGACACAGCGTGGCGCGTCATCATGCCGCTGCGTCAGACGCAGAGGAGGAATGATGGGAGAGGGAGTGTCACATGATGCTCCCTCTTTATTTCTTTGAGCAGTATATATATATATATATATATATATATATATATATATATACACATACATACATACACACTACCGTTCAAAAGTTTGGGGTCACCAAGACAATTTTGTTTTTTCCATGAAAACTCATACTTTTATTCATCAAATGAGTTGAAAAATTAATAGAAAATAGTCCAGACATTGACAAGGTTAGAAATAATGATTTTTATTAGAAAGAATAATTTCTGCTTCAAACTTTGCTTTCGTCTCAGAATGCTCCCTTTGGGGCAATTACTGCATTGCAGACCTTTGGCATTCTAGCTGTTAATTTGCTGAGGTAATCTTGAGAAATTTCCCCCCATGCTTCCTGAAGCCCCTCACACAAGTTGGATTGGCTTGATGGGCACTTTTTGCGCACCATACGGTGAAGCTGCTCTCACAACAGCTCAATGGGGCTGAGATCTGGTGACTGCGCTGGACACTCCATTACAGATAGAATACCAGCTGCCTGCTTCTTCCCTAAATAGTTCATGCATAATTTGGAGGTGTGCTTTGGGTCATCTTCCTGTTGTAGGTTGAAATTGGCTCCAATCAAGCGCTGTCCACAGGGTATGGCATGGCATTGCAAAATGGAATGATAGCCTTCCTTATTCAAAATCCCATTTACCTTGTACAAATCTTCCACTTTACCAGCACCAAAGCAACCCCAGACCATCACATTACCTCCACCATGCTTGACAGATGGCGTCAGGCACTCTTTCAGCATCTTTTCAGTTGTTCTGCGTCTCACAAATGTTCTTCTGTGTGATCCAAACACCTCAAACTTTGATTTGTCTGTCCATAAAACTTTTTTCCAATCTTCCTCTGTCCAATGTCTGTGTTCTTTTGCCCATATTAATCTTTTCCTTTTATTAGTCAGTCTCAGATATGGCTTTTTCTTTGCCACTTTGCCCTGAAGGCCAGCATCCCGGAGTCGCCTCTTCACTGTAGACCTTGACACTGGCGTTTCGCGTGTACTCTTTAATGAAGCTGCCAGTTGAGGAGCTGTGAGTCGTCGATTTCTCAAACTAGAGACTCTAATGTATTTGTCTTGTTGCTCAGTTGTGCTGCGGGGCTCCCACTTCTCTTTCTACTCTGGTTAGAGCCTGTTTGTGCTCTCCTCTGAAGGGAGTAGTACACACCGTTGTAGGAAATCTTCAGTTTCTTGGCAATTTCTCACATGGAATAGCCTTCATTTCTAAGAACAAGAATAGACTGTCGAGTTTCACATGAAAGTTCTCTTTTTCTGGCCATTTTGAGAGTTTCGTAGAACAAACAAATGCAATGCTCCAGATTCTCAACTTGCTCAAAGGAAGGTCAATTTTATAGCTTCTCAAATCAGCCAAACCGTTTTCAGCTGGGCTAACATACTTGTGCAAGGGTTTTCTAAACATCCATTAGCCTTCTTACACAGTTAGCAAACACAATGTACCATTAAAACACTGGAGTGGTGGTTGTTGGAAATGGGCCTCTATACACCTATGTAGATATTGCAATAAAAACAAGACGTTTACAGCTAGAATAGTCATTTACCACATTAACAATGTATAGAGTGTATTTCTGATTCATTTAATGTTAGCTTCATTGAAAAAAATTTGCTTTTCTTTCAAAAATAATGAAAGGTCAATACATTTCCAGGAGGAACAATATGGGAACATCAATAAAAAAAAAAAAATGTTCCAGAATAACTATTTCCCATGTTGTTCCTCTTGAAATGTCTTCACTTTACATTTCCAGGAGGAACAACATTGGAACAGAAAAAAAAATATGTTCCAGAATTGTTATTTTATAGGTTGCGTCAGTGAGGCGTGTCCCTACACAATGTCCCTGTCCAATCAGGGCTGACAATGTTTGTCATGCCCTATTATAAGGTAAATACATTTCCAAGAGGAACAACAGGGGGAATGACTATTTTAGAACACATTTTGTTTTTTATTTTTTTATTTATTTTTGCTGTTCACCTGTTGTTCCTCCTGGAAATGTACTAACCTTACAACAGGGCGTGACTAACATTGTCAGTAGTGATTAGAGAGGGACATTCTGTGTAGAGACACGCCCCATTGACACACCCACTTCCTTTTCAATAGGGCGTGGCTATCGTAATCAGCAGCACTGATGGGACAGAAACATTCTCAAAGACAAAGGAACGGTAACATGTAGTTGTCAATTTGGTCATACATTTCCAGGAAGAATAACAGAGGAAAAATATTCCCAAATTATTGTTTTTTGGGGGAAGTATCAGTGATATGTCAGGACAGATCCTTTATGTAAATCCAATGCACTAAACTATAACATTGTCGATTTAGTCATACATTTCCAGGAAGAATAACAGAGGAGTGGCACAATTTTAAGAAGAAAAAAAAATGCTGCAAAATCCATCTCACTAATCTATAACATTGGGCCAATAAAATACCTGAAATGTTGGAAATAAGTGTCATTTTGGATCAAATACTGATTAATTCTCCTGTCTTGTCCTCTGTTATTCCTCTTGGAAATGTGTGCATCAATTAATAACTTGGCACAATCATTCCCATTTAAAACAGAGTGTGACTAATATTGTCAGTACTGATTGGACACTCATGAATAATGGAACGATAAGACCCAGTTGCCTATTTAGTCATTTCCAGGAGGAATAATAGAGGAACGGCACTTTTTTTTTTAAAGTCAAGTTCTTTTCACTGATCTATATAACAATGGGCCGATAAAGTAAAATAAAATTTTAAAATATTTTATCTAAATACTGATTATTTTTCCCGTCTTGTCCCCTCAAATTTTTTGAGTCACTCAACTAGTGCAGAAGTTGGAGAGACTTTGGGTGCAGTATTTCCTACATGCCAGGGGGGGCGCTGATCACAGCCTGCGTCCTGGCACTATGCGGTCTGGGAATAGTGCAGATTCCCTGGTGGTCACAGACAGGGGCTAGTCCTGACAGGGCACTTGACTCAGTGACAAGGACAGATATAGCCCTGGATGACGTATCCTCCGGGGGCCGGACCACCCTGCGGACACAGGAGAATGCTCTTCTCTTAGTGCTGGGCTTATACTATACACTTTCTTTACAATTCTGTAGCATTTTTTATGCTGTTCCTCTATTATTCCTCCTGGAAATGTGTAAATTACTTGACAAGAAGGGTGCTCCTTTTTTAATGTGTGGTGAGTCTCTACACAGTTTGATATTTTTACCATGAAATTGTATCACCCAGTTATCAGTTGAGACATTCATTTCCAGGAGGGATAACAGAGAATTCAAATTAAACTTAGCTCTTTTTTTACATATCTGTTTCGGGAGGCTTATTTCATAGAGCTCTAGTTTGTGCACATCCCCTGTAATCCCTCCTGGAAATGTAAGGACTCTACTTTCTGCACTTCCTCTTTAATTCCCACTGGAAAAGTAAGAACTCTACTTTATGCACTTCCTCTGTAATCCCTCCTGGAAATGTAAGAACTTTACTTTATGCACTTCCTCTGTAATCCCTCCTGGAAATGTATGAACTCTACTTTATGCACTGCCTCTGTAATCCCTCCTGGAAATGTAAGAACTTTACTTTGTGCACTTCCTCTGTAATCACTCCTGGAAATGTAAGAACTTTACTTTATGCACTTCCTCTGTAATCCCTCCTGGAAATGTAAGAACTTTACTTTATGCACTTCCTCTGTAATCCCTCCTGGAAATGTAAGAATTTTACTTCATGCACTTCCTCCATAAATCCTCCTGGAAATGTAAGAACTTTACTTTGTGCACTTCCTCTGTAATCACTCCTGGAAATGTAAGAACTTTACTTTATGCACTTCCTCTGTAATCCCTCCTGGAAATGTAAGAACTTTACTTTATGCACTTCCTCTGTAATCCCTCCTGGAAATGTAAGAACTTTACTTTATGCACTTCCTCTGTAATCCCTCCTGGAAATGTAAGAACTCTACTTTGTGCACATCCCCTGTAATCCCTCCTGGAAATGTAAGAACTTTACTTTATGCATTTCCTCTGTAATCCCTCCTGGAAATGTAAGAACTTTACTTTATGCACTTCCTCTGTAATCCCTCCTGGAAATTTAAGAACTTTACTTTATGCACTTCCTCTGTAATCCCTCCTGGAAATGTAAGAACTTTACTTTATGCACTTCCTCTGTAATCCCTTCTGGAAATGTAAGAACTCTACTTTGTGCACATCCCCTGTAATCCCTCCTGGAAATGTAAGAATTTTACTTTATGCACTTCCTCTGTAATCCTTCCTGGAAATGTAAGAACTTTACTTTATGCACTTCCTCTGTAATCCCTCCTGGAAATGTAAGGACTTTACTTTATGCACTTCCTCTGTAATCCCTCCTGGAAATGTAAGAACTTTACTTTATGCACTTCCTCTGTAATCCCTCCTGGAAATGTAAGAACTTTACTTTATGCACTTCCTCTGTAATCCCTACTGGAAATGTAAGAACTCTAGTTTGTGCACATCCCCTGCAATCCCTTCTGGAAATGTAAGAACTTTACTTTATGCATTTCCTCTGTAATCCCTCCTGGAAATGTAAGAACTTTACTTTATGCACTTCCTCTTTAATCCCTCCTGGAAATGTAAGAACTTTACTTTACGCACTTCCTCTGTAATCCCTCCTGGAAATGTAAGAACTTTGCGTTATGCAGTTCCTCTGTAATCCCTCCTGGAAATGTAAGAACTCTACTTTGTGCACATCCCCTGTAATCCCTCCTGGAAATGTAAGAATTTTACTTCATGCACTTCCTCTGTAAATCCTCCTGGAAAAGTAAGAACTCTACTTTGTGCACATCCCCTGTAATCTCTCCTGGAAATGTAAGAACTTTACTTTATGCACTTCCTCTGTAATCCCTCCTGGAAATGTAAGAATTTTACTTTATGCACTTCCTCTGTAATCCCTCCTGGAAATGTAAGAATTTTACTTTTTGCACTTCCTCTGTAAATCCTACTGGAAATGTAAGAACTCTACTTTGTGCACATCCCCTGTAATACCTCCTGGAAATGTAAGGACTCTACTTTCTGCACTTCCTCTTTAATTCCCCCTGGAAATGCAAGAACTTTACTTTATGCACTTCCTCTGTAATCCCTCCTGGAAATGTAAGAGCTTTACTTTTTGCACTTCCTCTGTAATCCCTCCTGGAAATGTAAGAACTCTACTTTATGCACTTCCTCTGTAATACCTCCTGGAAATGTAAGAACTCTACTTTGTGCACTTCCTCTTTAATTCCTCATGGAAATGTAAGAACTTTACTTTATGCATTTCCTCTGTAATCCCTCCTGCAAATGTAAGAACTCTACTTTGTGCACATCCCCTGTAATCCCTCCTGGAAATGTAAGAACTCTACTTTGTGCACTTCCTCTGTAATCCCTCCTGGAAATGTAAGGACTCTACTTTCTGCACTTCCTTTTTAATTCCTCATGGAAATGTAAGAACTTTACTATATGCACTTCCTCTGTAATCCCTCCTGGAAATGTAAGAACTTTACATTGTGCACTTTCTCTGTAAATCCTCCTGGAAATGTAAGGACTCTACTTTGTGCACTTCCTCTTTAATTACTCCTGGAAATGTAAGAACTTTACTTTATGCACTTCCTCTGTAATCCCTCCTGGAAATGTAAGAACTTTACTTTATGCACTTCCTCTGTAATCCCTCCTGGAAATGTAAGAACTTTACTTTATGCACTTCCACTGTAATCCCTCCTGGAAATGTAAGAAATCTACTTTGTACACTTCCTCTGTAATCCCTCCTGGAAATGTAAGAACTTTACTTTATGCACTTCCTCTGTAATCCCTCCTGGAAATGTAAGAACTTTACTTTATGCACTTCCTCTGTAATCCCTCCTGGAAATGTAAGAAATCTACTTTGTGCACTTCCTCTGTAATCCCTCCTGGAAATGTAAGAACGTTGTGCATTTCCTCTGTAATTCCTCCTGGAAATGTAAGAACTTTACATTATGCACTTCCTCTGTAATCCCTCCTGGAAATGTAAGAACTTTACTTTATGCACTTCCTCTGTAATCCCTCCTGGAAATGTAAGAACTTTACTTTTTGCAATTCCTCTGTAAATACTCCTGGAAATGTAATGACTCTACTTTGTGCACTTCCTCTTTAATTCCTCATGAAAATGTAAGAACTTTACTATACGCACTTCCTCTGTAATCCCTCCTGGAAATGTAAGGACTTTACTTTCTGCACTTCCTCTTTAATTCCTCATGGAAATGTAAGAACTTTACTATATGCACTTCCTCTGTAAATCCTCCTGGAAATGTAAGAACTTTACTTTATGCACTTCCTCTGTAATCCCTCCTGGAAATGTAAGAACTTTACTTTGTGCACTTCCTCTGTAAATCCTCCTGGAAATGTAAGGACTCTACTTTGTGCACTTCCCCTTTAATTACTCCTGGAAATGTAAGAACTTTACTTTATGCACTTCCTCTGTAATCCCTCCTGGAAATGTAAGAACTTTACTTTATGCACTTCCTCTGTAATCCCTCCTGGATATGTAAGAACTTTACTTTATGCACTTCCTCTGTAATCCCTCCTGGAAATGTAAGAACTTTACTTTATGCACTTCCTCTGTAATCCCTCCTGGAAATGTAAGAACTTTACTTTATGCACTTCCTCTGTAATCCCTCCTGGAAATGTAAGAAATCTACTTTGTGCACTTCCTCTGTAATCCTTCCTGGAAATGTAAGAACGTTGTGCATTTCCTCTGTAATTCCTCCTGGAAATGTAAGAACTTTACATTATGCACTTCCTCTGTAATCCCTCCTGGAAATGTAAGAACTTTACTTTATGCACTTCCTCTGTAATCCCTCCTGGAAATGTAAGAACTTTACTTTTTGCAATTCCTCTGCAAATACTCCTGTAAATGTAAGGACTCTACTTTGTGCACTTCCTCTTTAATTCCTCATGGAAATGTAAGAACTTTACTATACGCACTTCCTCTGTAATCCCTCCTGGAAATGTAAGGACTCTACTTTCTGCACTTCCTCTTTAATTACTCATGGAAATGTAAGAAATTTACTATATGCACTTCCTCTGTAATCCCTCCTGGAAATGTAAGAACTTTACTTTTTGCAATTCCTCTGCAAATACTCCTGTAAATGTAAGGACTCTACTTTATGCACTTCCTCTGTAAATCCTCCTGGAAATGTAAGAACTTTACTTTATGCACTTCCTCTGTAATCCCTCCTGGAAATGTAAGAACTTTACTTTGTGCACTTCCTCTGTAAATCCTCCTGGAAATGTAAGGACTCTACTTTGTGCACTTCCCCTTTCATTACTCCTGGAAATGTAAGAACTTTACTTTATGCACTTCCTCTGTAATCCCTCCTGGAAATGTAAGAACTTTACTTTATGCACTTCCTCTGTAAATCCTCCTGGAAATGTAAGAACTTTACTTTATGCACTTCCTCTGTAATCCCTCCTGGAAATGTAAGAACTTTACTTTGTGCACTTCCTCTGTAAATCCTCCTGGAAATGTAAGGACTCTACTTTGTGCACTTCCCCTTTCATTGCTCCTGGAAATGTAAGAACTTTACTTTATGCACTTCCTCTGTAATCCCTCCTGGAAATGTAAGAACTTTACTTTATGCACTTCCTCTGTAATCCCTCCTGGAAATGTAAGAACTTTACTTTATGCACTTCCTCTGTAATCCCTCCTGGAAATGTAAGAACTTTACTTTATGCACTTCCTCTGTAATCCCTCCTGGAAATGCAAGAACTTTACTTCACTTCCTCCGTAATCCCTCCTGGAAATGTAAGAAATCTACTTTGTGCACTTCCTCTGTAATTCCTCCTGGAAATGTAAGAACGTTGTGCATTTCCTCTGTAATTCCTCCTGGAAATGTAAGAACTTTACTTTATGGACTTCCTCTGTAATCCCTCCTGGAAATGTAAGAACTTTACTTTTTGCACTTCTTCTGTAATTCCTCCTGGAAATGTAAGAACTTTACTTTATGGACTTCCTCTGTAATTCCTCCTGGAAATGTAAGAACTTTACTTTATGCACTTCCTCTGTAATCCCTCCTGGAAATGTAAGAACTTTGCTTTATGCACTTCCTCTGTAATCCCTCCTGGAAATGTATGAACTTTACTTTATGCACTTCCTCTGTAATCTCTCCTGGAAATGTAAGAACTTTACTTTATGCACCTCCTCTGAAATCCCTCCTGGAAACGTAAGAAATCTACTTTGTGCACTTCCTCTGTAATCCCTCCTGGAAATGTAAGAACTCTACTTTGTGCACTTCCTCTGTAATCCCTCCTGGAAATGTAAGGACTCTACTTTCTGCACTTCCTTTTTCATTCCTCATGGAAATGTAAGAACTTTACCATATGCACTTCCTCTGTAATCCCTCCTGGAAATGTAAGAACTTTACATTGTGCACTTCCTCTGTAAATCCTCCTGGAAATGTAAGGACTCTACTTTGTGCACTTCCTCTTTAATTACTCCTGGAAATGTAAGAACTTTACTTTATGCACTTCCTCTGTAATCCCTCCTGGAAATGTAAGAACTTTACTTTATGCACTTCCTCTGTAGTCCCTCCTGGAAATGTAAGAACTTTACTTTATGCACTTCCACTGTAATCCCTCCTGGAAATGTAAGAAATCTACTTTGTACACTTCCTCTGTAATCCCTCCTGGAAATGTAAGAACTTTACTTTATGCACTTCCTCTGTAATCCCTCCTGGAAATGTAAGAACTTTACTTTATGCACTTCCTATGTAATCCCTCCTGGAAATGTAAGAAATCTACTTTGTGCACTTCCTCTGTAATCCCTCCTGGAAATGTAAGAACGTTGTGCATTTCCTCTGTAATTCCTCCTGGAAATGTAAGAACTTTACATTATGCACTTCCTCTGTAATCCCTCCTGGAAATGTAAGAACTTTACTTTATGCACTTCCTCTGTAATCCCTCCTGGAAATGTAAGAACTTTACTTTTTGCAATTCCTCTGTAAATACTCCTGGAAATGTAAGGACTCTACTTTGTGCACTTCCTCTTTAATTCCTCATGGAAATGTAAGAACTTTACTATACGCACTTCCTCTGTAATCCCTCCTGGAAATGTAAGGACTCTACTTTCTGCACTTCCTCTTTAATTCCTCATGGAAATGTAAGAACTTTACTATATGCACTTCCTCTGTAAATCCTCCTGGAAATGTAAGAACTTTACTTTATGCACTTCCTCTGTAATCCCTCCTGGAAATGTAAGAACTTTACTTTGTGCACTTCCTCTGTAAATCCTCCTGGAAATGTAAGGACTCTACTTTGTGCACTTCCCCTTTAATTACTCCTGGAAATGTAAGAACTTTACTTTATGCACTTCCTCTGTAATCCCTCCTGGAAATGTAAGAACTTTACTTTATGCACTTCCTCTGTAATCCCTCCTGGAAATGTAAGAACTTTACTTTATGCACTTCCTCTGTAATCCCTCCTGGAAATGTAAGAACTTCACTTTATGCACTTCCTCTGTAATCCCTCCTGGAAATGCAAGAACTTTACTTCACTTCCTCCGTAATCCCTCCTGGAAATGTAAGGACTCTACTTTGTGCACTTCCTCTGTAATTCCTCCTGGAAATGTAAGAACGTTGTGCATTTCCTCTGTAATTCCTCCTGGAAATGTAAGAACTTTACTTTATGGACTTCCTCTGTAATCCCTCCTGGAAATGTAAGAACTTTACTTTTTGCACTTCTTCTGTAATTCCTCCTGGAAATGTAAGAACTTTACTTTATGGACTTCCTCTGTAATTCCTCCTGGAAATGTAAGAACTTTACTTTATGCACTTCCTCTGTAATCCCTCCTGGAAATGTAAGAACTTTGCTTTATGCACTTCCTCTGTAATCCCTCCTGGAAATGTATGAACTTTACTTTATGCTCTTCCTCTGTAATCTCTCCTGGAAATGTAAGAACTTTACTTTATGCACCTCCTCTGAAATCCCTCCTGGAAACGTAAGAAATCTACTTTGTGCACTTCCTCTGTAATCCCTCCTGGAAATGTAAGAACTCTACTTTGTGCACTTCCTCTGTAATCCCTCCTGGAAATGTAAGGACTCTACTTTCTGCACTTCCTTTTTCACTCCTCATGGAAATGTAAGAACTTTACCATATGCACTTCCTCTGTAATCCCTCCTGGAAATGTAAGAAATCTACTTTGTGCACTTCCTCTGTAATCCCTCCTGGAAATGTAAGAACGTTGTGCATTTCCTCTGTAATTCCTCCTGGAAATGTAAGAACTTTACATTATGCACTTCCTCTGTAATCCCTCCTGGAAATGTAAGAACTTTACTTTATGCACTTCCTCTGTAATCCCTCCTGGAAATGTAAGAACTTTACTTTTTGCAATTCCTCTGTAAATACTCCTGGAAATGTAAGGACTCTACTTTGTGCACTTCCTCTTTAATTCCTCATGGAAATGTAAGAACTTTACTATACGCACTTCCTCTGTAATCCCTCCTGGAAATGTAAGGACTCTACTTTCTGCACTTTCTCTTTAATTCCTCATGGAAATGTAAGAACTTTACTATATGCACTTCCTCTGTAAATCCTCCTGGAAATGTAAGAACTTTACTTTATGCACTTCCTCTGTAAACCCTCCTGGAAATGTAAGAACTTTACTTTGTGCACTTCCTCTGTAAATCCTCCTGGAAATGTAAGGACTCTACTTTGTGCACTTCCCCTTTAATTACTCCTGGAAATGTAAGAACTTTACTTTATGCACTTCCTCTGTAATCCCTCCTGGAAATGTAAGAACTTTACTTTATGCACTTCCTCTGTAATCCCTCCTGGAAATGTAAGAACTTTACTTTATGCACTTCCTCTGTAATCCCTCCTGGAAATGTAAGAACTTTACTTTATGCACTTCCTCTGTAATCCCTCCTGGAAATGCAAGAACATTACTTCACTTCCTCCGTAATCCCTCCTGGAAATGTAAGAAATCTACTTTGTGCACTTCCTCTGTAATTCCTCCTGGAAATGTAGGAACGTTGTGCATTTCCTCTGTAATTCCTCCTGGAAATGTAAGAACTTTACTTTATGGACTTCCTCTGTAATCCCTCCTGGAAATGTAAGAACTTTACTTTTTGCACTTCTTCTGTTATTCCTCCTGGAAATGTAAGAACTTTACTTTATGGACTTCCTCTGTAATTCCTCCTGGAAATGTAAGAAGTTTACTTTATGCACTTCCTCTGTAATCCCTCCTGGAAATGTAAGAACTTTGCTTTATGCACTTCCTCTGTAATCCCTCCTGGAAATGTATGAACTTTACTTTATGCACTTCCTCTGTAATCTCTCCTGGAAATGTAAGAACTTTACTTTATGCACTTCCTCTGTAATCCCTCCTGGAAATTTAAGAACGTTGTGCATTTCCTCTGTAATTCCTCCTGGAAATGTAAGAACTTTACTTTATGCACTTCCTCTGTAATCCCTCCTGGAAATGTAAGAACTTTGCTTTATGCACTTCCTCTGTAATCCCTCCTGGAAATGTATGAACTTTACTTCATGCACTTCCTCTGTAATCTCTCCTGGAAATGTAAGAACTTTTCTTTATGCACTTCCTCTGTAATCCCTCCTGGAAATTTAAGAACGTTGTGCATTTCCTCTGTAATCCCTCCTGGAAATGTAAGAAATCTACTTTGTGCACTTCCTCTGTAATTCCTCCTGGAAATGTAGGAACGTTGTGCATTTCCTCTGTAATTCCTCCTGGAAATGTAAGAACTTTACTTTATGGACTTCCTCTGTAATCCCTCCTGGAAATGTAAGAACTTTACTTTTTGCACTTCTTCTGTTATTCCTCCTGGAAATGTAAGAACTTTACTTTATGGACTTCCTCTGTAATTCCTCCTGGAAATGTAAGAACTTTACTTTATGCACTTCCTCTGTAATCCCTCCTGGAAATGTAAGAACTTTGCTTTATGCACTTCCTCTGTAATCCCTCCTGGAAATGTATGAACTTTACTTTATGCACTTCCTCTGTAATCTCTCCTGGAAATGTAAGAACTTTACTTTATGCACTTCCTCTGTAATCCCTCCTGGAAATTTAAGAACGTTGTGCATTTCCTCTGTAATTCCTCCTGGAAATGTAAGAACTTTACATTATGCACTTCCTCTGTAATCCCTCCTGGAAATGTAAGAACTTTACTTTATGCACTTCCTCTGTAATCCCTCCTGGAAATGTAAGAACTTTACTTTTTGCAATTCCTCTGTAAATACTCCTGGAAATGTAAGGACTCTACTTTGTGCACTTCCTCTTTAATTCCTCATGGAAATGTAAGAACTTTACTATACGCACTTCCTCTGTAATCCCTCCTGGAAATGTAAGGACTCTACTTTCTGCACTTCCTCTTTAATTCCTCATGGAAATGTAAGAACTTTACTATATGCACTTCCTCTGTAAATCCTCCTGGAAATGTAAGAACTTTACTTTATGCACTTCCTCTGTAATCCCTCCTGGAAATGTAAGAACTTTACTTTGTGCACTTCCTCTGTAAATCCTCCTGGAAATGTAAGGACTCTACTTTGTGCACTTCCCCTTTAATTACTCCTGGAAATGTAAGAACTTTACTTTATGCACTTCCTCTGTAATCCCTCCTGGAAATGTAAGAATTTTACTTTATGCACTTCCTCTGTAATCCCTCCTGGAAATGTAAGAACTTTACTTTATGCACTTCCTCTGTAATCCCTCCTGGAAATGTAAGAACTTTACTTTATGCACTTCCTCTGTAATCCCTCCTGGAAATGCAAGAACTTTACTTCACTTCTCCGTAATCCCTCCTGGAAATGTAAGAAATCTACTTTGTGCACTTCCTCTGTAATTCCTCCTGGAAATGTAGGAACGTTGTGCATTTCCTCTGTAATTCCTCCTGGAAATGTAAGAACTTTACTTTATGGACTTCCTCTGTAATCCCTCCTGGAAATGTAAGAACTTTACTTTTTGCACTTCTTCTGTAATTCCTCCTGGAAATGTAAGAACTTTACTTTATGGACTTCCTCTGTAATTCCTCCTGGAAATGTAAGAACTTTACTTTATGCACTTCCTCTGTAATCCCTCCTGGAAATGTAAGAACTTTGCTTTATGCACTTCCTCTGTAATCCCTCCTGGAAATGTATGAACTTTACTTCATGCACTTCCTCTGTAATCTCTCCTGGAAATGTAAGAACTTTACTTTATGCACTTCCTCTGTAATCCCTCCTGGAAACGTAAGAAATCTACTTTGTGCACTTCCTCTGTAATCCCTCCTGGAAATGTAAGAACGTTGTGCATTTCCTCTGTAATTCCTCCTGGAAATGTAAGAACGTTACTTTCTGCACTTCGCCTGTAATCCCTCCTGGAAATGTAAGAACTTTACTTTTTGCACTTCCTCTGTAATTCCTCCTGGAAATGTAAGAACTTTACTTTATGGACTTCCTCTGTAATTCCTCCTGGAAATGTAAGAACTTTACTTTATGCACTTCCTCTGTAATCCCTCCTGGAAACGTAAGAAATCTACTTTGTGCACTTCCTCTGTAATCCCTCCTGGAAATGTAAGAACTCTACTTTGTGCACTTCCTCTGTAATCCCTCCTGGAAATGCAAGAATTCTACTTTGTGCACTTCCTCTGTAATCCCTCCTGGAAATTTAAGAACGTTGTGCATTTCCTCTGTAATTCCTCCTGGAAATGTAAGAACTTTACTTTATGGACTTCCTCTGTAATCCCTCCTGGAAATGTAAGAACTTTACTTTTTGCACTTCCTCTGTAATTCCTCCTGGAAATGTAAGAACTTTACTTTATGGACTTCCTCTGTTAATCCTCCTGGAAATGTAAGAACTCTACTTTGTGCACATCCCCTGTAATACCTCCTGGAAATGTAAGGACTCTGCTTTCTGCACTTCCTCTTTAATTCCCCCTGGAAATGTAAGAACTTTACTTTATGCACTTCCTCTGTAATCCCTCCTGGAAATGTAAGAACTTTACTTTTTGCACTTCCACTGTAAATACTCCTGCAAATGTAAGAACTCTACTTTGTGCACATCCCCTGTAATCCCTCCTGGAAATGTAAGAACTCTACTTTGTACACTTCCTCTGTAATCCCTCCTGGAAATGTAAGGACTCTACTTTCTGCACTTCCTTTTTAATTCCTCATGGAAATGTAAGAACTTTACTATATGCACTTCCTCTGTAATCCCTCCTGGAAATGTAAGAACTTTACTTTGTGCACTTCCTCTGTAAATCCTCCTGGAAATGTAAGGACTCTACTTTGTGCACTTCCTCTTTAATTACTCCTGGAAATGTAAGAAATTTACTTTACGCACTTCCTCTGTAATCCCTCCTGTAAATGTAAGAACTTTACTTTATGCACTTCCTCTGTAATCCCTCCTGGAAATGTAAGAACTTTACTTTATGCACTTCCACTGTAATCCCTCCTGGAAATGTAAGAAATCTACTTTGTGCACTTCCTCTGTAATCCCTCCTGGAAATGTAAGAACTTTACTTTATGCACTTCCTCTGTAATCCCTCCTGGAAATGTAAGAACTTTACTTTATGTACTTCCTCTGTAATCCCTCCTGGAAATGTAAGAAATCTACTTTGTGCACTTTCTCTGTAATCCCTCCTGGAAATGTAAGAACGTTGTGCATTTCCTCTGTAATTCCTCCTGGAAATGTAAGAATTTTACATTATGCACTTCCTCTGTAATCCCTCCTGGAAATGTAAGAACGTTGTGCATTTCCTCTGTAATTCCTCCTGGAAATGTAAGAATTTTACATTATGCACTTCCTCTGTAATCCCTCCTGAAAATGTAAGAACGTTGTGCATTTCCTCTGTAATCCCTCCTGGAAATGTAAGTACTTTACTTTATGCACTTCCTCTGTAATCCCTCCTGGAAATGTAAGAACTTTACTTTTTGCACTTCCTCTGTAAATACTCCTGGAAATGTAAGGACTCTACTTTGTGCACTTCCTCTTTAATTCCTCATGGAAATGTTAGAACTTTACTATACGCACTTCCTCTGTAATCCCTCCTGGAAATGTAAGGACTCTACTTTCTGCACTTCCTCTTTAATTCCTCATGGAAATGTAAGAACTTTACTATATGCACTTCCTCTGTAAATCCTCCTGGAAATGTAAGAACTTTACTTTATGCACTTCCTCTGTAATCCCTCCTGGAAATGTAAGAACTTTACTTTGTGCACTTCCTCTGTAAATCCTCCTGGAAATGTAAGGACTCTACTTTGTGCACTTCCCCTTTAATTACTCCTGGAAATGTAAGAACTTTACTTTATGCACTTCCTCTGTAATCCCTCCTGGAAATGTAAGAACTTTACTTTATGCACTTCCTCTGTAATCCCTCCTGGAAATGTAAGAACTTTACTTTATGCACTTCCTCTGTAATCCCTCCTGGAAATGTAAGAACTTTACTTTATGCACTTCCTCTGTAATCCCTCCTGGAAATGCAAGAACTTTACTTCACTTCCTCCGTAATCCCTCCTGGAAATGTAAGAAATCTACTTTGTGCACTTCCTCTGTAATTCCTCCTGGAAATGTAAGAACGTTGTGCATTTCCTCTGTAATTCCTCCTGGAAATGTAAGAACTTTACTTTATGGACTTCCTCTGTAATCCCTCCTGGAAATGTAAGAACTTTACTTTTTGCACTTCTTCTGTAATTCCTCCTGGAACTGTAAGAACTTTACTTTATGGACTTCCTCTGTAATTCCTCCTGGAAATGTAAGAACTTTACTTTATGCACTTCCTCTGTAATCCCTCCTGGAAATGTAAGAACTTTGCTTTATGCACTTCCTCTGTAATCCCTCCTGGAAATGTATGAACTTTACTTTATGCACTTCCTCTGTAATCTCTCCTGGAAATGTAAGAACTTTACTTTATGCACTTCCTCTGTAATCCCTCCTGGAAACGTAAGAAATCTACTTTGTGCACTTCCTCTGTAATCCCTCCTGGAAATGTAAGAACGTTGTGCATTTCCTCTGTAATTCCTCCTGGAAATGTAAGAACGTTACTTTCTGCACTTCGCCTGTAATCCCTCCTGGAAATGTAAGAACTTTACTTTATGGACTTCCTCTGTAATTCGTCCTGGAAATGTAAGAACTTTACTTTATGCACTTCCTCTGTAATCCCTCCTGGAAATGTAAGAACTTTACTTTATGCACTTCCTCTATAATCCCTCCTAGAAATGTAAGAAATCTACTTTGTGCACTTCCTCTGTAATCCCTCCTGGAAATGTAAGAATTCTACTTTGTGCACTTCCTCTGTAATCCCTCCTGGAAATGTAAGAACGTTGTGGATTTCCTCTGTAATTCCTCCTGGAAATGTAAGAACTTTACTTTCTGCACTTCCCTTGTAATCCCTCCTGGAAATGTAAGGACTCTACTTTGTGCACTTCCTCTGTAATCCCTCCTGGAAATGTAAGAACTTTACTTTGTGCACTTCCTCTGTAAATCCTTCTGGAAATGTAAGGACTCTACTTTTTGCACTTCCTCTTTAATTACTCCTGGAAATGTAAGAACTTTACTTTATGCACTTCCTCTGTAATCCCTCCTGGAAATGTAAGAACTTTACTTTATGCACTTCCTCTGTAATCCCACCTGGAAATGTAAGAACTTTACTTTACGCACTTCCTCTGTAATCCCTCCTGGAAATGTAAGAACTTTACTTTATGCACTTCCTCTGTAATCCCTCCTGGAAATGCAAGAACTTTAATTCACTTCCTCCGTAATCCCTCCTGGAAATGTAAGAAATCTACTTTGTGCGCTTCCTCTGTAATCCCTCCTGGAAATTTAAGAACGTTGTGCATTTCCTCTGTAATTCCTCCTGGAAATGTAAGAACTTTACTTTATGGACTTCCTCTGTAATCCCTCCTGGAAATGTAAGAACTTTACTTTTTGCACTTCCTCTGTAATTCCTCCTGGAAATGTAAGAACTTTACTTTATGGACTTCCTCTGTAATTCCTCCTGGAAATGTAAGAACTTTACTTTTTGCTCTTCCTCTGTTAATCCTCCTGGAAATGTAAGAACTCTACTTTGTGCACATCCCCTGTAATACCTCCTGGAAATGTAAGGACTCTACTTTCTGCACTTCCTCTTTAATTCCCCCTGGAAATGTAAGAACTTTACTTTATGCACTTCCTCTGTAATCCCTCCTGGAAATGTAAGAACTTTACTTTTTGCACTTCCACTGTAAATACTCCTGCAAATGTAAGAACTCTACTTTGTGCACATCCCCTGTAATCCCTCCTGGAAATGTAAGAACTCTACTTTGTACACTTCCTCTGTAATCCCTCCTGGAAATGTAAGGACTCTACTTTCTGCACTTCCTTTTTAATTCCTCATGGAAATGTAAGAACTTTACTATATGCACTTCCTCTGTAATCCCTCCTGGAAATGTAAGAACTTTACTTTGTGCACTTCCTCTGTAAATCCTCCTGGAAATGTAAGGACTCTACTTTGTGCACTTCCTCTTTAATTACTCCTGGAAATGTAAGAACTTTACTTTACGCACTTCCTCTGTAATCCCTCCTGGAAATGTAAGAACTTTACTTTATGCACTTCCTCTGTAATCCCTCCTGGAAATGTAAGAACTTTACTTTATGCACTTCCACTGTAATCCCTCCTGGAAATGTAAGAAATCTACTTTGTGCACTTCCTCTGTAATCCCTCCTGGAAATGTAAGAACTTTACTTTATGCACTTCCTCTGTAATCCCTCCTGGAAATGTAAGAACTTTACTTTTTGCACTTCCTCTGTAATTCCTCCTGGAAATGTAAGAACTTTACTTTATGGACTTCCTCTGTAAGTCCTCCTGGAAATGTAAGAACTTTACTTTATGCACTTCCTCTATAATCCCTCCTAGAAATGTAAGAAATCTACTTTGTGCACTTCCTCTGTAATCCCTCCTGGAAATGTAAGAATTCTACTTTGTGCACTTCCTCTGTAATCCCTCCTGGAAATGTAAGAACGTTGTGGATTTCCTCTGTAATTCCTCCTGGAAATGTAAGAACTTTACTTTCTGCACTTCCCTTGTAATCCCTCCTGGAAATGTAAGGACTCTACTTTGTGCACTTCCTCTGTAATCCCTCCTGGAAATGTAAGAACTTTACTTTGTGCACTTCCTCTGTAAATCCTTCTGGAAATGTAAGGACTCTACTTTTTGCACTTCCTCTTTAATTACTCCTGGAAATGTAAGAACTTTACTTTATGCACTTCCTCTGTAATCCCTCCTGGAAATGTAAGAACTTTACTTTATGCACTTCCTCTGTAATCCCACCTGGAAATGTAAGAACTTTACTTTACGCACTTCCTCTGTAATCCCTCCTGGAAATGTAAGAACTTTACTTTATGCACTTCCTCTGTAATCCCTCCTGGAAATGCAAGAACTTTAATTCACTTCCTCCGTAATCCCTCCTGGAAATGTAAGAAATCTACTTTGTGCGCTTCCTCTGTAATCCCTCCTGGAAATTTAAGAACGTTGTGCATTTCCTCTGTAATTCCTCCTGGAAATGTAAGAACTTTACTTTATGGACTTCCTCTGTAATCCCTCCTGGAAATGTAAGAACTTTACTTTTTGCACTTCCTCTGTAATTCCTCCTGGAAATGTAAGAACTTTACTTTATGGACTTCCTCTGTAATTCCTCCTGGAAATGTAAGAACTTTACTTTTTGCTCTTCCTCTGTTAATCCTCCTGGAAATGTAAGAACTCTACTTTGTGCACATCCCCTGTAATGCCTCCTGGAAATGTAAGGACTCTACTTTCTGCACTTCCTCTTTAATTCCCCCTGGAAATGTAAGAACTTTACTTTATGCACTTCCTCTGTAATCCCTCCTGGAAATGTAAGAACTTTACTTTTTGCACTTCCACTGTAAATACTCCTGCAAATGTAAGAACTCTACTTTGTGCACAACCCCTGTAATCCCTCCTGGAAATGTAAGAACTCTACTTTGTACACTTCCTCTGTAATCCCTCCTGGAAATGTAAGGACTCTACTTTCTGCACTTCCTTTTTAATTCCTCATGGAAATGTAAGAACTTTACTATATGCACTTCCTCTGTAATCCCTCCTGGAAATGTAAGAACTTTACTTTGTGCACTTCCTCTGTAAATCCTCCTGGAAATGTAAGGACTCTACTTTGTGCACTTCCTCTTTAATTACTCCTGGAAATGTAAGAACTTTACTTTACGCACTTCCTCTGTAATCCCTCCTGGAAATGTAAGAACTTTACTTTATGCACTTCCTCTGTAATCCCTCCTGGAAATGTAAGAACTTTACTTTATGCACTTCCACTGTAATCCCTCCTGGAAATGTAAGAAATCTACTTTGTGCACTTCCTCTGTAATCCCTCCTGGAAATGTAAGAACTTTACTTTATGCACTTCCTCTGTAATCCCTCCTGGAAATGTAAGAACTTTACTTTTTGCACTTCCTCTGTAATTCCTCCTGGAAATGTAAGAACTTTACTTTATGGACTTCCTCTGTAAGTCCTCCTGGAAATGTAAGAACTTTACTTTATGCACTTCCTCTGTAATCCCTCCTGGAAATGTAAGAACTTTGCTTTATGCACTTCCTCTGTAATCCCTCCTGGAAATGTAAGAACTTTACTTTATGCACTTCCTCTGTAATCCCTCCTGGAAATGTAAGAACTTTACTTTATGCACTTCCTCTGTAATCCCTCCTGGAAATGTAAGAAATCTACTTTGTGCACTTCCTCTGTAATCCCTCCTGGAAATGTAAGAACGTTGTGCATTTCCTCTGTAATTCCTCCTGGAAATGTAAGAACTTTACTTTCTGCACTTCCGCTGTAATCCCTCCTGGAAATGTAAGGACTCTACTTTGTGCATTTCCTCTGTAATCCCTCCTGGAAATGTAAGAACTTTACTTTGTGCACTTCCTCTGTAAATCCTCCTGGAAATGTAAGGACTCTACTTTGTGCACTTCTTCTTTAATTACTCCTGGAAATGTAAGAACTTTACTTTATGCACTTCCTCTGTAATCCCTCCTGGAAATGTATGAACTTTACTTTATGCACTTCCTCTGTAATCCCTCCTGGAAATGTAAGAACTTTACTTTATGCACTTCCTCTCTAATCCCTCCTGGAAATGTAAGAACTTTACTTTATGCACTTCCTCTGTAATCCCTCCTGGAAATGCAAGAACTTTACTTCACTTCCTCCGTAATCCCTCCTGGAAATGTAAAAAATCTACTTTGTGCACTTCCTCTGTAATCCCTCCTGGAAATGTAAGAACGTTGTGCATTTCCTCTGTAATTCCTCCTGGAAATGTAAGAACTTTACTTTTTGCACTTCCACTGTAATCCCTCCTGGAAATGTAAGAACTTTACTTTTTGCACTTCCTCTGTAATCCCTCCTGGAAATGTATGAACTTTACTTTATGCACTTCCTCTGTAATCCCTCCTGGAAATGTAAGAACTTTACTTTCTGCACTTCCGCTGTAATCCCTCCTGGAAATGCAAGAACTTTACTTCACTTCCTCTGTAATCCCTCCTGGAAATGTAAGAAATCTACTTTGTGCACTTCCTCTGTAATCCCTCCTGGAAATGTAAGAACGTTGTGCATTTCCTCTGTAATTCCTCCTGGAAATGTAAGAACTTTACTTTATGGACTTCCTCTGTAATCCCTCCTGGAAATGTAAGAACTTTACTTTTTGCACTTCCTCTGTAATTCCTCCTGGAAATGTAAGAACTTTACTTTATGGACTTCCTCTGTAATTCCTCCTGGAAATGTAAGAACTTTACTTTATGCACTTCCTCTGTAATCCCTCCTGGAAATGTAAGAACTTTGCTTTATGGACTTCTTCTGTAATCCCTCCTGGAAATGTATGAACTTTACTTTATGCACTTCCTCTGTAATCCCTCCTGGAAATGTAAGAACTTTACTTTATGCACTTCCTCTGTAATCCCTCCTGGAAATGTATGAGCTTTACTTTATGCACTTCCTCTGTAATCTCTCCTGGAAATGTAAGAACTTTACTTTATGCACTTCCTCTGTAATCCCTCCTGGAAACGTAAGAAATCTACTTTGTGCACTTCCTCTGTAATCCCTCCTGGAAATGTAAGAACGTTGTGCATTTCCTCTGTAATTCCTCCTGGAAATGTAAGAACGTTACTTTCTGCACTTCGCCTGTAATCCCTCCTGGAAATGTAAGAACTTTACTTTATGGACTTCCTCTGTAATTCCTCCTGGAAATGTAAGAACTTTACTTTATGCACTTCCTCTGTAATCCCTCCTGGAAATGTAAGAACTTTACTTTATGCACTTCCTCTGTAATCCCTCCTGGAAATGTAAGAAATCTACTTTGTGCACTTCCTCTGTAATCCCTCCTGGAAATGTAAGAATTCTACTTTGTGCACTTCCTCTGTAATCCCTCCTGGAAATGTAAGAACGTTGTGCATTTCCTCTGTAATTCCTCCTGGAAATGTAAGAACTTTACTTTCTGCACTTCCCCTGTAATCCCTCCTGGAAATGTAAGGACTCTACTTTGTGCACTTCCTCTGTAATCCCTCCTGGAAATGTAAGAACTTTACTTTGTGCACTTCCTCTGTAAATCCTCCTGGAAATGTAAGGACTCTACTTTTTGCACTTCCTCTTTAATTACTCCTGGAAATGTAAGAACTTTACTTTATGCACTTCCTCTGTAATCCCTCCTGGAAATGTAAGAACTTTACTTTATGCACTTCCTCTGTAATCTCTCCTGGAAATGTAAGAACTTTACTTTATGCACTTCCTCTGTAATCCCTCCTGGAAACGTAAGAAATCTACTTTGTGCACTTCCTCTGTAATCCCTCCTGGAAATGTAAGAACGTTGTGCATTTCCTCTGTAATTCCTCCTGGAAATGTAAGAACGTTACTTTCTGCACTTCGCCTGTAATCCCTCCTGGAAATGTAAGAACTTTACTTTTTGCACTTCCTCTGTAATTCCTCCTGGAAATGTAAGAACTTTACTTTATGGACTTCCTCTGTAATTCCTCCTGGAAATGTAAGAACTTTACTTTATGCACTTCCTCTGTAATCCCTCCTGGAAACGTAAGAAATCTACTTTGTGCACTTCCTCTGTAATCCCTCCTGGAAATGTAAGAACTCTACTTTGTGCACTTCCTCTGTAATCCCTCCTGGAAATGTAAGAATTCTACTTTGTGCACTTCCTCTGTAATCCCTCCTGGAAATTTAAGAACGTTGTGCATTTCCTCTGTAATTCCTCCTGGAAATGTAAGAACTTTACTTTATGGACTTCCTCTGTAATCCCTCCTGGAAATGTAAGAACTTTACTTTTTGCACTTCCTCTGTAATTCCTCCTGGAAATGTAAGAACTTTACTTTATGAACTTCCTCTGTTAATCCTCCTGGAAATGTAAGAACTCTACTTTGTGCACATCCCCTGTAATACCTCCTGGAAATGTAAGGACTCTGCTTTCTGCACTTCCTCTTTAATTCCCCCTGGAAATGTAAGAACTTTACTTTATGCACTTCCTCTGTAATCCCTCCTGGAAATGTAAGAACTTTACTTTTTGCACTTCCACTGTAAATACTCCTGCAAATGTAAGAACTCTACTTTGTGCACATCCCCTGTAATCCCTCCTGGAAATGTAAGAACTCTACTTTGTACACTTCCTCTGTAATCCCTCCTGGAAATGTAAGGACTCTACTTTCTGCACTTCCTTTTTAATTCCTCATGGAAATGTAAGAACTTTACTATATGCACTTCCTCTGTAATCCCTCCTGGAAATGTAAGAACTTTACTTTGTGCACTTCCTCTGTAAATCCTCCTGGAAATGTAAGGACTCTACTTTGTGCACTTCCTCTTTAATTACTCCTGGAAATGTAAGAAATTTACTTTACGCACTTCCTCTGTAATCCCTCCTGTAAATGTAAGAACTTTACTTTATGCACTTCCTCTGTAATCCCTCCTGGAAATGTAAGAACTTTACTTTATGCACTTCCACTGTAATCCCTCCTGGAAATGTAAGAAATCTACTTTGTGCACTTCCTCTGTAATCCCTCCTGGAAATGTAAGAACTTTACTTTATGCACTTCCTCTGTAATCCCTCCTGGAAATGTAAGAACTTTACTTTATGTACTTCCTCTGTAATCCCTCCTGGAAATGTAAGAAATCTACTTTGTGCACTTTCTCTGTAATCCCTCCTGGAAATGTAAGAACGTTGTGCATTTCCTCTGTAATTCCTCCTGGAAATGTAAGAATTTTACATTATGCACTTCCTCTGTAATCCCTCCTGGAAATGTAAGAACGTTGTGCATTTCCTCTGTAATTCCTCCTGGAAATGTAAGAATTTTACATTATGCACTTCCTCTGTAATCCCTCCTGAAAATGTAAGAACGTTGTGCATTTCCTCTGTAATCCCTCCTGGAAATGTAAGTACTTTACTTTATGCACTTCCTCTGTAATCCCTCCTGGAAATGTAAGAACTTTACTTTTTGCACTTCCTCTGTAAATACTCCTGGAAATGTAAGGACTCTACTTTGTGCACTTCCTCTTTAATTCCTCATGGAAATGTAAGAACTTTACTATACGCACTTCCTCTGTAATCCCTCCTGGAAATGTAAGGACTCTACTTTCTGCACTTCCTCTTTAATTCCTCATGGAAATGTAAGAACTTTACTATATGCACTTCCTCTGTAAATCCTCCTGGAAATGTAAGAACTTTACTTTATGCACTTCCTCTGTAATCCCTCCTGGAAATGTAAGAACTTTACTTTGTGCACTTCCTCTGTAAATCCTCCTGGAAATGTAAGGACTCTACTTTGTGCACTTCCCCTTTAATTACTCCTGGAAATGTAAGAACTTTACTTTATGCACTTCCTCTGTAATCCCTCCTGGAAATGTAAGAACTTTACTTTATGCACTTCCTCTGTAATCCCTCCTGGAAATGTAAGAACTTTACTTTATGCACTTCCTCTGTAATCCCTCCTGGAAATGTAAGAACTTTACTTTATGCACTTCCTCTGTAATCCCTCCTGGAAATGCAAGAACTTTACTTCACTTCCTCCGTAATCCCTCCTGGAAATGTAAGAAATCTACTTTGTGCACTTCCTCTGTAATTCCTCCTGGAAATGTAAGAACGTTGTGCATTTCCTCTGTAATTCCTCCTGGAAATGTAAGAACTTTACTTTATGGACTTCCTCTGTAATCCCTCCTGGAAATGTAAGAACTTTACTTTTTGCACTTCTTCTGTAATTCCTCCTGGAACTGTAAGAACTTTACTTTATGGACTTCCTCTGTAATTCCTCCTGGAAATGTAAGAACTTTACTTTATGCACTTCCTCTGTAATCCCTCCTGGAAATGTAAGAACTTTGCTTTATGCACTTCCTCTGTAATCCCTCCTGGAAATGTATGAACTTTACTTTATGCACTTCCTCTGTAATCTCTCCTGGAAATGTAAGAACTTTACTTTATGCACTTCCTCTGTAATCCCTCCTGGAAACGTAAGAAATCTACTTTGTGCACTTCCTCTGTAATCCCTCCTGGAAATGTAAGAACGTTGTGCATTTCCTCTGTAATTCCTCCTGGAAATGTAAGAACGTTACTTTCTGCACTTCGCCTGTAATCCCTCCTGGAAATGTAAGAACTTTACTTTATGGACTTCCTCTGTAATTCGTCCTGGAAATGTAAGAACTTTACTTTATGCACTTCCTCTGTAATCCCTCCTGGAAATGTAAGAACTTTACTTTATGCACTTCCTCTATAATCCCTCCTAGAAATGTAAGAAATCTACTTTGTGCACTTCCTCTGTAATCCCTCCTGGAAATGTAAGAATTCTACTTTGTGCACTTCCTCTGTAATCCCTCCTGGAAATGTAAGAACGTTGTGGATTTCCTCTGTAATTCCTCCTGGAAATGTAAGAACTTTACTTTCTGCACTTCCCTTGTAATCCCTCCTGGAAATGTAAGGACTCTTCCTTGTGCACTTCCTCTGTAATCCCTCCTGGAAATGTAAGAACTTTACTTTGTGCACTTCCTCTGTAAATCCTTCTGGAAATGTAAGGACTCTACTTTTTGCACTTCCTCTTTAATTACTCCTGGAAATGTAAGAACTTTACTTTATGCACTTCCTCTGTAATCCCTCCTGGAAATGTAAGAACTTTACTTTATGCACTTCCTCTGTAATCCCTCCTGGAAATGTAAGAACTTTACTTTATGCACTTCCTCTGTAATCCCTCCTGGAAATGCAAGAACTTTAATTCACTTCCTCCGTAATCCCTCCTGGAAATGTAAGAAATCTACTTTGTGCGCTTCCTCTGTAATCCCTCCTGGAAATTTAAGAACGTTGTGCATTTCCTCTGTAATTCCTCCTGGAAATGTAAGAACTTTACTTTATGGACTTCCTCTGTAATCCCTCCTGGAAATGTAAGAACTTTACTTTTTGCACTTCCTCTGTAATTCCTCCTGGAAATGTAAGAACTTTACTTTATGGACTTCCTCTGTAATTCCTCCTGGAAATGTAAGAACTTTACTTTTTGCTCTTCCTCTGTTAATCCTCCTGGAAATGTAAGAACTCTACTTTGTGCACATCCCCTGTAATACCTCCTGGAAATGTAAGGACTCTACTTTCTGCACTTCCTCTTTAATTCCCCCTGGAAATGTAAGAACTTTACTTTATGCACTTCCTCTGTAATCCCTCCTGGAAATGTAAGAACTTTACTTTTTGCACTTCCACTGTAAATACTCCTGCAAATGTAAGAACTCTACTTTGTGCACATCCCCTGTAATCCCTCCTGGAAATGTAAGAACTCTACTTTGTACACTTCCTCTGTAATCCCTCCTGGAAATGTAAGGACTCTACTTTCTGCACTTCCTTTTTAATTCCTCATGGAAATGTAAGAACTTTACTATATGCACTTCCTCTGTAATCCCTCCTGGAAATGTAAGAACTTTACTTTGTGCACTTCCTCTGTAAATCCTCCTGGAAATGTAAGGACTCTACTTTGTGCACTTCCTCTTTAATTACTCCTGGAAATGTAAGAACTTTACTTTACGCACTTCCTCTGTAATCCCTCCTGGAAATGTAAGAACTTTACTTTATGCACTTCCTCTGTAATCCCTCCTGGAAATGTAAGAACTTTACTTTATGCACTTCCACTGTAATCCCTCCTGGAAATGTAAGAAATCTACTTTGTGCACTTCCTCTGTAATCCCTCCTGGAAATGTAAGAACGTTGTGCATTTCCTCTGTAATTCCTCCTGGAAATGTAAGAACTTTACTTTCTGCACTTCCGCTGTAATCCCTCCTGGAAATGTAAGGACTCTACTTTGTGCATTTCCTCTGTAATCCCTCCTGGAAATGTAAGAACTTTACTTTGTGCACTTCCTCTGTAAATCCTCCTGGAAATGTAAGGACTCTACTTTGTGCACTTCTTCTTTAATTACTCCTGGAAATGTAAGAACTTTACTTTATGCACTTCCTCTGTAATCCCTCCTGGAAATGTATGAACTTTACTTTATGCACTTCCTCTGTAATCCCTCCTGGAAATGTAAGAACTTTACTTTATGCACTTCCTCTCTAATCCCTCCTGGAAATGTAAGAACTTTACTTTATGCACTTCCTCTGTAATCCCTCCTGGAAATGCAAGAACTTTACTTCACTTCCTCCGTAATCCCTCCTGGAAATGTAAGAAATCTACTTTGTGCACTTCCTCTGTAATCCCTCCTGGAAATGTAAGAACGTTGTGCATTTCCTCTGTAATTCCTCCTGGAAATGTAAGAACTTTACTTTATGGACTTCCTCTGTAATCCCTCCTGGAAATGTAAGAACTTTACTTTTTGCACTTCCTCTGTAATCCCTCCTGGAAATGTATGAACTTTACTTTATGCACTTCCTCTGTAATCCCTCCTGGAAATGTAAGAACTTTACTTTCTGCACTTCCGCTGTAATCCCTCCTGGAAATGCAAGAACTTTACTTCACTTCCTCTGTAATCCCTCCTGGAAATGTAAGAAATCTACTTTGTGCACTTCCTCTGTAATCCCTCCTGGAAATGTAAGAACGTTGTGCATTTCCTCTGTAATTCCTCCTGGAAATGTAAGAACTTTACTTTATGGACTTCCTCTGTAATCCCTCCTGGAAATGTAAGAACTTTACTTTTTGCACTTCCTCTGTAATTCCTCCTGGAAATGTAAGAACTTTACTTTATGGACTTCCTCTGTAATTCCTCCTGGAAATGTAAGAACTTTACTTTATGCACTTCCTCTGTAATCCCTCCTGGAAATGTAAGAACTTTGCTTTATGGACTTCTTCTGTAATCCCTCCTGGAAATGTATGAACTTTACTTTATGCACTTCCTCTGTAATCCCTCCTGGAAATGTAAGAACTTTACTTTATGCACTTCCTCTGTAATCCCTCCTGGAAATGTATGAGCTTTACTTTATGCACTTCCTCTGTAATCTCTCCTGGAAATGTAAGAACTTTACTTTATGCACTTCCTCTGTAATCCCTCCTGGAAACGTAAGAAATCTACTTTGTGCACTTCCTCTGTAATCCCTCCTGGAAATGTAAGAACGTTGTGCATTTCCTCTGTAATTCCTCCTGGAAATGTAAGAACGTTACTTTCTGCACTTCGCCTGTAATCCCTCCTGGAAATGTAAGAACTTTACTTTATGGACTTCCTCTGTAATTCCTCCTGGAAATGTAAGAACTTTACTTTATGCACTTCCTCTGTAATCCCTCCTGGAAATGTAAGAACTTTACTTTATGCACTTCCTCTGTAATCCCTCCTGGAAATGTAAGAAATCTACTTTGTGCACTTCCTCTGTAATCCCTCCTGGAAATGTAAGAATTCTACTTTGTGCACTTCCTCTGTAATCCCTCCTGGAAATGTAAGAACGTTGTGCATTTCCTCTGTAATTCCTCCTGGAAATGTAAGAACTTTACTTTCTGCACTTCCCCTGTAATCCCTCCTGGAAATGTAAGGACTCTACTTTGTGCACTTCCTCTGTAATCCCTCCTGGAAATGTAAGAACTTTACTTTGTGCACTTCCTCTGTAAATCCTCCTGGAAATGTAAGGACTCTACTTTTTGCACTTCCTCTTTAATTACTCCTGGAAATGTAAGAACTTTACTTTATGCACTTCCTCTGTAATCCCTCCTGGAAATGTAAGAACTTTACTTTATGCACTTCCTCTGTAATCCCACCTGGAAATGTAAGAACTTTACTTTACGCACTTCCTCTGTAATCCCTCCTGGAAATGTAAGAACTTTACTTTATGCACTTCCTCTGTAATCCCTCCTGGAAATGCAAGAACTTTAATTCACTTCCTCCGTAATCCCTCCTGGAAATGTAAGAAATCTACTTTGTGCGCTTCCTCTGTAATCCCTCCTGGAAATTTAAGAATGTTGTGCATTTCCTCTGTAATTCCTCCTGGAAATGTAAGAACTTTACTTTATGGACTTCCTCTGTAATCCCTCCTGGAAATGTAAGAACTTTACTTTTTGCACTTCCTCTGTAATTCCTCCTGGAAATGTAAGAACTTTACTTTATGGACTTCCTCTGTAATTCCTCCTGGAAATGTAAGAACTTTACTTTTTGCCCTTCCTCTGTTAATCCTCCTGGAAATGTAAGAACTCTACTTTGTGCACATCCCCTGTAATACCTCCTGGAAATGTAAGGACTCTACTTTCTGCACTTCCTCTTTAATTCCCCCTGGAAATGTAAGAACTTTACTTTATGCACTTCCTCTGTAATCCCTCCTGGAAATGTAAGAACTTTACTTTTTGCACTTCCACTGTAAATACTCCTGCAAATGTAAGAACTCTACTTTGTGCACATCCCCTGTAATCCCTCCTGGAAATGTAAGAACTCTACTTTGTGCACTTCCTCTGTAATCCCTCCTGGAAATGTAAGGACTCTACTTTCTGCACTTCCTTTTTAATTCCTCATGGAAATGTAAGAACTTTACTATATGCACTTCCTCTGTAATCCCTCCTGGAAATGTAAGAACTTTACTTTGTGCACTTCCTCTGTAAATCCTCCTGGAAATGTAAGGACTCTACTTTGTGCACTTCCTCTTTAATTACTCCTGGAAATGTAAGAACTTTACTTTACGCACTTCCTCTGTAATCCCTCCTGGAAATGTAAGAACTTTACTTTATGCACTTCCTCTGTAATCCCTCCTGGAAATGTAAGAACTTTACTTTATGCACTTCCTCTGTAATCCCTCCTGGAAATGTAAGAACTTTACTTTATGCACTTCCTCTGTAATCCCTCCTGGAAATGTAAGAAATCTACTTTGTGCACTTTCTCTGTAATCCCTCCTGGAAATGTAAGAACGTTGTGCATTTCCTCTGTAATTCCTCCTGGAAATGTAAGAATTTTACATTATGCACTTCCTCTGTAATCCCTCCTGGAAATGTAAGAACTTTACTTTATGCTCTTCCTCTGTAATCCCTCCTGGAAATGTAAGAACTTTACTTTTTGCACTTCCTCTGTAAATACTCCTGGAAATGTAAGGACTCTACTTTGTGCACTTCCTCTTTAATTCCTCATGGAAATGTAAGAACTTTACTATACGCACTTCCTCTGTAATCCCTCCTGGAAATGTAAGGACTCTACTTTCTGCACTTCCTCTTTAATTCCTCATGGAAATGTAAGAACTTTACTATATGCACTTCCTCTGTAAATACTCCTGGAAATGTAAGAACTTTACTTTATGCACTTCCTCTGTAATCCCTCCTGGAAATGTAAGAACTTTACTTTGTGCACTTCCTCTGTAAATCCTCCTGGAAATGTAAGGACTCTACTTTGTGCACTTCCCCTTTAATTACTCCTGGAAATGTAAGAACTTTACTTTATGCACTTCCTCTGTAATCCCTCCTGGAAATGTAAGAACTTTACTTTATGCACTTCCTCTGTAATCCCTCCTGGAAATGTAAGAACTTTACTTTATGCACTTCCTCTGTAATCCCTCCTGGAAATGTAAGAACTTTACTTTGTGCACTTCCTCTGTAATCCCTCCTGGAAATGCAAGAACTTTACTTCACTTCCTCCGTAAACCCTCCTGGAAATGTAAGAAATCTACTTTGTGCACTTCCTCTGTAATTCCTCCTGGAAATGTAAGAACGTTATGCATTTCCTCTGTAATTCCTCCTGGAAATGTAAGAACTTTACTTTATGGACTTCCTCTGTAATCCCTCCTGGAAATGTAAGAACTTTACTTTTTGCACTTCCTCTGTAATTCCTCCTGGAAATGTAAGAACTTTACTTTATGGACTTCCTCTGTAATTCCTCCTGGAAATGTAAGAACTTTACTTTATGCACTTCCTCTGTAATCCCTCCTGGAAATGTAAGAACTTTGCTTCATGCACTTCCTCTGTAATCCCTCCTGGAAATGTAAGAACTTTACTTTATGCACTTCCTCTGTAATCCCTCCTGGAAATGTAAGAACTTTACTTTATGCACTTCCTCTGTAATCCCTCCTGGAAATGTAAGAAATCTACTTTGTGCACTTCCTCTGTAATCCCTCCTGGAAATGTAAGAACGTTGTGCATTTCCTCTGTAATCCTCCTGGAAATGTAAGAACTTTACTTTCTGCACTTCCGCTGTAATCCCTCCTGGAAATGTAAGGACTCAACTTTGTGCATTTCCTCTGTAATCCCTCCTGGAAATGTAAGAACTTTACTTTGTGCACTTCCTCTGTAAATCCTCCTGGAAATGTAAGGACTCTACTTTGTGCACTTCTTCTTTAATTACTCCTGGAAATGTAAGAACTTTACTTTATGCACTTCCTCTGTAATCCCTCCTGGAAATGTATGAACTTTACTTTATGCACTTCCTCTGTAATCCCTCCTGGAAATGTAAGAACTTTACTTTATGCACTTCCTCTCTAATCCCTCCTGGAAATGTAAGAACTTTACTTTATGCACTTCCTCATTAATCCCTCCTGGAAATGCAAGAACTTTACTTCACTTCCTCCGTAATCCCTCCTGGAAATGTAAGAAATCTACTTTGTGCACTTCCTCTGTAATCCCTCCTGGAAATGTAAGAACGTTGTGCATTTCCTCTGTAATTCCTCCTGGAAATGTAAGAACTTTACTTTATGGACTTCCTCTGTAATCCCTCCTGGAAATGTAAGAAGTTTACTTTTTGCACTTCCTCTGTAATTCCTCCTGGAAATGTAAGAACTTTACTTTATGGACTTCCTCTGTAATTCCTCCTGGAAATGTAAGAACTTTACTTTATGCACTTCCTCTGTAATCCCTCCTGGAAATGTAAGAACTTTGCTTTATGGACTTCTTCTGTAATCCCTCCTGGAAATGTATGAACTTTACTTTATGCACTTCCTCTGTAATCCCTCCTGGAAATGTAAGAACTTTACTTTACGCACTTCCTCTGTAATCCCTCCTGGAAACGTAAGAAATCTACTTTGTGCACTTCCTCTGTAATCCCTCCTGGAAATGTAAGAACGTTGTGCATTTCCTCTGTAATTCCTCCTGGAAATGTAAGAACTTTACTTTCTGCACTTCCCCTGTAATCCCTCCTGGAAATGTAAGAACTTTACTTTATGGACTTCCTCTGTAATTCCTCCTGGAAATGTAAGGACTTTACTTTATGCACTTCCTCTGTAATCCCTCCTGGAAATGTAAGAACTTTACTTTATGCACTTCCTCTGTAATCCCTCCTGGAAATGTAAGAACTTTACTTTATGCACTTCCTCTGTAATCCCTCCTGGAAATGTAAGAAATCTACTTTGTGCACTTCCTCTGTAATCCCTCCTGGAAATGTAAGAACGTTGTGCATTTCCTCTGTAATTCCTCCTGGAAATGTAAGAACTTTACTTTCTGCACTTCCCCTGTAATCCCTCCTGGAAATGTAAGGACTCTACTTTGTGCACTTCCTCTGTAATCCCTCCTGGAAATGTAAGAAATTTACTTTGTGCACTTCCTCTGTAAATCCTCCTGGAAATGTAAGGACTCTACTTTGTGCACTTCCTCTTTTATTACTCCTGGAAATGTAAGAACTTTACTTTATGCACTACCTCTGTAATCCCTCCTGGAAATGTAAGAACTTTACTTTAAGCACTTCCTCTGTAATCCCTCCTGGAAATGTAAGAACTTTACTTTATGCACTTCCTCTGTAATCCCTCCTGGAAATGTAAGAACTTTACTTTATGCACTTCCTCTGTAATCCCTCCTGGAAATGCAAGAACTTTACTTCACTTCCTCCGTAATCCCTCCTGGAAATGTAAGAAATCTACTTTGTGCACTTCCTCTGTAATCCCTCCTGGAAATGGAAGAACGTTGTGCATTTCCTCTGTAATTCCTCCTGGAAATGTAAGAACTTTACTTTATGGACTTCCTCTGTAATCCCTCCTGGAAATGTAAGAACTTTACTTTTTGCACTTCCTCTGTAATTCCTCCTGGAAATGTAAGAACTTTACTTTATGGACTTCCTCTGTAATTCCTCCTGGAAATGTAAGAACTTTACTTTATGCACTTCCTCTGTAATCCCTCCTGGAAATGTAAGAACTTTGCTTTATGGACTTCTTCTGTAATCCCTCCTGGAAATGTATGAACTTTACTTTATGCACTTCCTCTGTAATCCCTCCTGGAAATGTAAGAACTTTACTTTATGCACTTCCTCTGTAATCCCTCCTGGAAACGTAAGAAATCTACTTTGTGCACTTCCTCTGTAATCCCTCATGGAAATGTAAGAACGTTGTGCATTTCCTCTGTAATTCCTCCTGGAAATGTAAGAACTTTACTTTCTGCACTTCCCCTGTAATCCCTCCTGGAAATGTAAGAACTTTACTTTATGGACTTCCTCTGTAATTCCTCCTGGAAATGTAAGAACTTTACTTTTTGCACTTCCTCTATAATCCCTCCTGGAAAAGTAAGAACTTTGCTTTATGCACTTCCTCTGTAATCCCTCCTGGAAATGTAAGAACTTTACTTTATGCACTTCCTCTGTAATCCCTCCTGGAAATGTAAGAACTTTACTTTTTGCACTTCCTCTGTAAATACTCCTGGAAATGTAAGGACTCTACTTTGTGCACTTCCTCTTTAATTCCTCATGGAAATGTAAGAACTTTACTATACGCACTTCCTCTGTAATCCCTCCTGGAAATGTAAGGACTCTACTTTCTGCACTTCCTCTTTAATTCCTCATGGAAATGTAAGAACTTTACTATATGCACTTCCTCTGTAAATACTCCTGGAAATGTAAGAACTCTACTTTGTGCACTTCCTCTGTAATCCCTCCTGGAAATGTAAGAACTTTACTTTGTGCACTTCCTCTGTAAATCCTCCTGGAAATGTAAGGACTCTACTTTGTGCACTTCCCCTTTAATTACTCCTGGAAATGTAAGAACTTTACTTTATGCACTTCCTCTGTAATCCCTCCTGGAAATGTAAGAACTTTACTTTATGCACTTCCTCTGTAATCCCTCCTGGAAATGTAAGAACTTTACTTTATGCACTTCCTCTGTAATCCCTCCTGGAAATGTAAGAACTTTACTTTATGCACTTCCTCTGTAATCCCTCCTGGAAATGCAAGAACTTTACTTCACTTCCTCCGTAAACCCTCCTGGAAATGTAAGAAATCTACTTTGTGCACTTCCTCTGTAATTCCTCCTGGAAATGTAAGAACGTTGTGCATTTCCTCTGTAATTCCTCCTGGAAATGTAAGAACTTTACTTTATGGACTTCCTCTGTAATCCCTCCTGGAAATGTAAGAACTTTACTTTTTGCACTTCCTCTGTAATCCCTCCTGGAAATGTAAGAACTTTACTTTATGCACTTCCTCTGTAATCCCTCCTGGAAATGTAAGAACTTTACTTTATGCACTTCCTCTGTAATCCCTCCTTAAAATGTAAGAACTTTGCTTTATGCACTTCCTCTGTAATCCCTCCTGGAAATGTAAGAACTTTACTTTATGCACTTCCTCTGTAATCCCTCCTGGAAATGTAAGAACTTTACTTTATGCACTTCCTCTGTAATCCCTCCTGGAAATGTAAGAAATCTACTTTGTGCACTTCCTCTGTAATCCATCCTGGAAATGTAAGAACGTTGTGCATTTCCTCTGTAATTCCTCCTGGAAATGTAAGAACTTTACTTTGTGCACTTCCTCTGTAAATCCTCCTGGAAATGTAAGGACTTTACTTTGTGCACTTCTTCTTTAATTACTCCTGGAAATGTAAGAACTTTACTTTATGCACTTCCTCTGTAATCCCTCCTGAAAATGTAAGAACTTTACTTTATGCACTTCCTCTGTAATCCCTCCTGGAAATGTAAGAACTTTACTTTATGCACTTCCTCTGTAATCCCTCCTGGAAATGTAAGAACTTTACTTTATGCACTTCCTCTGTAATCCCTCCTGGAAATGCAAGAACTTTACTTCACTTCCTCCGTAATCCCTCCTGGAAATGTAAGAAATCTACTTTGTGCACTTCCTCTGTAATCCCTCCTGGAAATGTAAGAACGTTGTGCATTTCCTCTGTAATTCCTCCTGGAAATGTAAGAACTTTACTTTATGGACTTCCTCTGTAATCCCTCCTGGAAATGTAAGAACTTTACTTTTTGCACTTCCTCTGTAATTCCTCCTGGAAATGTAAGAACTTTACTTTATGGACTTCCTCTGTAATTCCTCCTGGAAATGTAAGAACTTTACTTTATGCACTTCCTCTGTAATCCCTCCTGGAAATGTAAGAACTTTGCTTTATGGACTTCTTCTGTAATCCCTCCTGGAAATGTATGAACTTTACTTTATGCACTTCCTCTGTAATCCCTCCTGGAAATGTAAGAACTTTACTTTATGCACTTCCTCTGTAATCCCTCCTGGAAATGTAAGAAATTTACTTTGTGCACTTCCTCTGTAATCCCTCATGGAAATGTAAGAACGTTGTGCATTTCCTCTGTAATTCCTCCTGGAAATGTAAGAACTTTACTTTCTGCACTTCCCCTGTAATCCCTCCTGGAAATGTAAGAACTTTACTTTATGGACTTCCTCTGTAATTCCTCCTGGAAATGTAAGAACTTTATGCACTTCCTCTATAATCCCTCCTGGAAAAGTAAGAACTTTGCTTTATGCACTTCCTCTGTAATCCCTCCTGGAAATGTAAGAACTTTACTTTATGCACTTCCTCTGTAATCCCTCCTGGAAATGTAAGAACTTTACTTTATGCACTTCCTCTGTAATCCCTCCTGGAAATGTAAGAAATCTACTTTGTGCACTTCCTCTGTAATCCCTCCTGGAAATGTAAGAACGTTGTGCATTTCCTCTGTAATTCCTCCTGGAAATGTAAGAACTTTACTTTCTGCACTTCCCCTGTAATTCCTCCTGGAAATGTAAGGACTCTACTTTGTGCACTTCCTCTGTAATCCCTCCTGGAAATGTAAGAACTTTACTTTGTGCACTTCCTCTGTAATCCCTCCTGGAAATGTAAGAACTTTACTTTTTGCACTTCCTCTGTAAATACTCCTGGAAATGTAAGGACTCTACTTTGTGCACTTCCTCTTTAATTCCTCATGGAAATGTAAGAACTTTACTATACGCACTTCCTCTGTAATCCCTCCTGGAAATGTAAGGACTCTACTTTCTGCACTTCCTTTTTAATTCCTCATGGAAATGTAAGAACTTTACTATATGCACTTCCTCTGTAATCCCTCCTGGAAATGTAAGAACTTTACTTTGTGCACTTCCTCTGTAAATCCTCCTGGAAATGTAAGGACTCTACTTTGTGCACTTCCTCTTTAATTACTCCTGGAAATGTAAGAACTTTACTTTACGCACTTCCTCTGTAATCCCTCCTGGAAATGTAAGAACTTTACTTTATGCACTTCCTCTGTAATCCCTCCTGGAAATGTAAGAACTTTACTTTATGCACTTCCACTGTAATCCCTCCTGGAAATGTAAGAAATCTACTTTGTGCACTTCCTCTGTAATCCCTCCTGGAAATGTAAGAACGTTGTGCATTTCCTCTGTAATTCCTCCTGGAAATGTAAGAACTTTACTTTCTGCACTTCCGCTGTAATCCCTCCTGGAAATGTAAGGACTCTACTTTGTGCATTTCCTCTGTAATCCCTCCTGGAAATGTAAGAACTTTACTTTGTGCACTTCCTCTGTAAATCCTCCTGGAAATGTAAGGACTCTACTTTGTGCACTTCTTCTTTAATTACTCCTGGAAATGTAAGAACTTTACTTTATGCACTTCCTCTGTAATCCCTCCTGGAAATGTATGAACTTTACTTTATGCACTTCCTCTGTAATCCCTCCTGGAAATGTAAGAACTTTACTTTATGCACTTCCTCTCTAATCCCTCCTGGAAATGTAAGAACTTTACTTTATGCACTTCCTCTGTAATCCCTCCTGGAAATGCAAGAACTTTACTTCACTTCCTCCGTAATCCCTCCTGGAAATGTAAGAAATCTACTTTGTGCACTTCCTCTGTAATCCCTCCTGGAAATGTAAGAACGTTGTGCATTTCCTCTGTAATTCCTCCTGGAAATGTAAGAACTTTACTTTATGGACTTCCTCTGAAATCCCTCCTGGAAATGTAAGAACTTTACTTTTTGCACTTCCTCTGTAATCCCTCCTGGAAATGTATGAACTTTACTTTATGCACTTCCTCTGTAATCCCTCCTGGAAATGTAAGAACTTTACTTTCTGCACTTCCGCTGTAATCCCTCCTGGAAATGCAAGAACTTTACTTCACTTCCTCTGTAATCCCTCCTGGAAATGTAAGAAATCTACTTTGTGCACTTCCTCTGTAATCCCTCCTGGAAATGTAAGAACGTTGTGCATTTCCTCTGTAATTCCTCCTGGAAATGTAAGAACTTTACTTTATGGACTTCCTCTGTAATCCCTCCTGGAAATGTAAGAACTTTACTTTTTGCACTTCCTCTGTAATTCCTCCTGGAAATGTAAGAACTTTACTTTATGGACTTCCTCTGTAATTCCTCCTGGAAATGTAAGAACTTTACTTTATGCACTTCCTCTGTAATCCCTCCTGGAAATGTAAGAACTTTGCTTTATGGACTTCTTCTGTAATCCCTCCTGGAAATGTATGAACTTTACTTTATGCACTTCCTCTGTAATCCCTCCTGGAAATGTAAGAACTTTACTTTATGCACTTCCTCTGTAATCCCTCCTGGAAATGTATGAGCTTTACTTTATGCACTTCCTCTGTAATCTCTCCTGGAAATGTAAGAACTTTACTTTATGCACTTCCTCTGTAATCCCTCCTGGAAACGTAAGAAATCTACTTTGTGCACTTCCTCTGTAATCCCTCCTGGAAATGTAAGAACGTTGTGCATTTCCTCTGTAATTCCTCCTGGAAATGTAAGAACGTTACTTTCTGCACTTCGCCTGTAATCCCTCCTGGAAATGTAAGAACTTTACTTTATGGACTTCCTCTGTAATTCCTCCTGGAAATGTAAGAACTTTACTTTATGCACTTCCTCTGTAATCCCTCCTGGAAATGTAAGAACTTTACTTTATGCACTTCCTCTGTAATCCCTCCTGGAAATGTAAGAAATCTACTTTGTGCACTTCCTCTGTAATCCCTCCTGGAAATGTAAGAATTCTACTTTGTGCACTTCCTCTGTAATCCCTCCTGGAAATGTAAGAACGTTGTGCATTTCCTCTGTAATTCCTCCTGGAAATGTAAGAACTTTACTTTCTGCACTTCCCCTGTAATCCCTCCTGGAAATGTAAGGACTCTACTTTGTGCACTTCCTCTGTAATCCCTCCTGGAAATGTAAGAACTTTACTTTGTGCACTTCCTCTGTAAATCCTCCTGGAAATGTAAGGACTCTACTTTTTGCACTTCCTCTTTAATTACTCCTGGAAATGTAAGAACTTTACTTTATGCACTTCCTCTGTAATCCCTCCTGGAAATGTAAGAACTTTACTTTATGCACTTCCTCTGTAATCCCACCTGGAAATGTAAGAACTTTACTTTACGCACTTCCTCTGTAATCCCTCCTGGAAATGTAAGAACTTTACTTTATGCACTTCCTCTGTAATCCCTCCTGGAAATGCAAGAACTTTAATTCACTTTCTCCGTAATCCCTCCTGGAAATGTAAGAAATCTACTTTGTGCGCTTCCTCTGTAATCCCTCCTGGAAATTTAAGAATGTTGTGCATTTCCTCTGTAATTCCTCCTGGAAATGTAAGAACTTTACTTTATGGACTTCCTCTGTAATCCCTCCTGGAAATGTAAGAACTTTACTTTTTGCACTTCCTCTGTAATTCCTCCTGGAAATGTAAGAACTTTACTTTATGGACTTCCTCTGTAATTCCTCCTGGAAATGTAAGAACTTTACTTTTTGCCCTTCCTCTGTTAATCCTCCTGGAAATGTAAGAACTCTACTTTGTGCACATCCCCTGTAATACCTCCTGGAAATGTAAGGACTCTACTTTCTGCACTTCCTCTTTAATTCCCCCTGGAAATGTAAGAACTTTACTTTATGCACTTCCTCTGTAATCCCTCCTGGAAATGTAAGAACTTTACTTTTTGCACTTCCACTGTAAATACTCCTGCAAATGTAAGAACTCTACTTTGTGCACATCCCCTGTAATCCCTCCTGGAAATGTAAGAACTCTACTTTGTGCACTTCCTCTGTAATCCCTCCTGGAAATGTAAGGACTCTACTTTCTGCACTTCCTTTTTAATTCCTCATGGAAATGTAAGAACTTTACTATATGCACTTCCTCTGTAATCCCTCCTGGAAATGTAAGAACTTTACTTTGTGCACTTCCTCTGTAAATCCTCCTGGAAATGTAAGGACTCTACTTTGTGCACTTCCTCTTTAATTACTCCTGGAAATGTAAGAACTTTACTTTACGCACTTCCTCTGTAATCCCTCCTGGAAATGTAAGAACTTTACTTTATGCACTTCCTCTGTAATCCCTCCTGGAAATGTAAGAACTTTACTTTATGCACTTCCTCTGTAATCCCTCCTGGAAATGTAAGAACTTTACTTTATGCACTTCCTCTGTAATCCCTCCTGGAAATGTAAGAAATCTACTTTGTGCACTTTCTCTGTAATCCCTCCTGGAAATGTAAGAACGTTGTGCATTTCCTCTGTAATTCCTCCTGGAAATGTAAGAATTTTACATTATGCACTTCCTCTGTAATCCCTCCTGGAAATGTAAGAACTTTACTTTATGCTCTTCCTCTGTAATCCCTCCTGGAAATGTAAGAACTTTACTTTTTGCACTTCCTCTGTAAATACTCCTGGAAATGTAAGGACTCTACTTTGTGCACTTCCTCTTTAATTCCTCATGGAAATGTAAGAACTTTACTATACGCACTTCCTCTGTAATCCCTCCTGGAAATGTAAGGACTCTACTTTCTGCACTTCCTCTTTAATTCCTCATGGAAATGTAAGAACTTTACTATATGCACTTCCTCTGTAAATACTCCTGGAAATGTAAGAACTTTACTTTATGCACTTCCTCTGTAATCCCTCCTGGAAATGTAAGAACTTTACTTTATGGACTTCCTCTGTAATTCCTCCTGGAAATGTAAGAACTTTACTTTATGCACTTCCTCTGTAATCCCTCCTGGAAATGTAAGAACTTTGCTTTATGGACTTCTTCTGTAATCCCTCCTGGAAATGTATGAACTTTACTTTATGCACTTCCTCTGTAATCCCTCCTGGAAATGTAAGAACTTTACTTTATGCACTTCCTCTGTAATCCCTCCTGGAAATGTATGAGCTTTACTTTATGCACTTCCTCTGTAATCTCTCCTGGAAATGTAAGAACTTTACTTTATGCACTTCCTCTGTAATCCCTCCTGGAAACGTAAGAAATCTACTTTGTGCACTTCCTCTGTAATCCCTCCTGGAAATGTAAGAACGTTGTGCATTTCCTCTGTAATCCCTCCTGGAAATGTAAGAACTTTACTTTATGGACTTCCTCTGTAATTCCTCCTGGAAATGTAAGAACTTTACTTTATGCACTTCCTCTGTAATCCCTCCTGGAAATGTAAGAACTTTACTTTATGCACTTCCTCTGTAATCCCTCCTGGAAATGTAAGAAATCTACTTTGTGCACTTCCTCTGTAATCCCTCCTGGAAATGTAAGAATTCTACTTTGTGCACTTCCTCTGTAATCCCTCCTGGAAATGTAAGAACGTTGTGCATTTCCTCTGTAATTCCTCCTGGAAATGTAAGAACTTTACTTTCTGCACTTCCCCTGTAATCCCTCCTGGAAATGTAAGGACTCTACTTTGTGCACTTCCTCTGTAATCCCTCCTGGAAATGTAAGAACTTTACTTTGTGCACTTCCTCTGTAAATCCTCCTGGAAATGTAAGGACTCTACTTTTTGCACTTCCTCTTTAATTACTCCTGGAAATGTAAGAACTTTACTTTATGCACTTCCTCTGTAATCCCTCCTGGAAATGTAAGAACTTTACTTTATGCACTTCCTCTGTAATCCCACCTGGAAATGTAAGAACTTTACTTTACGCACTTCCTCTGTAATCCCTCCTGGAAATGTAAGAACTTTACTTTATGCACTTCCTCTGTAATCCCTCCTGGAAATGCAAGAACTTTAATTCACTTCCTCCGTAATCCCTCCTGGAAATGTAAGAAATCTACTTTGTGCGCTTCCTCTGTAATCCCTCCTGGAAATTTAAGAATGTTGTGCATTTCCTCTGTAATTCCTCCTGGAAATGTAAGAACTTTACTTTATGGACTTCCTCTGTAATCCCTCCTGGAAATGTAAGAACTTTACTTTTTGCACTTCCTCTGTAATTCCTCCTGGAAATGTAAGAACTTTACTTTATGGACTTCCTCTGTAATTCCTCCTGGAAATGTAAGAACTTTACTTTTTGCCCTTCCTCTGTTAATCCTCCTGGAAATGTAAGAACTCTACTTTGTGCACATCCCCTGTAATACCTCCTGGAAATGTAAGGACTCTACTTTCTGCACTTCCTCTTTAATTCCCCCTGGAAATGTAAGAACTTTACTTTATGCACTTCCTCTGTAATCCCTCCTGGAAATGTAAGAACTTTACTTTTTGCACTTCCACTGTAAATACTCCTGCAAATGTAAGAACTCTACTTTGTGCACATCCCCTGTAATCCCTCCTGGAAATGTAAGAACTCTACTTTGTGCACTTCCTCTGTAATCCCTCCTGGAAATGTAAGGACTCTACTTTCTGCACTTCCTTTTTAATTCCTCATGGAAATGTAAGAACTTTACTATATGCACTTCCTCTGTAATCCCTCCTGGAAATGTAAGAACTTTACTTTGTGCACTTCCTCTGTAAATCCTCCTGGAAATGTAAGGACTCTACTTTGTGCACTTCCTCTTTAATTACTCCTGGAAATGTAAGAACTTTACTTTACGCACTTCCTCTGTAATCCCTCCTGGAAATGTAAGAACTTTACTTTATGCACTTCCTCTGTAATCCCTCCTGGAAATGTAAGAACTTTACTTTATGCACTTCCTCTGTAATCCCTCCTGGAAATGTAAGAACTTTACTTTATGCACTTCCTCTGTAATCCCTCCTGGAAATGTAAGAAATCTACTTTGTGCACTTTCTCTGTAATCCCTCCTGGAAATGTAAGAACGTTGTGCATTTCCTCTGTAATTCCTCCTGGAAATGTAAGAATTTTACATTATGCACTTCCTCTGTAATCCCTCCTGGAAATGTAAGAACTTTACTTTATGCTCTTCCTCTGTAATCCCTCCTGGAAATGTAAGAACTTTACTTTTTGCACTTCCTCTGTAAATACTCCTGGAAATGTAAGGACTCTACTTTGTGCACTTCCTTTTTAATTCCTCATGGAAATGTAAGAACTTTACTATACGCACTTCCTCTGTAATCCCTCCTGGAAATGTAAGGACTCTACTTTCTGCACTTCCTCTTTAATTCCTCATGGAAATGTAAGAACTTTACTATATGCACTTCCTCTGTAAATACTCCTGGAAATGTAAGAACTTTACTTTATGCACTTCCTCTGTAATCCCTCCTGGAAATGTAAGAACTTTACTTTGTGCACTTCCTCTGTAAATCCTCCTGGAAATGTAAGGACTCTACTTTGTGCACTTCCCCTTTAATTACTCCTGGAAATGTAAGAACTTTACTTTATGCACTTCCTCTGTAATCCCTCCTGGAAATGTAAGAACTTTACTTTATGCACTTCCTCTGTAATCCCTCCTGGAAATGTAAGAACTTTACTTTATGCACTTCCTCTGTAATCCCTCCTGGAAATGTAAGAACTTTACTTTGTGCACTTCCTCTGTAATCCCTCCTGGAAATGCAAGAACTTTACTTCACTTCCTCCGTAAACCCTCCTGGAAATGTAAGAAATCTACTTTGTGCACTTCCTCTGTAATTCCTCCTGGAAATGTAAGAACGTTATGCATTTCCTCTGTAATTCCTCCTGGAAATGTAAGAACTTTACTTTATGGACTTCCTCTGTAATCCCTCCTGGAAATGTAAGAACTTTACTTTTTGCACTTCCTCTGTAATTCCTCCTGGAAATGTAAGAACTTTACTTTATGGACTTCCTCTGTAATTCCTCCTGGAAATGTAAGAACTTTACTTTATGCACTTCCTCTGTAATCCCTCCTGGAAATGTAAGAACTTTGCTTTATGCACTTCCTCTGTAATCCCTCCTGGAAATGTAAGAACTTTACTTTATGCACTTCCTCTGTAATCCCTCCTGGAAATGTAAGAACTTTACTTTATGCACTTCCTCTGTAATCCCTCCTGGAAATGTAAGAAATCTACTTTGTGCACTTCCTCTGTAATCCCTCCTGGAAATGTAAGAACGTTGTGCATTTCCTCTGTAATCCTCCTGGAAATGTAAGAACTTTACTTTCTGCACTTCCGCTGTAATCCCTCCTGGAAATGTAAGGACTCAACTTTGTGCATTTCCTCTGTAATCCCTCCTGGAAATGTAAGAACTTTACTTTGTGCACTTCCTCTGTAAATCCTCCTGGAAATGTAAGGACTCTACTTTGTGCACTTCTTCTTTAATTACTCCTGGAAATGTAAGAACTTTACTTTATGCACTTCCTCTGTAATCCCTCCTGGAAATGTATGAACTTTACTTTATGCACTTCCTCTGTAATCCCTCCTGGAAATGTAAGAACTTTACTTTATGCACTTCCTCTCTAATCCCTCCTGGAAATGTAAGAACTTTACTTTATGCACTTCCTCATTAATCCCTCCTGGAAATGCAAGAACTTTACTTCACTTCCTCCGTAATCCCTCCTGGAAATGTAAGAAATCTACTTTGTGCACTTCCTCTGTAATCCCTCCTGGAAATGTAAGAACGTTGTGCATTTCCTCTGTAATTCCTCCTGGAAATGTAAGAACTTTACTTTATGGACTTCCTCTGTAATCCCTCCTGGAAATGTAAGAAGTTTACTTTTTGCACTTCCTCTGTAATTCCTCCTGGAAATGTAAGAACTTTACTTTATGGACTTCCTCTGTAATTCCTCCTGGAAATGTAAGAACTTTACTTTATGCACTTCCTCTGTAATCCCTCCTGGAAATGTAAGAACTTTGCTTTATGGACTTCTTCTGTAATCCCTCCTGGAAATGTATGAACTTTACTTTATGCACTTCCTCTGTAATCCCTCCTGGAAATGTAAGAACTTTACTTTACGCACTTCCTCTGTAATCCCTCCTGGAAACGTAAGAAATCTACTTTGTGCACTTCCTCTGTAATCCCTCCTGGAAATGTAAGAACGTTGTGCATTTCCTCTGTAATTCCTCCTGGAAATGTAAGAACTTTACTTTCTGCACTTCCCCTGTAATCCCTCCTGGAAATGTAAGAACTTTACTTTATGGACTTCCTCTGTAATTCCTCCTGGAAATGTAAGAACTTTACTTTATGCACTTCCTCTGTAATCCCTCCTGGAAATGTAAGAACTTTACTTTATGCACTTCCTCTGTAATCCCTCCTGGAAATGTAAGAACTTTACTTTATGCACTTCCTCTGTAATCCCTCCTGGAAATGTAAGAAATCTACTTTGTGCACTTCCTCTGTAATCCCTCCTGGAAATGTAAGAACGTTGTGCATTTCCTCTGTAATTCCTCCTGGAAATGTAAGAACTTTACTTTCTGCACTTCCCCTGTAATCCCTCCTGGAAATGTAAGGACTCTACTTTGTGCACTTCCTCTGTAATCCCTCCTGGAAATGTAAGAAATTTACTTTGTGCACTTCCTCTGTAAATCCTCCTGGAAATGTAAGGACTCTACTTTGTGCACTTCCTCTTTTATTACTCCTGGAAATGTAAGAACTTTACTTTATGCACTACCTCTGTAATCCCTCCTGGAAATGTAAGAACTTTACTTTAAGCACTTCCTCTGTAATCCCTCCTGGAAATGTAAGAACTTTACTTTATGCACTTCCTCTGTAATCCCTCCTGGAAATGTAAGAACTTTACTTTATGCACTTCCTCTGTAATCCCTCCTGGAAATGCAAGAACTTTACTTCACTTCCTCCGTAATCCCTCCTGGAAATGTAAGAAATCTACTTTGTGCACTTCCTCTGTAATCCCTCCTGGAAATGGAAGAACGTTGTGCATTTCCTCTGTAATTCCTCCTGGAAATGTAAGAACTTTACTTTATGGACTTCCTCTGTAATCCCTCCTGGAAATGTAAGAACTTTACTTTTTGCACTTCCTCTGTAATTCCTCCTGGAAATGTAAGAACTTTACTTTATGGACTTCCTCTGTAATTCCTCCTGGAAATGTAAGAACTTTACTTTATGCACTTCCTCTGTAATCCCTCCTGGAAATGTAAGAACTTTGCTTTATGGACTTCTTCTGTAATCCCTCCTGGAAATGTATGAACTTTACTTTATGCACTTCCTCTGTAATCCCTCCTGGAAATGTAAGAACTTTACTTTATGCACTTCCTCTGTAATCCCTCCTGGAAACGTAAGAAATCTACTTTGTGCACTTCCTCTGTAATCCCTCATGGAAATGTAAGAACGTTGTGCATTTCCTCTGTAATTCCTCCTGGAAATGTAAGAACTTTACTTTCTGCACTTCCCCTGTAATCCCTCCTGGAAATGTAAGAACTTTACTTTATGGACTTCCTCTGTAATTCCTCCTGGAAATGTAAGAACTTTACTTTTTGCACTTCATCTATAATCCCTCCTGGAAAAGTAAGAACTTTGCTTTATGCACTTCCTCTGTAATCCCTCCTGGAAATGTAAGAACTTTACTTTATGCACTTCCTCTGTAATCCCTCCTGGAAATGTAAGAACTTTACTTTTTGCACTTCCTCTGTAAATACTCCTGGAAATGTAAGGACTCTACTTTGTGCACTTCCTCTTTAATTCCTCATGGAAATGTAAGAACTTTACTATACGCACTTCCTCTGTAATCCCTCCTGGAAATGTAAGGACTCTACTTTCTGCACTTCCTCTTTAATTCCTCATGGAAATGTAAGAACTTTACTATATGCACTTCCTCTGTAAATACTCCTGGAAATGTAAGAACTCTACTTTGTGCACTTCCTCTGTAATCCCTCCTGGAAATGTAAGAACTTTACTTTGTGCACTTCCTCTGTAAATCCTCCTGGAAATGTAAGGACTCTACTTTGTGCACTTCCTCTTTAATTACTCCTGGAAATTTAAGAACTTTACTTTATGCACTTCCTCTGTAATCCCTCCTGGAAATGTAAGAACTTTACTTTATGCACTTCCTCTGTAATCCCTCCTGGAAATGTAAGAACTTTACTTTATGCACTTCCTCTGTAATCCCTCCTGGAAATGTAAGAACTTTACTTTATGCACTTCCTCTGTAATCCCTCCTGGAAATGCAAGAACTTTACTTCACTTCCTCCGTAAACCCTCCTGGAAATGTAAGAAATCTACTTTGTGCACTTCCTCTGTAATTCCTCCTGGAAATGTAAGAACGTTGTGCATTTCCTCTGTAATTCCTCCTGGAAATGTAAGAACTTTACTTTATGGACTTCCTCTGTAATCCCTCCTGGAAATGTAAGAACTTTACTTTTTGCACTTCCTCTGTAATCCCTCCTGGAAATGTAAGAACTTTACTTTATGCACTTCCTCTGTAATCCCTCCTGGAAATGTAAGAACTTTACTTTATGCACTTCCTCTGTAATCCCTCCTTAAAATGTAAGAACTTTGCTTTATGCACTTCCTCTGTAATCTCTCCTGGAAATGTAAGAACTTTACTTTATGCACTTCCTCTGTAATCCCTCCTGGAAATGTAAGAACTTTACTTTATGCACTTCCTCTGTAATCCCTCCTGGAAATGTAAGAAATCTACTTTGTGCACTTCCTCTGTAATCCATCCTGGAAATGTAAGAACGTTGTGCATTTCCTCTGTAATTCCTCCTGGAAATGTAAGAACTTTACTTTGTGCACTTCCTCTGTAAATCCTCCTGGAAATGTAAGGACTTTACTTTGTGCACTTCTTCTTTAATTACTCCTGGAAATGTAAGAACTTTACTTTATGCACTTCCTCTGTAATCCCTCCTGAAAATGTAAGAACTTTACTTTATGCACTTCCTCTGTAATCCCTCCTGGAAATGTAAGAACTTTACTTTATGCACTTCCTCTGTAATCCCTCCTGGAAATGTAAGAACTTTACTTTATGCACTTCCTCTGTAATCCCTCCTGGAAATGCAAGAACTTTACTTCACTTCCTCCGTAATCCCTCCTGGAAATGTAAGAAATCTACTTTGTGCACTTCCTCTGTAATCCCTCCTGGAAATGTAAGAACGTTGTGCATTTCCTCTGTAATTCCTCCTGGAAATGTAAGAACTTTACTTTATGGACTTCCTCTGTAATCCCTCCTGGAAATGTAAGAACTTTACTTTTTGCACTTCCTCTGTAATTCCTCCTGGAAATGTAAGAACTTTACTTTATGGACTTCCTCTGTAATTCCTCCTGGAAATGTAAGAACTTTACTTTATGCACTTCCTCTGTAATCCCTCCTGGAAATGTAAGAACTTTGCTTTATGGACTTCTTCTGTAATCCCTCCTGGAAATGTATGAACTTTACTTTATGCACTTCCTCTGTAATCCCTCCTGGAAATGTAAGAACTTTACTTTATGCACTTCCTCTGTAATCCCTCCTGGAAATGTAAGAAATTTACTTTGTGCACTTCCTCTGTAATCCCTCATGGAAATGTAAGAACGTTGTGCATTTCCTCTGTAATTCCTCCTGGAAATGTAAGAACTTTACTTTCTGCACTTCCCCTGTAATCCCTCCTGGAAATGTAAGAACTTTACTTTATGGACTTCCTCTGTAATTCCTCCTGGAAATGTAAGAACTTTATGCACTTCCTCTATAATCCCTCCTGGAAAAGTAAGAACTTTGCTTTATGCACTTCCTCTGTAATCCCTCCTGGAAATGTAAGAACTTTACTTTATGCACTTCCTCTGTAATCCCTCCTGGAAATGTAAGAACTTTACTTTATGCACTTCCTCTGTAATCCCTCCTGGAAATGTAAGAAATCTACTTTGTCCACTTCCTCTGTAATCCCTCCTGGAAATGTAAGAACGTTGTGCATTTCCTCTGTAATTCCTCCTGGAAATGTAAGAACTTTACTTTCTGCACTTCCCCTGTAATTCCTCCTGGAAATGTAAGGACTCTACTTTGTGCACTTCCTCTGTAATCCCTCCTGGAAATGTAAGAACTTTACTTTGTGCACTTCCTCTGTAATCCCTCCTGGAAATGTAAGAACTTTACTTTTTGCACTTCCTCTGTAAATACTCCTGGAAATGTAAGGACTCTACTTTGTGCACTTCCTCTTTAATTCCTCATGGAAATGTAAGAACTTTACTATACGCACTTCCTCTGTAATCCCTCCTGGAAATGTAAGGACTCTACTTTCTGCACTTCCTCTTTAATTCCTCATGGAAATGTAAGAACTTTACTATATGCACTTCCTCTGTAAATACTCCTGGAAATGTAAGAACTTTACTTTATGCACTTCCTCTGTAATCCCTCCTGGAAATGTAAGAACTTTACTTTGTGCACTTCCTCTGTAAATCCTCCTGGAAATGTAAGGACTCTACTTTGTGCACTTCCCCTTTAATTACTCCTGGAAATGTAAGAACTTTACTTTATGCACTTCCTCTGTAATCCCTCCTGGAAATGTAAGAACTTTACTTTATGCACTTCCTCTGTAATCCCTCCTGGAAATGTAAGAACTTTACTTTATGCACTTCCTCTGTAATCCCTCCTGGAAATGTAAGAACTTTACTTTATGCACTTCCTCTGTAATCCCTCCTGGAAATGCAAGAACTTTACTTCACTTCCTCCGTAAACCCTCCTGGAAATGTAAGAAATCTACTTTGTGCACTTCCTCTGTAATTCCTCCTGGAAATGTAAGAACGTTGTGCATTTCCTCTGTAATTCCTCCTGGAAATGTAAGAACTTTACTTTATGGACTTCCTCTGTAATCCCTCCTGGAAATGTAAGAACTTTACTTTTTGCACTTCCTCTGTAATCCCTCCTGGAAATGTAAGAACTTTACTTTATGCACTTCCTCTGTAATCCCTCCTGGAAATGTAAGAACTTTACTTTGTGCACTTCCTCTGTAAATCCTCCTGGAAATGTAAGGACTCTACTTTTTGCACTTCCTCTTTAATTACTCCTGGAAATGTAAGAACTTTACTTTATGCACTTCCTCTGTAATCCCTCCTGGAAATGTAAGAACTTTACTTTATGCACTTCCTCTGTAATCCCACCTGGAAATGTAAGAACTTTACTTTACGCACTTCCTCTGTAATCCCTCCTGGAAATGTAAGAACTTTACTTTATGCACTTCCTCTGTAATCCCTCCTGGAAATGCAAGAACTTTAATTCACTTCCTCCGTAATCCCTCCTGGAAATGTAAGAAATCTACTTTGTGCGCTTCCTCTGTAATCCCTCCTGGAAATTTAAGAATGTTGTGCATTTCCTCTGTAATTCCTCCTGGAAATGTAAGAACTTTACTTTATGGACTTCCTCTGTAATCCCTCCTGGAAATGTAAGAACTTTACTTTTTGCACTTCCTCTGTAATTCCTCCTGGAAATGTAAGAACTTTACTTTATGGACTTCCTCTGTAATTCCTCCTGGAAATGTAAGAACTTTACTTTTTGCACTTCCTCTGTTAATCCTCCTGGAAATGTAAGAACTCTACTTTGTGCACATCCCCTGTAATACCTCCTGGAAATGTAAGGACTCTACTTTCTGCACTTCCTCTTTAATTCCCCCTGGAAATGTAAGAACTTTACTTTATGCACTTCCTCTGTAATCCCTCCTGGAAATGTAAGAACTTTACTTTTTGCACTTCCACTGTAAATACTCCTGCAAATGTAAGAACTCTACTTTGTGCACATCCCCTGTAATCCCTCCTGGAAATGTAAGAACTCTACTTTGTGCACTTCCTCTGTAATCCCTCCTGGAAATGTAAGGACTCTACTTTCTGCACTTCCTTTTTAATTCCTCATGGAAATGTAAGAACTTTACTATATGCACTTCCTCTGTAATCCCTCCTGGAAATGTAAGAACTTTACTTTGTGCACTTCCTCTGTAAATCCTCCTGGAAATGTAAGGACTCTACTTTGTGCACTTCCTCTTTAATTACTCCTGGAAATGTAAGAACTTTACTTTACGCACTTCCTCTGTAATCCCTCCTGGAAATGTAAGAACTTTACTTTATGCACTTCCTCTGTAATCCCTCCTGGAAATGTAAGAACTTTATTTTATGCACTTCCACTGTAATCCCTCCTGAAAATGTAAGAAATCTACTTTGTGCACTTCCTCTGTAATCCCTCCTGGAAATGTAAGAACTTTACTTTATGCACTTCCTCTGTAATCCCTCCTGGAAATGTAAGAACTTTACTTTATGCACTTCCTCTGTAATCCCTCCTGGAAATGTAAGAAATCTACTTTGGGCACTTTCTCTGTAATCCCTCCTGGAAATGTAAGAACGTTGTGCATTTCCTCTGTAATTCCTCCTGGAAATGTAAGAATTTTACATTATGCACTTCCTCTGTAATCCCTCCTGGAAATGTAAGAACTTTACTTTATGCTCTTCCTCTGTAATCCCTCCTGGAAATGTAAAAACTTTACTTTTTGCACTTCCTCTGTAAATACTCCTGGAAATGTAAGGACTCTACTTTGTGCACTTCCTCTTTAATTCCTCATGGAAATGTAAGAACTTTACTATACGCACTTCCTCTGTAATCCCTCCTGGAAATGTAAGGACTCTACTTTCTGCACTTCCTCTTTAATTCCTCATGGAAATGTAAGAACTTTACTATATGCACTTCCTCTGTAAATACTCCTGGAAATGTAAGAACTTTACTTTATGCACTTCCTCTGTAATCCCTCCTGGAAATGTAAGAACTTTACTTTGTGCACTTCCTCTGTAAATCCTCCTGGAAATGTAAGGACTCTACTTTGTGCACTTCCCCTTTAATTACTCCTGGAAATGTAAGAACTTTACTTTATGCACTTCCTCTGTAATCCCTCCTGGAAATGTAAGAACTTTACTTTATGCACTTCCTCTGTAATCCCTCCTGGAAATGTAAGAACTTTACTTTATGCACTTCCTCTGTAATCCCTCCTGGAAATGTAAGAACTTTACTTTGTGCACTTCCTCTGTAATCCCTCCTGGAAATGCAAGAACTTTACTTCACTTCCTCCGTAAACCCTCCTGGAAATGTAAGAAATGTACTTTGTGCACTTCCTCTGTAATTCCTCCTGGAAATGTAAGAACGTTATGCATTTCCTCTGTAATTCCTCCTGAAAATGTAAGAACTTTACTTTATGGACTTCCTCTGTAATCCCTCCTGGAAATGTAAGAACTTTACTTTTTGCACTTCCTCTGTAATTCCTCCTGGAAATGTAAGAACTTTACTTTATGGACTTCCTCTGTAATTCCTCCTGGAAATGTAAGAACTTTACTTTATGCACTTCCTCTGTAATCCCTCCTGGAAATGTAAGAACTTTGCTTTATGCACTTCCTCTGTAATCCCTCCTGGAAATGTAAGAACTTTACTTTATGCACTTCCACTGTAATCCCTCCTGGAAATGTAAGAACTTTACTTTATGCACTTCCTCTGTAATCCCTCCTGGAAATGTAAGAAATCTACTTTGTGCACTTCCTCTGTAATCCCTCCTGGAAATGTAAGAACTTTACTTTATGCACTTCCTCTGTAATCCCTCCTGGAAATGTAAGAACTTTACTTTATGCACTTCCTCTGTAATCCCTCCTGGAAATGTAAGAAATCTACTTTGGGCACTTTCTCTGTAATCCCTCCTGGAAATGTAAGAACGTTGTGCATTTCCTCTGTAATTCCTCCTGGAAATGTAAGAATTTTACATTATGCACTTCCTCTGTAATCCCTCCTGGAAATGTAAGAACTTTACTTTATGCTCTTCCTCTGTAATCCCTCCTGGAAATGTAAGAACTTTACTTTTTGCACTTCCTCTGTAAATACTCCTGGAAATGTAAGGACTCTACTTTGTGCACTTCCTCTTTAATTCCTCATGGAAATGTAAGAACTTTACTATATGCACTTCCTCTGTAATCCCTCCTGGAAATGTAAGGACTCTACTTTCTGCACTTCCTCTTTAATTCCTCATGGAAATGTAAGAACTTTACTATATGCACTTCCTCTGTAAATACTCCTGGAAATGTAAGAACTTTACTTTATGCACTTCCTCTGTAATCCCTCCTGGAAATGTAAGAACTTTACTTTGTGCACTTCCTCTGTAAATCCTCCTGGAAATGTAAGGACTCTACTTTGTGCACTTCCCCTTTAATTACTCCTGGAAATGTAAGAACTTTACTTTATGCACTTCCTCTGTAATCCCTCCTGGAAATGTAAGAACTTTACTTTATGCACTTCCTCTGTAATCCCTCCTGGAAATGTAAGAACTTTACTTTATGCACTTCCTCTGTAATCCCTCCTGGAAATGTAAGAACTTTACTTTGTGCACTTCCTCTGTAATCCCTCCTGGAAATGCAAGAACTTTACTTCACTTCCTCCGTAAACCCTCCTGGAAATGTAAGAAATGTACTTTGTGCACTTCCTCTGTAATTCCTCCTGGAAATGTAAGAACGTTATGCATTTCCTCTGTAATTCCTCCTGGAAATGTAAGAACTTTACTTTATGGACTTCCTCTGTAATCCCTCCTGGAAATGTAAGAACTTTACTTTTTGCACTTCCTCTGTAATTCCTCCTGGAAATGTAAGAACTTTACTTTATGGACTTCCTCTGTAATTCCTCCTGGAAATGTAAGAACTTTACTTTATGCACTTCCTCTGTAATCCCTCCTGGAAATGTAAGAACTTTGCTTTATGCACTTCCTCTGTAATCCCTCCTGGAAATGTAAGAACTTTACTTTATGCACTTCCACTGTAATCCCTCCTGGAAATGTAAGAACTTTACTTTATGCACTTCCTCTGTAATCCCTCCTGGAAATGTAAGAAATCTACTTTGTGCACTTCCTCTGTAATCCCTCCTGGAAATGTAAGAACGTTGTGCATTTCCTCTGTAATCCTCCTGGAAATGTAAGAACTTTACTTTCTGCACTTCCGCTGTAATCCCTCCTGGAAATGTAAGGACTCAACTTTGTGCATTTCCTCTGTAATCCCTCCTGGAAATGTAAGAACTTTACTTTGTGCACTTCCTCTGTAAATCCTCCTGGAAATGTAAGGACTCTACTTTGTGCACTTCTTCTTTAATTACTCCTGGAAATGTAAGAACTTTACTTTATGCACTTCCTCTGTAATCCCTCCTGGAAATGTATGAACTTTACTTTATGCACTTCCTCTGTAATCCCTCCTGGAAATGTAAGAACTTTACTTTATGCACTTCCTCTGTAATCCCTCCTGGAAATGTAAGAACTTTACTTTATGCACTTCCTCTGTAATCCCTCCTGGAAATGCAAGAACTTTACTTCACTTCCTCCGTAAACCCTCCTGGAAATGTAAGAAATCTACTTTGTGCACTTCCTCTGTAATTCCTCCTGGAAATGTAAGAACGTTGTGCATTTCCTCTGTAATTCCTCCTGGAAATGTAAGAACTTTACTTTATGGACTTCCTCTGTAATCCCTCCTGGAAATGTAAGAACTTTACTTTTTGCACTTCCTCTGTAATCCCTCCTGGAAATGTAAGAACTTTACTTTATGCACTTCCTCTGTAATCCCTCCTGGAAATGTAAGAACTTTACTTTATGCACTTCCTCTGTAATCCCTCCTTAAAATGTAAGAACTTTGCTTTATGCACTTCCTCTGTAATCCCTCCTGGAAATGTAAGAACTTTACTTTATGCACTTCCTCTGTAATCCCTCCTGGAAATGTAAGAACTTTACTTTATGCACTTCCTCTGTAATCCCTCCTGGAAATGTAAGAAATCTACTTTGTGCACTTCCTCTGTAATCCATCCTGGAAATGTAAGAACGTTGTGCATTTCCTCTGTAATTCCTCCTGGAAATGTAAGAACTTTACTTTGTGCACTTCCTCTGTAAATCCTCCTGGAAATGTAAGGACTTTACTTTGTGCACTTCTTCTTTAATTACTCCTGGAAATGTAAGAACTTTACTTTATGCACTTCCTCTGTAATCCCTCCTGAAAATGTAAGAACTTTACTTTATGCACTTCCTCTGTAATCCCTCCTGGAAATGTAAGAACTTTACTTTATGCACTTCCTCTGTAATCCCTCCTGGAAATGTAAGAACTTTACTTTATGCACTTCCTCTGTAATCCCTCCTGGAAATGCAAGAACTTTACTTCACTTCCTCCGTAATCCCTCCTGGAAATGTAAGAAATCTACTTTGTGCACTTCCTCTGTAATCCCTCCTGGAAATGTAAGAACGTTGTGCATTTCCTCTGTAATTCCTCCTGGAATTGTAAGAACTTTACTTTATGGACTTCCTCTGTAATCCCTCCTGGAAATGTAAGAACTTTACTTTTTGCACTTCCTCTGTAATTCCTCCTGGAAATGTAAGAACTTTACTTTATGGACTTCCTCTGTAATTCCTCCTGGAAATGTAAGAACTTTACTTTATGCACTTCCTCTGTAATCCCTCCTGGAAATGTAAGAACTTTGCTTTATGGACTTCTTCTGTAATCCCTCCTGGAAATGTATGAACTTTACTTTATGCACTTCCTCTGTAATCCCTCCTGGAAATGTAAGAACTTTACTTTATGCACTTCCTCTGTAATCCCTCCTGGAAATGTAAGAAATTTACTTTGTGCACTTCCTCTGTAATCCCTCATGGAAATGTAAGAACGTTGTGCATTTCCTCTGTAATTCCTCCTGGAAATGTAAGAACTTTACTTTCTGCACTTCCCCTGTAATCCCTCCTGGAAATGTAAGAACTTTACTTTATGGACTTCCTCTGTAATTCCTCCTGGAAATGTAAGAACTTTATGCACTTCCTCTATAATCCCTCCTGGAAAAGTAAGAACTTTGCTTTATGCACTTCCTCTGTAATCCCTCCTGGAAATGTAAGAACTTTACTTTATGCACTTCCTCTGTAATCCCTCCTGGAAATGTAAGAACTTTACTTTATGCACTTCCTCTGTAATCCCTCCTGGAAATGTAAGAAATCTACTTTGTGCACTTCCTCTGTAATCCCTCCTGGAAATGTAAGAACGTTGTGCATTTCCTCTGTAATTCCTCCTGGAAATGTAAGAACTTTACTTTCTGCACTTCCCCTGTAATTCCTCCTGGAAATGTAAGGACTCTACTTTGTGCACTTCCTCTGTAATCCCTCCTGGAAATGTAAGAACTTTACTTTGTGCACTTCCTCTGTAATCCCTCCTGGAAATGTAAGAACTTTACTTTTTGCACTTCCTCTGTAAATACTCCTGGAAATGTAAGGACTCTACTTTGTGCACTTCCTCTTTAATTCCTCATGGAAATGTAAGAACTTTACTATACGCACTTCCTCTGTAATCCCTCCTGGAAATGTAAGGACTCTACTTTCTGCACTTCCTCTTTAATTCCTCATGGAAATGTAAGAACTTTACTATATGCACTTCCTCTGTAAATACTCCTGGAAATGTAAGAACTTTACTTTATGCACTTCCTCTGTAATCCCTCCTGGAAATGTAAGAACTTTACTTTGTGCACTTCCTCTGTAAATCCTCCTGGAAATGTAAGGACTCTACTTTGTGCACTTCCCCTTTAATTACTCCTGGAAATGTAAGAACTTTACTTTATGCACTTCCTCTGTAATCCCTCCTGGAAATGTAAGAACTTTACTTTATGCACTTCCTCTGTAATCCCTCCTGGAAATGTAAGAACTTTACTTTATGCACTTCCTCTGTAATCCCTCCTGGAAATGTAAGAACTTTACTTTATGCACTTCCTCTGTAATCCCTCCTGGAAATGCAAGAACTTTACTTCACTTCCTCCGTAAACCCTCCTGGAAATGTAAGAAATCTACTTTGTGCACTTCCTCTGTAATTCCTCCTGGAAATGTAAGAACGTTGTGCATTTCCTCTGTAATTCCTCCTGGAAATGTAAGAACTTTACTTTATGGACTTCCTCTGTAATCCCTCCTGGAAATGTAAGAACTTTACTTTTTGCACTTCCTCTGTAATCCCTCCTGGAAATGTAAGAACTTTACTTTATGCACTTCCTCTGTAATCCCTCCTGAAAATGTAAGAACTTTACTTTGTGCACTTCCTCTGTAAATCCTCCTGGAAATGTAAGGACTCTACTTTTTGCACTTCCTCTTTAATTACTCCTGGAAATGTAAGAACTTTACTTTATGCACTTCCTCTGTAATCCCTCCTGGAAATGTAAGAACTTTACTTTATGCACTTCCTCTGTAATCCCACCTGGAAATGTAAGAACTTTACTTTACGCACTTCCTCTGTAATCCCTCCTGGAAATGTAAGAACTTTACTTTATGCACTTCCTCTGTAATCCCTCCTGGAAATGCAAGAACTTTAATTCACTTCCTCCGTAATCCCTCCTGGAAATGTAAGAAATCTACTTTGTGCGCTTCCTCTGTAATCCCTCCTGGAAATTTAAGAATGTTGTGCATTTCCTCTGTAATTCCTCCTGGAAATGTAAGAACTTTACTTTATGGACTTCCTCTGTAATCCCTCCTGGAAATGTAAGAACTTTACTTTTTGCACTTCCTCTGTAATTCCTCCTGGAAATGTAAGAACTTTACTTTATGGACTTCCTCTGTAATTCCTCCTGGAAATGTAAGAACTTTACTTTTTGCACTTCCTCTGTTAATCCTCCTGGAAATGTAAGAACTCTACTTTGTGCACATCCCCTGTAATACCTCCTGGAAATGTAAGGACTCTACTTTCTGCACTTCCTCTTTAATTCCCCCTGGAAATGTAAGAACTTTACTTTATGCACTTCCTCTGTAATCCCTCCTGGAAATGTAAGAACTTTACTTTTTGCACTTCCACTGTAAATACTCCTGCAAATGTAAGAACTCTACTTTGTGCACATCCCCTGTAATCCCTCCTGGAAATGTAAGAACTCTACTTTGTGCACTTCCTCTGTAATCCCTCCTGGAAATGTAAGGACTCTACTTTCTGCACTTCCTTTTTAATTCCTCATGGAAATGTAAGAACTTTACTATATGCACTTCCTCTGTAATCCCTCCTGGAAATGTAAGAACTTTACTTTGTGCACTTCCTCTGTAAATCCTCCTGGAAATGTAAGGACTCTACTTTGTGCACTTCCTCTTTAATTACTCCTGGAAATGTAAGAACTTTACTTTACGCACTTCCTCTGTAATCCCTCCTGGAAATGTAAGAACTTTACTTTATGCACTTCCTCTGTAATCCCTCCTGGAAATGTAAGAACTTTATTTTATGCACTTCCACTGTAATCCCTCCTGGAAATGTAAGAAATCTACTTTGTGCACTTCCTCTGTAATCCCTCCTGGAAATGTAAGAACTTTACTTTATGCACTTCCTCTGTAATCCCTCCTGGAAATGTATGAACTTTACTTTATGCACTTCCTCTGTAATCCCTCCTGGAAATGTAAGAAATCTACTTTGGGCACTTTCTCTGTAATCCCTCCTGGAAATGTAAGAACGTTGTGCATTTCCTCTGTAATTCCTCCTGGAAATGTAAGAATTTTACATTATGCACTTCCTCTGTAATCCCTCCTGGAAATGTAAGAACTTTACTTTATGCTCTTCCTCTGTAATCCCTCCTGGAAATGTAAGAACTTTACTTTTTGCACTTCCTCTGTAAATACTCCTGGAAATGTAAGGACTCTACTTTGTGCACTTCCTCTTTAATTCCTCATGGAAATGTAAGAACTTTACTATACGCACTTCCTCTGTAATCCCTCCTGGAAATGTAAGGACTCTACTTTCTGCACTTCCTCTTTAATTCCTCATGGAAATGTAAGAACTTTACTATATGCACTTCCTCTGTAAATACTCCAGGAAATGTAAGAACTTTACTTTATGCACTTCCTCTGTAATCCCTCCTGGAAATGTAAGAACTTTACTTTGTGCACTTCCTCTGTAAATCCTCCTGGAAATGTAAGGACTCTACTTTGTGCACTTCCCCTTTAATTACTCCTGGAAATGTAAGAACTTTACTTTATGCACTTCCTCTGTAATCCCTCCTGGAAATGTAAGAACTTTACTTTATGCACTTCCTCTGTAATCCCTCCTGGAAATGTAAGAACTTTACTTTATGCACTTCCTCTGTAATCCCTCCTGGAAATGTAAGAACTTTACTTTGTGCACTTCCTCTGTAATCCCTCCTGGAAATGCAAGAACTTTACTTCACTTCCTCCGTAAACCCTCCTGGAAATGTAAGAAATGTACTTTGTGCACTTCCTCTGTAATTCCTCCTGGAAATGTAAGAACGTTATGCATTTCCTCTGTAATTCCTCCTGGAAATGTAAGAACTTTACTTTATGGACTTCCTCTGTAATCCCTCCTGGAAATGTAAGAACTTTACTTTTTGCACTTCCTCTGTAATTCCTCCTGGAAATGTAAGAACTTTACTTTATGGACTTCCTCTGTAATTCCTCCTGGAAATGTAAGAACTTTACTTTATGCACTTCCTCTGTAATCCCTCCTGGAAATGTAAGAACTTTGCTTTATGCACTTCCTCTGTAATCCCTCCTGGAAATGTAAGAACTTTACTTTATGCACTTCCACTGTAATCCCTCCTGGAAATGTAAGAACTTTACTTTATGCACTTCCTCTGTAATCCCTCCTGGAAATGTAAGAAATCTACTTTGTGCACTTCCTCTGTAATCCCTCCTGGAAATGTAAGAACGTTGTGCATTTCCTCTGTAATCCTCCTGGAAATGTAAGAACTTTACTTTCTGCACTTCCGCTGTAATCCCTCCTGGAAATGTAAGGACTCAACTTTGTGCATTTCCTCTGTAATCCCTCCTGGAAATGTAAGAACTTTACTTTGTGCACTTCCTCTGTAAATCCTCCTGGAAATGTAAGGACTCTACTTTGTGCACTTCTTCTTTAATTACTCCTGGAAATGTAAGAACTTTACTTTATGCACTTCCTCTGTAATCCCTCCTGGAAATGTATGAACTTTACTTTATGCACTTCCTCTGTAATCCCTCCTGGAAATGTAAGAACTTTACTTCATGCACTTCCTCTCTAATCCCTCCTGGAAATGTAAGAACTTTACTTTATGCACTTCCTCATTAATCCCTCCTGGAAATGCAAGAACTTTACTTCACTTCCTCCGTAATCCCTCCTGGAAATGTAAGAAATCTACTTTGTGCACTTCCTCTGTAATCCCTCCTGGAAATGTAAGAACGTTGTGCATTTCCTCTGTAATTCCTCCTGGAAATGTAAGAACTTTACTTTATGGACTTCCTCTGTAATCCCTCCTGGAAATGTAAGAACTTTACTTTTTGCACTTCCTCTGTAATTCCTCCTGGAAATGTAAGAACTTTACTTTATGGACTTCCTCTGTAATTCCTCCTGGAAATGTAAGAACTTTACTTTATGCACTTCCTGTGTAATCCCTCCTGGAAATGTAAGAACTTTGCTTTATGGACTTCTTCTGTAATCCCTCCTGGAAATGTATGAACTTTACTTTATGCACTTCCTCTGTAATCCCTCCTGGAAATGTAACAACTTTACTTTACGCACTTCCTCTGTAATCCCTCCTGGAAACGTAAGAAATCTACTTTGTGCACTTCCTCTGTAATCCCTCCTGGAAATGTAAGAACGTTGTGCATTTCCTCTGTAATTCCTCCTGGAAATGTAAGAACTTTACTTTCTGCACTTCCCCTATAATCCCTCCTGGAAATGTAAGAACTTTACTTTATGGACTTCCTCTGTAATTCCTCCTGGAAATGTAAGAACTTTACTTTATGCACTTCCCCTGTAATCCCTCCTGGAAATGTAAGAACTTTACTTTATGCACTTCCTCTGTAATCCCTCCTGGAAATGTAAGAACTTTACTTTATGCACTTCCTCTGTAATCCCTCCTGGAAATGTAAGAAATCTACTTTGTGCACTTCCTCTGTAATCCCTCCTGGAAATGTAAGAACGTTGTGCATTTCCTCTGTAATTCCTCCTGGAAATGTAAGAACTTTACTTTCTGCACTTCCCCTGTAATCCCTCCTGGAAATGTAAGGACTCTACTTTGTGCACTTCCTCTGTAATCCCTCCTGGAAATGTAAGAAATTTACTTTGTGCACTTCCTCTGTAAATCCTCCTGGAAATGTAAGGACTCTACTTTGTGCACTTCCTCTTTTATTACTCCTGGAAATGTAAGAACTTTACTTTATGCACTACCTCTGTAATCCCTCCTGGAAATGTAAGAACTTTACTTTAAGCACTTCCTCTGTAATCCCTCCTGGAAATGTAAGAACTTTACTTTATGCACTTCCTCTGTAATCCCTCCTGGAAATGTAAGAACTTTACTTTATGCACTTCCTCTGTAATCCCTCCTGGAAATGCAAGAACTTTACTTCACTTCCTCCGTAATCCCTCCTGGAAATGTAAGAAATCTACTTTGTGCACTTCCTCTGTAATCCCTCCTGGAAATGGAAGAACGTTGTGCATTTCCTCTGTAATTCCTCCTGGAAATGTAAGAACTTTACTTTATGGACTTCCTCTGTAATCCCTCCTGGAAATGTAAGAACTTTACTTTTTGCACTTCCTCTGTAATTCCTCCTGGAAATGTAAGAACTTTACTTTATGCACTTCCACTGTAATCCCTCCTGGAAATGTAAGAAATCTACTTTGTGCACTTCCTCTGTAATCCCTCCTGGAAATGTAAGAACTTTACTTTATGCACTTCCTCTGTAATCCCTCCTGGAAATGTAAGGACTCTACTTTCTGCACTTCCTCTTTAATTCCTCATGGAAATGTAAGAACTTTACTATATGCACTTCCTCTGTAAATACTCCTGGAAATGTAAGAACTTTACTTTATGCACTTCCTCTGTAATCCCTCCTGGAAATGTAAGAACTTTACTTTGTGCACTTCCTCTGTAAATCCTCCTGGAAATGTAAGGGCTCTACTTTGTGCACTTCCCCTTTAATTACTCCTGGAAATGTAAGAACTTTACTTCATGCACTTCCTCTGTAATCCCTCCTGGAAATGTAAGAACTTTACTTTATGCACTTCCTCTGTAATCCCTCCTGGAAATGTAAGAACTTTACTTTATGCACTTCCTCTGTAATCCCTCCTGGAAATGTAAGAACTTTACTTTGTGCACTTCCTCTGTAATCCCTCCTGGAAATGCAAGAACTTTACTTCACTTCCTCCGTAAACCCTCCTGGAAATGTAAGAAATGTACTTTGTGCACTTCCTCTGTAATTCCTCCTGGAAATGTAAGAACGTTATGCATTTCCTCTGTAATTCCTCCTGGAAATGTAAGAACTTTACTTTATGGACTTCCTCTGTAATCCCTCCTGGAAATGTAAGAACTTTACTTTTTGCACTTCCTCTGTAATTCCTCCTGGAAATGTAAGAACTTTACTTTATGGACTTCCTCTGTAATTCCTCCTGGAAATGTAAGAACTTTACTTTATGCACTTCCTCTGTAATCCCTCCTGGAAATGTAAGAACTTTGCTTTATGCACTTCCTCTGTAATCCCTCCTGGAAATGTAAGAACTTTACTTTATGCACTTCCACTGTAATCCCTCCTGGAAATGTAAGAACTTTACTTTATGCACTTCCTCTGTAATCCCTCCTGGAAATGTAAGAAATCTACTTTGTGCACTTCCTCTGTAATCCCTCCTGGAAATGTAAGAACGTTGTGCATTTCCTCTGTAATCCTCCTGGAAATGTAAGAACTTTACTTTCTGCACTTCCGCTGTAATCCCTCCTGGAAATGTAAGGACTCAACTTTGTGCATTTCCTCTGTAATCCCTCCTGGAAATGTAAGAACTTTACTTTGTGCACTTCCTCTGTAAATCCTCCTGGAAATGTAAGGACTCTACTTTGTGCACTTCTTCTTTAATTACTCCAGGAAATGTAAGAACTTTACTTTATGCACTTCCTCTGTAATCCATCCTGGAAATGTATGAACTTTACTTTATGCACTTCCTCTGTAATCCCTCCTGGAAATGTAAGAACTTTACTTTATGCACTTCCTCTCTAATCCCTCCTGGAAATGTAAGAACTTTACTTTATGCACTTCCTCATTAATCCCTCCTGGAAATGCAAGAACTTTACTTCACTTCCTCCGTAATCCCTCCTGGAAATGTAAGAAATCTACTTTGTGCACTTCCTCTGTAATCCCTCCTGGAAATGTAAGAACGTTGTGCATTTCCTCTGTAATTCCTCCTGGAAATGTAAGAACTTTACTTTATGGACTTCCTCTGTAATCCCTCCTGGAAATGTAAGAACTTTACTTTTTGCACTTCCTCTGTAATTCCTCCTGGAAATGTAAGAACTTTACTTTATGGACTTCCTCTGTAATTCCTCCTGGAAATGTAAGAACTTTACTTTATGCACTTCCTGTGTAATCCCTCCTGGAAATGTAAGAACTTTGCTTTATGGACTTCTTCTGTAATCCCTCCTGGAAATGTATGAACTTTACTTTATGCACTTCCTCTGTAATCCCTCCTGGAAATGTAACAACTTTACTTTACGCACTTCCTCTGTAATCCCTCCTGGAAACGTAAGAAATCTACTTTGTGCACTTCCTCTGTAATCCCTCCTGGAAATGTAAGAACGTTGTGCATTTCCTCTGTAATTCCTCCTGGAAATGTAAGAACTTTACTTTCTGCACTTCCCCTATAATCCCTCCTGGAAATGTAAGAACTTTACTTTATGGACTTCCTCTGTAATTCCTCCTGGAAATGTAAGAACTTTACTTTATGCACTTCCCCTGTAATCCCTCCTGGAAATGTAAGAACTTTACTTTATGCACTTCCTCTGTAATCCCTCCTGGAAATGTAAGAACTTTACTTTATGCACTTCCTCTGTAATCCCTCCTGGAAATGTAAGAAATCTACTTTGTGCACTTCCTCTGTAATCCCTCCTGGAAATGTAAGAACGTTGTGCATTTCCTCTGTAATTCCTCCTGGAAATGTAAGAACTTTACTTTCTGCACTTCCCCTGTAATCCCTCCTGGAAATGTAAGGACTCTACTTTGTGCACTTCCTCTGTAATCCCTCCTGGAAATGTAAGAAATTTACTTTGTGCACTTCCTCTGTAAATCCTCCTGGAAATGTAAGGACTCTACTTTGTGCACTTCCTCTTTTATTACTCCTGGAAATGTAAGAACTTTACTTTATGCACTACCTCTGTAATCCCTCCTGGAAATGTAAGAACTTTACTTTAAGCACTTCCTCTGTAATCCCTCCTGGAAATGTAAGAACTTTACTTTATTCACTTCCTCTGTAATCCCTCCTGGAAATGTAAGAACTTTACTTTATGCACTTCCTCTGTAATCCCTCCTGGAAATGCAAGAACTTTACTTCACTTCCTCCGTAATCCCTCCTGGAAATGTAAGAAATCTACTTTGTGCACTTCCTCTGTAATCCCTCCTGGAAATGGAAGAACGTTGTGCATTTCCTCTGTAATTCCTCCTGGAAATGTAAGAACTTTACTTTATGGACTTCCTCTGTAATCCCTCCTGGAAATGTAAGAACTTTACTTTTTGCACTTCCTCTGTAATTCCTCCTGGAAATGTAAGAACTTTACTTTATGGACTTCCTCTGTAATTCCTCCTGGAAATGTAAGAACTTTACTTTATGCACTTCCTCTGTAATCCCTCCTGGAAATGTAAGAACTTTGCTTTATGGACTTCTTCTGTAATCCCTCCTGGAAATGTATGAACTTTACTTTATGCACTTCCTCTGTAATCCCTCCTGGAAATGTAAGAACTTTACTTTATGCACTTCCTCTGTAATCCCTCCTGGAAACGTAAGAAATCTACTTTGTGCACTTCCTCTGTAATCCCTCATGGAAATGTAAGAACGTTGTGCATTTCCTCTGTAATTCCTCCTGGAAATGTAAGAACTTTACTTTCTGCACTTCCCCTGTAATCCCTCCTGGAAATGTAAGAACTTTACTTTATGGACTTCCTCTGTAATTCCTCCTGGAAATGTAAGAACTTTACTTTTTGCACTTCCTCTATAATCCCTCCTGGAAAAGTAAGAACTTTGCTTTATGCACTTCCTCTGTAATCCCTCCTGGAAATGTAAGAACTTTACTTTATGCACTTCCTCTGTAATCCCTCCTGGAAATGTAAGAACTTTACTTTTTGCACTTCCTCTGTAAATACTCCTGGAAATGTAAGGACTCTACTTTGTGCACTTCCTCTTTAATTCCTCATGGAAATGTAAGAACTTTACTATACGCACTTCCTCTGTAATCCCTCCTGGAAATGTAAGGACTCTACTTTCTGCACTTCCTCTTTAATTCCTCATGGAAATGTAAGAACTTTACTATATGCACTTCCTCTGTAAATACTCCTGGAAATGTAAGAACTTTACTTTATGCACTTCCTCTGTAATCCCTCCTGGAAATGTAAGAACTTTACTTTGTGCACTTCCTCTGTAAATCCTCCTGGAAATGTAAGGACTCTACTTTGTGCACTTCCCCTTTAATTACTCCTGGAAATGTAAGAACTTTACTTTATGCACTTCCTCTGTAATCCCTCCTGGAAATGTAAGAACTTTACTTTATGCACTTCCTCTGTAATCCCTCCTGGAAATGTAAGAACTTTACTTTATGCACTTCCTCTGTAATCCCTCCTGGAAATGTAAGAACTTTACTTTATGCACTTCCTCTGTAATCCCTCCTGGAAATGCAAGAACTTTACTTCACTTCCTCCGTAAACCCTCCTGGAAATGTAAGAAATCTACTTTGTGCACTTCCTCTGTAATTCCTCCTGGAAATGTAAGAACGTTGTGCATTTCCTCTGTAATTCCTCCTGGAAATGTAAGAACTTTACTTTATGGACTTCCTCTGTAATCCCTCCTGGAAATGTAAGAACTTTACTTTTTGCACTTCCTCTGTAATCCCTCCTGGAAATGTAAGAACTTTACTTTATGCACTTCCTCTGTAATCCCTCCTGGAAATGTAAGAACTTTACTTTATGCACTTCCTCTGTAATCCCTCCTGGAAATGTAAGAACTTTGCTTTATGCACTTCCTCTGTAATCCCTCCTGGAAATGTAAGAACTTTACTTTATGCACTTCCTCTGTAATCCCTCCTGGAAATGTAAGAACTTTACTTTATGCACTTCCTCTGTAATCCCTCCTGGAAATGTAAGAAATCTACTTTGTGCACTTCCTCTGTAATCCATCCTGGAAATGTAAGAACGTTGTGCATTTCCTCTGTAATTCCTCCTGGAAATGTAAGAACTTTACTTTGTGCACTTCCTCTGTAAATCCTCCTGGAAATGTAAGGACTTTACTTTGTGCACTTCTTCTTTAATTACTCCTGGAAATGTAAGAACTTTACTTTATGCACTTCCTCTGTAATCCCTCCTGAAAATGTAAGAACTTTACTTTATGCACTTCCTCTGTAATCCCTCCTGGAAATGTAAGAACTTTACTTTATGCACTTCCTCTGTAATCCCTCCTGGAAATGTAAGAACTTTACTTTATGCACTTCCTCTGTAATCCCTCCTGGAAATGCAAGAACTTTACTTCACTTCCTCCGTAATCCCTCCTGGAAATGTAAGAAATCTACTTTGTGCACTTCCTCTGTAATCCCTCCTGGAAATGTAAGAACGTTGTGCATTTCCTCTGTAATTCCTCCTGGAAATGTAAGAACTTTACTTTATGGACTTCCTCTGTAATCCCTCCTGGAAATGTAAGAACTTTACTTTTTGCACTTCCTCTGTAATTCCTCCTGGAAATGTAAGAACTTTACTTTATGGACTTCCTCTGTAATTCCTCCTGGAAATGTAAGAACTTTACTTTATGCACTTCCTCTGTAATCCCTCCTGGAAATGTAAGAACTTTGCTTTATGGACTTCTTCTGTAATCCCTCCTGGAAATGTATGAACTTTACTTTATGCACTTCCTCTGTAATCCCTCCTGGAAATGTAAGAACTTTACTTTATGCACTTCCTCTGTAATCCCTCCTGGAAATGTAAGAAATTTACTTTGTGCACTTCCTCTGTAATCCCTCATGGAAATGTAAGAACGTTGTGCATTTCCTCTGTAATTCCTCCTGGAAATGTAAGAACTTTACTTTCTGCACTTCCCCTGTAATCCCTCCTGGAAATGTAAGAACTTTACTTTATGGACTTCCTCTGTAATTCCTCCTGGAAATGTAAGAACTTTATGCACTTCCTCTATAATCCCTCCTGGAAAAGTAAGAACTTTGCTTTATGCACTTCCTCTGTAATCCCTCCTGGAAATGTAAGAACTTTACTTTATGCACTTTCTCTGTAATCCCTCCTGGAAATGTAAGAACTTTACTTTATGCACTTCCTCTGTAATCCCTCCTGGAAATGTAAGAAATCTACTTTGTGCACTTCCTCTGTAATCCCTCCTGGAAATGTAAGAACGTTGTGCATTTCCTCTGTAATTCCTCCTGGAAATGTAAGAACTTTACTTTCTGCACTTCCCCTGTAATTCCTCCTGGAAATGTAAGGACTCTACTTTGTGCACTTCCTCTGTAATCCCTCCTGGAAATGTAAGAACTTTACTTTGTGCACTTCCTCTGTAATCCCTCCTGGAAATGTAAGAACTTTACTTTTTGCACTTCCTCTGTAAATACTCCTGGAAATGTAAGGACTCTACTTTGTGCACTTCCTCTTTAATTCCTCATGGAAATGTAAGAACTTTACTATACGCACTTCCTCTGTAATCCCTCCTGGAAATGTAAGGACTCTACTTTCTGCACTTCCTCTTTAATTCCTCATGGAAATGTAAGAACTTTACTATATGCACTTCCTCTGTAAATACTCCTGGAAATGTAAGAACTTTACTTTATGCACTTCCTCTGTAATCCCTCCTGGAAATGTAAGAACTTTACTTTGTGCACTTCCTCTGTAAATCCTCCTGGAAATGTAAGGACTCTACTTTGTGCACTTCCCCTTTAATTACTCCTGGAAATGTAAGAACTTTACTTTATGCACTTCCTCTGTAATCCCTCCTGGAAATGTAAGAACTTTACTTTATGCACTTCCTCTGTAATCCCTCCTGGAAATGTAAGAACTTTACTTTATGCACTTCCTCTGTAATCCCTCCTGGAAATGTAAGAACTTTACTTTATGCACTTCCTCTGTAATCCCTCCTGGAAATGCAAGAACTTTACTTCACTTCCTCCGTAAACCCTCCTGGAAATGTAAGAAATCTACTTTGTGCACTTCCTCTGTAATTCCTCCTGGAAATGTAAGAACGTTGTGCATTTCCTCTGTAATTCCTCCTGGAAATGTAAGAACTTTACTTTATGGACTTCCTCTGTAATCCCTCCTGGAAATGTAAGAACTTTACTTTTTGCACTTCCTCTGTAATCCCTCCTGGAAATGTAAGAACTTTACTTTATGCACTTCCTCTGTAATCCCTCCTGGAAATGTAAGAACTTTACTTTATGCACTTCCTCTGTAATCCCTCCTGGAAATGTAAGAACTTTGCTTTATGCACTTCCTCTGTAATCCCTCCTGGAAATGTAAGAACTTTACTTTATGCACTTCCTCTGTAATCCCTCCTGGAAATGTAAGAACTTTACTTTATGCACTTCCTCTGTAATCCCTCCTGGAAATGTAAGAAATCTACTTTGTGCACTTCCTCTGTAATCCATCCTGGAAATGTAAGAACGTTGTGCATTTCCTCTGTAATTCCTCCTGGAAATGTAAGAACTTTACTTTCTGCACTTCCCCTGTAATCCCTCCTGGAAATGTAAGGACTCTACTTTGTGCATTTCCTCTGTAATCCCTCCTGGAAATGTAAGAACTTTACTTTGTGCACTTCCTCTGTAAATCCTCCTGGAAATGTAAGGACTTTACTTTGTGCACTTCTTCTTTAATTACTCCTGGAAATGTAAGAACTTTACTTTATGCACTTCCTCTGTAATCCCTCCTGAAAATGTAAGAACTTTACTTTATGCACTTCCTCTGTAATCCCTCCTGGAAATGTAAGAACTTTACTTTATGCACTTCCTCTGTAATCCCTCCTGGAAATGTAAGAACTTTACTTTATGCACTTCCTCTGTAATCCCTCCTGGAAATGCAAGAACTTTACTTCACTTCCTCCGTAATCCCTCCTGGAAATGTAAGAAATCTACTTTGTGCACTTCCTCTGTAATCCCTCCTGGAAATGTAAGAACGTTGTGCATTTCCTCTGTAATTCCTCCTGGAAATGTAAGAACTTTACTTTATGGACTTCCTCTGTAATCCCTCCTGGAAATGTAAGAACTTTACTTTTTGCACTTCCTCTGTAATTCCTCCTGGAAATGTAAGAACTTTACTTTATGGACTTCCTCTGTAATTCCTCCTGGAAATGTAAGAACTTTACTTTATGCACTTCCTCTGTAATCCCTCCTGGAAATGTAAGAACTTTGCTTTATGGACTTCTTCTGTAATCCCTCCTGGAAATGTATGAACTTTACTTTATGCACTTCCTCTGTAATCCCTCCTGGAAATGTAAGAACTTTACTTTATGCACTTCCTCTGTAATCCCTCCTGGAAATGTAAGAAATCTACTTTGTGCACTTCCTCTGTAATCCCTCATGGAAATGTAAGAACGTTGTGCATTTCCTCTGTAATTCCTCCTGAAAATGTAAGAACTTTACTTTCTGCACTTCCCCTGTAATCCCTCCTGGAAATGTAAGAACTTTACTTTATGGACTTCCTCTGTAATTCCTCCTGGAAATGTAAGAACTTTATGCACTTCCTCTATAATCCCTCCTGGAAAAGTAAGAACTTTGCTTTATGCACTTCTTCTGTAATCCCTCCTGGAAATGTAAGAACTTTACTTTATGCACTTCCTCTGTAATCCCTCCTGGAAATGTAAGAACTTTACTTTATGCACTTCCTCTGTAATCCCTCCTGGAAACGTAAGAAATCTACTTTGTGCACTTCCTCTGTAATCCCTCCTGGAAATGTAAGAACGTTGTGCATTTCCTCTGTAATTCCTCCTGGAAATGTAAGAACTTTACTTTCTGCACTTCCCCTGTAATCCCTCCTGGAAATGTAAGGACTCTACTTTGTGCACTTCCTCTGTAATCCCTCCTGGAAATGTAAGAACTTTACTTTGTGCACTTCCTCTGTAAATCCTCCTGGAAATGTAAGGACTCTACTTTGTGCACTTCCTCTTTAATTACTCCTGGAAATGTAAGAACTTTACTTTACGCACTTCCTCTGTAATCCCTCCTGGAAATGTAAGAACTTTACTTTATGCAATTCCTCTGTAATCCCTCCTGGAAATGTAAGAACTTTATTTTATGCACTTCCACTGTAATCCCTCCTGGAAATGTAAGAAATCTACTTTGTGCACTTCCTCTGTAATCACTCCTGGAAATGTAAGAACTTTACTTTATGCACTTCCTCTGTAATCCCTCCTGGAAATGTAAGAACTTTACTTTATGCACTTCCTCTGTAATCCCTCCTGGAAATGTAAGAAATCTACTTTGTGCACTTTCTCTTTAATCCCTCCTGGAAATGTAAGAACGTTGTGCATTTCCTCTGTAATTCCTCCTGGAAATGTAAGAATTTTACATTATGCACTTCCTCTGTAATCCCTCCTGGAAATGTAAGAACTTTACTTTATGCTCTTCCTCTGTAATCCCTCCTGGAAATGTAAGAACTTTACTTTTTGCACTTCCTCTGTAAATACTCCTGGAAATGTAAGGACTCTACTTTGTGCACTTCCTCTTTAATTCCTCATGGAAATGTAAGAACTTTAATATACGCACTTCCTCTGTAATCCCTCCTGGAAATGTAAGGACTCTACTTTCTTCACTTCCTCTTTAATTCCTCATGGAAATGTAAGAACTTTACTATATGCACTTCCTCTGTAAATACTCCTGGAAATGTAAGAACTTTACTTTATGCACTTCCTCTGTAATCCCTCCTGGAAATGTAAGAACTTTACTTTGTGCACTTCCTCTGTAAATCCTCCTGGAAATGTAAGGACTCTACTTTGTGCACTTCCCCTTTAATTACTCCTGGAAATGTAAGAACTTTACTTTATGCACTTCCTCTGTAATCCCTCCTGGAAATGTAAGAACTTTACTTTATGCACTTCCTCTGTAATCCCTCCTGGAAATGTAAGAACTTTACTTTATGCACTTCCTCTGTAATCCCTCCTGGAAATGTGAGAACTTTACTTTGTGCACTTCCTCTGTAATCCCTCCTGGAAATGCAAGAACTTTACTTCACTTCCTCAGTAAACCCTCCTGGAAATGTAAGAAATCTACTTTGTGCACTTCCTCTGTAATTCCTCCTGGAAATGTAAGAACGTTGTGCATTTCCTCTGTAATTCCTCCTGGAAATGTAAGAACTTTACTTTATGGACTTCCTCTGTAATCCCTCCTGGAAGTGTAAGAACTTTACTTTTTGCACTTCCTCTGTAATTCCTCCTGGAAATGTAAGAACTTTACTTTATGGACTTCCTCTGTAATTCCTCCTGGAAATGTAAGAACTTTACTTTATGCACTTCCTCTGTAATCCCTCCTGGAAATGTAAGAACTTTGCTTTATGCACTTCCTCTGTAATCCCTCCTGGAAATGTAAGAACTTTACTTTATGCACTTCCTCTGTAATCCCTCCTGGAAATGTAAGAACTTTACTTTATGTACTTCCTCTGTAATCCCTCCTGGAAATGTAAGAAATCTACTTTGTGCACTTCCTCTGTAATCCCTCCTGGAAATGTAAGAACGTTGTGCATTTCCTCTGTAATTCCTCCTGGAAATGTAAGAACTTTACTTTCTGCACTTCCCCTGTAATCCCTCCTGGAAATGTAAGAACTTTACTTTATGGACTTCCTCTGTAATTCCTCCTGGAAATGTAAGAACTTTACTTTATGCACTTCCTCTATAATCCCTCCTGGAAAAGTAAGAACTTTGCTTTATGCACTTCCTCTGTAATCCCTCCTGGAAATGTAAGAACTTTACTTTATGCACTTCCTCTGTAATCCCTCCTGGAAATGTAAGAACTTTACTTTATGCACTTCCTCTGTAATCCCTCCTGGAAATGTAAGAAATCTACTTTGTGCACTTCCTATGTAATCCCTCCTGGAAATGTAAGAACGTTGTGCATTTCCTCTGTAATTCCTCCTGGAAATGTAAGAACTTTACTTTCTGCACTTCCCCTGTAATCCCTCCTGGAAATGTAAGAACGTTGTGCATTTCCTCTGTAATTCCTCCTGGAAATGTAAGAACTTTACTTTCTGCACTTCCCCTGTAATCCCTCCTGGAAATGTAAGGACTCTACTTTGTGCACTTCCTCTGTAATCCCTCCTGGAAATGTAAGAACTTTACTTTGTGCACTTCCTCTGTAAATCCTCCTGGAAATGTAAGGACTCTACTTTGTGCACTTCCTCTTTTATTACTCCTGGAAATGTAAGAACTTTACTTTATGCACTTCCTCTGTAATCCCTCCTGGAAATGTAAGAACTTTACTTCATGCACTTCCTCTGTAATCCCTCCTGGAAATGTAAGAACTTTACTTTATGCACTTCCTCTGTAATCCCTCCTGGAAATGCAAGAACTTTACTTCACTTCCTCCGTAATCCCTCCTGGAAATGTAAGAAATCTACTTTGTGCACTTCCTCTGTAATCCCTCCTGGAAATGTAAGAACGTTGTGCATTTACTCTGTAATTCCTCCTGGAAATGTAAGAACTTTACTTTATGGACTTGCTCTGTAATCCCTCCTGGAAATGTAAGAACTTTACTTTTTGCACTTCCTCTGTAATTCCTCCTGGAAATGTAAGAACTTTACTTTATGGACTTCCTCTGTAATTCCTCCTGGAAATGTAAGAACTTTACTTTATGCACTTCCTCTGTAATCCCTCCTGGAAATGTAAGAACTTTGCTTTATGGACTTCTTCTGTAATCCCTCCTGGAAATGTACGAACTTTACTTTATGCACTTCCTCTGTAATCCCTCCTGGAAATGTAAGAACTTTACTTTATGCACTTCCTCTGTAATCCCTCCTGGAAACGTAAGAAATCTACTTTGTGCACTTCCTCTGTAATCCCTCCTGGAAATGTAAGAATGTTGTGCATTTCCTCTGTAATTCCTCCTGGAAATGTAAGAACTTTACTTTCTGCACTTCCCCTGTAATCCCTCCTGGAAATGTAAGAACTTTACTTTATGGACTTCCTCTGTAATTCCTCCTGGAAATGTAAGAACTTTACTTTATGCACTTCCTCTATAATCCCTCCTGGAAAAGTAAGAACTTTGCTTTATGCACTTTCTCTGTAATCCCTCCTGGAAATGTAAGAACTTTACTTTATGCACTTCCTCTGTAATCCCTCCTGGAAATGTAAGAACTTTATTTTATGCACTTCCTCTGTAATCCCTCCTGGAAATGTAAGAAATCTACTTTGTGCACTTCCTCTGTAATCCCTCCTGGAAATGTAAGAACGTTGTGCATTTCCTCTGTAATTCCTCCTGGAAATGTAAGAACTTTACTTTCTGCACTTCCCCTGTAATCCCTCCTGGAAATGTAAGGACTCTACTTTGTGCACTTCCTCTGTAATCCCTCCTGGAAATGTAAGAACTTTACTTTGTGCACTTCCTCTGTAAATCCTCCTGGAAATGTAAGGACTCTACTTTGTGCACTTCCTCTTTTATTACTCCTGGAAATGTAAGAACTTTACTTTATGCACTTCCTCTGTAATCCCTCCTGGAAATGTAAGAACTTTACTTTATGCACTTCCTCTGTAATCCCTCCTGGAAATGTAAGAACTTTACTTTATGCACTTCCTCTGTAATCCCTCCTGGAAATGAAAGAACTTTACTTCACTTCCTCCGTAATCCCTCCTGGAAATGTAAGAAATCTACTTTGTGCACTTCCTCTGTAATCCCTCCTGGAAATGTAAGAACGTTGTGCATTTCCTCTGTAATTCCTCCTGGAAATGTAAGAACTTTACTTTCTGCAGTTCCCCTGTAATCCCTCCTGGAAATGTAAGGACTCTACTTTGTGCACTTCCTCAGTAATCCCTCCTGGAAATGTAAGAACTTTACTTTGTGCACTTCCTCTGTAAATCCTCCTGGAATTGTAAGGACTCTACTTTGTGCACTTCCTCTTTTATTACTCCTGAAAATGTAAGAACTTTACTTTATGCACTTCCTCTGTAATCCCTCCTGGAAATGTAGGAACTTTACTTTATGCACTTCCTCTGTAATCCCTCCTGGAAATGTAAGAACTTTACTTTATGCACTTCCTATGTAATCCCTCCTGGAAATGTAAGAACTTTATGCAATTCCTCTGTAATCCCTCCTGGAAATGCAAGAACTTTACTTCACTTCCTCCGTAATCCCTCCTGGAAATGTAAGAACGTTGTGCATTTCCTCTGTAATTCCTCCTGGAAATGTAAGAACTTTACTTCATGGACTTCCTCTGTAATCCCTCCTGGAAATGTAAGAACTTTACTTTTTGCACTTCCTCTGTAATTCATCCTGGAAATGTAAGAACTTTACTTTATGGACTTCCTCTGTAATTCCTCCTAGAAATGTAAGAACTTTACTTTATGCACTTCCTCTGTAATCCCTCCTGGAAATGTAAGAACTTTGCTTTATGCACTTCCTCTGTAATCCCTCCTGGAAATGTATGAACTTTACTTTCTGCACTTCCCCTGTAATCCCTCCTGGAAATGTAAGGACTCTACTTTGTGCACTTCCTCTGTAATCCCTCCTGGAAATGTAAGAACTTTACTTTGTGCACTTCCTCTGTAAATCCTCCTGGAAATGTAAGGACTCTACTTTGTGCACTTCCTCTTTTATTACTCCTGGAAATGTAAGAACTTTACTTTATGCACTTCCTCTGTAATCCCTCCTGGAAATGTAAGAACTTTACTTCATGCACTTCCTCTGTAATCCCTCCTGGAAATGTAAGAACTTTACTTTATGCACTTCCTCTGTAATCCCTCCTGGAAATGCAAGAACTTTACTTCACTTCCTCCGTAATCCCTCCTGGAAATGTAAGAAATCTACTTTGTGCACTTCCTCTGTAATCCCTCCTGGAAATGTAAGAACGTTGTGCATTTACTCTGTAATTCCTCCTGGAAATGTCAGAACTTTACTTTATGGACTTGCTCTGTAATCCCTCCTGGAAATGTAAGAACTTTACTTTTTGCACTTCCTCTGTAATTCCTCCTGGAAATGTAAGAACTTTACTTTATGGACTTCCTCTGTAATTCCTCCTGGAAATGTAAGAACTTTACTTTATGCACTTCCTCTGTAATCCCTCCTGGAAATGTAAGAACTTTGCTTTATGGACTTCTTCTGTAATCCCTCCTGGAAATGTATGAACTTTACTTTATGCACTTCCTCTGTAATCCCTCCTGGAAATGTAAGAACTTTACTTTATGAACTTCCTCTGTAATCCCTCCTGGAAACGTAAGAAATCTACTTTGTGCACTTCCTCTGTAATCCCTCCTGGAAATGTAAGAACGTTGTGCATTTCCTCTGTAATTCCTCCTGGAAATGTAAGAACTTTACTTTCTGCACTTCCCCTGTAATCCCTCCTGGAAATGTAAGAACTTTACTTTATGGACTTCCTCTGTAATTCCTCCTGGAAATGTAAGAACTTTACTTTATGCACTTCCTCTATAATCCCTCCTGGAAAAGTAAGAACTTTGCTTTATGCACTTCCTCTGTAATCCCTCCTGGAAATGTAAGAACTTTACTTTATGCACTTCCTCTGTAATCCCTCCTGGAAATGTAAGAACTTTACTTTATGCACTTCCTCTGTAATCCCTCCTGGAAATGTAAGAAATCTACTTTGTGCACTTCCTCTGTAATCCCTCCTGGAAATGTAAGAACGTTGTGTATTTCCTCTGTAATTCCTCCTGGAAATGTAAGAACTTTACTTTCTGCACTTCCCCTGTAATCCCTCCTGGAAATGTAAGCACTCTACTTTGTGCACTTCCTCTGTAATCCCTCCTGGAAATGTAAGAACTTTACTTTGTGCACTTCCTCTGTAAATCCTCCTGGAAATGTAAGGACTCTACTTTGTGCACTTCCTCTTTTATTACTCCTGGAAATGTAAGAACTTTACTTTATGCACTTCCTCTGTAATCCCTCCTGGAAATGTAAGAACTTTACTTTATGCACTTCCTCTGTAATCCCTCCTGGAAATGTAAGAACTTTACTTTATACACTTCCTCTGTAATCCCTCCTGGAAATGAAAGAACTTTACTTCACTTCCTCCGTAATCCCTCCTGGAAATGTAAGAAATCTACTTTGTGCACTTCCTCTGTAATCCCTCCTGGAAATGTAAGAACGTTGTGCATTTCCTCTGTAATTCCTCCTGGAAATGTAAGAACTTTACTTTCTGCACTTCCCCTGTAATCCCTCCTGGAAATGTAAGGACTCTACTTTGTGCACTTCCTCATTAATCCCTCCTGGAAATGTAAGAACTTTACTTTGTGCACTTCCTCTGTAAATCCTCCTGGAAATGTAAGGACTCTACTTTGTGCACTTCCTCTTTTATTACTCCTGAAAATGTAAGAACTTTACTTTATGCACTTCCTCTATAATCCCTCCTGGAAATGTAAGAACTTTACTTTATGCACTTCCTCTGTAATCCCTCCTGGAAATGTAAGAACTTTACTTTATGCACTTCCTCTGTAATCCCTCCTGGAAATGTAAGAACTCTACTTTGTGCACTTCCTCTGTAATCCCTCCTGGAAATGTAAGAACTTTACTTTATGCACTTCCTCTGTAATCCCTCCTGGAAATGTAAGAACTTTACTTTATGCACTTCCTATGTAATCCCTCCTGGAAATGTAAGAACTTTATGCAATTCCTCTGTAATCCCTCCTGGAAATGCAAGAACTTTACTTCACTTCCTCCGTAATCCCTCCTGGAAATGTAAGAAATCTACTTTGTGCACTTCCTCTGTAATCCCTCCTGGAAATGTAAGAACGTTGTGCATTTCCTCTGTAATTCCTCCTGGAAATGTAAGAACTTTACTTTATGGACTTCCTCTGTAATCCCTCCTGGAAATGTAAGAACTTTACTTTTTGCAATTCCTCTGTAATTCCTCCTGGAAATGTAAGAACTTTACTTTATGGACTTCCTCTGTAATTCCTCCTGGAAATGTAAGAACTTTACTTTATGCACTTCCTCTGTAATCCCTCCTGGAAATGTAAGAACTTTGCTTTATGGACTTCTTCTGTAATCCCTCCTGGAAATGTATGAACTTTACTTTATGCACTTCCTCTGTAATCCCTCCTGGAAATGTAAGAACTTTACTTTATGCACTTCCTCTGTAATCCCTCCTAGAAACGTAAGAAATCTACTTTGTGCACTTCCTCTGTAATCCCTCATGGAAATGTAAGAACGTTGTGCATTTCCTCTGTAATTCCTCCTGGAAATGTAAGAACTTTACTTTCTGCACTTCCCCTGTAATCCCTCCTGGAAATGTAAGAACTTTACTTTATGGACTTCCTCTGTAATTCCTCCTGGAAATGTAAGAACTTTACTTTTTGCACTTCATCTATAATCCCTCCTGGAAAAGTAAGAACTTTGCTTTATGCACTTTCTCTGTAATCCCTCCTGGAAATGTAAGAACTTTACTTTATGCACTTCCTCTGTAATCCCTCCTGGAAATGTAAGAACTTTACTTTTTGCACTTCCTCTGTAAATACTCCTGGAAATGTAAGGACTCTACTTTGTGCACTTCCTCTTTAATTCCTCATGGAAATGTAAGAACTTTACTATACGCACTTCCTCTTTAATCCCTCCTGGAAATGTAAGGACTCTACTTTCTGCACTTCCTCTTTAATTCCTCATGGAAATGTAAGAACTTTACTATATGCACTTCCTCTGTAAATACTCCTGGAAATGTAAGAACTTTACTTTATACACTTCCTCTGTAATCCCTCCTGGAAATGTAAGAACTTTACTTTGTGCACTTCCTCTGTAAATACTCCTGGAAATGTAAGGACTCTACTTTGTGCACTTCCCCTTTAATTACTCCTGGAAATGTAAGAACTTTACTTTATGCACTTCCTCTGTAATCCCTCCTGGAAATGTAAGAACTTTACTTTATGCACTTCCTCTGTAATCCCTCCTGGAAATGTAAGAACTTTACTTTATGCACGTCCTCTGTAATCCCTCCTGGAAATGTAAGAACTTTACTTTATGCACTTCCTCTGTAATCCCTCCTGGAAATGCAAGAACTTTACTTCACTTCCTCCGTAAACCCTCCTGGAAATGTAAGAAATCTACTTTGTGCACTTCCTCTGTAATTCCTCCTGGAAATGTAAGAACGTTGTGCATTTCCTCTGTAATTCCTCCTGGAAATGTAAGAACTTTACTTTATGGACTTCCTCTGTAATCCCTCCTGGAAATGTAAGAACTTTACTTTTTGCACTTCCTCTGTAATTCCTCCTGGAAATGTAAGAACTTTACTTTATGGACTTCCTCTGTAATTCCTCCTGGAAATGTAAGAACTTTACTTTATGCACTTCCTCTGTAATCCCTCCTGGAAATGTAAGAACTTTGCTTTATGCACTTCCTCTGTAATCCCTCCTGGAAATGTAAGAACTTTACTTTATGCACTTCCTCTGTAATCCCTCCTGGAAATGTAAGAACTTTACTTTATGCACTTCCTCTGTAATCCCTCATGGAAATGTAAGAAATCTACTTTGTGCACTTCCTCTGTAATCCATCCTGGAAATGTAAGAACGTTGTGCATTTCCTCTGTAATTCCTCCTGGAAATGTAAGAACTTTACTTTCTGCACTTCCCCTGTAATCCCTGCTGGAAATGTAAGGACTCTACTTTGTGCATTTCCTCAGTAATCCCTCCTGGAAATGTAAGAACTTTACTTTGTGCACTTCCTCTGTAAATCCTCCTGGAAATGTAAGGACTTTACTTTGTGCACTTCTTCTTTAATTAATCCTGGAAATGTAAGAACTTTACTTTATGCACTTCCTCTGTAATCCCTCCTGAAAATGTAAGAACTTTACTTTATGCACTTCCTCTGTAATCCCTCCTGGAAATGTAAGAACTTTACTTTATGCACTTCCTCTGTAATCCCTCCTGGAAATGTAAGAACTTTACTTTATGCACTTCCTCTGTAATCCCTCCTGGAAATGCAAGAACTTTACTTCACTTCCTCCGTAATCCCTCCTGGAAATGTAAGAAATCTACTTTGTGCACTTCCTGTGTAATCCCTCCTGGAAATGTAAGAACGTTGTGCATTTCCTCTGTAATTCCTCCTGGAAATGTAAGAACTTTACTTTATGGACTTCCTCTGTAATCCCTCCTGGAAATGTAAGAACTTTACTTTTTGCACTTCCTCTGTAATTCCTCCTGGAAATGTAAGAACTTTACTTTATGGACTTCCTCTGTAATTCCTCCTGGAAATGTAAGAACTTTACTTTATGCACTTCCTCTGTAATCCCTCCTGGAAATGTAAGAACTTTGCTTTATGGACTTCTTCTGTAATCCCTCCTGGAAATGTATGAACTTTACTTTATGCACTTCCTCTGTAATCCCTCCTGGAAATGTAAGAACTTTACTTTATGCACTTCCTCTGTAATCCCTCCTGGAAACGTAAGAAATCTACTTTGTGCACTTCCTCTGTAATCCCTCATGGAAATGTAAGAACGTTGTGCATTTCCTCTGTAATTCCTCCTGGAAATGTAAGAACTTTACTTTCTGCACTTCCCCTGTAATCCCTCCTGGAAATGTAAGAACTTTACTTTATGGACTTCCTCTGTAATTCCTCCTGGAAATGTAAGAACTTTACTTTTTGCACTTCATCTATAATCCCTCCTGGAAAAGTAAGAACTTTGCTTTATGCACTTTCTCTGTAATCCCTCCTGGAAATGTAAGAACTTTACTTTATGCACTTCCTCTGTAATCCCTCCTGGAAATGTAAGAACTTTACTTTTTGCACTTCCTCTGTAAATACTCCTGGAAATGTAAGGACTCTACTTTGTGCACTTCCTCTTTAATTCCTCATGGAAATGTAAGAACTTTACTATACGCACTTCCTCTTTAATCCCTCCTGGAAATGTAAGGACTCTACTTTCTGCACTTCCTCTTTAATTCCTCATGGAAATGTAAGAACTTTACTATATGCACTTCCTCTGTAAATACTCCTGGAAATGTAAGAACTTTACTTTATACACTTCCTCTGTAATCCCTCCTGGAAATGTAAGAACTTTACTTTGTGCACTTCCTCTGTAAATCCTCCTGGAAATGTAAGGACTCTACTTTGTGCACTTCCTCTGTAATCCCTCATGGAAATGTAAGAACTTTACTTTATGCACTTCCTCTGTAATCCCTCCTGGAAATGTAAGAACGTTGTGCATTTCCTCTGTAATTCCTCCTGGAAATGTAAGAACTTTACTTTCTGCACTTCCCCTGTAATCCCTCCTGGAAATGTAAGAACTTTACTTTATGGACTTCCTCTGTAATTCCTCCTGGAAATGTAAGAACTTTACTTTATGCACTTCCTCTATAATCCCTCCTGGAAAAGTAAGAACTTTGCTTTATGCACTTCCTCTGTAATCCCTCCTGGAAATGTAAGAACTTTACTTTATGCACTTCCTCTGTAATCCCTCCTGGAAATGTAAGAACTTTACTTTATGCACTTCCTCTGTAATCCCTCCTGGAAATGTAAGAAATCTACTTTGTGCACTTCCTATGTAATCCCTCCTGGAAATGTAAGAACGTTGTGCATTTCCTCTGTAATTCCTCCTGGAAATGTAAGAACTTTACTTTCTGCACTTCCCCTGTAATCCCTCCTGGAAATGTAAGAACGTTGTGCATTTCCTCTGTAATTCCTCCTGGAAATGTAAGAACTTTACTTTCTGCACTTCCCCTGTAATCCCTCCTGGAAATGTTAGGACTCTACTTTGTGCACTTCCTCTGTAATCCCTCCTGGAAATGTAAGAACTTTACTTTGTGCACTTCCTCTGTAAATCCTCCTGGAAATGTAAGGACTCTACTTTGTGCACTTCCTCTTTTATTACTCCTGGCAATGTAAGAACTTTACTTTATGCACTTCCTCTGTAATCCCTCCTGGAAATGTAAGAACTTTACTTCATGCACTTCCTCTGTAATCCCTCCTGGAAATGTAAGAACTTTACTTTATGCACTTCCTCTGTAATCCCTCCTGGAAATGCAAGAACTTTACTTCACTTCCTCCGTAATCCCTCCTGGAAATGTAAGAAATCTACTTTGTGCACTTCCTCTGTAATCCCTCCTGGAAATGTAAGAACGTTGTGCATTTACTCTGTAATTCCTCCTGGAAATGTAAGAACTTTACTTTATGGACTTGCTCTGTAATCCCTCCTGGAAATGTAAGAACTTTACTTTTTGCACTTCCTCTGTAATTCCTCCTGGAAATGTAAGAACTTTACTTTATGGACTTCCTCTGTAATTCCTCCTGGAAATGTAAGAACTTTACTTTATGCACTTCCTCTGTAATCCCTCCTGGAAATGTAAGAACTTTGCTTTATGGACTTCTTCTGTAATCCCTCCTGGAAATGTACGAACTTTACTTTATGCACTTCCTCTGTAATCCCTCCTGGAAATGTAAGAACTTTACTTTATGCACTTCCTCTGTAATCCCTCCTGGAAACGTAAGAAATCTACTTTGTGCACTTCCTCTGTAATCCCTCCTGGAAATGTAAGAATGTTGTGCATTTCCTCTGTAATTCCTCCTGGAAATGTAAGAACTTTACTTTCTGCACTTCCCCTGTAATCCCTCCTGGAAATGTAAGAACTTTACTTTATGGACTTCCTCTGTAATTCCTCCTGGAAATGTAAGAACTTTACTTTATGCACTTCCTCTATAATCCCTCCTGGAAAAGTAAGAACTTTGCTTTATGCACTTTCTCTGTAATCCCTCCTGGAAATGTAAGAACTTTACTTTATGCACTTCCTCTGTAATCCCTCCTGGAAATGTAAGAACTTTATTTTATGCACTTCCTCTGTAATCCCTCCTGGAAATGTAAGAAATCTACTTTGTGCACTTCCTCTGTAATCCCTCCTGGAAATGTAAGAACGTTGTGCATTTCCTCTGTAATTCCTCCTGGAAATGTAAGAACTTTACTTTCTGCACTTCCCCTGTAATCCCTCCTGGAAATGTAAGGACTCTACTTTGTGCACTTCCTCTGTAATCCCTCCTGGAAATGTAAGAACTTTACTTTGTGCACTTCCTCTGTAAATCCTCCTGGAAATGTAAGGACTCTACTTTGTGCACTTCCTCTTTTATTACTCCTGGAAATGTAAGAACTTTACTTTATGCACTTCCTCTGTAATCCCTCCTGGAAATGTAAGAACTTTACTTTATGCACTTCCTCTGTAATCCCTCCTGGAAATGTAAGAACTTTACTTTATGCACTTCCTCTGTAATCCCTCCTGGAAATGAAAGAACTTTACTTCACTTCCTCCGTAATCCCTCCTGGAAATGTAAGAAATCTACTTTGTGCACTTCCTCTGTAATCCCTCCTGGAAATGTAAGAACGTTGTGCATTTCCTCTGTAATTCCTCCTGGAAATGTAAGAACTTTACTTTCTGCACTTCCCCTGTAATCCCTCCTGGAAATGTAAGGACTCTACTTTGTGCACTTCCTCAGTAATCCCTCCTGGAAATGTAAGAACTTTACTTTGTGCACTTCCTCTGTAAATCCTCCTGGAAATGTAAGGACTCTACTTTGTGCACTTCCTCTTTTATTACTCCTGAAAATGTAAGAACTTTACTTTATGCACTTCCTCTGTAATCCCTCCTGGAAATGTAAGAACTTTACTTTATGCACTTCCTCTGTAATCCCTCCTGGAAATGTAAGAACTTTACTTTATGCACTTCCTATGTAATCCCTCCTGGAAATGTAAGAACTTTATGCAATTCCTCTGTAATCCCTCCTGGAAATGCAAGAACTTTACTTCACTTCCTCCGTAATCCCTCCTGGAAATGTAAGAAATCTACTTTGTGCACTTCCTCTGTAATCCCTCCTGGAAATGTAAGAACGTTGTGCATTTCCTCTGTAATTCCTCCTGGGAATGTAAGAACTTTACTTTATGGACTTCCTCTGTAATCCCTCCTGGAAATGTAAGAACTTTACTTTTTGCACTTCCTCTGTAATTCCTCCTGGAAATGTAAGAACTTTACTTTATGGACTTCCTCTGTAATTCCTCCTAGAAATGTAAGAACTTTACTTTATGCACTTCCTCTGTAATCCCTCCTGGAAATGTAAGAACTTTGCTTTATGCACTTCCTCTGTAATCCCTCCTGGAAATGTATGAACTTTACTTTCTGCACTTCCCCTGTAATCCCTCCTGGAAATGTAAGGACTCTACTTTGTGCACTTCCTCTGTAATCCCTCCTGGAAATGTAAGAACTTTACTTTGTGCACTTCCTCTGTAAATCCTCCTGGAAATGTAAGGACTCTACTTTGTGCACTTCCTCTTTTATTACTCCTGGCAATGTAAGAACTTTACTTTATGCACTTCCTCTGTAATCCCTCCTGGAAATGTAAGAACTTTACTTCATGCACTTCCTCTGTAATCCCTCCTGGAAATGTAAGAACTTTACTTTATGCACTTCCTCTGTAATCCCTCCTGGAAATGCAAGAACTTTACTTCACTTCCTCCGTAATCCCTCCTGGAAATGTAAGAAATCTACTTTGTGCACTTCCTCTGTAATCCCTCCTGGAAATGTAAGAACGTTGTGCATTTACTCTGTAATTCCTCCTGGAAATGTAAGAACTTTACTTTATGGACTTGCTCTGTAATCCCTCCTGGAAATGTAAGAACTTTACTTTTTGCACTTCCTCTGTAATTCCTCCTGGAAATGTAAGAACTTTACTTTATGGACTTCCTCTGTAATTCCTCCTGGAAATGTAAGAACTTTACTTTATGCACTTCCTCTGTAATCCCTCCTGGAAATGTAAGAACTTTGCTTTATGGACTTCTTCTGTAATCCCTCCTGGAAATGTACGAACTTTACTTTATGCACTTCCTCTGTAATCCCTCCTGGAAATGTAAGAACTTTACTTTATGCACTTCCTCTGTAATCCCTCCTGGAAACGTAAGAAATCTACTTTGTGCACTTCCTCTGTAATCCCTCCTGGAAATGTAAGAATGTTGTGCATTTCCTCTGTAATTCCTCCTGGAAATGTAAGAACTTTACTTTCTGCACTTCCCCTGTAATCCCTCCTGGAAATGTAAGAACTTTACTTTATGGACTTCCTCTGTAATTCCTCCTGGAAATGTAAGAACTTTACTTTATGCACTTCCTCTATAATCCCTCCTGGAAAAGTAAGAACTTTGCTTTATGCACTTTCTCTGTAATCCCTCCTGGAAATGTAAGAACTTTACTTTATGCACTTCCTCTGTAATCCCTCCTGGAAATGTAAGAACTTTATTTTATGCACTTCCTCTGTAATCCCTCCTGGAAATGTAAGAAATCTACTTTGTGCACTTCCTCTGTAATCCCTCCTGGAAATGTAAGAACGTTGTGCATTTCCTCTGTAATTCCTCCTGGAAATGTAAGAACTTTACTTTCTGCACTTCCCCTGTAATCCCTCCTGGAAATGTAAGGACTCTACTTTGTGCACTTCCTCTGTAATCCCTCCTGGAAATGTAAGAACTTTACTTTGTGCACTTCCTCTGTAAATCCTCCTGGAAATGTAAGGACTCTACTTTGTGCACTTCCTCTTTTATTACTCCTGGAAATGTAAGAACTTTACTTTATGCACTTCCTCTGTAATCCCTCCTGGAAATGTAAGAACTTTACTTTATGCACTTCCTCTGTAATCCCTCCTGGAAATGTAAGAACTTTACTTTATGCACTTCCTCTGTAATCCCTCCTGGAAATGAAAGAACTTTACTTCACTTCCTCCGTAATCCCTCCTGGAAATGTAAGAAATCTACTTTGTGCACTTCCTCTGTAATCCCTCCTGGAAATGTAAGAACGTTGTGCATTTCCTCTGTAATTCCTCCTGGAAATGTAAGAACTTTACTTTCTGCACTTCCCCTGTAATCCCTCCTGGAAATGTAAGGACTCTACTTTGTGCACTTCCTCAGTAATCCCTCCTGGAAATGTAAGAACTTTACTTTGTGCACTTCCTCTGTAAATCCTCCTGGAAATGTAAGGACTCTACTTTGTGCACTTCCTCTTTTATTACTCCTGAAAATGTAAGAACTTTACTTTATGCACTTCCTCTGTAATCCCTCCTGGAAATGTAAGAACTTTACTTTATGCACTTCCTCTGTAATCCCTCCTGGAAATGTAAGAACTTTACTTTATGCACTTCCTATGTAATCCCTCCTGGAAATGTAAGAACTTTATGCAATTCTTCTGTAATCCCTCCTGGAAATGCAAGAACTTTACTTCACTTCCTCCGTAATCCCTCCTGGAAATGTAAGAAATCTACTTTGTGCACTTCCTCTGTAATCCCTCCTGGAAATGTAAGAACGTTGTGCATTTCCTCTGTAATTCCTCCTGGGAATGTAAGAACTTTACTTTATGGACTTCCTCTGTAATCCCTCCTGGAAATGTAAGAACTTTACTTTTTGCACTTCCTCTGTAATTCCTCCTGGAAATGTAAGAACTTTACTTTATGGACTTCCTCTGTAATTCCTCCTAGAAATGTAAGAACTTTACTTTATGCACTTCCTCTGTAATCCCTCCTGGAAATGTAAGAACTTTGCTTTATGCACTTCCTCTGTAATCCCTCCTGGAAATGTATGAACTTTACTTTCTGCACTTCCCCTGTAATCCCTCCTGGAAATGTAAGGACTCTACTTTGTGCACTTCCTCTGTAATCCCTCCTGGAAATGTAAGAACTTTACTTTGTGCACTTCCTCTGTAAATCCTCCTGGAAATGTAAGGACTCTACTTTGTGCACTTCCTCTTTTATTACTCCTGGAAATGTAAGAACTTTACTTTATGCACTTCCTCTGTAATCCCTCCTGGAAATGTAAGAACTTTACTTCATGCACTTCCTCTGTAATCCCTCCTGGAAATGTAAGAACTTTACTTTATGCACTTCCTCTGTAATCCCTCCTGGAAATGCAAGAACTTTACTTCACTTCCTCCGTAATCCCTCCTGGAAATGTAAGAAATCTACTTTGTGCACTTCCTCTGTAATCCCTCCTGGAAATGTAAGAACGTTGTGCATTTACTCTGTAATTCCTCCTGGAAATGTCAGAACTTTACTTTATGGACTTGCTCTGTAATCCCTCCTGGAAATGTAAGAACTTTACTTTTTGCACTTCCTCTGTAATTCCTCCTGGAAATGTAAGAACTTTACTTTATGGACTTCCTCTGTAATTCCTCCTGGAAATGTAAGAACTTTACTTTATGCACTTCCTCTGTAATCCCTCCTGGAAATGTAAGAACTTTGCTTTATGGACTTCTTCTGTAATCCCTCCTGGAAATATATGAACTTTACTTTATGCACTTCCTCTGTAATCCCTCCTGGAAATGTAAGAACTTTACTTTATGAACTTCCTCTGTAATCCCTCCTGGAAACGTAAGAAATCTACTTTGTGCACTTCCTCTGTAATCCCTCCTGGAAATGTAAGAACGTTGTGCATTTCCTCTGTAATTCCTCCTGGAAATGTAAGAACTTTACTTTCTGCACTTCCCCTGTAATCCCTCCTGGAAATGTAAGAACTTTACTTTATGGACTTCCTCTGTAATTCCTCCTGGAAATGTAAGAACTTTACTTTATGCACTTCCTCTATAATCCCTCCTGGAAAAGTAAGAACTTTGCTTTATGCACTTCCTCTGTAATCCCTCCTGGAAATGTAAGAACTTTACTTTATGCACTTCCTCTGTAATCCCTCCTGGAAATGTAAGAACTTTACTTTATGCACTTCCTCTGTAATCCCTCCTGGAAATGTAAGAAATCTACTTTGTGCACTTCCTCTGTAATCCCTCCTGGAAATGTAAGAACGTTGTGTATTTCCTCTGTAATTCCTCCTGGAAATGTAAGAACTTTACTTTCTGCACTTCCCCTGTAATCCCTCCTGGAAATGTAAGCACTCTACTTTGTGCACTTCCTCTGTAATCCCTCCTGGAAATGTAAGAACTTTACTTTGTGCACTTCCTCTGTAAATCCTCCTGGAAATGTAAGGACTCTACTTTGTGCACTTCCTCTTTTATTACTCCTGGAAATGTAAGAACTTTACTTTATGCACTTCCTCTGTAATCCCTCCTGGAAATGTAAGAACTTTACTTTATGCACTTCCTCTGTAATCCCTCCTGGAAATGTAAGAACTTTACTTTATACACTTCCTCTGTAATCCCTCCTGGAAATGAAAGAACTTTACTTCACTTCCTCCGTAATCCCTCCTGGAAATGTAAGAAATCTACTTTGTGCACTTCCTCTGTAATCCCTCCTGGAAATGTAAGAACGTTGTGCATTTCCTCTGTAATTCCTCCTGGAAATGTAAGAACTTTACTTTCTGCACTTCCCCTGTAATCCCTCCTGGAAATGTAAGGACTCTACTTTGTGCACTTCCTCATTAATCCCTCCTGGAAATGTAAGAACTTTACTTTGTGCACTTCCTCTGTAAATCCTCCTGGAAATGTAAGGACTCTACTTTGTGCACTTCCTCTTTTATTACTCCTGAAAATGTAAGAACTTTACTTTATGCACTTCCTCTGTAATCCCTCCTGGAAATGTAAGAACTTTACTTTATGCACTTCCTCTGTAATCCCTCCTGGAAATGTAAGAACTTTACTTTATGCACTTCCTATGTAATCCCTCCTGGAAATGTAAGAACTTTATGCAATTCCTCTGTAATCCCTCCTGGAAATGCAAGAACTTTACTTCACTTCCTCCGTAATCCCTCCTGGAAATGTAAGAAATCTACTTTGTGCACTTCCTCTGTAATCCCTCCTGGAAATGTAAGAACGTTGTGCATTTCCTCTGTAATTCCTCCTGGAAATGTAAGAACTTTACTTTATGGACTTCCTCTGTAATCCCTCCTGGAAATGTAAGAACTTTACTTTTTGCACTTCCTCTGTAATTCCTCCTGGAAATGTAAGAACTTTACTTTATGGACTTCCTCTGTAATTCCTCCTGGAAATGTAAGAACTTTACTTTATGCACTTCCTCTGTAATCCCTCCTGGAAATGTAAGAACTTTGCTTTATGCACTTCCTCTGTAATTCCTCCTGGAAATGTAAGAACTTTACTTTATGCACTTCTTCTGTAATCCCTCCTGGAAAAGTAAGAACTTTGCTTTATGCACTTCCTCTGTAATCCCTCCTGGAAATGTAAGAACTTTACTTTATGCACTTCCTCTGTAATCCCTCCTGGAAATGTAAGAACTTTACTTTATGCACTTCCTCTGTAATCCCTCCTGGAAATGTAAGAAATCTACTTTGTGCACTTCCTCTGTAATCCCTCCTGGAAATGTAAGAACGTTGTGCATTTCCTCTGTAATTCCTCCTGGAAATGTAAGAACTTTACTTTCTGCACTTCCCCTGTAATCCCTCCTGGAAATGTAAGAACTTTACTTTATGGACTTCCTCTGTAATTCCTCCTGGAAATGTAAGAACTTTACTTTATGCACTTCTTCTGTAATCCCTCCTGGAAAAGTAAGAACTTTGCTTTATGCACTTCCTCTGTAATCCCTCCTGGAAATGTAAGAACTTTACTTTATGCACTTCCTCTGTAATCCCTCCTGGAAATGTAAGAACTTTACTTTATGCACTTCCTCTGTAATCCCTCCTGGAAATGTAAGAAATCTACTTTGTGCACTTCCTCTGTAATCCCTCCTGGAAATGTAAGAACGTTGTGGATTTCATCTGTAATTCCTCCTGGAAATGTAAGAACTTTACTTTCTGCACTTTCCCTGTAATCCCTCCTGGAAATGTAAGAACTTTACTTTGTGCACTTCCTCTGTAATTCCTCTTGGAAATGTAAGAACTTTACTTTGTGCACTTCCTCTGTAATCCCTCCTGGAAATGTAAGAAATCTACTTTGTGCACTTCCTCTGTAATCCCTCCTGGAAATGTAAGAACGTTGTGCACTTCCTCTGTAGTCCCTCCTGGAAATGTAAGAACTTTACTTTCTGCACTTCCCCTGTAATCCCTCCTGGAAATGTAAGGACTCTACTTTGTGCACTTCCTCTGTAGTCCCTCCTGGAAATGTAAGAACTTTACTTTGTGCACTTCCTCTGTAAATCCTCCTGGAAATGTAAGGACTCTACTTTGTGCACTTCCTCTTTTATTACTCCTGGAAATGTAAGAACTTTACTTTATGCACTTCCTCTGTAATCCCTCCTGGAAATGTAAGAACTTTACTTTATGCACTTCCTCTGTAATCCCTCCTGGAAATGTAAGAACTTTACTTTATGCACTTCCTCTGTAATCCCTCCTGGAAATGTAAGAACTTTATGCACTTCCTCTGTAATCCCTCCTGGAAATGCAAGAACTTTACTTCACTTCCTCCGTAATCCCTCCTGGAAATGTAAGAAATCTACTTTGTGCACTTCCTCTGTAATCCCTCCTGGAAATGTAAGAACGTTGTGCATTTCCTCTGTAATTCCTCCTGGAAATGTAAGAACTTTACTTTATGGACTTCCTCTGTAATCCCTCCTGGAAATGTAAGAACTTTACTTTTTGCACTTCCTCTGTAATTCCTCCTGGAAATGTAAGAACTTTACTTTATGGACTTCCTCTGTAATTCCTCCTGGAAATGTAAGAACTTTACTTTATGCACTTCCTCTGTAATCCCTCCTGGAAATGTAAGAACTTTGCTTTATGCACTTCCTCTGTAATCCCTCCTGGAAATGTATGAACTTTACTTTATGCACTTCCTCTGTAATCCCTCCTAGAAATGTAAGAACTTTACTTTATGCACTTCCTCTGTAATCCCTCCTGGAAAAGTAAGAACTTTGCTTTATGCACTTCCTCTGTAATCCCTCCTGGAAATGTAAGAAATCTACTTTGTGCACTTCCCCTGTAATCCCTCCTGGAAATGTAAGAAATCTACTTTGTGCACTTCCTCTGTAATCCCTCCTGGAAATGTAAGAACGTTGTGCATTTCCTCTGTAATTCCTCCTGGAAATGTAAGAACTTTACTTTCTGCACTTCCCCTGTAATCCCTCCTGGAAATGTAAGAACTTTACTTTATGGACTTCCTCTGTAATTCCTCCTGGAAATGTAAGAACTTTACTTTATGCACTTCCTCTGTAATCCCTCCTGGAAAAGTAAGAACTTTGCTTTATGCACTTCCTCTGTAATCCCTCCTGGAAATGTAAGAACTTTACTTTATGCACTTCCTCTGTAATCCCTCCTGGAAATGTAAGAACTTTACTTTATGCACTTCCTCTGTAATCCCTCCTGGAAATGTAAGAAATCTACTTTGTGCACTTCCTCTGTAATCCCTCCTGGAAATGTAAGAACGTTGTGCATTTCATCTGTAATTCCTCCTGGAAATGTAAGAACTTTACTTTCTGCACTTCCCCTGTAATCCCTCCTGAAAATGTAAGGACTCTACTTTGTGCACTTCCTCTGTAGTCCCTCCTGGAAATGTAAGAACTTTACTTTGTGCACTTCCTCTGTAAATCCTCCTGGAAATGTAAGGACTCTACTTTGTGCACTTCCTCTTTAATTACTCCTGGAAATGTAAGAACTTTACTTTATGCACTTCCTCTATAATCCCTCCTGGAAATGTAAGAACTTTACTTTATGCACTTCCTCTGTAATCCCTCCTGGAAATGTAAGAACTTTACTTTATGCACTTCCACTGTAATCCCTCCTGGAAATGTAAGAAATCTACTTTGTGCACTTCCTCTGTAATCCCTCCTGGAAATGTAAGAACTTTACTTTATGCACTTCCTCTGTAATCCCTCCTGGAAATGTAAGAATTTTACTTTTTGCACTTCCTCTGTAAATCCTCCTGGAAATGTAAGAACTCTACTTTGTGCACATTCCCTGTAATCCCTCCTGGAAATGTAAGGACTCCACTTTCTGCACTTCCTCGTTAATTCCCCTTGGAAATGTAAGAACTTTACTTTATGCACTTCCTCTGTAATCCCTCCTGGAAATGTAAGAACTTTACTTTTTGCACTTCCTCTGTAATCCCTCCTGGAAATGTAAGAACTCTACTTTATGCACTTCCTCTGTAATCTCTCCTGGAAATGTAAGAACTTTACTTTATGCACTTCCTCTGTAATCCCTCCTGGAAATGTAAGACCTTTACTTTATGCACTTCCTCTGTAATCTCTCCTGGAAATGTAAGAAATCTACTTTGTGCTCTTCCTCTGTAATCCCTCCTGGAAATATAAGAACATTGTGCATTTCCTCTGTAATTCCTCCTGGAAATGTAAGAACTTTACTTTCTGCACTTCCCCTGTAATCCCTCCTGGAAATGTAAGGACTCTACTTTGTGCACTTCCTCTGTAATCCCTCCTGGAAATGTAAGAACTTTACTTTGTGCACTTCCTCTGTAAATCCTCCTGGAAATATAAGGACTCTACTTTGTGCACTTCCTCTTTAATTACTCCTGGAAATGTAAGAACTTTAATTTATGCACTTCCTCTGTAATCCCTCCTGGAAATGTAAGAACTTTACTTTATGCACTTCCTCTGTAATCCCTCCTGGAAATGTAAGAATTTTACTTTATGCACTTCCTCTGTAATCCCTCCTGGAAATGTAAGAACTGTACTTTATGCACTTCCTCTGTAATCCCTCCTGAAATTTAAGAACTCTACTTTGTGCACATCCCCTGTAATCCCTCCTGGAAATGTAAGAACTTTACTTTATGCATTTCCTCTGTAATCCCTCCTGGAAATGTAAGAACTTTACTTTATGCACTTCCTCTGTAATCCCTCCTGGAAATGTAAGAACTTTACTTTATGCACTTCCTCTGTAATCCCTCCTGAAATTTAAGAACTCTACTTTGTGCACATCCCCTGTAATCCCTCCTGGAAATGTAAGAACTTTACTTTATGCATTTCCTCTGTAATCCCTCCTGGAAATGTAAGAACTTTACTTTATGCACTTCCTCTGTAATCCGTCCTGGAAATGTAAGAACTTTACTTTATGCACTTCCTCTGTAATCCCTCCTGGAAATGTAAGAACTTTACTTTGTGCACTTCCTCTGTAATCCCTCCTGGAAATGTAAGAACTCTACTTTGTGCACATCCCCTGTAATCCCTCCTGGAAATGTAAGAATTTTACTTTATGCACTTCCTCTGTAAATCCTCCTGGAAAAGTAAGAACTCTACTTTGTGCATATCCCCTGTAATCCCTCCTGGAAATGTAAAAACTTTACTTTATGCACTTCCTCTGTAATCCCTCCTGGAAATGTAAGAATTTTACTTTATGCACTTCCTCTGTAATCCCTCCTGGAAATGTAAGAACTCTACTTTATGCACTTCCTCTGTAATCTCTCCTGGAAATGTAAGAACTTTACTTTATGCACTTCCTCTGTAATCCCTCCTGGAAATGTAAGACCTTTACTTTATGCACTTCCTCTGTAATCTCTCCTGGAAATGTAAGAAATCTACTTTGTGCTCTTCCTCTGTAATCCCTCCTGGAAATGTAAGAACATTGTGCATTTCCTCTGTAATTCCTCCTGGAAATGTAAGAACTTTACTTTCTGCACTTCCTCTGTAATCCCTCCTGGAAATGTAAGGACTCTACTTTGTGCACTTCCTCTGTAATCCCTCCTGGAAATGTAAGAACTTTACTTTGTGCACTTCCTCTGTAAATCCTCCTGGAAATGTAAGGACTCTACTTTGTGCACTTCCTCTTTAATTACTCCTGGAAATGTAAGAACTTTAATTTATGCACTTCCTCTGTAATCCCTCCTGGAAATGTAAGAACTTTACTTTATGCACTTCCTCTGTAATCCCTCCTGGAAATGTAAGAACTTTACTTTATGCACTTCCTCTGTAATCCCTCCTGAAATTTAAGAACTCTACTTTGTGCACATCCCCTGTAATCCCTCCTGGAAATGTAAGAACTTTACTTTATGCATTTCCTCTGTAATCCCTCCTGGAAATGTAAGAACTTTACTTTATGCACTTCCTCTGTAATCCCTCCTGGAAATGTAAGAACTTTACTTTATGCACTTCCTCTGTAATCCCTCCTGAAATTTAAGAACTCTACTTTGTGCACATCCCCTGTAATCCCTCCTGGAAATGTAAGAACTTTACTTTATGCATTTCCTCTGTAATCCCTCCTGGAAATGTAAGAACTTTACTTTATGCACTTCCTCTGTAATCTGTCCTGGAAATGTAAGAACTTTACTTTATGCACTTCCTCTGTAATCCCTCCTGGAAATGTAAGAACTTTACTTTATGCACTTCCTCTGTAATCCCTCCTGGAAATGTAAGAACTCTACTTTGTGCACATCCCCTGTAATCCCTCCTGGAAATGTAAGGACTCCACTTTCTGCACTTCCTCGTTAATTCCCCCTGGAAATGTAAGAACTTTACTTTATGCACTTCCTCTGTAATCCCTCCTGGAAATGTAAGAACTTTACTTTTTGCACTTCCTCTGTAATCCCTCCTGGAAATGTAAGAACTCTACTTTATGCACTTCCTCTGTAATCTCTCCTGGAAATGTAAGAACTTTACTTTATGCACTTCCTCTGTAATCCCTCCTGGAAATGTAAGACCTTTACTTTATGCACTTCCTCTGTAATCTCTCCTGGAAATGTAAGAAATCTACTTTGTGCTCTTCCTCTGTAATCCCTCCTGGAAATGTAAGAACATTGTGCATTTCCTCTGTATTTCCTCCTGGAAATGTAAGAACTTTACTTTCTGCACTTCCCCTGTAATCCCTCCTGGAAATGTAAGGACTCTACTTTGTGCACTTCCTCTGTAATCCCTCCTGGAAATGTAAGAACTTTACTTTGTGCACTTCCTCTGTAAATCCTCCTGGAAATATAAGGACTCTACTTTGTACACTTCCTCTTTAATTACTCCTGGAAATGTAAGAACTTTAATTTATGCACTTCCTCTGTAATCCCTCCTGGAAATGTAAGAACTTTACTTTATGCACTTCCTCTGTAATCCCTCCTGGAAATGTAAGAATTTTACTTCATGCACTTCCTCTGTAATCCCTCCTGGAAATGTAAGAACTTTACTTTATGCACTTCCTCTGTAATCCCTCCTGAAATTTAAGAACTCTACTTTGTGCACATCCCCTGTAATCCCTCCTGGAAATGTAAGAACTTTACTTTATGCATTTCCTCTGTAATCCCTCCTGGAAATGTAAGAACTTTACTTTATGCACTTCCTCTGTAATCCCTCCTGGAAATGTAAGAACTTTACTTTATGCACTTCCTCTGTAATCCCTCCTGAAATTTAAGAACTCTACTTTGTGCACATCCCCTGTAATCCCTCCTGGAAATGTAAGAACTTTACTTTATGCATTTCCTCTGTAATCCCTCCTGGAAATGTAAGAACTTTACTTTATGCACTTCCTCTGTAATCCGTCCTGGAAATGTAAGAACTTTACTTTATGCACTTCCTCTGTAATCCCTCCTGGAAATGTAAGAACTTTACTTTGTGCACTTCCTCTGTAATCCCTCCTGGAAATGTAAGAACTCTACTTTGTGCACATCCCCTGTAATCCCTCCTGGAAATGTAAGAATTTTACTTTATGCACTTCCTCTGTAAATCCTCCTGGAAAAGTAAGAACTCTACTTTGTGCATATCCCCTGTAATCCCTCCTGGAAATGTAAAAACTTTACTTTATGCACTTCCTCTGTAATCCCTCCTGGAAATGTAAGAATTTTACTTTATGCACTTCCTCTGTAATCCCTCCTGGAAATGTAAGAACTCTACTTTATGCACTTCCTCTGTAATCTCTCCTGGAAATGTAAGAACTTTACTTTATGCACTTCCTCTGTAATCCCTCCTGGAAATGTAAGACCTTTACTTTATGCACTTCCTCTGTAATCTCTCCTGGAAATGTAAGAAATCTACTTTGTGCTCTTCCTCTGTAATCCCTCCTGGAAATGTAAGAACATTGTGCATTTCCTCTGTAATTCCTCCTGGAAATGTAAGAACTTTACTTTCTGCACTTCCCCTGTAATCCCTCCTAGAAATGTAAGGACTCTACTTTGTGCACTTCCTCTGTAATCCCTCCTGGAAATGTAAGAACTTTACTTTGTGCACTTCCTCTGTAAATCCTCCTGGAAATGTAAGGACTCTACTTTGTGCACTTCCTCTTTAATTACTCCTGGAAATGTAAGAACTTTAATTTATGCACTTCCTCTGTAATCCCTCCTGGAAATGTAAGAACTTTACTTTATGCACTTCCTCTGTAATCCCTCCTGGAAATGTAAGAATTTTACTTTATGCACTTCCTCTGTAATCCCTCCTGGAAATGTAAGAACTTTACTTTATGCACTTCCTCTGTAATCCCTCCTGAAATTTAAGAACTGTACTTTGTGCACATCCCCTGTAATCCCTCCTGGAAATGTAAGAACTTTACTTTATGCATTTCCTCTGTGATCCCTCCTGGAAATGTAAGAACTTTACTTTATGCATTTCCTCTGTAATCCCTCCTGGAAATGTAAGAACTTTACTTTATGCACTTCCTCTGTAATCCCTCCTGAAATTTAAGAACTCTACTTTGTGCACATCCCCTGTAATCCCTCCTGGAAATGTAAGAACTTTACTTTATGCATTTCCTCTGTAATCCCTCCTGGAAATGTAAGAACTTTACTTTATGCACTTCCTCTGTAATCTGTCCTGGAAATGTAAGAACTTTACTTTATGCACTTCCTCTGTAATCCCTCCTGGAAATGTAAGAACTTTACTTTATGCACTTCCTCTGTAATCCCTCCTGGAAATGTAAGAACTCTACTTTGTGCACATCCCCTGTAATCCCTCCTGGAAATGTAAGAATTTTACTTTATGCACTTCCTCTGTAAATCCTCCTGGAAAAGTAAGAACTCTACTTTGTGCATATCCCCTGTAATCCCTCCTGGAAATGTAAGAACTTTACTTTATGCACTTCCTCTGTAATCCCTCCTGGAAATGTAAGAATTTTACTTTATGCACTTCCTCTGTAATCCCTCCTGGAAATGTAAGAATTTTACTTTTTGCACTTCCTCTGTAAATCCTCCTGGAAATGTAAGAACTCTACTTTGTGCACATCCCCTGTAATCCCTCCTGGAAATGTAAGGACTCCACTTTCTGCACTTCCTCTTTAATTCCCCCTGGAAATGTAAGAACTTTACTTTATGCACTTCCTCTGTAATCCCTCCTGGAAATGTAAGAACTTTACTTTTTGCACTTCCTCTGTAATCCCTCCTGGAAATGTAAGAACTCTACTTTATGCACTTCCTCTGTAATCCCTCCTGGAAATGTAAGAACTCTACTTTGTGCATTTCCTCTTTAATTCCTCATGGAAATGTGAGAACTTTACTTTATGCATTTCCTCTGTAATCCCTCCTGGAAATGTAAGAACTTTACTTTTTGCACTTCCTCTGTAAATACTTCTGGAAATGTAAGATCTCTACTTTGTGCACATCCCCTGTAATCCCTCCTGGAAATGTAAGGACTCTACTTTGTGCACTTCCTCTGTAATCCCTCCTGGAAATGTAAGGACTCTACTTTCTGCACTTCCTCTTTAATTCCTCATGGAAATGTAAGAACTTTACTATATGCACTTCCTCTGTAATCCCTCCTGGAAATGTAAGAACTTTACTTTGTGCACTTCCTCTGTAAATCCTCCTGGAAATGTAAGGACTCTACTTTGTGCACTTCCTCTTTAATTACTCCTGGAAATGTAAGAACTTTACTTTATGCACTTCCTCTGTAATCTTCCCCTGGAAATGTAAGAACTTTACTTTATGCACTTCCTCTGTAATCCCTCCTGGAATTGTAAGAACTTTACTTTATGCACTTACACTGTAATCCCTCCTGGAAATGTAAGAAATCTACTTTGTGCACTTCCTCTGTAATCCCTCCTGGAAATGTAAGAACTTTACTTTATGCCCTTCCTCTGTAATCCCTCCTGGAAATGTAAGAACTTTACTTTATGCACTTCCTCTGTAATCCCTCCTGGAAATGTAAGAAATCTACTTTGTGCACTTCCTCTGTAATCCCTCCTGGAAATGTAAGAACGTTGTGCATTTCCTCTGTAATTCCTCCTGGAAATGTAAGAGCTTTAGTTTATGCACTTCCTCTGTAATCCCTCCTGGAAATGTAAGAACTTTACTTTATGCCCTTCCTCTGTAATCCCTCCTGGAAATGTAAGAACTTTACTTTTTGCACTTCCTCTGTAAATACTCCTGGAAATGTAACGACTGTACTTTGTGCGCTTCCTTTTTAATTCCTCATGGAAATGTAAGAACTTTACTATACGCACTTCCTCTGTAATCCCTCCTGGAAATGTAAGGACTAGTGTTGAGCGAACATGCTCGACACTGCTCGGTACTCGCCCGAGCATCACGCTATTCGGGATGTTCGGCGAGCACCGAGCATTTCCGGGTTACTCGGGCGGGAGCTCGGGTCTCCGCCCTGCATGTTTGGCGCTCTTTACAGAGCCAATGAACATGCAGGGATTGCCAGCCAGTCACTGTAATGCCGCAGCCATGTTGTTTGTGGGCATTACAGTGATTGGCTGGCCGCACAGCGTCACCTCGAGTATTTAAAACCGGGTGCCGCCATCTTGGACACAGTCGCTCCGGATCAGACAGTGTAGGGACAGCGCTGCTGATTTAGGGAGAGATATATCCTGCAAAATAGATAGTGTAGGGTCTGTAAAGGCTGCCAGATCAAACAAACAGTCCTTCTCAGGACTAATATCCATCCCAGGTATATCAGGCAGGCAGGCTGTATAGGAGACGCAGTAATTATACCAGCAAACGCTGCATTACAGTCCTGTGTGCTGCTCCTGTTGCTGAAATTGCTGGACTTAGCTCCAGGTCCCGGGGGCCAGGAAAAATCCTTTTTTTTTTATCAAAATCCTCTTTTTTTTTTCCTCCTTCACAATGTACAAATACCCATCTTATTAACCTTTTGGTGTCCCGTCCCCCCCCAAAAAAAAGTGTGCCTCTGATTTTTCAGACACAAATATATCTGTTGAAAATAGTCTGGTGTAGGCCAGAGAAACAGAAGTGTGGTTTTGCAGTTCTATGGGCCATTTGTATCTAAAAAAAACAGTTTGAGTGTGTCGCTCAGCCGCAAATATATATATATTTTAAAAAGCCTGGTATACACCAGTAAATTATTACTGTGGTTTTGATGTTCCACGGTAAAACATCTCTATTATCCTGTTTTTGGCATTTTTTGCTGTATAAAAATAATAATAGTGTCTCCCTGATTTTTCAGACACAAATATATCTGTTGAAAATAGTCTAGTGTAGGCCAGAGAGACAGAAGTGTGCTTTTGCTGTTCCATGGTAAAAAATCTCTATTATCCTGCTTTTTGCATTTTTTGTTGTAAAAAAAAAAAAAAATAGTGTCTCCCTGATTTTTCAGACACAAATATATCTGTTGAAAATAGTCTGGTGTAGGCCCGAGAAATACAAGTGTGGTTTTGCAGTTCCACGGTACAAACCTCTGTATTATCCACTTTTGGGCCATTTGTATCTAAAAAAAACAGTTTGAGTGTGTCGCTCACTGTTCAGCCGCAAATATATGTATATTTTAAAAAGCCTGGTATACACCAGTAAATTATTACTGTGGTTTTGATGTTCCACGGTAAAACATCTCTATTATCCTGTTTTTGGCATTTTTTGCTGTATAAAAATAATAATAGTGTCTCCCTGATTTTTCAGACACAAATATATCTGTTGAAAATAGTCTGGTGTAGGCCCAAGAAATACAAGTGTGGTTTTGCAGTTCCACGGTACAAACCTCTGTATTATCCACTTTTGGGCCATTTGTATCTAAATAAAACAGTTTGAGTGTGTCGCTCACTGTTCAGCCGCAAATATATATATATTTTAAAAAGCCTGGTATACACCAGTAAATTATAACTGTGGTTTTGCTGTTCCACGGTAAAAAAATCTCTATTATTCATATTTTGGTAGTTTTTTCCGTAAAGAAAAACAGTAGTGTCTCCTAACTGTTGTGACACAAAAATATATCTGTTGAAAATAGTCTTGTGTAGGCCCGACATCCCAGTGTGGTTTCGCAGTTCCACGGGTCAAATCGCTGTACTATCCAGTTTTGGGCCTTTGGTATCTAAAAAAAAAGCAGTTTGAGTGTGTCGCTCACTGTTCAGCCGCAAATATCTCTATTTAAAAAAGTGTGGTATACCCCAGTAAACAATAACTGTGGTTTTCCTCTGCCACGGTTCTAATCTACTCTTTATTACCCTTTTTCCATTGATAGTGCAAGTGTAAGCTATTTTACTTCATTTATAATGGGCAAGGCGCGTGGCAAGGGACGTGGAAGTGGACGTTCTGTGATGGTTCGTGCAGAGGACGGCGCCGTGGCCAAGGTGAAAATGTGCCACAACCAACAGCCACATCTTCTCGCTCCCACTTCTTGACCGAATTACTAGGGAAGCACAGAACAACACCAGTATTGAGAACTGATCAGTGTGAACAGGTTATTAATTGGATAGCAGACAATACTTCCAGTTACCTGGGCACCACCACCTCCGGTCTGTCTTCCACACGGTCAACTCTTAGTAGCCGTGAGTCTCGACCGCATACTCCTCCTCACCCTGATGCTCCTTCCTCCCACCATGCCGAGTGTCGTCAGACAGCAACTGATCCCACACTTGGACACTCTGAAGAGCTGTTCACTGGTCCATTTCCATATTTGGGCCCCTCGCCTGATACGCTTGAAGTGGTGGCAGAGGAGATCCCATGTTGCGATGCCCAAATATTTGAACAGCCACGGCCACAGGAAGTCGACGTTGGCAATCTGTCACAAGAGGTGGACGATGACGAGACACAATTGCCAGGAAGTGAGGAGGAGGATCGTGGTGCGCAAGTGGAAGAGGAGGAGGTGGTGGATGATCTAGTAACTGACCCAACGTGGAAGGAGGACATGCAGAGTGAGGCCAGCAGCACACAGGGGGAGGGAGGCAGAGTACCCCAACAGGCAGGAAGAAGCAGTGTGGTGGCCGCAGACAGAAGGCAGGCAACCGTTCCCCGTAACACCAACACGAGGGACGTTGCCAGTACAAGCGGTAGGTCTTCCAGAGTCTGTAATTTTTTTAAAGACTCTGCTGATAACCCCAAAAAGGCCATATGTTCCACCTGCCATGCCAGCATCAGCAGGGGTGACAAAACTACCAGCCTGACCACCACCAGCATGATCAGGCACATGGCAGCAAAGCACCCGACTTTGTGGGGCGAAACCCAGGGTCCACGACAAGTGTCAGCGGGTGTCACCACTGCTTCTTCCACTGTTGTGCGTGCAATAGAACCCCCTGTTGTGTGTGCAAGGCAATCCCCTGTCCATACTGCATGTAAAAATGCCCCCTCCTCTCAGTCTTCACTTGTTATGGCAGTTTCTCAAGAAACAGCATCAACGTCCACGTCCCACCGCAGCGTTCAATTGTCCATATCCCAGACCTTTGAACGAAAGCGGAAATTCGCAGCTAACGCCCCACAGGCCACAGTCCTAAATTCGCACATTTCACGACTGCTTGCATTGGAAATGCTGCCTTTTAGGCTGGTGGAGACGGAATCCTTCCGCAATCTTATGGCGGTGGCCGTCCCTCGGTACTCGGTCCCCAGCCGACACTATTTTGCCCGGTGTGCCATCCCCGCACTACACAAGCACGTGTCCCAAAGCATCTGCCGTGCCCTCAACAACGCAGTTACTGGGAGAGTCCACCTGACAACGGACACGTGGACAAGTGCTTGTGGCCAGGGACGGTACATCTCTCTGACGGCACACTGGGTAAACATAGTGGAAGCCGGGACCCAGTCGGACCTTGGGATGGAACACATCCTCCCCACACCGAGGATTGCGGGCCCTATGTCAGTCAGAGTTGCCCCCACAGTGTATAGCTCCTGCGCATCCTCCTCCTCCTCCTCCTCATGTTCAGCCTCCCTCTCAGATATCACCACATCAGTTACAAGCTGGAAGCATTGCAGTACTGCCTCCGCCAAGCGGCAACAGGCTGTGCTGAAACTCATAAGCTTAGGTGATAAACCTCACACTGCTTGTGAGTTGTGGACAGCTGTGAAAGAGCAGGCAGATCTGTGGCTGAGACCGCTGAACCTACATCCCGGCATGGTCGTGTGTGACAATGGCCTTAACCTGGTGGCGGCTCTGAGGCGAGGTGAGATCACACACGTACCATGCCTGGCTCATGTGCTTAACCTCGTGGTTCAGCGGTTTCTTAAATCGTACCCCGAGTTGCCAGATCTGCTCGTGAAAGTACGCCGCCTGTCAGCTCATTTTCGCAAGTCGGCTACAGCTTCCGCCGCCCTTGCTGTGTTGCAGCAGCGTTTGCAGCTTCCGGCACACCGACTGGTGTGTGATGTCCCCACATGCTGGAACTCTACCCTCCACATGTTGCAAAGGATTTGTGAGCAGAAGAGAGCAGTTGTGGAGTACCAGCTGCAACAAGGCCGTCGATATTCAGGTCAGACTCCACACATAAGACCTCAGGAGTGGACCTGGATGTCTGACATTTGTACCATCCTGACAAACTTTGAGGAGGCCACCAAGATGGTGAGTGGCGATGACGCCATCATTAGTGTCAGCATCCCACTTGTCTGTCTTTTGCAACGCTCTCTGCAGAGAATTAAAGAGGAGGCATTGCAGCCAGAGTATGATGAGATGGATCAAGAAGCCGTAGCGGGCGATTACACACAGCCCAGCCTCATCTCATTCCAATGTGCATTGGGGGACAATGAGGGAGAGGAGGAGGAGGAAGAACAGGAGCTGCTATCATGCGTTGTAGACGGTAGTACCTGTACAAGTGTCATACCGTCGGTTCAGCGTGGGTGGCCTGAGGACGGGGGGGGGGGGAAGAGGAGGAGGAGGAGGAGAGCATGGTCAGTCGTCATCTTGGTGAGGACACGGAAATCTTGCCCGTTACCAGTCTGGCACGCATGGCTGACTTTATGTTACGCTGCCTTAACCGTGACCCTCGCGTTGTCAAAATGTTGGGTGACAGTCATTACTGGTTGGTGACACTTGTAGACCCCCGCTACAAGGAGAACTTTCACTCTCTTATTCCTGAGGTGGAGAGGTCTACAAAAATGGGGCAGTACCAGAAGGCCCTTGCTGCAGAACTCTTAAAAAAATTCCCATCTGAACACGCTAGCGGCAGAGGTCACAGTTCGTTGCCCAACCAAGGCGTATAGGCGAGAGAGATGCAACTCCAATCCAGCAGAGGCAGGGGAACACTGTCAACGTTCTGGGACAGTTTTCTGACACCCGCCCAGCTTACAGGCCCTGAGGCGCGGGGTACTCTCACAAGGAGTGGAAAGTTTCAAAAGATGGTGAGGGAGTACCTTGCCAATCGTACCAGCGTCCTCCGTGATTCCTCTGTGCCTTTTAATTATTGGGTATCCAAGCTGGACTCTTGGAATGAACTCGCTCTGTACGCCTTGGAGGTCCTGGCCTGCCCTGCCGCTAGCGTGTTATCGGAGCGTGTTTTTAGTGCCGCTGGGGGAATTATAACTGATAAGCGCACTCGCCTGTCAACTGACAATGCTGACAAGCTGACCCTTATCAAAATGAACAAGGGCTGGATTGGGCCAGACTTCTCATCACCACCAAATGACAGCAGAGTAACATAAAGTCAAATCCACTGTGTTATTTCGGGAGGTGTATTCACATGCACCGCTTCACACCCACACATGGGTATACGCTTCCTCGTTTCGGCTGTTTTATCTTCTTCTCCTTATCCTCAGCCTCCACCACCACTATACCACCAGGGTGCCAGCATTGCAAGTTCCTCCGTCCTTATTTTTGGCAGCTTTTGCTTGCAAGGCATAAGCAAATACTATGGGACACTCACTCCCCAATAATGGGACTTATGTTTGTAATATGCTGTACTGCATGGCTCTTGTAAGGGGCATTGCAAGTTGCTCCATCCTAATTTTTGGCAGCTTTTACTTGGAAAGCATAAGCAAATACTATGGGACACCCACTCCCCAATAATGGGACTTATGTTTGTAATATGCTGTACTGCATGGCTCTTGTAAGGGGCATTGCAAGTTGCTCCGTCCTAATTTTTGGCAGCTTTTGCTTGGAAAGCATAAGCAAATACCATGGGACACCCACTCCCCAATAATGAGACTTATGTTTGTAATATGCTGTACTGCATGGCTCTTGTAAGGGGCATTGCAAGTTGCTCCGTCCTAATTTTTGGCAGCTTTTGCTTGCAAGGCATAAGCAAATACTATGGGACACCCACTCCCCAATAATGGGACTTATGTTTGTAATATGCTGTACTGCATGGCTCTTGTAAGGGGCATTGCAAGTTGCTCCGTCCTAATTTTTCGCAGCTTTTGCTTGGAAAGCATAAGCAAATACCATGGGACACCCACTCCCCAATAATGGGACTTATGTTTGTAATATGCTGTACTGCATGGCTCTTGTAAGGGGCATTGCAAGTTGCTCCGTCCTAATTTTTGGCAGCTTTTGCTGGGAAAGCATAAGCAAATACTATGGGACACCCACTCCCCAATAATGGGACTTATGTTTGTAATATGCTGTACTGCATGGCTCTTGTAAGGGGCATTGCAAGTTTCTCCGTCCTAATTTTTCGCAGCTTTTGCTTGGAAAGCATAAGCAAATACCATGGGACACCCACTCCCCAATAATGGGACTTATGTTTGTAATATGCTGTACTGCATGGCTCTTGTAAGGGGCATTGCAAGTTGCTCCGTCTTAATTTTTGGCAGCTTTTGCTTGGAAAGCATAAGCAAATACTATGGGACACCCACTCCCCAATAATGGGACTTATGTTTGTAATATACTGTACTGCATGGCTCTTGTAAGGGGCATTGCAAGTTGCTCCGTCCTAATTTTTGGCAGCTTTTGCTTGGAAAGCATAAGCAAATACCATGGGACACCCACTCCCCAATAATGGGACTTATGTTTGTAATATGCTGTACTGCATGGCTCTTGTAAGGGGCATTGCAAGTTGTTCCGTCCTAATTTTTGGCAGCTTTTGCTGGGAAAGCATAAGCAAATACTATGGGACACCCACTCCCCAATAATGGGACTTATGTTTGTAATATGCTGTACTGCATGGCTCTTGTAAGGGGCATTGCAAGTTGCTCCGTCCTAATTTTTGGCAGCTTTTGCTGGGAAAGCATAAGCAAATACCATGGGACACCCACTCCCCAATAATGGGGCTTATGTTTGTAATATGCTGTACTGCATGGCTCTTGTTAGGGGCATTGCAAGTTGGTCCGTCCTAATTTTTCGCAGCTTTTGTGTAACGGGTCCGGGAGGCGGAACCTCTGAGCTACTATACAAGGGGGCGGCCCTTGTAAGGGAGCGGGTGGCAGTCTCTGGATGAACGGACAGGGAGATACGGCAAGTGATCAGGGCAGTCTCTGGGTGAACGGACAGGGAGATATGGCAAGTGATCAGGGCAGTCTCTGGGTGAACGGACAGGGAGATACGGCAAGTGATCAGGGCAGTCTCTGGGTAAGGGGTAGGTACGACCTGTGATGGCAGAGCCTCCGGGTAGGCTAGCAGGCAGATGGTAGATGGGTGCTCCCAGGTGAGCAGGCGAGAGTCTCTGGAATAGCAGGTGGTCACGGCACGTGACGGCGGAGCCTCCGGGCTGGCAGGCAGGCAGGTAACGGAGAAGCGCTCCCAGGTGAGCGGGCAAGAGTCTCTGGAATAGCTGGTGGTCACCGCACGTGACAACGGGACCTCCGGGCTGGCAAGCAGGCAGGTAACGGAGATGCGCTCCCAGGTGAGCGGGCAAGAGTCTCTGAGATAGCTGGTGGTCACAGCACGTGACAACGGAGCCTCCGGGCTGGCAAGCAGGCAGGTAACGGAGAAGCGCTCCCAGGTGAGCGGGCAAGCCGGTCCATAGACAGACTGACCGGAGTAGTAAGGCAGACCGTCGGACCTCAGGCAAGCAGGCAGGTAACTGATATGCGCTCCCAGGTGAGCGGGCAGGCTGGTCCTTAGACAGACTGACAGGAGTAGTAAGGCAGACCGTCGGACCCCAGACTGGCAGACAGGTAACAAGTATTCAGGCAGGAATCAGGCAGGTAACTGGCAGGTAACTGGCAGGTAACTGGCAGGTAACTGGCAACGGGACCTGAGGGCTGAAGCACAGGTGAGACACAGGTGCAAACAACATTGCTCGGGCACCTCCATTTTGGAGGAGGTGCCTTTTATATGATGAAGTCCTCCGGCCATTGGCCGGGGACTCTTTAGGGCGGCGCGCGCGGCCCCTTTAAGAGGAGGGGAGCGCGCGCGCGCGCGCCCTAAGCACAGGGGCCGGGAAGGAGCGCGCGCCGAGAGCAGAGCAGGAGGAGGACGCCGGGACGGAGCGCGCGCTGACAGCAGAGCGGGGAGAGGACGCCGGGCACGGAGCAGAGCGGTGAGGGGAGCAGCGTCCCTGCCTAGCAGAGGGCAGGGACGCCAGCGCTACAGTACCCCCCCCTTTAGGCCCCCCCTTTTTTAGGCCAGACAGAAATTTAGCTAGGATGAGAGGGGCATGGATGTTCTCCCGGGGCTCCCACGTTCTCTCCTCAGGACCAAACCCCCTCCAATCTACCAGAAAAAAGGTCTTTCCTCTTACCCTTTTGCTGGCAAGAATGTTCTCTACCTCAAACTTGTCCTCAGCAGAAACCAGAGCAGGAGGCGTACCTGTAGACTTAGAAAAAGAGTTAAGTACCACAGGTTTGAGGAGAGATACATGGAAGGAGTTAGGGATCCGTAAGTTGGCCGGGAGTTTCAATTTATAGGCTACCGGGTTGATCTGACCGATGACCACCAGTGGGCCGATGAACCGAGACCCTAACTTATAGGAAGGGATCTTGAGTCGGACATATTTGGACGAGAGCCAGACTTTATCCCCAGGACGGAATTGAGGAGGGTCCATCGCTAAATGCTGCCAGGGGGCAGCAGGTACTGGCAGAGGAAGAAGGCGGCCGGCCGACAGGTGTCTCGGAACTTTGTTGCGGGCGCAGGATACACAGGCAGAAACAAAGTCCATAACATCCTTGTGCAGGTTAGGCCACCAGTAGTGTCGGGTAATAAGCTGGAGGGTCTTTTTCCGACCGGCGTGGTCAGCTAGTTTAGACGAATGACCCCAGTGTAGGATTCTCTCCCGATCAGGTACCGATACGAACGTCTTACCAGGAGGGAGACAATTTAGACTCACGGGAGCCACCTGCATTACTCTGGCGGGATCGATGGGGCAGTCACATGGTCTATGAGGTGGTGATGTCTCTGCCTCCTCCTTAACAAAGACATCAGCACTAGACCAATAAGGAATCGGAAGTCCAGGTAGATTAGCTGGGATAGGAGAGGGACGGACGGAATGGACGGGAACCAGGCAGGTTTTATGACAGGCCTGTCCCCAGTGAAGGACTTCTCCGGTTTGCCAGTCAAGCACGGGTGCATGTCTCTGGAGCCAAGGCAGACCTAGCAAGAGGGCGTGAGGGAGACCAGGCAGAACGTGAAAGGAGATACTCTCTGAATGCAGCATTCCCACCTGCAGAGTAATGGATTCGGTGATGAATTGGATGGGGCGAGGTAAGAGGCCCCCATCCACGGCAACAACAGACAAGGGTACAGCCAGAGGTTTGGTGGGGATGCGGAATTTCTCCACCAGGGACTGTGAAATAAGATTTCCGGCTGCTCCAGAGTCAAGTTGGGCTAGTTCGGAATAACGATTCTCCCCGCAGATGATTGAGACTGACAACAGCAGGGATGGAGAGGATTTATTTTTGTCTAGATCGACCCCTCTGAGTGAACCTAGATACAGGCGTTCTCCCGACCTCTCCGGGCAGGCACGGATCAGATGCTCCTTACTGCCACAGTAGAAGCAGCTCCCCTCGGCACGGCGGAAATCCTGACGGGATTTGACCATCTTGGTCTGGTCGACCTGCATAGGCTCAGGAGAGTGTACCTGTGGAGAAACGGAAGGAATGACGGGTTCCTGGAAAGTAGGAGCTAGACGTGGAATCCTTCTCTCACGGGTGACCTCTTTGGCACGCTCCTGGAACCGTAGGTCAATCCGGGTGGCAAGGGTTATTAGATCATCGAGAGTGGTAGGAATGTCCCGACCAGCAAGTTCATCTTTAATACGGCCGGACAGACCCTCCCAGAAGACGGATACCAGGGCTTCGTTATCCCAGGCCAGCTCCGAGGCAAGGGTACGGAACCGTATGGCATATTGGCCCACGGTGAGGCTTCCCTGACGGAGGCGAAGCAGAGAAGATGCGGATGAGGTCCTCCGTCCGGGTTCGTCGAAGGCTTTCCGGAAAGCCATGAGAAAGGCAGGCAAGTCGGACACCAGGGGATCTCCTCTCTCCCATAGAGGATTTAGCCAGGCCAGGGCCTCCCCGGTGAGATGGGACATGATAAAGGCAATTTTGGCTCGGTCGGAGTTAAACTGGTGGGATAATAGTTCAAAATGCAGGGTGCACTGATTTATGAAGCCCCGAGCCAGGACGGAGTCGCCTCCGAAGCGAGGAGGTGCAGAGAGCCGGGGTCCGGAAAAGGATACCATGGTACTGGCGGAGGTTGTTGGTGGATCAGACAGAGTGTTCAGGCGAGTATTAACATTCCGCAGGTGACCCAGGATGGTCTCCTGTTGGGACCTCTGACGGGACAGTTCAAGACAGAGGTCCGAGAGCGAGGGAGCTTGGGTGCCACCGGGTTCCATGGCCCGAGCAAACTGTAACGGGTCCGGGAGGCGGAACCTCTGAGCTACTATACAAGGGGGCGGCCCTTGTAAGGGAGCGGGTGGCAGTCTCTGGATGAACGGACAGGGAGATACGGCAAGTGATCAGGGCAGTCTCTGGGTGAACGGACAGGGAGATACGGCAAGTGATCAGGGCAGTCTCTGGGTGAACGGACAGGGAGATACGGCAAGTGATCAGGGCAGTCTCTGGGTAAGGGGTAGGTACGACCTGTGATGGCAGAGCCTCCGGGTAGGCTAGCAGGCAGATGGTAGATGGGTGCTCCCAGGTGAGCAGGCGAGAGTCTCTGGAATAGCAGGTGGTCACGGCACGTGACGGCGGAGCCTCCGGGCTGGCAGGCAGGCAGGTAACGGAGAAGCGCTCCCAGGTGAGCGGGCAAGAGTCTCTGGAATAGCTGGTGGTCACCGCACGTGACAACGGGACCTCCGGGCTGGCAAGCAGGCAGGTAACGGAGATGCGCTCCCAGGTGAGCGGGCAAGAGTCTCTGAGATAGCTGGTGGTCACAGCACGTGACAACGGAGCCTCCGGGCTGGCAAGCAGGCAGGTAACGGAGAAGCGCTCCCAGGTGAGCGGGCAAGCCGGTCCATAGACAGACTGACCGGAGTAGTAAGGCAGACCGTCGGACCTCAGGCAAGCAGGCAGGTAACTGATATGCGCTCCCAGGTGAGCGGGCAGGCTGGTCCTTAGACAGACTGACAGGAGTAGTAAGGCAGACCGTCGGACCCCAGACTGGCAGACAGGTAACAAGTATTCAGGCAGGAATCAGGCAGGTAACTGGCAGGTAACTGGCAGGTAACTGGCAACGGGACCTGAGGGCTGAAGCACAGGTGAGACACAGGTGCAAACAACATTGCTCGGGCACCTCCATTTTGGAGGAGGTGCCTTTTATATGATGAAGTCCTCCGGCCATTGGCCGGGGACTCTTTAGGGCGGCGCGCGCGGCCCCTTTAAGAGGAGGGGAGCGCGCGCGCGCGCGCCCTAAGCACAGGGGCCGGGAAGGAGCGCGCGCCGAGAGCAGAGCAGGAGGAGGACGCCGGGACGGAGCGCGCGCTGACAGCAGAGCGGGGAGAGGACGCCGGGCACGGAGCAGAGCGGTGAGGGGAGCAGCGTCCCTGCCTAGCAGAGGGCAGGGACGCCAGCGCTACATTTTGCTTGCAAGGCATAAGCAAATACTATGGGACACCCACTCCCCAATAATGGGACTTATGTTTGTAATATGCTGTACTGCATGGCTCTTGTAAGGGGCATTGCAAGTTGCTCCGTCCTAATTCTTGGCAGCTTTTGCTTGGAAAGCATAAGCAAATACAATGGGATACCCACTCCCCAATAATGGGACTTATGTTTGTAATATGCTGTACTGCATGGCTCTTGTAAGGGGCATTGCAAGTTGCTCCGTCCTAATTTTTGGCAGCTTTTGCTTGCAAGGCATAAGCAAATACTATGGGACACCCACTCCCCAATAATGGGACTTATGTTTGTAATATGCTGTACTGCATGGCTCTTGTAAGGGGCATTGCAAGTTGCTCCGTCCTAATTTTTGGCAGCTTTTGCTTGGAAAGCATAAGCAAATACCATGGGACACCCACTTCCCAATAATGGGACTTATGTTTGTAATATGCTGTACTGCATGGCTCTTGTAAGGGGCATTGCAAGTTGCTCCGTCCTAATTTTTGGCAGCTTTTGCTGGGAAAGCATAAGCAAATACTATGGGACACCCACTCCCCAATAATGTGACTTTTGTTTGTAATATGCTGTACTGCATGGCTCTTGTAAGGGGCATTGCAAGTTGCTCCGTCCTAATTTTTGGCAGCTTTTGCTTGGAAAGCATAAGCAAATACCATGGGACACCCACTCCCCAATAATGGGACTTATGTTTGTAATATGCTGTACTGCATGGCTCTTGTAAGGGGCATTGCAAGTTGCTCCGTCCTAATTTTTGGCAGCTTTTGCTTGGAAAGCATAAGCAAATACTATGGGACACCCACTCCCCAATAATGGGACTTATGTTTGTAATATGCTGTACTGCATGGCTCTTGTAAGGGGCATTGCAAGTTGCTCCATCCTAATTTTTCGCAGCTTTTGCTTGCAAGGCATAAGCAAATACTATGGGAGACCCACTCCCCAATAATGGGACTTATGTTTGTAATATGCTGTACTGCATGGCTCTTGTAAGGGGCATTGCAAGTTGCTCCGTCCTAATTTTTGGCAGCTTTTGCTTGGAAAGCATAAGCAAATACAATGGGATACCCACTCCCCAATAATGGGACTTATGTTTGTAATATGCTGTACTGCATGGCTCTTGTAAGGGGCATTGCAAGTTGCTCCATCCTAATTTTTGGCAGCTTTTGCTTGCAAGGCATAAGCAAATACTATGGGACACCCACTCCCCAATAATGGGACTTATGTTTGTAATATGCTGTACTGCATGGCTCTTGTAAGGGGCATTGCAAGTTGCTCCGTCCTAATTTTTGGCAGCTTTTGCTAGGAAAGCATAAGCAAATACCATGGGACACCCACTCCCCAATAATGGGACTTATGTTTGTAATATGCTGTACTGCATGGCTCTTGTAAGGGGCATTGCAAGTTGCTCCGTCCTAATTTTTGGCAGCTTTTGCTGGGAAAGCATAAGCAAATACTATGGGACACCCACTCCCCAATAATGGGACTTATGTTTGTAATATGCTGTACTGCATGTGACGCGCCCCCTGGGCCGTGTGTACACGTGTGTGGGATACCCGGTGCCGGATCTCTGGGGTCTGTAGACTCCGTGGCAGTGACCCGGTCCCGTGGCTCAGGCTGGTCAAACCAGTGGCAATCTTTCTTAAGTTTTGAGGTTAATTGTCCGACTGCGCCACCCGTGGATTGCGGTCAGGGAGTACCACCGCTGCGAGGCAGACCGCTGAGGCTGGTGTTGTGTGCGCAGCATAGAATGGGATAACTCCCCTCGGGAGGAGTATAGCCTCAGGGCAGTGAGTGTGGATGATGGGGGTGTTGGTGCACGAGTGCAGCAGGAACGACTCAGAGTCTTTGCAGTGCAGTTCAGGGTCTTTACTGATGATTATAAGGTAGACCCTCCCGGGAGTACTGGCTAACATAAGAGGCCTGGTCAGTCTGTGAGCAAGCAGGAGTTCCCCTGGCCAGGTGGAGTTGTAGGCCTCCCCGTCTGTCTGCACTCTTCCTGGCTACCTTGCTGTAAGCGGGTAGAAGTAGCCCACGTCCCTGAGTGTACCGTGTAGTGCTCACCCATATGGCTGGTGACTTGGGGCCTTCTGTTAGCCTCTGCTCCACGACGGCGGTGCTGGTCCCTTGCTTGTGACTGAGCCACCGGGCTTCTATGGCCAGAGGACCTGAAATCCCCTGCCGGCTGGTTTCTGCTGCTGGATATATAAGTCCTCACAGCTTCGGACTCCTGTGTCCGGTTCCTATTGTCTTCTGCCAGGGCGAGCTCTGCTCAGCTTCCAGCCTCTGGTCTTTAGCTCCTAGCTCCTACAGAGCTCCTTGCTGTTACTTTCCCTTGCTCTCTCTCTGACTCTGACTGTTCTCTGACTCACTCAACCCCGCCCCAGATCCAGTTTATAAGGGCAGAATTCTCCCCTCCCAGGACTGGGGCAGGAGGATGTTGCATGTTTAAGGGATCCTGACCAGGAAACCTCCCACTTGCTCTCCGACGTAATATCTCTATTACTGTGGTGACCAGACCCCTGGGGTGCCAAACATGGCTCTTGTAAGGGGCATTGCAGTTCCTCATAATTTTTGGAAAGCCTTCCATTCACTGCTTAGGCCAACAGTGCACGGGAGACCCAGTTGCTATAAATGGAAAAAAAGGTTTAGTTAATGCCCTCTGACCTCCATGTCATTTCCAAGGGGCATTGGAGTGGCTCGAAATTTTTGGTAGGCATTGCACTCACTGTATGCCCTATAACTGTGTAGCCGAACCGCTCCTTTTGTTACAGAAACATATCCTACAAGACATATCTGGTTGACTGGCCTGATATTGATGTGAATGGTCCCTGTTCCTCCTGCTCTTTCTCCTTTGCCACTACCTCATCCATCATTTATCACCTGAAGCTTTGTTTTAACGGGAGTCATAGAACTTGGATAGTAGCAGGAAAACATCCAGCAATCCTCGGAGGAGGTAGGATATGCGCCAAAACGCTGACCACCTCAGGCCTAGCTGCTACTACATACATGCGCTTGCATTACAACAAAACAAAGCAGATGCTAACTTCTATCATCCTCATCATGCTCCTCACCTTGGCACTCTCAACTCCCCTGATGGAGAAGCCAGGGCCCACCGGAGGAGTCTGATAGTCCGGTGGGCTCGGCCAATGCTGCCCTAAAGCAGGCCAGGCTAAGAAAAGTGTGGGAAAGGTTACCGGGATAAATAGGGGTGGCTGGGGACCGAGTATGGACACCCGGCCACCCCCTGGAGGCTGGGGAGCAAGCGGGGACACCCGGCCACCAGGCGGCTGGGGACTGAGTATGGATACCAGGCCGTCGACACAGCCATGGCGTGGTGGCCAGATTCCGCCTCCACATGCCTAAAAGGCCCAATTTAAAGTGCAATCAAGCAAGCAGTATGGTATTGCAGCCTGGGGGTGGGTGGGTGGCAGGCTGCATACTTGCGCTTGCATTGCAAGGAATGGGAGAGGTACAATTGAACACTGCCCTGGGACAAGGACTTGAATGGGGATAGTTGCAAGTCTGCAATGACAGGTGCAAGGTGGGAGGCATCTTCGCATGTACCATGAACAGGGTTTTGGCATGCACACACTACAGCGGAATAGGCTCTCCTTCCCACTAAATGCACTGGGGAGGGCACAGGTAATGTTTTGGTATACGCGCTTAATCTTATGTAAAAGGCACACCAGGACAAATATGGGCGGCTGGGGACTGAGTATGGATACCTCGCTGCCGAAGCAGCCATGTGGTAGTGGCCAGCTTCGGCCTCCTCCAAACTAAAAGGCCCCATTTCAAGTGCAAGCTAGCAGTATGGAATTGCAGTCTGGGGGTGGGTGGGTGGCAGGCTGCACACTTACACTTGCATTAAAAGAAAACATAGCAGATGCTAACTTCTGTCATCATCATCATGCTCCTCACCTTGGCACTCTCAACTCCACCGATGGAGAAGTCAGGGCCCACGGGAGTAGTCTGGTTCTCTGGTGGGCTCGTCCAATGCTGCCTAAAGCAGGCCGGGCTAAGAAAAGTGTGTGGGGGGATGTTCCAAGGAGAAATAGGGGCGGCTGGGGACCGTTTATGGACACCCGGCTGCCCCCAGGCGGCTTGGGACCGTGTGTGGACACCCGGCCGCGGGGCGGCTGGGGACCGAGTATGGACACCCGGCCGCCGGGTGGCTGGGGACTGAGTATGGATTCCAGGCCGCCAACACAGCCATGACGTGGTGGCCAGATTCCACCTCCACATGCCTAAAAGGCCCAATTTCAAGTTCAAGCAAGCAAGCAGTATGGTATTGCAGCCTGGGGGTGGGTGGGTGGCAGGCTGCATACTTGAGCTTTTATTGCAAGAAATGGGGGAGGTACAATTGAACACTGCCCTGGGACTAGAACTTGCATGGGGATAGTTGCAAGTCTGCATCTTCTGATGCGGTAAGGATCACTTATGATGGGCACACTTTTAGACAGTGACCTGGGAGTCAGAGATGCTTCCAGGGGTCTTCCCCATGCTGTTCCCTTGTCTTTTCAGCACTTTATGCATGTGTCACACAGCACATGGCCAGATAAGGTTGTAAAATGTTAAAATGACATTTCACGGTGAATGAATTTGTCATAGTTGAAAGCAATACAAAAGTGCAAAAACGCATAAAAAATGCTACTTGTGAACATAGCCGAAGGTGTGGAGGAGTATTTTTGTTTTTGGTCATTTATTTTAACTTATACACAAGTCTTTTCCCTGGAAAGGATGTTCCTTAACATATTTCACAGGAAAAAAGTTTCACTTTCGTTTTTGAACGTTTTATTGTGAGCCCGTAAAAGTGGCTTAATACCTCTGACCACGTTGTTGACAGCAGTGACCTAGGGGTCAGAAATGCTTCCTGGGGCGATCCCCATGCTGTCTCCATGTCATTTGAGCACAGTCACTATCGTTTTGGGCACTTGTTAGGCTTTTAAAAGACTGCCCGGGGTGCCACCGCAAAAATGCTCGAGTCTCCCATAGACTATCATTGGGCTTGTTGCTCGGGTCGAGCACCCGAGTATCACGGCGAGCTCGGCCCGAGCTTCGAGCACCCGAGCATTTTAGTGCTCGCTCAACACTACTGATAACCCAAGAAGGTTCTCACCTGGAGAAGGATGCTCCTCCACAAGCTAAGCAACTGTGGAATGAGAGAAGCCGGCTGTTCATCTACAGAGAGAAGCTGTGCAGAAGGTATGTCAACCCCAGAACCCATGAAATGGTGTGGCAGATTGTAGTACCCAGGACAGACATCCAGATGGTGTTAGAGGCCTACCACAATCAAGCAGGTCACTTTGGCTGGAAGAAACTGGAAACCCTGCTGAAAGACCGGTTTTATTTGGTTGGAATGCGGAGCTCCATAGAAAGGTGGTGCCGGAATTGTGGGCCCTGTAGCCTCAGAAGGAAGGACTACGGCAGCCAGAAAGCACCCCTGCAGCCCATCAAAACAACTCGACCCTTGGAGATTGTCGCTCTGGATCACGTCAAGTTGTCACCCAGCAGGTCAGGCTATTCCTATGCCCTGACCATGGTGGATCACTATTCCTGGTTCCTGGTGGTAGCCCCTGTCAAAGATCTGATAGCAGAAACTGCAGCAAGAACGTTCCAAGCATACTTCTGCAGGCCCCATGGATACCCGGACAAGGTGCTGACAGATCAAGGCCCTGCCTTTGAAGCCGAGCTGTTTAAAGAATTCTGTCATCTGTATGGGTGCAAGAAGATCCGGACTACACCGTATCACCCTCAAACCAAAGGTTTGTGCTAGAAAATGAACAACATCGTCATAGACCTGCTGAAAACCTTATCCTTGGAAGAAAGGAACCAGTTGCCAGACAAACTACCTGACCTGGTAGATATGTACAATCACATACCTGTGAGTTCTACTAATTGTACCCCAGCGTACCTCATGAGCGCAAGACCCGGAAAGTTGCCCATGGACCTGGACCTCGGAGTGGTAGAACCTGATGCAGATGTGTCCACTGAAGACTGGGACACAACTCGACAAGAGCAGTACAGGAGAGTACAGGCCTGTGTCAAAGACAGTCTAAACAGAGTAAGGGAAAAGCAAGAAGGCTAGTATAATAAGCATGCAGCAGCAGAACCCTTGGCACCTGGAGAAATCGTGCTCAAGCGGAAAAGAAGAGGTCACAAGCTCGATGACCAGTGGGAAAGAGAACCCTACACTGTGTTAAATTCTAGATTTGATAACAGCAAAACCTGCCTGATCAGTAAAGACGGAGGTAAGACAACTGCAACAGTCTCAAGAGACCACTTGAAATTATGCCCAGGTCTATTGAAGCCACAGGAGAAGGAAGTACCTCTTATAGTACCGGAAGAACCCAAAGAAGATGTACTTCATACAGTTCTAGGAGATTTCCCTGCAGACTGGCCTCAACTTGATGGAGCAGTTATCATACCAGTGATGCACTTCTATCAGCAACCAGAAGAACCTCCACAGCAAGTAGAACCTGTAAGCGCCCAGGAAGAGCCTGCTCAGGAACAAGAAGAATCCCCAGAAGAAGGATCACCAGTTGAAGCAGAGCCAGAAGGCCCAGTAAACACTGTACTTGCCAGTCCCATAGAGAGATTGAGGCAGTTCTATAATTTACCCACACGTAGATCTGATAGGTTAGCGGATAGTGCACGCACAGACACTAATAACACCCCAGTGCTACGTAGGTCTACACGCAGCACACAAGGCCAAATCCCTGCCAGGTATAGGGAATAAGTTAAAAATGGCTGCAGTGTAAATAGTTATCCAGTTGGGTATTGCCTGCTGTTATTATTTATGTGAACTGAAAATATATATGTGTGTTTAGTTACCCGTAAGGGTTTAAAGACTTGTAGGCTGAGGACTGTGAGCAGCCAAAAACTTTATTTGTAAATAGTTGTACTCCTTAAAGTGCCCCCTTTATTGATTTTATTTATGCAACACATGACCTCAGAACAAAAACCCGTTTGGAGTGGCCGAAGACGTGGTCCAACACCTGGATCACCTATGCCCTGCAGCCAAGACGAGGGCCTACGTTGAGGGTTTTCGGACGGGTCCCTCATACTGCTCCATTTGCACCTTCACCAATGAGATGGACACCTGTAATGGATCTCACTGAGACTTTAGAAGGGTGTATTATATGTTTTAAGGAAATGTTATTATTGTTATTATAATTGTTGTTGTTGTAACCTTTTACAAAATGCTTGAGTCCAGGAGTACTGAATTGTACTAGGGGGGAATGTGGCGCCCTGCTGTTCACAGGTACCACAGGACTCAAAAGGGTGCATGGATGGGCTTCTCCACAAGAGACCCTCGCTACATACAAACACCTCCACCCTTCCACCTCATACCACCAGAGGGAGTCTGTCAGTGACATATATATTGGAGGGTGGAGTTAGGTAGTCAGATCAGTCTGCTAGATCAGTTAAGAGTGTGCTCAGTGAAGTAGCAGCACGCTGGCTGCTGTGCTGAGGCAAGTTGAGGCCTGCAGCACATGCTGAAGCCTGAGTTGAGGGCCCCGAGTGTGGCCGGAGGCAAGGAGAGAAGGAGAGAAGTGATAAGGGGGCAGAGGAGCATCATAGGCTCACCCCAGAACGGGGGCATCTACACCCAGTAGGGATCACCGGCATACCAGGAGGACTACAAGTCCCCGGTCGACCTGAAGCTAAACCCATCGACAGGACTAGGAACCACGAAGGCCCCAGCATCCAGGGAGAGTGGTTGCCAAGAGGAAAGTCCTTCTACAAAGCCAGCAGGTGAGAGAGAGAGAGAGAGAGAGAGAGAGAAACAGCATAGAAGCCAGGCCTAGCTCCAGGCAGGTCAGAAGCTTAGAAAGAGGAAGCAACGGACCAGGAGGCCTTATACCCGCTCACTGGGAAGAGTCCAGAAGTGCACCCTTACCACCGAGTTCCCTGGACCGTACCAGTTATCCACACCAGTAAAGGTACTGAAGGGAACCCCTGTGTGCGTGTCCGTCATTCCCCCTGATCCAACCTGGCCACCTCTCACCTGCATCCCCATCCATCCTACACTGCCCTGGAGCCGGCTCCACCTGTGGGGAGCCGTTCCAACCAAGCTGCCCTATCAACTGCCCCAGAGGTCTGCAGCAGCGCCGGTACCGATTACCGGAAACCACAGGTGGCGTCACGATCAAACTACAACTCCCTTGTAAATAATCCCCTTTTTGTTGACCGCCCTGGGCCACGGACCGGGCCGCAGCCACTGTGGCATACATATATCTCATTCCCCAGTATCTAAAGGCCCAGCTGCCGAGCACCCCATTGCCCTGGGGGGCACGTCAAATAAAAAAATAAAGTTGAATTCTGTAGTGCTATAGTATGTACACATGAAACATTAGAAATTTAAATTGAATTACTCTAGATAATAAGAAAAAATGGAGATGCTTTGCGCATAATTTTGCCAATTCATGCATGCCCAGAAGCCAACAACAAGGCAATCTCATTTTGCTGGGAACAGCCTTCCAGTATCTCTTGCTGCCGCAAGTTACACCTCCTGCTGTTGAGCCAATGCTAGTGGAGCAGGTCATATTTTCTGTAAAGGAGAGTTAGCGAAGGTATAAGTAAGAACCAATGCATGTATTCTGGAGGCAAAGGGCATTAAGTTCACCTGTGCCCAGTGAAGCCGGGAAACTGCAACACCTAGGGTAGGTCGGAAAGAGATGACCCTAGGTGAAAAAGATTGCTCTCATAAACTAGTGACCGAAGTCACAGTGGCCTGTGGTGAGAAGTCTCTCTACACTACCGCCCATATTGATTCCAGTTCGGCTGCCAACTTCATCCTGTCAGGACATGGCTTTTGAGCTTCAACTTCCGACACAACGACTTGATCAACCCATGGCTAGTGCTTCCATACATGAACAACTCTTGGCTGAGCCTATCCAATTCATGAGATAGCTCGTCAGGTTCCAGATTGGAGCTCTGCATTCTGAAAAGATTTTGTTCTGCGTGCTGTCAAAATCTGTGAACTCTGTCCTGCTGGGTCTGCCATGGTTGCGTTCACACGTGCCAGCTGTCGATTTGTCCTCCGGTTAAGTGCTTCAGTGGGGACTGTCATGCGCTACCGCTTGCCTCGCCAAGGTCTTGACCTAGTCTCTGCCTTCCATGCCTACGAACTGTTCTTCTCTGCCCACCTATTGTCAAGCCTTTGCAGGCTTGACATTGAAGGCAGAGGTCTTGCCACCTCATAGACCTTACGATTGCCCCATAGACCTTCAGTCTGGCACCTCTCCTCCCCGAGGCTGGGTATACCCTCTATCACTACCAGAGACTCAGACCATATCAGAATATATCCAAGAGAACCTTGCCAAGGGATTTCTTCGTAAGTCCTCTTCTCCTGCTGCTGCCAGCTTCTTCTTCGTGACAAAGAAGGATGGTTACCTACATTGACTATCAGGGCCTTAACAAAATCACCATCAAAAACAATTATCCTCTGCCCTTGATTTCAGAACTTTTTGACAGAATCCGTGGGGCTAAGATTTTCATCAAATTGGATCTAATAGTGTATTATAACTTGATCCAGATATGCAAAGGCAACGAGTAGATGACATCTTCAGGGACCTTCTTTATATTAAAATGGTTGTATATTTGGACGACATCCTGATATTCTCTCATTATCTACTGTATCCACCCATAGAAGACACGTACGTCAGGTTCTGCAGCGTCTATGGGAGAACAATTAATGAGTCTGTCGTGTCTTCTTTCCAGCACTTAGAAGAGGCCTTTATGAGAACTCCGGTGCTGCATCACCCTGACCCTAACAAACAGTTTCTACTAGAAGTGGATGCCTCCTTTATCGATGCTGGGGAAGTTCCTCTGCAAAAAACTTCTTCTGGGAATCTGTCTCCTGTGGATTCTTTTCTAAACTGTTCTCACCGACTGAGCGTAATTACTCTATTAGGGATTGCGAACTACTGGCCATTAAGATGGTGCTAGAAGGATGGCGTCATCTACTGGAAGGCACCAGCTCTCCAGTTATTATATACACTGATCATAAGAACTTAACCTTTCTGCAGTCAACCCAACGGCTAAATCCTCGTCAAGCCAGGTGGGCACTCTTCGTCTCTTGTTTTGATTTTGAGCTACACTTCCTTCCAGTGGACAAGAATGTTAAAGCAGATGCTCTGTCTTGATATTTTGAAGTGACTATTTTCGTGGAAGAGGCTCAGTATATCATAGATCCAGCCAGGATTGTTGAAGCAGCCCTTGTCCTCCTAAAAGACATTCATCTGGGGAAAACCTTTGTTCCTAGTGCTAAAAGAAGGAAAATACTGTCGTGGGGACAAGAATCCAAGCTAGCCTCTAATGTGGGAGTACTCACATCCACTGAGCTAATTGCACACCGCTTTTGGTGGCCATCGCTGTCCAAGGATGTTCAGGACTTTGTGACCACTTGTCCGCAGTGCCCAAGAAACAAGTCTCCCAGGAACAAGCCTGCTGGTCTCCTTCAGCCTCTGCCAGTTCTTTCCGCCCCCTGGCAACATATCGCTATGGATTTCATCATGAACCTGCCCCTCTCTGAGGGTTACAACACCATCTGGGTCATGGTGGAACAGTTCTCTAAGATGGGTCACTTTATCCCCTTGGTCGGCCTACCTTGGACTCCCAAGCTTGCCACATAGTTCTTCCAGCATGAGTTTCATCCTCATGCTTTCCCTCTCCACATTGTCTCTGACCGCAGAGTCCAGTTTACATCTAAATTTTGGAGAGATCTTTGCAAGCTGCTGAATGTCCAGCTGGATTTCTCCACCACGTGCCATCCACAGAGCAATGGACAAGTGAAACCAGTTAACAAAACTCTTGAAAACTACAGTATGCTTGCCCCTTTATTTCTGCTCACCAGGATGACTGGATACAACGTCTTCTATGGGCAGAGTTCTCCTACAGCAACCACATTGGACTCACAATAAAACGTTCAAAAACGAAAGTGAAACTGTTTTCCTGTGAAATATGTTAAAGAACATCCTTTCCAGGGTAAAGTCTTGTATATAAGGTAAAATAAATAACCAAAAACAAAAATACTCCTCCACACCTTGGGCTATGTTCACAAGTAGCATTTTTTATGCCTTTTTGCACTTTTGTATTGCTTTCAACCGTGACAAATGTATTCACCAGGAAATGTCATTTTAACATTTTACAACCTTATCTGGTCATGTGCTGTGTGACACATGCATACAGTGCTGAAAAGACATGGGAACAGCATGGGGAAGACCCCTGGAAGCATCTCTGACACCCAGGTCAATTCCTAAAAGTGTGCCCATTGGAAGTGATCCTTGCTGCTTCAGAAGATGCAGACTTGCAACTATCCCTGTGCAAGTCCTTGTCCCAGGGCAGTGTTCAATTGTACCTCCCCCATTCCTTGCAATGCAAGCGCAAATATGCAGCCAACCACCCACCCACCTGTAGGCTGCAATACTATACTGCTAGCTTGGACTTGAAATGGGGCTTTTTAGTTTGGAGAAGGCCGAAGCTGGCCACTACCTCATGGCTGCGTCGGTGGCGAGGTCTCCATACTCAGTCCCCAGCCGCCACTATTTGTCCTGGGAACCTTCCCCACACTTTTCTTAGCTTGGCCTGCTTTAGGGCAGCATTGGACGAGCCCACCAGACAACCAGACTCCTCCGGTGGGCCCTGGCTTCTCAATCAGGGGAGTTGAGAGTGCCAAGGTGAGGAGCATGATGATGATAGAAGTTAGCATCTGCTTTGTTTTCTTGGAATGTGAGCGTAAGTGTGCAGCCTGCCACCCACCCACCCCCAGGCTGCAATACCATACTGCTAGCTTGCTTGCACTTGAAATGAGGCCTTTTAGGCTTGTGGAAGCAGACGCCGGCCACCATGTTATGGCTGCATCGGCGGCCTGGTATCCATACTCAGTCCCCAGCCGCCCGGCGGCCGGGTGTCCACACTCGGTCCCCAGCCGCCCCTATTTGTCCCGGTGCACCTTATACATCTGCTATGTTTTCTTTTAATGCAAGTGTAAGTGTGCAGCCTGCCACCCACCCACCCCCAGACTGCAATTCCATACTGCTAGCTTGCACTTGAAATGGGGCCTTTTAGTTTGGAGGAGGCCGAAGCTGGCCACTACCACATGGCTGCTTCGGCAGCGAGGTATCCATACTCAGTCCCCAGCCGCCCATATTTGTCCTGGTGTGCCTTTTACATAAGATTAAGCACGCATACCAAAACATTACCTGAGCCCTCCCCAGTGCATTTAGTGGGAAGGACAGCCTAACCACAAACACGTGGACAAGTGAATGTGGCCAGGGATGGTCCATCTCACTGATGCCTTCACACTGGGTTAATATTGTGGAAGCCGGGACACAGTTGAACACTGGGATGCAACATGTCCTCTAGACATAGAGGATTGCGGGTCCTGAGTAAATCAGGCTTCAACACAAAGTTCAGAAGGTAGACAGCAGCAGTGGTCGGCCTCCTACACAACGAGTAAATTATTCATGATCATGAGGCCATCTATCTCCTTAGCTTTCTGTTCCTTGGAATGGAAGCGCATGTATGTAGTAGCGGATAGGCCTGAGGTGGTCAGTGTTTTGGCGCATATCCTACCTCCTCCGAGGATTGCTGGATGTTTTCCTGCTACTATCCCAGTTCTATGACTCCCATTAAAACAAAGCTTCAGGTGATGAATGATGGATGAGGTGGTGGCAAAGGAGAAAGAGCAGGAGGAACAGGGACCATTCACATCAATATCAGGCCAGTCAACCATACATGTCTTGTAGGATATGTTTCTGTACCAAAAGGAGCAGTTTGGCTACACAGTTGTAGGGCATACAGTGAGTGCAATGCCTACCAAAAATATTAAATGTAATAGATGTAAGTCTGTGCTGCCAGCTAGGTAGTACAAGATTATAGTCAAGTAAAAATCCTAGTCCAGATTCGGTCAGGTGATTTAGAGTCAGAGAAATCCGCATTAGTGGGACCCTATGGTAAAGAAAGATATGGCAAATAACGATTCCCCCTGTATAGGATGTCAGGTGTTGAAGGGGTTAATTGCAGGACACTAAGTACTGCTTTCTATTGTTATGTTATAACAACACCCACATCAACGGAGCAGGGAGAGTGGCATCAAAAGATTAACATTACCTTGGGTCATGTTGGCAGAGTCTGGGGCAGCTTAGAGCGAGATGCTGGGGATGTGCAGTAGCCTCGACGCGCGTTTCGCATGGAAATGGCTTCGTCAGGAAGCATATCCTACCTCCTCTGAGGATTGCTGGATTTTTTCCTGCTACTATCCCAGTTCTATGACTCCCATTAAAACAAAGCTTCAGGTGATGAATGATGGATGAGGTGGTGGCAAAGGAGAAAGAGCAGGAGGAACAGGGACCATTCACATCAATATCAGGCCAGTCAACCATACATGTCTTGTAGGATATGTTTCTGTACCAAAAGGAGCAGTTTGGCTACACAGTTGTAGGGCATACAGTGAGTGCAATGCCTACCAAAAATTTTGAGGCACTCCAATGCCCCTTGGAAGTGACATGGAGGTCAGAGGGCCTTAACTAAACCTTTTTTTCCATTTATAGCAACTGGGTCTCCTGTACACTGTTAGCCTAAGCAGTGAATGGAAGGCTTTCCAAAAATTATGAGGAACTGCAATGCCCCTTGAAACAGACGTGGATTACAGCATACTAAAAACCTTCTACCCATTATTGGGGAGTGGGTCTCCCTTAGTGTTCGCCTATGCATTGAAAAGCAAAAACTGACTAAAATTAGGAGGAAATGCAATGCCCGTTGGAAGAGTCATGGAGGTTAGAGGTAATTAAAAACAATATTTCAATGCCCCTTGGAAGAGCTGTGGAGTTCAGAGTGGTTTAACAAGAAGGTTTTAATGCCCCTTGGAAGAGACGTGGAGGTCACAGTAGCTTAACAAGACGGTTTTAATGCCCCTTGGAAGAGCTGTGGAGTTCAGAGTGGTTTAACAAGACGGTTTTAATGCCCCTTGGAAGAGACGTGGAGGTCCCAGTGGAATAAAAAGACAATATCAATGCCCCTTGGAAGAGTGGTGGAGGTCCCAGTGGAATAAAAAGACAATATCAATGCCCCTTGGAAGCGTGGTGGAGGTTACAGTGGAATCAAAAGACAATATAAATGCCCCTTGGAAGAGTGGTGGAGGTCGCAGTGGAATAAAAAGACAATATCAATGCCCCTTGGAAGAGTGGTGGAGGTCGCAGTGGAAGAAAAAGACAATATCAATGCCCCTTGGAAGAGTGGTGGAGGTCCCAGTGGAATAAAAAGACAATATCAATGACCCTTGGAAGAGACGTGGAGGTCACAGTAGCTTAACAAGACGATTTTAATGCCCCTTACAAGAGCCATGCAGTACAGCATATTAAAAACATTATTCCCATTATTGGGGAGTGGGTCTCCCATAGTCTTTGCCTATGCCTTCCAAGCAAAAGCTGCCAAAAATTAGGACGGAGGAACTTGCAATGCTGGAAACACGGACAACGGTCACCCTGGTGGTATAGTGGTGGTGGAGGCTGAGGATAAGGAGAAGAGCAAAGAAAAGCCGAAATGAGGAAGCGTATACCCATGTGTGGGTGTGAAGCCGTGCATGGGATTACACCTCCCTAAATAACACAGTGGTTTTGACTTTATGTTACTCTGCTGTCATTTGGTGGTGATGAGAAGTCTGGCCCAATCCAGCCCTTGTTCATTTTGATAAGGGTCAGCTTGTCAGCACTGTCAGTTGACAGGCGAGTGCGCTTATCAGTTATAATTCCTCCAGCGGCACTAAAACCACGCTCCGATAACACGCTAGCGGCAGGGCAGGCCAGGACCTCCAAAGCATACAGAGCGAGTTCATTCCAAGTGTCCAGCTTGGATACCCAATAATTAAAAGGCACAGAGGAATCACGGAGGACGCTGGCACGGTCAGCAAGGTACTCCATCACCATCTTTTGAAACTTTCCACTCCTTGTGAGAGTACCCCGCGCCTCAGGGCCTGTAAGCTGGGCAGGTCTCAGAAAACTGTTCCAGAACGTTGACAGTGTTCCCCTGCCTCTGCTGGATTGGAGTTGCGTCTCTTTCGCATGTACGCCTTGGTTGGGCAACAAATTGTGACCTCTGCCGCTAGCGTGTTCAGATTGGAATTTTTTTAACAGTTCTGCAGCAAGGACCTTTTGGTACTGCCCCATTTTTGTAGACCTCTCCACCTCAGGAATAAGAGAGTGAAAGTTCTCCTTGTAGCGGGAGTCTAAAAGTGTCACCAACCAGTAATTACAGTCACCCAACATTTTGACAACGCGAGGGTCACGGTTAAGGCAGCGTAACATAAAGTCAGCCATGCGTGCCAGACTGGTAACGGGCAAGATTTCCGTGTCCTCACCAAGATGACGACTGACCATGCTCTCCTCCTCCTCCTCCCCCACCCCACTGTCCTCAGGCTATCCACGCTGAACCGATGGTATGTCCGTTGTACAGGTACTACCGTCTACAGCGCATGATACCAGCTCCTGTTCTTCCTCCTCCTCTCTCTCATTGTCCCCAATGCACGTTAGGATGAGATGAGGCTTGGCTGTGTGTAATTGCCCGCTATGGCTTCTTGATCCATCTCATCATACTCTGGCTGCAATGCCTCCTCTTTAATTCTCTGCAGAGAGAATTGCAAAATACAGACAAGTGGGATGCTGACGCTAATGATGGCATCATCGCCACTCACCATCTTGGTGGACTCCTCAAAGTTTGTCAGGATGGTACATATGTCAGACATCCAGGTCCACTCCTGAGGTCTTATGTGTGGAGTCTGACCTATATATCGACGGCCTTGTTGCAGCTGGTACTCCACAACTGCTCTCTTCTGCTCACAAATCCTTTGCAACATGTGGAGGGTAGAGTTCCAATGTTCCATCACACACCAGTCGGTGTGCCGGAAGCTGCAAACGCTGCAGCAACACAGCAAGGGCGGCGGAAGCTGTAGCCGAGTTCCGAAAATGAGCTGACAGGTGGCGTACTTTGACGAGCAGATCTGGCAACTCGGGGTATGATTTAAGAAATCGCTGAACCACGAGGTTATGCACATGAGCCAGGCATGGTACGTGTGTGATCTCGCCTCGCCTCAGAGCCGCCACCAGGTTACAGCCATTGTCACACATGACCATGCCTGGATGTAGGTTCAGCGATCTCAGCCACAGATCTGCCTGCTCTTTCACAGCTGTCCACAACTCACAAGCAGTGTGAGGTTTATCACCTAAGCTTATGAGTTTCAGCACAGCCTGTTGCCGCTTGGCTGAGGCAGTACTGCAGTGCTTCCAGCTTGTAACTGATGTGGTGATATCTGAGATGGAGGCTGAACATGAGGAGGAGGAGGAGGATGATGCGCAGGAGCTGTACACTGTGGGGGCAACTCTGACAGACATAGGGCCCGCAATCCTCGGTGTGGGGAGGATGTGTTCCGTCCCAAGGTTCGACTGGGTCATGGCTACCACTATGTTTACCCATTGTTCCATCAGGGAGATGTACCGTCCCTGGCCACAAGCACTTGTCCAAGTGTCCGTTCTCGGGTGGACTCTCCCAGTAACTGTTGTTGAGGGCACGGCAGATGTTTTGGGTTACGTGCTTGTGTAGTGCGGGGATGGCACACCGGGCAAAATAGTGTCGGCTGGGGACCGAGTACCGAGGGACGGCCACCGCCATAAGGTTGCGGAAGGATTCCGTCTCCACCAGCCTAAAAGGCAGCATTTCCAACGCAAGCAGTCGTGAAATGTGCAAATTTAGGACTGTGGCCTGTGGGGCGTTTGGCTGCGAATTTGCGCTTTCGTTCAAATGTCTGGGATATGGACAATTGAATGCTGCGGTGGGACGTGGACGTGGACGTTGATGCTGTTTCTTGAGAAACTGCCATAACAAGTGAAGACTAAGAAGAGGGGGCATCTTTGCATGCAGTATGGACAGGGGATTGCCTTGCACGCACAACAGGGGGTTCTCTTACACGCACAACAGAGGAAGAAGCAGTGGTGATACCCACTGACACTGGTCGTGGACCCTGGGATTCACCCCACAAAGTCGGGTGCTTTGCTGACATGTGCCTGATCATGCTGGTGGTGGTCAGGCTGGTAGTTTTGTCACCCCTGCTGATGCTGGCCTGGCAGGTGGTACAAATGGCCTTTTTGGGGTTATTAACAGAGTCTTAAAAAAATTTCAGACTCTGGAAGACCTACCGGTTGTACTGGCAACGTCCCTCGTGTTGGTGTTACAGGGAATGGTTGCCCGCCTTCTGTCTGTGGCCACCACACTGCTTCTTCCTTCCTGTTGGGGTACTCTGTCTCCCTCCCCCTGTGTGCTGCTTGCCTCGCTCTGCGTGTCCTCCTGCCACGTTGGGTCAGTTACTAGATCATCCACCACCTCCTCCTCTTCCACTTCCGCACCACGGTCCTCCTCCTCACTTCCTGGCAATTGTGTTTCGTCATCGTCCACCTCTTGTGACAAATTGCCAGCGTCGCCTTCCTGTGGCCGTGGCTGTTCAAATATTTGGCCATCGCTACATGGGATCTCCTCTTTCACCACTTCAAGCGGAGCAGGCGAGGGGCCCAAATATGGAAATGGACCAGTGAACAGCTCTTCAGAGTGTCCAAGTGTGGGATCAGTTGCTGTCTGAGGACACTCGGCATGGTGGGAGGAAGGAGCATCAGGGTGAGGAGGAGTATGCGGTCGAGACTCACGGCTACTAAGACTTGATCGTGTGGAAGACAGACTGGAGATGGTGGTGCCAGGGTGACTGGAAGTATTATCTGCTATCCAATTAATAATCTGTTCACACTGATCAGTTGGCAAAAGTGTTGTTGTGTGCTTCCCTAGTAATTCGGTCAAGAACTGGAAGCGAGAAGATGTGGCTGTTGGTTGTGGCACATTTTCACCTTGGCCACGGCCCCGTCCTCTGCACGCACCATCACCAGAACGTCCAGTTCGACGTCCTTTGCCACGCGCCTTGCCCATTGTAAATGAAGTATACTAGCTTACGCTCGCACTATCAATGGCAAAAGGGTAATAAAAAGGAGATTAGAACAGTGGAAGAGGAAAACCGCAGTTCTATTTCTCTGGCCTACACCAGAATCTTTTAAACAGATATATTTGTGTCTGAACAGTCAGCGAGACACCCAAACTGTTTTTTTTTTATGTAAAAAAGGCAAAAAGGTGGATTACACCCAGATTTGAACCATGGAAGAGGAAAACCACAGTTCTATTTCTCTGGCCTACACCAGAATCTTTTAAACAGATATATTTGTGTCTGAACAGTCAGCGAGACACTCAAACTGTTTTTTTTATGTAAAAAAGGCAAAAAGGTGGATTACACCCAGATTTGAACCGTGGAAGAGGAAAACCACACTTCTAGTTATCTGGCCTTCACCAGAATATTTTAAACAGATATATTTGTGCCTGAACAGTCAGCGAGACACTCAAACTGTTTTTTATTATGGAAAAAAGGCAAAAAAGTGGATAATTCATAGATTTGAACCGTGGAACTGCAAAACCACAGTTCCAGCTATCTGGCCGAAACCAGACTCTTTTAAACAGATATATTTGTGTCTGAACACTCACAGACACACTCAATTTTTTTTTTGTGGGGAAAAAATACCAAAAGGTTAATAAGACGGCTATTTGTACAGTCTGAGTGAGGAAAAAAAAAAAAAAAGAGGATTTAGATAAAAAAAAAATAATTTTTCCTGGCCCCTGAGACCTGGGGCTAAGTCTAGCAATTTGAGCAACAGCAGCACACAGGACTGTAATGCAGTGTTTGTTGGTATAACCACTACGTCTCCTTTACAGCCTGCCTGCCTGCCTGATATCTGGGATGAATATTAGTCCTCAGAAGGACTGTTTGATTTTGCAAGCTTTAGAGACTCTACACTACCTATTTCGCAGTATAAATCTCTCCCTAGCTCAGCAGCACTCTCCCTACACTGTCTGATCCGGAGTGACTGTGTCCAAGATGGCGGCACCCGGTTTTAAATACTCAAGGTGACGCTGTGCGGCCAGCCAATCACTGTAATGCCCACAACCAACATGGCTGCGGCATTACAGTGACTGGCTGGCAATCCCTGCATGTTCATTGGCTCTGTAAAGAGCGCCAAACATGCAGGGCGGAGACCCGAGCTCCCGCCCGAGTAACCCGGAAATGCTCGGTGCTCGCCGAACATCCCGAGTAGTGAGATGCTCGTGCAAGTACCGAGCAGTGTTGAGCATGCTCGCTCAACACTAATCATGATCCCTGACCCTTAAATTCTGAATAATGGCTTGAAAGGACAAATGTGAACTATAAAAAAGGAGTATCTGCGTCTTATCGGGGAGACTCTATATGATGTTAGCCTAAGGGACCACAGTCTGGCTGGAAAAATACAGATCTGCTCCATTGACCATTGATGAAATTCAGAGACGATTTGAAAAATCCAGGTTGGGACAATCAGGTCACCTGGCCACATATCTCACGGCTCTAATCCAAGCGGGCCAGCGGAAGGGTGAGACTCTGTAATTTGTACCATCTGATGGATTTGCTGGGACTGTTCTATATGTTATTGATTGCTGGAGGTTCAATAAATTATTGCCACACTGTTTACCATCACTCTGTGTTGTCTTAGTGTTCTGCCCACGGTAAAAGAGATCGGGCATTCAATGATATGAGCCCTGGTCTAAAGATAGCTGGGCCAGCAGACAAGAGCACCCACTGACCCCGTGCTTATCTACTGCAGAATAATATAATATACAGCTCACCTGCTGAAGAATATTATAATATACAGCTCATCTACTGCAGAATAATATAATATACAGCTCACCTACTGCAGAATATTATAATATACAGCTCATCTACTGCAGAATAATATAATATACAACTCATCTACTGCAGAATATTATAATATACAGCTCATCTACTGCAGAATAATATAATATACAACTCATCTACTGCAGAATATTATATATACAGCAAATCTTCTGCAGAATATTATATATACAGCTCATCTACTGCAGAATATTATAATATACAGCTCATCTTCTGCAGAATATTATAATATACAGCTCATCTACTGCAGAATATTATATATACAGCTCATCTACTGCAGAATATTATAATATACAGCTCATCTACTGCAGAATATTATAATATACAGCTCATCTACTGCAGAATATTATAATATACAGCTCATCTACTGCAGAATATTATAATATACAGCTTATCTACTGCAGAATAATATAATATACAGCTCACCTGCTGCAGAATATTATAATATACAGCTCATCTACTGCAGAATAATATAATATACAACTCATCTACTGCAGAATATTATAATATACAGCTCATCTACTGCAGAATATTATATATACAGCTCATCTACTGCAGAATATTATAATATACAGCTCATCTACTGCAGAATATTATAATATACAGCTCATCTACTGCAGAATATTATAATATACAGCTCATCTACTGCAGAATATTATAATATACAGCTTATCTACTGCAGACTAATATAATATACAGCTCACCTGCTGCAGAATATTATAATATACAGCTCATCTACTGCAGAATAATATAATATACAACTCATCTACTGCAGAATATTATAATATACAGCTCATCTACTGCAGAATATTATATATACAGCTCATCTACTGCAGAATATTATAATATACAGCTCATCTACTACAGAATATTATATATACAGCTCATCTACTGTAGAATATTATAATATACAGCTCATCTTCTGCAGAATATTATATATACAGCTCACCTGCTGCAGAATATTATATATACAGCTTATCTACTGCAGAATAATATAATATACAGCTCACCTGCTGCAGAATATTATAATATACAGCTCATCTACTGCAGAATAATATAATATACAACTCATCTACTGCAGAATATTATAATATACAGCTCATCTACTGCAGAATATTATATATACAGCTCATCTACTGCAGAATATTATAATATACAGCTCATCTACTGCAGAATATTATAATATACAGCTCACCTGCTGCAGAATATTATAATATACAGCTCATCTACTGCAGAATATTATATATACAGCTCATCTACTACAGAATAATATAATATACAGCTCATCTACTGCAGAATATTATAATATACAGCTCATCTGCTGCAGAATATTATAATATACAGCTCATCTACTGCAGAATATTATATATACAGCTCATCTGCTGCAGAATATTATATATACAGCTCATCTACTGCAGAATATTATAATATACAGCTCATCTACTGCAGAATATTATAATATACAGCTCACCTGCTGCAGAATAATATAATATACAACTCATCTACTGCAGAATATTATAATATACAGCTCATCTACTGCAGAATATTATATATACAGCTCATCTACTGCAGAATATTATAATATACAGCTCATCTACTGCAGAATATTATAATATACAGCTCACCTGCTGCAGAATATTATAATATACAGCTCATCTACTGCAGAATATTATATATACAGCTCATCTACTACAGAATAATATAATATACAGCTCATCTACTGCAGAATATTATAATATACAGCTCATCTGCTGCAGAATATTATAATATACAGCTCATCTACTGCAGAATATTATATATACAGCTCATCTGCTGCAGAATATTATATATACAGCTCATCTACTGCAGAATATTATAATATACAGCTCATCTACTGCAGAATATTATAATATACAGCTCACCTGCTGCAGAATAATATAATATACAACTCATCTACTGCAGAATATTATAATATACAGCTCATCTACTGCAGAATATTATATATACAGCTCATCTACTGCAGAATATTATAATATACAGCTCATCTACTGCAGAATATTATAATATACAGCTCACCTGCTGCAGAATATTATAATATACAGCTCATCTACTGCAGAATATTATATATACAGCTCATCTACTACAGAATAATATAATATACAGCTCATCTACTGCAGAATATTATAATATACAGCTCATCTGCTGCAGAATATTATAATATACAGCTCATCTACTGCAGAATATTATATATACAGCTCATCTGCTGCAGAATATTATATATACAGCTCATCTACTGCAGAATATTATAATATACAGCTCATCTACTGCAGAATATTATAATATACAGCTCACCTGCTGCAGAATAATATAATATACAACTCATCTACTGCAGAATATTATAATATACAGCTCACCTGCTGCAGAATATTATAATATACAGCTCATCTACTGCAGAATATTATATATACAGCTCATCTGCTGCAGAATATTATATATACAGCTCATCTACTGCAGAATATTATAATATACAGCTCATCTACTGCAGAATATTATAATATACAGCTCACCTGCTGCAGAATATTATAATATACAGCTCATCTGCTGCAGAATATTATAATATACAGCTCATCTACTGCAGAATATTATAATATACAGCTCACCTGCTGCAGAATATTATAATATACAGCTCATCTACTGTAGAATATTATAATATACAGCTCATCTGCTGCAGAATATTATAATATACAGCTCATCTTCTGCAGAATATTATAATATACAGCTCACCTGCTGCAGAATATTATAATATACAGCTCATCTACTACAGAATATTATAATATACAGCTCACCTGCTGCAGAATATTATAATATACAGCTCATCTACTGCAGAATAATATAATATACAGCTCACCTGCTGCAGAATATTATAATATACAGCTCATCTACTGCAGAATATTATAATATACAGCTCATCTACTGCAGAATATTATAATATACAGCTCATCTTCTGCAGAATATTATAATATACAGCTCATCTACTGCAGAATATTATAATATACAGCTCATCTACTGCAGAATATTATAATATACAGCTCATCTTCTGCAGAATATTATAATATACAGCTCACCTGCTGCAGAATATTATAATATACAGCTCATCTACTGCAGAATATTATAATATACAGCTCATCTACTGCAGAATATTATAATATACAGCTCATCTACTGCAAAATATTATAATATACAGCTCATCTTCTGCAGAATATTATATATACAGCTCATCTACTGCAGAATATTATAATAGACAACTCATCTACTGCAGAATAATATAATATACAGCTCATCTACTGCAGACTATTATAATATACAGCTCACCTGCTGCAGAATATTATAATATACAGCTCATTTACTGCAGAATATTATAATATACAGCTCACCTGCTGCAGAATATTATAATATACAGCTCACCTGCTGCAGAATATTATATATACAACTCATCTACTGCAGAATATTATAATATACAGCTCATCTACTACAGAATATTATTATATACAGCTCACCTGCTGCAGAATATTATAATATACAGCTCATCTACTGCAGAATATAATATACAGCTCACCTGCTGCAGAATATTATAATATACAGCTCATCTACTGCAGAATAATATAATATACAGCTCACCTGCTGCAGAATATTATAATATACAGCTCATCTACTGCAGAATAATATAATATACAACTCATCTACTGCAGAATATTATAATATACAGCTCATCTACTGCAGAATATTATATATACAGCTCATCTACTGCAGAATATTATAATATACAGCTCATCTACTGCAGAATATTATAATATACAGCTCACCTGCTGCAGAATATTATAATATACAGCTCATCTACTGCAGAATATTATATATACAGCTCATCTACTACAGAATAATATAATATACAGCTCATCTACTGCAGAATATTATAATATACAGCTCATCTGCTGCAGAATATTATAATATACAGCTCATCTACTGCAGAATATTATATATACAGCTCATCTGCTGCAGAATATTATATATACAGCTCATCTACTGCAGAATATTATAATATACAGCTCATCTACTGCAGAATATTATAATATACAGCTCACCTGCTGCAGAATAATATAATATACAACTCATCTACTGCAGAATATTATAATATACAGCTCACCTGCTGCAGAATATTATAATATACAGCTCATCTACTGCAGAATATTATATATACAGCTCATCTGCTGCAGAATATTATATATACAGCTCATCTACTGCAGAATATTATAATATACAGCTCATCTACTGCAGAATATTATAATATACAGCTCACCTGCTGCAGAATATTATAATATACAGCTCATCTGCTGCAGAATATTATAATATACAGCTCATCTACTGCAGAATATTATAATATACAGCTCACCTGCTGCAGAATATTATAATATACAGCTCATCTACTGTAGAATATTATAATATACAGCTCATCTGCTGCAGAATATTATAATATACAGCTCATCTACTGCAGAATATTATAATATACAGCTCATCTTCTGCAGAATATTATAATATACAGCTCATCTACTGCAGAATATTATAATATACAGCTCACCTGCTGCAGAATATTATAATATACAGCTCATCTACTGCAGAATATTATAATATACAGCTCATCTTCTGCAGAATATTATAATATACAGCTCACCTGCTGCAGAATATTATAATATACAGCTCATCTACTACAGAATATTATAATATACAGCTCACCTGCTGCAGAATATTATAATATACAGCTCATCTACTGCAGAATAATATAATATACAGCTCACCTGCTGCAGAATATTATAATATACAGCTCATCTACTGCAGAATATTATAATATACAGCTCATCTACTGCAGAATATTATAATATACAACTCATCTACTGCAGAATATTATAATATACAACTCATCTACTGCAGAATATTATAATATACAGCTCATCTTCTGCAGAATATTATAATATACAGCTCATCTACTGCAGAATATTATAATATACAACTCATCTACTGCAGAATATTATAATATACAGCTCATCTACTGCAAAATATTATAATATACAGCTCATCTTCTGCAGAATATTATATATACAGCTCATCTACTGCAGAATATTATAATAGACAACTCATCTACTGCAGAATAATATAATATACAGCTCACCTGCTGCAGAATATTATATATACAGCTCATCTTCTGCAGAATATTATAATATACATCTCATCTACTGCAGAATATTATAATATACAGCTCATCTACTGCAGACTATTATAATATACAGCTCACCTGCTGCAGAATATTATAATATACAGCTCATTTACTGCAGAATATTATAATATACAGCTCACCTGCTGCAGAATATTATAATATACAGCTCACCTGCTGCAGAATATTATATATACAACTCATCTACTGCAGAATATTATAATATACAGCTCATCTACTACAGAATATTATTATATACAGCTCACCTGCTGCAGAATATTATAATATACAGCTCATCTACTGCAGAATATAATATACAGCTCACCTGCTGCAGAATATTATAATATACAGCTCATCTACTGCAGAATATTATATATACAGCTCATCTACTGCAGAATATTATAATATACAGCTTATCTGCTGCAGAATATTATAATATACAGCTTATCTACTGCGAATATTATAATATACAGCTCACCTGCTGCAGAATATTATAATATACAGCTCATCTGCTGCAGAATATTATAATATACAGCTCATCTACTGCAGAATATTATATATACAGCTCATCTACTGCAGAATATTATAATATACAGCTTATCTGCTGCAGAATATTATAATATACAGCTTATCTACTGCGAATATTATAATATACAGCTCACCTGCTGCAGAATATTATAATATACAGCTCATCTGCTGCAGAATATTATATATACAGCTCATCTACTTCAGAATATTATAATATACAGCTCATCTACTGCAGAATATTATAATATACAGCTCATCTACTGCAGAATATTATAATATACAGCTCATCTACTGCAGAATATTATAATATACAGCTCATCTACTGCAGAATATTATATATACAGCTCACCTGCTGCAGAATAATATAATATACAGCTCACCTGCTGCAGAATATTATAATATACAGCTCATCTACTGCAGAATATTATAATATACAGCTCATCTACTGCAGAATATTATAATATACAGCTCATCTACTGCAGAATATTATAATATACAGCTCATCTACTGCTGAATATTATAATATATAGCTCAATACTACAGAATATTATAAAATACAGCTCATCTACTGCAGAATATTATATATACAGCTCATCTACTGCAGAATATTATAATATACATCTCATCTACTGCAGAATAATATAATATACAGCTCACCTGCTGCAGAATATTATAATATACAGCTCATCTACTACAGAATATTATAATATACAGCTCACCTGCTGCAGAATATTATAATATACAGCTCATCTACTACAGAATATTATAATATACAGCTCACCTGCTGCAGAATATTATAATATACAGCTCACCTGCTGCAGAATATTATATATACAGCTCATCTACTGCAGAATATTATAATATACAGCTCATCTACTGCAGAATATTATAATAAACAGCTCACCTGCTGCAGAATATTATAATATACAGCTCATCTACTACAGAATATTATAATATACAGCTCACCTGCTGCAGAATATTATAATATACAGCTCACCTGCTGCAGAATATTATATATACAGCTCATCTACTGCAGAATATTATAATATACAGCTCATCTACTGCAGAATATTATATATACAGCTCATCTGCTGCAGAATATTATATATACAGCTCATCTGCTGCAGAATATTATAATATACAGCTCATCTACTGCAGAATATTATAATATACAGCTCATCTACTGCAGAATATTATAATATACAGCTCATCTACTGCAGAATATTATAATATACAACTCATCTACTGCAGAATATTATAATATACAGCTCATCTACTGCAGAATATTATATATACAGCTCACCTGCTGCAGAATATTATATATACAGCTCATCTGCTGCAGAATATTATAATATACAGCTCATCTGCTGCAGAATATTATAATATACAGCTCATCTACTGCAGAATATTATAATATACAGCTCATCTACTGCAGAATATTATAATATACAGCTCATCTACTGCAGAATATTATAATATACAACTCATCTACTACAGAATATTATAATATACAACTCATCTACTGCAGAATATTATAATATACAGCTCATCTACTGCAGAATATTATAATATACAGCTCATCTACTGCAGAATATTATAATATACAGCTCATCTACTGCAGAATATTATATATACAGCTCACCTGCTGCAGAATATTATATATACAGCTCATCTGCTGCAGAATATTATAATATACAGCTCATCTACTGCAGAATATTATAATATACAGCTCATATTCTGCAGAATATTATAATATACAGCTCATCTACTGCAGAATATTATATATACAGCTCATCTGCTGCAGAATATTATATATACAGCTCATCTACTGCAGAATATTATAATATACAACTCATCTACTGCAGAATATTATAATATACAGCTCATCTCGTGCAGAATATTATATATACAGATCATCTACTACAGAATATTATAATATACAACTCATCTACTGCAGAATATTATAATATACAGCTCATATTCTGCAGAATATTATAATATACAGCTCATCTACTGCAGAATATTATATATACAGCTCATCTTCTGCAGAATATTGTAATATACAGCTCACCTGCTGCAGAATATTATAATATACTGCTCATCTACTGCCAAATATTATAATATACAGCTCATCTACTGCAGAATATTATAATATACAGCTTATCTACTACAGAATATTATATATACAGCTCACCTGCTGCAGAATATTATAATATACAGCTCATCTACTGCAGAATATTATATATACAGCTCATCTGCTGCAGAATATTATAATGTATAGCTCATCTACTGCAAAATATTATAATGTACAGCTCATCTACTGCAGAATATTATAATATACAGCTCATCTTCTGCAGAATATTATAATATACAGCTCACCTGCTGCAGAATATTATAATGTACAGCTCATCTACTGCAGAATATTATAATGTACAGCTCATCTACTGCAGAATATTATAATATACAGCTCATCTTCTGCAGAATATTATAATATACTGCTCATCTACTACAGAATATTATAATATACAGCTTATCTACTGCAGAATATTATAATATACAGCTCATCTACTACAGAATATTTTAATATACAGCTCACCTGCTGCAGAATATTATAATATACAGCTCACCTGCTGCAGAATATTATAATATACAGCTCATCTGCTGCAGAATATTATAATATACAGCTCATCTACTACAGAATATTATATATACAGCTTATCTACTGCAGAATATTATAATATACAGCTCATCTACTGCAGAATATTATATATACAGCTCATCTACTGCAGAATATTATAATATACAGCTCATCTACTACAGAATATTATAATATACAGCTGCAGAAGATGAGCTGTATATTATAATATTCTGTAGTATTGAGCTGTATATTATAATATTCTGCAGTAGATGAGCTGTATATTATAATATTTTGCAGTAGATGAGCTGTATATTATAATATTCTGCAGTAGATGAGTTGTATATTATAATATTCTGCAGTAGATGAGCTGTATATTATAATATTCTGCAGTAGATGAGCTGTATATTATAATATTCTGTAGTAGATGAGCTGTATATATAATATTCTGCAGTAGATGAGCTGTATATTATAATATTCTGCAGCAGGTGAGCTGTATATTATAATATTCTGTAGTAGATGAGCTGTATATTATAATATTCTGCAGTAGATGAGCTGTATATTATAATTAGAGATGAGCGGTGTTCGACTAGAACTGTTCGCCAATCTCAAATTCGAGCTGTTTTGGGCGGTGTTCGAGTTGTTCGACGAACCCGAACGATTTGCAAAAAATTCGGCTGTTCGAGGTTATGTTCGATAACTGTTCGTGCACCAAAAGCGTGTCCTGCATGTCTGGCGCTATTTAGAGCACCAATCATGCAGGGATTGTCTGCCACTCACTGTAATGCCACAGCCATGGTGGTTGTGGCATTACAGTGATTGCCCAAATCGATGGGAACAGTGCCAACAGTGAAACATGAAAAGCCGGCAATTCAGCAGCGGCATACACCTGTACCCGACAATTTAGAACCGAAAGAATAGAGCTTCACACATAGATTAGATAGATATAAACATGTCAGCCACATATATACGAAGTACAGTGAAAGTGCTGCTTACTGTACTTGTCATTTAGCGTAAAGGATTTATCAAAAAAAATAATAGTGTTTTCATGCACCGTCTCTTTAAAAAAGCCGGCCGGCAATTCAGCAGCGGTACCCGACAATTTATAACAGACAGAATAGAGCTTCACACATAGATTAGATAGATAGAAACATGTCAGCCACATATATACGAAGTACAGTGACAGTGTTGCTTACTGTACTTGTCATTTAGCGTAAAGGATTTATCAAAAAAAATAATAGTGTTTTCATGCACCGTCTCTTTAAAAAAGCCGGCCGGCAATTCAGCAGCGGTACCCGACAATTTATAACAGACAGAATAGAGCTTCACACATAGATTAGATAGATAGAAACATGTCAGTCACATATATATGAAGTACAGTGATAGTGTTGGTTACTGTACTTGTCATTTAGTATTAAAATAAAGGATTTATTATTAAAAAAATTGGCGTGGGGTTCCCCTTAATTTTAGGCTCTAGCGGAGGTTAAGCAGACGGCTGGGGCAGATGTTTGAAGCCTGGGAAGGGGGTAATACCCACGGAGCTTCCCAGGCTACTAATATCAGCCCCCAGCTGAATACATAGCCTTTACTAGCTATTAAAATGGGGGACACCCCAAAAAAAATGACGTGGGGTCCCCCCTAATTTAATAGCTAGCAAAGGCTAGGCAGACAGCTGGGGGCTGATATTAATAGCCCAGGAAGGGAGCCATGAATATTGGCCCCCTCCCAGGCTAGAAACACCAGCCGTCAGCCGCCCCAGAAATGGCGCATTCATAGGATGCGCCAATTCTGGCACTTAGCCTCGCTCTTCCACGCTGCCCTGGTGCGGTGGCAGGGGGTAATAGGGTTGGGGTTGATGTCAGCTTATAATGCCAGCTGACATCAAGCCCAGGTTAGTAATGGAGAGGCGTCTATAAGACACCCCCATTACTAACCCCATAGTCAAAGTTAAAAAAAACACAAACACCCAGAATAAAGTCCTTTAATTGAAATAAAGACACAATCCTTTATTGTTTTAAATTAAACCATACTTACCGTCACGCCCATTCCAGCTGAAGCCAACGATCTCCTGCAATAAAAGAAAAATAATAAAGCAACCTCATCCTTACCTTTCCATGGTTCCCACGACAGCTTCAGCTCTGCTACATCGAGATGACAGGCTGGACCGCAGCAGAACGCTGCCATCCAGCCTCTCATCCCGCAGACACTGAGAAGCGCAGGCTTGCTTGCGCTGCTCAGCGTCTCTCTGTGACGACATCCAGATGAGCCGAGTTCATGTCCAATGAACTCGGCTCACCTCATGCACGTCACTGACAGCGTGGGAAAATTCTCACGCTGAAGCGGTGAGTGCAGGAGAATTCTCCCACGCTGTCAGTGACGTGCATAAGGTGAGCTCATGTCCAATGAACTCAGCTCACCTCCTGCACGTCACTGACAGCGTGGGAGAATTCTCCTGCACTCAGCGCTTCAGCGTGAGAATTCTCCCACGCTGAAGCGCTGAGTGCAGGAGAATTTTCCCACGCTGTCAGTGACGTGCATAAGGTGAGCTCATGTCCAATGAACTCAGCTCACCTCCTGCACGTCACTGACAGCGTGGGAGAATTCTCCTGCACTCAGCGCTTCAGTGTGAGAATTCTCCCACGCTGAAGCGCTGAGTGCAGGAGAATTTTCCCACGCTGTCAGTGACGTGCATGAGGTGAGCCGAGTTCATTGGACATGAACTCGGCTCATCTGGATGCCCTCACAGAGAGACACTGTGGAGCACAAGCAAGCCTGCGCTTCTCAGTGTCTGCGGGATGAGAGGCTGGATGGCAGCGTTCTGCTGCGGTCCAGCCTGTCATCTCGATGTAGCAGAGCTGAAGCTGTCATGGGAACCATGGAAAGGTAAGGATGATGTTGCTTTATTATTTTTCTTTTATTTCAGGAGATCGTTGGCTTCAGCTGGAATGGGCGTGATGGTAAGTATGGTTTAATTTAGAACAATAAAGAATTGTGTGTTTATTTCAATTAAAGGACTTTTTTCTGGGTGTTGTGTTTTTTTTAAATACTTTACTAGAAATTCATGGTGGTCATGTCTAATATTGGCGTGACCCCATGAATTTCGGGCTTAGGGCCAGCTGATAATGCCAAGCTGGCCCTAACCCCTTTATTACCCAGTGAGCCACCGCATCAGGGCCCTGGATGAGTTGGGTACAGCGCCAGAAGATGGCGCTTCTATGAACGCGCCATTTTCCGGGGTGGCTGCGGACTGCAATTTGCGACGGGGGTGGCCCAGAAAGCTTGGGTCTCCCTGCGCTGCAGATTCCAGCCCCCAGCTGCCTAGTTGTACCTGGCTGGACACAAAAACAGGGCGAAGCCCCACGTCAATTTTCTTTAAATTATTTCATGAAATAATTAAGAAAAAAAGGGCTTCCCTATATTGTTGTGTCCGGCCAGGTACAAATAGGCAGCTGGTGGTTGGGGGCAGCCCGTTCCTGCCTGCTGTACCTGGCTGGACACAAATATAGTGCGAAGCCCCACGTCAATTTTTTTTAAATTATTTCATGAATTTCCTGAAATAATTAAAAAAAAAGTACGTGGGGCTTCGCCCTATTTTTGTGTCCAGCCAGGTACAACTAGGCAGCTGGGGGCTGGAATCTGCAGCGCAGGGAGACCCAAGCTTTCTGGGCCCCCCCCCGCTACAAATTGCAGTCCGCAGCCACCCCGGAAAATGGCGCGTTCATAGAAGCGCCATCTTCTGGCGCTGTACCCAACTCATCCAGGGCCCTGGTGCGGTGGCTCACTGGGTAATAAAGGGGTTAGGGCCAGCTTGGTATTATCAGCTGGCCCCAAGCCCAAAATTCATGGGGTCACGCCAGTATTAGACATGACCGCCATGAATTTCTAGTAAAGTATTTAAAAAAAACACAACACCCAGAATAAAGTCCTTTAATTGAAATAAAGACACAATTCTTTATTGTTCTAATTAAACCATACTTACCATCACACCCATTCCAGCTGAAGCCAACGATCTCCTGCAATAAAAGAAAAATAATAAACCAACCTCATCCTTACCTTTCCATGGTTCCCACGACAGCTTCAGCTCTGCTACATCGAGATGACTGGCTGGACCGCAGCAGAACGCTGCCATCCAGTCTGTCATCCCGCAGACACTGAGAAGCGCAGGCATGCTTGCGCTCCTCACTGTCTCGCTGTGACGGCATCCAGATGAGCCGAGGTCATGTCCAATGAACTCGGCTCACCTCATGCACGTCACTGACAGCGTGGGAAAATTCTCACGCTGAAGTGCTGAGTGCAGGAGAATTCTCCCACGCTGTCAGTGATGTGCATGAGGTGAGCTCATATCCAATGAACTCAGCTCACCTCCTGCACGTCACTGACAGCGTGGGAAAATTCTCCTACAATCAGCGCTTCAGCGTGAGAATTTTCCCACGCTGTCAGTGACGTGCATGAGGTGAGCCGAGTTCATTGGACATGAACTCGGCTCATCTGGATGTCGTCACAGAGAGACGCTGAGCAGCGCAAGCAAGCCTGCGCTTCTCAGTGTCTGCGGGATGACAGGCTGGATGGCAGCGTTCTGCTGCGGTCCAGCCTGTCATCTCGATGTAGCAGAGCTGAAGCTGTCGTGGGAACCATGGAAAGGTAAGGATGAGGTTGCTTTATTATTTTTCTTTTATTGCAGGAGATCGTTGGCTTCAGCTGGAATGGGCGTGATGGTAAGTATGGTTTAATTTAGAACAATAAAGGATTGTGTCTTTATTTCAATTAAAGGACTTTATTCTGGGTGTTTGTGTTTTTTTTAACTTTGACTATGGGGTTAGTAATGGGGGTGTCTTATAGACGCCTCTCCATTACTAACCTGGGCTTGATGTCAGCTGGCATTATAAGCTGACATCAACCCCAACCCTATTACCCCCTGCCACCGCACCAGGGCAGCGTGGAAGAGCGAGGCTAAGTGCCAGAATTGGCGCATCCTATGAATGCGCCATTTCTGGGGCGGCTGACGGCTGGTGTTTCTAGCCTGGGAGGGGGCCAATATTCATGGCTCCCTTCCTGGGCTATTAATATCAGCCCCCAGCTGTCTGCCTAGCCTTTGCTAGCTATTAAATTAGGGGGGACCCCACGTCATTTTTTTGGGGGGGTCCCCCATTTTAATAGCTAGTAAAGGCTATGTATTCAGCTGGGGGCTGATATTAGTAGCCTGGGAAGCTCCGTGGGTATTACCCCCTTCCCAGGCTTCAAACATCTGCCCCAGCCGTCTGCTTAACCTCCGCTAGAGCCTAAAATTAAGGGGAACCCCACGCCAATTTTTTTAATAATAAATCCTTTATTTTAATACTAAATGACAAGTACAGTAACCAACACTATCACTGTACTTCATATATATGTGACTGACACGTTTCTATCTATCTAATCTATGTGTGATGCTCTATCTTTCTGTTCTAAATTGTCGGGTACCGCTGCTGAATTGCCGGCCGGCTTTTTTAAAGAGACAGTGCATGAAAACACTATTATTTTTTTAAATAAATCCTTTACACTAAATGACAAGTACAGTAAGCAACACTATCACTGTACTTATTATATATGTGACTGACATGTTTCTATCTATCTAATCTATGTGTGAAGCTCTATTCTTTCTGTTCTAAATTGTCGGGTACAGATGCTGAATTGCCGGCCGGCTTTTTTAAAGAGACGGTGCATGAAAACACTAATATTTTTTTTAATAAATCCTTTACACTAAATGACAAGTGCAGTAACCAACACTGTCACTGTGCTTCTTATATGTGTGACTGACATGTTTCTATCTATCTAATCTATGTGTGATGCTCTATTCCTTCTTGTCTAAATTGTCGGGTACCGGTGTATGCCGCTGCTGAATTTGCCGGCCGGCTTTTTTAAAGAGAGTGTCTTCTGAGCAGTTTGTCAGCTTTTGGACACCTTTGCAGGTGTTTTCTATGTGTTTCTATGTGTTTTTGTTTGCCTGCCATTGGTTTTAACGGTGTTCGACGGTGTTCTAAGGTGTTCGACGAACCGAACCGAACCCGAACACTACGGGGGTGGCTCAACACTAATTATAATATTCTGTAGTATTGAGCTATATATTATAATATTCTGCAGTAGATGAGCTGTATATTATAATATTCTGTAGTAGATGAGCTGTATATTATGATATTCTGCAGCAGATAAGCTGTATATTATAATATTCTGCAGTAGATGAGCTGTATATATAATATTCTGCAGTAGATGAGCTGTATATTATAATATTCTGCAGCAGATAAGCTGTATATTATAATATTCTGCAGTAGATGAGCTGTATATATAATATTCTGCAGTAGATAAGCTGTATATTATAATGTTATGCAGCAGATGAGCTGTATATATAATATTCTGCAGTAGATGAGCTGTATATTATAATATTCTGCAGTAGATGAGCTGTACATTATAATATTCTGCAGCAGATGAGCTGTATATATAATATTCTGCAGTAGATGAGCTGTATATTATAATATTCTGCAGTAGATGAGATGTACATTATAATATTCTGCAGCAGATGAGCTGTATATATAATATTCTGCAGTAGATGAGGTGTATATTATAATATTCTGTAGTAGATGAGCTGTATATTATAATATTCTGCAGCAGGTGAGCTGTATATATAATATTCTGCAGTAGATGAGCTGTATATAATATTCTGCAGTAGATGAGCTGTATATTATAATATTCTGCAGAAGATGAGCTGTATATTATAATATTCTGCAGAAGATGAGCTGTATATATAATATTCTGCAGTAGATAAGCTGTATATTATAATGTTCTGCAGCAGATGAGCTGTATATATAATATTCTGCAGTAGATGAGCTGTATATTATAATATTCTGCAGTAGATGAGCTGTATATTATAATATTCTGCAGCAGATGAGCTGTATATATAATATTCTGCAGTAGATGAGCTGTATATTATAATATTCTGCAGTAGATGAGCTGTATATTATAATATTCTGTAGTATTGAGCTATATATTATAATATTCTGCAGCAGATAAGCTGTATATTATAATATTCTGCAGCAGATGAGTTGTATATATAATATTCTGCAGCAGGTGAGCTGTATATTATAATATTCTGCAGCAGGTGAGCTGTATATTATAACATTCTGCAGTAGATGAACTGTATATTATAATATTCTGCAGTAGATGAGCTGTATATATAATATTCTGCAGTAGATGAGCTGTATATTATAATATTCTGCAGTAGATGAGCTGTATATATAATATTCTGCAGTAGATGAGCTGTATATATAATATTCTGCAGTAGATGAGCTGTATATTATAATATTCTGCTGTAGATGAGCTGTATATATAATATTCTGCAGTAGATGAGCTGTATAATATAATATTCTGCAGTAGATGAGCTGTATATTATAATATTCTGCAGTAGATGAGCTGTATATATAATATTCTGCAGAAGATGAGCTGTATATTATAATATTCTGCAGTAGATGAGCTGTATATTATAATATTCTGCAGTAGATGAGCTGTATATATATTATTCTGCAGCAGGTGAGCTGTATATATAATATTCTGCAGCAGGTGAGCTGTATATTATAATATTCTGCAGTAGATGAGCTGTATATATTATAATATTCTGCAGTAGATGAGCTGTATATTATAATATTCTGCAGAAGATGAGCTGTATATTATAATATTCTGCAGTAGATGAGCTGTATATTATAATATTCTGCAGTAGATGAGTTGTATATTATAATATTCTGCAGTAGATGAGTTGTATATTATAATATTCTGCAGTAGATGAGCTGTATATATAATATTCTGCAGAAGATGAGCTGCATTTTATAATATTCTGCAGAAGATGAGCTGTATATTATAATATTCTGCAGCAGGTGAGCTGTATATAATAATATTCTGCAGAAGATGAGCTGTATATTATAATATTCTGCAGCAGGTGAGCTGTATATAATAATATTCTGCAGCAGGTGAGCTGTATATAATAATATTCTGCAGCAGATGAGCTGTATATATAATATTCTTCAGTAGATGAGCTGTATATTATAATATTCTGTAGTAGATGAGCTGTATATTATGATATTCTGCAGCAGATAAGCTGTATATTATAATATTCTGCAGTAGATGAGCTGTATATATAATATTCTGCAGTAGATGAGCTGTATATTATAATATTCTGCAGCAGATAAGCTGTATATTATAATATTCTGCAGTAGATGAGCTGTATATATAATATTCTGCAGTAGATAAGCTGTATATTATAATGTTATGCAGCAGATGAGCTGTATATATAATATTCTGCAGTAGATGAGCTGTATATTATAATATTCTGCAGTAGATGAGCTGTATATTATAATATTCTGCAGTAGATGAGCTGTACATTATAATATTCTGCAGCAGATGAGCTGTATATATAATATTCTGCAGTAGATGAGCTGTATATTATAATATTCTGCAGTAGATGAGCTGTACATTATAATATTCTGCAGCAGATGAGCTGTATATATAATATTCTGCAGTAGATGAGGTGTATATTATAATATTCTGTAGTAGATGAGCTGTATATTATAATATTCTGCAGCAGGTGAGCTGTATATATAATATTCTGCAGTAGATGAGCTGTATATAATATTCTGCAGTAGATGAGCTGTATATTATAATATTCTGCAGAAGATGAGCTGTATATTATAATATTCTGCAGAAGATGAGCTGTATATATAATATTCTGCAGTAGATAAGCTGTATATTATAATGTTCTGCAGCAGATGAGCTGTATATATAATATTCTGCAGTAGATGAGCTGTATATTATAATATTCTGCAGTAGATGAGCTGTATATTATAATATTCTGCAGCAGATGAGCTGTATATTATAATATTCTGCAGTAGATGAGCTGTATATTATAATATTCTGCAGTAGATGAGCTGTATATTATAATATTCTGTAGTATTGAGCTATATATTATAATATTCTGCAGCAGATAAGCTGTATATTATAATATTCTGCAGCAGATGAGTTGTATATATAATATTCTGCAGCAGGTGAGCTGTATATTATAATATTCTGCAGCAGGTGAGCTGTATATTATAATATTCTGCAGTAGATGAACTGTATATTATAATATTCTGCAGTAGATGAGCTGTATATATAATATTCTGCAGTAGATGAGCTGTATATTATAATATTCTGCAGTAGATGAGCTGTATATATAATATTCTGCAGTAGATGAGCTGTATATATAATATTCTGCAGTAGATGAGCTGTATATTATAATATTCTGCTGTAGATGAGCTGTATATATAATATTCTGCAGTAGATGAGCTGTATAATATAATATTCTGCAGTAGATGAGCTGTATATTATAATATTCTGCAGTAGATGAGTTGTATATTATAATATTCTGCAGTAGATGAGCTGTATATATAATATTCTGCAGAAGATGAGCTGTATATTATAATATTCTGCAGTAGATGAGCTGTATATTATAATATTCTGCAGTAGATGAGCTGTATATATATTATTCTGCAGCAGGTGAGCTGTATATATAATATTCTGCAGCAGGTGAGCTGTATATTATAATATTCTGCAGTAGATGAGCTGTATATATTATAATATTCTGCAGTAGATGAGCTGTATATTATAATATTCTGCAGAAGATGAGCTGTATATTATAATATTCTGCAGTAGATGAGCTGTATATTATAATATTCTGCAGTAGATGAGTTGTATATTATAATATTCTGCAGTAGATGAGTTGTATATTATAATATTCTGCAGTAGATGAGCTGTATATATAATATTCTGCAGAAGATGAGCTGCATTTTATAATATTCTGCAGAAGATGAGCTGTATATTATAATATTCTGCAGCAGGTGAGCTGTATATAATAATATTCTGCAGAAGATGAGCTGTATATTATAATATTCTGCAGCAGGTGAGCTGTATATAATAATATTCTGCAGCAGGTGAGCTGTATATAATAATATTCTGCAGCAGATGAGCTGTATATATAATATTCTTCAGTAGATGAGCTGTATATTATAATATTCTGCAGTAGATGAGCTGTATATTATAATATTCTGCAGTAGATGAGATGGATATTATAATATTCTGCAGTAGATGAGCTGTATATATAATATTCTGCAGTAGATGAGCTGTATATATAATATTCTGCAGAAGATGAGCTGTATATTATAATATTCTGCAGTAGATGAGATGTATATTATAATATTCTGCAGTAGATGAGCTGTATATTATAATATTCTGCAGCAGATGAGCTGTATATTATAATATTCTGCAGTAGATGAGTTGTATATTATAATATTCTGCAGTAGATGAGCTGTATATATAATATTTTGCAGTAGATGAGCTGTATATATAATATTCTGCAGTAGATGAGCTGTATATTATAATATTCTGCAGCAGGTGAGCTGTATATTATAATATTCTGCAGTAGATGAGCTGTATATTATATTATTCTGTAGTATTGAGCTATATATTATAATATTCTGCAGAAGATGAGCTGTATATATAATATTCTGCAGTAGATGAGTTGTATATTATAATATTCTGCAGTAGATGAGCTGTATATATAATATTCTGCAGTAGATGAGCTGTATATTATAATATTCTGCAGAAGGTGAGCTGTATATATAATATTCTGCAGCAGATGAGCTGTATATATAATATTCTGCAGTAGATGAGCTGTTTATTATAATATTCTGCAGTAGATGAGCTGTATATATAATATTCTGCAGTAGATGAGCTGTATATTATAATATTCTGCAGTAGATGAGATGTATATATAATATTCTGCAGTAGATGAGTTGTATATTATAATATTCTGCCGTAGATGAGCTGTATATTATAATATTCTGCAGTAGATGAGCTGTATATTATACTATTCTGCAGTAGATGAGCTGTATATTATAATATTCTGCAGTAGATGAGCTGTATATTATAATATTCTGCAGAAGATGAGCTGTATATTATAATATTCTGCAGTAGATGAGCTGTATATATAATATTCTGCAGAAGATGAGCTGTATATATAATATTCTGCAGCAGGTGAGCTGTATATTATAATATTCTGCAGCAGGTGAGCTGTATATATAATATTCTGCAGTAGATAAGCTGTATATTATAATATTCTGCAATAGATGAGCTGTATATATAATATTCTGCAGTAGATGAGCTGTATATATAATATTCTGCAGCAGATGAGCTGTATATTATAATATTCTGCAGTAGATAAGCTGTATATTATAATATTCTGCAATAGATGAGCTGTATATATAATATTCTGCAGTAGATGAGCTGTATATATAATATTCTGCAGCAGGTGAGCTGTATATTATAATATTCTGCAATAGATGAGCTGTATATATAATATTCTGCAGTAGATGAGCTGTATATTATAATATTCTGCAGAAGATGAGCTGTATATATAATATTCTGCAGTAGATGAGCTGTATATATAATATTCTGCAGAAGATGAGCTGTATATATGATATTCTGCAGTAGATGAGATGTATATTATAATATTCTGCAGTAGATGAGCTGTATATTATAATATTCTGTAGTATTGAGCTGTTTATTATAATATTCTGCAGTAGATGAGCTGTATATTATAATATTCTGCAGTAGATGAGATGGATATTATAATATTCTGCAGTAGATGAGCTGTATATATAATATTCTGCAGTAGATGAGCTGTATATTATAATATTCTTCAGTAGATGAGCTGTATATATAATATTCTGCAGTAGATGAGCTGTATATATAATATTCTGCAGTAGATGAGCTGTATATTATAATATTCTTCAGTAGATGAGCTGTATATATAATATTCTGCAGAAGATGAGCTGTATATATAATATTCTGCAGTAGATGAGCTGTATATTATAATATTCTGCAGCAGGTGAGCGGTATATTATAATATTCTGCAGAAGATGAGCTGTATATTATAATATTCTGCAGTAGATGAGCTGTATATTATAATATTCTGCAGAAGATGAGCTGTATATTATAATATTCTGCAGTAGATGAGTTGTATATTATAATATTCTGCAGAAGATGAGCTGTATATATAATATTCTGCAGCAGGTGAGCTGTATATATAATATTCTGCAGTAGATGAGTTGTATATTATAATATTCTGCAGTAGATGAGCTGTATATTATAATATTCTTCAGTAGATGAGCTGTATATATAATATTCTGCAGAAGATGAGCTGTATATATAATATTCTGCAGTAGATGAGCTGTATATTATAATATTCTGCAGCAGGTGAGCGGTATATTATAATATTCTGCAGAAGATGAGCTGTATATTATAATATTCTGCAGTAGATGAGCTGTATATTATAATATTCTGCAGAAGATGAGCTGTATATTATAATATTCTGCAGTAGATGAGCTGTATATTATAATATTCTGCAGAAGATGAGCTGTATATTATAATATTCTGCAGTAGATGAGCTGTATATTATAATATTCTGCAGTAGATGAGCTGTATATATAATATTCTGCAGTAGATGAGCTGTATATTATAATATTCTGCAGTAGATGAGTTGTATATATAATATTCTGCAGTAGATGAGCTGTATATTATAATATTCTGCAGAAGATGAGCTGTATATTATAATATTCTGCAGTAGATGAGCTGTATATATAATATTCTGCAGCAGATGAGCTGTATATATAATATTCTGCAGTAGATGAGCTGTATATTATAATATTCTGCAGCAGGTGAGCTGTATATTATAATATTCTGCAGTAGATGAGCTGTATATTATAATATTCTGCAGTAGATGAGCTGTATATATAATATTCTGCAGCAGGTGAGCTGTATATTATAATATTCTGCAGTAGATGAGCTGTATATATAATATTCTGCAGTAGATGAGCTGTATATTATAATATTCTGCAGAAGATGAGCTGTATATTATAATATTCTGCAGTAGATTAGCTGTATATTATAATATTCTGCAGAAGATGAGCTGTATATATAATATTCTGCAGTAGATGAGCTGTATATATAATATTCTGCAGAAGATGAGCTGTATATTATAATATTCTGCAGTAGATGAGCTGTATATATAATATTCTGCAGAAGATGAGCTGTATATATAATATTCTGCAGCAGGTGAGCTGTATATTATAATATTCTGCAGCAGGTGAGCTGTATATATAATATTCTGCAGTAGATAAGCTGTATATTATAATATTCTGCAATAGATGAGCTGTATATATAATATTCTGCAGTAGATGAGCTGTATATATAATATTCTGCAGCAGATGAGCTGTATATTATAATATTCTGCAGTAGATAAGCTGTATATTATAATATTCTGCAATAGATGAGCTGTATATATAATATTCTGCAGTAGATGAGCTGTATATATAATATTCTGCAGCAGGTGAGCTGTATATTATAATATTCTGCAATAGATGAGCTGTATATATAATATTCTGCAGTAGATGAGTTGTATATTATAATATTCTGCAGTAGATGAGCTGTATATATAATATTCTGCAGTAGATGAGCTGTATATTATAATATTCTGCAGTAGATGAGCTGTATATTATAATATTCTGCAGTAGATGAGCTGTATATTATAATATTCTGCAGTAGATGAGCTGTATATATAATATTCTGCAGTAGATGAGCTGTATATTATAATATTCTGCAGAAGATGAGCTGTATATATAATATTCTGCAGTAGATGAGCTGTATATATAATATTCTGCAGAAGATGAGCTGTATATATGATATTCTGCAGTAGATGAGATGTATATTATAATATTCTGCAGTAGATGAGCTGTATATATAATATTCTGCAGTAGATGAGCTGTTTATTATAATATTCTGCAGTAGATGAGATGGATATTATAATATTCTGCAGTAGATGAGCTGTATATATAATATTCTGCAGTAGATGAGCTGTATATTATAATATTCTTCAGTAGATGAGCTGTATATATAATATTCTGCAGTAGATGAGCTGTTTATTATAATATTCTGCAGTAGATGAGATGGATATTATAATATTCTGCAGAAGATGAGCTGTATATATAATATTCTGCAGTAGATGAGCTGTATATTATAATATTCTGCAGCAGGTGAGCGGTATATTATAATATTCTGCAGAAGATGAGCTGTATATTATAATATTCTGCAGTAGATGAGCTGTATATTATAATATTCTGCAGAAGATGAGCTGTATATTATAATATTCTGCAGTAGATGAGTTGTATATTATATTATTCTGCAGAAGATGAGCTGTATATATAATATTCTGCAGCAGGTGAGCTGTATATTATAATATTCTGCAGTAGATGAGCTGTATATATAATATTCTGCAGTAGATGAGCTGTATATTATAATATTCTGCAGAAGATGAGCTGTATATTATAATATTCTGCAGTAGATGAGCTGTATATATAATATTCTGCAGCAGATGAGCTGTATATATAATATTCTGCAGTAGATGAGCTGTATATTATAATATTCTGCAGCAGGTGAGCTGTATATTATAATATTCTGCAGTAGATGAGCTGTATATTATAATATTCTGCAGTAGATGAGCTGTATATATAATATTCTGCAGCAGGTGAGCTGTATATTATAATATTCTGCAGTAGATGAGCTGTATATATAATATTCTGCAGTAGATGAGCTGTATATTATAATATTCTGCAGAAGATGAGCTGTATATTATAATATTCTGCAGAAGATGAGCTGTATATTATAATATTCTGCAGTAGATGAGCTGTATATTATAATATTCTGCAGTAGATGAGCTGTATATTATAATATTCTGCAGAAGATGAGCTGTATATTATAATATTCTGCAGCAGATGAGCTGTATATTATAATATTCTGCAGTAGATGAGCTGTATATTATAATATTCTGCAGTAGATGAGCTGTATATATAATATTCTGCAGCAGGTGAGCTGTATATTATAATATTCTGCAGTAGATGAGCTGTATATATAATATTCTGCAGAAGATGAGCTGTATATTATAATATTCTGCAGTAGATGAGCTGTATATTATAATATTCTGCAGAAGATGAGCTGTATATTATAATATTCTGCAGCAGATGAGCTGTATATTATAATATTCTGCAGTAGATGAGCTGTATATTATAATATTCTGCAGTAGATGAGCTGTATATTATAATATTCTGCAGTAGATGAGCTGTATATATAATATTCTGCAGCAGGTGAGCTGTATATTATAATATTCTGCAGTAGATGAGCTGTATATTATAATATTCTGCAGAAGATGAGCTGTATATATAATATTCTGCAGTAGATGAGCTGTATATATAATATTCTGCAGTAGATGAGTTGTATGTTATAATATTCTGCAGTAGATGAGCTGTATATATAATATTCTGCAGTAGATGAGCTGTATCTATAATATTCTGCAGTAGATGAGCTGTATATTATAATATTCTGCAGTAGATGACCTGTATATTATAATATTCTGCAGTAGATGAGCTGTATATTATAATATTCTGCAGCAGGTGACCTGTATATTATAATATTCTGCAGTAGATGAGCTATATATTATAATATTCTGCAGTAGATGAGCTGTATATATAATATTCTGCAGTAGATGAGCTGTATATTATAATATTCTGCAGAAGATGAGCTGTATATATAATATTCTGCAGTAGATGAGCAGTATATTATAATATTCTGCAGTAGATGAGCTGTATATTATAATATTCTGTAGTAGATGAGCTGTATATTATAATATTCTGCAGTAGATGAGCTGTACATTATAATATTCTGTAGTAGATGAGCTGTATATTATAATATTCTGCAGTAGATGAGCTGTATATTATAATATTCTGTAGTAGATGAGCTGTATATTATAATATTCTGCAGTAGATGAGCTGTACATTATAATATTCTGCAGCAGGTGAGCTGTATATTATAATATTCTGCAGTAGATGACCTGTATATTATAATATTCTGCAGTAGATGAGCTGTATATTATAATATTCTGCAGCAGGTGAGCTGTATATTATAATATTCTGTAGTAGATGAGCTGTATATTATAATATTCTGCAGTAGATGAGCTGTACATTATAATATTCTGCAGCAGGTGAGCTGTATATTATAATATTCTGCAGTAGATGAGCTGTATATTATAATATTCTGTAGTAGATGAGCTGTATATTATAATATTCTGCAGTAGATGAGCTGTACATTATAATATTCTGCAGCAGGTGAGCTGTATATTATAATATTCTGCAGTAGATGACCTGTATATTATAATATTCTGCAGTAGATGAGCTGTATATTATAATATTCTGCAGCAGGTGACCTGTATATTATAATATTCTGCAGTAGATGAGCTGTATATTATAATATTCTGCAGCGGATGAGCTGTATATATAATATTCTGCAGTAGATGAGCTATATATTATAATATTCTGCAGTAGATGAGCTGTATATATAATATTCTGCAGTAGATGAGCTGTATATTATAATATTCTGCAGAAGATGAGCTGTATATATAATATTCTGTAGTAGATGAGCTGTATATTATAATATTCTGCAGCAGGTGAGCTGTATATTATAATATTCTGCAGTAGATGAGCTGTATATTATAATATTCTGCAGCAGGTGAGCTGTATATTATAATATTCTGCAGTAGATGAGCTGTATATTATAATATTCTGCAGTAGATGAGCTGTATATTATAATATTCTGCAGCAGGTGAGCTGTATATTATAATATTCTGCAGAAGATGAGCTGTATATATAATATTCTGCAGTAGATGAGCTGTATATTATAATATTCTGCAGCAGGTGAGCTGTATATTATAATATTCTGTAGTAGATGAGCTGTATATTATAATATTCTGCAGAAGATGAGCTGTATATTATAATATTCTGCAGTAGATGAGCTGTATATTATAATATTCTGCAGTAGATGAGCTGTATATTATAATATTCTGTAGTAGATGAGCTGTATATTATAATATTCTGCAGTAGATGAGCTGTATATTATAATATTCTGCAGTAGATGAGCTGTATATATAATATTCTGCAGAAGATGAGCTGTTTATTGTAATATTCTGCAGTAGATGAGCTGTATATTATAATATTCTGCAGAAGATGAGCTGTATATTATAATATTCTGCAGTAGATGAGCTGTATATATAATATTCTGCAGCAGATGAGCTGTATATATAATATTCTGCAGTAGATGAGCTGTATATTATAATATTCTGCAGCAGGTGAGCTGTATATTATAATATTCTGCAGTAGATGAGCTGTATATTATAATATTCTGCAGTAGATGAGCTGTATATATAATATTCTGCAGCAGGTGAGCTGTATATTATAATATTCTGCAGTAGATGAGCTGTATATATAATATTCTGCAGTAGATGAGCTGTATATTATAATATTCTGCAGAAGATGAGCTGTATATTATAATATTCTGCAGAAGATGAGCTGTATATTATAATATTCTGCAGTAGATGAGCTGTATATTATAATATTCTGCAGTAGATGAGCTGTATATTATAATATTCTGCAGAAGATGAGCTGTATATTATAATATTCTGCAGCAGATGAGCTGTATATTATAATATTCTGCAGTAGATGAGCTGTATATTATAATATTCTGCAGTAGATGAGCTGTATATATAATATTCTGCAGCAGGTGAGCTGTATATTATAATATTCTGCAGTAGATGAGCTGTATATTATAATATTCTGCAGAAGATGAGCTGTATATATAATATTCTGCAGTAGATGAGCTGTATATATAATATTCTGCAGTAGATGAGTTGTATATTATAATATTCTGCAGTAGATGAGCTGTATATATAATATTCTGCAGTAGATGAGCTGTATCTATAATATTCTGCAGTAGATGAGCTGTATATTATAATATTCTGCAGTAGATGACCTGTATATTATAATATTCTGCAGTAGATGAGCTGTATATTATAATATTCTGCAGCAGGTGACCTGTATATTATAATATTCTGCAGTAGATGAGCTATATATTATAATATTCTGCAGTAGATGAGCTGTATATATAATATTCTGCAGTAGATGAGCTGTATATTATAATATTCTGCAGAAGATGAGCTGTATATATAATATTCTGCAGTAGATGAGCTGTATATTATAATATTCTGCAGCAGGTGAGCTGTATATTATAATATTCTGCAGCAGGTGAGCTGTATATTATAATATTCTGCAGCAGGTGAGCTGTATATTATAATATTCTGTAGTAGATGAGCTGTATATTATAATATTCTGCAGTAGATGAGCTGTACATTATAATATTCTGTAGTAGATGAGCTGTATATTATAATATTCTGCAGTAGATGAGCTGTATATTATAATATTCTGTAGTAGATGAGCTGTATATTATAATATTCTGCAGTAGATGAGCTGTACATTATAATATTCTGCAGCAGGTGAGCTGTATATTATAATATTCTGCAGTAGATGACCTGTATATTATAATATTCTGCAGTAGATGAGCTGTATATTATAATATTCTGCAGCAGGTGAGCTGTATATTATAATATTCTGTAGTAGATGAGCTGTATATTATAATATTCTGCAGTAGATGAGCTGTACATTATAATATTCTGCAGCAAGTGAGCTGTATATTATAATATTCTGCAGTAGATGAGCTGTATATTATAATATTCTGTAGTAGATGAGCTGTATATTATAATATTCTGCAGTAGATGAGCTGTACATTATAATATTCTGCAGCAGGTGAGCTGTATATTATAATATTCTGCAGTAGATGACCTGTATATTATAATATTCTGCAGTAGATGAGCTGTATATTATAATATTCTGCAGCAGGTGACCTGTATATTATAATATTCTGCAGTAGATGAGCTGTATATTATAATATTCTGCAGCGGATGAGCTGTATATATAATATTCTGCAGTAGATGAGCTATATATTATAATATTCTGCAGTAGATGAGCTGTATATATAATATTCTGCAGTAGATGAGCTGTATATTATAATATTCTGCAGAAGATGAGCTGTATATATAATATTCTGTAGTAGATGAGCTGTATATTATAATATTCTGCAGCAGGTGAGCTGTATATTATAATATTCTGCAGTAGGTGAGCTGTATATTATAATATTCTGCAGTAGATGAGCTGTATATTATAATATTCTGCAGTAGATGAGCTGTACATTATAATATTCTGCAGCAGGTGAGCTGTATATTATAATATTCTGCAGAAGATGAGCTGTATATATAATATTCTGTAGTAGATGAGCTGTATATTATAATATTCTGCAGTAGATGAGCTGTATATATAATATTCTGCAGCAGATGAGCTGTATATATAATATTCTGCAGTAGATGAGCTGTATATTATAATATTCTGCAGCAGGTGAGCTGTATATTATAATATTCTGCAGTAGATGAGCTGTATATTATAATATTCTGCAGCAGGTGAGCTGTATATTATAATATTCTGCAGTAGATGAGCTGTATATTATAATATTCTGCAGTAGATGAGCTGTATATTATAATATTCTGCAGTAGATGAGCTGTATATTATAATATTCTGCAGTAGATGAGCTGTATATTATAATATTCTCTAGTAGATGAGCTGTATATTATAATATTCTGTAGTAGATGAGCTGTATATTATAATATTCTGCAGTAGATGAGCTGTATATTATAATATTCTGTAGTAGATGAGCTGTATATTATAATATTCTGCAGTAGATGAGCTGTATATTATAATATTCTGTAGTAGATGAGCTGTATATTATAATATTCTGCAGTAGATGAACTGTATATTATAATATTCTGCAGTAGATGAGCTGTATATTATAATATTCTGCAGTAGATGAGCTGTATATATAATATTCTGCAGAAGATGAGCTGTATATTATAATATTCTGCAGTAGATGAGCTGTATATTATAATATTCTGTAGTAGATGAGCTGTATATTATAATATTCTGCAGTAGATGAACTGCATATTATAATATTCTGCAGTAAATGAGCTGTATATTATAATATTCTGCAGTAGATGAGCTGTATATATAATATTCTGCAGAAGATGAGCTGTATATATAATATTCTGCAGAAGATGAGCTGTATATTATAATATTCTGCAGTAGATGAGCTGTATATATAATATTCTGCAGTAGATGAGCTGTATATTATAATATTCTGCAGTAGATGAGCTGTACATTATAATATTCTGCAGCAGGTGAGCTGTATATTATAATATTCTGCAGAAGATGAGCTGTATATTATAATATTCTGTAGTAGATGAGCTGTATATTATAATATTCTGCAGTAGATGAGCTGTATATTATAATATTCTGCAGTAGATGAGCTGTATATTATAATATTCTGCAGTAGATGAGCTGTATATATAATATTCTGCAGTAGATGAGCTGTATATATAATATTCTGCAGTAGATGAGCTGTATATTATAATATTCTGCAGAAGATGAGCTGTATATTATAATATTCTGCAGTAGATGAGCTGTATATTATAATATTCTGCAGTAGATGAGCTGTATATATAATATTCTGCAGTAGATGAGCTGTATATTATAATATTCTGCAGTAGATGAGCTGTACATTATAATATTCTGCAGCAGGTGAGCTGTATATTATAATATTCTGCAGTAGATGAGCTGTATATTATAATATTCTGTAGTAGATGAGCTGTATATTATAATATTCTGCAGTAGATGAGCTGTACATTATAATATTCTGCAGCAGGTGAGCTGTATATTATAATATTCTGCAGTAGATGACCTGTATATTATAATATTCTGCAGTAGATGAGCTGTATATTATAATATTCTGCAGCAGGTGACCTGTATATTATAATATTCTGCAGTAGATGAGCTGTATATTATAATATTCTGCAGCGGATGAGCTGTATATATAATATTCTGCAGTAGATGAGCTATATATTATAATATTCTGCAGTAGATGAGCTGTATATATAATATTCTGCAGTAGATGAGCTGTATATTATAATATTCTGCAGAAGATGAGCTGTATATATAATATTCTGTAGTAGATGAGCTGTATATTATAATATTCTGCAGCAGGTGAGCTGTATATTATAATATTCTGCAGTAGGTGAGCTGTATATTATAATATTCTGCAGTAGATGAGCTGTATATTATAATATTCTGCAGTAGATGAGCTGTATATTATAATATTCTGCAGCAGGTGAGCTGTATATTATAATATTCTGCAGAAGATGAGCTGTATATATAATATTCTGCAGTAGATGAGCTGTATATTATAATATTCTGCAGCAGGTGAGCTGTATATTATAATATTCTGCAGTAGATGAGCTGTATATTATAATATTCTGCAGTAGATGAGCTGTATATTATAATATTCTGCAGTAGATGAGCTGTATATTATAATATTCTGCAGTAGATGAGCTGTATATTATAATATTCTGTAGTAGATGAGCTGTATATTATAATATTCTGTAGTAGATGAGCTGTATATTATAATATTCTGCAGAAGATGAGCTGTATATTATAATATTCTGCAGTAGATGAGCTGTATATTATAATATTCTGCAGTAGATGAGCTGTATATTATAATATTCTGCAGTAGATGAGCTGTATATTATAATATTCTGTAGTAGATGAGCTGTATATTATAATATTCTGTAGTAGATGAGCTGTATATTATAATATTCTGCAGTAGATGAGCTGTATATTATAATATTCTGTAGTAGATGAGCTGTATATTATAATATTCTGTAGTAGATGAGCTGTATATTATAATATTCTGCAGCAGATGAGCTGTACATTATAATATTCTGCAGCAGGTGAGCTGTATATTATAATATTCTGTAGTAGATGAGCTGTATATTATAATATTCTGCAGAAGATGAGCTGTATATTATAATATTCTGTAGTAGATGAGCTGTATATTATAATATTCTGTAGTAGATGAGCTGTATATTATAATATTCTGCAGCAGATGAGCTGTACATTATAATATTCTGCAGCAGGTGAGCTGTATATTATAATATTCTGTAGTAGATGAGCTGTATATTATAATATTCTGCAGAAGATGAGCTGTATATTATAATATTCTGTAGTAGATGAGCTGTATATTATAATATTCTGTAGTAGATGAGCTGTATATTATAATATTCTGCAGTAGATGAGCTGTATATTATAATATTCTGTAGTAGATGAGCTGTATATTATAATATTCTGCAGTAGATGAACTGTATATTATAATATTCTGCAGTAGATGAACTGTATATTATAATATTCTGCAGTAGATGAGCTGTATATTATAATATTCTGCAGCAGGTGAGCTGTATATTATAATATTCTGCAGTAGATGAGCTGTATATTATAATATTCTGCAGTAGATGAGCTGTATATTATAATATTCTGCAGTAGATGAGCTGTATATTATAATATTCTGTAGATGAGCTGTATATTATAATATTCTGTAGTAGATGAGCTGTATATTATAATATTCTGCAGAAGATGAGCTGTATATTATAATATTCTGCAGTAGATGAGCTGTATATTATAATATTCTGCAGTAGATGAGCTGTATATTATAATATTCTGCAGTAGATGAGCTGTATATTATAATATTCTGTAGTAGATGAGCTGTATATTATAATATTCTGTAGTAGATGAGCTGTATATTATAATATTCTGCAGTAGATGAGCTGTATATTATAATATTCTGTAGTAGATGAGCTGTATATTATAATATTCTGTAGTAGATGAGCTGTATATTATAATATTCTGCAGCAGATGAGCTGTACATTATAATATTCTGCAGCAGGTGAGCTGTATATTATAATATTCTGTAGTAGATGAGCTGTATATTATAATATTCTGTAGTAGATGAGCTGTATATTATAATATTCTGCAGTAGATGAGCTGTATATTATAATATTCTGTAGTAGATGAGCTGTATATTATAATATTCTGCAGTAGATGAACTGTATATTATAATATTCTGCAGTAGATGAGCTGTATATTATAATATTCTGCAGTAGATGAGCTGTATATATAATATTCTGCAGAAGATGAGCTGTATATTATAATATTCTGCAGTAGATGAGCTGTATATTATAATATTCTGTAGTAGATGAGCTGTATATTATAATATTCTGCAGTAGATGAACTGTATATTATAATATTCTGCAGTAGATGAGCTGTATATTATAATATTCTGCAGTAGATGAGCTGTATATATAATATTCTGCAGAAGATGAGCTGTATATATAATATTCTGCAGAAGATGAGCTGTATATTATAATATTCTGCAGTAGATGAGCTGTATATATAATATTCTGCAGTAGATGAGCTGTATATTATAATATTCTGCAGTAGATGAGCTGTACATTATAATATTCTGCAGCAGGTGAGCTGTATATTATAATATTCTGCAGAAGATGAGCTGTATATTATAATATTCTGTAGTAGATGAGCTGTATATTATAATATTCTGCAGAAGATGAGATGTATATTATAATATTCTGTAGTAGATGAGTTGTATATTATAATATTCTGCAGCAGGTGAGCTGTATATTATAATATTCTGCTGTAGATGAGCTGTATATTATAATATTCTGCAGAAGATGAGCTGTATATTATAATATTCTGCAGAAGATGAGCTGTATATTATAATATTCTGTAGTATTGAGCTGTATATTATAATATTCTGCAGAAGATGAGCTGTATATTATAATATTCTGCAGAAGATGAGCTGTATATATAATATTCTGCAGTAGATGAGCTGTATATTATAATATTCTGCAGTAGATGAGATGTATATATAATATTCTGCAGTAGATGAGCTGTATATTATAATATTCTGCAGTAGATGAGCTGTATATTATAATATTCTGCAGAAGATGAGCTGTATATATAATATTCTGCAGTAGATGAGCTGTATATATAATATTCTGCAGTAGATGAGCTGTATATTATAATATTCTGCAGTAGATGAGCTGTATATTATAATATTCTGCAGTAGATGAGCTGTATATTATAATATTCTGCAGTAGATGAGCTGTATATATAATATTCTGCAGTAGATGAGCTGTATATATAATATTCTGCAGTAGATGAGCTGTATATTATAATATTCTGCAGAAGATGAGCTGTATATTATAATATTCTGCAGTAGATGAGCTGTATATTATAATATTCTGCAGTAGATGAGCTGTATATATAATATTCTGCAGTAGATGAGCTGTATATTATAATATTCTGCAGTAGATGAGCTGTACATTATAATATTCTGCAGCAGGTGAGCTGTATATTATAATATTCTGCAGAAGATGAGCTGTATATTATAATATTCTGCAGTAGATGAGCTGTATATTATAATATTCTGCAGTAGATGAACTGTACATTATAATATTCTGCAGTAGATGAGCTGTATATTATAATATTCTGCAGCGGAGGACAGAGCAGAGGACGGAGCGGAGGACGGAGCGGAGGACGGAGCGGAGGGCGGAGGGGAGGGCGGAGGACGGAGGGGAGGACGGAGAGGAGGACGGAGCGGAGGACGGAGGGGAGGACGGAGAGGAGGACGGAGGGGAGGACGGAGGGGGAGGACGGAGAGGAGGACGGAGGGAGGACGGAGCGGAGGACGGAGGGGAGGACGGAGAGGAGGACGGAGGGGAGGACGGGAGCGGAGGACGGAGGGGAGGACGGAGGGGAGGACGGAAGGGGAGGAGGGAGCGGAGGACGGAGGGGAGGACGGAGAGGAGGACGGAGGGAGGACGGAGGTGAGGACGGAGGGGGAGGACGGAGAGGAGGACGGAGGGGAGGACGGAGCGGAGGACGGAGGGGAGGAGGGAGGGAGGAGGGAGGACGGAGGGAGGACGGAGGGGAGGACGGAGGAGGAGGACGGAGCGGAGGACGGAGGGAGGACGGAGGGGAGGACGGAGCGGGAGGACGGAGGGGAGGACGGAGAGGAGGACGGAGCGGAGGACGGAGGGGAGGACGGAGGGGAGGACGGAGCGGAGGACGGAGGGGAGGACGGAGGGGAGGACGGAGCGGAGGACGGAGGGGAGGACGGAGGGAGGACGGAGGGGGAGGACGGAGCGGAGGACGGAGGGGAGGACGGAGGGAGGACGGAGGAGGACGGAGGGGAGGACGGAGGGGAGGACGGAGGGAGGACGGAGGGAGGACGGAGGGAGGACGGAGGGGAGGACGGAGGGGAGGACGGAGCGAGGACGGAGGGGAGGACGGAGGGAGGACGGAGGGGAGGACGGAGGGAGGACGGAGGGGAGGACGGAGGGAGGACGGAGGGAGGACGGAGCGGAGGTCGGAGCGGAGGACGGAGCGGAGGACGGAGGGGAGGACGGGAGGGGAGGACGGAGCAGGAGGCGGAGGACGGAGGGGAGGGGCAGAAGCGGAGGACGGAGCGGAGGACGGAGAGGAGGACTGAGAATAACCACAAGAGCCCAGCAGGGACACAGGAAACCCCGTGCTTTTATGTATCTTGGAGCCTACAGATTTACGTTACATAAGATAAATCAGATGAGACCCCCGGGATGAAATCCTATAACCCCCCCTATAAAGCGCAGCCAAGCTCCTCCCCTGTACAGTGATATCAGGACTATTATAGCGCTATTACAGGCGAGTAGGTGACGTGTCTCCAGCCAATAAGAGCGGCCCGTCCATTATCCAATCAGATTACAGAGGTGCCGGGGCAGTGACCAATCAGGACGCGCTGATGACAGTTCTGGATCGGCGGTCCCGGCTTCCCGTCCGTGCTCTTTATCGGTGTCCGCTCCGCTGTCAGGAGCGGCTGTCAGGCGGTGTCTAGTAACCGTCTGTGAATACGTTCCCGGCTTCCCTGCCTGTTACGCTGCTGGTGGAGGGCGGTTTGTGTTATGGCGTCTTATTACCTCCGTTACATGACAAGCGCTGGCTTGTCAGCTGCCGTGAGACTACAACTCCCAGCATGCCCGCCTATGTCCTGATGGTGCTGGTGTGCCGGGAGCTGTAATGTCGCCATGTTGGCTCTCCTGTGGCTTACTCTAGTCTTGCGCTGCCGCTAGACACCAGTAGGGGGAGCCCTGCGCATAGGATTTCATATATGGGCTCTATAACACAAGTCTGTTCCCCGGGCTCCCCCTGGTGGTGGATGCAGGTATAGCATGGGGCTGAATGATGAGCTGCTCTTCGCCCGGCTTCTGTAGTTAGAGAGAAACCTCCCTACTAATTCTCTGGGGTTTCCTCTTCTCCTTGTCTCTACAGTCTGTGGTAGTGCAGATGAATCATGTACTGCTGAATACATGGACCTGATGCATGAAGACTAGTGATGAGCGAGCATGCTCTCTACTGCTCTGTGCTCGCCCCAGCATCTCACTGCTGGAGATGCTCCACGCTCGCCGAGTATTTCCGGGGTTGCTCGGCGGGAGCTCGAGTCCCCTCCCTGCATGTTTGTTGCTCTTTACCGAGCTAATGAACATGCAGGGATTGCCTGTCACTCATTGTAATGCCGCAGCCATGTTGGTTGTGGCATTACAGTGATTGGCTGGCCGCACAGAGTCATCAGGTCTATATCAGACCTGGGGCCGCTGTGCTCGTCAGTCACTCCGGAATCAGACAGTGGAGGGAGAGCAGGTAGATCTGTGGCTCACACCGCCGAGCCTAAAGCCAGGCATGGTCGTGTGTGACAATGGCCGGACCCTGGTGGCAGCTGTGAGGCGAGCTCACACACGTACCATGCCTGGCCCATGTGCTTAACCTCGTGGTTCAGCGCTGTCTCAAATCCTACCTGGAGCTGCCGGATCTGCTTGTTAAAGTACGCCGCCTGTGTGCCCATTTTAGAAAATCACCTCCAGCTTCCGCCACCCTTGCCGTGTTTCAGCAGCGTTTGCAGCTTCCGGCTCATAGACTGGTATGTGATGTCCCTACGCGTTGGAACTCTACACTGCAGATGTTGGGAAGGATTTGTGAGCAGAAGACGGCAGTTGTTGACTACCAGCATCAACAAGGCCGTCGGTATTCAGTTCAGACTCCACACATTACACCTCAGGAGTGGACATGGATGTCAGACATATCCTCCAAAACTTTGAGGACTCCACCAAGATGGTGAGTGGCGATGACGTCATAATTAGGCTATGTGCCCACGATGCAGAAATGAAGCAGAAAATTTCTGCATCATTTCTGCATCTCCCTGGCAGATTATGCATGCGTTTTTCCTGCCAAATACATGCGGATTTGAAGCATTTTCACATGCGTTTCTGCATGCGGATTGACAAGCGCTTTCCAGGCGATTTTAGCATCACTTGGATAGTGCTTGACAACTAGGTCACACTATATAAATCCATGCAACCGGCATGGATTTATATAGTGTGACCGTAAGAATGTTTAAAAATAAAAAAATAAACCTATACTTACCGTCCGATGGCCCGGCGTGTGTAGCTGCGCTCGCTTCTGTCTGCCAGGTGATCGCGGGACACTGCACTGAAGGGCCTGCGGTCACATGACTGTGACGTCACCGCAGGTCTTTCAGTCCTGCCCGCAAGCAAAGGGAAGGAGACCGGGGGCCGTCGGAAGGTGAATATAAACTTTATTTTTTATTTTATTCTTTTTTTTACAGGTACAATGGTACCCAGGTCTGGATGAGAGTCTCCTCTCTTCCAGAACTGGGTACCATCCGCACATTGAAACGCATATAATCCGTGAGTACAAATGTACTGACACGGATTATGTGCGTCTCAATGCAAGTCAATGGCGGCGATTACGCCGCGCTTCCGCAAAATTAATGGACATGCTGCGGATTTTTGAGCGCAGCATAAATGCTGTGGAAACATCCGCAGCATGTGCATAGAACTTGCGGAATCCCCTTGGGCACCATGGGGGGCGGTTACCTAGCGTTTAACAAGCGTTTATGCTGCGGAAATTCCACAGCATATACGCTTGAAAAACGCTATGTGGGCACTTAGCCTTAGCGTCACCATCCTGCTTCTGTCTTCTGAAATGCTCTCTGCTCACAATAAAAGAGTATGCACTGCTGGCGGAGCACAATGAGATGGAGCAAGGAACCATACAGGGTGATTACACACAGCCCAGCCTCATCTCATCCCAATGTGGATTGGGTGACAATGAGGAAGAGGAGGAGTAAGAACAGGAACTAGTTTCCTGCGCTATAGATGGTACTATCTGCACTACTGTCATACCGTCTGTTCAGCGTGGATGGCCTGGGGACAGAGAGGAGGAGAGCATGGTCAGTGGTCCTATTGGTGAGGACACAGAAGTATTGCCTGTTAGCAGTCTGGCATGCATGGCTGAGTTTGTTACGCTGCCTTTCCCATGACCCTCGCGTTCTCAAAATTTTGGGTGACCGTCATTACTGGTTGGTGACACTTCTAGACCCACGCTACAAGTAGAACTTTCTATCTCTTATTCCTGAGGCGGACAGGTCTACAAAAATGGGGCAGTACCAGAAGGCCCTTGTTGCGGAACTATTAAAAATCTGAAAACGCTGGTGGCAGAGGTCACAGTTCGTTGGACAACCAAGGAGCAGAGGCGAGAGACACAACTCCAATCCAGCAGAGGCAGTGGAACACTGTCCAAGTTCTGGGAGAATTTTCTCTGCCCCTCCCAGGCCCTGAGGCTCGGGGTACTCTCACAGGGAGAGCAAAGTTTGGGAAGATTCTGAGGGAGTACCTTGCCGACCGTACCAACGTCCTCTGTAATTCCTCTGTGCCTTATAATTGTTTGGTGTCCAAGCTGGATACGTGGAATGAACTGGCTCTCTACGCCTTGGAGGTCCTGGCCTGCCCTGCCACTAGCGTTTTATCAGAGCGGGTTTTTAGTGACGTTGGTGGAATTATAACTGATAAGCGCATCCGCCTGTCAACTGAAAATGACAGGCTGACTCTGATAAAAATGAACAAGGGCTGGATTGGGCCAGACTTCTCAACACCACAGAATGAAAGCAGCGTAACATAAACTCAAATCCAGTGTCTTTTTTTTGGGAGGTGTATTCACATGCACCTTTTCCCACCCACACATTGGTATAAGCTTCCTGATTTTGGTGGCTATTTGCTCTTGTCCTCCTCCTTCTCCTCATCATCCACCACCATATCACCAGGGTGACTGTGGTCCGTGATGCAACACCCACAAATTTTTTTAAAGGGTGTTTATGATGCCCGCAAAAAAATGTTTTTATATCGTATGTTATCTGTCAGGACCCTGTAATGGGTAATTGCTGCAGTGTAGACATGGCTGCTGATCGGTGCTGCTCATAGCACTATGGATCTGTGAGGACCATGTAATGGGTAACTGCTGCAGTGTAGACATGGCTGCTGATCGGTGCTGCTCATAGCACTATGGATCTGTCAGGTCCCTGTAATGGGTAATTGCTGCAGTGTAGACATGGCTGCTGATCAGTGCTGCTCCTAGCACTATGGATCTGTCAGGACCCTGTAATGGGTAATTGCTGCAGTGTAGACATGGCTGCTGATCAGTGATGCTCCTAGCACTATGGATCTGTCAGGACCCTGTAATGGGTAATTGCTGCAGTGTAGACATGGCTGCTGATCGGTGCTGCTCAAAGCACTATTGATCTGTCAGGACCCTGTAATGGGTAATTGCTGCAGTGTAGACATGGCTGCTGATCGGTGCTGCTCAAAGCACTATTGATCTGTCAGGACCCTGTAATGGGTAATTGCTGCAGTGCAGACATGGCGGCTGATCAGTGCTGCTCATAGCACTATTGATCTGTCAGGACCCTGTAATGGGTAATTGCTGCAGTGTAGACATGGCTGCTGATCGGTGCTGCTCATAGCACTATGGATCTGTCAGGTCCCTGTAATGGGTAATTGCTGCAGTGTAGACATGGCTCCTGATCAGTGCTGCTCATAGCACTATGGATCTGTCAGGACCCTGTAATGGGTAATTGCTGCAGTGTAGACATGTCTGCTGATCAGTGCTGCCCATAGCACTATGGATCTGTCAGGACTCTGTAATGGGCAATTGCTGCAGTGTAGACATGGCTACTGATCAGTGCTGCTCATAGCAGAATGGATCTGTCAGGTCCCTGTAATGGGTAATTGCTGCAGTGTAGACATGGCTGCTGATCAGTGCTGCTCATAGCAGAATGGATCTGTCAGGTCCCTGTAATGGGTAATTGCTGCAGTGTAGACATGGCGGCTGATCAGTGCTGCTCATAGCACTATGGATCTGTCAGGTCCCTGTAATGGGTAATTGCTGCAGTGTAGACATGACTGCTGATCAGTACTGCTCATAGCAGAATGGATCTGTCAGGACCCTGTAATGGGTAATTGCTGCAGTGTAGACATGGCTGCTGATCAGTGCTGCTCATAGCAGAATGGATCTGTCAGGACCCTGTAATGGGTTTTTGCTGCAGTGTAGACATGGCTGCTGAGCAGTGCTGGTCATAGCTCTATGGATCTGTCAGGTCCCTGTAATGGGTAATTGCTGCAGTGTAGACATGGCTGCTGATCAGTGCTGCTCATAGCTGAATGGATCTGTCAGGACCCTGTAATGGGTAATTGCTGCAGTGTAGACATGGCTGCTGGTCAGTGCTGCTCATAGCACTATGGATCTGTCAGGACCCTGTAATGGGTAATTGCTGCAGTGTAGACATGGCTGCTGATCAGTGCTTCTCATAGCACTATGGATCTGTCAGGTCCCTGTAATGGGTAATTGCTGCAGTGTAGACATGGCTGCTGATCAGTGCTGCTCATAACACTATGGATCTGTCAGGACTATGTAATGGGTAATTGCTGCAGTGTAGACATGGCTGCTGATTGGTGCTGCTCAAAGCACTATTGATCTGTCAGGACCCTGTAATGGGTAATTGCTGCAGTGTAGACATGGCTGCTGATCAGTGCTGCTCATAACACTATGGATCTGTCAGGTCCCTGTAATGGGTAATTGCTGCAGTGTAGACATGACTGCTGATCAGTACTGCTCATAGCAGAATGGATCTGTCAGGACCCTGTAATGGGTAATTGCTGCAGTGTAGACATGGCTGCTGATCGGTGCTGCTCATAGCAGAATGGATCTGTCAGGACCCTGTAATGGGTAATTGCTGCAGTGTAGACATGGCTGCTGAGCAGTGCTGGTCATAGCTCTATGGATCTGTCAGGTCCCTGTAATGGGTAATTGCTGCAGTGTAGACATGGCTGCTGATCAGTGCTGCTCATAGCTGAATGGATCTGTCAGGACCCTGTAATGGGTAATTGCTGCAGTGTAGACATGGCTGCTGATCAGTGCTGCTCATAGCACTATGGATCTGTCAGGTCCCTGTAATAGGTAATTGCTGCAGTGTAGACATGGCTGCTGATCAGTGCTGCTCATAACACTATGGATCTGTCAGGACCATGTAATGGGTAATTGCTGCAGTGTAGACATGGCTGCTGATTGGTGCTGCTCATAGCACTATGGATCTGTCAGGACCCTGTAATGGGTAATTGCTGCAGTGTAGACATGGCTGCTGATCAGTGCTGCTCATAACACTATGGATCTGTCAGGACCCTGTAATGGGTAATTGCTGCAGTGTAGACATGGCTGCTGATCAGTGCTGCTCATAGCACTATGGATCTGTCAGGTCCCTGTAATGAGTAATTGCTGCAGTGTAGACATGGCTGCTGATCAGTGCTGCTCATAACACTATGGATCTGTCAGGTCCCTGTAATGGGTAATTGCTGCAGTGTAGACATGGCTGCTGATCAGTGCTGCTCATAGCACTATGGATCTGTCAGGTCCCTGTAATGGGTAATTGCTGCAGTGTAGACATGGCTGCTGATCAGTGCTGCTCATAGCACTATGGATCTGTCAGGACCCTGTAATGGGTAATTGCTGCAGTGTAGACATGGCGGCTGATCAGTGCTGCTCATAGCTCTATGGATCTGTCAGGACCCTGTAATGGGTAATTGCTGCAGTGTAGACATGGCTGCTGAGCAGTGCTGCTCATAGCAGAATGGATCTGTCAGGACCCTGTAATGAGTAATTTCTGCAGTGTAGACATGGCTGCTGATCAGTGCTGCTCATAGCACTATGGATCTGTCAGGACCCTGTAATGGGTAATTGCTGCAGTGTAGACATGGCGGCTGATCAGTGCTGCTCATAGCACTATGGATCTGTCTGGACCCTGTAATGGGTAATTGCTGCAGTGTAGACATGGCTGCTGATCAGTGCTGCTCATGGCTCTGTCCGGCTCCTGTAATGGGTTGTTGCTGTGGTTGGCGGCACAGTCCTCTATTTTCTGGTCCTGGCATCTGTAGGATGATAATCGCTATAACACTGGGCACCTGCTTACCAGGAATGGCTTCCTCTTCTGAGCTCACGCTATACTCCTCCTGACAAGGACCAGCATTATGAAGGGCTCCTCTAATATTCCTGAGTTGTGGTGTGAGGAGATTGTCCAGGGGTTGGTGAGGAGATCACTACTTGTTGGTGTGTTCTAAAATGAAACGTGGCTCATTCTTATATTTTGCCTGCAGAATCTGACTATAATGGCGACCGTGATCTACACTGACCAGGAGAACGGTGATGTTAATGCTGCGCTGTTGTCCAGAGATCGTGCACAACTATCAGGTGCCGGTAAGTGGTTTCTAAAGGTAACGGCTGATCTGGCCCCAATTCATCAAGGGGTTTAATAGATTTCTAGCAGAACTCTGACAAGTCAAAACTTTTATGCAACTAGATGTTAATTTTTATATATATATATTTATTTATTTAAGCACTTTCACTCCAGCTCTGCCAAGTGGACGGAGCATGGTGAAGCCACCTGAGTCACAACTTTCCATAAATTAAGTGCACCCCATCACTATGGTGCGCCTCACCAGAAGTGTTAAGTGGAGTCCACCTCATAATAAACTTTGCTTTTACTTTTGCCCACCCATCTTTAAAGAATCTCTGCCATCAGTTTTTATTCTCTATATATTGCAGTCATCATATTATATAGCACAGTGTACTTACAATTGCTCATTTTGCCTTTCTACCCAGCTTATTGTCATTTACCTAATGGAAAGGAGATGTGATTAAAAACTGACTAGCTGAATCCTTCTAATCTCTATGTTAACACAAGGTGAACTTTTCCTGCATGAGTCATAAGTCCCTGCAGAGGAGGAGGGAGCAGCTGGGTCAGGAGGGGAAGAGGAGAATGATTTTTGCAGGGAAGAGGCTTCCTGTTTCTACATAGAAAAGAATTTACTGGGTAGAAAGGTAAAGTGAGCAATTGTTAGTACACAGTCCTATATAATTACAATATATTAAGAGGATAAGCTCTGATGGGAGAGGTTCTTTAAGCCTGTCATGTATTGGGTAATGAGTTGGGGTGTCAGTCTCCATCAGTGCTGGCTGAACACTGACTATCCTGCTCAGATTACTACACATGGCGCTGCTCCTCCCTGTAGTATGGGCTACGCAGGACGGTGCCGAGGCTCCAGATTCTACCTGCACAGCAACAAGGTCCCAACACTTCTACCTCTATAACTTGCCTAATGCAGACGCAAACCTGCAGCCTTTCCACTGAGATCTTGTCGGCCTTCTACTCTGCCATGGCTTTGTCTGCACAATGTAGCTTAAAGGGAATGTCCACTTCTTAAGCATCCTAGAAGTCTACAATATAAGGTCGGTATTCCTCTAACCCTCTGCCTTATTTGGCTGCCATTGAAGGCAGTCAGCGAAATGGGTTCAATTTTCTATAGAAGTGGCAGAATTTAACCCCTTCCTGACCGTGTTATTTCTCGTCTCTGCATTTTTCTTATTCTTCTAAGAGCAGTAACTTTATCTTTCGGTCAATACAGCCATATGAGGGTTTTTGTTTTTATGCCGTTCACTGATCAGGTTAATTATTTTTATATTTTGATTGGACTTTTACAGAAGTAACGCCCATATGGTTTATTTTAAAATGGGTCATAGAGGGGCAGGGGTGATTTGAATGTTCAGATTATACTTTTTCCTTTTTGTCCCCTTAGGCTGTGTGCCCACGATGCGTTTTTTAAGCGTTTCCGCAGTGGCAAAAACACTGCAGAAACGCTTAAAAAACACATGGTAGAAGGCCTGCCATGTTCCCCAATGATAATCCACATGTGCTGTGCACATGCTGCGGAAATTTCTGCTGCGGATTATCATTGCGGAAAAAAACGCAGCACTACCAATTATTTTGCGGAAGTGCTGCTTTTTCGCCACCACTTACTTGCATTAGAACGCATGGATTACGCATCACTGTATATGTAGATGCGCAATCCACGCGTTCCAATGTGCGGATGGTTCCCAGGTATAGAGGAGAGGAGACTCTCCTCCGGACCCGGGTACCATAGAAACTGTGAAAAAAAGAATAAAATAAAAACTAAATATGATACTTACCTTCTGGCGGCCCCCGCTGCGCTCCTCCTCTCATGCCGTCAAATCGCGATGGACTGAAGGACCTGCGCTGATGTCATAGTCATGTGATGGGTCACGCGACGCTGACGTCGGCAGGTCCTTCAGTGCAGTGTACCGCGATCTGCCGGCAGTCAGCACCGAGTGAAGCAAGACTCTGGGGTCCATCGGAAGGTAAGTATAGATTTATTTTTTATTTTTTGACATTCTCTCGGGTCACACTATATAAATCCATGTCGTTTGCATGGATTTATATAGTGTGACCAAGTTGACAAGCACTTTCCAAGTGATGCTAAAATCGTTTGGAAAGCACTTGACAACCCGCATGCGGAAATGCATGTTAAGAACTCTTCATTTCCGCATGTCCCTGGCAGGAAAATGCATGTACAATCCGCATGTACAATCCGCATGTACAATCCGCATGTACAATCCACATGTACAATCCGCATGTACAATCCACATGTACAATCCACATGCGTTTTTTCTGCCAGGGGAGATGCAGAAACGCTCAGGAAAAATACGGAGCATTTCTGCATCGTGGGCACATAGCCTTAGGGGACTTGAACATGCAATCATCTGAATTCTTGTTACGTACAGCAATACTGCAGTATATAGCCAGCATTCACAGATCTGTCATGACAGGCATGGGTCTTTTCAGCAGACTCCTTTCTGGCAGTGATGGCATCCCACGATCGTGTTACAGGGGCACAGATGGGCACATGGCATGACTCCCTTCTCAGTTCGCTGTTAATGCCGCTGTCCGTCTCTAACAGGTGGAGCTCTGCCCTACATGTGGCTATTAGAGGTTGATGATGGCTAAATATCACAGCTGGCATATGATGTAACTGCAAATCATGTTGGTAAGGGGTTAAAGTGCCACTCCAGTGGGGTTTTTTTGTTTCACTTTTAGTGTAGAAATGATTTTCAAGTATGTGCTCAGATTGGGCATGGGTGCTGGGATTACTAGTACACCTGACATCCAGGTGGGCATAATTCTGTTCCTTGCGTATTGGAAGACTCTGCCTCTGCTGCTTTGGTGTTGGCAATCTTTCAGTTTCTTGCCCATTGATGCTCGGGAACAATCCTCAAAGTATCTATTTATCGGTCGACCATGACTGCACCACGAGAGAGGGAATCCGCCCACCAAGTACAAGAAACCTACAGTCTTAAAAGGGGCGGCACCTCTCGTCTCAGTTTGGTTTCCTGTCCTTGATGAAGGGAACCTGTGGCAGGCTTACCTGTTGAAGATGTACAGATTCTGAAGAATCGAGCTGTCGAGCAGCGCCCACAGCCTGGGGTCGGCAGCTCCAGCATCGCTCTGCATCAGTGGCTGTGGAGCGGCGCCTATGTCTGGGGTTGGCAGCCCCAGCATCGAATGGGCGCTGGATGGCAGCAGGGGCTGTGCCCCTGTCTGGGGTTGGCAGCCCCAACATCATGCTGGTGCCAGATGGTAAGGGGGAGCTGCGCCCCTGTCTGGGGTGGGCCGCCCAGTGTCGTTCTGGCGCCAGGCAGCGGTGTGCCTGTGGGAAGTTGCAGCTTCAGTGCCGCATGATACGGCGGGGCCACACGCTTCCGGTCTCTCTATGTAGCCGGAGGCGTGGCATGATGCTGCTGTGCGCCCCGGTGGTCACTTGACCGGACCAGGAAGTTCCGGCCACATGTGTGCAGACTCCAAAGGGAGTGCTGCAATAACCTCTACGGCCAGCAGGTGGCACACCCAGTGGTAGAATTAGCAACCCTTAAATCCCTCTCCCTTAAAACAGCACTACTAATAGCTTTAACCTCTGCTAGGAGGATTGGTCACATTCAGGCTCTGTCTACGGCCTTACCATTTACTCAAATCCTGGATGATAGGCAGGATCAGGTTTAAGAATTACTCTATCTCATAAAAGGTAGCTACTCATTTCCACTGACTTCAGGAAGTAGTACTACCCTCCTTCTGTCCTAATCCGAGTAACCAGAAGGAAGCAGAGTTGCATACATTAGACGTAAGGAGTTGTGTGGTTAGGTACCTCTCGGTTACCAAAGACTTTAGGAAAGAGAGCTCATTGTTTATATCCTACCAAGGGGTTAGGAAAGGGTTTAAAGTCAAGGTCCCTGTAGCTAGATGGATGAGGGAGGCTGTTTCTCTAGCTTATGCGTTTAGTGGCGAAGAAGTATCACAAGGGTTGAACGCTCACTCCACCCGGGCTGTCTATCTCCTGGGCAGAGAAGACGGGTGTCTCGATAGACATATGTAAGGCTGCTACCTGGTCTTCTCCCTCTACATTCTATAGGCACTATAGACTGGATATGGGTGTTTCATCTGACCTCACCTTTGGGAGATGGGTGCTCCAAGCTGTGGACCCTCCCTAGACTTCTTAATCTCTACAATTCTCTCGTGGTGCTGTCATGGTCGACCGATGGTCATAAGTTACTTACCGGTAATGGGATTTTTCGGAGACCATGACAGCACCCTTATATTTCCTCCCTTCATGTTTGTGGGAGCACTCTGTTTGTTAGAATTTCACACTTAATGGGTGGTGTATGATAGAGTCATTTTGTGATTGTTTGCTATGTTTATCCTGGCAGTCCTCTCAATACTCTGTAATCCAGACTGAGGCGAGAAGTGGCACCCCTTGTTAAGCCTGTAGGTTTGCTGTCCTTGGTGGGCTGACACCCCCCCCCCCCCCATGGTGCTGTCATGGTCTCCGAAAGATCCTGTTACCGGTAAGTAACTTGACTTTTTCCCTATAGGAAAGTCGCTTGTCAAAAGCCACCAGGGCAAAGTGCGCAGTTCTGCATCAAGTGGGAAAACATCAAGAAAAGCTCTGGGAAATGTCAACAAGCAAGTAATGACCCAGAAGAACGGGCAGCCTCTGAAAGGAGACCGGAAAGTGCCAAAGCCTGCGCCAGCTGTTATACAGGTATAATGTATTACCGCAGCTCTGATCATACACCGCTCTTGTGTTCTGCCCTGTACTGATGTACAGACTTGTATCTACATAATCCTAAAATGCCACAGGAACATCTGCAAGAAGATCACATGGCATTTTCTACTATTACAAGTCCCATTATTATCTGTTGGATTAAAGTGGGCTAATATCTGGCTAATCTAGCTGTGTAATGTGTATGGGGGTCTCCTGGCTGCCCTAACAAATATTCAGTTCAAATACCCGCTCCTTGTTCTCTAGGCACAAATTGCTTAGAGGCAGCAGATTACCCTCCTCCCCACAGAACACATGAGAGCTCATCTGTATGTTGGGAGAGATGGCTGCTAGCCAAACAGTGTATGGCCAGGATGGAAATGAAAGAACTTTACTTTATGCACTTCCTCTGTAAATCCTCCTGGAAATGTATGAACTCTACTTTCTGCACTTCCTCTGTAAATCCTCCTGGAAATGTAAGAACTTTACTTTATGCACTTCCTCTGTAATCCTTCCTGGAAATGTAAGGACTCTACTTTCTGCACTTCCTCTTTAATTCCCCCTGGAAATGTAAGAACTTTACTTTCTGTACGTCCTCTGTAATCCCTCCTGGAAATGTAAGGACTCTACTTTCTACATTTCCTCTGTAAATCCTCCTGGAAATTTAAGAATTTTACTTTATGCACTTCCTCTGTAATCCCTCCTGGAAACGTAAGAAGTTTACTTTATGCACTTCCTCTGTAAATCCTGCTGGAAATGTATGAACTCTACTTTCTGCACTTCCTCTGTAATCCTTCCTGGAAATGTAAGGACTCTACTTTCTGCACTTCCTCTGTAATTCCCCCTGGAAATGTAAGAACTTTACTTTATGCACTTCCTCTGTAATCCCTCCTGGAAATGTAAGGACTCTACTTTCTGCACTTCCTCTGTAATTCCCCCTGGAAATGTAAGAACTTTACTTTCTGTACGTCCTCTGTAATCCCTCCTGGAAATGTAAGGACTCTACTTTATGCACTTCCTCTGTAATCCCTCCTGGAAATGTAAGAACTTTACTTTATGCACTTCCTCTGTAAATCCTCCTGGAAATGTAAGAACTCTACTTTCTACATTTCCTCTGTAAATCCTCCTGGAAATTTAAGAACTTTACTTTATGCACTTCCTCTGTAATCCCTCCTGGAAATGTAAGAACTTTACTTTATGCACTTCCTGTGTAATCCCTTCTGGAAATGTAAGAACTTTACTTTATGCACTTCCTCTGTAATCCCTCCTGGAAATGTAAGGACTCTACTTTGTGCACTTCCTCTGTAATCCCTCCTGGAAATGTAAGAACTTTACTTTTTGCACATCCTCTGTAATCCCTCCTGGAAATGTAAGAACTCTACTTAGTGCAAATCCCCTGTAATCCCTCCTGGAAATGTAAGGACTCTACTTTCTGCACTTCCTCTTTAATTCCCCCTGGAAATGTAAGAACTTTACTTTATGCACTTCCTCTGTAATCCCTCCTGGAAATGTAAGAACTTTACTTTATGCACTTCCTCTGTAAATCCTCCTGGAAATGTAAGAACTCTACTTTCTGCACTTCCTCTGTAATCCCTCCTGGAAATGTAAGGACTCTACTTTATGCACTTCCTCTTTAATTCCCCCTGGAAATGTAAGAAGTTTACTTTGTGCACTTCCTCTGTAAGTCCTCCTGGAAATGTATGAACTCTACTTTCTGCACTTCCACTGTAATCCTTCCTGGAAATGTAAGGACTCTACTTTCTGCACTTCCTCTTTAATTCCCCCTGGAAATGTAAGAACTTTACTTTATGCACTTCCTCTGTAATCCCTCCTGGAAATATAAGGACACTACTTTCTGCACTTCCTCTGTAAATCCTCCTGGAAATGTAAGAATTTTACTTTATGCACTTCCTCTGTAATCCCTCCTGGAAATGTAAGAATTTTACTTCATGCACTTCCTCTGTAATCGCTCCTGGAAATGTAAGAATTTTACTTTATGCACTTCCTCTGTAAATCCTCCTGGAAATGTAAGAACTTTACTTTATGCACTTCCTCTGTAATCGCTCCTGTAAATGTAAGAACTTTACTTTATGCACTTCCTCTGTAATCCCTCCTGGAAATGTAAGAACTCTACTTTATGCACTTCCTCTGTAATCCCTCCTGGAAATGTAAGGACACTACTTTCTGCACTTCCTCTGTAAATCCTCCTGGAAATGTAAGAATTTTACTTTATGAACTTCCTGTGTAATCCCTCCTGGAAATGTAAGAATTTTACTTTATACACTTCCTCTGTAATCCCTCCTGGAAATGTAAGAATTTTACTTCATGCACTTCCTCTGTAATCCCTCCTGGAAATGTAAGGACACTACTTTCTGCACTTCCTCTGTAAATCCTCCTGGAAATGTAAGAATTTTACTTTATGAACTTCCTGTGTAATCCCTCCTGGAAATGTAAGAATTTTACTTTATACACTTCCTCTGTAATCCCTCCTGGAAATGTAAGAATTTTACTTCATGCACTTCCTCTGTAATCCCTCCTGGAAATGTAAGAATTTTACTTTATGCACTTCCTCTGTAATCCCTCCTGGAAACGTAAGAATTTTACTTTATGCACTTCCTCTGTAATCCCTCCTGGAAATGTAAGAATTTTACTTTATGCACTTCCTCTGTAAATCCTCCTGGAAATGTAAGAACTTTACTTTATGCACTTCCTCTGTAATCCCTCCTGGAAATGTAAGAACTTTACTTTATGCACTTCCTCTTTAATTCCCCCTGGAAATGTAAGAACTTTACTTTATGCACTTCCTCTGTAAATCCTCCTGGAAATGTAAGGACTCTACTTTGTGCACTTCCTCTTTAATTACTCCTGGAAATGTAAGAACTTTACTTTGTGCACTTCCTCTGTAATTCCTCCTGGAAATGTAAGAACTCTACTTTGTGCATTTCCTCTGTAATCCCACCTGAAAATGTAATAACTTTACTTTATGCACTTCCTCTGTAAATCCTCCTGGAAATGTAAGAACTCTACTTTATGCACTTCCTCTGTAATCCCTCCTGAAAATGTAAGAATTTTACTTTCTGCACTTCCTCTGTAATCCCTCCTGGAAATGTAAGGACTTTACTTTATGAACTTCCTCTGTAATCCCTCCTGGAAATGTAAGAACTCTACTTTATGCACTTCCTCTGTAATCCCTCCTGGAAATGTAAGAACTTTACTTTATGCACTTCCTCTGTAAATCCTCCTGGAAATGTAAGGACTCTACTTTGTGCACTTCCTCTTTAATTACTCCTGGAAATGTAAGAACTTTACTTTGTGCACTTCCTCTGTAATTCCTCCTGGAAATGTAAGAACTCTACTTTGTGCATTTCCTCTGTAATCCCACCTGGAAATGTAATAACTTTACTTTATGCACTTCCTCTGTAAATCCTCCTGGAAATGTAAGAACTCTACTTTATGCACTTCCTCTGTAATCCCTCCTGAAAATGTAAGAATTTTACTTTCTGCACTTCCTCTGTAATCCCTCCTGGAAATGTAAGGACTTTACTTTATGCACTTCCTCTGTAATCCCTCCTGGAAATGTAAGAACTCTACTTTATGCACTTCCTCTGTAATCCCTCCTGGAAATGTAAGAACTTTACTTTATGCACTTCCTCTGTAAATCCTCCTGGAAATGTAAGAACTCTACTTTATGCACTTCCTCTTTAATTCCCCCTGGAAATGTAAGGCCTTTATTTTATGCACTTCCTCTGTAATCCCTCCTGGAAAGGTAAGAATTTTAGTTTATACACTTCCTCTGTAAATCCTCCTGGAAATGTAAGAACTCTACTTTATGCACTTCCTGTGTAATCCCTCCTGGAAATGTAAGAATTTTACTTTATACACTTCCTCTGTAATCCCTCCTGGAAATGTAAGAATTTTACTTCATGCACTTCCTCTGTAATCCCTCCTGGAAATGTAAGAATTTTACTTTATGCACTTCCTCTGTAATCCCTCCTGGAAACGTAAGAATTTTACTTTATGCACTTCCTCTGTAATTCCTCCTGGAAATGTAAGAGCTCTACTTTGTGCACATCCCCTGTAATCCCTCCTGGAAATGTAAGGACTCTACTTTCTGCACTTCCTCTGTAAATCCTCCTGGAAATGTAAGAACTTTACTTTATGTACTTCCTCTGTAATCCCTCCTGGAAATGTAAGGACTCTACTTTATGCACTTCCTCTGTAATCCCTCCTGGAAATGTAAGGACTCTACTTTCTGCACTTCCTCTGTAAATCCTCCAGGAAATGTAAGGACTTTACTTTATGCACTTCCTCTGTAATCCCTCCTGGAAATGTAAGAATTTTAGTTTATACACTTCCTCTGTAAATCCTCCTGGAAATGTAAGAACTTTACTTTATGCACTTCCTCTGTAATCCCTCCTGGAAATGTAAGAACTTTACTTTATGCACTTCCTCTGTAAATCCTCCAGGAAATGTAAGGACTTTACTTTATGCACTTCCTCTGTAATCCCTCCTGGAAATGTAAGAATTTTAGTTTATACACTTCCTCTGTAAATCCTCCTGGAAATGTAAGAACTTTACTTTATGCACTTCCTCTGTAATCCCTCCTGGAAATGTAAGAACTTTACTTTATGCACTTCCTCTGTAATCCCTCCTGGAAATGTAAGAACTTTACTTTATGTACTTCCTCTGTAATCCCTCCTGGAAATGTAAGGACTCTACTTTATGCACTTCCTCTGTAATCCCTCCTGGAAATGTAAGAACTTTACTTTATGCACTTCCTCTGTAAATCCTCCAGGAAATGTAAGGACTTTACTTTATGCACTTCCTCTGTAATCCCTCCTGGAAATGTAAGAATTTTAGTTTATACACTTCCTCTGTAAATCCTCCTGGAAATGTAAGAATTCTACTTTGTGCACATCCCCTGTAATCCATCCTGGAAATGTAAGGACTCTACTTTCTGCACTTCCTCTTTAATTCCCCCTGGAAATGTAAGAACTTTACCTTATGGACTTCCTCTGTAAATCCTCCTGGAAATGTAAGGACTCTACTTTGTGCACTTCCTCTGTAATCCCTCCTGGAAATGTAAGAACTTTACTTTTTGCACATCCTCTGTAATCCCTCCTGGAAATGTAAGAACTCTACTTTGTGCAAATCCCCTGTAATCCCTCCTGGAAATGTAAGGACTCTACTTTCTGCACTTCCTCTTTAATTCCCCCTGGAAATGTAAGAACTTTACTTTATGCACATCCTCTGTAATCCCTCCTGAAAATTTAAGAATTTTACTTTATGCACTTCCTCTGTAAATCCTCTTGGAAATGTAAGAACTCTACTTTCTATACTTCCTGTTTAATTCCCCCTGGAAATGTAAGGACTTTACTTTATGCACTTCCTCTGTAATCACACCTGGAAATGTAAGAATTTTACTTTATACACTTCCTCTGTAAATCCTCCTGAAAATGTAAGAACTCTACTCGAACTGTTCGCCAATCTCAAATTCGAGCTGTTTTGGGCGGTGTTCGAGCCGTTCGGCGAACACGAACGATTTGAGAAAAATTCGGCTGTTCGAGGTTATGTTCGATAACTGTTCGTGCACCAAAATCATAACTGGATTTTTTCTCAGTAATGATGAAAATTAATGTTAATACGCAGTTTGAGTGTACAGCGGGGTGGGGGGAGGGGCAGGGGATGGATCTCTGCAGGAACAATGAAGATCTCCATTTTTTTTTCTCTTTCCCGCATTTACAGTGGGGAGGTGCAATCTGTCAGCCTATCAGCAGCGCACACACGGAGCGAAGTGCTTTTTTTCACACAAGCAAGGGCATGTGTCATTGGCAGTGTATGTCACATGTCCTTGCCCTATAAGACCAAGCCATTTTCCCCGTCGCCACCATTTTCTCACTGCTGCAGCTGCGTGTTAGACGGCACCGCTGTTGCTGTGTGCGCTATACCTTGTTAATTTCAAGCCAATTTTCGCACAAATCTACAGATAGCTTGGGAGTAGGGAATAGTTGTGATTGCAGTCCTTTTAAGGACTAGGTTACAGCATTTCCTACGACTTTTATCAGGCAGGTCTGTGCTCTTAAATAGATAGATTGTGGGAATAAAGACTAATTGTAATTGCAGTCCTTTTCAGGACTAGGTTACATCAGTTCCTATCAGTTTTTGCCAGGCAGGTCTGTGCCAGTGCTGTGCAAGTTTTTTTCACAGCATTTGGCTGAATCTAGCAAAGCTAATCCCTTTTGGCCTATTGCAGAGTGTGTTAGTCAGTGGAGTAACCTATCTGTGTTGCAAGATATACCACCTGTGTATAGAATACCAATTTTTTTACTGCACCTAGTGAAGTAAAATCTTTTGGGCATAGCATCATTCTATTAGTCCATCTATACTGACCTCCATCAGGTTGCAAATTGAATATAATTTTTTTCTGCATCTAGCTCTGAAAAAATATTTGGCCTTCTAGCAGTGTGTGGGACTTGTTCTATTAGTCCATCTATACTGACCTCCATCAGGTTGCAAACTGAATATAATTTTTTGTCTGCATCTACCTCTGAAAAAATATTTGGGCTTCTAGCAGTGTGTGGGACTCATTGTATTAGGCCATCTATACCAAGCTCCACCAGCTTTGAAATTAATAATAATTTTTAGCTGCATCTAGCCCTGAAAATAATTTTTCCCAATAGTGGTAGCAATAGAAATATGGGGCGCGCGCCTGGCTAACAAAAATATACGCTTCATAACACAAAACACCAGCCTAGCGCACTGCATTAATAAGATGGCATCATCGTCTCTCCCAGTGTTAGGCCTACTACGGCAGGCTAGCATTCCTGTGCCTAAAACACAATGTATGGGTCCGCGCTAGCCACTATGCTGAGGGGTATAAAGCTGCTGCTAACGCTTTATAACAATTCAATTGGCAGATTTTCACAGAGCTCTTCCACAACGCCCACCCATCGGGCAACAGTTGCCCACCCTCCCTATGGGATCTAGTGGCGAATAGTTGATGCCATTAATCAGAGCGTCAGTTGCCCCGTCAACGTGGCAAGCATACGGTAAGGCATGGGAAGAGTGGACACGACTAGTAGCAGGCAGACGGGTTGACCAATGTGAACAAGCCAGATCACAAGTCACCATAGAATTTCTCCACCAGCTAATGATGAGGGGCATATCCGGGGCGTCAGCGCAGCGGTGTCTGACCGGAGTAGCATTTCACTTCCAACTACTGAATTGGGGATATGTGACAAAGATTCATCATCAGACAATCCATAAAAGGGTGGAAAAGGGGTCAGCCAAGTCAGGAATGTAGACGTCCCGTCCCGTGTCACTAAAACTGATTTCTCACATCTTATCCCTAACACCATTAACATGACACTCACAATTTGAAGCAACACTAATGTCTACTGCATTTGTGATCGCCTTCTTCGGGGCGCTATGTATAAGCGAATTAGTCCCTCAATCCAAAATTACCACCAGTGGAGGCTTATTACACCAGGACGTAGTCATAGCCAATAATGCAATACGTCTACGCATACACCAATCGAAAACGGTTCCAGCGGGCAGGGGTACTTGGGTACTTCTACAACCCACAAACGGTACACTGAGTCGGGTAACAATAGTAAAAACATATCTAACCATCAGATCACAAAGTAATTTCTTCCTATCACACATTGATGGAACGCCATTATCAAGATACCTGTTCCAAGCTATATTTAATAAATGCATAACATCGGCAGGGAACCACCCCAAAGATTACAGGACACACTCATTCCGCATAGGTGCGGCCACAGAAGCAGCAAGAGCAGGACTGTCAGAAACGGATGTTCAGAGGATAGGGAGATGGCGATCCACGTGTTTGGCGAGATACATAAGACCGGACTTGTTATCCTAACGTGGTTTGTTTCTTTTACAGGTGACGCTAAGCCAACAGTGTGAGTGATAGGCCACTCGTATATATATTGGGCACAAAAAAGGGCGAAAGTCCGCCCAGGCGGGAGGAAATTAGAGTTTCATAACACATATTTCAACTGGAGAGGTATTAGAGGCCTGCTATGGCCACAGGTACTAATGGAGGTAATCAAGGTAGGGAGAGAGGCAAGAGGTCCGGTCATCTTAGTTATACAGGCCGGGGGAAACAACCTAGGTCATCACAAGAGCGCATAACTAATGGCAATAATGAAACTAGACACTGAGCGCTTCAGAGAATTTTTCACAAAATTAGCTATAGTATGGTCAGAGATTGTGCCGATAGCGGTATGGTAAGGTGCGCGAGACATCACGGCCATCGAATGGACAAGGCGGGTAATAAATATTCGGATGGCAAAATTTAGAAGAGACAGAGGCGGTGTAGTGATACGACACCGACAACTGGAAGGAGATAAAGCAGGCCTCATACGGCCCGACGGTGTTCACTTAATAGATATTGGACTGGACATAGTCCTGTCAGGACTCCAGGACGGAGTGGAACAAGCGTTAAGAGTGATGGGTGGGGGTCAGTCCTGCATACGAGTACGCTGGATCCTCCGTGGCCTGGAAATAGAAAGGACATGTTGGAGAGTTACACTTGTTGGCCAACTTGCCGGAGTGGGGACCCAGGGCATGCTGCAACAAGCTGAATTATTTTAGAAATAAAATGCCTTTCTAATGGAATGAGTATAAAGAGTTAATAAAGCTGTGACCGATCCTCACCCATCCAGTTGTAAGAGTTACATTATTGTATTGTCCATGAAAGGGGGGCGGTAGGGGGGCTGAGCGTCTGGGTTTGGTTGGGGGTCCCCACAGTCTGCCTAGGCTAGATTCATTTAAAAATTCTTATTAGATACACAGGCGGTGCAGCTTGCTTCGCAGCTGGGCTACTACGCCCAAAGTATTGCCTAGGCTAGATGCAGTTAAAAATTCTACGCTGACTAGCAGACACTGAAGATTTGGAGCAGACCTCTGAGTAAACAGCTCTTCAGACTCAACCATCTGTGTTACCCCAAGCCATAGTGTATGTAGTTTCTTACAGTTAAAAGGGGGGGGGGGTGCGACCCAACCCAACTGGAATTGACGATGCCAACGTCACGTAAGACACAGCAAGGGGACTCCCAAAATTGTGGCACAGACACCACTTAACCCTAGAACGCATACCTGTGGCCTTGCAGGCCCGCCCAGTTAATTGTTTTCTATTTTCTGCAAGATTACTTTAGTTAGAATTTTGAAACTCTAGGTATTCTTCATGTATATAGTTGTTTGTCATTTGAGTTTGAGTTATTCCATGTTATTTGCACACGGACCTAAAGGGCCCCAGGTATGTGAAAGTGTAGATTTTTATGGTCATGCGTTCTAGGGTTAAGTGGCATCAATTGCCCCACTGTTGCTTAAAACGGTTGGTGAGGTGATTTTACCAAATCCCCAAGCTTTTAGTCTCCCAAGGATGACACAGGGGTAGAAATGTCCTTGCGAATCCATGATTTGTTCATCTTTATGAACGTGAGTCTGTCTACATTCTCAGTGGACAGCCGCGTGCGCTTATCTGTCAGCACACCACCAGCAGCGCTGAACACACGTTCAGAGAGAACGCTGGCTGCGGGGCATGACAAGATCTCCAAGGCGTAAGTGGCTAGCTCCGGCGATTTTTCCAGATTGGAATACCAAAATGAGCAAGGGTCCAGTGACACAGTCATGGCTTCGATGTTCACTTGGAGATACTCCTGTACCATCCTCTCTAGGCATTGATTATGTGTCAGACTTCTTGTCTCCTGTGGCCTTGCAAAGGATGGGCTAAAAAAGTGGTGAAACGATTCCACAAAATTGCTGTTACCAGCAGATACTGTGTTACTGTTACTGTTTGAGTGATGAAGACTCGACAGTCCCACGGTTGGCAAGTTAGAACTGTGAGATTCACTACGTGCACCACTGGTGTTTTGTGGAAAAGCACATGTAAGATTCTGCAACAGCGTCTGCAGATACTCCTGCATTCGTCAATACCTTTTTATGGCAGGAATTATTTCGGCAAATATACTTTTGTACCGGGGATCTAAGAGTGTGGCAACCCAGTAGTCGGGATTACTTCGAATTCTGACAATCCGGGGGTCATGTTGCAGGTAGTGCAGCAAGAAGGCACTCATGTGTCTTGTGCATCCAGAAGGACCAAGTCCTTGTTGTGTTGGTAGCGAGGTAAGAATCATGCTTCCTTCCTCTGCCCTCTCCCTCCAACCTCGCACAACAGAAATGTGATCAAGGTCTCCCTCATCTGATGAGTCTTCCATGCCCATCGCCAGTTCGTCCTCCACTTCTTCCTCGGCTCCTGCACCTTCCTCAACAGTTTGGCTGCTACCATGCGCCCTGGTTAATCCCTCTCCCCCACCCTCCCATGCCTGCCGCCTTGGTGCTGCCAACCGTCTGGACCTTGGAGATGTTATCCCTTCCGCATACGACTCCTCCTCTACTTCCTCCACCTCCTCTTGTCCCACCACCTGACTCTGAATTCTGTTTAATGTGTGCTCCAGCATGTAAATCACCGGAATAGTCATGCTGATAATGGCATCGTCGTCAGCACTAAACATCTTCGTCGCCATTTCAAAACTGTGCAGAAGGGTGTGTGGCGCCCCTGAGGGTTCAGTCGCCACAGAGTTACTGCATCTCACCCAGAGGTGTGGTATCTCACCCTCAGGTAAGGAAGGCGTATGGCTCGGGACCCTAACACCTGCATCCAACACATACCCGCAGTGGGGGTAGGGCGAGATTGCTCCTAAGGGAGAGCACAGTCCCAGGTCCCTAGCTGGTTTGAGGGTCCTATGTAGTGGGTGCTTAGGGGAGCAGCTTAGGGGAGCACATGACAAGGAGAGTATAAATAGGAAGCCATCTTAGAAAGAGCAAGCCAGACAGAGGAGGAAAAGTGACAGGAGCAGAGACTAGACATGAGCTCTGCTCCGGAGGCGGGCCTAGCCTGGGAGGCCCAGGACTGAAGGAGAGAAGAGAGGAGTGGGAGCTGGAAGGCTCCAGGAACCGAAGGGACCCTACGGCTACGGGCCGTGCAGAAGGCCACCCGTACTCCTGCTGCTACCAGGAGGTAGAGGGGTCAGGCCAGATAAGGGGAACCGGTCCCTCAACTAGCGGAGAAACAGCAAGGCTCAACTAGAAACCGGAGGCTGCTGCATTTCATGTACTGCAGGCCAAAGTCCACACCAGTCTCACTAAGAAGGTAGCCACATAGGACCCAGGGGACGGAACACACGTCACCCGCCAAGGCCCGAGGATACCGGATAGAAGTGTCACTGGGTGTGAGGTGCAGGGAGAAGGCCAGAGAAAGGACACACAGAAGGGGGTCCTGCTAAGTACTCCGGAGCTATCTGGGGGTGGACTGAGCCCCTCACTGAGTATGCACAGCACGACGGGGGAGATTGCTCTGGTACCTGTAATCTGGACTACAACAACTGTGAGTAATATCTTGAGACGGCATCACACGGACTCTGTGTTCATTACTGACTCCCTGCACTACAACCACCATCATCCACCCACACTGCCCTGAAGCTACACTCTTCCTGTGGTGAGTAATAATACCGTTGCTGCAAAACCACCAGCTTCAGAGGACTGTTCCGCAGCGGCGGCCCCTTTGGCCGCACTCCACAGGTGGCGTAGTCAGACATTATAAAATCCATATATACAAATTACCCTTGGATTGACCGCCCTGGGTCACGGACTGGGTCACCGCCACAGTGACTACAACCCCCAGCGTCTACCGGCCCGGCTCAGGGTACCCCATGGCCCAGGGGGCGCGTCAACTTCATAGGTCCCTGATCTGAGACCACTCCTTCAGCATGATTTGCCCCACCTCTGGATCTCGTTGGCCCAGGCTATACGTCAGAACGTATTGCACCAGGGCTTGTCGGTGCTGCCACAGTCGCTGCAACATGTGCAGAGTTGAATTCCACCGTGTCGGCACATCGCATTTCAGCCGGTGAACTGGCAGGCCCAACGACTTCTGTAGAGATGTAAGTCGCTGAGCTGCGGGATGCGAACGGCGGAAGTGAGCACACAGCGACCGTGCCCTCTGCAGAAGGCCATCTAGTCCGGGATAGTGGGCTAAAAATTGCTGGACAACCAGGTTCAACACGTGAGCCATACAAGGCACGTGTGTGACATTGCCCCGGCGAAGGGCCGCACCCAGGTTTGCAGCATTGTTGCACATGGCCTTCCCTGGTTGCAGGTCCTGTGGAGACAACCTTTCATGAAACTGGGTCTCCAGAGCTGACCACAACTCCTCAGCTGTGTGACTCACATTTCCCAGACATTTCAAAGTAAACACTGATGCCGTTGAGCCCTGCTGCCAGCATAGTAAGGAGGTGCGCAGTTAGAAAGCAGGTGGCATTACCAGACAGGCTTTGGGTGCAGGTGGCGGACCGAGAGGAGGTTGAGGAGGCAGAAGCAGTGGAGGAACTTCGAGATAAAGAGGATTGACGCACAACTCGGGACGGTAAGACTTGGACAGCAGCCCCTTGTCCTGCTGTCACTCTAGTTACCCAGTGCCCAGTCAGCGACATGTAACGCCCCTGTCCATGCCTACTCGTCCAAGTGTCTGTGGTGAAGTGCACCCTGTCACACACAGAGTTTCTCAAAGAAGCGGTGATGTTGTGTGCGACATGCTAGTGGAGCGCAGGCACACCTTTCTTTGAGAAGTAGTGCCGACTGGGCATCTGGTACTGGGGCACTGCGACAGACATAAGGTCTTGAAAATCCTCTGTGACCTCCAGGTGGAAAGGCAGCATTTCTGTAGCCAACAGCTTGCAGATGGTGAAATTCAACCTCTTAGCTTTCTCATGGCTAGGAGGAAATGGTCTTTTACTTTTCCACATCTGAGGGACCGAGGGCTGGCTGTTGTGCTTAGACGGTGTTGAGTAGGGTGTCCCCGGCAAACTGCCGGTCTGTGAGGAAGATGCAGGCGGACATGTTAGGTTGCCTTGATCCAAAGGTGGTGCTCTTGATGTCGGAGAGCGCTCAACACTAGCAGGTTTTTCCACTTCCCAATGAACTGACGACCTGCCAATCACACTGGCTGTTGCGGGTAAAGAGGTGGCAGGTCTGCGTCCAAAAACATGTGTGACTGCTGTCCCCCCAGTCACAGAGGATGAAGAGGTTGCGGATGCACAAGATGGGGCAGACGGTGGTTGGCCCAGCCGGCTAGGCCGCATTGTAGCACAGTGAGCTTCCCACTGCAACTTATGCTTCATATCCATGTGACGGTACATGCATGAAGTACTCAAACTATGGATTTTTTGGCCTCTACTTAGCTTTTGCTGACAAATATTACAGATAACACGAGTTGGGTCATCCTTATCGATCTGAATAAATGCCCAGGCTATGCAAGGCTTAGAGCCCATGTGACCTGAAGAGCCACCACGACTTGTGGTGAGAGGCAGAGTTGTGTTTGAGGATGCAGTTGTTGACGTGCTTCCAGTACTCCGTCTCTGTTCAGGAAGGCGCAACCTAACCTCGTCGTCAATAGCATCTGTGATACCCCGCTGCGCTTGGTATCACAGATCCTAGAAGAGTGCATTGATGGAATCCTCCGCAAGAGACCCCCATAAACATCCACACATCTCCACCTTCCACCTCAGACCAGCAGAGGGAGCCCGTTAGGGATATAAATAGGGAAGGTGGAGCTAGGCAGTTCAGTTCCTCTGAAGAGTTCCTGCAATAGAGAAGCCTAAGAGAGGTCAGTCTGCAGTGGAGCTCAGTCTAGTCTAGAGAACGCAGTTAATAGTTCAGCAGTGGAGCACGAGGCTCCTGCTTGCTAGATTCAGGGAGCCCTGATAGAGCTTAAGGTGTGCCGATGCCGTAAGATCAGTGAAGCGCGGCAAGCTGCCGTTAGTGTGTATAGCCTAGTGAGGGCCCGAGTAGGCCGAAGGCGAGTGGCGAGTTAGTACATAAGGGGCAGAGGAGCTTAACCAGCTCACCCCGAAGCATTTACCGGACACAGGATCCGAGCTTACCGGTATCTCTATGACCCAGTAAGGCATAACCGGAATCCCTGGAGAACTACAAGTCCCAGGATCGCTAAGGTGCTGATATGTAACAGAGCCAGGAGACGCTTAGGCCCCGCATACTGGGAGCGTGAACTCCAAGAGAAGGCCCTACCACAAGGTCAGCCAGCGCAGGACAGAGACAAAGTTAGGCCTAGCTCCAGGCAGGTCAGAAACTTACTACGCAGAGGCAAGAAACAGGAGGCTCTACACCCGCTCATTGGGGAGGATCCTGATATGCACCCTTCACCCTACAGTGCTCCGGGATGTGCCTGAATTTCCACCAGTAAAAGGTACTGAAGTGACTACCGTGTCCGTTCCCGTTCTTGCTCTGACCCAGCTGGGTCTCGCCTGTCCTGCAACCCCCTGCATACGCTGCCCTGAGACCTAGCTCCACCTGTGGGGAGCTATACCATCGAGCTGCCTTATCACCGGCCTCAGTGGACTGCTGCAGCGCTGGTGCTTGTCACCAGATACCACAGGTGGCGTCATGAACTCTTATAAAATTAACAATTATCCACCCTTTTAAAGAGAGACCCCAGGGTACGGACCAGGGAGCCAACCACCGCGACATCCCCAAGGCCAGGCAAATGCCCGGGTACCGAGTCATCCCCATCCCCAGGGCTAGTCACATCCTCCTCCACCTCCTCTGCTGACCTCATCGACTGGCTGACTGTGGGTTGACAGTAAGTGGGATCTCCAACCTCGTCATCATCACCCTGTGTGTTATCACACCCGTCGTCCTCAGAGCCAACCTCTTCCTGCCCTGACCGAAAAGTCAAGTTGTCGCTCCAATCAGGTATTTGAGTCTCATCATCGTCTTCATCATTGTCTCCACCAACAGGAGTTACAGTTTGGGAACGAGGGTCTACATTATGCTCAGAACCTTCTTCATCTGGTCCTGGATCCAACTTATAAAGATTCTGGGCATCAGATCAGATCATTTCCTCATCTGGATTAACAGAAGCTCTGGAGCAGACCTCCGTTTCCCAGGCTATAGTATGAGTAAACAGCTGTGCAGACTCAACCATCTGTGTTACCCCATACTCAGACGGGCAGCTGGAGACTTGGGAGCTGTGAGGAAGCAAGTGCGATTGGGGTGACACCTCTGAGGACTGGAGTATTTGTGATGTTGAAATTGAGGTGATGGAGAGCCCACTTGAAGGAGCACTTGATATCCGTAGAAGCACCTGCTGTTTTTGTGCCTCATCTAGAATTTGTAGCGATGGGCGTGTCCGTAAGAAAGAGATCGTATCACATTGTCCACGAAAAGAAGTCAACATCTTAGTTTGGCTGGAAGATGGTCTTTCTTCTGCAGATGTTACCCCCCCCCACCGTGGGGGGCCTCGACCCACCGGCGGACAGGCACCAGTATTGGGATAGGGGGGCTGGCCGTCAGGGTTCACTGCGGCTCTGGCACAAACCCGGCGACACGGAGGTGGCACGGGCAGGAACGGACGGCCGTGTCGGCTTCTCACTTTTTGGATTTTAGAAGGGCATGACATGCCTATATCTGTGTCTCCCCCTCCTTTTACTCCTCCACCTCTTTTCTTTTCGCATGACTATATGTACTTGTCACTTTTCCATGTGTTAGTTGTGTCTTCTGAGCAGTTTGTCAGCTTTTGGACACCTTTGAAGGTGTTTTCTATGTGTTTTCTATGTGTTTTCTATGTGTTTTTGTTTGCCTGCCATTGGTTTTAACGGTGTTCGAAGGTGTTCGACGAACTGTTCGACTAACAGTTCGGCGAACCGAACCGAACTCGAACACTACGGGGGTGGCTCAACATTAGTAAGGACTCTACTTTATGCACTTCCTCTGTAAATCCTCCTGGAAATGTAAGAACTCTACTTTATGCACTTCCTCTTTAATTCCCCCTGGAAATGTAAGAACTTTACTTTATGCACTTCCTCTGTAATCCGTCCTGGAAATGTAAAAACTCTACTTTATGCACTTCCTCTGTAATCCCTCCTGGAAATGTAAGAACTTTACTTTATGCACTTCCTCTTTAATTCCCCCTGGAAATGTAAGAACTCTACTTTGTGCACTTCATCTGTTATCCCTCCTGGAAATGTAAGAACTTTACTTTTTGCACATCCTCTGTAATCCCTCCTGGAAATGTAAGAACTCTACTTTGTGCAAATCCCCTGTAATCCCTCCTGGAAATGTAAGGACTCTACTTTCTGCACTTCCTCTTTAATTCCCCCTGGAAATGTAAGAACTTTACTTTATGCACTTCCTCTGTAAATCCTCCTGGAAATGTAAGAACTCTACTTTCTGCACTTCCTCTTTAATTCCCCCTGGAAATGTAAGAAATTTACTTTATGCACTTCCTCTGTAATCCCTCCTGGAAATGTAAGAACTTTACTTTCTGCACTTCCTCTGTAAATCCTCCTGGAAATGTAAGAATTTTACTTTATGCACTTCCTCTGTAATCCCTCCTGGAAATGTAAGAATTTTACTTTATGCACTTCCTCTGTAATCCCTCCTGGAAACGTAAGAATTTTACTTTATGCACATCCTCTGTAATCCCTCCTGGAAATGTAAGAGCTCTACTTTGTGCACATCCCCTGTAATCCATCCTGGAAATGTAAGGACTCTACTTTCTGCACTTCCTCTTTAATTCCCCCTGGAAATGTAAGAACTTTACCTTATGCACATCCTCTGTAATCCCTCCTGGAAATGTAAGGACTCTACTTTCTGCACTTCCTCCTGGAAATGTAAGAACTCTACTTGGTGCACATCCCCTGTAATCCATCCTGGAAATGTAAGAACTTTACCTTATGCACTTCCTCTGTAAATCCTCCTGGAAATGTAAGGACTCTACTTTCTGCACTTCCTCTGTAATCCCTCCTGGAAATGTAAGGACTCTACTTTGTGCATTTCCTCTTTAATTCCCCCTGGAAATGTAAGAACTTTACTTTATGCACTTCCTCTGTAATCCCTCCTGGAAATGTAAGAACTTTACCTTATGCACTTCCTCTGTAAATCCTCCTGGAAATGTAAGGACTCTACTTTGTGCACTACCTCTGTAATCCCTCCTGGAAATGTAAGAACTTTACTTTTTGCACATCCTCTGTAATCCCTCCTGGAAATGTAAGAACTCTACTTTGTGCAAATCCCCTGTAATCCCTCCTGGAAATGTAAGGACTCTACTTTCTGCACTTCCTCTGTAAATCCTCCTGGAAATGTAAGAACTCTACTTTCTGCACTTCCTCTTTAATTCCCCCTGGAAATGTAAGAACTTTACTTTATGCACTTCCTCTGTAAATCCTCCTGGAAATGTAAGAACTCTACTTTCTGCACTTCCTCTTTAATTCCCCCTGGAAATGTAAGAACTTTACTTTATGCACTTCCTCTGTAATCCCTCCTGGAAATGTAAGGACTCTACTTTCTGCACTTCCTCTGTAAATCCTCCTGGAAATGTAAGAATTTTACTTTATGGACTTCCTCTGTAATCCCTCCTGGAAATGTAAGAATTTTACTTTATGCACTTCCTCTGTAATTCCTCCTGGAAACGTAAGAATTTTACTTTATGCACTTCCTCTGTAATCCCTCCTGGAAATGTAAGAGCTCAACTTTGTGCACATCCCCTGTAATCCCTCCTCGAAATGTAAGGACTCTACTTTCTGCACTTCCTCTGTAAATCCTCCTGGAAATGTAAGAACTTTACTTTATGCACTTCCTCTGTAATCCCTCCTGGAAATGTAAGGACTTTACTTTATGCACTTCCTCTGTAATCCCTCCTGGAAATGTAAGAACTCTACTCTATGCACTTCCTCTGTAATCCCTCCTGGAAATGTAAGAACTTTACTTTATGCACTTCCTCTGTAAATCCTCCTGGAAATGTAAGAACTCTACTTTATGCACTTCCTCTTTAATTCCCCCTGGAAATGTAAGGACTTTACTTTATGCACTTCCTCTGTAATCCCTCCTGGAAATGTAAGAATTTTAGTTTATACACTTCCTCTGTAAATCCTCCTGGAAATGTAAGAACTTTACTTTATGCACTTCCTCTGTAATCCCTCCTGGAAATGTAAGAACTCTACTTTATGCACTTCCTCTGTAATCCCTCCTGGAAATGTAAGAACTTTACTTTATGCACTTCCTCTTTAATTCCCCCTGGAAATGTAAGAACTCTACTTTGTGCACTTCATCTGTTATCCCTCCTGTAAATGTAAGAACTTTACTTTTTGCACATCCTCTGTAATCCCTCCTGGAAATGTAAGAACTCTATTTTGTGCAAATCCCCTGTAATCCCTCCTGGAAATGAAAGGACTCTACTTTTTGCACTTCCTCTGTAAATCCTCCTGGAAATGTAAGAACTCTACTTTGTACATTTCCTCTATAATCCCTCCTGGAAATATAAGAACTTTACTTTATGCACCTCCTCTGTAATCCCTCCTGGAAATGTAAGGACTCTACTTTCTGCTCTTCCTCTTTAATTCCCCCTGGAATTGTAAGAACTTTACTTTATGCACTTCCTCTGTAATCCCTCCTGAAAATGTAAGAATTTTACTTCATGCACTTCCTCTGTAATCCCTCCTGGAAATGTAAGAATTTTACTTTATGCACGTCCTCTGTAAATCCTCCTGGAAATGTAAGAACTCTACTTCATGCACTTCCTCTGTAATCCCTCCTGGAAATGTAAGAACTCTACTTTATGCACTTCTTCTGTAAATACTCCTGGATATGTAAGGAATCTACTTTCTGCACTTCCTCTTTAATTCCCCCTGGAAATGGAAGAACTTTACTTTATCCACTTCCTCTGTAATCCCTCCTGAAAATGTAAGAATTTTACTTTATGCACTTCCTCTGTAAATCCTCTTGGAAATGTAAGAACTCTACTTTGAGCACATCCCCTGTAAATCCTCCTGGAAATGTAAGAGCTCTACTTTCTGTACTTCCTCTTTAATTCCCCCTGGAAATGTAAGGACTTTACTTTATGCACTTCCTCTGTAATCCCTCCTGGAAATGTAAGAATTTTAGTTTATACGCTTCCTCTGTAAATCCTCCTGGAAATGTAAGAATTCTACTTTGTGCACATCCCCTGTAATCCATCCTGGAAATGTAAGAACTCTACTTTATGCACTTCCTCTGTAATCATACCTGGAAATGTAAGAATTTTACTTTATGCACTTCCTCTGTAAATCCTCCTGAAAATGTAAGAACTCTACTTTGTGCACATCCCTTGTAATCCCTCCTGGAAATGTATGGACTCTACTTTCTGCATTTCCTCTGTAAATCCTCCTGGAAATGTAAGAACTTTACTTTATGCACTTCCTCTGTAATCCCTCCTGGAAATGTAAGAACTTTACTTTATGCACTTCCTCTGTAATCCCTCCTGGAAATGTAAGAACTCTACTTTATGCACTTCCTCTGTAATCCCTCCTGGAAATGTAAGAACTTTACTTTATGCACTTCCTCTTTAATTCCCCCTGGAAATGTAAGAACTCTACTTTGTGCACTTCATCTGTTATCCCTCCTGGAAATGTAAGAACTTTACTTTTTGCACATCCTCTGTAATCCCTCCTGGAAATGTAAGGACTCTACTTTCTGCACTTCCTCTTTAATTCCCCCTGGAAATGTAAGAACTTTACTTTATGCACTTCCTCTGTAAATCCTCCTGGAAATGTAAGAACTCTACTTTCTGCACTTCCTCTTTAATTCCCCCTGGAAATGTAAGAACTTTACTTTATGCACTTCCTCTGTAATCCCTCCTGGAAATGTAAGGACTCTACTTTCTGCACTTCCTCTGTAAATCCTCCTGGAAATATAAGAATTTTACTTTATGCACTTCCTCTGTAATCCCTCCTGGAAATGTAAGAATTTTACTTTATGCACTTCCTCTGTAATCCCTCCTGGAAACGTAAGAATTTTACTTCATGCACTTCCTCTGTAATCCCTCCTGGAAATGTAAGAGCTCTACTTTGTGCACATCCCCTGTAATCCCTCCTCGAAATGTAAGGACTACTTTCTGCACTTCCTCTGTAAATCCTCCTGGAAATGTAAGAACTTCACTTTATGCACTTCCTCTGTAATCCCTCCTGGAAATGTAAGGACTTTACTTTATGCACTTCCTCTGTAATCCCTCCTGGAAATGTTAGAACTCTACTTTATGCACTTCCTCTGTAATCCCTCCTGGAAATGTAAGAACTTTACTTTATGCACTTCCTCTGTAAATCCTCCTGGAAATGTAAGAACTCTACTTTATGCACTTCCTCTTTAATTCCCCCTGGAAATGTAAGGACTTTACTTTATGCACTTCCTCTGTAATCCCTCCTGGAAATGTAAGAATTTTAGTTTATACACTTCCTCTGTAAATCCTCCTGGAAATGTAAGAATTCTACTTTGTGCACATCCCCTGTAATCCATCCTGGAAATGTAAGGACTCTACTTTCTGTACTTCCTCTTTAATTCCCCCTGGAAATGTAAGAACTTTACCTTATGCACTTCCTCTGTAAATCCTCCTGGAAATGTAAGGACTCTACTTTGTGCACTTCCTCTGTAATCCCTCCTGGAAATGTAAGAACTTTACTTTTTGCACATCCTCTGTAATCCCTCCTGGAAATGTAAGAACTCTACTTTGTGCAAATCCCCTGTAATCCCTCCTGGAAATGAAAGGACTCTACTTTCTGCACTTCCTCTGTAAATCCTCCTGGAATTGTAAGAACTCTACTTTGTACATTTCCTCTATAATTACTCCTGGAAATATAAGAACTTTACTTTATGCACCTCCTCTGTAATCCCTCCTGGAATTGTAAGAACTTTACTTTATGCACTTCCTCTGTAATCCCTCCTGAAAATGTAAGAATTTTACTTTATGCACTTCCTCTGTAATCCCTCCTGGAAATGTACGAATTTTACTTTATGCACTTCCTCTTTAAATCCTCCTGGAAATGTAAGAACTCTACTTTATGCACTTCCTCTGTAATCCCTCCTGGAAATGTAAGAACTCTACTTTATGCACTTCCTCTGTAAATACTCCTGGATATGTAAGGAATCTACTTTCTGCACTTCCTCTTTAATTCCCCCTGGAAATGTAAGAACTTTACTTTATCCACTTCCTCTGTAATCCCTCCTGAAAATGTAAGAATTTTACTTTCATGAAACTGGGTCTCCAGAGCTGACCACAACTCCTCAGCTGTGTGACTCACATTTCCCAGACATTTCAAAGTAAACGCTGATGCCGTTGAGCCCTGCTGCCAGCATAGTAAGGAGGTGTGCAGGATTCCTTCTGTGCAGTTAGAAAGCAGGTGGCATTACCAGACAGGCTTTGGGTGCAGGTGGCGGACCGAGAGGAGGTTGAGGAGGCAGAAGCAGTGGAGGAACTTCGAGATAAAGAGGATTGACGCACAACTCGGGACGGTAAGACTTGGACAGCAGCCCCTTGTCCTGCTGTCACCATAGTTACCCAGTGCCCAGTCAGCGACATGTAACGCCCCTGTCCATGCCTACTCGTCCAAGTGTCTGTGGTGAAGTGCACCCTGTCACACACAGAGTTTCTCAAAGAAGCGGTGATGTTGTGTGCGACATGCTGGTGGAGCGCAGGCACACCTTTCTTTGAGAAGTAGTGCCGACTGGGCATCTGGTACTGGGGCACTGCGATGGACATAAGGTCTTGAAAATCCTCTGTGTCCTCCAGGCGGAAAGGCAGCATTTCTGTAGCCAACAGCTTGCAGATGGTGAAATTCAACCTCTTAGCTTTCTCATGGCTAGGAGGAAATGGTCTTTTACTTTTCCACATCTGAGGGACCGAGGGCTGGCTATTGTGCTTAGACGGGGTTGATAAGGGTGTCCCCGGCAAACTGCCGGTCTGTGAGGAAGATGCAGGCGGACATGTTAGGTTGCCTTGATCCAAAGGTGGTGCTCTCGATGTCGGAGAGCGCTCAACACTAGCAGGTGTTTCCACTTCCCAATGAACTGACGACCTGCCAATCACACTGGCTGTTGCGGGTAAAGAGGTGGCAGGTCTGCGTCCAAAAACATGTATGACTGCTGTCCCCCCAGTCACAGAGGATGAAGAGGTTGCGGATGCACAAGATGGGGCAGACGGTGGTTGGCCCAGCCGGCTAGGCCGCATTGTAGCACAGTGAGCTTCCCACTGCAACTTATGCTTCATATCCATGTGACGGTACATGCATGAAGTACTCAAACTATGGATTTTTTGGCCTCTACTTAGCTTTTGCTGACAAATATTACAGATAACACGAGTTGGGTCATCCTTATCGATCTGAATAAATGCCCAGGCTATGCAAGGCTTAGAGCCCATGTGACCTGAAGAGCCACTACGACTTGTGGTCAGAGGCAGAGTTGTGTTTGAGGATGCAGTTGTTGACGTGCTTCCAGTACTCCGTCTCTGTCCAGGAAGGTGCAACCTAACCTCGTCGTCAATAGCATCTGTGATGCCCCGCTGCGCTTGGTATCACAGATCCTAGAAGAGTGCATTGATGGAATCCTCCACAAGAGGCCCCCATAAACATTCACACATCTCCACCTTCCATCTCAGACCAACAGAGGGAGCCCGTTAGGGATATAAATAGGGAAGGTGGAGCTAGGCAGTTCAGTTCCTCTGAAGAGTTCCTGCAGTAGAGAAGCCTAAGAGAGGTCAGTCTGCAGTGGAGCTCAGTCTAGTCTAGAGAACGCAGTTAATAGTTCAGCAGTGGAGCACGAGGCTCTTGCTTGCTAGATTCAGGGAGCCCTGATAGAGCTTAAGGTTTGCCGGTGCCGTAAGATCAGTGAAGCGCGGCAAGCTGCCATTAGTGTGTATAGCCTAGTGAGGGCCCGAGTAGGCCGAAGGCGAGTGGCGAGTTAGTACATAAGGGGCAGAGGAGCTTAACCAGCTCACCCCGAAGCATTTACCGGACACAGGATCCGAGCTTACCGGTATCTCTATGACCCAGTAAGGCATAACCGGAATCCCTGGAGAACTACAAGTCCCAGGATCGCTAAGGTGCTGATATGTAACAGAGCCAGGAGACGCTTAGGCCCCGCATACTGGGAGCGTGAACTCCAAGAGAAGGCACTACCACAAGGTCAGCCAGCGCAGGACAGAGACAAAGTTAGGCCTAGCTCCAGGCAGGTCAGAAACTTACTACGCAGAGGCAAGAAACAGGAGTCCCTACACCCGCTCATTGGGGAGGATCCTGATATGCACCCTTCACCCTACAGTGCTCCGGGATGTGCCTGAATTTCCACCAGTAAAAGGTACTGAAGTGACTACCGTGTCCGTTCCCGTTCTTGCTCTGACCCAGCTGGGTCTCGCCTGTCCTGCATTCCCCCTGCATACGCTGCCCTGAGACCTAGCTCCACCTGTGGGGAGCTATACCATCGAGCTGCCTTATCACCGGCCTCAGTGGACTGCTGCAGCGCTGGTGCTTGTCACCAGATATCACAGGTGGCGTCATGAACTCTTATAAAATTAACAATTATCCACCCTTTTAAAGAGAGACCCCAGGGTACGGACCAGGGAGCCAACCACCGCGACATCCCCAAGGCCAGGCAAATGCCCGGGTACCGAGTCATCCCCATCCCCAGGGCTAGTCACATCCTCCTCCACCTCCTCTGCTGACCTCATCGACTGGCTGACTGTGGGTTGACAGTAAGTGGGATCTCCAACCTCGTCATCATCACCCTGTGCGTTATCACACCCGTCGCCCTCAGAGCCAACCTCTTCCTGCCCTGACCGAAAAGTCAAGTTGTCGCTCCAATCAGGTATTTGAGTCTCATCATCGTCTTCATCATTGTCTCCACCAACAGGAATTACAGTTTGGGAACAAGGGTCTACATTATGCTCAGAACCTTCTTCATCTGGTCCTGGATCCAACTTCTAAAGATTCTGGGCATCAGATCAGATCATTTCCTCATCTGGATTAACAGAAGCTCTGGAGCAGACCTCCGTTTCCCAGGCTATAGTATGAGTAAACAGCTGTGCAGACTCAACCATCTGTGTTACCCCATACTCAGACGGGCAGCTGGAGATTTGGGAGCTGTGAGGAAGCAAGTGCGATTGGGGTGACACCTCTGAGGACTGGAGTATTTGTGATGTTGAAATTGAGGTGATGGAGAGCCCACTTGAAGGAGCACTTGATATCCGTAGAAGCACCTGCTGTTTTTGTGCCTCATCTAGAATTTGTAGCGATGGGCGTGTCCGTAAGAATGGGATCGTATCACATTGTCCACGAAAAGAAGTCGACATCTTAGTTTGGCTGGAAGATGGTCTTTCTTCTGCAGATGTTACTCCCCCCCCCCCACCGTGGGGGACCTCGACCCACCGGCGGACAGGCACCAGTATTGGGATAGGGGGGCTGGCCGTCAGGGTCCACCGCGGCTCTGGCACAAACCCGGCGACACGGAGGTGGCACGGGCAGGAACGGACTGGCCGTGTCGGCTTCTCACTTTTTGGATTTTAGAAGGGCATGACATGCCTATATCTGTGTCTCCCCCTCCTTTTACTCCTCCACCTCTTTTCTTTTCGCATGACTATATGCACTTGTCACTTTTCCATGTGTTAGTTGTGTCTTCTGAGCAGTTTGTCAGCTTTTAGACACATATGTTTTCTATGTGTTTCTATGTGTTTTTGTTTGCCTGCCATTGGTTTTAACGCTGTTCAAAGGTGTTCGACGAACAGTTCGACTAACAGTTCGGCGAACACATGGGTTTTCGACGAACCGAACCGAACTCGAACACTACGGGGGTGGCTCAACACTAGTAAGGACTCTACTTTCTGCATTTCCTCTGTAAATCCTCCTGGAAATGTAAGAACTTTACTTTATGCACTTCCTCTGTAATCCCTCCTGGAAATGTAAGAACTTTACTTTATGCACTTCCTCTGTAATCCCTCCTGGAAATGTAAGAACTCTACTTTATGCACTTCCTCTGTAATCCCTCCTGGAAATGTAAGAACTTTACTTTATGCCGTTCCTCTTTAATTCCCCATGGAAATGTAAGAACTCTACTTTATGCACTTCCTCTTTAATTCCCCCTGGAAATGTAAGGACTTTACTTTATGCACTTCCTCTGTAATCCCTCCTGGAAATGTAAGAATTTTAGTTTATACACTTCCTCTGTAAATCCTCCTGGAAATGTAAGAATTCTACTTTGTGCACATCCCCTGTAATCCATCCTGGAAATGTAAGCACTCTACTTTCTGCACTTCCTCTTTAATTCCCCCTGGAAATGTAAGAACTTTACCTTATGCACTTCCTCTGTAAATCCTCCTGGAAATGTAAGGACTCTACTTTGTGCACTTCCTCTGTAATCCCTCCTGGAAATGTAAGAACTTTACTTTTTGCACATCCTCTGTAATCCCTCCTGGAAATGTAAGAACTATACTTTGTGCAAATCCCCTGTAATCCCTCCTGGAAATGTAAGGACTCTACTTTCTGCACTTCCTCTTTAATTCCCCCTGGAAATGTAAGAACTTTACTTTATGCACTTCCTCTGTAAATCCTCCTGGAAATGTAAGAACTCTACTTTCTGCACTTCCTCTTTAATTCCCCCTGGAAATGTGAGAACTTTACTTTTTGCACTTCCTCTGTAATCCCTCCTGGAAATGTAAAGACTCTACTTTCTGCACTTCCTCTGTTAATCCTCCTGGAAATGTAAGAACTCTACTTTCTGCAATTCCTCTGTAAATCCTCCTGGAAATGTAAGAACTCTACTTTCTGCATTTCTTCTTTAATTCCCCCTGGAAATGTAAGAACTTTACTTTATGCACTTCCTCAAAAAATCCTCCTGGAAATGTAAGAACTTTACTTTGTGCACTTCCTCTGTAATTCCTCCTGGAAATGTAAGAACTCTACTTTGTGCACTTCCTCTTTAATTACTCCTGGAAATGTAAGAACTTTACTTTGTGCACTTCCTCTGTAATTCCTCCTGGAAATGTAAGAACTCTACTTTGTGCATTTCCTCTTTAATCCCTCCTGGAAATGTAATAACTTTACTTTATGCACTTCCTCTGTAATCCCTCCTGGAAATGTAAGAACTTTACTTTATGCACTTCCTCTGTAATCCCTCCTGAAAATGTAAGAATTTTACTTTATGCTCTTCCTCTGTAATCCCTCCTGGAAATGTAAGAACTTTACTTTATGCACTTCCTCTGTAATCCCTCCTGGAAATGTAAGAACTCTACTTTATGCACTTCCTCTGTAATCCCTCCTGGAAATGTAAGAACTTTACTTTATGCACTTCCTCCGTAAATCCTCCTGGAAATGTAAGAACTCTACTTTCTGTACTTCCTCTTTAATTCCCCCTGGAAATGTAAGGACTTTACTTTATGCACTTCCTCTGTAATCCCTCCTGGAAATGTAAGAATTTTAGTTTATACACTTCCTCTGTAAATCCTCCTGGAAATGTAAGAATTCTACTTGGTGCACATCCCCTGTAATCCATCCTGGAAATGTAAGGACTCTACTTTCTGCACTTCCTCTTTAATTCCCCCTGGAAATGTAAGAACTTTACCTTATACACTTCCTCTGTAAATCCTCCTGGAAATGTAAGGACTCTACTTTGTACACTTCCTCTGTAATCCCTCCTGGAAATGTAAGAACTTTACTTTTTGCACATCCTCTGTAATCCCTCCTGGAAATGTAAGAACTCTACTTTGTGCAAATCCCCTGTAATCCCTCCTGGAAACGTAAGGACTCTACTTTCTGCACTTCCTCTTTAATTCCCCCTGGAAATGTAAGAACTTTACTTCATGCACTTCCTCTGTAAATCCTCCTGGAAATGTAAGAACTCTACTTTCTGCACTTCCTCTTTAATTCCCCCTGGAAATGTAAGAACTTTACTTTATGCACTTCCTCTGTAATCCCTCCTGGAAATGTAAGGACTCTACTTTCTGCACTTCCTCTGTAAATCCTCCTGGAAATGTAAGAACTCTACTTTCTGCACTTCCTCTGTAAATCCTCCTGGAAATGTAAGAATTTTACTTTATGCACTTCCTCTGTAAATCCTCCTGGAAATGTAAGAACTCTACTTTATGCACTTCCTCTGTAAATCCTCCTGGAAATGTAAGAACTCTACTTTGTACATTTCCTCTATAATTCCTCCTAGAAATGTAAGAACTCTACTTTCTGCAATTCCTCTGTAAATCCTCCTGGAAATGTAAGAACTCTACTTTCTGCATTTCTTCTTTAATTCCCCCTGGAAATGTAAGAACTTTACTTTATGCACTTCCTCAAAAAATCCTCCTGGAAATGTAAGAACTTTACTTTGTGCACTTCCTCTGTAATTCCTCCTGGAAATGTAAGAACTCTACTTTGTGCACTTCCTCTTTAATTACTCCTGGAAATGTAAGAACTTTACTTTGTGCACTTCCTCTGTAATTCCTCCTGGAAATGTAAGAACTCTACTTTGTGCATTTCCTCTTTAATCCCTCCTGGAAATGTAATAACTTTACTTTATGCACTTCCTCTGTAATCCCTCCTTTAAATGTAAGAACTTTACTTTATGCACTTCCTCTGTAATCCCTCCTGAAAATGTAAGAATTTTACTTTATGCTCTTCCTCTGTAATCCCTCCTGGAAATGTAAGAACTTTACTTTATGCACTTCCTCTGTAATCCCTCCTGGAAATGTAAGAACTCTACTTTATGCACTTCCTCTGTAATCCCTCCTGGAAATGTAAGAACTTTACTTTATGCACTTCCTCCGTAAATCCTCCTGGAAATGTAAGAACTCTACTTTCTGTACTTCCTCTTTAATTCCCCCTGGAAATGTAAGGACTTTACTTTATGCACTTCCTCTGTAATCCCTCCTGGAAATGTAAGAATTTTAGTTTATACACTTCCTCTGTAAATCCTCCTGGAAATGTAAGAATTCTACTTGGTGCACATCCCCTGTAATCCATCCTGGAAATGTAAGGACTCTACTTTCTGCACTTCCTCTTTAATTCCCCCTGGAAATGTAAGAACTTTACCTTATACACTTCCTCTGTAAATCCTCCTGGAAATGTAAGGACTCTACTTTGTACACTTCCTCTGTAATCCCTCCTGGAAATGTAAGAACTTTACTTTTTGCACATCCTCTGTAATCCCTCCTGGAAATGTAAGAACTCTACTTTGTGCAAATCCCCTGTAATCCCTCCTGGAAACGTAAGGACTCTACTTTCTGCACTTCCTCTTTAATTCCCCCTGGAAATGTAAGAACTTTACTTCATGCACTTCCTCTGTAAATCCTCCTGGAAATGTAAGAACTCTACTTTCTGCACTTCCTCTTTAATTCCCCCTGGAAATGTAAGAACTTTACTTTATGCACTTCCTCTGTAATCCCTCCTGGAAATGTAAGGACTCTACTTTCTGCACTTCCTCTGTAAATCCTCCTGGAAATGTAAGAACTCTACTTTCTGCACTTCCTCTGTAAATCCTCCTGGAAATGTAAGAATTTTACTTTATGCACTTCCTCTGTAAATCCTCCTGGAAATGTAAGAACTCTACTTTATGCACTTCCTCTGTAAATCCTCCTGGAAATGTAAGAACTCTACTTTGTACATTTCCTCTATAATTCCTCCTAGAAATGTAAGGACTCTACTTTCTGCACTTCCTCTTTACTTCCTCATGGAAATGTAAGAACGTTACTATATGCACTTCCTCTGTAATCCCTCCTGGAAATGTAAGAACTTTACTTTGTGCACTTCCTCTGTAAATCCTCCTGGAAATGTAAGGACTCTACTTTGTGCACTTCCTCTTTAATTACTCCTGGAAATGTAAGAACTTTACTTTGTGCACTTCCTCTGTAATTCCTCCTGGAAATGTAAGAACTTTACTTTATGCACTTCCTCTGTAAATCCTCCTGGAAATGTAAGAACTCTACTTTCTGCACTTCCTCTTTAATTCCCCCTGGAAATGTAAGAACTTTACTTTATGCACTTCCTCTGTAATCCCTCCTGGAAATGTAAGGACTCTACTTTCTGCACTTCCTCTGTAAATCCTTCTGGAATTGTAAGAACTTTACTTTATGCACTTCCTCTGTAATCCCTCCTGGAAATGTAAGAACTCTACTTTATGCACTTCCTCTGTAATCCCTCCTGGAAATGTAAGAACTTTACTTTATGCACTTCCTCTGTAAATCCTCCTGGAAATGTAAGAACTCTACTTTATGCACTTCCTCTTTAATTCCCCCTGGAAATGTAAGGACTTTACTTTATGCACTTCCTCTGTAATCCCTCCTGGAAATGTAAGAATTTTAGTTTATGCACTTCCTCTGTAAATCCTCCTGGAAATGTAAGAATTCTACTTTGTGCACATCCCCTGTAATCCATCCTGGAAATGTAAGGACTCTACTTTCTGCACTTCCTCTTTAATTCCTCCTGGAAATGTAAGAACTCTACTTTCTGCATTTCCTCTGTAAATCCTCCTGGAAATGTAAGAACTTTACTTTATGCACTTCCTCTGTAATCCCTCCTGGAAATGTAAGAACTTTACTTTATGCACTTCCTCTGTAATCCCTCCTGGAAATGTAAGAACTCTACTTTATGCACTTCCTCTGTAATCCCTCCTGGAAATGTAAGAACTTTACTTTATGCACTTCCTCTTTAATTCCCCCTGGAAATGTAAGAACTCTACTTTGTGCACTTCACCTGTTATCCCTCCTGGAAATGTAAGAACTTTACTTCATTCACTTCCTCTATAATTGCTCCTGGAAATGTAAGAACTCTACTTTGTGCACTTCATCTGTTATCCCTCCTGGAAATGTAAGGACTCTACTTTCTGCACTTCCTCTTTAATTCCCCCTGGAAATGTAAGCACTTTACCTTATGCACTTCCTCTGTAAATCCTCCTGGAAATGTAAGAACTTTACTTTATGCACTTCCTCTGTAAATCCTCCTGGAAATGTAAGGACTCTACTTTCTGCATTTCTTCTTTAATTCCCCCTAAAAATGTAAGAACTTTACCTTATACACTTCCTCTGTAAATCCTCCTGGAAATGTAAGGACTCTACTTTGTGCACTTCCTCTGTAATCCCTCCTGGAAATGTTAGAACTCTACCTTGTGCAAATCCCCTGTAATCCCTCCTGGAAATGTAAGGACTCTACTTTCTGCACTTCCTCTTTAATTCCCCCTGGAAATGTAAGAACTTTACTTTATGCACTTCCTCTGTAAATCCTCCTGGAAATGTAAGAACTCTACTTTCTGCACTTTCTCTTTAATTCCCCCTGGAAATGTAAGAACTTTACTTTATGCACTTCTTCTGTAATCCCTCCTGGAAATGTAAGGACTCTACTTTCTGCACTTCCTCTGTAAATCCTCCTGGAAATGTAAGAATTTTACTTTATGCACTTCCTCTGTAATCCCAACTGGAAATGTAAGAACTCTACTTTATGCACTTCCTCTGTAATCCCTCCTGGAAATGTAAGAACTTTACTTTATGCACTTCCTCTGTAAATCCTCCTGGAAATGTAAGAACTCTTTTTTTATGCACTTCCTCTTTAATTCCCCCTGGAAATGTAAGGACTTTACTTTATGCACTTCCTCTGTAATCCCTCCTGGAAATGTAAGAATTTTAGTTTATACACTTCCTCTGTAAATCCTCCTGGAAATGTAAGAATTCTACTTTGTGCACATCCCCTGTAATCCATCCTGGAAATGTAAGGACTCTACTTTCTGCACTTCCTCTTTAATTCCCCCTGGAAATGTAAGAACTTTACCTTATGCACTTCCTCTGTAAATCCTCCTGGAAATGTAAGGACTCTACTTTGTGCACTTCCTCTGTAATCCCTCCTGGAAATGTAAGAACTTTACTTTTTGCACATCCTCTGTAATCCCTCCTGGAAATGTAAGAACTCTACTTTGTGCAAATCCCCTGTAATCCCTCCTGGAAATGAAAGGACTCTACTTTCTGCACTTCCTCTGTAAATCCTCCTGGAAATGTAAGAACTCTACTTTGTACATTTCCTCTATAATTACTCCTGGAAATATAAGAATTTTACTTTATGCACCTCCTCTGTAATCCCTCCTGGAAATGTAAGGACTCTACTTTCTGCTCTTCCTCTTTAATTCCCCCTGGAATTGTAAGAACTTTACTTTATGCACTTCCTCTGTAATCCCTCCTGAAAATGTAAGAATTTTACTTTATGCACTTCCTCTGTAATCCCTCCTGGAAATGTATGAATTTTACTTTATGCACTTCCTCTGTAAATCCTCCTGGAAATGTAAGAACTCTACTTTTTGCACTTCCTCTGTAATCCCTCCTGGAAATGTAAGAACTCTACTTTATGCACTTCTTCTGTAAATACTCCTGGATATGTAAGGAATCTACTTTCTGCACTTCCTCTTTAATTCCCCCTGGAAATGTAAGAACTTTACTTTATCCACTTCCTCTGTAATCCCTCCTGAAAATGTAAGAATTTTACTTTATGCACTTCCTCTGTAAATCCTCTTGCAAATGTAAGAACTCTACTTTGAGCACATCCGCTGTAAATCCTCCTGGAAATGTAAGAACTCTACTTTCTGCACTTCCTCTTTAATTCCCCCTGGAAATATAAGAACTTTACTTTTTGCACTTCCTCTGTAATCCCTCCTGGAAATGTAAGGACTCTACTTTCTGCACTTCCTCTGTTAATCCTCCTGGAAATGTAAGAACTCTACTTTCTGCAATTCCTCTGTAAATCCTCCTGGAAATGTAAGAACTCTACTTTCTGCATTTCCTCTTTAATTCCCCCTGGAAATGTAAGAACTTTACTTTATGCACTTCCTTTGTAAATCCTCCTGGAAATGTAAGAACTTTACTTTGTGCACTTCCTCTGTAATCTCTCCTGGAAATGTAAGAACTCTACTTTGTGCACTTCCTCTTTAATTACTCCTGGAAATGTAAGAACTTTACTTTGTGCACTTCCTCTGTAATTCCTCCTGGAAATGTAAAAACTCTACTTTGTGCATTTCCTCTTTAATCCCTCCTGGAAATGTAATAACTTTACTTTATGCACTTCCTCTGTAATCCCTCCTGGAAATGTAAGAATTTTACTTTATGCTGTTCCTCTGTAATCCCTCCTGGAAATGTAAGAACTTTACTTTATGCACTTCCTCTGTAATCACTCCTGGAAATGTAAGAACTCTACTTTATGCACTTCCTCTGTAATCCCTCCTGGAAATGTAAGAACTTTACTTTATGCACTTCCTCCGTAAATCCTCCTGGAAATGTAAGAACTCTACTTTCTGTACTTCCTCTTTAATTCCCCCTGGAAATGTAAGGACTTTACTTTATGCACTTCCTCTGTAATCCCTCCTGGAAATGTAAGAATTTTAGTTTATACACTTCCTCTGTAAATCCTCCTGGAAATGTAAGAATTCTACTTGGTGCACATCCCCTGTAATCCATCCTGGAAATATAAGGACTCCACTTTCTGCACTTCCTCTTTAATTCCCCCTGGAAATGTAAGGACTCTACTTTCTGCACTTCCTCTTTAATTCCCCCTGGAAATGTAAGAACTTTACCTTATACACTTCCTCTGTAAATCCTCCTGGAAATGTAAGGACTCTACTTTGTACACTTCCTCTGTAATCCCTCCTGGAAATGTAAGAACTTTACTTTTTGCACATCCTCTGTAAGCCCTCCTGGAAATGTAAGAACTCTACTTTGTGCAAATCCCCTGTAATCCCTCCTGGAAACGTAAGGACTCTACTTTCTGCACTTCCTCTTTAATTCCCCCTGGAAGTGTAAGAACTTTACTTTATGCACTTCCTCTGTAAATCCTCCTGGAAATGTAAGAACTCTACTTTCTGCACTTCCTCTTTAATTCCCCCTGGAAATGTAAGAACTTTACTTTCTGCACTTCCTCTGTAATCCCTCCTGGAAATGTAAGGACTCTACTTTCTGCACTTCCTCTGTAAATCCTCCTGGAAATGTAAGAACTCTACTTTCTGCACTTCCTCTGTAAATCCTCCTGGAAATGTAAGAATTTTACTTCATGCACTTCCTCTGTAAATCCTCCTGGAAATGTAAGAACTCTACCTTATGCACTTCCTCTGTAAATCCTCCTGGAAATGTAAGAACTCTACTTTGTACATTTCCTCTATAATTACTCCTAGAAATGTAAGGACTCTACTTTCTGCACTTCCTCTTTACTTCCTCATGGAAATGTAAGAACGTTACTATATGCACTTCCTCTGTAATCCCTCCTGGAAATGTAAGAACTTTACTTTGTGCACTTCCTCTGTAAATCCTCCTGGAAATGTAAGGACTCTACTTTGTGCACTTCCTCTTTAATTACTCCTGGAAATGTAAGAACTTTACTTTGTGCACTTCCTATGTAATTCCTCCTGGAAATGTAAGAACTCTACTTGGTGCACATCCCCTGTAATCCATCCTGGAAATGTAAGAACTTTACTTTTTGCACATCCTCTGTAATCCCTCCTGGAAATGTAAGAACTTTACTTTTTGCACATCCTCTGTAATCCCTTCTGGAAATGTAAGAACTCTACTTTGTGCAAATCCCCTGTAATCCCTCCTGGAAATGTAAGGACTCTACTTTCTGCACTTCCTCTTTAATTCCCCCTGGAAATGTAAGAACTTTACTTTATGCACTTCTTCTGTACATCCTCCTGGAAATGTAAGAACTCTACTTTCTGCACTTCCTCTTTAATTCCCCCTGGAAATGTAAGAACTTTACTTTATGCACTTCCTCTGTAATCCCTCCTGGAAATGTAAGGACTCTACTTTCTGCACTACCTCTGTAATCCCTCCTGGAAATGTAAGGACTCTACTTTCTGCACTTCCTGTGTAATCCCTCCTGGAAATGTAAGAATTTTACTTTAGGCACTTCCTCTGTAATCCCTCCTGGAAATGTAAGAATTTTACTTTATGCACTTCCTCTGTAAATCCTCCTGGAAATGTAAGAACTCTACTTTCTGCATTTCCTCTGTAAATCCTCCTGGAAATGTAAGAACTTTACTTTATGCACTTCCTCTGTAATCCCTCCTGGAAATGTAAGAACTTTACTTTATGCACTTCCTCTGTAATCCCTCCTGGAAATGTAAGAACTCTACTTTATGCACTTCCTCTGTAATCCCTCCTGGAAATGTAAGAACTTTACTTTATGCACTTCCTCTTTAATTCCCCCTGGAAATGTAAGAACTCTACTTTGTGCACTTCACCTGTTATCCCTCCTGGAAATGTAAGAACTTTACTTTATGCACTTCCTCTATAATTGCTCCTGGAAATGTAAGAACTCTACTTTGTGCACTTCATCTGTTATCCCTCCTGGAAATGTAAGGACTCTACTTTCTGCACTTCCTCTTTAATTCCCCCTGGAAATGTAAGAACTTTACCTTATGCACTTCCTCTGTAAATCCTCCTGGAAATGTAAGGACTCTACTTTCTGCACTTCCTCTTTAATTTCCCCTGGAAATGTAAGAACTTAACTTTATGCACTTCCTCTGTAATCCCTCCTAGAAATGTAAGAACTTTACCTTATGCACTTCCTCTGTAAATCCTCCTGGAAATGTAAGGACTCTACTTTGTGCACTTCCTCTGTAATCCCTCCTGGAAATCTAAGAACTTTACTTTTTGCACATCCTCTGTAATCCCTCCTGGAAATGTAAGAACTCTACCTTGTGCAAATCCCCTGTAATCCCTCCTGGAAATGTAAGGACTCTACTTTCTGCACTTCCTCTTTAATTCCCCCTGGAAATGTAAGAACTTTACTTTATGCACTTCCTCTGTAAATCCTCCTGGAAATGTAAGAACTCTACTTTCTGCACTTCCTCTTTAATTCCCCCTGGAAATGTAAGAACTTTACTTTATGCACTTCCTCTGTAATCCCTCCTGGAAATGTAAGGACTCTACTTTCTGCACTTCCTCTGTAAATCCTCCTGGAAATGTAAGAATTTTACTTTATGCACTTCCTCTGTAATCCCTCCTGGAAATGTAAGAACTCTACTTTATGCACTTCCTCTGTAATCCCTCCTGGAAATGTAAGAACTTTACTTTATGCACTTCCTCTGTAAATCCTCCTGGAAATGTAAGAACTCTACTTTATGCACTTCCTCTTTAATTCCCCCTGGAAATGTAAGGACTTTACTTTATGCACTTCCTCTGTAATCCCTCTTGGAAATGTAAGAATTTTAGTTTATACACTTCCTCTGTAAATCCTCCTGGAAATGTAAGAATTCTACTTTGTGCACATCCCCTGTAATCCATCCTGGAAATGTAAGGACTGTACTTTCTGCACTTCCTCTTTAATTCCTCCTGGAAATGTAAGAACTCTACTTTCTGCATTTCCTCTGTAAATCCTCCTGGAAATGTAAGAACTTTACTTTATGCACTTCCTCTGTAATCCCTCCTGGAAATGTAAGAACTTTACTTTATGCACTTCCTCTGTAATCCCTCCTGGAAATGTAAGAACTCTACTTTATGCACTTCCTCTGTAATCCCTCCTGGAAATGTAAGAACTCTACTTTCTGCACTTCCTCTGTAAATCCTCCTGGAAATGTAGGAACTCTACTTTGTACATTTCCTCTATAATTACTCCTGGAAATATAAGAACTTTACTTTATGCACCTCCGCTGTAATCCCTCCTGGAAATGTAAGGACTCTACTTTCTGCTCTTCCTCTTTAATTCCCCCTGGAATTGTAAGAACTTTACTTTATGCACTTCCTCTGTAATCCCTCCTGAAAATGTAAGAATTTTACTTTATGCACTTCCTCTGTAATCCCTCCTGGAAATGTAAGAATTTTACTTTATGCACTTCCTCTGTAAATCCTCCTGGAAATGTAAGAACTCTACTTTATGCACTTCCTCTGTAATCCCTCCTGGAAATGTAAGAACTCTACTTTATGCACTTCTTCTGTAAATACTCCTGGATATGTAAGGAATCTACTTTCTGCACTTCCTCTTTAATTCCCCCTGGAAATGTAAGAACTTTACTTTATCCACTTCCTCTGTAATCCCTCCTGAAAATGTAAGAATTTTACTTTATGCACTTCCTCTGTAAATCCTCTTGGAAATGTAAGAACTCTACTTTGAGCACATCCCCTGTAAATCCTCCTGGAAATGTAAGAACTCTACTTTCTGTACTTCCTCTTTAATTCCCCCTGGAAATGTAAGGACTTTACTTTATGCACTTCCTCTGTAATCCCTCCTGGAAATGTAAGAATTTTAGTTTATACACTTCCTCTGTAAATCCTCCTGGAAATGTAAGAATTCTACTTGGTGCACATCCCCTGTAATCCATCCTGGAAATGTAAGGACTCTACTTTCTGCACTTCCTCTTTAATTCTCCCTGGAAATGTAAGAACTTTACCTTATACACTTCCTCTGTAAATCCTCCTGGAAATGTAAGGACTCTACTTTGTACACTTCCTCTGTAATCCCTCCTGGAAATGTAAGAACTTTACTTTTTGCACATCCTCTGTAATCCCTCCTGGAAATGTAAGAACTCTACTTTGTGCAAATCCCCTGTAATCCCTCCTGGAAACGTAAGGACTCTACTTTCTGCACTTCCTCTTTAATTCCCCCTGGAAATGTAAGAACTTTACTTTATGCACTTCCTCTGTAAATCCTCCTGGAAATGTAAGAACTCTACGTTCTGCACTTCCTCTTTAATTCCCCCTGGAAATGTAAGAACTTTACTTTATGCACTTCCTCTGTAATCCCTCCTGGAAATGTAAGGACTCTACTTTCTGCACTTCCTCTGTAAATCCTCCTGGAAATGTAAGAACTCTACTTTCTGCACTTCCTCTGTAAATCCTCCTGGAAATGTAAGAACTCTACTTTATGCACTTCCTCTTTAATTCCCCCTGGAAATGTAAGGACTTTACTTTATGCACTTCCTCTGTAATCCCTCCTGGAAATGTAAGAATTTTAGTTTATACACTTCCTCTGTAAATCCTCCTGGAAATGTAAGAATTCTACTTTGTGCACATCCCCTGTAATCCATCCTGGAAATGTAAGGACTCTACTTTCTGCACTTCCTCTTTAATTCCTCCTGGAAATGTAAGAACTCTACTTTCTGCATTTCCTCTGTAAATCCTCCTGGAAATGTAAGAACTTTACTTTATGCACTTCCTCTGTAATCCCTCCTGGAAATGTAAGAACTTTACTTTATGCACTTCCTCTGTAATCCCTCCTGGAAATGTAAGAACTCTACTTTATGCACTTCCTCTGTAATCCCTCCTGGAAATGTAAGAACTCTACTTTCTGCACTTCCTCTGTAAATCCTCCTGGAAATGTAGGAACTCTACTTTGTACATTTCCTCTATAATTACTCCTGGAAATATAAGAACTTTACTTTATGCACCTCCTCTGTAATCCCTCCTGGAAATGTAAGGACTCTACTTTCTGCTCTTCCTCTTTAATTCCCCCTGGAATTGTAAGAACTTTACTTTATGCACTTCCTCTGTAATCCCTCCTGAAAATGTAAGAATTTTACTTTATGCACTTCCTCTGTAATCCCTCCTGGAAATGTAAGAATTTTACTTTATGCACTTCCTCTGTAAATCCTCCTGGAAATGTAAGAACTCTACTTTATGCACTTCCTCTGTAATCCCTCCTGGAAATGTAAGAACTCTACTTTATGCACTTCTTCTGTAAATACTCCTGGATATGTAAGGAATCTACTTTCTGCACTTCCTCTTTAATTCCCCCTGGAAATGTAAGAACTTTACTTTATCCACTTCCTCTGTAATCCCTCCTGAAAATGTAAGAATTTTACTTTATGCACTTCCTCTGTAAATCCTCTTGGAAATGTAAGAACTCTACTTTGAGCACATCCCCTGTAAATCCTCCTGGAAATGTAAGAACTCTACTTTCTGTACTTCCTCTTTAATTCCCCCTGGAAATGTAAGGACTTTACTTTATGCACTTCCTCTGTAATCCCTCCTGGAAATGTAAGAATTTTAGTTTATACACTTCCTCTGTAAATCCTCCTGGAAATGTAAGAATTCTACTTGGTGCACATCCCCTGTAATCCATCCTGGAAATGTAAGGACTCTACTTTCTGCACTTCCTCTTTAATTCCCCCTGGAAATGTAAGAACTTTACCTTATACACTTCCTCTGTAAATCCTCCTGGAAATGTAAGGACTCTACTTTGTACACTTCCTCTGTAATCCCTCCTGGAAATGTAAGAACTTTACTTTTTGCACATCCTCTGTAATCCCTCCTGGAAATGTAAGAACTCTACTTTGTGCAAATCCCCTGTAATCCCTCCTGGAAACGTAAGGACTCTACTTTCTGCACTTCCTCTTTAATTCCCCCTGGAAATGTAAGAACTTTACTTTATGCACTTCCTCTGTAAATCCTCCTGGAAATGTAAGAACTCTACGTTCTGCACTTCCTCTTTAATTCCCCCTGGAAATGTAAGAACTTTACTTTATGCACTTCCTCTGTAATCCCTCCTGGAAATGTAAGGACTCTACTTTCTGCACTTCCTCTGTAAATCCTCCTGGAAATGTAAGAACTCTACTTTCTGCACTTCCTCTGTAAATCCTCCTGGAAATGTAAGAATTTTACTTCATGCACTTCCTCTGTAAATCCTCCTGGAAATGTAAGAACTCTACCTTATGCACTTCCTCTGTAAATCCTCCTGGAAATGTAAGAACTCTACTTTGTACATTTCCTCTATAATTACTCCTAGAAATGTAAGGACTCTACTTTCTGCACTTCCTCTTTACTTCCTCATTTAAATGTAAGAACGTTACTATATGCACTTCCTCTGTAATCCCTCCTGGAAATGTAAGAACTTTACTTTGTGCACTTCCTCTGTAAATCCTCCTGGAAATGTAAGGACTCTACTTTGTGCACTTCCTCTTTAATTACTCCTGGAAATGTAAGAACTTTACTTTGTGCACTTCCTCTGTAATTCCTCCTGGAAATGTAAGAACTCTACTTGGTGCACATCCCCTGTAATCCATCCTGGAAATGTAAGAACTTTACTTTTTGCACATCCTCTGTAATCCCTCCTGGAAATGTAAGAACTTTACTTTTTGCACATCCTCTGTAATCCCTCCTGGAAATGTAAGAACTCTACTTTGTGCAAATCCCCTGTAATCCCTCCTGGAAATGTAAGGACTCTACTTTCTGCACTTCCTCTTTAATTCCCCCTGGAAATGTAAGAACTTTACTTTATGCACTTCCTCTGTACATCCTCCTGGAAATGTAAGAACTCTACTTTCTGCACTTCCTCTTTAATTCCCCCTGGAAATGTAAGAACTTTACTTTATGCACTTCCTCTGTAATCCCTCCTGGAAATGTAAGGACTCTACTTTCTGGACTTCCTCTGTAATCCCTCCTGGAAATGTAAGGACTCTACTTTCTGCACTTCCTGTGTAATCCCTCCTGGAAATGTAAGAACTCTACTTTCTGCACTTCCTCTGTAAATCCTCCTGGAAATGTAGGAACTCTACTTTGTACATTTCCTCTATAATTACTCCTGGAAATATAAGAACTTTACTTTATGCACTTCCTCTGTAATCCCTCCTGAAAATGTAAGAATTTTACTTTATGCACTTCCTCTGTAATCCCTCCTGGAAATGTAAGAATTTTACTTTATGCACTTCCTCTGTAAATCCTCCTGGAAATGTAAGAACTCTACTTTATGCACTTCCTCTGTAATCCCTCCTGGAAATGTAAGAACTCTACTTTATGCACTTCTTCTGTAATTACTCCTGGATATGTAAGGAATCTACTTTCTGCACTTCCTCTTTAATTCCCCCTGGAAATGTAAGAACTTTACTTTATCCACTTCCTCTGTAATCCCTCCTGAAAATGTAAGAATTTTACTTTATGCACTTCCTCTGTAAATCCTCTTGGAAATGTAAGAACTCTACTTTGAGCACATCCCCTGTAAATCCTCCTGGAAATGTAAGAACTCTACTTTCTGTACTTCCTCTTTAATTCCCCCTGGAAATGTAAGGACTTTACTTTATGCACTTCCTCTGTAATCCCTCCTGGAAATGTAAGAACTCTACTTTGTGCAAATCCCCTGTAATCCCTCCTGGAAATGTAAGGACTCTACTTTCTGCACTTCCTCTTTAATTCCCCCTGGAAATATAAGGACTTTACTTTATGCACTTCCTCTGTAAATCCTCCTGGAAATGTAAGAACTCTACTTTCTGCACTTCCTCTTTAATTCCCCCTGGAAATATAAGAACTTTACTTTTTGCACTTCCTCTGTAATCCCTCCTGGAAATGTAAGGACTCTACTTTCTGCACTTCCTCTGTTAATCCTCCTGGAAATGTAAGAACTCTACTTTCTGCAATTCCTCTGTAAATCCTCCTGGAAATGTAAGAACTCTACTTTCTGCATTTCTTCTTTAATTCCCCCTGGAAATGTAAGAATTTTACTTTATGCACTTCCTTTGTAAATCCTCCTGGAAATGTAAGAACTTTACTTTGTGCACTTCCTCTGTAATCTCTCCTGGAAATGTAAGAACTCTACTTTGTGCACTTCCTCTTTAATTACTCCTGGAAATGTAAGAACTTTACTTTGTGCACTTCCTCTGTAATTCCTCCTGGAAATGTAAGAACTCTACTTTATGCATTTCCTCTTTAATCCCTCCTGGAAATGTAATAACTTTACTTTATGCACTTCCTCTGTAATCCCTCCTGGAAATGTAAGAATTTTACTTTATGCTGTTCCTCTGTAATCCCTCCTGGAAATGTAAGAACTTTACTTTATGCACTTCCTCTGTAATCCCTCCTGGAAATGTAAGAACTCTACTTTATGCACTTCCTCTGTAATTCCTCCTGGAAATGTAAGAATTTTAGTTTATACACTTCCTCTGTAAATTCTCCTGGAAATGTAAGAATTCTACTTGGTGCACATCCCCTGTAATCCATCCTGGAAATGTAAGGACTCTACTTTCTGCACTTCCTCTTTAATTCCCCCTGGAAATGTAAGAACTTTACCTTATACACTTCCTCTGTAAATCCTCCTGGAAATGTAAGGACTCTACTTTGTACACTTCCTCTGTAATCCCTCCTGGAAATGTAAGAACTTTACTTTTTGCACATCCTCTATAATCCCTCCTGGAAATGTAAGAACTCTACTTTGTGCAAATCCCCTGTAATCCCTCCTGGAAACGTAAGGACTCTACTTTCTGCACTTCCTCTTTAATTCCCCCTGGAAATGTAAGAACTTTACTTTATGCACTTCCTCTGTAAATCCTCCTGGAAATGTAAGAACTCTACTTTCTGCACTTCCTCTTTAATTCCCCCTGGAAATGTAAGAACTTTACTTTCTGCACTTCCTCTGTAAATCCTCCTGGAAATGTAAGAACTCTACTTTCTGCACTTCCTCTGTAAATCCTCCTGGAAATGTAAGAATTTTACTTCATGCACTTCCTCTGTAAATCCTCCTGGAAATGTAAGAACTCTACCTTATGCACTTCCTCTGTGAATCCTCCTGGAAATGTAAGAACTCTACTTTGTACATTTCCTCTATAATTACTCCTAGAAATGTAAGGACTCTACTTTCTGCACTTCCTCTTTATTTCCTCATGGAAATGTAAGAACGTTACTATATGCACTTCCTCTGTAATCCCTCCTGGAAATGTAAGAACTTTACTTTGTGCACTTCCTCTGTAAATCCTCCTGGAAATGTAAGGACTCTAAGTGTGCACTTCCTCTTTAATTACTCCTGGAAATGTAAGAACTTTACTTTGTGCACTTCCTCTGTAATTCCTCCTGGAAATGTAAGAACTCTACTTGGTGCACATCCCCTGTAATCCATCCTGGAAATGTAAGAACTTTACTTTTTGCACATCCTCTGTAATCCCTCCTGGAAATGTAAGAACTTTACTTTTTGCACATCCTCTGTAATCCCTCCTGGAAATGTAAGAACTCTACTTTGTGCAAATCCCCTGTAATCCCTCCTGGAAATGTAAGGACTCTACTTTCTGCACTTCCTCTTTAATTCCCCCTGGAAATGTAAGAACTTTACTTTATGCACTTCCTCTGTACATCCTCCTGGAAATGTAAGAACTCTACTTTCTGCACTTCCTCTTTAATTCCCCCTGGAAATGTAAGAACTTTACTTTATGCACTTCCTCTGTAATCCCTCCTGGAAATGTAAGGACTCTACTTTCTGCACTTCCTCTGTAATCCCTCCTGGAAATGTAAGGACTCTACTTTCTGCACTTCCTGTGTAATCCCTCCTGGAAATGTAATGATTTTACTTTAGGCACTTCCTCTGTAATCCCTCCTGGAAATGTAAGAATTTTACTTTATGCACTTCCTCTGTAAATCCTCCTGGAAATGTAAGAACTCTACTTTGCATTTCCTCTGTAAATCCTCCTGGAAATGTAAGAACTTTACTTTATGCACTTCCTCTGTAATCCCTCCTGGAAATGTAAGAACTTTACTTTATGCACTTCCTCTGTAATCCCTCCTGGAAATGTAAGAACTCTACTTTATGCACTTCCTCTGTAATCCCTCCTGGAAATGAAAGAACTTTACTTTATGCACTTCCTCTTTAATTCCCCCTGGAAATGTAAGAACTCTACTTTGTGCACTTCATCTGTTATCCCTCCTGGAAATGTAAGGACTCTACTTTCTGCACTTCCTCTTTAATTCCCCCTGGAAATGTAAGAACTTTACCTTATGCACTTCCTCTGTAAATCCTCCTGGAAATGTAAGGACTCTACTTTCTGCACTTCCTCTTTAATTCCCCCTGGAAATGTAAGAACTTAACTTTATGCACTTCCTCTGTAATCCCTCCTGGAAATGTAAGAACTTTACCTTATGCACTTCCTCTGTAAATCCTCCTGGAAATGTAAGGACTCTACTTTGTGCACTTCCTCTGTAATCCCTCCTGGAAATCTAAGAACTTTACTTTTTGCACATCCTCTGTAATCCCTCCTGGAAATGTAAGAACTCTACCTTGTGCAAATCCCCTGTAATCCCTCCTGGAAATGTAAGGACTCTACTTTCTGCACTTCCTCTTTAATTCCCCCTGGAAATGTAAGAACTTTACTTTATGCACTTCCTCTGTAAATCCTCCTGGAAATGTAAGAACTCTACTTTCTGCACTTCCTCTTTAATTCCCCCTGGAAATGTAAGAACTTTACTTTATGCACTTCCTCTGTAATCTCTCCTGGAAATGTAAGGACTCTACTTTCTGCACTTCCTCTGTAAATCCTCCTGGAAATGTAAGAATTTTACTTTATGCACTTCCTCTGTAATCCCTCCTGGAAATGTAAGAACTCTACTTTATGCACTTCCTCTGTAATCCCTCCTGGAAATGTAAGAACTTTACTTTATGCACTTCCTCTGTAAATCCTCCTGGAAATGTAAGAACTCTACTTTATGCACTTCCTCTTTAATTCCCCCTGGAAATGTAAGGACTTTACTTTATGCACTTCCTCTGTAATCCCTCCTGGAAATGTAAGAATTTTAGTTTATACACTTCCTCTGTAAATCCTCCTGGAAATGTAAGAATTCTACTTTGTGCACATCCCCTGTAATCCATCCTGGAAATGTAAGGAACTCTACTTTGTACATTTCCTCTATAATTACTCCTGGAAATATAAGAACTTTACTTTATGCACCTCCTCTGTAATCCCTCCTGGAAATGTAAGGACTCTACTTTCTGCTCTTCCTCTTTAATTCCCCCTGGAATTGTAAGAACTTTACTTTATGCACTTCCTCTGTAATCCCTCCTGAAAATGTAAGAATTTTACTTTATGCACTTCCTCTGTAATCCCTCCTGGAAATGTAAGAATTTTACTTTATGCACTTCCTCTGTAAATCCTCCTGGAAATGTAAGAACTCTACTTTATGCACTTCCTCTGTAATCCCTCCTGGAAATGTAAGAACTCTACTTCATGCACTTCTTCTGTAAATACTCCTGGATATGTAAGGAATCTACTTTCTGCACTTCCTTTTTAATTCCCCCTGGAAATGTAAGAACTTTACTTTATCCACTTCCTCTGTAATCCCTCCTGAAAATGTAAGAATTTTACTTCATGCACTTCCTCTGTAAATCCTCTTGGAAATGTAAGAACTCTACTTTGAGCACATCCCCTGTAAATCCTCCTGGAAATGTAAGAACTCTACTTTCTGTACTTCCTCTTTAATTCCCCCTGGAAATGTAAGGACTTTACTTTATGCACTTCCTCTGTAATCCCTCCTGGAAATGTAAGAATTTTAGTTTATACACTTCCTCTGTAAATCCTCCTGGAAATGTAAGAATTCTACTTGGTGCACATCCCCTGTAATCCATCCTGGAAATGTAAGGACTCTACTTTCTGCACTTCCTCTTTAATTCCCCCTGGAAATGTAAGAACTTTACCTTATACACTTCCTCTGTAAATCCTCCTGGAAATGTAAGGACTCTACTTTGTACACTTCCTCTGTAATCCCTCCTGGAAATGTAAGAACTTTACTTTTTGCACATCCTCTGTAATCCCTCCTGGAAATGTAAGAACTCTACTTTGTGCAAATCCCCTGTAATCCCTCCTGGAAACGTAAGGACTCTACTTTCTGCACTTCCTCTTTAATTCCCCCTGGAAATGTAAGAACTTTACTTTATGCACTTCCTCTGTAAAGCCTCCTGGAAATGTAAGAACTCTACGTTCTGCACTTCCTCTTTAATTCCCCCTGGAAATGTAAGAACTTTACTTTATGCACTTCCTCTGTAATCCCTCCTGGAAATGTAAGGACTCTACTTTCTGCACTTCCTCTGTAAATCCTCCTGGAAATGTAAGAACTCTACTTTCTGCACTTCCTCTGTAAATCCTCCTGGAAATGTAAGAATTTTACTTCATGCACTTCCTCTGTAAATCCTCCTGGAAATGTAAGAACTCTACCTTATGCACTTCCTCTGTAAATCCTCCTGGAAATGTAAGAACTCTACTTTGTACATTTTCTCTATAATTACTCCTAGAAATGTAAGGACTCTACTTTCTGCACTTCCTCTTTACTTCCTCATGGAAATGTAAGAACGTTACGATATGCACTTCCTCTGTAATCCCTCCTGGAAATGTAAGAACTTTACTTTGTGCACTTCCTCTGTAAATCCTCCTGGAAATGTAAGGACTCTACTTTGTGCACTTCCTCTTTAATTACTCCTGGAAATGTAAGAACTTTACTTTGTGCACTTCCTCTGTAATTCCTCCTGGAAATGTAAGAACTCTACTTGGTGCACATCCCCTGTAATCCATCCTGGAAATGTAAGAACTTTACTTTTTGCACATCCTCTGTAATCCCTCCTGGAAATGTAAGAACTTTACTTTTTGCACATCCTCTGTAATCCCTCCTGGAAATGTAAGAACTCTACTTTGTGCAAATCCCCTGTAATCCCTCCTGGAAATGTAAGGACTCTACTTTCTGCACTTCCTCTTTAATTCCCCCTGGAAATGTAAGAACTTTACTTTATGCACTTCCTCTGTACATCCTCCTGGAAATGTAAGGACTCTACTTTCTGCACTTCCTCTGTAATCCCTCCTGGAAATGTAAGGACTCTACTTTCTGCACTTCCTGTGTAATCCCTCCTGGAAATGTAAGAATTTTACTTTAGGCACTTCCTCTGTAATCCCTCCTGGAAAAGTAAGAATTTTACTTTATGCACTTCCTCTGTAAATCCTCCTGGAAATGTAAGAACTCTACTTTCTGCATTTCCTCTGTAAATCCTCCTGGAAATGTAAGAACTTTACTTTATGCACTTCCTCTGTAATCCCTCCTGGAAATGTAAGAACTTTACTTTATGCACTTCCTCTGTAATCCCTCCTGGAAATGTAAGAACTCTACTTTATGCACTTCCTCTGTAATCCCTCCTGGAAATGTAAGAACTTTACTTTATGCACTTCCTCTTTAATTCCCCCTGGAAATGTAAGAACTCTACTTTGTGCACTTCACCTGTTATCCCTCCTGGAAATGTAAGAACTTTACTTTATGCACTTCCTCTATAATTGCTCCTGGAAATGTAAGAACTCTACTTTGTGCACTTCATCTGTTATCCCTCCTGGAAATGTAAGGACTCTACTTTCTGCACTTCCTCTTTAATTCCCCCTGGAAATGTAAGAACTTTACCTTATGCACTTCCTCTGTAAATCCTCCTGGAAATGTAAGGACTCTACTTTCTGCACTTCCTCTTTAATTCCCCCTGGAAATGTAAGAACTTAACTTTATGCACTTCCTCTGTAATCCCTCCTGGAAATGTAAGAACTTTACCTTATGCACTTCCTCTGTAAATCCTCCTGGAAATGTAAGGACTCTACTTTGTGCACTTCCTCTGTAATCCCTCCTGGAAATCTAAGAACTTTACTTTTTGCACATCCTCTGTAATCCCTCCTGGAAATATAAGAACTCTACCTTGTGCAAATCCCCTGTAATCCCTCCTGGAAATGTAAGGACTCTACTTTCTGCACTTCCTCTTTAATTCCCCCTGGAAATGTAAGAACTTTACTTTATGCACTTCCTCTGTAAATCCTCCTGGAAATGTAAGAACTCTACTTTCTGCACTTCCTCTTTAATTCCCCCTGGAAATGTAAGAACTTTACTTTATGCACTTCCTCTGTAATCCCTTCTGGAAATGTAAGGACTCTACTTTCTGCACTTCCTCTGTAAATCCTCCTGGAAATGTAAGAATTTTACTTTATGCACTTCCTCTGTAATCCCTCCTGGAAATGTAAGAACTCTACTTTATGCACTTCCTCTGTAATCCCTCCTGGAAATGTAAGAACTTTACTTTATGCACTTCCTCTGTAAATCCTCCTGGAAATGTAAGAACTCTACTTTATGCACTTCCTCTTTAATTCCCCCTGGAAATGTAAGGACTTTACTTTATGCACTTCCTCTGTAATCTCTCCTGGAAATGTAAGAATTTTAGTTTATACACTTCCTCTGTAAATCCTCCTGGAAATGTAAGAATTCTACTTTGTGCACATCCCCTGTAATCCATCCTGGAAATGTAAGGACTCTACTTTCTGCACTTCCTCTTTAATTCCTCCTGGAAATGTAAGAACTCTACTTTCTGCATTTCCTCTGTAAATCCTCCTGGAAATGTAAGAACTTTACTTTATGCACTTCCTCTGTAATCCCTCCTGGAAATGTAAGAACTTTACTTTATGCACTTCCTCTGTAATCCCTCCTGGAAATGTAAGAACTCTACTTTATGCACTTCCTCTGTAATCCCTCCTGGAAATGTAAGAACTCTACTTTCTGCACTTCCTCTGTAAATCCTCCTGGAAATGTAGGAACTCTACTTTGTACATTTCCTCTATAATTACTCCTGGAAATATAAGAACTTTACTTTATGCACCTCCTCTGTAATCCCTCCTGGAAATGTAAGGACTCTACTTTCTGCTCTTCCTCTTAAATTCCCCCTGGAATTGTAAGAACTTTACTTTATGCACTTCCTCTGTAATCCCTCCTGAAAATGTAAGAATTTTACTTTATGCACTTCCTCTGTAATCCCTCCTGGAAATGTAAGAATTTTACTTTATGCACTTCCTCTGTAAATCCTCCTGGAAATGTAAGAACTCTACTTTATGCACTTCCTCTGTAATCCCTCCTGGAAATGTAAGAACTCTACTTTATGCACTTCTTCTGTAAATACTCCTGGATATGTAAGGAATCTACTTTCTGCACTTCCTCTTTAATTCCCCCTGGAAATGTAAGAACTTTACTTTATCCACTTCCTCTGTAATCCCTCCTGAAAATGTAAGAATTTTACTTTATGCACTTCCTCTGTAAATCCTCTTGGAAATGTAAGAACTCTACTTTGAGCACATCCCCTGTAAATCCTCCTGGAAATGTAAGAACTCTACTTTCTGTACTTCCTCTTTAATTCCCCCTGGAAATGTAAGGACTTTACTTTATGCACTTCCTCTGTAATCCCTCCTGGAAATGTAAGAATTTTAGTTTATACGCTTCCTCTGTAAATCCTCCTGGAAATGTAAGAATTCTACTTTGTGCACATCCCCTGTAATCCATCCTGGAAATGTAAGAACTCTACTTTATGCACTTCCTCTGTAATCACACCTGGAAATGTAAGAATTTTACTTTATGCACTTCCTCTGTAAATCCTCCTGAAAATGTAAGAAATCTACTTTGTGCACATCCCCTGTAATCCCTCCTGGAAATGTATGGACTCTACTTTCTGCATTTCCTCTGTAAATCCTCCTGGAAATGTAAGAACTTTACTTTATGCACTTCCTCTGTAATCCCTCCTGGAAATGTAAGAACTTTACTTTATGCACTTCCTCTGTAATCCCTCCTGGAAATGTAAGAACTCTACTTTATGCACTTCCTCTGTACTCCCTCCTGGAAATGTAAGAACTTTACTTTTTGCACATGCTCTGTAATCTCTCCTGGAAATGTAAGAACTCTACTTTGTGCAAATCCCCTGTAATCCCTCCTGGAAATGTAAGGACTCTACTTTCTGCACTTCCTCTTTAATTCCCCCTGGAAATGTAAGAACTTTACTTTATGCACTTCCTCTGTAAATCCTCCTGGAAATGTAAGAACTCTACTTTCTGCACTTCCTCTTTAATTCCCCCTGGAAATGTAAGAACTTTACTTTATGCACTTCCTCTGTAATCCCTCCTGGAAATGTAAGGACTCTACTTTCTGCACTTCCTCTGTAAATCCTCCTGGAATTATAAGAATTTTACTTTATGCACTTCCTCTGTAATCCCTCCTGGAAATGTAAGAATTTTACTTTATGCACTTCCTCTGTAATCCCTCCTGGAAACGTAAGAACTTTACTTTTTGCACATCCTCTGTAATCCCTCCTGGAAATGTAAGAACTCTACTTTGTGCAAATCCCCTGTAATCCCTCCTGGAAATGAAAGGACTCTACTTTCTGCACTTCCTCTGTAAATCCTCCTGGAATTGTAAGAACTTTACTTTATGCACTTCCTCTGTAATCCCTCCTGAAAATGTAAGAATTTTACTTTATGCACTTCCTCTGTAATCCCTCCTGGAAATGTAAGAATTTTACTTTATGCACTTCCTCTGTAAATCCTCCTGGAAATGTAAGAACTCTACTTTATGCACTTCCTCTGTAATCCCTCCTGGAAATGTAAGAACTCTACTTTATGCACTTCCTCTGTAAATACTCCTGGATATGTAAGGAATCTACTTTCTGCACTTCCTCTTTAATTCCCCCTGGAAATGTAAGAACTTTACTTTATCCACTTCCTCTGTAATCCCTCCTGAAAATGTTAGAATTTTACTTTATGCACTTCCTCTGTAAATCCTCTTGGAAATGTAAGAACTCTACTTTGAGCACATCCCCTGTAAATCCTCCTGGAAATGTAAGAACTCTACTTTCTGTACTTCCTCTGTAAATCCTCCTGGAAATGTAAGAACTCTACTTTGTGCAAATCCCCTGTAATCCCTCCTGGAAATGTAAGGACTCTACTTTCTGCACTTCCTCTTTAATTCCCCCTGGAAATGTAAGAACTTTACTTTTTGCACTTCCTCTGTAATCCCTCCTGGAAATGTAAGAACTCTACTTTCTGCACTTCCTCTGTAAATCCTCCTGGAAATGTAAGAACTCTACTTTCTGCACTTCCTCTGTAAATCCTCCTGGAAATGTAAGAACTCTACTTTCTGCATTTCCTCTTTAATTACCCCTGGAAATGTAAGAACTTTACTTTATGCACTTCCTCTGTAAATCCTCCTGGAAATGTAAGAACTTTACTTTGAGCACTTCCTCTGTAAATCCTCCTGGAATGTAAGGACTCTACTTTGTGCACTTCCTCTTTAATTACTCCTGGAAATGTAAGAACTTTAGTTTATGCACTTCCTCTGTAATTCCTCCTGGAAATGTAAGAACTCTACTTTATGCACTTCCCCTGTAATCCATCCTGGAAATGTAAGGACTCTACTTTCTGCACTTCCTCTTTAATTCCCCCTGGAAATGTAAGAACTTTACCTTATGCACTTCCTCTGTAAATCCTCCTGGAAATGTAAGGACTCTACTTTGTACACTTCCTCTGTAATCCCTCCTGGAAATGTAAGAACTTTACTTTTTGCACATCCTCTATAATCCCTCCTGGAAATGTAAGAACTCTACTTTGTGCAAATCCCTTGTAATCCCTCCTGGAAATGTAAGGACTCTACTTTCTGCACTTCCTCTTTAATTCCCCCTGGAAATGTAAGAACTTTACTTTATGCACTTCCTCTGTAAATCCTCCTGGAAATGTAAGAACTCTACTTTCTGCACTTCCTCTGTAATCCCTCCTGGAAATGTAAGGACTCTACTTTCTGCACTTCCTCTGTATATCCTCCTGGAAATGTAAGGACTCTACTTTGTACACATCCCCTGTAATCCCTCCTGGAAATGTAAGAACTCTACTTTATGCACTTCCTGTGTAATCCCTCCTGGAAATGTAAGAATTTTACTTTAGGCACTTCCTCTGTAATCCCTCCTGGACATGTAAGAACTCTACTTTCTGCATTTCCTCTGTAAATCCTCCTGGAAATGTAAGAACTTTACTTTATGCACTTCCTCTTTAATTCCCCCTGGAAATGTAAGAACTCTACTTTGTGCACTTCATCTGTTATCCCTCCTGGAAATGTAAGAACTTTACTTTATGCACTTCCTCTATAATTGCTCCTGGAAATGTAAGAACTCTACTTTGTGCACTTCATCTGTTATCCCTCCTGGAAATGTAAGAACTTTACTTTCTGCACTTCCTCTTTAATTCCCCCTGGAAATGTAAGAACTTTACTTTATGCACTTCCTCTGTAATCCCTCCTGGAAATGTAAGAACTTTACCTTATGCACTTCCTCTGTAAATCCTCCTGGAAATGTAAGGACTCTACTTTGTGCACTTCCTCTGTAATCCCTCCTGGAAATGTAAGAACTTTACTTTATTCACTTCCTTTGTAAATCCTCCTGGAAATGTAAGAACTCTACTTTGTGCAAATCCCCTGTAATCCCTCCTGGAAATGTAAGGACTCTACTTTCTGCACTTCCTCTTTAATTCCGCCTGGAAATGTAAGAACTTTACTTTATGCACTTCCTCTGTAAATCCTCCTGGAAATGTAAGAACTCTACTTTCTGCACTTCCTCTTTAATTCCCCCTGGAAATGTAAGAACTTTACTTTATGCACTTCCTCTGTAATCCCTCCTGGAAATGTAAGGACTCTACTTTCTGCACTTCCTCTGTAAATCCTCTGGAAATGTAAGAATTTTACTTATGCACTTCCTCTGTAATCCCTCCTGGAAATGTAAGAATTTTACTTTATGCACTTCCTTTGTAATCCCTCCTGGAAACGTAAGAATTTTACTTTATGCACTTCCTCTGTAATCCCTCCTGGAAATGTAAGAGCTCTACTTTGTACACATCCCCTGTAATCCCTCCTCGAAATGTAAGGACTCTACTTTCTGCACTTCCTCTGTAAATCCTCCTGGAAATGTAAGGACTTTACTTTATGCACTTCCTCTGTAATCCCTCCTGGAAATGTAAGAACTCTACTTCATGCACTTCCTCTGTAATCCCTCCTGGAAATGTAAGAACTTTACTTTATGCACTTCCTCTGTAAATCCTCCTGGAAATGTAAGAACTCGACTTTATGCACTTCCTCTTTAATTCCCCCTGGAAATGTAAGGACTTTACTTTATGCACTTCCTCTGTAATCCCTCCTGGAAATGTAAGAATTTTACTTTGTGCACATCCCCTGTAATCCATCCTGGAAATGTAAGGACTCTACTTTCTGCACTTCCTCTTTAATTCCCCCTGGAAATGTAAGAACTTTACCATATGCACTTCCTCTGTAGATCCTCCTGGAAATGTAAGGACTCTACTTTGTGCACTTCCTCTGTAATCCCTCCTGGAAATGTAAGAACTTTACTTTTTGCACATCCTCTGTAATCCCTCCTGGAAATGTAAGAACTCTACTTTGTGCAAATCCCCTGTAATCCCTCCTGGAAATGAAAGGACTCTACTTTCTGCACTTCCTCTGTAAATCCTCCTGGAAATGTAAGAACTCTACTTTGTACATTTCCTCTATAATTACTCCTGGAAATATAAGAACTTTACTTTATGCACCTCCTCTGTAATCCCTCCTGGAAATGTAAGGACTCTACTTTCTGCTCTTCCTCTTTAATTCCCCCTGGAATTGTAAGAACTTTACTTTATGCACTTCCTCTGTAATCCCTCCTGGAAATGTAAGAATTTTACTTTATGCACTTCCTCTGTAAATCCTCCTGGAAATGTAAGAACTCTACTTTATGCACTTCCTCTGTAATCCCTCCTGGAAATGTAAGAACTCTACTTTATGCACTTCCTCTGTAAATACTCCTGGATATGTAAGGAATCTACTTTCTGCACTTCTTCTTTAATTCCCCCTGGAAATGTAAGAACTTTACTTTTTGCACTTCCTCTGTAATCCCTCCTGAAAATGTAAGAATTTTACTTTATGCACTTCCTCTGTAAATCCTCTTGGAAATGTAAGAACTCTACTTGAGCACATCCCCTGTAAATCCTCCTGGAAATGTAAGAACTCTACTTTCTGTACTTCCTCTTTAATTCCCCCTGGAAATGTAAGGACTTTACTTTATGCACTTCCTCTGTAATCCCTCCTGGAAATGTAAGAATTTTAGTTTATACACTTCCTCTGTAAATCCTCCTGGAAATGTAAGAATTCTACTTTGTGCACATCCCCTGTAATCCATCCTGGAAATGTAAGAACTCTACTTTATGCACTTCCTCTGTAATCACACCTGGAAATGTAAGAATTTTACTTTATGCACTTCCTCTGTAAATCCTCCTGAAAATGTAAGAACTCTACTTTCTGCACTTCCTCTTTAATTCCCCCTGGAAATGTAAGAACTTTACTTTATGCACTTCCTCTGTAAATCCTCCTGGAAATGTAAGAACTCTACTTTCTGCACTTCCTCTTTAATTCCCCCTGGAAATGTAAGAACTTTACTTTATGCACTTCCTCTGTAATGCCTCCTTGAAATGTAAGGACTCTACTTTCTGCACTTCCTCTGTAAATCCTCCTGGAAATGTAAGAATTTTACTTTATGCACTTCCTCTGTAATCCCTCCTGGAAATGTAAGAATTTTACTTTATGCACTTCCTTTGTAATCCCTCCTGGAAACGTAAGAATTTTACTTTATGCACTTCCTCTGTAATCCCTCCTGGAAATGTAAGAGCTCTACTTTGTGCACATCCCCTGTAATCTCTCCTCGAAATGTAAGGACTCTACTTTCTGCACTTACTCTGTAAATCCTCCTGGAAATGTAAGAACTTTACTTTATGCACTTCCTCTGTAATCCCTCCTGGAAATGTAAGGACTTTACTTTTTGCACATTCTGTGTAATCCCTCCTGGAAATGTAAGAACTCTACTTTGTGCAAATCCCCTGTAATCCCTCCTGGAAATAAAAGGACTCTACTTTCTGCACTTCCTCTGTAAATCCTCCTGGAAATGTAAGAACTCTACTTTGTACATTTCCTCTATAATTACTCCTGGAAATATAAGAACTTTACTTTATGCACCTCCTCTGTAATCCCTCCTGGAAATGTAAGGACTCTACTTTCTGCTCTTCCTCTTTAATTCCCCCTGGAATTCTAAGAACTTTACTTTAAGCACTTCCTCTGTAATCCCTCCTGAAAATGGAAGAATTTTACTTTATGCACTTCCTCTGTAATCCCTCCTGGAAATGTAAGAATTTTACTTTATGCACTTCCTCTGTAAATCCTCCTAGAAATGTAAGAACTCTACTTTATGCACTTCCTCTGTAATCCCTCCTGGAAATGTAAGAACTCTACTTTATGCACTTCCTCTGTAAATACTCCTGGATATGTAAGGAATCTACTTTCTGCACTTCCTCTTTAATTCCCCCTGGAAATGTAAGAACTTTACTTTATCCACTTCCTCTGTAATCCCTCCTGAAAATGTAAGAATTTTACTTTATGCACTTCCTCTGTAAATCCTCTTGGAAATGTAAGAACTCTACTTTGAGCACATCCCCTGTAAATCCTCCTGGAAATGTAAGAACTCTACTTTCTGTACTTCCTCTTTAATTCCCCCTGGAAATGTAAGGACTTTACTTTATGCACTTCCTCTGTAATCCCTCCTGGAAATGTAAGAATTTTAGTTTATACGCTTCCTCTGTAAATCCTCCTGGAAATGTAAGAATTCTACTTTGTGCACATCCCCTGTAATCCATCCTGGAAATGTAAGAACTCTACTTTATGCTCTTCCTCTGTAATCACACCTGGAAATGTAAGAATTTTACTTTATGCACTTCCTCTGTAAATCCTCCTGAAAATGTAAGAACTCTACTTTCTGCACTTCCTCTTTAATTCCCCCTGGAAATGTAAGAACTTTACTTTATGCACTTCCTCTGTAAATCCTCCTGGAAATGTAAGAACTCTACTTTCTGCACTTCCTCTTTAATTCCCCCTGGAAATGTAAGAACTTTACTTTATGCACTTCCTCTGTAATGCCTCCTTGAAATGTAAGGACTCTACTTTCTGCACTTCCTCTGTAAATCCTCCTGGAAATGTAAGAATTTTACTTTATGCACTTCCTCTGTAATCCCTCCTGGAAATGTAAGAATTTTACTTTATGCACTTCCTCTGTAATCCCTCCTGGAAACGTAAGAATTTTACTTTATGCACTTCCTCTGTAATCCCTCCTGGAAATGGAAGAGCTCTACTTTGTGCACATCCCCTGTAATCTCTCCTCGAAATGTAAGGACTCTACTTTCTGCACTTACTCTGTAAATCCTCCTGGAAATGTAAGAACTTTACTTTATGCACTTCCTCTGTAATCCCTCCTGGAAATGTAAGGACTTTACTTTTTGCACATTCTGTGTAATCCCTCCTGGAAATGTAAGAACTCTACTTTGTGCAAATCCCCTGTAATCCCTCCTGGAAATAAAAGGACTCTACTTTCTGCACTTCCTCTGTAAATCCTCCTGGAAATGTAAGAACTCTACTTTGTACATTTCCTCTATAATTACTCCTGGAAATATAAGAACTTTACTTTATGCACCTCCTCTGTAATCCCTCCTGGAAATGTAAGGACTCTACTTTCTGCTCTTCCTCTTTAATTCCCCCTGGAATTGTAAGAACTTTACTTTATGCACTTCCTCTGTAATCCCTCCTGAAAATGGAAGAATTTTACTTTATGCACTTCCTCTGTAATCCCTCCTGGAAATGTAAGAATTTTACGTTATGCACTTCCTCTGTAAATCCTCCTAGAAATGTAAGAACTCTACTTTATGCACTTCCTCTGTAATCCCTCCTGGAAATGTAAGAACTCTACTTTATGCACTTCCTCTGTAAATACTCCTGGATATGTAAGGAATCTACTTTCTGCACTTCCTCTTTAATTCCCCCTGGAAATGTAAGAACTTTACTTTATCCACTTCCTCTGTAATCCCTCCTGAAAATGTAAGAATTTTACTTTATGCACTTCCTCTGTAAATCCTCTTGGAAATGTAAGAACTCTACTTTGAGCACATCCCCTGTAAATCCTCCTGGAAATGTAAGAACTCTACTTTCTGTACTTCCTCTTTAATTCCCCCTGGAAATGTAAGAACTTTACTTTATGCACTTCCTCTGTAATCCCTCCTGGAAATGTAAGAACTTTACTTCATGCACTTCCTCTGTAAATCCTCCTGGAAATGTAAGAACTTTACTTTATGCACTTTCTCTGTAATCCCTCCTGGAAATGTAAGAACTTTACTTCATGCACTTCCTCTGTAATCCCCCCTGGAAATGTAAGAACTCTACTTTATGCACTTCCTCTGTAATCCCTCCTGGAAATGTAAGAACTTTACTTTATGCACTTCCTCTTTAATTCCCCCTGGAAATGTAAGAACTCTACTTTGTGCACTTCATCTGTTATCCCTCCTGGAAATGTAAGAACTTTACTTTTTGCACATCCTCTGTAATCCCTCCTGGAAATGTAAGAACTCTACTTTCTGCACTTCCTCTTTAATTCCCCCTGGAAATGTAAGAACTTTACTTTATGCACTTCCTCTGTAATCCCTCCTGGAAATGTAAGGACTCTACTTTCTGCACTTCCTCTGTAAATCCTCCTGGAAATGTAAGAATTTTACTTTATGCACTTCCTCTGTAATCCCTCCTGGAAATGTAAGAATTTTACTTTATGCACTTCCTCTGTAATCCCTCCTGAAAACGTAAGAATTTTACTTTATGCACTTCCTCTGTAATCCCTCCTGAAATGTAAGAGCTCTACTTTGTGCACATTCCCTGTAATCCCTCCTGGAAATGTAAGGACTCTCCTTTCTGCACTTCCTCTGTAAATCCTCCTGGAAATGTAAGAACTTTACTTTATGCACTTCCTCTGTAATCCCTCCTGGAAATGTAAGGACTTTACTTTATGCACTTCCTCTGTAATCCCTCCTGGAAATGTAAGAACTCTACTTTATGCACTTCCTCTGTAATCCCTTCTGGAAATGTAAGAACTTTACTTTATGCACTTCCTCTGTAAATCCTCCTGGAAATGTAAGAACTCTACTTTATGCACTTCCTCTTTAATTCCCCCTGGAAATGTAAGGACTTTACTTTATGCACTTCCTCTGTAATCCCTCCTGGAAATGTAAGAATTTTAGTTTATACACTTCCTCTGTAAATCCTCCTGGAAATGTAAGAATTCTACTTTGTGCACATCCCCTGTAATCCATCCTGTAAATGTAAGGACTCTACTTTCTGCACTTCCTCTTTAATTCCCCCTGGAAATGTAAGAACTTTACCTTATGCACTTCCTCTGTAAATCCTCCTGGAAATGTAAGGACTCTACTTTGTGCACTTACTCTGTAATCCCTCCTGGAAATGTAAGAACTTTACTTTTTTGCACATCCTCTGTAATCCCTCCTGGAAATGTAAGAACTCTACTTTGTGCAAATCCCCTGTAATCCCTCCTGGAAATGAAAGGACTCTACTTTCTGCACTTCCTCTGTAAATCGTCCTGGAAATGTAAGAACTCTACTTTGTACATTTCCTCTATAATTACTCCTGGAAATATAAGAACTTTACTTTATGCACCTCCTCTGTAATCCCTCCTGGAAATGTAAGGACTCTACGTTCTGCTCTTCCTCTTTAATTCCCCCTGGAATTGTAAGAACTTTACTTTATGCACTTCCTCTGTAATCCCTCCTGAAAATGTAAGAATTTTACTTCATGCACTTCCTCTGTAATCCCTCCTTGAAATGTAAGAATTTTACTTTATGCACGTCCTCTGTAAATCCTCCTGGAAATGTAAGAACTCTACTTTATGCACTTCCTCTGTAATCCCTCCTGGAAATGTAAGAACTTTACTTTATCCACTTCCTCTGTAATCCCTCCTGAAAATGTAAGAATTTTACTTTATGCACTTCCTCTGTAAATCCTCTTGGAAATGTAAGAACTCTACTTTGAGCACATCCCCTGTAAATCCTCCTGGAAATGTAAGAACTCTACTTTCTGTACTTCCTCTTTAATTCCCCCTGGAAATGTAAGGACTTTACTTTATGCACTTCCTCTGTAATCCCTCCTGGAAATGTAAGAATTTTAGTTTATACGCTTCCTCTGTAAATCCTCCTGGAAATGTAAGAATTCTACTTTGTGCACATCCCCTGTAATCCATCCTGGAAATGTAAGAACTCTACTTTATGCACTTCCTCTGTAATCATACCTGGAAATGTAAGAATTTTACTTTATGCACTTCCTCTGTAAATCCTCCTGAAAATGTAAGAACTCTACTTTGTGCACATCCCCTGTAATCCCTCCTGGAAATGTATGGACTCTACTTTCTGCATTTCCTCTGTAAATCCTCCTGGAAATGTAAGAACTTTACTTTATGCACTTCCTCTGTAAATACTCCTGGAAATGTAAGAACTCTACTTTATGCACTTCCTCTTTAATTCCCCCTGGAAATGTAAGAACTTTACCTTATGCACTTCCTCTGTAAATACTCCTGGAAATGTAAGGACTCTACTTTGTGCACTTCCTCTGTAATCCCTCCTGGAAATGTAAGAACTTTACTTTTTGCACATCCTCTGTAATCCCTCCTGGAAATGTAAGAACTCTACTTTGTGCAAATCCCCTGTACTCCCTCCTGGAAATGTAAGGACTCTAATTTCTGCACTTCCTCTTTACTTCCTCATGGAAATGTAAGAACTTTACTATATTCACGTCCTCTGTAATCCCTCCTGGAAATGTAAGAACTTTACTTTGTGCACTTCCTCTGTAAATCCTCCTGGAAATATAAGGACTCTACTTTGTGCACTTCCTCTTTAATTACTCCTGGAAATGTAAGAACTTTACTTTGTGCACTTCCTCTGTAATTCCTCCTGGAAATGTAAGAACTCTAATTTGTGCATTTCCTCTTTAATCCCTCCTGGAAATGTAAGAATTTTACTTCATGCACTTCTTCTGTAATCCCTCCTGGAAATGTAAGAACTCTACTTTGTACATTTCCTCTATAATTACTCCTGGAAATGTAAGAACTCTACTTTATGCACTTCCTGTGTAATCCCTCCTGGAAATGTAAGAGTTTTACTTTATGCACTTCCTCTGTAATCCCTCCTGGAAATGTAAGAATTTTACTTTATGCACTTCCTCTGTAAATCCTCCTGGAAATGTAAGAACTCTTACTTTCTGCATTTCCTCTGTAAATCCTCCTGGAAATGTAAGAACTTTACTTTATGCCCTTCCTGTGTAATCCCTCCTGGAAATGTAAGAACTTTACTTTATGCACTTCCTCTGTAATCCCTCCTGGAAATGAAAGAACTCTACTTTATGCACTTCCTCTGTAATCCCTCCTGGAAATGTAAGAACTTTACTTTATGCACTTCCTCTTTAATTCCCCCTGGAAATGTAAGAACTCTACTTTGTGCACTTCATCTGTTATCCCTCCTGGAAATGTAAGAACTTTACTTTATGCACTTCCTCTGTAATTGTTCCTGGAAATGTAAGAACTCTACTTCGTGCACTTCATCTGTTATCCCTCCTGGAAATGTAAGGACTCTACTTTCTGCACTTCCTCTTTAATTCCCCCTGGAAATGTAAGAACTTTACTTTATGCACTTCCTCTGTAATCCCTCCTGGAAATGTAAGAATTTTACTTTATGCACATTCTCTGTAAATCCTCCTGGAAATGTAAGAACTCTACTTTGTGCACATCCCCTGTAATCCCTCCTGGAAATGTATGGACTCTACTTTCTGCATTTCCTCTGTAAATCCTCCTGGAAATGTAAGAACTTTACTTTATGCACTTCCTCTGTAAATACTCCTGGAAATGTAAGAACTTTACTTTATGCACTTCCTCTTTAATTCCCCCTGGAAATGTAAGAACTTTACCTTATGCACTTCCTCTGTAAATACTCCTGGAAATGTAAGGACTCTACTTTGTGCACTTCCTCTGTAATCCCTCCTGGAAATGTAAGAACTTTACATTTTGCACATCCTCTGTAATCCCTCCTGGAAATGTAAGAACTCTACTTTGTGCAAATCCCCTGTACTCCCTCCTGGAAATGTAAGGACTCTACTTTCTGCACTTCCTCTTTACTTCCTCATGGAAATGTAAGAACTTTACTATATTCACGTCCTCTGTAATCCCTCCTGGAAATGTAAGAACTTTACTTTGTGCACTTCCTCTGTAAATCCTCCTGGAAATATAAGGACTCTACTTTGTGCACTTCCTCTTTAATTACTCCTGGAAATGTAAGAACTTTACTTTGTGCACTTCCTCTGTAATTCCTCCTGGAAATGTAAGAACTCTAATTTGTGCATTTCCTCTTTAATCCCTCCTGGAAATGTAAGAATTTTACTTCATGCACTTCTTCTGTAATCCCTCCTGGAAATGTAAGAACTCTACTTTGTACATTTCCTCTATAATTACTCCTGGAAATGTAAGAACTCTACTTTATGCACTTCCTGTGTAATCCCTCCTGGAAATGTAAGAGTTTTACTTTATGCACTTCCTCTGTAATCCCTCCTGGAAATGTAAGAATTTTACTTTATGCACTTCCTCCTGGAAATGTAAGAACTCTTACTTTCTGCATTTCCTCTGTAAATCCTCCTGGAAATGTAAGAACTTTACTTTATGCCCTTCCTGTGTAATCCCTCCTGGAAATGTAAGAACTTTACTTTATGCACTTCCTCTGTAATCCCTCCTGGAAATGAAAGAACTCTACTTTATGCACTTCCTCTGTAATCCCTCCTGGAAATGTAAGAACTTTACTTTATGCACTTCCTCTTTAATTCCCCCTGGAAATGTAAGAACTCTACTTTGTGCACTTCATCTGTTATCCCTCCTGGAAATGTAAGAACTTTACTTTATGCACTTCCTCTGTAATTGTTCCTGGAAATGTAAGAACTCTACTTCGTGCACTTCATCTGTTATCCCTCCTGGAAATGTAAGGACTCTACTTTCTGCACTTCCTCTTTAATTCCCCCTGGAAATGTAAGAACTTTACTTTATGCACTTCCTCTGTAATCCCTCCTGGAAATGTAAGAATTTTACTTTATGCACATTCTCTGTAAATCCTCCTGGAAATGTAAGAACTCTACTTTGTGCACATCCCCTGTAATCCCTCCTGGAAATGTAAGGACTCTACTTTCTGCATTTCCTCTTTAATTCCCCCTGGAAATATAAGAACTTTACTTTATGCACTTCCTCTGTAATCCCTCCTGGAAATGTAAGAACTTTACTTTTTGTACTTCCTCTGTAAATACTCCTGGAAATGTAAGGAATCTACTTTCTGCACTTCCTCTTTTATTCCCCCTGGAAATGTAAGAACTTTGCTATATGCACATCCCCTGTAATCCCTCCTGGAAATGTATGGACTCTACTTTCTGCACTTCCTCTGTAATCCCTCCTGGAAATGTAAGAACTTTACTTTTTGCACTTCCTCTGTAAATATTCCTGGAAATGTAAGAACTCTACTTTGTGCACTTCCTCTGTAATCCCCCCTGGAAATGTAAGAACTTTACTTTTTGCACATCCTCTGTAATCCCTCCTGGAAATGTAAGAACTCTACTTTGTGCAAATCCCCTGTAATCCCTCCTGGAAATGTAAGGATTCTACATTCTGCACTTCCTCTTTAATTCCCCCTGGAAATATAAGAACTTTACTTTATGCACTATCTCTATAATCCCTCCTGGAAATGTAAGAACTTTACTTTATGCACTTCCTCTGTAATCCCTCCTGGAAATGTAAGAACTTTACTTTATGCACTTCCTCTGTAATCCCTCCTGGAAATGTAAGAACTCTACTTTGTGCACATCCCCTGTAATCCCTCCTGGAAATGTAAGGACTCTACTTTCTGCACTTCCTCTTTAATTCCCCCTGGAAATGTAAGAACATTACTTGATAGACTTCCTCTGTAATCCCTCCTGGAAATGTAAGAATTTTACTTTATGCACTTCCTGTGTAATCCCTCCTGAAAATGTAAGGATTTTACTTTGTGCACTTCCTCTGTAAATCCTCCTGGAAATGTAAGAACTCTATTTTGTGCACTTCCTCTGTAATCCCTCCTGGAAATGTAAGTACTGTACTTTCTGCCCTTCCTCTGTAAATCCTCCTGGAATTGTAAGGACTCTACTTTGTGCACTTCTTCTTTAATTACTCCTGCAAATGTAACAACTTTACTTTATGCACTTCCTCTGTAATCCCTCCTGGAAATGGAAGAACTCTAATTTGTTCATTTCCTCTATAATTCCTCCTGGAAATGTAAGAACTTTACTTTATGCACTTCCTCTGTAATCCCTCCTGGAAATGTAAGAACTCTACTTTGTGCATTTCCTCTATAATTCCTCCTAGAAATCTAAGAACTTTACTTTATGCACTTCCTCTGTAATCCCTCCTGGAAATGTAAGAATTTTACTTCATGCACTTCCTCTGTAAATCCTCCTGGAAATGTAAGGACTCTACTTCATGCACTTTCTCTGTAATCCCTCCTGGAAATGTAAGAACTTTTCTTTTTGCACTTCCTATGTAAATCCTCCTGGAAATGTAAGGACTCTACTTTGTGCACTTCCTCTTTAATTGCTCCTGGAAATGTAAGAACTCTACTTTGTGCATTTCCTCTGCAAATCCTCCTGGAAATGTAAGAATTTTACTTTCTGCACTTCCTCTTTAATTCCCCCTGGAAATGTAAGATCTTTACTTTATGCACTTTCTCTGTAATCCCTCCTGGAAATGTAAGAACTTTTCTTTCTGCACTTCCTATGTAAATCCTCCTGGAAATGTAAGGACTCTACTTTTTGCACTTCCTCTTTAATTCCCCCTGGAAATGTAAGAACTTTACTTTATGCACTTCCTCTGTAAATCCTCCTGGAAATGTAAGAATTTTACTTTATGCACTTCCTCTGTAAATCCTCCTGGAAATGTAAGGACTCTACTTTCTGCACTTCCTCTTTAATTCCCCCTGGAAATGTAAGAACTTTACTTTATGCACTTCCTCTGTAAATCCTCCTGGAAATGTAAGTACTCTACTTTGTGCACTTCCTCTGTAATCCCTCCTGGAAATGTAAGAACTTTACTTTTTGCACTTCCTCTGTAAATATTCCTGGAAATGTAAGAACTCTACTTTGTGCACTTCCTCTGTAATCCCTCCTGGAAATGTAAGAACTCTACTTTGTGCACTTCCTCTTTAATTCCCCCTGGAAATATAAGAACTTTACTTTATGCACTATCTCTATAATCCCTTCTGGAAATGTAAGAACTTTACTTTATGCACTTCCTCTGTAATCCCTCCTGGAAATGTAAGAACTTTACTTTATGCACTTCCTCTGTAATCCCTCCTGGAAATGTAAGAACTCTACTTTGTGCACATCCACTGTAATCCCTCCTGGAAATGTAAGGACTCTACTTTCTGCACTTCCTCTTTAATTCCCCCTGGAAATGTAAGAACATTACTTGATGGACTTCCTCTGTAATCCCTCCTGGAAATGTAAGAATTTTACTTTATGCACTTCCTGTGTAATCCCTCCTGGAAATGTAAGATTTTTACTTTGTGCACTTCCTCTGTAAATCCTCCTGGAAATGTAAGAACTCTATTTTGTGCACTTCCTCTGTAATCCCTCCTGGAAATGTAAGTACTGTACTTTCTGCCCTTCCTCTGTAAATCCTCCTGGAATTGTAAGGACTCTACTTTGTGCACTTCTTCTTTAATTACTCCTGCAAATGTAACAACTTTACTTTATGCACTTCCTCTGTAATCCCTCCTGGAAATGTAAGAACTTTACTTTATGCACTTCCTCTGTAATCCCTCCTGGAAATGTAAGAACTCTACTTTGTGCACATCCCCTGTAATCCCTCCTGGAAATGTAAGGACTCTACTTTCTGCTTTCCTCTGTAAATCCTCCTGGAAATGTAAGAACTTTACTTTATGCACTTCCTCTGTAATCCCTCCTGGAAATGTAAGAACTTTACTTTATGCACTTCCTCTGTAAATCCTCCTGGAAATGTAAGAGCTCTACTTTGCACATTTCCTCTATAATTACTCCTGGAAATATAAGAACTTTACTTTATGCACCTCCTCTGTAATCCCTCCTGGAAATGTAAGGACTCTACTTTCTGCTCTTCCTCTTTAATTCCCCCTGGAATGGTAAGAACTTTACTTTATGCACTTTCTCTGTAATCCCTCCTGAAAATGTAAGAATTTTACTTTATGCACTTCCTCTGTAATCCCTCCTGGAAATGTAAGTACTCTACTTTGTGCACTTCCTCTGTAATCCCTCCTGGAAATGTAAGAACTTTACTTTTTGCACTTCCTGTGTAATCCCTCCTGGAAATGTAAGAATTTTACTTTGTGCACTTCCTCTGTAAATCCTCCTGGAAATGTAAGAACTCTATTTTGTGCACTTCCTCTGTAACCCTCCTGGAAATGTAAGTACTGTACTTTCTGCCCTTCCTCTGTAAATCCTCCTGGAATTGTAAGGACTCTACTTTGTGCACTTCCTCTTTAATTACTCTTGGAAATGTAACAACTTTACTTTATGCACTTCCTCTGTAATCCCTCCTGGAAATGTAAGAACTTTACTTTATGCACTTCCTCTGTAATCCCTCCTGGAAATGGAAGAACTCTAATTTGTGCATTTCCTCTATAATTCCTCCTGGAAATGTAAGAATTTTACTTTATGCACTTCCTCTGTAATCCCTCCTGGAAATGTAAGAACTCTACTTTGTGCACATCCCCGGTAATACCTCCTGGAAATGTAAGGACTCTACTTTCTGCACTTCCTCTGTAAATCCTCCTGGAAATCTAAGAACTTTACTTTCTGCACTTCCTCTGTAATCCCTCCTGGAAATGGAAGAACTCTAATTTGTGCATTTCCTCTATAATTCCTCCTGGAAATGTAAGAATTTTACTTTATGCACTTCCTCTGTAATCCCTCCTGGAAATGTAAGAACTCTACTTTGTGCACATCCCCGGTAATACCTCCTGGAAATGTAAGGACTCTACTTTCTGCACTTCCTCTGTAAATCCTCCTGGAAATCTAAGAACTTTACTTTCTGCACTTCCTCTGTAATCCCTCCTGGAAATGTAAGAACTTTACTTTATGCACTTCCTCTGTAAATCCTCCTGGAAATGTAAGAACTCTACTTTGTACATTTCCTCTATAATTACTCCTGGAAATATAAGAACTTTACTTTATGCACCTCCTCTGTAATCCCTCCTGGAAATGTAAGGACTCTACTTTCTGCTCTTCCTCTTTAATTCCCCCTGGAATTGTAAGAACTTTACTTTATGCACTTCCTCTGTAATCCCTCCTGAAAATGTAAGAATTTTACTTTATGCACTTCCTCTGTAATCCCTCCTGGAAATTTAAGAATTTTACTTTATGTACTTCCTCTGTAAATCCTCCTGGAAATGTAAGAACTCTACTTTATGCACTTCCTCGGTAATCCCTCCTGGAAATGTAAGAACTCTACTTTATGCACTTTCTCTGTAAATACTCCTGGATATGTAAGGAATCTACTTTCTGCACTTCCTCTTTAATTCCCCCTGGAAATGTAAGAACTTTACTTTATGCACTTCCTCTGTAATCCCGCCTGAAAATGTAAGAATTTTACTTTATGCACTTCCTCTGTAAATCCTCTTGGAAATGTAAGAACTCTACTTTGAGCACATCCCCTGTAAATCCTCCTGGAAATGTAAGAACGCTACTTTCTGTACTTCCTCTATAATTCCCCCTGGAAATGTAACGACTTTACTTTATGCACTTCCTCTGTAATCCCTCCTGGAAATGTAAGAACTTTACTTTATGCACTTCCTCTGTAATCCCTCCTGGAAATGTAAGAACTCTACTTTATGCACTTCCTCTGTAATCACACCTGGAAATGTAAGAATTTTACTTTATGCACTTCCTCTGTAAATCCTCCTGAAAATGTAAGAACTCTACTTTGTGCACATCCCCTTTAATCCATCCTGGAAATGTAAGAACTCTACTTTATGCACTTCCTCTGTAATCCATCCTGGAAATGTAAGAACTCTACTTTATGCACTTCCTCTGTAATCACACCTGGAAATGTAAGAATTTTACTTTATGCACTTCCTCTGTAAATCCTCCTGAAAATGTAAGAACTCTACTTTGTGCACATCCCCTTTAATCCCTCCTGTAAATGTAAGGACTCTACTTTCTGCATTTCCTCTGTAAATCCTGGAAATGTAAGAACTTTACTTTATGCACTTCCTCTGTAATCCCTCCTGAAAATGTAAGAACTTTACTTTATGCACTTCCTCTGTAATCCCTCCTGGAAATGTAAGAACTCTACTTTATGCACTTCCTCTGTAATCCCTCCTGGAAATGTAAGAACTTTACTTTATGCACTTCCTCTTTAATTCCCCCTGGAATTGTAAGAACTCTACTTTGTGCACTTCATCTGTTATCCCTCCTGGAAATGTAAGAACTTTACTTTATGCACTTCCTCTGTAATCCCTCCTGGAAATGTAAGAATTTTACTTTTTGCACTTCCTCTGTAAATCCTCCTGGAAATGTAAGGACTCTACTTTGTGCACTTCCTCTGTAATCCCTCCTGGAAATGTAAGGACTATACTTTCTGCATTTCCTCTTTAATTCCCCCTGGAAATGTAAGAACTTTTCTTTATGCACTTCCTCTGTAATCCCTCCTGAAAATGTAAGAATTTTACTTCATGCACTTCCTCTGTAAATCCTCTTGGAAATGTAAGAACTCTACTTTGAGCACATCCCCTGTAAATCCTCCTGGAAATGTAAGAACTCTACTTTCTGTACTTCCTCTTTAATTCCCCCTGGAAATGTAAGGACTTTACTTTATGCACTTCCTCTGTAATCCCTCCTGGAAATGTAAGAATTTTAGTTTATACGCTTCCTCTGTAAATCCTCCTGGAAATGTAAGAATTTTCCTTTATGCACTTCCTCTGTAATCACTCCTGGAAATGTAAGAAATTTACTTTATGCACTTCCTCTGTAAATCCTCCTGGAAATGTAAGGATTCTACTTTGTGCGCTTCCTCTTTAATTACTCCTGGAAATGTAAGAACTTTACTTTTTGTACTTCCTCTGTAAATACTCCTGGAAATGTAAGGAATCTACTTTCTGCACTTCCTCTGTATTCCCTCCTGGAAATGTAAGAACTTTACTTTATGCACTTCCTCTGTAATCCCTCCTGGAAATGTAAGAACTTTACTTTATGCACTTCCTCTGTAATCCCTCGTGGAAATGTAAGAACTTTGCTATATGCACATCCCCTATAATCCCTCCTGGAAATGTATGGACTCTACTTTCTGCATTTCCTCTGTAATCCCTCCTGGAAATGTAAGAGCTTTACTTAATGCACTTCCTCTGTAATCCCTCCTGGAAATGTAAGAACTTTACTTTATGCACTTCCTCTGTAATCCCTCCTGGAAATGTAAGAACTCTACTTGGTGCATTTCCTCTATAATTCCTCCTGGAAATCTAAGAACTTTACTTTATGCACTTCCTCTGTAATCCCTCCTGGAAATGTAAGAATTTTACTTTATGCACTTCCTCTGTAAATCCTCCTGAAAATGTAAGAACTCTACTTTGTGCACATCCCCTTTAATCCCTCCTGAAAATGTAAGGACTCTACTTTCTGCATTTCCTCTGTAAATCCTGGAAATGTAAGAACTTTACTTTATGCACTTCCTCTGTAATCCCTCCTGAAAATGTAAGAACTTTACTTTATGCACTTCCTCTGTAATCCCTCCTGGAAATGTAAGAACTCTACTTTATGCACTTCCTCTGTAATCCCTCCTGGAAATGTAAGAACTTTACTTTATGCACTTCCTCTTTAATTCCCCCTGGAATTGTAAGAACTCTACTTTGTGCACTTCATCTGTTATCCCTCCTGGAAATGTAAGTACTTTACTTTATGCACTTCCTCTGTAATCCCTCCTGGAAATGTAAGAATTTTACTTTATGCACTTCCTCTGTAATCCCTCCTGGAAATGTAAGAATTTTACTTTTTGCACTTCCTCTGTAAATCCTCCTGGAAATGTAAGGACTCTACTTTGTGCACTTCCTCTGTAATCCCTCCTGGAAATGTAAGGACTATACTTTCTGCATTTCCTCTTTACTTCCCCCTGGAAATGTAAGAACTTTTCTTTATGCACTTCCTCTGTAATCCCTCCTGAAAATGTAAGAATTTTACTTTATGCACTTCCTCTGTAAATCCTCTTGGAAATGTAAGAACTCTACTTTGAGCACATCCCCTGTAAATCCTCCTGGAAATGTAAGAACTCTACTTACTGTACTTCCTCTTTAATTCCCCCTGGAAATGTAAGGACTTTACTTTATGCACTTCCTCTGTAATCCCTCCTGGAAATGTAAGAATTTTAGTTTATACGCTTCCTCTGTAAATCCTCCTGGAAATGTAAGAATTTTCCTTTATGCACTTCCTCTGTAATCACTCCTGGAAATGTAAGAACTTTACTTTATGCACTTCCTCTGTAAATCCTCCTGGAAATGTAAGGACTCTACTTTGTGCGCTTCCTCTTTAATTACTCCTGGAAATGTAAGAACTTTACTTTTTGTACTTCCTCTGTAAATACTCCTGGAAATGTAAGGAATCTACTTTCTGCACTTCCTCTGTATTCCCTCCTGGAAATGTAAGAACTTTACTTTATGCACTTCCTCTGTAATCCCTCCTGGAAATGTAAGAACTTTACTTTATGCACTTCCTCTGTAATCCCTCGTGGAAATGTAAGAACTTTGCTATATGCACATCCCCTATAATACCTCCTGGAAATGTATGGACTCTACTTTCTGCATTTCCTCTGTAATCCCTCCTGGAAATGTAAGAACTTTACTTTATGCACTTCCTCTTTAATTCCCCCTGGAATTGTAAGAACTCTACTTTGTGCACTTCATCTGTTATCCCTCCTGGAAATGTAAGTACTTTACTTTATGCACTTCCTCTGTAATCCCTCCTGGAAATGTAAGAATTTTACTTTATGCACTTCCTCTGTAATCCCTCCTGGAAATGTAAGAATTTTACTTTTTGCGCTTCCTCTGTAAATCCTCCTGGAAATGTAAGGACTCTACTTTGTGCACTTCCTCTGTAATCCCTCCTGGAAATGTAAGGACTATACTTTCTGCATTTCCTCTTTAATTCCCCCTGGAAATGTAAGAACTTTTCTTTATGCACTTCCTCTGTAATCCCTCCTGAAAATGTAAGAATTTTACTTTATGCACTTCCTCTGTAAATCCTCTTGGAAATGTAAGAACTCTACTTTGAGCACATCCCCTGTAAATCCTCCTGGAAATGTAAGAACTCTACTTACTGTACTTCCTCTTTAATTCCCCCTGGAAATGTAAGGACTTTACTTTATGCACTTCCTCTGTAATCCCTCCTGGAAATGTAAGAATTTTAGTTTATACGCTTCCTCTGTAAATCCTCCTGGAAATGTAAGAATTTTCCTTTATGCACTTCCTCTGTAATCACTCCTGGAAATGTAAGAACTTTACTTTATGCACTTCCTCTGTAAATCCTCCTGGAAATGTAAGGACTCTACTTTGTGCGCTTCCTCTTTAATTACTCCTGGAAATGTAAGAACTTTACTTTTTGTACTTCCTCTGTAAATACTCCTGGAAATGTAAGGAATCTACTTTCTGCACTTCCTCTGTATTCCCTCCTGGAAATGTAAGAACTTTACTTTATGCACTTCCTCTGTAATCCCTCCTGGAAATGTAAGAACTTTACTTTATGCACTTCCTCTGTAATCCCTCGTGGAAATGTAAGAACTTTGCTATATGCACATCCCCTATAATACCTCCTGGAAATGTATGGACTCTACTTTCTGCATTTCCTCTGTAATCCCTCCTGGAAATGTAAGAACTTTACTTTATGCACTTCCTCTGTAATCCCTCCTGGAAATGTAAGAACTTTACTTTATGCACTTCCTCTGTAATCCCTCCTGGAAATGTAAGAACTTTACTTTGTGCATTTCCTCTATAATTCCTCCTGGAAATCTAAGAACTTTTCTTTATGCACTTCCTCTGTAATCCCTCCTGGAAATGTAAGAACTTTTCTTTATGCACTTCCTATGTAAATCCTCCTGGAAATGTAAGAATTTTACTTTATGCACTTCCTCTGTAAATACTCCTGGAAATGTAAGGACTCTACTTTCTGCACTTCCTCTTTAATTCCCCGTGGAAATGTAAGATCTTTACTTTATGCACTTTCTCTGTAATCCCTCCTGAAAATGTAAGAATTTTACTTTATGCACTTCCTCTGTAATCCCTCCTGGAAATGGAAGAACTTTACTTTATGCACTTCCTCTGTAAATCCTCCTGGAAATGTAAGAACTTTACTTTATGCACTTCCTCTGTAATCCCTCCTGGAAATGTAAGAACTTTTCTTTATGCGCTTCCTCTGTAATCCTTCCTGGAAATGTAAGAACTTTTCTTTATGCACTTCCTCTGTAAATCCTCCTGGAAATGTAAGAACTTTACTTTATGCACTTCCTCTGTAATCCCTCCTGGAAATGTAAGAACTTTACTTTATGCACTTCCTCTGTAATCCCTCCTGTAAATGTAAGAACTTTACTTTATGCACTTCCTCTGTAATCCCTCCTGGAAATGTAAGAACTTTACTTTATGCACTTCCTCTGTAAATCCTCTTGGAAATGTAAGAACTTTACTTTATGCACTTCCTCTGTAATCCCTCCTGGAAATGTAAGAACTTTACTTTATGCACTTCCTCTGTAATCCCTCCTGGAAATGTAAGAACTTTACTTTATGCACTTCCTCTGTAATCCCTTCTGGAAATGTAAGGACTCTACTTTATGCACTTCCTCTGTAATCCCTCCTGGAAATGTAAGAACTCTACTTTATGGACTTCCTCTGTAAATACTCCTGGATATGTAAGGAATCTACTTTCTGCACTTCCTCTTTAATTCCCCCTGGAAATGTAAGAACTTTACTTTATGCACTTCCTCTGTAATCCCTCCTGAAAATGTAAGAATTTTACTTTATGCACTTCCTCTGTAATCCCACCTGGAAATGTAAGAATTTTACTTTATGCACTTCCTCTGTAAATCCTCCTGGAAATGTAAGAACTCTACTTTGTGCACATCCCCTGTAATCCCTCCTGGAAATGTAAGGACTCTACTTTCTGCACTTCCTCTTTAATTCCCCCTGGAAATGTAAGAACTTTACTTTATGCACTTCCTCTGTAAATCCTCCTGGAAATTTAAGGACTCTACTTTGTGCACTTCCTCTGTAATCCCTCCTGGAAATGTAAGAACTCTACATTGTGCACATCCCCTGTAATCCCTCCTGGAAATGTAAGAACTCCACTTTCTGCACTTCCTCTGTAAATCCTCCAGGAAATGTAAGAATTTTACTTTATGCACTTCCTCTGTAAATCCTCCTGGAAATGTAAGAACTTTACTTTATGCACTTCCTCTGTAAATCCTCCTGGAAATGTAAGAACTTTACTTTATGCACTTCCTCTGTAATCCCTCCTGGAAATGTAAGAAGTCTACTTTGTGCACTTCATCTGTTATCCCTCCTGGAAATGTAAGAACTTTACTTTATGCACTTCCTCTATAATTGCTTCTGGAAATGTAAGAACTCTACTTTGTGCACTTCCTCTGTAATTCCTCCTGGAAATGTAAGAAGTTTACTTTTTGCACTTCCTCTGTAAATACTCTTGGAAATGTAAGAACTCTACTTTATGCACTTCCTCTGTAATCCCTCCTGGAAATGTAAGGACTCTACTTTCTGCACTTCCTCTTTAATTCCCCCTGGAAAGGAAAGAACTTTACTTTATGCACTTCCTCTGTAATCTCTCCTGGAAATGTAAGAACTTTACTTTATGCACTTCCTCTGTAATCCCTCCTGGAAATGTAAGAATTTTACTTTTTGCACTTCCTCTGTAAATCCTCCTGTAAATGTAAGGACTCTACTTTGTGCACTTCCTCTGTAATTCCTCCTGGAAATGTAAGAACTTTACTTTTTGCACTTCCTCTGTAAATACTCTTGGAAATGTAAGAACTCTACTTTATGCACTTCCTCTGTAATCCCGCCTGGAAATGTAAGGACTCTACTTTCTGCACTTCCTCTTTAATTCCCCCTGGAAATTTAAGAACTTTACTTTATGCACTTCCTCTGTAATCCCTCCTGGAAATGTAAGAATTTTACTTTACGCACATTCTCTGTAAATCCTCCTGGAAATGTAAGAACTCTACTTTGTGCACATCCCCTGTAATCCCTCCTGGAAATGTAAGGACTGTTTCTGCATTTCCTCTTTAATTCCCCCTGGAAATGTAAGAACTTTACTTTATGCACTACCTATGTAAATTCTCCTGGAAATGTAAGGACTCTACTTTGTGCACTTCCTCTTTAATTGCTCCTGGAAATGTAAGAACTTTACTTTCTGCACTTCCTCTGTAAATCCTCCTGGAAATGTAAGAATTTTACTTTATGCACTTCCTCTGTAAATCCTCCTGGAAATGTAAGGACTCTACTTTCTGCACTTCCTCTTTAATTCCCCCTGGAAATGTAAGATCTTTACTTTATGCACTTTCTCTGTAATCCCTCCTAGAAATGTAAGAACTTTTCTTTATGCACTTCCTCTGTAATCCCTCCTGGAAATGTAAGAACTTTTCTTTATGCACTTCCTATGTAAATCCTCCTGGAAATGTAAGAATTTTACTTTATGCACTTCCTCTGTAAATCCTCCTGGAAATGTAAGGACTCTACTTTCTGCACTTCCTCTTTAATTCCCCGTGGAAATGTAAGATCTTTACTTTATGCACTTTCTCTGTAATCCCTCCTGAAAATGTAAGAATTTTACTTTATGCACTTCCTCTGTAATCCCTCCTGGAAATGGAAGAACTTTACTTTATGCACTTCCTCTGTAAATCCTCCTGGAAATGTAAGAACTTTACTTTATGCACTTCCTCTGTAATCCCTCCTGGAAATGTAAGAACTTTTCTTTATGCGCTTCCTCTGTAATCCTTCCTGGAAATGTAAGAACTTTTCTTTATGCACTTCCTCTGTAAATCCTCCTGGAAATGTAAGAACTTTACTTTATGCACTTCCTCTGTAATCCCTCCTGGAAATGTAAGAACTTTACTTTATGCACTTCCTCTGTAATCCCTCCTGTAAATGTAAGAACTTTACTTTATGCACTTCCTCTGTAATCCCTCCTGGAAATGTAAGAACTTTACTTTATGCACTTCCTCTGTAAATCCTCCTGGAAATGTAAGAACTTTACTTTATGCACTTCCTCTGTAATCCCTCCTGGAAATGTAAGAACTTTACTTTATGCACTTCCTCTGTAATCCCTTCTGGAAATGTAAGGACTCTACTTTATGCACTTCCTCTGTAATCCCTCCTGGAAATGTAAGAACTCTACTTTATGGACTTCCTCTGTAAATACTCCTGGATATGTAAGGAATCTACTTTCTGCACTTCCTCTTTAATTCCCCCTGGAAATGTAAGAACTTTACTTTATGCACTTCCTCTGTAATCCCTCCTGAAAATGTAAGAATTTTACTTTATGCACTTCCTCTGTAATCCCACCTGGAAATGTAAGAATTTTACTTTATGCACTTCCTCTGTAAATCCTCCTGGAAATGTAAGAACTCTACTTTGTGCACATCCCCTGTAATCCCTCCTGGAAATGTAAGGACTCTACTTTCTGCACTTCCTCTTTAATTCCCCCTGGAAATGTAAGAACTTTACTTTATGCACTTCCTCTGTAAATCCTCCTGGAAATTTAAGGACTCTACTTTGTGCACTTCCTCTGTAATCCCTCCTGGAAATGTAAGGACTCTACTTTCTGCACTTCCTCTTTAATTCCCCCTGGAAATGTAAGAACTTTACTTTATGCACTTCCTCTATAATCCCTCCTGGAAATGTAAGAACTCTACATTGTGCACATCCCCTGCAATCCCTCCTGGAAATGTAAGGACTCTACTTTCTGCACTTCCTCTTTAATTCCCCCTGGAAATGTAAGAACTTTACTTGATGCTCTTCCTCTGTAATCCCTCCTGGAAATGTAAGAATTTTACTTTATGCACTTCCTGTGTAATCCTTCCTGGAAATGTAAGAATTTTACTTTGTGCACATCCCCTGTAATCCCTCCTGGAAATGTAAGAACTCCACTTTCTGCACTTCCTCTGTAAATCCTCCAGGAAATGTAAGAATTTTACTTTATGCACTTCCTCTGTAAATCCTCCTGGAAATGTAAGAACTCTACTTTGTGCACATCCCCTGTAATCCCTCCTGGAAATGTAAGGACTCTACTTTCTGCACTTCCTCTTTAATTCCCCCTGGAAATGTAAGAACTTTACCTTATGCACTTCCTCTGTAAATCGGCCTGGAAATGTAAGGACTCTACTTTGTGCACTTCCTCTGTAATCCCTCCTGGAAATGTAAGGACTCTACTTTCTGGACTTCCTCTTTAATTCCCCCTGGAAATGTAAGAACTTTACTTGTTGCACTTCCTCTGTAATCCCTCCTGGAAATGTAAGAATTTTACTTTATGCACTTCCTCTGTAAATCCTCCTGGAAATGTAAGAATTTTACTTTGTACACATCCCCTGTAATCCCTCCTGGAAATGTAAGAACTCCACTTTCTGCACTTCCTCTGTAATCCCTCCTGGAAATGTGAGAACTCTACTTTCTGCATTTCCTCTGTAAATCCTCCTGGAAATGTAAGAACTTTACTTTTTGCACTTCCTCTGTAAATACTCCTGGAAATGTAAGAACTCTACTTTATGCACTTCCTCTGTAATCCCTCCTGGAAATGTAAGAACTCTACTTTATGCACTTCCTCTGTAATCCCTCCTGGAAATGTAAGGACTCTACTTCCTGCACTTCCTCTTTAACTCCACCTGGAAATGTAAGAACTTTACTTTATGCACTTCCTATGTAATCCCTCCTGGAAATGTAAGAACTTTACTTTTTGTACTTCCTCTGTAAATCCTCCTGGAAATGTAAGCAATCTACTTTCTGCACTTCCTATTTTATTCCACCTGGAAATGTAAGAACTTTGCTATATGCAAATCCCCTGTAATCCCTCCTGGAAATGTAAGGACTCTACTTTCTGCATTTCCTCTGTAAATCCTTCTGGAAATGTAAGAACTTTACTTTATGCACTTCCTCTGTAATCCCTCCTGGAAATGTAAGAACTTTACTTTATGCACTTCCTCTGTAATCCCTCCTGGAAATGTAAGAACTCTACTTTGTGCATTTCCTCTATAATTCCTCCTGGAAATCTAAGAACTTTACTTTATGCACTTCCTCTGTAATCCCCCCTGGAAAGGAAAGAACTTTACTTTATGCACTTCCTCTGTAAATCCTTCTGGAAATGTAAGAATTTTACTTTATGCACTTCCTCTGTAAATCTTCCTGGAAATGTAAGAACTCTACTTTGTTCACATCCCCTGTAATCCCTCCTGGAAATGTAAGGACTCTACTTTCTGCACTTCCTCTTTAATTCCCCCTGGAAATGTAAGAACTTTACCTTATGCACTTCCTCTGTAAATCGACCTGGAAATGTAAGGACTCTACTTTGTGCACTTCCTCTGTAATCCCTCCTGGAAATGTAAGTACTCTACTTTCTGGACTTCCTCTTTAATTCCCCCTGGAAATGTAAGAACTTTACTTGATGCACTTCCTCTGTAATCCCTCCTGGAAATGTAAGAATTTTACTTTATGCACTTCCTCTGTAAATCCTCCTGGAAATGTAAGAATTTTACTTCATGCACTTCCTCTGTAAATCCTCCTGGAAATGTAAGAACTCTACTTTGTACACATCCCCTGTAATCCCTCCTGGAAATGTAAGAACTCCACTTTCTGCACTTCCTCTGTAAATCCTCCGGGAAATGTAAGAATTTTACTTTATGCACTTCCTCTGTAATCCCTCCTGGAAATGTAAGAACTTTACTTTATGCACTTCCTCTGTAAACCCTCCTGGAAATGTAAGAACTCTACTTTGTGCATTTCCTCTATAATTCCTCCTGGAAATGTAAAAACTCTACTTCCTGCACTTCCTCTGTAATCCCACCTGGAAATGTAAGGACTCTACTTCCTACACTTCCTCTTTAATTCCCCCTGGAAATGTAAGAACTTTACTTTATGCACTTCCTGTGTAATCCCTCCTGAAAATGTAAGAATTTTACTTTATGCACTTCCTCTGTAATCCCTCCTGGAAATGTAAGAATTTTTCTTTATGCACTTCCTCTGTAAATCCATCCTGGAAATGTAAGAACTTTACTTTATGCAATTCCTCTGTAATCCCTCCTGAAAATGTAAGAATTTTACTTCATGCACTTCCTCCGTAAATCCTCCTGAAAATATAAGAACTCTACTTTGTGCACATCCCCTGTAATCCCTCCTGGAAATGTAAGGACTCTACTTTCTGCATTTCCTCTGTAAATCCTCCTGGAAATGTAAGAACTTTACTTTATGCACTTCCTCTGTAATCCCTCCTGGAAATGTAAGAATTTTACTTTATGCACTTCCTCTGTAATCCCTCCTGGAAATGTAAGAATTTTACTTTATGCACTTCCTCTGTAATCCCTCCTGGAAATGTAAGAATTTTACTTTTTTCTCTTCCTCTGTAAATCCTCCTGGAAATGTAAGGACTCTACTTTGTGCACTTCCACTGTAATCCCTCCTGGAAATGTAAGAACTTTACTTTTTGCACTTCCTCTGTAAATACTCTTGGAAATGTAAGAACTCTACTTTATGCACTTCCTCTGTAATCCCTACTGGAAATGTAAGAACTTTACTTTATGCACTTCCTCTGTAATTTCTCCTGGAAATGTAAGGACACTACTTTCTGCACTTCCTCTTTAATTCCCCCTGGAAATGTAAGGACTCTACTTTCTGCACTTCCTCTTTAATTCCCCCTGGAAATGTAAGAACTTTACTTTATGCACTTCCTCTGTAATCCCTCCTGAAAATGTAAGAATTTTACTTTATGCACTTCCTCTGTAATCCATCCTTGAAATGTAAGAACTCTACTTTATGCACTTCCTCTGTAATCCCTCCTGGAAATGTAAGAATTTTAATTTATGCACTTCCTCTGTAATCCCTCCTGAAAATGTAAGGACTCTACTTTCTGCATTTCCTCTGTAAATCCTCCTGGAAATGTAAGAACTTTACTTTATGCACTTTATCTGTAATCCCTCCTGGAAATGTAAGAACTTTACTTTATGCACTTCCTCTGTAATCCCTCCTGGAAATGTAAGAACTTTACTTTATGCACTTCCTCTGTAATCCCTCCTGGAAATGTAAGAATTTTACTTTATGCACTTCCTCTGTAATCCCTCTTGGAAATGTAAGAATTTTACTTTTTGCATTTCCTCTGTAAATCCTCCTGGAAATGTAAGGACTCTACTTTGTGCACTTCCTCTGTAATCCCTCCTGGAAATGTAAGAACTTTACTTTTTGCACTTCCTCTGTAAATACTCCTGGAAATGTAAGTACTCTACTTTATGCACTTCCTCTGTAATCCCTCCTGGAAATGTAAAAACTCTACTTTATGCACTTCCTCTGTAATCCCTCCTGGAAATGTAAGGACTCTACTTCCTTCACTTCCTCTTTAATTCCACCTGGAAATGTAAGAACTATACTTTATGCACTTCCTATGTAATCCCTCCTGGAAATGTAAGAACTTTACTTTTTGTACTTCCTCTGTAAATACTCCTGGAAATGTAAGCAATCTACTTTCTGCACTTCCTCTTTTATTCCCCCTGGAAATGTAAGAACTTTGCTATATGCACATCCCCTGTAATCCCTCCTGGAAATGTAAGGACTCTACTTTCTGCATTTCCTCTGTAAATCCTTCTGGAAATGTAAGAACTTTACTTTATGCACTTCCTCTGTAATCCCTCCTGGAAATGTAAGAGCTCTACTTTGTGCATTTCCTCTATAATTCCTCCTGGAAATCTAAGAACTTTACTCTATGCACTTCCTCTGTAATCCCCCCTGGAAAGGAAAGAACTTTGCTTTATGCACTTCCTCTGTAAATCCTTCTGGAAATGTAAGAATTTTACTTTATGCACTTCCTCTGTAAATCTTCCTGGAAATGTAAGAACTCTACTTTCTGGACTTCCTCTTTAATTCCCCCTGGAAATGTAAGAACTTTACTTGATGCACTTCCTCTGTAATCCCTCCTGGAAATGTAAGAATTTTACTTTATGCACTTCCTCTGTAAATCCTCCTGGAAATGTAAGAATTATACTTTATGCACTTCCTCTGTAAATCCTCCTGGAAATGTAAGAACTCTACTTTGTACACATCCCCTGTAATCCCTCCTGGAAATGTAAGAACTCCACTTTCTGCACTTCCTCTGTAAATCCTCCTGGAAATGTAAGAATTTTACTTTATGCACTTCCTCTGTAATCCCTCCTGGAAATGTAAGAACTTTACTTTATGCACTTCCTCTGTAAACCCTCCTGGAAATGTAAGAACTCTACTTTGTGCATTTCCTCTATAATTCCTCCTGGAAATGTAAAAACTCTACTTCCTGCACTTCCTCTGTAATTCCCACTGGAAATGTAAGAACTTTACTTTGTGCATTTCCTCTATAATTCCTCCTGGAAATGTAAAAACTCTACTTCCTGCACTTCCTCTGTAATCCCTCCTGGAAATGTAAGGACTCTACTTCCTGCACTTCCTCTTTAATTCCCCCTGGAAATGTAAGAACTTTACTTTATGCACTTCCTCTGTAATCCCTCCTGAAAATGTAAGAATTTTACTTTATGCACTTCCTCTTTAATCCCTCCTGGAAATGTAAGAATTTTTCTTTATGCACTTCCTCTGTAAATCCATCCTGGAAATGTAAGAACTCTACTTTATGCACTTCCTCTGTAATCCCTCCTGGAAATGTAAGAATTTTACTTTATGCACTTCCTCTGTAAATCCTCCTGAAAATATAAGAACTCTACTTTGTGCACATCCCCTGTAATCCCTCCTGGAAATGTAAGGACTCTACTTTCTGCATTTCCTCTGTAAATCCTCCTGGAAATGTAAGAACTTTACTTTATGCACTTCCTCTGTAATCCCTCCTGGAAATGTAAGAATTTTACTTTATGCACTTCCTCTGTAATCCCTCCTGAAAATGTAAGAATTTTACTTTTTGCTCTTCCTCTGTAAATCCTCCTGGAAATGTAAGGACTCTACTTTGTGCACTTCCTCTGTAATCCCTCCTGGAAATGTAAGAACTTTACTTTTTGCACTTCCTCTGTAAATACTCTTGGAAATGTAAGAACTCTACTTTATGCACTTCCTCTGTAATCCCTACTGGAAATGTAAGGACTCTACTTTATGCACTTCCTCTGTAATCCCTCCTGGAAATGTAAGGACTCTACTTTCTGCACTTCCTCTGTAATCCCTCCTGGAAATGTAAGGACTCTACTTTCTGCACTTCCTCTTTAATTCCCCCTGGAAATGTAAGGACTCTACTTTCTGCACTTCCTCTTTAATTCCCCCTGGAAATGTAAGAATTCTACTTTGTGCACATCCCCTGTAATCCCTCCTGGAAATGTAAGGACTCTACTTTCTGCATTTCCTCTTTAATTCCCCCTGGAAATGTAAGAACTTTACTTTTTCTACTTCCTCTGTAAATACTCCTGGAAATGTAAGGAATTTACTTTCTGCACTTCCTCTTTTATTCCCCCTGGAAATGTAAGAACTTTGCTGTATGCACATCCCCTGTAATCCCTCCTCGAAATGTATGGACTCTACTTTCTGCATTTCCTCTGTAAATCCTCCTGGAAATGTAAGGACTCTACTTTGTGCACTTCCTCTTTAATTACTCCTGGAAATGTAAGAACATTACTTTTTGTATTTCCTCTGTGAATACTCCTGGAAATGTAAGGAATCTACTTTCTGCACTTCCTCTTTTATTCCCCCTGGAAATGTAAGAACTTTGCTATATGCACTTCCTCTGTAATCCCTCCTGGAAATGTAAGAACTTTACTTTATGCACTTCCTCTGTAATCCCTCCTGGAAATGTAAGAACTCTTCTTTGTGCATTTCCTCTATAATTCCTCCTGGAAATGTAAGGACTCTACTTCATGCACTTTCTCTGTAATCCCTCCTGGAAATGTAAGAACTTTTCTTTATGCACTTCCTATGTAAATCCTCCTGGAAATGTAAAGACTCTACTTTATGCACTTCCTCTTTAATTGCTCCTGGAAATGTAAGAACTCTACTTTGTGCACTTCATCTGTTATCCCTCCTGGAAATGTAAGAACTTTACTTTCTGCACTTCCTCTTTAAATCCTCCTGGAAATGTAAGGACTCTACTTTCTGCACTTCCTCTTTAATTCCCCCTGGAAATGTAAGATCTTTACTTTATGCTCTTTCTCTGTAATCCCTCCTGGAAATGTGAGAACTTTTCTTTATGCACGTCCTATGTAAATCCTCCTGGAAATGTAAGAACTCTACTTTCTGCACTTCCTCTTTAATTCCCCCTGTAAAGGAAAGAATTTTACTTTATGCACTTCCTCTGTAAATCCTCCTGGAAATGTAAGGGCTCTACTTTCTGCACTTCCTCTTTAATTCCCCCTGGAAATGTAAGAACTTTACTTTATGCACTTCCTCTGTAAATCCTCCTGGAAATGTAAGGACTCTACTTTGTGCACTTCCTCTGTAATCCCTCTTGGAAATGTAAGAACTTTACGTTTTGCACTTCCTCTGTAAATACTCCTGGAAATGTAAGAAATCTACTTTGTGCACTTCCTCTGTAATCCCTCCTGGAAATGTAAGAACTCTACTTTGTGCAAATCCCCTGTAATCCCTCCTGGAAATGTAAGGATTCTACATTCTGCACTTCCTCTTTAATTCCCCCTGGAAATGTAAGAACTTTACTTTATGCACTTCCTCTATAATCCCTTCTGGAAATGTAAGAACTCTACTTTGTGTACTTCCTCTGTAATCCCTCCTGGAAATGTAAGGACTCTACTTTCTGCAGTTCCTCTTTAATTCCCCCTGGAAATGTAAGAACTTTACTTGATGCACTTCCTCTGTAATCCGTCCTCGAAATGTAAGAACTTTACTTTATGCATTCCTGTGTAATCTCTCCTGGAAATGTAAGAATTTTACTTTGTGCACTTCCTCTGTAAATCCTCCTGGAAATGTAAGAACTCTACTTTGTGCACTTCCTCTGTAATCCCTCTTGGAAATGTAAGTACTGTACTTTCTGCCCTTCCTCTGTAAATCCTCCTGGAATTGTAAGGACTCTACTTTGTGCACTTCCTCTTTAATTACTCCTGGAAATGTAACAACTTTACTTTATGCACTTCCTCTGTAATCCCTCCTGGAAATGTAAGAACTTTACTTTATGCACTTCCTCTGTAATCCCTCCTGGAAATGGAAGAACTCTAATTCGTGCATTTCCTCTATAATTCCTCCTGGAAATGTAAGAATTTTACTTTATGCACTTCCTCTGTAATCCCTCCTGGAAATATAAGAACTCTACTTTCTGCACTTCCTCTGTAAATCCTCCTGGAAATGTAAGAACTTTACTTTATGCACTTCCTCTGTAATCCCTCCTGGAAATGTAAGAACTTTACTTTATGCACTTCCTCTGTAATCCCTCCTGGAAATGTATGAACTCTACTTTATGCACTTCCTCTGTAAATCCTCCTGGAATTGTAAGGACTCTACTTAGTGCACTTCCTCTGTAATCCCTCCTGGAAATGTAAGAACTTTACTTTTTGCACTTCCTCTGTAAATACTCTTGGAAATGTAAGAACTCTACTTTATGCACTTCCTCTGTAATCCCTCCTGGAAATGTAAGGACTCTACTTTCTGCACTTCCTCTTTAATTCCCCCTGGAAATGTAAGAACTTTACTTTATGCACTTCCTCTGTAATCCCTCCTGGAAATGTAAGAATTTTACTTTATGCACATTCTCTGTAAATCCTCCTGGAAATTTAAGAACTCTACTTTGTGCACATCCCCTGTAATCCCTCCTGGAAAGGTAAGGACTCTACTTTCTGCATTTCCTCTTTAATTCCCCCTGGAAATGTAAGAACTTTACTTTTTGTACTTCCTCTGTAAATACTCCTGGAAATGTAAGGAATCTACTTTCTGCACTTCCTCTTTTATTCCCCCTGGAAATGTAAGAACTTTGCTATATGCACATCCCCTGTAATCCCTCCTCGAAATGTATGGACTCTACTTTCTGCATTTCCTCTGTAAATCCTCCTGGAAATGTAAGGACTCTACTTTCTGCACTTCCTCTTTAATTACTCCTGGAAATGTAAGAACATTACTTTTTGTACTTCCTCTGTGAATACTCCTGGAAATGTAAGGAATCTACTTTCTGCACTTCCTCTTTTATTCCCCCTGGAAATGTAAGAACTTTGCTATATGCACTTCCTCTGTAATCCCTACTGGAAATGTAAGAACTTTACTTTATGCACTTCCTCTGTAATCCCTCCTGGAAATGTAAGAACTCTACTTTGTGCATTTCCTCTATAATTCCTCCTGGAAATCTAATAACTTTACTTTATGCACTTCCTCTGTAATCCCTCCTGGAAATGTAAGAATTTTACTTCATGCACTTCCTCTGTAAATCCTCCTGGAAATGTAAGGACTCTACTTCATGCACTTTCTCTGTAATCCCTCCTGGAAATGTAAGAACTTTTCTTTATGCACTTCCTATGTAAATCCTCCTGGAAATGTAAAGACTCTACTTTATGCACTTCCTCTTTAATTGCTCCTGGAAATGTAAGAACTCTACTTTGTGCACTTCATCTGTTATCCCTCCTGGAAATGTAAGAACTTTACTTTCTGCACTTCCTCTGTAAATCCTCCTGGAAATGTAAGAATTTTACTTTATGCACTTCCTCTGTAAATCCTCCTGGAAATGTAAGGACTCTACTTTCTGCACTTCCTCTTTAATTCCCCCTGGAAATGTAAGATCTTTACTTTATGCACTTTCTCTGTAATCCCTCCTGGAAATGTAAGAACTTTTCTTTATGCACGTCCTATGTAAATCCTCCTGGAAATGTAAGGACTCTACTTTCTGCACTTCCTCTTTAATTCCCCCTGTAAAGGAAAGAATTTTACTTTATGCACTTCCTCTGTAAATCCTCCTGGAAATGTAAGGGCTCTACTTTCTGCACTTCCTCTTTAATTCCCCCTGGAAATGTAAGAACTTTACTTTATGCACTTCCTCTGTAAATCCTCCTGGAAATGTAAGGACTCTACTTTGTGCACTTCCTCTGTAATCCCTCCTGGAAATGTAAGAACTTTACTTTTTGCACTTCCTCTGTAAATACTCCTGGAAATGTAAGAACTCTACTTTGTGCACTTCCTCTGTAATCCCTCGTGGAAATGTAAGAACTCTACTTTGTGCAAATCCCCTGTAATCCCTCCTGGAAATGTAAGGATTCTACATTCTGCACTTCCTCTTTACTTCCCCCTGGAAATGTAAGAACTTTACTTTATGCACTTCCTCTATAATCCCTCCTGGAAATGTAAGAACTCTACTTTGTGCACATCCACTGTAATCCCTCCTGGAAAAGTAAGGACTCTACTTTCTGCAGTTCCTCTTTAATTCCCCCTGGAAATGTAAGAACTTTACTTGATGCACTTCCTCTGTAATCCCTCCTGGAAATGTAAGAACTCTACTTTATACACTTCCTCTGTAATCCCTCCTCGAAATGTAAGAATTTTACTTTATGCACTTCCTGTGTAATCCCTCCTGGAAATGTAAGAACTCTACTTTGTGCACTTCCTCTTTAATTACTCCTGGAAATGTAAGTACTGTACTCTCTGCCCTTCCTCTGTAAATCCTCCTGGAATTGTAAGGACTCTACTTTGTGCACTTCCTCTTTAATTACTCCTGGAAATGTAACAACTTTACTTTATGCACTTCCTCTGTAATCCCTCCTTGAAATGTAAGAACTTTACTTTATGCACTTCCTCTGTAATCCCTCCTGGAAATGGAAGAACTCTAATTTGTGCATTTTCTCTATAATTCCTCCTGGAAATGTAAGAATTTTACTTTATGCACTTCCTCTGTAATCCCTCCTGGAAATGTAAGAACTCTGCTTTCTGCACTTCCTCTGTAAATCCTCCTGGAAATGTAAGAACTTTACTTTATGCACTTCCTCTGTAATCCCTCCTGGAAATGTAAGAACTTTACTTTATGCACTTCCTCTGTAAATCCTCCTAGAAATGTAAGAACTCTACTTTGTACATTTCCTCTATAATTACTCCTGGAAATATAAGAACTTTACTTTATGCACCTCCTCTGTAATCCCTCCTGGAAATGTAAGGACTCTACTTTCTGCTCTTCCTCTTTAATTCCCCCTGGAATTGTAAGAACTTTACTTTATGCACTTCCTCTGTAATCCCTCCTGAAAATGTAAGAATTTTACTTTATGCACTTCCTCTGTAATCCCTCCTGGAAATGTAAGAATTTTACTTTATGCACTTCCTCTGTAAATCCTCCTGGAAATGTAAGAACTCTACTTTATGCACTTCCTCTGTAATCCCTCCTGGAAATGTAAGAACTCTACTTTATGCACTTCCTCTGTAAATACTCCTGGATATGTAAGGACTCTACTTTCTGCACTTCCTCTTTAATTCCCCCTGGAAATGTAAGAACTTTACTTTATGCACTTCCTCTGTAATCCCTCCTGGAAATGTAAGAATTTTAGTTTATACACTTCCTCTGTAAATCATCCTGGAAATGTAAGAATTCTACTTTGTGCACATCCCCTGTAATCCATCCTGGAAATGTAAGAACTCTACTTTATGCACTTCCTCTGTAATCACACCTAGAAATGTAAGAATTTTATTTATGCACTTCCTCTGTAAATCCTCCTGAAAATGTAAGAACTGTACTTTGTGCACATCCCCTGTAATCCCTCCTGGAAATTTAAGGACTCTTCTTTCTGCATTTCCTCTGTAAATCCTCCTGGAAATGTAAGAACTTTACTTTATGCACTTCCTCTCTAATCCCTCCTGGAAATGTAAGAACTTTACTTTATGCACTTCCTCTGTAATCCCTCCTGGAAATGTAAGAACTCTACTTTATGCACTTCCTCTGTAATCCCTCCTGGAAATGTAAGAACTTTACTTTATGCACTTCCTCTTTAATTCCCCCTGGAAATGTAAGAACTCTACTTTGTGCACTTCATCTGTTATCCCTCCTGGAAATGTAAGAACTTTACTTTATGCACTTCCTCTGTAATCCCTCCTGGAAATGTAAGAATTTTACTTTATGCACTTCCTCTGTAATCCCTCCTGGAAATGTAAGAACTCTATGCACTTCCTCTGTAATCCCTCCTGGAAATGTAAGGACTCTACTTTCTGCACTTCCTCTTTAATTCCCCCTGGAAATGTAAGAATTTTACTTTATGCACTTCCTCTGTAATCCCTCCTGGAAATGTAAGAACTCTACTTTATGCACTTCCTCTGTAATCCCTCCTGGAAATGTAAGGACTCTACTTTCTGCACTTCCTCTTTAATTCCCCCTGGAAATGTAAGAACTTTACTTTATGCACTTCCTCTGTAATCGCTCCTGGAAATGTAAGAACTTTACTTTATGCACTTCCTCTGTAATCCCTCCTGGAAATGTAAGAACTCTACTTTGTGCATTTCCTCTATAATTCCTCCTGGAAATCTAAGAACTTTTCTTTATGCACTTCCTATGTAAATCCTCCTGGAAATGTAAGAATTTTACTTTATGCACTTCCTCTGTAAATCCTCCTGGAAATGTAAGGACACTACTTTCTGCACTTCCTCTGTAATCCCTCCTGGAAATGTAAGATCTTTACTTTATGCACTTTCTCTGTAATCCCTCCTGGAAATGTAAGAACTTTTCTTTATGCACTTCCTATGTAAATCCTCCTGGAAATGTAAGGACTCTACTTTCTGCACTTCCTCTTTAATTCCCCCTGGAAAGGAAAGAACTTTACTTTATGCACTTCCTCTGTAAATCCTCCTGGAAATGTAAGAATTTTACTTTATGCACTTCCTCTGTAAATCCTCCTGGAAATGTAAGAACTCTACTTTTTGCACATCCCCTGTAATCCCTCCTGGAAATGTAAGGACTCTACTTTCTGCACTTCCTCTTTAATTCCCCCTGGAAATGTAAGAACTTTACTTTATGCACTTCCTCTGTAAATCCTCCTCGAAATGTAAGGACTCTACTTTGTGCACTTCCTCTGTAATCCCTCCTGGAAATGTAAGGACTCTACTTTCTGCACTTCCTCTTTAATTTCCCCCGGAAATGTAAGAACTTTACTTGATGCACTTCCTCTGTAATCCCTCTTGGAAATGTAAGAATTTTACTTTATGCACTTCCTGTGTAATCCCTCCTGGAAATGTAAGAATTTTACTTTGTGCACTTCCTCTGTAAATCCTCCTGGAAATGTAAGAATTTTACTTTATGCACTTCCTCTGTAAATCCTCCTGGAAATGTAAGAACTCTACTTTGTGCACATCCCCTGTAATCCCTCCTGGAAATGTAAGAACTCCACTTTCTGCACTTCCTCTGTAAATCCTCCTGGAAAAGTAAGAATTTTACTTTATGCACTTCCTCTGTAATCCCTCCTGGAAATGCAAGAACTTTACTTTATGCACTTCCTCTGTAAGTCCTCCTGGAAATGTAAGAACTTTATTTTATGCACTTCCTCTGTAATCCCTCCTGGAAATGTAAGAACTTTACTTTATGCACTTCCTCTGTAATCCCTCCTGGAAATGTAAGAACTTTACTTTATGCACTTCCTGTGTAAGCCCTCCTGGAAATGTAAGAACTCTACTTTCTGCACTTCCTCTTTAATTCCACCTGGAAGTGTAAGAACTGTACTTTATGCACTTCCTCTGTAAATCCTCCTGGAAATGTAAGAACTTTACTTTGTGCACTTCCTCTGTAATCCCTCCTGGAAATGTAAGAACTTTACTTTATGCACTTCCTCTGTAATCCCTCCTGGAAATGTAAGGACTCTACTTTCTGCACTTCCTCTTTAATTCCCCCTGGAAATGTAAGAATTTTACTTTATGCACTTCCTCTGTAATCCCTCCTGGAAATGTAAGAATTTTAGTTTATACACTTCCTCTGTAAATCCTCCTGGAAATGTAAGAATTCTACTTTGTGCACATCCCCTGTAATCCATCCTGGAAATGTAAGAACTCTACTTTCTGCACTTCCTCTTTAATTCCCCCTGGAAATGTAAGAACTTTACTTCATGCACTTCCTCTGTAATCCCTCCTGGAAATGTAAGAACTCTACTTTCTTCACTTCCTCTTTAATTCCCCCTGGAAATGTAAGATCTTTACTTTATGCACTTTCTCTGTAATCCCTCCTGGAAATGTAAGAACTTTTCTTTATGCACGTCCTATGTAAATCCTCCTGGAAATGTAAGGACTCTACTTTCTGCACTTCCTCTTTAATTCCCCCTGTAAAGGAAAGAATTTTACTTTATGCACTTCCTCTGTAAATCCTCCTGGAAATGTAAAGGCTCTGCTTTCTGCACTTCCTCTTTAATTCCCCCTGGAAATGTAAGAACTTTACTTTATGCACTTCCTCTGTAAATCCTCCTGGAAATGTAAGGACTCTACTTTGTGCACTTCCTCTGTAATCCCTCCTGGAAATGTAAGAACTTTACTTTTTGCACTTCCTCTGTAAATACTCCTGGAAATGTAAGAACTCTACTTTGTGCACTTCCTCTGTAATCCCTCCTGGAAATGTAAGAATTTTAGTTTATACACTTCCTCTGTAAATCATCCTGGAAATGTAAGAATTCTACTTTGTGCACATCCCCTGTAATCCATCCTGGAAATGTAAGAACTCTACTTTATGCACTTCCTCTGTAATCACACCTGGAAATGTAAGAATTTTATTTATGCACTTCCTCTGTAAATCCTCCTGAAAATGTAAGAACTGTACTTTGTGCACATCCCCTGTAATCCCTCCTGGAAATTTAAGGACTCTTCTTTCTGCATTTCCTCTGTAAATCCTCCTGGAAATGTAAGAACTTTACTTTATGCACTTCCTCTCTAATCCCTCCTGGAAATGTAAGAACTTTACTTTATGCACTTCCTCTGTAATCCCTCCTGGAAATGTAAGAACTCTACTTTATGCACTTCCTCTTTAATTCCCCCTGGAAATGTAAGAACTTTACTTTATGCACTTCCTCTGTAAATCCTCCTGGAAATGTAAGGACTCTACTTTGTGCACTTCCTCTGTAATCCCTCCTGGAAATGTAAGAACTTTACTTTTTGCACTTCCTCTGTAAATACTCCTGGAAATGTAAGAACTCTACTTTGTGCACTTCCTCTGTAATCCCTCCTGGAAATGTAAGAACTCTACTTTGTGCAAATCCCCTGTAATCCCTCCTGGAAATGTAAGGATTCTACATTCTGCACTTCCTCTTTAATTCCCCCTGGAAATGTAAGAACTTTACTTTATGCACTTCCTCTATAATCCCTCCTGGAAATGTAAGAACTCTACTTTGTGCACATCCACTGTAATCCCTCCTGGAAATGTAAGGACTCTACTTTCTGCAGTTCCTCTTTAATTCCCCCTGGAAATGTAAGAACTTTACTTGATGCACTTCCTCTGTAATCCCTCCTGGAAATGTAAGAACTCTACTTTATGCACTTCCTCTGTAATCCCTCCTCGAAATGTAAGAATTTTACTTTATGCACTTCCTGTGTAATCCCTCCTGGAAATGTAAGAATTTTACTTTGTGCACTTCCTCTGTAAATCCTCCTGGAAATGTAAGTACTCTACTTTGTGCACTTCCTCTGTAATCCCTCCTGGAAATGTAAGTACTGTACTCTCTGCCCTTCCTCTGTAAATCCTCCTGGAATTGTAAGGACTCTACTTTGTGCACTTCCTCTTTAATTACTCCTGGAAATGTAACAACTTTACTTTATGCACTTCCTCTGTAATCCCTCCTGGAAATGTAAGAACTTTACTTTATGCACTTCCTCTGTAATCCCTCCTGGAAATGGAAGAACTCTAATTTGTGCATTTCCTCTATAATTCCTTCTGGAAATGTAAGAATTTTACTTTATGCACTTCCTCTGTAATCCCTCCTGGAAATGTAAGAACTCTACTTTCTGCACTTCCTCTGTAAATCCTCCTGGAAATGTAAGAACTTTACTTTATGCACTTCCTCTGTAATCCCTCCTGGAAATGTAAGAACTTTACTTTATGCACTTCCTCTGTAAATCCTCCTAGAAATGTAAGAACTCTACTTTGTACATTTCCTCTATAATTACTCCTGGAAATATAAGAACTTTACTTTATGCAACTCCTCTGTAATCCCTCCTGGAAATGTAAGGACTCTACTTTCTGCTCTTCCTCTGTAAATACTCCTGGATATGTAAGGACTCTACTTTCTACACTTTCTCTTTAATTACCCCTGGAAATGTAAGAACTTTACTTTATGCACTTCCTCTGTAATCCCTCCTGGAAATGTAAGAATTTTAGTTTATACACTTCCTCTGTAAATCATCCTGGAAATGTAAGAATTCTACTTTGTGCACATCCCCTGTAATCCATCCTGGAAATGTAAGAACTCTACTTTATGCACTTCCTCTGTAATCACACCTGGAAATGTAAGAATTTTATTTATGCACTTCCTCTGTAAATCCTCCTGAAAATGTAAGAACTGTACTTTGTGCACATCCCCTGTAATCCCTCCTGGAAATTTAAGGACTCTTCTTTCTGCATTTCCTCTGTAAATCCTCCTGGAAATGTAAGAACTTTACTTTATGCACTTCCTCTCTAATCCCTCCTGGAAATGTAAGAACTTTACTTTATGCACTTCCTCTGTAATCCCTCCTGGAAATGTAAGAACTCTTCTTTATGCACTTCCTCTGTAATCCCTCCTGGAAATGTAAGGACTCTACTTTCTGCACTTCCTCTTTAATTCCCCCTGGAAATGTAAGAACTTTACTTCATGCACTTCCTCTGTAATCCCTCCTGGAAATGTAAGAACTCTACTTTCTGCACTTCCTCTTTTATTCCCCCTGGAAATGTAAGAACTTTGCTATATGCACATCCCCTGTAATCCCTCCTGGAAATGTATGGACTCTACTTTCTGCATTTCCTCTGTAAATCCTCCTGGAAATGAAAGAACTTTACTTTATGCACTTCCTCTGTAATCGCTCCTGGAAATGTAAGAACTTTACTTTATGCACTTCCTTTGTAATCCCTCCTGGAAATGTAAGAACTCTACTTTGTGCATTTCCTCTATAATTCCTCCTGGAAATCTAAGAACTTTTCTTTATGCACTTCCTATGTAAATCCTCCTGGAAATGTAAGAATTTTACTTTATGCACTTCCTCTGTAAATCCTCCTGGAAATGTAAGGACACTACTTTCTGCACTTCCTCTGTAATCCCTTCTGGAAATGTAAGATCTTTACTTTATGCACTTTCTCTGTAATCCCTCCTGGAAATGTAAGAACTTTTCTTTATGCACTTCCTATGTAAATCCTCCTGGAAATGTAAGGACTCTACTTTCTGCAATTCCTCTTTAATTCCCCCTGGAAAGGAAAGAACTTTACTTTATGCACTTCCTCTGTAAATCCTCCTGGAAATGTAAGAATTTTACTTTATGCACTTCCTCTGTAAATCCTCCTGGAAATGTAAGAACTCTACTTTGTGCACATCCCCTGTAATCCCTCCTGGAAATGTAAGGACTCTACTTTCTGCACTTCCTCTTTAATTCCCCCTGGAAATGTAAGAACTTTACTTTATGCACTTCCTCTGTAAATCCTCCTGGAAATGTAAGGACTCTACTTTGTGCACTTCCTCTGTAATCCCTCCTGGAAATGTAAGGACTCTACTTTCTGCACTTCCTCTTTAATTTCCCCCGGAAATGTAAGAACTTTACTTGATGCACTTCCTCTGTAATCCCTCTTGGAAATGTAAGAATTTTACTTTATGCACTTCCTGTGTAATCCCTCCTGGAAATGTAAGAATTTTACTTTGTGCACTTCCTCTGTAAATCCTCCTGGAAATGTAAGAATTTTACTTTATGCACTTCCTCTGTAAATCCTCCTGGAAATGTAAGAACTCTACTTTGTGCACATCCCCTGTAATCCCTCCTTGAAATGTAAGAACTCCACTTTTTGCACTTCCTCTGTAAATCCTCCTGGAAATGTAAGAATTTTACTTTATGCACTTCCTCTGTAATCCCTCCTGGAAATGCAAGAACTTTACTTTATGCACTTCCTCTGTAAATCCTCCTGGAAATGTAAGAACTTTACTTTATGCACTTCCTCTGTAATCCCTCCTGGAAATGTAAGAACTTTACTTTATGCACTTCCTCTGTAATTCCTCCTGGAAATGTAAGAACTTTACTTTATGCACTTCCTGTGTAAACCCTCCTGGAAATGTAAGAACTCTACTTTCTGCACTTCCTCTTTAATTCCACCTGGAAGTGTAAGAACTTTACTTTATGCACTTCCTCTGTAAATCCTCCTGGAAATGTAAGAACTTTACTTTGTGCACTTCTTCTGTAATCCCTCCTGGAAATGTAAGAACTTTACTTTATGCACTTCCTCTGTAATCCCTCCTGTTAATGTAAGGACTCTACTTTCTGCACTTCCTCTTTAATTCCCCCTGGAAATGTAAGAACTTTACTTTATGCACTTCCTCTGTAATCCCTCCTGGAAATGTAAGAATTTTAGTTTATACACTTCCTCTGTAAATCCTCCTGGAAATGTAAGAATTCTACTTTGTGCACATCCCCTGTAATCCATCCTGGAAATGTAAGAACTCTACTTTCTGCACTTCCTCTTTAATTCCCCCTGGAAATGTAAGAACTTTACTTCATGCACTTCCTCTGTAATCCCTCCTGGAAATGTAAGAACTCTACTTTGTGCATTTCCTCTATAATTCCTCCTGGAAATCTAAGAACTTTTCTTTATGCACTTCCTATGTAAATCCTCCTGGAAATGTAAGAATTTTACTTTATGCACTTCCTCTGTAAATCCTCCTGGAAATGTAAGGACACTACTTTCTGCACTTCCTCTGTAATCCCTCCTGGAAATGTAAGATCTTTACTTTATGCACTTTCTCTGTAATCCCTCCTGGAAATGTAAGAACTTTTCTTTATGCACTTCCTATGTAAATCCTCCTGGAAATGTAAGGACTCTACTTTCTGCACTTCCTCTTTAATTCCCCCTGGAAAGGAAAGTACTTTACTTTATGCACTTCCTCTGTAAATCCTCCTGTAAATGTAAGAATTTTACTTTATGCACTTCCTCTGTAAATCCTCCTGGAAATGTAAGAACTCTACTTTGTGCACATCCCCTGTAATCCCTCCTGGAAATGTAAGGACTCTACTTTCTGCACTTCCTCTTTAATTCCCCCTGGAAATGTAAGAACTTTACTTTATGCACTTCCTCTGTAAATTCTCCTGGAAATGTAAGGACTCTACTTTGTGCACTTCCTCTGTAATCCCTCCTGGAAATGTAAGGACTCTACTTTCTGCACTTCCTCTTTAATTTCCCCCGGAAATGTAAGAACTTTACTTGATGCACTTCCTCTGTAATCCCTCTTGGAAATGTAAGAATTTTACTTTATGCACTTCCTGTGTAATCCCTCCTGGAAATGTAAGAATTTTACTTTGTGCACTTCCTCTGTAAATCCTCCTGGAAAAGTAAGAATTTTACTTTATGCACTTCCTCTGTAAATCCTCCTGGAAATGTAAGAACCCTACTTTGTGCACATCCCCTGTAATCCCTCCTGGAAATGTAAGAACTCCACTTTCTGCACTTCCTCTGTAAATCCTCCTGGAAATGTAAGAATTTTACTTTATGCATTTCCTCTGTAATCCCTCCTGGAAATGCAAGAACTTTACTTTATGCACTTCCTCTGTAAATCCTCCTGGAAATGTAAGAACTTTACTTTATGCACTTCCTCTGTAATCCCTCCTGGAAATGTAAGAACTTTACTTTATGCACTTCCTCTGTAATTCCTCCTGGAAATGTAATAACTTTACTTTATGCACTTCCTGTGTAAACCCTCCTGGAAATGTAAGAACTCTACTTTCTGCACTTCCTCTTTAATTCCACCTGGAAGTGTAAGAACTTTACTTTATGCACTTCCTCTGTAAATCCTCCTGGAAATGTAAGAACTTTACTTTGTGCACTTCCTCTGTAATCCCTCCTGGAAATGTAAGAACTTTACTTTATGCACTTCCTCTGTAATCCCTCCTGGAAATGTAAGGACTCTACTTTCTGCACTTCCTCTTTAATTCCCCCTGGAAATGTAAGAACTTTACTTTATGCACTTCCTCTGTAAACCCTCCTGGAAATGTAAGAATTTTAGTTTATACACTTCCTCTGTAAATCCTCCTGGAAATGTAAGAATTCTACTTTGTACACATCCCCTGTAATCCATCCTGGAAATGTAAGAACTTTACTTCATGCACTTCCTCGGTAATCCCTCCTGGAAATGTAAGAACTCTACTTTCTGCACTTCCTCTTTTATTCCCCCTGGAAATGTAAGAACTTTGCTATATGCACATCCCCTGTAATCCCTCCTGGAAATGTATGGACTCTACTTTCTGCACTTCCTCTGTAAATCCTCCTGGAAATGTAAGAACTTTACTTTATGCACTTCCTCTGTAATCGCTCCTGGAAATGTAAGAACTTTACTTTATGCACTTCCTCTGTAATCCCTCCTGGAAATGTAAGAACTCTACTTTGTGCATTTCCTCTATAATTCCTCCTGGAAATCTAAGAACTTTACTTTATGCACTTCCTCTGTAATCCCTCCTGGAAATGTAAGAATTTTACTTCATGCACTTCCTCTGTAAATCCTCCTGGAATTGTATGGACTCTACTTCATGCACTTTCTCTGTAATCCCTCCTGGAAATGTAAGAACTTTTCTTTATGCACTTCCTATGTAAATCCTCCTGGAAATGTAAGAATTTTACTTTATGCACTTCCTCTGTAAATCCTCTTGGAAATGTAAGGACACTACTTTCTGCACTTCCTCTGTAATCCCTCCTGGAAATGTAAGAACTTTTCTTTATGCACTTCCTATGTAAATCCTCCTGGAAATGTAAGGACTCTACTTTCTGCACTTCCTCTTTAATTCCCCCTGGAAAGGAAAGAACTTTACTTTATGCACTTCCTCTGTAAATCCTCCTGGAAATGTAAGAATTTTACTTTATGCACTTCCTCTGTAAATCCTCCTGGAAATGTAAGAACTCTACTTTGTGCACATCCCCTGTAATCCCTCCTGGAAATGTAAGGACTCTACTTTCTGCACTTCCTCTTTAATTCCCCCTGGAAATGTAAGAACTTTACTTTATGCACTTCCTCTGTAAATCCTCCTGGAAATGTAAGGACTCTACTTTGTGCACTTCCTCTGTAATCCCTCCTGGAAATGTAAGGACTCTACTTTCTGCACTTCCTCTTTAATTTCCCCCGGAAATGTAAGAACTTTACTTGATGCACTTCCTCTGTAATCCCTCTTGGAAATGTAAGAATTTTACTTTATGCACTTCCTGTGTAATCCCTCCTGGAAATGTAAGAATTTTACTTTGTGCACTTCCTCTGTAAATCCTCCTGGAAATGTAAGAATTTTACTTTATGCACTTCCTCTGTAAATCCTCCTGGAAATGTAAGAACTCTACTTTGTGCACAACCCCTGTAATCCCTCCTGGAAATGTAAGAACTCCACTTTCTGCACTTCCTCTGTAAATCCTCCTGGAAATGTAAGAATTTTACTTTATGCACTTCCTCTGTAATCCCTCCTGGAAATGCAAGAACTTTACTTTATGCACTTCCTCTGTAAATCCTCCTGGAAATGTAAGAACTTTACTTTATGCACTTCCTCTGTAATCCCTCCTGGAAATGTACGAACTTTACTTCATGCAGTTCCTCTGTAATCCCTCCTGGAAATGTAAGAACTTTACTTTATGCACTTCCTCTGTAAACCCTCCTGGAAATGTAAGAACTCTACTTTCTGCACTTCCTTTGTAATCCCTCCTGGAAATGTAAGAAAACTACTTTATACACTTCCTCTTTAATTCCACCTGGAAGTGTAAGAACTTTACTTTATGCACTTCCTCTGTAAATCCTCCTGGAAATGTAAGAACTTTACTTTGTGCACTTCCTCTGTAATCCCTCCTGGAAATGTAAGAACTTTACTATATGCACTTCCTTTGTAATCCCTCCTGGAAATGTAAGGACTCTACTTTCTGCACTTCCTCTGTAAATCCTCCTGGAAATGTAAGAACTTTACTTTCTGCACTTCCTCTGTAATCCCTCCTGGAAATGTAAGAACTTTACTTTATGCACTTCCTCTGTAATCCCTCCTGGAAATGTAAGAACTCTACTTTGTGCATTTCCTCTATAATTCCTCCTGGAAATGTAAGAATTTTACTTTATTCACTTCCTCTGTAAGTCCTCCTGGAAATGTAAGAACTCTACTTTGTGCACATCCCCTGTAATCCCTCCTGGAAATGTAAGGACTCTACTTTCTGCACTTCCTCTTTAATTCCCCCTGGAAATGTAAGAACTTTACTTTATGCACTTCCTCTGTAAATCCTCCTGGAAATGTAAGGACTCTACTTTGTGCACTTCCTCTGTAATCCCTCCTGGAAATGTAAGGACTCTACTTTCTGCACTTCCTCTTTAATTTCCCCCGGAAATGTAAGATCTTTACTTGATGCACTTCCTCTGTAATCTCTCTTGGAAATGTAAGAATTTTACTTTATGCACTTCCTGTGTAATCCCTCCTGGAAATGTAAGAATTTTACTTTATGCACTTCCTCTGTAAATCCTCCTGAAAATGTAAGAACTCTACTTTGTGCACATCCCCTGTAATCCCTCCTGGAAATGTAAGAACTCCACTTTCTGCACTTCCTCTGTAAATCCTCCTGGAAATGTAAGAATTTTACTTTATGCACTTCCTCTGTAATCCCTCCTGGAAATGCAAGAACTTTACTTTATGCACTTCCTCTGTAAATCCTCCTGGAAATGTAAGAACTTTACTTTATGCACTTCCTCTGTAATCCCTCCTGGAAATGTAAGAACTTTATTTTATGCACTTCCTCTGTAATCCCTCCTGGAAATGTAAGAACTTTACTTTATGCACTTCCTGTGTAAACCCTCCTGGAAATGTAAGAACTCTACTTTCTGCACTTCCTCTTTAATTCCACCTGGAAGTGTAAGAACTTTACTTTATGCACTTCCTCTGTAAATCCTCCTGGAAATGTAAGAACTTTACTTTGTGCACTTCCTCTGTAATCCCTCCTGGAAATGTAAGAACTTTACTTTATGCACTTCCTCTGTAATCCCTCTTGGAAATGTAAGGACTCTACTTTCTGCACTTCCTCTTTAATTCCCCCTGGAAATGTAAGAATTTTACTTTATGCACTTCCTCTGTAATCCCTCCTTTAAATGTAAGGACTCTACTTTCTGCACTTCCTCTTTAATTCCCCCTGGAAATGTAAGAACTTTACTTTATGCACTTTCACTGTAAATCCTCTTGGAAATGTAAGGACTCTACTTCGTGCACTTCCTCTGTAATCCCTCCTGGAAATGTAAGAACTTTACTTTATGCACTTCCTCTGTAATCCCTCCTGGAAATGTAAGGACTCTACTTTCTGCACTTCCTCTTTAATTCCCTCTGGAAATGTAAGAACTTTACTTTATGCATTTCCTCTGTAATCCCTCCTGGAAATGTAAGAACTCTACTTTGTGCATTTCCTCTATAATTTCTCCTGGAAATGTAAGAATTTTACTTCATGCACTTCCTCTGTAATCCCTCCTGTAAATGTAAGAACTCTACTTTCTGCACTTCCTCTTTAATGCCTCCTGAAAATGTAAGGACTAGTGTTGAGCATTCCGATACTGAAATATCGGGTATCGACCGATATTCGCGGTATCGGAATTCCGTTACTGAGTTCCGATACTTTTACAATATCGTATACCGGATTCGGAAGTTCCCATAATGCAATGAGCCAGTTTCATTTTATTCAGCCAATGAGGATCCTAAGAAGTGTGGGCACATCCTGTTAGGCATGTAGGCATGTTAACTAATGGCATGGCTGTGATTGGCTGCTGAAATGATGTCATGATGCACTATAATAGCCGCCGCCGCCATTTTGAGCTCACTCTGCTGTGAATTCAGTTAGGGATAGGACGCTGTTGTTCTGAGGGACAGTTTTTGCTACCTATTTGGTCTATTCTGCTTTACCCAAGCTACCTTATAAATCGCTGTGCCTTGCAGTGCTAGTGCACAGTTCTCTGTGCTGTTCACCGCTGTCTGCAAGGTCTCTGTGTGTGAGTGCATCTCACGCTGTAGTGTGTGCTTCAGCCACGTCTGGTTATAGTGCACTCAGTGTGTGTCACTGCCTCATACATTGTCCTTTTTTGCTAATTGATCATTTTTCCTGATTTCTCCTATTAGTGTGGTGGTTTCATCCGTATTCAGCTAAATTGGTTCCAAACACACTATATAGGAGTAGATAGAGGAGCCTTTCTGCAGCATTGGGCCCTGCAGCCCCAGCCAGATTAGTATTAGCCTTTTTTTTGTAGCCTCATCTATTGCATTGTAGGTTACCTTCCTATATTGTAATAGCTACAAAAAGTTTGTGATACTATCGGTATTACATCTTTGGGCACATCCAGTGTCTTTTTGTGACAAAAAAAAACTAAATAAAGTTCACCAAACACTCCACTTTACAGTTGTGTAGGCCACATTAGCTCATATTAAAGTCTAGTCCACACTTTATAAAATTAGTGTTTCTTATACCTGTTAGCAGCTGTTCAGGAATAAGCACACTAAGCCCTTAGTACTTTTCTGCCTATCTTTATCAGTCTACCAAGATGAAGAAGGCAGGGAGTAAGGCATGTGGTCGTGGGCGTGGAGTTTCTGCAGGGAGAGGACGTGAGGATTCTGTGCCTGCAGGGAGAGGACGTGGGGATTCTGTGCCTGCTGCGGGCACCTGTGACTCAGCATCCCCCAGTTTTACCAGGGAACAGTCCTTTATGCGCAGCTTTGTAGGAGCTAGCCATACCCCACTGCTGCGGAAGGACCAAATTGAAGCCGTTGTCGGATGGATGGCAGCTAATGCATCGACTTCAATTAGTTACAGATCCTCTCAGGTCCTGAGCACTGAAGAGCACCCATCTGTCTCTTCACCACCTGCCAAATTGTCCAGGCAGTCAGAAAGCCCTGGACAGGAGCCATCTCTACTTCTGTTCTCTGAATCTCTTGGCTTGGAAAGAGGGGGCCAGCCAAGCAGAATTCTAGAATTAGAAGAAGAGGTAGTATGAAGCTTTGTCTCTCTGAATCTGAAGAGGCGGGTGGGCCAGTGCCTATGATCAGCACACCTCAGTACGCATTTGATGATGAGACTCAGGTGCTACTTTCTGGTGCGTACTGTACTGTCGAGACTACCCAGGAGAAGCAGTTGTTTGAAGAGGGTGATGTAGATGATGAGGTCCTTGACCCATCATGGCGTGAGGGACAGGAAGGTGGTGGGAGCAGCTCTGAGGAAGAGATTCCCCTAACGGCCCAAAAAGGAGGGAGAGAGAAGGGGCAGACTAGGTTGCCTGTAGCCTCCACTTCGGCACCCATTAGGAGCATGCCTCTTCCAAAATCCAAAATGGGCGCTCCCAAGACTTGCAGTGCCTGGTCCTTTTTTGACACAGTTGCAGATGACATTTGCTTTGTCAAATGCAAGCTGTGTAATCAGAAGGTGAAAAGAGGGAAAAGTGTCAGCAACCTCAATACCACAAATATGTGGAAACATGTGCGGACCAAGCACGTGGTGGAGTTACAAAAACACACTGAAGACCTAGGCCAACCTACAGCGCCACCTACCACCTCTTCAGCTCGTGTTGTAGCCTCTTCCTCCAGCTCACACACAGCTGGTTCGGCTTCCTCACAGGATCGCCATGGAAGAATCTCTGGCACTGTTGTACAGAGACACAGTGTAATTCCACCCACAGCACCACTTTCCCTGTCATCCTCACACTCCCAGGCCAGTCTACAGCCATCGTTAGCACAGGCAAGGGAGAAAAGGCGCCCATGCTCGGCAAATCACCCCCGAGCACAGGCACTGAATGCTGGCATTGCTAAACTACTGGCCCTTGAAATGCTATCATTCAGGCTGGTGGAGACTGACACCTTCCATAACTTTATGGTATTGGCAGTCCCACAATACAACGTGCCCAGCCGCTTTTATTTCAGCAGGCAAGCCGTCCCTGCCCTGCAACAGCATGTGGAGGGAAAAATTAAACATGCGCTACAAAACGCCGTCAGTAGCAAGGTCCACCTGACCACCGATGCGTGGACCAGTAAGCATGGACAGGGACGATACCTTTCCCTCACTGCCCATTGGGTAAATGTTGTGGAGCCGGGTACAGATCTTGAGAGTGGCGCTGTACGTGTTCTGCCAACTCCAAGGATTGCAGGAATCCAGTCTGTACACATTGACTCCTCCTCATACTCCAGTTCCTCTGAATCAGCGCTGCTGGAGCCGTCACGGTCTACCTCCACATTGACCCGTGAACGGTTACCTGTTATGATGACCGATATGAGCACAGCCGTGGCCAAACGTCAACAGGCCGTATTAAAGTTAATTTCTTTGGGGAATCGAAGCCACACAGCGCAGGAGCTCTGGAATGCCATCAAGCAGCAGAGCGACGTGTGGTTTGTGCCAGCGAATCTCCAGCCAGGCATGGTAGTGTGTGACAATGGCCGAAATCTGGTGGCAGCTCTGGGCCTAGGCAAGCTCACTCACATCCCATGTCTGGCACATGTGCTCAACTTGGTCGTGCAGAGTTTTTTGAGGGACTATCCGGATCTTGATGCACTGCTTCACAAGGTTCGCATAGAGTGCGCTCACTTGCGGTGTTCCAGCAATGCAAGATCGCGCATTGCAACTCTGCAGCGCCGATTATGTCTTCCGGAACATCGCATCATATGTAACCTACCCACCAGGTGGAATTCAACGTTACATATGTTGGAGAGGTTGTGTGAGCAGCAGGCAGCAGTAATGGAGTACCAGCAGCAGCAGGCGCAAACAAGTCGCAGTGCACGCCGTTCACACTTCACCACCACTGAGTGGGCCTCTATGAAGGACATTTGCCACGTTTTTCGTGCCTTCGATTATTCCACGCGGATGGCGAGTGCAGATGATGCACTAGTCAGCATGACTATCCCCCTTATCAGCCAGCTTGAAAAAACACTGCAAGCACTAAGGGACGAGGTTTTGGAAGAGGTGGAGGATGAGGAGTCACAAATGCCATCTGCTTCTCTACAGTCTGCACAACGTGGTTCCTCACAAAGGCCTAGGCAGGGGACACTTTGTGAGGAGGATGAGGAGGAGTCAATGGAGGAGGAAGACATCTGTCCAGAGGAGGGAAGTACACAATGCTCTAGTAGTTAGTATCTAGAGCGAGGGTGGGGAGATGCAGAGCAGGCAGAGATCACGCCTCAAGCAGGGGACAGCGTTTCTTGGCCAGTTGGCAGTCTGCAGCACATGGTGGATTTCATGCTGCAGTGCCTGAGAAACGACCGCCGCATCGCCCACATTCTCAACACGGCTGATTATTGTGTGTCCACCCTCCTAGATCCTTGCTACCGGGACAACTTACAAAGCCTCATAACACCGTTGAACCGGGAGCGTAAAATGCGGGAGTACCAAGACGCACTGGTGCATTCCATCATGTTCTCCATTCCAACCGAGAGCAGTGCTGCTAGTGCTTTACAAAGCAGCTCAGTGCGTCGAGGCAGTGGATGAAGCTCTGCACAAAGAGGGAGCAGAAGCAGCGCCTCAGCACAAGGCAAGACCAGTATGGCCCAAATGTGGCAAAGTTTTGTGTCCCTGCCGCCACAAATGTCTACACCATCAGAGACGGCTCCAGTCAGCAGGAGGCAACGTTTCCGTCAGATGGTGACAGACTACATGTCTTGCCCTCTCAGTGTACTCCCAGACGGCTCTTCCCCCTTCAAGTTTTGGGTCTCTAAGCTGGATACATGGCCAGAGCTTAGCCAGTATGCATTGGAGGTGCTAGCTTGCCCTGCTGCTAGTGTATTATCGGAACACGTCTTTACTGCCTCAGGTGGTGTACTAACAGACCGTCGCATGCTACTATCCTCCGATAATGTTGACCAGCTTACTTTTCTGAAAATGAACAAGGCCTGGATCTCGCAGGAATTTGCCAGTCCTCTTCCAGAATAAATAATTGGTTGGCAACAGTATCCAGGTCTCCTGTTGTGTTCATGTTTCTACCACCTGAACTGTAATCCCTGAGCTCCAACACCGCCAGATGCTGCTCAGAAGTGCCGTCTGCACAGTCAATGCTTGCTGCCGTGTTATTGGGGTTAAGTAACGTCAGCTGATCCCCAGCTGTGTGTCCGGCAAATTCTCCTGTTCTGTCCACATCCACTGTACTACAGATTTAAAACTTGCACAAATTACACCTCTGGCTCCCCTGTTTTTAATATTTACCCTGGGCTCCAACACCGCTAGTTGCTGCTCAGAAGTGCGGTCTGCACAGTCAACGCTTGCTCCAGTGTTATTGGGGTTCAGTAACGTCAGCTGATCCCCAGCTGAGTGTGCGGCAAATTCTCCTGCTCTGTCCACATCCACTGTACTACAGATTTAAAACTTGATCCAATTACACCTCTGGCTCCTCTGCTTTTAGTATTTACCCTGGGCTCCAACACCGCTAGTTGCTGCTCAGAAGTGCGGTCTGCACAGTCAACGCTTGCTCCAGTGTTATTGGGGTTCAGTAACGTCAGCTGATCCCCAGCTGAGTGTGCGGCAAATTCTCCTGCTCTGTCCACATCCACTGTACTACAGATTTAAAACTTGATCCAATTACACCTCTGGCTCCTCTGCTTTTAGTATTTACCCTGGGCTCCAACACCGCTAGTTGCTGCTCAGAAGTGCCGTCTGCACAGTCAACGCTTGCTCCAGTGTTATTGGGGTTCAGTAACGTCAGCTGATCCCCAGCTGTGTGTCCGGCAAATTCTCCTGCTCTGTCCACATCCACTGTACTACTGATTTAAAACTTGCTCCAATTACACCTCTGTCTCCTCTGTTTTCAGTATTATCCCTGAGCTCCAACACCGCCAGTTGGCGCTCAGAAGTGCTGTCTGCACAGTCAACACTTGCTGCCGTGTTATTGGGGTTCAGTAACGTCAGCTGTTCCCCTGCTGCGCGGACGGCAATTTCTCCTGCTCTGTCCACATTCACACTACTACAGATTTTAAAGTTGCTCCAATTACACCTCTGGCTCCTCTGTTTTCAGTATTATCCCTGAGCTCCAACACCGCCAGTTGGCGCTCAGAAGTGCTGTCTGCACAGTCAACACTTGCTGCCATGTTATTGGGGTTCAGTAACGTCAGCTGTTCCCCTGCTGTGCGGACGTCAATTTCTCTTGCTCGGTCCTCATTCACACTACTACAGATTTTAAAGTTGCTCCAATTACACCTCTGGCTCCTCTGTTTTCAGTATTATCCCTGAGCTCCAACACCGCCAGTTGGCACTCGCAAGTGCTGTCTGCACAGTCAACACTTGCTGCCGTGTTATTGGGGTTCAGTAACATCAGCTGTTCCCCTGCTGTGCGGACGGCAATTTCTCCTGCTCTGTCCTCATTCACACTACTACAGATTTTAAAGTTGCTCCAATTACACCTCTGGCTCCTCTGTTTTCAGTATTATCCCTGAGCTCCAACACTGCCAGTTGGCGCTCGGAAGTGCTGTCTGCACAGTCAACACTTGCTGCCGTGTTATTGGGGTTCAGTAACGTCAGTTGTTCCCCTGCTGTGCGGACGGCAATTTCTCCTGCTCTGTCCTCATTCACACTACTACAGATTTTAAAGTTGCTCCAATTACACCTCTGGCTCCTCTGTTTTTAGTATTTACCCTGGGCTCCAATACTGCTAGTTGCTGCTCAGAAGTGCCGTCTGCACAGTCAACGCTTGCTCCAGTGTTATTGGGGTTCAGTAACGTCAGCTGATCCCCAGCTGTGTGTCCGGCAAATTCTCCTGCTTTGTCCACATTCACTGTACTACTGATTTAAAACTTGCTCCAATTACACCTCTGGCTCCTCTGTTTTTAGTATTTACCCTGGGCTCCAATACCGCTAGTTGCTGCTCAGAAGTGCCGTCTGCACAGTCAACGCTTGCTCCAGTGTTATTGGGGTTCAGTAACGTCAGCTGATCCCTAGCTGTGTGTCCGGCAAATTCTCCTGCTTTATCCACATCCACTGTACTATTGATTTAAAACTTGCTCCAATTACACCTCTGGTTTCTCTGTTTTTAGTATTTACCCTGGGCTCCAATACAGCTAGTTGCTGCTCAGAAGTGCCGTCTGCACAGTCAACGCTTGCTCCAGTGTTATTGGGGTTCAGTAACGTCAGCTGATCCCCAGCTGTGTGTCCGGCAAATTCTCCTGCTTTGTCCACATCCACTGTACTACTGATTTAAAACTTGCTCCAATTACACCTCTGGCTCCTCTGTTTTTAGTATTCACCCTGGGCTCCAATACCGCTAGTTGCTGCTCAGATGTGCCGTCTGCACAGTCAACGCTTGCTCCAGTGTTATTGGGGTTCAGTAACGTCAGCTGATCCCCAGCTGTGTGTCCGGCAAATTCTCCTGCTTTGTCCACATCCACTGTACTACTGATTTAAAACTTGCTCCAATTACACCTCTGGCTCCTCTGTTTTTAGTATTTACCCTGGGTTCCAGCACCGCCAGCTGTTTCCCAGCAGTGTCTTTGGCACGGGTACTCCCTCCTGCCCAGCCTGGTTCCAGCACGTCAGCTGTTTCTGGGTAGTGTCAACTTCACTTTGCCTCCAATGCGTTGTCCTGTCGTGTTGCGGTCGGGTTAGCCGACTCTATGGTGCCTGCAGTTTAGGTGACTCCTATGTGGGCTGCGGGATCTGGCAATGAAGGCTGGTTCCATAGTGCCAATAGGACAAGCACCCCCTGTAGGACTGTGGGTTTTGGTAACTGCGGCCGGCTCGCGGCCCTGCAACTTTTTTTTACATGGGTACCTTCTGCTACCCATCCGGTTTCCAGTACCGTCAGCTGGTTCTCGGCAGTGCCTTTGGCTTAGGTGCCTCCTTCGCGGTATCCAAGTTCCACCAACATCTGCTGGTCCTTGGTAGTGCTTTCTGGCACAGGTACCTCCTGCTTAGTAACCGAGTTCCAGTACCGTCAGCTGGTCTTCGGTAGTTCCATTGGCTCTTGTACCTTCTGCTACCCATCCGGGTTCCAGTACCATCAGCTGGTTCTCGGCAGTGTCTTTGGCACGGGCACTCCCTCCTGCCCAGCCTGGTTCCAGCACGCCAGCTGTTTCCGGGTAGTGTCAACGTCACTTTGCCTCCAATGCGTTGTACTGTCATGTTGCTGTCGGTTTAGCCGACTCTATGGTGTCTGCAGTTTAGGTGACTCCTATGTGGGCTGCGGGATCTGGCAATGAAGGCTGGTTCCATAGTGCCAATAGGACAAGCACCCCCTGTAGGACTGTGGGTTTAGGTAACTGCGGCCGGCTCGCGGCCTTGCAACTTTTTTTTACATGGGTACCTTCTACTACCCATCCAGGTTCCAGTACCGTCAGCTGGTTCTTGGCAGTGCCTTTGGCTTAGGTGCCTCCTTCGCAGTATCCAAGTTCAACCAACGTCTGCTGGTCCTTGGTAGTGCTTTCTGGCACAGGTACCTGCTGCTTAGTAACCGAGTTCCAGTACCGTCAGGTGGTCCTCGGTAGTTCCATTGGCTCTTGTACCTTCTACTACCCATCCAGGTTCCAGTACCATCAGCTGGTTCTCGGCAGTTCCTCAGCCTTCTTGTACCTTCTGCTACATTTCCAAGTTGAAGCTTTTTGAAATGGTTCTTGGTGATCACTCTGGATCTCCCTGACGAGGACCCTGAAGACGAGGACCCTGAAGACCACCCCGAAGAATACAAGGACCCCGAAGAAGAGGACCCTGAAGATGAGGACCCTGAAGACCAACCCGAAGAAGACGAGGACCCCGAAGACGACGACCCTGAAGACGAGGACCCTGAAGACGACCCCGAAGAAGACGAGGACCCCGAAGACGACGACCCTAAACACGAGGACCCTGAAGACCACCCCGAAGAAGATGAGGACCCTGAAGACGAGGACCCCGAAGACGACGACCCTGAAGACCACCCCAAAGAAGACCAAGAAGATGACCCTGAAGAAGTTGACCAAGAGGACAAAGAAGAAGAAGACAACCACCAAGATACAGAAGAACAAGAGACAGAAAACCAAGAAGCAGAAGTACAAGAAGCTGCAGAACAAAAAGCGGAAGAACATTAAGCATAAGACTAAAAATTAGAGCAAAAGATAATATCTAAATTATAAGCAGAAGATGACTAAGCAGTGTATGGGGGTGAGTCCGTTCCTCCTCGTGGTGCCCCTGGAAAAGACCTGCTGCTGCAGGCCAAACTGAACGCGGACAAATCCTGTTGTAAATCTTTTGTGACGGGCAGAACGAAAGGTGTAATGTTCAAACTTTTATAGATAACAACTACAGGAATGCCTGTCACAAATAAGAATATGATGAAGAAGAAGAATATGAAGAAGATGAAGAAGTAGAATATGAAGAAGAATAATAGTTGAATAAGAAGATTATGAAGAATGTAAAAAAAAAAGAATAATAGGAAGAAGGTGAAGAAGAAGATGTAGAAGGTGAAGAAGAAGTTGATGAAAAAGATGCTGATGCTGAGGATGATGAATGGGGAAAGTGTGGGAGAAGTAAAAAAGAAGGTGAAGAGCATGGAAGTAGTGAAACATAAATATCTGACAAAATATTAAAAAACTTAACATAGTCAATATTTCCGTAACTCAGAACGTCTTAAAAAAAATATTAATTCCTGCTATTCCATTTGATTGGGCTAAACCTCTATGCCTTTATTGTCTCCCCCACCTCCCCCAATACATTATACATTATTCTTAGTTGTTTTCCTTCATGTAGAATTAACCTACAAGGAAAGAAAGGGTTTATTTTTATTCCGATATTTCTGTCCCATTGACTTGCATTGGTTTCCGGTATCGGAATCTGCGATATCCGATACCCAAAAAGTATCGGTTCGATCCAATCCGATCCGATATTTCCCGATATCGGAAGGTATCGCTCAACACTACTTACAGCCAATGAAAACGCAAAAGTCATTATCTCAGTAAATTAGAATACTTTATAACAACAGCTTGAAAAATGTTTTTACAATCCGAAATGTTGTCCTCCTGAAATGTATGTTCAGTAAATGCCCTCAATACTTGGTCGGGGCTCCTTTTGCATCAATTAATGTGGCAATGTGTCATGGAGGCGATCAGCCTGTGGCACTGCTGAGGTGTTATGGAAGCCCAGGTGGCTTTGATAGCAGCCTTCAGCTCGTCTGCATTGTTGGGTCTAGTGTCTCTCATCTTCCTCTTGACAATACCCCATAGATTCTCTATGATAGATTCTCTATGGGGCTATAGTCAGGCAAGTTTGCGGCCAATCAAGCACAGTGATACTGTTGTTTTTAAACCAGGTATTGGTACTTTTGGCAGTGTGGACAGGGGCCAAGTCCTGCTGGAGAATGACATTTCCATCTCCAAAAAAAGAGGGAAGCATGAAGTGCTCTAAAATGTCCTGGTAGACGGCTGCGCTGACTTTGGTCTTGATAATAAACAGTGGAGCTACACCAGCAGATGACATGGCTCCCCAAACCATCACTGATTGTGGAAACGTCACAGTAGACCTCCAGCAGCTTGGATTGTGGCCTCTCCACTCTTCCTCCAGACTCTGGGACCTTGATTTCCAAATGATAATTGGAACTCTGGGACCTTGTGGAGTGTGTCAAACTAAGGGACCTTTTTTAATGCTTAGGAAGCTTTTGCAGGTGTTTTTTGTTAATTATTTTAGTTTACTGAGATAATGACTTTTGTGTTTTCATTGGCGGTAAACCATAGTCATCAACATTAACAGAAATAAACACTTGAAATAGATCACTCTGTGTGTAATGACTCTATATAATATAGTTTCACTTTTTGTATTGAAGAACTGAAATAAATTCACTTTTTGATGATATTCTAATTCAGTGAGATGCACCTGTATGTGAATACAGTGCGTATATTTACAGTATGTTTGCAGGGCTGCCATCAGGAATTTCAGGGCCCCATACTGACAACATTTTTGGGCCCCTTGATACTACGCCCAGACTCCACCCCAGCTCCGCCTCCATCTCTCAAATCTTTCATAGTGCCACAGCCCACTTCTGCACCACGTCCTTCCCAATCCCACATTAACAGTTCTCATGGAACACCATATTAGATACATTGTTTTTTTGTTTTGGCCAAAAGATTTTTTAAGCCTGCCACCACGACAAGGTAGACTCTTTTGGCAGGGCCCTACTCTACTCTAACATTAAAAATTTGTTAAAATATCCAATACTCTTTTTAGGTATATTTGTACTTATTTCTCTTTAAGGGAATGCACATACATTTTTTAAACTAATTGAAACCAGATTGTGATAATGTTTTTATAATCTGTATTTCTGATTTCAGGGTATTATATTCTGTTTCCTGTACATTTATGGAAGCTGCTCTCTTGCCTGTTTGGAGATATGGACATTGGACATATGTCACAAGATATTGTATTATAGGGGACTCTATTTCCTTGAGAGAGCTTTCTATACATGTTCTCATGTTTAGTGACATGCAGATGTTATTGTGCAGGAAGGGGGGAGAGGTGAGCTGTGACACTACCTACTGTGAATGGTGGATTATGTTATCTCTCATTGTAATCCTGCTTGTTATGATAATGAGCTGACTGCTGAAAAGGGATCTCTTCTGGACTTGTTAGTCTATTAGAAAAGCGGTTTCTGTTTATTTATTATTTTATGATATAAGGGGTGACAAACTGTAAAGTAAATTATTCCAAGACTTTAAACTATGATTAAAAGGATTGGCCATTTTCTGCTTATTGTTGACCAATGCGTTTGAGAAGAAGATAAGGCACTTACTAATATGGCCTTTCTTGAATTTCAGCACTAAATATCAAATATGGGAAACACAAATCTCGGCTCTGCTGAATTTCTGCACTGAATGCCTTTTAATCATCTACAAACACATTGGTTAACAATAACCAGAGAGTGGTCAATGCCCTTAACATAAAAACTTCCTAACACATTCCCAGTAAACATTTCGCTAACTAAATGTATTTTTCATAAGAGTCATTTAGTTAAATCCTTTGGCCAATTAAACATCATAAAAATGAAGGCATTGGCTCTTCTATCATCTCTATAAAAACAGTGGGAGGGAGTGTAAAGTGCTGTAGTCGTGACCGAGCTGCAGTCCCTTTGGCACTTTACAGACAAGGGGTGTCCCAGTCCCAGTGTGCTATAAAGTGTGGGGGGCATCACACCCACTTGTGGGCCGTAGGCTTCCGCTGCCTCCAGGCTTCCGTCCTCAGGAGCCGCCGTACACAATGCATGGAACAACATTCAAACAAACAGTCAAACTTTCACTAACAAGTACAAGTTCATCATGTGGGTACAAGTGGGATAGGGCCCAGCAATGCAGACTTCCTTCCTCCTTAGCACAACTCCTCTTCTCTTCTGCCACACGTTCATTCTGGACTACCCCCAAGTCTGCTGACTCCATCAGCCCCAGGGATTCATTGTCCACTCCAGCAGTGCACCCGGGACCTGCCACCTGCTCCTCATGTAACTCCATGTCGCAATGTCAGAAGACCAGCCCGCTCCATGGTACCTGGCCTGAGCCATAGGCTCCAGGTGCTGTTGGAATGTCCATCACGGATCTCCATTTGGCCTCCCACTGTACAGAACATTTGGCCCATGCTGCCCCTAGCAACCCACCACCCCACCTGAACTTGAATTCTCTTCTACCCTTCACTGCAGACACTGAATCCCCTCTAACCAGGAAGTGCCCCCCTTCTTATCAGCACTAGTGCCCTCCCACTGGGCTAAACCTAACCTTAACCATTTCCTATCTTACATGCTAATCTATTATCCTTATGCTATATTCTATGCTATGCTAAACCACAATATTGCAATATGTAGTAAAAATCAAACCACAGGCTGATCTTCAATGGAGCGCCGTCAGAACAGGCTCCAGGGCCTTCAACAGGCCAGCGGCAGCCATGACAAACCATCGGCACCCTGCATTACTGGAGGAAGGGGCAAGGTGTGCCCCCCAGACTGCGCTTTAAAAATGAGATTGACAGCAGCATTTAAGGGATTAACAGCAGCGAGTGGAGCTTAGCTCTGCCTGCTGCTGTTACAGTCAGATGCTGCCTGTATTAGGCCACGTACACACATTGAGTATTTGTGAGTTTTTTACATCAGTATTTGTAAGCCAAAACCAGGAGTGGGTGATAAATATAGAGGTGGTGACATGGTCCTATTATACTTTTCCTCTGATTGTTCCACTCCTGGTTTTGGCTTACATATACTGATGTAAAGAACTCACCAAATACTCAACGTGTGCACGTGACATAGGGGTATGAGCATGTGCAGTCTTTTATACATCGGCGTATCCACTTATTTTTTTTCTATAGAAAGACGCTTCTGGAAAACCCTGGCTGTGTGGATAGATAAAATAGTGGAAGCTTAAGATTGGAACGGTCATTTCTTTTAGTTGCTTTCGAAGCCTGAAGTGCTTAACCGAAGAGACAAGAAATGAAATATATGCACAGCAAGTCGTTTTGACATTGCTGTGCATATATTCATTCTTTTTTATGTTTTTTAAGTGTTTTTTCAGGTGGGTTCATGGCAGAATATGCCTGAAAATGAGGCGGTGTGCACATACCCTAACAGTCAACATCTCTGGGAAATGATGCAGACTACTACTATTGTAGGTTAGAGGAAAAGGAATCACTGGTTACAAATGCCTATAACAGGTATTCTTGTACTTCCATTTACCCACAGTGCATCTGCAGTAGTGATGGACAGTCTGGCTCTTTTTGGCGATCTGTCTCTCCTGGCTCTGCTCACCAAAAACAGCCAGCTCTTTTGGATCCTAAACCGATCCCTATTAAATATGTGTTTACAATAGGTGAACACATATTTAAGATGATGTTAATGAGGCTGAAACTCTGCCTACTTGCAGTTGACCAATTAAATTGATGAGTGGGCAGAATTTGGTCTGGGTGGGAGTTACGACCCCTGAACACTGGAATTTAACACCCAGTTAGAGCCATTCAGAGAATATAGTGGCTCTCACTGGGGGGCTGACCCCCATCGTTCACAGCAGGAAGCCGTCAGTTTGTTTCAGTTCGTTTGTGAACGACCCATCACTAATCTGCGGGCTCCTTCATCTTGCAGCATCCATCTTCATTCTTCCCAAAGTCGGGGGGGGGGGGGGGAGTGTTATCCAGTATGGTGGTATTGGTGGTATTATACACCTATGACCTAGGGCGGTGTCTGCCTCACACTATATTCCTTATAGCTCATGTCATTACTTTCTTGAATATGAGGAATTCCAAAGACATGTACATGGACATGCAATAGCAATAGAAAAAAAAAAATAAAAACTCCGGCCTCCTTCCACCCCTTAATAGCCGGCCATCTCACACCTTATTTCCCCGTCACCCAGAACAGCTCAATGAGTTGTTATGGAGGAGGGGGAAAAGGGTAATTATAGTCACTGGTAGTCACCGGTAAATATAATTATTTTACATAACAAAGCAATATAGCTTTAAATGCTATGATTTAAAAAAAAAAAACTGGCCTCCTTCCACCCCTTAATAGCCGGCCATCTCACACCTTATTTCCCCGTCACCCAGAACAGCTCAATGAGTTGTTATGGAGGAGGGGGAAAAGTATAACTATAGTCATCGGTAGTCACCGGTAAATATAATTATTTTACATAACAAAGCAATATAGCTTTAAATGCTATGATTTAAAAAAAAAAAACTGGCCTCCTTCCACCCCTTAATAGCCGGCCATCTCACACCTTATTTCCCCGTCAGCCAGAACAGCTCAATGAGTTGTTATGGAGGAGGGGGAAAAGGGTAATTATAGTCACCGGTAGTCACCGGTAAATATAATTATTTTACATAGCAAAGCAATATAGCTTTAAATGCTATGATTTAAAAAAAAAAAAAAAAAAACTGGCCTCCTTCCATCCCTTAATAGCCAGCCATCTCACACCTTATTTCCCCGTCACCCAGAACAGCTCAATGAGTTGTTATGGAGGAGGGGGAAAAGTATAACTATAGTCATCGGTAGTCACCGGTAAATATAATTATTTTACATAGCAAAGCAATATAGCTTTAAATGCTATGATTTAAAAATAAAAAATAAAAATCCGGCCTCCTTCCACCCCTTAATAGCCGGCCATCTCACACCTTATTTCCCCGTCACCCAGAACAGCTCAATGAGTTGTTATGGAGGAGGGGGAAAAGGGTAATTATAGTCACCGGTAGTCACCGGTAAATATAATTATTTTACATAGCAAAGCAATATAGCTTTAAATGCTATGATTTAAAAAAAAAAAAAAAAAAAACTGGCCTCCTTCCACCCCTTAATAGCCAGCCATCTCACACCTTATTTCCCCGTCACCCAGAACAGCTCAATGAGTTGTTATGGAGGAGGGGGAAAAGTATAACTATAGTCATCGGTAGTCACCGGTAAATATAATTATTTTACATAGCAAAGCAATATAGCTTTAAATGCTATGATTTAAAAAAAAAAAAAAAAAATCCGGCCTCCTTCCACCCCTTAATAGCCGGCCATCTCACACCTTATTTCCCCATCACCCAGAACAGCTCAATGAGTTGTTATGGAGGAGGGGGAAAAGTATAACTATAGTCATCGGTAGTCACCGGTAAATATAATTATTTTACATAGCAAAGCAATATAGCTTTAAATGCTATGATTTAAAAAAAAAAAAAAAATCCGGCCTCCTTCCACCCCTTAATAGCCGGCCATCTCACACCTTATTTCCCCGTCACCCAGAACAGCTCAATGAGTTGTTATGGAGGAGGGGGAAAAGTATAACTATAGTCATCGGTAGTCACCGGTAAATATAATTATTTTACATAGCAAAGCAATATAGCTTTAAATGCTATGATTTAAAAAAAAAAAAAATCCGGCCTCCTTCCACCCCTTAATAGCCGGCCATCTCACACCTTATTCCTCACAGCCCGTGTCATTGCTGTCACGAATATGAGGAATTTAAATTACCGGTATATTTAAAAATTGTCATAGGCATTAAAAAAAAAAAAGTCCGGCCTCCTTCCACCCCTTAATAGCCGGCCTGTCTCGCACCTTTTATTTCCTCTCAGCTCAGGACAGCACCATAATCTGCTGCTATGATGGGCGAGAGGAAATGCAGTCACCGGTTCTAAATGCCTATGACCAAGGTGAAGTGCAGGTGTTATTGCACTTCTACTTACCAAGCATCTCTTGGCTCCTCCATCTTGCTGTTTGCATCTTCGCTCCTCCCGAGGTTAAGTGCCTGATGGATATTGGAGACATCTTCTTACTCCACGTCGCCCTGTAGCCAGTGCCAATCCTGGGATCCATACTTCAATCTTCCTATATTCTGATGATCTTCATTTCATTCTGTTCTTCTTCCAGGGACTCAAGAGGGCACTATCTCTGATGACACGTGAGTCTTCAAGGGTTTTCTAGCTGACAAATGAAAACCCTCTGAATGCAGCCTGTTTGTCTGGGGGGATCGATGACATTGTGGCCTCTGCTGCCTCCAACTTGCCTAGATGGAACCTTTTGCGGCGGTGATGAGGTTCAGATGTCTGGATGAAACACAACAGAAGATTAGTATTTAAGGATGATGACTTATCACATTAAATAAAGTCACAATCTTTGCTCTTCATTTGTGTATATTTTATTCCCAAGTAATCCTACATATTGGTTTTCTGGTCAATGTACTGCAATTAGCATGAGAATCAATACAGCAATTGACTATATTTGGTTTATTACCTAATCATGGGAGGTTCCATCGGTAATATACTGTAATATTTCTGTCATGTGAGATTGGTGATCTTCATGGGAAACATTTATGCCAGGTTCGTTTGGTGGCTGGCAAATTACCGCCTTTTAGGCTGCTCACCCACTAATCCAGTGTGCCGTCATACAAAGCTCATGCTAGCAAACATTAATGTATGCAGGATGACATCAAAGATTGTTGGTGTATGAGCATAAGAGCTGAAGCTAGATGCATCAAACCCGGGTGCTCTGTACAGACCCTGTGCACAATCAATTATGGAGGGGCATTAAATTCACAATCCGATGGCACTTGGCATCATTTTTTTTCTTTCAGATTCCTACTAATTCGGACAGCAGAAGCCTCTATATGCCTCCTTGAGGTATATGAGGATTGAGAAGACTGCTCATGCTCATATATAGACTTTTCTGGGAGACCTATTACAGTTTTGTACAAATTCGAGCTGTAATTCGACCTTATCCATGAGCACTTTCTCTTATGTACAATGGTTAAAGAAGAATATATTGGGCGTTGCATTCACTAGTCTTACTCTTCTTAAACATTAGATGGCTGTACAATTTCAGACTGACAATCCTTTTGTTCTTACTGAGATAAGTCGCCACCAGATATTTGGCCAGCTACTATGTCGGCCCTCGCTCAACCGAGCTCTCCGGTGTTCCCTATGTGAGAGCTGCTGCCAGACATGCCTATAGGTGGTTTATCTCAATGAGAACAAAAGGATTGGCAACCCTGAATTGGACATGTCAGATACTTAACTCCCGCAAAAATCAATTGTCCGGGGGTTCCTATACAGATTAGACTGTTGGTAGAATCTATCGTTATCGGTGGGTTTGGCCAACAATAGTTTAATGTGTATTGGAGTAAAATGCACCAAATTTATGACAAGGTGCATGGCCTTTAGAAAAATCTGGTGCTTGAATAGTTTTACAGAGATAAATACATCTATGCTACCCTTGTATCATTTTCTATAATATGTAACAGTAAATCTATTAAAGGCAATATGTCACCAGGTTTTTGCTACCTTATCTGAGAGCAGCATGATGTAGATAAAGAGACCCTGAATCCAACAATGTATCACTTAGTTTACTTTGTGCAGTGGTTCTGATACAGAGTTCTTAGATTTAGCAATGTAGCAGAGTTGAGAAAGCTAACCCCGCCCACACTAGGCTGTGCATGTAAACAGTCCATTGACATTGAGCTGCTTAACACAGGAGGAGGCGGAGTCGGACTAGCAAGCATGTGCTGTTGTAGTCCTGGCAATGATAATCACCAGGTGATAAAACTTTCAGTGTAAGTAAACAACAGCACACAGCATTACAGGTGACATATCATTGAAATCTGTGATTTAACCTCTTCCTCATGCTGTCCACAGATTACATAGTAAAAAGTTCACCCTGACCTGGATACAATTTCTGTCCATTTACTTACTACAGGGATGTGTGGTGGGGGCATCTGAAGGGCTTCCACAGAGACCCAGTCAATATGCTGGAAAAAGGGATGATCTCTGATGTTTCTGTGGACTCCTAAGCGCTTGGCGGGATCTCTCTGGAGGAGCTGGAAATGAAAAATATGCTTAATAGTCAATCAGTGCAGGTAAAAAATCTTATAACAGAACAATTCTACAGGACTTCTGTAGTGCAACGTTAGACCCTAGGGCTCTTTCACACGTCTGTGTGTCCGGTATGTGTGGTGACAGTTTCCACACGTACCGGAGACACTGACACACGTAGACCCATTCAAATGAATGGGTCTGCGCACATGTCAGTGTGTTTCCACGGACCGTGTGTCTGTGTGATCCACACAGACATGCCAGTTTTTGCCAGCCGGCAGCACGGATCACACGGACCCATTCAAGTCAATGGGTCTGTGTAAACATGTACCGCACATAGATGCCATCCGTGTGATATGTTCCGGGCTTGGGAATCAGCGGTACAGTTAGAGCTAATCCCAAATGCCGGGTGCTGAATGCTGTCCTCATCATAGTTCCCTGCCGGCGCAGCGATCAGCACCAGCAGGGGATAGTGATGAGACTAGAATTCTGCTCCCGGTGTCTCCACCTGTAAAAATAAGAATAAAATTTACAAAATCCTTATACTCACCTGTCCTAAGTGTCCCCCACTGTAATCCACACGACCGCTCAGCAGAGGAGCTGTGCTCAGTGAGCGGTGTCCTGTCAGTCACTGAGCTCAGCGCAGCTCTGGGGCCTGCTCGCTGCAGGAGTCATTCTCCCCTGCTCCTCTGCTACTACTCTCATCATTATGTCCTGCTGGTGCCGATCGCAGCGTCGGCAGGGGACTATGATGAGGGCAGTGTTCAGCGCCCGGTGCTTGGAAACAGTGCTAACTGTACCGCTGATTCCCAAATTCCGGTGCGTGTGCTACTGATGCGCCACACGGGTGGCACATGAGCTTCACACGTGTGCCACACAGGTGCACAAGGACACGCATATCTCCGGGACCAGAAATATCAGGACATGTGAAAGAGCCCTTAGGTCCAACTGACTGTAGACTGCTAGTAGATCCATGACAGCAAGGCTCAGTGACTAAACACTTCTACCCAGCAAAACAAGTACTCATGTAGATCCTCAAATGGATTCATTGCTGGTTAGAAAGGGAAAAATTAAGAGTACATTGGCCTATTCTGTGCGGCTTCAGTACATTTACCATGGCAGTACATTACTAAGTAGTAAATCCAATATCCGTATCGTTCTCACCTCTCTAATGATGTCTTCAGCGCCGGAGGAAGATGTATCAAATAGTGCAGGATGGTAAGTGCACTCACCGGTAACCATCTCATTTATGATGAGGCCAAGCGCGTACCAGTCCACTCCGGCGCCATACTCCTCCCTAGCCAGCATCTGTCACAGAGGAGAGAACAGTTACTACATAGGTGACATGTCAGCACATGAATGTATCAGGATTTGTATCACGTTTGTGTACTTCTGTGGTAAAATGACAGAGTCAGTTGAAGTAAGAAGCATCATTGATGTTTGCTAAAAGAGGCTTTTAAGTTTCCTGGAAGAGATGTGCCGACTGCCGACTACTTCATTGTAGTTTAGTGCATTATTTTTTAACCTTGCATTTTAGGCTGTCGGCCAAAGTTTAGTGTACTCTAGGGTAATGCACATGATGTATTTTTTGGGAAGGAGGGGCAAGTCCACCGAGTTTTTCAAGAGGAAGACGCTTCAGGAAAAGTCTGAGTTATTTTTATCCTGAAGCATCTTTTTTTTTTTACCCTTCTTCATCATTTCCATGCCCCTGACGCCCATCCCCCTGCTCCCTCTCTCTGGAGCACTCTGGAATGCCTGCTCTGTCTGCAACAAGCTCCATTTTGTCCATGACCTCTTTACCTATCACAATCTCTCCTTCCTGGGCATCACAGAGACATGGTTGACACCCTCTGACACTGCCTCCCCTGCTGCGCTGTGTTACGGTGGCCTCCACTTCACCCACACTCCTCGCCCTGGTAACAGACATGGTGGAGGAGTGGGTCTACTCCATTCTACCAACTGCACCTTTAGCCCTATCCCACCTCTACCCTCTCTTATTCTACCTTCTTTTGAAGTCCACTCTGTCCGCATTTACTCTCCCTCCAACCTCCAAGTGGCTGTCATATACCGACCTCCAGGCCCGGTCACTGCCTTTATTGACCAATTCTCCACCTAGCTTCTTTACTTTATCTCTGCTGACATTCCCACAATCATCATGGACGATTTCAACATCCCCACTGACACTCACCAGCCAGCAGCATCCAAACTCCTGTGGCTTACTTCATCCTTTGGAATTACTCAGTGGTCCTCCTCAGCCACCCACACAGACGGACACACACTAGACCTCATCTTCACCCGACTCTGCTCCCTATATATCCTTACAACCTCCCCACTACCCCTATCTGACCACCATCTACTCATGTTGTCATCCCTGTCCTCCTCACCTGTCACCCATGTCCAGCAACTAGCACACCCCCGCAGAGACCTTGCACATCTAGACACTCACACACTCTCTGACTCTATTCTACCACTGACATCCATATCTTCACTCCACGACACAGACAGCGCCACTGCTTTCTACAATGCCACTCTTGCATCAGCTATTGACTCGGTCGCCCCTCTTATGCATGGCAGAGCACGACGAGTCAATAGGCAACCCTGGCACAACAACCTCACTAAACAGCTTCGACAAGCATCCAGGGTTGCAGAAAACACATTCTCAAGATGACTACATTCAAACAAGCAACACTTGCATTCAAATCAGCCCTCACCTCTGCTAAACATGCCTACTTCACAACCCTCATATCTTGCTTATCCTACAACCCCAAACAGCTATTCAACACTTTTAAATCTCTCCTCCACCCCCCACTGCCCCCTCCGACCGCCGTCATCTCTGTTGAGGAGTTTGCCACACACTTCAAAAACAAGATTGACCAAACAAGGCAAGTCTATACTGCCCAACCACCACAACCCCTTTATTTTCCAGACCATTGCCCTTCCCCCATAACCTACCTTCACAACATCACGGAAGGAGACCTTACTCGTCTCCTCTCCAAATCACACCTCACCACTTGTGCACTCGACCCCATCCCATCCCACCTCCTCCCCAACCTCACCCCACCATTCATCCCATCCCTTACTCATCTCTTCAACCTATCACTAACTTCTGGCACCTTCCCTGCTGCCTTCAAACATGCCACAATCACGCCCATCCTCAAAAAGCCATCCCTCGAGCCAACCGCCTTGTCCAGCTACCGCCCCATATCGCTGCTCCCATTTGCCTCCAAACTCCTTGAGCAACATGTTCACACTGAACTTTCCTCTTACTTCTCATCTAACTCTCTCTTCGACAACCGACAATCCGGCTTCCGCCCCCATCATTCCACTGAAACTGCCCTTACCAAAATCACCAATGACTTACTTACAGCCAAAGCTAACAGACAATTCTCTGTACTCCTTCTTCTTGACCTGTCCTCTGCTTTCGACACAGTTGACCACTGACTCCTACTACAGATCCTCTCTTGCTTTGGCGTCAAAAATCTTGCCCCATCCTGGATGTCCTCATACCTTTCTAACCGCACATTTAGCATCTCCCACTCCCACACTACTTCCTCACCCCGGTAATCTCCGGTCCTCCCAAGAACTCCTTCTCTCCTCCACACTTATTCGCTCCTCGCCCAATGGCCTCCAAGATTTCTCCCGAATATCCCCCATCCTATGGAATTCTGTGCTTCAACACATCTGATTATCCTCCACACTTGGATCCTTCAGACGGAACCTGAAAACCCATCTCTTCAAACAAGCTTACAGCCTGCCATGACCTTGCCTGCTGCCACCTCAACAACACTGGAGCCACCGCAACAACCCAACCTACTGTCTTCTTCCCCATTCCTGTAGAATGTAAGCCCGCAAGGGCAGGGTCCTCTTCCCTCTGTACCAGTCTATCATTGTTAGTTTGTTTACTGTAAGTGATATCTGTATTTGGTATGTAACCCCTCCTTATGTACAGCACCATGTACATCCTTATGTACAGTATCAATGGCGCTATACATAAATAATAATATTTTCATGAGTGCTTTTTCAGCCAATTTTTCAAACCTCTCTAAATACGTCTTTTTGCCGTCTATTTGTCCAGTGTATGTTACTATTCTGAAAAAAAGTATGGGATAGCTAGTAGAACACACTATTCCATCATTTAATACAGTATAAACATATATTTTAAATTTACACTTTTTTAACATGTAGGTCTGTGAGTTATGGATACCACTGTTTGCCATCCATCACACGCATTTGTTACAGGGATACATCCTGAACTTTTCAATAGGTTATACTGATATACAAGTGATTCGCGCTAAATTCGAATATCATCAAAAAGTTAATTTATTTCAGTTCTTCAATACAAAAGGTGAAACTCATATATTATATAGAGTCATTACAGACAGAGTGATCTATTTCAAGTGTTTATTTCTGTTAATGTTGATGATTATGGCTTACAGCCAATGAAAACACAAAAGTCATTATCTCAGTAAAGAATACTTAACAAAAAACACCTGCAAAGGCTTCCTAAGCGTTTAAAAAGGTCCCTTAGTCTGTTTCAGTAGGCTCCACAATCATGGGGAAGACTGCTGACTTGACAGATGTCCAGAAGGCAGTCATTGACACACTCCATAATGAGGGTAAGCCACAAAAGGTCATTGCTAACGAAGCTGGTTGTTCACAGGGTGCTGTGTCTATTAATGGAAAGTTGAGTAGAAGGAAAAAATGTGGTAGAAAAAGGTGCACAAGCAACCAGGATAACCGCAGCTTTGAAAGGATTGTTAAGAAAAGGCCATTAGAAAATTTGGGGGAGATTCACAAGGAGTGGACTGCTGCTGGTGTCATTGTTACAAGAGCCACCACACACAGACGTATCAAGGACATGGGCTACAAGTGTCGCATTCCTTGTGTCAAGCCGCTCATGACCAATAAACAATGCCAGAAGCGTCTTACCTGGGCCAAGGAGAAAAAGACCTGGACTGTTGCTCAGTGGTCCAATGTGTTGTTTTCAGATGAAAGTAAATTTTGCATTTCATTTGGAAATCAAGGACCCAGAGTCTGGAGGAAGAGTGGAGAGGCCACAATCCAAGCTGCTGGAGGTCTAGTGTGAAGTTTCCATAATCAGTGATGGTTTGGGGAGCCATATCATCTGCTGGTGTAGGTCCACTGTGTTTTATCAAGACCAAAGTCAGCGCAGCCGTTTAACAGGAAATTTTAGAGCACTTCATGCTTCCCTCTGCCGACAAGCTTTTTGGAGATGGAAATTTCATTCTCCAGCAGGACTTGGCACCTGTCCACACGGCCAAAAGTACCAATACCTGGTTTAAAAACAACAGTATCACTGTGCTTGATTGGCCGGCAAACTCGCCTGACCTTAAGAGAATCTATGGGGTATTGTCAAGAGGAAGATGAGAGACACCAGACCCAACAATGTAGACGAGCTGAAGGCTGCTATCAAAACCACCTGGGCTTCCATAACACTTCAGCAGTGCCACAGGCTGACCGCCTCCATGCCATGCCGCATTGATGCAGTAATTGATGCAAAAGGAGCCCCGCTATAATATATGAGTTTCACTTTTTGTATTGAAGAACTGAAATAAATTAACTTTTTGATGATATTCTAATTTAGTGAGAAGCACTTGTATCTGTTAAGCGAATACCTTTATGGTCCATGGGTGATGGATGCCACTGTCAGGTATCCATCAAAGCTTCCATTTAACGTAATTGATAGGTTTTACTGGCCCATACATTAAAAAGAGTCAAACAAAATATTTTGAACCAGCCCTTAGGTTTTCCATGAGAATATTTAAAGGGGTTTTCCAACTTGTAGAAATTTAGTAAAATTAACTAGCAACACTGTAAAATAACAAAATCATCACTACTCACTTCTCCCACTGCAGTGCTCCCAGTCTTCATTTAAATGGAGGTGGCATTTGACCACTGCAGCCAGTCAGTGGGTGCAGTGGTCATGTGCCATATAAAAAGCATCACTGATCTGTGATGTACGCCATGATACCAGTAATTTGGCATATAACCGCCAGGACAACAGACTGACTGGAGTGGTCACATGCCGCAAAGTCTGGGAGCGCTGCAATAATGTTACCGTTGGATCGATTGGGAAGAGGGTGTGTGATGATTTTGCTATTTTACAATTTCGGCAGCCATTTCTATAATTTTTCTACAAGTTGGATGACTCCATTAATAGCAATACAGATACAAATTAAATCATTAATACATGAGTCAGCAAGAGAGTTCTCTTCTTCTCACCTCAGGAGCCATAAATTCCCTAGTTCCAACATATTTGGTGGCTGTGCGGTCTCCAAGCATGTTCTCAAGTGCGAGACCGAAATCCGTGATTTTAATATGCCCCGTGTCAGCCACCAGGATGTTCTCGGGCTTGAGATCTCTGTGGATAATGCCCTTCGAATGGAGAAACTGGATGCCACACACGAGCTCAGCGGCATAGAATCTATCGGAAAAGAAGATGAAAGAATGTCAGAATATGACAGGGAATTTTTAGAAATTCACATGAGTCAGTAGACTGTTATCTCTTTAAGGTCCCTGCTTGATGTGAACAGCCAGAGACTTGACCGGTACCTCCTGGCTTTCAGAAACATGGGCGCTAAAGCAACAACTGCAGAGAAGGTCACTGCTGACTTAGGACCTGCACGACCAACCATGAAAAGACAGTGGGTGGTTAGGAAAGGATTAAAAATAAGAATGTGTTGTATCGTTATGGAAAAAAATAGGCATTAGTATTATAGGAAAACATTAGAAGTATTGTATCCTCATGATGGAGCTTTGAGAAATGTAGGCTATTATTTGCAATTTACTTTACCTAAGATAAAACTTAAAACTATACCTTGCGCTGGGGATGTCAAGCCGCCCCTTCATCTCTAGAAAGTCGAAGAAGTCCCCGCAGCTCATGTATTCCAGCCCAAGTAGCGCAAGCATCTATAGAAGAAATAAAAGAGAGAGAAGACTTTTGCGTTGATTCATCAGGACTGGCATTTTTCACACCGTTCTTGATGAGCAGGTGGAATGGAGTGCTGATTTGTTAAGAGACACGTCTCTTAAAGAATTAGGCCAGGAGCCTAGTGGCGTCTGTCTTCGTGCGCACCTAGCCACAAATGCTACACCTGTAGGTAACTGGAGTAAAATTTGTGGCGTAAAGGTCGCAGCTGCGCTTCAAGAATTTGACGTCACCACATCCTATCATGCACCAGCTCCACCAACCTTGTTGGATTTTGGCGAAAATGGCTTGAAAATGCCAAAAGATGCAACATTTTTGCGCAGCCTTGCGTTGCACAAAGATTTTGAGACTTTTCAAAGCTTTTTATGCCATCATTTTGACATTATAGCTTTGATGAATCAAAAAGCCATAGTTGCCAAACCATTGTGACATGTACACAGTTACTACAAAGAAGAGATCAGTGGCTTCTCTACATCTTTAGAAATTTTCTCATGATCCTCGCAAGTATGGGTTGTAATTCCCCAAATATTAAGCTTTTTTTTTATTGATGGTAACCTTAAAGAACACTTTGTTATATAAAATACATTTGTGATTATTTTATATACAATGGGAAAGTTTGTGTTACATAGGGGGACATTTAATAAGGAGCAATAAGTCACTACTGTACCTTGGTCTGGAATGCAAAGTCTGCGCGGACAAGGAAGGGGCTCCCAGATGCCAGCTCCACCATCACATATTCCTCATTGCCAGAAGCGAGCAGGGATCTCTTGCTGATGATCTTAACAGCATACTTCTGATGGTTAGAAGTGTCCTCCGCCAGCACAACTTTTCCAAAGCTCCCCTGCCCGAGCACATGATGGAATAATAATCTCTTTCTGATGTTATGTGAGATTGCACTTCTAGAGCAGGTTGGCCGGACACTGCTGTCCTCTATTAGAATGAAAAATAAGAGAGCATGAGAAGACATTTACATATACTATACTGTTTACACTGTGCTGATAGGAAAAAAAGTTATAAACACCTACAAAAGAGTTAAATCCTAAATACAAAAATTAAGTGGGTATTAAAGGGAATCTGTCAGTAGGATCGTCCCCCCTAAGCCATCTATATGTGCATGTAGGTCATAGGAAGCTGAATAAAATGATACGTTGATATCTGGGATCCAATGTCTTCTTCCAGAGAAATCTATGTTTTTTTATGTAAGTGAGCTTTCCAGGTTATGGGGTGGACACTGATCTGCATGAGAATCTGCCTCCAGAGCTTATTTTCCATGAAGGGAGAGTTACCAGTGTGATGTGGAAAGGCCGCTCTCTGATCTCACTGCAGAACTCTGTGTGATTATGACGCGCCCAGGGGGATGGGGACGACTCAGCGCCCGGGCCTAGTTGTTGCCTGATCTTGGGGGATGTCGCGGTGGCCGGCTCCCGGGCCTGTACCCTGGGGTCACTCTTAAAAGAAAGGGGGGGAAGTTATATGGGATAGGGAATGTTCGTGACGCCACCTGTGGTGTCTGGTGAGGATCACCAGCGATGCAGCAGTCCTCTGAGGCCGGTGTTTAGGCAACTTAGTTGGTACGACTCACCACAGGTGGAGCGGGGCCTCAGGGCAGTGTAGAGAGGGTGTAGAGTAGAGCGTTGGCGGGTGCAGAGCCGCGGAGGAATGACCAGACAGAGGCGGTAGTTGAAGTCATCCAAGTCTTTACTCACTTTGGTGTTTTCTCAGCTCAGATCTTCTCTATGCTGTCACACGATGAGCTGCGGCCGCCAGGGTGGGGTTCAGCACTCCCCAGATAGTTCAGGAGCACTTGACAGGACCCCCGCTCTATTGTGTTCCTCTCTTGTTCAACTTCTCCCGCCTTGTGTCCCCCACTGAGTCCCGTACAGGTACTGCGATGTCCCTTGTGGGTAACGTGTAGTCCCCAGACCGACTGGGTGCCCTTTTTGGTGACTTGTGGTGAGAACGTGGCGTAAGGCCGGGTCCCTCTGGATAATCTCAGATTAGGGCATATGTAGCACCCCGAGTGCTCGGCTGCTACAGGGGTATTGCACCTCGATCCAGAGGTGTGGTATTCCACTCCCGGGTAAGGATGGAGTGTGGGACCGAGCTCAGTTAGCTGCATGCACTACACTCATCCCATTTCCGGGGGACAGAACAACGGTACTCCCACTAGGTAGATGTGCAGGTACGACAGCTTCTGTCCCTGGCTGGAGTGGGAGGGGGGGAGGAACATCCCAGTAGTGTAGGAGCAGACAGGGGAGGGACTCTGGGCATAGGAAGGAGCCCATTGGGTGCTAGTCACCTGGGCTCGGGTGTCAGAGGGAGTATAAGAGGTGGGCACCATCTTGAGACAGGGTCTGTTCTGAGAGAGAGTTCAGCCAGAGAGGGCTGACAGGGAGCTGTGGCTCCGGCTGGGCCCAGCTCCAGAGCCAGGCCTGGACTGAAGGCCTGAGGCAGAGAGAGGAAGGAGAAGAAGGAACAGGAGCACCAAGAGAAGCCCAGAGACGCATGAGTAGAGGGAACCCTGAGATCCCACAAGAGAACAAGAAAGGGTGAAGGGTTGGCAGAAGAGGGTACCGGATCCCAAACTGGTAGAGGCTAAACATCCTTAGCCAGGAACCGGAGGTCGTGGACAAGTTTTGGCGCGACCCCTCACCACATCCACCAGGAAGGCAAACCACGCATAGGGTCAGGGAAGCCGGGAAAGGTTTCGCCACCAAAAGACCCGAGGGAGCCGGACAAAGGTGGGTCCCTGGTGAGGACGGCCCGTAGGAAGGAATAGAGGGGAGCTTGGGACCACGCTCTGGAACTGCCTGGGGGTTGGCCGAGTCCCGCACCTGGTGGACGCAGCACGGCTCGGGTGGTCACTGCTGGCCGAAGTGACCGGAGCAACACCTGTGAGTAAAAGCCTTGAACTGCACCACACGTCTCTGAGCTTCCTTGCTGCACCATCACTACCACTAACTTCCACATCTGCTGCCCTGAGGTCATACCCCTCCCGTTGGGGGTTCTACCAGCTACGCTGCACAACCTTACCACCGACCTCAGCGGTCTGCCCTGCAGCGGCGGCTTCATAGCCGCATTCAACGGGTGGCGTAGTCGAACATTCTAACATCTACTGCTGAAGACTGCCGCTCAGTTTGACTCCCTGGGCACGGACCGGGTCACCGCCACGAGACTACTACCCCCATCTGATCCGGCTCCGGGTAAGCCCCCGTGCGCGCGATGCCGCACGACACAGCAGGCCCAGGGGCGCGTCAACTTTGGCGTAGTCGGCAGGATTACGTGCCCGCAACCGACGGGTACTGCGTGCCTGAAGAAAAGTTCACATTTACCGTAAAAAGGAGTCTCCCGCCAATTCCGGAGGGTCCCCGCCATCGGACGCCATCTCGGATCGTTTCCCGCCGTTTGCCCGCCATCTGCAGCCTTTTCCCGCCATAAACGGAGTTTCCCGCCATAAGGAGACGATTCCCGCCATCTGAGACGATTTCCCGCCCTGGCAGAGCGGACGCCATTGTGGGCGTGCCAGAGGGTGGCAAGAGGCCACCTCCCATCTTGGGCCAGGTCCAGGAATGGCGCCAAAAGCGGAAAGCGCCCCCACCAGCAGAGACTGCAATGATAGAAATGTCCATCAGTGTGAGAGGGCTGCCCCTGGAACTGACAATCACTAAGTTGCCACGGGACCACCCTCAATGGGGGCGGATACAGAACAAAACAGAGAAGATGGGTGCGGCCTGGAGGAGTCTGGACAGATCGCACCCGGAGATGGAGGAAGAGTCAATCAGCACCGACCCTGTGGTCCGGAACCTGTTGCAGGCTGCCACCCCAGAAGGCCTGGTGGAGATCCTGGCACAGCTCCCCAGAAATCAGGAGCGTGCACAGACCGCGCTGGAGGCCTTGGCCCGGAAGATGGCCCGAGTGCAGCAAGAAGCACTGGCCGAGTGGAGGAGAGAGATGGTCCAGCAGGCTGGAACCCGCCAGCAGAGGATGCCACCCGCAACGTGGAGCGTGTCTGCCCCTGAGGATGGTGCAGGAGGAACGGAGGCCGGAGACGACGCCGCGGAGGGAGCCGCAGAGATGGAAGCAGGTAATGGGGACGTCATCACCCCGAGCCCCGTAGCCATAAGCCTGCCCCAGCTCCCCGTCGCAGAGCCCGAAGTTCCACTCACCGCACCCGTTGCCGCACCGCCGCTGCTTTCAACTAGGCCTCAAGCGGCAGGAGCCGCGGTCGCATCCTCTGTTACACCACGCCCCTTGACCCTGAGCGCGGCAAAAGAGGAAGTGCCCCCGGCCCGGTCGCAGGGCCAAGTACCCCAGGGCGCCGCCGTCTCCACAGTACCCTTCACCTTCAGAGTGCCACCGGCCTGGTCGCAAGGCCTGGTGAATCTGGGCGCCGCTGCCCCCACCGCGCCCTCAACCTCCACAGTGCTGCCCCTGGGTGAAGACCTATTCACGCAGCACACTTGCCCGGATGGGCAGTCCTTCGTGTGGCCACCGGAGTACGTCAACCCCCGACTCCGGAAGGAGTGGCCCCAGTGTAAGCCTCTGATCCCGGCTCCGGCGCCCGCCAACATTGTCCCGCTCCCATTGGAAGAGGCCCAATTTGCGTGGGACCCCACCGGCGAAGACCTCATGGGGTTCACCCAAGAGACCCGGGCGGCCGCAGCCCAACGTGAGGAGTGCTGTCGTCAACAGCTAGAGGTCTTTCAGAGGGAACGGCAAGAGAGGCGGGTCCGCGAGGAGCGGCTGCAGGTCCAAAGCGCGGAGCAGAAAAGCCGGACCCGACGAAACCGCCGTGCGGCCTACGGTCCCCGCGCCACCGGGACTGTAATAAAGTTTCAAATGGAGCATGGCTGGGGCTTTATCCGGGATCACAGAACCCCCGGCGATGTCTTTGTCACCCGCAGGGATGTCGAGTCTCACCTGCCGGAGGGACACCGAGGACGTGACCTCTACCCGTGTGATGAGGTTACCTTCACCCGGCACCAGTGTGCCAAAGGACCATACGCCCTTCACGTGCACCGGTTGACTGAGGAGGAGTTACAGTGGGAGGAAGATCAAGAGGACCCAGACGGGTCTGAAGACTATCCTCAGGAGGAGACAAGGAGAAGACACCGCTACTGAAGGGAAGTAGCCCAAATAAAGTACTGTAAATAGTTACCCGTAAGGGTACTTCACATGCTGCTAATCAGAGTATGGTCCCCGTTGGGACTAGTGTGGAACTGTTTAAAGGAACTGTTTCCTGTGTGCCCCTATCCCTTACCAGGCTGAGGACTGTGAGCAGCCATTCCCCTATCCCCACTGGCCGAGGACTGAGAGCGGCCATACCCTGTAAATAGTTGCGCTTCCTAAAGCGCCCCCTTCTGGTTTTATAAGGAACTGTTTTTTCTATTAGTGACTGTTGCACTTTACCCGGTCATAAGTTGCACCGTGGCCGGAGGAACAAGAATGCTTTATATGGAAAAGTTTTATATCAAAAGTTTATGCTGCTAAGATAGTAATCTAAAAAAAAAAAAAAAGTTACCTGTAACGTTATATTTTTCTGATAATGTTTTTTATAATGTTTTATATGTTAGTGTGTACTTTAAAAAAAAAAAAAAATTTGTATGTTTTGTTTTATTCTTTTACAGCCCGAGGACGTGCTGTGATTTACCAGGGGGGAATGTAGCACCCTGAGGGCTCGGCTGCTACAGGGGTATTGCACCTCGATCCAGAGGTGTGGTATTCCACTCCCGGGTAAGGATGGAGTGTGGGACCGAGCTCAGTTAGCTGCATGCACTACACTCATCCCATTTCCGGGGGACAGAACAACGGTAGTCCCACTAGGTAGATGTGCAGGTACGACAGCGTCTGTCCCTGGCTGGAGTGGGAGGGGGGAGGAACATCCCAGTAGTGTAGGAGCAGACAGGGGAGGGACTCTGGGCATAGGAAGGAGCCCATTGGGTGCTAGTCACCTGGGCTCGGGTGTCAGAGGGAGTATAAGAGGTGGGCACCATCTTGAGACAGGGTCTGTTCTGAGAGAGAGTTCAGCCAGAGAGGGCTGACAGGGAGCTGTGGCTCCGGCTGGGCCCAGCTCCAGAGCCAGGCCTGGACTGAAGGCCTGAGGCAGAGAGAGGAAGGAGAAGAAGGAACAGGAGCACCAAGAGAAGCCCAGAGACGCATGAGTAGAGGGAACCCTGAGATCCCACAAGAGAACAAGAAAGGGTGAAGGGTTGGCAGAAGAGGGTACCGGATCCCAAACTGGTAGAGGCTAAACATCCTTAGCCAGGAACCGGAGGTCGTGGACAAGTTTTGGCGCGACCCCTCACCACATCCACCAGGAAGGCAAACCACGCATAGGGTCAGGGAAGCCGGGAAAGGTTTCGCCACCAAAAGACCCGAGGGAGCCGGACAAAGGTGGGTCCCTGGTGAGGAGGGCCCGTAGGAAGGAATAGAGGGGAGCTTGGGACCACGCTCTGGAACTGCCTGGGGGTTGGCCGAGTCCCGCACCTGGTGGACGCAGCACGGCTCGGGTGGTCACTGCTGGCCGAAGTGACCGGAACAACACCTGTGAGTAAAAGCCTTGAACTGCACCACACGTCTCTGAGCTTCCTTGCTGCACCATCACTACCACTAACTTCCACATCTGCTGCCCTGAGGTCATACCCCTCCCGTTGGGGGTTCTACCAGCTACGCTGCACAACCTTACCACCGACCTCAGCGGTCTGCCCTGCAGCGGCGGCTTCATAGCCGCATTCAACGGGTGGCGTAGTCGAACATTCTAACATCTACTGCTGAAGACTGCCGCTCAGTTTGACTCCCTGGGCACGGACCGGGTCAACGCCATGAGACTACTACCCCCATCTGATCCGGCTCCGGGTAATCCCCCGTGCGCGCGATGCCGCACGACACAGCAGGCCCAGGGGCGCGTCACATACAGGTGGCGACTCCGCTCTGTCCGTATCCCCCTGGGATCCACATAAGCCTCCGGACTTTTCCGACAGAAACGTGAAGTGCAAAGTCAGATAATCGGGACCGGTACCCTCTCTTGCGGCAGGGTCTCTCTGGCTGGGCCAGAATAAGGTATGCAGGTGGCGACTCCGCTCCGTCCACACCCCCTGAGATCCTTTCGCCTGTGGAGCCTATCTCCTCTGCTCCCCTCCTGGGCTTTCTTGCTTGGACCCTGACCAGGGACAGTGTCGGTTATAACTCTGCCCCGACCCCCCGTCTCGAGGCCTGAGACCGGGGACGGTGGACTCTCAGCCGGCTGCAGCCTTGTGCTGACTTGCCGTCCCAAAGAACCACGACCAAAGACCTTGTTATTAAAATGGCCTCCAGTTATATAGAATTCTAATAAAGTGCTTAGGTAAATGCTTCCTCCACCCTCGCTCACTATGTGGTTCCCCCTTACTTTGGTTCCCCCCAACTCCTCCATTCAGGCCCGGGGCAGCACTATGGTGCTTTAGGCCCCCTTCAGAACTTGAGTGGTGTAGTGTTGAGTGTGTGGTTGGGGTCCTGTGTAGTGCTCCATCCCTTACCTGGGAGAGGAGATACCACACCTCGTTCTGAGGTGCAGTACCCCTGTGGCGACTGAACCCTCAGGGGCACCACAATTATACCTCACACATCTGCAGGTTCCTCTCTTGCAATGTTGTTGCAATACAGCAGAGCTCAGAGAGCTGCAAAAAATGTGTTTGTAAGAAGACAAAGTTAATTTCTCCTGTTCTGTGTCAGGTACTTGTCTCACACTGGTAACTCCCCCTTTTATTTAAAATAAGCTCTTGAGGCCGAGTTATCTTCCCGGCAACATCCTCCCTATAGCCTGGAAAAGGTCAGAAAATGTGCATTTCTCTGGAATAAGACATCAGATCGCAGATATCAAGGTATTATTTTATTCAGCTTCCTTAAACCTGCATGCCCATATAGGTGGCTTAGGAGGGTGGATCCTACTAACCGATTCCCTTTAAAGGGAATCTGTCGCATGAAAAAACACTACTAACCTGGGGTTAATCTGCAGGTTAATAGCATTTTTAACATGCCCAACACCGGCACTTATAACCCTGCTTTATTCCTCCCGCTACCATTTGGGTTTCAGTCACGGAGGTGGCGCTGGTGCAGGTTCAGCCACAGTTCTGTGTATAGAGACCAGCGACTGTAATCACACCCCCGGCACTAACTGACAGCAGGCTCTGCATTAGGATCAGTTTTCACCCCTGTGACTAAAACCCAAACACAACTGGAAGGAATAAAGTTAATTTCCTCCTGGCAGCAGGGTTCTAAGTGCCGGCGCCGGGCAGGTTCAGAACGCTATTAACTTGCAGATTAACCCCAGATCTGCAGGTTAATACCGTTTTTTTATGTCACAGGTTCCCATTAAGCTATTTAAAACTATAAAGAATAAATGGCCACCACTCAAAAGATAACTACAAATTAAATTTTATTAAAGTATTAATATTGAGAATTAAACAAAATTCCGTTAAAATACATGGAGAGCGTCACACAATAGAAATTTTATGGAAAGCATATCACATATGGGTATAATTTAATGATCAGTATTCAACTCTATAATAAGTAAAGTGGCGGTGAATTAGACACATAGTATTTATGCAGGTAAAATAGTGGTATATAGTGTAAGGCGGCGGTGTTCACACCGTGCAGTAACTGAGGCAGTGACCCAAGCAAGTCCAACATAAACAGCTTTATTCAGATACTCACGGGTAAACAGAAAAGTCCTCTGGCTCGCAGCCGGGTTAACATGAGTCCTTAAACAACGGTGCCGCGCCGGGCCGCTCAGAGCCTGACAGGTGCAGAGCCTTCCCAGGCACGGGTTCAGCCACATTCAATCCTGCTGAGCTTTCCTGCTATGCTCCTAGCAGGTTCCAACATAGAACAACACTAATCCTTAGTGCAGGGTTTTTAACCCCTTTAAAGCCCATGAAGTACTAATACGTGTCTGTGCCCTGGGACTTAAGAGCCTGACCCGTATTAGTACGTCATCGCGATCGCGCGCGCACACAGACTGTGCGGGCGTGATCGCCGCCGGGTGTCAGCTGATTGTCATAGCTGACACCCGATACTATGTTCAGGGAGCGGTCCCGCACCGCTCCCGGCACATTAACCCCCGCAATGCTGCAATCAAAGTCGATCGCAGCATTGCGGTGGCTAAGGGGAGGTGATCGGTATACTCACCTCCTCTTCCGCCTCCAGCGCTGTCTGCCGCGGCTTCCCGGGTGTTGCCATGACGACCTGATGTCGTCATGACAACATCCGGGTCACCAGACAGCAGGAAGATTTTTTGGTTATGCGCAGTGCATGACCAAACAATCTTCTCACTGTGCAGCGCTGATTGCCAGCATGGCACAGGGATGGTGCTCCATCACTATGCTATGCAGGCGATCAGAATAAAAAAGTGAAAGTCCCATAGTGGGACAAAGTAAACAAGTAAAAAAAACTCTCAGAAAGTGAAAAAATAAAAATAAAAAAAAATTGTAAAAATATTAAAAATAAAATAAAAAAAATAATCCACTAAAAATAAAAATATAATGTACCCATCAATAAATATTATTATGAAAAAAACAAACAAACAATAAAAGTACACATATTTGGTATCGCCGCGTCCTGACCTATAAAACTGTCCCACTAGTTAACCCCTTCAGGTAAAAAAAAAAAACGAAGCAAAAAACAATGCTTTATCATCATACCGTCAAACAAAAAATGGAATAACACGCGATCAAAAAAACGAATATAAATAAAAATGGTACCGCTAAAAACGTCATCTTGTCCCGCAAGAAAAAAGCCACCATACAGCTCCATCATCCGAAAAATCAAAAAGTTATAGCTCTCAGAATAAAGCGATGCAAAAAAATTATTTTTTCTATAAAATAGCTTTTACTGTGTAAAAGCGCCAAAACATAGAAAAACAATATAAATGTGGTACCGCTGTAAACGTACTGACCCAAAGAATAAAGCTACCTTATCAATTTTACCACACACGGAGTAGAATAAAAAAATTTAAAAAAAAAAACAATTCCTGAATTGTTGATTTTTGTTTATTCTGTCTCCCAAAAGCTGGAATAGAAAGCAATCAAAAAATGTCACGTGCCTGAAAATGGCACCAATAAAAACGTCAACTGGTCCCACAAAAAACAAGCCATCACATGACTCTGTAGGCCAAACTATGGAAAAATTATAGCTCTCAAAATATGGCGATGCAAAAACTAGATTTTACAAAATATGTGTCTTTTAGTGTGTGACAGCTGTCAATCATAAAAACCCGATATGATTCTGGTATCTCTGTAGTCGCACCGACCCGAAGAATAAGGTCGTCTAATCACTTATACCGCACTATACCATAAAAAATAAACGCTAGGGCTGGGGTTGGGGTTAGGCTTGTGCTAATGTTAGGGTTGGGGTTAGGGTTGTTTTTTTTTTTCAAAAGTAAAAAAAAAAAAAAGATGACGATATGACAACTAGTGTTGAACGCAAGTGCTCGCTACTTGAGTTTGCATCGGGTGCTCGGGTATGCACTGAGTATCGCGGGTGCTTGAGTCTCCGCTCCATATGCTTCGCGGCCAAAAAAACCTTGCGGGGATTGCCTGCCATGCACGAGCGATCTCCGCATGTTTTTTTGGGGGTGTCTAATAACCGTGAAACATGCGGGCGGGGACTCGAGCATTTCACTTGAGCACCCATGATACATGGTGCATACCTGAGTACCCGATGCAAACTCAAGTAGCGAGCACTTGCGCTCAAGACTAATGACAACTTATTCAATATGATGACCTAATGTCATCAAATTCTGTGTCGTACCTCTGGGTTCAAAATGTTCACTATACCCCTTGATAAAATCCTTTAGGGGTGTAGTTTCCAAAATGGGGTCACTTGTGGGGGGTTTCAACTATTTAGGCACATCAGGGGCTCTCCAAACGCAACATGGCGTCCGCTAATTATTCAAGCAAATTTTACTTTCGAAAAGTCAAATTGCGCTCCTTCCGTTCCGAGCCCTGCCGTGCGCCCAAACAGTGGTTTTCCCCCACATATGGGGTATCTGCTTACTCAGGAGAAATTGCACAACAAACTGCATGGTGCAATTTCTTCTGTTACCCTTATGAAAATGCAAAAGTGGGGGCTGAAAAACATTTTTGTGGGAAAAATGTGAAAATGTTATTTTTACGGCTCAATGTTATAAACTTCTGTGAAGCACCTTGGGGTTCAAGGTGCTCACCACACATCTAGATAAGTTCCCTGAGCGGTCTAGTTTCCAAAATGGTGTCGCTTGTGGGGGGTTTCCACTGTTTAGGCACATCAGGGGCACATCCGCTAATTATTCAAGAAAATTTTACAATCAAAAAGTCAAATGGCGCTCCTTCCCTTCCGAATCCTGCCGTGCGCCCAAACAGTGGTTTTCCCCCACATATGGGGTATCTGCTTACTCAGGAGAAATTGCACAACAAACTGCATGGTGCAATTGTATTTTTACGGCTCAATGTTATAAACTTCTGTGAAGCACCTGGGGGTTCAAGGTGCTCACCACACATCTAGATAAGTTCCCTGAGGGGTCTAGTTTCCAAAATCGTGTCACTTGTGGGGGGTTTCCACTGTTTAGGCACATCAGGGGCACATCCGCTAATTATTCAAGAAAATTTTACAATCAAAAAGTCAAATGGTGCTCCTTCCCTTCTGAACACTGCCGTGCGCCCAAACAGTGGTTTTCCCCCACATATGGGGTATCTGCTTACTCAGGAGAAATTGTAAAACAAATTTTGGGGTCCATTTTTTCCTGTTACCCCTGCAAAAATAAAAAAAATGGGTCTAAAGTAACATTTTTGTGAAAAAAGTTAAATGTTAATTTTTTTCTTTCACATTCCAAAAATTCCTGTGAAGCACCTGAAGGGTTAATAAAGTTCTTGAATGTGGTTTTGAGCACCTTGAGGGGTGCAGTTTTTAGAATGGTGTCATTTTTGGATATTTTCTGTCATGAAGACCCCTCAAAATGACTTTAAATATGATGTGGTCCCTAAAAAAATGGTTTTGTAAATTTTGTTGGAAAAATGATAAATCGCTGGTCAACTTTTAACCCTTATAGCTCCCCAATAGAAAAAAATTTTGGCTCCAAAATTGTGCTGATGTAAAGTAGACATGTGGGAAATGTTATTTATTAACTATTTTGTGTGACATATCTCTCTGATTTAAGGGCATAAAAATTAAAATTTTGAAAATTGCAAAATTTTCAAAATTTTCGCCAAATTTCTGTTTTTTTCACAAATAAACGCAAGTGATATCGAATAAATTTTACCACAATCATGAAGCACAATATGTCACGAAAAAACAGTCTCAGAATCAGGGGGATCCGTTGAAGTGTTCCAGAGTAATTACCTCATAAAGTGACAGTGGTCAAAATTGTAAAAATTGGCCTGGTCATTAACGTGCAAACCACCTTGGATTGTAAAGAGGTTAAAGGACCTGTGGCAAGAGCCACTGGAAAACCCAGGTTGAAGGAAGGAGGCCGCCCCACTGCCTCCTGTAGCCTCCTTCAAGAAATGAAGGCCCTGCCGGGTTTTACTTAATCTGCCTTAGCCAGGTAGCCTGACCAGGTCATTGCTCACCTTCATTCCTGCATTGCAGCCGCAGGAGAGTTTGTGACTGCAATGCACTCCAATGGGTTTAATAGGTGTCTGTACACATTCTGGGGGATATATAACGTCCCTCATATACGATTCCAGTCACTGCCTCACAATAGATATAAAACCATATGTAAATAATATGGCGTAATAAAATAGCATAACATTGACTCAATACAAATGTCCAATGTAAAGATAACATGTGCATGAAGAGAGACTGACCAGAAGAGTGAATCCCCCAGGACTTCAATGTATGTTTCGCCATAGCCTTCTCAAGGACTACACACTTATTTTATAGGAATTTTGTTGAATCTACTTTAAGAAAATTGAATTTGCAGTTATCTTTTGATTGTCTATTTATTCTTTGTAGGTTTCCACGGTGTTGATAGAAGCTTAAAATACAGAATTGTCAGCTTATAGAACTTCCCTGGAGGAGTCCTAAATGGAGGCTGTTTATGGATCCTGTGCTCCATCAATACGCTGTGGTACAGACTTTCACATTCTGTGCACAGTTTTGACAGCTTGAGTGTTCACTAGTGATGAGCGAGTGGATTCGTTACTATTCGCTATTCACACGGATAGTACGGTATTCGGGTTACTCGCTATTCTGCAAGTATTTGTGTACTTACCTCGCTATATTCGGTTGTCCCGCCCTGCAGTTTTGGTGCCTTCTTTGCCGCCACTAGACATGCTGGGCTTCTTAACCAGTCACAGTAATGCGGCAGACATCTTGGTTGTGGCATTACTGTGATTGGCTGGCGCCCAGCGTCATAGGGTCTATTTAAGCCCTGCCGCTGCCATTTTATGCACATTGCATCTGGAGCCTGCGTTGTAATAGCCTAGGGGGAGATCGCTGAGCTGCTAGGGAGAGTGTTTAGGCCTCTTGATAAAACAAAAGCCATTTTACGGGCTACCTGCAGGGTATACTAGTTCTGTGTTTAAAGGAGCCGCTCACTAGCTCCATAATTCCACCAAAAGAGCTGAAGGCTCACAACAAAGTCAGAGTACAGGGAGGGAAAGATTGTGTATTAGGTAGGGAGAGGTTAAAGTGTTCTTCCAGTGTCCATCTTAAAACAGCTCTTGTCAGATGCAAAGCAATATTTTTCCAGCACACAAAGAAGTAGTATTTTGTGCTGCCTTTCTTTTTTTAGCACCGGTCTATTTTCCCTGCTGTTTTAGGGGTTAGAGCCTGGCTTATGCTGTCCACATTAGTCCTCTTAAAAAGGTGTTTTGTACCCTACACAAAGCAGTAGTCCCCACATTTCCTACTGCCTGCTACCAAGCACTCACCAGCCCATTTTAACCACTATTTTGGGGTGTCAACCTGCCTTCTGTCCATATTAGTCCACTTAAAAAATCATTGAGTGCCCTGCACAAAGCAGTAGTCCAAACATTTCCTACGGCCTGCTACAAAGCACGCACCAGGCCATTTTAACCACTATTTTGGGGTGTCAGCCTTTCTTCTGTCCATATTAGTCCACTTAAAAAATCATTGAGTGCCCTGCACAAAGCAGTGGTCCAAACATTTCCTACTGTCTGCTACAAAGCACGCACCAGGCCATTTTAACCACTGTTTTGGAAGCCACCAATCACAAATAGTAGTTAGGCTGGAGTAGGAATACTGTCCTGGTTTGTCCACTGCACAATTTGCATAGGGTTTGTAAAAATTAGCCCTATAAGCTGAGTTATGGTTGACGAAGGAAGGAAAAGGGTTCTTATGGGAAGGGGGTGATGTTAACAGCAGTAGCATGAATCTGCATTTTTGGTGAATTTAGGTTGGCTTGCTATCATCTGGAGGGATTACAAACTATGGAGATCTCCAGTCCTTGTTGAATTTAATCAGTGTAAGTCTGTCTGCATTTTACATGGAGATGCGTGTGCGCCTGTCAGTGATGATTGCCCCAGCGGAACTGAAGACACGCTCTGACACCACACTAGCAGCCAGGCAGGCCAGCACCTCCAAGGCATATAAGGAGAGGTCGGGCCAAGTGTTCAGCTTAGACACCCAATAATTAAAGGGAACTGAAGCGTCAGAAAGGACGCACGTATGGTCACTTAAGTACCCCTTGACCATGTTCTGCAACTTATCCCTCCTTGGCATTGTTACAGGCACAGATAGCCTTTACTGTTGTGCTGGTTTATTGAAAATTGCCCAATTTGTGCACATTCCCCCCCACACACCTCTGTTGGAGCTGGTGTTCTTTTCTCTTCTCATTATCCCTTGGTGTTGAAAAGAGCCGGTACCTCTGCCACCAGCATTATCTGAGGGTGATGTTTTCAGCAACTGATCTACAACGGCCCTCTTGAACAATTCAATTGTAAAACTCTTTGTTGACTCCACAAGGAGAGAAGGAAATTTCTCCTTGTACCATGGATCGAGAAAGGTGGCCAACCAGTATAGGTCACTCTTGTCACCTGCACCTTAAAAATATCTCCAGAATCCGACCTTTTCTCACCTTTGAAACTGCTAAAATTCTTACTGTCAGTCTTATTCACTCTCGTCTGGACTACTGCAACTCTCTTCTGATGGGTCTCCCTCTTACCAAACTTTCTTCACTTCAATCCGTCCTGAATGCGGCAGCCAGGGTCATATTTCTGTCCAGCCGCTTCACCGATGCCTCCATCTTGTGCCAGTCATTACACTGGTTGCCCATTTGCTACAGGATCCAACATAAACTCATCTCTCTCACCCACAAAGCTCTCCACAGTTCTGCACCGCCTTATATCTCCTTTCCCATCTCTATCGCCCTACAGTCATGGCCAAAAGTATTGAGAATGAGACAAATAGTAATTTTTCCAAAGTTTACTGCTTCATTTTTTGTAATGGCAATTTGCATATACTCCTGAATGTCAAAGAGTGATCAGCTTAACAGCAATTACTGTACTTGCAAAGTCAATATTTGCCCAGAAAATGAACTTTAACCCCCAAAACACATTTCAACATCATTGCAGTCCTGCCTTAAAAGGAGCAGCTAACATCGTTTTAGTGATTGATCCATTAACACAGATGTGGGTGTTGATGAGGACAGGGCTGGCGATCAATCAGTCATGATTAAGTAAGAATGACATCACTGGACACTTTAAAAGGAGGCTGGTTCTTGGTATCATTGTTTCTCTTCAGTTAACCATGGTTATCCCTAAAGAAACACGTGCAGCCATCATTGCACTGCACAAAAATGGCCTAACAGGGAAGAGTATTGCAGCTACAAAGATTGCACCTCAGTCAACAATCTATCGCATCATCAAGAACTTCAAGGAGAGAGCTTCCATTGTTGTCAAAAAGGCTCCAGGGCGCCCAAGAAAGACCAGCAAGCGCCAGGACCGTATCTTAAAACTGTTTCAGCTGCGGGATCGGACTACCAGCAGTGCCGAGCTTGCTCAGGAATGGCAGCAGGCTGGTGTGAGTGCTTCTGCACGCACTGTGAGGCGGAGACTCTTTGAGCAAGGGCTGGTTTCAAGGAGGGCAGCAAAGAAGCCACTTCTCTCCAGAAAAAACATCAGGGACCAATTGATATTCTGCAAAAGGTACAGGGAGTGGACTGCTGAGGAGTGGGGCAAAGTCATTTTCTCTGATGAATCCCCTTTTCGATTGTTTTGGACATCTGGAAAACAGCTTATTCGGAGAAGAAGAGGTGAGCGCTACCACCAGTCTTGTCTCATGCCAACTGTAAAGCATCCTGAAACCATTCATGTGTGGGGTTGCTTCTCAGCCAAGGGAATCGGCTCACTCATAGTCTTGCCTAAAAACACAGCCATGAATAAAGAATGGTACCAGAATGTCCTCCAAGAGCAACTTCTCCCAACCGTCCAAGAGCAGTTTGGCGCCCAGCAATGCCTTTTCCAGCATGATAGAGCAAATTGCCATAAAGCAAAGGTGATAACTAAATGGCTCATGGAACAAAACATAGAGATTTTGGGTCCATGGCCTGGAAACTCCCCAGATCTTAATCCCATTGAGAACTTGTGGTCAATCATCAAGAGACGGGTGGACAAACAAAAACCAACAAATTCTGGCAAAATGCAAGCATTGATTATGCAAGAATGGACTGCTATCAGTCAGGATTTGGTCCAAAAGTTGATTGAGAGCATGCCAGGGAAAATTACAGAGGTCTTGAAGAAGAAGGGGCAACACTGCAAATATTGACTTGCTGCATTAACTCATTCTAACTGTTAATATAACCTATTGGTACTCATAATATGATTGCAATTATATTTCTGTATGTGATATAAACATCAGACAAACACTAATAAAAACCAGAGGCCAGCAGATCATGTGAAAATATAATTTTGGTGTCATTCTCAAAACTTTTGGCCATGACTGTACACGTGCCCTCATTTCTACAAATGACCTAAGACTAACATCCCCCATAATCCGAACCTCGCTCCTTCGTCTTCAAGACTTCTCTCGTGGTGCACCAGTTCTCTGGAATGCTCTACCCCAGACGATCCGACTGATGCCTAGCCACCACGTCTTCAAGCGCTCTTTAAAAAGCCATCTCTTTAAACAAGCCTACCACCTCAACTACTCAGTAAACTAACTTTCCCCTGTTCCCTCCTTCTAAATATTATTCTTAATCTGCACCCTACTATTCATCTGTCTCCACACCCTCCATGCACACGATAACTACACTCGATACTTGATTATTGCACTTAAACATACTGGCTGATGACCGGCTCATGCAGTCTTATATGAAAATCCCTTCTTATTATAATTGCCTGACCTGAAATAACAAGCACTTTTCACCTATTGTGTCCACCCATTTCCTTGTTGAATGTAAGCTTGCGAGCAGGAACCTCACTCCTAATGTAACTGTTTAAACTGTCTTACCTTGTATTGAATTTATTGTATGTACATGTCTCTGCTTTATTGTAAAGTGCTGCGGAATATGTTTGCACTATATAAATACAAAATATTATTATTATTACTGTTGGATAAAATGTGTATCAAGCGAGGGTCTTGCCACAGACACTTATACATGAACGGTGCCATGTGGGCCAGCTGCAAAAAGGCAAATGTTTTGTGTCCCCAACAGTAGAAACAGTACCCATCCTCTCCTCACGCTGACTCGCCTCCTCCTCCTCCACCTCCTCCTCTCCAGCCCATCCAGGCTGGACAGACATGAAGTTTGGGTTGGGTGTCCCCTCTGTAGCATTACGAGTCCCCTCGGTAGCACAGAAAATCAAGTCCTCTCCCTCCTCATCTTATTCCTCATCACCCAATGTTGCCTCAGAATATTGGCTGGGCTGGGTAGTATCACCCATTGGGAAATCTGGCTCCATACCAACATGCTGGGCACTCAAAGCTTCCTCTTTGAGATTATGCAGTGATTGTTTAAAGAGACACAGCAGCGGGATAGTTACGCTGATAATAGCCTGATCACCGCTCACAAGGTTGGTGCAGTACTCAAAGTTCTCAAGAACCTCACAAATGTCAGCGATCTACACCCACTCTACAGCTGTTATGTGTGGTGGCTGACTCTCAGTCTGACCGGCATGCTGAAGCTGGTATTCAGCTACTGCCCTCTGCTGTTCACTAATCCTCGCCAACATATGATAGTTGTTCCACCGTGTGGGCAGGTCGCAAATGAGTCGGTGACTTGGCAAATTCAAGCGCTTTTGCAGTGCTGTAAAAGCAGCAAAAGCAGTAGAGGAATGGCGAAAATGGGTGCTAATATGGCGCACCTTCTCAAGTAGGTACGGCAAGTCACGGAAAGTTTTCAGAAATTTCTGAACAACTAGGTTCAGCACATGAGCCAGGCATGGCACGTGTACCAGCTTGCCGATCTTTAAAGCCGCCACCAGGTTAGGGCCATTATCGCAGACGACCAGACTGGGTTGGAGGTGCAGCGGGGAGAGCCACTGATCGGTCTGTTGCTTTAAAGCTTGCCACAGCTCTGTTGCAGTGTGTGCTTTCTGACCTAAACAGATCAGCTTCAGCAGAGCGTCTTGCCACTTTGCCGATGCACTACTGCACAGGTCCCAGCTTGGCAGTGATGGGGAGGGTAATTCAGCAGAGGATGAGGAGCAAGAGAAGGGGAGAGAGGAAGTGGAATATGAAGAGGTGGAAACCCTGACAGAAGTTGGGCCCGCTATTCTTAGCGTGGGTGGGATGTGTGATGTTCCAGTTTGCGCCTTTGTCCCACTCTCCACCATGTTACCCCAGTATGCCATGACAGAAATGTATTGTCCCTGTACACAACAATTTGTTCAGGTGTCTGTTGTTAGGTGGACCTTCTGGGTTACGGCTTTGGTGAGAGCACGGTTCAGATTGTTTAACACGTGCTTGTGTAACGCAGGGACGGCACACCGGGCAAAATAGTGGCGGCTTGAAACACTGTATTGTGGGGCAGCCACAGCCAAGAGATCACGGTAGACTGTGTAGCACCCTGAGGATTCGGCTGCTACAGGGGTATTGCACCTCAACCCAGAGGTGTGATATTCCACTCCCGGGTAAGGATGGAGTGTGGAACTGAGCTCGGTAGGCTGCATGCACTACATACATCCCATTTCCGAGGAGCAGACCGACGGTACTCCCACTTAGAAATGTGCAGGTACGACCGAGTCTGTTCCTGGCTGGAGTGGGAGGGGGGTGGTACATCCCAAGTAGTGTAGGGGCAGATAGGGGGAGCAGCCTGGGTAAAGATAGGAGCTCATTGGGTGCTGGTCACCTGAGCTCACACATAGAGGGTGTATATAAGGTGGGCACCAACTAAGAACAGGGTCAGATGCAGAGAACAAGTCAGTTGCAGAGAGGAAGTCTGAGAGCAGAGGAGAAGAAAGACCCAGAGTGAGAGAGGAGAAGAGAAAGAGAGACCCAGAGGGGGAAACAGCAGAAAAGGACTCCAAGATCCCAACTTAAATCCCCGGGTGAAGAGTCGGCACAGGGTACCGGAACCCAAGCTGGTCGGGGGCAGAAAACACACCCCAGCCAGAGACCGGAGACCGTGGGCAGCGTTTGTCACGGTCACCCATCACATCCACCCCGAAGGCACACCACAGGAAGGGTCAGGGAACCCAAGGCCAAGGGTGTCCCAACAGAAGGCCCGAGGGAGCTGGACCTAGGTGGATCACTGGTGGGGACGGCCAGAGAACGGGACAGAAAGAGAGCTCAGGGCCACGCTCCGGACTTGTTTGGGGGTTGGCTGGATCCAGGACCTGGTGGACGCAGCACGGCTCGGGTGGTCACTCGAAGCTGGAGTGACCAGTACAACATCTGCAGTAAGTAAACACCCTTAACTGCACAACCCGACTCTGTCTTCATTGCCGTCTGCACTGCACCACCACAACCCCCATCCTCTGCACCTGTCCCCCCTGAGGCTATACCCCTCCCGTTGGGGGTTATCTCACCAAGCTGCGCACCCACCATCAGCCTCAGCGGACCCTGCTGCAGCGGCGGCCACAGTGACCGCATCACAACGGGTGGCGTAGTCGACACAAAAGAACTCTTAATAACATCTGTAGGACTGCCACATAACACTGAGCTTGACGCCCTGGGCACGGGCCGGGTCACAGCCGCTCGGAGACTACAACCCCCCATCTGATCCGGTGCCGGGTATTCCCCTCAAAAAGGAGTATGTCCCAGGGGGCGCGTCAACTTTGGCGTAGTCGGCAGGATTACGTGCCCGCAACACCCGGGTACTGCGTGCCTGAAGAAAAGTGCAAGTTTACCTCAGAAAGAAGTCTCCCGCCGGTTCCGGAGGGTCCACGCCATCGGACCCCATCACAGGTCGTTTCCCGCCGATTGTCCGCCATTTCCAGCTTGTTCCCGCCATCTGCAGAGTTTCCCGCCACTGGGCGACGCTTCCCGCCAAATCCGCAGATTTCCCGCCTTGGAAGAGCAGCGGACGCCATTATGGGCGTGCCAAAGGAGGGCAGGAGGCCGCCTCCCATCGTGGGCCAGGACAGAAAATGGCGCCAAAAGTGGAAACCGCCCCCACCAACAGAGACTGTGATGCTAGAGGTGTCTGTCAGCGTGAAAGAACCGCCCCTGGAGCTGACAGTCACCAAGTGGCCCCGGGACCGCCCTCGAAGTGGGAGGAGACGAAAGAAAAGAACGAAGATGGGTGCCGCCTGGAGCAGTCTGGAGCGAGCGCACCCGGAGGCAAGAAGTCTAACGAGGAGTAGCGGAGGAGCTTACCCGGATATGGAGAGAAAGCAGAACAGCACCGGCCCGCTGGCCAGGAGTCTGCTAGAGACCGAGGAAGGAGAGCAGAGCAGCACCGGCCCGCTGGCCAGGAGCCTGCTGGAAGAAGAGCAGAGCAGCACCGACCCGTTGGTCAGGAGCCTGCTAGACACCACGACCCCACTAGGCCTAGTGGAGGTCCTAGCACAGCTCCCCCGAGACCGGGAGTGTGCACAGACTGCCCTGGAGGGCCTCGCACGGAGGATGGCCCGGGTACAGCGCGAGATATTGGCGGAATGGAGCCGGGAGATGGCCCAGCAAGCTGAGACCAGTCAACGGAGCACGCTACCCTGGAAGAGGAAGCAGACCGCCTCTGAGGATGGCGCGGGAGGACCAAAGGCTGAAGACGGCGCCGAGAAGGGAGCCGAACGCATGGAGGCAGGTAAAGGGGACGCCTATACCCCAAGCCGGGAAACCGCCCACCTGCCCCAGCTCCCCGTCGCAGAGCCCGAAAGTCCCCCTGCTGTGCCCGTAGCCGCCATGTCACCGCTATGGACTAGGCCCCGACCGGAAGCCGCCGCAGCGACCCCTGTGACGTCACGCGCCTCGATCCGGAGCGTGACAAAGCAGGAAATACCACCAGCCTGGTCGCAAGGCCTAGTACCCCCGGGCGCCGCATCACCAACAGCGCCCCCTACCTCCGCGGAGCCTCCGGCCTGGCCGCAAGGCCAGGTAGCCCAGGGCGCCGCCGTCCTAACGGTGCCCTTCACCTTCCAGGTGCCCCAGGCCTGGCCGCAAGGCCTGGGCAACCCGGGCGCCACCACCACCGCGCCCGCACCCGTAAAACCAAGGGTGCCACACCTGGGGGAGGACTTGTTCAGCCAGCTCACATGGCCGGACGGGCGGCCCTTCATCTGGCCCGAAGAATACCATGAGCTGGAACGGCAGCAGAGACTAAGACCCCTGGATGAACCCCTGATTCCGGCTCCGAAGCCCGTGGCACGGATCTCGCCCCCGCTAGCGGAAGCACAGTTTGAGTGGGACCCCACCGGAGAAGATCTAATGGGGTTCACTCAGGAAACTAGGGCAGCTGCAGCAGAGCGCGCTGAGTGTTGCCGACAGCAGCTCGAAGAGTTTGCGAGGGAGCGGAGAGAGAGGCGGGTCCGGGAACAACAGGCCCAAATAAGGAGCGCCGAGCAGAAGAGCCGGACCAGGAGGGACCCCCGTGCAGCGCATTGTCCCCGCACCATCGGGACAGTGATCAAGTTCAACCAGCAGCATGGGTGGGGCTTCATCCGAGACAACAACACCCCCGGCGACGTCTTTGTCACGCGCAGAGACGTGGAGTCCCATCTGCCGGAGGGGCACAGAGGTCGTGACCTCTACATCGGAGACGAGGTCACCTTTACCCGGCACAAGTGTGCCAAAGGACCTTATGCCCTCCACGTACACCGCCTGACGGAGGAGGAGCAAGAGGACCCGGACGGGTCTGAAGTTACAACCAGCTACAAGCAAAGAGCAGGAGGAAGACGCCGTTGAGTGCGGCAGAGCAGTGGATGTAAATAGTTACCCGACCGGGTACCAAAGAAACTGTTGCTACATATATATAGTCCCCGTTGGGACCAGTATGAGTGAACTTTTTACCCGTTATTCCGTAATCCATACCAGGCTGAGGACTGTGAGCAGCCATTCCCTTCCCTTTACCTGGCCGAGGACTGAGAGCGGCCAACTTCCCCTGTATATAGTTGCGCTTCCTAAAGCGCCCCCTACTGGTTTTATAGGAAAACCAGTTTTCCAGAGAGACTGTCGCACTTTACCCGGTCACACGTTGCACAGTGACCGGAGGAGGAGCCAGAGGCGACGAGAATGTTTTATTTGCTAATATATGTTGTTTTATATGTTTATGAAAAAAAAAAAAAAAATGTATGTTTTTGGTGTTATTTATGTCTTACAGCCCGAGGACGTGCTGTGATTTACCAGGGGGGAATGTAGCACCCTGAGGATTCTGCTGCTACAGGGGTATTGCACCTCAACCCAGAGGTGTGATATTCCACTCCCGGGTAAGGATGGAGTGTGGAACTGAGCTCGGTAGGCTGCATGCACTACATACATCCCATTTCCGAGGAGCAGACCGACGGTACTCCCACTTAGAAATGTGCAGGTACGACCGAGTCTGTTCCTGGCTGGAGTGGGAGGGGGGTGGTACATCCCAAGTAGTGTAGGGGCAGATAGGGGGAGCAGCCTGGGTAAAGATAGGAGCTCATTGGGTGCTGGTCACCTGAGCTCACACATAGAGGGTGTATATAAGGTGGGCACCAACTAAGAACAGGGTCAGATGCAGAGAACAAGTCAGTTGCAGAGAGGAAGTCTGAGAGCAGAGGAGAAGAAAGACCCAGAGTGAGAGAGGAGAAGAGAAAGAGAGACCCAGAGGGGGAAACAGCAGAAAAGGACTCCAAGATCCCAACTTAAATCCCCGGGTGAAGAGTCGGCACAGGGTACCGGAACCCAAGCTGGTTGGGGGCAGAAAACACACCCCAGCCAGAGACCGGAGACCGTGGGCAGCGTTTGTCACGGTCACCCATCACATCCACCCCGAAGGCACACCACAGGAAGGGTCAGGGAACCCAAGGCCAAGGGTGTCCCAACAGAAGGCCCGAGGGAGCTGGACCTAGGTGGATCACTGGTGGGGACGGCCAGAGAACGGGACAGAAAGAGAGCTCAGGGCCACGCTCCGGACTTGTTTGGGGGTTGGCTGGATCCAGGACCTGGTGGACGCAGCACGGCTCGGGTGGTCACTCGAAGCTGGAGTGACCAGTACAACATCTGCAGTAAGTAAACACCCTTAACTGCACAACCCGACTCTGTCTTCATTGCCGTCTGCACTGCACCACCACAACCCCCATCCTCTGCACCTGTCCCCCCTGAGGCTATACCCCTCCCGTTGGGGGTTATCTCACCAAGCTGCGCACCCACCATCAGCCTCAGCGGACCCTGCTGCAGCGGCGGCCACAGTGACCGCATCACAACGGGTGGCGTAGTCGACACAAAAGAACTCTTAATAACATCTGTAGGACTGCCACATAACACTGAGCTTGACGCCCTGGGCACGGGCCGGGTCACAGCCGCTCGGAGACTACAACCCCCCATCTGATCCGGTGCCGGGTATTCCCCTCAAAAAGGAGTATGTCCCAGGGGGCGCGTCAACTGTGTTCCCACAAGCCTAAACGGCAACATCTCCACAGCTAGCAATTTGGCAATGTGCGAGTTTAGTATTTGTGCCTGTGGGTGCGTGGCTGGGTATTTACGTAGCTTTCCAAGCTCTCAGACACGGACAATTGGACGCTTTGCTTGCACAAGGAAGTGGATGTGATTGATGTTTGTTGTGTGAGAGCAACCGCAGCTTGTGGGCAGGAGATATGAGCGCCTGCTTCTTGAACAGCAGATTCTGAAGGACATAGCCCAGGCAACATGGCATAAGTCTCCACCGAACCCAAAAGCACTACAGATACTGGCTGGTGATGAGCTCATGCAGCCTTTATTTATCCCTCATCCCCTCAAGATGGCTGGACCATCATTGTAAATAAGCCCCTGTACTTTGTGTCACCCCCACCTCATTGTAGATTGTAAGCTCTTACGAGCAGGGTCGTCATTATTTTTGCTTTAATTATAGTATTATCTTTAGCTATGTTACTTATGACTGTTGAATATGAACCTCTGAATTGTAAAACGCTGCGGAATAGGTTGGCGCTATATAAATAAAGAGTATTATTATTATTATTATTATTGGTTTGACCCGTAGATGCAGATTTGGTACCCTGGTGTCCCGCCCACCTACTAGGCTGCTTGGTTGCCATGTGGTTTCTCATACTGGTGGTGCTCAGGTTGCCTTTGCCCTGGCCTCTGCTCAACTTGGTATGGCAGATGCTACAGACAACAATGTTTTTCTCTGAAGGACTTTCAGAAAAAAAAATTCCACGCAACAGCTGATCACCCCCTAGCCCTGACTTGGCACACAGCGGGGGTGCTCTTGGGAACAGTTGACCCAGTTCTCACTCTGGGTAAACCACGACCCTTTGGTGCCTGCATTGGTGCTACATATCCATCTTCCTCTGTATTGCTGTCATGGCTATGCATGCCAACGGTCCAGGTCAGATCAGTCGACTCATCATCGACCACCTCATCTTCTATCTCATCCTCCTTCCCAGTTGTAGGCTGACCTGATGGCAACTTTGTCTCATCATCATCAGCCTCCACCTCTGAAGACAGTAAATGACGTTTCTCCAAGTGGCTTTCTTCTGGCCATAGATCCTCAAATTCTTGAGCATCAACGCATGCCACCTCCTCTTGTCCCTCTTCAATGCTGCACAATGATAGGCCAGAGCCAACCAAATGATACGTACCAAACAGATCCTCGGAGTAGCCAAGCTTGGGTCATATTTCTCCTGTGACTGATAATGGCGGGAGGAAGGAGAACCAGCTTCAGGATTAGAAGGGCCAGCCTTCTGTGTATCCACAGTAGACTGTGTGGTCGTGGAAGATATGTTGCTGCTTGAAAAATGTGTAAAGGCCTTGTCTGCTATCCAAGACAGAATCTGTTCTGGCTCTTCTGGCTTTCACACACGTTTACGTTCCAGACCGGGAAATTTTTCCAGGAACATAGTGGATGCATCAAGCTTCTTCTAACCTGACACAGACTGAGTGCCATCTCGAACACCACTGACAACACCACCTCCACGTCCCTTAACAACAGGCTTTTTTGGCATTTTGGGTTTTGTTGACAGATTTTCAGATGTTGATAGCACAAGCCAAGCTAGCTGTCACAGGCACAGCCAAAATAGTGAGTCAATAAATAAATAGCCATAGGGCTAATTTTTTACAAATCCTATGCACATTGCGCAGTGGACAAACCAGGACAGTATTCCTACTCCAACCTAACTACTATTTGTAGTTGGAGGCCCTTGGGATGGGGACTTACTGCATCAACCATGACTCAGCCCATAGAGCTAATTTTCACAAACCAGATGCACATTGTGCAGTGGACAAATCTGGAATCTACAGTAGTCCTACCAAACTAATATCTGTCATTATGGGCCCTTGTTACAGGTTGTGTCACATTGTGATTGAGATAGGGGATACATATTCAATAGAAATTTACACTGACTGTTGATGACCGAATGATGGCCCTCTGAAAACTTGAATTGAGGGCCACAACTACTACAGTACTCCATCGTAGATAATGTTTGTCAAGGGAGGCCCTTGTCATGGAATCTTCCTGCACCTATGACACAGCCCCCAGCCCCAGGAGTAATTTTTGGAAATGCGATGCACATTCTGCACTGGACCAAGTAGAACAGTATCATGAAGTCTTTACTTGCTATATAATCTGGGGAATATTGAAAATCAAAATCTCTAAGCCATTTGGAGAAGCTTCTCCAACCCATCCTGGAAGGGGGTACCATATATCCTTAGTCCATTGACTTGCACAAGTGATATATTTGAGCTCATCATCCAGTTGACTTGTGCAGATTTATTTTTCCGGATCACAGAGTTCAGCTATACCTGAGGTTCGTAGGCCGCACTCACTGCTACCTTCTAGTACGCCATGTCTCTTTGCCATTTTCTCTGTAGTCTCTGCCCTTAAATTAGTTAAATAATAGTGAGGGCCCTACAATATGAATAAGTGAGGGCACTCTCAAATGTACACAAGAGGCACCCCCAAAATTTCTAGAGGAGGGCACTTCAAAATGTATGTTACAGGGCCACACGAGGGCTCTCACAAAACTCAGCTTTCCTGCCTACTGCAGGGCCTCTGAACATTTGAATTTAGTGCCGCAGTATCACATGGTGGTGGAGGAGGAGGAGGAGGGGGTCAAGCCCAACGCTAAAATGGGCACATTGTAAACTGGTATGGAATATGTATTCCACTATCTGAGTGTCAATGATGGAGGGACCGCCCAAATGTCTAAGTAACAGCTGTCCCTCCAAAACGCATGTTACAGAGCTACCTGAGGAATCTCAAGTCAAAGATCAACATACCTACTAGTATGTTCTAGCTGTGCTTGTAAAGTGCTGGGGAATAGCGAGCTAAAAATGATGTATGACAGAGGGACCTACAAAATGTATAAGTCAGGGCCCTCCCAATTGTAAAAGGCGAAAAAAAGCCACAACAGTATGTGTGAACAAACGCTAAAAGGGATATTTTTTGGTTTTTCTGGTTTATTTGGCCTTATAAACAAGTGATTGTGCAGGAAAAACTGTTTCTTAACCTTTTTGGCCTGTTAAATGCAATTTAGGTTAGGTTTGGTAGTTGTTCTTGTGTGTCTGTAAAAGTGGCGTAATACTGCGACAAACTTATTCCCAGAAACCATGTGTGAGTCAGAAATGCATGCAGGCCCATTCTCCAGGCTCTTCCCATTCTGTTTCATCACTTTCCCATCCTTTTTAGCCTTTTCCTCAGGCCCCCAGACCCCTTTGTAGGGTCCAGCAGAAAATTACTTGCATTTCCCATTGACTTACATTGTACTCGCTATTCCGAACGAATACGCAATTATTACAAAGTACTCGTTACGAGTATAGCGATTACGAATATTACGGTACTCGCTCATCACTAGTGTTCACTGTGCAGAATAATCTTTGGAAAAGTAATTATGATTCATAACATTATTGGGGAATTGCTATTGATGTCATTTTTAAGTTGTCATTCAGTAAACCATGGGGCAGATTTATTGTCCGATGAACAAAAGTAGATTTTAATCAAGAGATCATGAAAACTAAAGTAGTTCCACAAATGGATGTGTTTATAAAAAGTGCTGTGATAAATTTATCAAGGTGCCTCTGCTGTATCCTGTGTAACTAGCTATGCCCGACCCTGTAGAGATGCTACAGCTGATGGCCATGCACACATAACTTCTGGCAAGGGGTAGAGGCATAAGAGAATACATTGTATTGATGCCACATGACTGGGTATGGATCGAAATTACCCCTTCATCTTCCCTCTCCAATACCACTTCACTCCGTCTCCCCAATTAAAACACTGACACTTTTTTCCTTTGGATAATTTTCACCACAGCGGCCACTTATTATAACATTATAACATTATGTTAAGAACAATACCATGTAAACTTAAAGAGGTTGTCCACTACTACACTGTGTGCAGAATTATTAGGCAAATTGTATTTTAGAGGATTATTTTTATTATTGATCAACAACTATGTTCTCAATCAACCCAAAAGACTCATAAATATCCCAGCTTAATATTTTTGGAAGTTGGAGTGGGTTTTTTTTAGATTTGGCTATCTTAGGAGGATATCTGTTTGTGCAGGTAACTATTACTGTGCAGAATTATTAGGCAACTTAATGAAAAACAAATATAATCCCATCTCACTTGTTTATTTTCACCAGGTAAACCAATATCAGTGCACAAAATTTAGAAATAAAGATTTCTGACGTGCAAAAACAAAAACCCCAAAAATTAGTGATGAATATAGCCACCTTTCTTTATGATGACACTCAGCAGCCTTCCATTCATAGATTCTGTCAGTTGCTTGATCTGTTTTCGATCAACATTGCGTGCAGCAGCCACCACAGCCTCCCAGACACTGTTCCGAGAGGTGTACTGTTTTCCCTCCCTGTAGATCTCACATTTTATGATGGACCACAGGTTCTCTATGGGGTTCAGATCAGGTGAACAAGGGGACCATGTCATTATTTTTTCTTCTTTTAGACCTTTACTGGCCAGCCACGCTGTGGAGTAGTTGGATGCATGTGATGGAGCATTGCCCTGCATGAAAATCATGTTTTTCTTGAACGATACCGACTTCTTCCTGTACCACTGCTTGAAGAAGTTGTCTTCCAGAAACTGGCAGTAGGCCTGGGAGTTGAGCTTCACTCCATCCTCAACCCGAAAAGGTCCCACAAGTTCATCTTTGATGACACCAGCCCATACCAGTACCCCACCTCCACCTTGCTGGCGTCTGAGTCAGAGTGGCGCTCTCTGCCCTTTACTGATCCAACCTCTGGCCCATCCATCTGGCCCATCAATAGTCACTCTCATTTAATCAGTCCATAAAACCTTTGAAAAATCAGTCTTAAGATATTTCTTGGCCCATTCTTGACGTTTTATCTTATGTTTCTTGTTCAAAGGTGGTAGTTTTTCAGCCTTCCTTACCTTGGCCATGTCCCTGAGTATCGCACACCTTGTGCTTTTTGATACTCCAGTAACGTTGCAGCTCTGAAATATGGCAAAACTGGTGGCGAATGGCATCTTGGCAGCTTCACGCTTGATTTTCCTCAATTCATGGGCAGTTATTTTGCGCCTTTTTTGGCCAACACGCTTCTTGTGACCTTGTTGACTATTTGCCATGAAACGCTTGATTGTTCCGTGATCACGTTTCAAAAGTTTGGAAATTTCACGACTGCAGCATCCCTCTGCAAGACATCTCACAATTTTGGACTTTTCAGAGCCCGTCAAATCTCTCTTCTGACCCATTTTGCCAAAGGAAAGGAAGTTGCCTAATAATTAAGCACACCTTCTATAGGGTGTTTGCTACAGATCCGGGTGGTGGAACCTCTGTGCTGCGGTGAAAGACGGGACCTGAGGGGAGTAACTAGGTATCAACTTGGACCGACCAAGATCGTATGGCGGCTCAATCGACTCCGTGACCAGGGAAGGACCGAGCAGAGGGACCAGGTGCTACTCTGGGGACCGACCTTGTATGAGAGCAGGTGACTCCCACGGGTCAGAAGGCAGGGACTGACCGGTACAGCAGATGAGCACGGCAGGCAGGCTGACGAGTGATCCGGGCAGACGGACTGGCAGACACGGCAGGTAACAAGCAGGAGCCTCCAAGTAGGCTGGCTGGTAGGCACGGCAGGTAACAGGCAGGTGCTTCTAGGTAAGCGGGCTGGCAGGCACGGCAGGTAACAGGCAGGTGCTTGTAGGTAAGTGGTCTGGCAGGCAAGGCAGGTAATGGGCAGGTGCTTCCAGGTAAGCAGGTGGGCAGAGCCCATAGACAGACTGGCAGACTGGACTGTAGACAGACTGTCGGGCTGGAGAGTAGACAAGCTGGCGGACTGAACTTGTAGTCAGGCTGGTGGACTGGACTTGTAGTCTGGCTGGCGGACTGAACTTGTAGTCAGGCTGGCGGACTGGACTTGTAGTCAGGCTGGCGGACTGGACTTGTAGTCAGGCCGGCGGGCTGGACTTGTAGTCAGGCTGGCAGACTGGATTTGTAGTCAGGCTAGCGGGCTGGACTGGTAGTCAGGCTGGCGGGCTGGACTTGTAGTCAGGCTGGCGGGCTGGACTGGTAGTCAGGCTGGCGGGCTGGACTGGTAGTCAGGCTAGCAGCGGGACCTGAGGGCTGAAGCAGAGTAAAACACACAAAGCTACAACCTTGCACGGGCACCTCCATTTTGGAGGCGGTGCCTTTTATATGAAAGGTCCTCCGGCCATTGGCCGGGGACTCCTTAGGACGGCGCGCGCGGCCCCTTTAAGAGGGAGGAAGCGCGCGCGCCCTAAGAACAGTGCCCGGGAAGCTACTTGTGCCGGCAGCAACAGAAGCAGGAGCGCCGGAGGACGCCAGGCAGGGAGTGCAGCGGTAATTGGGACGGAGTCTCTGCCTGTCAGGGGGCAGAGACGCCGATACTACAGTGTTGATGTCATTAGTCAACACTCCTCCTCATTACAGAGATGCACATCACCAGATTTACTTAATTGGTAGTTGGCTCTCAAGCCTATACAGCTTGGAGTAGGACAACATGTATAAAAAGTATCATGTGATCAAAATACTCATTTGCCTAATAATTCTGCACACAGTGTATAGAGAATGCCCCCTTCTATTTAAAAGGTGGAAATAAGATTTTTTATAAGTACCTTGTGTTGTGATTCTTGCCTGTGAGCAGCGATATTGCAGACCACTCACCAGTGATCATGTGATCCCGGCTGCAGCCAGGCGTGACCCATTGACGCCCTCCCCCCTGATTGATGGGCTATGGGTGGGGTTTCCCCGCGTGTCACAGCCCAGCATCCACCGCGCTTTCCCTCTCCTCTGCATTCATTGGTGGATGCTGGACTGTGACGTGCGGTGAAATCCCGCCCACAGCCCATCAATCAGGGGGGAGCGCGTCACTGGGTCACGCCCAGCTGCAGCCAGAACCTGACGTGACATCAGCGGATGTCAGAGCCGGCTGCAGCCGGGTCACATGATGCCTGGTTAGCAGTCAGTGATAGCGCCATCCACAGGCAAGAATCACAACACAAAGTAATTACAAAAAATCTTATTTCCACCTTTTAAATCGACGGGGGCATTCTCTATAGTAGTGGACAACCTCTTTAAAGAAAGAAGGTGGGAGGGTTTCTTGGAGCTAAAACATCTGGCACCACCTAATAAAATTATTAACCGACCATTTTACCCTCAGCCGTGAAACCTTAGCTCGAGTGCACCATACTACCACAGTCTGGGATAGCTTGTCAAACCATAAGCTCCCAGGGTAAAACCCCGTCCAGAGCCCAACAAATGCCAGATTAACCCTTTCTCCATATTATACTGAGAGTGAATTATCCAATATAATTCCTTCCACCACCAATAATACACCAACTCCCAGGACCCCTCCCCCTCCCACCAACAACCACTGTGACAATTTTTTTTTTAATAAATATGTATACATATATAACTATAAGAACATACAGCTCCTACCAATCCCTGCTTCACCTAAGGGAAGGAGGGTGGGTCACTCTCAGCTTCACTGACCCAAGATGGCCCCTCTTTCCGGCATTTTTCCCCTAAATACTGCTCATCCTCCACCCCCTTTTTCTAAACACTAATGACCACCCTATAAACCCCCTGCATTATTTCAAATTGACCCTCTCATTCAATCTCAGTCATGAGGGGCTTTCACCTAATTCCCTTTCTGGAAGAGACTGATAGAGCTGCTTCTTTGTGTGAATTCACTCCTTTCTCTCCCCATTTGTTTCCCTGAAGGAGGAGAGTATCTGCTGCTTCACCATCTTGTCAGCTCATCATGAGTCCAACCATTGAAGTACAAGCTCAGTGGTTGGACACCTAATCTGAGCCCACAGATTATCATTACAGTGAATGCTGAGACCTCATGCAGTGCCTGGGGGGCAAGCACAGAGCAGTGGCCCATAAGTAGCGGCCCATCCTTAACATGCTTATTTCCAGCAGCTTCATAGGCTATATTCACACAACCATATTGTCTGTCTGAGAGTTGCCCATGGAAAAACCCACAGCACTTGGACCAGTTCAGATGAGCGTTTGTAGTGGTAAGACGCAGTACATATTATGTTTATGCATGACCATTTTTCAATTGGATATACAATATTAGAGATGTAGTAAAACAAGGTATGCTGTGCTTTTCTACACTCCTAAAAAACATATCAGCAGAGTAAAGGTGGCCACACATAAGCCCAGATCTGCCACATAGATACCTGTGAATAATTATTTTGTGTATTTTTTCAAACAAACTTGATCAAGCAAATCATCATTGTAAAATTCCATTCCATATTATAGTATACTAGCTATTGAACCCGTTCTACGCCCTGGTGGCGAGCAGTTTTATTGGTATATGGTCCCCTATCCTGGTTCATGCTCCCCCATTCTGGTCCCCCATCCAGGTATTTGTGCCCCCACCCTGGTCGCCCATCCTGATATATGCTCCCCCATCCTGTTATATGCTGCCCCATCCTGTTATGTGCTACCTCATCCTGGTCCCCCATCCTGGTATATGCTCCCCCATCCTGGTCCCCCATCCCGGTATTTGCGTCCTCATCCTGGTCAATGCTCTCACATCCTGAATCACTTTGGGGAGACAACTACGGTTGGATGCAGAGTTGGATTCCCCCCAAGGTATCTGCGGTGACGTGAAGGGCCATCTGCTAGCCTGTCAGACTGAAACTGCGTTCCTGTGACAAGCCCAGCATTCCCTCCTTGGTCTCGCAGCTAAGTGGCTGATCGGACGATTAGACAGCCTCTTCATAGATCAGTTAATGGCCGGTAAGTTCTGAGCTCAGGCCCCAAAATAGGGATCCCAGTGGGAACGTGCACGCAGACTATAGAGAGAGTTTGGCACCATAGATTCTCAGTTAGAGACATTGTTTGCTAATAGGGTTGTGTGAACCTTAGCTAGATACTCCCCTCAGTGGGTGAGCTTGTGTATAGATAGTGTAACAGTATTGTAATCGTAGTAAGTTGTTAAGTTTGTGAACTTTTGCACTGCACCCCTGCAGGGGCTGCCCCTTGCACCCATCTAATTACATCCTTGCTTCGGATAACCCGCGGTTACCGCATTAGGTGGAACCACTGGTCAGGCAAATTATAGTTCATCTTTTAGTACATCCTGGTCCTGTCAGTTGTGCAGCGCAGGGGTCCTAGCTGTGCTGAGCTAGGTATGTGTGAAGTTCATTTGTGTTCCTTTCTTACGTTGCTGGGGCAACCCAGTTTCTGTTCTTAGTAAAAAGGTGGTTCCCTAACAAATTGTCTGCTAGTATCCTTTGTCCTCGGGCCGCTGTATTCTGATAGTGACCTCCCCGCTACACGGTCTACACTGGTATGTGCTTCCCCCATCCTGGTATGTGCTCTTCCATCCTGTTCTGTGCTTCCCCCATCCTGTTCTGTGCTTCCCCCATCCTGTACTGTGCTTCCCCCATCCTGTTATGTGCTCCCACCATCCTGTTATTTGCTTCCCCCATCCTGTTATGTGCTTCCCCCATCCTGGTATGTGCTTCCCCCATCCTGGTATGTATTCCCCCATCCTGTTATCTGCTCCCCCATTCTGTTATGTGCTCCCCCCATCCTGTTATGTGCTTCCCCCCATCCTGTTATGTGCTTACCCCCATCCTGGTATGTGCTTTCCCCCATCCTGGTATGTGCTTCCCCCATCCTGGTATGTATTCCCCCATCCTGTTATCTGCTCCCCCATTCTGTTATGTGCTCCCCCTCATCCTGTTATGTGCTTCCCCCCATCCTGGTATATGCTCCCCCATCTTGGTATATGCTCCCCCAATGCTGTTATATGCTCTCCCATACTCCATCAATTAAGTAAAAAAAACACTCCTACTCACCTTTCCATTGCTCCCCTGCAGTGCGTTGCCTGTGTTATTTTACTAAAATGGCACCAGAATCAGCGCCTGCATAGCACGATATCCGGCGCCATTTTAGTGAAGACACATTTGCAGAGTGTATTCAACAAAATGGCGTCGGAGTACGCACATGTGCATACCATGCTGTCTGGCGCCATTTTGTTGAAGACACACTGCAAATGTGTCTGTACTAAAATGGCGCCGGATATCGCGCTATGTGCAGGCGCCGATTCCGACGCCACACTCCTCCCCGGCCTCCGGCCCGAACAGAGGTGCGACACTCTTCCCAGGTAGGTATGTGCTTATGGAGCCAGAGATGGCGGTATGCGTTAAGTGCCTACACATACCGCGATCTCTGGTGCCACACTCCTCCTCCCTGTAACCTGCAGCGGCTGGATGCGTTCTTCTGTCTGGGGCCAGACTGCGCAGGCATATTGCACAGGCTCAGTCCACATATGCTTCGGACAGACGGACACATCCAACGTTATATTATAGATGATGTCACATTATTGTAGCAGTCACTAATTATCCTGTGTGCACCATCTGATGTCTGTGCACACAGTGTACATATTATACCACATACAGTACAATATACATAGGAGAATATATGGCTGCTATATAGAGACCAGCAACTTAATTTGCAGGACCCTGATCTAGTGGTCAGATGAATATTCAGTGGCTACTTGATCAGAGCCCTATGACCGCCTCCTACCTGACACCATTCTTTTTGTCTTTCTTTGATTTGTAGGCAGGCACAATGTCTTGCATGTGTCACGCCACAAAGATGACACCACTCAAGGTCTACAAATCAAAAGAGGAGTCCGAGATGCCGGCAGGTAGGAGGAGGCTCGCAGGCCCTGGTCTGGTGGCCATGGACTACTGACGTGACTGACCAGTGTCCTGTGAATCAATTGGCACATCTGTACTGGTATATGATATATCATGACTATACATACAGTATCAGATATTATATACAGGATATCATGTGACAGCTATATATGACACTATGACTACAGACGTCAGATATGACACCATATTATGTTGTGTCTAGTATGGGATGTTTGATCTGATAGCCCTCGGCCCAATGTTATTCTATGGGCCGGCTCAGATCTGTGATTATTTTCTCATGCTGATGCAGCATGCTGCGATTGGCAGCAAGACTTGGCTCACACTCACCCATACAAGTCTATGGATGCGTGTGAAACATCGGACTGCACTTGGATGTCATCCGAGTGCAGTGCAATAACCATGGACACTGGCAATGGAGGAGATGGAGAAATGACTTTCTTCGCCTGCTCTGCACCTACAGAGGATGGAAGCACAGTGCACTGACACTCGGCTCACTCTCGCAGCAGATGCTATACGCTAGTGTGACCCCAGCCTAGCACTGGATGTCTGTATCACAGGATATTACATCCAGTATACAGCATAATATGTGATGGTATATGATATACAGTGATACAGACATCAGATATTATACCAGCCATCAATTATCTTGTATATAATATGGGATGTCTTTGCATATAGTATACCACATACAGGATAATATGTAACTAGTGCATATTACACTATGACTACAGACATCAGATATTACACCACTCACATATTATGCTGTATATACCATCTGATGTCTGTGCACAAAGTATATCACATCCAGTATACGGGATAATATGTGATGGTATATGATATACTGTGATACAGACATAAGATGGTATATACTGGATAATATATGATAGCATATGTCAGGGGTGGGCAATTAATTTACCCGAATGGCCACATGAGAGAACGTGACTGTTGTGGAGGGTCGAACCAATAGATTGAAGTTAATTCTGCTCAATATTAATATTAACAAACATTAATATTAACAAAAATTTATATTAATATAAAATATTAATTATATCACTTGATATTGAGCAGAATTAAGTATGTTGACATCCCCTTAAATACCGCATGAACGCACACACATAGCCCCCTTTGTTTAGTATGAGCCCCACATAGCCCCTTATACACAGTATAAGCCCATTATACACTGTGTGACCCCACATAGCCCTTATATACAATGAGTCCTCACATAACCTCCTAAATACAGTATGAGCCCTCACATAACCTCCAATACACATTATGAGCCCTCACATAGCCCTTATATACAGTGTGAGCCCTCACATAGCCCCCTATATACAGTGTGAGCCACACATAGCCTCCTGTATACATTATGAGCTCCCATATAGCCTTCTATATACAGTGTGAGCCCCCACATAGCCTCCTATATACAATATGAGCCCTCACAAATTGCCCCTATATACAATTTGAGCCGCAAATAGCCTCCTATATACATTATGCTCTCACACATAGCCTCCTATATACAGTGAGCCCCCACATAGCCTCCTATATACAGTATGAGCCCCACATAGCCTTCTATATACAGTATGAGCCCCCTATGTACAGTGCGTGTCCCCACATAGCCCATATATACAGTATGAGCCCTCACATAGCCTCCTATATGCGATATGAGCCCCACATAGCCTCCTATATACAGTGTGAGCCCCACATAGCCTCTTATATACATTATGAGCTCCCACATAGCCTTCTATATATAGTGTGAGCCCCCGCATAGCCTTCTATATATAGTGTGAGCCCTAACATAGCCCCCTACATACAGTTGGAACCCCACACAGCCTCCTATATACAGTATGCGCCCCCACATAGCCTCCTATATACATTATGAGCTCCCACATAGGCTCCTATATACAGCGTGAGGCCCCACATAACCTCCTATATACAGTGTGAGGCCCCATATAGCCTCCTATATACAATGTGGAGACCTACATAGCCTCCTATATACAGTGGGACCCCCCACATAGCCTCTCTATATACAGTATGAGCCCCCGCATAGCCTCTGTATACTATATGCCCTCACATAGCTTCCTATATACAGTATGAGCCCACACATAACCTCCTATATACAGTATGCGTTCTCACACAGCCTTCTTTATGCAGACACACATCCCAAACACATATAAAAGAAAAAAAACAACACCATCTCACTTCGCTCTTGTTCCCCCAGTTTTGATTCTGCACTTAAAAAAGTAACTGCAGTTTTTTACATGCGTTTTTTTTAGGCTCCACATAGAAGACAAGAGAAAGAAAAAAACACCAAAACTGCCCAGTTTAGCAGCGTGTCTAGACTACAGAAGGCGCAGTTCTCATGAAATCACATCCACTTCGCTTGGATAGCTAAACCCAGCAGAATTTATGTGCAAAAAAAGCAGCAGAAAATATGCAACATTAATGCTACATGGGAACAAGTAAATGTGATTGCATGAAATCTCCGCCCTCTGTGCATGTAAATACGCTGCTGTACTCTGCGGTTTTAGTGCCTTTTTCTCTATAGGCTTCTTCTGAAAAAAATGCATGAAAAAAACGCTGATGCATTTTTAAGCGCAGAATCAAAGCTTTTCTGTACTATTAAAAAAGTGCTAAAAACTGTGCTTTATATCTGCCACAAAATCGCATGAAATAAGGGGAACACGCATAAAAGAAACGCAGCAAACACACAACAATCAGGGAAGATTGTTATTGCATCGTTTGGTGAGGACACCTGCAGAAAAAAGCTGTAGAAAGAACGCAGCATTTGCGCTACGTGTGAACACGGCCTCAGCACTACAGTTTTATTACATTTTTTATTGGTTTAATAGAGAAATATCAATCACTCCTTTTTTTATGCCATTTACTGATTCCCATAAATAATTTGATGGCTGTGTTGTGCGGGTTATCACGATTACAGGAACACCAAATATGTCAGTGTTATTTGCTGATTTGTGATGTTTTTTATTTAAATTTAAAAAAATGCATTACAAATGACAATATTTTTTTCATTATCAAGTGTTTTTCATTATTTTTTAGTAATTTTATCTCTAGAATACAAATACATACATTGTACACAGCAGTGTATTTCTATCAGTAGAATCTGTTTGTTGAGTCAGAGCCTGCAATAGAGATAAAGTATACTAAATTCTCCTCATGACCTCACCAGAGCTTGTAGCTCAGTAGCTTAGGCTCCTGCCTGTAATGTTAAGGTTATGGGTTTGGGACCTGGGGAGACTCACAAAATTAGAGAAAATTATGTTTTTGTAATTGCTTCTTATTATTTTTACTACTTTTATAGCAATCTTTTTCTTCACCTCAGTATACAGGGAACATAGAAATACATTTTTATATATACAATGGATCTGTATGGACATGTATAATCTGATTCTGGGTTCACTGCCTGCAATAGAGGTCAAGATTGCCAAATTCTCCTATGTGAATCATTATAAGTTGTGGCTCATTAGTAGAGCGGCAGCTTGTGAACATGGAGATGTGAGTGTAAGACCAGATCACTGGAGAAGCAGTGAATATATGTGGTGCCCCTGAGGGTTCAGTTGCCACAGGGGTACTGCACCTCAGCTTGAGGTATGGTATCTCCTCTTCCAGGTAAGGATGGAGCATTTCTCAGGACCCTACTACACCACTCCTGTCCTGTAGGGGGCCTAAATGCACCAGGGTCCTGCCCTGGGCTGGGATGGAGGAGATGGGGGGAACCAAAGATAGGGGGAACCATGTAGTGGGTGAAGGTGGAGGACACACTTTTAGGAAACACTTATTCTTTCATATTTAATCTACGGCCATCTTAAGTTCAAGGTCTTTGATTGTGGTCTTCTGTCGGGGTCCAGCAAGAGGCTGTAGCTGGCTGTAGAGAAAACTTAGTGGGAGAAATAACCAAGGAGAGGAACACACACCAGAGGATTCTCGACAGGTGCTCCTGATCTACCTGGAAAGTGCTGAACCCCCTTCCCGGTGGCCGCATTACGTCGTGTGTAGCAGAGGGAAGCTTTGCGGCTAAAGATCATCTGAAAGTGAGTAAAAACCCTGGATGACTTCACACACCGCTTCAGCCTGTTATTTTCTGTGCGGCACTGCACCCATCATCACCTTCATCTCACTGCCCTGAGGCCTGCTTTGCCTGTGGGGAGCCATCCCATCTTAGCTGCCTGTAACACCGGCCTCAGTGGACTGAAGCAGCGCTGGTGTCCATCACCGGAAACCGCAGGTGGCGTAGTCGAAATACCACTCTCACTTAAAAGCCCAATTTTTTATGAGGCAGCCCTGGGCACTCAACGGGTCTAGGCCACGACTGCATCCCCATCCCCTACAACCGACCCGGCTCCGAGTAACCCCATCTCCAAGGGAGGGCGTCTCAAACTTGGCGTAGTCGGCAGGATTGCGTGCCCACAGCAACGGAAGAAGATAGTCCCCATTGGTGACGGGTACTGTGCGCCTTTTCACAAAAAGACTGTCGCTTCACACTTAAAGTGGCGCCCGCCCAAGAAGAACGGACGCCATTATGTGCAAAAACAACAGCAGCCAAAGTCCTCCCATCGTGGGCCTGGCTCCCCAATGGCGCCAAAATTGCAGACCGCCCTCTCCAGCAGAGACAGTCCGCATAGTAGTGTCCGTCAAGACGGATGGGACATCCCAAGGAGTGCCCGTCAGCCAGCTGCCCTGGAGCCGCCCCAAAAGAAGGAGGAGAAAGAGACTGCACCCAGCAGCAAAGATGGAAGCAGCAAAGGAGATGTCCTCCGAGTCCTCCGACGCTGGCCCACGAACTGCCACCTCCCTCGGTATGGAGGGAATTCACCTGACCCCGGAGGAGGCCGAGTTCCTCCGTGGAGAATCGCAGGACCTGACTCGGAGGGTCGAAGAGGCCCAGCGACTGGCCGCCGCAGAGTGGAGAGAGGATGTTTTGCGGAGGATCCGGGACCGCCGCCAGAGCTCGTTGCGCCTGTCAAGTGAGGCTCCAGCCCAGGAGGAGGAAGCCCAGGAGGCCCCGTGCAGCCCAAGTGCGGGTAAGGCAAAAACCCCTACCCCGGGCGAGAGACACACTGAAGCCCTCCTAAGTATCCTGCCAGCACCCCTGTCCCCGGATACACCCCTGTCCCAAGCCACCGCCATAGTCGGAGACCTGCTATGCCTCCCGACCCCCGATCCGGAAGCGCCTGCCCTAACCTGGGTGTCCACCTGCACCAACCCGGACTGGGCCGCATCAACAGAGCGCACACAGCAACCCCCGTTACAGCCACTGCCCGCGCCACCGGTCGCTTGCCCGGCGGCAGAAGAGTTCGCCTGGGATAACCGGGGGGGCGACCTGATGGGCTTCCCCCGGGAAACCAAGACCGAAGCGCGGAGGCGGGAGGAGACGTGCCGAAAGGTACTCCTCCAATTTGAAAAAGAGCGACGGGAGAAGCGGGTCCGCTGTGAGCGCATGGAGGTGCGCGCCAGGGCTGCTAAGTCGCAGGACCGTCAGGCGGAGGCCACCCGTCCAAGCCCCCGGGAAGAGGGCCTAGTCGTGCGCTTCCACCAGGTGGCAGGATGGGGCTTCATCCGCAGCCCACAGTTCGACCGGGACGTGTTCATCAACCGGCGGGACGTCAAGCCGCGGCTGGAGCAGGGCCACCCTGGCCGGAACCTCTACCCGGGCGATTTGGTGTCCTACACCCGCCACCATGGGGAGTGTGGGTGGTATGCCCTGATCGTCCACAGGGTATTTAAGGAGGATACCCCCACTCACCTACCTACAGAGGACCGGTCGGGCTCCGTCGGGAAAGATGAACCATTTTCCCGGTGGGGATACCACTTCTGAGCAGCCCTCAGAGATGTATCTCCCCTTAGTTTGAACAGTTATGTGTTTTCCTTTTTCTTCACCCGGATTTGAGTTAACAGAGACATTTGTCCCTGCGGACGTTGAGCAGTAGACAGACTAACTTTGTAAATAGTTTGCACCTATTACGGTGCTCCCTATTGGTTTTATACAAAACCCCTTCTAACTCAGACCTCAGAAGCAAAACCTGTCTGGTGTGGCTCTCCTGGAGGTCCAACTCGGGATATCCATGCCCTGCAGCCACCCCAGGGCCTACGTTGAGGGTTTGGGACAGGTCCCTCATGCTGCTGAACTGACACTTTCTACCGTATTTTCTACAGAACTGTCTACATGCATAATGTCTCTTTAATGTTTTCCATACATGTATAATGTCTCTTTAATATTTTTCTATATTTATATTCTATATATATATATCATGCAACGTTAAAAGAGTCCTAACCTCCCATAAAGGGAAGAATGTTTTACTGTTTACAAAAGCATTTAAAAATTTGAATGTCTGTACCAACTTTTTACTCTATTGCAGCCTGCGGACGTGCTGTGTTTCACCGGTGGGGAATGTGGCGCCCCTGAGGGTTCAGTCGCCACAGAGGTACTGCACCTCAGCTCGAGGTGTGGTATCTCCTCTTCCAGGTAAGGGTGGAGCATATCTCAGGACCCTACTTCACCACTCAACACTACACCACTCCTGTCCTGTAGGGGGCCTAAATGCACCAGGGTGCTGCCCCGGGCCGGGATAGAGGAGATGGGGGGAACCAAAGATAGGGGGAACCATGTAGTGGGTGAGGGTGGAGGACACACTTTTAGGAAACACTTATTCTTTCATATTTAATCTACGGCCATCTTAAGTTCAAGGTCTTTGATTGTGGTCTTCTGTCGGGGTCCAGCAAGAGGCTGTAGCTGGCTGAAGATACACGGTCCTCGTACTCTGGCCTTGAGACGAGGAGCGGGTCAGAGTTAACAGCTGTCTCTACCTGGTCAAGGTCCTGACCTATGAAGGCCTGGAGGGGAGCAGAGGAGATTGGCCCCACAGGCAAAAGGATCCCAGGGGATACGGACGGAGCACCCTACGCCACCTGTACTCTTTATTCTGGCTTAGTCAGAGGGATTCCTGCTGCAAAAGGGGTGACCGGCCCCCGATATCTGACTTTGTTACTTCACGTCTCAGTCGGAAAAGCCCGGAGGCTTAGTGGATCCCAGGGGGATATGGATGGAGCGGCTTACGCCACCTGTATCTCTTAAAGTGCGTTTATCCAGTGGGACCCGGCCTTACACCACGTTCATACCACGCACAGTCAGGAGAAGACTTAGTGGGAGAACTTACCAAGGAGAGGAACACACCAGAGGGGTCTCGACAGGTGCTCCTGACCTACCTGGAAAGTGCTGAACCCCCTTCCCGGTGGCCGCAGTACGCCGTGTGTAGCACAGGGAGGCTTTGCAGATAAAGTTCATCTGAAAGTGAGTAAAAACCCTGGATGACGTCACACACCACTTCAGCCTGTTATTTTCTGTGTGGCACTGCACCCATCATCACCTTCATCTCACTGCCCTGAGGCCTGCTTTGCCTGTGGGGAGCTGACTCGCCCCCTGGGCCGTGGGGCACTCGGAACCAGGCAATAGGGAGACGATGGGGGTAGTAGTGGCAACCCGGTCCCGTGGCTCAGAGTGGTCAGACCAGTGGCAATCCTTTAGATATTTTAAGTGATGTTCGACTACGCCACCCGTGGATTGCGGTTATTAGGAACCGCCGCTGCAAGGCAGTCCCCTGAGGTTGATGGTGTGTGCAGCTGAGATTGGGTAACTCCCCACGGGAAAAGTGTAACCCCAGGGCAGTGCTGTGAATGGTGGGGGTGATGGTGCAGAGAGTCCCAGTGCCGTTAGTGCTGGAGGAGCGAAAGAGCACACAGACAACGTACTACAGTCCAATGTCTTTTACTCACAGTTCAGATTCTCCGGGTCACTTCTGTACAGGTAGTGACCACCCAAGCCGTGCGGTGTCCACCAGGTGAGGGGCTCGGTCAACTCCCAGACGATTCAGGAGCATGGCACAGGACCCCCTTTTATCCTTTCTCTGGCCTGCCTCACGAGTGACCCACTTTTGTCCAGCTGCCGCGAACTTGTGTGGGTAAACGTGGATCCCGTTCCCCGCTGTTCTATACGGTGCCTTCCTAGCAGGTTTGATGAGGTGTCGCACCAATAAATGATCACGACCTCCGGTCTTTGGCTGAGGGTTGTTTCTCCTCCACTAACTTGGGATCCGGTACCCTTAATCTGCCTGACCCTTCACCCTGTATTCTCGTGGGTTCTTAGGGTCCCTTCTGCCTTCTTGTTCCTGAGCCCTTCTGTTCTTCTCTCTCTCTTTCCTGCTGTTTCTTGCTGTTTCTGTTCCTTTCTGTTCTTGTTCCTTTCTGTTCTTGTTCCTTTCTGTTCCCGGCCTTCACCCTAGGTCTGCCTCATGGAGCTGGGCCCAGACTGAGCCACAGCTCCCTATCAGCCCTCTCTGGCTGAACTCAACTTCTCTCCTTCTACTCTGAACTGGCTGAACTGACCCAGAACTAAGATGGTGCCCACCTTATATACCTCCCTCTAGAACATGAGCCCAGGTGACCAGCAACCAATGGGCTCCTACCTACGCTCAGGAACCAACCCCTATCTGCTCCTACATCACTGGGTATTCCTCCCCCCTCCCCACTCCAGCCAGGGACATGGTCTGTCGTACCTGCATTTCTGTCTAATGGGAGTACCGTTGAGCTGTCCCTCGGAAATGGGGTGAGTGTGCTGTATGCAGCTAACTGAGCCCTGGTCCATACTCCATCCTTACCTGGGAGTGGAATACCACACCTCTGGCAGAGGTGCAATACCCCTGTAGCGGCCGAACCCTCGGGGCGCTACAGAGCCATCCCATCTTAGCTGCCCGTAACACCGGCCTCAGTGGACTGAAGCAGCGCTGGTGTCCATCACCAGAAACCACAGGTGGTGTAGTCAAAATACCACTCTCACTTAAAAGCCCAATTTTTTATGAGGCAGCCCTGGGCACGGAATGGGTCTAGGCCACGACTGCATCCCCCTCCCCTACAACCGACCCGGCACCAAGTAACCCCATCTCCCAGGGAGGGCGTCTCATATATAACTTAATTTATGCACTGAGTAGAGAAGCGGCCCTGCCCCAAAAAGGAGGAGTTACGGAGCGACGAAAACATTGGAGAGAGGTGAGTATCAGAAGCCAGGACAAAAGCGCTGACGTTTCGGGAGAGTCCTGCTGAATCCGGGATAGTTGTGAGCTACCAGAATATAGGGGGGGAATTCATGACTGGTATATAATATACTGTGACCACAGACATCTGATGGTATATAGCAATGTGTATTTTTTAAAACATCTGATTTCTGTATCACAATAGATCATACACCAATCTGTATACTAGATGTGGTATATTATGTACACAGATATACAATGCAGTGTACTGATCACACCTGGACCGGCCTACAGGACCTAGCATATTACATATTGGGCCATATAGTACAATCTGTCATGTGCTGTAGGTTGAAGTGTGATCAGTCAATCCAGGATCCTGTATAGTGATGTCTGTGGGCCTCTCTGCTGGGACTCAGTGTGATTTATTGCTCCAGACTGAACTTTCTGCATTGACAGGGCGACCCTAATCTGCATCGAAGTTCAGACTCCTGCAAAAACTAACACTGAGCACGAGCAGAGCGACCACCGACAGGACAAAACACAAATCCGTGTGGGCTTATGAGGAGATGAGCAGCTTCCTGCTACCTCCTCTGTGTGGGCTTATGAGGAGATGAGCAGCTTCCTGCTACCTCCTCCGTGTGGGCTTATGAGGAGATGTGCAGCTTCCTGCTACGTCCTCCGTGTGGGCTTATGAGGAGATGAGCAGCTTCCTGCTACCTCCTCCGTGTGGGCTTATGAGGAGATGAGCAGCTTCCTGCTACCTCCTCCGTGTGGGCTTATGAGGAGATGAGCAGCTTCCTGCTACCTCCTCCGTGTGGGCTTATGAGGAGATGAGCAGCTTCCTGCTACCTCCTCCGTGTGGGCTTATGAGGAGATGAGCAGCTTCCTGCTACCTCCTCTGTGTGGGCTTATGAGGAGATGAGCAGCTTCCTGCTACCTCCTCCGTGTGGGCTTATGAGGAGATGAGCAGCTTCCTGCTACCTCCTCCGTGTGGGCTTATGAGGAGATGAGCAGCTTCCTGCTACCTCCTCCGTGTGGGCTTGAGGAGATGAGCAGCTTCCTGCTACCTCCTCCGTGTGGGCTTATGAGGAGATGAGCAGCTTCCTGCTACCTCCTCCGTGTGGGCTTATGAGGAGATGAGCAGCTTCCTGCTACCTCCTCTGTGTGGGCTTATGAGGAGATGAGCAGCTTCCTGCTACCTCCTCCGTGTGGGCTTATGAGGAGATGAGCAGCTTCCTGCTACCTCCTCCGTGTGGGCTTATGAGGAGATGAGCAGCTTCCTGCTACCTCCTCCGTGTGGGCTTATGAGGAGATGAGCAGCTTCCTGCTACCTCCTCCGTGTGGGCTTATGAGGAGATGAGCAGCTTCCTGCTACCTCCTCACTGCAGACCTCTTAATGTCACACTTATCCACGGAGGTCTCCGATCCACAGGCTCCTCTCCAACAGAATGAATCAGCTGCAGGCGCGCTGTGACGCCACTTCTGCAGACGCAGCACACATAGCCTGCAGTTGGCATGTCTGCATCACTGTGATGTGCCCAGGACAGCAGCTACAGTGCAGCTCCCCGGCAGCCCCCCTGAGTAGCTTCATGGGATCCGGCGCGGGGGGACATCCCTCCCCCCCCAGCCCAGTGCAGTCTTAGTATGAAGAAGCTAGTAAAAAGTCCAATGCAATAGCATGTATCCTTAGATGAAAGGCCCAAAAGAATAGGGGTATACTATTAGACCAGTGATCGCCATGCATAAAAAATCATTAGCTGATATTAATAGAAAAATATATATCAATTTTATTAGGAAAAATACATACACATCAACGACACAAAATCCATTAAAACACAAGTAAAAACTCAGTGGAATCCCTCACTGAGTGAGAGCCCACCCACTACAAAGACCACCCTGCAAAAATAAATCATCATAAATAAGATAGGTAAAAGTTTTATATGAAAGCCGGCTGGAATAAAACTATCTCCGATAATCAATACCCCACCTGGGCAGAAATATAATATGGTAACAGGAATCCTCTAATCTTGTTGTACATGAATAAAGAGTGTGATATTAAAGTCACACACACCACAATAACAATGATTGCCCAAGAAGAGGACACCAGATGAATGTCAGCAATGACCAGATGAAGCCTAATAAAGATACAAAAGTCACTAGACAATAGATCAAATTTAGGCTTCCTGTTCAGCCAATAGATTTTAAGGGTAGATTATAAATTCAAGGAAAATAACACTAGCATATCCTAAATAGGCAAAGACCTATCACCAATACCAGGGACCGGGGTGGTGTGGATGAGCTGTCAATGCCCAACGCGTGTCGCCACGCATGGTGGCTTCATCAGGGGCCTATGAGGTAAGTGTTGCAATGCTGTTAGTCCTTAGATGAAAGGAATAAGCAGAGAGAAGACTAACGTCGTTCACTCTAGGGCTGAGTGATAGCTCAGTTTTTTTTTGTAACGATAAGGCCACGTTCACACCTTCAGTATTTGGACAGTATTCTACACCAGTATTTGTAAGCCAAAACCAAGAGTGGAACAATCAGAGGAAAAGTATAATAGAAACTCCTCACCACTTCTGTATTTTTCTCCCACTCCTGGTTTTGACTTACAAATACTGATGTAAAATACTGACCAAATACTGAAGGTGGGGACGTGGTCTAAGCTGTGTGCTCAGTTTAGGGGTCCGTCTGCTGAGCTTATACTTTACTGGTTTGATTCATGATGAGCTCACAGGAACACAGCAGATACAGCTGTGTAAAGATACGGGCACTAATTTGATTAAACAAATAGGCAGGGACAGGGGCGTACATTAAAATCATGGGAACCCATGACAGATGTCCTAATTGCTCGCCTTCCCTCCAAACAAATAAAAATTAAGCAGGGTCACAGAAGAGCATATTTTACAACTTTGCAGCCCTTAGAAAGTAATTTTGCCCCTATTGAAGCCCCTTAGTGTTCCCACGCAATAAGATACCCTTTTCATGGCCACCATAAAGTATGATGCCAACAATTGTGCGCCCAAACACAGTAAGATACCCCCACAGTAAATTCCTCTACACACATGGTATGATGACCCTACAGTACCCCACCCCCCAAAGTATGATACCCTCACAATGCCCCCACCACAGTATGATGGCCCACATTGTCCCCCACACATAGTATGTTGGCCCCTGACACAGCCCTCCACACATTATGATGACCTGCACACAGTATAGTGGCCCTCCATACAGTATAGTGGCTCCCACAACCCTCCACACAGTATGATGGTCCCCAAACAACTCTCCACGCTATATAATGGCCTGTAAACATTATAATGCCCCCCCCCACTAGCTCTCCAAACAGTATAATGGCCCCACACAGCCATCCAAACAGTATGGTGGCCCCCACTCAGCCCTCCAAACAGTATGATGGTCCCCACATAGTCTCCATAGCATGATAAGCCCCCAAGTAGCCCTCCAAATAATATGATTGCCCTCCAAATAGTATAATGGCTGCCACGTAGCCCTTCAAATTGTATGATCACACCCCACATAGCCCTCCAAATAGTATGGTGGACCTCACATAGCCCTCATAATAGTATGCTGGCACCCCACATAGCCCTCCAAGTAGTATGATGCCCCCCAAGTAGCCTTCCATATAGTTTGATGGCCCACACAAAAAATAAATCTCTCTCCCAGTTCCCCTGCTGCTTCGGTGTCTGCAGCGTGTGGTCTGACAGCTCTGCACTGCTCGGCACAGCGCTCGCAATGTAGTGATGTCATTGTGCCTGCTAGGCTGAAACTTAAGACGAACAGGGAGATGGATGGAAGAAAGAGCTCACGGCTCCCTCTTCCATCATTGCTTTCAACTGTATCTGCCTCCAGGATAGTGGCTGCATGGAGGCAGACTACAGGAGTAAACATACAAAGAAGCAGCTAGATCCCTGCCAGAAGCTGTGTATGTGCCACCATCAACTGCAGCATCTCTACTACCTCTGTATTTAAGGGTTAACTACATTGCACTTAAATCCGGAGGTGTAGCTATACTCACAAGGGGTTAATTAAGGGTGAGGGGTTATAAATAAGGGTTTATAAGCGGCAGCTGGTTGGGGCATCCAGTCCTTTGGAAGTGCATTGAGCTGTAGGTTGGATTGCTGCTAAAGGGAAGAAAAAAAACCTCTTTAAATCTTCTTCCTTAGCGAGTGTGAACGGAGCGTAAGTGCAAACAGAAGTAAAGTGTGTGACTTGTTTTTCAGTGACTTGGATTCAGGGAGTTTGGAAGGGAGGAATTTGGACTGAATTGCTGTCTGTATTTTCTTAATTCTTTACATTTCTTTTTACTTAACATTTCTGTCTAGTGCAATCCCCATTAGGAAATGAGCTCCATTATTGGCAATGCTATCCAGTGCACATCTTGCCACATGTATGCATTCCTTGAACAGCCGGTTGGGGTTGCTTACTGCTGCGCGAGATGTGTGCAAGTTGTGCGTTTGGAAGCCCATATACTGGATCTAAATGAGGAGCTGGCAACACTGAGATCCATTGACAATATGGAAAGGAGTCTGCTGCTCACTGAACAGCTGCTCACTGGGGTAGATGTGGGGGAGGATGGTATTAAGAAGCTGCAGGACAGTGTGGCAGCTAGCTGGGTGACCGTTAGAAGGGGAGGTGGGTAGAGGGAAGAGTGCCAGGGAGGTAGTCCTGATCTGGCACACCCAAATAAGTTTGCAAAGTTGGCAGATGAGGGGGGTGTCAGTACAGGGGTAGCACTGCTGCAGCAAAGCATGTCCTCTGAAAGCCGGAGGAATGTCAGCTCCAGTAAGGGGGGAAATAGGAGAGCAGGGCAGGCCAGGCAGGTGCTGGTAGTGGGGGACTCAATTATTAGGGGAACAGATAGGGCAATCTGTCACAAAGACAGGGATCGTCGAACAGTGTGCTGCGTACATGGCGCTTGAGTCCGGCACATCGCTGATCAGGTTGACAGATAACTGAGAGGGGCTGGTGAGGACCCAGCGGTCATGGTACACACGGCACAAATGACAAAGTTAGGGGTAGGTGGAAGGTCCTTAAAGATGATTTCAGGGAATTAGGCTGCAAGCTTAAAGCAAGGACTCCCAAGGTGGTATTCTCTGATATACTGCCTGTACCACGTGCCACACCAGAGAGGCAATGGAAGATTAGGGAGATAAATAAGTGGTTCAGGAATTGGTGTAGGAAGGAGGGGTTTGGGTTCCTGGAGAACTGGGCCAACTTCTCAAGTGGCTACAGGTTCTACGCTAGGGACTGGCTGCACCTCAATGGGGAGGGTGCAGCTGTGCTGGGGGAGAAAATGGCTAGAAGGTTGGAAGAGTGTTTAAATTAGGGATTGGGGAGGGAGGGTATTCATTTTATAGGTGGGGAAGATAATGCAGATAGTGACCTGGGCACAAATAAAGAAATTGGGGGTGGGCTTAGAACAGTCAATATAGTAGGAAGGAATACAGGTACAGAGAGATACATGTACATGCATGTACACTAATGCCAGAAGCCTCACCAACAAAATGGAGGAATTAGAATTAATTTTGTTGGAAAATAATTATGACATGGTGGGGATATCTGAGACATGGCTGGATGAGAGCCATGACTGGGCAGTTAATTTACAGGGCTATAGTCTGTTCAGAAATGACCGTACAAACAAGTGAAGGGGGGGGGTGTTTATATGTAAAATCATCCTTAAAACCCATCTTGCGTGAGCATATATGTGAGTCTAATGAAAATGCAGAGAGTCCCTATGGGTGGCGATAAGGGGAGGGGGAAAAAATAATAAATTACTGATAGGGGTTTGTTATAAGTCTCCAAAAATAATGCAAGTAGCGGAGAATATCCTCATAAAGCAAATAGATGAAGCAGTGACTCAAAGAGAAGTCATTATTATGGGGGACTTCAACTACCCTGAAATACATTGGGGAACAGAAACCTGTAGTTCCAGCAAAGGTAATAGCTTTTTGACAACTATGAGAGACAATTACCTTTCACAACTGGTTCAGGACCCAATAAGAAGAGGGGCACTGCTAGACCTAATACTAACCAACAGGCCAGACCGCATATCAAATATACGAGTTGGGGGTCACTTGGGTAATAGTGATCACAAAATAATAAGTTTTCATGTATCCTTTAATACGATATGTAGTAGAAGGGTTACAAGGACACTAAACTTCAGGAAGGCAAATTTTCAACGGTTGAGAGATGATCTTAGTGCAATAAACTAGGACGATATCCTGAGACATAAAGCTACACAAAGCAAATGGGAGACATTTATTAGCATCCTGAATAGGACCTGTGCACAATATATACCCTATGGGAATAAACATGCTAGAAATAGGAGGAAACCACTATGGCTAAATAAAGCTGTAAGGGGCGCAATAAGTGACAAAAAAAAAGCATTTGGAGAACTAAAGCAAGTAGGTAGTGATGAGGCATTAAATAAATACAGAAAATTAAATAAATTCTGTAAAAAACAAAATCAAGGCAGCAAAGATTGAGACAGAGAGACACATTGCCAGAGAAAGTAAAAATAATCCCAAAATATTCTTTAACTACATAAATAGTAAAAAACTAAAAAATGATAGTCTTGGCCCCCTTAAAAATAGTCTGGGTGAAATGGTGCATGAGGATGAGGAAAAACCAATATGCTAAATGATTTTTTTTTCAACAGCATTTGCCCAAGAAAATTGCATGACAGAAAACATGATTAGTGATGACAAAAATTCTCCATTAAATGTCACTTGCTTAACCCAGCAGGAAGTCTGGCGGCATCTAAAAATCACTAAAGTTGACAAATCCCCGGGCCCGGATGGGATATACCCACGAGTACTGCAGGAATTAAGTAACGTCATAGATAGACCATTGTTTTTAATTTTTAAAGATTCCATAATAACAGGGTCTGTACCACAGGACTGGCGTATAGCAAATGTGGTGCCAATATTCAAAAAGGGGACAAAAACCGAACTTGGAAATTATAGGCCGGTAAGCTTAACCTCTACTGTGGGTAAAATCCTGGAGGGTTTCCTAAGAGATGCTATACTAGAGTATCTGAAGAAGAATAACCTTATGACCCAATATCAACATGGGTTTACCCCATTCCTGTCAGACTAATCTGATCAGCTTTTATGAAGATTTACTTTAAGTTCCAGACTGGACCAAGGAAATGCAGTGGATGTTGTGTATATTGACTTTTCAAAAGCTTTTGATACGGTTCCACACAAAAGGTTGATACATAAAATGAGAACAATGGGGATAGGGGAAAATATATGTATGTGGGTTAAGAACTGGCTCAATGATAGGAAACAAAGGGTGGTTATTAATGGAACACACTCAGACTGGGTCTCAGTTAACAGTGGGGTACCACAGGGGTCAGTATTGGGCCTGCTTCTTTTTAACATATTTATTAATGACCTTGTAGGGGGCATACAGAGTAGTATTTCAATATCTGCAGATGACACTAAACTCTGCAAGGTAATCAATACAGAGGAGGACAATTTTATATTACAGGAGGATCTACAGTGCATTGTGAAAGTATTTGCCCCCCTTGAACTTTTCTACCTTTTGCCACATTTCTGGCTTCAAACATAAAGATATAAAATTCTAATTTTTTGGGGAAGAATCAACAACAAGTGGGACACAATCGTGAAGTGGAACGAAATTTATTGGATATTTTAAACTTTCTAAAAAAAAAATTACAAACTGAAAAGGGGGGCGTGCAATATAATTAGGCCCCTTTACTTTCAGTGCAGCAAACTCACTCCAGAATTTCAGTGAGGATCTCCGAATGATCCAATGTTGTCCTAAATGACTGGTAATGATGAATAGAATCCACCTGTGTGTAATCAAGTCTCCGTATAAATGCACCTGCTCTGTGATCGTCTCAGTGTTCTGTTTCAAGTGCAGAGAGCATCATGAAGACCAAGGAACCCACCAGGCAGGTCCGACATATTGTTGTGGCGAAGTTTAAAGCCGGATTTGGATACAAAAAGATTTTCCAAGCTTTAAATATCTCAAGGAGCACTGTACAAGCGATCATATTGAAATGGAAGGAGTATCAGACCACTGCAAATCTACCAAGACCCGGCCGTCCCTCTAAACTTTCATCTCGAACATGGAGAAGACTGATCAGACATGCAGCCAAAAGGCCCATGAACACTCTGGATGAACTGCAGAGATCTACAGCTGAGGTGGGAGAGTCTGTCCATAGGACAACAATCAGTCGTACACTGCACAAATCTGGCCTTTATGGAAGAGTGGCAAGAAGAAAGCCATTTCTCTAAGATATCCATAAAAAGTCTCGTTTGAAGTTTGCCACAAGCCACCTGGGAGACACACCAAACATGTGGAATAAGGTGGTCGGTCAGATGAAACCAAAATCGAACCTTTTGGCCACAATGCAAAACGATATGTTTGGCGTAAAAGCAACACAGCTCATCACCCTCAAAAGACCCTCCCCACTGTCAAACATGGTGGTGGCAGCATCATGGTTTGGGCCTGCTTTTCTTCAGCAGGGACAGGGAAGATGGTTAAAATTGATGGGAAGATGGACGGAGCCAAATACAGGACCATTCTGAAAGAAAACCTGTTGGAGTCTGCAAAAGACCTGAGACTGGGACGGAGATTTATCTTCCAACAAGACAATGATCTCAAACATAAAGCAAAATCTACAATGGAATGGTTCAAAAATAAACGTATCCAGGTGTTAAAATGGCCAAGTCAAAGTCCAGACCTGAATCCAATCGAGAATCTGTGGAAAGAGCTTAAAACTGTTGTTCACAAATGCCCTCCATCCAACCTCAATGAGCTCGAGCTGTTTTGCAAGGAAGAATGGGCAAGAATTTCAGCCACTCGATGTGCAAAACTGATAGAGACATACCCCAAGCGACTTGCAGCTGTAATCACAGCAAAAGGTGGCGCTACAAAGTATTAACTCAAGGGGGTCGAATAATATTGCACGCCCCACTTTTCAGTTTTTAATTTGTTAAAAAAGTTTAAAATATCCAATAAATTTTGTTCCATTTCACGATTGTGTCCCACTTGTTGTTGATTCTTCCCAAAAAAATTTGAATTTTATTTGTGGCAAAAGGTAGAAAAGTTCAAGGGGTCCAAACATTTTCACAATGTACAGTATGTAAACTAGAAGCTTGGGCTGATAAATGGCAAATGAGCTTTAATGGGGATAAATGTAGAGGAAATAAAATGTATAATTATATGCTTAATTGTAAAACACTGGGCAAAACTGTCACTGAAAAAGACCTGGGTGTATTGGTGGACGACAAGCTCACGTTTGGTGGCCAGTGTCAGGCAGCTGCTACAAAGGCAAATAAAATAATGGGATGCATTAAAAGAGGCATAGATGCTCATGAGGAGAACATAATTTTACCTCTATACAAGTCATTAGTGCCACCACACTTAGAATACTGTGTACAGTTCTGGTGTCCGGTGTATAAGAAAGACATAGAGCGGGTGTAGAGAAGAGCGACCAAGGTTATTAGAGGACTGGGGGGTCTGCAATACCAAGACAGGTTATTAGAGGACTGGGGGGTCTGCAATACCAAGACAGGTTATTAGTAATTACACTTATTACACTTGGGGTTATTTACTGTGGAAAAAAGAAGGCTTAGGGGTGATCTTATTACTATGTACAAGTATATGAGGGGACAGTACAAAGACCTTTCTACTGATCTTTTTACTCTGATGCCTGAGACGGGGACAAGGGGGCATCTTCTACGTCTAGAGGAAAGAAGGTTTAATCATAATCACAGACGCGGATTCTTTACTGTAAGAGCAGTGAGACTATGGAACTCTCTGCCGCATGATGTTGTAATGAGTGATTCACTACTAACATTTAAGAAGGGCCTGGATGCCTTTCTTGAAAAGTATAATATTACAGGTTATAAATACTAGATTCCTTGATAGGGCGCTGATCCAGGGAACTAGTCTGATTGTCGTATGGAGTCAGGAAGGAATTTTTTTCCCCAATGTGGAGCTTAGTGTTTGCCACATGGTTTTTTTTTGCCTTCCTCTGGATTAAAATGTTAGGCTATGGGTTGAACTAGATGAACTTAGTCTTCCTTCAACCTTAACCCTTTCGCAACCTTGGGTTTTGTCGTTTTTGCATTTTCGTTTTTTGCTCCCCTTGTTCCCAGAGCCATAGCTCTGTCGTTTTTATTTTTTGGTCAATATGGCCATATGAGGGCTTATTTTTTGCGGGACGAGTTTTACTTTAAAAACGCCATTACTACTTTTACCATATCGTGTACGAGAAAACGGGAAAAAAATTCCAAGTGCGGTGAAATTGCAAAAAAAGTGCAATACCACAGTTGTTTTTTTTTTGTTTTTTTTACCACGTTCACTGAATGCTAAAACTGACCTGCCATCATTATTCTCCAGGTCATTACGAGTTCGTAGACACCAAACATGTATAGGTTCTTTTATATTTAAGAGGTGAAAAAAATTCCAAAATTTGGTAAAAAAAAAAAAATAGCGCAATTTTCTAAGACCTGTAGCATCTACATTTTTCGGGATCTGGGGCTGGGTGAGGGCTTATTTTTTGCGCGCCAGACTGACGTATTTATTGATAACATTTTGGGGTAGATCTGATGTTTTGATCGCCTGTTATTGCATTTTATTGCAATTTTGCAGCGACCAAAAAACGTAATTCTGGCGTTTAGAATTTTTTTATCATTACGCCGTTTACCGTTCAGATTAATTCTTTTTTTATATTGATAGATCGGGCGATTCTGAATGCGGCGATACCAAATATGTGTATGTAGGTTTTTTTTTTTATATTTTATTTTGAATAAACTTGAATAAACTTTTATATTTTTTTAATTTTTTTTAATATTTTTAAAAACGTTTTTTTTCACTTTTTGCATGCTTCTATAGTCTTCATAGGAGACTAGAAGCAGCAACTATCCGATCGCCTCTGCTACATACAGGGGATCAGCAGATCCCCTGCATATAGCAGAATTGATCCTGTGCTATGAGCGCCGACCACTAGGTGGCGCTCATAGCGTCCAGCTCATGACAACCGCAGGCGTCTGCTGCAGACCCTGGGTTGTCATGCCCACCCATCGGTGATCACATGGCGGGGTCGCCGATGGGCGGGGCTTAGGAAGCGCTTCCCGGAAGCGCGCGTTAAATGCCGCTGTCGGAGATTGACAGCGGCATATAACATGTTAACAGCCGCGGGTGGATCGCGATTCCACCCGTGGCTGTTGCGGGCACATGTCAGCTGTAAGAATCAGCTGACATGTGCTCGGTTCAGTGCGGGCTCAGCGCCGGAGCCCTCACTGAACCGGGGGAGGTAGCCTATGACGTACTAAGACGTCATAGGTTGTAAAGGGGTTTTAAAAACGATGTTACTACTGTATGTTGCTATGTTACATACTTGGGCAAAGCTAGATACACGGTATACATGAGGGGCGCATTTATAAGTTTATCTCAACAATATGATTTTTTTTAAATATATCCAATTGTGCAACTGCTTCGTTTTTCATGATCTATTGATTAAAATGTACTTTTGTTCTTGGGATAAACTTTTTAAGGTCTTAAACTTACCATAAAGAGGTTTTCCATCCCTGTATTTTAATCAGCATATGTCAGAATGTGCTTTAAAAAATAAATAGCCCATGTTCACTTATGGATTGTATGTTCAGGCCATATGTTCAAGGGGTTGGTGATCGGTCTCGGACTCCCAGCACCACCACGATCATTTGGTATGTGAGTTGCCACCAGCTAGATGTGCACAGTGGACATTGTTTAATGGCTGCTGTGGGGTACTGCCGATCAGCTCCTAGTCACTTCACTAGAAACCTATCTGCAGTTCCTGGCAGCGGCCACTACACAATGTCCAGCGCTGTGCTATTCTGCTCCATACACGATTTACATCCTGCCAATGGCGGATAACAGATGATCAGCGGGGGCTGGGTGGCAGTCCCTCACCTATATTATATTGATGACCTATCCCATCTATGCTGTATGATACATTTTGATCTTGCTAGACCTGTTGAACACTAAGCCACACTTCTTTACTTCATATCAACCCCTTTTCTAGACCCTTAATAGTGAGGCTCAAAAAATGCCAATAACACAAAATAATTCAGGCCCATTTAGCCCAATAAAACTCCCAAACCTCAATCAAAATCATGACAAAACCTGGACTGTGAATAGACCTTACCACATTTTTATTAGACATTAAGGAGTTTTCATACCAAAGACATTATTTATTTTATTCCATATACTTTCCCACTATAAAAATATTAAAAAAGCTATTCTCATCCACTCTTTAAAGTTGATAGGCTACAGGGATAACTTCACAACTCCAGCATATCTGACCGCTGCAGCCAATCGCTGGGCTCAGTGGTATTGTGATGACTGTATCAACATCATTGCTGAACCCTATGATTGGCTGCTGCCATAATGTGCACTGTGGTCATGATGCTTCTGCTATAATCTGCCCCCAAAGACCAGGGACCGAGACAGCGGAGAGACATTGCCCAACCTAGGAAGGATGAGGAGGATGAGGAGGACAGCTTCATTTATCATTGTTATAGCTGCCAAGCATTTGGAATAAAAAAAATAATCTTCTAATATCCTTTAAAGTCTGAGGTGGGCGTCTGCTGGGTCACGCACCCAAGTTTTAGAATAGTAGTTCATTGTCTATTGGCAAAAGATTCATTGAACCCCCATTCTTACAATCATTGGGGTCTTAGTATCACACATCCACCATTAAAATAGTAATGAATACTGGCAGCATACCACATTAATTGGACTTAATTGACTTTAATGGTTGCAGCAATACCACATGTATACAGTAACAATAAAAAACATGAAAATTCATATCACCCCATCTTTTCCAATAAAATAAAGACATATATATGTATATACATATATATATATATATATATATATATATACTGTGCACACAACTATAAATATTTATATATATATATATAATTTATTTATTTTTTGTCTTGTAATGTAATATTTAGCTAAATCACTGTCTCCTATGAACCCCAGCCATTGACGGGGCTTCACCGGGGTACCAATATGGCAGCCATGGGGATAATGATCTGTCCCCTGGCTGCCATGACATCCCATCAGCACTCCACAACCACATTCTTTGGTGACCAATGGATGCCACTGTCACTGGAAAAATAAAAGACTGTTATTAGTCTTGAAATATGATGGCAGAAAAAAATAATTTTTTAAAGTGTTTGTGTTTTTATGGCAATAACAGTAGAAGTGAAATAAACTTTATTAAGTTGGAATCACCATAATTGTCCTGACCCAGATAATAAAGACACAAGAGTCCAAGGCCTCACCGCACCGATTTTCAATGTTTTATTGTGCACCACATATAAGCAGCCCACCCCCAGACCTCGATTTCCATAGATATCAGCTGAATACATCATTGACCCAGAGATTAACATTATCTTGAGATTTGTAATGTGTATTGTAAAGTGAATGATGAAAAAAAAGAATAAATGACAGAATTGCAACTGTTTTTTTAGATTTCCCTCAAGAAGTTATTTAAATGTAAATGAAATCAATGCATTAAATATACAGTATCCCAAATTATGACTTAAAAATACAATTTGTCCCAGAAGAAGTAAGTCTTTTATAACTGTGTCAATGAAGATATAAAAAAGTCATGCCTTTTGATGTTCTACAATGAAAAAAAAACAAAAAAAAATAAAAATTAGAATAGGGCCCAAAATAGTCTGCTCACTAAATAGTGAAGAAAACCCTCCACAATGGTAGGTATGACTTGTTTTAAAAAAACCCATAAATGTATGTATTAATCTACCTGAGCCTCTCTGGAGTCCCTGCTGGTCTTCTGTTTTCAGGACCCCTTTGGCTCTTTTGGGCAGCGGATTTTTTTCTCCTGAAGAGTTAATGGTGTGTTTTCTCTTCTTGGCACTTTTTTTCCTCTCTTCATCCACTTGATTCATCTTCAGATTGGAAGACATCTTCTCAGCTGGCCTTGAGCTTGTCCTTCTCTTCTTCCTCTCTTGGCTGCTGTTCTTCGATGTCTTCTTATCTTCATTTGATGAGATCAATGTGGCATTTGTCCTCTTCTTTCCCTTCCTCGGTTGTCCTCTGTCTTCATTCATCTCCATATTTTTGCTACTCAGTTCAGGGTTGGCAGATATCTCCTCCACCGTCGCAAGTCAACTCCAACTGTCACTCTCAACTGTCAACTTCCATTCAAATATTATATACACACTTGGCCTGGCCGCACGGCTGGCCATGTGACCAGTAACTGACCAATAGCTTTATTTAGTATATTCTATATAAGCATATACAGTACAGACCAAAAGTTTGGACACACCTTCTCATTTAAAGATTTTTCTGTATTTTCCTGACTATGAAAATTGTACATTCACACTGAAGGCATCAAAACTATGAATTAACACATGTGTTGTTAAGTATATAATTCCACATGTCTTAATTCATAGTTTTGATGCCTTCAGTGTGAATGTACAATTTTCATAGTCAGGAAAATACAGAAAAATCTTTAAATGAGAAGGTGTGTCCAAACTTTTGGTCTGTACTGTATATCATCATTTTTATACATGGCTTGTATTGAATATGTTCCATATAAATGCCAGTCGTTTTTTAATTCACTCTTAGGAAGATTTGCTGTATCTGTCAGATGCTCCTTATTAGGCTATGTGCCCACGTTGCATTTATGAAGCAGAAAATTTCTGCTTCATTTCTGCAAGTCCTCTCCCGGAAAAACGCATGCGGAATTCCGCACGCGTTTATCGCGCATTTTTCGCGCGTTTATCACGCGTTTTCCACATGCGGAATTGCCTTGCGTTTTTTATGCATTGGACAAAGGCAATTCCGCTTGCGGAAACGCAAAATTAAATGACATGCTGCGGATTTTTGAACGCAGCATAAACGCTGCGGAAAAATCCGCAGCATGTGCATAGAACTTGCGGAATCCCATTGGGGACCATGGGGTGCGGGTTACCAAGCATTTTACAAGCGTTTCCGCTGCGGAAATTCCGCATCAAAAACGCTTGAAAAACGCTACGTGGGCACACAGCCTTACATTGCCCTATTTGTAGCAAAAGGACATGATGAGAAAGTGTCAGCTTGTATTCTGTAAGTGAGAAACCTCTGACACAAATCTAAACGCCATATGGTAAATGCCATTGAACTTGTTTCTTAGAGATGAAATCTGTGGTTAAACTAAGTATTTTTAAATAATAAAACTGTGCAATATATAGACCTGTAAACCATCAGACTTTATTAAAGTGGTTTCAAACCATTTTAGAACTTGGTCCTTGCTAGGTCCTTGCTCCTTGTCACACAATATTCACTGCACAGTCGGCCCCAAGAGTTGCATGTATAGCAGCATGCTGCACCATTCTGTCCAGTAAAATATTGTAATGTTCCAGTGGACACTAGACAAACCTCAGTGTCCGATATACAGGGGGTCCGGCGCTTCCGTTATCTTCATCTTTTCTTTTTTTATCATAGAACAAAAATATGGAAATCACAACATAGTGGGGAAAAAAAAGTATTTAGTCAGCCTGGTGCAGGGCTACAATTTTGTTTCTGGTGTTCTTCGACAGCTCTTTGGTCTTCACCATAGTGGAGTTTGGAGTGTGACTGTTTGAGGTTGCGGACAGGCGTCTTTTATACTGATAACAAGTTCAAACAGGAGCCAGTACTACAGGTAATGAGTGGAGGAAAGAGGAGCCTCTTAAAGAAGAAGTTACAGGTCTGTGAGAGGCAGAAATCTTGCTTGTTTGTAATTGACCAAATACTTATTGTAACATACCTGGCGGCGTCCTTGCATAGTGGTCCATCTCCCACTGTGCAAGAGCGCGCAGTTGATCTCCAATCCAGAATGTCTCTCTGGCTTCCCTTCATGCTGTCTGTTTGCCTCTGTGTCTGCTGCTTAAGGGCGGCGCCCGATCACTTCCTGCTTTTTGTACCTGCTGCAGGCACACCCCTTGTGCGTCCTCAGCCTATTGCTGTCTGTCTCCTGGTATTTAACCCAGCTGCTCCAATGAATCCCTGCCTGAGCATTGTGTTTCATTCAGTGTGGTCTTTCACTCTGAATGTGCCAGGTCCCCTTCTGTGTTCTCTTGTCTGCCTATCCTGGAGGCTGTATTTCCAGGCCTGTCTGAACACGCTCCTTGCCTGTGTGTTTCGCCTTCTAGGGGCCGCATACCTAGACCCACTCCTGTATCTAGTCTGTCCTGTCTGAACATGCTCCTGGCCTGTTCCTCCCGCCTTCTAGGGGCTGCATTCCTAGACCCGCTCCTGTATCTTGCTACTGTGTCTGTTCTTGTCTGTATACTCTTCTAGCCTGTTTCCCGTGTTTCTCTATGTCCGTACTTTTCCTTTTTCTGCAAAGTCTGAACTCGTACCTAACTCCTGCTCGTTGTCACTGTACTCCCGTTTGTGAGTTTGTGGTCCACTCGCTACTTCACTGCAAGTACCCTGTGGGTATCTGGTTCTGCCTTTCCCTTCCTGTCTGTTCCGTGTGAACAGAGCCCTGTCCCCCCTGCTCTGCCTTTGCTCACCGCTCCGGTGGTTCTAGCCTGCTCTGCCTTTGCTTACCGCTCCGGCGGTTCTAGCCTGCTCTGCCTTTGCTCACCTCTCCGGCGGTTCTAGCCTGCTCTGCCTTTGCTCACCGCTCCGGCGGTTCTAGCCTGCTCTGCCTTTGCTCACCGCTCCGGCGGTTCTAGTCTGCTCTGCCTTTGCTCACCACTCCGGCGGTTCTAGCCTGCTCTGCCTTTGCTCACCGCTCTGGCGGTTCTAGCCTGCTCTGCCTTTGCTCACCGCTCCGGCGGTTCTAGCCTGCTCTGCCTTTGCTCACCGCTCCGGCGGTTCTAGCCTGCTCTGCCTTTGCTCACCGCTCCGGCGGTTCTAGCCTGCTCTGCCTTTGCTCACCGCTCCAGCGGTTCTAGCCTGCTCTGCCTTTGCTCACCGCTCCGGCGGTTCTAGCCTGCTCTGCCTTTGCTCACCGCTCCGGCGGTTCTAGCCTGCTCTGCCTTTGCTCACCGCTCCGGCGGTTCTAGCCTGCTCTGCCTTTGCTCACCGCTCCGGCGGTTCTAGCCTGCTCTGCCTTTGCTCACCGCTCCGGCGGTTCTAGCCTGCTCTGCCTTTGCTCACCACTCCGGCAGTTCTAGCCTGCTCTGCCTTAGCTCACCGCTCTAGGCGGTCTCGTCTTGCCCTGCTCTCGCTCACCGCTCTAGGCGGTCTCGTCTTGCCCTGCTCTCGCTCACCGCTTTAGGCGGTCTCGTCTTGCCCTGCTCTCGCTCACCGCTCTAGGCGGTCTCGTCTTGCCCTGCTCTCGCTCACCGCTCTAGGCGATCTCGTCTTGCCCTGCTCTCGCTCACCGCTCTAGGCAGTCTCGTCTTGCCCTGCTCTCGCTCACCGCTCTAGGCGGTCTCGTCTTTCCCTGCTGTCGCTCACCACTCTTTTCGGCCTTACTCTGCTGTGTTTGTCCGCCACATCTGTGGTTCTGTTCCTGAGTCCCAGTGTGTACTGGGTCATATTCCGCCTGTGTTCCTACCTGCTAGTGCCTCCCTGTCTGCACTCTAGCCGTGCTTGCCTGTACCCCCCTGCCTGCATACCCGCCTGCCTGCATACCAGTCGTGCCTGCATATACCCACCAGTCTGTGTGCCAGCCTAACCTGTCTGTTCCTGTATTCCCCTGTGTGGGTCAACAGCCGTGTCCGGGGTCTGTCCTGGAGTAGCACCTGGTCCCTCTGCTCGGTTCCTCTTTGGTGCACTGGCGTCGTATGCCGTGGTGCGACCCTGGTCGGATCGGGTGAATACCTAGTTACGCCCCTCCAGGTATTCACTCTCCGGCACGGTCCAGTGGAATCACACGCACACGCCGCTCAGCCCGGGCGTGTGCATTACACTTATTTTCCACCAAAATCGGAAAAAAAATTCTTTCCAAATCAGACAATGTGATTTTCAGGATTTGTTTTCTCATTTTGTCTCTGATAGTTGAGGTTGACCTATGATGTCAATTACAGGCCTCGCTCATCTTTTAAAGTGGGAGAACTTGCACAATTGGTGGCTGACTAAATACTTTTTTTCCCCATTGTAGTGTAGATGTGAACAGAGCCTAAAAAGCAGTAAAATCTCGCTCAGGCAGATTTGAGCCTGGATACTTACCATAAAGGATGGGGACATGGCAGCTATGGAAACCATAGTGGAAATAAACTTCTCTTGCTTGCCATAACGCTATTATAGTTCATAGATAAAGCCCACACTCAATGTGGACAGATTTATACCGAGGCCATTATAAATACTTGTACAATTCATTTTCATTAGTATCAGCTGCACTCAACCACAATAATATCATTTATCAAATGTGAAAAACAGTGTAGAAATATGTAATCATTCAACGCATTTTAGACCTAAAACCAAATCGTGGTCATTAACTTGAAAAAAGTTGTAGTGTACGTGGCTAAATTCTCTATAATGGTTTAGAGCCCAAAGATTTCTATATATACACCTATTGGATGAGGCGTGCACTAGTTAATATTTAAATTGTTAATTCCTCAAATCACAATGTTGTCTCATATTAGTGTACACATATATTTATTTAGTTGTATCAGTATAACTCATGATTAAATCTGAGCTGTTTTGCACTTATTACACCCCAAAATATGTTCCTCCAAGCTGGTTTCTTCTATCATAGCTCTGCGGTTCCTCCAGGCTGTATTGCCTTTAGATCTGTGCTTCTGTAGTTCTCCTGCTGTGGTCAATCATGCAGAGTGCAGGGTCTCTCAGCTGGTTTTCTTCTATCATAGCTCTGCGGTGCCTGCAGGCTGTATTGCCTTTAGATCTGTGCTTCTGTAGTTCTCCTGCTGTGGTTAATCATGCAGAGTGCAGGGTCTCTCAGCTGGTTTTCTTCTATCATAGCTCTGCGGTGCCTGCAGGCTGTATTGCATTTAGATCTGTGCTTCTGTAGTTCTCCTGCTGTGGTCAATCATGCAGAGTGCAGGGTCTCTCAGCTGGTTTCTTCTATCATAGCTCTGCGGTGCCTGCAGGCTGTATTGCCTTTAGATCTGTGCTTCTGTAGTTCTCCTGCTCTGGTCAATCATGCAGAGTGCAGGGTCTCTCAGCTGGTTTCTTCTATCATAGCTCTGCGGTGCCTCCAGGCTGTATTGCCTTTAGATCTGTGCTTCTGTAGTTCTCCTGCTCTGGTCCATCATGCAGAGTGCAGGGTCTCTCAGCTGGTTTTCTTCTATCATAGCTCTGCGGTGCCTGCAGGCTGTATTGCCTTTAGATCTGTGCTTCTGTAGTTCTCCTGCTGTGGTTAATCATGCAGAGTGCAGGGTCTCTCAGCTGGTTTTCTTCTATCATAGCTCTGCGGTGCCTGCAGGCTGTATTGCATTTAGATCTGTGCTTCTGTAGTTCTCCTGCTGTGGTCAATCATGCAGAGTGCAGGGTCTCTCAGCTGGTTTCTTCTATCATAGCTCTGCGGTGCCTCCAGGCTGTATTGCATTTAGATCTGTGCTTCTGTAGTTCTCCTGCTGTGGTCAGTCATGCAGAGTGCAGGGTCTCTCAGCTGGTTTTCTTCTATCATAGCTCTGCGGTGCCTCCAGGCTGTATTGCATTTAGATCTGTGCTTCTGTAGTTCTCCTGCTCTGGTCAATCATGCAGAGTGCAGGGTCCCTCAGCTGGTTTTCTTCTATCATAGCTCGGCGGTGCCTCCAGGCTGTATTGCCTTTAGATCTGTGCTTCTGTAGTTCTCCTGCTGTGGTCAGTCATGCAAAGTGCAGGGTCTCTCAGCTGGTTTCTTCTATCATAGCTCTGCGGTGCCTCCAGGCTGTATTGCCTTTAGATCTGTGCTTCTGTAGTTCTCCTGCTGTGGTCAATCATGCAGAGTGCAGGGTCTCTCAGCTGGTTTCTTCTATCATAGCTCTGCGGTGCCTGCAGGCTGTATTGCATTTAGATCTGTGCTTCTGTAGTTCTCCTGCTCTGGTCAATCATGCAGAGTGCAGGGTCTCTCAGCTGGTTTCTTCTATCATAGCTCTGCGGTGCCTGCAGGCTGTATTGCATTTAGATCTGTGCTTCTGTAGTTCTCCTGCTGTGGTCAATCATGCAGAGTGCAGGGTCTCTCAGCTTGTTTCTTCTATCATAACTCTGCGGTGCCTGCAGGCTGTATTGCATTTAGATCTGTGCTTCTGTAGTTCTCCTGCTGTGGTCAATCATGCAGAGTGCAGGGTCTCTCAGCTTGTTTCTTCTATCATAACTCTGCAGTGCCTGCAGGCTGTATTGCATTTAGATCTGTGCTTCTGTAGTTCTCCTGCTGTGGTCAATCATGCAGAGTGCAGGGTCTCTCAGCTGGTTTCTTCTATCATAGCTCTGCGGTGCCTGCAGGCTGTATTGCATTTAGATCTGTGCTTCTGTAGTTTTCCTGCTGGGGTCAATCATGCAGAGTGCAGGATCTCTCAGCTGGTTTCTTCTATCATAGCTCTGCGGTGTCTCCAGGCTGTATTGCATTTAGATCTGTGCTTCTGTAGTTCTCCTGCTCTGGTCAATCATGCAGAGTGCAGGGTCTCTCAGCTGGTTTCTTCTATCATAGCTCTGCGGTGCCTCCAGGCTGTATTGCATTTAGATCTGTGCTTCTGTAGTTCTCCTGCTGTGGTCAATCATGCAGCGTGCAGGGTCTCTCAGCTGGTTTCTTCTATCATAGCTCTGCGGTGCCTGCAGGCTGTATTGCCTTTAGATCTGTGCTTCTGTAGTTCTCCTGCTCTGGTCCATCATGTAGAGTGCAGGGTCTCTGAGTTGGTTTCTTCTATCATAGCTCTGCGGTGCCTGCAGGCTGTATTGCCTTTAGATCTGTGTTTCTGTAGTTCTCCTGCTGTGGTCAATCATGCAGAGTGCAGGGTCCCTCAGCTGGTTTCTTCTATCATAGCTCTGCGGTGCCTGCAGGCTGTATTGCCTTTAGATCTGTGTTTCTGTAGTTCTCCTGCTGTGGTCAATCATGCAGAGTGCAGGGTCTCTCAGCTGGTTTCTTCTATCATAGCTCTGCGGTGCCTCCAGGCTGTATTGCATTTAGATCTGTGCTTCTGTAGTTCTCCTGCTGTGGTCAATCATGCAGAGTGCAGGGTCTCTCAGCTGGTTTCTTCTATCATAGCTCTGCGGTGCCTGCAGGATGTATTGCATTTAGATCTGTGCTTCTGTAGTTCTCCTGCTGTGGTCAATCATGCAGAGTGCAGGGTCTCTCAGCTGATTTCTTCTATCATAGCTCTGCGGTGCCTGCAGGCTGTATTGCCTTTAGATCTGTGCTTCTGTAGTTCTCCTGCTGTGGTCAATCATGCAGAGTGCAGGGTCTCTCAGCTGGTTTCTTCTATCATAGCTCTGCAGTGCCTGCAGGCTGTATTGCATTTAGATCTGTGCTACTGTAGTTCTCCTGCTGTGGTCAATCATGCAGAGTGCAGGGTCTCTCAGCTGGTTTCTTCTATCATAGCTCTGCGGTGCCTCCAGGCTGTATTGCATTTAGATCTGTGCTTCTGTAGTTCTCCTGCTGTGGTCAATCATGCAGAGTGCAGGGTCTCTCAGCTGGTTTCTTCTATCATAGCTCTGCGGTGCCTGCAGGCTGTATTGCCTTTAGATCTGTGTTTCTGTAGTTCTCCTGCTGTGGTCAATCATGCAGAGTGCAGGGTCCCTCAGCTGGTTTCTTCTATCATAGCTCTGCGGTGCCTGCAGGCTGTATTGCCTTTAGATCTGTGTTTCTGTAGTTCTCCTGCTGTGGTCAATCATGCAGAGTGCAGGGTCTCTCAGCTGTTTTCTTCTATCATAGCTCTGCGGTGCCTCCAGGCTGTATTGCATTTAGATCTGTGCTTCTGTAGTTCTCCTGCTGTGGTCAATCATGCAGAGTGCAGGGTCTCTCAGCTGGTTTCTTCTATCATAGCTCTGCGGTGCCTCCAGGCTGTATTGCATTTAGATCTGTGCTTCTGTAGTTCTCCTGCTGTGGTCAATCATGCAGAGTGCAGGGTCTCTCAGCTGGTTTCTTCTATCATAGCTCTGCGGTGCCTGCAGGCTGTATTGCCTTTAGATCTGTGCTTCTGTAGTTCTCCTGCTGTGGTCAATCATGCAGAGTGCAGGTTCTCTCAGCTGGTTTCTTCTATCATAGCTCTGCAGTGCCCGCAGGCTGTATTGCATTTAGATCTGTGCTACTGTAGTTCTCCTGCTGTGGTCAATCATGCAGAGTGCAGGGTCTATCAGCTGGTTTCTTCTATCATAGCTAGTACTAGAACCGCCAGCACCAGGAGCAGTACTAGACCTGCCATCACCAGGAGCAGTACTAGACCCGCCCCGCCAGGAGCAGTACTAGACCCGCCCCGCCAAGAGCAGTAATAGACCCGCCCTGCCAGGAGCAGTACTAGAACCGCCAGCACCAGGAGCAGGACTAGAACCGCCAGCACCAGGAGCAGGACTAGAACCGCCAGCACCAGGAGCAGGACTAGAACCGCCAGCACCAGGAGCAGGACTAGAACCGCCAGCACCAGGAGCAGGACTAGAACCGCCAGCACCAGGAGCAGGACTAGAACCGCCAGCACCAGGAGCAGGACTAGAACCACCAGCACCAGGAGCAGGACTAGAACCGCCAGCACCAGGTGCAGTACTAGACCCGCCCCGCCAGGAGCAGTACTAGACCCGCCCCGCCAGGAGCAGTACTAGACCCGCCCCGCCAGGAGCAGTACTAGACCCGCCCACCAGCAGCAGGAGCAGGACTAGAACCGCCAGCACCAGGAGCAGGACTAGAACCGCCAGCAAGAGGAGCAGTACTAGAACCGCCCCGCCAGGAGCAGAACTAGAACCGCCCCGCCAGGAGCAGTACTAGAACCGCCCCGCCAGGAGCAGTACTAGAACCGCCCCGCCAGGAGCAGTAGTAGAACCGCCCCGCCAGGAGCAGTACTAGACCCGCCCCGCCAGGAGCAGTACTAGACCCGCCCCGCCAGGAGCAGTACTAGACCCGCCCCGCCAGGAGCAGTACTAGACCCGCCCACCAGCAGCAGGAGCAGGACTAGAACCGCCAGCACCAGGAGCAGGACTAGAACCGCCAGCACCAGGAGCAGGACTAGAACCGCCAGCACCAGGAGCAGGACTAGAACCGCCCCGCCAGGAGCAGAACTAGAACCGCCCCGCCAGGAGCAGTACTAGAACCGCCCCGCCAGGAGCAGTACTAGAACCGCCCCGCCAGGAGCAGTACTAGAGCCGCCCCGCCAGGAGCAGTACTAGAGCCGCCCCGCCAGGAGCAGTACTAGAGCCGCCCCGCCAGGAGCAGTACTAGAACCGCCAGGAGCAGTACTAGAACCCGCCCGCCAGCACTAGGAGTAGTTTGAGAACCGCCCACAGTCAGCAGAGGGTAGTTTTTTGACCGCCCCACAGTCAGCAGAGGGTAGTTTTTTGACCGCCCCACAGTCAGCAGAGGGTAGTTTTTTGACCGCCCCACAGTCAGCAGAGGGTAGTTTTTTGACCGCCCCACAGTCAGCAGAGGGTAGTTTTTTGACCGCCCCACAGTCAGCAGAGGGTAGTTTTTTGACCGCCCCACAGTCAGCAGAGGGTAGTTTTTTGACCGCCCCACAGTCAGCAGAGGGCAGTTTTTTGACCGCCCCACAGTCAGCAGAGGGTAGCTTTTTGACCGCCCCACAGTCAGCAGAGGGTACCTTTTTGACCGCCCCACAGTCAGCAGAGGGTAGCTTTTTGACCGCCCCACAGTCAGCCGAGGGGGTAGCTTTTTGACCGCCCCACAGTCAGCCGAGGGGGTAGCTTTTTGACCGCCCCACAGTCAGCCGAGGGGGTAGTTTTTTGACCGCCCCACAGTCAGCCGAGGGAGTAGCTTTTTGACCTCCCCACAGTCAGCCGAGGGGGTAGTTTTTTGACCGCCCCACAGTCAGCCGAGGGGGTAGTTTTTTGACCGCCCCACAGTCAGCCGAGGGGGTAGTTTTTTGACCGCCCCACAGTCAGCCGAGGGGGTAGTTTTTTGACCGCCCCACAGTCAGCCGAGGGGGTAGTTTTTTGACCGCCCCACAGTCAGCTGAGGGGGTAGTTTTTTAACCGCCCCACAGTCAGCCGAGGGGGTAGTTTTTTGACCGCCCCACAGTCAGCCGAGGGGGTAGTTTTTTGACCGCCCCACAGTCAGCCGAGGGGGTAGTTTTTTGACCGCCCCACAGTCAGCCGAGGGGGTAGTTTTTTGACCGCCCCACAGTCAGCCGAGGGGGTAGTTTTTTGACCGCCCCACAGTCAGCCGAGGGGGTAGTTTTTTGACCGCCCCACAGTCAGCCGAGGGGGTAGTTTTTTGACCGCCCCACAGTCAGCAGAGGGGGTAGTTTTTTGACCGCCCCACAGTCAGCCGAGGGGGTAGTTTTTTGACCGCCCCACAGTCAGCCGAGGGGGTAGTTTTTTGACCGCCCCACAGTCAGCCGAGAGGGTAGTTTTTTGACCGCCCCACAGTCAGCCGAGGGGGTAGTTTTTTGACCGCCCCACAGTCAGCCGAGGGGGTAGTTTTTCGACCGTCCCACAGTCAGCCGAGGGGGTAATTTTTCAACCGCCCCACAGTCAGCCGAGGGGGTAGTTTTTTGACCGCCCCACAGTCAGCCGAGGGGGTAGTTTTTTGACCGCCCCACAGTCAGCCGAGGGGGTAGTTTTTTGACCGCCCCACAGTCAGCCGAGGGGGTAGTTTTTTGACCGCCCCACAGTCAGCCGAGGGGGTAGTTTTTTGACCGCCCCACAGTCAGCCGAGGGGGTAGTTTTTTGACCGCCCCACAGTCAGCCGAGGGGGTAGTTTTTTGACCGCCCCACAGTCAGCCGAGGCGGTAGTTTTTTGACCGCCCCACAGTCAGCCGAGGGGGTAGTTTTTCGACCGTCCCACAGTCAGCCGAGGGGGTAGTTTTTTGACCGTCCCACACTCAGCAGAGGGGGTAGTTTTTTGACCGCCCCACAGTCAGCAGAGGGGGTAGTTTTTTGACCGCCCCACAGTCAGCAGAGGGTAGTTTTATGACCGCCCCACAGTCACCAGAGGGTAGTTTTATGACCGCCCCACAGTCACCAGAGGGTAGCCCCTAACCTATTAGTCCCCTGTGCATCTGCACTGGTTGCACCAATGGTATCCACTTAGCCTAGTAAAATCTATCATCCCTTATCAAAGCTGAGCAACACAAAGCTCTCCTAGTTACCCATAGCAATCAGAAATTAAAAGGGTATTCCCATCTCCAAGATCCTATCCCAATATATAGTAGGTGTAATAATAATAATATTAGCAAATACCTCCAATAAGAAATGTAGAATAGTTTTTCTGATTCGCTATGTTTCTTTCCTCATGTGCAGGCATTGCAGGACCTTAGGTATCTATGGTTACGACCACTAGCAACTAGATAACTATCACTATAAGTGGTTGTAAGCATGGATAGCTAAGGTCCTGCAATGCCTGCACATGAGGGAAGAGACATGGCGAATCAGAAAAACTATTCTACATTTCTAATTGGAGGTATTTGCTAACATTATTATTATTGCACCTACTCCATATTCCACAGTGATATAAAAAAAGAATAAAAAGGGGAGACAAGGGGCGCAGAGTCTAAGTGTAGATGAATATGTGCATTTGCCACAACAATATTTGTTTTTTGCACTCACCCTTTAGATGTCTTGTATTTTCACTCAAATGATCTGTATAGTGGATCAGCTCTTTGCAATCCTCTGGTCTGCAGCACAAATGCGGGAACTATTTCAGCCCTGGTATAAGGCTTGCATGTTGGATATTGTAGTGGAGAGAAGATTTCCCTTTTTCGGCGCTTCCAGAGGATAAGGATCGTTACAGATGAATTCTTTTTCTCAAAATCAGATTTATTCGGACACTATATTAAGAACAAACAACGCGTTTCTGCCAGCAACGGCCTTCATCAGGTATAATATGCACTTGTAAGGACTTTAAGGGAAGACAATCTTTATAGACTAGTTACTCTTAAGATGTCGTGTTTTTTTTTTTTTTTCTTTCCTTGACTTGGTTGAATTGATTAGGATTGACACCACACCCCAATTAAGTTAGGAGAGTGGGTAGTTGTTCAGCATTACATTCTAACACCATTCTGTGTACTAGAATGGTATATTTTTTGATATTAGAATGAACATATATATAATAAAATTCCTTTCTCTTATCATTTCCTTCACTTTCCCCTCCTTATATATATAGAAAGAGAAAGTGATATATAATAGTAATTTTAGAATACATAGTGATGGTTATATTTATATATAAAAAAATAATAATAAATAAATTACATAGTACTGATCATAACAATACATAATTGTTAGTCTAGTATATAAAAAAATCCATAAAATATAAGTTATTTTTACAGGAATGAAATCTTACAATAAAACAAATATTATTTTCAGTATTGGTAAATAGGGCTGTGCATTATTAAATATACATTTTTTTTCTTCTTTTTCCCCCTCACACATTTTCCACTATATCATTAAGACCATCTGGATATAGGGTTTTCAATCTAAAGATCCAAAAAGACTCTTTTCTGTTTAGTTTCTGGAGTTACCTTTATGTCAAATTGTTTGTGGTGTTTAACTAAAAGGTGTCTGGACAAACTGTGTTTTAAAAAAAACTTTTTTGGAGTTGTGTCTGTGGCCATTCATACGCGACCGCAGTGTCTGTGTAGTGCGGCCCACGTATTGAAGACCACAGGCACAATTGATCACGTAGATAACGTGATTACTCTCACAAGTAAGGTGCTGGTTTATATTTATTGTCTCTCCTGTGCTTCTTGATGTGATACATTTTTGTTTGTGACTAATGATATTGCAGCAATGACATTTTTTTGATCCACATCTAAAAACTCCAAGGGGATTTTGTATAGGAGTCTTTTTTGGTCTTAAAGGAGAGAGGGGTTTCCCTAAGACACTAGGCGCAATAATGTCCCCAATAGTAACCCCCCTCCGGAATGTGATATCAGGATTCTCCGGTAGCCACTTTTTGAGAAAGGAATCCCTTCTTAGAATGTACCAATACTTTTTTAAAATCTGTCTTACTTTCACACTTCCCTGATTAAAAGCAGTAATAAAATTATATTGCCATCTTGTATTATTTTCTTTATCTCTCTTTTTGTACTTATTTGTTTGTTCATTGTCTATAACAGAGCACTGTTTTTTTTCTGTGAGTTTTTCATACAGACATTCATTTTGAGTTTTTTTCAGGTTGTTTTCATAGGCTTCTGCTATCAATTTTTTTGGGTATTTTTTATCCAAGAATTTTTTAGTCCGAATTTTGGATTGTTCCACATAATGTTTGTCTTTCGGATGCGCAGGTATTGGCTGAACAGTATGTTCTGCTTCCATTTTGGATAATGTGCGCTCCGAAAGTCCAAAAATCCATTAGAATCCGTTTTTTTTAAAAAAGGTTTTACTTATAATTTTATTATTAGAGTGACTGATTTCCAGGTCCAGATAATGGATTTTTTCTTTATCCATGTTATATGTGAATGAAATACCCCAACTATTTTTGTTAAGTTCCTCTATAAGAGAAATAGCTTGTTTTTCTGTGCCCTTCCAGAAGATGATTAAATCATCTATATAGCGCCTATATAGCAATATGTGTTCCTTATATGGTGTTTGGCTGATGGGCGATGAGGACTCGAATCGCCCCATAAAAAGATTAGCGAAACTTGGCGCGACCCGAGTCTCCATCGCGGTGCCAAACTGCTGCAGGAACAATTCACCCTGGAATTCAAAAACATTATGCTCCAATATAAACTTTAAGCCTGATAGAAAGAAATCTCTCTGGGCCAACGGCATATTTGGAATCTCAGATAAATAGTGTGATACTGCTTCAACTCCCATATTATGTTCTATATTGGAGTACAGAGCATTCACGTCCAGTGTAATGAAAAGATAATCATTTTCCCAGTTTAAAGAACTACATTCCTTTATAAGTTGGTAAGAATCGTGGAGGAAAGACGGTAGCTTTTTTACAAGGTCCTGAAGATGTAAGTCTATATAGTGAGATAACTGACTAGTTAGAGATCCAATACCAGAAATAATCGGTCTACCTGGTGGTACTACAGGGTTTTTGGCGACCTTTGGTAAATGATAAAAAATTGCTGTGTTTGGGTTTTTGTTTGTCAGGAAACGTTTTTCTTTTTTATTGATAATATTTTGTGAATATGCTACATTTATGAACATGTGGTATTCTGATTTAAATGTTTTTGCAGGATCTGTATCTAATTTTTTATAGTATTTTTTATCTGCTAGGATATTGTGAGCTTCCTGCAGATATGTTTCCCTGTCCTGAATGACCACTCCACCTCCTTTATCAGCTTGTCTGATGACTATTTTTTATTATTTTTCAATTGTTTGAGAGCTAACTTCTCTGATTTTGAAATATTGTCTTTGGTATTGAATGATATTTTTTCAGTATTTTTGTATTTATTATTTTTAAAAAAAGTATTGGTACATTCTAAGAAGGGATTCCTTTCTCAAAAAGTGGCTACCGGAGAATCCTGGTATCACATTCCAGAGGGGGGTTACTATTGGGAACATTATTGCGCCTAGTGTCTTAGGGAAACCCCTCTCTCCTTTAAGACCAAAAAAGACTCCTATACAAAATCCCCTTGGAGTTTTTAGATGTGGATCAAAAAAATGTCATTGCTGCAATATCATTAGTCACAAACAAAAATGTATCACATCAAGAAGCACAGGAGAGACAATAAATATAAACCAGCACCTTACTTGTGAGAGTGATCACGTTATCTGCGTGATCAATTGTGCCTGTGGTCTTCAATACGTGGGCCGCACTACACAGACACTGCGGTCGCGTATGAATGGCCACAGACACAACACCAAAAAAGGTTTTTTAAAACACAGTTTGTCCAGAAACCTTTTAGTTCAAACACCACAAACAATTTGACATAAAGGTAACTCCTGTTGAACAAATACCACAGAATGACATAAATAGGATCTAGAAACTAAACAGAAAAGAGTCTTTTTGGATCTTTAGATTGAAAACCCTATATCCAGATGGTCTCAATGATATAGTGGAAAATGTGTGAGGGGGAAAAAGAAGAAAAAAAATGTATATTTAATAATGCACAGCCCTATTTACCAATACTGAAAATAATATTTGTTTTATTGTAAGATCTCATTCCTGTAAAAATAACTGTTATATTTTATGATTTTTTTTTTATATACTAGACTAACAATTATGTATTTTTATGATCAGTACTATGTAATTTATTTTTTTATATAAATATAACCATCACCAGGTATATTTTAATCACAACTATGTATTCTAAAATTACTATTATATATCACTTTCTCTTTCTATATATATAAGGAGGGGAAAGTGAAGGAAATGATAAGAGAAAGGAATTTTATTATATATATGTTCATTCTAATATCAAAAAATATACCATTCTAGTACACAGAATGGTGTTAGAATGTAATGCTGAACAACTACCCACTCTCCTAACTTAATTGGGGTGTGGTGTCAATCCTAATCAATTCAACCAAGTCAAGGAAAGAAAAAAAAAAAAAAACACGACATCTTAAGAGTAACTAGTCTATAAAGATTGTCTTCCCTTAAAGTCCTTACAAGTGCATATTATACCTGATGAAGGCCGTTGCTGGCAGAAACGCGTTGTTTGTTCTTAATATAGTGTCCGAATAAATCTGATTTTGAGAAAAAGAATTCATCTGTAACGATCCTTATCCTCTGGAAGCGCCGAAAAAGGGAAATCTTCTCTCCACTACAACCTACTCCATATTGGGAGAGGATTTTGGAGATGGGAATACCCCTGTAATAAAAGCTGAGCTCTGACTGGTTGCTATGGGTAACGAGAATAGTTGTAATTCTGCTACATAATCTACATAATTTCTCCCCTTTCTCATCATTCAGGTGGATGTGACGGGGTCCTGGGTCTCCTCCTCCGCTTCCATCCGGTCAGTCTTGTCATGGCTCAGTGAAGGCTAAGAAGCGGGTTATTCTGTTCTTCTTGGCTTTCTCCTGTCCCTATTCTCCAATCGATTCTTCTTGCCTTCCTTGTGGTTTGTGAGCTCCCGTGTGTCTCCTCTCACCTGCGCTCCTGTGTATGCAGGCACCTGCCATTGTGATGTCATCGCTATGTCATAGATTCCACATTCCGGCACCTGCCATTGTGATGTCATCGCTATGTCGCCATGCTTCCACATGCTGGTATGTGCCTCTGTGATATCACAGCTTTGGCCAATATGGCTGTAGTCCTGGGGCAGCATAAGTCACATGACTGGTACCAGTCGTATGGTTCAGGACATTGCAGTCCAATTGAAGAAATCATTGCTTGATTACAATCCAGTTTTCCACACAATTTACCTCACACACATTATTTACACCAGTGCATTATTAATGGCCGTACAGAACTAGCCCTCAAAAAGGCTGGGTTTATTGAGGTCCTGACAAGACCAGGTAATGAAGGGTTTATTACAGGGTTTGATATGGAGGTTGGATGTGGAACTAGGAATGTGATAGGCTGGTGGTGGAGTTATAGTGAGATTTATATAATAGGAGGGCAGCCATATTTGGCGTGACATTCAGTGCTGGCTTCACTTTCCTCTCCTACAGACATCATTGACATCTGGAGGAGGTGGGAGAGCAGCTGCAGCGGTCAATTCCTCCAAAGTACGAGAGAGTGACGACACCTCTGATTGGCCACAGGGATCGCGGGCCCCGGGAGAGCCAGTGCTGACACTGCTGGAATGGCCAAACCAGGTCTTCATAGGTAATTGAATAAAATGGAGGTTTATTTAGAATAAAGTTACAAGTAAAGGTATAGATAAGGATAAGATATAAAAACCTTATACAGAAACCTCTATGAATGAGAAGTGGGTCTGCCTTCTTGCAAAAGGGTGCAGTATTTAAATCTAAATTTCTCTCATGCATGGAGTTTCCACGCACGCCCAGACAATATAATGAAATGACATGGAAATCTGTATTCCAAGCAAAACATCCATATTCACAGGTGATTTGAATGAGAGAAAAATGTATTTTGAATAATAGTTACAGTTCAGAGATGGAGATGAGACATAAAATGCGTATACAGGACCCCTATGAATGAGAGAGGGACCTACTCTGTTACAGAAGAGTGCAGGATCTAAACCAAAGTTCTGGCTCACAGTAACAAAGTTTCCATGCATGTTCAGATTAAACATTACAATTCTTAGTTCTCAAGGATAAGTCTGTTGCAGGAGACCTCCAGACGCCTGGTTTCTGTGAGTACATTTTATCTATGGAATAACATGTTACAGAACTTTCTAACAATATCTGCAGGCTCAGCCTTGATTTCCCTTACAGAAACAAAACATGATTTAATAAAGCTAGACTATATCAGACGTATCACAAGTAATATAACATATTGGAAAATTATGGATTATAATTACTGTATTGATTATTTTCTTTATTAGAAATATTTAAAGTAAAATATAATTAGTACTTAAGCATAAATCTGACAAGGAGGCTTCCAGGCGGTTTGTTTCTGAAAGAATATCTGATCTATAGTGCAATGTCTTACAGAACCTTCTGACCATATCGGAAGCTTAGCACAGAGGCAGATCTGTTTTCCGGCACCCGGAGCAAGACTTCAGTTTGGCGCCCCCCACACACACCGCTCATGCAGTTTGAATAGTAGTCATGTGACCGTTCATATACGATTTGCTTTTTGACAGTCATGTGACTAGCTGCTCTTCCTAATTCTCTCAATTTCAGTGAAAAACGACAGCCCCTATTTCATGAAGAGAAGCAGGATTAAAGGCTAGTTGTCACATAACCGTAAGTATGAAAATCACATACGAGTGGTCATGTGGTGTCTGCTGGACCCAGCTAGCAGAGCTGAATCCTGACATTGAGTATATTGCACGCTGTTAAGGTTGGGCATGCTACAGTACTTAATTTTATAATTAAAAGGGTTGTCCAGGTTTTTGATTAAAGTCGGCAGTGACTCTAGGTGGCTGCAGACTTCTGAATACTCGCAGCGCATGCACTGCACACTTTCACCTTTCCTCCAGCACAGGAGAATCCTGAAAGGTCATGTGAGTGCAAGTATGAGATTTTCATACTTCTGTCCACATTCCAACTAAACGTGACCAGCCTCACTCAAGTCATTTGTATAGAATGAGGCCACGCATGTCTAGTTGGCATGTGACCAAGTGTATGCAAATTGCATAATTGTGGTTTCAAGATTTCCTGCTCTCACCACTAGCGCCAGAGAATCCTGACCGCATGCAGTGCACATGCGCACGGTGAAAATTCAGAGGTCTGCTGTCAGTGATTGCAGACTTTCATCACAAATTTGAACAGCCCTTTTAATTTTTCTAAAACAAATAAAAACAGAGTAACTCTTGTCAGACAGCACAACACTTTATTAATATGGCCATGTATCGTGTAATTTTATAAGTTATGGACTGTTCAATGTGTACAGGATCAGAACCAATAACTGCACAAAAATACATCAACATAACTACCAGCAGTATGCAAAAATACAGCATCACAACCCTCATCAATACAGTACAACACCAGAACCACCATCAGTACATGTACTGTCTCCTCCTTGGTATGTCCTCACACTGTCTCTTCATGTTACCCCTTTCCCCACATTACCCAGTCTCTATTATGTGCCTGCACAAACTTTTCTCCTCCTATACTGTCTCCTGACACATCCCCCCCACCATTCCTTATACTATTTCTGCACACATCCCCCCCCCCGTTCCTCATTATTTCCACACACCCATTCACGCTTGCTCCTCACATATTCCCTCCCCGCAGTGTTTCCACACCCATTCCTCACCCCCGCTCACTATGCTGTTTCCTCACACATTCTCCCCTCGCTCTCCATTCTGTATCCCAATGCATCCCCCTTCCTATCCTGATCCCACACTCACCCCCCCCCTCCTCTCCGTACTGTTTCTTCACACATTCTCTCCATACTGTCTCCTCAAATTCACCCAGCATTACAATAATTCTTTGGTTCCTTCAGCTTAATTGGGGCCCTTGCCACACCAACAGACATTCTTCACGCCTATGTGTCGCTGAAGAGTGTCATCAGCAGTGTAATCAGATGACCTAATGACGCTGCTGACGTCGCCCTGACCCAGAAGTGCGGGAAGTCAGTGCTTGAATTGTTCTTGTGCATGAAAGACGTGAGTAAAGTTGATTGCTGGGAGCCGTTGTTGCACCTGCTCTGAGCCGGCCATCAAGCTAATAGCTGAATCCCATTATGGGGGCGGCAGAGACACGTCTGACCGCGACTTTAGGTGGCCCGATGGCGCCCCCTGGCCTGCTGCACTGAAGTTTAATGCCACACCTGCACCCCCTTAGATACGCCCCTGATTAGAATTGGTTTCTTTTAGCTGAAACAAAACATCACTTTATAAAGCTGACATATAATCCGTCATTTGCCAATATGTTATATTACTTGTTATAATAGCTATACGGATTATTTTCATCAGTTCCCACCTTTGTTTTGCACGTAAACAACTCTATGAATCACAAAATTAAAAGCAATAGCTACTTTTTCAAGCTTAAAAGTACACTGTTTCTATTTCGAATCTTCATGTGTATTTGCAATGTCTAGAATTATAATAACACAAATTGCAACAATAGGTTTTGAGGATTGAAACAAAGAACTCAATCAACTGAGCTCCTAGGGAACCTATTTTGGATGCTATCACTTGGAGCTCTTTTACATTCTTGAGATGCTGAATCACAACTTCAGAGCTATCAAAGATACAACATTAATCCTCCACGAATGAACACACAACCTTGAGCTGCCAGTAAGAAATCTGCTACTCTACATGTCTGTTCTAATTCTAAAGAGATTTCTGCCAGAGCATCAGAAGTCTCATTGATAACCTGGTCCATAATATTACTATACAGATTTAGCTTTTTCATAATGAGGATACCCCAACCTATCAAAATCGGGGCCATTGAATAGAATCATAGATTCGTAGCTGTAAGTGACCTCCAGGTTCAGCGTGTTCAACCCCCTGCTCAATGCAAGGTTCAATAAACCATCTCCGGACAGATGTCTGTCCAGCCTCTGTTTGAAGACTTCTATTGAAGGCGAACTCGCCACCTCTCGTGGCAGCCTGTTCCACTCATTGATCACCCTGTCAAAATGTTTTTTCTAATATCTAATCTGTATCTGCTCCCTTTTCAGTTTTATTCCATTGCTTCTCGTGTTTCCATGTGCAAATTAGAATAAAGATGATCCCTCTACACTGTCCCATCCCTTCAGATATTTGTAGACAGCTATTAAGTCTCCTCTTGGCCTTCTTTTTGCAAGCTAAACATTCTCAGATCCTTTAACCGTTCCTCATTGGACATAGTTTGCAGTCCGCTCAATATCCTTGTGGATCTTCACTGAACTTGTTCCAGTTTTTCGATGTCTTTTTCAAATGTGATGCCCAGAAGTGGACACAGTATTTCAGATGAGGTCTGACCATGGAGGAGTAGAGGGGGATAATTACTTCCCTTTATCTAGATTCTATGCTTCTCTTAATACATCCCAGAACTGTTTGCCTTTATTTCTGCTGCATCACACTGTTGACTTATGTGCAGTCTGTGATCTATTATTATACCCAAGTCTTTTTCACATGTGCTGTTGCTTGGTTCTATTCTTCCCATTCTGTAGATGTCCTTTTCACTTTTTTCTTGCCCAATGAATGTAATTTTAAAAGTGGTAAAAATATCCCTTCTGATAATGATAGCCATGTGATGTGAAGAGCTAATCAGTTCTTTAACCCCTTCACCCTTGTTTCACCTTCATGACTAGGCCAACTTGTACAATTTAGACCACTGCCACTTTATATTGTAGTAACCCTGAACGCTTCAAATCCCAATGATTGAGATTGGGTTGTTTTTTTTTTGACACATTGTACTTTTAGTGGTAAACTTACAGTTAGGTCCATATATATTTGGACAGAGACAAAATTTTTCTCATTTTGGTTCTAGACATTACCACAATGAATTTTAAACAAAACAATTCAGATGCAGTTGAAGTTCAGACTTTCAGCTTTTATTTGAGGGTATCCACATTAAAATTGGATGAAGGGTTTAGGAGTTTCAGCTCCTTAACATGTGCCACCCTGTTTTTAAAGGGACCAAAAGTAATTGGACAATTGACTCCAAGGCTATTTCATGGACAGGTGTGGGCAATCCCTTCGTTATGTCATTCTCAATTAGGCAGATAAAAGGCCTGGAGTTGATTTGAGGTGTGGTGCTTGCATTTGGAAGGTTTTGCTGTGAAGTAAACATGCGGTCAAAGGAGCTCTCCATGCAGGTGAAACAAGCCATCCTTAAGCTGCAAAAACAGAAAAAACCCATCCGAGAAATTGCTACAATAATGTTTATTGCTCCTAATGTTTGGTAACAGCTCCATCTCCTGGCGATTAATGTATACATTTTAGTTTCAGTTTGCAATGTATTGTGGGAGGTTCCTGAGGCATTCTGTCATTATTGCAATGCATTGTGGTCTTATTATGACACTGTGAAAATACCAGCAGCCATTTCCTGCATTCTTCTGAGGCAAAACCACCTCACGTGTTGCTCTGTCTTGTTCTTTGCATACAGCCTGTTTTAGCATAGTTGGTAAGCTACTATCTGTGTTACAATGCACTGATGTTAGAAGTGTATTGATGTATTAGATGGGTAATCATCATCTTCCTGTCCATCTACAATCAATAAAAGAAGGTTACAAGTTCACAGCCTCTTTTTCTTAAAGAAGACAGGGGGTTTAGCTACATGTCTCACTGCACACCGTGCTATCGTGTGAGGACAGTATAGATATAAACGTTGTGCCTTCTTCATTTGTCTCATTAATTTGTAATCCTGCCTGAAGAAGCAGCCCCTGTGCTCTGAAAGCTTGCATATATATTTACTAGATGGTGGCCCGATTCTAACGCATCGGGTATTCTAGAATATGTATGCGGCCGACCGGGCGCAATCAGCAGAGCGTTGTTTAAATTTGCCGCCAAAATCGCTGATTGGTCGCGGCCGGCAACCGCGACCAAGCAGAAGAACGGTGTTTAAATTTGGCGGCAATATCAGTGATTTGGTCGCGGGTGGCGGCCGCGACCAATCAGCGAACTGTGTTAGTGAGGACCGGAGAGCTTGTTTAAATTTGGCAATAAAATCGCTGATTGGTCGCGGCCGCGACCAATCAGCAGTGCGGGGTTTAAATTTGGCGCCAATATCGCTGATTGGTCGCGGTTGGCTGGTGGCCGCGACCAATCAGCAGAGCGTTGTTTAAATTTGGCGCCAATCTCGCTGATATCAGCAGAGCGTTGTTTAAATTTGCCGCCAAAATCGCTGGTTGGTCGCTGCCGGCAACCGCGACCAAGCAGAAAAACGGTGTTTAAATTTGGCGGCAATATCGGTGATTGGTCGCGGGTGGCGGCTGCGACCAATCAGCAGAGCGTTGTTTAAATTTGGCGCCAAAATCGCTGAATGGTCGCGGCGCGCGACCAATCAGCGAATCGTATTAGGACCGAGCAGCGGCGCTGCCTGTGCGGCTACTTCCGCTGCGAGAAGCCGGGAGATGAGTGCCTCGCGCCGCCTCATCTCCCGGCTGCATCGCCGCTGACCTCCGTCCTGCAGATGAGCCGCTAACGGCCGCCATCTTTTTCTCAAATCCCACGTCGCTGATTGGCCGCTGCCGGACCAATCAGTGACGCTGGATTTCCTGGACAGACAGACAGACGGGATAAGACGATTATATATATAGATTCTGGTTAGTCAATAAAGGTATCCATGGCCGGACTGGGTCAAAAAAGCAGCCCTGCCACACAAACCCCACCAGCCCACACACTAGAAGGGTATGTGCACACGGTCGGTATTGGCAGCGCTTTCAACGCAGTATACTTTATGCTGCATCCAAAGCGCTGCACGCAGGTGAATCCGCTTGTGTTCATTGAACCATGCGGATTCACTGCATCCTATACATTGCACTGATTGAATTTCTCTTGTGGAAACTAGCGACTCCGCAAGAGAAATTGACATGCTGCGGTCTGGAAAGACGCATCGCATCTCTGTGTCCACGGGTGATTGTACAAATCCCATCTACTACATATATGCTGTAACATATGATCGTGTGCACATACCCTAACACTCGTTACCCCCGATCATTGCTTTACTTTGTTGTGCCCCTCACTCTCTTAAAAGGAGTTATTTGAAGAGGTGCATGTGAATGGCGCCACAGTGCGTATGATTGACTACAGCTCCATTTACATGGTGCTCTACAGAGCTCCGATTCTCAGGATCATGGGGGTTCCAACAGTCGGATCTCCAGCGATTGGACAGTTATCCCCTATCCAGAGGAGAAGGCATTACTTGGAATAATCAATTTAAACAGATTTTCCAATATTTATTTTTATTTGGCCATAGTAATATTGAAAATACTAAACCAATATTGACGCCTCTCCGACAACAGGACAGGAGGAGTGGTACTGTGCGGTGTATGTATACAGGACAGCAGGAGTGGTACTGTGCGGTGTATGTATACAGGACAGGAGGAGTGGTACTGTGTGGTGTATGTATACAGGACAGGAGGAGTGGTACTGTGTGGTGCATGTATACAGGACAGGAGGAGTGGTACTGTGCGGTGTATGTGGACAGGAGGAGTGGTACTGTGCGGTGTGTATATTCAGTGGGTACGGAAAGTATTCAGACCCCTTTAAAATTTTCACTCTTTGTTTCATTGCAGCAATTTGGTAAATTCTAAAAAGTTAATTTTTTTTCTCATTAAAGTACACTCTGCACCCCATCTTAATTTTTTTTCAATTTATTAAAAAAGAAAAACTGAAATATCACATAGTCATAAGTATTCAGACCCTTTGCTCAGACACTCATATTTAAGTCACATGCTGTCCATTTCCTTGTGATCCTCCTTCAGATGGTTCTACTCCTTCACTGGAGTCCAGCTATCTATATAAGACCTCACAGATCACAGTGCATGTCAGACCAAATGAGAATCATGAGCTCAAAAGGAACTGCCCAAGGAGCTCAGAGACAGAATTGTGGCAAGGCACAGATTTGGCCAAGGTTACCGAATTTCTGCATTACTCAAGGTTCCTAAGAGCACAGTGGCCTCCATAATTTTTAAATGGAAGAAGTTTGGGACCATCTAAGCGATATGTGTGGAGAAAACCAGGCACTGCTCACCACCTGCCCCATGGTCATAAGTATTCAGACCCTTTGCTCAGTATTGAGTAGAAGCACCCTTTTGAGCTAGTACAGCTATGAGTCTTCTTGGGAATGATGCAACAAGTTTTTCCAGGACGTCCCTCCTGACAGCACCATCAGGAGGTCGTCCTTCATATCCTTGATAGGGACAGGAAACACTCAAGAGGTTAAAAGGCCCCTCCCTCCACCCTCACTCCAGTGTTTTTCCTGTCCCTATCAGGGACGGACACAGAAGAGGATTACATACCGGGAGCAGGAGTTCCTGAAGCCGGGCGCAGGAGGATCGGGCCGGGGTCCTCGCACTCCTCCCTTCCCTCCTGCCAGGGTCCGGAGGCCGACACCCCGCTGAAACCAGGGGTCCCTCAGCCTTTTTTTTTCCGGTGGGAGTGAAACAGTCTCCCCGCAAAGGGGGCTCTTGGTTCCAGCAGCTGCAGCCCTGCATACTCCGGCGTGCACAAGATGGCGGAGACAGCACTTCCGGTTACAGAGGGAGCGATACGCGAACCTCTAGTAACCGACGTGCGTTCCACAGTGGAACGCACTTCTGGAAAATTTGAAAAAAATGGCGCCAAACTAAAAATTAAAGGAGAAACGCCCTTTTTTCTGACGATTCAGATGGAAGACAGGTGAGAGGGTCTATTTAAGGTGGGATGGGACTAAGGTTATCAGTCAACCAGCACACCAGCAATGGCAGATCAAACCACTGGTCGTTCTGTCACTCAGACTGAACCTCCAGCCCAAGTAAATTTACTGGGTACTTCCCCTCTTCTCACTTCATTACCATTGGTATACGGTAGTAAAAGTCTTGTGCTCCTTGTCTTTTTAGGACAAGGAGACACCTAAAAAAGACTCGATAACATCAGCTCCTAAGAAAAGGAGATGCGCCATCTATAACAAGAAACTACCGGACACATACGGGAAACAGTTATGCTCTACCTGTATTGCAAAAATTGTCAAAGAATTACATTCCTCCTTCATGTCAGACTTAAAACCCATAGTAAGAGAGGAATTGCAGAGTACTGTCACAGACTTAGTCGCTCCCCAAGCTCCTCAGGGTGCGCCCCGTCTCAAGAGGCCACGTCAGGAGCTGGAGTCCAGTTCTGGGGAAGAAGAATTGTCGGATTTTTCTGCCCCTGATCAGGACAGGGAAGATTCTATCATTAACCCTCCAGAAGAGAAGAAAAAAAATCTCTTCTCCTGGGAAGATACCGATACACTGTTAACCGCAGTAAGAAACACTATGCAAATAGAAAACACTTATCAACCGTCATCAGTGCAAGATGAGATGTTTGGGGGGTTGAGAACCCGCAGGAATAAGGTTTTTCCCTTAAATAATCACATTAAGGCAATGATCCTGGAAGAGTGGGAGGACGCAGAGAAGAAGCTAGTAATTCCCAGAAGCTTCAGAACTCGCCTACCATTCGAACCAGAAGATATAAAATTATGGGAGGAAACCCCAAAAATTGATATTCCGATTGCCAGGGTAGCGAAAAAAACATCCATCCCGTTTGAGGATTCATCATCTCTAAAGGATGCAATGGATAGGAAAGCAGACAGTCTCCTTAAAAAGACCTGGGAAACATCTGCAGCAATAATAAAAGCCAATATCGCATCCATGAGTATATGGCTGGAACAACTGGAAGACCACCTGAGGAGGAAGATATCCAGAGAGAAGATCCTCTACTCCATTACGCTACTTAAGATGGCAACAGGGTTCATCGCAGATGCCTCGGCAGAATCAATAAGATTTGCTGCTCGGAATGGGGCCCTTTCTACTACATCCAGGAGAGCAATATGGCTAAAAACCTGGTAAGGTGACAGTCATTCTAAAAGTAAATTATGTGCCATTCCCTTTTCAGGCCTCCAGGTGTTTGGTCCAGTATTGGATGAAATACTGGAGAAGGCCTCAGATGAAAAAAAGGGATTTCCGGAGGAGACACCTAAGAAGGTGTCCTCCTTTCGGAAACCTCGTTACCAGCAAAAGCCAGAATATTCCGGAAAAGGGAAGTCAGGTAGATGGAGCTACCAGAAGGGAGGTATCTCGAGGAATCCCCTTCCCTCTACAAGTGCTAACACACGTAGAAGATGACGCCAGGACAGTGGGAGGAAGACTCCAATTTTTCCACGGAGCTTGGATGAAGATTACCAACAGCCCATGGATTCTTCAGTCTATCGCACAGGGCTACAAGATAGAATTCGGACAGATTCCGCAGGGAAGGTTTCACCTGACAACAACCCATTCCGCCCAGGTCTCCAAAAGGCTGCTAACAGACGTGAGGAAGCTGATAAAATCGGGAGCAGTAATACCAGTACCAGAAGCAGAACAGTTCCTGGGCTTTTACTTGAGTCTTTTTTCGATAAAGAAACCCGGGGGCGATTATTGCACCATAATAAATCTGAAATCTCTAAACAAATCAGTCGTTTACAAAAAATTCAAAATGGAATCAATCAGGTCGACAATTCGCTTAATCGGACACAACATGGTGATGTGTACAATAGATCTCAAAGAGGCCTATTATCATGTCCCAATTCACCGTCACAGTCAAAAATTTCTACGGTTTGCTCTGAAAGGAGACACCATTCTAGTTTACTTGTCTTCCGTTTGGCCTATCTTCAGCTCCACATATCTTTACCAAACTGATGGCCGAAGTTATGGCGTTCCTCAGGGAACAAGGAATATTAATCATTCAATATCTAGACGACTTCCTGGTATTGACAGACTCTCCACAGCAGCTAAAAACCAACCTAACATCCTGACCCTAAAAAATTTAGGATGGATTATAAACTGGGAAAAATCACATCTTGTACCAGAAAGAAGAAAGATTTTTTAGGGAATCCTACTAGACTCAGAACAACAAATGTCTTTTCTGCCGGAAAAGAAACAGACAGAGCTCAGGGTCAAGATCAAGAAATTCATGAGGAACACGAAAGTTACGATTCGGGAATGTATGAAAATCCTGGGTCTCATGACAGCTTCCATACCGGGAGTCAGGTGGAGCCAATTCCATTCAAGACAATTGCAACAACAAATTCTATCAACCTGGAATGGGAAAATGGTCGATCTGGACAAAAAGGTTTCCTTATCAAAGGTAACCAAAAGATCATTGACTTGGTGGACCTCCAAGGCCAACCTACAGGAAGGAGTCATGTGGAAATTAACCCCATTCATGACTCTCACTACCGATGCGAGCAGCAGAGGCTGGGGTGCTCACGTAAATGGTCAATACCTACAAGGTACCTGGCAGACGCAGGATCATCCCAGATCATCAAATCTAAGAGAGCTTCAGGCCGTCTGGGAGGCGTTAAAGTGTCAAAAACATCTAAAAGGTCAACATGTCAGAGTATTAACAGACAACATGTGGCTTTTCTCAAACATCAGGGAGGTCCTCGTCACCACCTTCTACAATCCTTGGCGGGCAAAATCTTCCAGTGGACAGAAAGTTCGGTCCTTTCAATATCTGCAGTACATCTAAAAGGCTCTCAAAATACAGTAACAGACTTCCTCAGTCGAGAAACTGTTCTACAGTCAGAATGGGAGTTGAATTGGGAGGTGTTTCGTCAGGTAACACATCGATGGGGCATTCCCCAATGGGATCTTTTCGCCACTCAGTAAAACGCAAAGGCAGAAAAATTCTTCTCCCTCAATCCAGAAGACAGACCAGAAATGATAGATGCGTTATCTCAAAGATGGAACATGAATCTAGCATATGCATTCCCTCCTATACCCTTGATACCGTGGGTGCTAAAGAAGATTCAGGAAGACCGAGCCAGGGTGATAATAATCCTCCCTTTCTGGCCCAAGAGAAGTTGGTTCCCCTTACTGAAGAAAATGTCCCTGGAGGATCCAATAATTCTTCCGGAGAGGCAGGACTTGCTGTTTCAGGGCCTGATATTCCATCCCGATGTGAAATTTCTCCAGCTTTCGGCATGGACCCTGAAAGGCAGATCCTGAGATCTAGAGGCCTATCAGACGCAGTAATCTCAAACATGCAAATAGTAAGAAACCTGTAACATCGGCCATCTATACAAAAATCTGGAAGAGATTCTGTTTGCAGTACCAACCAGCATCTGAGAGTTCCGTTCCAGACTTCCCCAAAATATTAGAATTCTTGCAGACAGGGTTTGAAAAAGGTCTAAGGCTCAGCACATTAAAAGTACAAATTGCTGCATTGAGTGCTTTCATGGATTACCAACTAGCTCACCATCCATGGGTAGAAAGATTTGTTAAGGCTACAACAAGGTTAAGACCAACAATTAAAACCCATATCCCACCATGGGACTTGAATATGGCCCTAAAGAGCCTATGCAACAAGCCCTTCGAGCCTCTCATAGAATCAAACATAAAATTCTTCTCACTTAAGACAGTGTTCCTAGTCACAATAACCACAGCAAGAAGGATAGGGGAAATTCAAGCATTCTCAATCAGAGACCCATACTTGAAATGCCTAGAGGATTGTATTATCCTTAGGTTAGACCCAGCTTTTTTGCCAAAAGTGGTTACCCCTTTCCATATGAATCAGGAGGTAGTTCTACCCTTTTTTTGTCAGGACTATAAGAATGATCAAGAACTAACTTTCCACTCACTTGATGTCAGGAGATTAGTTCTACACTACCTAGAAGTCACAAAGGACTGGCGCATAGATTCCAACCTATTTATACAGTTTGGGGGAAAAAAATAGGGGGAAAAAAGCAACAAAATCTACATTAGCAAGATGGGTCAGATCAGTAATTAGTCTAGCCTATTTAGCCGAGGGGAAGTCCCCTCCAGAAAATATTAGAGCCCATTCTACCAGGGCTATGTCCGCATCATGGGCAGAAAGAGCAGGGGCATCTGTGGACCAAATCTGAAGAGCGGAAACTTGAACAAATCTGAACACCTTCTGTAAACATTATAAATTGGACATTCTATCAGGCCAAAAGATGGCCTTCGGAAGGAAGGTCCTCCAGGCAGTGGTCCCCCCCCTAAAATGTATACTCTGGTATTCTCCTGATGGTGCTGTCAGGAGGGACGTCCTGGAAAGTAGTCATTAGACCTACTGGTAATAGGGTTTCCAGGAGTCCCTCATGACAGCACCCATTATATTCCCTCCCTAAATATTCCTAAACGGCTATGTGAAATTAACATAGATTGTTGAAAGGCAAATAAAATAGAGTTGCATCCATCCTGGTGTGGTACTTGGAAAATCACTGGAGTGAGGGTGGAGGGAGGGGCCTTTTAACCTCTTGTGTGTTTCCTGTCCCTATCAAGGATATGAAGGACGAGCTCCTGATGGTGCTGTCATGAGGGACTCCTGGAATCCCTATTACCGGTAGGTCTAATGCCTACTTTCACACCTGGATTTGGGGATCCTCTGCCATTCTTCCTTGCAGATCCTCTCCAGTTCCGTCAGGTTGGATGGTGAACGTTGGTGGACAACCATTTTCAGGTCTCTCCAGAGATGGTCAATTGGGTTTAGGTCAGGGCTCTGGCTGGGCCAGTCAAAAATGGTCACAGAGTTGTTCTGAAGCCACTCCTTTGTTATTTTAGCTGGGTCATTGTCTTGTTGGAAGGTGAACCTTCGGCCATGTCTGAGGTCCAGAGCACTCTGAAAGAGGTTTTCATCCAAGATATCTCTGTACTTGGCCGCATTCATGTTTCCTTCAATTGCAACCAGTCGTCCTGTCTCTGCAGCTGAAAAACACCCCCATAGCATGATGCTGCTACCACGTTTGACTGTTGGGATGTGGTGAGCAGTGCCTGGTTTTCTCCACACATACTGCTTAGAACTTTTTGGTGATAATTCTATCTTCGTCTCATCAGACCAGAGAATCTTATTTCTCATAGTCTGGGAGTCCTTCATGTGTTTTTGAGCAAACTATATGAGGGCTTTCATATGTCTTGCACTGAGGAGAGGCTTCCATCAAGCCACTCTGCCATAAAGACCTGACTTGTGGAGGGCTGCAGTGATAGCTGACTTTGTGGAACTTTCTCCCATCTCCCTACTGCATCTCTGGAGCTAAGCCTCAGTGATCTTGGGGTTCTTCTTTACATCTCTCACCAAGGCTCTTCTCCCCCGATTGCTCAGTTTGGCTGGACGACCAGGTCTATGAAGACTTCTGGTGGTCCCAAACGTCTTCCATTTAAAAATTATGGAAGCCACTGTGCTCTTAGGAACCTTGAGTAATGCAGAAATTCTGTAACCTTGGCCAAATCTGTGCCTTGCCACAATTCTGTCTCTGAGCTCCTTGGGCAGTTCAAATGAGAATCATGAGCTCAAAAGGGTCTGACATGCACTGTGATCTGTGAGGTCATATATAGACAGCTGGACTCTAGTGAAGGAGTAGAACTATCTGAAGGAGGATCACAAGGAAATGGACAGCATGTGACTTAAATATGAGTGTCTGAGCAAAGGGTCTGAATACTTATGACTATGTGATATTTCAGTTTTTCTTTAATAAATTTGCAAAAATTTCTACATTTCTGTTTTTTTTTCAGTCAAGAATTTACCAAATGGCTGCAATGAAACAAAAAGTGAAAAATGTAAAGGGGTCTGAATACTTTTCGAACCCACTGTATACAGGACAGGAGAAGTGGTACTGTGCAATGTGTATATATACTGGACAGGAGAAGTGGTACTGTGCAGTGTGTGTATTTACACAGGACAGGACAAGTGGTACTGTGCGGTGTGCATGTATACAGGACAGGACAAGTGGTACTGTGCGGTGTGTATGTATACAGGACAGGAGGAGTGGTACTGTGCGGTGTGTATGTATACAGGACAGGAGGAGTGGTACTGTGCGGTGTGTATGTATACAGGACAGGACAAGTGGTACTGTGCGGTGTGTATATATACAGAACATGTGCAGCACTAAATCAAAGGAATCTGTCACCCCTTGGGAAGTTTTTAAGCTATTAATACGAGCATACAAGTGATAGGACTATTATCACCATTCTACCTGTATGCTCATATCTGTGGTCTTGTGGAGAAATCATCTTTTATTTCTTTATGGTAATGATTTCTTCCAGGTTCTGGGGCGCACGGTGCCTGGAAGAAAACTCTGCCTCCGGTTTTCATTTGCGTACCATCCCTCTCCCATCAGCGTCACGTGGTCCTGTGATGTGTATTGGTGGCCCAGGAATCCCGCCCCTGCAATAGTGTGATTATACGCACCTTTTCTGTCATTCAATGGGCAGAGTACAGGTCACAGGGTCCTGTGACGCCAATGGGAGAGGTGACACGCAAATGAAGACACCGGAGGCAGAGTTTTCTTCCAGGCATCACACCCCGCAGTGCCTGGAAGAGATCATTACCATAAAGAAATAAGATGATTTCTCCACAACAAGACGCAGATATGAGGCATACAGGTAGGACTATTATAACCATTCTATCACCTGTATGCCCGTATTAATAGCTAAAAAACATCCCAGGGGGTGACAGATTCCATTTAAGAAGTGGACTCTTTATTAGCCCATGTAACAACATTTCAGTTCCATAGCAGAGAAATGTTCTGTTGTGGATCCGAAACATTGCCACATGGGCTAATATATATATATATATACTAGATGGTGGCCCGATTCTAATGCATCGGGTATTCTAGAATATGCATGCGGCTGACCGGGCGCGACTAAGCAGTGAAGCAGTGTTTAAATGGGTTGTGCACTACTTTTAATTAACTTCACAATGTATCCCCTCGGTGCCCCTAATGAATTTTGTCATTACGTCATGTTGTCAATCCTGCTTGTGACAACATCGCTGACGACGCACAGCCAGCACGTAATTCTCCCGCCTGCAGCCGGATCTTGCTTCCGTTTACATCACGACTATTTGCGGCTGCAGCCGGGGGTCTGCTGTTCCGCGCACCACAGTGAATGACGGGCTGTGGCCGGGGTTATCCCACATTGTGTCACATCCAGCATCCACAGCGCGGTCTGTCAATGTGGTTTGTATGGCTCCGTCATTCCTCTAATCTTGGTTTGTATGGCTGACTTATTTTGGATTGTACGGCTTTCTCATCTTAGCTTGTATGGCCCCCTTATCCTGGTTTTGTATGACCTACTCAGTCTCCCATCTCCACAGCACAGTTAAATAACTAAACCCTAATCCTCCCCTTGTTTCCTTTTCTCTGCTCCAGCGCTGTCTGTCCTGTTTTCAGCAGCTCCTCGCAGGATGTGAGGCACAGCACGCGCTCTCAGATACTGCTGTGATTAGCTGCTGTCTGTAGATTCGCTGCTTTCCACGCCAGGACTAAGTGCGTGGAGAGGCACAAATCTGCATTCACTTTAGTAGCACATGCTGCAGATGCGGCTATGAAGATTTAAGAATAATACTATGAATACACAAAATAATACTTTATTATTAACTATTACTGGTTATAGAACTTAATACAACTGAACAAAATTATTAAACAGATGATCAAAATATATAAACTATTCCATGAATATCTAACAATATTTTACAATAAATCATCGGACAAAAGAAGTACGACCCTAGAATATATTTCTTAACAATATCAACCTAAAATATTTTTGTACACAACATTTTTGGTGAATACTTTTGGACTATCTGTAAGCAACTTTCCTTGTAAATGAGTATCCAAAACTTGCACCTTGACATTAGATCTCATTTTAACTCTTGAAAATGCAATATAGAGTTCTCCATGACCAAAAACGGGCTCCGGTAAATATATGCCAACACGGTGTAGAGTTTGACCTTGTGACTTGTTTATTGTCATGGCAAATGCTGGTTTTACTGGAAACTGTTGACGTTGAAGCCTAAATGGAAGACCGGTGTCTGAAGGACATAAATCAATGCGTGGAATGAACACTTCGTCTCCTTTTGCAGATCCAGTGATCACTGTTGCTTGAATTATGTGGGAATGGAGTCCAGTAACAATAAGGCGAGTTCCATTACATAGACCATTTCTTGTATTTAGATTCCGCAGCAACATTACGATTGCTCCAACTTTAAGTTGTAGTCTGTGGGATGGCATTCCTGATGGCGTAACACTATTTAAAAATTCAACTGGATAATGCTCTCGTTCATCTTCATTGTCGACATCCACCGAATCATCACTTTTCTACAATTTATACTCTCCAGGCATTCTATCCATCACACGGGAATTTAGCAGAGCTACGTCATCGTTCTTGGGACAGAGAATTGCATAGGAAGAGGCCCTCTCAACACTGCTTTGGTCGTTCACATCTATTTCAACGCGTTGTCCAAAAACATCACTTACGATGCAGTCAGTGCACAACATGTCTTCTGGTATTTCAATAATGTCTTCTCCAAGGTTATATTCATTGCTAAGTTCACCATTACCAAGTTTAAGAAGCCAGTTGCTGTACTCTGGGTCAGAAGATCACATGTTGTTAATTAGTTGGAGTTTATTAAACTCTTTCCAAAGGTCTGACATTTTTAAGGTTGACTCGATAATATTTGTTCTTGTTCCATTTGGTACAACTGGAAGGCATTGCCTAAAATCTCCGCCAAAGACAAAAACTTTACCTCCAAAAGGAATTTCATTTTTTTCTGCAATATTTGTAGTTATAACTTCACGCAGAAGTCTGTCAATTAAGCTCAAAGCATATTTGGGTGCCATGGTGCACTCATCAAGTATCAAAAGATTTGCACTGTTTAACTGTTTTCCTGCAAATGTGTCTTGTTTGATTCTGGAAATGGAGATTTCATTGACTGGAACTGGTATCCCAAAGAGTGAATGCATAGTGCGACCTCCTCTTAAAAGGTTTGCTGCAATACCTGTTGTAATCGATGGCAATACGACTTTTCCCAACCCTCTAACGTGATGCATTAAAACTTCATAGAGGTATGTTTTACCGCTGCCTCCAGGACCGTCAATAAAGAAACATTTTGGCTTTGGATCAGCTTGGTTTTCTACAGCGCTCACAATAGTGTCATATGCAATCCGTTGTTGTTGATTTAAGGAGTTTTTCTTCTCTGTTGCCAACAATAATTCATAAGCTTCGTCATACTCTTGAATTTGTGCAACTTGACTTGCAGGCTGTGGCAAATTAAAGTCTGAAAACGTTTTTCCATGCAGTAGTAGGACATTTTGGACATCTTGCATGGCATAAGATTCGCAATTTTGACAATTTCCACTTTTGTTGTGAAGACGTAATCTTCAATTATATGTTCTTTGAAATTTGTCCAAAGTTAAGCCGGATTTGTAGGCGGTCCAAAGACACAAATGTAGGCAAACAATTCACAAAGTTTCTTAGGCATATGTAGGGTAACTGCGTCTTCTAAAGTAAGTGTCCACATAGTATCATCCAATAGAAGTCCGAAAGCCAAAGCTGCAGCTTTAAATGTATCGTGCAATAACCATTAACTGTTTTCAAATCTTCGTAACTTCTAGATCCTTTGACATGCAGTAGTAACAGCCGAAGGCAATATCTTTCTTGATCCTTGACACTAACCGTATACATGCGTCCAATTATTCTGCTAAGTCCTCGTTGCCTTGGCTTCCAAGTTTTATTCCAAACGTAATGCTCTGGAATCTCTCGATACAAATACTGCCTTGCGTTTTCGTCACGTTGGTTCAGCAAAAACCATTCCATTAATGTTGACGTTGTGCTTAAATTTTTTGAGACATCTTCGACTTGAGCATTTTCAAAGAAATAAAGATGCTGTTGATTTGGTAAATGAATAGCTAAACGTAAAATGGCATGGGACTGTGAATGCATTGGAAACGCAAATATTCTCCAAGCAGCTTCTGGAGCACTGACATATCTTGAGTCAACAAACCGTGATGATTCATCGTGATTGACTGTTTTTTGTTGGATTTCGACGTTAGCTTTGTCATGTCCCTTGTAGATGTACTTGAAAAGGTATTTAACACTTTTTATTGAAGCGCAGATTTCAACGTTGATGTGACAGTTGTAGCGTTTTAATAAGTACTGGTTGTATGGAACTATCCATGAGTTATTTATAATCTTTTTGTTGTGTACAATGTTAGCAATCAGTTGTCTCCGGTAGGATGGGTAGCCGTCCAAATCTTTAACAGTGTGCTGTTTCAACTGCTTTGGAAACCCTTTTGTACACTTTCCGTTTTCCATGCATGGACTTTTTGGATTTGCTACACCGCATGGGCCATGAACCATATTACCGATTACAATATTATACAATTCAGGATACTTTTCTTGGTTAGGAATTTCAGCCCACACTATGTTGTCAATTTCGTCCTCCGTGCGAAACTTGGAATCCGCGTCTAAAATTAGTATATGCGCATGTGGGAGACCTCGTTTCTGAAACTCTATGACATGTACCATTGCTACGACTGTTCCAAAAAGCCCATTTTTGATGTCTTTAAAAAGGCTGCTGAGTTTTAGTCGAAATACGCGTGCAACTAAGTCCGGCCTGTGTTCAACTTGCTGCCAGGGTTGTAGATTTTCGGTAATTTCTGGCCATTTAGGATTACATGTCATTGTTAAAAAAATGTCAGGTCTTCCATACTTTGTTACTATTGCCATTGCATCTTGATAACGCTGTTGCATGTTGCGGGGGCTACCTTCAAAGGACGACGGGAGAATTACTGTTTTTCCAATTGGAATTCCTTTTTGAATGGATTGTTTTTGCAAATGTTCTTGAAGAACGCAGTAGTCTTCAACTTTAAGTTGTTTTTGGTTCATTCGTATGTAATTTAGCCGATTAGCTTCAATTTTAACGTATGCGTCGACTAAGTACTGTTGTGTCAGTTTCCCACCGTTTAAAATAGGATTGAAGTAATTTCGCACAGACAGAAGAAAACTGTAGTACTGTAGTTGTGTAATTCTTCTTGAACTTCCTTGCTGGTGTAGGTTTTCATGCCACCCTTGATCACCGCTTGGAAAGAATAGCGGATACAGAAGGGCATCAAGGTTGCTGTGCAAAATGCTAATACGTTGTGTTTTAGGAACGAAAGGGTTGTTTTTGTCTGGCTTAAGATGGACTAATATATCTCTTTGAAAAGGAGGCTCTCCATCATCGTTTTGAAAAACAACTGCGACCTCACTTACACGTGGTTTGTTGTAACATCGGGGATCTTGTTGACGTTCTTGTTTAATGGCCATGATAATAGAAGGCATTTCCGTCCCATTTTGTATAGCTCTCTGTTCCTCCCCAGCTTCACCGTCTTTTAGCATGCGATATGTGGCAGCAAATGGGCTGATTGTTTGTAAATGTATGGCAATTAGGTTCATCAGTTCGGCATTACACTTTTCATTTTCTTTTCGGTTCATCCTTTGTTCTGTAGCCTCATTTGGATCAAAGATGTATAATTGTGCAAATGTTGGTGGTTGTCCTAGTTCTGGGTGAAGTGTTCCAGTGCGGTGGTAGATCTGGCCATGAATTTTAAAACAATACGGTCCGAATCCAGGGGGCGGTTCAATGTTGGCACCAAATGAAGCAAACGCATGAGAACTGTTGATACTTCTGATATTTTCCATAAAATTTCTACTGTGTTCAAGCGTTCCTTTCATCAACTGTTCAAACAGATCTGAGTAGTGACATCTTAGTAGCATCACTTTTCCTTTTTGGCAGCATTGAGTAAACTGATTGTCAGATGGTTTTTCCTCGATGAAATTCAGAGAGTCACATTTTGAACAAACTATATTCATATTCCCACAGTAGTGTTGAATAATTATGGTTTCTTTGTCTGTTACGTAACGTGCAAGTTGTTGAATGTTCTGCTGGGTTTGCCTTAGTTGGTAGAGCATTAGTTTTTGATAAATTTGTCGATCGTGTTGTTCTCGGTTTGTCCTGGATTCTGGAGATTCATTCAGCCGACATTGTCTATGGGATTCCGCATCGTGTTCCTGTCTAGCCGCAGTGTGTTGCGGTGTTTCCCATTCCCGACGTTGTCTGTGAGATTCCGCATCCTGAGCTTGTCTGGCGGCAGTGTGTTGTGGTGTCTCCTGTTTCCGACGTTGTCTGTGAGATTCCGCATCCTGGGCTTGTCTGGCGACAGTGTGTTGTGCTGTCTCTTGTTCCTGGCGTTTTTGGTGAGATTCGGCATCCTGGGCTTGCCTGGCGCCAGTGTGTTGTGGTGTCTCTTGTTCCCGACGTTGTCTTTGACATTCGGCATCCTGGGCTTGTCTGGCGACAGTGTGTTGTGGTGTCTCCTGTTCCCGACGTTTTCTGTGAGCTTCCGCATCCTGGGCTTTTCTGCCGGCAGTGTGTCTTGGTGTCTCCTGTTGCCGAATTTTTCTGTGATTTTCCACATCCTGGGCTTGTCTGGCTTCAGTGTGTGGTGTTGTTTTCTGTGAGCTTCCGCATCCTGGGCTTGTGGTGTTGTGGTGTCTCCTGTTCCCAGCGTTTTTGACGATATTCTGCATCCTTGGCTTGTCTGGCGGCAGTGTGTTGCGGTGTCTCCTGTTCCCGGCGTTTTTGGTGAGATTCCGCATCGTGGGCTTGTCTGGCGGCAATGTGTTGCGGTGTCTCCTTTTTCCGGCGTTTTTGGTGAGATTCCGCATCCTGGGCTTGTCTGGCGGCAGTGTGTTGCGGTGTCTCCTGTTCCCGGCGTTTTTTGTGAGATTCCGCATCCTGGACTTGTCTGGCGGCAGTGTGTTGCGGTGTCTCCTGTTCCCGGCGTTTTTTGTGAGATTTCGCATCCTGGACTTGTCTGGCAGCAGTGTGTTGCGGTGTCTCCTGTTCTCGGCGTTTTTTTTGAGATTCCGCATCCTGGGCTTGTCTGGCGGCAGTGTGTTGCGGTGTCTCCTGTTCCCGGCGTTTTTTGTGAGATTCCGCATCCTGGGCTTGTCTGGCAGCAGTGTGTTGCGGTGTCTCCTGTTCCCGGCGTTTTTGGTGAGATTCCGCATCCTGGGCTTGTCTGGCGGCAGTGTGTTGCGGTGTCTCCCGTTTCCGACATTGTCTGTGAGATTCCGCATCCTGGGCTTGTCTGGCAGCAGTATGTTGTGGTGTCTGTTGCTCTCGACGTTGTCGTTTTCTTGCTGCTTCTGCTCCTTTTCTGTCTTCCTCCGTGGCGTATTTTCGCTTACGACCCATTATAAAACAGGAAGTGTAAAGAAGTATCTCTTCAGCGCGCTGTCACTGGCAGAACGTGTTCAGTAAACCTGACTGAAGTCCCTCGCACAGTGTGACTGAAGTCCCTCGCACAGTGTGACTGAAGTCCCTCGCACAGTGTGGCTGAAGTCCCTCTCACAGTGTGGCTGAAGTCCCTCGCACAGTGTGGCTGAAGTCCCTCGCACAGTGTGGCTGAAGTCCCTCGCACAGTGTGGCTGAAGTCCCTCGCACAGTGTGGCTGAAGTCCCTCGCACAGTGTGGCTGAAGTCCCGTGCACAGTGTGGCTGAAGTCCCGTGCACAGTGTGGCTGAAGTCCCGTGCACAGTGTGGCTGAAGTCCCGTGCACAGTGTGGCTGAAGTCCCGTGCACAGTGTGGCTGAAGTCCCGTGCACAGTGTGGCTGAAGTCACTCGCACAGTGTGGCTGAAGTCCCTCGCACAGTGTGACTGAGAAAACCTGCTCAGTACGTTATGAGCAGTTTGTGAGTCACATGACCACATGGGCGGAGTTAGCCCTGCTAGCTTCCGAAGGTGGCGTAGCTATTTGAAATGTTGCGGTAATTGGCCAGAGAGCGTGTTTAAATTTGGCGCGAAAATCTGTGATTGGTCGCTGGCGGCGTCCGCGACCAATCATAGAAGCGGGTTTTAAATCTCGCGCGCCATGTTACTAAGGAGCGGACATTGTGTTTGAATTTAGCGTTAAAATCTCTGATTGGTCACGGAAGGAGGGCGCGACCAATCAGCCAATTGTATTAGTGAGGACCGGGGAGGGGCTGCCTGTGCGGCTACTTCCGCTCCGAGAAGCCGGGAGATGAGCGACTGCTCGCAGCAGAAGTATCCCGACCCGCAGCGCCGCTCCCCAGTCCTCCCTGGACATGCTAGCCGCTGATCTCCCGACAGTAGCCGCATGGTGTTACTAAGGACCGGACATTTGTGTTCAAAATCGCTGATTGTTCGCGGGCGCTGCCCGCGACCAATCACCGATTTGGGCGCCAAATTTAAATAGCGGGCGTGACCAATCACCGATCTTGGCGCACATTTAAACACCACTGTGCTGATTGATCGCGGACGCTGCCCACGACCAATCACCGATTTGGGTGCCACATTTAAATAGCGGCCGCGACCAATCACCGATCTTGGCGCAACATTTAAACACTGCTGTGCTGATTGGTCACGGACGCTGCCCGCGACCAATCACCGATTTGTGCGCCACATTTGAATAGCGTCCGCGACCAATCAGTACAGCGGTGTTTAAATGTGTCTGTAAGATCGGTGATTGGTCGCGGCCGCTATTTAAATGTGGCGCCCAAATCGGTGATTGGTCGCGGGCAGCGTCCGCGACCAATCAGCACAGCAGTATTTAAATGTGGCGCCCAAATCGGTGATTGGTCGCGGGCAGCGTCCGCGACCAATCAGCACAGCGGTGTTTAACTTTTGCGGCAAGATCAGTGATTGGTCGCGGCCGAAGACCGCGACCAATCATCGAATCGTATTGTGAGGACCGGGGAGCGGAATCGTATTGGTGAGGACCGGGGAGCGCCACTGCCTGTGCGGCTACTTCCGCTGCGAGAAGCCGAGAGATGAGCGACTGCTCGCAGCAGAAGTATCCCGACCCACAGCGCCGCTCCCCGGTCCTCCCTTCTGCATGGAGGTCAGTGGCGCCGGCGGTCCTTCTGCTGCTACCGGCCGGGAGATGAGCGCCTCGCGCCGGTCATCTCCGTCCCGCAGATGAGCCGCTAACGGCCGCCATCTTTTTTCAGAAATCCCACGGCGCTGATTGGCCGCTGCCGGACCAATGAGCGACGCGGGATTTCCAGGACAGACAGACAGACAGACGGGATAAGACGATTATATATATATAGATATAAATATGCAGCACTCCGATTAATTGTGAAATAAATGGAGGACACTTTATTAGCCCATGTGGCAATGTTTCATGTATACAGGACAGCGGAAGTATGCACGACATGCATAGCTCCACAATATATACTGTGTTAGGTAATATACATTGGAGCGGTGTGCTGTGTATATAGTGTGGTTCCACACTATATACACAGCACCATACTATTTAAACACCTGTACACTATACAGTGCCTTGGGAAAGTATTTGGCCCCCTTGAACTTTTCTACCTTTTGCCACATTTCTGGCTTCAAACATAAAGATATAAAATTCTAATTTTTTGGGGAAGAATCAACAACAAGTGGGAATGAAATTTATTGGATATTTGAAACTTTTTTAATAAATTAAAAACTGAAAAGTGGTTCTCTATGGGGTTCAGATCAGGTGTACAAGGGGACCATGTCATTATTTTTTCTTCTTTTAGACCTTTACTGGCCAGCCACGCTGCGGAGTAGTTGGGTGCATGCAATGGAGCATTGTCCTGCATGAAAATCATGTTTTTTTTTAACGATACCGACTTCTTCCTGTACTACTGCATGAAGAAGTTGTCTTCCAGAAACTGGCAGTAGGTCTGGGAGTTGAGCTTCACTCCATGCTCAATCCGAAAAGGTCCCATAAGTTCATCTTTGATTATACCAGCCCATACCAGTACCCCACCTCCACCTTGCTGGCGTCTGAGTCGGAGTGGAGCTCTCTGCCCTTTACTGATCCAGCCTCTGGCCCATCCATCTGGCCCATCAAGAGTCACTCTCATTTCATCAGTCCATAAAACCTTTGAAAAATCAGTCTTAAGATATTTCTTGGCCCATGCTTGACTTTTTATCTTATGTTTCTTGTTCAAAGGTGGTCGTTTTTCAGCCTTCCTTACCTTGAGGAATCGCACACCTTGTGCTTTTTGATACTCCAGTAACGTTGCAGCTCTGAAATATGGCAAAGCTGGTGGCGAATGGCATCTTGGCGTCTTCACGCTTGATTTTCCTCAATTCATGGGCAGTTATTTTGCGCCTTTTTTGGCCAACACGCTTCTTGCGACCCTGTTGGCTATTTGCCATGAAACGCTTGATTGTTCGGTGATCACGCTTCAAAAGTTTGGAAATTTCAAGACTGCTGCATCCCTCTGCAAGACATCTCACAATTTTGGACTTTTCAGAGCCCGTCAACTCTCTCTTCTGACCCATTTTGTCAAAGGAAATGAAGTTTCCTAATAATCATGCTGCACATAACACATCTGCATCTCTGGCTGCTATGGGCATAAAAGGGGACAAACTTATGATGTGGCACCCATGCTCCCCTGACCTCAACCCCATTGAGAACCTCTGGAGCATCATCAAAAGGAGTGTCTATGATGGCGGGAGGCAGTTCACATCTAAGCAACAGCTCTGGGAGGGTATTCTGTCCTCATGCAAAACAATTGAAGCAGAAACCATCCAAAACCTGACACATTCAATGGACGAGAAAGTTCAGAAGCTCCTTTCGAACAAGGGGTCCTATGTGCAAATGTAACATCACCTAGAATAAAGTTTTGAGTTGAAAACTGTTTGATTTCAGTTTGTAATAACCTGCTAATGCTTATAATTTCAAAAATGACCATTTTTTTGTTCTTTATTAAAATGAAAAGGTTGAAAACTCTGCTGTGCATAATAATTTGGAACATGCATTTTGAGTGCTGTTTGAGTTTTTTATTTTTTAAAAAATATACTGTTATCATAGGCAGTTTGTACAAAAACCTTTCAATTGTACTCTAATAGTTATTTGACTGGAAAATTACAATGACTGCAATTCTTATAGGTAATTTGGGAAAATCTGAGAAAATATTATTTGCATAATAATTTGGAACACAGTGTATATAATATATAGGTGATACTGGGACTGTTGTATATAATCACAGTATCAGCTATGTAATATAATATATATACAGCAGTCACAGTATCACATATATATATTGTATACACAGCAGTCACCGTATCACCTATATATTGTATATACAGTAGTCTATATACAGTCTACAGGTGATACTGCAACTGCTGTATATACATAAAACTTTCCATATTGGGACTCACTCAGATCCCTGAGAAGGGGGTAGGATGAAAAGCTTAAGAGGGTCCATCGTTAGGTGTGGAGAAGAGTGGATCCCTGGCTGGGGCTGGTGATTGAAGCAGGATTCGGAACCATAAAAATGGTGGTCTGACGCTGGTACAGGCTTGTGCGCGCCGCGGTGGCCCTTTGAAACCTTTGGTTGAAGGCCCATTGTGCGCGCGAGGCCGCACGCTCTCTTGCTTGCACACACTGACAAGTGACGCACTCACGCACTCACTGACTGGCAGGGCCGCTCCCACGGCGCGCACGCTCTCACAGGGGCCGCAGCGGCCCTTGCCAGTGTGTAGAAGTGAAAGGGCACGCGGCCGCGCGCGCACACCGGGCCTTTGGTGAGACTTTTAAAGGGCTACCAGCCCACTCTGTAGTACTGAGCCACCGGGCATCTGCCCGCTTTAGAACATTGCCAATACGAGCCTAGCTCTCTGGTTGTGAAATGTCTTCATCCTGGAAGAAGAAATCACAGGTAAATAAGAGAGATAAAACAATTCACAAGAGACCATAATATTAAAGTGGTTGTCCGGTCTTAAGCTACAATATCTGCAGTCACTTATGTGACTGCAGACCTGGGAATCCCCACATCGTGTGCACAGTGCTCTATGAGGATTCGCCGGTGTCCGTGCTGGGAACAGCAGTCATGTCACTCCAAGTATGCGTTACGCACACCCCCGTCCACATTCCGACTAGACGTGGAAGCCTCGCTTAGCATACTTGCATTGAACAAGGCCAGAAACAGTCTAGTCGCAATATGTGGCTAGGAGCGACTGCTCGCTCTGTGTCGGCACCGGAGAATCCTTACAGTGCGCAGTGCATGCGATGTTACTATTCACTAGTCTGCAGTCACATAGAGTGACTGCAGACTTGTAATTTTAGACCAGAAAACATCTCTAAGAACACTGAATGCATGAAAATGGATTAAAAGCAAATGCTTCATTTTCAGACTATTCAAAGATTTAACAATTCTAAAAAAAATTGGTCCATTTTTTTAAGAAGGGAGAAAATAATGTATTGCAAGATTTGGCTCATTATAAATTTGTTTCCAGTTTCTATAGATGCAACAATGAAACTCTGGAACAATGAAACCATTATGGAAATCACAGGATGGATTGACATGTCAATGATATGCAAATGATGAAAAAAAAAATGGAAACAAATGATTTAAAACCTCTCAATTTATTCAATATGGACTATGAAAGAGCCATGCACAGAAGTCCCTACACTTGTATGCTTTGTCTGCTTTCAATTAGGTTATTATTGGTTGTTTAAGGAATGTTCTGTCACTTTGGCAAATCATCAAGATCCGCTGCTGGCAGCTCCCCATGTAATTGCCGGCCAATGACATCACAAATGCGCTCAATGGGAGACAAGTCTGGAGATGCTGCTAGACATGGTAGCACGCTTGGACCAACAAGCTTACAATTTTTCATCATTTGCATATCATTAACATGTCTATCGATCATACGATGTAATTAATTCCATAATTTTTCCTTCTTGGTGTTGCAATTTAATACAGACGTATTATTATCTAACCTAAATCATGACATGGTAACTACACCATGATGCCGAAAAATATCCTGATGCAGAAACTGTAAATGGACACGTAACACATCAAAAGCCACTAAACATGTCAAGCTAGGTGTGGACTTTTCTCACTGTGCTATGTGCGATATGCCACATCTGTAGTTTACCCCACAGTGGAAGAATAAATAACTAGATCTGTGTTCCTTGTCCTTTACCAAGTAATATAATGGAACAAAAAGTACAGTTATCAGAAGCTAATGGAAAGAATACTATAGCACACAATGTAACAGCAACCTCAGAGCAGATCCGCATCCACAACTTCCTGGAGACCTCCTCAAGGAACTCTGGATGTGACATCTGAGCAGCAGTCACAAACCGCATGGCTGAAAGGCTCCCTGTAAAGGCCAATATGCAAATTGCCTCTTCAGAGAAAAAGAGGACTTGAACTCTATAGCGCCACCTATTGGAAGCAGCAATCCTACAAGTCACAATCAACCCTTTAACGAGTCGTGCAATATGACTTAGGATAATAATAAATAAAGTCCAAATAATTCAAAGACCTGAACTATGTCCAAGAACGGAACTAACATTTATTCTTTGGCTTTTTGACAGGTTTTTCAAAATGTTCCTGAGTAGTTTTTGCAGAGTGGTAAAGGCATTATCCTGCTGAACGGGGCCACTGCTATTGGGGGACATCGCTGCCATGAAGGGGTCCTTGCTCTGTAACAATGTTTAGGTGAGTATAGCGTTCACATGCTGCCGGCTCACCACACTTATAACATATTCCTCACCCAGGAAAGGTGATGTTACATGATACATAGGATATAAGTATATGGGTAAATGGTGGTTTTGCCGTCCCTATTTTGCACCACACGGCCATCCTACCCTCCTATTCCTTCTCAGACACAGGAAATACTAACCTTCATTAATCATAACATTAAAGACATCACTTGGTCTCCGTAAAGGAACTTGATAAAACTCATTCAGCCTTCTCAGGTCCCTTGCCATGTAGGCGCCTCTTTGGAACCAGGGCAGGGGGTGAGTTACCTATAGATAATAAATAAGAGTAATTTCTGATACTGTAACATCATTGGATCTGCTATATTGTGAAATTGACACATTTTAGAGTACATTTCAATTCCGATATAAATCTGACTTATGCAGCAACTCAGCACCAGGACACGCGTGTAATCACCTTACAACCTTCAAAGGAATCTGTCGCTAGGTTTTTTGCTACACCATCTGAGAGCAGCATAATATAGGGGCAGAGACCCTGATTCTAGTGTTGTGTCACTTACTGGTCTCCTTGCTGTCATTTTGAGAATAGCATTATTTTTTCTGCTTCGGATCTACCAGTTCTCTGAATGCAGACCTCTTTATAACCCTGCCCACACCACTGATTGGCTGCTTTCTATGTACACTGTGCATAGGGAGAAAGCTGCCAATCAGTTGTGTGGCTCATGAATATGAATTTACACCTCAATTTACACCTTTTGGCCTGGGACAGCTCATAGTCTCACGGCTTTCAGTATCACCTCTATGCTGATGACACACAGATCTACCTCTCTGGACCCCATATCTCCTTCCTACTAACCAGAATCCCACAATGTTGATCTGCTATTTCATCCTTCTTTTCTGATAGATTTCTAAAACTTAACATGGATAAAACAGAATTCATCATCTTTCCCCCATCTCACTCAACCCCCTCATCTGACCTATCTATCAACGTCAATGGCTGTCCACTCTCCCCAGTCCCACAAGCTCGCTGCCTTTGGGTAACCCTGGACTCTAATCTCTCCTTCAAACCACATATCCCCATGCCCTTTTCACTTCCTGCCGACTCCAACGCAAAAATATCTCCCGGATCCGCACATTACTCAACCATAAATCTGCAAAAACACTAGTGCACGCCCTCATCATCTCCCGCCTCGACTACTGCAACCTTCTGCTTTGTGGCCTCCTTTCTACAACTCTCGCACCCCTCCAATCCATCCTAAACTGTGCTGGCCGACTAATCCACCTGTCACCCCACTAGTCCCCGGCTTGTCCCCTCTGTCAATCTCTTCACTGGCTCCCCATTGCCCAGAGACTCCAGTTCAAAACCCTAACCTTGGTATACAAAACCATCCACAACCTGTCTCCTCCTTACATCTGTGACCTAGTCTCCCGGTACTGGCCTGCATGCAACCTCCGATCCTCACAAGATCTACTTCTCTACTCCCCTCTTATCTCTTCTTCCCACAATTGCATGCAAGATTCCTCCTGTGCATCCCTCCTACTCTGGAACTCTCTACCCCAACATATCAGACTCTCGCCTACCGTGGAAGCCTTCAAAAGGAACCTGAAGACCTACCTCTTCTGACAAGCCTACAACCTGCAGTAGCCCTCACTCCACCATACCGCTGCACGACCAGCTCTACCCTGACCTACTGTATCCCAACCATCCCTTGTAGATTGTGAGCCCTCGCGGGCAGGGTCCTCTCTCCTCCTGTACCAGTCGCCGTCACATTGTGTTCAAGATTATTGTAATTATTTTTTCTATGTATACCCCTTTTTCACATGTAAAGTGCCATGGAATAAATGGTGCTATAATAATAAATAATAATAACACTACACCAAATAGCCCAGTAAGTGACACATGGCTGGAATCAGGGTCTCTGTCTCTACAGTATGTTGCACTCAGATTAAGTAGCAAAAGATCTGGTGACAGATTCCCTTTAATGAGACCACTGAGGTGGTGTAGGGAGACTTATAAACCAGGCAATGCTCCTTGGGAAATAAAATATGCAGAGAGCCTCTTCACAGAGGAAGCACAAATGGTCTCTGACTCTTATAAGTAGCAATCCCATAAGTCAACATTGACCTTATAAATTGTACAAGCTTTTATATGGCTGCAACATAATTGAGTAATTATGAACTAATATTTTAATGTTACACAGAGTTCAGGAGATAAGTAAAATGTACTGTATCTACCTCCTTCTAGGTTGTGCCTGGATATGTACACCCATTATATACTGTGTATGTCTGCACCACTTCAGTGCAGTAAGGCGACATTACTGACCACAGAGCAGCCGTGCTCTTTAGAGCTGATGTATTTTTATTTTTGGGAATTGTTTCAGCTGCCTGAAGACCATTGCTCGCCATCTACCATGGGAACATGAACCGAGGAGTTAACTCCCGTGGGGAGTTATCCTACCCCTGTGCTGCACATCAACATCAGCCTCAGCGGTCTGCCTCGCAGCGGCGGTTATCTCTGACCGCAATCCACGGGTGGCGTAGTCGGACATTCACAAAACACTGATAAATAGACTGCCACACAATTTGGTCTGACCACCCTGAGCCACGGGATCAGGCTGCCACTACTACCCCCAGCATCGTACAGAAGCCCGGTTCCGGGTACCCCACGGCCCAGGGGGCGAGTCACAAACGCACCAAGATATGGCCGTCCAGCCAAAGTGACAACCCAAGCAAGGAGAGCACTACTTAAGGAAGCAGTGAAGAGGTCCATGGTCACTCTGAAGGAGCTGCAGGGATCCACAGCTCAGGTGTGCGATTCTGTCAACAGGACAACTATTAGTCATATAATCCACAAATCTGCCCTTTATGGAAGACTGGCAAGAAGAAAGCATGGCATAAGAAGTCACGTCTGCAGTTTACAAAAAGCCATAAATAGCAAAAAAGTGGTACCCAGTTAGTTATAATAATAAATAGCAAGAGGGTAAAACATAACCTTTTATTCAGTATTATTTTAAAAAAAGGTTCAAAAAGGTGCAAGGTGCATGCATAAGTACAAGAAGTACCAAAGTACAATAATATTACGACACAATAGGAAACTTATCCTTATCCTGATGATGTTCCTATATAAAAAAATAGGTCATACAAGACCTTTGAGGAACTGATTTCTCAGGTAAATGATGAATACTAACAAAGATAATCTGGCTGGTATAGTCCACCAAACAACCGTGTCCTCTCTAGCTATTTCCCATCCATAATTCAGCCAAATAAGATAAGGTATTGATGTAGATACAATACACAGCGTATGGGAAAGGTATATGCTAGTAAATGTATAAAGCTACTCAGCCAACCATATAGAACAACAACAACAGCACAAATGTATTCATTATATCCACAACTGAATAAACTAATTTGTGGCATTAAACATTATTATATAATCATAGAGGAAATGTTTCAACTTATCTGATCCTCCATTAACCACTTCGCGCCAGAGCCTGTTTTTGCCTTCGTGACCGGGCCAATTTTTTTCAATTCTGACCACTGTCACTTTATGAGGTAATTACTCTGGAACGCTTCAACGGATTCCCCTGATTCTGAGACTGTTTTTTCGTGACATATTGTACTTCATGATAGTGGTAAAATTTCTTCGATATCACTTGCGTTTATTTGTGAAAAAATTGGAAATTTGGCGAAAATTTTTAAAATTTTGCAATTTTCAAACTTTGAATTTTCATGCCCTTTAATCAGAGAGATATGTCACACAAAAGAGTTAATAAATAACATTTCCCACATGTCTACTTCACATCAGCACAATTTTGGGACCAAAATTTTTTTTTGTTAGGAAGCTATAAGGGTTAAAAGTTGACCAGCGATTTCTCATTTTTACAACAAAATTTACAAAAACATTTTTTTAGGGACCACATCTTATTTGAAGTGACTTTGAGGAGCCTTTATGACAGAAAATACCCCAAAGTGATACCATTCTAAAAACTGCACCCCTCAAGGTGCTCAAAACCACATTCAAGAAGTTTATTAACCCTTCAGGTGCTTCACAGGAATTTTTGTAATGTGGAAGAAAACAATGAACATTTAACTTTTTTTCACAAAACTGCTACTTTAACCTCAAATTTTTAATTTTCACAAGGGCAGCCAGAAAAAATGGACCCCAAAATGTGTTGTGCAATTTCTCCTGAGCACGCTGATACCCCATATGTGGTGCAAAACCACTGTTTGGGCGCACGGCATGGCTCGGAAGGTAAGGAGCGCCATTTGACTTTTGGAATGGAAATTTAACTGGAATCGATAGCGGACGCCATGTTGCATTTGGAGAGCCCCTGAGGTGCCTAAACAGAGGAAACCCTCAACAAGTGACCCCATTTTGGAAACTAGACCCCTCAAGGAACTTATCTAGATGTGTGGTGAGCACCTTGAACCCCCAGGGGCTTCACAGAATTTTATAATGTTGAAGTGTGAAAATAAAAAAACACATTTTTAACACAAAACTGCTAATTTAGCCTCAAATTTTTAATTTTCACAAGGGCAGCCAGAAAAAATGGGCCCCAAAATGTGTTGTGCAATTTCTCCTGAGCACGCTGATACCCCATATGTGGTGCAAAACCACTGTTTGGGCGCACGGCATGGCTCGGAAGGTAAGGAGCGCCATTTGACTTTTGGAATAGAAATTTGACTGGAATCGATAGCGGACGCCATGTTGCATTTGGAGAGCCCCTGAGGTGACTAAACAGAGGAAACCCCCAACAAGTGACCCCATTTTGGAAACTAGACCCCTCAAGGAACTTATCTAGATGTGTGGTGAGCACCTTGAACCCCCAGGGGCTTCACAGAATTTTATAATGTTGAAGTGTGAAAATAAAAAAACACATTTTTAACACAAAACTGCTACTTTAGCCTCAAATTTTTAATTTTCACAAGGGCAGCCAGAAAAATGGACCCCAAAATGTGTTGTGCAATTTCTCCTGAGCACGCTGATACCCCATATGTGGTGCAAAGCCACTGTTTGGGCGCACGGCATGGCTCGGAAGGTAAGGAGCGCCATTTGACTTTTGGAATGGAAATTTGACTGGAATGGATAGCGGACGCCATGTTGCATTTGGAGAGCCCCTGAGGTGCCTAAACAGAGGAAACCCACAACAAATGACCGAATTTTACAATCTACTCCTCTGTATAAATTAATCTAGTGGTGGGAAAATAAGTAGATAGGTAAATGGTCACTAAACCCATAGATGAATTCCCACAGAGGTGTCATTTCCATAATGGGGTCACTTCAGGGGGGATTATGCTGTTCTGGCACTTTTCAGAGTACCAGAGCTAAAGAATCCCTCCTGAAGTGACCCCATTTTGGAAATGACACCCCTCTGGGAATTCATCTATGGGTTTAGTGACCATTTTAACTCAATGGATGATTTCCAGGAACAAGCACGTAATGGAAGGTTTAGATTCTGGAGAACCCCCCCTGGAAATTAAGTGAGCTCTACTCGAATGTGTCATTCACTAAATGAACCAAATGTTTGAATGACAAAATGGGATACATTTTTACAGTTTAAAAACGTGGTTCTGTGTGGAAGATTTTAAAGCAGTCAGTGACGCATAAGGCTGGCAATGATGGGCATTGTGGGCAATAGTAGCGGGTATCACGCCTCATTCCTCTCTTAGTACATACACGACATCTTTTCTGGGGGTTCCTTCTCGTTTCCGTTGCTGGAATAAGTGCAATAAAATGTCGCTCAGTGAGTCTTTTCACATCCTCAGATTCTAATGGATGAGCGGGGCTAACACTTTGAAAGACAAGATTTTCAATTACCTTTTCTTGATAATCAAGAAAAGGATCTGAATTTCCTGCTTTTTTGTACAACACAAAAGAATTGTATGTGGCCACCTGAAACAAATAAATAACCAACTTTTTATACCAGGTATAGGACTTTCTTGATACCTGGTATGGCTGTAGAACCTGGTCTGCAAGGTCCACACCCCCCATGTGTTTGTTGTAGTCAATGACTGACACAGGTTTTTGCTTCGGAGTGGTGGATCCTAGTTCTACAGTGGCCCTTGTGGCATCTGTGTGGATCGAGCTGAGGACAAAAATATCCCTCTTATCCCTATATTTCAGGGCAAGCAGCTCTCCGTTGCGTACAGCCCCTGGCTGCCCCTTTTCAAACTTTTGGTTGACCAATGGTTGTGGAAACCCCTGACGGTTTTTACGGATAGTCCCACAAGCTCCGATGTTGTGTTCAACCAGACTTTTAAATAGGGGTATGCTGGTGTAATAATTGTCCACATATAGATTGTAGCCTGTTTGAAAAAATGGACTTATCAGCTCCCAAACAATTTTTCCAGATGTCCCCAGATAAGTAGGGCATCCTGGTGGGTTTAGTTGGCTATCTTTCCCCTCATATATGTGAAAAGCGGATGTATATCCGGTTGAACTTTCGCACATTTTATAGAGCTTTATTCCAAACCTTGCCCTTTTAGATGGGATAAACTGCTTGAGGTGCAGTCTTCCTTTGAATTTTACAAGGGACTCATCTATAGAAATATTTTGTGTTGGGGTGTAGAGGCTTAAGAATTTTTCTGACAAATTTTCAATGATGGGTCTAATTTTATATAACCTGTCATGTTCTGGGGCATTTCTGGGCAGGCATTGACTATTGTCGTTAAAATGCCAAAACCGCATGAGCATTTCATAACGGGTCCTAGGAAGAACGACTGAAAACATAGGGGTGGCTTGAACAGGGTGGTTGGACCAGTAGGATCGAATGCTCGGTTTTTTAACAAGCCCCATAGCAAATGTAAGTCCTAAAATTTTTTTTATTTCCGGGACATTAATTGGTGTCCATAAATTTGCCCTAGCATAGTAAGATCGGGGATTCTGGCTTATGAATTGGGATGCATATAAATTTGTTTGCACGACAATATGCTCTAGCAAGCTGTCTGTAAAAAACAAATTAAAAAAATGAATTGGTCCAAAATCTTCCACCTCCACATTTATACCAGGAATGGCGTTGAAATCAGTGCTGAATGGAGCAGCCGAATTCGAAGCCTCCCATCTGGGAAATGCTAGATCATGTGGCAACGCCCCTTGTACACTGGCGTGCACCAATTCACTAGTAGCAGGGACAGCGCTTGTACTGGGCAGTGTTCCCTGATTTGGAGACGTTTCTCCAGTAGCGCTATTTGCCCCTATTGCTGTACTGGTCCTTGGGCTTGAGGATGGAACAGAATCACTGCTCATTTCTGAGCTCTCAGTGTCGCCACTACTAAAGCCCTCAAAATCCACATCTCCATCTGAGATTGCACTGTCGTCAGTGTCAGAACATAGCAGGGCATACACCTCTTCTGCGGTATAAGTCTGACGGGCCATTTTATTTTTATATTTTTTGACTGGACTGAACGGACCGGACTGAACGGACGGGACCGGACTGGACTGACCGGACTGGACTGACCGGACTAGACTGACCGGACTGGACTGATAAGACTGACTGATCTGACAGGACTGACTGATCTGACTGGACTGATCTGACAGGACTGACTGGACTGATCTGACAGGACTGACTGATCTGACAGGACTGACTGACTGATCTGACAGGACTGACTGACTGATCTGACAGGACTGACTGGACTGTTCTGACAGGACTGACAGGACTGACTGACTGACAGATCTGACAGGACTGACTGACCTGACAGGACTGACTGACTGGACTGATCTGACAGGACTGACTGACTGACAGGACTGACTGATCTGACAGGACTGACTGACTGACAGATCTGACAGGACTGACTGACTGACAGATCTGACTGGACTGATCTGACAGGACTGACTGACTGGACTGACTGACTGACTGATCTGACAGGACTGACTAACCCTAACTCTTACTTTTTTTATTTTATTTTTTCACTTTTACTGTGGCAAGGCTGACAGCTCTTGTCACAGTGTTTCTCCTCTGCTCTTTCACTGAGATCGGAGGAGAAACAATGTATTTATCAGGCAGATCGCCCGGGAAAGTTTGTTGCTAAAACAAACTTCCCTGGTGATCTCTCTGATTGGCTGGTGTGACGCTGACATCATCGAGACCTGAGCCAATCAGGTCTCGATGATGTCAGAGGTCACAGCACCGGGATCCCCGCCGCTGGCTGGTATGTGGGGGGTCCCGATCGCCGACCACCGGCTGTCACTATCTTTTAAATGCCGCGATCGCTATGGAGAGCGGCATCTAGAAGATAGGAACAGGTTAACATCATGGGGACCTGATCCAATCAGGTCCCCATGATGCCACATGTCAGAGCTATCGCTCTGAACCGGTGCCGCAGCGCTAGCAGGACCCTGGGGGTCCTGAGCGCTGTGGGACCACCCACCGTTTTTAAACGTCGGCGCTGCACAGAGCCCAGGCAGCGCCGACGTTTATGTACAGTGGGCGGTCGGGAACCGGTTAATGATGGGTATGCAGTCTCAACGCAGGTAGGCTCCCGACGCGTTTCCCTTTGATCATCAGGGGAGTAAAGTGCCTATAATCATGCCCCCATTCGTTGGATATGCTTTAGTGGCTGGACCATGGGAATGGTCCTTTTACCCCCCTTAAAAATAAAAGTAGAAATATGCCTCCGGTGTCTGGTGATCCTGGATCCATTGAAGTTTTCCTTGATCTCGCTACTCTGGACATTATGGATTTACCTTGTAAAAAACCTTTTTCTAAAAACAATTTGACTAGGCTTGAAATGCAGAGTCTTTGCAATCTTGAGAGTGACACCAGTATAACCATCAAGCAGTCTGACAAAGGTGGGAATATAGTGGTAATGAATACTTGTGAATATAAGAACCTATGTCTGACATTATTGAATGACCACACTAGTTACGAGGTTGTAACCACTAATCCCACCAACGGTCTCTTAAGGGAGCTGAAGCTTCTTGTTGATGAAGGGGTTGCTACTGGGGTCCTGGATAGTAAAGAAAGAGAATTTCTCTATCCACAATTTCCGATCATGGCCACTTTTTATTGTTTACCCAAAATTCATAAAGGGTTTAATCCCTTAAAGGGTAGACCTATAGTGGCAGGGACCGACAGTCTAACACAAAAATTGGGTGTTTACCTTGATTGTATACTTAAGCCATTTGTGGGGTCACTGAGCTCGTACACAATGACACAACGGACCTTTTGAGTAAATTAGATGGAATTTGTTTGGAACCTGATATGTTGTTGTGCAGCATTGATGTGGAAGCACTTTATACCTTCCTTCCTCATGCATTGGGATTACAAGCAGTTAACCACTATTTGAGCACTAGAGGTCGTCAGTTTCATAGACACAATACCTTTGTCTTGCGTCCTCTGGAATTTTGTCTCAAAAATATTTTTTTTCTTTTTGACAGGAAGTACTTCCACCAGCTCAGGGGTACCGCGATGGGGAGCCCTTGTGCCCCCTCGTATGCTAACTTTTTCCTGGGCTGGTGGGAGGAAACTATGGTCTTTTGTGAACCAGCCATCCCTCAGAGTGACAAAGTCATTGTTTGGCTCCGCTACATTGACGACATTTTTGTTATCTGGAGGGGATCGGAATCTTCGTTTGGTGATTTCGTTACACAACTTAATGTGAACAACATTGGTTTAAGATTCACACATGAATGCAATTATAACAAATTACCGTTTCTTGATGTCTGTGTTCAGAGAAATAACACTGGTGAATTGAGCACTAGTAACTATAGGAAACCAACGGCTACAAACTCTCTCTTGAGATGAGAGAGTAGTCATCCTGGCCCTCTTAAGAGAGGAATTCCGAAAGGACAATATTTAAGGATAAGCAGGAATTGCTCTGATCTCAGTACTTTTAAGAAACAGGCCCATGATTTACGTGGACGTTTTGTTGAGAGAGGCTATCCTGAATACATACTTGCTGAGGCCTATAATGACTCACTATCTAGAGATCGAAAGACTTTGTTGACCCCAAAGGTTATGAAAGAAAAGGAGGAGATTTCAAGGTTCATTACTACCTTCTCCAGTGGGGCCAAGGGAGTCAGAGAGATTTTGAAACGCCACTGGCCGATCTTACTTATGGATGCAGACATCAAAGATACGGTAGGTCCCTTTCCTCAGATTACCTTTCGTAAAGGCAGATCGCTCAAGGACAGGTTGGTTCATAGTTTTTTCAAAGAGACATCAGATCCATCATGGTTGGGTAACAAGACAAAGGGATGCTACAGTTGTGGCAATTGCTGCGCATGTAAATCCGTGATAAAGGGCAGATCCTTGGTAGGGAATGTGACTGGGAAAGAGTATGCTATACGTCATTTTATCAACTGTCGCACAACAGGAGTGATTTATAAAGCTACATTGGAATAGAATATGTGGGCAAGACTAGACGGGAATTTAGAAGAAGGATAAGAGAACATGTCAGTGATATTGTAAACAAACGTGACACCCCGATATCGAATCACATTAATATCAGTCATGGGGATGATGTTAACTTCATTCAGTTTATGGGAATTGCACCCTCAGTCAGAGGTGGTAATTGGGACCAGAAAATCCTACAAAAAGAATGCAAGTGGATTTTCTGGCACAGGACAACACAACCCTCAGGTTTAAATGAACAACTATCCTTCTACTCTTTTTTATAGTGAGAGGGCCAATCAGGGTTATCTTAGCGAGGGTCAGCCGTCGACGAGTGGGGGCGCCATTCTCGTTTCCCTTAGGGTGCCAACCTCCGCGGTAGGTAGGGCTAGTTGAGTCCAGCTACCATAGGGACATGCTAGACCCTCTCCTTTCTCCCCCCTTTTTCCCACCTTGCCATACACTGTTTGTGTCGGTATGTGAGCTCAGTGACCCCTGGCTATTTTTTCTATTTTTTGTTTACCTCTATACTACCATATTTTTTCCTTATCTTTATTGACTTTGGTAATTCAGCGTTCATTTGTGTACGCTTATGTAGATCTGTGACTAGGTACTGTACATACTTTGTGGTATGTGGTCTGTTGTGGCTCTTATTCTTTATATTTGGGCTTATTTGATCACATTTTGATGCTTTCATATTGCTTATTACAAAAAGCCATGTAGGAGACACAGCTAGCACGTGGAAAAAGGTGTTCTGCTCAGATGAGACCAAAGTAGAAGTTTTTGGGCTAAAAAGAAAATGTTATGTGTGGTGGAAACCTAACACTACACATCATCCTAAAAAAAACACCCCCACCGTCAAATATGGTGGTGACAACATCAAGCTGTGGGGATGCTTTTCTTCAGCAGAGACAAGGAAGCTGGTCAGAGTTGATGGGAAGATGGAGGGAAATCCTGGAGGAAAACCTGTTAGAGGCTGCAAAAGACTTGAGACTGGGGTGTAGGTTCACTTTCCAGCAGAACAACGACCCTAAACATACTGCCAGAGATACAGTGGAATGGTCTAGATTAGAGGTCCCCAACCTTTCTGACCTTGATAGCCACATTCAGCTATGAAAGAGGTTTGCGAGCCACATCCAGCTCCTGCCCCACTCACAGTAGTGACACCCAGAACCCCTATTACCAATATAATGACAGCCAAAGCTTTTCCACTGAAATCACACCAGGGCAATATGCCAAGCTCCAGAGCTTCCTATCTTACCCCCATTCAGATCTGCTCTTCTGTACAGGGATACACACAAAAGTCACCATCTAGAGATCTACTCTCAATAGCAGTTTGCTACACCTGGTGCTAATGCACTAAGCTGGCAGACAGCCACGAGCCACACATCACGGGCCCGCGAGCTACATGTGGCTCTCAAACTACAGGTTGAGGACCCCTGGTCTAAATAAAAGCATATACATGTGTGTGAATGGCCCAGTCACAGTCCAGATCTAAATCTCTTTGAGAATCTGTAGCAAGACTTGAAAATTGCTGCTCACAGACGCCTCCATCCAATCTCACTGAGCTAGAGCGAGTGTGCAAGAAAGAATGGGCAAAAATTTCAGCCACTATTATTATTTATTTATATAACGCCATTGATTCCATGGTGCTGTACATTAGAAGGGGTTACATACAAAATACAGATAGCACTTACAGTAAACAAACTAACAATGATAGACTGCTACAGAGGGAAGAGGACGCTGCCCTTGCAGGCTTACATTCTACAGGAATGGGGAAAGACAGTAGGTTGGGGGGTTGCAGTAGCTCTGGCGTTGTTCAGGTGGCAGCAAGCAAGGTCATGGCAGGCTGTAAGCTTGTTTGAAGAGATGGATTTTCAGGTTCCGTCTGAAGGATCCAAATGTGGAGGCTAATCAGACATGTTGGGGCACAGATTTCCCTAGGATGGGGGATATTCGGGAGAAATCTTGGAGGCGATTGGGTGAGGAATGAATAAGTGTGGAGGAGAGAAGGAGGTCTTGGGAGGACCGGAGATTACGTAAGGGAATATATATCAGGAGATTAGTTCAGAGATGTATGGAAGAGAAAGGTTATGGATGGCTTTGTAGGTCAGTGTTAGTAGTTTGAACTGGATATGCTGGGCAATTGGGAGCCAGTGAAGGGACTTGCAAAGGGGGGTAGCAGAGGAGTAGCGAGGCGAGAGATGAACCAGTCGCGCAGCAGAGTTGAGGATGGACTGGAGGGGTGCGAGAGTGTTAACAGGTAGGCCACAGAGGAGGGTGTTGCAGTAGTCGAGGCGGGAGATGATGAGGGCATGCACAAGCAGTTTAGTAGATTGAGGGTTGAGGAAAGGACGGATTCTGGAAATATTTTTGAGCTGGAGGTGATAGGAGGTTGCAAGAGCCTGGATTTGGGGTTTGAAGGACAGGGCAGAGTCAATGGTTACTCCGAGGCAGCGGATTGCCAGTACAGGGGAAAGTGTGATGTCATTTATTGTGATATAAAGATCAGGTGGGGAAGATATGCGAGTTGGGAGAAAGATGACGAGTTCAGTTTTGTCCACATTGAGCTTGAGGAAGCGAGAGGAGAAGAAGGAAGATATGGCTGATAGATATGCTGGAATTCTGGACAGCAGATAGGTGACATCTGGGCCAGAGAGGTAGATCTGGGTGTCATCAGCGTACAGATGGTACTGGAAGCCATAGGATTTTATGATCTGTCCCAGGCCAAGGGTATAGATTGAGAAGAGTAGGGGTCCTAGGACAGAACCTTGAGGGATTCCAATAGAGAGGTGGCGGGATGAGGAGGTAGTGTGGGAGTGGGAGACGCTAAATGTGCGGTTGGAAAGGTATGAGGAGATCCAGGATAGGGCAAGGTCTTTGACTCCAAAGGAAGAGAGGATCTGCAGTAGGAGGCAGTGGTCAACTGTGTCGAAGGCAGAGGACAGGTCAAGAAGAAGGAGTACAGTGAATTGTCTGTTAGCTTTGTCTGTAAGTAAGTCATTAGTAATTTTGGTAAGAGCAGTTTTGGTTGAATGGTGGGGGCAGAAACCAGATTGCTGGTTATTGAAGAGAGAGATAGATGAGAAGTGAGAGGAAAGTTCAGCGTGAACGTGTTGCTCAAGGAGTTTGGAGGCAAATAGGAGAAGCGATATGGGGCGGTAGCTGGACAAGGCGGTAGGGTTGAGGGATGGCTTTTTGAGGATGGGAGTGATTGTGGAATGTTTGAAGGCAGAGGGGAAGGTAACAGAAGTTAGTGATAGGTTGAAAAGATGGGTTAGGGATGGGATGAGTGTGGGGGTGAGGTTGGGGGGGCTGGGATGGGGTCGAGTGCACAAGTGGTGAGGTGTGATTTGGAAAGGAGACGAGTGAGGTCTCCTTCCATGATGTTGGAAAGGGAGGTTATGGGGGAAGGGCAATGGTCTGGGAAACAAAGGGGTTGTGGTGGTCGGACAGTAAAGATTTGCCGTGTTTGGTCAATCTTGTTTTTGAAGTGTGTGGCAAACTCCTCAGCAGAGATGACGGAGGTCGGAGGGGGCAGTGGTGGGCGGAGAAGAGAGTTAAAAGTGTTGAATAACTGTTTGGGGTTGTAGGATATGGAAGATATGAGGATTGTGAAGTAGGCCTGCTTAACAGAGGCGAGGGCTGATTTGAATGCGAGTGTTGTTGTTTGAATGCAGTGAAGTCATCTTGTGAATGTATTTTCTTCCAACGCCGTTCCGCAACCCTGGACGCTTGCCGAAGCAGTTTAGTGAGGGTGTTGTGCCAGGGTTGCCTATTGACTCATCGCGCTCTGCCATGCACAAGAGGGGCGACCGCGTCAATAGCTGATGCAAGAGTGGCATTGTAGAAAGCAGTGGTGCTGTCAGTGTCGTGGAGTAAAGATATGGATGTCAGTGGTAGAACAGAGTCAGAGAGTGTGTGAGTGTCTAGATATGCAAGATTTCTGAGGGGGTGTGCTAGTTGCTGGATATGTGTGACAGGTAAGGAGGACAAGGATGAGAAAGTGAGTAGATGGTGGTCAGATAGGGGTAGGGGGGAGGTTGTGAGGTTAGATAGGGAGCAGAGTTGGGTGAAGAAGATGAGGTCTAGTGTGTGTCTGTCTGTGTGGGTGGCTGAGGAGGACCACTGAGTAAGTCCAAAGGATGAAGTAAGCGACAGGAATTTGGATGCTGTTGACTGGCGAGTGTCAGTGGGGATGTTGAAATCGCCCATGATGATTGTGCAATGTCAGCAGAGAGAAAGTAAAGAAGCCAGGTGGAGAATTGGTCAATAAAGGCAGTGACTGGGCCTGGAGGTCGGTATATGACAGCTAATTGGAAGGAGAGTAGATGAGGACAGAGTGGACTTCAAAAGAAGGGAGAGTAAGGGAGGGTAGAGGTGGGATAGGGCTAAAGGTGCATTTGGTAGAAAGGAGAAGACCCACTCCTTCACCATGTCTGTTACCAGGGCGAGGAGTGTGGGTGAAGTGGAGGCCACCGTAACACAGCGCAGCAGGGGAGGCAGTGTCGGAGGGTGTCAACCATGTCTCAGTGATGCCCAGGAAAAAGAGATGACGAGAGGTAAAGAGGTCGTGGACAAAACGGAGCTTGTTGCAGACATAACGGGCGTTCCAGAGTGCTCCAAAGAGAGGGAGCAGGGTGGGTGGGCATTGGTCTTCAGGTTCCTTTTGATGGTTTCCACGGTAGGTGAGAGTCTGATATGTTGGGGTAGAGAGTTCCAGAGTAGGGAGGATGCACAGGAGAAATCTTGTATGCGATTGTGGGAAGAGGAGACAAGAGGGGAGTAGAAAAGGAGATCTTGTGAGGATCGGAGGCTGCGTGCAGGTAAGTCCTGGGATACTAGGTCAGAGATGTATGAAGGTTTATAAAAAATTTCAATAAAAAACATTGAAACACAAGATATATGGGGGAGACAGGTTGTGAATGGCTTTGTATACCATTGTGGCGCCCCTGAGGGTTCAGTCGCCACAGAGGTACTGCACTTCAACCAGAGGTGTGGTGTCTCTCTTCTCTCAGGTAAGGAGGGAGTGCTGCTCGGAACCCCAAACACCTGCATCCAACACTACACTGCTCCAGGCCGGCTGGAAGGGCAAGATGCAATGTGTTTTCTGCTGAGCCCTGTCCCTGGCTGGAGTGGGGTAACCAAAGGTAGGGGGAACCAGTAGTGGGTGTGGGTGGAGGAAGTAGTTAGAGGAAGCACTTGTAGAAGGAGATATAAATAGGGAAGCCATCTTAGTGTGTTCAGTCAGAGGAGGAGAGTGAGAGGAGCAGAGGCTCTGCAGGAGCTCTGCTCCAGAGGCGGGCCTAGCCAGTGAGGCCCAAGTCTGAAGAGTTCAGTTAGGTCAGTTCTAGGGAGCAGTTCAGAAGAACAGCTCGGGTCAGTACAGAAGAACAGTCTGGGGGCAGAGTCTCATTAGGACATCTGCTCCACAAGTAGGGTGAAGTCAGGAGGCCCAGGTGGGGAGCAGGGAGTAGGCTCCGTTCTACAGAAAGGATCCCAGGGGGTATAGTGCGTGCAGGACGGCACCCGTACGCCCCGCATCTGTCAGAAGACAGAGGGATCGTTGCAGCATTCTAATCCCCAGGAGGGTCAAGTAGGTCCAGGATCCGACGTACTGGAAGGACTTCAGAGCACCCGAGCGGGATTGAGAGTGGGCAGCGCAGAGCAGGAGGGAGAAGGACCAGTGTGAAGACGGTCAAAATAGGAACACGAGAAAGTGGGGTTCTGCCAGGTATTCCCAAACTGCCTGAGGAAGGATTGAACCCCTGCCCAGTGAACGCAGCGCGACGAGGGAGGCCTTTACCTGCACAGTGCACCTGTGAAGTGTCTTAAGAACTGTGAGTAAAATCTTGGATGACTGCACTGCATTGCCTCAGTCCATTCTTTCAGCGACACTATTGTTCCCCCTGCACTACAATGCCCAGCCCAACCACCACTTCATCTTACACTGCCCTGAGGCCTGCTCCACCTGTGGGGAGCAGTCCTATCACTTGCTGCCCTAACATCTGCCTCAGAGGACACCACAGGTGGCGTCACAAACTTTCTAACAATAACCCCTTTTTGCACTGACCGCCCTGGGTCATGGACCGGGCCAGCCACCGTGATATCCCCTGCCAACCGGCATCTAGAGGCCCGGCTGCCGAGTACCCCATGGCCCTGGGGGCGCGCAACCATGGTTAGGGTTTTGAACTGGAGTCTCTGGGTAAATGGGAGCCAGTGCAGGGATTGACAGCGAGGAGAGGCCGGGGAACAGTGGGGGGACAGGTAGATTAGTCAGGTAGCAGAGTTTAGTATAGATTGGAGGGGTGCAAGAGTGTTGGAGGGGAGGCCACAGAGCAGGAGATTGCAGTAATCAAGGCAGGAGATGATGAGGGCGTGCACTAGTATTTTTGCAGATTTGTCGTTGAAAACCAGGGGAGGAGTCCTGAGGAGATAATTTGCATATTCCCACTGCATTTTGGGGTAAGTGAAGAGTCTCCGCGAGCTCAAAGAACACTGGATTTTGGCTGTTGGAGCTGAAAAGAGGACATCGGTAAACCAGGGGAGGAGTCCTGAGGAGATAATTTGCATATTCCCACTGCATTTTGGGGTAAGTGAAGAGTCTCCGCGAGCTCAAAGAACACTGGATTTTGGCTGTTGGAGCTGAAAAGAGGACATCGGTAAACCAGGGGAGGAGTCCTGAGGAGATAATTTGCATATTACCACTGCATTTTGGGGTAAGTGAAGAGTCTCCGCGAGCTCAAAGAACACTGGATTTTGGCTGTTGGAGCTGAAAAGAGGACATCGGTAAACCGCGCGCCTACCGCCGCGCGCATTTTGAAGCTTTTTTTTTAAGCTTTTTTCACTGTTTTCAGAACATTAACAATAAGAACATGGAAGAGTCCAGGAGCCATTTGGTGAGCTGCATATCCTGCTACATGTTCACAGACTTGCCAGTGGAAAAGCCAGACTTCACATGCCAGAAATGCAAGCTTGTGTCCCTGTTGGAGGAAAAGTTGCGAAATCTAGAAGAGAGGTTAACTACCTTGAAAATCATTAAGGAAGGTGAAGAGTTCTTAGACAGAGCAGAATTATCTCTTCATGATTCAGAAAGAGAAGAAATTCGAACTGCACCTGACGAAACAGAGGAATGGAAGCATGTGACCCACCGAAGCAGGAGGATCGAGAGGCAGTCAGCACCCATACTGCTCAGGAACCAGTACCAGGCTCTCACACAGGAGAACCATGAAGAAATACAGCAAGATAAGACTTTGCCAGCAATGAATAACCTTGTAAGCCCTCAGAATCCTCCTGGATGGAGAAAGAAGAATGTTGTGAAGAAAAAACGGAGAGTGGTGGTCATGGGGGATTCCCTGTTAAGAGGAACAGAGGCCGCTATCTGCAGACCAGACATAACCTCAAGAGAAATGTGCTGTCTTCCAGGAGCAAAAATTAAAGATGTGTCTGACAGGATATCAAGACTCTTCAGACCTACAGATCACTACCCATTCCTGCTAATACATGTGGGGACAAATGACACCGCAAGAAAGGACCTGGAAACCATCTGCAGTGACTTTGAAGACTTAGGCAAGAAAGTGAAAGAATTGGGAGCGCAGGTGGTCTTCTCATCCATCCTCCCAGTGGATGGCCATGGAACAATGAGGTGGAATAAGATTCTACAGGTGAACAACTGGCTACGTCGATGGTGCCGTCAACAAGGATTTGGATTTCTGGATCACGGAATGAATTACTTATACGATGGACTACTTGCTAGAGATGGGGTGCACCTTACGAAGACTGGAAAACATGTATTTGGAAGTCGCCTTGCTACACTCATCAGAAGAGCTTTAAACTAGAACAATGTGGGAAGGGAAGCAAAAGGCCAGAAAAAGCCATACAGCTGACAAATACTATTGAGATCTCTGCTACTGGAAGTGGAAAAGAAGAACAAAGACAAAAAAATCTAAATAATAAAAATATGGGAGGAAGAGAAACCAATCACAAACTAAAATGTTTTTATACAAATGCACAAAGCATGGGCAACAAACAAGGAGAATTGGAACTACTAATGCAGGAAAAGGAATATGATGTCATTGGAATCACTGAAACTTGGTGGGACGATACACATGATTGGAATAAAAGGCTAAAAGGATACAACTTATTTGCAAGAAACAGACTTGATAAACGAGGAGGAGGTGTTGCATTGTATGTTAGAAAAGCGTATATCTGCACAGAGATTGAAGCTTCAGAGACTGGGAGTTCTGTGGAAACTGTTTGGGTAAGAATACAAGGAGAGAACAACGGAAAGGACACCATTGTAGGCATTTACTACAGGCCACCTGGGCAAGCTGAAGATATGGATGGACTCTTTATGTATCAAATGACCAAGTTCTCCAAAAAATATGACGTAGTGGTCATGGGAGATTTCAACTATCCAGACATTTGTTGGGAATCTCTCTCAAGTAAAACTAACAGGTCAAGCAAATTCTTATCCTCTCTTGCTGACAACTTTATCTTCCAAAAGGTAGGGGAGAAAACAAGGGGATCTGTTACTTTGGATCTAATCCATATAAACAGGGAGGAAATGGTTGAGGAGGTAAAGGTGGCTGGGACCCTAGGAGGCAGCGATCATGCTATTATAGAATTTTGGATAACTAGAGGAGGAAGACATGTGAAGACTCAAACTTCAAGGTTAGATTTTAGAAAGGCAGATTTTAAGAGACTCAGAAAGAGAATAGGAGGGATCCAATGGCTGGATGTCCTTAAGGACAAAAATGTCCAGGAAGGATGGGAAATTTTTAAAAATGAGATTCTCAAAGCACAATCGTTAACAATCCCGAAAAGTAGGAAGAATGGGAAGCATTTAAGGAAACCAGGATGGATGAACACAGAACTTAAACACATGCTAAAAAGAAAGAAAGAAATGTTTATTAAATGGAAAGAGGGAGGCATATCTAAAGAAGATTATAATGCAGTCTGCAGATCCTGTAGGGCACGTATCAGGTTAGCTAAAGCTGACAATGAATTAAGGCTTGCAAGAGATGTCAAAAGCAATAAAAAAGGATTTTGGGGGTATGTCAAAAGTAAAAGAAAAGTCAAAGATGCTATAGGATTTTTACAGGATGAAAATGGAGAAATGGTAAGAGAGGATGTTGAGAAGGCCGAACTTTTTAATTCCTATTTTGCATCTCTTTTCTCTCAGAAAGAAAATGTAACATCAACTGATCTTCACTGTCCTTTTAAAGGAATAGAGGAATCCAAGTTATCAGTAAACAGAAAGATTGTGAGGGAATATTTAGCTAACATAAATGAGTTCAAGTCTCCAGGTCCAGATGAATTACACCCCAGAGTACTGAAGGAGATTGTAGAAGAAATTTTAGAACCACTCTCCATAATCTTTGAAAATTCTTGGAGAACAGGAGAAGTCCCAGAAGACTGGAGAAGAGCAAATGTTGTTCCTATCTTCAAAAAGGGGAAGAAGGTGGACCCAGGGAACTATAGGCCGGTGAGTCTGACTTCTATACCAGGAAAGATCTTTGAACAAATTATTAAACAACATGTATGTAAGTACATGGATAAGAATGAAGTGATTAACCAGAGTCAGCATGGGTTTGTAACTAACAAGTCATGTCAGACTAACTTAATTTCCTTCTATGACAGAATCACTGACTGGGTGGATCAGGGAAATGCTGTAGTTATAGTATATCTTGACTTCAGCAAAGCATTTGACAAAGTATCTCACATCACCCTTATTGAAAAAATGACCAAGTATGCAATGGACCAGGCAACTGTTAGGTGGATTCATAACTGGCTTAGTGATCGGACTCAAAGGGTGGTTGTAAATGGCTTCACATCCAGCTGGATGAATGTCTCAAGTGGGGTACCACAGGGCTCCGTCCTGGGACCTGTATTGTTCAACATCTTTATCAATGATTTAGATGAAGGAATTGAGGGTAAACTGATTAAATTTGCTGATGACACAAAGCTAGGAGGGATAGCTAATACTAGAGAAGAGAGAGAGAGGATTCAAAAAGACCTAACTAAACTGGAGCAGTGGGCAGCAACCAACAGAATGGTTTTTAACAGGGAAAAATGCAAAGTACTACATCTGGGCAATAAAAATGAAAAAAGCATATACAGAATGGGAGGAATAGAGCTAAGCAACAGTACATGTGAAAAAGACTTAGGTATACTAATAGATCATAGACTGAACATGAGTCAACAGTGTGATGCAGCAGCAAAAAAGGCAAATACAATTCTGGGATGTATTAACAGAAGCATACAGTCTAGATCACGTGAAGTCATTATCGGTCTTTACTCCTCTTTGGTCAGACCTCATCTGGAATACTGTGTACAGTTTTGGGCACCACATTTTAAAAAAGACATCAACAAACTGGAGCAAGTTCAGAGAAGAGCGACCAGAATGGTGACTGGTCTGCAAACCATGTCCTATGAGGAACGGTTGCAGGATTTGGGAATGTTTAGCTTGCAAAAAAGAAGACTGAGAGGAGACTTAATAGCTGTCTACAAATATGTCAAGGGCTGTCACATTGTAGAAGGATCATCTTTATTCTCATTTGCACAAGGAAAGACTAGAAGCAATGGGATGAAACTAAATGGGAGGAGACACAGATTAGATATTAGAAAAAACTTTTTGACAGTTAGGGTGATTAATGAGTGGAACAGGCTGCCACGAGAGGTGGTGAGTTCCCCTTCAATGGACGTCTTCAAACAGAGGCTGGACAGACATCTGTCTGAGATGATCTAGTGAATCCTGCTTTGAGCAGGGGGTTGGACCAGATGACCCAGGAGGTCCCTTCCAACTCTACCATTCTATGATTCTATGAATGTACGGATCCGGGAGATGTTTTTGAGTTGACGTTGGCAGGGAGTGGAAAGGGCTTGGATATGTGGTTTGAAGCACGGTTTGTTTCTTAAAAAAAAAAAAAAATGCTGTGTTGGAATGGGGGTTGTCTGAAACAGGATAACCCCCTTAAAGTGAATCTGTCACCAGGTTTTTGCTATCTAATCTGACAGCAACATAATGTATGAGCAGAGACCCTGATTCCAGCGATGTGTCATTTATTGGGCTGGTTGCTGTAGTTTTTATAAAATCACAGTTTTATCAGCAGGAGATTATCACTAGAGGACTAGTAAGCCTGCTACTAGGTAGTCCTCCGTATTCATGTGCTCTGCATAACCCCATCCCCACCACTGACTGGAGGAAAGCTGCCGATCAGTGGTGTGGGCGGGGTTATACAAAGCTCAGCATTCAGAGAAGTACTAGAGCTGCAGCAGATAAAACACTGATTTTATCAAAATAGCAGTAAGCAGCAAAAAGCATGAGATATCACTGTAATCAGGGTCTCACCCCTTATATCATGCTGCTCTCAGATGGGGCATCTAAAACCGGGTGGCAGATTCCCTTATGATTTAACTTCACTTTCAGATGACTTTTTAGAATAAGGAGTACTATATAAGGAATAATTGCCACTCATTATACACTCCTGAGTGTACATGAATGTATGGGGAGTGTACATTATATGATGGGTATCCTGCATTTTTTCTCTGCATTATAAGCCTCAGCATTTACCTTTTCTGTGCTCTGCTTTTTCTCCCTCCAGCTCCCCCTTCCATAGGTTTATAGGGGCAGCGCAGACATTTTTGTTGAAATGAACCTGTGGCGTTCCTCCCGGTAGCGTTCGACTTCCGGTCACCGGGGTGGCACTGCTCTGTGTATAGGAAGTGGCGCCTGTAACTGTGACCCCTGTAGTGACTGACGGCAGCTCAGCATTAGGGCCGGCTGTCAATCAGGGCTGGGGGCACGGTTACAGCCGTCACTCTCTATACACAGAGCGGTGACTGAACCAGTGCCCCAGGTAATGGGGACAAAAATCAAAATGCCAGAATTACGTTTTTTTGGCTGCCACGGCATTGCAGTAGTGTAGTAAGCTCGGTTCTGTTCCCATATTTATGTAGTAAGCTCGGTTCTGTTCCCATATTTATGTAGTAAGCTCGGTTCTGTTCCCATATTTATGTAGTAAGCTCGATTCTGTTCCCATATTTATGTAGTAATCTCGGTTCTGTTCCCATATTTATGTAGTAAGCTCGGTTCTGTTCCCATATTTATGTAGTAAGCTCGATTCTGTTCCCATATTTATGTAGTAAGCTCGGTTCTGTTCCCATATTTATGTAGAAAGCTCGGTTCTGTTCCCATATTCATGTAGTAAGCTCGATTCTGTTCCCATATTTATGTAGTAAGCTCGGCTCTGTTCCCATATTTATGTAGTAAGCTCGGTTCTGTTCCCATATTTATGTAGTAATCTCGGTTCTGTTCCCATATTTATGTAGTAAGCTCGGTTCTGTTCCCATATTTGTGTAGTAAGCTCGGTTCTGTTCCCATATTTATGTAGTAAGCTCGGTTCTGTTCCCATATTTATGTAGTAAGCTCGGTTCTGTTCCCATATTTATGTAGTAATCTCGGTTCTGTTCCCATATTTATGTAGTAAGCTCGGTTCTGTTCCCATATTCATGTAGTAAGCTCGGTTCTGTTCCCATATTTATGTAGTAAGCTCGGTTCTGTTCCCATATTTATGTACTAAGCTCGGTTCTGTTCCCATATTTATGTAGTAAGCTCGGTTCTGTTCCCATATTTATGTAGTAAGCTCGGTTCTGTTCCCATATTCATGTAGTAAGCTCGATTCTGTTCCCATATTTATGTAGTAAGCTCGGTTCTGTTCCCATATTTATGTAGTAAGCTCGGTTCTGTTCCCATATTTATGTAGTAAGCTCGGTTCTGTTCCCATATTTATGTAGTAAGCTCGGTTCTGTTCCCATATTTATGTAGTAAGCTCGGTTCTGTTCCCATATTTATATAGTAAGCTCGCTTCTGTTCCCATATTCATGTAGTAAGCTCGATTCTGTTCCCATATTTATGTAGTAAGCTCGGTTCTGTTCCCATATTTATGTAGTAAGCTCGGTTCTGTTCCCATATTTATGTAGTAAGCTCGATTCTGTTCCCATATTCATGTAGTAAGCTCGGTTCTGTTCCCATATTTATGTAGTAAGCTCGGTTCTGTTCCCATATTTATGTAGTAAGCTCGGTTCTGTTCCCATATTTGTGTAGTAAGCTCGGTTCTGTTCCCATATTTATGTAGTAAGCTCGGTTCTGTTCCCATATTCATGTAGTAAGCTCGGTTCTGTTCCCATATTTATGTAGAAAGCTCGGTTCTGTTCCCATTTTAGCTTTGAATTTCGGAGACATGTTGTCAGTAGTTTATAGACTAAAACAACAATCTTTATTTTTGCCAGAGCTGTATATATATCTATCTGAACTAACAGTCCTTCTGAGGACTAATCCAGCTGCATATTTTCAGTGGTGAAGGTGATAGCAGGAGTTAGGCAGGAAGGCAGACAGTGTATATGGCAGACTGCAGTGCATATAGTGCAAGAGGGTCCATTGAACGTCCTGTTAGTATAGGTATTACACAACATATATATACAGTACAGACCAAAAGTTTGGACACACCTTCTCATTTAAAGATTTTTCTGTATTTTCATGACTTTTAAAATTGTACATTCACACTGAAGGCATCAAAACTATGAACTATCACATGTGGAGTTATATACTTAACAAAAAAGTGTGAAACAACTGAAAATATGTCTTATATCCTAGGTTCTTCAAAGTAGCCACCTTTTGCTTTGATACCTACTTTGCACACTCTTGGCATTCTCTTGATGAGCTTCAAGAGGTAGTCACCAGAAATGGTCTTCACTTCACAGATGTGCCCTGTGAGGTTTAATAAGTGGGATTTCTTGCCTTATAAATGGGGTTGGGACCATCAGTTGTGTTGTGTAGAAGTCTGGTGGATACACAGCAGATAGTCCTACTGAATAGACTGTTAGAATTTGTATTATGGCAAGAAAAAAGTAGCTAAGTAAAGAAAAACGAGTGGCCATCATTACTTTAAGAAATGAAGGTCAGTCAGTGCGAAAAATTGGGAAAACTTTGAAAGTGTCCCCAAGTGCCGTTGCAAAAACCATCAAGCGCTACAAAGAAACTGGCTCACATGAGGACCGCCGTCATTCCTGTGCTTCCTTCTGCAGTCAGTCTTCTGCCATTCCTGTGCTTCCTCACTCCTCCACCATTCCTGTGCTTCCTCACTCCTCCACCATTCCTGTGCTTCCTCACCCCTCCACCATTCCTGTGCTTCCTCACCCCTCCACCATTCCTGTGCTTCCTCACCCCTCCACCATTCCTGTGCTTCCTCACCCCTCCACCATTCCTGTGCTTCCTCACCCCTCCACCATTCCTGTGCTTCCTCACTCCTCCACCATTCCTGTGCTTCCTCACTCCTCCACCATTCCTGTGCTTCCTCACTCCTCCACCATTCCTGTGCTTCCTCACTCCTCCACCATTCCTGTGCTTCCTCACCCCTCCACCAATCCTGTGCTTCCTCACTCCTCCACCATTCCTGTGCTTCCTCACCCCTCCACCATTCCTGTGCTTCCTCACCCCTCCACCATTCCTGTGCTTCCTCACTCCTACACCATTCCTGTGCTTCCTCACTCCTCCACCATTCCTGTGCTTCCTCACTCCTCCACCATTCCTGTGCTTCCTCACTCCTCCACCATTCCTGTGCTTCCTCACCCCTCCACCATTCCTGTGCTTCCTCACTCTATTTTTTAGAAAACACCCATAACAATGCTGGACGGCTTACGTGCACCTTATTTTGGGTAATCTTTATTTACCGCCATTTACGTAGATGAGTAATCTATTGGCTAAAAAATAATATGTCACTGTGTATAATCCCCTGGCAGCAGCCGCAGAGCGAGCAGAGCTCACTGAGCGAGTGGCTGTTCCATCCTGCTTTATGCCGCACATAATAGGGGTTGAACTCCTTGAAGATGTTTGTCATCCAACCTTTTATGTGAAACCATATTAAAAAACAATCCTTGGATGTTTCCTCCTGCTATATACGCGGAGGGCAGAGGAGATCGGTAATAATAATCCCTTATTTCTTTCGCTCCGTTCTGCATAAAACGAATAATAATGTTTTTTTTATTTGTTGTACGAAAGGAAAATTTGCATTTTTAGGTGTAGAGAAATTACTCCGAGAAGTCGGCAATTTACAAACGATCTCTATGGGCTTAATTCCATCTGTTTTAGTAGATACTTCTGAGCATTTTAGAACTCACTGTTGTGCCGTTCCTCTGTTATTCCTCCTGGAAATGTAGAAATAAATTGACAGCTTAGTATTACCGTGCTCCATGGGATGTTATTCTACACAGTTTTATCATTGATTGCACAGTGGGTATGGACAAGGGAATGGCAACACCCAGTTTTCAGATTACTCATTCATTCCCAGGAGGGAAAACAGAGGGTCAAAGTAGAGATGCTCTAAAATTCTCATTTCATGCAAAATATGGGAGTGTACTAAAACAGATATGTCTGAAAAGGATAATTCTATAAAATATTTTATTGAACTCTGTTTTGTGCTTTTCCTCTTTTACCCCTCCTGGGAATGTTTTTTTTTTTATTGACAGCTAGGCTTTGCCTTTCCCCATGGAGATGTCTCTACACAGTCTGCCATTGACACACTTGATTGGACGTCCCATTGACAAACAGAATGGGGACTTTGGCTGTCAATTTATTCACACATTTCCAGGAGAGATAACAGAGGAACTGCATAGAGCTTAGTTCTTAGAAATGAGGCTTCTGAATAGGTATTTCATGAGAAATATGGGAATTTATTAAAAACAAACATGTCTGGATAGCTGAATTTTGTAATATCTTTTTTTAACTCTGCTTTATACTGTTCCTCTTGTTAGCCCTCCTGGAAATGTATGAATAAATGAAAGCTGGGGGTAACCCTCCCCATTAAGGAAAGACAATATATGTATGGATACAACCCATTGACGAAGAGAATGATAACACCAACAGTCAATTTAGTCATAAATTTCCAGAAGGGATAACGGAGGAACTGCAAAAACCTTCTAAAATATGAGGTTTCTGTATCGGTATTTCAATAGGTAGAAAAGAATAGACTAAAACAAACTTGTCAGGAGAGCTGAAATCTGTAGCATCTTTTATCAAACACTGGTTTGTGCTGTTCCTCAGTTATCCATCCTGGAAATGTATGAATAAATTAAAAACTGGTTGGAAAACCTCCCCATTAAAGACAAGACAGAATGGTTAGGGAATAGGGATACATCCCATTGACAAGGAGAATGGAAACGCCAACAATCAAATTAATCACACATTTCCAGGAGTGATAACAGAGGAACTGCACAAACCTTACTTAAAAAATGAGGTTTCTGAATTGGTATTTCATTGAGGAATAGACTAAAATAAACCTGTCAGGAGAGCTGTCAATTTTTTATGTTTTTTTTTACATTTACAGGAAGGATTACAGAGGAAGTGCATAAAGTAAAGTTCTTACCTTTCCAGGAGGAATTACAGAGGAAATGCACAACGTTCTTACATTTCCAGGAGGGATTACAGAGGAAGTGCACAAAGTAGATTTCTTACATTTCCAGGAGGAATTACAAAGGAAGTGCATGAAGTAAAGTTCTTACATTTCCAGGAGGAATTACAGAGGAAGTGCATGAAGTAAAGTTCTTACATTTCCAGGAGGAAAAACAGAGGAAGTGCACAAAGTTCTTACATTTCCAGGAGGGATTACAGAGGAAGTCCACAAAGTAGAGTTTTTACATTTTCAGGAGGGATTAAAGAGGAAGTGGACAAAGTAGAGTTCTAACATTTCCAGGAGGGATTACAGAAGAAGTGCACAAAGTAGATTTCTTACATTTCCAGGAGGAATTATAGAGGAAATGCACAAAGTAGATTTCTTACATTTCCAGGAGGGATTACAGAGGAAGTGCAGAAAGTAGAGTCTTTATATTTCCAGGAGTATTTACAGAGGAAGTGCATAAAGTAAAGTTCTTACATTTCCAGGAGGAAATATAGAGGAAATGCACAAAGTAGAGTTCTTACATTTTCAGGAGGAATTAAAGAGGAAGTGCAGAAAGTAGAGTTCTTACATTTCCAGGAGGAATTACAGGGGATGTGCACAAAGTAGAGTTATTACATTTCCAGGAGGATTTACAGAGGAAGTGCATAAAGTAAAATTCTTACATTTCCAGGAGGGATTACAGAGGAAGTGCCTAAAGTAAAGTTCTTACATTTCCAAGAGGAATTATAGAGGAAATGCATGAAGTAAAGTTCTTACATTTCCAGGAGATATTACAGAGGAAGTGCATAAAGTAAAGTTCTTACATTTCCAGGAGGAATTATAGAGGAAATGCACAAAGTAGAGTTCTTACATTTCCAGGAGGAATTAAAGAGGAAGTGCAGAAAGTAGAGTTCTTACATTTGCAGGAGGAATTACAGAGGAAGTGCACAAAGTTCTTACATTTCCAGGAGGGATTACAGAGGAAGGGCATAAAGTAAAGTTCTTACTTTTCCAGGAGGAATTATAGAGGAAATGCACAAAGTAGAGTTCTTACATTTCCAGGAGGAATTACAGAGGAAGTGCATAAAGTAGAGTTCTTACATTTCCAGGAGGAATTACAGAGGAAGTGCACAAAGTTCTTACATTTCCAGGAGGGATTACAGAGGAAGTGCACAAAGTAGAGTTTTTACATTTCCAGGAGGGATTAAAGAGGAAATGCACAAAGTAGAGTTCTTACATTTCCAGGAGGGATTACAGAGGAAGTGCATAAAGTAAAGTTCTTACATTTCCTGGAGGAATTATAGAGGAAATGCACAAAGTAGAATTCTTAAATTTCCAGGAGGGATTATAGAGGAAGTTCATAAAGTAAAGTTCTTACATGTCCATGGGGGAATTACAGAGGAAGTGCATAAAGTAAAGTTCTTACATTTCCAGGAGGGATTAAAGAGGAAGTGCATAAAGTAGAGTTCTTACATTTCCAGGGGGAATTAAAGAGGAAGTGCAGAAAGTAGAGTCCTTGCATTTCCAGGAGGGATTACAGGGGATGTGCACAAAGTAGAGTTCTTACATTTCCAGGAGGATTTACAGAGGAAGTGCATAAAGTAAAATTCTTACATTTCCAGGAGGAATTATAGAGGAAATGCATAAAGTACAGTTCTTACATTTCCAGGAGGGATTACAGAGGAGGTGCATAAAGTAAAGTTCTTACATTTCCAGTAGGGATTACAGAGGAAGTGCATAAAGTAAAGTTCTTACAATTCCAGGAGGAATTACAGAGGAAGTGCATAAAGTAAAGTTCTTACATACACAGGAGGGATTAAAGAGGAAATGCATAAAGTAGAGTTCTTACATTTCCAGGGGGAATTAAAGAGGAAGTGCAGAAAGTAGAGTCCTTACATTTCCAGGAGGGATTACAGAGGAAGTGCATAAAGTAGAGTTTTACATTTCCAGGAGGGATTACAGAGGAAGTGCACAAAGTAGAGTTCTAATATTTCCAGGAGGGATTACAGAGGAAGTGCACAAAGTAGAGTTCTTACATTTCCAGGAGGAATTACAGAGGAAGTGCATAAAGTAAAGTTCTTACATTTCCAGGAGGGATTACAGAGGAAGTGCATAAAGTAAAGTTCTTACATTTCCAGGAGGAATTACAGAGGAAGTGCATAAAGTAAAGTTCTTACATTTCCAGGAGGGATTACAGAGGAAGTGCATAAAGTAAAGTTATTACATTTCCAGGAGGGATTACAGAGGAAGTGCATAAAGTAAAGTTCTTACATTTCCAGGAGGATTTACAGAGGAAGTGCAGAAAGTAGAGTCCTTACGTTTCCAGGAGGGATTACAGGGGATGTGCACAAAGTAGAGTTCTTACATTTCCAGGAGGATTTACAGAGGAAGTGCATAAAGTAAAGTTCTTCCATTCCCAGGGGGAATTAAAGAGGAAGTTCATAAAGTAAAATTCTTACATTTCCAGGAGGGATTACAGAGCAAGTTCATAAAGTAAAGTTCTTACATTTCCAGGAGGAATTATAGAGGAAATGCACAAAGTAGAGTTCCTACATTTCCAGGAGGGATTACAGAGGAAGTGCATAAAGTAAAGTTCTTACATTTCCATGAGGGATTACAGAGGAAGTGCATAAAGTAAAGATCTTACATTTCCAGGAGGGATTACAGAGGAGGTGCATAAAGTAAAGTTCTTACATTTCCAGGAGTAATTAAAGAGGAAGTGCACAAAGTAGAGTCCTTACATTTCCAGGAGGATTTACAGAGGAAGTGCAGAAAGCAGAGTTCTTACATTTCCAGGAGGATTTACAGAGGAAGTGCATAAAGTAAAGTTCTTACATTTCCAGGAGGATTTACAGAGGAAGTGCATAAAGTAACGTTCTTACATTTCCAGGAGGGATTACAGAGGAAGTGCATAAAGTAAAGTTCTTACATTTCCAGGAGTAATTAAAGAGGAAGTGCACAAAGTAGAGTCCTTACATTTCCAGGAGGATTTACAGAGGAAGTGCAGAAAGCAGAGTTCTTACATTTCCAGGAGGATTTAAAGAGGAAGTGCATAAAGTAAAGTTCTTACATTTCCAGGAGGGATTACAGAGGAAGTGCAGAAAGTAGAGTCCTTACATTTCCAGGAGGGATTACAGGGGATGTGCACAAAGTAGCGTTCTTACATTTCCAGGAGGATTTACAGAGGAATTGCAAAAAGAAAAGTTCTTACATTTCCAGGAGGGATTACAGAGGAAGTGCACAAAGTAAAGTTCTTACATTTCCAGAAGGGATTACAGAGGAAGTGCAGAAAGTAGAGTCCTTACATTTCCAGGAGGGATTACAGAGGAAGTGCAAAAAGTAAAGTTCTTACATTTCCAGAAGGGATTACAGAGGAAGTGCAGAAAGTAGAGTTCTTACATTTCCAGGAGGGATTACAGAGGAAGTGCAGAAAGTAAAGTTCTTACATTTCCAGGAGGATTTACAGAGGAAGTGCATAAAGTAAAGTTCTTACATTTCCAGGAGGAATTACAGAGGAAGTGCATAAAGTAAAGTTCTTACATTTCCAGGAGGGATTACAGAGGAAGTGCATAAAGTAAAGTTCTTACATTTCCAGGGGGTATTAAAGAGGAAGTGCAGAAAGTAGAGTCCTTACATTTCCAGGAGGGATTACAAGGGATGTGGACAAAGTAGAGTTCTTACATTTCCAGGAGGATTTACAGAGGAAGTGCATAATGTAAAATTCTTACATTCCCAGGAGGGATTACAGAGCAAGTGCATAAAGTAAAGTTCTTACATTTCCAGGAGGAATTATAGAGGAAATGCACGAAGTAGAGTTCTTACATTTCCAGGAGGGATTACAGAGGATGTGCACAAAGTAGAGTTCTTACATTTACAGGAGGGATTACAGAGGAAGTGCATAAAGTAAAGTTCTTACATTTCCAGGAGGGATTAAAGAGGAAGTGCATAAAGTAAAGTTCTTACATTTCCAGGAGGAATTAAAGAGGAAGTGCAGAAAGTAGAGTTCTTACATTTCCAGGAGGAATTACAGAGGAAGTGCACAAAGTTCTTACATTTCCAGGAGGGATTACAGAGGAAGTGGACAAAGTAGAATTTTTACATTTCCAGGAGGGATTAAAGAGGAAGTGCATAAAGTAAAGTTCTTACATTTCCAGGAGTATTTACAGAGGAAGTGCAAAAAGTAAAGTTCTTATATTTCCAGGAGGGATTACAGAGGAAGTGCACAAAGTAGAGCTATTACACTTCCAGGAGGAATTATAGAGGAAATGCATGAAGTAGAGTTTTTACATTTCCAGGAGGGATTACAGAGGAAGTGCATAAAGTAAAGTTCTTACATTTCCAGAAGGAATTACAGAGGAAGGGCATAAAGTAAAGTTCTTACATTTCCAGGAGGAATTATAGAGGAAATGCACAAAGTAGAGTTCTTACATTTCCAGGAGGAATTACAGAGGAAGTGCATAAAGTAGAGTTCTTACATTTCCAGGAGGAATTACAGAGGAAGTGCACAAAGTTCTTACATTTCCAGGAGGGATTACAGAGGAAGTGCACAAAGTAGAGTTCTTACATTTCCAGGAGGGATTACAGAGGAAGTGCATAAAGTAAAGTTCTTACATTTCCTGGAGGAATTATAGAGGTAATGCACAAAGTAGAATTCTTACATTTCCAGGAGGGATTACAGAGGAAGTGCATAAAGTAAAGTTCTTACATGTCCAGGAGGGATTACAGAGGAAGTGCATAAAGTAAAGTTCTTACATTTCCAGGAGTATTTACAGAGGAAGTGCAAAAAGTAAAGTTCTTACATTTCCAGGAGGGATTACAGCGGAAGTGCAGAAAGTAGAGTCCTTACATTTCCAGGAGGAATTACAGAGGAAGTGCACAAAGTAGAGTTCTTACATTTCCAGGAGTATTTACAGAGGAAGTGCACAAAGTAAAGTTCTTACATGTCCATGGGGGAATTACAGAAGAAGTGCAGAAAGTAGAGTCCTTGCATTTCCAGGAGGGATTACAGGGGATGTGCACAAAGTAGAGTTCTTACATTTCCAGGAGGATTTACAGAGGAAGTGCATGAAGTAAAATTCTTACATTTCCAGGAGGGATTACAGAGGAAGTGCCTAAAGTAAATTTCTTACATTTCCAGGAGGAATTATAGAGGAAATGCATAAAGTACAGTTATTACATTTCCAGGAGGGATTACCGAGAAGGTGCATAAAGTAAAGTTCTTACATTTCCAGTAGGGATTACAGAGGAAGTGCATAAAGTAAAGTTCTTACAATTCCAGGAGGAATTACAGAGGAAGTGCATAAAGTAAAGTTCTTACATTTCCAGGAGGGATTAAAGAGGAAGTGCATAAAGTAGAGTTCTTACATTTCCAGGGGGAATTAAAGAGGAAGTGCAGAAAGTAGAGTCCTTACATTTCCAGGAGGGATTACATAGGAAGTGCATAAAGTAGAGTTTTACATTTCCAGGAGGGATTACAGAGGAAGTGCACAAAGTAGAGTTCTAATATTTCCAGGAGGGATTACAGAGGAAGTTCACAAAGTAGAGTTCTTACATTTCCAGGAGGAATTACAGACGAAGTGCATGAAGTAAAGTTCTTACATTTCCAGGAGGGATTACAGAGGAAGTGCATAAAGTAAAGTTCTTACATTTCCAGGAGGAATTACAGAGGAAGTGCATAAAGTTAACTTCTTACATTTCCAGGAGGGATTACAGAGGAAGTGCATAAAGTAAAGTTCTTACATTTCCAGGAGGAATTACAGAGGAAGTGCATAGAGTAAAGTTATTACATTTCCAGGAGTGATTACAGAGGAAGTGCATGAAGTAAAGTTCTTACATTTCCAGGAGTATTTACAGAGGAAGTGCATAAAGTAAAGTTCTTACATTTCCAGGAGGAATTATAGAGGAAATGCACAAAGTAAAGTTCTTACATTTCCAGGAGGAATTAAAGAGTCAGTGCAGAAAGTAGAGTTCTTACATTTCCAGGAGGAATTACAGAGAAAGTCTACAAAGTTCTTCCATTTCCAGGAGGGATTACAGAGGAAGTGGACAAAGTAGAATTTTTACATTTCCAGGAGGGATTAAAGAGGAAGTGCACAAAGTAGAGTTCTTACATTTCCAGGAGTATTTACAGAGGAAGTGCAAAAAGTAAAGTTCTTACATTTCCAGGAGGGATTACAGAGGAAGTGCACAAAGTAGACTCTTTACATTTCCAGGAGTATTTACAGAGGAAGTGCATAAAGTAAAATTCTTACATTTCAGGGAGGGATTACAGAGGAAGTGGTTAAAAGTAAAGTTCTTACACTTCCAGGAGGAATTATAGAGGAAATGCATGAAGTAGAGTTCTTACATTTCCAGGAGGGATTACAGAGGAAGTGCAGAAAGTAGAGTTCTTACATTTCCAGGAGGGATTACAGAGGAAGTGTATAAAGTAAAGTTCTTACATTTCCAGGAGGGATTACAGAGGAAGTGAATAAAGTAAAGTTCTTACATTTCCAGGAGGAATTACAGAGGAAGTGCATAAAGTAAAGTTCTTACATTTCCAGGAAGGATTACAGAGGAAGTGCAAAAAGTAGAGTTCTTACATTTCCAGGAGGGATTACAGAGGAAGTGCAGAAAGTAGAGTTCTTACATTTCCAGGAGGATTTACACAGGGAGTGCATAAAGTAAAGCTCTTACATTTCCAGGAGGGATTATAGAGGAAGTTCATAAAGTAAAGTTCTTACATTTCCAGGGGGAATTAAAGAGGAAGTGCAGAAAGTAGAGTCCTTACATTTCCAGGAGGGATTACAGAGGAAGTGCACAAATTAGAGTTCTTACATTTCCAGGAGTATTTACAGAGGAAGTGCATAAAGTAAAATTCTTACATTCCCAGGAGGGATTACAGAGCAAGTGCATAAAGTAAAGTTCTTACATTTCCAGGAGGAATTACAGAGGAAGTGCATATAGTAAAGTTCTTACATTTCCAGGAGGGATTACAGAGGAAGTGCATATAGTAAAGTTCTTACATTGCCAGGGGGAATTAAAGAGGAAGTGCATATAGTAAAGTTCTTACATTTCCAGGAGGGATTACAGAGGAAGTGCATATAGTAAAGTTCTTACATTGCCAGGGGGAATTAAAGAGGAAGTGCAGAAAGTAAAGTTCTTACATATCCAGGAGGATTTACAGAGGAATTGCAAAAAGAAAAGTTCTTACATTTCCAGGAGGGATTACAGAGGAAATGCACAAAGTAAAGTTCTTACATTTCCAGAAGAGATTACAGAGGAAGTGCAGAAATTAGAGTCCTTACATTTCCAGGAGGGATTACAGAGGAAGTGCAAAAAGTAAAGTTCTTACATTTCCAGAAGGGATTACAGAGGAAGTGCAGAAAGTAGAGTTCTTACATTTCCAGGAGGGATTACAGAGGAAGTGCATAAAGTAAAGTTCTTACATTTCCAGGTGGGATTACAGAGGAAGTGCAGAAAGTAGAGTCCTTACATTTCCAGGAGGGATTACAGAGGAAGTGCACAAAGTAGAGTTTTACATTTCCAGGAGGGATTACAGAGGAAGTGCACAAAGTAGAGTTCTAATATTTCCAGGAGGGATTACAGAGGAAGTGCACAAAGTAGAGTTCTTACATTTCCAGGAGGATTTACAGAGGAAGTGCATAAAGTAAAGTTCTTACATTTCCAGGAGGATTTACAGAGGAAGTGCATAAAGTAAAGTTCTTACATTTCCAGGAGGAATTACAGAGGAAGTGCATAAAGTAAAGTTCTTACATTTCCAGGAGGGATTACAGAGGAAGTGCATAAAGTAAAGTTCTTACATTTCCAGGGGGAATTAAAGAGGAAGTGCATAAAGTAAAGTTCTTACATTTCCAGGAGGATTTACAGAGGAAGTGCATAAAGTAAAGTTCTTACATTTCCAGGGGGAATTAAAGAGGAAGTGCAGAAAGTAGAGTCCTTGCATTTCCAGGAGGGATTACAGGGGATGTGCACAAAGTAGAGTTCTTACATTTCCAGGAGGATTTACAGAGGAAGTCCATAAAGTAAAATTCTTACATTTCCAGGAGGGATTACAGAAGAAGTGCCTAAAGTAAATGTCTTACATTTCCAGGAGGAATTATAGAGGAAATGCATAAAGTACAGTTCTTACATATCCAGGAGGATTTACAGAGGAAGTGCATAAAGTAAAGTTCTTACATTTCCAGGGGGAATTAAAGAGGAAGTGCAGAAAGTAAAGTTCTTACATTTCCAGGAGGATTTACAGAGGAAGTGCATAAAGTAAAATTCTTACATTTCCAGGAGGGATTACAGAGCAAGTGCATAAAGTAAAGTCCTTACATTTCCAGGAGGAATTATAGAGGAAATGCACAAAGTAGAGTTCCTACATTTCCAGGAGGGATTACAGAGGAAGTGCATAAAGTAAAGTTCTTACATTTCCAGGAGGGATTACAGAGGAAGTGCATAAAGTAAAGTTCTTACATTTCCAGGAGGAATTACAGAGGAAGTGCATAAATTAATGTTCTTACATTTCCAGGAGGAATTACAGAGGAAGTGCATGAAGTAAAGTTATTACATTTCCAGGAGTGATTACAGAGGAAGTGCATAAAGTAAAGTTCTTACATTTCCAAGAGGATTTACAGAGGAAGTACAGAAAGTAGAATCCTTACGTTTCCAGGAGGGATTACAGGGGATGTGCACAAAGTAGAGTTCTTACATTTCCAGGAGAATTTACAGAGGAAGTGCATAAAGTAAAATTCTTACATTTCCGGGAGGGATTACAGAGCAAGTGCATGAAGTAAAGTTCTTACATTTCCAGGAGGGATTACAGAGGAAGTGCATATAGTAAAGTTCTTACATTTCCAGGAGGGATTACAGAGGAAGTGCATATAGTAAAGTTCTTACATTTCCAGGAGGGATTACAGAGGAAGTGCATAAAGTAAAGTTCTTACATTTCCAGGAGGGATTACAGAGGAAGTGCATAAAGTAAAGTTCTTACATTTCCAGGAGGATTTACAGAGGAAGTGCATAAAGTAAAGTTCTTACATTTCCAGGAGGATTTACAGAGGAAGTGCATAAAGTAAAGTTCTTACATTTCCAGGGGGAATTAAAGAGGAAGTGCAGAAAGTAAAGTTCTTACATTTCCAGGAGGATTTACAGAGGAAGTGCATAAAGTAAAATTCTTACATTTCCAGGAGGGATTACAGAGCAAGTGCATAAAGTAAAGTTCTTACATTTCCAGGAGGAATTATAGAGGAAATGCACAAAGTACAGTTCCTACATTTCCAGGAGGGATTACAGAGGAAGTGCATAAAGTAAAGTTCTTACATTTCCAGGAGGGATTACAGAGGAAGTGCATAAAGTAAAGTTCTTACATTTCCAGGAGGAAATACAGAGGAAGTGCATAAAGTAAAGTTCTTACATTTCCAGGAGGAATTATAGAGGAAATGCACAGAGTACAGTTCCTACATTTCCAGGAGGATTTACAGAGGAAGTGCATAAAGTAAAATTCTTACATTCCCAGGAGGGATTACAGAGCAAGTGCATAAAGTAAAGTTCTTACATTTCCAGGAGGAATTACAGAGGAAGTGCATATAGTAAAGTTCTTACATTTCCAGGAGGGATTACAGAGGAAGTGCATATAGTAAAGTTCTTACATTTCCAGGAGGGATTACAGAGGAAGTGCATAAAGTAAAGTTCTTACATTTCCAGGAGGGATTACAGAGGAAGTGCATAAAGTAAAGTTCTTACATTTCCAGGAAAGATTACAGAGGAAGTCCACAAAGTAGAGTTTTTACATTTCCAGGAGGGATTAAAGAGGAAGTGCACAAAGTAGAGTTCTTACATTTCCAGGCGGGATTACAGAGGAAGTGCAGAAAGTAGAGTCCTTACATTTCCAGGAGTATTTACAGAGGAAGAGCATAAAGTAAAATTCTTACATTTTCAGGAGGGATTACAGAGGAAGTGCCTAAAGTAAAGTTCTTACATTTCCAGGAGGAATTATAGAGGAAATGCACAAAGTAGAGTTCTTACATTTCCAGGAGGAATTAAAGAGGAAGTGCAGAAAGTAGAGTTCTTACATTTTCAGGAGGAATTACAGGGGATGTGCACAAAGTAGAGTTCTTACATTTCCAGGAGGATTTACAGAGGAAGTGCATAAAGTAAAATTCTTACATTTTCAGGAGGGATTACAGAGGAAGTGCCTAAAGTAAAGTTCTTACATTTCCAGGAGGAATTATAGAGGAATTGCATAAAGTAAAGTTCTTACATTTCCAAGAGGGATTACAGAGGAAGTATATAAAGTAAAGTTCTTACATTTCCAGGAGGAATTACAGAGGAAGTGCACCAAGTTCTTACCTTTCCAGGAGGGATTACAGAGGAAGTGGACAAAGTAAAATTTTTACATTTCCAGGAGGGATTAAAGAGGAAGTGCACAAAGAAGAGTTCTTACATTTCCAGGAGTATTTACAGAGGAAGTGCAAAAAGTAAAGTTCTTACATTTCCAGGAGGGATTACAGAGGAAGTGCACAAAGTAAACTCTTTACATTTCCAGGAGTATTTACAGAGGAAGTGCATAAAGTAAAATTCTTACATTTCCGGGAGGGATTACAGAGGAAGTGCCTAAAGTAAAGTTCTTACACTTCCAGGAGGAATTATTGAGGAAATTCATAAAGTAGAGTTCTTACATTTCCAGGAGGGATTACAGAGGAAGTGCATAAAGTAAAATTCTTACATTTCCAGGAGGAATTACAGAGGAAGTGCATAAAGTAAAGTTCTTACATTTCCAGGAGGGATTACAGAGGAAGGGCATAAAGTAAAGTTCTCACATTTCCAGGAGGAATTATAGAGGAAATGCACAAAGTAGAGTTCTTACATTTCCAGGAGGAATTAAAGAGGAAGTGCAGAAAGTAGAGTTCTTACATTTCCAGGAGGAATTACAGAGGAAGTGCACAAAGTTCTTACATTTCCAGGAGGGATTACAGAGGAAGTGGACAAAGTAGAATTTTTACATTTCCAGGAGGGATTAAAGAGGAAGTGCACAAAGTAGAGTTCTTACATTTCCAGGAGTATTTACAGAGGAAGTGCAAAAAGTAAAGTTCTTACATTTCCAGGAGGGATTACAGAGGAAGTGCACAAAGTAGACTCTTTACATTTCCAGGAGTATTTACAGAGGAAGTGCATAAAGTAAAATTCTTACATTCCAGGGAGGGATTACATAGGAAGTGCCTAAAGTAAAGTTCTTAAACTTCCAGGAGGAATTATAGAGGAAATGCATGAAGTAGAGTTCTTACATTTCCAGGAGGGATTACAGAGGAAGTGCAGAAAGTAGAGTTCTTACATTTCCAGGAGGGATTACAGAGGAAGTGCATAAAGTAAAGTTCTTACATTTCCAGGAGGGATTACAGAGGAAGTGCATAAAGTAAAGTTCTTACATTTCCAAGAGGAATTACAGAGGAAGTGCATAAAGTAAAGTTCTTACATTTCCAGGAGGAATTATAGAGGAAATGCACAAAGTAGAGTTCTTACATTTCCAGGAGGAATTATAGAGGAAATGCACAAAGTAGAGTTCTTACATTTCCAGGAGGAATTGCAGAGGAAGTGCATAAAGTAGAGTTCTCACATTTCCAGGAGGAATTACAGAGGAAGTGCACAAAGTTCTTACATTTCCAGGAGGGATTACAGAGGAAGTGCATAAAGTAAAGTTCTTACATTTCCAGGAGGGATTACAGAGGAAGTGCATAAAGTAAAGTTCTTACATTTCCAGGGGGAATTAAAGAGGAAGTGCAGAAAGTAAAGTTCTTACATTTCCAGGAGGATTTACAGAGGAAGTGCATAAAGTAAAATTCTTACATTTCCAGGAGGGATTACAGAGCAAGTGCATAAAGTAAAGTTCTTACATTTCCAGGAGGAATTATAGAGGAAATGCACAAAGTACAGTTCCTACATTTCCCGGAGGGATTACAGAGGAAGTGCATAAAGTAAAGTTCTTACATTTCCAGGAGGGATTACAGAGGAAGTGCAGAAAGTAAAGTTATTACATTTCCAGGAGTGATTACAGAGGAAGTGCATAAAGTAAAGTTCTTACATTTCCAGGAGGAAATACAGAGGAAGTGCATAAAGTAAAGTTATTACATTTCCAGGAGTGATTACAGAGGAAGTGCATAACGTAAAGTTCTTACATTTCCAGGGGGAATTAAAGAGGAAGTGCAGAAAGTAAAGTTCTTACATTTCCACGAGGAATTATAGAGGAAATGCACAAAGTAGAGTTCCTACATTTCCAGGAGGGATTACACAGGGAGTGCACAAAGTAAAGCTCTTACATTTCCAGGAGGGATTATAGAGGAAGTTCATAAAGTAAAGTTCTTACATTTCCAGGGGGAATTAAAGAGGAAGTGCAGAAAGTAGAGTCCTTACATTTCCAGGAGTATTTACAGAGGAAGTGCAAAAAGTAAAGTTCTTACATGTCCATGGGGGAATTACAGAAGAAGTGCAGAAAGTAGAGTCCTTGCATTTCCAGGAGGGATTACAGGGGATGTGCACAAAGTAGAGTTCTTACATTTCCAGGAGGATTTACAGAGGAAGTGCATAAAGTAAAATTCTTACATTTCCAGGAGGGATTACAGAGGAAGTGCCTAAAGTAAATTTCTTACATTTCCAGGAGGAATTATAGAGGAAATGCATAAAGTACAGTTCTTACATTTCCAGGAGGGATTACAGAAGAGGTGCATAAAGTAAAGTTCTTACATTTCCAGTAGGGATTACAGAGGAAGTGCATAACGTAAAGTTCTTACAATTCCAGGAGGAATTACAGAGGAAGTGCATAAAGTAAAGTTCTTACATTTCCAGGAGGGATTAAAGAGGAAGTGCATAAAGTAGAGTTCTTACATTTCCAAGGGGAATTAAAGAGGAAGTGCAGAAAGTAGAGTCCTTACATTTCCAGGAGGGATTACAGAGGAAGTGCATAAAGTAGAGTTTTACATTTCCAGGAGGGATTACAGAGGAAGTGCACAAAGTAGAGTTCTAATATTTCCAGGAGGGATTACAGAGGAAGTGCACAAAGTAGAGTTCTTACATTTCCAGGAGGAATTATAGAGGAAATGCACAAAGTAGAGTTCTTACATTTCCAGGAGGAATTGCAGAGGAAGTGCATAAAGTAGAGTTCTCACATTTCCAGGAGGAATTACAGAGGAAGTGCACAAAGTTCTTACATTTCCAGGAGGGATTACAGAGGAAGTGCATAAAGTAAAGTTCTTACATTTCCAGGAGGGATTACAGAGGAAGTGCATAAAGTAAAGTTCTTACATTTCCAGGGAGAATTAAAGAGGAAGTGCAGAAAGTAAAGTTCTTACATTTCCAGGAGGATTTACAGAGGAAGTGCATAAAGTAAAATTCTTACATTTCCAGGAGGGATTACAGAGCAAGTGCATAAAGTAAAGTTCTTACATTTCCAGGAGGAATTATAGAGGAAATGCACAAAGTACAGTTCCTACATTTCCCGGAGGGATTACAGAGGAAGTGCATAAAGTAAAGTTCTTATATTTCCAGGAGGGATTACAGAGGAAGTGCAGAAAGTAAAGTTATTACATTTCCAGGAGTGATTACAGAGGAAGTGCATAAAGTAAAGTTCTTACATTTCCAGGAGGAAATACAGAGGAAGTGCATAAAGTAAAGTTATTACATTTCCAGGAGTGATTACAGAGGAAGTGCATAACGTAAAGTTCTTACATTTCCAGGGGGAATTAAAGAGGAAGTGCAGAAAGTAAAGTTCTTACATTTCCACGAGGAATTATAGAGGAAATGCACAAAGTAGAGTTCCTACATTTCCAGGAGGGATTACACAGGGAGTGCACAAAGTAAAGCTCTTACATTTCCAGGAGGGATTATAGAGGAAGTTCATAAAGTAAAGTTCTTACATTTCCAGGGGGAATTAAAGAGGAAGTGCAGAAAGTAGAGTCCTTACATTTCCAGGAGTATTTACAGAGGAAGTGCAAAAAGTAAAGTTCTTACATGTCCATGGGGGAATTACAGAAGAAGTGCAGAAAGTAGAGTCCTTGCATTTCCAGGAGGGATTACAGGGGATGTGCACAAAGTAGAGTTCTTACATTTCCAGGAGGATTTACAGAGGAAGTGCATAAAGTAAAATTCTTACATTTCCAGGAGGGATTACAGAGGAAGTGCCTAAAGTAAATTTCTTACATTTCCAGGAGGAATTATAGAGGAAATGCATAAAGTACAGTTCTTACATTTCCAGGAGGGATTACAGAAGAGGTGCATAAAGTAAAGTTCTTACATTTCCAGTAGGGATTACAGAGGAAGTGCATAACGTAAAGTTCTTACAATTCCAGGAGGAATTACAGAGGAAGTGCATAAAGTAAAGTTCTTACATTTCCAGGAGGGATTAAAGAGGAAGTGCATAAAGTAGAGTTCTTACATTTCCAAGGGGAATTAAAGAGGAAGTGCAGAAAGTAGAGTCCTTACATTTCCAGGAGGGATTACAGAGGAAGTGCATAAAGTAGAGTTTTACATTTCCAGGAGGGATTACAGAGGAAGTGCACAAAGTAGAGTTCTAATATTTCCAGGAGGGATTACAGAGGAAGTGCACAAAGTAGAGTTCTTACATTTCCAGGAGGAATTACAGAGGAAGTGCATAAAGTAAAGTTCTTACATTTCCAGGAGGGATTACAGAGGAAGTGCATAAAGTAAAGTTCTTACATTTCCAGGAGGAATTACAGAGGAAGTGCATAAAGTAAAGTTCTTACATTTCCAGGAGGGATTACAGAGGAAGTGCATAAAGTAAAGTTCTTACTTTTCCAGGAGGAATTACAGAGGAAGTGTATAAAGTAAAGTTATTACATTTCCAGGAGTGATTACAGAGAAAGTGCATAAAGTAAAGTTCTTACATTTCCAGGAGGATTTACAGAGGAAGTGCAGAAAGTAGAGTCCTTACGTTTCCAGGAGAGATTACAGGGGATGTGCACAAAGTAGAGTTCTTACATTTCCAGGAGGATTTACAGAGGAAGTGCATAAAGTAGAGTTCTTACATTTCCAGGAGGAATTACAGAGGAAGTGCATATAGTAAAGTTCTTACATTTCCAGGAGGGATTACATAGGAAGTGCATAAAGTAAAGTTCTTACATTTCCAGGAGGGATTACAGAGGAAGTGCATAAAGTTAAGTTCTTACATTTCCAGGAGGATTTACAGAGGAAGTGCATAAAGTAAAGTTCTTACATTTCCAGGAGGATTTACAGAGGAAGTGCATAAAGTAAAGTTCTTACATTTCCAGGGGGAATTAAAGAGGAAGTTCAGAAAGTAAAGTTCTTACATTTCCAGGAGGATTTACAGAGGAAGTGCATAAAGTAAAATTCTTACATTTCCAGGAGGGATTACAGAGCAAGTGCATAAAGTAAAGTTCTTACATTTCCAGGAGGAATTATAGAGGAAATGCACAGAGTACAGTTCCTACATTTCCAGGAGGATTTACAGAGGAAGTGCATAAAGTAAAATTCTTACATTCCCAGGAGGGATTACAGAGCAAGTGCATATAGTAAAGTTCTTACATTTCCAGGAGGGATTACAGAGGAAGTGCATAAAGTAAAGTTCTTACATTTCCAGGAGGATTTACAGAGGAAGTGCATAAAGTAAAGTTCTTACATTTCCAGGAGGATTTACAGAGGAAGTGCATAAAGTAAAGTTCTTACATTTCCAGGGGGAATTAAAGAGGAAGTGCAGAAAGTAAAGTTCTTACATTTCCAGGAGGATTTACAGAGGAAGTGCATAAAGTAAAATTCTTACATTTCCAGGAGGGATTACAGAGCAAGTGCATAAAGTAAAGTTCTTACATTTCCAGGAGGAATTATAGAGGAAATGCACAAAGTACAGTTCCTACATTTCCAGGAGGGATTACAGAGGAAGTGCATAAAGTAAAGTTCTTACATTTCCAGGAGGGATTACAGAGGAAGTGCATAAAGTAAAGTTATTACATTTCCAGGAGTGATTACAGAAGTGCATAAAGTAAAGTTCTTACATTTCCAGGAGGAATTACAGAGGAAGTGCATAAAGTAAAGTTATTACATTTCCAGGAGTGATTACAGAGGAAGTGCATAAAGTAAAGTTCTTACATTTCCAGGAGGAATTACAGAGGAAGTGCAGAAAGTAGAGTCCTTACGTTTCCAGGAGGGATTACAGGGGATGTGCACAAAGTAGAGTTCTTACATTTCCAGGAGGATTTACAGAGGAAGTGCATAAAGTAAAATTCTTACATTCCCAGGAGGGATTACAGAGCAAGTGCATAAAGTAAAGTTCTTACATTTCCAGGAGGAATTACAGAGGAAGTGCATAAAGTAAAGTTCTTACATTTCCAGGAGGGATTACAGAGGATGTGCATATAGTAACTTTCTTACATTTCCAGGAGGGATTACAGAGGAAGTGCAAAAAGTAAAGTTCTTACATTTCCAGGAGGATTTACAGAGGAAATGCACAAAGTAGAGTTCCTACATTTCCAGGAGGGATTACAGAGGAAGTGCAGAAAGTAAAGTTCTTACATTTCCAGGAGGGATTACAGAGGAAGTGCATAAAGTAAAGTTCTTACATTTCCAGGAGTAATTAAAGAGGAAGTGCACATTTCCAGGAGGGATTACAGAGGAAGTGCATAAACTAAAGTTCTTACATTTCCAGGAGTAATTATAGAGGAAATGCACAAAGTACAGTTCCTACATTTCCAGGAAGGATTACAGAGGAAGTGCATAAAGTAAAGTTCTTACATTTCCAGGAGGGATTACAGAGGAAGTGCATAAAGTAAAGTTATTACATTTCCAGGAGTGATTACAGAGGAAGTGCATAAAGTAAAGTTCTTACATTTCCAGGAGGAATTACAGAGGAAGTGCATAAAGTAAAGTTATTACATTTCCAGGAGTGATTACAGAGGAAGTGCATAAAGTAAAGTTCTTACATTTCCAGGAGGAATTACAGAGGAAGTGCAGAAAGTAGAGTCCTTACGTTTCCAGGAGGGATTACAGGGGATGTGCACAAAGTAGAGTTCTTACATTTCCAGGAGGATTTACAGAGGAAGTGCATAAAGTAAAATTCTTACATTCCCAGGAGGGATTACAGAGCAAGTGCATAAAGTAAAGTTCTTACATTTCCAGGAGGAATTACAGAGGAAGTGCATAAAGTAAAGTTCTTACATTTCCAGGAGGGATTACAGAGGATGTTCATATAGTAACTTTCTTACATTTCCAGGAGGGATTACAGAGGAAGTGCAAAAAGTAAAGTTCTTACATTTCCAGGAGGATTTACAGAGGAAATGCACAAAGTAGAGTTCCTACATTTCCAGGAGGGATTACAGAGGAAGTGCAGAAAGTAAAGTTCTTACATTTCCAGGAGGGATTACAGAGGAAGTGCATAAAGTAAAGTTCTTACATTTCCAGGAGTAATTAAAGAGGAAGTGCACATTTCCAGGAGGGATTACAGAGGAAGTGCATAAACTAAAGTTCTTACATTTCCAGGAGTAATTATAGAGGAAATGCACAAAGTACAGTTCCTACATTTCCAGGAAGGATTACAGAGGAAGTGCATAAAGTAAAGTTCTTACATTTCCAGGAGGGATTACAGAGGAAGTGCATAAAGTAAAGTTATTACATTTCCAGGAGTGATTACAGAGGAAGTGCATAAAGTAAAGTTCTTACATTTCCAGGAGGAATTACAGAGGAAGTGCATAAAGTAAAGTTATTACATTTCCAGGAGTGATTACAGAGGAAGTGCATAAAGTAAAGTTCTTACATTTCCAGGAGGAATTACAGAGGAAGTGCAGAAAGTAGAGTCCTTACGTTTCCAGGAGGGATTACAGGGGATGTGCACAAAGTAGAGTTCTTACATTTCCAGGAGGATTTACAGAGGAAGTGCATAAAGTAAAATTCTTACATTCCCAGGAGGGATTACAGAGCAAGTGCATAAAGTAAAGTTCTTACATTTCCAGGAGGAATTACAGAGGAAGTGCATATAGTAAAGTTCTTACATTTCCAGGAGGGATTACAGAGGATGTGCATATAGTAACGTTCTTACATTTCCAGGAGGATTTACAGAGGAAATGCACAAAGTAGAGTTCCTACATTTCCAGGAGGGTTTACAGAGGAAGTGCAGAAAGTAAAGTTCTTACATTTCCAGGAGGGATTACAGAGGAAGTGCATAAAGTAAAGTTCTTACATTTCCAGGAGTAATTAAAGAGGAAGTGCACATTTCCAGGAGGGATTACAGAGAAAGTGCATAAACTAAAGTTCTTACATTTCCAGGAGTAATTAAAGAGGAAGTGCACAAAGTAGAGTCCTTACATTTCCAGGAGGATTTACAGAGGAAGTGCAGAAAGCAAAGTTCTTACATTTCCAGGAGGATTTACAGAGGAAGTGCATAATGTAAAGTTCTTACATATCCAGGAGGGATTACAGAGGAAGTGCAGAAAGTAGAGTCCTTACATTTCCAGGAGGGATTACAGGGGATGTGCACAAATTAGCATTCTTACATTTCCAGGAGGATTTACAGAGGAATTGCAAAAAGAAAAGTTCTTACATTTCCAGAAGGGATTACAGAGGAAGTGCAGAAAGTAGAGTCCTTACATTTCCAGGAGGGATTACAGAGGAAGTGCAAAAAGTAAAGTTCTTACATTTCCAGAAGGGATTACAGAGGAAGTGCATAAAGTAGAGTCCTTACATTTCCAGGAGGGATTACAGAGGAAGTGCATAAAGTAAAGTTCTTACATTTCCAGGCGGGATTACAGAGGAAGTGCAGAAAGTAGAGTCCTTACATTTCCAGGAGGGATTACAGAGGAAGTGCACAAAGTAGAGTTTTACATTTCCAGGAGGGATTACAGAGGAAGTGCACAAAGTAGAGTTCTAATATTTCCAGGAGGGATAACAGAGGAAGTGCACAAAGTAGAGTTCTTACATTTCCAGGAGGATTTACAGAGGAAGTGCATAAAGTCAAGTTCTTACATTTCCAGGAGGAATTACAGAGGAAGTGCATAAAGTAAAGTTCTTACATTTCCAGGAGGGATTACAGAGGAAGTGTATAAAGTAAAGTTCTTACATTTCCAGGGGGAATTAAAGAGGAAGTGCAGAAAGTAGAGTCCTTACATTTCCAGGAGGGATTACAGGGGATGTGGACAAAGTAGAGTTCTTACATTTCCAGGAGGATTTACAGAGGAAGTGCATAAAGTAAAATTCTTACATTCCCAGGAGGGATTACAGAGCAAGTGCATAAAGTAAAGTTCTTACATTTCCAGGAGGAATTATAGAGCAAATGCACATAGCAGAGTTCTTACATTTCCAGGAGGGATTACAGAGGATGTGCACAAAGTAGAGTTCTTACATTTCCAGGAGGGATTACAGAGGAAGTGCATAAAGTAAAGTTCTTACATTTCCAGGAGGGATTACAGAGGAAGTGCATAAAGTAAAGTTCTTACATTTCCAGGAAGGATTACAGAGGAAGTCCACAAAGTAGAGTTTTTACATTTCCAGGAGGGATTAAAGAGGAAGTGCACAAAGTAGAGTTCTTACATTTCCAGGAGTATTTACAGAGGAAGTGCAAAAAGTAAAGTTCTAACATTTCCAGGAGGGATTACAGAGGAAGTGCAGAAAGTAGAGTCTTTACATTTCCAGGAGTATTTACAGAGGAAGTGCATAAAGTAAAGTTCTTACATTTCCAGGAGGAATTATAGAGGAAATGCACAAAGTAGAGTTCTTACATTTCCAGGAGGAATTAAAGAGGAAGTGCAGAAAGTAGAGTTCTTACATTTCCAGGAGGAATTACAGGGGATGTGCACAAAGTAGAGTTCTTACATTTCCAGGAGGATTTACAGAGGAAGTGCATGAAGTAAAATTCTTACATTTTCAGGAGGGATTACAGAGGAAGTGCCTAAAGTAAAGTTCTTACATTTCCAGGAAGAATTATAGAGGAAATGCATGAAGTAAAGTTCTTACATTTCCAAGAGGGATTACAGAGGAAGTGCAGAAAGTAAAGTTCTTACATTTCCAGGAGGAATTATAGAGGAAATGCACAAAGTAGAGTTCTTACATTTCCAGGAGGAATTAAAGAGGAAGTGCAGAAAGTAGAGTTCTTACATTTCCAGGAGTAATTACAGAGGAAGTGCACAAAGTTCTTACATTTCCAGGAGGGATTACAGAGGAAGTGGACAAAGTAGAATTTTTACATTTCCAGGAGGGATTAAAGAGGAAGTGCACAAAGAAGAGTTCTTACATTTCCAGGAGTATTTACAGAGGAAGTGCAAAAAGTAAAGTTTTTACATTTCCAGGAGGGATTAAAGAGGAAGTGCAGAAAGTAGAGTTCTTACATTTCCAGGAGGAATTACAGAGGACGTGCACAAAGTAGACTCTTTACATTTCCAGGAGTATTTACAGAGGAAGTGCATAAAGTAAAATTCTTACATTTCAGGAAAGGTTACAGAGGAAGTGCCTAAAGTAAAGTTCTTACACTTCCAGGAGGAATTATAGAGGAAATGCATGAAGTAGAGTTCTTACATTTCCAGGAGGGATTACAGAGGAAGTGCAGAAAGTAGAGTTCTTACATTTCCATGAGGGATTACAGAGGAAGTGCATAAAGTAAAGTTCTTACATTTCCAGGAGGGATTACAGAGGAAGTGCATAAAGTAAAGTTCTTACATTTCCAGGAGAAATTACAGAGGAAGTGCATAAAGTAAAGTTCTTACATTTCCAGGAGGGATTACAGAGGAAGGGCATAAAGTAAAGTTCTTACATTTCCAGGAGAAATTATAGAGGAAATGCACAAAGTAGAGTTCTTACATTTCCAGGAGGAATTACAGAGGAAGTGCATAAAGTAGAGTTCTTACATTTCCAGGAGGAATTACAGAGGAAGTGCACAAAGTTCTTACATTTCCAGGAGGGATTACAGAGGAAGTGCACAAAGTAGAGTTTTTACATTTCCAGGAGGGATTAAAGAGGAAGTGCACAAAGTAGAGTTCTTACATTTCCAGGAGGGATTACAGAGGAAGTGCATAAAGTAAAGTTCTTACATTTCCTGGAGGAATTATAGAGGTAATGCACAAAGTAGAATTCTTACATTTCCAGGAGGGATTACAGAGGAAGTGCATAAAGTAAAGTTCTTACATTTCCAGGAGGGATTACAGAGGAAGTGCATAAAGTAAAGTTCTTACATTTCCAGGAGTATTTACAGAGGAAGTGCAAAAAGTAAAGTTCTTACATTTCCAGGAGGGATTACAGAGGAAGTGCATAAAGTAAAGTTCTTACATTTCCAGGGGGAATTAAAGAGGAAGTGCATAAAGTAAAGTTCTTACATTTCCAGGAGGATTTACAGAGGAAGTGCATAAAGTAAAGTTCTTACATTTCCAGGGGGAATTAAAGAGGAAGTGCAGAAAGTAGAGTCCTTGCATTTCCAGGAGGGATTACAGGGGATGTGCACAAAGTAGAGTTCTTACATTTCCAGGAGGATTTACAGAGGAAGTCCATAAAGTAAAATTCTTACATTTCCAGGAGGGATTACAGAAGAAGTGCCTAAAGTAAATGTCTTACATTTCCAGGAGGAATTATAGAGGAAATGCATAAAGTACAGTTCTTACATATCCAGGAGGATTTACAGAGGAAGTGCATAAAGTAAAGTTCTTACATTTCCAGGGGGAATTAAAGAGGAAGTGCAGAAAGTAAAGTTCTTACATTTCCAGGAGGATTTACAGAGGAAGTGCATAAAGTAAAATTCTTACATTTCCAGGAGGGATTACAGAGCAAGTGCATAAAGTAAAGTCCTTACATTTCCAGGAGGAATTATAGAGGAAATGCACAAAGTAGAGTTCCTACATTTCCAGGAGGGATTACAGAGGAAGTGCATAAAGTAAAGTTCTTACATTTCCAGGAGGGATTACAGAGGAAGTGCATAAAGTAAAGTTCTTACATTTCCAGGAGGAATTACAGAGGAAGTGCATAAATTAATGTTCTTACATTTCCAGGAGGAATTACAGAGGAAGTGCATGAAGTAAAGTTATTACATTTCCAGGAGTGATTACAGAGGAAGTGCATAAAGTAAAGTTCTTACATTTCCAAGAGGATTTACAGAGGAAGTACAGAAAGTAGAATCCTTACGTTTCCAGGAGGGATTACAGGGGATGTGCACAAAGTAGAGTTCTTACATTTCCAGGAGAATTTACAGAGGAAGTGCATAAAGTAAAATTCTTACATTTCCGGGAGGGATTACAGAGCAAGTGCATGAAGTAAAGTTCTTACATTTCCAGGAGGGATTACAGAGGAAGTGCATATAGTAAAGTTCTTACATTTCCAGGAGGGATTACAGAGGAAGTGCATATAGTAAAGTTCTTACATTTCCAGGAGGGATTACAGAGGAAGTGCATAAAGTAAAGTTCTTACATTTCCAGGAGGGATTACAGAGGAAGTGCATAAAGTAAAGTTCTTACATTTCCAGGAGGATTTACAGAGGAAGTGCATAAAGTAAAGTTCTTACATTTCCAGGAGGATTTACAGAGGAAGTGCATAAAGTAAAGTTCTTACATTTCCAGGGGGAATTAAAGAGGAAGTGCAGAAAGTAAAGTTCTTACATTTCCAGGAGGATTTACAGAGGAAGTGCATAAAGTAAAATTCTTACATTTCCAGGAGGGATTACAGAGCAAGTGCATAAAGTAAAGTTCTTACATTTCCAGGAGGAATTATAGAGGAAATGCACAAAGTACAGTTCCTACATTTCCAGGAGGGATTACAGAGGAAGTGCATAAAGTAAAGTTCTTACATTTCCAGGAGGGATTACAGAGGAAGTGCATAAAGTAAAGTTCTTACATTTCCAGGAGGAAATACAGAGGAAGTGCATAAAGTAAAGTTCTTACATTTCCAGGAGGAATTATAGAGGAAATGCACAGAGTACAGTTCCTACATTTCCAGGAGGATTTACAGAGGAAGTGCATAAAGTAAAATTCTTACATTCCCAGGAGGGATTACAGAGCAAGTGCATAAAGTAAAGTTCTTACATTTCCAGGAGGAATTACAGAGGAAGTGCATATAGTAAAGTTCTTACATTTCCAGGAGGGATTACAGAGGAAGTGCATATAGTAAAGTTCTTACATTTCCAGGAGGGATTACAGAGGAAGTGCATAAAGTAAAGTTCTTACATTTCCAGGAGGGATTACAGAGGAAGTGCATAAAGTAAAGTTCTTACATTTCCAGGAAAGATTACAGAGGAAGTCCACAAAGTAGAGTTTTTACATTTCCAGGAGGGATTAAAGAGGAAGTGCACAAAGTAGAGTTCTTACATTTCCAGGCGGGATTACAGAGGAAGTGCAGAAAGTAGAGTCCTTACATTTCCAGGAGTATTTACAGAGGAAGAGCATAAAGTAAAATTCTTACATTTTCAGGAGGGATTACAGAGGAAGTGCCTAAAGTAAAGTTCTTACATTTCCAGGAGGAATTATAGAGGAAATGCACAAAGTAGAGTTCTTACATTTCCAGGAGGAATTAAAGAGGAAGTGCAGAAAGTAGAGTTCTTACATTTTCAGGAGGAATTACAGGGGATGTGCACAAAGTAGAGTTCTTACATTTCCAGGAGGATTTACAGAGGAAGTGCATAAAGTAAAATTCTTACATTTTCAGGAGGGATTACAGAGGAAGTGCCTAAAGTAAAGTTCTTACATTTCCAGGAGGAATTATAGAGGAATTGCATAAAGTAAAGTTCTTACATTTCCAAGAGGGATTACAGAGGAAGTATATAAAGTAAAGTTCTTACATTTCCAGGAGGAATTACAGAGGAAGTGCACCAAGTTCTTACCTTTCCAGGAGGGATTACAGAGGAAGTGGACAAAGTAAAATTTTTACATTTCCAGGAGGGATTAAAGAGGAAGTGCACAAAGAAGAGTTCTTACATTTCCAGGAGTATTTACAGAGGAAGTGCAAAAAGTAAAGTTCTTACATTTCCAGGAGGGATTACAGAGGAAGTGCACAAAGTAAACTCTTTACATTTCCAGGAGTATTTACAGAGGAAGTGCATAAAGTAAAATTCTTACATTTCCGGGAGGGATTACAGAGGAAGTGCCTAAAGTAAAGTTCTTACACTTCCAGGAGGAATTATTGAGGAAATTCATAAAGTAGAGTTCTTACATTTCCAGGAGGGATTACAGAGGAAGTGCATAAAGTAAAATTCTTACATTTCCAGGAGGAATTACAGAGGAAGTGCATAAAGTAAAGTTCTTACATTTCCAGGAGGGATTACAGAGGAAGGGCATAAAGTAAAGTTCTCACATTTCCAGGAGGAATTATAGAGGAAATGCACAAAGTAGAGTTCTTACATTTCCAGGAGGAATTAAAGAGGAAGTGCAGAAAGTAGAGTTCTTACATTTCCAGGAGGAATTACAGAGGAAGTGCACAAAGTTCTTACATTTCCAGGAGGGATTACAGAGGAAGTGGACAAAGTAGAATTTTTACATTTCCAGGAGGGATTAAAGAGGAAGTGCACAAAGTAGAGTTCTTACATTTCCAGGAGTATTTACAGAGGAAGTGCAAAAAGTAAAGTTCTTACATTTCCAGGAGGGATTACAGAGGAAGTGCACAAAGTAGACTCTTTACATTTCCAGGAGTATTTACAGAGGAAGTGCATAAAGTAAAATTCTTACATTCCAGGGAGGGATTACATAGGAAGTGCCTAAAGTAAAGTTCTTACACTTCCAGGAGGAATTATAGAGGAAATGCATGAAGTAGAGTTCTTACATTTCCAGGAGGGATTACAGAGGAAGTGCAGAAAGTAGAGTTCTTACATTTCCAGGAGGGATTACAGAGGAAGTGCATAAAGTAAAGTTCTTACATTTCCAGGAGGGATTACAGAGGAAGTGCATAAAGTAAAGTTCTTACATTTCCAAGAGGAATTACAGAGGAAGTGCATAAAGTAAAGTTCTTACATTTCCAGGAGGAATTATAGAGGAAATGCACAAAGTAGAGTTCTTACATTTCCAGGAGGAATTATAGAGGAAATGCACAAAGTAGAGTTCTTACATTTCCAGGAGGAATTGCAGAGGAAGTGCATAAAGTAGAGTTCTCACATTTCCAGGAGGAATTACAGAGGAAGTGCACAAAGTTCTTACATTTCCAGGAGGGATTACAGAGGAAGTGCATAAAGTAAAGTTCTTACATTTCCAGGAGGGATTACAGAGGAAGTGCATAAAGTAAAGTTCTTACATTTCCAGGGGGAATTAAAGAGGAAGTGCAGAAAGTAAAGTTCTTACATTTCCAGGAGGATTTACAGAGGAAGTGCATAAAGTAAAATTCTTACATTTCCAGGAGGGATTACAGAGCAAGTGCATAAAGTAAAGTTCTTACATTTCCAGGAGGAATTATAGAGGAAATGCACAAAGTACAGTTCCTACATTTCCCGGAGGGATTACAGAGGAAGTGCATAAAGTAAAGTTCTTACATTTCCAGGAGGGATTACAGAGGAAGTGCAGAAAGTAAAGTTATTACATTTCCAGGAGTGATTACAGAGGAAGTGCATAAAGTAAAGTTCTTACATTTCCAGGAGGAAATACAGAGGAAGTGCATAAAGTAAAGTTATTACATTTCCAGGAGTGATTACAGAGGAAGTGCATAACGTAAAGTTCTTACATTTCCAGGGGGAATTAAAGAGGAAGTGCAGAAAGTAAAGTTCTTACATTTCCACGAGGAATTATAGAGGAAATGCACAAAGTAGAGTTCCTACATTTCCAGGAGGGATTACACAGGGAGTGCACAAAGTAAAGCTCTTACATTTCCAGGAGGGATTATAGAGGAAGTTCATAAAGTAAAGTTCTTACATTTCCAGGGGGAATTAAAGAGGAAGTGCAGAAAGTAGAGTCCTTATATTTCCAGGAGTATTTACAGAGGAAGTGCAAAAAGTAAAGTTCTTACATGTCCATGGGGGAATTACAGAAGAAGTGCAGAAAGTAGAGTCCTTGCATTTCCAGGAGGGATTACAGGGGATGTGCACAAAGTAGAGTTCTTACATTTCCAGGAGGATTTACAGAGGAAGTGCATAAAGTAAAATTCTTACATTTCCAGGAGGGATTACAGAGGAAGTGCCTAAAGTAAATTTCTTACATTTCCAGGAGGAATTATAGAGGAAATGCATAAAGTACAGTTCTTACATTTCCAGGAGGGATTACAGAAGAGGTGCATAAAGTAAAGTTCTTACATTTCCAGTAGGGATTACAGAGGAAGTGCATAACGTAAAGTTCTTACAATTCCAGGAGGAATTACAGAGGAAGTGCATAAAGTAAAGTTCTTACATTTCCAGGAGGGATTAAAGAGGAAGTGCATAAAGTAGAGTTCTTACATTTCCAAGGGGAATTAAAGAGGAAGTGCAGAAAGTAGAGTCCTTACATTTCCAGGAGGGATTACAGAGGAAGTGCATAAAGTAGAGTTTTACATTTCCAGGAGGGATTACAGAGGAAGTGCACAAAGTAGAGTTCTAATATTTCCAGGAGGGATTACAGAGGAAGTGCACAAAGTAGAGTTCTTACATTTCCAGGAGGAATTATAGAGGAAATGCACAAAGTAGAGTTCTTACATTTCCAGGAGGAATTGCAGAGGAAGTGCATAAAGTAGAGTTCTCACATTTCCAGGAGGAATTACAGAGGAAGTGCACAAAGTTCTTACATTTCCAGGAGGGATTACAGAGGAAGTGCATAAAGTAAAGTTCTTACATTTCCAGGAGGGATTACAGAGGAAGTGCATAAAGTAAAGTTCTTACATTTCCAGGGAGAATTAAAGAGGAAGTGCAGAAAGTAAAGTTCTTACATTTCCAGGAGGATTTACAGAGGAAGTGCATAAAGTAAAATTCTTACATTTCCAGGAGGGATTACAGAGCAAGTGCATAAAGTAAAGTTCTTACATTTCCAGGAGGAATTATAGAGGAAATGCACAAAGTACAGTTCCTACATTTCCCGGAGGGATTACAGAGGAAGTGCATAAAGTAAAGTTCTTATATTTCCAGGAGGGATTACAGAGGAAGTGCAGAAAGTAAAGTTATTACATTTCCAGGAGTGATTACAGAGGAAGTGCATAAAGTAAAGTTCTTACATTTCCAGGAGGAAATACAGAGGAAGTGCATAAAGTAAAGTTATTACATTTCCAGGAGTGATTACAGAGGAAGTGCATAACGTAAAGTTCTTACATTTCCAGGGGGAATTAAAGAGGAAGTGCAGAAAGTAAAGTTCTTACATTTCCACGAGGAATTATAGAGGAAATGCACAAAGTAGAGTTCCTACATTTCCAGGAGGGATTACACAGGGAGTGCACAAAGTAAAGCTCTTACATTTCCAGGAGGGATTATAGAGGAAGTTCATAAAGTAAAGTTCTTACATTTCCAGGGGGAATTAAAGAGGAAGTGCAGAAAGTAGAGTCCTTACATTTCCAGGAGTATTTACAGAGGAAGTGCAAAAAGTAAAGTTCTTACATGTCCATGGGGGAATTACAGAAGAAGTGCAGAAAGTAGAGTCCTTGCATTTCCAGGAGGGATTACAGGGGATGTGCACAAAGTAGAGTTCTTACATTTCCAGGAGGATTTACAGAGGAAGTGCATAAAGTAAAATTCTTACATTTCCAGGAGGGATTACAGAGGAAGTGCCTAAAGTAAATTTCTTACATTTCCAGGAGGAATTATAGAGGAAATGCATAAAGTACAGTTCTTACATTTCCAGGAGGGATTACAGAAGAGGTGCATAAAGTAAAGTTCTTACATTTCCAGTAGGGATTACAGAGGAAGTGCATAACGTAAAGTTCTTACAATTCCAGGAGGAATTACAGAGGAAGTGCATAAAGTAAAGTTCTTACATTTCCAGGAGGGATTAAAGAGGAAGTGCATAAAGTAGAGTTCTTACATTTCCAAGGGGAATTAAAGAGGAAGTGCAGAAAGTAGAGTCCTTACATTTCCAGGAGGGATTACAGAGGAAGTGCATAAAGTAGAGTTTTACATTTCCAGGAGGGATTACAGAGGAAGTGCACAAAGTAGAGTTCTAATATTTCCAGGAGGGATTACAGAGGAAGTGCACAAAGTAGAGTTCTTACATTTCCAGGAGGAATTACAGAGGAAGTGCATAAAGTAAAGTTCTTACATTTCCAGGAGGGATTACAGAGGAAGTGCATAAAGTAAAGTTCTTACATTTCCAGGAGGAATTACAGAGGAAGTGCATAAAGTAAAGTTCTTACATTTCCAGGAGGGATTACAGAGGAAGTGCATAAAGTAAAGTTCTTACTTTTCCAGGAGGAATTACAGAGGAAGTGTATAAAGTAAAGTTATTACATTTCCAGGAGTGATTACAGAGAAAGTGCATAAAGTAAAGTTCTTACATTTCCAGGAGGATTTACAGAGGAAGTGCAGAAAGTAGAGTCCTTACGTTTCCAGGAGAGATTACAGGGGATGTGCACAAAGTAGAGTTCTTACATTTCCAGGAGGATTTACAGAGGAAGTGCATAAAGTAGAGTTCTTACATTTCCAGGAGGAATTACAGAGGAAGTGCATATAGTAAAGTTCTTACATTTCCAGGAGGGATTACATAGGAAGTGCATAAAGTAAAGTTCTTACATTTCCAGGAGGGATTACAGAGGAAGTGCATAAAGTTAAGTTCTTACATTTCCAGGAGGATTTACAGAGGAAGTGCATAAAGTAAAGTTCTTACATTTCCAGGAGGATTTACAGAGGAAGTGCATAAAGTAAAGTTCTTACATTTCCAGGGGGAATTAAAGAGGAAGTTCAGAAAGTAAAGTTCTTACATTTCCAGGAGGATTTACAGAGGAAGTGCATAAAGTAAAATTCTTACATTTCCAGGAGGGATTACAGAGCAAGTGCATAAAGTAAAGTTCTTACATTTCCAGGAGGAATTATAGAGGAAATGCACAGAGTACAGTTCCTACATTTCCAGGAGGATTTACAGAGGAAGTGCATAAAGTAAAATTCTTACATTCCCAGGAGGGATTACAGAGCAAGTGCATATAGTAAAGTTCTTACATTTCCAGGAGGGATTACAGAGGAAGTGCATAAAGTAAAGTTCTTACATTTCCAGGAGGATTTACAGAGGAAGTGCATAAAGTAAAGTTCTTACATTTCCAGGAGGATTTACAGAGGAAGTGCATAAAGTAAAGTTCTTACATTTCCAGGGGGAATTAAAGAGGAAGTGCAGAAAGTAAAGTTCTTACATTTCCAGGAGGATTTACAGAGGAAGTGCATAAAGTAAAATTCTTACATTTCCAGGAGGGATTACAGAGCAAGTGCATAAAGTAAAGTTCTTACATTTCCAGGAGGAATTATAGAGGAAATGCACAAAGTACAGTTCCTACATTTCCAGGAGGGATTACAGAGGAAGTGCATAAAGTAAAGTTCTTACATTTCCAGGAGGGATTACAGAGGAAGTGCATAAAGTAAAGTTATTACATTTCCAGGAGTGATTACAGAAGTGCATAAAGTAAAGTTCTTACATTTCCAGGAGGAATTACAGAGGAAGTGCATAAAGTAAAGTTATTACATTTCCAGGAGTGATTACAGAGGAAGTGCATAAAGTAAAGTTCTTACATTTCCAGGAGGAATTACAGAGGAAGTGCAGAAAGTAGAGTCCTTACGTTTCCAGGAGGGATTACAGGGGATGTGCACAAAGTAGAGTTCTTACATTTCCAGGAGGATTTACAGAGGAAGTGCATAAAGTAAAATTCTTACATTCCCAGGAGGGATTACAGAGCAAGTGCATAAAGTAAAGTTCTTACATTTCCAGGAGGAATTACAGAGGAAGTGCATAAAGTAAAGTTCTTACATTTCCAGGAGGGATTACAGAGGATGTGCATATAGTAACTTTCTTACATTTCCAGGAGGGATTACAGAGGAAGTGCAAAAAGTAAAGTTCTTACATTTCCAGGAGGATTTACAGAGGAAATGCACAAAGTAGAGTTCCTACATTTCCAGGAGGGATTACAGAGGAAGTGCAGAAAGTAAAGTTCTTACATTTCCAGGAGGGATTACAGAGGAAGTGCATAAAGTAAAGTTCTTACATTTCCAGGAGTAATTAAAGAGGAAGTGCACATTTCCAGGAGGGATTACAGAGGAAGTGCATAAACTAAAGTTCTTACATTTCCAGGAGTAATTATAGAGGAAATGCACAAAGTACAGTTCCTACATTTCCAGGAAGGATTACAGAGGAAGTGCATAAAGTAAAGTTCTTACATTTCCAGGAGGGATTACAGAGGAAGTGCATAAAGTAAAGTTATTACATTTCCAGGAGTGATTACAGAGGAAGTGCATAAAGTAAAGTTCTTACATTTCCAGGAGGAATTACAGAGGAAGTGCATAAAGTAAAGTTATTACATTTCCAGGAGTGATTACAGAGGAAGTGCATAAAGTAAAGTTCTTACATTTCCAGGAGGAATTACAGAGGAAGTGCAGAAAGTAGAGTCCTTACGTTTCCAGGAGGGATTACAGGGGATGTGCACAAAGTAGAGTTCTTACATTTCCAGGAGGATTTACAGAGGAAGTGCATAAAGTAAAATTCTTACATTCCCAGGAGGGATTACAGAGCAAGTGCATGAAGTAAAGTTCTTACATTTCCAGGAGGAATTACAGAGGAAGTGCATAAAGTAAAGTTCTTACATTTCCAGGAGGGATTACAGAGGATGTTCATATAGTAACTTTCTTACATTTCCAGGAGGGATTACAGAGGAAGTGCAAAAAGTAAAGTTCTTACATTTCCAGGAGGATTTACAGAGGAAATGCACAAAGTAGAGTTCCTACATTTCCAGGAGGGATTACAGAGGAAGTGCAGAAAGTAAAGTTCTTACATTTCCAGGAGGGATTACAGAGGAAGTGCATAAAGTAAAGTTCTTACATTTCCAGGAGTAATTAAAGAGGAAGTGCACATTTCCAGGAGGGATTACAGAGGAAGTGCATAAACTAAAGTTCTTACATTTCCAGGAGTAATTATAGAGGAAATGCACAAAGTACAGTTCCTACATTTCCAGGAAGGATTACAGAGGAAGTGCATAAAGTAAAGTTCTTACATTTCCAGGAGGGATTACAGAGGAAGTGCATAAAGTAAAGTTATTACATTTCCAGGAGTGATTACAGAGGAAGTGCATAAAGTAAAGTTCTTACATTTCCAGGAGGAATTACAGAGGAAGTGCATAAAGTAAAGTTATTACATTTCCAGGAGTGATTACAGAGGAAGTGCATAAAGTAAAGTTCTTACATTTCCAGGAGGAATTACAGAGGAAGTGCAGAAAGTAGAGTCCTTACGTTTCCAGGAGGGATTACAGGGGATGTGCACAAAGTAGAGTTCTTACATTTCCAGGAGGATTTACAGAGGAAGTGCATAAAGTAAAATTCTTACATTCCCAGGAGGGATTACAGAGCAAGTGCATAAAGTAAAGTTCTTACATTTCCAGGAGGAATTACAGAGGAAGTGCATATAGTAAAGTTCTTACATTTCCAGGAGGGATTACAGAGGATGTGCATATAGTAACGTTCTTACATTTCCAGGAGGATTTACAGAGGAAATGCACAAAGTAGAGTTCCTACATTTCCAGGAGGGTTTACAGAGGAAGTGCAGAAAGTAAAGTTCTTACATTTCCAGGAGGGATTACAGAGGAAGTGCATAAAGTAAAGTTCTTACATTTCCAGGAGTAATTAAAGAGGAAGTGCACATTTCCAGGAGGGATTACAGAGAAAGTGCATAAACTAAAGTTCTTACATTTCCAGGAGTAATTAAAGAGGAAGTGCACAAAGTAGAGTCCTTACATTTCCAGGAGGATTTACAGAGGAAGTGCAGAAAGCAAAGTTCTTACATTTCCAGGAGGATTTACAGAGGAAGTGCATAATGTAAAGTTCTTACATATCCAGGAGGGATTACAGAGGAAGTGCAGAAAGTAGAGTCCTTACATTTCCAGGAGGGATTACAGGGGATGTGCACAAATTAGCATTCTTACATTTCCAGGAGGATTTACAGAGGAATTGCAAAAAGAAAAGTTCTTACATTTCCAGAAGGGATTACAGAGGAAGTGCAGAAAGTAGAGTCCTTACATTTCCAGGAGGGATTACAGAGGAAGTGCAAAAAGTAAAGTTCTTACATTTCCAGAAGGGATTACAGAGGAAGTGCATAAAGTAGAGTCCTTACATTTCCAGGAGGGATTACAGAGGAAGTGCATAAAGTAAAGTTCTTACATTTCCAGGCGGGATTACAGAGGAAGTGCAGAAAGTAGAGTCCTTACATTTCCAGGAGGGATTACAGAGGAAGTGCACAAAGTAGAGTTTTACATTTCCAGGAGGGATTACAGAGGAAGTGCACAAAGTAGAGTTCTAATATTTCCAGGAGGGATAACAGAGGAAGTGCACAAAGTAGAGTTCTTACATTTCCAGGAGGATTTACAGAGGAAGTGCATAAAGTCAAGTTCTTACATTTCCAGGAGGAATTACAGAGGAAGTGCATAAAGTAAAGTTCTTACATTTCCAGGAGGGATTACAGAGGAAGTGTATAAAGTAAAGTTCTTACATTTCCAGGGGGAATTAAAGAGGAAGTGCAGAAAGTAGAGTCCTTACATTTCCAGGAGGGATTACAGGGGATGTGGACAAAGTAGAGTTCTTACATTTCCAGGAGGATTTACAGAGGAAGTGCATAAAGTAAAATTCTTACATTCCCAGGAGGGATTACAGAGCAAGTGCATAAAGTAAAGTTCTTACATTTCCAGGAGGAATTATAGAGCAAATGCACATAGCAGAGTTCTTACATTTCCAGGAGGGATTACAGAGGATGTGCACAAAGTAGAGTTCTTACATTTCCAGGAGGGATTACAGAGGAAGTGCATAAAGTAAAGTTCTTACATTTCCAGGAGGGATTACAGAGGAAGTGCATAAAGTAAAGTTCTTACATTTCCAGGAAGGATTACAGAGGAAGTCCACAAAGTAGAGTTTTTACATTTCCAGGAGGGATTAAAGAGGAAGTGCACAAAGTAGAGTTCTTACATTTCCAGGAGTATTTACAGAGGAAGTGCAAAAAGTAAAGTTCTAACATTTCCAGGAGGGATTACAGAGGAAGTGCAGAAAGTAGAGTCTTTACATTTCCAGGAGTATTTACAGAGGAAGTGCATAAAGTAAAGTTCTTACATTTCCAGGAGGAATTATAGAGGAAATGCACAAAGTAGAGTTCTTACATTTCCAGGAGGAATTAAAGAGGAAGTGCAGAAAGTAGAGTTCTTACATTTCCAGGAGGAATTACAGGGGATGTGCACAAAGTAGAGTTCTTACATTTCCAGGAGGATTTACAGAGGAAGTGCATGAAGTAAAATTCTTACATTTTCAGGAGGGATTACAGAGGAAGTGCCTAAAGTAAAGTTCTTACATTTCCAGGAAGAATTATAGAGGAAATGCATGAAGTAAAGTTCTTACATTTCCAAGAGGGATTACAGAGGAAGTGCAGAAAGTAAAGTTCTTACATTTCCAGGAGGAATTATAGAGGAAATGCACAAAGTAGAGTTCTTACATTTCCAGGAGGAATTAAAGAGGAAGTGCAGAAAGTAGAGTTCTTACATTTCCAGGAGTAATTACAGAGGAAGTGCACAAAGTTCTTACATTTCCAGGAGGGATTACAGAGGAAGTGGACAAAGTAGAATTTTTACATTTCCAGGAGGGATTAAAGAGGAAGTGCACAAAGAAGAGTTCTTACATTTCCAGGAGTATTTACAGAGGAAGTGCAAAAAGTAAAGTTTTTACATTTCCAGGAGGGATTAAAGAGGAAGTGCAGAAAGTAGAGTTCTTACATTTCCAGGAGGAATTACAGAGGACGTGCACAAAGTAGACTCTTTACATTTCCAGGAGTATTTACAGAGGAAGTGCATAAAGTAAAATTCTTACATTTCAGGAAAGGTTACAGAGGAAGTGCCTAAAGTAAAGTTCTTACACTTCCAGGAGGAATTATAGAGGAAATGCATGAAGTAGAGTTCTTACATTTCCAGGAGGGATTACAGAGGAAGTGCAGAAAGTAGAGTTCTTACATTTCCATGAGGGATTACAGAGGAAGTGCATAAAGTAAAGTTCTTACATTTCCAGGAGGGATTACAGAGGAAGTGCATAAAGTAAAGTTCTTACATTTCCAGGAGAAATTACAGAGGAAGTGCATAAAGTAAAGTTCTTACATTTCCAGGAGGGATTACAGAGGAAGGGCATAAAGTAAAGTTCTTACATTTCCAGGAGAAATTATAGAGGAAATGCACAAAGTAGAGTTCTTACATTTCCAGGAGGAATTACAGAGGAAGTGCATAAAGTAGAGTTCTTACATTTCCAGGAGGAATTACAGAGGAAGTGCACAAAGTTCTTACATTTCCAGGAGGGATTACAGAGGAAGTGCACAAAGTAGAGTTTTTACATTTCCAGGAGGGATTAAAGAGGAAGTGCACAAAGTAGAGTTCTTACATTTCCAGGAGGGATTACAGAGGAAGTGCATAAAGTAAAGTTCTTACATTTCCTGGAGGAATTATAGAGGTAATGCACAAAGTAGAATTCTTACATTTCCAGGAGGGATTACAGAGGAAGTGCATAAAGTAAAGTTCTTACATTTCCAGGAGGGATTACAGAGGAAGTGCATAAAGTAAAGTTCTTACATTTCCAGGAGTATTTACAGAGGAAGTGCAAAAAGTAAAGTTCTTACATTTCCAGGAGGGATTACAGAGGAAGGGCATAAAGTAAAGTTCTTACATTTCCAGGAGGAATTACAGAGGAAGTGCATAAAGTAAAGTTCTTACATTTCCAGGAGGGATTACAGAGGAAGGGCATAAAGTAGAGTTCTTACATTTCCAGGAGGAATTACAGAGGAAGTGCATGAAGTAGAGTTCTTACATTTCCAGGAGGGATTACAGAGGAAGTGCACAAAGTAGAGTTTTTACATTTCCAGGAGGGATTAAAGAGGAAGCGCACAAAGTAGAGTTCTTACATTTCCAGGAGGGATTACAGAGGAAGTGCATAAAGTAAAGTTCTTACATTTCCTGGAGGAATTATAGAGGTAATGCACAAAGTAGAATTCTTACATTTCCAGGAGGGATTACAGAGGAAGTGCATAAAGTAAAGTTCTTACATTTCCAGGAGGGATTACAGAGGAAGTGCAGAAAGTAAAGTTCTTACATTTCCAGGAGTATTTACAGAGGAAGTGCAGAAAGTAGAGTCCTTACATTTCCAGGAGGGATTACAGAGGAAGTGCACAAAGTAGAGTTCTTACATTTCCAGGAGTATTTACAGTGGAAGTGCACAAAGTAAAGTTCTTACATGTCCATTGGGGAATTATAGAAGAAGTGCAGAAAGTAGAGTCCTTGCATTTCCAGGAGGGATTACAGGGGATGTGCACAAAGTAGAGTTCTTATATTTCCAGGAGGATTTACAGAGGAAGTGCATAAAGTAAAGTTCTTACATTTCCAGGAGGGATTACAGAGGAAGTGCAGAAAGTAAAGTTCTTACATTTCCAGGAGTATTTACAGAGGAAGTGCAAAAAGTAAAGTTCTTACATTTCCAGGAGGGATTACAGAGGAAGGGCATAAAGTAAAGTTCTTACATTTCCAGGAGGAATTACAGAGGAAGTGCATAAAGTAAAGTTCTTACATTTCCAGGAGGGATTACAGAGGAAGGGCATAAAGTAGAGTTCTTACATTTCCAGGAGGAATTACAGAGGAAGTGCATAAAGTAGAGTTCTTACATTTCCAGGAGGGATTACAGAGGAAGTGCACAAAGTAGAGTTTTTACATTTCCAGGAGGGATTAAAGAGGAAGTGCACAAAGTAGAGTTCTTACATTTCCAGGAGGGATTACAGAGGAAGTGCATAAAGTAAAGTTCTTACATTTCCTGGAGGAATTATAGAGGTAATGCACAAAGTAGAATTCTTACATTTCCAGGAGGGATTACAGAGGAAGTGCATAAAGTAAAGTTCTTACATTTCCAGGAGGGATTACAGAGGAAGTGCATAAAGTAAAGTTCTTACATTTCCAGGAGTATTTACAGAGGAAGTGCAGAAAGTAGAGTCCTTACATTTCCAGGAGGGATTACAGAGGAAGTGCACAAAGTAGAGTTCTTACATTTCCAGGAGTATTTACAGTGGAAGTGCACAAAGTAAAGTTCTTACATGTCCATTGGGGAATTATAGAAGAAGTGCAGAAAGTAGAGTCCTTGCATTTCCAGGAGGGATTACAGGGGATGTGCACAAAGTAGAGTTCTTATATTTCCAGGAGGATTTACAGAGGAAGTGCATAAAGTAAAATTCTTACACTTCCAGGAGGGATTACAGAGGAAGTGCCTAAAGTAAATTTCTTACATTTCCAGCAGGAATTATAGAGGAAATGCATAAAGTACAGTTCTTACATTTCCAGGAGGGATTACAGAGGAGGTGCATAAAGTAAAGTTCTTACATTTCCAGTAGGGATTACAGAGGAAGTGCATAAAGTAAAGTTCTTACAATTCCAGGAGGAATTACAGAGGAAGTGCATAAAGTAAAGTTCTTACATTTCCAGGAGGGATTAAAGAGGAAGTGCATAAAGTAGAGTTCTTACATTTCCAGGGGGAATTAAAGAGGAAGTGCAGAAAGTAGAGTCCTTACATTTCCAGGAGGAATTACAGAGGAAGTGCATAAAGTAGAGTTTTACATTTCCAGGAGGGATTACAGGGGAAGTGCACAAAGTAGAGTTCTAATATTTCCAGGAGGTATTACAGAGGAAGTGCATAAAGTAAAGTTCTTACATTTCCAGGAGGGATTACAGAGGAACGGCATAAAGTAAAGCTCTTACATTTCCAGGAGGAATTACAGAGGAAGTGCATAAAGTAAAGTTCTTACATTTCCAGGAGGGATTACAGAGGAAGTGCATAAAGTAAAGTTCTTACATTTCCAGGAGGAATTACAGAGGAAGTGCATAAAGTTATTACATTTCCAGGAGTGATTACAGAGGAAGTGCATAAAGTAAAGTTCTTACATTTCCAGGAGGATTTACAGAGGAAGTGCAGAAAGTAGAGTCCTTACGTTTCCAGGAGGGATTACAGAGGAAGTGCATAAAGTAAAGTTCTTACATTTCCAGGAGGGATTACAGAGGAAGTGCATAAAGTAAAGTTCTTACATTTCCAGGAGTAATTAAAGAGGAAGTGCACAAAGTAGAGTTTTTACATTTCCAGGAGGGATTAAAGAGGAAGTGCACAAAGTAGAGTTCTTACATTTCCAGGAGGGATTAAAGAGGTAATGCACAAAGTAGAATTCTTACATTTCCAGGAGGGATTACAGAGGAATTGCATAAAGTAAAGTTCTTACATTTCCAGGAGGGATTACAGAGGAAGTGCATGAAGTAAAGTTCTTACATTTCCAGGAGTATTTACAGAGGAAGTGCAAAAAGTAAAGTTCTTACATTTCCAGGAGGGATTACAGAGGAAGTGCAGAAAGTAGAGTCCTTACATTTCCAGGAGGGATTACAGAGGAAGTGCACAAAGTAGAGTTCTTACATTTCCAGGAGTATTTACAGAGGAAGTGCACAAAGTAAAGTTCTTACATGTCCATGGGGGAATTACAGAAGAAGTGCAGAAAGTAGAGTCCTTGCATTTCCAGGAGGGATTACAGGGGATGTGCACAAAGTTGAGTTCTTACATTTCCAGGAGGATTTACAGAGGAAGTGCATAAAGTAAAATTCTTACATTTCCAGGAGGGATTACAGAGGAAGTGCCTAAAGTAAATTTCTTACATTTCCAGGAGGAATTATAGAGGAAATGCATAAAGTACAGTTCTTACATTTCCAGGAGGGATTACAGAGGAGGTGCATAAAGTTAAGTTCTTACATTTCCAGTAGGTATTACAGAGGAAGTGCATAAAGTAAAGTTCTTACAATTCCAGGAGGAATTACAGAGGAAGTGCATAAAGTAGAGTTCTTACATTTCCAGGGGGAATTAAAGAGGAAGTGCAGAAAGTAGAGTCCTTACATTTCCAGGAGGGATTACAGAGGAAGTGCATAAAGTAGAGTTTTACATTTCCAGGAGGGATTACAGGGGAAGTGCACAAAGTAGAGTTCTTACATTTCCAGGAGGAATTACAGAGGAAGTGCATAAAGTAAAGTTCTTACATTTCCAGGAGGGATTACAGAGGAACTGCATAAAGTAAAGCTCTAACATTTCCAGGAGGAATTACAGAGGAAGTGCATAAAGTTATTACATTTCCAGGAGTGATTACAGAGGAAGTGCATAAAGTAAAGTTCTTACATTTCCAGGAGGATTTACAGAGGAAGTGCAGAAAGTAGAGTCCTTACGTTTCCAGGAGGGATTACAGGGAATGTGCACAAAGTAGAGTTCTTACATTTCCAGGAGGATTTACAGAGGAAGTGCATAAAGTAAAATTCTTACATTCCCAGGAGGGATTACAGAGCAAGTGCATAAAGTAAAGTTCTTACATTTCCAGGAGGAATTACAGAGGAAGTGCATATAGTAAAGTTCTTACATTTCCAGGAGGGATTACAGAGGAAGTGCATAAAGTAAAGTTCTTACATTTCCAGGAGCGATTATAGAGGAAGTGCATAAAGTAAAGTTCTTACATTTCCAGGAGGATTTACAGAGGAAGTGCATAAAGTAAAGTTCTCACATTTCCAGGAGGGATTACAGAGGAAGTGCATATAGTAAAATTCTTACATTTCCAGGAGGGATTACAGAGGAAGTGCACAAAGTAGAGTCCTTACATTTCCAGGAGGATTTACAGAGGAAGTGCAGAAAGTAAAGTTCTTACATTTCCAGGAGTATTTACAGAGGAAGCGCAAAAAGTAAAGTTCTTACATTTCCAGGAGGGATTACAGAGGAAGTGCAGAAAGTAGAGTCCTTACATTTCCAGGAGGGATTATAGAGGAAGTTCATAAAGTAAAGTTCTTACATTTCCAGGGGAATTAAAGAGGAAGTGCAGAAAGTAGAGTCCTTACATTTCCAGGAGGGATTACAGAGGAAGTGCACAAAGTAGAGTTCTTACATTTCCAGGAGTATTTACAGAGGAAGTGCACAAAGTAAAGTTCTTTCATATCCATGGGGGAATTACAGAGGAAGTGCAGAAAGTAGAGTCCTTGAATTTCCAGGAGGGATTACAGGGGATGTGCACAAAGTAGAGATCTTACATTTCCAGGAGGATTTACAGAGGAAGTGCATAAAGTAAAATTCTTACATTTCCAGGAGGGATTACAGAGGAAGTGCCTAAAGTAAAGTTCTTACATTTCCAGGAGGAATTATAGAGGAAATGCATAAAGTAGAGTTCTTACATTTCCAGGAGGGATTACAGAGGAAGTGCATAATGTAAAGTTCTTACATTTCCAGTAGGGATTACAGAGGAAGTGCATAAAGTAAAGTTCTTACATTTCCAGGAGGAATTACAGAGGAAGTGCATAAAGTAAAGTTCTTACATTTCCAGGAGGGATTAAAGAGGAAGTGCATAAAGTAAAGTTCTTACATTTCCAAGGGGAATTAAAGAGGAAGTGCAGAAAGTAGAGTACTTACATTTCCAGGAGGGATTACAGAGGAAGTGCATAAAGTAGAGTTTTACATTTCCAGGAGGGATTACAGAGGAAGTGCACAAAGTATTGTTCTAATATTTCCAGGAGGGATTACAGAGGAAGTGCACAAAGTAGACTTCTTACATTTCCAGGAGGATTTACAGAGGAAGTGCATAAAGTAAAGTTCTTACATTTCCAGGAGGATTAACAGAGGAAGTGCATAAAGTAAAGTTCTTACATTTCCAGGAGGAATTACAGAGGAAGTGCATAAAGTAAAGTTCTTACATTTCCAGGAGGGATTACAGAGGAAGTGCATAAAGTAAAGTTCTTACATTTCCAGGAGGAATTACAGAGGAAGTGCAAAAAGTAAAGTTATTACATTTCCAGGAGTGATTACAGAGGAAGTGCATAAAGTAAAGTTCTTACATTTCCAGGAGGAATTACAGAGGAAGTGCATAAAGTAAAGTTATTACATTTCCAGGAGTGATTACAGAGGAAGTGCATAAAGTAAAGTTCTTACATTTCCAGGAGGATTTACAGAGGAAGTGCATAAAGTAAAGTTCTTACATTTCCAGGGGGAATTAAAGATTAATTGCAGAAAGTAGAGTCCTTACATTTCCAGGAGGGATTACAGGGGATGTGCACAAAGTAGAGTTCTTACATTTCCAGGAGGATTTACAGAGGAAGTGCATATAGTAACGTTCTTATATTTCCAGGAGGGATTACAGAGGAAGTGCATATAGTAAAATTCTTACATTCCCAGGAGGGATTACAGAGCAAGTGCATAAAGTAAAGTTCTTACATTTCCAGGAGGAATTATAGAGGAAATGCACAAAGTAGAGTTATTACATTTCCAGGAGGGATTACAGAGGAAGTGCATAAAGTAGAGTTCTTACATTTCCAGGAGGGATTACAGAGGAAGTTCATAAAGTAAAGTTCTTACATTTCCAGGAGGGATTACAGAGGAAGTGCATAAAGTAAAGTTCTTACATTTCCAGGAGGGATTACAGAGGAAGTGCATAAAGTTAAGTTCTTACATTTCCAGGAGGATTTACAGAGGAAGTGCATAAAGTAAAGTTCTTATATTTCCAGGGGGAATTAAATAGGAAGTGCAGAAAGTAAAGTTCTTACATTTCCAGAAGGATTTACAGAAGAAGTGCATATAGTAAAATTCTTACATTTCCAGGAGGGATTACAGAGGAAGTGCATAAAATAAAGTTCTTACATTTCCAGGAGGAATTATAGAGGAAATGCACAAAGTAGAGTTCTTACATTTCCAGGAGGGATTACAGAGGAAGTGCAGAAAGTATAGTTCTTACATTTCCAGGGGGAATTAAAGAGCAAGTGCATAAAGTAGAGTTCTTACATTTCCAGGAGGGATTACAGAGGAAGTGCATAAAGTAGAGTTCTTACATTTCCAGGAGGGATTACAGAGGAAGTGCATAAAGTAAAGTTCTTACATTTCCAGGAGGGATTACAGAGGAAGTGCATAAAGTAAAATTGTTACATTTCCAGGAGGGATTACAGAGGAAGTGCATAAAGTAAAGTTCATACATTTCCAGGAGGGATTACAGAGGAAGTGCATAAAGTAAAGTTCTTACATTTCCAGGAGGGATTACAGAGGAAGTGCATAAAGTGAAGTTCATACATTTCCAGGAGGAATTACAGAGGAAGTGCATAAAGTTATTACATTTCCAGGAGTGATTACAGAGGAAGTGCATAAAGTAAAGTTCTTACATTTCCAGGAGGATTTACAGAGGAAGTGCAGAAAGTAGAGTCCTTACGTTTCCAGGAGGGATTACAGAGGAAGTGCATAAAGTAAAGTTCTTACATTTCCAGGAGGGATTACAGAGGAAGTGCATAAAGTAAAGTTCTTACATTTCCAGGAGTAATTAAAGAGGAAGTGCACAAAGTAGAGTTTTTACATTTCCAGGAGGGATCAAAGAGGAAGTGCACAAAGTAGAGTTCTTACATTTCCAGGAGGGATTAAAGAGGTAATGCACAAAGTAGAATTCTTACATTTCCAGGAGGGATTACAGAGGAATTGCATAAAGTAAAGTTCTTACATTTCCAGGAGGGATTACAGAGGAAGTGCATGAAGTAAAGTTCTTACATTTCCAGGAGTATTTACAGAGGAAGTGCAAAAAGTAAAGTTCTTACATTTCCAGGAGGGATTACAGAGGAAGTGCAGAAAGTAGAGTCCTTACATTTCCAGGAGGGATTACAGAGGAAGTGCACAAAGTAGAGTTCTTACATTTCCAGGAGTATTTACAGAGGAAGTGCACAAAGTAAAGTTCTTACATGTCCATGGGGGAATTACAGAAGAAGTGCAGAAAGTAGAGTCCTTGCATTTCCAGGAGGGATTACAGGGGATGTGCACAAAGTTGAGTTCTTACATTTCCAGGAGGATTTACAGAGGAAGTGCATAAAGTAAAATTCTTACATTTCCAGGAGGGATTACAGAGGAAGTGCCTAAAGTAAATTTCTTACATTTCCAGGAGGAATTATAGAGGAAATGCATAAAGTACAGTTCTTACATTTCCAGGAGGGATTACAGAGGAGGTGCATAAAGTAAAGTTCTTACATTTCCAGTAGGTATTACAGAGGAAGTGCATAAAGTAAAGTTCTTACAATTCCAGGAGGAATTACAGAGGAAGTGCATAAAGTAGAGTTCTTACATTTCCAGGGGGAATTAAAGAGGAAGTGCAGAAAGTAGAGTCCTTACATTTCCAGGAGGGATTACAGAGGAAGTGCATAAAGTAGAGTTTTACATTTCCAGGAGGGATTACAGGGGAAGTGCACAAAGTAGAGTTCTTACATTTCCAGGAGGAATTACAGAGGAAGTGCATAAAGTAAAGTTCTTACATTTCCAGGAGGGATTACAGAGGAACTGCATAAAGTAAAGCTCTAACATTTCCAGGAGGAATTACAGAGGAAGTGCATAAAGTTATTACATTTCCAGGAGTGATTACAGAGGAAGTGCATAAAGTAAAGTTCTTACATTTCCAGGAGGATTTACAGAGGAAGTGCAGAAAGTAGAGTCCTTACGTTTCCAGGAGGGATTACAGGGAATGTGCACAAAGTAGAGTTCTTACATTTCCAGGAGGATTTACAGAGGAAGTGCATAAAGTAAAATTCTTACATTCCCAGGAGGGATTACAGAGCAAGTGCATAAAGTAAAGTTCTTACATTTCCAGGAGCGATTATAGAGGAAGTGCATAAAGTAAAGTTCTTACATTTCCAGGAGGATTTACAGAGGAAGTGCATAAAGTAAAGTTCTCACATTTCCAGGAGGGATTACAGAGGAAGTGCATATAGTAAAATTCTTACATTTCCAGGAGGGATTACAGAGGAAGTGCACAAAGTAGAGTCCTTACATTTCCAGGAGGATTTACAGAGGAAGTGCAGAAAGTAAAGTTCTTACATTTCCAGGAGTATTTACAGAGGAAGCGCAAAAAGTAAAGTTCTTACATTTCCAGGAGGGATTACAGAGGAAGTGCAGAAAGTAGAGTCCTTACATTTCCAGGAGGGATTATAGAGGAAGTTCATAAAGTAAAGTTCTTACATTTCCAGGGGAATTAAAGAGGAAGTGCAGAAAGTAGAGTCCTTACATTTCCAGGAGGGATTACAGAGGAAGTGCACAAAGTAGAGTTCTTACATTTCCAGGAGTATTTACAGAGGAAGTGCACAATGTAAAGTTCTTTCATATCCATGGGGGAATTACAGAGGAAGTGCAGAAAGTAGAGTCCTTGAATTTCCAGGAGGGATTACAGGGGATGTGCACAAAGTAGAGATCTTACATTTCCAGGAGGATTTACAGAGGAAGTGCATAAAGTAAAATTCTTACATTTCCAGGAGGGATTACAGAGGAAGTGCCTAAAGTAAAGTTCTTACATTTCCAGGAGGAATTATAGAGGAAATGCATAAAGTAGAGATCTTACATTTCCAGGAGGGATTACAGAGGAAGTGCATAATGTAAAGTTCTTACATTTCCAGTAGGGATTACAGAGGAAGTGCATAAAGTAAAGTTCTTACATTTCCAGGAGGAATTACAGAGGAAGTGCATAAAGTAAAGTTCTTACATTTCCAGGAGGGATTAAAGAGGAAGTGCATAAAGTAAAGTTCTTACATTTCCAAGGGGAATTAAAGAGGAAGTGCAGAAAGTAGAGTACTTACATTTCCAGGAGGGATTACAGAGGAAGTGCATAAAGTAGAGTTTTACATTTCCAGGAGGGATTACAGAGGAAGTGCACAAAGTATTGTTCTAATATTTCCAGGAGGGATTACAGAGGAAGTGCACAAAGTAGACTTCTTACATTTCCAGGAGGATTTACAGAGGAAGTGCATAAAGTAAAGTTCTTACATTTCCAGGAGGATTAACAGAGGAAGTGCATAAAGTAAAGTTCTTACATTTCCAGGAGGAATTACAGAGGAAGTGCATAAAGTAAAGTTCTTACATTTCCAGGAGGAATTACAGAGGAAGTGCATAAAGTAAAGTTCTTACATTTCCAGGAGGAATTACAGAGGAAGTGCAAAAAGTAAAGTTATTACATTTCCAGGAGTGATTACAGAGGAAGTGCATAAAGTAAAGTTCTTACATTTCCAGGAGGAATTACAGAGGAAGTGCATAAAGTAAAGTTATTACATTTCCAGGAGTGATTACAGAGGAAGTGCATAAAGTAAAGTTCTTACATTTCCAGGAGGATTTACAGAGGAAGTGCATAAAGTAAAGTTCTTACATTTCCAGGGGGAATTAAAGATTAAGTGCAGAAAGTAGAGTCCTTACATTTCCAGGAGGGATTACAGGGGATGTGCACAAAGTAGAGTTCTTACATTTCCAGGAGGATTTACAGAGGAAGTGCATATAGTAACGTTCTTATATTTCCAGGAGGGATTACAGAGGAAGTGCATATAGTAAAATTCTTACATTCCCAGGAGGGATTACAGAGCAAGTGCATAAAGTAAAGTTATTACATTTCCAGGAGGAATTATAGAGGAAATGCACAAAGTAGAGTTATTACATTTCCAGGAGGGATTACAGAGGAAGTGCAGAAAGTAGAGTTCTTACATTTCCAGGAGGGATTACAGAGGAAGTTCATAAAGTAAAGTTCTTACATTTCCAGGAGGGATTACAGAGGAAGTGCATAAAGTAAAGTTCTTACATTTCCAGGAGGGATTACAGAGGAAGTGCATAAAGTAAAGTTCTTACATTTCCAGGAGGATTTACAGAGGAAGTGCATAAAGTAAAGTTCTTATATTTCCAGGGGGAATTAAATAGGAAGTGCAGAAAGTAAAGTTCTTACATTTCCAGAAGGATTTACAGAAGAAGTGCATATAGTAAAATTCTTACATTTCCAGGAGGGATTACAGAGGAAGTGCATAAAATAAAGTTCTTACATTTCCAGGAGGAATTATAGAGGAAATGCACAAAGTAGAGTTCTTACATTTCCAGGAGGGATTACAGAGGAAGTGCAGAAAGTATAGTTCTTACATTTCCAGGGGGAATTAAAGAGCAAGTGCATAAAGTAGAGTTCTTACATTTCCAGGAGGGATTACAGAGGAAGTGCATAAAGTAGAGTTCTTACATTTCCAGGAGGGATTACAGAGGAAGTGCATAAAGTAAAGTTCTTACATTTCCAGGAGGGATTACAGAGGAAGTGCATAAAGTAAAATTGTTACATTTCCAGGAGGGATTACAGAGGAAGTGCATAAAGTAAAGTTCATACATTTCCAGGAGGGATTACAGAGGAAGTGCATAAAGTAAAGTTCTTACATTTCCAGGAGGGATTACAGAGGAAGTGCATATAGTAAAATTGTTACATTTCCAGGAGGGATTAAAGAGGAAGTGCATAAAGTAAAGTTCATACATTTCCAGGAGGGATTACAGAGGAAGTGCATAAAGTAAAGTTCTTACATTTCCAGGAGGGATTACAGAGGAAATGCATATAGTAAAATTGTTACATTTCCAGGAGGGATAACAGAGGAAGTGCATAAAGTAAATTTCTTACATTTCCAGGAGGGATTACAGAGGAAGTGCATAAAGTAAAGTTCTTACATTTCCAGGGGTAATTAAAGAGGAAGTGCAGAAAGTAGAGTCCTTACATTTCCAGGAGAGATTACAGGGGATGTGCACAAAGTAGCGTTCTTACATTTCCAGGAGGATTTACAGAGGAATTGCAAAAAGAAAATTTCTTACATTTCCAGGAGGGATTACAGAGGAAGTGCACAAAGTAAAGTTCTTACATTTCCAGAAGGGATTACAGAGGAAGTGCATAAAGTAGAGTCCTTACATTTCCAGGAGGGATTACAGGGGAAGTGCAGAAAGTAGAGTTCTTACATTTCCAGGAGGAATTATAGATGAAGTGCAGAAAGTAAAGTTCTTACATTTCCAGGAGGAATTACCGAGGAAGTGCAGAAAGTAGAGTTCTTACATTTCCAGAAGGGATTACAGAGAATGTGCAGAAAGTAAAGTTCTTACATTTCCAGGAGGAATTACAGAGGAAGTGCAGAAAGTGGAGTACTTACATTTCCAGGAAGGATTACAGCGGAAGTGCAGAAAGTAGAGTTCTTACATTTCCAGGAGGGATTACAGGGGATGTGCACAAAGTAGAGTTCTTACATTTCCAGGAGGATTTACAGTGGAAGTGAATAAAGTAAAATTCTTACATTTCCAGGAGAGATTACAGAGGAAGTGCATAAAGTAAAATTCTTACATTTCCAGGAGGGATTACAGAGGAAGTGCATAAAGTAAAGTTCTTACATTTCCAGGAGGGATTACAGAGCAAGTGCATAAAGTAAAGTTCTTACATTTCCAGGAGGATTTACAGAGGAAGTGCATAAAGTAAAGTTCTCACATTTCCAGGAGGGATTACAGAGGAAGTGCATATAGTAAAATTCTTACATTTCCAGGAGGGATTACAGAGGAAGTGCACAAAGTAGAGTCCTTACATTTCCAGGAGGATTTACAGAGGAAGTGCAGAAAGTAAAGTTCTTACATTTCCAGGAGTATTTACAGAGGAAGCGCAAAAAGTAAAGTTCTTACATTTCCAGGAGGGATTACAGAGGAAGTGCAGAAAGTAGAGTCCTTACATTTCCAGGAGGGATTATAGAGGAAGTTCATAAAGTAAAGTTCTTACATTTCCAGGGGAATTAAAGAGGAAGTGCAGAAAGTAGAGTCCTTACATTTCCAGGAGGGATTACAGAGGAAGTGCACAAAGTAGAGTTCTTACATTTCCAGGAGTATTTACAGAGGAAGTGCACAAAGTAAAGTTCTTTCATATCCATGGGGGAATTACAGAGGAAGTGCAGAAAGTAGAGTCCTTGAATTTCCAGGAGGGATTACAGGGGATGTGCACAAAGTAGAGATCTTACATTTCCAGGAGGATTTACAGAGGAAGTGCATAAAGTAAAATTCTTACATTTCCAGGAGGGATTACAGAGGAAGTGCCTAAAGTAAAGTTCTTACATTTCCAGGAGGAATTATAGAGGAAATGCATAAAGTAGAGTTCTTACATTTCCAGGAGGGATTACAGAGGAAGTGCATAATGTAAAGTTCTTACATTTCCAGTAGGGATTACAGAGGAAGTGCATAAAGTAAAGTTCTTACATTTCCAGGAGGAATTACAGAGGAAGTGCATAAAGTAAAGTTCTTACATTTCCAGGAGGGATTAAAGAGGAAGTGCATAAAGTAAAGTTCTTACATTTCCAAGGGGAATTAAAGAGGAAGTGCAGAAAGTAGAGTACTTACATTTCCAGGAGGGATTACAGAGGAAGTGCATAAAGTAGAGTTTTACATTTCCAGGAGGGATTACAGAGGAAGTGCACAAAGTATTGTTCTAATATTTCCAGGAGGGATTACAGAGGAAGTGCACAAAGTAGACTTCTTACATTTCCAGGAGGATTTACAGAGGAAGTGCATAAAGTAAAGTTCTTACATTTCCAGGAGGATTAACAGAGGAAGTGCATAAAGTAAAGTTCTTACATTTCCAGGAGGAATTACAGAGGAAGTGCATAAAGTAAAGTTCTTACATTTCCAGGAGGGATTACAGAGGAAGTGCATAAAGTAAAGTTCTTACATTTCCAGGAGGAATTACAGAGGAAGTGCAAAAAGTAAAGTTATTACATTTCCAGGAGTGATTACAGAGGAAGTGCATAAAGTAAAGTTCTTACATTTCCAGGAGGAATTACAGAGGAAGTGCATAAAGTAAAGTTATTACATTTCCAGGAGTGATTACAGAGGAAGTGCATAAAGTAAAGTTCTTACATTTCCAGGAGGATTTACAGAGGAAGTGCATAAAGTAAAGTTCTTACATTTCCAGGGGGAATTAAAGATTAATTGCAGAAAGTAGAGTCCTTACATTTCCAGGAGGGATTACAGGGGATGTGCACAAAGTAGAGTTCTTACATTTCCAGGAGGATTTACAGAGGAAGTGCATATAGTAACGTTCTTATATTTCCAGGAGGGATTACAGAGGAAGTGCATATAGTAAAATTCTTACATTCCCAGGAGGGATTACAGAGCAAGTGCATAAAGTAAAGTTCTTACATTTCCAGGAGGAATTATAGAGGAAATGCACAAAGTAGAGTTATTACATTTCCAGGAGGGATTACAGAGGAAGTGCATAAAGTAGAGTTCTTACATTTCCAGGAGGGATTACAGAGGAAGTTCATAAAGTAAAGTTCTTACATTTCCAGGAGGGATTACAGAGGAAGTGCATAAAGTAAAGTTCTTACATTTCCAGGAGGGATTACAGAGGAAGTGCATAAAGTTAAGTTCTTACATTTCCAGGAGGATTTACAGAGGAAGTGCATAAAGTAAAGTTCTTATATTTCCAGGGGGAATTAAATAGGAAGTGCAGAAAGTAAAGTTCTTACATTTCCAGAAGGATTTACAGAAGAAGTGCATATAGTAAAATTCTTACATTTCCAGGAGGGATTACAGAGGAAGTGCATAAAATAAAGTTCTTACATTTCCAGGAGGAATTATAGAGGAAATGCACAAAGTAGAGTTCTTACATTTCCAGGAGGGATTACAGAGGAAGTGCAGAAAGTATAGTTCTTACATTTCCAGGGGGAATTAAAGAGCAAGTGCATAAAGTAGAGTTCTTACATTTCCAGGAGGGATTACAGAGGAAGTGCATAAAGTAGAGTTCTTACATTTCCAGGAGGGATTACAGAGGAAGTGCATAAAGTAAAGTTCTTACATTTCCAGGAGGGATTACAGAGGAAGTGCATAAAGTAAAATTGTTACATTTCCAGGAGGGATTACAGAGGAAGTGCATAAAGTAAAGTTCATACATTTCCAGGAGGGATTACAGAGGAAGTGCATAAAGTAAAGTTCTTACATTTCCAGGAGGGATTACAGAGGAAGTGCATAAAGTAAAGTTCATACATTTCCAGGAGGAATTACAGAGGAAGTGCATAAAGTTATTACATTTCCAGGAGTGATTACAGAGGAAGTGCATAAAGTAAAGTTCTTACATTTCCAGGAGGATTTACAGAGGAAGTGCAGAAAGTAGAGTCCTTACGTTTCCAGGAGGGATTACAGAGGAAGTGCATAAAGTAAAGTTCTTACATTTCCAGGAGGGATTACAGAGGAAGTGCATAAAGTAAAGTTCTTACATTTCCAGGAGTAATTAAAGAGGAAGTGCACAAAGTAGAGTTTTTACATTTCCAGGAGGGATCAAAGAGGAAGTGCACAAAGTAGAGTTCTTACATTTCCAGGAGGGATTAAAGAGGTAATGCACAAAGTAGAATTCTTACATTTCCAGGAGGGATTACAGAGGAATTGCATAAAGTAAAGTTCTTACATTTCCAGGAGGGATTACAGAGGAAGTGCATGAAGTAAAGTTCTTACATTTCCAGGAGTATTTACAGAGGAAGTGCAAAAAGTAAAGTTCTTACATTTCCAGGAGGGATTACAGAGGAAGTGCAGAAAGTAGAGTCCTTACATTTCCAGGAGGGATTACAGAGGAAGTGCACAAAGTAGAGTTCTTACATTTCCAGGAGTATTTACAGAGGAAGTGCACAAAGTAAAGTTCTTACATGTCCATGGGGGAATTACAGAAGAAGTGCAGAAAGTAGAGTCCTTGCATTTCCAGGAGGGATTACAGGGGATGTGCACAAAGTTGAGTTCTTACATTTCCAGGAGGATTTACAGAGGAAGTGCATAAAGTAAAATTCTTACATTTCCAGGAGGGATTACAGAGGAAGTGCCTAAAGTAAATTTCTTACATTTCCAGGAGGAATTATAGAGGAAATGCATAAAGTACAGTTCTTACATTTCCAGGAGGGATTACAGAGGAGGTGCATAAAGTAAAGTTCTTACATTTCCAGTAGGTATTACAGAGGAAGTGCATAAAGTAAAGTTCTTACAATTCCAGGAGGAATTACAGAGGAAGTGCATAAAGTAGAGTTCTTACATTTCCAGGGGGAATTAAAGAGGAAGTGCAGAAAGTAGAGTCCTTACATTTCCAGGAGGGATTACAGAGGAAGTGCATAAAGTAGAGTTTTACATTTCCAGGAGGGATTACAGGGGAAGTGCACAAAGTAGAGTTCTTACATTTCCAGGAGGAATTACAGAGGAAGTGCATAAAGTAAAGTTCTTACATTTCCAGGAGGGATTACAGAGGAACTGCATAAAGTAAAGCTCTAACATTTCCAGGAGGAATTACAGAGGAAGTGCATAAAGTTATTACATTTCCAGGAGTGATTACAGAGGAAGTGCATAAAGTAAAGTTCTTACATTTCCAGGAGGATTTACAGAGGAAGTGCAGAAAGTAGAGTCCTTACGTTTCCAGGAGGGATTACAGGGAATGTGCACAAAGTAGAGTTCTTACATTTCCAGGAGGATTTACAGAGGAAGTGCATAAAGTAAAATTCTTACATTCCCAGGAGGGATTACAGAGCAAGTGCATAAAGTAAAGTTCTTACATTTCCAGGAGCGATTATAGAGGAAGTGCATAAAGTAAAGTTCTTACATTTCCAGGAGGATTTACAGAGGAAGTGCATAAAGTAAAGTTCTCACATTTCCAGGAGGGATTACAGAGGAAGTGCATATAGTAAAATTCTTACATTTCCAGGAGGGATTACAGAGGAAGTGCACAAAGTAGAGTCCTTACATTTCCAGGAGGATTTACAGAGGAAGTGCAGAAAGTAAAGTTCTTACATTTCCAGGAGTATTTACAGAGGAAGCGCAAAAAGTAAAGTTCTTACATTTCCAGGAGGGATTACAGAGGAAGTGCAGAAAGTAGAGTCCTTACATTTCCAGGAGGGATTATAGAGGAAGTTCATAAAGTAAAGTTCTTACATTTCCAGGGGAATTAAAGAGGAAGTGCAGAAAGTAGAGTCCTTACATTTCCAGGAGGGATTACAGAGGAAGTGCACAAAGTAGAGTTCTTACATTTCCAGGAGTATTTACAGAGGAAGTGCACAATGTAAAGTTCTTTCATATCCATGGGGGAATTACAGAGGAAGTGCAGAAAGTAGAGTCCTTGAATTTCCAGGAGGGATTACAGGGGATGTGCACAAAGTAGAGATCTTACATTTCCAGGAGGATTTACAGAGGAAGTGCATAAAGTAAAATTCTTACATTTCCAGGAGGGATTACAGAGGAAGTGCCTAAAGTAAAGTTCTTACATTTCCAGGAGGAATTATAGAGGAAATGCATAAAGTAGAGATCTTACATTTCCAGGAGGGATTACAGAGGAAGTGCATAATGTAAAGTTCTTACATTTCCAGTAGGGATTACAGAGGAAGTGCATAAAGTAAAGTTCTTACATTTCCAGGAGGAATTACAGAGGAAGTGCATAAAGTAAAGTTCTTACATTTCCAGGAGGGATTAAAGAGGAAGTGCATAAAGTAAAGTTCTTACATTTCCAAGGGGAATTAAAGAGGAAGTGCAGAAAGTAGAGTACTTACATTTCCAGGAGGGATTACAGAGGAAGTGCATAAAGTAGAGTTTTACATTTCCAGGAGGGATTACAGAGGAAGTGCACAAAGTATTGTTCTAATATTTCCAGGAGGGATTACAGAGGAAGTGCACAAAGTAGACTTCTTACATTTCCAGGAGGATTTACAGAGGAAGTGCATAAAGTAAAGTTCTTACATTTCCAGGAGGATTAACAGAGGAAGTGCATAAAGTAAAGTTCTTACATTTCCAGGAGGAATTACAGAGGAAGTGCATAAAGTAAAGTTCTTACATTTCCAGGAGGAATTACAGAGGAAGTGCATAAAGTAAAGTTCTTACATTTCCAGGAGGAATTACAGAGGAAGTGCAAAAAGTAAAGTTATTACATTTCCAGGAGTGATTACAGAGGAAGTGCATAAAGTAAAGTTCTTACATTTCCAGGAGGAATTACAGAGGAAGTGCATAAAGTAAAGTTATTACATTTCCAGGAGTGATTACAGAGGAAGTGCATAAAGTAAAGTTCTTACATTTCCAGGAGGATTTACAGAGGAAGTGCATAAAGTAAAGTTCTTACATTTCCAGGGGGAATTAAAGATTAAGTGCAGAAAGTAGAGTCCTTACATTTCCAGGAGGGATTACAGGGGATGTGCACAAAGTAGAGTTCTTACATTTCCAGGAGGATTTACAGAGGAAGTGCATATAGTAACGTTCTTATATTTCCAGGAGGGATTACAGAGGAAGTGCATATAGTAAAATTCTTACATTCCCAGGAGGGATTACAGAGCAAGTGCATAAAGTAAAGTTATTACATTTCCAGGAGGAATTATAGAGGAAATGCACAAAGTAGAGTTATTACATTTCCAGGAGGGATTACAGAGGAAGTGCAGAAAGTAGAGTTCTTACATTTCCAGGAGGGATTACAGAGGAAGTTCATAAAGTAAAGTTCTTACATTTCCAGGAGGGATTACAGAGGAAGTGCATAAAGTAAAGTTCTTACATTTCCAGGAGGGATTACAGAGGAAGTGCATAAAGTAAAGTTCTTACATTTCCAGGAGGATTTACAGAGGAAGTGCATAAAGTAAAGTTCTTATATTTCCAGGGGGAATTAAATAGGAAGTGCAGAAAGTAAAGTTCTTACATTTCCAGAAGGATTTACAGAAGAAGTGCATATAGTAAAATTCTTACATTTCCAGGAGGGATTACAGAGGAAGTGCATAAAATAAAGTTCTTACATTTCCAGGAGGAATTATAGAGGAAATGCACAAAGTAGAGTTCTTACATTTCCAGGAGGGATTACAGAGGAAGTGCAGAAAGTATAGTTCTTACATTTCCAGGGGGAATTAAAGAGCAAGTGCATAAAGTAGAGTTCTTACATTTCCAGGAGGGATTACAGAGGAAGTGCATAAAGTAGAGTTCTTACATTTCCAGGAGGGATTACAGAGGAAGTGCATAAAGTAAAGTTCTTACATTTCCAGGAGGGATTACAGAGGAAGTGCATAAAGTAAAATTGTTACATTTCCAGGAGGGATTACAGAGGAAGTGCATAAAGTAAAGTTCATACATTTCCAGGAGGGATTACAGAGGAAGTGCATAAAGTAAAGTTCTTACATTTCCAGGAGGGATTACAGAGGAAGTGCATATAGTAAAATTGTTACATTTCCAGGAGGGATTACAGAGGAAGTGCATAAAGTAAAGTTCATACATTTCCAGGAGGGATTACAGAGGAAGTGCATAAAGTAAAGTTCTTACATTTCCAGGAGGGATTACAGAGGAAATGCATATAGTAAAATTGTTACATTTCCAGGAGGGATAACAGAGGAAGTGCATAAAGTAAATTTCTTACATTTCCAGGAGGGATTACAGAGGAAGTGCATAAAGTAAAGTTCTTACATTTCCAGGGGTAATTAAAGAGGAAGTGCAGAAAGTAGAGTCCTTACATTTCCAGGAGAGATTACAGGGGATGTGCACAAAGTAGCGTTCTTACATTTCCAGGAGGATTTACAGAGGAATTGCAAAAAGAAAATTTCTTACATTTCCAGGAGGGATTACAGAGGAAGTGCACAAAGTAAAGTTCTTACATTTCCAGAAGGGATTACAGAGGAAGTGCATAAAGTAGAGTCCTTACATTTCCAGGAGGGATTACAGGGGAAGTGCAGAAAGTAGAATTCTTACATTTCCAGGAGGAATTATAGATGAAGTGCAGAAAGTAAAGTTCTTACATTTCCAGGAGGAATTACCGAGGAAGTGCAGAAAGTAGAGTTCTTACATTTCCAGAAGGGATTACAGAGAATGTGCAGAAAGTAAAGTTCTTACATTTCCAGGAGGAATTACAGAGGAAGTGCAGAAAGTGGAGTACTTACATTTCCAGGAAGGATTACAGCGGAAGTGCAGAAAGTAGAGTTCTTACATTTCCAGGAGGGATTACAGGGGATGTGCACAAAGTAGAGTTCTTACATTTCCAGGAGGATTTACAGTGGAAGTGAATAAAGTAAAATTCTTACATTTCCAGGAGAGATTACAGAGGAAGTGCATAAAGTAAAATTCTTACATTTCCAGGAGGGATTACAGAGGAAGTGCATAAAGTAAAGTTCTTACATTTCCAGGAGGAATTAAAGAGGAAGTACATAAAGTAAAGTTCTTACATTTCCAGGAGGATTTACAGAGGAAGTGCATAAAGTAAAGTTCTTACATTTCCAGGAGGATTTACAGAGGAAGTGCAGAAAGTAGAGTCCTTACATTTCCAGAAAGGATTACAGGGCATGTGCACAAAATAGAGCTCTATGAAATAAGCCTCCCGATTTGGTATTTCATGGAGAACAAAGGAATTTAATGAAACAGATATGTAAAAAAGAGCTAAGTTTAATTTGAATTCTCTGTTATCCCTCCTGGAAATGAATGTCTCAACTGATAACTGGGTGATACAATTTCATGGTAAAAATATCAAACTGTGTAGAGACTCACCACACATTAAAAAAAGAGCACCCTTCTTGTCAAGTAATTTACACGTTTCCAGGAGGAATAATAGAGGAACAACATAAAAAATGCTACAGAATTGTAAAGAAAGTGTATAGTATAAGCCCAGCACTAAGAGAGGAGCATTCTCCTGTGTCCGCAGGGTGGTCCGGCCCCCCAGAGGATACGTCCTCCAGGGCTATATCTGTCCTTGTCACTGAGTCAAGTGCCTGGTCAGGTCTAGCCCCTGTCTGTGACCACCAGGGAATCTGCACTATTCCCAGACCCCATAGTGCCAGGACGCAGGCTGTGATCAGCGCCCCCCCTGGCATGTAGGAAATACTGCACCCAAAGTCTCTCCAACTTCTGCACTAATTGAGTGACTCAAAAAATCTTTAGATAAAATATTTTAAAATTTTATTTTACTTTATCGGCCCATTGTTATATAGATCAGTGAAAAGAATTTGACTTTAAAAAAAAAAGTGCCGTTCCTCTATTATTCCTCCTGGAAATGACTAAATAGGCAACTGGGTCTTATCGTTCCATTATTCATGAGTGTCCAATCAGTACTGACAATATTAGTCACACTCTGTTTTAAATGGGAATGATTGTGCCAAGTTATAAATTGATGCACAGATTTCCAAGAGGAATAACAGAGGACAAGACAGGAGAATTAATCAGTATTTGATCCAAAATGACACTTATTTCCAACATTTCAGGTATTTTATTGGTCCAATGTTATAGATTAGTGAGATGAATTTTGCAGCATTTTTTTTTCTTCTTAAAATTGTGCCACTACTCTGTTATTCTTCCTGGAAATGTATGACTAAATCGACAATATTATAGTTTAGTGCATTGGATTTACACATAGGATCTGTCCTGACATATCACTGATACTTCCCCCAAAAAACAATAATTTGGGAATATTTTTCCTTGGTTATTCTTCCTGGAAATGTATGACCAAATTGACAACTACATGTTTGTCCCTTTGTCTTTGAGAATGTTTCTGTCCTATCAGTGCTGCTGATTACGATAGCCACGCCCTATTGATAAGTGGGTGTGTCAATGGGGCGTGTCTCTACACAGAATGTCCCTCTCTAATCACTACTGACAATGTTAGTCACGCCCTGTTGTAAGGTTAGTACATTTCCAGGAGGAACAACAGGTGAACAGCAAAAATAAATAAAAAAATAAAAAACAAAATGTGTTCTAAAATAGTCATTCCCCCTGTTGTTCCTCTTGGAAATGTATTTACCTTATAATAGGGAATGACTAGCATTGTCAGCCGTGATTGGACAGGGACATTGTGTAGGGACACGCCTCACTGATGCAACCTATAAAATAACAATTCTGGAACATATTTTTTTTTCTGTTCCCATGTTGTTCCTCCTGGAAATGTAAGGTGAAGACATTTCAAGAGGAACAACATGGGAAATAGTTATTCTGGAACATATATTTTTTTTTTATTGATGTTCCCATATTGTTCCTCCTGGAAATGTATTAACCTTTCATTATTTTTGAAAGAAAAGCACATTTTTTTCAATGAAGCTAACATTAAATGAATCAGAAATACACTCTATACATTGTTAATGTGGTAAATGACTATTCTAGCTGCAAACGTCTTGTTTTTATTGCAATATCTACATAGGTGTATAGAGGCCCATTTCCAACAACCACCACTCCAGTGTTTTAATGGTACATTGTGTTTGCTAACTGTGTAAGAAGGCTAATGGATGTTTAGAAAACCCTTGCACAAGTATGTTAGCCCAGCTGAAAACGGTTTGGCTGATTTGAGAAGCTATAAAACTGACCTTCCTTTGAGCTAGTTGAGAATCTGGAGCATTGCATTTGTTTTTTCTATGAAACTCTCAAAATGGCCAGAAAAAGAACTTTCATGTGAAACTCGACACTCTATTCTTGTTCTTAGAAATGAAGGCTATTCCATGTGAGAAATTGACAAGAAACTGAAGATTTCCTCCAAAGGTGTGTACTACTCCCTTCAGAGGAGAGCACAAACAGGCTCTAACCAGAGTAGAAAGAGAAGTGGGAGACCCCGCTGCACAACTGAGCAACAAGACAAGTACATTAGAGTCTCTAGTGTGAGAAATCGACGTCTCACAGCTCCTCAACTGGCAGCTTCATTAAATAGTACACGCAAAACACCAGTGTCAACGTCTACAGTGAAGAGGCGACTCCGGGATGCTGGCCTTCAGGGCAAAGTGGCAAAGAAAAAGCCATATCTGAGACTGGCTAATAAAAGGAAAAGATTAATATGGGCAAAAGAACACAGACATTGGACAGAGGAAGATTGGAAAAAAGTTTTATGGACAGACGAATCAAAGCTTGAGGTGTTTGGATCACATAGAAGAACATTTGTGAGATGCAGAACAACTGAAAAGATGCTGGAAGAGTGCCTGATGCCATCTGTCAAGCATGGTGGAGGTAATGTGATGGTCTGCGGTTGCTTTGGTGCTGGTAAAGTGGGAGATTTGTACAAGGTAAATGGGATTTAGAATAAGGAAGGCTATCATTCCATTTTGCAAAGCCATGCCATACCCTGTGGATAGCGCTTGATTGGAGCCAATTTCATCCTACAACAGGAAGATGACCCAAAGCACACCTCCAAATTATGCATGAACTATTTAGGGAGCAGGCAGCTGGTATTCTATCTGTAATGAAGTGGCCAGCGCAGTCACCAGATCTCAACCCCATTGAGCTGTTGTGGGAGCAGCTTGACCGTATGGTGCGCAAAAAATGCCCATCAAGCCAATCCAACTTGTGCGAGGGGCTTCAGGAAGCATGGGGGTAAATTTCTCAAGATTACATCCGCAAATTAACAGCTAGAATGCCAAAGGTCTGCAATGCTGTAATTGCTGCAAATGGAGCATTCTGTGACGAAAGCAAAGTTTGAAGCAGAAATTATTCTTTCTAATAAAAATCATTATTTCTAACCTTGTCAATGTCTGGACTATTTTCTATTCATTTTTCAACTCATTTGATAAATAAAAGTATGAGTTTTCATGGAAAAAACAAAATTGTCTGGGTGACCCCAAACTTTTTAACGGTAGTGTGTATGTATATATATATATATTTGCAAAGGTTTAGGTTTGGGGCTCATATATATATATATATATATATATATATATATATATATATATATATATATATATATATATATACTGCTCAAAGAAATAAAGGGAACACTCAAATAACACATCCTAGATCTGAATGAATGAAATATTCTCATTGAATACTTTGTTCTGTACAAAGTTGAATGTGCTGACAACAAAATCACTCAAAAATCATCAATGGAAATCAAATTTATTAACCAATGGATGCCTGGATTTGGAGTCACCCCCCAAATTAAAGTGGAAAAACGCACTACAGGCTGATCCAACTTTGATGTAATGTCCTTAAAACAAGTCAAAATGAGGCTCAGTATTGTGTGTGGCCTCCACGTGCCGGTATGACCTCCCTGCACCCCTTGGCCAGGCTCGTGATAAGGTTGTGGATGGTCTCCTGTGGGATCTCCTCCCAGATCTGGACTGGTGTTCTGTGGCAAGCGTCCTGCACGATGTTGGACTGTGAGCACAACCCCCATCTGTGGACGTCGGGCCCTCATACCACCCTCATGGAGTCGGTTTCTAACCGTTTGTGCAGATACATGCACATTTGTGGCCTGCTGGAGGTCATTTTGCAGGGCTCTGGCAGTGCTCCTCCTGTTCCTCCTTGCCCAAAGGCAGAGGTAGCGGTCCTGCTGCTGGGTTGTTTCCCTCCTACGGCCCCCTCCACATCTCCTGGTGTACTGGCCTGTCTCCTGGTAGCGCCTCCAGTCTCTGGACACTACGCTGACAGACACAGCAAACCTTCTAGCCACAGCTCGCATTGATGTGCTATCCTGGATGAGCAGCACTACCTGAGCAACTTCTGTGGGTTGTAGAGTCCGTTTCATGCTACCACGAGTGTGAAAGCACAACCAACATTCAAAAGTGACCAAAACATCAGCCAGAAAGCATTGGTACTGAGATGTGGTCTGTGGTCCCCACCTGCAGAACCACTCCTTTATTGAGTGTGTCTTGATAATTGCCAATAATTTCCATCTATTGTCTATTCCATTTGCACAACAGCATGTGAAATTGATTGTCAATCAGTGTTGCTTCCTAAGTGGACAGTTTGATTTCACAGAAGTTTGATTTACTTGGAGTTATATTCTGTTGTTTAAGTGTTCCCTTTATTTTTTTGCGCAGTGTATATATATGCATGCGTGTGTGTTAATGTATAAATAGTCAGTTTCTGCATACAGTTGAAACCAGAAGTTTCCATACACTATATAAAAAGACACATATTCATGGTTTTTCTCAGTATGTGACATGAAAACAGAATAAACCTTTCCCGTTTTATGTCAATTAGGATTACCATCATTTTTAATATTTGCCAAATGCCAGAATAATGAGAGAGAAAGAGAGAATGTTTTAAGGTATTTTTATTACTTACGGCCAAGACGTAAGTTTCCCTACATTTCATTAGTATTTGGTACTATTGCCCTTAAACTGAATGACTTGTGTCACACGTTCGGGATATCCTTCCACAAGCTTCTCACAATAGTTGGTCGGAATTTTGGCCCATTCCTGACAAAACTGGTGTAACTGATCCAGGTTTGTAGGTCGCCTTGCTCGCACCTGTCTTTTCAGCTTTGCCCATACATTTTCAATAGGATTGAGATCAGGGCTTTGTGATGGCCACTCCAAAACATTGACTTTGTTATCCTTAAGCCACTTTGTTACCATTTTGGCAGTATGCTTCGGGTCATTGTCCATTTGGAAGACCCATTTCCACTCAAGCTTTAACATCCCGGTTGATGTCTTGAGATGTTGCTTCAGTATTGCCACATAATCTTCTTTTCTCATGATGCCATCTATTTTGTGAAGTGCACCAGTCCCTCCTGCAGCAAAACACCCCCACAACATGATGCTGCCACCCCTGTGTTTCACCGTTGGGATGGTGTTCTTAGGCTTCCAAGCTTCTCCCTTTTACCTCCAAACGTAACGATGGTCATTATGCCCAAAAAGTTAAATTTTAGTTTCATCAGACCACAGGACATATCTCCAAAAATTAAGGTCTTTGTTCCTGTGTGTATTTGCAAACATTAATCTGGCTTTTTTATGTTTCTTTTGGAGTAATGGCTTCTTCTTGGCAGAGTGACCTTTCAGCCCATGTTGATACAGTACTCGTTTCACTGTGGATATTGACACAATCTTACCAGCTTCTGCCATCATATTCACAAGGTCTTTTGCTTTTGTCCTTGATATGCACATATCGGACCAAAGCACGTTTATCTCTGGGACACAGAACCCGTCTCCTTCCTGAGCGGTATGATGGCTGGACATTCCCATTTTGTTTGTACTTGAGTATAATTGTTTGTATAGATGAACGAGACACCTTCGGGTATCTTGAAATTGTACCCAAGGAAGAGCCAGACTTGTGCACGTCCACAATTCTCTTCCTGATATCTTTGTTGATTTCTTTAGACTTTCCCATGATGCTACACAAAGAAGCAGTGTGTTTCAGGTGTGCATTAAAATACATCCACAGGTGTGTCTCTAATTAACTAAAAAAAAAAATATCAGAAGCTTCCAAACACATGACATTGTCATATGGGCAGTCCAGAATTGTTTAAAGGCATAGTAATCTTAGTGTATGTAAACTTTGTGAGAAGCTTTTGGAAGGATATCCCAAACGTTTGACCCAAGTCATTCAGTTTAAGGGCAATGGTACTAAATGCTAATTAAATGTATGGAATCTTTTGACTTTGCAGTAAGTAATAAAAATGCCTGAAAACATTCTCTCTCTCTCTCTCTCTCATTATTCTGGCATTTGGCAAATATTAAAAATTATGGTAATCCTAATTGACCTAAAACAGGAAAGGTTTATTCTGATTTCGTGTCAGATATTGATAAAAACATGCAGATGTGTCTTTTTATAGAGTGTATGTAATCTTCTGGTTTCAACTGTATATATCATTGAACTTTTTGTAAGTAGTCATGAAGTCCGGCCTTCAAATCCGTCCCCTGCCTCTCCCGTGTCTCAGATGCACCATTGCCTTGTGCTCCCCGCAGATGTGCAGTGCATACTCTTCTTGCCATCATTTCTTGTAGATATTACATTTTATTCGTATACACTGTATATATAGTATTGCATATTGTATGTTTCTAATCCTATATGGATTCAGGCAATTATTTTGCATTTACTGACAGTAAACAGAGAACTTGGATAACATATGATAATCATATAGAAATAGATAATAACAGGAATTTACAGTGATGCCAATCAATTATCCACACAGATACCACTTAGGTCATCTTGTGGGCAGAGTGGCCTTTGGGCCCTTACAAGCCCAGAGGAAGAGGTGTCCCCCCTACTTCTGTCCCCCTATAGCTTCTTCCCCAGGTGCAGGATCTTCAGTGAATTCAGTGGAGTGCATCATGTGTGCCAATCATATTTACCTTGTCTAATAATCCTGTCCACCACATGTATTACTTCATGACTGTAAAACACAGGGTAATTAGTGATGAAGATCCAGAGATGGGGCGCCTTGTGAAGAAGGAATTGAATTAAGTACTTGTCATGATAACCATAAACCCCCCAATGAGTGATAGTAATTATTTTGATAGTAATCCCTTCTCGATCTTTATTTAGCAAGTATAATAAATACCCTGCCAAATTCTCTGGATCACAAGTTTCCACCTTCAGTAATTAGAGCCAGTGTACCGTGCAGGTCACTCGTCCTACACACAGAGTACATCTCACCCCTGCCGAGCAGGTTATAAGTAAGAACAATGGTGTAAGACAGATTGTCTGTGTACAAGGTAAAGCTGGATGTGGTCGGCCAAAGAGCGCGACAGCAAGACACAATGTAGCCAAAAAGCTGCTACATAAGGCAGATTCTATCTAATATCTATCTCTATCTATCTAGCTCATATCTATCTATCTATTTATCTATTTGTTACTCTATCCAGCGCCGGACTGGAGTACCAGGGGCCCACCAGGAAAAAATCAATCTTGGGGCCCACCAGCACCATGCAGTTACCGTATATAGGAATAACATAAGTCCACAAACTCTTTCAAAATGAATCAACTTTATTAACCAATAAATCTCTGCTGCTGTGTAGTAGTCACAACACAGGGAGAGGTTAAACATCCAAGTATTTAATATGTATTGCAAATAAAGAATGTTCCCATTCTTAATATCCGAAAAAACAAATGACTGACAACCATCCACTATACCTAGACTAATAATACCATATAGAAGAGAGAAATACCGCCACACCATGACCAGAACACATACCACCACATAGTGATCAAATACTACCAAGTACAAGGTATATATACTGCCACACCATGAGAAGACCACATATTACCACCACATAGAGACTGTCTGAATAATACCACATACAAGGGACAAATACCACCACGCCATGACCATGTAGAGGTAATACAGTGATCACCAGTAACATTATACACAGGAGCTCTGTATATAGTCAGTGTACAGATAATGTAGAGATTATCAGTGACATTATAAACAGGAGCTCTGTGTATAGTGTCAGTGTACAGGTAATACAGGGATCACCAGTGACATTATGCACAGGAGCTCTGTGTATAGTGTCAGTGTACAGGTAATACAGTGATCCCCAGTGACATTATACACAGGAGCTCTGTGTATAGTGTCAGTGTAGAAGTAATACAGGGATCACCAGTGACATTATACACAGGAGCTCTGTATATAGTGTCAGTGTACAGGTAATACAGGGATCACCAGTGACATTATACACAGGAGCTCTGTGTATAGTGTCAGTGTAGAAGTAATACAGGGATCACCAGTGACATTATGCACAGGAGCTCTGTATATAGTGTCAGTGTACAGGTAATACAGGGATCACCAGTGACATTATACACAGGAGCTCTGTGTATAGTGTCAGTGTAGAAGTAATACAGGGATCACCAGTGACATTATGCACAGTAGCTCTGTATATAGTGTCAGTGTAGAGGTAATACAGTGATCACCTGTGACATTATGCACAGGAGCTCTGTATATAGTGTCAGTGTAGAGGTAATACAGTAATCACCAGTGACATTATGCACAGGAGCTCTGTGTATAGTGTCAGTGTACAGGTAATACAGGGATCGCCAGTGGCATTATACACAGGAGCTATGTGTATAGTGTCAGTGTACAGGTAATACAGTGATCACCAGTGACATTATACACAGGAGCTCTGTGTATAGTGTCAGTGTACAGGTAATACAGTGATCACCAGTGACATTATGCACAGGAGCTCTGTGTATAGTGTTAGTGTACAGGTAATACAGGGATCACCAGTGACATTATGCACAGGAGCTCTGTATATAGTGTCAATTTGTGTGTATAGGTAATACACATACTTACCAGTGATGTCTCTAGGTGAAGTTCTTTATCTGCAGACCGATATATCACATCTTCTATACAGGACTTATTTCTGCAGAAAATAACATAGTTAGCTATAACTGATCACTTCCAGAGCACAAGCCACACTTTTCCCAAGATTTCTACACTGCATGAAATGACAAAAAAGGAAACATAGCACTTAACTACACAGTAACAGTGCTCCAGTGTCATTCTGTGCCTGCTCATCTGTCAGCAGACATATTTGTCTGATGGCAAAGATCTAGCAGAGCTGAAGACAGAAGACCTATGGATTACGTTGGAGTGAGGATTTTTCTTTATTAAAGATGGAGTCCCTAAATGTGTTTTATTTTTAATAAAAAAAAATAAATCTGTCCTTTTTTTTCTGTTTACTAGAAATTGATGGTGGCTATGTCTAATTTGGTGTGAAACCATGAATTTAGGGCTTAGAACCAACTGATAATACAAAGCTGGCCTGGTACTAACCCTATTATTACCTAGGGTGCCACTCACCACCAGGGCCACTGGAAGAGCCGGGTAAAGCACCTGGAAATGGTGCCATGATGAATGCGCCATTTTCAGGGGTGGCTGTGGGCTGCGATTTTCAGCGTGGGGGCCAAGAACGCTTGGGCCTTACCATGCTGAGAATCCCAGCCCCCAGCTGCCTTGTTTTATCTGGCTGGCGATCAACATATGGCGGGAAAAAAAAAGTTAAGTAAGTTTAAAACAAATATTCGGCTTCTCTGTCTTTTGATCGCCAGCCAAGGTAAAGCCAGGCAGATGGGGGTGGCAGTACGTAGCTGTCTGCTTTATCTGTGGTGAGAATCAAAAATTCTGCGGAGCGCTACATCGTTTTAAGGCTGAGTTCACATGATGCGTTTTTCATGCGTTTCCGCGGCGTTTTTGCAGTTGCGTAAACGCCGCAGAAACGCATGAAAAACGCATGGCAGAAGGGCAGCAATGTTCCCCAATTGAAATCCGCATGTGCTGTGCCCATGATGCGGATTTTTCCGCAGCGTAAACGCTGCGCTCAAAAATCCGCAGCATGTCATTTAATTTTGCGGAAACGCTGCTTTTTTGGCGCCATTGACTTGCATTAGACCGCATGGATTACGCATCACTGTATATGTTGATGCGCTTTTCATGCGGTCTAATGTGCGGATGGTACCCAGGTGTGGAGGAGAGGACTCTCATCCAGACCCAGGTACCATTAAAAAAAAAAATAAAATAAAAAAAATATATATATATATATACACACTCACCTTCTGACGGCCCGCGCACCGCTACTGCTTGGTTCCCGGCACTTCGCGGTTGAATGAAGAAGGACCTTCGCTGACGTCAGAGTCATGTGACGGGTCACGTGACGCTGACGTCGGCAGGTCCTTCAGTCTTCACTGCCGGTAGCCGGGACCGAGCGAAGCAGGAGTTTTTAAACTAGAGACGGGGGGGGGGGGGGGGAACCAAGGAAATAGGTGGGATGTGAGGCAAGCAAGGGGAAGGGGAGAAGTGAATATAATGAGGGTGGAGAGGGGGGTGGGGATAGTACAGTTAGATCGTTAGAGAAGAATAGGATGCTAAATAACCCCAAAGTTTTATCTTGCATGCTGACCAACGCAAGAAGCCTGACCAAGAAGACGGATGAGCTGCAGGCGCTTATATCGGAGGAGAGGTATGACATCGTAGGTATAACAGAGACTTGGCTAGACGATAGCTACGACTGGGCGGTAAATTTATTAGATTATAGTTTATTTAGAAGGGACCGGAAACAGGGGAAAGGCGGAGGAGTCTGCTTATATGTAAAGTCATGTCTAAAACCCAGACTAAGGGAAGATATAGGAGAGGGAGAAGAGGGGGTCGAGTCCATGTGGGTAGAGATAGAGGGAACTAAAAATAATAATAAAATATTACTGGGGGTCTGCTATAAGCCACCCAATATAACAGAGGAGAATGAGAATCTGCTATTAGGACAAATAGACAAAGTAGCAAAACATAATGAAGTGATTGTAATGGGGGATTTCAACTACCCGGATATTGACTGGGAAACAAACCTGTAGATCTCAGAAAGGAAAAAGGTTCTTGACAAATATTAAGGATAATTATCTCTCCCAACTAGTGCAGGAACCAACGAGAGGGAAGGCCGTGTTGGACTTAATATTGACTAATAGGCCTGATAGAATAACTGAGGTACAGATAGGGGGGCACCTAGGTAATAGCGACCATAATATTATCGACTTCAAAATGCCCTTCAGTAGGGTTATCAATAAGGGAACAACAAAAACATTAAACTTTAGGAGGGCGAAGTTTGATCAGCTGAAAGAAAGCCTTCAACTTATTGACTGGGACAAAGTTCTTAATCAAGGAAATACGAATAGTAAATGGGAAACCTTCAAAATAATTCTGAATACTCAGTGCGAGAGGTATATACCGTATGGGAATAAAAGGGCCAGAAATAAGAGGAAACCAATATGGTTGAACAAAAACGTAAAAGGGGCGTTAAATAGCAAAAAAGAGGCATTCAAGAGATTAAAACAGGAAAACAGCAAGGAGGCACTAATGTGTTACAAGGAAAAAACGAGAACCTGTAAAAAACAAATAAAAATAGCGAAGGAGGAAACAGAGAGACGTATTGCTAGGGAAAGTAGATCAAATCCCAAACTGTTCTTTACGTATATAAATAGTAAAAGGATTAAATCGGATAATATTGGACCGATAAAAAGTGAGGAAGGCAAAATCATAGAGAAAGATGAGGATAAAGCTAATCTATTAAATAATTTTTTTTCGACAACTTTCACAAAGGAAATCGAACTAACAGGAGAAATGAGAAGTGACAAACTTAATCCTCCACTAAGTATGACAAATCTAACCCAAGCTGGGGTACAGAAACGCCTCAGTAACATTAAAATAACCAAATCACCAGGACCTGATGGCATACACCCACGGGTACTAAGGGAACTAAGTAATGTGATAGACAGACCGTTATATCTTATATTTAAGGACTCTGTTGAGACTGGGTCTGTGCCACTTGATTGGCGACAGGCGAATGTAGTGCCAATATTCAAAAAGGGAGTGAAAAGTGACGCCGGAAACTATCGGCCGGTGAGTCTGACGTCCGTTGTGGGCAAAATTTTTGAAAGCTTCATTAAAGAGGCAATTACGGAGCATCTTGATGCTAATAATCTTTTAATCCCGAACCAACATGGATTCATGAGAAATCGCTCCTGCCAAACAAACCTGATTGACTTCTACGAGGAGGTTAGCTCTCGAGTAGATCAGGGGGAACCAGTGGATGTCGTGTATCTTGACTTCTCAAAAGCGTTCGATAGCGTGCCACATAATAGGTTGGTATACAAAATGAGAATGATGGGGCTGGGGGAAAATGTCTGCAAGTGGGTAGCTAACTGGCTAAAGGATAGAAGACAGAGGGTGGTTATAAATGGAATATACTCAGATTGGGTAAGCGTCACTAGTGGGGTACCACAGGGGTCTGTACTAGGCCCAATGTTATTTAATATCTTTATTAACGACATAGTCAACGGGATAAATAGTAAAATATCAATATTTGCAGATGACACAAAGTTATGTAAAACAATTAATACAAAAGAGGACAGTGCAGACCTACAGAGGGATTTGGATAAGCTGGGTAGGTGGAGCATTCAATGGCAAATGAGGTTTAACGAGGAGAAATGTAAGGTCATACATATGGGAAGGGAAAATGGAAGTCACCAATACTCACTGAATGGGAAATCATTGGGGAATTCAGAGATGGAGAAGGACTTGGGCATCTTGATTGATAGCAAACTAAATTGGAGTGCCCAAAGTCAGGCCGCTGCTGTAAGGGCAAACAGGGTAATGGGATGTATCAGAAGAGGTATAGCTGCAAAGGATGAGAACATTGTTCTTCCACTGTACAAAGCACTGGTCAGACCACACTTGGAATACTGTGCTCAGTTATGGGCCCCAATATATAGAAAGGATATAAATGAGCTTGAAAAGGTACAAAGGAGGGCAACAAAATTAATAAAGGGAATGGAGGGACTGCAATACCCAGAGAGGTTGGCAAAACTAGGACTATTCAGCCTGGAAAAGAGAAGGTTGAGGGGGGACATAATAAATGTGTACAAATATGTTAGGGGACAGTATAGAGATCTTGCCCTGGATTTGTTCAAAAGGAGGGATATTACGGTAACAAGAGGGCATTCACTAAGACTGGAAGAGAAAAGGTTTCAGCACCAGCATAGGAAGGGGTTCTTTACGGTAAGAGCAGTGAGAATATGGAATTCACTGAGTGAGGAGACGGTGATGTCAGATTCACTACACCAGTTCAAGCGGGGACTGGATGCATTTCTAGATACCAGGCAGATTTCTGCATATACTTAAAAATAAAATAAAATAGTAGGTTGATACAGGGATTTATTCTGACTGCTGGTTTCAGAGTCGGGAGGGAATTTTTCCTCAGGTGAAGATTGGCCAAATCATTTGGGGTTTTTGCCCTCCTCTGGATCAACTTTAGCAATTACAGAACTAACAGGTCGAACTTGATGGACGCAAGTCTTTATTCGGCTTTACAAACTATGTTACTATGACACCGGGGGCCATCAGAGGGTAAAGTATATATTTATTTTTTGACATTCACACACTATATAAATCCATGCCGGTTGCATGGATTTATATAGTGTGAAGTAGACAAGCACTTTCCAAGTGATGCTAAAATAGATTGGGAAGCGCTTGTCAACCCGCATGCGGAAATGAAAGTGAAGACCGCTTAATTTCCGCATGTCCCTGGCAGGAAACCGCATGTACAATCCGCATGCGTTTTTTCCTGCCAGGGAGATGCAGAAATGCTCAGGAAAAAATCCTGAGCATTTCTGCATCGTGTGTACATACCCTAAAAATTTCTTTTCACACTTCTATATGTGACAGACCCAACAGCCAATCGCAGATGCTGTCAAAGAGGATGGGCGTCTGTGATTGGCTGTTTGAGTAATGTACAATCAGCCCATACATTCTAGTATGGTACTATGTATGGGCTGCTTTCAGGTTACTCAAGCAGCCAATCACAGACGCCCATTCTCTGTGTCAGCGTCTGTGATTGGCTGTTGGGACTGTCACACATATAGAAGTGTGAAAATAAATAAATAATAAAACAAAAATGACATAGCGCTCTGCAGAAATTTTGATTCTCAGCGCAGATAGAGGTGGCAGCCCGTAGCTGTCTGCTTTATCTGCCTGGTTTTACCTTGGCTGGCGATCAAAAGTCAGGAAAGCCCAATGTTTTTTTTTATTTAAAAAAAAAAAAAAAAATGAGTGGGCTCTCGCCATATTTTGATCGCCAGCCTGGTGAAACCAGGCAGCTGGGGGCTGGGATTCTCAGCATGGTAAGGCCCATTCTGGGCCCCCCACGCTGAAAACGGCAGCCCGCAGCGACCCATGGAATTGGCGCATTCATCGTAGCGCCATTTCCAGGCACTTTATCCTGCTCTTCCAACGGCCCTGGTGGGGGGTGGCACGCTGGGTAATAATGGGGTTAGTACCAGCTTTGTATTATCAGCTGGCACTAAGCCTGAAATTCATGGAGTCACGCCAAACTAGACATGGCCACCATGAATTTCTAGTAAACAGAAAAAAAGAAAAACAGAACACAGAATTTTTTTTTTAATAAAAATAAAACACAAAACACATGTAGGGACTCCATCTTTAATAAAAAAAAACAAAATCCTCGCTCTGACGTAATCCACGGATCTTCTGTCTCCAGCTCTGCTACATCTTTGCCATCAGACAAATATGCCTGCTGACAGAGATGAGCAGGCACAGAATGACACTAGAACCCAGTTGTCAGAGAAGTGCTCAGCTGGCCTCCAGCCGCCGACCATGTTTTCCTGTGCGTTGCAAATAATGCATACTTTCAAACGCATGCCTATTTTTGCAATGCAAGTCTACGGTACATTGCGTCTGCACTGATTTACAACGGATCCGTTGTAACGCACAGCATAAACGCAATGTTAACCCAGCCTAACAGCAGCGAGAAGGGGAGACGGAGCCCTGGAGACCGCGTAGTCAGTCTACTGCTGGTACTATCATGCCCATTGCCCAGTATGTACTGCCAGCCTCTGTGGTACTAGCATTCAAGCTCACATGGCATATCCTGCCAGCCAGCCACTGGTGTTAGTACTAGCATGATAGTACCACACCACCAGTGGCTGGGCAATGGGCATGCATGATGGTACCACCAGTGGCTGGCAGGACATGCTGGGCATGATTCATGCCTTGTATGTCTTGCCAGCCTCTGTGGTACTATCATGCCCACCCGGCATGTCCTGCCAGCCAGCCACTGGTGGTAGTAGTACTAGCATGATAGTACCACAAAGGGCAAGCTCTAGGTTTTTCTGGGCCCCGGGCGAAAGAGTCTCAGTGGGCCCCTTTTAACACATACCACGATTCATGATGCACAGATACTGCAGATAAATATAAGTATAGTACAATGCAAAGATTTCACTTCTTATATTACATGAGTGATATCTATTGTAAATTCTACAATAGCTCAGAAACCGGCGAATCGCTCCACACAGTATACTGGCCCCCCAAGAATGCTCCATACAGGGAACTGGCCCCCATATAACGCTCCATACAGGATACTGGTCCCCATATAACCATATAACGCTCCACACAGGATACTGGCCCCCAAAAAATGCTCCATACAGGATACTGGTCCCCATATAACCATATAACGCTCCATACAGGACACTGGCCCCCCCCAAAATGCTCCATACAGGATACTGGCCCCCATATAACGCTCCATACAGGATACTGGCCCCCATATAACGCTCCACACAGTATACTGGCCCCCATAAAATGTTCCATACAGGATACTGGCCCCCTTATAATGCCCCATGCAGGATGTCACCTCCTATATAATGCCCCTTGCAGGATGTCACTTCTCCCCCTCATATAATGCCCTATGCAGGATGTCCCTTTCCCCCCCATATAATGCCCCATGTAGGATGTCCCCCCCCCATATAATGCCCCATGCAGATTGTCACCCCTCATATAATGCCCCATGCAAGATGTCACTCCCCCCCATATAACGCCCCATGCAGGATATCACTCCCCCCCCATATAATGCCCCATGCAGGATGCCACCCCCCATATAATGCCCCATGCAGGATGTCACCTCCCCCATATAATGCCCCATGCAGGAGGTCACCCCCCATATAATGGCCCATGCAGGCTGTTAACCTCCCATATAATGCCCCATGCAGGCTGTTAACCCCCCATATAATGCCCCATGCAGGCTGTCACCCGCCATATAATGCCCCATGCCTCCATACATTGAAAAAAAAAAATCAAATACTCACCTCCCTCCTCCTCACCTGCTGCCGCTGCTCAGGTCTGCACTTCAGCGTCGCTGGCGTCTTCCCGCTCTGCGCTGCCTGTGACGGCTCAGGGGAGGGCGCGGTGTAAAGACGTCACCGCACCCTCTGACCTGAGACGTCACAGGGAGCGCACAGCAGGAAGACAGTGGATCTGCGGAGGCACGAGGAGAGGTAAGTATCTGGCTGCAGGGGCCCTGAGCAAGTGGGGGAGAAGGGCGGGCGATGGCACTGCTCTTCTCCACCCATAGCCCGGCAGGGAGCCCGATGGCGAGTGGGCCCCCCGTCTGCTCAGGGCCCCGGCACTTGCCCAGATGCTGACGCCGGCCCTGACTACCACACCACCAGTGGCTGGCAGAACATGCTAGGTGGGCATGATAGTACCACAGAGGCTGGCAAGACACACTAGGCAGGCATGTTTCATGCCTAGTATGTCATGCCAGCCTCCTTGGTACTATCAGGCCCACCCAGCATGTCCTGCCAGCCCCTGGTGGTAGTACCTGCTGCTAGGCATAGTACCAGTAACCAGAGGCTGGCAGCAGGACATGCTAGGCAATGGGCATGATGATAATCATGCCCATTGCCCAGTAGTATTTACTGCCAGCCTCGGCCAGGGGTCCTCCCAGTCACCCCTCCCCCCTATCCCTTCCTCCCCTCCCGGCCCCTGCTTTTCATAGTCACGCGTCGAGATGAGCTGCAGCCGCTGCCTGGAGCGACGCAGGGTCCGTACTCCACAGCGCGCACAGGAAGCAGTCCCAGGGCGATGACGTCATCACCCTGAGACTGACCTCCTGCGCACGCGCCGGCAGTGTCGCTGCACAGAGGAGGCAGAGGGGCACTGCGGCAGCAGGCAGAGCAGGGAGACTGCTGCAGAGGGGCCATCACTAATCATATCGGCAGTGCTGCCGACATGAATCGGGGGGCCCTCTGTTCTCTGTACAGGGCCCAGGGGGTGTAGAGGGGCGGGGCATGGGACGTGGCCATCGGGGCCCACAGGGGGTTTTCCCGATCCTCCGGTGGGCCAGTCCGCCCCTGCAGAGGGGCATATGTATACATGCAGGTCGGCCACATCCCAGTGGTGCAGACACATCCACACTGCTCCCTGTATACTTGTGCACTGCCGTCTGCTGCAGTGGTAGGAGCCGCCTGAATGCATCTTCTTCCTGCCGGAGAGGAGCTTGTGGGCCTGTGCGGTGAGGAGGTGGACGCTGCGCACCTCCTGAGAAGTATATGGCTCTCCATGTATCTGTGCACATAGTATACCACTCTAGTATATAGCAGAAAGGAGACATCGACCAGAAGAGTCCAGGCATGTGGGTGATGCACATAATTATTATATTGATAACCAGGTGGAAGAGGAGGAAATGCAAAAAAAGGGGGGAATTAACTATACGCAAAGGGGACGTCGAGACAGGAATTACAATTAAAACCAGTGGGAATGGATCATGATTAGAACAGCAAAGGGATAATACAGAGAATCAAGCCCAAATTAATCCAGTATCTAAAAATATATATACATATCATTAGTTAGATATATCTGTACATATGATTGTTTAATTATCATAAACTTTACATAAAGTGCAAGTGCCTCCAAAGAATAAATCTACATAAATTATATATCTCATATGTGAACAAATACAGGTGTTTCTCACTACATTAGAATATCATCAAAAAGTTAATTTATTTCAGTTCTTCAATGCAAAAAGTGAACCTCATATATTATATAGAGTCATTACAAACAGTGATCTATTGTTTATTTCTGTTAATGCTGATGATTATGGCTATACGAGTTTCACTTTTTTGTATTGAAGAACTGAAATAAAGTAACTTTTTGATATTCTAATTTAGTGAGATGCACCTGTGTATGTATATATACAAGGGCTGGTCCCTTATTATTTGGATGTCAGTGTGAATCCTGTAGAGCAGTGGTCCCCAACCTTTTTTGCACCAGGGACCGGCTTGAAGCAAGATCATTTTTCCATGGCCCAGCAAGGAGGGGGTGGGGTGGGCGGGGCTTTGGTCATATGGGGGCGGGGTAATGGAGGGATTTGGAGTTTAGTGCATACTTATCATATAGTGTAGACCAGGTCCCCGCCAGGAGCTATGCCAGGAGCCCCACATAATGTGCTGTGCCAGGAGCCGCATCACTGAGGCCCCATCACGCCCTGCAGCAGGACAGGGCAGCTGTCCTGACAGCTGCTGTTCAGCTGCATTTACTTCATCCCAGGGGCGGACACAGACTGTAGTGGGCCCCTGTGCAAGAAATTTTTGGGGCCCCCCCCCGCCCTTCATAAGGCAACAAAGTTATGTAAACATAACCCCCCCATGTGCATCTCTCACCCCCCCATGTGCAGCTCACCCCCGTGCATCTCTCATCCCCCTCCGTGCATCTCTCATCCCCCTCCGTGCATCTCTCATCCACCCCCCGTGCATCTCTCATCCACCCCCCGTGCATCTCTCATCCCCCCCGTGCATCTCTCATCCCCCTCCGTGCATCTCTCATCCACCCCCCGTGCATCTCTCATCCACCCCCCGTGCATCTCTCATCCACCCCCCGTGCATCTCTCATCCCCTCCGTGCATCTCTCATCCCCCTCCGTGCATCTCTCATCCACCCCCCGTGCATCTCTCATCCACCCCCCGTGCATCTCTCATCCCCTCCGTGCATCTCTCATCCACCCCCCGTGCATCTCTCATCCCCTCCGTGCATCTCTCATCCCCCTCCGTGCATCTCTCATCCCCCTCCGTGCATCTCTCATCCCCCCCGTGCATCTCTCACCCCCCGTGTATCTCTCATCCACCCCCCGTGCATCTCTCATCCCCCCCGTGCATCTCTCACCCCCCCGTGCATCTCTCATCCACCCCCCGTGCATCTCTCATCCCCCCCGTGCATCTCTCACCCCCCGTGCATCTCTCATCTCTCCCCTCCCTCCCATGTGCATCTCTCATCTCTCCCCTCCCCCCATGTGCATCTCTCATCTCTCCCCTCCCCCCATGTGGATCTCTCATCTCTCCCCTCCCCCATGTGCATCTCTCATCTCTCCCCTCCCCCCCATGTGGATCTCTCATCTCTCCCCTCCCCCATGTGCATCTCTCATCTCTCCCCTCCCCCCCATGTGGATCTCTCATCTCTCCCCTCCCCCATGTGCATCTCTCATCTCTCCCCTCCCCCCATGTGCATCTCCCATTCCCCCCACTCCTAGTTAATTGTATTTAAAAAAAAATAAAACTTGTTATACTTACCCCCATGCGATCCCTGCAGAATCCTGGCGCTCGTCCAAATCGCTGACACCAGGTTCTCCTGACTTCCGGCCATGTGACGGCGCCGTCACATGACCGGAAGTCAGGGGAATCATGAAGGTGCTGCCGCAGCAGCGCAGCGCTAAGATGTCCCGGACCCGGCGCTTAGCATGCGGCCGGGGGCCCCATGAGGAGAGAGACGCACAAGAGGGGGGCTCCTACCGGCCGGGCCCCATACTGGAGTCAGGGCATGACTGCCCTGATGGCGGCCCTGCTGGAGGCTGGAGGGGCCCCCTCTCCCCGCGGACCGGCTGAAAAACCCCAACGGCCCGGTCCTGGTCCGCGGACCGGCGGTTGGGGACCTCTGCTGTAGAGAGTAGTGCACTGACTTGGGCATATGTGCTGTTGACAGATATGTATTTGTATCCACTTTAAGCGTTTTTAAAAAAGGTGACCACATGTGCATTGTACTCACGCTATAGCAGATGCAGATCCCACTCCTGAATGGCGTCCACCCGATGTATGTTTCGGCTTCTTGTCTTCGTCAGGGGGTGGCATCATTCGGAAAGAGCTAAGAGTTAAACGGCCAACTATAGCCAATCAGGATGGAGGTATGTCTCCACCAACCAATGGGTGCTGAGGAGGCGTGGCTCGATACACAACGCGCACCAACGCTACGAGGAAACTACGGCGACATGTGACCTGTGACGCTGCGATCACGTGATGGAGACACATGATCGGGGGTCACGGGGCACATATAGATACAGTCGGGGAGGATGATGTGGAGACGTTCATGTGTATTGCCTCTTCAGCAGACATCTAATCTACTGATTGAGTGTGGATATATCGGATAAAGTGGAAAATCTTCTTAATTTATAATGATGGATAACGAGTATAGGTTACATATTACAGCAATACACAGGAATAGGGGGTAGTGAGTGTTACACGTATATAAGAATATAAAGAATATCATAAATTATTATGTGTGATCAGGTGATAAATAAATAATATATACTGTATATTATACGGATATTAGTCCCCATATACAATACAAAGATTAATGAATTAGACTAAAAATAACCATTATAATAGATGGAGAAAAAGGGGGAATAAATACTAAGTCATTATTAAAGGGGTTTTCCCAGAAACAAAAGTTCATTTGAATCATTGTCTGTGTCTGACCCTGTACGGAACATACCACAGCTCCTGGGCAGGGGGAGAGCAAAAGACAATACATACATTACAGCCGGGGATCGCAGAGGATTCATTTTCTGAGGTAAAACATTTCACTGCCTGATTTAAACTATATTTTCCCTCACAAAATGAATCCTCTGTTATTCCCTGCTGTAATGTCTGTATACTCCTTTGCTTCCTCCCCTGCCCAGGAGATGTGGTATGATCAGACCATGTTCTGTACACCATCAGACACAGCCATTCATTACAATTACTTCTGTTTGTGGGAAAACCCCTTTAATACATATATCGAAATCGTGAAAATCAATAGTGAATATGTTTATATAAATATATAAAAGTGCAGTGACATGTGAACAATAAATAAAGGGTGAAAAATATATAAAATAATAAAATTTCACTGACATGTGACCAATTAATAAAGGGGAAGGGAAGGAAAAAAAGGAGGGGAGAGGTGTGGACGGGAGGGTTGGGGAGGGGGGAAAAGGTGAACGTGAGGAAAAACTAAAAAGATAATATTAATACATATATATACACTGTAGAGAATTGTACTCACTCAGCCGCGTTAGAGGTAGGCACAGGATACTGTTTCTTTAAAAATGTCCAAGGCAAGTTTATTCAGACCTCATAAACCGCACTTGCAAAGTAAACAAAAGACAGCCTTGTCCGGCACAAAGTAGCAAAACAGAAAATAACTAGTCCATACAATACTGCAGGTTCACCTGCTCACGGTCAGTGTCCTGTAGCACAGACACACTGGAGGTCTCCACACCTCCAGCCACAGACACTGAATGAGACACTTGGTCTCCATTTTATACACAGGCCCTTGGGTGGGGATATGTGAGCAGCCAATCCTTCCCAACTCTAATGACTGCTCGTAAAAACAGCCCTGATACGCCCAATTAACTCTCTCTGGGTTTATATCACCGAAGCTACTAACCTTGGTAACGCATATCTCCCCTCAAGGACCTGTCCGGCTGCCATCTTACAATACATAATAACATAACAACGTAATTCTTTTATTAATATCCATATGTGTACTCTCTTAGTGTTTACACTATAGTATAAAGAATAATACAGACATCAGCTGCTATACATTATACGCACTGTCATATATCTGTATATACATACAATGTGTATAATGTATAACAGTATATCAAATCAGTCAGTCATATAAATCATATATTATCCTGTATGTGTGAGGGCCTGTGCAGACGTTGCAGATTTTTCTGCCCAGATTTGTCACAAAACCTGAAGGGTTTCCGGATGTCAGCGGAGTGAAAGAGAATCCTGAAGTCTCATGCACATGTTGCTTATTTTTTCCTTACAGATTTAAATCTGCAGCATGTCAATTCTTTCAGAGTTTTTGCTGCAGATTTCACCCATACTAATGGGTGAGAAGAAGAACAGTGCACAGTGACCGGAATCTACTGAGCATATATCAGAATTGACAACCAACTCATGCTCGGTAAAGCAGGGACTAGCCCAGCCCCCGAAACGGAGGCCACTAATGACGCTTCATTTCAGGGAGTGGGCAAAGGCTGTGGCAATGACTGTAGCCTCTGCCCCCTGATGACGATTCGTTTCATCATCAAAGAGAAAGTACTATAAATAAATCAGAGTAGTGAGGGAAGGATAGGGAATTTTAAATTAAAGTATATTAGAAAAAAGATCAGATTATGACATTAAATAGCTAGAGATTTAGGAGTAAAATAAAATTTGGTTTTGGACCACCCCTTTAATGAATCTGAGCCAATATAGATTGCCAATCATGGGCCAATTCTTTGTGCCAGAGAGCCCCTGGCGACAATACATGCTGATGGCCAATCAAAGGCCAGCGGCTGACGTCGGCATGCATGTGAAGGCGAGCATGGCAGTGACGTCATACACTCCTGTCGCCTGCCAAAGTCAGCTGCCGGCTTTACAAGAGGACGCTGCACGGCGGGAGAGCGAGGGCCAGGTGAGTATTTATTTATTTATTGATTTATTTTAAATCAGTGGTCATGCTAGTGACTCGCCTCCAGGGACGTGGGGTACTCGGCAGTCGGGCCTTATGGCTGCTTTCGGGGGAGAGATCACAGTGGCTGGCCCGTTGCCGTGACCCAGGGCGGTCAGTGCAAAAAGGGGATATTTATAGGGGATTTGTCGTGACGCCACCTGTGGTGTCTGGTGAGGATCACCATCGCTGCGACAGTCCTCTGAGGCAGATGATAGGGCAGCTTGAGATGGAACGGCTCCCCACAGGTGGAACAGGCCTCAGGGCAGTGTAGAATAAATGGAGGTGTGCTGGGCGTTGTAGTGCAGGGAGGGAAATGGCACCGGCGAAAGAAAGGAGCGGAGGCAGCTCAGTGCAGTCATCCAAGATTTACTGACAGTTCTTAGACCAGGGGTCTCAAACTCGGCTGGGTATATGGGCCGCACATGGAAAAAATTTGAATTTGGGGGGCCGCATTCTTTGTTCAATGTGACATTTTTAGTGATACCATTTTTTTTGTATACACCTTTTGAACATTTTTGCCGTGTTTATTTTTTTATGGCTTGGGTCGTTATGGATGTGGCGATAATAAACGTGCACTTTTTTGTGTTTACTTTAGTTTACATATAAAACAGCATTTTTAGTGCCCAATATTTTTTCATGCTTTATTTTATTTTTTATTTTTTTTACAATTTTATTTCCCCCAATTGGCCACATACAGTAATATTGTCTTACAATTAGCATCATATAGTAATAATGGAAAACATCTTGTAGTAATGTTCCCCATCCAAGTCCCCATCTTGTACTAATGTGCCCCATCCAGGTCCCCATCCTGTGGCAACGTTCCCCATCCTGGCGCCCATCTTGTACTAATGTGCCTCATCCAGGTCCCCATCTTGGGGCTATGTGCCCCATCTAGGTCCCCATCCTGTGGCAATGTTCCCCATCCAGGTCCCCATCTTGTGGCTCTGGTCCCCATCTTGTGGCTCTGTGCCCCATCCAGGTCCCCATCTTGTGGCTCTGTGCCCCATCCAGGTCCCCATCTTGTGGCTATGTGCCCCATCCAGGTCCACATCTTGAGGCTATGTGCCCCATCCAGGTCCCCATCTTGAGGCTCTGTGCCCCATCCAGGTCCCCATCCTGTGGCAATGTTCCCCATCCAGGTCCCCATCTTGTGGCTATGTGCCCCATCCAGGTCCCCTCTTGTGGCTATGTGCCCCCTGTGCTGTTCTTCACACACATAAAATAGAAAAACAAAAAGATGATTCTCACCTGTCCTCCGTTCCCTCGGCGGCCTTCCTGCAGATGTGGCCCGCAGGCACCACAGAGTCCGACCCCTTGACGATCCCGACCTGGTCCAGGAGGAGCCGCCGACAGCAGCGCTGCATTGCCGCACAGAGACTGTCTCCCAGCACAGCAATTTCAATGTCAGCCGCCGGCCAATCAGAGGCCAGCAACTGACATCTGCATATGGCAATGACGTCATACTCGCTGCGCCGACACGCAGATATCAGCTGCTGGCCTCTGATTGGCCAGCGGCTGGCATTGGAAATGCAGTGCTGGGAAACAGTCTCTGTGTGGCAATTCAGCGCTGCTGTCGGCGGCTCCTCCTGGACCAGGTCGGGATCGTCAAGGGGTCTGTGCCTGCGGGCCGCATAAAGCAGCCTCAGGGGCCGCATGCGGCCCGTGGGCCGCGTGTTTGAGACCCCTGTCTTAGACAGTCCACAGGTGCACAGTACTGGTGCAAGCCTCCCGCGTCGCGTTCACCGGGAAGGGGTTCAGTCCTTCCTCAGGCAGCTCGGGTGTACCTGGCAGAACCCCACTTTCTTATGTACCTCTCTAGACCGACTTCACGCTGGGTCTTACTCCCTCCTCCCCTGCGCTTCCCACTGTGAATCCTGTTCGGGTGGCTGCGAGGTCCCCCCTGTCCGTCGGAGTTGCACAGACCTGCTTGACCCTACTTGGATTGAAGTGGGGAATTGGCTCCTGGCTATAGAAGTCAGAAGCATCCAGTTTTTCCAGCCGAGGCCTGAAGCTGCACGACTGGGCCAGGGGCCGGTCCATTTCTTGCGGCCTAGATCCTCCTGACACTTGGCAGGTTCGGTGTGTACGGGTGCCGCCTGCACTCGCCGTACTACCCTAGGATCCCTTCTACAGAACAGAGCTTACTCCCTGCTCCCCTCCTGGGCCTCAGTCCTGGGCCCTTGTAGTGGAGCAGAGCTCCTACAGAGACTCTGCTCCCAGACTGTTCCTCTGAACCACACTCCTCAACTCCCCGCTCTTGTTAAGAAGTCTGCCCTTTTATATATCTACAGTATGAGTGCTCCATTAAACTACTTCCTCCACCCACACCCACTACTGTTTTCCCCTAACTTTGGGTTCCCCCCACCCCAGCCAGGGTCAGGGGTCAGCAGAAAACTACATTGCCTCTTGCCCCTCCTGCTGGCCTGGGGTAGTGTAGTGTTGGATGTAGGTGTTGAGGTTCCGTGCAGCACTCCCTCCTTACCTGAGAGAAGGGAGACACCACACCTCTGGGTGAGGTGCAGTACCTCTGTGGCGACCGAACCCTCAGGGGCGCCACGCTACTACATGGATGACTATGGAGATGCATTATACTTTATGGATGACTATGGGGCTGCATTATAGTACATGTATGACTATGGGCTGTGCATTATACGTTATGAATGACTATGAATTGTGCATTATAATTTATGGATGACTATGGGGTGCACTATACTACATGGATGACTATGGGCTGTACATTATACTTTATGGAGGACTAATGGCTGTGTATTATATTATATGAAGAATATGGGCTGTGTATCATGCTAATATGGATGACTATGGGCTGTGCAGTGTATTATATGGAGTACTATGGGATGTATTATACAATATAAAGGACTATGAGATGTCCATTATACTTCTTCTATGGAGCCCCGTGACTTTTATGTACGCCCCTGATGAGCATAGTTTATTTTCTTCTATACATTAAAGAACAGTAGCAGAATGGGGAAAATGTACCAGGATGAGGGATATACTGTATATACCAGAATGGGCCCGGGATAAGGGACATATACCAGAATGGGCGATATAAATACCAGGATGGGGCCAGGATGAGGTACATATATACCAGGATGAGTGATATACGGTATATATCAGGATGGAGGACGCGCATATATATATAATATAATATAATAATTTATTCAAGATGGAAGGGGGGCCCGGTCCAGATCTTGCACTTGGGCCCATAAGACTCCAGTTACGCCACTGCATGCAGCTATAACCAGTCAGTCAAATGGGTACATACAGTACTGTGCAATATTTTTAAGCAGGTATGGAAAAATGCTGCAAAACAACATCAAAGCATCAGGTACACTTGCATACAGTTTTGTAAAGGACCTCAACAGGGAGACTGTTCCCAATATCTTGGCTCACTAAAAAATAACCACAGATCTGTGGATGTAGGCTTGGACAAAAATACTTCTGTCTCTCTATGTAATCCAAGACAGACTTGATGATTTTGAGATCAGTGTTCTGTGGGGGCCATATCATCACTTCCAGGTTCGTTGTTCTTTTTTATACTGTAGATAGTACTTAGTCACATTGGCTTTATGTTTGGGGTCATTGTCCTACTTGTTAGGTATTGTGGTTCTGTGCTCCCACCTGGGAATGGATCAAGTCCAGTGCTACGCTACTCAGGTCGCAGGGGCCACCATTGTCCTGACTCTGCAGGCGAAGCTACTACGCATGCAGGAAAACCGTCTCAATCGTATGGAGCATTGGGCTCTGGAGTAGTAGGATTTGTGAGGACGCGGGACACCGTATCTCCCACTGATATAATGCCCGGTTAACATGGGATGCTGTGTTCCCCCGGTTGCCAGGCAACACACGATACTGCGGTGTCTGGCACTAGGCAGTGGTGGGATTGGGTCCAAGCTGCTGTGCAAGTTAGCAGGGAGTGGTTGTCTTGGGATGATTGGGAGGTATTCAACACCTGATCATTAGGTGGGCTATTTAACCCTGTTCCCTGCTCAGTCCTTTGCTGTTTATTACAGTTTCAATGTGCTGTGGTGGTGAGGGGTGCTATCATTATTAGTTGTTATCTTTCCAGCGTTTTGTCTTAGGAGTCTTCTCTTTCCCTTTTAATTTTTCCTAGGTGTTCTTACAGAGGTACCCACCCGGTTCTTGACTAGGCACCGGCCGTGTCACCAGACACCAGCTGGCTGGTGACAGTGGGCCTGGGAAGGCTCTGCCAAAGTCCCCCTTCCATCACTGGGAGCTGAGTGAAAAGTGTTCCCAGTCCTAAAGAGCTCACCTAGCTGGGCAGCTTGTGCCAAGTGCGTCTGTCCCTGCGGATTTGCTGGTTTGGTGCCAGTCTTGCTGGGTCTTTCTGCGTTAGCGCATTACACTGCTGAATAATAAATTTAGAGCCAGTCAGAAGCTTAACTGATGGTATTGCATGATGGATAATTATTAGTGTTGAGCGAGTATGTTCTGTTAACCCTTTCGCCGAGTATGCTTTGGCCGAGCACCGAGTAGCTACAGCTGCTCGGTGTTATGTTTGAATCACTCCCGTGTGCATGATTTGCGACTGTTTGACAGCTTTAGTACATGTAAGGAATGTCTATTTTTTACACATTCCTCAAATGTATTAAAGTTGTCCAAACAGTCGCAAATCATGCACATGGGAGTGATTCAAACATAACACTGAGCAACTGTAAATACTCGGTGCTCGGCACGAGCATACTCGCCAAAAGGGTTAACAGAACATACTCGCTCAACACTAATAATTATCTGCTATATTTCTCTGCATTGAAGACACCATTAATGATGACCAAATCCCCAACTCCATTTGTTGAACTGGAGTTCCAAATATGCTAGGTCCCTCTGTAATGGTGTAGAAGATGTCTGAACACCCTCTCTGAAGACTCCTGACTGTATAGTTAGTGTGACCTGTGGTTTTATGTGTTTTATCCTTATGTAGGCTCCAGTTTTCCTCTGTACAGGGGTGGACATGGTTAACTGTAGGGCCAGCCCATAGTTTGGGGAGGAGTAAGTGGGCACCAGGAGTTAGTTCCTGTTTTAATAGAGAGTCTGAGTAGAGCTGCAGAGAAGAAAGGACAACTTCAATCGGATCTAGCCATAATTTTGCGTGTGCGAAGAGCAGACATACTAGGGAATACATTTCAGCATTCAAGTAACAGTGGCAGCAGTACTCCATACCAAAGGCAAGTTGGGGCACCCACTGAAAAATAAATCATTTTAAAGCTAGTCTCAGTGTTAGCCAGACCTGGAGGTCTTTGTGAAAAAATATGGGATCAGCCAGGCTGGTACAATGGTCACAGCGCAATACATCGACCCATGTAGCCCTGTACTGGGAATATGAAGGCCCTCGGTGGAGCTTGTTGTTCATTTGCAGTGTTCTACACAAGTATTGCGCCACCGTCCTCAACCATCAAGTGTGAACCTCTGTCATACTATACAGATGAAAGTTTAAAGCATTATTCCTGCTACCCATTGTACATTTTTTCCAGACCTAGTAAATGAGAGTTTATTATTGTAAACATGTCTGTCTTCTTCTTTGCGGAGTTAAAGAGTCCCAGTGTCTCACCAACTGTGGCAGAACACAGTCTGAATGTGCCATCAGCTGAATCAGTAATATGTGCACACAACGAGGAACCCCTTGTCTCGTCCCTTACACCTTCACCATACTTCATTGTTGCTTGCAGATCCTCTATATTGTTCCACTCTCCAGCCCTTTGACAAACTAACTGTCTTCTGTGACCGGCAAATATTTCACATTTTTGCTCATTAGTCCATAGCCAAGGCTGACATTTTTTGGCACCCTTGTTTCTATGACTAAGATATTGTTTTTGATTACAATTCTTCCATGAAGACCACTTCTGGCCAGAACTTTGGATGGGATGGGAGCATTTTTGTGCCAGCTCTGTGCTCAGGCTTGGACTGGCCGACAGGAGAACAGGAGAATCCTCCAGTGGGCCCCTGTGCAGAGTGGCCACCACCCTCTTATATGAGCAGCACTTGGCACAATATACTTTACTCACTATGTGCAGACAAAGGCAGCATCTTATTCATTTACCAATCTACCCAGTTCATTGTTATATAAATTTGTGATTGAGGATAATGTCACATTTGCATGTAGTTGAGAAGTGGGGCCCTAGAGTTGGATAGTGGGGGCCCCTGGCACCAGTCAGACACTGCTTGTGTCTCTTGTATTCGGTGGCTCTGTGTCATCTTCAGTCTTCTATCAGGTAGTTTGTTGTGTAGGACATACACTATTTTAGTGCCCTTCCCCCATCACAGAGATTGGTCTCCATAAGGCTGTGTGCCCACGATGCGTTTTTTAAGCTTTTCCGCAGCGGCAAAAACGCTGCAGAAACGCTTAAAAAACGCATGGTAGAAGGCCTGCCATGTTCCCCAATGATAATCCGCATGTACTGTGCACATGCTGCGGAAATTTCCACTACGGAAAAAAACGCAGCACTACCAATTATTTTTCGGAAGTGCTGCGTTTTCGCCGCCATTGACTTGCATTAGATCGCATGGATTACGCATCACTGTATATGTAGATGCGCATTCCATGCGTTCTAATGTGCGGATCGTACCCAGGTCTAGAGAAGAAGAGACTCTCCTCCGGACCCGCGTACCATAGAAAGCTGTAAAAAAAAAAAAGAATAAAATAAGTATGTATTTATTTTTTACATTCTGGCGGCCCCCGATGCGCTCCTCCTCTCATGCCGGCAGTTCACGATGGACTTAAGGACCTGCGCTGACGTCATAGTCGTGTGACGGGTCATGCGACGCTGACGTCGGCAGGTCCTTCAGTGTAACATGATCTGCCGGCAGCCGGGACAGTGAAGCTAGACACCGGGGGCCATCGGAAGGCAAGTATATATTTATTTTTTATTTTTTGACATTCTCTCGGGTCACACTATATAAATCCATGCCGTTTGCATGGATTTATATAGTGTGACCAAGTTGTCAAGCACTTTCCAAGTGATGCTAAAATCGCTTGGAAAGCGCTTGTCAACCCGCATGCGGAAATGCATGTGAAGAAAGCTTGACATCCACATGTCCCTGACAGGAAAAACACATGTACAGTCCGCATGTACAATCCGCATGTACAATCCGCATGTACAATCCACATGCGTTTTTTCTGCCAGGGGAGATGCAGAAACGCTCAGGAAAAATCCGAAGCATTTCTGCATTGTGGGCACATTGTTAGAATCCTCCTGTTAATTTTTGCTATATTGTGTTTTGCGGTCACGTGACCATCTGCCTATATATTCCAGCTCCACCCTTCTGGCTTTGCTGGACTTCAGCGTTGTTTGACTGCTTTGCTAGCCAGGTGCTTCTGTGCCTTTCTCTGTCAGTTCGCTTGGTCCTCTTGGACCTCTAGTACTTTTTGTCAGTTTGTCTTTTGTGTTCTACAACAATTTCTGTTTAGGAGGTGTCCCATTTTTGTCCCAGTCCTTAGTTCTTTAGGGACCCCTCCCTTAATTCTATAGGTCTTCGTTCAGACTAGCCGAGGACAAAGGTGGGTCTGTTCACTAAAAACAGGCAGCCCGCTACATCGTAGGGATTCAGCTTAGTCTTACTGTAGGGACAGCTTTCCCCTATCTTTCCTTAGTTCTTCTTGCAGATCACAACACACATAGCCTTACTTTGTTATTTAGATAGACAGATAGATAGATAGAGGGCTGCCACCAGGAATTTCAGGGCCCAATATTGGCAACATTTTTAAGCTCCCTTGAGACTCCGCCCAGGCTCCACCCCAGCTCCACCTCCACCCCTCGAAACTTCCACAGTCCCACCACCAAATCTTGGAAAAACTCCACTTCTGCACCACGCCCTCACCAATCACAGATTTACAGTTCCCACTCAACCATATATCATATACATAGCCAGCAACTTTTGTTTTGGCCAAAAGATTTTTTTAATCAACCACCACGACAAGTTAGACTCTTTTGGCTGGGCCCTACTCTACTCTAATTTATTAAACCTTTCTTAAAATATCCAATACTCTTTTTAGGTATATTTTTATTTCTTTTTCTTTAAAGGAATGTGTCACAAATTTTTTAAAATGACTAATAATATCACATTCAAGGAACAAATACCATCACACCATGGCCGGACCACATTTTACCATCACATAGTCACCAAATAATACCACATACAAGGTATACTGCCACACCATGACCAGACCACATATTACCACCACATAGTGATCAAATAATACCACATACAAGGAACAAATACCGCCACACCATGGCCAGACCACATATTACCACCACATAGTGACCGAATAATACCACAAGCAAGGAACAAATACCACCACACCATGACCAGACCACATAGTGACTGAATACTACAATACTGATCATTAATAAAAAAAAAAAAAAATACTAATATTACCATAAGTGCCATTATACACAGGAGCTCTCTACATAGTAGACGGTGTATAGTGTAAGTGTAGAGGTAATACAGTGATCACCAGTGACATTATACACAGGAGCTTTGTATATAGTGTCAGTGTACAGATAATACAGTGATCACCAGTGACATTATGCACAGGAGATTTGCATATAGTGTCAGTGTACAGGTAATACAGGGATCACCAGTGACATTATACATAGGAGCTCTGTATGTAGTGTCAGTGTACAGGTAATACAGTTATCACCAGTGACATTATACACAGGAGCTCTGTATATAGTGTCAGTGTACAGGTAATACAGTGATCACCAGTGACATTATACACAGGAGCTCTGCATATAGTGTATAGTGTACAGGTAATACAGTGATCACCAGTGACATACACAGGAGCTCTGTACATTAGTATATAGTGTCATTGTACAGAGAACACATTGACTCACAAGTGAGGTCTCTAGTTGAAGTCCTTCATCTTCGCTTTTTTTTGCTTTCATCCAGCGCAGACCGACCTCACTTCTTCCAGCCAGGACTCGTCTCTGCATAAAATAGCACACAATTATCTAGAGTACATTCCCCAATTTCTACATTACGCAGCTGAATACAGATGTGCACCCACCATTAATATATAATTAGTTATTATGCAACCCACCATTCCAAATACAAATTGTAATCCACCACGGCCCCCCCCACTAACTGTAAATAGCCACTTTCTCCACCCAATAAATATATAAATTAAATAGCACCTGTACTCTTTCCCAATTCATTACCAGTCACACTCCTGCATCCTCAACACCCCCCACTCTGTACCTCCCGCTCCCCCAATTCATTATATTTACATGAACCCCTCCACTCCAATTCATTATGTCATATTCGTGCTCTCTCCCAACCTCTATTCATAATCATTTATTCTCCCCCACTCCCAATTCATCATTTGCTCTCCCCCACTCCCAATTCATTATTTGCTCTCCCCCACTCCCAATTCACCATTAGCTCTCCCCACTCCCAATTCACCACTACCTCTCCCCACCCCCACTCCCAATTCACCATTTGCTCCCCCCACCCCCACTCCCCATTTGCTCTCCCCACCCCCACTCCCAACTCATCATTTGCTCTCCCCACTCCCAGTTCACCATTTGTTCTCCCCACCCTCCACTCCCAATTCGCCATTTGCTCTCCCCACCCTCCACTCCCAATTCACCATTTGCTCTCCCCACCCGCACTCCTAATTCACCATCTGCTCTCTACCCCCCACTTCCAATTCAACGTTTGCTCTCCCCACCCCCCACTCACTATTTGCTCCATTCACCATTGGTTCTCCCCACCCCCTATTCCCAATTCACCATTTGCTCTTCCCACCCCCAATTCATCATGTGCTCTCCACACTCCCAATTGACCATTAGCTCTCACTACCGCTCCCTCCCAATTGACCATTTGCTCTCCCCACTCCCAATTTACCATTAGCTCTCCCCACCCCCACTCCCAATGCACCATTTGCTCTCCTCACCCCCCACTCCCAATTCACCATTTGCTCTCCCCACCCCAATTCACCATTTGATCTCCCCACCCCAACTTCATCATTTACTCTCCCCACTCACCTCTCTCAATTAATCATTTGCTCTCCCCACCCACTCCCAATTCATCATTTGCTCTCCCCACCCCCCACTTCCAATTCACCATGTACTCTCCCCACCCTCCAGATCATTATCTGTTCTCCCCACCCCCAATTCACCATGTGCTCTCCCCACCCCCCACTCGCAATTCACCATTTGCTCTCTCCACCCCCACCTTCAATTAATAATTTGCTCTCCCCACACACCATGTGCTCTCCCCACCCCCAATTAATAATGTGCTATATCCACTCCTCACTCCCAATTCACCATGTGCTCTCCTCACCACACACTCCCAGTTCACCATGTGCTCTCCCCACCCCTTAATTCCAGTTCGCCATGTGCTCTCCTCACCCCCCACTTCCAATTCTCGATGTGCTCTCCCCACCCCTGACTCTCAGTTCATCATGTGCTTTCCCCACCCCCCACTTCACCATTTGCTCTCCCCACCCCCACTCCAAAGTCATCACTTGCTCTCCCTACCCCCAATTCACCATGTGCTCTCCCCCCCCACTCCCAGTTCATCATGTGCTCTCCCCCAAGACTATTTAATTAATTCTATTAAAAAAAAAATGTGATACTTACCTCTTATATAATCCCCTGCAGCTGCACTTCTGCATCTTGGCCCTCTATGCAGACGCGTACGCGATGATGTCATTGCGTACGCACCTTCACCAGCACGTCCCATAAGAGGCGGAGGGACTGCACGGCCGTTCAGTTTTTATGGCTGTGAGAGCTCCAAGAGTCCCGGAACATGATACCCCAGTGTCGGCACATAAGTAAGCAAAAAAGATGGTAGCACTTAATAGAAAATTACATAAAAAATGGTGTATTTATTGGCCCGTGTGAACAGGTGCCAATGTTTCGGCTCAAAAGCAAGTGGATTTTTAATGCAACCAAACAAGCCTCATCAGGTCTAAGAAATGTATTTATTTTAATAAAATAAACAGTTTGTATTGTGGAGTCTGCTCCACTTCAGAGTTATTACATATATTGGGAATAACTCTTTAACCCCTTCCCACTTAAGGTAGTTTTTACTTTCCTGACCAAGCCAGATTTTTTAAACTAATATGTGCCATTTTATGTGGTAATATTTTTTTTCTTGACACATTGTAGTTTATGTTTGTGGTAAATTTAGGTCAATATGATAGACATTTATATAAAAATATCGGAAATTTGACAAATATTTAGAAAAAGTCTAAATTTTGAACTTTGAATTTTGTATGCCAATGAAATGTCCCATCCCTCAGTTTTTCAGGACCATCTACACATTTGAAAAGATTTTGAGGGATCTATATGTCATGTATACACCTCAAAATATTCAAAACCGTATTCAGAAATTTTGTATAACCCACAGGGCTTCATGCAAAGTTAAATGAAAAATTACTTTTTATTATTATTATTATTATTATTATTAACATGTGAAGGTATTTGCAAAGGGGGGTAGCAGAGGAATAGTGAGGCGAGAGATGAACTAGTCGAGCAGCAGAGTTGAGGATGGACTGGAGGGGTGCGAGAGTGTTAACAGGTAGGCCACAGAGGAGGGTGTAACGGGTCTGGGAGGTGGAACCTCTGAGCAACTATACAAGGGGGCAGTCCTTGTAAGGAAGCGGGTGGCTCCCAGGGAAGACGGGCAGGTAGTCACGGCAAGTGACAGGGACAGTCTCGGGGTAGAAGGGCAGGTAGTCACGGCAAGTGACAGGAACAGTCTCTGGGTAGAAGGGCAGGTAGTCACGGCAAGTGACAGGGACAGTCTCTGGGTAGAAGGGCAGCGGGCTGGTGGCTGGTGAGCGCTCCCAAGTGAGCGGGCGAGAGTCTCTGGACAGGCAGGTGGTCACGGCAAGTGACGGCAGAGCCTCCAGGTAGGCTAGCAGGCAGGTAACAGGTGAGCACTCCCAGGTGAGTGGGCAGGCTGGTCCATAGACAGACTGACAGGTGTCGGAGGGCAGACCGCAGGCTTGCAAGCAGGTAAGCGGATATCAGGCAGGTAACAAGCAGGAATCTGGCAGGTGACTGGCAGGTAACAGGCAGGAATCTGGCAGGTGACTGGCAGGTAACTGGTAGCGGGACCTGAGGGCTGAAGCAGAGTGAAGGCTTTGCAACAACATTGCTCGGGCACCTCCATTTTGGAGGAGGTGCCTTATATATGGGAGGTCCTCCGGCAATAGGCCGGGGACTCCTTAGGACGGCGCGCGGTCCCTTTAAGAGAGGGGGAGCGCGCGCGCCCTAAGCACACTGCCGGGGAAGGAGCGCGTGCCGGAAGCAGCGGGGAGAGAAGCGCTGGAGGACGCCGCGCCAGGAGCGGGGAGGTGAGAGGGACGGCGTCTCTGCCTAGTACGGGGCAGAGACGCCGATGCTACAGTACCCCCCCCTTTAGGCCCCCTCTTTTTTTGGCCAGAAAGAAATTTTTCAAGGAGAAGCGGGGCGTTGATGTTCTCCCTGGGTTCCCAAGTTCTCTCCTCAGGACCAAACCCCTTCCAATCTACCAGAAAAAAGGTCTTTCTTCTTACCCTCTTGGAGGCCAGAATACTCTCTACCTCAAAGACGTCACCAGCGGAAACCGGAGCAGGAGGGGCACCTGGATTATTGGAAAAAGAGTTAAAGACAACGGGTTTGAGGAGAGATACGTGGAAGGAGTTGGGAATCCGTAGGGTGGCCGGGAGTTTTAATTTGTAGGCCACAGGGTTAATTTGCCTGAGGACTTCGAAGGGACCGATGAATCGAGGGCCCAACTTGAAGGAGGGTACTTTGAGCCGCACATGTCTCCCTTGTCTGCCGGACGGAATTGAGGCGGATCCAGACGTCTCTTATCAGCATATCTCTTCATCCGCTCAGAGGACAGAAGAAGAGCGGACCTGGTACTCTCCCAAATAGTAGAAAATTCGCTGACAAGAGACTCCGCAGCAGGGTTGTCCACAGAAACGGAGACAGGAAGTGGAATCCGGGGATGTTGGCCACCGACTATAAAGAACGGGGATTTGGAAGAGGATTCGCTCTCATGGTTATTGTAAGAGAACTCGGCCCATGGTAGGAGATCGACCCAGTCCGAATGGTGTGCATTAACGAAGTGCCGGAGGTAACTGGTCAGGATCTGATTGATCCGCTCCACTTGACCATTGGACTGTGGGTGGTAAGCGGAGAAGTCCAGGGTGATGTCTAGCAGCTTACATGTGGCTCTCCAGAAGCGTGAGGTGAACTGAACCCCACGATCCGACATGATGTGGAGGGGCAGGCCATGGAGACGGAAGATGTGGCGGATAAAGTCTTTAGCCAGCTCGGGTGCAGATGGGAGACCAGGCAGGGGAATGAAGTGAGCCATCTTAGAAAAGCGGTCAGCGACAACCCAAATGACTGTACAACCGGCAGAAATAGGAAGATCGGTGATAAAGTCCATAGCAATGTGCTGCCAAGGAGCAGCAGGTAGGGGAAGGGGCAGGAGATGGCCGGCTGGTAGATGTCTGGGAACTTTGTTACGGGCACAGGATGAGCAGGTCGTGACGAAGTCTACCACGTCCTTACGCAGGGTAGGCCACCAGTAATGCCGGGTAATGAGTTGGAAGGTCTTCTTTTGGCCAGCATGGCCAGCTAGGTTAGAAGAATGTCCCCAGCGAAGAACCCTCTCCCGATCTGGTACAGCTACAAACGTCTTACCGGGTGGGAGATGAGTCAGATCCAAGGGGGCCACATTCATCACCTTGGAGGAGTCGATGACGTGCGTAGGCTCCTCCTCTTGATCGGTGGACAGGAAGGACCGGGACAAGGCATCAGCTTTGACGTTCTTGTCCGCCGGACGGAAATGAAGAATGAAGTCGAAGCAGGCAAAAAACAACGACCACCGGGCCTGGCAAGGATTGAGTCTCTGGGCATTTTGGAGATATGCCAGGTTTTTGTGATCCGTGTAGATAATTACCGGGTAGAGAGCCCCTTCAAGCAGATAGCGCCACTCCCCCAGTGCCAATTTGATGGCTAACAATTCACGGTCTCCTATGGAGTAGTTGCGCTCAGACGAGGAGAAGATTTTGGAGAAGAAGCCGCAGGTTACCATTCTCCCGGTAGAAGATTTTTGGGTGAGTACCGCTCCGGCTCCGGAGGAGGAGGCATCAACCTCCAGGTAGAATTGTTTATTACAGTCCGGACGGTGCAGGACGGGAGCAGAGGCGAAGGCTTTCTTTAAGGAAAGGAAGGCCTCCTCGGCTTCAGGCGACCATGTCCTGGGATTAGCCCCCTTACGGGTAAGTGCAGATATGGGAGCAGTCCGAGACTAGAAGTGTGGGATGAAAAGACGATAGTAATTAGCGAAGCCCAGGAATCGCTGTATCGCCTTCAAACCTTCAGGACGAGGCCATTTTAGAACAGAAGAGAGCTTCTCGGGATCCATTTGCAGACCTGTCTGGGAGATGACATAGCCCAAGAACGGTAGGGAGGTCTGGTCGAAGAGGCACTTCTCGTATTTGGCATAGAGGTGGTTCTGCCGAAGCCTAAGCAGGACCTGATGAACATCCCTTCGGTGTGTGGGGAGATCCGGAGAGAAGACCAAGATATCGTCCAGGTATACCACTACGCAGGAGTACAGGAGGTCGCGGAAGATGTCGTTGACTAGTTCTTGAAAGACAGCAGGAACATTACAGAGACCGAAGGGCATCACAAGGTACTCATAGTGACCGTCCCGGGTATTGAATGCCGTCTTCCACTCGTCTCCTTGACGGATACGGACCAGGTTATATGCTCCTCGTAGATCCAGCTTGGAGAAGATCCTGGCGCCCTTGAGACGGTCAAACAATTCGAAGATGAGCGTCAGGGGGTATTTGTTTTTTACTGTGATGAGATTGAGTCCTCTGTAGTCAATACAGGGACGTAGCGAGCCGTCTTTCTTTTTGACAAAGAAGAATCCGGCTCCAGCCGGGGAGGTAGATTTTCGGATAAATCCCCTAGCCAGATTCTCTTCAATGTACTCAGACATGGCCCGGGTCTCGGCTGCAGACAACGGGTAGATACGCCCACGGGGAGGAGTGGTGCCAGGTACCAGGTCGATCGGGCAGTCATATGGCCTATGGGGTGGCAAAGTCTCTGCTTCCTTCTTACCGAAGACGTCCGCATAGGGCCAGTAAGGAGCCGGGAGACCTGGTAAATTAGCTGGAGTAGGCGGAGGGCGAGCTGGGCGGACCGGAACCAGGCAGGTCCTATGGCAGTCTGGACCCCATCGGAGTACTTCACCGGATCGCCAGTTCAATACCGGTTCGTGTGTCTGGAGCCAAGGTAGACCTAGCAACAGGGAGTGAGAAAGTCCGGACAGCACATGGAATGAGATTTCCTCAGAGTGCAGCATTCCCACCTGCAGGGTTATGGGTTCAGTGACGAGCAGGATGGTCTCCGAGAGAAGTCTTCCATCCACGGAGGCGACTGACAATGGTTCAGCCAGGGACTTTGTGGGAATACGGTATCTCTCTACCAGAGACTGGGAGATGAGGTTTCCAGCAGCTCCAGAATCCAGGTGGGCGAGTTCAAAGTGACGGTTTTCTCCCCAAGCAATAGAGACTGGTAAAGTCAGAGACAGAGAGGGCTTACTTTTGTCTAGGACGACCTCTCCGAGCGGTCCTAGACACTGGCGTTTCCTGGCTTTTCCGGGCAGGAACGGATGAAGTGCTCCATACTGCCACAATAGAAACAGCTTCCCTCGGTTCGGCGAGATTCTTGGCGAGATCTGACCATCTTGGTCTGGTCGATCTGCATAGGTTCAGGCGAGAGAACCCGCGGAGTGACTGGTTGAGAGGCAGGTCTCAGGGAAGTAGGAGCAGAGCAAGAAAAGTATTTCTCCCAGGCAGTCTCTTTGGCACGTTCTTGGAACCGGATGCCAATCCGGGTAGCTAGTGACACCAGGTCATCCAGAGTGGTAGGAATGTCCCAACCAGCTAACTCGTCCTTAATCCGACCGGAAAGACCCTCCCAGAAGACGGACACCAGAGCCTCATTTTCCCAGGCAAGCTCAGAAGCGAGGGTGCGGAACCGTATGGCATATTGGCCCACGGTGAGACTCCCTTGGCGGAGACGTAGCAGAGAGGAGGCAGAAGAGGTTTTCCGTCCAGGTTCATCGAAGACTTTCCATAAAGCAGCGAGGAAAGACGGCAGGTGGGACACCAGGGGATCCCCTCTCTCCCACAGGGGATTTAGCCATGCCAGTGCCTCCCCAGTGAGATGGGACATGATGAAGGCCACCTTGGCCTGGTCGGAGATGAACTGGTATGCAAATAGCTCAAAGTGCAGGGTGCACTGGTTTATGAAACACCGAGCTAAGGTAGGTTCGCCGGCAAAGCGTGGAGGTGCCAGAAGCCGAGGTCCATAGCCGGGTACCATGAAGGGACTGGATTGCGGTACCGCAGGAATGGGCACGGCTGGACCAGAGGTAGACATAGACGAGTCACACAATGCGCCTAGACGAAAGTTAACGGACCGTAGATAGGACAGTACCAACTCCTGCTGAGTTTTCTGACGTAAGACTTCCTGGTGCAGATCGGAGATCTGGGGGCCACCGGGTTCCATGGCCCGAGCAAACAGTAACGGGTCTGGGAGGTGGAACCTCTGAGCAACTATACAAGGGGGCAGTCCTTGTAAGGAAGCGGGTGGCTCCCAGGGAAGACGGGCAGGTAGTCACGGCAAGTGACAGGAACAGTCTCTGGGTAGAAGGGCAGGTAGTCAAGGCAAGTGACAGGGACAGTCTCTGGGTAGAAGGGCAGCGGGCTGGTGGCTGGTGAGAGCTCCCAAGTGAGCGGGCCAGAGTCTCTGGACAGGCAGGTGGTCACGGCAAGTGACGGCAGAGCCTCCAGGTAGGCTAGCAGGCAGGTAACAGGTGAGCACTCCCAGGTGAGCGGGCAGGCTGGTCCATAGACAGACTGACAGGTGTCGGAGGGCAGACCGTCGGACCGCAGGCTTGCAAGCAGGTAAGCGGATATCAGGCAGGTATCAAGCAGGAATCTGGCAGGTGACTGGCAGGTAACAGGCAGGAATCTGGCAGGTGACTGGCAGGTAACTGGTAGCGGGACCTGAGGGCTGAAGCAGAGTGAAGGCTTTGCAACAACATTGCTCGGGCACCTCCATTTTGGAGGAGGTGCCTTATATATGGGAGGTCCTCCGGCAATTGGCCGGGGACTCCTTAGGACGGAGCGCGGTCCCTTTAAGAGAGGGGAAGCGCGCGCGCGCCCTAAGCACACTGCCGGGGAAGGAGCGTGTGCCGGAAGCAGCGGGGAGAGAAGCGCTGGAGGACGCCGCGCCAGGAGCGGGGAGGTGAGAGGGACGGCGTCTCTGCCTAGTACGGGGCAGAGACGCCGATGCTACAGAGGGTGTTGCAGTAGTCGAGGCGGGAGATGATGAGGGCATGAACAAGCAGTTTAATAGATTGAGGGTTGAGGAAAGGATGGATTCTGGGAATACTTTTGAGCTGGAGGCCACAGGAGGTGGCAAGAGCTTGGATGTGGGGTTTGAAGGACAGGGCAGAGTCAAGGGTTACTCCGGGGACAGGGGAAATTGTGATGTCATTTATTGTGATAGAAAGATCAGGTGGGGAAGATATGCGAGATAAAGGAAAGATGATGAGTTCAGTGTGCTGAAAAAGTTGGCTTATCCTCGAGTATATACTTTAAACTGTAAAGTGTTAGTAACAAGGCAAATCAACAGTAGAACTAATAACAGTAAGCTTGGGATAGCAGAGAAAGTCTTTCACTATTTAACGTTAATGTTCTCTTCACAAAGGTGGTGTGCCCAGTCGTGTGAGTTTCCATGTAAGTTCTCTATGAAGCTCTGGCCCTAGCAGGGATCACTGGGTTTTCCGGCTAGGCCGCAAGTCTCTCTCTGATGTTCACTACTAGGACCAACCCTTCTCAATCACTATGTTTCCACAAAGTAAAATAATAGGAGCTATACTCACCTCCGGTGCTGGCACTATTCCAGCTGGATCACTGAGGGGCTACCGCAGGAACTGAGCAGTCAATGTCTTTGATCCTAGCTGTTATCTTTAACGCCTTTGATGCCGCAACCTATAGTATCAGTGGCATCTAGGTTGTCAAATAAAGGTAGGGGGCTCTTTTAGTCAACCAACTCTACACAATGGCCCCCACAGCTGCAATTGTAAATCATGCCTCGCAGCATCGTGCAATAAAGCTCAACCAGGTTCACGTTCTGTAAAGGGACTAAAGTAAAAAAAGTAAAAAACAAAATGGTTTATAGAAAAAAATAACACAAATCCCAGGTCCCGTTCTTTGATGTGGACTTGGGAACTGAGCCGACAAATGATGGCTGCGTTATTCAGCCATCATCTGCCTCTAACACTGTGCTTAGGGCGCGTGCACGCTCCGTCCCTCTAAAAGGGGCCGCGCGCCGTCCTAAGGAGTCCCCGGCCAATGGCCGGAGGACCTCTCATATAAAAGGCACCTCCTCCAAGATGGAGGTGCCCGTGCAAGGTTGTAGCTTTGTGTGTTAAACTCTGCTTCAGCCCTCAGGTCCCACTGCCAGCCTGACTACCAGTCCAGCCCGCCAGCCTGACTACAAGTCCAGTCCACCAGCCTGACTACAAGTCCAGTCCGCCAGCCTGACTACAAGTCCAGCCCGCCAGCCTGACTACAAGTCCAGCCCGCCAGCCTGACTACAAGTCCAGCCCGCCAGCCTGGCTTCAAGTCCAGTCCGCCAGCCTGACTACAAGTCCAGTCCACCAGCCTGACTACAAGTCCAGTCCGCCAGCCTGACTACAAGTCCAGCCCGCCAGCCTGACTACAAGTCCAGCCCGCCAGCCTGACTACAAGTCCAGCCCGCCAGCCTGACTACAAGTCCAGCCCGCCAGCCTGGCTACAAGTCCAGCCCGCCAGCCTGACTACAAGTCCAGCCCGCCAGCCTGACTACAAGTCCAGTCCGCCAGCTTGTCTACTCTCCAGCCCGACAGTCTGTCTACAGTCGCGTCCGCCAGTCTGTCTATGGGCCTTGCCCGCCTGCTTACATTGAAGCACCTGCTTGTTACCTGCCGTGTCTGCCAGTCCGCCTACCCGGATCACCCGTCAGCCTGCCTGCCGTGCTCATCTGCTGTACCGGTCAGTTCCTGCCTTCTGACCCGTGGGAGTCACCTGCTCTCATACAAGGTCGGTCCCAGAGTACCACCTGGTCCCTCTGCTCGGTCCTTCCCTGGTCACGGAGTCGATTGAGCCGCCGTATGACCTTGGTCAGTCCGAGTTGATACCTAGTTACGCCCCTCTGGTCCCTCCTTGCAACGCAGCACAGAGGTTCCACCACCCGGATCCGTAACATACTCCTTTGAACACATGCCTGTGGAGAGTAGGAGACTGTGATTTTTGCTATATACTGAAGCAGGGTTGCCACCAGGAATTTCAACACCCCATACTGGCAACATTTCCGGGCACCCTTGAGATTCCACACCAGCCCCGCCTCCACCCCTCGAACTTTCCACTGTCCCACCTCCCACTCTTGGAAAAACTCGGCTTCTGCACCTCGGTTTCACCAATCACACATAAACAGTTCCCATCGAACACCATATCACATACACAGCCATCAGCTTTTGTTTTGGCCAAAAGATTTTTTAAGCCTGCCACCACGACAAGGTAGACTCTTTTGGCAGGGCCCTACTCTACTCTAACCTATTAAACATTTCTTAAACTATCCAATATTCTTTTTAGGTATATTTTGCTTATTTTTCTTTAAGGGAATGAGTCACATACATTTTTTAAACTAATTGAAACCAGATTGTGATCATTTTTTTATAATCTGTATTTCTGACTTCAGATTATTGTATCCTGTTTTCTGTACATTTATGGAAATCTGCTGTCTTGCCTGTTTGGAGATATGAACAATAGACATATGGATGTATATATATCACAAGACAAAACAGGGGACTATAATTCCTAGACAGAGTTTTCTATACATGTTCTCATGTTTAGTGACATGCAGATGTCATTGTCCAGGAAAGGGGAAGAGGTGAGCTGTGACACGACCTAATGTGAATGGTGGATTCTGTTATCTCTCATTGTAATCCTGCTGGCTATGATAATGAGGTGACTGCTGAAAAGGAATCTCTTCTGGACGTGTTATTCTATTAGAAAAGCAATTTCTGTTTATTTATTATTTATGATATAAGGGGTGACAAACTTTAAAGTAAATTCTTCCAAAAAGTTAAACTATGATTAAAAGGATTGCCAATTTTCTGGTTATTCTTGACCAATGTGTTTGAGATGATGATAAGGCACTTAGTATTATGGTCTTTCTTGAACTTCGGCACTAAATACGAAATATGGGAAATAGACTATATTTCTATGTTGAATTTCTGCATTAAGGGCCTTTTATTCATCTCACACACACATTGGTTAAGAATAACCAGAGCATGGTCAATGCCCTTAACATAAAAGTTTTGTAAAACATTCCCACTAAACATTTCGCTAATTAAATCTATTTTTCATAAGAGTCATTTAGTTAAATCCTTTGGTCAATTATGTAAAGTGCAAAATTATAATGTAACAAAACAAAGACAAAACGTATAACCAATTAATACAATGAAAATAAGGTCATTTTGTGAGGTCAGAAAACATATTAAAACAACAAACAGTATTGCACACGATCTAAGGAAATAAACCATAATAATAAAGACGTATTTCCATAAATTCAAGAACAACAAACAATAGTGCGCTCTATCCTAAAAACTGAGCCCTAATATTAAATGGGTATTCCCATCTGGGGTACGGATAGTGCATCGCAGGGTCAGTCAGGTGCAGGTCTCAGAACTGAAACATCACTATCCGATCTGTTACATCTGTCTAATGCTAGGACTTTGGGTCAGTAATCCCGCAGTCAGGCTAGGACACTCATCCATAATACAGGGGAACATACATGGCAATAACACACTAATGTAAAACTGGCTACATGTAGAAGATGTGAAGATGCAAATTTACATGTATGGAACAGGCAGTCGTTTTACCTGCTGGTTAGAAAAATCCTTAATCAGGTCTTTAATATTCAGGTGTCTGGCGAGCTCATGTTCAATTGACAGAAGGGCTCGGCTGTTTAACCGTTGTTCCATCATTGTAGAATGCAGATAGTTCTTGAGAGTTTGCTAATGCTATCTCTCCTTCTGCTACTCAAAGTGGTTGGGTGATAAAAATTCTTACAATACACACCTCTCCAAATCTTGAAGCTTGAATTTGTAGATGGCGTTTAGTAAAGCCAGTGGACCCATGTTTTCAGTAAATGTAGCTTCATAAACTTTCCGAAGACGTTGCTACTCAGAAAGTAACGGTGATGTGAGATCTACCTGCCTTCCCATGGGTTGTTCCATCTCTTGCTATTATTTTGAATTATTTGGTTCTTTCCTAGAATGGGTGGTTAAGTATGAAACAGGTTCCTCCGCTATAATCCATTATCTTGACGATTTTCTTTTTGTGGGACCACCAGATTCCAGGTCCTGTCAATTTTTGCTGGACAATTTTATTTTTTTCGCGTCGTATTTTGGCGTTCCCTTATCCAGTGGAAAAACTTTTGCTACTACTTCGCTCTTTTTAGGAATTGAGATTGATTCCGTTGCCATGGTTTTTCACCTTCCCTCAGAAAAAAATTCAAAATTGCTGTCCCAGATTGAAGGATTCTGTTCTGTCCTCAAAGTAACACTATGTCAAATGCAGTCCATGCTAGGCCTCCTTAACTTTGCTTGCACAGTAATGCCTATGGGGAGAATTTTTCCAGACGTTTATCCCTCTCGACCAAAAGCATCAAGCTTCCCCATCAAAGAATTCGGATAAAACCTCCTTTGAAAGCAGACTTGCTGGTTGGGAAGGAGTTCCTCTTGTCCTATAATGGATATACTTGCTTTTATAATGGATATACTTGCTTTTAGTCATCGGAATTGACTAATGAGGATCTCTCCCTTTTTTCCGATGCCGCTGGATCTACTGGTTTCAGTGTCATTTTTGGAGACCAATGGTGTGCCGAACCTTGGCCGGAATCTTGGCGCACTGAGGGCTGGGTTAAAAACCTTACTTGGTTAGAGTTATTTCCTATCATCACAGCCATTTCTTTATGGGGCCCATCCCTCAGGGATAAACGGATCTGTTATTGGACTGACAATATGAGTAATGTACACGCCATAAATCACTTGTCATCCTCATCTCCCCTGGTTATCAAATTACTCAGATTTCTGGTATTAAAATGCTTAAGTTTAAACATCTGGTTTTAAGCCCGCCATGTTCCGGGTACAAATAATGTCATTGCTGATTCTCTTTCTCGTTTCGATTGGCAGAAATTCCGGGAATGTTTCCCCGCGGCCAAACCAGAGGGGCATCCATGCCCATCCCTCATGTGGGAGGTGGTAGAGAAAGATTGATGGAGTTGGTGAGATCTTCAGTGGCCTCGTCTACATGGCGTTCTTACGGTAAGGCATGGAATGAGTGGCATAACCTATTTGGGGATAGATCAACAGCAGCATCCGACGCTGCCCGTCTGGAGGTCACAATCGAATATTTACTTTACTTGCGTAGCATGGGTGTTTCAGGAGCCGTTGCACAGAACCGTCTATCTGATCTCGGTGTTTATTTTCGCCTCTTAGGTTGGAACGATGTTACTAAGGTTTTCATCATTCGGCAGGCTATTATGGGTTGGAGGAGGGAGCACACTCGTCAGGAGAACAGACGGCCCATTTCTTTCAGTTTACTTACCCGCCTAATCAACCCACTCCCGCTGTCCGCTCTTCTCCTTTCAAGTCTGCTCTACTCTCTGCCGCTTTTTGACTCGTGTTTTTTGGTTTGGTGCTTTGCGCATTAGTGAATTGGTGTCCCCATCCAAGCGCACTTCAGGAGGACTCCAGTATGATGGTATCACTCCCTGTGACCGAGGTCTCCGTATCCACTTTCGGAAATCGAAAATTGACCCGTCCGGTATTTGTTCATGGGTTCCCCTTCTTACCATCCCCGGTCCTATTTGTCCTTTAACCCTTGTTAATAATTACTTATCGTTCTGGCGATCTGGTGACTCCTTTTTCTCACATGAGGATGGTTCTCCTCTTACGGTTTTTCAATTTCAATCTAGTTTTTTTGGAAATGTTTAGCTTTCGTAGGCCTTCCTCTCAAGGTATTTGGTACGTACTCCTTTAGGATAGCAGCTGCTACCGAAGCAGCCCGTGCTGGTTTGCCTAACTCTGAGATCCAGCACATTGGTAGATGGCATTCCTCCTGTTTTGCAAGATACATCAGACCGAATTTATTGCTTCACTAACTTTATTATCTCTTCATAGATGGTGTAAAACACACAGTGAGGATACTGGGCCACTCTTACATCTTCTGGGCATCCCAAAGAGCAGAACGTCGACCAGGTGGCAGAGGTCTTGGGTTCCACGGCATCAACGTTTTTTTGAGAGGAATAAGAGGCTTGACCTGGCCTCAGGTTCTTCCCGAGGTGGTGCGGATAGCTCAGACTGCTTCCTTTCCCTTAATTCTAGTCCTGCATGCGGGCGGGAATGATCTCTGCTCCTTTCACCTAGCGGAACTCCTCACAATCATGCGCTCCGACGTGGATAAATTCCACAGACTTTTTCCAGAGCTTACTCTGATTTGGTCAGAGGTCATGTCACGTGTTGCATGGCAGGGCGCGAGAGATGCGGCGGCAGTTGAACGTTCTGTGCGCACGCTTAATGCCCGCTTGTCCCGCTTTATCCGTTTTAAGGCCGGAGTGGTCATGAGGCATCACCAACTTGAGGGAGACAATTCCAGTCTTATGCTACCCGATGGAGTCCATCTGACGGAAATAGGGCTGGATACTTTTCTCTCCGGTCTCCAGGATAGCATAGAACAGGCTTTTTACCAAATGGGTGGGGGGCGGGGCGCAGTATAAATACTCCGCTCCTCCTTAGCGGTCATTTGCTCCATCTTGATGTTTTTTTCCGGGACGAAGTCTGACTTGCGCTGGGAGTCCAGCTGTGGCATATGGATTTGCACCCGTTTCAGCTGGCCAATAGTGCCTTAACCGAGTTTTATACCGGTTAAATACTGAGCATGTCCTTTTTGGCTGTGACCGACTTCTACCCATTAAAAGGAGTTTTGGTTAAGATCTGTGTGTTGTCGTTATTCCATGGGACTTTTTGAGGAAATATTGTTGTTGGGTCTCAGCAGTCTGCAGGGCACGTCAATCTTTAATTGAATGCCCCTTGACTGCTGTGCCCTGCTGAAGGGGTTAAATTGTGTGTCCCATGTTCTTTTTCTCCTCTCCTCCTGGCTTTCACCCAATAATCCTCTTCTTCCTCCCTCTTCCCTTCTTTATAAGTCCAGACCCTGTGTGAAGCCCAGCTGTGCTTGGTATCACAGATCCTAGAAGGGTGTATTGACGGATTCCTCCACAAGAGGCCCCCATAACCATTCACACATCTCCACCTTCCACCTCAGACCACCAGAGGGAGCTGTTAGGGATATATAAAGAAGGGAAGGTGGAGCCAGGCAGTCAGTTCCTGCAGAGTGAGACACAGAAACAGGTCAGTCTGCAGTGGAGCTCAGTGACTCCGCAATTCCTCTGGAGAGTTCAGTTAGTGCAAGCCTGAATACAGAGTTGAGCCCGGTTGAGTCGTAGCTCAGAATAGTGAGCTTAGGTGTGCCGGCGCCATAAGATCGGTGAAGCGCGGCAAGCTGCCGTTAGTGCGAGTAGCCTATTGAGGGCCCGAGTAGGCCGAAGGCGAGTAGAGAGAGTTAGTACATAGGGGGCAGAGGAGCTTAACTAGCTCACCCCGAAGAAGAATTTACCGGACACCGGGTCCGAAGCTTACCGGGATATCCACGACCCAGTAAGATATAACCGGAATCCCTGGAGAACTACAAGTCCCAGGATCGCTAAAGGGCTGATACGTACCAGAGCCAGGAGACACATAGGCCCCGTAGGTCGGGAGAGTGCACTCCAAGAGAAGGCCCTACCACAAGGACAGCCAGCGCAGGACAGAGACAAAGTTAGGCCTAGCTCCAGGCAGGTCAGAAACTTACTAAGCAGAGGCAAGGAACAGGAGGCCCAAAACCCGCTCATTGGGGAGGATCCGGACATACACCCTTCACCCTACAGTGCTCCGGGGAGTGCCTGAATTTCCATCAGTAAAAGGTACTGAAGTGACTATTGTGTCTGTCCTTGTTCTTGCTCTGACGCGGCTGAGTCTCTCTGTCCTGCATACCCCGTCATACACTGCCCTGAGGCCTAGCTCCACCTGTGGGAGCTATACCATCCAGCTGCCTTATCATTGGCCTCAGTGGACTGCGCAGCGCTGGTGATCCTCACCAGAAGCCACAGGTGGCGTCACGAACTTTTATAAACTTAACATCTATCAACGCCTTTTTAAAGAGAGACCCCAGAGTACGGGCCCGGGAGCCGACCACCGCGACCTCCTTAAGGCTAAAGGCCCGGGTAACCGAGTCTTCCCCCATCCCCTGGGCTAGTCATCTCCAACTGGCGTCACGAACAGGATTACGTGCCCGCTGCAACGACAGAGTGTTGTGCCCGTTGCCACCGGGTACTGTGCGCCTTTATTCTGAACTGTGCACGTAAAGTTGTGGTGAAGGTTGCCGCCATTGTTGGGCCGTTGAGCAAGAAGAAGGGCGTAACCGCGGGAAAATAAGGGGCGTACCTTCAAAAGAGCGCTAAGCCCCGGACACGCCCCACGCCTTGACGTCAAAGCTAGAAGCGCCAGTTCCTGTAAGGAGCATCGCTGAACGCTCTGACGTAGGACGCAAGGTCCTGAAGACAACCGTCACCTGCGGAGCTGCGGCCTACCGGAAGAAAAAAAACAGAAGGTAGGCCACGGTTAACTAGGGGGGTGCCAAGATGTCCGACAAGCAGCAGAAAGCCGACCTACCGGTCAACGTCCCTGAAGTTCAGCCCGATGATGAGCAGGCCGAAGCCGCCGCTCCACCAGCAGCGCCTGTAACACCCGTAATTCCTATGACTTTACCGTACATTCCTGGAGCAAAGTGGCTCCCCCAGTACAACGGCAAACCAAATACCCTGTCTGGATTCAAACGGAAGATATGTGGTATCTTGGACATGTACTCCATGACCGGCAAACAAAGAGCCGCCGTTGTATTAGGACAGCTACAAGAGGTTCTGGTCCATGGACGACCTACGTTCGCCAGCTCCAAATCTGTCTGTGTATGCCTCAAATGGACTCCTCCTTAACCTACTCGGGGTTAAGAATGTGACTGTAAAGGTGGGGAGAGTGGAGCTGAAGGACCAGGGACTAATTGTAGTGGAGAATAACCCTGATGACAGCAACCCGTATATGGTATTGGGCACTAACGTTGTTGGTAACTGTTTGGGAGAAGTTGTGTTCTTGCTCCAACAGATCGCCGACACTGCCAGACCGAGAGAGAGGAGGGCACTGCAGAGGGAGATCCGCGTCCTGATGTATCAACAGCAAGCAAAGTTAACAGATGGTGAAATCAGTAACGTGCGGGTAACAGACCCCATACCCATTGTCGTTTCCCCAATGAGTGAAATGCTCATCTGATGAAGAGCTGCCATAGGTCTTAGAGGACAGAGCTACCAGGCGGTAGTAGAACCCCTATGCTCTGAGCACAGACCCACGCTCTTAACTGCCAAGGGAGTGGTAGATGTACGTAATGGGAGGGTGCCCGTCCATCTTCTCAACTTAGGGGAAGATGAGGTCAAACTGCCACGTTATGCCACTGTTGCCAAATTACATGCTGTCAACAACAACTGCATCCATGAGGCGGAGTCCTTAACTTCACCAGAAGAAGTGGAGGATAATGACCCTGCAACCCAGGTGGAGGATTGGTGTCAACCGCTCCCTGTTGGGTCGGACACCACTCCTACCCACCAAAAACAGGGTGTACACTGGGTGGTTCAAGAGTACTCGCAGGTGTTCAGTAAACATCCACTAGACTTCGGAAGGGTTAAGGGGCTTCAACATCATACCCCCACAGGCAACCATTCCCCAATCAAAGAACGTTATAGGCCTATACCCCCAGCTCACTACTAGAAGGCAAAAGAAATGCTGCATGACATGAGGAAGGCGGGAGTGATAAGGGATAGTTGTAGTCCCTGGGCAGCTCCCCTAGTGCTGGTTAGGAACAAGGACGGGAGCATGAGAATGTGTGTAGATTACCGTCAAGTAAATCGCATTACACATAAAGATGCATACCCTTTACCACGCATAGAGGAGTCCCTAGCTGCCTTAAAGTCTGCAAATTACTTTTCCACCCTTGACTTCACTAGTGGGTACTGGCAAGTAGCTGTGGCTGAGGAGGATCGGGAGAAGACGGCCTTCACCACCCCGATGGGACTCTGCGAGTTCAACAGTATGCCGTTTGGACTCTGCAATGCCCCCGGAACGTTCCAGAGATTGATGGAGTGCTGCCTGGGACACCGCAACTTCAAGACTGTGTTACTTTACCTGGACGATGTAATTGTGTACTCCAGAACGTACGAGGACCACTTGAAACACCTGGCAGAGGTATCTGAGTCACTGTCCCGGTATGGGATGAAGTTGAAGCCCTCAAAGTGCCACCTGCTCTAGAGAAAGGTACAGTACTTGGGGCACATTGTCAGTCCGGAAGGGGAAGCACCAGACCCGGAGAAAGTCACAGCCATCCAGAAGTGGCCAGAGCCGAAGAACCTCAAGGAGGTGCGTCAGTTCTTGGGACTAGTAGGATACTACCGGAGGTTCGTAAAGGACTACACTAAGAGAGCAGCTCCTCTGCAAGACCTCCTGGTAGGACAGTCCCCCAAAGGCAAAAAACCCCCATTCCACTGGGGTAAGGAGCAAGCCGAGTCGTTTCAGGAGATGAAGGAGATCCTGACAGGTGATGAGATCCTAGTCTACCCTGACTACAGCCAACCGTTCCTGCTGTATACAGATGCCAGCAACGAAGGCCTGGGTGCTGTTCTAAGTCAGAAGCAGAATGGGCAGGAGAAGGTGATCGCATACGCAAGTAGGAAGCTCCACCCGACTGAGAGGAACCCAGAGAACTATAGCAGCTTCAAGTTGGAGTTCCTGGCCTTGGTCTGGGCCATCACTGAAAGATTCAAGCACTATCTGGCTTCCAGCAAGTTCACTGCCTTTACTGATAACAACCCCTTGACCCATCTTGAAACAGCTAAGTTGAGAGCTCCGGAACAACGATGGATGGCTCGGCTGTCAAACTACCAATTTACAATCAAATACCGGGCGGGCCGCAAGAACGCCAAAGCCGATGCCCTGTCTAGGATGCCTCACCAGTCAGACACAGAAGAAGAAGTGGATGACCTGGAAGAGATTGAGCTACCTGCCCTTCATCGAAGTGGGATGATCCATGAGCAACGAGCCTCCAGGAATCAGCGTGGAAAAACGTTAAACCCCCTGCCTCAGCACAGCTGGAAAGAGACCCAGGATAGCGACCCGGTTGTCAGCCGCATCAAACAGCTGATAACTCAAGAAGGTGCCTCCCTGGAGAAAGATGCGTCTCTGCAAGCAAAGCAGCTGTGGAATGAGCGAAGTCGGCTGTTTATCTACCGTGAGAAGCTGTGCCGGAGGTGCGTCAATCCAAAGACTCATGAGATGGTATGGCAGATAGTAGTCCCTAAGACAGACATCCAGATGGTATTAGAGGCTTACCACGATCAGGCGGGGCACTTTGGTTGGAAAAAGCTAGAGACCCTGCTGAAATGTCGATTCTACTGGGTAGAAATGCGCAGCTCCATTGAGAGGTGGTGCTGGGACTGTGGACCCTGCGGCCTAAGAAGGAAAGACTTCAGCAGCCAGAAGGCACCCCTGCAACCCATCAAGACGACTCGACCCCTGGAGATCGTGGCCCTGGACCATGTTGAGCTCTCCCCCAGCAGGTCAGGGTACTCCTATGCTCTGACTATGGTGGATCACTACTCACGTTTCTTGGTGGTCGCCCCCGTCAAAGACCTGACGGCAGAGACAGCAGCAAAGACATTCCAAGCGTATTTCTGCAGACCCCATGGTTACCCTGAGCAGGTGCTGACGGACCAGGGCCCGGCCTTTGAGGCTGAGCTGTTTAAGGAGTTCTGCCATCTCTACGGGTGTAAAAAGATAAGAACTACACCGTATCACCCGCAAACAAACGGTCTCTGCGAAAAGATGAACAACATTATCATCGACCTGCTAAAGACCATACCACTTGAGGATAGAAACCAGTGGCCAGACCTACTACCTGACCTAGTGGATCTGTAGAATCATATACCAGTGAGTTCCACCAACTGCACTCCGGCATATCTCATGCGGGCAAGGCCAGGAAAGCTGCCCATGGATCTGGAGCTTGGTGTTGTTGAACCTGAAGCTGATATGACCACTGAGGACTGGGACAAAACCAGACAAGAGCAGTACAGAAGGGTACAAGCTTGTGTCAAGGACAGTCTTACTCGGGTGAGAGAAAAGCAGGAAGTTTAATACAACAAAAACGCACCCGCAGAACCTTTCACACCAGGTGAAACAGTGTTAAAAAGAAAAAGAAGTAACCACAAACTTGATGACCAGTGGGAAAAAGACCCCTACACTGTGTTACCGTCACAGTTTAACAACAAAAAGACATGCATAATTAGTCGTGATGGAGGAAGAACATCTGCTACAGTGTCCAGGGACCACCTAAAGTTGTGTCCAGACTTACAGAAACACCAAGAAAAAGTGCCTCTCACAACCCAGGAAGAACCTAAAGAAGCAGTGATCCACACTGACCTAGGAGATTTCCCAGCGGATTGGCATCAAATAGGAGGTGCAGTAATTATTCCAGTACTCCAATTCTATGAACAGCCAGCAAACCCTCCACAGCAAGTTAAACCTGTAAGTGCTGTAGAAGAGCCAGCTCAAGAAGTATCCCCGGATGAAGGATCCCCGGCAGGAGCAGAGCAACAGGGCCCAGCCAATGGTAGACTTGCCAGTCCAAGAGAGAGGTTAAGGCAGTTTTACAACATGGTTACATGTAGAACTGGTAGAGTAACTGAGGATACAGACACTGACACTCCACCAACCACAGCACTACGCAGGTCAATATGTAGTACAAGAGGTAAACCTCCTGTTAGGTACACTCAGTAGATAGTTAAAAATCTCTGAAAATATATATAGTTACCCCTGGGGTATTGTATATTAAATTGTAATGTACTGCATGACTGTTTATTTTTATGCATGCTTATCCATTTGTGCTTTTTTCTCATTAATTCTTTATTTGCCTAAGAACTTCGTGGCTGAGGACTGTGTGCAGCCCAAAAACTCTTACTATATATAATAGTGCTCCCTGGAGTGCCCTTTAGGTGACCTCAGAAGGAAAACCTGTTTGGTGTGGCTCTTTTGGAGGTCCAACTCGGGATCTTCATGCCCTGCAGCTACCCCAGGGCAAACGTAGAAGGTTTAGGACAGGTCCCTCAAAACTACCAAAGTACTCTACCTTGTGAGATGGACATCCTTGCTGGGAACCTCACCACAGGAGACTTGGATTCTGAGGACACTCTGTAATTGTTTTGTTATGCAACGTTTAAGATTCGTGCCTCCCATAAAGGGAATATTGTTCATGTATTGCTTAAGTTTACTATTGTTATTGTTTTATAAAATGTACTTCAGCTCGGGAGTGCTGAGATTAACTAGGGGGGAATGTGAAGCCCAGCTGTGCTTGGTATGACAGATCCTAGAAGGGTGTATTGACGGATTCCTCCACAAGAGGCCCCCATAACCATTCACACATCTCCACCTTCCATCTCAGACCACCAGAGGGAGCCCGTTAGGGATATATAAAGAAGGGAAGGTGGAGCCAGGCAGCCAGTTCCTGCAGAGTGAGACACAGAAACAGGTCAGTCTGCAGTGGAGCTCAGTGACTCAGCAATTCCTCTGGAGAATTCAGTTAGTGCAAGCCTGAATACAGAGTTGAGCCCGGTTGAGTCGTAGCTCAGAATAGTGAGCTTAGGTGTGCCGGCGCCATAAGATCGGTGAAGCGCGGCAAGCTGCCGTTAGTGTGAGTAGCCTATTGAGGGCCCGAGTAGGCCGAAGGCGAGAGGAGAGAGTTAGTACATAGGGGGCAGAGGAGCTTAACTAGCTCACCCCGAAGAAGAAATTACCGGACACCGGGTCCGAAGCTTACCGGGATATCCCCGACCCAGTAAGATATAACCGGAATCCCTGGAGAACTACAAGTCCCAGGATCGCTAAAGTGCTGATACGTACCAGAGCCAGGAGACACATAGGCCCCGTAGGTCGGGAGCGTGCACTCCAAGAGAAGGCCCTACCACAAGGTCAGCCAGCGCAGGACAGAGACAAAGTTAGGCCTAGCTCCAGGCAGGTCAGAAACTTACTACGCAGAGGCAAGGAACAGGAGGCCCAAAACCCGCTCATTGGGGAGGATCCGGACATACACTCTTCACCCTACAGTGCTCCGGGACGTGCCTGAATTTCCATCAGTAAAAGGTACTGAAGTGACTATCGTGTCTGTCCCTGTTCTGGCTCTGACGCGGCTGAGTCTCTCTGTCCTGCATACCCCGTCATACACTGCCCTGAGGCCTAGCTCAACCTGTGGGAAGCTATACTATCCAGCTGCCTTATCATCGGCCTCAGTGGACTGCGCAGCGCTGGTGATCCTCACCAGAAGCCACAGGTTGCGTCACGAACTTTTATAAACTTAACATCTATCAAAGCCTTTTTAAAGAGAGACCCCAGAGTACGGGCCCGGGAGCCGACCACCGCGACCTCCTTAAGGCTAAAGGCCCGGGTAACCGAGTCTTCCCCCATCCCCTGGGCTAGTCACCTGCCTCTTCCTGCCTCTCTCCACACAAGCATGGGACCCGCAGTCTGCGTTTCCCACCACCCCTCCCCTTTTTTCCCATGTACAGTGTGTTTTGTTGGTATTATTTGGTTGTTCTGTATTTAAGTCACAGCAGCAGTCATTTGCTCTATCTTGATGTTTTTCTCCAGTACGAAGTATGATATGCGCCGGGAGTCCGGCAGTGGAATATGGATTTATACCCGTTTCAGCTGGCCAATAGTGCCTTAACCGGGTTTTATACCAGTTACGCGCTGAGCACATCCTTTTTGGCTGTGACCGACCTCTAACCATTAAAAGGAGTTTTGGTTAAATTCTGTATGTTGTCGTTATTACATGGGACTTTTTGGGGAAATTTTGTTGTTGGGTCTCAGAAGTCATCTTACTACTGTTACTGGTAAAAATGATCATAGACATGTGCAATGTTGGTTAAAAAAAAATCTGGCCTCCTCCTCCCCTTAATAGCCGGCCATCGCACACCATGTTATTTCTTCTTAGCCCAAGACAGCACCGAAAGATGGAGCTGTCATGAGCAAGAGGAAATCCAATTACCAGTTAGTGTAAAAAGTTCTGCACATGCCTATGAGTATAGTGAAGCGCAGATGTTGTGGCGCTTATACTTACTGCCAGAATAGGAGTAGATCTGCTGGCATCTCTATCTTCTATGTCTCCACTGGGATCTGCTGTCATCTTTATGCTCACCTGTAATTAAAAAAAAAAAAAAAAAATCCGGCCTCCTTCCTCCCCTTAATAGCCGGCCATCACACACCTCTTCCCGACACCCATGACAGCACTTTCATGAGTGTGAGGAAATCTTACTACCGGTAATGATAAAAATGATCATAGACATGTGCAATGATGTTTGTTTTAAAAAAAAAAAAATCCGGCCTCCTTCCTCCCCTTAATAGCCGGCCATCGCACACCATGTTATTTCTTCTTAGCCTAAGACAGCACCGAAAGATGGAGCTGTCATGAGCAAGAGGAAATCCAATTACCGGTTAGTGTAAAATGTTCTGCACATGCCTATGAGTATAGTGAAGCGCAGATGTTGTGGCGCTTATACTTACTGCCAGCGCATGATTACATTGTCTGGCTTCTTCATCTTTGGGGTCTGTGTTTTGGGTCCCTCAGTGTCGTATCCATGGTCATCTTCATTCCAGCAGTGCTTTCAGATGATCATCAAAGTGATGTCCAATCTTCAGTTCTTCAAGGTCTACTGGAGGCTGAGGAAGACAGCTGGCTCTGATGACTATGGAGCTGGTGTCTTGTCAAGGGTTTCCAAGTTGACAAAAGAAAATCCCTTGAACATGGCCTGGTCCTTTGCTGATAGAGGTGACTTTTTGGCCTCTGCTGCTTCTAATTTCTCCAGATGGTGTGGTCGAGAACGGTGATGAGCTTTAGATGGCTATAAAACAAACAAAAAAATAATTATTACCAAAATCTCAAACGTTCTGGAGAAGGATGATATGAAATGATCTGGACCATCAGACCAGGACCAGCAGCTCTGGATGATGTTGATTTTCCAATGTTAGGCTGTGTGCCCACGATGCGTTTTTAATGCGTTTCTGCAGCGTTTTTGCAGCTGCGGAAACGCATTAAAAACGCATGGTAGAAGGGCAGCAATGATAATCCGCATGTGCTGTGCACATGCTGTGGAAATATCCGCTGTGGATTATCATTACGGAAAAAAACGCAGCACTACCAATTATTTTGCGGAAATGCTGCATTTATCGCCGCCATTGACTTGCATTAGAACGCGCCAATTCCGCAAGACTGCATCTGTACTTGCGTAATTGGTGCGTTCTAATGTACGGATGGTACCCAGGACTAGAGGAGAGGAGACTCTCCTCCGGACCCAGGCACCATTAAAAAATCTGTAAAAAAAGAATAAAATAAAAAATAAATGTATATTTACCTTCCGGCGGCCCGCGCTGCGCTCCTACTTGCTTCCCGGCACTTTGCAGTGGATTGAAGGACCTGCGCTGACGTCAGAGACATGTGACGGGTCATGCGACGCTGACATCGGCAGGTCTTTCAATCCACTGCAAAGTGTCGGCACCGAGCGAAGCAAGCCAGCGCGGGCCATCGGAGGGTAAGTATACATTTGTTTTTTTTATTTTTAACCACTCTCTCGGGTCACACTATATAAATCCATGCAGTTTGCATGGATTTATACAGTGTGACCTAGTTGTCACAAGCACTTTCCAAGTGATGCTAAAATCGCTTGGAAAGCGCTTGTCAATCCGCATGCGGAAATGCATGTGAAGAACGCTTCACATCCGCATGTCCCTGGCAGGAAAAACGCATGTACAATCCACATGTACAATCCGCATGTACGATCCACATGTACAATCCACATGTACAATCCGCATGTACAATCCGCATGTACAATCCGCATGTACAATCCGCATGCGGAAATGTCAGTGAATAACGCTCCATTTCCACATGTCCCCGGCAGGAAAAACGCATGTACAATCCGCATGTACGATCCGCATGTACGATCCGCATGTACGATCCGCATGTACGATCCACATGTACGATCCGCATGTACGATCCGCATGTACAATCCGCATGTACAATCCGCATGTACAATCCGCATGTACGATCCGCATGTACGATCCGCATGTACAATCCGCATGTACAATCCGCATGTACAATCCGCATGCGTTTTTTTCTGCCAGGGAGATGCAGAAACGCTCAGGAAAAAATCCTGAGCATTTCTGCATCGTGGGCACATAGCCTAAGTGTCAGCACTAACTAATACTTAACAGAGGTGCAATGTGATCTGGTCATATACTTACTACAGGGATGTGAGGTGGAGGCACTTTCAGGGCTTCCACAGAGACCCAATCAATACACTGGAAAAACACGTGCTCTCGGATGTTACCATGGACTCCTAAGCGTCTGGCAGGATCTTTCTGTAGGAGCTAAAAACAATAAAGTAAAACCCATGAAGGTAAATGGTAGAGGCAATAAAACATTCTCACAACTTCACCATTTAAATGAATATTGTACAACCCATAGTACTAATAACCTGGAACTATACTGACCTGTTTAATGATGTCATCAATGCCGGAGGATGCCTCATCGAGTGTCAGATGGAACGTACACTCACTGGTAACCATATCTTTTAAGATGACGCCAAGAGAATACCAGTCTACTCCGGCGTTATACTCCTCGCCAGCAAAAATCTATCATGGAAGAGAGAACAGAAAGATCAAAATGTTAACATTCCCATGGACAGTAATTTTAGTGAAAACTAAATAGGAAAGCACTATTATCCCACCTCAGGAGCCATGTAACCTGCAGTTCCAGCGTATTCGGTGGCTGTTCGGTCTCCATGCATGTTGTCAATTGCGAGACCGAAATCTGTGATCTTAATATGGCCCGTTTCAGCCACCAAGATGTTCTCGGGCTTGAGGTCTCTGTGGATGACGCCCTTGGAGTGGAGGTACTGGATTCCACAGACCAGTTCAGCGGCATAGAATCTGACAAAAAGACATGAATGAGTGTAGCTTCCCGAGGAGAAGACAAGAAACACAAAGATATTGCTTCCAGCCAATATTATCTACATTGACTAGACGATTAGAACAAGATGACCATATGCAGAACATACAACAAATCCTGCCAGATCCCACTGAAGAATAATGAGGCCACTCAGATTTCTGTCAATGTTCGGGTTAATTTTGCAACAATCTACAATATTTTTTATATTAAAAACACCAGAACCCAAAGGCAGATAATACAGCACGGAAGTGAACGGATCAATGCTAGAAATTTCTATACAGTTATGATCAGGATTGTAGGTAACATAAAATGTACCTTGCGCTGGGGATGTCAAGCCGCCCCTTCTCCAGAAGGAAGGTGTTAAAGTCCCCGCAGCTCACGTATTCCAGACCAAGCAGCACACAGAGCTGGAGCACAGAAATACAGAAGTAGATTTGTATGCAGGTAAAGTGGCCAAAAGATCACAATATCTACACACCTACTACAGAATAGGTCAGTATAACTATAGGCGGCAGGATAAATGGAAGGTGGTCTACATGTCCCATGTAAGAAGGATTACATTTCACATGTCCCATCATTTGTTTCAATGTTCTAGCTGATGACCATGAGACCCCTGTAATGACACCTTAGGGCTCATAATGATGCTCCTGTGGAGGGTCACTTAAATATGCGGATATGTAGAATGATTTTCTTCAGGGGCATACAGAGATAGAAAGAATTGCTGTACGTTTTGTTCAGTTAATGTTCAATGTCCTTTTATGTCAGATATTTATAGGGGTGTCCTGTGATTACTGATGCACAGGGCAGGCATGGTGCCAGTATCTCTTCCCCCGCAGCATCTGGCAGATTTATTATAAAATGATTCTGGTTTATGGTAAAAACACGAGGTCAGACCTTGTACAACACTTTAATAAGTAAAAAATGGAGGCATGTGTTCATGAAACTAGTTTCACGTGGCAAGACTCCTTAGATATGGTGCTCGGATTGAATCATGTTTTTCAAAGCATTTAACTCAGACAAAAGAATGAAATCTTTGTGCCCGGAGTTCTCACTAGTTGTATCAGCAGAATAATATATCATACAGAAAATACTTACACATATCTTACTGACCAACAGTCAGGGAGGCCCGACTGGACTGGACGAGTGTAGACTGCAGTGCACAAAGCATGGTTGTTGTATACCCTAATCCAAGCTACAATAATACCAGGCCATAAAAGTGGTGGTCTGAAGGACATGATGCTCCATCTGTTAACCGGTTCAGGACCGCCCACTGTACATAAACGTCGGCGCTGCCTGGACTCTGTGCAGCGCTGTTTAAAAACGGTGGGTGGTCCCGCAGCGCTCAGGACCCCCAGGGTCCTGCAAGTGATGCGGTTCCGGTGCAGAGAGATAGCTCTGACATGTGACATCATGGGGACCTGATTGGATCAGGTCCCCATGATGTTAACCTGCTCCTATCTTCTAGATGCCGCGATCCATAGCGATCGAGGCGTTTAAAAGATAGTGACAGTCGGTGATCGGGAACCCCACATACCTTAGCAGCGAGGGGATCCCGGTGCTGTGACCTCTGACCTCATCGAGACTTGATTGGCTCAGGTCTCGATGATGTCAGCGTCACACCAGCCAATCAGAGAGATCACTAGGGAAGTTTGTTTTAGCAACAAACTTTCCCGGGCGATCTGCCTGATAAATACACTGCTTCCCCTCCAATCTCAGTGAGAGAGCAGAGGAGAAACAGTGTGACAAGAGCTGTGTCAGCCTTGCCACTGTGAAAGTAAAAAAAAAAAAAAGAAAGTAAGAGTTAGGTTAGGGTTAGTCAGTCCTGTCAGTCAGTCCTGTCAGGTCAGTCCCGCCAGGTCAGTCCCGTCAGTCCTGTCCAGTCAAAAAATATAAAACAAATAAAATGGCCCGTCAGACTTATACCGCAGAGGAGGTGTATGCCCTGCTGTGTTCTGACACTGATGACAGTGCAATCTCAGATGGAGATGTGGATTTTGAGGGCTTTAGTAGCGGCGACACTGAGAGCTCAGAAATGAGCAGTGATTCTGGTCCATCCTCAAGCCCAAGGACCAGTACAACAATAGGGGCAAATAGCGCTACTGGAGAAACGTCTCCAAATCAGGGAACACTGCCCAGTACAAGCGCTGTCCCTGCTACTAGTGAATTGGCGCACGCCAGTGTACAAGGGGCTTTGCCACGTGATATAGCATTTCCCAGATGGGAGGCTTCGGATTCGGCTGCTCCATTCAGCCCTGATTTCAACGCCACTCCTGGTATAAATGTGGAGGTGGAAGATTTTGGACCAATTCATTTTTTTAATTTGTTTTTTACAGACAGCTTGCTAGAGCATATTGTCGTGCAAACAAATTTATAGGCGTCCCAATTCATAAGCCAGAATCCCCGATGTTACTATGCTAGGGCAAATTTATGGACACCAACTAATGTCCCGGAAATAAAAAAAATTTTAGGACTTACATTTGCCATGGGGATTGTTAAAAAACCGAGCATTCGATCCTACTGATCCAACCACCCTGTTCAAGCCACCCCTATGTTTTCAGTCGTTCTTCCTAGGACCCGTTATGAAATGCTCATGCGGTTTTGGCATTTTAACGACAATAGTCAATGCCTGCCCAGAAATACCCCAGAACATGACAGGCTATATAAAATTAGACCCATCATTGAAAATTTGTCAGAAAAATTCTGAAGGCTCTACACCCCAACACAAAATATTTCTATAGATGAGTCCCTTGTAAAAACTCAAAGGAAGACTGCACCTCAAGCAATTTATAACATCTAAAAGGGCAAGGTTTGGAATAAAGATCTATAAAATGTGCGAAAGTTCAACCGGATACACATCCGCTTTTCGCATATATGAGGGGAAAGATAGCCAACTAAACCCACCAGGATGCCCTACTTATCTGGGGACATCTGGAAAAATTGTTTGGGAGCTGATAAGTCCATTTTTTCAAAAAGGCTACAATCTATATGTGGACAATTATTACACCAGCATACCCCTATTTAAAAGTCTGGTTGAACACAACATCGGAGCTTGTGGGACTATCCGTAAAAACCGTCAGGGGTTTCCACAACCATTGGTCAACCAAAAGTTTGAAAAGGGGCAGCCAGGGGCTGTACGCAACGGAGAGCTGCTTGCCCTGAAATATAGGGATAAGAGGGATATTTTTGTCCTCAGCTCGATCCACACAGATGCCACAAGGGCCACTGTAGAACTAGGATCCACCACTCCGAAGCAAAAACCTGTGTCAGTCATTGACTACAACAAACACATGGGGGGTGTGGACCTTGCAGACCAGGTTCTACAGCCATACCAGGTATCAAGAAAGTCCTATACCTGGTATAAAAAGTTGGTTATTTATTTGTTTCAGGTGGCCACATACAATTCTTTTGTGTTGTACAAAAAAGCAGGAAATTCAGATCCTTTTCTTGATTATCAAGAAAAGGTAATTGAAAATCTTGTTTTTGAAAGTGTTAGCCCCGCTCATCCATTAGAATCTGAGGATGTGAAAAGACTCACTGAGCGACATTTTATTGCACTTATTCCAGCAACGGAAACGAGAAGGAACCCCCAGAAAAGATGTCGTGTATGTACTAATAGAGGAATGAGGCGTGATACCCGCTACTATTGCCCACAATGCCCATCATTGCCAGCCTTATGCATCACTGACTGCTTTAAAATCTTCCACACAGAACCACGTTTTTAAACTGTAAAAATGTATCTCATTATGTCATTCAAACATTTGGTTCATTTAGTGAATGACACATTCGAGTAGAGCTCACTTAATTTCCAGGGGTGGGGGGGGGGGTTCTCCAGAATCAAAACCTTCCATTGTGTGCTTGTTTCTGGAAATCATCCATTGAGTTAAAATGGTCACTAAACCCATAGATAAATTCCCAGAGGGGTGTCATTTCCAAAATGGGGTCACTTCAGGGGGGATTCTTTAGTTCTGGTACCTAGCGCCTCTGAAAAGTGCCAGAACAGCAGAATCCCCCCGGAAGTGACCCCATTTTGGAAATGACACCTCTCTGGGAATTCATCTATGGGATTAGTGACCATTTACCTATCTACTTATTTTCCCACCACTAGATTAATTTATACAGAGGAGTAGATTGTAAAATTCGGTCACTTGTTGGGGGTTTCCTCTGTTTAGGCACCTCAGGGGCTCTCCAAATGCAACATGGCGTCCGCTGTCGATTCCAGCCAAATTTCCATTCCAAAAGTCAAATGGCGCTCCTTACCTTCCAAGCCATGCCGTGCGCCCAAACAGTGGTTTTGCACCACATATGGGGTATCAGCGTGCTCAGGAGAAAGAGCACAACACATTTTGGGGTCCATTTTTCTGGCTGCCCTTGTGAAAATTAAAAATTTGAGGCTAAAGTAGCAGTTTTGTGTTAAAAATGTGTTTTTTTATTTTCACACTTCAACATTATAAAATTCTGTGAAGTCCCTGGGGGTTCAAGGTGCTCACCACACATCTAGATAAGTTCCTTGAGGGGTCTAGTTTCCAAAATGGGGTCACTTGTTGGGGGTTTCCTCTGTTTAGGCACCTCAGGTGCTCTCCAAATGCAACATGGGGTATCAGCGTACTCAGGAGAAATTCCACAACACATTTTGGAGTCCATTTTTTCCTGTTACCCTTGCGAAAATTAAAAAATATTGGGTCTAAGGTAATTTTTTGTGAAAAAAAGTTAAATGTTCATTGTTTTCTTCCACATTCCAAAAATTCCCGTGAAGCACCTGAAGGGTTAATAAACTTCTTGAATGTGGTTTTGAGCACCTTGAGGGGTGCAGTTTTTAGAATGGTATCACTTTTGGGTATTTTCTGTATGAAGGCCCCTCAAAGTCACATCAAATAAGATGTGGTCCCTAAAAAAATGTTTTTGTAAATTTTGTTGTAAAAATGAGAAATCGCTGGTCAACTTTTAACCCTTATAGCTTCCTAACAAAAAAAAAATTTGGTTCCAAAATTGAGCTGATGTGAAGTAGACATGTGGAAAATGTTATTTATTAACTATTTTGTGTGACATATCTCTCTGATTTAAGGGCATGAAAATTCAAAGTTTGAAAATTGCAAAATTTTCAACATTTTCGCCAAATTTCCGATTTTTTCACAAATAAACGCAAGTGATATCGAAGAAATTTTACCACTAACATGAAGTACAATATGTCACGAAAAAACAATCTCAGAATCAGGGGAATCCGTTGAAGCGTTCCAGAGTAATTACTTCATAAAGTGACAGTGGTCAGAATTTAAAAAATTGGCTTGGTCACGAAGGCAAAAACAGGCTCTGGCGCGAAGTGGTTAACGTAGCATCTCAGGTTCTCATACAAGAAGTATTAGAAAAGCAGCTTTTCAAGAGGTTTCAGCAGACTTTGGCTGTGCCCGGGACATTTGCTTACTTGTCTGGGAGATCTCTTTTCTTCTGGAAGCCGACCATCATTTTTAACACGATTGTCTAGAATTATATATGTGTGTATATGTTGCGCCCCAGTGGGTTCAGTCGCCACAGAGGTACTGCATCTCACCCAGAGGTGTGGTATCTCACTCTCAGGTAAGGATAGAGTGCTGCCCGGGACCCTAACACCTGCATCCAACACTACACTACTCCAGACCAGCAGGAGGGGCAAGATGCGTCGCTTCCCTGCTGAGCCCTGTCCCGGGCTGGAGTGGGGGGAACCAAAATAGGGGGAGCCATGTAGTGGGTGTGGGTGGAGGAAGTAAATCAGGGGAGCTCAGTAAGAAGTGATATAAAAAGAAGGTGGAACAATCTAGAAGGGTTCTTCAGTGAGAGGAAGAGTTGGGAGCAGGAGCTCTGTAGGAGCTCTGCTCAGGAGGAGGGCCTAGCCAGAGAGGCCCAAGACTGAAAAGAGAGAGAGAGGAGCAGGAGAAAGGCTCCAGGAGCGTGGAAGGGATCCCAGGGGTACGGGCAGTGCTGGAGGCCACCTGTATGCCGAATCTGCCAGGCGGTGGAGGGATCAAGCCGCAGAGGGGACCGGCCCCTAACTAGTGAAAATTACAAAGTTCAACTAGGAACCGGAGGCTTCTGTACTTTCAGGGTGCAGTTGCCACATCCGCACTCAAGTCGCCAAAAAGGTAACCACATAGGATCCAGGGAACTCCAGGTTGCCCAGAAAGATCCGAGGATACCGACTAGGGACATTGTTTGGCGAGGCACAGGGCAAGAAGGGTGAGGGCCAGCGCAGAAAGACGGCTGAGGAGGTCATATAGAACGGGGTCCTGTCAGGCACTCTTGAAACACCTGGGAGTTTGCTGCACCCCTGCCTGGTGAAAGTAGCGCGATGTGGGAGGTCGTAGTCCAGAAAGTGTAACCTGAGGAACTAAACAACTGTGAGTAAACCCTGAAGACTGCACCCCACTGTCTCTGTGAATTATTCTGGCCGCGCCATCACCCCCTGCACTACAACTGCAACAGCAACATCCATAACATCTCAGCACAGCCCTGGAGCTAAGCTCTACCTGTGGAGGGGTAAACCAACTGTGCTGCATTTACACCAGCTCCAGAGGACCTGCTCCGCAGCGGCAGCTCCATATAGCCGCATACCACAGATGGCGTCACGAACTGTATATAAAAACTATATATCCCCTGTAAATATCTCCTTTTATTGACCGCCCTGGGTCACGGACCGGGTCACCGCCACTGTGACATCTCCCCTGCACCGACCGGCCCTGCACCGAGTACCCCACGGCCCAGGGGGCGCGTCATATATTATAGCTATATAGATTGATGACTGTTAATCTTCCTTAGTCTGGGGCTCCATGCAAGATCTCGCCTCATGAGATAATTCTGAGAAAGGTCAAGAATGGGTCTTTCAGCAGGACAATGACCCGAAATATACAGCCAGGCAACTAAGGTGTGGCTCCGTAAGAAGCATTTCAAGGTCCTGGAGTGGCCTAGCCAGTCTCCAGACCTGAACCCAATAGAAAATCTTTGGAGGGAGCTGTAACTCAATGCTGCCCAGTGACAGCCCCGAAACCTGAAAGATCTGGAGAAGATCTGTATGGAGGAGGGGGCCAAAATCCCTGCTGCAGTGTGTGCAAACCTGGTCAAGAACTACAGGAATCGTCTGACCTCTGTAATTGCAAACAAAAGTTTCTGTACCAAATATTAAGTTCTGTTTTTCTATTGCATAAAAATACTTATTTCATGCAATAATATACAAATGAATTATGTAAAAATCATACAAAGTAATTTTCTGGATTACTTTTAGATTCTGTCTCTCACAAGTGAAGTGAACTACGATAAAAATTACAGACCTCTCCATTCTTTGTAGGTGGGAAAATTTGCAAAATCGGCAAAGTATCAAATACTTATTTTCCCCACTGTAGAAATGAGCACATACAGTACAGACCAAAAGTTTGGACACACCTTCTCATTTAAAGATTGTTCTGTATTTTCATAACTATGAAAATTGTACATTCAAACTGAAGGCATCAAAACTATGAATTAACACATGTGGAATTATATACTTAACAAAAAAGTGTGAAACAACTGAAAATATGTCTTATATTCTAGGTTCTTCAAAGTAGCCACCTTTTGCTTTGATGACTGCTTTGCACACTCTTGGCATTCTCTTGATGAGCTTCAAGAGGTAGTCACCAGAAATGTCTTTCACTTCACAGGTGTGCCCTGTCAGGTTTAATAAGTGGGATTTCTTGCCTTATAAATGGGGTTGGGACCATCAGTTGTGTTGTGCAGAAGTCTGGTGGATACACAGCTGATAATCCTACTGAATAGACTGTTAGAATTTGTATTATGGCAAGAAAAAAGCAGCTAAGTAAAGAAAAACGAGTGGCCATCATTATTTTAAGAAATGAAGGTCAGTCAGTCCGAAAAATTGGGCAAACTTTGAATGTGTCCCCAAGTGCAGTTGCAAAAACCATCAAGCGCTACAAAGAAACTGGCTCACATGAGGACCGCCCCAGGAAAGGAAGACCAAGAGTCACCTCTGCTTCTGAGGATAAGTTTATCCGAGTCACCAGCCTCAGAAATCGCAGGTAACAGCAGCTCAGATTAGAGACCAGGTCAACGCCACACAGAGTTCTAGCAGCAGACACATCTCTACAACAACTGTTAAGAGGAGACTTTGTGCAGCAGGCCTTCATGGTAAAATAACTGCTAGGAAACCACTGCTAAGGACAGGCAACAAGCAGAAGAGACTTGTTTGGGCTAAAGAACACAAAGAATGGACATTAGACCAGTGGAAATCTGTGCTTTGGTCTGATGAGTTCAAATTTGAGATCTTTGGTTCCAACCACCGTGTCTTTGTGAGACACAGAAAAGGTGAACGGATGGACTCTACATGCCTGGTTCCCACCGTGAAGCATGGAGGAGGAGGTGTGATGATGTGGGGGTGCTTTGCTGGTGACACTGTTTGGGATTTATTCAAAATTGAAGGCATAATGAACCAGCATGGCTACCACAGCATCTTGCAGCGGCATGCTATTCCATCTGGTTTGCGTTTAGTTGGACCATCATTTATTTTTCAACAGGACAATGACCCCAAACACACCTCCAGGCTGTGTAAGGGCTATTTGACCAAGATGGAGAGTGATGGGGTGATACGCCAGATGACCTGGCCTCCACAGTCACCAGACCTGAACCCAATCGAGATGGTTTGGGGTGAGCTGGACCGCAGAGTGAAGGCAAAAGGGCCAACAAGTGCTAAGCATCTCTGGGAACTCCTTCAAGATTGTTGGAAGACCATTTCCGGTGACTACCTCTTGAAGCTCATCAAGAGAATGCCAAGAGTGTGCAAAGCAGTCATCAAAGCAAAAGGTGGCTACTTTGAAGAACCTAGAATATAAGACATATTTTCAGTTGTTTCACACTTTTTTTTGTTAAGTATATAATTCCACACGTGTTAATTCATAGTTTTGAAGCCTGCAATGTGAATGCACAATTTTCATAGTCATGAAAATACAGAAAATCTTTAAATGAGGTGTGTCCAAACTTTTGGTCTGTACTGTATATATATATTATATATATATTTATAATATGGTTGCCAAAAATAAAAAATCCTAATGATTGCACAGATACGTAGCACAATGTGAATGTTAATCTATATAATTGACATTAACTAAGGGGAAATGTAAGCGTCTGTAGAACTACTAAAAGGATATCTTCATAGTGTGACAAAGTCACTGGTAGTGTGTCAGAAGGGAGGTATGTGTCGCTGAGACTCTTAGACTCAGTGATGTGAAAACATGCAAGTTCTCATGCACAAGTAGGTGCAGAGAGAGTTAATAGAACGATATTTACAAGGGAATGTTTTCAGTGGATAATGAAAGTGTAGGGTGGAACGTTATCCACCATCCTTCCAATCAGGGGAGTGTCTGGGCTTTAAATAGTCAGCCCTGACACTCAGGTGTGTTCAGTACCTGGGGAAACTTTGTTCTAGGAAGGAGCTAGCACATGCTGTGATGAACCTGTGTGTAGCTAATTGTGAGTGGCCAGACCTTGGCCGAGATAAGGACTCTGCTGAAAGTTCTGAAAGTTTTGCATTTTGTTTTGTCTCTTTAGCTGAATGGGCTGTGTTTTTATTTATGGACTCAAGGGTAGTTTATGACTGCTAAATAAACTAACCTGAGAATTTAAAGAGACAGTATCTTGTGTTTTACCTACGCATACAGCCGAGCTTGTCGCTATACCACAATAGACTCACAAGCCCAAGTGGGTACACATATATAGTATATAATATTAAGCTCTATAAGGAATCTCCTATAAAATAAAACATCCAAAATGGATGTTTTGGGGGCCCCTGATGAAGCAAGGACGAAAGGTACATTGGTGCACATAGGACCACATCCCACATTTACTCACTTGGACATTTAAGTTGCCTTGTAACTACTGCTCCTCCATTTTGAATGTATTATTTTATAGGAGATTCTTTACAGAGTTTAATATTATATACTATATATGTGTACTCACTTGGGCTTGTGAGTGTAAGAAGCTATCTTCTTAGTAGTTCTAAAAACACTTACATTTCCTATTGGTTATTGTCAACTATATATAGACTAGATGGTGGCCCGATTCTAACGCATCGGGTATTCTAGAATATGTATGCGGCCGACCGGGCGCAATTAGCAAAGCGGTGTTTAAATTTGGCGGCAATATCGGAGATTGGTCACGGGCGGCGGCCACGACCAATCAGCGAACCGTGTTAGTGAGAACTGGAGAGCGTGTTTAAATTTGGCACCAAAATCGCTGATTAGTCGCGACCAATCAGCAGAGCGGTTTTTAAATTTGGCGCCAATACTGCTGATTGGTCGCGACCGCCGACCGCGACCAATCAGCAGAGCGATGCAGAGCATTGTTTAAATTTGGCGCCATAATCGCTGATTGGTCGCGGATGGCGGCCGTGACCAATCAGCAAAGCGGTGTTTAAATTTTGGGCCAAAAGCGCTGATTGGTCGCGGGCGGCGGTCGCGACCAATCGGCGAACCGTGGTAGTGAGGACTGGAGAGCGTGTTTAAATTTGGCACCAAAATCGCTGATTAGTCGCGACCGCGACCAATCAGCAAAGAGGTGTTTAAATTTGGCGACAATACTGCTGATTGGTCGCGGCCGGCGACCGCGACCAATCAGCAGAGCGATGCAGAGCGGGGTTGAAATTTGGCGCCAAAATCGCTGATTAGTCGCGACCGCGACCAATCAGCAAAGAGGTGTTTAAATTTGGCCCCAATACTGCTAATTGGTCGCGGCAAGCGACCGCGACCAATCAGCAGAGCGTTGTTTAAATTTGGCACAAAAAACGAAGATTGGTCGCAACCACCGGCCGCGACCAATCAGCAGAGTGAGGTTTAAATTTGGCGCCAATACTGCTGACTGGTCACGGCCGACAACCGCGACCAATCAGCAGAGCGTTGTTTAAATTTTGCGCCAATACTGCTGATTGATCTCGGCCAGCGACCGCGATCAATCAGCAGAGCGTTGATTAAATTTGGCACCAATCTCGTTGATTGGTCGCGGCTGGACTCCGCGACCAATCAGCAGAGCGTTGTTTAAATTTGGCGCCAATCAGCGAGATTGGTTGCGGCTGGCGTCCGCGACCAATTAGCACAGCAGTGTTTAAATGTGGCGGCAAGATCAGTGATTGGTCGCGGCCGCTATTTAAATGTGGTGCCCAAATCGGTGATTGGTCGCGGGCGCTATTTAAATGTGGCGCCCAAATCGGTGATTGGTCGCGGGCAGCAGCCGCGACCAATCAGCAGAGCGGTGTTTAACTTTAGCGCCAAGATCACTGATTGGTCGCGCTCTCCGCACGCGACCAATCAGCTAATCGTATTGGTGAGGAGCGGGGAGCGGAATTGTATTAGTGAGGACTGGGGAGCGCCGCAGCCTGTGCGGGTACTTCCGCTGCGAGAACCCGGGACATGAGCGACTGCTCGCAGCAGAAGTATCCCGACCCGCAGAGCCGCTCCCCGGTCCTCCCTTCACACCCTAGCCGCTGATGTCACCACAGTATCCGCATGGTGTTACAAAGGTCCGGACATTTGTGTTAAAAATCGCTGATTGGTCGCTGGCGCTGCCCGCAACCAATCACCGATTTGGGCGCCAAATTTAAATATCGGCCGCGACCAATCACCGATCTTGGCTCCACATTTAAAGACCGCTGTGCTGATTGGTCGCCGACGTAGGGCGCGACCAATCACCGATTTTGGCGCCACATTTAAATAGCGTCCGCGACCAATCAGCACCGTAGTGTTTAACTTTTGCGGCAAGATCCGTGATTGGTCGCGGGCCAAGACAGCGACCAATCACCGATTTGTGCGGCACTTTTAAATAGAAGCCGCGACCAATTGGATGTCAGCGCCGCTCCCCGGTCCTCCCTTCACACCCTAGCCGCATGGATGTCAGCGGCGCTGCCTGTGCGGATACTTCCGCTGCGAGAACCCGGGACATGAGCGGGCGCTCGCAGCAGAAGTATCCCGACCCGCAGCGCCGCTCCCCGGTCCTCCCTTCACACCCTAGCCGCTGATGTCCCCACAGTATCCGCATGGTGTTACAAAGATCCGGACATTTGTGCTAAAAATCGGTGATTGGTCGCAGGCGCTGCCCGCGACCAATCACCGATTTGGGCGCCAAATTTAAATATCGTCCGCGACCAATCACCAATCTTGGCTCCACATTTAAACACCGCTGTTCTGATTGGTCACGGCCGATATTTAAATTTGGCGCCCAAATCGGTGATTGGTCGCGGGCAGCGCCAGCGACCAATCAGCGATTTTTAACACAAATGTCCGGACCTTTGTAACACCATGCGGATACTGTGGGGACATCAGCGGCTAGGGTGTGAAGGGAGGACCGGGGAGCGGCGCTGCGGGTCCGGATACTTCTGCTCCGAGCGCCCGCTCATGTCCCGGGTTCTCGGAGCGGAAGTACCCGCACAGGCAGCGCCGCTGACATCCAATTGGTCGCGGCCGCTATTTAAATCTGGCGCACAAATCGGTGATTGGTCGCTGTCTTGGCCCGCGACCAATCACTGATTTTGGTGCCAAAGTTAAACACTATTGTGCTCATTGGTCGCGGACGCTGACCGCAACCAATCACCGATTTGGGCGCCAAATTTAAATATCGGCCGCGACTAATCACCGATCTTGGCTCCACATTTAAACACCGCTGTGCTGATTGGCCGCGGCCGATATTTAAATTTGGCGCCCAAATCGGTGATTGGTCGCAGGCAGCGTCGGCGACCAATCAGCACAGCGGTGTTTAAGTTTTGCGCTAAGATCAGTGATTGGTCGGGTCCGAAGACCGCGACCAATCATCGAATCGTCTTGGTGAGGACCGGGGAGCGGCGCTGCCTGTGCGGCTACTTACGCTGCGAGAACCCGGGACATAGCGGGCGCTCGCAGGAGAAGTATCCTGACCCGCAGCACCGCTCCCCGGTCCTCCCTTCCGCATGGAGGTCAGCGGCGCCGGCGGTCCTTCCGCTGATACCGGCCGGGAGATGAGCGCCTCGCGCCGCTCATCTCCCGGATGCATCTCAGTCCCGCAGATGGGTCCGGCGGTCGGGTTCCTTCAGCTGGTACCGGCCAGGAGATGAGCGCCTCGCGCCGGTCATCTCCCGGCTGCATCGCCGCTGAGCTCGGTCTCGCAAATGAGCCGCTAACGGCCGCCATCTTTTTTCAGAAATCCCGCGGCGCTGATTGGCCGCTGGCGGACCAATGAGCGGCGCGGGATTTCCTGGACAGACAGACACACAGACAGACAGACGGGATAAGACGATTATATATATAGATTAACATTCACATTGTGCTACATATGCGTGCAATCATTAGGATTTTTTTTGGCAACCATGTTATAGGCATATATCTAATATATATAATTGTCTTATCCCGTCTGTCTGTCTGTCTAGAAAATCCCCCGTCGCTGATTGGTCCGGCCGCGGCCAATCAGCGACGCGGGATTTCAGAAAAAAGATGGCGGCCGTTAGCGGCTCATCTGCCGCACGAAGGTCAGCGGCGATGCAGCCGGGAGATGACCGGCGCTAGCCGGTCATCTCTTGGCTGATCGCAGCAGAACTACCCTGACCGGCGGCGCCGCTGACCTCCATGCGGCTACCGTCGGGAGATCAGCGGCTAGGACCGCTGATCTCCCGATGGTAAGTGTGAAGGGAGGACCGGGGAGCAGCGGCGCCGCCGGTCGGGATGCTTCTGCTGCGAGCAGCCGGTCCTCTCCCAGCTGCTAGCAGCGGAAGTACCCGCATAAGCAGCGCCGCTCCCGGGCCCACACTAATACGACGCTGATTGATCGCTGCCGACGGCGGCGACCAATCAGTTATATTGGCGCCAAGTCTAAACACTGCTCTGCGCCAATCAGCACAGCGGTGTTTAAATTGGCGCCAATATCGCTGATTGGTCGGGGCCAGCGGCCGAGACCAATCAGCACAACGGTGTTTAAACTTGGCGACAATATCGCTGATTGTTCGCGGCCGTCAGCAGCGACCAAGCAGCGATATTGGCGCCAAATTTAAACACCGCTCTTCACAGAGGTCAGCGGCGATGCAGCCGAAGTACCCCGACCGGCGGCGCCGCTGACCTCCATGCGGCTACCGTCAGGAGATCAGCGGCTAGGGCCGCTGATCTCCCGACGGCAAGTGTGAAGGGAGGACCGGGGAGCGGCGCCGCCGGTCGGGATACTTCTGCTGCGAGCAGCCGGTCATCTCCCGCAGCGCCGCTCCCCGGTCCTCACTAATACAATTCGCTGATTGGTCGCGGCCGGGACCAATAAGCGATATTGGCGCCAAATTTAAACACCGCTGTGCTGATTGCGCCCGGTGTACCGCGTTTGAATCGGGCCACCATCTAGTATATATATATTCACTACTGTCTCTATATATGTGATACTCATGTGTTGGTGACTTGGGGTCCTCCAATGTTATACTCTGTAGAATTGTCTTTTAATTTTTGCAATATTTATTTTAGCGTCAATAAGCACCTATTGTTTCATTTTGGTGGTATCTACAGTCATATACATGTATATACATACAGCAATATATATACTGTATAAGATCTGATATCTGTAGTCACAGTATGTCAGCAATGTACAGTATGTACTTTATTGTGCACTGACATTAGATCATATATGCCCTGGACTGATCCTGCACCGACTACCAGACATCACATTGTATAGATGGCAGTATAGATATAATCTGTGACGTCCTGTACAGGGCCGGCTCCAGGTTTTCGTAGGCTCAAAAGAGTCTCAGTGGCCCCTTTAACACATACCACAATTCATGATGCACAGATAAGGCAGAGAAATATAGATATAGTACAATGCCAAAAATTTCACTTACAGTATTTTTCGGACTATAAGACGCACTTTTTTCCCTCCAAAATTTTGGAGGAAAATGGGGGGTGCGTTTTATAGTCCAAATGTTGGGGGGGTATATATATGTGGGGTGTGGGTGGAGCGGTAGAGGAGCGGGGCACAGGAGGCAGCAGCCGCCCGCTGCAGCCTACACTGTCCCCGCTGCTAAAGAAAATGAATATTCATGCTCCTTATTAGCAGCACACAGTGTAGCCGCGCTGTGGCTCCTGCCAGAATCGCCTGTGCCCGCTGTTAAAGGGCATGAATATTCAACCTCTCTCCACGCCCATGGGCATGGTGAGGGGGTGAATATTCATGCCCTTTAATAAGCGGGCACACGCGATAGCCCGGCAGTAGCAGGAGCCGCAGCGCGGCTACGGTGTGTGCCGGCTATGAAAGAGAGTGAAGTCACTGCTCCCAGCGCACACAGTCCCGGCATGGGGAGCAGTGACTTCTGGCACCTGATCTCTCCTTGTGAGCCACGCATGGCAGTGATGTCATGCGCGGCTCACATGGAGAGATCAGTACGGGCAGACAGGACGCGGCGCTGGAGGAGAGAAGAAAGGTGAGTATCAGTGTTTATTTTCTTTTATGTGCAGCATGATAGGGATTAGGGGGACCATGCATACCAGGATAAGGAAGAGGGGGCAATACATACCAGGGTAACGCTGAGGGGGCCATACATACCAGGGTAACGCTGAGGGGGCCATACATACCAGGGTAACGCTGAGGGGGCCATACATACCAGGGTAATGCTGAGGGGGCCATACATACCAGGGTAACGTTGAGGGGGCCATGTGCAGCATGATGGGGATTAGAGGTGCCATACATACCAAGACAGCGATGAGGGGTGCCATGCATACCACTATACCAGGATAAGGATGAGGGGTGCCATGCATACCGGGACAGGGATGAGGGGTGCCATGCATACCAGGACAGGGATGAGGGGTGCCATGCATACTGGGACAGGGATGAGGGGTGCCATGCATACCGGGACAGGGATGAGGGGTGCCATGCATACCGGGACAGGGATGAGGGGTGCCATGCATACCGGGACAGGGATGAGGGGTGCCATGCATACCAGGGTAACGCTGAGGGGGCCATGTGCAGCATGATGGGGATTAGAGGTGCCATACATACCAGGACAGCGATGAGGGGTGCCATGCATACCACTATACCAGGATAAGGATGAGGGGTGCCATGCATACCGGGACAGGGATGAGGGGTGCCATGCATACAGGGACAGGGATGAGGGGTGCCATGCATACTGGGGCAGGGATGAGGGGTGCCATGCATACTGGAGCAGGGATGAGGGGTGCCATGCATACCGGGACAGGGATGAGGGGAGCCATGCATACCGGGACAGGGATGAGGGGAGCCATGCATACCGGGACAGAGATGAGGGGTGCCATGCATATCGGGACAGGGATGAGGGGTGCCATGCATACCGGGATAGGGATGAGGGGTGCCATGCATACCGGGATAGGGATGAGGGGTTCCATGCATACCACGATGGGGACCACGTATAAAAGGAAGGAGGGGGGCATATATACCAGGATGGGGGATATTGTCAGAATTGGGGGACATTACCCCTATACCAGTGTCAGCAGAAGACCCCCTCCCCCTTAAAAGTGCATCATGAACACATTTTTGGCTTAAATTTTTATTTTTTTATTTTCCTCCTCTAAAACCTAGGTGCATCTTATGGTCTGGTGCATCTTATAGTCCGAAAAATACGGTACTTCTTACATTACAATATCTATTGTAAATTCTATAATAGCTCAGAAACCGGCGAATCCTCACAGTGCATGGGGGGTGTCAAGGGGGGATTCAAAAGTTTTCATTTTAGACTGTACATTATAGTCCTCCATACAGTATTATGGGGACCACATAGTCCTCCATACAGTATTATGGGGACCACATAGTCCTCCATACAGTATTATGGGCACTACATAGTACTCCATACAGTATTATGGGCACCACATAGTCCTCCATACAGTATTATGGACACCACATAGTCATCCATACAGTATTATGGGCACTACATAGTACTCCATACAGTATTATGGGCACCACATAGTCCTCTATACAGAATGGGCTCCATACTGAATAATGGACCCCATATAATGTTCAATAAAGAATAATAGGCCCCATATAATGCTCTATACACAATAATGAACCCCATATAATGCTCATTACACCATAATTGACCCCATATATTACTCCATGCAGAATAATGGGCCCCATATAATGCTCCATAGAGAATGGGCCCCATATAATGCTCCATAGAGAATGGGCTCCATACATAAAAAATAAATAAAATACTCACCTCTCCTCATACCCTGCTGGCTACAGGTCCTGTCTCTTCAACACTGAGACGTGACAGAGTCAGAAGACGCAGAGGAGACTGGACCTGCGGCCAGCAGGGTATGACGAGAGGTGAGTATTTCAAACACAGTAAAGCACGGGGGGGGGTTACACTGGGCCCCCCCAACTCACAGGCCCAATAGCGTTCCAGTGTCCCCAACTGTGAGTGGGGCCCCCCTCTTGCCCAGGGCCCTGGCACTTGCCCTGGTGCAATGGGTGGTTATGCCGGCTCTGGCCCTGTAGCTGGTGCAGGATCAGTCTGGGGCAGGGGTCTGTATAGTAAGGTCTGAAGTGTCTCGATCTCAGGTCCGATGTGATCTGAACATTCATACAGATCGAGAGCCGATGATCTCACACTGACAGCGCGACCCCAACCTGCTTGAAGGGTCCATCTGCTACAATAAATCTTTCTGATCCTCAGCAGAGCGACCATAGATAACATTCAGGATCTGGCCCTGGACTTGTCAGGAGGTGAGCAGCATCCTGCCACTTCCACACTCTACAAAAAGTGTAAATCTCCTGTCCTGACCACTATCCGGAGCTCAGGCTAAGGCCACGGCCCCACTATCAGTATTTGGTCAGTATATTTTCTCAGGAGTGGGAACCAAAACCAGGTCAGTAACAATCAGAGAAAAGGTATAATAGAAACAAGTCACCAATTCTGCATTTATCACCAACTCCTGGTTTTGTCTCCCACTCCTGTGAAAAAATACTGACCGAATACTGATAGTGGGATCGTGGCCTTACAAGAATCAAAGATGTCTGCCCTCTCGTACTGCTCAGCGGCTGAAGCTTCTCTCCGGCAGGCATAAGAACGTGGCCTGTGCCGGCTGTTCTGGGCTGCAGATGCCCAGCTGGCACATGTACACAATGAAAGATACAGGGCCGCCCTGCAGTCTGTAAAGAAGCAGCTGCTTGGCCACCGGCCTGGAGGGCATGTGCCCCTCTGGCCCACCTCGCCCCTGGTCAATATGATACCATCTTTTTCATTAGTTGGTGAGGTTAGAAGAAATTTCACTCCAAGACAGTGGATTTTGTACTTTATTCCAGTATATTTATACATAGAAAACATGGCAATGAAAAACAAGTAGATGCACGTGCATAAAAATGTCCCAACATTAATTAAAAAAAACCTTTAAGATACAGATAATACTTGTATACAAAAATATTAACACATTCTCAAATTGTATATAAAGTGCACAAAAGTCAATAGCCCTGACATATAGTGTACACAGGGTCCGGTCCCCCCACATGGTATACACAAAATACAATGTCATCCAGGAAATAACAAAGAATAACAAATACATTTAATCTATTCTGAAATCCCATGTCTATACAAGATAATAATATGTAAAATTCTACAGTGTCAAAGAAATGAGCTAGAGACTACTACATGGCGATGATGCCTCCAAACAAGATAATGCCCAGCTAATGCTGTAAATAATACAAATATTACCAGTCACCCAATTAGACACATGAGGTCCGGGCAAGTGATTTTCTACAGTTCACTGACCTCTATGATGACATCTAATATTTTCAATCATTTATAGAGCGGGGTACATTGGGCCTCATTAATAAATCTGCTCACTAGAAAACTAGTTACCCATACTAACCAATTAGAGCTCAGCTAAGGTTGTTTTAACTGACCTGGAAAAGTAAAAGCTGTTCTGTGATTGGCTGGGATAAGTAAAAAGGCTGTTTTAATAAATGATTCCCAATGTACCAAGCCCCGCCATAAATGTTATTGATTACAGTAGGGGCCACAATATCCCATGTGTATAGTCATCACATTCATCTTATTGTCTGCGGTTACCTTGGGACATGCTACATTGAGATGTAAGAAGATGATATCAGTGGGGTCCATGAGGCAGAGCAGTGTGTCGTACGTGTGACATTTCCTAATATCGAGCAATCAATACTGTACCTTGGTCTGGAATGCAAAGTCTGCGTGGACAAGGAAGGGGCTCCCAGATGCCAGCTGTAAAACCCGTCGCTCCACCATCACACGCTCATCACCGTCAGCAAGCAGGGCTCTTTTGCCGATGATCTTAACAGCAAAATGTTTGCGGGTAGATGAATCTTCCGCCAGCAGGACCGTTCCATAGCATCCCCGGCCAAGCACTTGATGGAATAATAATCTCCTCTTGATGGTATCAGAGACTGTGCTTTTGGAGCCGGTTGGCCGAACACCGCTGCTTCCTGCAGCTTCTTCAGCCTTCTGCTTTAGATCCATGGGTTTCTGTCCTAATGTAATCCTTCTTCTTTTCTTCTCCTTTTTGTCCCCTGATGAGATGAAGATGGCTCTTCTCTTCTTGGCTCCCATCTTCTGACTTTCTACCTTCTCCTTTTCTTCCACTTCTTCTTTCTTCTGGACTGGTGGTTTTGTCCTGTTGACTGAAGACTTCCTCTCATCATCAGATGTGTCATGGGAAGGTCTTCGTGTCTTCACTCTTTCTCTGTTCACCACAATCTCCTCCTCTTTTATATCCATATTATTGCTTTGCTTAGAGTTAGCCGACATCTCCTCCACTGTTGTTGGTCAATTCCAACTGTCACTTACAACTGTCACTCAGTGCACTTCATATGGAATCATCATGCATGCACCACCACTGGTCATGTGATCAGCATCTGACCAATGATATTTAAGAGATAAATGAACATTAGCTGAGATTAAATATTCAGGTAATATTCAGATATTCTGTGGAACACAAGGTGCCACATTTACTAATAGTAATAGAACTGCACTAAGTCGCCAATTTAATTTACATTGTTACTACAGAGCATCAGATGAATGTAATATAATAAATATTAGCAAGATGTATGATTTCCATCCACTCTACGTATCATAGAAATACAGATGTACTATCTTTTTATATAGAGATGTAGCAGAAGCCATCCTGATTGTTTGCAGCATGCTATGGTGATGGAGAAGCATGCATGACTGTGCCATGCAAATGGTGAGGAGCACCAAAATGGGACATATGATTCACGTAGCCAGGGGCGTAATGTCCGCGGTCGCAGTGGCAGTCACTGCAACCGGGCCCAGGGGGGGTTGGGGCTTGTAAACGCCAGCAGAAATTTCAACAGGATGTGTGTATCGCAGGGCACAGTCGCTTCGGGTCCGTGCGTGACAAATCAGGGGCGGGCTGGGGCGGGGGCAGAGCCGGACTGGGGTGTCTGGGGCCCACCAGGGACATTGACTCCAGGGGCCCACTCACCCTTCAGCTATTAGCAAATACCTGTTAGCCGTTATACCCATTATACTGGCGGCTCCTGCCCATCACTGTGCGCTCACCAGAACTGCGATGTACAATTACTGTAGTTTGCATTAAAGGGTTTTTATTGGTGAAAACAAGTTCTCAGCGATGCACAGGTTGGGAAGGTGATCACTTATTTATTGGTGGAATCCGCACTGTCAGAAGATTGTGGCACTTTGAGTATTTGGTGAGATTTTTACCTCTGTATTTATAAGACAAAACCAGGAGTGGAGCAATCCGAGGTCATGTTTTATGCATTTCTCACCCACTCCTGGTTTTGTCTTATAAATACAGAGGTGAAAATCTCACTAAATGCCAACTTGCTTTCTCTGGTGAACCTCCGTAACTGCATCTCTGCTGCTGTGTAATAGTCACAGGGCAGGGAGGGGTTAAACATCTAAGTATTTAATATCTATTGGAAATAAAGAGGTTTCCCCTTATTGATATCAGATAAAACAAATGACCAACCACAATCCACTCTACCAAGACCAATATTACCAGATAGAAGGCAGAAATACCACCACACCGTGACCAGATCACATATTACCACCACATAGTGCCCAAATAATACCACATACAAGGCACAAATACTGCCACACCATGACCAAAGCACATAATACCACCACATAGTGATCAAATGCTACCAGATACAAGGTATAAATACTGACACACCATGAGACCACATATTACCACCACATAGTGACTGAATAATACCACATACAAGGGACAAATATCGTCATGTCATGACCAAAGCACATAATGCCACCACATAGTGACAAATAATGCTAAAATAATAAAAATGTAAAAAAGCTCAGTATATTGGGTCAGTGTACAGGTTATACAGTGATCACCAGTGACATTATGCACAGGAGCTCTGTATATAGTGTACAGGTTATACAGTCATCACCAGTGACATTATACACAGAAGCTCTGTATATAGTGTCAGTGTACAGGTAATGCAATGATCACCATTGATATTATACACAGGAGCTCTGTATATAGTGTACAGGTAATACAGTGTTCACCAGTGACATTATACACAGGAGCTCTGTATATAGTGTCAGTGTACACGTAATACAGTGATCACCAGTGACATTATGCACAGGAGCTCTGTATATAGTGTCAGTGTACAGGTAATATAGTGATCACCAGTGACATTATACACAGGAGCTCTGTATATAGTGTCAGTGTGTGTGTGTATAGGTAATACACACTCACCAGTGATGTCTCTAGGTGAAGTTCTTTATCTGCAGACCGATATATCACATCTTCTATGCAGGACTTATCTCTGCAGAAAATAACATAGTTAGCTATAACTGATCACTTCCAGAGCACAAGCCACACTTTTCCCAAGATTTCTACACTGCATGAAATGACAAAATGCAACATAGTGCCGCACTACACAGTAAAAATAAAACACAAAATACATTTAGGGACTCCATCTTTAATAAAAAAAAAAATCATGAGAGATCAGAGATTATGGGTCCCAGTCAGGGATCGTACATAGAAATCATGTGGCCCAGTCAGGGGCGTATACAGAAATCATGGGGCCAATCAGGTTAGGGGTGTACATAGAGATCATGGGGCCCAGTCAGCGGCGTACATAGAGATCATGGGGCCCAGTCAGCGGCGTACATAGAGATCATGGGGCCAATCAGGTTAGGGGTGTACATAGAGATCATGAGGCCCAGTCAGCGGCGTACATAGAGATCATGGGGCCCAGTCAGCGGCATACATAGAGATCATGGGGCCCAGTCAGCGGTGTACATAGAGATCATGGGGCCCAGTCAGCGGCGTACATAGAGATCATGGGGCCCAGTCAGCGGCTTACATAGAGATCATGGGGCCAGCGGCGTACATAGAGATCATGGGGCCCAGTCAGCGGTGTACATAGAGATCATGGGGCCCAGTCAGGGATCGTACATAGAGATCATGGGGCCCTATGAGGTGAGGCTCTCACCTCCTCAGGGAGCTCCCACAGGGCATCACAGGCCTTAGTATGAAGCAATACTAGAAGACTTGTGGAATTGCTTCATACTAAGGCCTGTTATGCCCTGTGGGAGCTCCTGAGGGCACAATACTGGGGAGGTGAGATCCTCACTTGGCAGTAGTAGGAGCAGCATCTCCATAGTGTGGCATTCACATCACACTACATGCTGCACTGTACAGGACTCCTAGCCGGCAGCAGGACAGATGAGGAGGTAACTGTCTGGGACCAGCGCCGGACTGGAGTACCTGGGGCCCACCAGGAAAAAATCAATCTTGGGGCCCACCAGCACCATGCAGTTACCGTATATAGGAATAACATAAGTCCACAAACTCTTTCAAAATGAATCAACTTTATTAACCAATAAATCTCTGCTGCTGTGTAGTAGTCACAACACAGGGAGAGGTTAAACATCCAAGTATTTAATATGTATTGCAAATAAAGAATGTTCCCATTCTTAATATCCGAAAAAACAAATGACTGACAACAATCCACTATACCTAGACTAATAATACCATATAGAAGAGAGAAATACCGCCACACCATGACCAGAACACATACCACCACATAGTGATCAAATACTACCAAGTACAAGGTATATATACTGCCACACCATGAGAAGACCACATATTACCACAAAATAGTGACTGTCTGAATAATAACACATACAAGGGACAAATACCGCCACGCCATGACCATGGCACATAATGGCACCAGATAGTGAATGATAATGAAAATGTAAAAAAACTCTGTATATAGAGTCAGTGTACAGATACTGTAAAGATTATCAGTGACATTATACACAGGAGCTCTGTGTATAGTGTCAGTGTAGAGGTAATACAGTGATCATCAGTGACAGTATACACAGGAGCTCTGTATATAGTGTCAGTGTACAGGTAATATAGTGATCACCAGTGACATTATACACAGGAGCTCTGTATATAGAGTCAGTGTACAGATAATGTAGAGATTATCAGTGACATTATACACAGGAGCTCTGTGTATAGTGTCAGTGTAGAGGTAATACAGTGATCACCAGTGACATACACAGAAGCTCTGTATATAGTGTCAGTGTACAGGTAATATAGTGATCACCAGTGACATTATGCATAGGAGCTCTGTATATAGTGTCAGTGTACAGGTAATACAGGGATCATCAGTGACATTATACACAGGAGCTCTGTGTTTGGTGTCAGTGTACAGGTAATACAGTGTTCACCAGTGACATTATACACAGGAGCTCTGTATATAGTGTCAGTGTACAGGTAATATAGTGATCACCAGTGACATTATACACAGGAGCTCTGTGTATGGTGTCAGTGTACAGGTAATACAGGGATCACCAATGACATTATGCACAGCTCTGTATATAGTGTCAGTGTGTGTGTATAGGAAACACAGGGATCACCAGTGACATTATACACAGGAGCTCTGTATATAGTGTCAGTGTACAGGTAATAGAGTGATCACCAGTGTCATTATGCACAGGAGCTCTGTATATAGTGTCAGTGTGTGTGTGTATAGGTAATACACATACTCACCAGTGATGTCTCTAGGTGAAGTTCTTTAACTGCAGACCGATATATCACATCTTCTATACAGTACTTATCTCTGCAGAAAATAACATAGTTAGCTATAACTGATCACTTCCAGAGCACAATCCACACTTTTCCCAAGATTTCTACACTGCATGAAATGACAAAAAAAGAAACATAGCACTGTACTACACAGTAACAGTGCTCCAGTGTCATTCTGTGCCTGCTCATCTGTTAGCAGACATATTTGTCTGATGGCAAAGATCTAAGAGAGATGAAGACAGAAGACCTATGGATTCCGTTGGGAGTGAGGATTTTTCTTTATTAAAGGTGGAGTCCCTAAATGTGTTTTATTTTTAATAAAAAAAAAAAAAATTCTGTATTTTTTTTTTCTGTTTACTAGAAATTGATGGTGGCTATGTCTAATTTGGCGTGAAACCATGAATTTCGGGCTTAGTACCGGCTGATAAGGCAAAGCTGGCCTGGTACTAACCCTATTATTACCCAGTGTGCCACTCACCACCAGGGCCGCTGGAAGAGCCGGGTAAAGCACCTGGAAATGGTGCTATGATGAATGCGCCATTTTCAAGGGTGGCTGTGGGCTGCGATTTTCAGCGTGGAGGGCCAAGAACGCTTGGGCCTTACCATGCTGCGAATCCCAGCCCCCAGCTGCCTGGTTTTATCTGGCTGGCGATCAACATATGGCGGGAAAAAAAAAAGTTAAGTAGTTTAAAACAAATATTCGGCTTCTCTGTCTTTTGATCGCCAGCCAAGGTAAAGCCAGGCAGCTGGGGGTGGCAGTACGTAGCTGTCTGCTTTATCTGCGGTGAGAATCAAAAATTCATTTTTAAAAATTTCTTTTCACACTTCTATATGTGACAGACCCAACAGTCAATTGCAGATGCTGTCAAAGAGGATGGGCTTCTGTGATTGGCTGTTTGAGTAATGAACAATCAGCCCATACATTCTAGTATGGTACTATGTATGGGCTGCTTTCAGGTTACTCAAGCAGCCAATCACAGACGCCCATTCTCTGTGTCAGCGTCTGTGATTGGCTGTTGGGACTGTCACACATATAGAAGTGTGAAAATAAATAAATAATAAAACAAAAATGACATAGCGCTCTGCAGAAATTTTGATTCTCAGCGCAGATAGAGGTGGCAGCCCGTAGCTGTCTGCTTTATCTGCCTGGTTTTACCTTGACTGGCGATCAAAAGTCATGAAAGCCCAATGTTTTTTTTTAATTATTTAAAAAAATAATTAAAAAAAAAAATGCGTGGGCTCCCGCCATATTTTGATCGGGGGGGCTGGGGGCTGGGATTCTCGGCATGGTAAGGCCCAAGCATTCTGGGCCCCCCACGCTGAAAATGGCAGCCTGCAGCCACCCCTGGAATTGGCGCATTCATCGTAGCGCCATTTCCAGGCACTTTATCCGGCTCTTCCAACGGCCCTGGTGGGGGGTGGCACGCTGGGTAATGATGGGGTTAGTACCAGCTTTGTATTATCAGCTGGCACTAAGCCTGAAATTCATGGAGTCACGCCAAACTAGACATGGCCACCATGAATTTCCAGTAAACAGAAAAAAACACAACACAATTTTTTAATAAAAATAAAACACAAAACACATGTAGGGACTCCATCTTTAATTAAAAACAAAATCCTCGCTCTGACGTAATCCACAGATCTTCTGTCTCCAGCTCTGCTACATCTTTGCCATCAGACAAATATCAGAGATGAGCAGGCACAGAATAACACTAGACCCCAGCTGTCAGAGAAGTGCTCAGCTGGCCTCCAGCCGCCGACCATGTTTTCCTGTGCGTTGCAAATAATGCATACTTTCAAACGCATGCCTATTTCTGCAATGCAAGTCTACGGTACATTGCGTCTGCACTGATTTACAACGGATGCGTTGTAACGCACAGCATAAACGCAATGTTAACCCAGCCTAACAGCAGCGAGAAGGGGAGACGGAGCCCTGGAGACCGCCTAGTCAGTCTACTGGTGGTACTATCATGCCCATTGCCCAGTATGTACTGCCAGCCTCTGTGGTATTAGCATTCAAGCTCACATGGCATGTCCTGCCAGCCAGCCACTGGTGTTAGTACTAGCATGATAGTACCACACCACCAGTGGCTGGGCAATGGGCATGCATGATGGTACCACCAGTGGCTGGCAGGACATGCTGGGCATGATTCATGCCTACTATGTCTTGCCAGCCTCTGTGGTAATATCAGGCCCACCCACTATGTCCTGCCAGCCCCTGGTGATAGTACATGCTGCTGGGCATAGTACCAGTAACCAGAGGCTGGCAGCAGGACATGCTGGGCAATGGGCATGATGAGAACCATGCCCATTGTCCAGTAGTATTTACTGCCAGCCTCGGCCAAGGGTCCTCCCAGTCACCCCTCCCCCCTATCCCTTCCTCCCTCCCCTCCCCGTTTCATACTCACGCGTGGAGATGAGCTGCAGCCGCTGCCTGGAGCGACGCAGGGTCCGTACTCCACAGCGCGCACAGGAAGCAGTCCCAGGGCAATGACGTCATCACCCTGAGACTGACCTCCTGCGCACGCGCCGGCAGTGTCGCGCTGCGCAGAGGAAGCAGAGGGCCCATCACTAATCATATCGGCAGTGCTGCGAACCGGGGGGGGCCCTCTGTTCTCTGTACAGGGCCCAGGGGGGTAGGGGGCGGGGCCATCGGGACCCGGGGGTTTTCCCGATCCTCCGGTGGGCCAGTCCCCCCTGCAGAGGGGCATATGTATACATGCAGGTCGGCCACATCCCAGTGGTGCAGACACATCCACACTGCACCCTGTATACTTGTGCACTGCCGTCTGCTGCAGTGGTAGGAGCCGCCTGAATGCATCTTCTTCCTGCCGGAGAGGAGCTTGTGGGCCTGTGCGGTGAGGAGGTGGACGCTGCGCACCTCCTGAGAAGTATATGGCACTCCATGTATCTGTGCACATAGTATACCACTCTAGTGTATAGCAGAAAGGAGACATCGACCAGAAGAGTCCAGGCATGTGGGTGATGCTAATAATTATTATATTGATAACCAGGTGGAAGAGGAGGAAATGCAAAAAAAGGGGGGAATTAACTATACGCAAAGGGGACGTCGAGACAGGAATTACAATTAACACCAGTGGGAATGGATCATGATTAGAACAGCAAAGGGATAATACAGAGAATCAAGCCACAAATTAATCCAGTATCTAAAAATATATATATACATATCATTAGTTAGATATATCTGTACATATGATTGTTTAATTATCATAAACTTTACATACAGTGCAAGTGCCTCCAAAGAATAAATCTACATAAATTATATATCTCATATGCGAACAAATACAGGTGTTTCTCACTAAATTAGAATATAATCAAACAGTTATTGTTTATTTCTGTTAATGCTGATGATTATGGCTATACGAGTTTCACTTTTTTGTATTGAAGAACTGAAATAAATTAACTTTTTGATGATATTCTATTTTAGTGAGATGCACCTGTGTATGTATATATACAAGGGCTGGTCCCTTATTATTTGGATGTCGGTGTGAATCCTGTAGAGAGTAGTGCACTGACTTGGGCATATGTGCTGTTGACAGATATGTATTTGTATCCACTTTAAGCATTTTTAAAAAAGGTTACCACATGTGCATTGTACTCATGCTATAGCAGATGCAGATCCCACTCCTGAATGGCGTCCACCCGACGTATGTTTCGGCTTCTTGTCTTCGTCAGGGGGTGGCATCATTCGGAAAGAGCTAAGAGTTAAACGGCCAACTATAGCCAATCAGGATGGAGGTATGTCTCCACCAACCAATGGGTGCTGAGGAGGCGTGGCGCGATACACAACGCGCACCAACGCTACGAGGAAACTATGTGACCTGTGATGCTGCGAGCACGTGATGGAGACACTTGATCGGGGGTCACGGGGCACATATAGATACAGTCGGGGAGGATGATGTGGAGACGTTCATGTGTATTGCCTCTTCAGCAGACATCTAATCTACTGATTGAGTGTGGATATATCGGATAAAGTGGAAAATCTTCTTAATTTATAATGATGGATAACGAGTATAGGTTACATATTACAGCAATACACAGGAATAGGGGGTAGTGAGTGTTACATGTATATAAGCATAGGCGGATTATAATGAGGACAATCTGGGCTACCGCCCGGGACCCCGAACCTCCAGGGGGCTCCGGGGTGTCTATGGCCAGATTGTCCTCATTATATGTGCGGCGCCACGGCACATACCGGCAGACAGTGGGGGGAGGCCCAGGATCGCTCCCCCAGCAGCGGCACACAGCCGCTGCTTCTTCTTCGGCCGGGCCAGCACTGCAGCAGTTAACTTCCCTGTGCTGGCCCGGCCGCGTCACTGCTAGGAGACACGGCCCTGTGCGCGGCCGTGTCTCCTAGCTGTGACGTCACGCAGTGCGCACCTGGCCTGCAGTGCTGCACCGGAAAAGAGCTGGAGCCGAGTCGGGGGATGGTGAGTGTGTGTGTGTGTATGTATATGTATGTATGTGTGTGTGTGTGCAGGCAGATGTCATTGTGTGATGTCTGTTTATATGTATTTTTATGTTTCAAATGTGTTTATGCGTGTATGTATATGTCTGTATATGTTTGTGTGTGCGTGACTGCGTGCGGCCTCCTGCTGTCTCTGGGGGGGCGCCGTGCGGCCTCCCGCTGTGTATAGATGGCGCTGTGCGGCCTCCTGCTGTCTCTGGGGGGGGGGCGCCGTACGGCCTCCCGCTGTGTATAGATGGCGCCGTGCGGCCTACTGCTGTCTCTTGGGGGGGGGCGCCGTGCAGCCTCCCGCTGTGTATATATGGCGCCGTGCAGCCTCCCGCTGTGTATAGATTGCGCCGTGCGGCCTCCCGCTGTGTATAGATGGCATTGTGCGGCCCCCTGTGTATAGATGGCATCGTGCGGCCTTCCGCTGTTTATAGGTGGCGCCGTGGGGCCTCCCGCTGTGTATAGGTGGCGCCGTGCGGCCTCCCGCTGTGTATAGGTGGCGCCGCCCGCTGTGCATAGGTGGCGCCGTGCGGCCTCCCGCTGTGTATAGGTGGCGCCTCCCGCTGTGTATAGGTGGCGCCGTGCGGCCTCCCGCTGTGTATAGGTGGCGCCGTGCTGTCTCCCGCTGTGTATAGGTGGCGCCGTGCGGCCTCCCGCTGTGTATAGGTGGCGCCGTGCGGCCTCCCGCTGTGTATAGGTGGCGCCGTGCGGCCTCCCGCTGTGTATAGGTGACGCCGTGCTGCCTCCTGCTGAGTATAGATGGCGCCGTGCGGCCTCCTGCTGTCTTTGGGGTCGGGGGCGCTGTGCGGCCTCCTGCTGAGTATAGATGGCGCCGTGCGGCCTCCTGCTGTCTGTGAGGGGGGCGCTGTGCGGCCTCCCGCTATGTATAGATTGCGCCGTGCGGCCTCCTGCTCTCTCTGGGGGGGGCGCTGTGGGCCTCCCGCTGTGTATAGGTGGCGCCGTGTGGCCTCCCGCTGTGTATACATGGCGCCGTGTGGCCTCCCGCTGTGTATAGATGGCGCTGTGCGGCCTCCCGCGGTGTATAGATGGCTACGTGCGGCCTCCCGCTGTGTATAGATGGCTTAGTGCGGCCTCCCGCTGTGTATAGATGGCTACGTGCGGCCTCCCGCTGTGTATAGATGGCTACGTGCGGCCTCCCGCTGTGTATAGATGGCTACGTGCGGCCTCCTGCTGTGTATAGATGGCTACGTGCGGCCTCCAGCTGTGTATAGATGGTTACGTGTGCTCAATATTGAGTCATACAATTAATGTAAGGCTATGTGCCCACGATGCAGAAATGCTCCGGATTTTTTTTGAGCGTTTCCGCATCTCCCTGGCAGAAAAAACGCATGTGGATTGTACATGCGGATTGTACATGCTTTTTTCCTGCCTGGGACTTGCTGATGTGAAGCGTTCTTCACTTGCATTTCCGCATGCGGGTTGACAAGCGCTTTCCAAGCGATTTTAGCATCACTTGGAAAGTGCTTGACAACTTGGTCACACTATATAAATACATGCAACCGGCATGGATTTATATAGTGTGACCATAAAAGAATGGTAAAAAATAAATATATAATTACCTTCTGATGGCCTGCCGACGTCAGCGGTCGCGTGACCCGTCACATGACTAAATGACGTCACGGCAGGTCCTTTTCAGACCATCGCGAGCTGCTGGCAAGCCAGGACGCATCGGATAAAGACACCGGGGGCCATCAGAAGGTAAGTATAATATTTATTTTTTATTTTATTCTTTTTTTACAGGTTCTATGGTACCCTGGTCCGGAGGAGAGTCTTCTCTTCTCCAAACCCGGGTACCATCCGCACATTGAAGCGCATGGATTCTGCATGTACAGATGCAGTGATGCGGATTCCATGTGTTCTAATGCAAGTCAATGGTGGCGAAAGCGCCGTGCTTCCGCAAAATAATTGGTAGTGCAGCGGATTTTTCCGCAATGATAATTCGCAGCGGAAATTTACACAGTATGTGCACAGCACATGCGGATTATCATTGGGGAACATGGCCGACCTTCTATCAAGCGTTTTTAAGCGTTTCTGCAGCGGAATTGCCACCACGGAAACGCTTAAAAAATGCGTAGTGGGCACACAGCCTAAAAAAAATTATTATAATTAATATTGTGTTCTCCCCGCCTCAGTCCTCACTGCACAACGCTGAACACGAGCTCCTCATCACCAGTCCTCCTGTCCCAGCACAATGTGCGCACTGCTGCAGCTGCAGGTGGAATAGTGTCCACTGGACTGAGAAGGCCCCGCCCCTTCCGGTGACGTCATGATTCCATGAAATCACTCCTCCCCCTCAAGAAATCAACTCCAATCTAGACGCTCCCCTGTTGCTGAGGCGTGGTGACGCTGTAGCTGGGTGATTGCAGTCAGAGTAGTGGTGTTTGGCGTCTGTACTACAGGTAAGAAGATGGGAATGTGCCAAGGTGATTACTACATTCAGGACAATAAGTAGCTAACTGTAGGTGTGCAGAATCCCACTCCCAATATTGTCAGGTTCTCGCACCCCCTCGTGTCGTGGGCTGTCAGGCTCCCTCACCCTCTCGTGTCGTGGGCTGTCAGGCTCCCGCACCCCCTCGAGTCGTGGGCTGCCAGGCTCCCGCACCCCCTCGTGTCGTGGGCTGCCAGGCTCCCGCACCCCCTCGTGTCGTGGGCTGCCAGGCTCCCGCACCCCCTCGTGTTGTGGGCTGCCAGGCTCCCGCACCCCCTCGCGTCGAGGGCTGTCAGGCTCCCGCCCCCCGTCGTATCATGGGCTGTCAGGCTCCCGCACCCCCTCGTGTCGTGGGCTGTCAGGCTCCCGCACCCCCTCGTATCGTGGGCTGCCAGGCTCCCGCACCCCCTCGTGTCGTGGGCTGTCAGGCTCCCGCACCCCCTCGTGTCGTGGGCTGTCAGGCTCCCGCACCCCCTCGTGTCGTGGGCTGTCAGGCTCCCGCACCCCCTCGTGTCGAGGGCTGTCACGCTCCCGCACCCCCTCGTGTCGTGGGCTGTCAGGCTCCCGCACCCCCTCGTGTCGTGGGCTGTCAGGCTCCCGCACCCCCTCGTGTCGTGGGCTGCCAGGCTCCCGCACCCCCTCGTGTCGTGGGCTGCCAGGCTCCCGCACCCCCTCGTGTCGTAGGCTGCCAGGCTCCCGCACCCCCTAGCGTCGAGGGCTGTCAGGCTCCCGCCCCCCGTCGTGTCATGGGCTGTCAGTCTCCCGCACCCCCTCGTGTCGTGGGCTGTCAGGCTCCCGCACCCCCTCGTGTCGTGGGCTGTCAGGCTCCCGCACCCCATCTTGTCGTGGGCTGCCAGGCTCCCGCACCCCCTCGTGTCGTGGGCTGTCAGGCTCCTGCACCCCCTCGTGTCGTGGGCTGTCAGGCTCCCGCACCCCATCTTGTCGTGGGCTGCCAGGCTCCCGCACCCCCTCTTGTCGTGGGCTGCCAGGCTCCCGCACCCCCTCGTGTCGAGGGCTGTCAGGCTCCCGCACCCCCTCATGTCGTCGGCTGTCAGGCTCCCGCACTCTCCCCTTGTCGTCTGTGGAGAAGATTAATACATATTTTCATTTTTCAGGTTTTCTCTTATAAAACAAGATCTCTGAGCTTCTGTCTTTGACCGAAAAAATGGCGTCTGACAAGTCGCTGCTGTCTGCAGAAATGAACACAAACATGGAGGAAGCGCTGTATGAACAGATGCTGATGAAGGTACGAAGATGAATTGGAGAGGCCAGCAATCACCGGGTGAATGTCTCCTCCGTCAGCTGCCGGGAGCGCGGCAGTCTCCAACATTTACCTAATGTGTATTGTTGGCTTTAGACCCCTCACAGTTGTACTATTTTGGTGCAGGAAAAATCAGTTTGCAGAACCATCCTGTTCATGTTACTCACTGATTCTCACTTGTTGCCTCATTTCAGGCCAAACAGGAGATGGAGAGCAGAATACTGAACTTACCAGAAAGCAGAGAGATCAGACCCCAGCCGGGTGAGATGGGCGTCCTCTGATTATTATCCAGATTACTTTGTGCATATTATGTGACAGATACCACAGTGGGGCAGTGGGGTCTTATTGACTGCAACGGTCACATGATGCAACCAACGTGGGGGGTCACATAATTTCTTATGCAGTTGATTACATGTAAATGCTGCTTGGCTTTTGCCGATTTTATTGTGTTTTTGTTCACTTTTTGTTTTTATTTCTGTGTTAGGTTTCTGCATTAAAACTCGCACATCCAAAAATACCAAAATCTTTATTAACATCTGCAAGTCGAACCAGATCCCAGCGGCCCCGGACCTGACGGAGCAGGAGTTAGTCAGCATCCTGGAATCTGATGATCCCTCCGGCTATCGAGTCCCCATGAGCCTTGGAGAGCCCCACGTTGAAGTTGATAATAGTACGTTTTTTTTTAATACAGCGCTTCTCTTTTTAAAGGGATAGTCCAGAGATATCCTTAAAGGGGTTAAAATAGCAAGTATTACAACTTACTAATCCTCAATGGTCAAAGGTGCCATCTCCACAGGTTCTGGTAGGTCCACTTCCAGTCTGCGGAATAAAGTTTGACATCTTGTTGTTGACTTTTGAACTTTTTTGGTTTAGATTTGGGACTTAGAGGGATTGTCCACTACTTGGATTCCCCTTTAAGAACTTATACCACTTATTCATAGCAGCCCTACTAAGGTCAATGGATTGAGTCGGCACCGCAAAGTATCTAAGTCCTGGTGCACTTTGTCCTACAGGTAGAGGCGGCTGCTCGGCGTACGACATAGTGATTAATGGCACCTTCTTTGAGAAAATTACGGTAACTGCAATTGCTTATTCCGACATACGAGCTGTCTGCTCTCCTTTGTGTCAGCTCCTTACTTTGTATTTTTTTTATTAGAATAATGAGCTTTTCAGGGAATTTTTTATCACCGTGGCCATGGAGGGACTAGAGAACAAGTACGAAATGGAGCTGTCAAGAGGTAACGACCGCATCACTGATCTTTTCCTTGATTTTTCCATCGACCACACAAGGACTTGTTCTTTCGTGGAGCAAGTTTACCATATAATATATTGAACATTTTTATGTACCAACCTGTTGTATGGCACCGTATCAAATGCCTTTGAAAAGTCCAGATAGACAACATCCACTAAGTTTCCCTGGTCCAACCTGAACTTACCTCCCCATAGAATCTTTTCAGATTAGTTTGCAGGACAGATCCCTCATAATCATATGTTTAGGTTATTCTTATTGAGGTGCTCCAGGTTAGTATCTCTTATAAAACCCTCAAAGTTGTTGCCCACAGTACAAGTTAAACTTACCGACCTATAAATTCCAGGCTCAGATGTTATCCCCTTCTTGAATATTGGTACCACATTTGCTATGTGGTTGTAATCCTGGTGGATATGGACCCACTGCCCCACGGGAGGGTTGTGACTAGGTGTCTACTGGGTCTCCACTAGAACCTCTGGTGGTGAGGATAGACTGGGCCTCCGGTAGACACCAGGTACCACTTCAGTGCAGTTCCCGGGACTGCAGCAGCATTCCGGAGGTACCAGGGTACCAGACTCAGGAGAGCGAAGACAAGGACTAGGTCAGACAGTCCGAGATCAGGGCAGGAAGCACAGGTTCAGGATAGAGAAAAATGGCAAGGGGGACAGGGGTTTTTGATACCAGAAAACTCCTTTAACGCTTGCAACCTCTGTTGCTTGACTGCTACTCAAACAGTCAAATCAGTCAGTAAGAATTTAGGGAACTTCCATGGCGATATTTTGCATCAGTATTTGTTAGCAGACGCCAGGAGTGGATCCAAAACAGAAGAGGTGAAAGTGTTTCAGTTACTATTTTTCACTGTGTTTGTTCCCCTCTGGTTTTCAGCTTACAAATACTGATGTAAATTAGTGCCCAAAATACTCACTGTGTGAATGAGACGAGGAAGCTGCTTGTAGTACTGTAATAGAAGTCCTTATTCTGAGGATGAGTTCTGTAATTCTTGTCTTCTCTGCTCCATCAAACTCCCCAGAGCAGGGGCAACCCCTGGAGCAAAACTTCTGGCGGCAGATGTCCAGACGTATGACTCAGTGATGTGTGATGTACCCTGACTCCCAAACAAAATGAATCAGACACATACAAAATAAATACACAAATCATTGCAATTAGGTGTCAAACGTTCTCAACTTTATTTAAATTTACATGATACCGAAAATGGCACAACCCTCGACTCACGAAGAGTCACCCTCCAGCTCTCAGGAGAGGAAAACCCCCTGTGGAGGGAACCTCTAGGGAACCATGGCTGGAGGGCTGCCCTTCCCTTGGGCTTAGAGAGTTAGTGCCGATATATGACGGAGTTTTAGAATTTCTACATATTTACAGAGAACGACATAACAAATATAGACTATTAATGTGATAAACTGGATGTGGGAGAGATCTGGCTGCGATATCTGTCACCACATTTATTGCTGGAACGAATTTAGTTGATCTGATTTCCCAGGTGGATCTACCACTTCTCCCTTACAGATCCAGCTCCGTCTCTCAAGATGTTGGGTACTTGGTTACAGGGGTTGCTCATTATGGATAACCCCTAATAGGATGAGTATCCCCTCCCCCTCCCAATTTATCACCCATTAAAGTCAAGGATCCATCTATGAACTCCCAAAGAAGAGCAGCTCTTTGTACATAGTAACAGAAGGGGATCCTGTTTTGGGGACCCCCCCTCTGTTACATTCCCTTCCCCCCGGGGTGTCTAAGAAGACAACCCCTTTCCCTGCTAGAACCTCCAAATTACACCAACATAGGCACATTACGTGGGGTGGTCAAGCTCAAGGTCCTCAGGCGCATCATCAGTAATGGCGCTGATCATGGCAGCGCGGCATTCTTTTATGGAATCTTCTTTATGACACTTGTTTATGCCCTCACAATAGTTGTCATGGTTACTACAAGGGCTATTACTGATGCAGGGTCCAAGTATTAACCCTTTCATCATTGGTAATTCACTTTCATTATGGAGGCAAATAACTGCACTTGTTACCAAGCAGGAGTCTTATCATTACGGCTTCCCTTAGGCACCATAAGAAATAAAGATTATAGAACATACGTACAAGTGTTTCAGGAGTGTTTTGCACTTTTTAGATCCATAGATTGGGCTTATAACTAGCACTTTACAAAGCGGAAAATTAAGAGGAAATTACTTGTAAAATAATATTATAGGGAATTGCATTTCAAGCATTTTCCTAATGTGCATTCTGCATACTTGCATAGTTACATAGGTTGAAAAAGTTTGAACTTTAATGTCCTTGGTCTATCTCCAAAGTTATACATTTTCTATTACTAGATTATTTATAACCCACAATGTCATGTTTTGTTAAAAAAGTATACAGCCCTTCTATAAATGCTGTTATACTATCTGCCATTACTATATCTTGTGGTTGGCATTCCACAGTCTGACTGCTCTAACTGTAAAGAATCCTTTCCTATTAAGTTGCCAGAATCGCTTCTCCTCCGCTTGTTATAAATGTTCCTGGTGCTTTGTAAGGTCCTGGAAAGTGATAAGTCATGTGCCAGTACTATGCATTGACCACATATGTATTTATACATATAAATGTATATTTATGAAGGAGATGATAATTACCCTTCATAGAGGTGTTAGGGTATGTGCACACGATGCAGAAATGAAGCAGAAAATTTCTGCATCATTTCTGCATCTCCCTGGCAGAAAAAACGCATGCAGATTGTGCATGCGTTTTTCCTGCAGAATACATGCGGATCCACATGCAGATTCACATGCGTTTCCGCATGCAGATTGACAAGCGCTTTCCAGGCGATGTTAGCATCACCTGGAAAGTGCTTGATAACTAGGTCACACTATATAAATCCATGCAAACAGCATGGATTTATACAGTGTGAACCGAGAGCGTGTATATACTTACCTCCGATGGCCCGCGCTGTCCTGCTCAATCTGTTCTCCCGGCTGCCGGCAACTTTGAATTGAAAGACCTGCCGACGTCAGCGTCACGTGACCCGTCACATGACTCTGACGTCACCGCAGGTCCTTTAACTCACTGCAAAGTGCCGGGAACCAAGCGGGAGCGCTGCGCGGGCCGACAGAAGGTAAGAATACATTATTTTTTATTTTATTCTTCTTTTTACAGCTTTTTTAATGGTACCTGGGTGTGGATGAGACTCTCCTCTCCTCCACACCCGGGTACCATCCGCACATTAGAACGCGCCAATAACGCAAGTACAGATGCTGTCTTGCGGAATTGGCGCGTTCTAATGCAAGTCAATGGCGGCGAAATCGCCGCGTTTCCGCAAAATTAATTGACATGCTGCGGATTTTTGACCGCAGCGTTAACGCTGCGGAAAAATCCGCATCATGGGCACAGCACATGCGGATTTCCATTGGGGAACATTGCTTCCCTTCTACCATGCGTTTTTCATGCGTTTCCGCGGCGTTTACGCAACTGCAAAAACGCCGCGGAAACGCATGAAATACGCATCGTGTGAACACAGCCTTATGATCATTCATAAATTGCTTTCATAGGTTTGATCTCCAGGATTAGGAGAGATTTGGGGTGTAAACGTAATAAACAATGAGTAAAACATCAAAGCAAACGAAAAAGGGTTTGTGACCCAAACTGGTAGGTGAGACCGGCTAGCCCCATATTATACAAGGTCACAACCAGGTTTCGCCTGAGGAGGGCAGCACTAATGAGTCCTCAGGAGCGCATAACCCTGAAATATGCAGCGATTCTACACTACCCATTATAAAAGGGTTTCATATGCTACTTACTACCATGTTTTAGCTAAGATACAAGGCATACTTGTAAGGAGAGATGAAAAAGGTGATGGGGGACAACATATAAATATACTGAGGAACTCTATACACTAGTGGCCAAAATTGAGGCAACACCCCCAAGATTTATGAATTTTTAGCATTTTGCCAATACAAATACAAATTTCATGAATGTTTTTGATTTCACAGTAAAGTTTTTAAGTAGAAATAAAATCTCATATAGAAACACAATATTAGCAGGAAATTTGTTCATTTGTCAACAAATTGGACACTATTGTCACTCAGATGACTGTGGGAGAAAAGCCATTGATTTGTTCTATTTTCATATCTAACACTAAATGTTAATACTCAGTTGGATAGCCCTCGGCCTTGATGACTGCCTGGCATCTACTTGGCATGCTATCTACCAGTTTGTGTAAATCAGATGGTGTGATGATATGAAGCCATGATTTGATGATGGCTGCAATGAGTTCCTGCTTGTGTGAAGCCCGCTGTTTTGACACCGCTCTTTTGAGCCGAGCCCAGAGATTCTCAATAGGATTGAGATCTGGGCTGTTTCCTGGCCAATTCAATAGCTGGACATTTTTGTCCTTGAACCAAGAGAGACATTTTTTAGCTGTATGGCATGGGGCTCCATCTTGCTGAAAAATAAACGGTGTCCCTTCACTAAATACATCACGTGCCGAAGGAATGAGTTTAGGCTGAAGGACGTCCTTGATGTACTTTTCTTTTTTTTTTAAACCAATTATTTTTATTTAGGTTTCAAAAATTTACAGCAAACAGTTATCAATATACATATAACAATTCACATAACGTGTAGTAATACAGTTAAAACCCTCTCCCCCCTCCCCCCTCCCGCCAATACTCCTTATGCCGGGCATACCTGGGAACATTGACAATCATATTACCGCCATCCATGCGGACCATATTTTCCCAAAAGTTCTCTCTCCATGCCTCCGCCTGTAAATGCTTTCCTCTAAATGCATTACCGTACGTGTCTGAGCAATAAATTCCCTCCTAGTGGGGGGTTCCGAATCTGTCCATTTTCGTGCTATTAGTTTGCGTGCCACATATAGCAATCGCGCTATCGCCACTTTGTAATGTTCTGAGACAGGTATTCCATCCACCTCCCCCAAAACACACAGCACCGGGTTTCTGTCAATTGTACATGTATAAGCCCTCTCAATTTTGTTAACAACGACCAACCAATAAGCCACTAGCCGTGGGCATGACCATAGCATGTGTAGCAGTCCGGCCTGGTCCGTGCCACATCTAGGGCAACTGGAATCTCCCCTCAAGCCCGCCTTGTACAGGCGCAGCGGTGTTTTGTATGTCCTATGTATTATGTATAATTGGGAGATCCGTGCCTGCTCGCTTAGAGAGATCTTCGGGACATATTCTAGAATTGCCTCCCATTGTTCTGTTGTGAGGGTACCCACCTCCCTTTCCCATTTACTCTTTGCAATGAAGTGATTTCCCCCCAGATAGGAGTGCAGTAGGTCATGATTTAAGCTCGATATGACTCCCCTCGTCCCTCCCTTCATACATACAGAGTCTAGTACAATGTCACCCTGAACCGTCATGGCTCCCAATCCACACTGTGCCCTCCAAGCATGTCGAAGCCTATAGTATTGAAATCCCCATACCAAAGGCAAATCAAATTCTTCTCTCAATTTCTCAAAGGTCTTCAGGTCCGTTCCACTCTGCAGCTGGCACACATATCTCACTCCTTGCGCCTTCCAATTGCCCATTTGACACAGCTTATTAAGTTCCGGCAGATGTTCATTGCCCAACACCGGTGAGTACTTAGTCAGCCCGTCCACCCCCCTGATCTTTTTAATAGTGTCCCATACCTTCTGAGTCAAGCCTAAGGTAGGATATATTGCTCCCAATTTCTTAAAGGTACCATCCTCTAATGCCTGGACCAGTGGGCGTCTCCCCGACACATGTACCAGCACCCGGCAAGCTGCCCCTCCACAATCGGGTTCTCTCCATCCCCTGACATGCTGGCCCAGTACTGCCAAGAAATAGACCCAGGGATTGGGTGCGGCCAATCCTCCCTCCTCCTTCCCATTTTGCAGCGTTCCCAATTTAATCCTTGCCTGCCTCTTGCCCCATATCAAGGATCTGAAGATAGAATCAATACCCTGAAACCGTTTTTTTGGTAGCCATATCGGTGAGTTGTGCAAAACGTACATTAGTTGTGGCATAAGGACCATCTTAATCAGGTTAGTTCTACCCGTCACCGTCAAAGCCAATTGGCACCATGCGCCTATTTTCTTTTTAAATTTCTCTAGCAGAGGAACTAAATTCAGATCCGTGAATCGTGTCAATGGAAGCGCCACCCATATCCCAAGGTATTTAAATTGTGAAACCAGCTGGAGCTGCTTCCCCCTCTCATCTATCTCCTCCGCTTTTATTGGTCTATCTACAGCCATGACATAAGACTTGTGCCAGTTTATCTCCAGTCCCGAAATGCTCCCAAAGTGTTTAATTACATCCATCGTGCACCCCAATGTCTCTCCTGCATTTTCCAGAAATAACAGGATGTCATCGGCATACAGTGATATTTTTTCTTCCAGCCTCCCAAATTTAAATCCGACCACTCCTCTCTCAGCTCTTATTTTGGCCGCCAGGGGCTCCACTGCCACCGCAAACAATAGCGGGGACAGCGGGCACCCCTGCCTTGTGCCCCTATGTAAGTCAAACATCCCGGACCGTTCACTTGATGTACTTTTCAGCATTAACTGTTTCTTCAATTACCTGCAGCCTACCACCTGCATCTCTGGACACGCAGCCCCCTACCATAACACTCAGAGGAGGCTTCATGGTGGGTACTGTACCCTCTGGCAACCAGTCCTCTCCAGGTCGTCGTCGAACGTAGCGGACACCGTCGCTGCCAAAGATGGATATGCGTGTCTCATCGCTCCATATAACATTTCTCCATTGTTCAATGGTCCATTTACAATGTTCTTTGGCCCCTGCAGACGTTTCTGACGCTGTGAGGTTTTCAAAAATGGCTTTTTACCTGGTATTCTGGCTCTTAACCCTGCATTTACCAATCGTCGTCGAACCGTCCGATCAGACACTGTCACTCCGGTGTTGACAAGCTCCTTGTTGATGTTAACAGCCGTTTATTTCCTGTTATTTAGGACGATTCTAACAATTCTTCTATCAGTCTGAGGAGTTGTAGCCTTCTTCCTTTCTCTACCTGGTTTATTCTTTATCGAACCAGTCTCTTGAAACCGCTTACACACTTTGAGAACGAAAACATGTAATTGCTTACCTTCTGATGACAAACTGGCTTTAAAATATAAAAACCGCATTTTAATCGCACAATATCTGTCTTACAACCCACACCCAGGTCACTATAAACCAACATAGAATACATATGGCAGAAGAGGGCGTGTGTACAAGTAAGTAGGTCAGTGAAAACCTCCATTAAATATTGGTGATGGTGAAAAACTGAAGGTGTTGCCTCAATTTTGGCCACTAGTGTATAACACAAAATATAAACAAAAAAGAAAGGAAAGAACATTTCTGCACAAAAAACGTGTCGCTCGGCAGGAAAATCCCGTTGATGTTGCGTTTTTTGAGATTTTTTTTTCCCTTTCTTTAGAAACGCTGCAAAAATACTGAAAGAATAGACATGAAACTGCTTCAAATCTGCAAGGATTCACTTTTCCTGCTTTTCCTGGTACTATCAAGCATAGCGTTTTTGGGAACTTGGAGCTCTATATTACAAATATGTCCGTCCCTCCAGTTGAAAGAAATTAACATTTTCCTGGAGGGAAGTTTATATTTTACATTATGTCAGTTTTTGTCTATCGATGATAAAGTGCAGTTTGCAGCAATTTTTATTGTGACATATACCCAAATCATTCATGAAAATATTTCACATTCAACGCGCGTCGGGCGGGCCTGCGTCCTCTCACATGCCAGGGCTGAGTTTCAGTTCCAGTCCGACCCTGTTAATCATCTATGGTTTCCCTTCAGAGTGGAAAATGCTGAAAAATCGGAAGTTCCTGGGATCCATTTTTGAACAGAATATCAGAACCAAATCAAAACCGATGATTCATAATAGGGGTAAGTCCCAACTCTAAGGTACAAGTCTATGGCATACAGTCTGTAAAAGACGACAGAGTAGGGTGCTGTTGAGCATCGACGGCTTCTTCTCTGATGTTCCTCGCTCATCCATGCAGTACATGGTCGGCCATTCAATTGATTGGATATCTTATAATACCACATTTCCCCTAGGGACACAAAGTATGACGAGCGCCACTCCTCCTGGTGATAGGTTATACCCAACAGATGGGGCAGCGCCACTCCTCGTGGTGATGGGTTACACCCAACAGATGGGGTGCGCCACTCCTCGTGGTGATGGGTTACACCCAACAGATGGGGGAGCTCCACTCCTCTTGGTGATGGGTTATACCCAACAGATGGGGGAGCGCCACTCCTTGAGGTGATAGGTTATACCCAACAGATGGGGGAGCGCCACTCCTCGTGGTGATGGGTTATACCCAACAGATGGGGGAGCGCCACTTCTCGTGGTGATGGGCTGCACCCAACAGATGGGGGAGCTCCACTCCTTGTGGTGATGGGTTACACCCAACAGATGGGGGAGCTTCACTCCTTGAGGTGATGGGTTATACCCAACAGATGGAGGAGCGCCACTCCTCGTGGTGATGGGTTATACCCAACAGATGGGGGAGTGCCACTCCTCGTGGTGATGGGTTATACCCAACAGATGGGGGAGCCCCACTCCTCGTGGTGATGGGTTAAACCCAACAGATGGGGGAAGTTGCAGAATGGCTTGTTATGGTGCAAGAACAATGTGGACATTGTTTGTTTTTTTTTCTTTTTGTTTTAACTATTATGCCTTTATGTTCTTTATTTTTTTCCTACAGACCCTCCCAGCTAACTCCAAGCAAGTCCCTCATCTCAGAAGTTGAAAGGTTTGGGTTACTTTGAGGTTTAATGCATGCATTTACTTTTTTTAGAATCCCATCTTACAAAAGATATAGGATATCCAACTTCTTGGACTCCAAGAATAAGGGGGCTGCAGCCTGGAAGTAACCCCGCTGCCCTTTTTAAAGAATATGCTGGTGTGGGGCAGCTACCCGGATATTCACTGTGCAGGAGAACTGCAGCTAAGCCCATTCACTTTGCTGGATCTATGCTGTCGTTCCGCTGCACAGTGGAGGCCATGATGCCGATGTGCAGGGAATGACTGTGAAAGGGGCTGTTCCTCATTACCAGCATCAGTGCCCCTTTATTATATTAGAGATCGACCCCAACAGATCATAAATTGATGGTGTACCCTTGCAATATACTGCTGCCTTCCTTTTTTTTATCAGTTCACCCGTGAAACCAGATTACATGATTGTGGCGGAACCTCCTGTAGGACACCCACGTTTTCTGGTGGCTGAAATCTCTTTACCTAAAATGGTGAGACCCTTAGATGTGGTTTAGGATTGTGACCTTTTTGTATTTCATGTGATTTCCAATAGTCTTCCCTTATTAAAAGTCTGTGCCAACCTCGTGCTACCGGTCCTCCTCTGCCAACTTTTATCATCACAGCTTTGATGTGTCCACAGTAGCCAATTGCTGGCAGCTGTGACACATTTGCTGGATGATGATGATCTAATTTTTTTTTCATACCATGGTGGGTTGTTTGCAAGCTGTTGGAATGGGAAAGAAGATCTCTGTAAACGACTCTGTCAGCAGAGAACGACTGTTCAAACCAAGCACAGACGCCCAGTGCTTCACGGCGGGACCAGTCATTTATATAAGCCTTCCCCCCTGCTTGTTTCCCCTCCATCTCCACCATCACCTCTTCTTTGACAGTTCTGGCTTCATAGATCCAGAGAGGAGATAGAGGGAAAACAAGCTGGTGGGAAGATGTATATATTATTATTATTATTTAATTATATAGTGCCATTGATTCCATGGTGCTGGTGCATATAAATGATGTTATAATGATGATATAAATGATGAAAGAGGCTTGTTGCAATAGTGTAGAACACGCCGCTCTTTATTTTTTCTATATTAATGCGACATTTGGAGGAATCGCACAGAAAATGCTTTAAATGTATTTATTTTTTAATTTGATTTTTCTCATGTCCATGATTCACATTGCGTTAAATGAGGCATAATGAAGATTAAGAATGTTTCAGCTAATGTAGCCTTCATCAGACAGGATAATGTAGCTTGAGGGGACCCACTTGGTTAAATATAGGGGTCAGTTCTGGTCTTCCCAAAAAGCAGATTAAGTAGTCACCACACGGGAATCTGGTGATTACTGGGTTTGCTTTTGGGGACCCCAGATTTCTTCATATAACCGAGTGGGCCTTCTGCCTAATGAAGGCTACATTATCTGAAATTCTGGTACCATTCATTATGCCTCACTTAAAGGGGTTGTCTGGCACTTTAATATTGATGACCTATCCTAAGGATATTCCATTAGTATTAAAGTGGTGGACAACCCCTTTTAATGCAGTGTGAATCCTAAAAAATATTTTTCAGCATTTTCTGTGAGCAGTTCCTCCACGTGTCAGATTTAATGTAGGAGACGTCTGGAGCTACACAGTAACTTCTAGTTGGCCACGTATCAAGATAAAAGTTTAGATTTTTGTGCACTTGTTGGTTACAACTTTCTTTCCCGTACAGAAGCATTCAGCGACATAAGCGTTGTTACCACGCTGGTCTTCTCTTTACAGTCTTCTGCTAGATCTCTTGTGTTGGACTTGGGTGAAGACAGAATAGTCAGACGTCCCGATTTGTATCATCTAGACGTCTTCATTCCTTACAATATCATCCAAGAACAAAGTGGAGCTCAGTTCAACAAGGACAGTAAGGTGAGACAATTAAGCAAAGCTGGACATGTCTTATAGCCCATTCTGAAATCTCCTTCTTAAAGAGGTTCTCTGAGAAAATGTATATAATAAAATTTAAAAAAATGTATACATTTATTTAGCAAAAATAAATTCTTTTAATTAGTGGATAATTCTATGTGAATACTTTTATGCCCAAAAATGGCAAAAGTATTCTTGGAGTGATACCTTTATTGGCTAACCAGAAAAAAAAATATATGCAAGCTTTCAGAGCACAGAGGCTCCTTCTTCAGGCAATATTACAAATGAATTCATAACATTTGTAATCCTGCCTGAAGAAGGAGCCTGTGTGCTCTGTAAGTTTGCATATATATATATTTTTTTTCTGGTTAGCCAATAAAGGTATCACTCCGAGAATACTTTTGCCATTTTTGGGCATAAAATTATTTCCATCAAATTTTCTGGCTAACACGGTACCACAATATAAATTTGTACTGTACATCACAATTAGGGGATAATAATTGTGTATGGACATAATGGCCAACAATGTCAGCAGCCATCCATCCTAGATGGGTGAAAGTAAACTGTTTGAGACGGACTTCTCTGACCTACCTGTCGGAATCAAGAACGTGCATCTATGTCATCGATTGACTGACTGATCACGTCCATGAGTCAACATGTTGTAAACCTGTCATGATGAGTGAGCAGATAGGATGCTGCCCCTCACCCTGACAGGAACTTATCTATCACAACATATAGTTGCCCAGAGACATCTGAATGCATCGGCTTTCCTTTATGCCATTCATCAAACATGTCCTATATTTTGTGTATAGCGAGTCACAAGCCTCACACTGCTCTGCGTCTTATCATTTGGTTCTATGAGCTGCAGTAAAACGTGACGTATATTCCAGGTGCTGACGATCACAATGCCGTTGCAGCCAGCATAGCGGTGGGCTCAGAAGATCAGCTTTGGAAAACGTTCCTCTTATATCGATCCAGTGGATCCTACTTACATTCGCTGCTGTTTACATTGTATGGTTACAATTCTATTTACACTTCAATATGACTCCAGAATAAATTTTTGTCTTTCTTATACTTGCCGTATATTTTTCCCAAGGAAGGGGTTTAGGTATTGTGCTTTTTTTTTTTTATTTCTACTGTAATATTTCATAATATCTGTGAATAAGTCTTGAAAATAATTTGCATTGAAAAGGTTGAGATCCTCTGAATCTACAGGGATTTTTAGGAATTAAAAATCTACAGCAGTAAATCTGCAGCAGAATTTACATTTTACACCATGTCTGGATTTAGTAGCAGCTGCCCCTTTAAATGGAATATGTCAGCAGGCTTTTGCTACCCCATTTGAGAGCAGCATAATCCGAGGCCCTGATTCCAACGATGTATCACTTACTGGGCTGCTTGGTGTTATTTTGATAAAATTGCAGGTTTTTTTTCTCATGCAGATCTCTGAATGCTGAGCTCTGTATAATAACCCCACCCACACCACTGATTGGCAGCTTTCTGTGTACACTGTATTTAAACTGCCAATCAGTGGTGGGGGGCGTGGTTGGACTACCTGGCAGCAGGTTTACTAGTCCTCTAGTGATAATCTTCTGCTAATAAAAGTGTGATTTTTATCAAAACTACAACAAGCAGCCCTGTAAGTGAGACGTCCCTAGAATCAGGGTCTTTGTCTCTACATCATGCTGCTCTCAACAACAACCAATATATAGTACATCCGACAAGGGGTCAATGTGTTAAAAAAGACCTTTATTATAATAATTTGGGTACATGGCGGGAAAGAAAAGAGCACACACACATATATATAGTAATACCATATAATAGTGAGGAGGTATAATGTAAATATTTGAATTGCAGACACCAGGGCTAAATAGTAGTAGCTCCAATTGTGCTAATGCATTCTGATAGTATATCCTAGGTCACATAGTAAAAGGATATAATCCCAAATAATAAAAGCCAATATAGGCATTCCCAAGATAATGACCTTTTGGTATATACATATCAAGGGATGTATTATATCCAAGTAGGTTAATTCCTAAGTAACAATAATGTTGTATTGGATTCATTCATACCTGGTATATATTGTCTGCACGTCTTGCAATAGCTCTGGGCTCGGTGGTCCTACTCCTAGTGTGGCGCTCACCCCATCATGCTGCTCTCAGAATAGCCAAGAAAAACCTGCTGACAGATTCCCTTTACAAATAGCTGAAATGGCTCCTAGATACCAGAGAAGGAAAACGTTATTAAAACGGTTTTGTTTCCTAAATAGGAAAGGAAATTAAACACCACTGGATAATGTGGTGTGTGAAACCGTCCATTGGATTGCTGTTTCGGGTGGGCTCAGGAGCAGAGCCCCCATCCTACACAGCTGACATCTTGCTGTAATAGCAGCGGCCAGAGCGGAGCGTCAATCACTGCTGTTTAACCATTTATATGCCGTCAATCACTGATGGCAAGTTAAATAGCGCAATCACCGGTATGCTATGCAATGTTACTAGAATTTTTTTTTTTACTTTTCCATTTCCTTGAATTACTTGTTGTGATTTGCGGATCCATTGACTGGCCAAGTGGAAGGGCTGCAGCCGATCATTCATGTCCGTAGCAGATACACATTTACATGTGTAAATAGGCCCTTATAGAAATCAATCAATAGAACGTATACCTGGATATCCAGGTTTATCCTTTGCATACATTTAAAGAGGTATAAGTCATGGCATATTACTAGGATGTCATTCTTGGGGGTCTGACAGCCTAATTTAGAAAGAAGTGGATGCATTATTTTTTTCACATTCCCAATTTAACAATTTGACTACAGTTGGATCTATTGTTTTTTTTTATTTTTTGCACTGTGGGTGGGTGGTTGGGAGCACAGCTGTGCAGGAAAAAAAAAGCTTACAGGTTCTCAATTCCTTCATTCTTGGGATCGGTGGCGGAACCACAGGTCGGACCATCGCCAATCAAGATATTATATCCTTTCACACTCATCATTGCTCACAATTAACAATTTGAGTACGTGCATTTTTTTAGGGTATTTTTTTTAGGGTATTTTTGCTCAATGGGTGGGAGCACAACTGTGCAGGAAAAAAAGCTGATAGGTTCCCCATTTCTTCATTCTCAGAATCAGTGGATGGAACATCGGCAATCACAATATTATATCCTTCACACTAATCGTTGCTCCCAATTATCAATTTGAGTACGGTTATACCTATTGTTTTTTTAGGGTTTTTTTTTTGCACTGTGGGTGGTTGGGAGCACAGCTGTGCAGGAAAAAAAAAGCTGATAGGTTCCCCATTCCTTCATTCTCAGGATCAGTGGTGGAACCAGAGGGTGGATCATCTCCAATCAAAATATTATATTATTCACAATAATCATTGCTCCTAGTTAACAATTTGAGTACGGTTGAACCCATTGTGTTTTTTTAGGGTTTTTTTTTTTTTTGCACTATGGGTGCAAGTTATAGTAATATGTGTCACCTTAAAAAAAAACTAATAGTGTCTCCTGATTGTTCAGACACAAATATATCTGTTGAAAATAGTCTGGTATTCACCAGTAAATTATAACTGTGGTTTTGCTGTTCCACGGTAAAAAATCTCTATTATCCTGCTTTTGGCATTTTTTGCCGCAAAGAAAAACAGTAGTAGTGTCTCCTGATTGTTCAGACACAAATATATCTGTTGAAAATAGTCTGGTATACACCACTAAATTATAACTGTGGTTTTGCTGTTCCACGGTAAAAATCTCTATTATCCTGATCTTGGCATTTTTTGCCATAAAAAAAAACTAATAGTGTCTCCCTGATTTTTCAGACACAAATATATCTGTTGAAAATAGTCTGGTGTGGGCCCGAGAAATACAAGTGTGGTTTTGCAGTTCCACGGGTCAAATCTTTGTATTATCCACTTTTGGGCCATTTTTACCTAAAAATAAACAGTTTGAGTGTGTCGCTCATTGTTCAGCTGCAAATATATCTATTCAAAATTTTCTGGTATACCCCAGTAAACAATAACTGTGGTTTTGCCATTCCACGGTAAAAATCTCTATTATTCACCTTTTGGTATTTTTTCCGTAAAGAAAAACAGTAATAGTTTCTCCTTGATTGTTCAGATTGTTTAAAAGAGTCGGGTGTAGGCCAGAGAAATAGAACTGTGATTTTCCTCTTCCACGGTTCTAATCTACTTTATTACCCTTTTTCCATTGATAGTGCGAGTGTAAGCTATTTTACTTACTTTACAATGGGCAAGGCGCGTGGCAAGGGACATGGAAGTGGACGTTCTGGTGATGGTACATGCAGAGGACGGGGCCGTGGCCAAGGTGAAAATGTGCCACAACCAACAGCCATATCTTCTCGCTCCCACTTCTTGACCGAATTACTAGGGAAGCACCGAACAACACCAGTATTGCGAACTGATCAGTGTGAACAGGTTATTAATTGGATAGCAGACCACCACTTCCGGTCTGTCTTCCACACGGTCAACTCTTAGTAGCCGTGAGTCTCGACCGCATACTCCTCCTCACCCTGATGCTCCTTCCTCCCACCATGCCGAGTATCGTCAGACAGCAACTGATCCCACACTTGGACACTCTGAAGAGCTGTTCACTGTTCCATTTCCAGATTTGTGCCCCTCGCCTGCTCCGCTTGAAGTGGTGGAAGAGGAGATCCCATGTAGAGATGCCCAAATATTTGAACAGCCACGGCCAGAGGAAGTCAACGCTGGCAATTTGTCACAAGAGGTTGACGATGACGAAACACAATTGCCAAGAAGTGAGGAGGAGGATCGTGGTGCGCAAGTGGAAGAGGAGGAGGTGGTGGATGATCTAGTAACTGACCCAACGTGGCAGGAGGACATGCAGAGCAAGGCCAGCAGCAGACCGGGTGAGGGAGACAGAGTACCCCAACAGGCAGGAAGAATCAGTGTGGTGGCCGCACACAGAAGGCCGGCAACAGTTCCCCGTAACACCAACACGAGGGACGTTGCCAGTACAACCTGTGGGTCTTCCAGAGTCTGGAATTTTTTTAAAGACTCTGCTGATAACCACAAAAAGGCCATTTGTACCACCTGCCATGCCAGCATCAGCAGGGGTGACAAAACTACCAGCCTGACCACCACCAGCATGATCAGGCACATGGCAGTAAAGCACCCGACTTTGTGGGGCGAACCCCAGGGTCCACGACCAGTGTCAGCAGGTGTCACCTGTTGTGTGTGCATGGCAATCCCCTGTCCATACTGCATGCAAAGATGCCCCCTCCTCTCAGTCTTTATGGCAGTCTCTCAAGTGTGTGCAAAGCAGTCATCAAAGCAAAAGGTGGCTACTTTGAAGAATCTAGAATATAAGACATATTTTCAGTTGTTTCACACTTTTTTGTTAAGTATATAATTCCACATGTGTTAATTCATAGTTTTGATGCCTTCAGTGTGAATGTACAATTTTCATAGTCATGAAAATACAGAAAAATCTTTAAATGAGAAGGTGTGTCCAAACTTTTGGTCTGTACTGTATGTACCATCTTGACCAACTTTGAGGAGTCCACCAAGATGGTGAGTGGCGATGACTCCATCATTAGCGTCAGCATTCCACTTGTCTGTCTTTTGCAATGCTCTCTGCAGAGAATTAAAGAGGAGGCATTGCAGCCAGAGTATGATGAGATGGATCAAGAAGCCGTAGCGGTCTATTACACACAGCCCAGCCTCATCTCATCCCAACGTGCATTGGGGGACAATGAGGGAGAGGAGGAGGAGGAAGAACAGGAGCTTGTATCATGCGCTGTAGGCGGTAGTACCTGTACAACTGTCATACCGTCGGTTCAGCGTGGGTGGCCTGAGGACAGGGGGGAGGAGGAGGAGGAGAGCATGGTCATTCGTCATCTTGGTGTGGACACGGAAGTCTTGCCCGTTACCAGTCTGGCGCGCATGGCTGACTTTGTTACTCTGCCTTAACCGTGACCCTCGCGTTGTCAAAATGTTGGGTGACAGTCATTACTGGTTGGTGACACTTTTAGACCCCCGCTAAAAGGAGAACGTTCACTCTCTTATTCCTGAGGTGGAGAGGTCTACAAAAATGGGGCAGTACCAGAAGGGCCTTGCTGCAGAACTGTTAAAAAAAAATTCCATCTGAAGACACTAGCGGCAGAGGTCACAGTTCGTTGACCAACCAAGGCGTACAAGCGAGAGAGAGGCAACTCCAATCCAGCAGAGGCAGGGGAACACTGTCAACATTCTGGGACAGTTTTCTGAGACCTGCCCAGCTTACAGACCCTGAGGCGCGGGGTACTCTCACAAGGAGTGGAAAGTTTCAAAAGATGGTGAGGGAGTACCTTGCCGACCGTACCAGCGTCCTCCGTGATTCCTCTGTGCCTTTTAATTATTGGGTATCCAAGCTGGACACTTGGAATGAAATCGCTCTGTACACCTTGGAGGTCCTGGCCTGCCCTGCCGCTAGCGTGTTATCGGAGCGTGTTTTTAGTGCTGCTGGGGTAATTATAACTGATAAGCGCACTTGCCTGTCAACTGACAATGCTGACAAGCTGACCCTTATCAAAATGAACAAGAGCTGGATTGGGCCAGACTTCTCATCACCACCAAATGACAGCAGAGTAACATAAAGTCAAATCCACTGTGTTATTTCGGGAGGTGTATTCAAATGCACCACTTCACACCCACACATGGGTATACGCTTCCTCATTTCGGCTGTTTTATGTTCTTCTCCTTATCCTCAGCCTCCACCACCACTATACCACCAGGGTGACCGTGGTCCGTGTTGCCATTATTGAAAGTTCCTCAGTCCTTATTTTTGTCAGCTTTTGCTTGGAAGGCATAAGCAAAGACTGTGGGAGACCCACTCCCCAATAATGGGAATAATATATTTAAAATGCTGTACTGTATGGCTCTTGTAAGGGGCATTAAAAGCGTCTTGTTAAGCTACTGCGACCTCCACCACTATTCCGAGGAGCATGAAAAGCGTCTTGTTAAGCTACTGTGACCTCCACCACTTTTCCGAGGGCCATTAAAAGCGTCTTGTTAAGCTACTGGGACGTCCACCACTTTTCCGAGGAACATTAAAACCGTCTTGTTAATCTACTGGGACTTCCACGTCTCTTCCAAGGGGCATTCAAACCGTCTTGTTAAGCTACTGCGATCTCCACCACTTTTCCGAGGGGCATTAAAAACGTCTTGTTAAGCTAGTTGGACCTCCACGTCTCTTCCAAGGGGAATTCAAACTGTCTTGTTAAGCTACTGGGACATCCACGTCTCTTCCAAGGGGCATTCAAACCGTCTTGGTAAGCTACTGCGACCTCCACCTCTTTTTCGAGGGGCATTAAAAGCGTCTTATTAAGCTACTGGGACCTCCACCACTTTTCCGAGAAGCATTAAAACCGTCTTGCTAAGCTACTGGGACCTCCACGTCTCTTCCAAGGGGCATTAAAAGCGTCTTGTTAAGCTACTAGGACCTCCACCACTTTTCCGAGGGGCATTAAAACCGTCTTTTTAAGGTACTGGTACCTCCACGTCTCTTCCAAGGGGCATTCAAACCATCTTGTTAAGCTACTGGGACCTTCACCACTTTTCCAAGGGGCATTCAAACAGTCTTGTTAAGCTACTGCGAACTCCACCACTTTTCCAAGGGGCATTAAAACCGTCTTGTTAAGCTACTGGGACCTCCACCACTTTTCCGAGGGGCATTAAAAGCATCTTGTTAAGCTATTGGGACCTCCACCACTTTTCTGAGGAGCATTAAAACCGTCTTGTTAAGCTACTGGGACCTCCACGTCTCTTCCAAGGGGCATTCAAACAGTCTTGTTAAGCTACTTAGACCTCCACGTCTCTTTTGAGGACATTAATAGCGTCTTGTTAAGCTACTGTGACCTCCACCACTTTTCCGAGGGGCATTCAAACTGTCTTGTTAAGCTACTGGGACCTCCACGTCTCTTCCAAGGGGCATTCAAACAGTCTTGTTAAGCTACTGGGACCTCCACGTCTCTTCCAAGGGGCATTCAAAGCGTCATGTTAAGCTACTGGGACCTCCACCACTTTTCCGAGGGGCATTAAAAGCATCTTGTTAAGCTACTGGGACCTCCACCACTTTTCCGAGGAGCATTAAAACCATCTTGTTAAGCTACTGGGACCTCCACCACTTTTCCGAGGAGCATTAAAACCATCTTGTTAAGCTACTGTGACCTCCACGTCTCTTCCAAGGAGCATTCTGACCGTCTTGCTAAGCTACTGCGACCTCCACCACTTTGGCGAGGGGCATTAAAACCGACTTGTTAAGCTACTGTGAACTCCACGTCTCTTCAAAGGGGCATTCAAACCGTCTTGTTAAGCTACTGGGACCTAAACGTCTCTTCCAAGGGGCATTCAAACCGTCTTGTTAAGCTACTGCGACCTCCACCACTATTCAAAGGGGCATTAAAACCGTCTTGTTAAGCTACTGGGACCTCCACCACTTTTCCGAGGGACATTAAAACAGTCTTGTTAAGCTACAGGGACCTCCACGTCTCTTCCAAGGGGCATTCAAACCGTCTTGTTAAGCTACTGGGACCTCCACTTCTCTTCTGAGGGGCATTAAAAGCGACGTGTTAAGCAACTGTGACCTCCACCACTTTTCCGAGAGGCATTAAAACAGTCTTGTTAAGAGACTGGGACCTCAACGTCTCTTCCAAGGGGCATTCAAACCGTCTTGTTAAGCTACTGGGACCTCCATGTCTCTACCAAGGGGCATTCAAACCGTCTTGTTAAGCTACTGCGACCTCCACCACTTTTTCGAGGGGCAGTAAAAGCGTCTTATTAAGCTACTGGGTCCTCCACCACTTTTCCGAGAAGCATTAAAACCGTCTTGTTAAGCTACTGGGACCTCCACGTCTCTTCTGAGAGGCATTAAAAGCGTCTTGTTAAGCTACTGTGACCTCCACCACTTTTCCGAGGGGCATTAAAACCGTCTTGTTAAGCTACTGGGACCTCCATGTCTCTTCCAAGGGGCATTCAAACCGTCTTGTTAAGCTACTGGGACCTCCAACACTTTTCCGAGGGGCATTGAAAGCATCTTGTTAAGCTACTGGGACCTCCACCACTTTTCTGAGGAGCATTTAAACCATCTTGTTAAGCTACTGGGACCTCCACGTCTCTTCCAAGGGGCATTCAAACCGTCTTGTTAAGCTACTGGGACCTCCACGTCTCTTCTGAGGGGCATTAAAAGCGTCTTGTTAAGCTACTGTGACCTCCACCACTTTTCCGAGGGGCATTAAAACCGTCTTGTTAAGATACTGGGACCTCCTCGTCTCTTCCGAGGGGCATTCAAACCGTCTTGTTAAGCTACTTGGACCTCCACGTCTCTTCCGAGGGGCATTAAAAGCGTCTTGTTAAGCTACTGTGACCTCCACCACTTTTCCGAGGGGCATTAAAACCGTCTTGTTAAGCTACTGGGACCTCCACCACTTTTCTGAGGAGCATTAAAACCGTCTTGTTAAGCTACTGGGACCTCCACGTCTCTTCCAAGAGGCATTCAAACCGTCTTGTTAAGCTACTGGGACCTCCACGTCTCTTCTGAGGGGCATTAATAGCGTCTTGTTGAGCTACTGTGACCGCCACCACTTTTCCAAGGGGCATTAAAACCGTCTTGTTAAGCTACTGGGATCTCCACTTTTCTTCTGAGGGGCATTAAAAGCTTTTTCTTAAGCTACTGTGACCTCCACCACTTTTCCGAGGGGCATTAAAACCGTCTTGTTAAGCTACTGGGACCTCCACCACTTTACCAAGGGGTATTAACACCGTCTTGTTAAGCTACTGGGACCTCCACATCTCTTTTGAGGGGCATTAAAAGTGTCTTGTTAAACCACTCTGAACTCCACAGCTCTTCCAAGGGGCATTAATATGTTGTTTTTAATTAACTCTAACCTCCACGACTCTTCGAACGGGCATTGCATTTCCTCTTAATATAATGTTTGTAATATGCTGTACTGCATGGCTCTTGTAAGGGGCACTGCAAGTTCCTCCGTCCTAATTTTTGGCATCTTTTGCTTGGAAGGCATAAGCAAAGACTATGGGAGACCCACTCCCCAATAATGGGAATAATGTTTGTAATATGCTGTACTGCATGGCTCTTGTAAGGGGCATTGCAAGTTCCTCCGTCCTAATTTTTGGCAGCTTTTGCTTGGAAGGCATAAGGAAAGACTATGGGAGACACATTCCCAATAATGGGAATAATGTTTGTAATATGCTGTACTGCATGGCTCGTGTAATGGGCATTGCTAGTTCCTCCGTCCTAATTTTTGGCAGCTTTTGCTTGGAAGGCATAAGCAAATACTATGGGAGACCCACTCCCCAATAATGGGAATAATGTTTGTACTATGCTGTACTGTATGGCTCTTGGAAGGGGCATTCAAATCGTCTGGTTAAGCTACTGGGACCTCCACGTCTTTTCCGAGGGGCATTAAAACCATCTTGTTAAGCTACTGTGACCTCCACGTCTGTTCAAAGGGACATCAAAAGTCTTCTTAAGCCACTCTGAACTACACAGCTCTTCCTAGGGGCATTGAAATGTTGTTTTTAATTACCTCTTACTTCCACGACTCTTCCAACGGACATTGCATTTCCTCCTAATTTTAGTCAGCTTTTGCTTTTCAATGCAAAGGCGAAAACTAAGGGAGACCCACTCCCCAATAGTGGGTAGAAGGTTTTTAGTACGCTGTAATCCATGTCTGTTTCAAGGGGCATTGCAGTTCCTCATAATTTTTGGAAAGCCTTCCATTCACTGCTTAGGCCAACAGTGTACAGGAGACCCAGTTGCTATAAATGGAAAAAAACGGTTTAGTTAAGGCCCTCTGACCTCCATGTTATTTCCAAGGTACATTGGAGTGCCTCGAAATTTTTGGTAGGCATTGCACTCACTGTATGCCCTATAACTGTGTAGCCAAACTGCTCCTTTTGTTACAGAAACATATCCTACAAGACATATGTGGTTGACTGGCCTGATATTGATGTGAATGGTCCCTGTTCCTCCTGCTCTATCTCCTTTGCCACCACCTCATCCATCATTCATCACCTGAAGCTTTGTTTTAACGGGAGTCATAGAACTGGGATAGTAGCAGGAAAACATCCAGCAATCCTCGGAGGAGGTAGGATATGCGCGAAAACGCTGACCACCTCAGGCCTAGCCGCTACTACATACATGCGCTTGCATTCCAACAAAACAAAGCAGATGCTAACTTGTATCATTATCATCATGGTCCTCACCTTGTCACTCTCAACTCCCCTGATGGAGAAGCCAGGGCCCACCGGAGGAGTCTGGTTCTCTGGTGGGCTCATCCAATGCTGCCCTAAAGTAGGCCAGGCTAAGAAAAGTGTGTGGGGGGATGTTCCAAGGAGAAATAGGGGCGACTGGGGACCGTTTATGGACACCCGGCTGCCCCCAGGCGGCTGGGGACCGTGTGTGAACACCCGGCCGCGGGGCGGCTGGGGACCGAGTATGGACTCCCGGCCGCCCCCTGGCGGCTGGGGACCGAGTGTGGACACCTGGCAGCCGGGCGGCTGGGGACTGAGTATGGATTACAGGCCGCCAATGCTGCCTTGACGCGGTGGTCAGATTCCGCCTCCACGTGCCTAAAAAGGTCCAATTTCAAGTGCAAGCAAGCAAGCAGTATGGTATTGCAGCCTGGCGGTGGGTGGGTGGATGGCAGGCTGCACACTTTGCTTGCATTCCAAGAAAACAAAGCAGATGCTAACTTGTATCATCATCATCATGGTCCTCACCTTGTCACTCTCAACTCCCCTGATGGAGAAGCCAGGGCCCACCGGAGGAGTCTGGTTCTCTGGTGGGCTCGTCCAATGCTGTCCTAAAGCAGGCCGGGCTAAGAAAAGTGTGTGTGGGGATGTTTCAAGGAGAAATAGGGGCGGCTGGGGGCCGTTTATGGACACCCGGCTGCCCCCAGGCGGCTGGGGACCGAGTATGGACACCCGGCCGCCGGGCGGCTGGGGACTGAGTATGGATACCAGGCCGCCAACGCTGCCATGACATGGTGGCCAGATTCCGCCTCCACATGCCTAAAAGGCCCAATTTCAAGTGCAAGCAAGCAGTATGGTATTGCAGCCTGGGGGTGGGTGGGTGGTTGGCTGCATATTTGCGCTTGCATTGCAAGGAATGTGAGAGGTACAATTGAACCCTGCCCTGGGACAAGAACTTGCACCGGGATAATTGCAAGTCTGCATCTTCTGATGCTTCAAGGATGACTTCTGATGGGCACACTTTTAGGCAGTGACCGGGGAGTCAGAGATGCTTCCAGGGGTCTTCCCCATGCTGTCCCCATGTCTTTTCAGCACTGTATGCATGTGTCACACAGCACATGGCCAGATAAGGTTGTAAAATGTTAAAATGACATTTCCCGGTGAATGCATTTGTCACGGTTGAAGCAATACAAAAGTGCAAAAACGCATAAAAAATGCCACTTGTGAACATAGCCCAAGGTGTGGAGGAGTATTTTTTTTTTTGTTATTTATTTTACCTTATACACGAGTCTTTACCCTGGAAAGGAACTTCCTTAACTGAAAGCAGTTTCAGTTTCGTTTTTGAACGTTTTATTGTGAGCCCTTAAAAGTGGCTTAATACCTCTGACCACGTTGTTGACAGCAGTGACCTGGGGGTCAGAAATGCTTCCTGGGGCGATCCCCATGCTGTCCCCATGTCATTTTAGCACTGTCACTATCGTTTTGGGCACTTGTTAGGCTTTTAACAGACAGCCGGGGATGCCGCCGCGAAAATTCTCGGGTCTCCCATTGACTAACATTGGGCTCGTGGCTCAGGTCGAGCAACCGAGTATCATGGCGAGCTCGGCCCGAGCTTCGAGCCCCCGAGCATTTTAGTGCTCGCTCTTCACTACTAAATACCCTTCATTATTTATTATTTTTGCACTTTGCGATTTACCCATTCACTTCCGGTTACTTGGGTATTTTGCTTGTCTTTGGTTTTTCTTTGTCTAGTGGCCTTGTGTGAACATACATTTACATTTTGCATGCACATCAATTTATGTTTCAGTTCAGACTTCTAGGTTTTTTCTTTGCAGTTCAGTGTGCTTTATTACATATAAGGGTGTGGCCACCATTTGTCTGAGCTGAAATGTTTATTCTGCCTCAGGTCTATGCTTCTACTAGGGGGTCAGTCTCTCTGCCCTTATCCATATGTACGTCACTTGACAAATGGTAAGGTTTTAATATTAGAGTTAGGACTGTCCCATAAGGGTTGCCGTGATGTGGCGGTATAGCTTTTGCATTATTTTTATCAAAATTATGTTAACTAAATACCCTTCATTATTTATTATTTTTGCACTTTGCGATTTACCCATTCACTTCCGGTTACTTGGGTATTTTGCTTGTCTTTGGTTTTTCTTTGTCTAGTGGCCTTGTGTGAACATGCATTTACATTTTGCATGCACATCAATTTATGTTTCAGTTCAGACTTCTAGGTTTTTTCTTTATATGCTATATATGCTGTATGTGCGGGAAGGGAGCTTGTATGTACACTGCTTGCTATGTATGGGGGAGGGAAGCTGTCGGACAAAGAGGGGTCCTGCAAACATCCAACTAATGGCCCCCCATATATATTACAGGAAGGTAGGTCAAACCCAAGGATTTTTGCTGGAGCTGCCGACCATGTGCTGTGTATGGGGCCATCTCCCCCACACATATAACCACATTCATGTATATGGGGGAGTCGGGATGTGTTGTGTGGACAAGCGTCCGGTCTAAAGCTAACTAGTGTATGGGCACCTGAGACTAAGGCAAGTTATCATCCAGAAAGTCTTTCTCCTGCCTGCTGAAAAAATGCCGGATAGAGAAAGGCTTTTATCACCTAAGCCAGATCTCACAGGAGGGGAAGCAAGAAGAAAAAAGGAGAAATGTAAAATAAGACACAAGTCCAGACAGTTGTCATCCAAAACTTTATCTGGTATCGACCAAGAAAATTACAATCAGTAAAAGTATAATCCACATTTAGGAAAAACACAGATGAGCTGCAGGACCATCGCTTCTTCTTCTGGGACTTTTTGGCGGACAGGTTGCTCTGCTGTCGGAGGCCTTTCTTGTTCTTGGACTTCTCCTTCATGTGGATTCTGAAGACTAGGAGGCTCCTGAGGGTCCATCTCTCCTGCCGGCAGCTCAGAGTGACTTGGAGATATGTTTCCTTCAGTCCAGGAAAGCAAGAGAGGAAAAAGATGAATGTGATGTAATAACAAGACAAACCTAAAAAAAAACATGTATAAAAAATCATGTAACTGCAAACTGCACAAAAATGACCCCAATAACGTAAGTGCTGTAGTATTAAAGAACCTGCAAAACGAGTGGTGTGAAAAGACCTGGGACTTGTCAGGAATATGTAATGTTTTGTCTAAAATGACAAAAAAAAAAGAAAAGATTCAAGGGATGAGCAGCATTTTATAACAGGTAAAAAATGTACAAATTTGTGACAAGTGATCGGTATTAAGTATTGTGGATGATAACCAGACGTTTATTTCAAATGAAGAGTTTAATGAACGTCTTGTATTCGGCCAATTGGAACCTTCCCGGAAATGTCTGCGCCGGTGATAAAATCTACTTACTAATAGAGTTCCCGACTGGACACAAAGAACTGCAGCTCATGGAGGAATGAAGCTTCTTTCCTTCTCAGCCAAGAACTTCTTATACCAGTCCCGTACGGCCTCTATCATGTGCTGATATCTAGCAGAAAGAGAAAAAATCAATTATAAACTAAATAAAATTTATTAAAGAAAAAAAAACCTCCTGCGAACATGAAGCATTTGTAGCAAAGCACAGCCATTATTTACAGGGCATAATTGTTTTACTTTATTCTATATTAGTGGCCGCTCTGTGCAAAAACTTGTGGGAAATTACTGCAGCACTAATATTGTCCACCCAGAGAGCACCCAAGTATTCCCCAATTTCTGACTCCACCGCCCGATTGCCCCCACAAGCACAATGCTGCACCGCTGTCACCTGCCTGGTACAGGCTCCTTTATAGGGTCCTTTCAGCTGTTGTTCACCAAGATGTGAAGTAATCTGAGTACAGGGTTTCCCATGTCTGAGTGCAGGGGTGGAGAGCAGAGAGGATCAGACAGGGACAGGCCCATACACAGACTGCTGGTATATAGAGGACAAATCTCACTGAACAGCAGCCACAAGAAGCTTCTAGATGGGGGCAGTGGGGGTGAGACAGCACTTCAGCAACGTGTTTGGGAGAGAAGGAAGAAAATAAGCAAATGAAGAAAATTTATAAAGTTCAGAAGTCTGCAATGTGAGGAGGATAATTACATGAAGAAAACCCTCTAGGTGCAGTGTCGGCAACCAGAAAACCGCCCAAGGTCCACCTGTGTCATCAGCGCCCCCCTGCTGGACCCCTAATCAGTTGTACTGCAGACTCTGATGATTGATAGTGACACTAGGTCAGCTCTTTCCCTATGGCGGCACTAGCTAACCATCCTGTGGATAGGACAGGTGCCGGATCATTCAGTCCTTTCCCTCTTCCCCAACGTGAAGCAAACATCCCTCTGACCAGACAAACATCCCCCTGACCAGACAAACATCCCCCTGACCAGACAAACATCCCCCTGACCAGGCAAACATCCCCCTGACCAGGCAAACATCCCCCTGACCAGGCAAACATCCCCCTGACCAGACAAACATCCCCCTGACCAGACAAACATCCCCCTGACCAGGCAAACATCCCCCTGACCAGGCAAACATCCCCCTGACCAGGCAAACATCCCCCTGACCAGGCAAACATCCACCTGACCAGACAAACATCCTCCTGACCAGGCAACCATCCCCCTGACCAGGCAAACATCCCCCTGACCAGGCAAACATCCCCCTGACCAGGCAAACATCCCTCTGACCAGGCAAACATCCCCCTGACCAGACAAACATCCCCATGACCAGGCAAACATCCTCCTGACCAGGCAACCATCCCCCTGACCAGGCAAACATCCCCCTGACCAGGCAAACATCCCCCTGACCAGGCAAACATCCCTCTGACCAGGCAAACATACAACCCCTTTTTTTCTTTCCCATTTTACTTGCTTTATTAATTTCACCTTCAACATTACTGACAACTCCAAGTTCAATAGTTTGATAGTCTCATCTCCTGCCTTTGTATGTGGAGGAGGCAATAAACCGCCGTATACATCCTAAACCTGTCACAAGGACTTTCTCTGCAACTCCCTACTCTCAGCTGTCCCCCTGTAACAATCCACTTTTTTCTCTTTCTCGCTCATACATTTCAGACACTTTATTAACATGTTAATCATATTTCCAAACTTACTGCATTCCACTTCATCTGATCATACATCACCGTTTAAAAGAATCACAATCACTTACTTGTCTGCTGCAGTAATTCTTGGATTGTTTTCTTGCTGTTGCTTGGTCTTATTTTGCTGTTTGCTGTCCTTAAACCACCATCTGTCGCACAGTGTCCACATCTTGTTCCACCGGGTCGCTCTTTTGATCCCTGCAACAACAGACACTATGCGAGTATGACTTCACATGTGACATTTCCAAGTCCCTTGACCATTGTGGTGCCAATGGAGTACCCCATTTCTCGTTATCTTGCCACCGAAGCACACCATTTCCCGCTAGCATGCCACCGTAGCACACCTTTTCCCGTTAGTATGCCACCGGGCACACCTATTCCCGTTAGCATGCCATCGGAGCACACCTATTCCCGTTAGCATGCCACCGGAGCACACCTTTACCATTAGCATGTGACCGCAGCACACCTTTACCGTTAGAATGCCACTGGAGCACACCTTTACCATTAGCATGCCACCGGAGCACACCTTTTCCCGTTGGCTTGCCACCGGAGCACGCCACTTTCCCGTTGGCTTGCCACCGGAGCACGCCACTTTCCCGTTGGCTTGCCACCGGAGCACGCCACTTTCCCGTTGGCTTGCCACCGGAGCACGCCACTTTCCCGGTGGCTTGCCACCGAAGCACGACACAGTCCCGTTGGCTTGCCACCGGAGCACGCCACAGTCCCGTTGGCTTGCCACCGGAGCACGCCGCTTTCCCGTTGGCTTGCCACCGGAGCACGCCGCTTTCCCGTTGGCTTGCCACCGGAGCACGCCGCTTTCCCGTTGGCTTGCCACCGGAGCACGCCACTTTCCCGTTGGCTTGCCACCGGAGCACGCCACTTTCCCGTTGGCTTGCCACCGGAGCACGCCACTTTCCCGTTGGCTTGCCACCGGAGCACGCTACTTTTCCGTTGGCTTGCCACCGGAGCACGCCACTTTCCCGTTGGCTTGCCACCGGAGCACGCCACTTTCCCGTTGGCTTGCCACCGGAGCACGCCACAGTCCCGTTGGCTTGCCACCGGAGCACGCCACAGTCCCGTTGGCTTGCCACCGGAGCACGCCACTTTCCCGTTGGCTTGCCACCGGAGCACGCCACTTTCCCGTTGGCTTGCCACCGGAGCACGCCACTTTCCCGTTGGCTTGCCACCGGAGCACGCCACTTTCCCGTTGGCTTGCCACCGTAGCACGCCACTTTCCCGCTGGCTTGCCACCGGAGCACGCCACAGTCCCGCTGGCTTGCCACCGGAGCACGCCACAGTCCCGTTGGCTTGCCACCGGAGCACGCCACTTTCCCGTTGGCTTGCCACCGGAGCACGCCACTTTCCCGTTGGCTTGCCACCGAAGCACGCCACTTTCCCGTTGGCTTGCCACTGGAGCACGCCACTTTCCCGTTGGCTTGCCACCGGAGCACGCCACTTTCCCGTTGGCTTGCCACCGGAGCACGCCACTTTCCCGTTGGCTTGCCACCGGAGCACGCCACTTTTCCGTTGGCTTGCCACCGGAGCACGCCACTTTCCCGTTGGCTTGCCACCGGAGCACGCCACTTTCCCGTTGGCTTGCCACCGGAGCACGCCACTTTCCCGTTGGCTTGCTACCGGAGCACGCCACAGTCCCGTTGGCTTGCCACTGGAGCACGCCACAGTCCCGTTGGCTTGCCACCGGAGCACGCCACAGTCCCGTTGGCTTGCCACCGGAGCACGCCGCTTTCCCGTTGGCTTGCCACCGGAGCACGCCGCTTTCCCGTTGGCTTGCCACCGGAGCACGCCGCTTTCCCGTTGGCTTGCCACCGGAGCACGCCGCTTTCCCGTTGGCTTGCCACCGGAGCACGCCGCTTTCCCGTTGGCTTGCCACCGGAGCACGCCGCTTTCCCGTTGGCTTGCCACCGGAGCACGAAGCTTTCCCGTTGGCTTGCCACCGGAGCACGCCGCTTTCCCGTTGGCTTGCCACCGGAGCACGCCGCTTTCCCGTTGGCTTGCCAACGGAGCACGCCGCTTTCCCGGTGGCTTGCCACCGAAGCACGACAGTCCCGTTGGCTTGCCACCGGAGCACGCCACAGTCCCGTTGGCTTGCCACCGGAGCATGCCACTTTCCCGTTGGCTTGCCATCGGAGCACGCCACTTTCCCGTTGGCTTGCCACCGGAGCACGCCACTTTCCCGTTGGCTTGCCACCGGAGCACGCCACTTTCCCGATGGCTTGCCACCGGAGCACGCCACTTTCCCGGTGGCTTGCCACCGAAGCACGACAGTCCCGTTGGCTTGCCACCGGAGCACGCCACAGTCCCGTTGGCTTGCCACCGGAGCACGCCACTTTCCCGTTGGCTTGCCACCGGAGCACGCCACTTTACCGTTGGCTTGCCACCGGAGCACGCCACTTTCCCGTTGGCTTGCCACCGGAGCACGCCACTTTCCCGTTGGCTTGTCACCGGAGCACGCCACTTTCCCGTTGGCTTGCCACCGGAGCACGCCACTTTCCCGTTGGCTTGCCACCGGAGCATGCCACTTTCCCGTTGGCTTGCCACCGGAGCACGCCACTTTCCCGTTGGCTTGCCACCGGAGCACGCCATTTTCCCGTTGGCTTGCCACCGGAGCACGCCACTTTCCCGTTGGCTTGCCACCGGAGCACGCCACTTTTCCGTTGGCTTGCCACCGGAGCACGCCACTTTCCCGTTGGCTTGCCAACGGAGCACGCCACTTTCCCGTTGGCTTGCCACCGGAGCACGCCACTTTCCCGTTGGCTTGCCACCGGAGCACGCCACTTTCCCGTTGGCTTGCCACCGGAGCACGCCACTTTCCCGTTGGCTTGCCACCGGAGCACGCCACTTTCCCGTTGGCTTGCCACCGGAGCACGCCACTTTTCCGTTGGCTTGCCACCGGAGCACGCCACTTTCCCGTTGGCTTGCCACCGGAGCACGCCACTTTCCCGTTGGCTTGCCACCGAAGCACGCCACTTTCCCGTTGGCTTGCTACCGGAGCACGCCACTTTCCCGTTGGCTTGCTACCGGAGCACGCCACAGTCCCGTTGGCTTGCCACCGGAGCACGCCACAGTCCCGTTGGCTTGCCACCGGAGCATGCCACAGTCCCGTTGGCTTGCCACCGGAGCACGCCACAGTCCCGTTGGCTTGCCACCGGAGCACGCCGCTTTCCCGTTGGCTTGCCACCGGAGCACGCCGCTTTCCCGTTGGCTTGCCACCGGAGCACGCCGCTTTCCCGTTGGCTTGCCACCGGAGCACGAAGCTTTCCCGTTGGCTTGCCACCGGAGCACGAAGCTTTCCCGTTGGCTTGCCACCGGAGCACGCCGCTTTCCCGTTGGCTTGCCACCGGAGCACGCCGCTTTCCCGTTGGCTTGCCACCGAAGCACGACACAGTCCCGTTGGCTTGCCACCGGAGCACGCCACAGTCCCGTTGGCTTGCCACCGGAGCACGCCACTTTCCCGTTGGCTTGCCACCGGAGCACGCCACTTTCCCGTTGGCTTGCCACCGGAGCACGCCACTTTCCCGTTGGCTTGCCACCGGAGCACGCCACTTTCCCGTTGGCTTGCCACCGGAGCACGCCACTTTCCCGTTGGCTTGCCACCGGAGCACGCCACTTTCCCGTTGGCTTGCCACCGGAGCACGCCATTTTCCCGTTGGCTTGCCACCGGAGCACGCCACTTTTCCGTTGGCTTGCCACCGGAGCACGCCACTTTTCCGTTGGCTTGCCACCGGAGCACGCCACTTTCCCGTTGGCTTGCCACCGGAGCACGCCACTTTCCCGTTGGCTTGCCACCGGAGCACGCCACTTTCCCGTTGGCTTGCCACCGGAGCACGCCACTTTTCCGTTGGCTTGCCACCGGAGCACGCCACTTTCCCGTTGGCTTGCCACCGGAGCACGCCACTTTCCCGTTGGCTTGCCACCGGAGCACGCCACTTTCCCGTTAGCTTGCCACCGGAGCACGCCACTCTCCCGTTGGCTTGCCACCGGAGCACGCCACAGTCCCGTTGGCTTGCCACCGGAGCACGCCACAGTCCCGTTGGCTTGCCACCGGAGCACGCCGCAGTCCCGTTGGCTTGCCACCGGAGAACGCCGCAATCCCGTTGGCTTGCCACCGGAGCACGCCACTTTCCCGTTGGCTTGCCACCGGAGCACGCCACTTTTCCGTTGGCTTGCCACCGGAGCACGCCACTTTTCCGTTGGCTTGCCACCGGAGCACGCCACTTTCCCGTTGGCTTGCCACCGGAGCACGCCACTGTCCCGTTGGCTTGCCACCGGAGCACGCCACTTTCCCGTTGGCTTGCCACCGGAGCACGCCACTTTCCCGTTAGCTTGCCACCGGAGCACGCCACTTTCCCGTTGGCTTGCCACCGGAGCACGCCACTCTCCCGTTGGCTTGCCACCGGAGCACGCCACAGTCCCGTTGGCTTGCCACCGGAGCACGCCACAGTCCCGTTGGCTTGCCACCGGAGCACGCCACTTTCCCGTTGGCTTGCCACCGGAGCACGCCGCAATCCCGTTGGCTTGCCACCGGAGCACGCCACTTTCCCGTTGGCTTGCCACCGGAGCACGCCACTTTTCCGTTGGCTTGCCACCGGAGCACGCCACTTTCCCGTTGGCTTGCCACCGGAGCACGCCACAGTCCCGTTGGCTTGCCACCGGAGCACGCCACTGTCCCGTTGGCTTGCCACCGGAGCACGCCACTTTCTCGTTGGCTTGCCACCGGAGCACGCCACTTTCCCGTTGGCTTGCCACCGGAGCACGCCACTTTCCCGTTGGCTTGCCACCGGAGCACGCCACAGTCCCGTTGGCTTGCCACCGGAGCACGCCACTTTCCCGTTGGCTTGCCACAGGAGCACGCCACTTTCCCGTTGGCTTGCCACAGGAGCACGCCACTTTCCCGTTGGCTTGCCACCGGAGCACGCCACTTTCCCGTTGGCTTGCCACCGGAGCACGCCACTTTCCCGTTGGCTTGCCACCGGAGCACGCCACTTTCCCGTTGGCTTGCCACCGGAGCACGCCACTTTCCCGTTGGCTTGCCACCGGAGCACGCCACTTTCCCGTTCGCTTGCCACCGGAGCACGCCACTTTCCCGTTCGCTTGCCACCGGAGCACGCCACTTTCCCGTTGGCTTGCCACCGGAGCACGCCACTTTTCCGTTGGCTTGCCACCGGAGCACGCCACTTTTCCGTTGGCTTGCCACCGGAGCACGCCACTTTCCCGTTGGCTTGCCACCGGAGCACGCCACTTTCCCGTTGGCTTGCCACCGGAGCACGCCACTGTCCCGTTGGCTTGCCACCGGAGCACGCCACTGTCCCGTTGGCTTGCCACCGGAGCACGCCACTGTCCCGTTGGCTTGCCACCGGAGCACGCCACTTTCCCGTTGGCTTGCCACCGGAGCACGCCACTTTCCCGTTGGCTTGCCACCGGAGCACGCCACTTTCCCGTTGGCTTGCCACCGGAGCACGCCACTTTCCCGTTGGCTTGCCACCGGAGCACGCCACTTTCCCGTTGGCTTGCCACCGGAGCACGCCACTTTCCCGTTGGCTTGCCACCGGAGCACGCCACTTTCCCGTTGGCTTGCCACCGGAGCACGCCACTTTCCCGCTGGCTTGCCACCGGAGCACGCCACTGTCCCGCTGGCTTGCCACCGGAGCACGCCACTGTCCCGCTGGCTTGCCACCGGAGCACGCCACTGTCCCGCTGGCTTGCCACCGGAGCACGCCACTTTCCCGCTGGCTTGCCACCGGAGCACGCCACTTTCACGCTGGCTTGCCACCGGAGCACGCCACTTTCCCGCTGGCTTGCCACCGGAGCACGCCACTTTCCCGCTGGCTTGCCACCGCAGCACGCCACTTTCCCGCTGGCTTGCCACCGGAGCACGCCACTTTCCCGCTGGCTTGCCACCGGAGCACGCCACTTTCCCGCTGGCTTGCCACCGGAGCACGCCACTGTCCCGCTGGCTTGCCACCGGAAGCACGCCACTTTCCCGCTGGCTTGCCAAGGGAGCACGCCATCATCCATTTAATAAAATGGGCCACACTTAGCTTTTTCTTTTATATAATGGGCACATATAGTTTTTCATTGAATATATTGGGCCCTACATAACCTTACATTTAATATATATAATCGTCTTATCATGTCTGTCTGTCTGTCCTTCTGTCCAGGAAGTCCTGCGTCGCTGATTGGTCCGACCGTGGTCAATCAGCGACGTGGGATTTCAGAAAAAGATGGCGGCCATTAGCAGCTCATCTGCCGCACGGAGGTCAGCGGCGATGTAGCCGGGAGATGACCGGCGCTAGCCGGTCAACTCCCGGTTGCTCGCAGCAGAAGTACCCCGACCAGCGGCGCCGCTGACCTCCATGCGGCTACCGTCGGGAGATCAGCGGTTAGGGCCGCTGATCTTCCGACGGAAAGTGTGAAGGGAGGACCGGGGAGCGGCGCCACCGGTCCGGATACTTCTGCTGCGAGCAGCCGGTCATTTCCCGGCTGCTCGCAGTGGAAGTACCCGCAGAGGCAGCGCCGCTCCCCTGTCCTCACTAATACGATTCGGCGGCCACGACCAATCAGCGATATTGGCTCCAAATTTAAACACCGCTCTGCACAGAGGTCAGTGGAGATGCAGCCGGTCATCTCCCGGCTGCTTGCAGCAGAAGTACCCTGACCTGCGGCGCCGCTGACCTCCATGCGGCTACCGTCGCTAGATCAGCGGGTAGGGCCGCTGATCTCCCGACGGCAAGTGTGAAGGGAGGACCGGGGAGCGGCGCCGCCGGTTGGGATACTTCTGCTGCGAGCAGCCGGTCATCTCCCGGCTGCTCACTGGGAAGTACCCAGCCGTGACCAATCACCGGTTTTGGCGCCAAATTTAAACATGCTCTCCGGTCCTCACTAACACGGTTCGCTGATTGGTCGCGGCCGGCCGCATACATATTCTAGAATACCCGATGAGTTAGAATCGGGCCACCATCTAGTTTAATATAATGGGCCACAAATTGCCTTCTAGTTATTACAAGAGGTCCTGCATAGTCTTCCATTTATTTTAATAGGCCCCATATAACCTTTCAGCATCTGAAACAACGGATACTGAAAGCCTGTGCTAGCATTTCTTCTGCGGTGTTGGTATCAGTGTGTCAAGAGTGGGAGAAGAGGGTTGCATTGACAATCCAACACAATGGGCAGCACTTTAAACACATTTTATAAGTGGTCATAAACTTGTAAAAAATTCATGAAAGAATAAAGTTATGTTAAAACCAAGCACACCATTGTATTTTCTTATGAAATTCTCAATGAGTTTGATGTGTCACATCACCCTCTTCCCATTGAAAAAAATAAAGTTAGATCCAAAATGGCCGACTTCAAAATGGCCGCCATAGTCACCACCCATCTGGAAAAGTTTCCCCCTCCCATATACTAATGTGCCATAAACAGGAAGTTGACATCACCAACCATTCCCATTTAATTTAGGTGTATCCATATAAATAGCCCACCCTGTATTATTACCATTTTTATTATTGCTGTACATACTGTAGCTTTTCATTTAATTTATTGGGCCCCATATAGGCTTCCATTTAATATAATGGGCCCCACATAGCCTTCCATTTAATTTAATGGGGTCCACATAGCCTTCCATTTAATTTAATGGGGTCCACATAGCCTTCCATTTTATTTAATGGGACCCACATATGTTTTTATTTAATATAAAGAGCCCCACATAAGCCCCTAATTAATATAATGGGCCCCACCTTGCTTTCCATATAAAATAATGGGTCCCACATAGCCCTCCCTTTTGTTATGATGAGCCTTACATATCACACCATTTCCCGATGATCTGCCACCGAAGTACACCATTGGCTGCTGGGGTGCCACTGGAACACACTCTTTACAGTTGGGGTGCTAACAGAGCACACCTTTCACCATTAGCATGCCACCGGAGTACACTTTTTGCCACTGGCATGCCACTGAAGCACACCCTTTACCATTGGAGTACCATCGGGCACACCCTTTACCGTTGGTGTGCCATCGGAGAACTCTATTTCCCGTAGGCCTACCAGAGGGGCCCAATATGTGACCTTTTTTGCTTACCTCCGGGGCACCCATCTTGGGCTTTTTAGCTTCCACCGGGGTGCACTCTTTGGTCTTTTAGCTTACCACCGGGGCACCCAACTTGGGCTTTTTAACTGCGACCGGGGTACACTCTGACCATTTTGCTTACCACCGGGGCACTCATTTTAGGCTTTTTTAGCCTGCCACCGGGGTGCACTTTTTGGCCTTATTGCTTACCACTGGGGCGCACTCTAGGGCTTTTTAGCCTACCACCAGGGTACATTCTTTGGCCTTATTGCTTATCACTGGGGCGCACTCTAGGGCTGCTCAGTCTGCCACCAGAGTCTACTCTTTGGCCTTTTTGCCATTGGTGTGCCACCAGAGCACACCCTATGACGTTGGAGTGCCACCGGAGCACACCCTTTACCTTTGGAGTGCCACCGGAACACACAATTTGCCATTGGCAAAAGTATAATGGACCCCCACATAGAATTCTATAAAGTATAATGGCCCCCACATAGCCCTCTATATAGTATAATGAGCCGCACATTGCCTTCCATGTACTATAATTTAATTTATTGGGCTCCACATAGCTTTTCATTTAATTTACTGAACCCCACATAACCGTCAATTTAATATAATAGGCCGCACTGGACTCCATTTAATATATTGGACCTGACATAGCCTTCCATTTAATAAAATGGGGCCAAAATATCCCTCTATTTAATATAATGGGCACCAAAAAGCCTTCCATGTTTTATATTGGGCACCACATAGCCCTCTATTTAATACAATTGGCCCCACTTAACCTTCCATTTAAAATATTGGGCCCCACATAGCTTTACATTTAATTTACTGGGCTCCATATAGGCTTCCATTTAATATAATGGGCCCCACATAACCGTCCATTTAATATAATGGTCCCCACATTGCCTTCCATTTATTATAATGGAGCCAAGATACATCTCTATTTAATATAATGGACAAAACACAGGCTTCCATTTAATATAATTGGCGCTACATAGCCCTTTATTTGATAAATGCGCCTCACATAGCCCTCCATATAATATTATGGGCCCCGCAACGCTTTCCATTTAATTTAATAGGCCTCACATAGCCCTCAATTTAATACAGAGGGCCCCACAAAACCTTCCAGATAACATAGTGGGCCCCAATATAACTTTCTTTTTAATGTATTGGTCCCCACATAGCTCTCTATTTAATATAATGGGCCTCACATAGCCTTCCATTAAATATCATGGGCCCCATATAGAATTTATCATATACGTAGATGTCCCTTTAAGATAACGGGCCCCACATAGCTTTCCCTTTAATATAATGGGCCCCACATAGATTTTATTATTATATAATGGGCCCCACATAGCTTTCCCTTTAATATAATGGGCCCCACATAGCTTTCTCTTTAATATAATGGGCCCCACATAGCTTTCTCTTTAATATAATGGGCCCCACATAGCTTTCTCTTTAATATAATGGGCCCCACATAGCCATCCATTTAATATAATGGGCCCCACATAGCTTTCCCTTTAATATAATGGGCCCCACATAGCTTTCTCTTTAATATAATGGGCCCCACATAGCTTTCTCTTTAATATAATGGGCCCCACATAGCTTTCTTTTTAATATAATGGGCCCCACATAGCCATCCATTTAATATAATGGGCCCTACGTAGATGTCTCTTTAAGATAACGGGCCCCACATAGCTTTCCCTTTAATATAATGGGCCCCACATAGCTTTCCCTTTAATATAATGGGCCCCACATAGCTTTCTCTTTAATATAATGGGCCCCACATAGCTTTCCCTTTAATATAATGGGCCCCACATAGCTTTCCCTTTAATATAATGGGCCCCACATAGCTTTCCCTTTAATATAATGGGGCCCACATAGCTTTTTCTTTAATATAATGGGCCCCACATAGCTTTTTCTTTAATATAATGGGCCCCACATAGCTTTCCCTTTAATATAATGGGCCCCACATAGCTTTCTCTTTAATATAATGGGCCCCACATAGCTTTCTCTTTAATAAAATGGGCCCCACATAGCTTTCTCTTTAATATAATGGGCCGCACATAGCTTTCCCTTTAATATAATGGGCCCCACATAGCTTTCCCTTTAATATAATGGGCCCCACATAGCTTTCCCTTTAATATAATGGGCCCCATATAGCTTTTTCTTTAATATAATGGGCCCCACATAGCTTTTTCTTTAATGTAATGGGCCCCACATAGCTTTCTCTTTAATATAATGGGCTCCACATAGCTTTCTCTTTAATATAATGGGCCGCACATAGCTTTCTCTTTAATATAATGGGCCCCACATAGCTTTCTCTTTAATATAATGGGCCCCACATAGCTTTCTCTTTAACATAATGGGCCCCACATAGCTTTCCCTTTAATATAATGGGCCCCACATAGCTTTCTCTTTAATATAATGGGCCCCACATAGCTTTCTCTTTAATATATTGGGCCCCACATAGCTTTCTCTTTAATATAATGGGCCCCACATAGCTTTCTCTTTAATATAATGGGCCCCACATAGCTTTCTCTTTAATATAATGGGCCCCACATAGCTTTCTCTTTAATATAATGGGCCCCACATAGCTTTCCCCTTAATATAATTGGCCCCACATAGCTTTCCCTTTAATATAATTGGCCCCACATAGCTTTCCCTTTAATATAATGGGCACCACATAGATTTATTATAATATAATGGGCCCCACATATCCGTCCCTTTAATATTATGGACCCCACATAGATTTATTATAATATTATGGACCCCACATAGATTTATTATAATATTATAGACCCCACATAGATTTATTATAATATAATGGGCCCCACATAGATTTATTATAATATAATGGGCCCCATCTAACCCTCCAGTTTATACACTGCAGTCGCTCTCTTTCTTCTCTTCTTTACCTAGTCCAGTCTTTCGTGACGACTTCCCGCCATGATTCGTCTTTGCAGTTTGCTGTCCAGGTTTCGGCTGCTCCGCACTTTTCAGCAGATCACCGCACTCCTGAAAAACAAAAATGTTACAAATATAAGCGACTTAAATAAATAATGCCGCCTACTGTGCCACCAAATGCAAATATGTGCCACACTGTGCCCATGAGTATATCATTCACCGCAATGAAGTCTGCTCCACTGAGAATATAAATCAGTCACTAGCTTGTGCCCCCGTTATAAATAGTGTTGAGCGAGCACTAAAATGCTCGGGTGCTCGAAGCTCGGCCCGAGCTCGCCGTGATACTCGGGTGCTCGACCTGAGCAACGAGCCCATGTTAGTCTATGGGAGACCCGAGCATTTTTGCGGAGGCACCCCCGGCAGTCTGTAGAAAGCCTAAAAAGTGCCCAAAATGATAGTGACAGTGCTCAGATGACATGGGGACAGCATGGGGATCGCCCCAGGAAGCATTTCTGACCCCCAGGTCACTGTTGTCAACAACGTGGTCAGAGGTATTAAGCCACTTTTACAGGCTCATAAGAAAATGTTCAAAAACGAAAGTGAAACTTTTTTCCTGTGAAATATGTTAAGGAATTTCTTTTCCAGGGTAAAGACTTGTGTATAAGGTAAAATAAATAACCAAAAACAAAAATACTCCTCCACACCTTGGGCTATGTTCACAAGTAGCATTTTTTATGCATTTTTGCACGTTTGTATTGCTTTCAACTGTGACAAATGCATTCACCGGGAAATGTCATTTTAACATTTTACAACCTTATCTGGCCATGTGCTGTGTGACACATGCATACAGTGCTGAAAAGACATGGGAACAGCATGGGGAAGACCCCTGGAAGGATCTCTGACTCCCAGGTCACTGCCTAAAAGTGTGCCCATCAGAAGTGATCCTTGCCGCATCAGAAGATGCAGACTTGCAACTATCCCCGTGCAAGTCCTTGTCCCAGGGCAGTGTTCAATTGTACCTCCCCCATTCCTTGCAATGCAAGCGCAAATATGCAGCCAACCACCCACCCACCCCCAGGCTGCAATACCATACTGCTAGCTTGCACTTGAAATTGGGCCTTTTAGTTTTGAGGAGGCCGAAGCTGGCCACTACCTCATGGCTGCTTCGGCAGCGAGGTATCCATACTCAGTCCCCAGCCGCCCGGCGGCCGGGTGTCCACACCTGGTCCCCAGCCGCCTGGGGGCGGCGGGGTGTCCATAGACGGTCCCCAGCCACCCCGATTTCTCCGCGGAACATCCCCACACACTTTTCTTAGACTGGCCTGCTTTAGGGCAGCATTGGACGAGCCCACTAGAGAACCCGACTCCATCAGGGGAGGTGAGAATGCCAAGGTGAGGAGCATGATGATGATAGAAGTTAGCATCTGCTTTGTTTTGTTGGAATGCAAGCATAAGTGTGCAACCTGCCACCAACCCACCCCGAGGCTGCAATACCATACTGCTAGCATGCGTGCACTTGAAATTGGGCGTTTTAGGCATGTGGAGGCCAGAGCTGGCCACTACCTCATGGCTGCTTCGGCAGCGAGGTATCGATACTCAGTCCCCAGCCGCCCGGCGGCCGGGTGTCCATGCTCGGTCCCCAGCCGCCCCGCGGCCAGGTGTCCATAAACGGTTCCAAGCCGCCCCGATTTCTCCGCGGAACATCCCCACACACTTTTCTTAGACTGGCCTGCTTTAGGGCAGCATTGGACGAGCCCACCAAAGAACCCGACTTCTCCGGTGGGCCCTGGCTTCTCTATCAGGGGAGTTGAGAGTGCCAAGGTGAGGAGCATGATGAGGATGATAGAAGTTAGCATCTGCTTTGTTTTCAAGGAATGCAAGCGCATGTATGTAGTAGCGGCTAGGCCTGAGGTGGTCAGCGTTTTGTTGCATATCCTACCTCCTCCGAGGATTGCTGGATGTTTTCCTGCTACTATCCAAGTTCTATGACTCTCGTTAAAACAAAGCTTCAAGTGATAAATGATGGATGAGGTAGTGGCAAAGGAGAAAGAGCAGGAGGAACAGGGACCATTCACATCAATATCAGGCCAGTCAACCACATATGTCTTGTAGGATATGTTTCTGTAACAAAAGGAGCGGTTTGGCTACACAGTTATAGGGCATACAGTGAGTGCAATGCCTACCAAAACTTTTGAGGCACTCCAATGCCCCTTGGAAATGACATGGAGGTCAGAGGGCCTTAACTAAACCTTTTTTTCCATTTATGGCAACTGGGTCTCCTGTGCACTGTTGGCCTAAGCAGTGAATGGAAGGCTTTCCAAAAATTATAAGGAACTGCAATGCCCCTGGAAACAGACGTGGATTACAGCGTACTAAAAACCTTCTACCCATTATTGGGGAGTGGGTCTCCCTTAGTTTTCACCTTTGCATTGAAAAGCAAAAGCTGACTAAAATTAGGAGGAAATGCAATGCCCGTTGGAAGAGTCGTGGAGATTAGAGGTAAGGTAATTAAAAACAACATTTCAATGCCCCTTGGAAGAGCTGTGGAGTTCAGAGTGGCTTAAGAAGACGCTTTTAATGCCCCTTTGAAGAGACGTGGAGGTCACAGTAGCTTAACAAGACGGTTTTAATGCCCCTTACAAGAGCCATACAGTACAGCATCTTAAAAACATTATTCCCATTATTGGGGAGTGGGTCTCCCATAGTATTTGCTTATGCCTTCCAAGCAAAAGCTTCCAAAAATTATGAGGAAATGCAATGCCCGTTCGAAGAGTCGTGGAGATCCCAGTAGCTTAACAAGACGCTTTTAATGCCCCTCACAAGAGACGTGGAGGTCAGAGTGGCATAACAAGACAGTTTTAATGCCCCTTACAAGACACGTGGAGGTCAGAGTGGTATAACAAGACGCTTTTAATGCCCCTCAGAAGAGACGTGGAGGTCAGAGTGGTATAACAAGACGGTTTTAATGCCCCTTACAAGAGACATGGAGGTCAGAGTGGTATAACAAGATGGTTTTAATGCCCCTCAGAAGAGACGTGGAGGTCAGAGTGGTATAACAAGACGGTTTTAATGCCCCTCTGAAGAGACGTGGAGGTCAGAGTGGTATAACAAGACGGTTTTAATGCCCTTTACAAGACACGTGGAGGTCAGAGTGGTATAACAAGACGGTTTTAATGCCCCTTACAAGACACGTGGAGGTCAGAGTGGTATAACAAAACTCTTTTAATGCCCCTTACAAGAGACGCTCATTATTCTGGCATTTGGCAAATATTAAAAATGATGGTAATCCTAATTGACCTAAAATGGGAAAGGTTTATTCTGATTTCATGTCAGATATTGAGAAAAACCTGCAGATGTGTCTATTTATACAGTGTATGGAAACTTTTGATTTCAACGGTGTATGTATATATATATATATATATATATATATATATATATATATATAATATATACACGGCGAAGCTCACACAACACAACACCCACAGCAGAGGAACTGGCTGCACACACACCTGCTCCTGTCAGTGCTGTGAGCGCTCCTCATATCGCTGCTGGCTCCGCCCCTCATATCGCTGCTGGCTCCGCCCTTCATATCGCTGCTGGCTCCGCCCCTCACATCGCTGCTGGCTCCGCCCATCAGCCGCTCACAGTCCTCAGCAATATGGAGACATCTGCACTGATCAGAATCCTCGGGGGCGTGGCCTGTCACTGTAGTCACACAAGGGTTGTCATGGAGATCTCAAGGGAAGGCAGGTGGGCGGGGCTTAGAGCAGGAAGTAGAAGCCGTGCAGTGTGATTGGCTCCTTACCTTCTGCCAGTAATGGAGCAGATATATGGCTCCTATATAATGGAGGGGGTTCAGGAGGGGTTCCCCACCCAAAAGGTCAGGGGATAAATAATACTGGACATGAACGAGGGCAGGAGGACATTATTCTATATTGTAAGAAATCTGATTTCTTCTTTCCTCACAGTTTTTCCTGTGCAAGGCCACATGTATTGAGCGATAATCTGTGAATATGGGGGGATCTGCTCCTCACCTCCACATCAATCCCCCCACGTCTGAGCTCTCCCTTACAGGGGTCTTCTGCTCTGCACATTGATGCCGTATCCATGGAGATGACATCATGGCCGGTACATGCGGATCTCCCCGATGGGACCCTCATGTATCTGGAGGACGAGGCGCTGCTGCTCCTCGGGGAGAGGGGGCACAATTCCTGTACACATGATACAGGGGCTTCTGCCATCTCTGGGCTGAGAATAATGCTGGCAGCGCGCAGTCTACATGATGTGAGGATTACAAGTCTGCAGTCACAGAGAGTCACACAGATGACTGCAGCCTTCAGCTTCACACCGGACAATCCCTTTAAATACATGTATATTGGTCTAAAAATACTTTTTACTATTTTGCTTCATGTAACATTTGCTCTGTTCGGCCTTTACCAGCTTTTTGTTTCCCAGCAGCACATTGATGGCTGCAGAATGAGTTAACTTGAGATTCAGTCAGTGAGCTCCTTATGATGTGGAGTTTCCAGCGCTTTTATTTCTGCGATGATTTATGACTGCATCAGAGATCAGCCCAACTTTCATGCTGGTCTGTGAACATAATCAGCACAGAGAAGGTCAGAATGAGCTCACTGATAAATTCTCAGTGAGCTCATTCTGCAACTAGCAATGCAAAGGAAATAAAAAAGCCAAATTGTTTATGAAACGTTATTGAAAAAATATTTGTATGTATATATTTAGCCCAAAATGTCTGAGTGTCCATATCCTTAGTACCAGCACAGCTGAGGATTTGGTACAATCAGGGGCGTACATAGGAATCATGGGGCACCATAGCAGAAGTTCTAATTGGGCCCCCCCCCCCAACAAAAATATGTAAAAATGTAAATAATTGTCGGGGTCACAGAAGAGCAGATCTCACAACCTTCCAACCTTTACATAGTAATTTTCCTCCTGCTGAAGTCCTACATCCCTTTTTCATTGCCCATAAAGTGTGGTGCCAACAAAAGTGCCCCCCAAACACGGTATGATACCCCCATGGTGAATTCCTCCATATGCGCAGTATAATGACCCTACTGTACCCCACCTCAACTCACAGGGTAAAGTATGACACCAACACAGTATGATCCCCCAACTGCCCCACACCTCTCCACACTCCATAGAGTATAATGCACTCGCCATGGTCCTCCACACAGTATAAGACTTTCGCCATGGTCCTCCACACAGTATAAGGCACTCGCCATGGTCCTCCACGCAGTATAATACACTCCCCATGGTCCTCCACGCAGTATAATGCACTCCCTCGTGGTCCTCCACGCAGTATAATGCACTCCCTCGTGGTCCTCCACGCAGTATAATGCACTCCCACGTGGTCCTCCACACAGTACAATGCACTCTCCGTGGTCCTCCACACAGCACAATGCACTCCTCCATGGTCCTCCACACAGTACAATGCACTCCCCCATGGTCCTCCACACAGTACAATGCACTCCCCCATGGTCCTCCACACAGTACAATGTACTCCCCCATGGTCCTCCACACAGTATAAGACACTCGCCATGGTTCTCCACTCAGTATAATGCATTCCCCCATGGTCCTGTACGCAGTATAATGCAGCCCCCCATAGGGTAAAATGCAGCCCCCCCCACCCGTAGGGTAAAATGCAGCCCCAGTCCTCCAGTATTATCAGTACACACTGATTTATAAATAAATACATACTTACCGCTCCTCGTTCCCCGCTGCTTCAGTCTCTGCAGCTGATCACCTCAGCAGCTGCCAGCTCCACTGTCTGGCACAGCGTGGCGCGTCATCATGCCGCTGCGTCAGACGCAGAGGAGGAATGATGGGAGAGGGAGTGTCACATGATGCTCCCTCCTCCAGGTTTTCGTGGGCCCCGGGCGAAAGAGTCTCAGTGGCCCCTTTAACACATCCAACCATTCATGATGCACAGATACAGCAGAGAAATTATAGATATAGATATAGTACAATGCCAAACATTTCACTGACTTCTTACATTTCATGAGTGATATCTATTGTAAATTCTACAATAGCTCAGAAACCGGTGAATCCTCACAGCGCACAGTGCAGACCGGACAGTATAGTCCTCCATACAGTGTTATGGCACCACATAGTCCTCCATACAGTATTATGAGCCCCATATAATGCTCCATACAAAATACTGGATCTCATATAATTCACCATAGAGAATACTGCCTGGTCCCCATGTAATGCCATATGCAGGCTGGACCCCATACAGAGGCCCCACAAGCCCCCCACAAGCCTGCAGCATCCCCCCCAGAGCCCCCACAAGCCCGCAGCATCCCCCCCCAGAGCACCCACAAGCCGGCAGCATCCCCCCCAGAGCACCCACAAGCCCGATGCATCCCCCCCAGGGCCCCCACAAGCCTGCTGCATCCCCCCGGGGCCCCCACAAGCCTGCAGCACACCCCCCCCAGAGCTCCCACAAGCCCGCAGTATCCCCCAAGGGCCCCCACAAGCCCACAGCATCCCCCCCAGGGCCCCCACAAGCCCACAGCATCCCCCCACCAGAGCCCCCACAAGCTCACAGCATCCCCCCCCCAGAGCCCCCACAAGCTCGCAGCATCCCCGCCAGAGCCTCCACAAGCCCGCAGCATCCCCCCAGAGCACCCACAAGCCCGCAGCATCCCCCCCCAGAGCACCCACAAGCCCACAGCATCCCCCCAGGGCCCCACAAGCCCGCAGCATCCCCCCCAGAGCACCCACAAGCCCACAGCATCCCCCCAGGGCCCCACAAGCCCACAGCATCCCCCCAGGGCCCCACAAGCCCGCAGCAACCCCCCCAGGGCCCCAAAAGCCCACAGCATTCCCGCCCCAGAGCCCCCACAAGCCCACAGCATCCCCCCCAGGGCCCCACAAGCCCGCAGCATCCCCCCCAGAGCACCCACAAGCCCACAGCATCCCCCCAGGGCCCCACAAGCCCGCAGCATCCCCCCCAGGGCCCCACAAGCCCACAGCATTCACCCCCCCAGAGCCCCCACAAGCTCGCAGCATCCCCCCCAGAGCCCCCACAAGACCGCAGAATCCCCCTTAGGGCCCCCCTAAGCCCGCAGCATCCCCCCCAGAGCCCTCACAACCCCGTAGCATCCCCTTAGGGCCCCCACAAGCACGCATTATCCCTGCATTATTCCCCAGAGCCCCCTAAGATCTCCACAAGCATTAATTAACCCCACCAGACTGCCCTGCAGCATTAACCCCCCCAAATCCCTCACTCGCAAGTATCAAGCCCCCTCACCCCAAAAACAACAAGAAGAAAAGACATCAGACCAGCAATTAATAGAACAATCTCCTGTTTCTCAGCTTAGGATACTGACCTCCTCCTGCAGCTTCACCGGCAGCTCTGTCTCTGCATGAGACTCTGGCGTCTGGTGCTGAACTAGAACACGCCCCCGGAAATGACATCACACCTGGAAGGATCCCATACATTCTAGTGTCTAGGGCACAGGAAGAGGTAATTATTGTGACGGCCGGGGCCCTGAGCAGGCGGGGGGGCCCATAGTGCGCCGGGATGCCCGACGGCGAGTAAGCCCCCCGCCTGCTCAGGGCCCCGCCGCTTGCCTGGGTGCAGGAGGGGGACCCGATGCGGGGGTACACAGTGCAGGCGACTGCTATGTGGCCCCCCCCCAGCTCACGGGCCCCATAGCAGTCGCGTGGCCTGCCGCCATTGGCGGGACACCACTGGGTACAATGGTGTCTGGCCTGGACAATCCTCTGTAAGGGAAACCAAGTCTGAACTGATAGATTTTCCCTGCACTGATACATTGTAGCAAACGGTCAGGACAGGAGGGGGATCGTCTAGACTGAATACCATTGTAATAAATGCTCCGCTGCTGTCAGGATTAGATTTTTTTCAGGTTCTGGATATTAACAAGAATGATTTTATTCTCAGACAACAAGCAGAGATCTTACAAATGGCAGAAAAGTGGAATAATCCTTCATTGCAGAGAGGAGAACTTTCCTCCTGTATCCGGCGGATCGTCCTGTGGCTGAGAACAGTCTTTGCGGAGCGATTCCTCCCTATGAGGGGAACGTCGGCGCGGTGGAGCTGCTGTATCAGCCACGGAGGGGAATGAAGAGCAAGAAAGATTTATCCCTCATCCTGGAAGATCCGGAACTGAAGACTGCGGAGATCAAAGCTGAAGGTGAAGCCACATGTGATCTGTATACATCGGCAGAGGGGTCGTCACATGAGGAAATCCCCCCATATATATGGAGATGGCGATCTGTGGGGGCCGGACACAGAATGGGTGTGTGGTGTAACCAAACAGAACACTAAGTCAGCACAGGAGCTGTGTACACAAAACGGAAGCATTCTGCAAAGTTACTTTATTCTTTTTATCCCCTTCCCGACATCCGCAGAATTTAAGTGTCGCAATTCCAATGAGTTGTGGATTTTTGATTCAAGTTGCCCAACGGGACCAAAAAATAATGTGATAGAAAAGGATTAAAATTGAAATTTATATATATAAAAAAAATCCTTTTAAATTTCCTACCTCCATTTGTCAATACAAAGCAAGACTAAACGATTATATATATATATTTATTTATTTAGTATTGACACACTGACAAAAAGTCCGATCTATCAAATCATAAATATATTAACCCCTACAGCAAATGCCCAACAGCAAAGATAATCTAAACACCCAATTTTTTTTTCTTTTTGGGTAATTTTACCTCCCAAAAAATGCATCAAAAAGAGATGAAAAGTTTGTAGACAGCAGAGAATGGCATCAATAACCCCCGCAGGTCGGCGAGCAGAAAGCGAACCTCGCCCAGATTCATCAGCAGAAACATGGAACAAATGCCGGGTCTCACAAAATGGTGACACAATACCGGGTTATTTATTACTGTTTGGTGACACCATAATACGGCAATTCTGGCTTCTTAATTTATTTTTCCGCTATTTAACGTGCGGTTTAAATAATTTGGGCTTTGATAGGTCGGACTTTTACAGACACGACAATATAAAATGTTTCTTTTTTAATTTCTTTTTTTTTACCTCGGAAAATAGGGGTGATTTAACATTTTTGTTTATTTTTTTTCCTTTATAAAACTTTTTCTTTTTTTTCCATTTTTACTTTCTTTTTTTATGTCCCCTTAGGGCACTTGAACCTGCAATCTCTTGACTGCTTATTCTATATACAGTAATCCTCTAGTAATGCAGTATACAGTTTATAAGATTAAGTCCAGACTGTGGATGAACTTCACAGGAGTACCAAGATGGCAGCCATGCAGGCCTTCACCATTCCCCTGACTGCCATTGTCATCCATTTCCTGGCGATAGCTCAATTTAAATGCCGCTGTTGGCTCAGGTGGCCACAGTCTACTCAAGTCGCTGCTGTCGGCTCAGGCCACCGCTGTTCTGGGCTGGCTGGCAAATTGCACACAGTAGCAACCCATCCTTACTGAGTTTTATCTATGGCTGATTCATAAAGTGAGTAAAGGTTACAAAGCTTTAAAAAGATAAAGCCGGTGTTATGATGTAATAGTTGAGGTCAAATGCTGACTAGATTCTCATCCACTTCTATCAGTGGGCTACTCAGAGAGGTGTCTGAGACTCTAGTCAGCATGTGACCAGGCTCGGACTGGCCTGCTGGGGAATTCCCCGGTGGGTCCCACTGCAGGGCCAGCACTGACAAGAGAAGGAAGACTCCTCCCACTCCTACCCTAGCACAGCTATGCACTTGTCTATATACCGTATGCTGTGTGTGTGGGGGTGTGTGGTTTGACTTGTCTATATACCATATGCTGTGTGTGGGGGGGACTTGTCTATATACTGTATGCTGTGTGTGTGGGGGGGGACTTGTTTATATACCGTATGCTGTGTGTGGGGGACTTGTCTATATACCGTATGCTGTGTGTGGGGGACTTGTCTATATACCGTATGCTGTGTGTGGGGGACTTGTCTATATACTGTATGCTGTGTGGGGGGGACTTATCTATATACTGTATGCTGTGTGTGGGGGACTAGTCTATATACCGTATGCTGTGTGTGGGGGACTTGTCTATATACCGTATGCTGTGTGTGGGGGACTTGTCTATATACCGTATGCTGTGTGTGGGGGACTTGTCTATATACCGTATGCTGTATGGGGGACTTGTCTATATACTGTATGCTGTGTGGGGGGGACTTGTCTATATACCGTATGCTGTGTGGGGGGGACTTGTCTATATACCGTATGCTGTGTATGGGGGACTTGTCTATATACTGTATGCTGTGTGTGGGGAACTTGTCTATATACCGTATGCTGTGTGTGGGGGACTTGTCTATATACCGTATGCTGTGTGTGGGGGACTTGTCTATATACCGTATGCTGTGTGGGGGGACTTGTCTATATACCGTATGCTGTGTGGGGGGACTTGTCTATATACTGTATGCTGTGTATGGGGGACTTGTCTATATACTGTATGCTGTGTGTGGGGGACTTGTCTATATACCGTATGCTGTGTGTGGGGGACTTGTCTATATACCGTATGCTGTGTGGGAGGGGACTTGTCTATATACCGTATGCTGTGTGTGGGGAACTTGTCTTTATACCGTATGCTGTGTGTGGGGAACTTGTCTATATACCGTATGCTGTGTGTGGGGGACTTGTCTATATACTGTATGCTGTGTATGGGGGACTTGTCTATATACCGTATGCTGTGTGTGGGGAACTTGTCTATATACTGTATGCTGTGTGTGGGGGACTTGTCTATATACCGTATGCTGTGTGTGTGGGGGACTTGTCTATATACTGTATGCTGTGTGTGGGGGACTTGTCTATATATCGTATGCTGTGTGTGGGGAACTTGTCTTTATACCGTATGCTGTGTGTGGGGAACTTGTCTATATACCGTATGCTGTGTGGGGGACTTGTCTATATACCGTATGCTGTGTGTGGGGGACTTGTCTATATACCGTATGCTGTGTGTGGGGGACTTGTCTATATACTGTATGTGGGGGACTTGTCTATATGCCGTATGCTGTGGGGGGGACTTGTCTATATACTGTATGCTGTGTGTGGGGAACTTGTCTATATACCGTATGCTGTGTGTGGGGGGGACTTGTCTATATACTGTATGCTGTGTGTGGGGGACTTGTCTATATACCGTATGCTGTGTGTGGGGGACTTGTCTATATACTGTATGCTGTGTGTGGGGGACTTGTCTACATACCGTATGCTGTGTGTGGGGGACTTGTCTATATACTGTATGCTGTGTGTGGGGGACTTGTCTATATACCGTATGCTGTGTGTGGGGAACTTGTCTATATACCGTATGCTGTGTGTGGGGGACTTGTCTATATACCGTATGCTGTGTGGGGGGACTTGTCTATATACTGTATGCTGTGTGTGGGGGACTTGTCTATATACCGTATGCTGTGTGTGGGGGACTTGTCTATATACAGTATGCTGTGTGTGGGGGACTTGTCTATATACCGTATGCTGTGTGTGGGGGACTTGTCTATATACCGTATGATGTGTGGGGGGGACATGTCTATATACTGTATGCTATGTGTGGGGACTTGTCTATATACCGTATGCTGTGTGTGGGGGACTTGTCTATATACCGTATGCTGTGTGTGGGGGACTTGTCTATATACCGTATGCTGTGTGGGGGTCTTGTCTATATACCGTATGCTGTGTGGTGGGGGAGGGGGTGCTGGACTTGGTTCTCTTTGCTATATGTGGGGGAGGAAGACCTGGATAAATATGCTATACATGGAGAAGGGGATCTTGGCTATATACTTTGTGTGGGGGAGCGGGGACCTGGATAAATATGCTATACATGGAGGAGGGGACCTTGGCTATATACTGTGTGTGGGGGAGCGGAGACCTGGATAAATATGCTATACATGGAGGAGGGGACCTTGGCTATATACTGTGTGTGGGGGAGCGGGGACCTGGCTATATACTTTGTGTGGGGGAGCGGGGATCTTGGCTATATACTGTGTGTGGGGGAGCGGGGACCTGGCTATATACTTTGTGTGGGGGAGCGGGGACCTGGATAAATATGCTATACATGGAGGAGGGGACCTTGGCTATATACTGTGTGTGGGGGAGCGGGGGCCTGGCTATATACTGTGTGTGGGGGAGCGGGGACCTGGCTATATACTGTGTGTGGGGGAGCGGGGACCTTGGCTATATACTTTGTGTGGGGGAGCGGGGACCTGGCTATATACTGTGTGTGGGGGAGCGGGGACCTTGGCTATATACTTTGTGTGGGGGAGCGGGGATCTTGGCTATATACTTTGTGTGGGGGAGCGGGGACCTGGCTATATACTGTGTGTGGGGGAGCGGGGATCTTGGCTATATACTGTGTGTGGGGGAGCGGGGATCTTGGCTATATACTGTGTGTGGGGGAGCGGGGACCTGGCTATATACTGTGTGTGGGGGAGCGGGGACCTGGCTATATACTTTGTGTGGGGGAGCGGGGATCTTGGCTATATACTTTGTGTGGGGGAGCGGGGACCTGGCTATATACTGTGTGTGGGGGAGCGGGGACCTGGCTATATGTGGTAGGTGTGGGGCAGTTGATGTTACGGGGGCAGCTTTATTGTGAATGTATATGTAGTGGGTACAATGTGGAGGACTCTTTATAGATCACAGACATCATATGTGCTGATCAGGAGCCTTTCTGTGAATGCTATGTGTCAGGTCAGAGCTGCACTATTGCTAGATGATCTTGTGGAGTGAACGTCTCATTCAGACGTCTGTTTTTTTACATCCATGTTATTGACAGACATAATACGCACCTTTATCATCTATGGGGCAGCTCACATATCCATATATATATATATTTTTATTTGCATATAGTAACAAACATTGATACAATTCGGATCGATCCCTTTGATGAAAATCAGTTTTGTTTTTTTTGCTTTTTTTTTTAATGTACCAGAAAACTACAGATGTCTGAATGAGGCCTGAAGATCTGTTCAAATGTGGCAGATTGTTCCTGGAGGATTTCCATAGAAAATCAGAGCAAATTAGCAAAAATCCGCAAGAAAATCCACAATAGCAAATTTGCACTTCATGATTTTGGTGCAGATCTTTCTGGTAATTCACTGTGGAAAACAGCAGCGTGTAAAATAAAAAGAAATAAACTTGCTGGGAGTTGTAGTCCCTCACCACATACTGCAGTGCTATTATGACGCAGTGATGGTTTAGTTACATGATCGGTGCCTGCACTGTCACTTGCTGGGAGTTGTAGTCCCTCACCACATACTGCAGTGCTATTATAACGCAGTGATGGTTTAGTTACATGACCAGTGCCTGCGCTGTCACTTGCTGGGAGGTGTAGTCCCTCACCACATACTGCAGTGCTATTATGACGCAGTGATGGTTTAGTTACATGATCGGTGCCTGCACTGTCACTTGCTGGGAGTTGTAGTCCCTTACCACATACTGCAGTGCTATTATGACGCAGTGATGGTGAACTGTGTATCTAATCCTATCCTGTGTGATACTGTTTGCTGAGCCATGTATCTAATCCCGCCCAGTGCGATACTGTCTGCTGAGCCGTGTATCTAATCCTATGCTGTGTGATACTGTCTGGTGAGCAGTGTATCTAATCCTCTCCTGTGCGATACTGTCTGCTGAGCCGTGTATCTAATCCTCTCCTGGTGAAACTGTGTGCTGAGCTGTGTATCTAATGCCATCCTGTGTGATACTGTCTGCTGAGCTGTGTATCTAATCCTCTCGTGTGTGATACTGTCTGCTGAGCTGTGTATCTAATCCTCTAATGTGTGATACTGTCTGCTGAGCTGTGTATCTAATCGTCTCCTGTGTGATACTGTCTGATGAACTGTGTATCTAATCCTATCCTGTGTGATACTGTCTGCTGAGCCGTGTATCTAATCCCGCCCTGTGCGATACTGTCTGCTGAGCCGTGTATCTAATCCACTCCTGTGTGATACTGTCTGCTGAGCTGTGTATCTAATCCTCTCGTGTGTGATACTGTCTGCTGAGCTGTGTATCTAATCCTCTAATGTGTGATACTGTCTGCTGAGCTGTGTATCTAATCGTCTCCTGTGTGATACTGTCTGCTGAGCTGTGTATCTAATCCTCTCCTGTGTGATACTGTCTGATGAACTGTGTATCTAATCCTATCCTGTGTGATACTGTCTGCTGAGCCGTGTATCTAATCCCGCCCTGTGCGATACTGTCTGCTGAGCCGTGTATCTAATACTCTCCTGTGTGATACTGTCTGCTGAGCTGTGTATCTAATCCTATCCTGTGTGATACTGTCTGATGAACTGTGTATCTAATCCTATCCTGTGTGATACTGTCTGCTGAGCCGTGTATCTAATCCCGCCCTGTGCGATACTGTCTGCTGAGCCGTGTATCTAATACTCTCCTGTGTGATACTGTCTGCTGAGCTGTGTATCTAATCCTCTCCTGTGTGATACTGTCTGCTGAGCCGTATCTAATCCTCTGTGTAATACTGTGTGTTGAGCCGTGTATCTAATCCTCTCCTGTGTGATACTGTCTGCTGAGCAGTGTATCTAATCTTATCCTGTGTGATACTGTCTGCTGAGCTGTGTATCTAATCCCCTCCTGTGTGATACTGTCTGCTGAGCTGTGTATCTAATCCTATGATGTGTATCTAATCCTCTCCTGTGTGATACTGTCTACTGAGCAGTGTATCTAATCCCCTCCTGTGATACTGTCTGCTGAGCCGTGTATCTAATCCTATCCTGTGTGATACTGTCTGCTGAGCTGTGTATCTAATCCTATCCTGTGTGATACCATCTGCTGAGCAGTGTATCTAATCCTATCCTGTGTGATACTGTTTGCTGACCTGTGTATCTAATCCTATGCTGTGTGATACTGTCTGGTGAGCTGTGTATCTAATCCTGTACAGTGATACTGTCTGCTGAGCAGTGTATCTAATCCTATCCTGTGTGATACTGTCTGCTCAGCTGTGTATCTAATCCTGTCCTGTGTGATACTGTCTGCTGAGCTGTGCATCTAATCCTATCCTGTGTGATACCATCTGCTAAACAGTGTATCTAATCATCCCCTGTGTGATACTGTCTGCTGAGCTGTGTATCTAATCCTCTCCTGTGTGATACTGTCTGCTGAGCCATGTATCTAATCCTATCCTGTGTGATACTGTCTGCTGAGCCGTGTATCTAATCCTCTCCTGTGTGATACCGTCTGCTGAGTTGTGTATCTAATTCTCTCCTGTGTGATACCGTCTGCTGAGCTGTGTATCTAATACTCTCCTGTGTGATACTGTCTGCTGAGCAGTGTATCTAATACTCTCCTGTGTGATACTGTCTGCTGAGCTGTGTATCTAATACTCTCCTGTGTGATACTGTCTGCTGAGCTGTGTATCTAATACTCTCCTGTGTGATACTGTCTGCTGAACCGTGTATCTAATCCCGCCCTGTGCGATACTGTCTGCTCAGCCGTGTATCTAATCCACTCCTGTGTGATACTGTCTGCTGAGCTGTGTATCTAATCCTATGCTGTGTGATACTGTCTGCTGATCTGTGTATCTAATCCTCTCCTGTGTGATACTGTCTGCTGAGCTGTGTATCTAATCCTACGCTGTGTGATACTGTCTGCTGAGCTGTGTATCTAATCCTCTCCTGTGTGATACTGTCTGCTGAGCTGTGTATCTAATCCTGTCCTGTGTGATACTGTCTGCTGAGCCGTGTATCTAATCCTATGCTGTGTGATACTGTCTGCTGAGCTGTGTATCTAATCCTGTCCTGTGTGATACTGTCTGCTGAGCCGTGTATCTAATCCTATGCTGTGTGATACTGTCTGCTGAGCTGTGTATCTAATCCTCTCCTGTGTGATACTGTCTGCTGAGCTGTGTATCTAATCCTGTCCTGTGTGATACTGTCTGCTGAGCCGTGTATCTAATCCTATGCTGTGCGATACTGTCTGCTGAGCTGTGTATCTAATCCTATGCTGTGTGATACTGTCTGCTGAGCTGTGTATCTAATCCTATGCTGTGTGATACTGCCTGCTGAGCTGTGTATCTAATCCTATGCTGTGTGATACTGTCTCCTCAGCTGTGTATCTAATCCCCTCCTGTGTGATACTGTCTGCTGAGCCGTGTATCTAATCCTCTCCTGTGTGATACTGTCTGCTGAGCCGTGTATCTAATCCTCTCCTGTGAGATACTGTCTGCTGAGCTGCGTATCTAATCCTCTCCTGTGTGATACTGTCTGATGAACTGTGTATCTAATCCTGTCCTATGTGATACTGTCTGCTGACCTGTGTATCTAATCCTCTCCTGTGTGATACTGTCTGCTGAGCTGTGTATCTAATCTTATCCTGTGTGATACTGTCTGCTGAGCTGTGTATCTAATCTTATCCTGTGTGATACTGTCTGCTGAGCTGTGTATCTAATCCCCTCCTGTGTGATACTGTCTGCTGAGCTGTGTATCTAATCCCCTCCTGTGTGATACTGTCTGTTGAGCCGTGTATCTAATCCTATGCTGTGTGATACTGCCTGCTGAGCTGTGTATCTAAACCTATGCTGTGTATCTCATCCTCTCCTGTGTGATACTGTCTGCTGAGCTGTGTATCTAATCCTCTCCTGTGTGATACTGTCTGCTGAGCTATGTATCTAATCCTGTGTGATACTGTCTGCTGAGCTGTGTATCTAATTCTCTCCTGTGTGATACTGTCTGATGAACCGTGTATCTAATACTCTCCTGTGTGATACTGTCTGCTGAGCAGTGTATCTAATACTCTCCTGTGTGATACTGTCTGATGAACCGTGTATCTAATCCCGCCCTGTGCGATACTGTCTGCTGAGCCGTGTATCTAATCCACTCCTGTGTGATACTGTCTGCTGAGCTGTGTATCTAATCCTATGCTGTGTGATACTGTCTGCTGATCTGTGTATCTAATCCTCTCCTGTGTGATACTGTCTGCTGAGCTGTGTATCTAATCCTACGCTGTGTGATACTGTCTGCTGAGCTGTGTATCTAATCCTCTCCTGTGTGATACTGTCTGCTGAGCTGTGTATCTAATCCTGTCCTGTGTGATACTGTCTGCTGAGCCGTGTATCTAATCCTATGCTGTGTGATACTGTCTGCTGAGCTGTGTATCTAATCTTATACTGTGTGATACTGCCTGCTGAGCTGTGTATCTAATCCTATGCTGTGTGATACTGTCTGCTGAGCAGTGTATCTAATCCTCTCCTGTGTAATACTGTCTACTGAGCTGTGTATTTAATCTTATCCTGTGTGATACTGTCTTCTGAGCTGTGTATCTAATCCCCTCCTGTGTGATACTGTCTGTTGAGCCGTGTATCTAATCCTATGCTGTGTGATACTGTCTGCTGAGCTGTGTATCTAAACCTATGCTGTGTATCTCATCCTCTCCTGTGTGATACTGTCTGCTGAGCTGTGTATCTAATCCTCTCCTGTGTGATACTGTCTGCTGAGCTATGTATCTAATCCTGTGTGATACTGTCTGCTGAGCTGTGCATCTAATCCTATCCTGTGTGATACTATCCGCAGAGCAGTGTATCTAATCTTATCCTGTGTGATACTGTCTGCTGAGCTGTGTATCTAATCCCCTCCTGTGTGATACTGTCTGCTGAGCTGTGTATCTAATCCCCTCCTGTGTGATACTGTCTGCTGAACCGTGTATCTAATCCTATGCTGTGTGATGCTGTCTGCTGAGCCATGTATCTAATCCTCTCCTGTGTGATACTGTCTGCTGAGCTGTGTGTCTAATCCTATCCTGTGTGATACTGTCTGCTGAGCTGTGTATCTAATCCACTCCTGTGTGATACTGTCAGCTGAGCTGTGTATCTAATCCTCTCCTGTGTCATACTGTCTGATGAGCTGTGTATCTAATCCTCTCCTGTGTGATACTGCCTACTGAGCTGTGTATCTAATCCTATCCTGTGTGATACTGTCTGCTGAGTCGTGTATCTAATCCCGCCCTGTGCGATACTGTCTGCTGAGCCGTGTATCTAATCCACTCCTGTGTGATACTGTCAGCTGAGCTGTGTATCTGATCCTCTCCTGTGTGATACTGTCTGCTGAGCCGTGTATCTAATCCTCTCCTGTGTGATACTGTCTGCTGAGCTGTGCATCTAATCCTATCCTGTGTGATACCATCAGCTGAGCAGTGTATCTAATCCTATCCTGTGTGATACCATCTGCTGAGCTGTGTATCTAATCCTATCCTGTGTGATACTGTCTGCTGAGCTGTGTATCTAATCCACTCCTGTGTGATACTGTCTGCTGAGCTGTATATCTAATCCTATCCTGTGTGATACTATCTGCTGAGCTGTGTATCTAATCCTCTCCTGTGTGATACTGTCTGCTGAGCTGTGTATCTAATCCTCTCCTGTGTGATACTGTCTGCTGAGCCGTGTATCTAATCCTGTCCTGTGTGATACTGTCTGATGAGCTATGTATCTAATCCTCTCCTGTGTGATACTGTCTGCTGAGCTGTGTATCTAATCCTGTCCTGTGTGATACTGTCTGATGAGCTATGTATCTAATCCTCTCCTGTGCGATACTGTCTGATGAGCCGTGTATCTAATCCTCTCCTGTGTGATACTGTCTGCTGAGCTGTGCATCTAATCCTATCCTGTGTGATACTGTCTGCTGAGCCGTGTATCTAATCCTACCCTGTGTGATACTGTCTGCTGAACCGTGTATCTAATCCTGCCCTGTGTGATACTGTCTGCTGAGCAGTGTATCTAATTCTATCCTGTGTGATACCATCTGCTGAGCTGTGTATCTAATCCTCTCCTGTGTGATACTGTCTGCTGAGCTGTGTATCAAATCCTCTCCTGTGTGATACTGTCTGCTGAGCCGTGTATCTAATCCTACCCTGTGTGATACTGTCTGCTGAACCGTGTATCTAATCCTGCCCTGTGTGATACTGTCTGCTGAGCAGTGTATCTAATTCTATCCTGTGTGATACCATCTGCTGAGCTGTGTATCTAATCCTCTCCTGTGTGATACTGTCTGCTGAGCTGTGTATCAAATCCTCTCCTGTGTGATACTGTCTGCTGAGCCGTGTATCTAATCCTACCGTGTGATACTGTCTGCTGAACCGTGTATCTAATCCTGCCCTGTGTGATACTGTCTGCTGAGCAGTGTATCTAATCCTATCCTGTGTGATACTGTCTGCTGAGCTATGTATCTAATCCTCTCCTGTGTGATACTGTCTGCTGAGCTATGTATCTAATCCTCTCCTGTGTGATACTGTCTGCTGAGCCGTGTATCTAATCCTATCCTGTGTGATACCATCTGCTGAGCTGTGTATCTAATCCTCTCCTATGTGATACTGTCTGCTGAGCTGTGTATCTAATCCTATCCTGTGTGATACTGTCTGCTGAGCTATGTATCTAATCCTCTCCTGTGTGATACTGTCTGCTGAGCCGTGTATCTAATCCTATCCTGTGTGATACCATCTGCTGAGCTGTGTATCTAATCCTCTCCTGTGTGATACTGTCTGCTGAGCTGTGTATCAAATCCTCTCCTGTGTGATACTGTCTGCTGAGCCGTGTATCTAATCCTACCCTGTGTGATACTGTCTGCTGAACCGTGTATCTAATCCTGCCCTGTGTGATACTGTCTGCTGAGCTGTGTATCTAATCCTATCCTGTGTGATACCATCTGCTGAGCTGTGTATCTAATCCTCTCCTGTGTGATACTGTCTGCTGAGCTGTGTATCAAATCCTATCCTGTGTGATACTGTCTGCTGAGCTATGTATCTAATCCTCTCCTGTGTGATACTGTCTGCTGAGCCGTGTATCTAATCCTATCCTGTGTGATACCATCTGCTGAGCTGTGTATCTAATCCTCTCCTGTGTGATACTGTCTGCTGAGCTGTGTATCAAATCCTCTCCTGTGTGATACTGTCTGCTGAGCCGTGTATCTAATCCTACCCTGTGTGATACTGTCTGCTGAACCGTGTATCTAATCCTGCCCTGTGTGATACTGTCTGCTGAGCTGTGTATCTAATCCTATCCTGTGTGATACCATCTGCTGAGCCGTGTAACTAATCCTCTCCTGTGTGATACTGTCTGCTGAGCACTGTATCTAATCATATCCTGTGTGATACCATCTGCTGAGCTGTGTATCTAATCCTATCCTTTGTGATACTGTCTGCTGAGCTGTGTATCTAATCCTTTCCTGTGTGATACCATCTGCTGAGCTGTGTATCTAATCCTCTCCTGTGTGATAATGTCTGCTGAGCTGTGTATCTAATCCTTTCCTGTGTGATACCATCTGCTGAGCTGTGTATCTAATCCTCTCCTGTGTGATAATGTCTGCTGAGCCGTGTATCTAATCCTCTCCTGTGTGATACTGTCTGCTGAGCTGTGTATCTAATCCTGTCCTGTGTGATACAGTCCGCTGAGCTATGTATCTAATCCTCTCCTGTGCGATATTCTCTGCTGAGCTGTGTATCTAATCCTCTGCTGTGTGATACTGTCTGCTGAGCTGTGCATCTAATCCTATCCTGTGTGATACTATCTGCTGAGCAGTGTATCTAATCCTATCCTGTGTGATACTGTCTGCTGAGCCGTGTATCTAATCCCGCCCTGTGCGATACTGTCTGCTGAGCCGTGGATCTAATCCACTCCTGTGTGATACTGTCTGCTGAGCTGTGTATCTAATCCCGCCCTGTGCGATACTGTCTACTGAGCCGTGTATCTAATCCACTCCTGTGTGATACTGTCTGATGAACTGTGTATCTAATCCTATCCTGTGTGATACTGTCTGCTGAGCCGTGTATCTAATCCTGCCCTGTGCGATACTGTCTGCTGAGCCGTGTATCTAATCCACTCCTGTGTGATACTGTCTGCTGAGCTTTGTATCTAATCCTGTGCTGTGTGATACTGTCATCTGAGTTGTGTATCTAATCCTATCCTGTGTGATACCATCTGCTGAGCTGTGTATCTAATCCTTTCCTGTGTGATACTGTCTGCTGAGCTGTGTATCTAATCCTCTCCTGTGTGATACTGTCTGCTGAGCTATGTATCTAATCCTCTCCTGTGTGATACTGTTTGCTGAGCTGTGTATCTAATCCTTTCCTGTGTGATACTGCCTGCTGAGCTGTGTATCTAAGCCTATCCTGTGTGATACTGTCTGCTGAGCCATGTATATAATCCTATCCTGTGTGATACTGTCTGCTGAGCTGTGTATCAAATCCTATGCTGTGTGATACTGTCTGCTGAGCTGTATCTCTAATCCTACCCTGTGTGATACTGTCTGCTCAACCGTGTATCTAATCCTCTCCTGTGTGATACCGTCTGCTGAGCAGTGTATCTAATCCTCTCCTGTGTGATACCGGCTGCTGAGCTGTGTATCTAATCCTCTCCTGTGCGATACTGTCTGCTGAGCTGTGTATCTAATCCTCTCCTGTGTGATACTGTCAGCTGAGCTGTGTATCTAATCCTCTCCTGTGTGATACTGTCTGCTGAGCCGTGTATCTAATCCTCTCCTGTGTGATACTGTCTGCTGAGCTGTGTATCTAATCCTCTCCTGTGTGATACTGTCTGCTGAACCGTGCATCTAATCCTGCCCTGTGTGATACTGTCTGCTGAGCAGTGTATCTAATTCTATCCTGTGTGATACCATCTGCTGAGCTGTGTATCTAATCCTCTCCTGTGTGATACTGTCTGCTGAGCTGTGTATCAAATCCTCTCCTGTGTGATACTGTCTGCTGAGCCGTGTATCTAATCCTACCCTGTGTGATACTGTCTGCTGAACCGTGTATCTAATCCTGCCCTGTGTGATACTGTCTGCTGAGCTGTGTATCTAATCCTATCCTGTGTGATACCATCTGCTGAGCCGTGTAACTAATCCTCTCCTGTGTGATACTGTCTGCTGAGACCTGTATCTAATCATATCCTGTGTGATACCATCTGCTGAGCAGTGTATCTAAACCTATCCTGTGTGATACCAGCTGCTGAGCTGTGTATCTAATCCTATCCTTTGTGATACTGTCTGCTGAGCTGTGTATCTAATCCTCTCCTGTGTGATACTGTCTGCTGAGCCGTGTATCTAATCCTCTCCTGTGTGATACTGTCTGCTGAGCCGTGTATCTAATCCTCTACTGTGTGATACTATCTGCTGAGCAGTGTATCTAATCCTATCTTGTGTGATACCATCTGCTGAGCTGTGTATCTAATCCTCTCCTGTGTGATAATGTCTGCTGAGCCGTGTATCTAATCCTCTCCTGTGTGATACAGTCTGCTGAGCTGTGTATCTAATCCTGTCCTGTGTGATACAGTCCGCTGAGCTATGTATCTAATCCTCTCCTGTGCGATACTGTCTGCTGAGCTGTGTATCTAATCCTCTCCTGTGTGATACTGTCTGCTGAGCTGTGCATCTAATCCTATCCTGTGTGATACTATCTGCTGAGCAGTGTATCTAATCCTATCCTGTGTGATACTGTCTGCTGAGCCGTGTATCTAATCCACTCCTGTGTGATACTGTCTGCTGAGCTGTGTATCTAATCCTATCCTGTGTGATACTGTCTGCTGAGCCGTGTATCTAATCCACTCCTGTGTGATACTGTCTGCTGAGCTGTGTATCTAATCCTCTCCTGTGCGATACTGTCTGCTGAGCCGTGGATCTAATCCACTCCTGTGTGATACTGTCTGCTGAGCTGTGTATCTAATCCCGCCCTGTGCGATACTGTCTGCTGAGCCGTGTATCTAATCCACTCCTGTGTGATACTGTCTGATGAACTGTGTATCTAATCCTATCCTGTGTGATACTGTCTGCTGAGCTGTGTATCTAATCCCGCCCTGTGTGATACCGTCTGTTGAGCTATGTATCTAATCCTTTCCTGTGTGATACTGTCTGCTGAGCTGTGTATCTAATCCTCTCCTGTGCGATACCGTCTGCTGAGCAGTGTGTCTAATCCTTTCCTGTGCGATACTGTCTGCTGAGCTGTGTATCTAATCCTCTCCTGTGTGATACTGTCTGCTGAGCCGTGTATCTAATCCTCTCCTGTGCGTTACTGTCTGCTGAGCTGTGTATCTAATCCTCTCCTGTGTGATACTGTCTGCTGAGCTGTGTATCTAATCCCCTCCTGTGTGATACTGTCTGCTGAGCTGTGTATCTAATCCTCTCCTGTGTGATACTGTCTGCTGAGCAGTGTATCTAATCTTATACTGTGTGGTACTGTCTGCTGAGCTGTGTATCTAATCCTCTCCTGTGTGATACTGTCTGCTGAGCTGTGTGTCTAATCCTATCCTGTGTGATACTGTCTGCTGAGCCGTGTATCTAATCCTCTCCTGTGTGATACTGTTTGCTAAGCCGTGTATCTAATCCTATCCTGTGTGATACTATCTGCAGAGCAGTGTATCTAATCCTATCCTGTGTGATACTGTCTGCTGAGCTGTGTATCTAATCCTCTCCTGTGTGATACTGTCTGATGAGCCGTGTATCTAATCCTCTCCTGTGTGATACTGTGTGCTGAGATGTGTATCTAATCCTCTCCTGTGCGTTACTGTCTGCTGAGCTGTGTATCTAATCCTCTCCTGTGTGATACTGTCTGCTGAGCCGTGTATCTAATCCCATCCTGTGTGATACTGTCTGCTGAGCTGTGTATCTAATCATGTAATGTGTGATACTGTCTGCTGAGCTGTGTATCTAATCGTCTCCTGTGTGATACTGTCTGATGAACTGTGTATCTAATCCTGTCCTATGTGATACTGTCAGCTGAGCTGTGTATCTAATCCTCTCCTGTGTGATACTGTCTGCTGAGCTGTGCATCTAATCCTGTCCTGTGTGATACCGTCTGCTGAGCTATGTATCTAATCCTTTCCTGTGTGATACCATCTGCTGAGCTGTGTATCTTATCCTCTCCTGTGTGATACTGTCTGTGGAGCCGTGTATCTAATCCTCTCCTGTGCGATACCGTCTGCTGAGCTGTGTATCTAATCCTCTCCTGTGCGATACTGTCTGCTGAGCTGTGTATCTAATCCTCTCCTGTGTGATACTGTCTGCTGAGCAGTGTATCTAATCTTATACTGTGTGGTACTGTCTGCTGAGTTGTGTATCTAATCCCCTCCTGTGTGATACTGTCTGCTGAGCCGTGTATCTAACCCTCTCCTGTGTGATACCGTCTGCTGAGCTATGTATCTAATCCTGTCCTGTGTGATACTGTCTGCTGAGCTGTGTATGTATCTAATCCCCTCCTGTGTGATAATGTCTGCTGAGCTGTGTATCTAATCCTGTCCTGTGTGATACCGTCTGCTGAGCTGTGTATCTAATCCTGTCCTGTGTGATACCGTCTGCTGAGCTGTGTATCTAATCCTTTCCTGTGTGATACTATCTGCTGAGCCGTGTATCTAATCCTCTCCTGTGTGATACTGTCTGCTGAGCTGTGTATCTAATCCTACCCTGTATGATACTGTCTGCTGAGCCGTGTATCTAATCCTCTCCTGTGTCATACTGTCTGCTGAGCCGTGTATCTAATCCTCTCCTGTGTGATACTGTCTGCTGAGCTGTGTATCTAATCCTCTCCTGTGTGATACTGTCTGCTGAGCCGTGTATCTAATCCTCTCCTGTGTGATACTGTCTGCTGAGCAGTGCATCTAATCCTATCCTGTGTGATACTATCTGCTGAGCAGTGTATCTAATCCTATCCTGTGTGATACTGTCTGCTGAGCCGTGTATCTAATCCACTCCTGTGTGATACTGTCTGCTGAGCTGTGTATCTAATCCTATCCTGTGTGATACTGTCTGCTGAGCCGTGTATCTAATCCACTCCTGTGTGATACTGTCTGCTGAGCTGTGTATCTAATCCTCTCCTGTGCGATACTGTCTGCTGAGCCGTGGATCTAATCCACTCCTGTGTGATACTGTCTGCTGAGCTGTGTATCTAATCCCGCCCTGTGCGATACTGTCTGCTGAGCCGTGTATCTAATCCACTCCTGTGTGATACTGTCTGATGAACTGTGTATCTAATCCTATCCTGTGTGATACTGTCTGCTGAGCTGTGTATCTAATCCCGCCCTGTGTGATACCGTCTGTTGAGCTATGTATCTAATCCTTTCCTGTGTGATACTGTCTGCTGAGCTGTGTATCTAATCCTCTCCTGTGCGATACCGTCTGCTGAGCAGTGTGTCTAATCCTTTCCTGTGCGATACTGTCTGCTGAGCTGTGTATCTAATCCTCTCCTGTGTGATACTGTCTGCTGAGCAGTGTATCTAATCTTATACTGTGTGATACTGTCTGCTGAGCTGTGTATCTAATACTCTCCTGTGCGTTACTGTCTGCTGAGCTGTGTATCTAATCCTCTCCTGTGTGATACTGTCTGCTGAGCTGTGTATCTAATCCCCTCCTGTGTGATACTGTCTGCTGAGCTGTGTATCTAATCCTCTCCTGTGTGATACTGTCTGCTGAGCAGTGTATCTAATCTTATACTGTGTGGTACTGTCTGCTGAGCTGTGTATCTAATCCTCTCCTGTGTGATACTGTCTGCTGAGCTGTGTGTCTAATCCTATCCTGTGTGATACTGTCTGCTGAGCCGTGTATCTAATCCTCTCCTGTGTGATACTGTTTGCTAAGCCGTGTATCTAATCCTATCCTGTGTGATACTATCTGCAGAGCAGTGTATCTAATCCTATCCTGTGTGATACTGTCTGCTGAGCTGTGTATCTAATCCTCTCCTGTGTGATACTGTCTGATGAGCCGTGTATCTAATCCTCTCCTGTGTGATACTGTGTGCTGAGATGTGTATCTAATCCTCTCCTGTGCGTTACTGTCTGCTGAGCTGTGTATCTAATCCTCTCCTGTGTGATACTGTCTGCTGAGCCGTGTATCTAATCCCATCCTGTGTGATACTGTCTGCTGAGCTGTGTATCTAATCATGTAATGTGTGATACTGTCTGCTGAGCTGTGTATCTAATCGTCTCCTGTGTGATACTGTCTGATGAACTGTGTATCTAATCCTGTCCTATGTGATACTGTCAGCTGAGCTGTGTATCTAATCCTCTCCTGTGTGATACTGTCTGCTGAGCTGTGCATCTAATCCTGTCCTGTGTGATACCGTCTGCTGAGCTATGTATCTAATCCTTTCCTGTGTGATACCATCTGCTGAGCTGTGTATCTTATCCTCTCCTGTGTGATACTGTCTGTGGAGCCGTGTATCTAATCCTCTCCTGTGCGATACCGTCTGCTGAGCTGTGTATCTAATCCTCTCCTGTGCGATACTGTCTGCTGAGCTGTGTATCTAATCCTCTCCTGTGTGATACTGTCTGCTGAGCAGTGTATCTAATCTTATACTGTGTGATACTGTCTGCTGAGCTGTGTATCTAATCCTCTCCTGTGTGATACTGTCTGCTGAGCTGTGTATCTAATCCTCTCCTGTGTGATACTGTCTGCTGAGCCGTGTATCTAATTCTATGCTGTGATAATCTGCTGAGCAGTGTATCTAATCTTATACTGTGTGATACTGTCTTCTGAGCTGTGTATCTAATCCCCTCCTGTTTGATACTGTCTGCTGAGCTGTGTATCTAATCCTCTCCTGTGTGATACTGTCTGCTGAGCAGTGTATCTAATCTTATACTGTGTGGTACTGTCTGCTGAGTTGTGTATCTAATCCCCTCCTGTGTGATACTGTCTGCTGAGCCGTGTATCTAACCCTCTCCTGTGTGATACCGTCTGCTGAGCTATGTATCTAATCCTGTCCTGTGTGATACTGTCTGCTGAGCTGTGTATGTATCTAATCCCCTCCTGTGTGATAATGTCTGCTGAGCTGTGTATCTAATCCTGTCCTGTGTGATACCGTCTGCTGAGCTGTGTATCTAATCCTGTCCTGTGTGATACCGTCTGCTGAGCTGTGTATCTAATCCTTTCCTGTGTGATACTATCTGCTGAGCCGTGTATCTAATCCTCTCCTGTGTGATACTGTCTGCTGAGCTGTGTATCTAATCCTACCCTGTATGATACTGTCTGCTGAGCCGTGTATCTAATCCTCTCCTGTGTCATACTGTCTGCTGAGCCGTGTATCTAATCCTCTCCTGTGTGATACTGTCTGCTGAGCTGTGTATCTAATCCTCTCCTGTGTGATACTGTCTGCTGAGCCGTGTATCTAATCCTCTCCTGTGTGATACTGTCTGCTGAGCAGTGCATCTAATCCTATCCTGTGTGATACTATCTGCTGAGCAGTGTATCTAATCCTATCCTGTGTGATACTGTCTGCTGAGCCGTGTATCTAATCCACTCCTGTGTGATACTGTCTGCTGAGCTGTGTATCTAATCCTATCCTGTGTGATACTGTCTGCTGAGCCGTGTATCTAATCCACTCCTGTGTGATACTGTCTGCTGAGCTGTGTATCTAATCCTCTCCTGTGCGATACTGTCTGCTGAGCCGTGGATCTAATCCACTCCTGTGTGATACTGTCTGCTGAGCTGTGTATCTAATCCCGCCCTGTGCGATACTGTCTGCTGAGCCGTGTATCTAATCCACTCCTGTGTGATACTGTCTGATGAACTGTGTATCTAATCCTATCCTGTGTGATACTGTCTGCTGAGCTGTGTATCTAATCCCGCCCTGTGTGATACCGTCTGTTGAGCTATGTATCTAATCCTTTCCTGTGTGATACTGTCTGCTGAGCTGTGTATCTAATCCTCTCCTGTGCGATACCGTCTGCTGAGCAGTGTGTCTAATCCTTTCCTGTGCGATACTGTCTGCTGAGCTGTGTATCTAATCCTCTCCTGTGTGATACTGTCTGCTGAGCAGTGTATCTAATCTTATACTGTGTGATACTGTCTGCTGAGCTGTGTATCTAATACTCTCCTGTGCGTTACTGTCTGCTGAGCTGTGTATCTAATCCTCTCCTGTGTGATACTGTCTGCTGAGCTGTGTATCTAATCCCCTCCTGTGTGATACTGTCTGCTGAGCTGTGTATCTAATCCTCTCCTGTGTGATACTGTCTGCTGAGCAGTGTATCTAATCTTATACTGTGTGGTACTGTCTGCTGAGCTGTGTATCTAATCCTCTCCTGTGTGATACTGTCTGCTGAGCTGTGTGTCTAATCCTATCCTGTGTGATACTGTCTGCTGAGCCGTGTATCTAATCCTCTCCTGTGTGATACTGTTTGCTAAGCCGTGTATCTAATCCTATCCTGTGTGATACTATCTGCAGAGCAGTGTATCTAATCCTATCCTGTGTGATACTGTCTGCTGAGCTGTGTATCTAATCCTCTCCTGTGTGATACTGTCTGATGAGCCGTGTATCTAATCCTCTCCTGTGTGATACTGTGTGCTGAGATGTGTATCTAATCCTCTCCTGTGCGTTACTGTCTGCTGAGCTGTGTATCTAATCCTCTCCTGTGTGATACTGTCTGCTGAGCCGTGTATCTAATCCCATCCTGTGTGATACTGTCTGCTGAGCTGTGTATCTAATCATGTAATGTGTGATACTGTCTGCTGAGCTGTGTATCTAATCGTCTCCTGTGTGATACTGTCTGATGAACTGTGTATCTAATCCTGTCCTATGTGATACTGTCAGCTGAGCTGTGTATCTAATCCTCTCCTGTGTGATACTGTCTGCTGAGCTGTGCATCTAATCCTGTCCTGTGTGATACCGTCTGCTGAGCTATGTATCTAATCCTTTCCTGTGTGATACCATCTGCTGAGCTGTGTATCTTATCCTCTCCTGTGTGATACGGTCTGTGGAGCCGTGTATCTAATCCTCTCCTGTGCGATACCGTCTGCTGAGCTGTGTATCTAATCCTCTCCTGTGCGATACTGTCTGCTGAGCTGTGTATCTAATCCTCTCCTGTGTGATACTGTCTGCTGAGCAGTGTATCTAATCTTATACTGTGTGATACTGTCTGCTGAGCTGTGTATCTAATCCTCTCCTGTGTGATACTGTCTGCTGAGCTGTGTATCTAATCCTCTCCTGTGTGATACTGTCTGCTGAGCCGTGTATCTAATTCTATGCTGTGATAATCTGCTGAGCAGTGTATCTAATCTTATACTGTGTGATACTGTCTTCTGAGCTGTGTATCTAATCCCCTCCTGTTTGATACTGTCTGCTGAGCTGTGTATCTAATCCTCTCCTGTGTGATACTGTCTGCTGAGCAGTGTATCTAATCTTATACTGTGTGGTACTGTCTGCTGAGTTGTGTATCTAATCCCCTCCTGTGTGATACTGTCTGCTGAGCCGTGTATCTAATCCTCTCCTGTGTGATACCGTCTGCTGAGCTATGTATCTAATCCTGTCCTGTGTGATACTGTCTGCTGAGCTGTGTATGTATCTAATCCCCTCCTGTGTGATAATGTCTGCTGAGCTGTGTATCTAATCCTCTCCTGTGTGATGTCTGCTGAGCTGTGTATCTAATCCTGTCCTGTGTGATACCGTCTGCTGAGCTGTGTATCTAATCCTTTCCTGTGTGATACTATCTGCTGAGCCGTGTATCTAATCCTCTCCTGTGTGATACTGTCTGCTGAGCTGTGTATCTAATCCTACCCTGTATGATACTGTCTGCTGAGCCGTGTATCTAATCCTCTCCTGTGTCATACTGTCTGCTGAGCCGTGTATCTAATCCTCTCCTGTGTGATACTGTCTGCTGAGCTGTGTATCTAATCCTCTCCTGTGTGATACTGTCTGCTGAGCCGTGTATCTAATCCTCTCCTGTGTGATACTGTCTGCTGAGCTGTGTATCTAATCTTCTCCTGTGTGATACTGTCTGCTGAGCTGTGTATCTAATCTTCTCCTGTGTGATACTGTCTGCTGAGCTGTGTATCTAATCCTATTCGGTGTGATACTGTCTGCTGAGCTGTGTATCTAATCCTATTCGGTGTGATACTGTCTGCTGAGCTGTGTATCTAATCCTATCGGGTGTGATACTGTCTGCTGAGCTGTGTATCTAATCCTATCCGGTGTGATACTGTCTGCTGAGCTGTGTATCTAATCCTACCCTGTATGATACTGTCTGCTGAGCCGTGTATCTAATCCTCTCCTGTGTCATACTGTCTGCTGAGCCGTGTATCTAATCCTCTCCTGTGTGATACTGTCTGCTGAGCTATGTATCTAATCCTCTCCTGTGTGATACTGTCTGCTGAGCCGTGTATCTAATCCTCTCCTGTGTCATACTGTCTGCTGAGCCGTGTATCTAATCCTCTCCTGTGTGATACTGTCTGCTGAGCTGTATCTCTAATCCTCTCCTGTGTGATACCATCTGCTGAGCCGTGTATCTAATCCTCTCCTGTGTGATACCGTCTGCTGAGCTGTGTATCTAATCCTATCCGGTGTGATACTGTCTGCTGAGCAGTGTATCTAATCTTCTCCTGTGTGATACTGTCAGCTGAGCTGTGTATCTAATCTTCTCCTGTGTGATACTGTCTGCTGAGCTGTGTATCTAATCCTATCCGGTGTGATACTGTCTGCTGAGCAGTGTATCTAATCTTCTCCTGTGTGATACTGTCTGCTGAGCTGTGTATCTAATCCTCTCTTGTGTGATACTGTCTGCTGAGCTGTGTATCTAATCCTATCCGGTGTGATACTGTCTGCTGAGCAGTGTATCTAATCTTCTCCTGTGTGATACTGTCTGCTGAGCTGTGTATCTAATCCTATCCGGTGTGATACTGTCTGCTGAGCTGTGTATCTAATCCTATCCGGTGTGATACTGTCTGCTGAGCTGTGTATCTAATCCTATCCGGTGTGATACTGTCTGCTGAGCAGTGTATCTAATCTTATCCTGTGTGATAATGTCTGCTGAGCTGTGTATCTAATCCTCTCCTGTGTGATACTGTCTGCTGAGCAGTGTATCTAATCCTATGCTGTGTGATACTGTCTGCTGAGCTGTGTATCTAATCCTATCCGGTGTGATACTGTCTGCTGAGCTGTGTATCTAATCCTATCCGGTGTGATACTGTCTGCTGAGCCGTGTATCTAATCCTATCCTGTGTGATACTGTCTGCTGTGCTGTGTATCTAATCCTATCCGGTGTGATACTGTCTGCTGAGCAGTGTATCTAATCCTATCCGGTGTGATACTGTCTGCTGAGCAGTGTATCTAATCCTATCCGGTGTGATACTGTCTGCTGAGCAGTGTATCTAATCCTATGCTGTGTGATACTGTCTGCTGAGCTGTGTATCTAATCCTATCCGGTGTGATACTGTCTGCTGAGCCATGTATCTAATCCTATCCGGTGTGATACTGTCTGCTGAGCTGTGTATCTAATCCTATCCGGTGTGATACTGTCTGCTGAGCTGTGTATCTAATCCTATCCGGTGTGATATTGTCTGCTGAGCCGTGTATCTAATCCTATCCGGTGTGATACTGTCTGCTGAGCTGTGTATCTAATCCTATCCGGTGTGATACTGTCTGCTGAGCTGTGTATCTAATCCTATCCGGTGTGATACTGTCTGCTGAGCTGTGTATCTAATCCCATCCGGTGTGATACTGTCTGCTGAGCTGTGTATCTAATCTTCTCCTGTGTGATACTGTCTGCTGAGCTGTGTATCTAATCCTATTCGGTGTGATACTGTCTGCTGAGCTGTGTATCTAATCCTATCCGGTGTGATACTGTCTGCTGAGCTGTGTATCTAATCCTATCCGGTGTGATACTGTCTGCTGAGCTGTGTATCTAATCTTCTCCTGTGTGATACTGTCTGCTGAGCAGTGTATCTAATCCTATCCGGTGTGATACTGTCTGCTGAGCAGTGTATCTAATCCTATCCGGTGTGATACTGTCTGCTGAGCAGTGTATCTAATCTTCTCCTGTGTGATACTGTCTGCTGAGCAGTGTATCTAATCCTATCCGGTGTGATACTGTCTGCTGAGCAGTGTATCTAATCCTATCCGGTGTGATACTGTCTGCTGAGCAGTGTATCTAATCCTATCCGGTGTGATACTGTCTGCTGAGCTGTGTATCTAATCCTATCCTGTGTGATACTGTCTGCTGAGCTGTGTATCTAATCCTCTCCTGTGTGATACTGTCTGCTGAGCTGTGTATCTAATCTTCTCCTGTGTGATACTGTCTGCTGAGCTGTGTATCTAATCCTATCCGGTGTGATACTGTCTGCTGAGCAGTGTATCTAATCCTCTCTCATGTTATGTCTTCATCTTTTAATATTTCTAACGGCACCAGGCAGGGATGCCCGCTTTCCCCTCTCCTTTTTATTCTTACACTAGAACCTTTCCTACAAAAGCTCAGAGAGGAGGGGAGGATCGTTGGCATCAAATCAGCTGGTACTGAACATAAAATCGCAGCATACGCAGACGATCTACTTATCATGACCTCTAACCCGAGAATATCTGTCCCAGTTATCCTGACATTACTCAAGGAATACGGTGCACTATCAAATTTTAAGGTGAATCTTAGCAAATCTCAAGTCTTAAATATAAATATCCCAGAACCACAAAAAACACAAATGGCAATCGGGTCCCCCTTTACCTGGTCCCCCCCATCAATACGTTTCTCCAAACCTACAAGAACTTTATAAGTTAAACTTCCCACCGCTATTGCAGAAAATCCAGAAACTTACCCCCAACTGGAATATCTCATACATCTCCTGGTTGGGTAGGAAAAATCTCCTTAAATGTATGATATGGCCAAAAATAACTTATCTAGTGCAAGCCCTTCCAATCCACCTACCTAATTCTTTTTTCATTGACATACGAAAACTCCTCAGCCGTTTTCTGTGGCACAACCAAAAACCCAGACTTCCCTTACAAATATTATCCCTCCCACACTCTGAAGGAGGTATAGATCTGCCAGATCTAAAGATACTTCAACAAGCCACTCATCTCCAAAGAGTCGTGGATTGGATCAGGCTCCCACCACAGAAGCAATGGATTAAAGTAGAAGAAACAATCCTTAAATTCCCCCTTAGACAGCTCATCCTCACGCCCTCAAGTAGTACTAGGTATACATCAATTAAAAACCCTTTCACCGCCACTACTTTTAAAATCTGGTCCAATCCCCATATAAGACAAATATGCTCCCCGTTTCCCTCCCCTCTCCTACAAGTTACAGACCTAGTTCTCTCCTTTCTCCAGCCCATAATGCCACAATACACAACTCAATTCGCAACTTGATAACACCACTCCAAAAAATTACAGATAATGGGGTCATGCCCTGCTTGGCAGAACTCAATCAAATGCTAGATACTATCTCTTTTCACCCCTTTATGTACCAGAAATTTATGTCTAACTTAAAACTAGTCTTTAAAACTCCAAATTATATTAGGGAAATGACTGATTTTGAAAAACTTATAGCTGCAAAAAACCCCTAAAAAAGAACGTTATCAGCTCTACAAAAACAATTATGCCTAGCCAGAACCCCTAAGAAACTGCCATATGTAATGAAGTGGGAACAGGATCTGAATAGGCCTTTCACCCCATCTGAAATTAAAAGATTACTACTAGCACCTAAAGTCTCCTCTAGATGTGTTAGAGTACAAGAGAATGGCTATAAAGTTCTCTCCAGGTGGTATATGACTCCATCAAAACTTCAGAAATGTTACAAAGGACTTGATCCTAACTGCTGGAGATGCTCTTCTGATGTGGGCACTATGCTCCACATGTGGTGGAACTGTACATTGATTAAGCCCTTCTGGACAAAAAGAATTCAAACTATTAATACAATTTTAAACTTGCAACTCTTGACCTCGCCGGAGATCTGCCTTCTGTTTCTGTTCCTAGATAACTTCCCTAAAATAAAATTAACCCTTCTTAGACAGCTCCTGGCCTCGGCTAAGTTACTTGTGACATCCTTATGGAAATCTGCGAAGACCCCAAATATCTCACTCTGGGAAATGAAGGTTGAACAAATATACAGGCTAGAAGAATTGGCTAGTTGGGATGAAAAAAGGCATAAACAATTCTCGTTGATATGGCGTCCCTGGCACAAATATATTACAGACCGCACAATACTAACCTAAAATACTCAGATCGCTAGCCCATTCTAATCCCAACTCCCCCCCCCCTCCCATCATCTATATCTTTGTAGTCCCCCCACCCCCCTCCATCTCATCTCCCCGTTCATCCCACTTCCCTTTCAACCTTCCCCCCTTCTCCAGGTTTTTTTTTTTTCTTTTTCTCTTCTGAAGTTTTTATTTCCAGGATATCACAATAAACCTTCTTGAATATGATAACATGTTATGTGACCACAATTTTGTACTACGACATGTTCAAAAGAATTGAACCTCTCTCTTATATTTTTTCTCTCTTCCGAAACGTGTCAATGTTTGGCTGAAATTTATGCAGTCTGGTCAATTTCTGCTCTTATAATCTATGTGATATCGTTATCTTTGATTTGTTTCATTAACAATGTGACTTTTCTTTGTTCAATTGTTAACCTTCTTTAAAAAAAACCTTAATAAAAAGATGTTTAAAAGAAAAGAATAAGCAGGACAAATAAAGGGTTTATCCAACATGTAAAACTAATTTGGAAGCTACAGTTAGGCTTTTAATAGGACTCTTTCAGCATGACTGTGCAAACCAAGCACAGGAGCTGACTGCCAATCATTTAACTACTGTTTTTCCACTATATGATTAGATATTAAGTGCAAATTGCTTGTTTCTTGGTAATGGCCGCATGCTTTTGCAAAAACTGTGCAGCCATTAACAATAAGTGAACCATTTGTAATAAATTTCTACCAGTACAGCTGAAAAAAGCTGTGATCTTTATGAAATGGGTTGTTAGCAGATGTACCTTGGTCGCACACATGCTATACTCATCAGGTGCTACATGAAACTCAAGCCTAAAGATGGCCGCGACACTCATGGGCCGGTGCATTGTGCTTGCCCCCCAGGCTAAAATTTGCCAGCCAATAATATGTGACTGGTATATCAAATACTGTGATACAGACATCAGATGTTTTACAGTAGATACACTGTCATATATATGACTACCAACATAAGGAGCATGAGTAATCCAAGACTTTATCACTACAGGCAACACCAAAACTATAGATACCACCAAAATGAAACAATAGGCGCTTATTGCCGCTAAAATAAATCTCTATTAAATATTGCAAAAATTAAAAGACAATCGTACAGAGTATAGCAATGGAGGATCACAAACACATGAGTATCACATTTATAGAGACATAGTAGTCACATATATATATACAGTACAGACCAAAAGTTTGGACACACCTTCTCATTTAAAGATTTTTCTGTATTTTCAATGACTATGAAAATTGTACATTCACACTGAAGGCATCAAAACTATGAATTAACACATGTGGAATTATATACTTAACAAAAACGTGTGAAACAACTGAAAATATGTCTTACATTCTAGGTTCTTCAAAGTAGCCACCTTTTGCTTTGATGACTGCTTTGCACACTCTTGGCCTTCTCTTGATGAGCTTCAAGAGGTAGTCACCAGAAATGGTTTTCACTTCACAGGTGTTTCCTGTCAGGTTTAATAAGTGGGATTTCTTGCCTTATAAATGGGGTTGGGACCATCAGTTGTGTTGTGCAGAAATCAGCTGGATACACAGCTGATAGTCCTACTGAATAGACTGTTAGCTGCTTTATTCTTACCATAATACAAATTCTAAGTAAAGAAAAACGAGTGGCCATCATTACTTTAAGAAATGAAGGTCTGTCAGTCCGAAAAATTGGGAAAACTTTGAATGTATCCCCAAGTGCAGTTGCAAAACCCATCAAGAAAACAAAGAAACTGGCTCACATGAGGACCGCCCCATGAAAGGAAGACCAAGAGTCACCTCTGCTTCTGAGGATAAGTTTATCTGAGTCACCAGCCTCAGAAATCGCAGGTTAACAGCAGCTCAGATTAGAGACCAGGTCAATGCCACACAGAGTTCTAGCAGCAGACACATCTCTACAACAACTGTTAAGAGGAGACTTTGTGCAGCAGGCCTTCATGGTAAAATAGCTGCTAGGAAACCACTGCTAAGGACAGGCAACAAGCAGAAGAGACTTGTTTGGGATAAGGAACACAAGGAATGGACATTAGACCAGTGGAAATCTGTGCTTTGGTCTGATAAGTCCAAATTTGAGATCTTTGGTTCCAACCACTGTGTCTTTGTGCGACGCAGAAAAGGTGAACGGATGGACTCTACATGCCTGGTTCCCACCGTGAAGCATGGAGGAGGAGGTGTGATGGTGTGGGGGTGCTTTGCTGGTGACACTGTTGGGGATTTATTCTAAATTTAAGGCATACTGAACCAGCATGGATACCACAGCATCTTGCAGCGGCATGCTATTCCATCCGGTTTGCGTTTAGTTGGACCATCATTTATTTTTCAACAGGACAATGACCCCAAACACACCTCCAGGCTGTGTAAGGGCTATTTGACCAAGGAGGAGAGTGATGGGGTGCTACGCCAGATGACCTGGCCTCCACAGTCACCAGACCTGAACCCAATCGAGATGGTTTGGGGTGAGCTGGACCGCAGAGTGAAGGCAAAAAGGCCAACAAGTGCTAAGCATCTCTGGGAACTCCTTCAAGATTGTTGGAAGACCATTTCCGGTGACTCCCTCTTGAAGCTCATCAAGAGAATGCCAAGAGTGTGCAAAGCAGTCATCAAAGCAAAAGGTGGCTACTTTGAAGAACCTAGAATATAAGACATATTTTCAGTTGTTTCACACTTTTTTGTTAAGTATATAATTCCACATGTGTTAATTCATAGTTTTGATGCCTTCAGTGTGAATGTACAATATTCAGAGTCATGAAAATACAGAAAAATCTTTAAATAAACTTTTGGTCTGTACTGTATATATAATATAACACTACAAGCCTCCCTCTGTCTGAAGCCTTTAAAGACTTAGCAAGTGCTACATGCCTGCGCAGTCTGGCTCTAGACAGAAGAACCCATTACGTTACAGGTAAGAGTAGTGTGTATGGCGCCGGAGATTGCGGTATGCGTAGACACTGAACACATACCGCGATCTCCGGCGCCATACTTACCTGACCGGGAGGAGTGTTGCAGCGGTGCTTCTCTTCTCGCCGGAGACCAGGGCAGGAGTGAAGGCGTTGGAATCGGCACATATGCATAGCTCTATCCGGCGCCATTTTACTGAAGACATATTTGCAGTGTGTCTTCAGCAAAATGGCGTTGAACAGCACGGTATGGGCACACGCGTACTCTGGCGCAGCACTGCTCCCCGGCAGAACAGGATACAGAAGCGCTGGAGCACAGGGAAGAAAGGTGAGTATGTGTTTATTTTTTTGTATCTGTACACCGTGAAAGGGATGAGGGGTGCCATACATACCAGCAATGGGGTGTGAAGGGTACCATACATACCAGGAAAGGGGTGTGAGGGGTACAATGCATACCAGGATTTGGGGGCTGACTGAACCATGAAAACCAGGATTGGGGGGTGAGGGGTGCCATACATACCAGGATTGGGGGGTGAGGGGTGCCATACATACCAGGATTTGGGGGGTGACTGAACCATGAAAACCAGGATTGGGGGTGAGGGGTGCCATACATACCAGGATTGGGGGGTGAGTGGTGCCATACATACCAGGAATGGGGGGTGAGGGGTACCATACATACCAGGAAAGGGGTGTGAGGGGACCATGCATACCAGGATTGTGGGATGAGGGGTACAATGCATACCAGGATTTGGGGGGTGACTGAACCATGAAAACCAGGATTGGGGGGTGAGGGATGCCATACATACCAGGATTGGGGGGTGAGGGGTGCCATACATACCAGGATTTGGGGGGTGACTGAACCATGAAAACCAGGATTGGGGGTGAGGGGTGCCATACATACCAGGATTGGGGGGTGAGTGGTGCCATACATACCAGGATTGGGGGGTGAGGGGTACCATGCATACAAGGATAGGAAAGTGGGGTTCTATGCATACCAGAATAGGGATGAGGGGTACCATGCATACCTGGATTGGGGGATGAGGGGACCATGCATACCTGGATTGGGGGATGAGGGGACCATGCATACCAGGATTGGGGGATGAGGGAACCATGCATACCAGGATTGGGTGATGAGGGAACCATGCATACCAGGATTGGGGGATGAGGAGGCCATATGTACCAGGATTGGGGATGAGAGAGTCATGCATACCAGGATTGGGGATGAGAGAGCCATGCATACCAGGATTGGGGGATGAGGGAACCATGCATACCAGGATTGGGTGATGAGGGAACCATGCATAATAGGATTGGGGGATGAGGAGGCCATATGTACCAGGATTGGGGATGAGAGAGTCATGCATACCAGGATTGGGGATGAGAGAGCCATGCATACCAGGATGGGGGATGAGGAGGCCATACATACCAGGGTAACGCTGAGGGGGCCATGTGCAGCATGATGGGGATTAGAGGTGCCATACATACCAGGACAGGGATGAGGGGTGCCATGCATACCACTATACCAGGACAGGGATGAGGGGTGCCATGCATACCACTATACCAGGATAAGGATGAGGGGTGTCATGCATACCGGGACAGGGATGAGGGGTGCCATGCATACCGGGACAGGGATGAGGGGTGCCATGCATACCGGGACAGGGATGAGGGGTGCCATGCATACCGGGACAGGGATGAGGGGTGCCATGCATACTGGGACAGGGATGAGGGGTGCCATGCATACCGGGATAGGGATGAGGGGTGCCATGCATACCGGGATAGGGATGAGGAGTGCCATGCATACCAGGATGGGGATGGGGACCACGTATAAAAGGAAGGGGGGGGGCATATATACCAGGATGGGGGATATTGTCAGAATTGGGGGACATTACCCCTATACCAGTGTCAGCAGAAGACCCCCTCCCCCTTAAAAGTGCATCAGGAACACATTTTTGGCTTAAATTTTTTTATTTTTATTTTCCTCCTCTAAAACCTAGGTGCGTCTTATGGTCCGGTGCATCTTATAGTCCGAAAAATACGGTACTTCTTACATTACATGAGTGATATCTATTGTAAATTCTATAATAGCTCAGAAACCGGCGAATCCTCACAGTGCATGGGGCGTGTCATGGGGGGATTCAAAAGTTTTCATTTTAGACTGTACATTATAGTCCTCCATACAGTAGTATGAGCACCACATAGTCCTCCATACAGTATTGTGGACACCACATAGTCCTCCATACAGTATTATGGGCACCACATAGCACTCCATACAGTATTATGGGCACCACATAGTCCTCTATACAGAATGGGCTCCATACTGAATAATGGACCCCATATAATGTTCCATACAGAATAATAGGCCCCATATAATGCTCTATACAGAATAATGAACCCCATATAATGCTCATTACACCATAATTGACCCCATATATTACTCCATGAAGAATAATGGGCGTCATGTAATATGCCATACAGAATAATGGGCCCCATATAATGCTCCAAAGAGAATGGGCCCCATATAATGCTCCATAGAGAATGGGCCCCATATAATGCTCCATAGAGAATGGGCCCCATATAATGCTCCATAGAGAATGGGCCCCATATAATGCACCATAGAGAATGGGCCCCATATAATGCTCCATAGAGAATGGGCCCCATATAATGCTCCATAGAGAATGGGCCCCATATAATGCTCCATAGAGAATGGGCTCCATACATAAAAAATAAATAATAAAATACTCACCTCTCCTCATACCCTGCTGGCTACAGGTCCTGTCTCTTCAACACTGAGACGTGACAGAGTCAGAAGACGCAGAGGAGACTGGACCTGCGGCCAGCAGGGTATGACGAGAGGTGAATATTTCAAACACCGTAAAGCACGGGGGGGGGGGGGGGTTACACCGGGCCCCCCCAACTCACAGGCCCAATAGCGTTCCAGTGTCCCCAACTGTGAGTGGGGCCCCCCTCTTGCCCAGGGCCCTGGCACTTGCCCTGGTGCAATGGGTGGTTATGCCGGCTCTGGCCCTGTAGCTGGTGCAGGATCAGTCTGGGGCAGGGGTCTGTATAGTAAGGTCTGAAGTGTCTCGATCTCAGGTCCGATGTGATTTGAACATTCATACAGATCGAGAGCCGATGATCTCACACTGACAGCACGACCCCAACCTGCTTGAAGGGTCCATCTGCTACAATAAATCTTTCTGATCCTCAGCAGAGCGACCATAGATAACATTCAGGATCCGGCCCTGGACTTGTCAGGAGGTGAGCAGCATCCTGCCACTTCCACACTCTACAAAAAGTATAAATCTCCTGTCCTGACCACTATCCGGAGCTCAGGCTAAGGCCACGGCCCCACTAGCAGTATTTGGTCAGTATATTTTCTCAGGAGTGGGAGCCAAAACCAGGTCAGTAACAATCAGAGAAAAGGTATAATAGAAACAAGTCACCAATTCTGCATTTATCACCAACTCCTGGTTTTGTCTCCAACTCCTGAGAAAAAATACTGACCGAATACTGACCAAATACTGATAGTGGGGTCGTGGCCTTACAAGAATCAAAGATGTCTGCCCTCTCGTACTGCTCAGCGGCTGAAGCTTCTCTCCGGCAGGCATAAGAACGTGGCCTGTGCCGGCTGTTCTGGGCTGCAGATGCCCAGCTGGCACATGTACACAATGAAAGATACAGGGCCGCCCTGCAGTCTGTAAAGAAGCAGCTGCTTGGCCACCGGCCTGGAGGGCATGTGCCCCTCTGGCCCACCTCGCCCCTGGTCAATATGATACCATCTTTTTCATTAGTTGGTGAGGTTAGAAGAAATTTCACTCCAAGACAGTGGATTTTGTACTTTATTCCAGTATATTTATACATAGAAAACATGGCAATGAAAAACAAGTAGATGCACGTGCATAAAAATGTCCCAACATTAATTAAAAAACCCTTTAAGATACAGATAATACTTGTATACAAAAATATTAACACATTTTCAAATTGTATATAAAGTGCACAAAAGTCAATAGCCCTGACATATAGTGTACACAGGGTCCCGTCCCCCCACATGGTATACACAAAATACAATGTCATCCAGGAAATAACAAAAAATAACAAATACATTTAATCTATTCTGAAATCCCATGTCTATACAAGATAATAATATGTACAATTCTACAGTGTCAAAGAAATGAGCTAGAGACTACTACATGGTGATGATGCCTACAAACAAGATAATGCCCAGCTAATGCTGCAAATGATACAAATATTACCAGTCACCCAATTAGACACATGAGGTCCGGGCAAGTGATTTTCTACAGTTCATTGACCTCTATGATGACATCTAATATTTTCAATCATTTATAGAGCGGGGTACATTGGGGCTCATTAATAAATCTGCTCACTAGAAAACTAGTTGCCCATACTAACCAATTAGAGCTCAGCTAAGGTTGTTTTAACTGACCAGGAAAAGTAAAAGCTGTTCTGTGATTGGCTGGGATAAGTAAAAAGGCTGTTTTAATAAAGGATTCCCAATGTACCAAGCCCTGCCATAAATGTTATTGATTACAGTAGGGGCCACAATATCCCATGTGTATAGTCATCACATTCATCTTATTGTCTGCGGTTACCTTGGGACATGCTATATTGAAATGTAAGATGATATCAGTGGGGTCCATGAGGCAGAGCAGTGTGTGGTACGTGTGACATTTCCTAATATCGAGCAATCAATACTGTACCTTGGTCTGGAATGCAAAGTCTGCGTGGACAAGGAAGGGGCTCCCAGATGCCAGCTGTAAAACCCGTCGCTCCACCATCACACGCTCATCACCGTCAGCAAGCAGGGCTCTTTTGCCGATGATCTTAACAGCAAAATGTTTGCGGGTAGATGAATCTTCCGCCAGCAGGACCGTTCCATAGCATCCCCGGCCAAGCACTTGATGGAATAATAATCTCCTCTTGATGGTATCAGAGACTGTGCTTTTGGAGCCGGTTGGCCGAACACCGCTGCTTCCTGCAGCTTCTTCAGCCTTCTGCTTTAGATCCATGGGTTTCTGTCCTAATGTAATCCTTCTTTTCTTCTCCTTTTTGTCCCCTGATGAGATGAAGATGGCTCCTCTCTTCTTGGCTCCCAGCTTCTGACTTTCTACCTTCTCCTTTTCTTCCACTTCTTCTGGACTGGTTGTTTTGTCCTGTTGACTGAAGACTTCCTCTCATCATCAGATGTGTCATGGGAAGGTCTTAGTCTCTTCGCTCCTTCTCTCCTCACCACGTTCTCCTCTACTTCTTCTTCTTTCTTCTGGACTGGTGGTTTTGTCCTGTTGACTGAAGACTTCCTCTCATCATCAGATGTGTCATGGGAAGGTCTTCGTGTCTTCACTCTTTCTCTGCTCACCACAATCTCCTCCTCTTTTATATCCATATTATTGCTTTGCTTAGAGTTAGCCGACATCTCCTCCACTGTTGTTGGTCAATTCCAACTGTCACTTCCAACTGTCACTCAGTGCACTTCATATGGAATCATCATGCATGCACCACCACTGGTCATGTGATCAGCATCTGACCAATGATATTTAAGAGATAAATGAACATTAGCTGAGATTAAATATTCAGGTAATATTCAGATATTCTGTGGAACACAAGGTCCCACATTTACTAATAGTAATAGTACTGCACTAAGTCGCCAATTTAATTTACATTGTTACTACAGAGCATCAGATGAATGTAATATAATAAATATTAGCAAGATGTATGATTTCCATCCATTCTACGTATCATAGAAATACAGATGTACTATCTTTTTATATAGAGATGTAGCAGAAGCCATCCTGATTGTTTGCAGCATGCTATGGTGATGGAGAAGCATTCATGACTGTGCCATGCAAATGGTGAGGAGCACCAAAATGGGACATATGATTCATGCAGCCAGGGGCGTAATGTCCGCGGTCGCAGTGGCAGTCACTGCGACCGGGCCCAGGGGGGATTGGGGCTTGTAAACGCCAGCAGAAATTTCAACAGGATGTGTGTATCGCAGTGCACAGTCGCTTCGGGTCCGTGCGTGACAAATCAGGGGCGGACTGGGTCGGGGGCAGAGCCGGACTGGGGTGTCTGGGGCCCACCAGGGACATTGACTCCAGGGGCCCACCCACCCTTCAGCTATTTGCAAATACCTGTTAGCCGTTATACCCATTATACTGGCGGCTCCTGCCCATCACTGTGCGCTCACCAGAACTGCGATGTACAATTACTGTAGTTTGCATTAATGGGTTTTTATTGGTGAAAACAAGTTATCAGTGATGCCCAGGTTGGGAAGGGGATCACTTATTTATTGGTGGAATCCGCACTGTCAGAAGATTGTGGCACTTTGAGTATTTTGTGAGATTTTTACCTCTGTATTTATAAGACAAAACCAGGAGTGGAGCAATCCGAGGTCATGTTTTATGCATTTCTCACCCACTCCTGGTTTTGTCTTATAAATACAGAGGTGAAAATCTCACCAAATGCCAACTTGCTTTCTCTGGTGAACCTCTGTAACTGCATCTCTGCTGCTGTGTAATAGTCACAGGGCAGGGAGGGGTTAAACATCCAAGTATTTAATATCTATTGGAAATAAAGAGGTTTCCCCTTATTGATATCAGATAAAACAAATGACCAACCACAATCCACTCTACCAAGACCAATATTACCAGATAGAAGGCAGAAATACCACCACACCGTGACCAGATGACATATTACCACCACATAGTGCCCAAATAATGCCACATACAAGGCACAAATACCGCCACACCATGACCAAAGCACATAATACCACCACATAGTGATCAAATGCTACCAGATACAAGGTATAAATACTGACACCATGAGACCACATATTACCACCACATAATGACTGAATAATACCACATACAAGGGACAAATATCGTCATGTCATGACCAAAGCACATAATGCCACCACATAGTGACAAATAATGCTAAAATAATAAAAATGTAAAAAAGCTCAGCATATTGGGTCAGTGTACAGGTTATACAGTCATCACCAGTGACATTATACACAGGAGCTCTGTATATAGTGTCAGTGTACAGGTAATGCAATGATCACCATTGATATTATACACAGGAACTCGGTATATAGTGTACAGGTAATACAGTGATCACCAGTGACATTATACACAGGAGCTCTGTATATAGTGTCAGTGTACAGGTAATACAGTGATCACCAGTGACATTATGCACAGGAGCTCTGTATATAGTGTCAGTGTGTGTGTGTATAGGTAATACACATACTCACCAGTGATGTCTCTAGGTGAAGTTCTTTATCTGCAGACCGATATATCCCATCATCTATGCAGGACTTATATCTGCAGAAAATAACATAGTTAGCTATAACTAATCACTTCCAGAGCACAATCCACACTTTTCCCAAGATTTCTACACTGCATGAAATGACAAAAAAGCAACACAGTGCCGCACTACACAGTAAAAATAAAACACAAAATACATTTAGGGACTCCATCTTTAATAAAAAAAAAAAATCATGAGAGATCAGAGATTATGGGGCCCAGTCAGGGATCGTACATAGAAATCATGTGGCTCAGTCAGGGGCCAATCAGGTTAGGGGTGTACATAGAGATCATGGGGCCCAGTCAGCGGTGTACATAGAGATCATGGGGCCCAGTTAGGGATCGTACATAGAGATCATGGGGCCCAGTCAGGGATCGTACATAGAGATCATGGGGCCCAGTCAGCGGTGTACATAGAGATCATGGGGCCCAGTCAGCGGCGTACATAGAGATCATGGGGCCCAGTCAGCTGCGTACATAGAGATCATGGGGCCCAGTCAGCGGCGTACATAGAGATCATGGGGCCCAGTCAGCGGCATACATAGAGATCATGAGGCCCAGTCAGCGGTGTACATAGAGATCATGGGGCCCAGTCAGCGGTGTACATAGAGATCATGGGGCCCAGTCAGCTGCGTACATAGAGATCATGGGGCCCAGTCAGCGGCGTACATAGAGATCATGGGGCCCAGTCAGGGATCGTACATAGAGATCATGGGGCCCTATGAGGTGAGGCTCTCACCTCCTCAGGGAGGTCTCACAGGGCATCACAGGCCTTAGTATGAAGCAATACTAGAAGACTTGTGGTATTGCTTCATACTAAGGCCTGTGATGCCCTGTGGGAGCTCCTGAGGGCACCATACTGGGGAGGTGAGATCCTCACTTGGCAGTAGTAGGAGCAGCATCTCCATAGTGTGGCATTCACATCACACTACATGCTGCACTGTACAGGACTCCCAGCCGGCAGCAGGACAGATGAGGAGGTAACTGTCTGGGACCAGCGCCGGACTGGAGTACCTGGGGCCCACCAGGAAAAAATCAATCTTGGGGCCCACCAGCACCATGCAGTTACCGTATATAGGAATAACATAAGTCCACAAACTCTTTCAAAATGAATCAACTTTATTAACCAATAAATCTCTGCCGCTGTGTAGTAGTCACAACACAGGGAGAGGTTAAAAATCCAAGTATTTAATATGTATTGCAAATAAAGAATGTTCCCATTCTTAATATCCGAAAAACAAATGACTGAAAACCATCCACTATACCTAGACTAATAATACCATATAGAAGAGAGAAATACCGCCACACCATGACCAGAACACATACCACCACATAGTGATCAAATACTACCAAGTACAAGGTATATATACTGCCACACCATGAGAAGACCACATATTACCACCACATAGTGACTGTCTGAATAATACCACATACAAGGGACAAATACCGCCACGCCATGACCATGGCACATAATGGCACCAGATAGTGACTGATAATGAAAATGTAAAAAGCTCTGTATATAGAGTCAGTGTACAGATAATGTAGAGATTATCAGTGACATTACACACAGGAGCTCTGTGTATAGTGTCAGTGTACAGGTAATACAGTGATCACCTGTGACATTATACAGGAGCTCTGTATATAGTGTCAGTGTACAGGTAATACAGGGATCACCAGTGACATTATGCACAGGAGCTCTGTATATAGTGTCAGTGTACAGGTAATATAGTGATCACCAGTGACATTATACACAGGAGCTCTGTGTTTGGTGTCAGTGTACAGGTAATACAGGGATCACTAGTGACATTATGCACAGGAGCTCTGTATATAGTGTCAGTGTACAGGTAATACAGTGATCACCTGTGACATTATACACAGGAGCTCTGTGTATGGTGTCAGTGTACAGGTAATACAGGGATCACCAGTGACATTATGCACAGGAGCTCTGTATATAGGGTCAGTGTGTGTGTATAGGTAATACATGGATCACCAGTGACATTATACACAGGAGCTCTGTATATAGTGTCAGTGTACAGGTAATACAGGGATCACCAGTGACATTATGCACAGGAGCTCTGTATATAGTGTCAGTGTACAGGTAATATAGTGATCACCAGTGACATTATACACAGGAGCTCTGTATATAGTGTTAGTGTAGAGGTAATACAGGGATCACCAGTGACATTATGCACAGGAGCTCTGTATATAGTGTCAGTGTAGAGGTAATACAGGGATCACCAGTGACATTATGCACAGGAGCTCTGTATATAGTGTCAGTGTACAGGTAATACAGGGATCACCAGTGACATTATGCACAGGAGCTCTGTATATAGTGTCAGTGTACAGGTAATACAGTGATCACCAGTGACATTATGCACAGGAGCTCTGTATATAGGGTCAGTGTGTGTGTATAGGTAATACATGGATCACCAGTGACATTATACACAGGAGCTCTGTATATAGTGTCAGTGTACAGGTAATACAGTGATCACCAGTGACATTATGCACAGGAGCTCTGTATATAGTGTCAGTGTACAGGTAATACAGGGATCACCAGTGACATTATGCACAGGAGCTCTGTATATAGTGTCAGTGTACAGGTAATACAGTGATCACCAGTGACATTATGCACAGGAGCTCTGTATATAGGGTCAGTGTGTGTGTATAGGTAATACATGGATCACCAGTGACATTATACACAGGAGCTCTGTATATAGTGTCAGTGTACAGGTAATACAGTGATCACCAGTGACATTATGCACAGGAGCTCTGTATATAGTGTCAGTGTACAGGTAATATAGTGATCACCAGTGACATTATACACAGGAGCTCTGTATATAGTGTTAGTGTAGAGGTAATACAGGGATCACCAGTGACATTATGCACAGGAGCTCTGTATATAGTGTCAGTGTAGAGGTAATACAGGGATCACCAGTGACATTATGCACAGGAGCTCTGTATATAGTGTCAGTGTACAGGTAATACAGGGATCACCAGTGACATTATGCACAGGAGCTCTGTATATAGTGTCAGTGTACAGGTAATACAGTGATCACCAGTGACATTATGCACAGGAGCTCTATATATAGTGTCAGTGTACAGGTAATACAGAGATCACCAGTGACATTATGCACAGGAGCTCTGTATATAGTGTCAGTGTACAGGTAATACAGTGATCACCAGTGACATTATGCACAGGAGCTCTGTATATAGTGTCAGTGTACAGGTAATACAGTGATCACCAGTGACATTATGCACAGGAGCTCTGTATATAGTGTCAGTGTGTGTGTGTATAGGTAATACACATACTCACCAGTGATGTCTCTAGGTGAAGTTCTTTAACTGCAGACCGATATATCACATCTTCTATGCAGGACTTATCTCTGCAGAAAATAACATAGTTAGCTATAACTGATCACTTCCAGAGCACAATCCACACTTTTCCCAAGATTTCTACACTGCATGAAATGACAAAAAAGCAACATAGCACTGCACTACACAGTAACAGTGCTCCAGTGTCATTCTGTGCCTGCTCATCTGTCAGCAGACATATTTGTCTGATGGCAAAGATCTAACAGAGATGAAGACAGAAGACCTATGGATTACGTTGGAGTGAGGATTTTTCTTTATTAAAGATGGAGTCCCTAAATGTGTTTTATTTTTAATTAAAAAAAAAAATTCTGTCTTTTTTTTCTGTTTACCAGAAATTGATGGAGGCTATGTCTAATTTGGCGTGAAACCATGAATTTCGGGCTTAGTACCAGCTGATAATGCAAAGCTGGCCTGGTACTAACCCTATTATTACCCAGGGTGCCACTCACCACCAGGGCCGCTGGAAGAGCCGGGTAAAGCACCTGGAAATGGTGCCATGATGAATGCGCCATTTTCAGGGGTGGCTGTGGGCTGCGATTTTCAGCGTGGAGGGCCAAGAACGCTTGGGTCTTACCATGCTGCGAATCCCAGCCTCCAGCTGCCTTGTTTTATCTGGCTGGCGATCAACATATGGCGGGAAAAAAAAAAGTTAAGTTTAAAACAAATATTCGGCTTCTCTGTCTTTTGATCGCCAGCCAAGGTAAAGCCAGGCAGCTGGGGGTGGCAGTACGTAGCGGTCTGCTTTATCTGCAGTGAGAATCAAAAATTCTGCGGAGTGCTACATCGTTTTTAAAAATTTATTTTCACACTTCTATATGTGACAGACCCAACAGCCAATTGCAGATGCTGTCAAAGAGGATGGGCGTTTGTGATTGGCTGTTCGAGTAATGTACAATCAGCCCATACATTCTAGTATGGTACTATGTATGGGCTGCTTTCAGGTTACTCAAGCAGCCAATCACAGACGCCCATTTTCTGTGTCAGCGTCTGTGATTGGCTGTTGGGACTGTCACACATATAGAAGTGTGAAAATATATAAATAATAAAACAAAAATGACATAGCGCTCTGCAGAAATTTTGATTCTCAGCGCAGATAGAGGTGGCAGCCCGTAGCTGTCTGCTTTATCTGCCTGGTTTTACCTTGACTGGCGATCAAAAGTCAGGAAAGCCCAATGTTTTTTTTTAATTATTTAAAAAAATAATAAAAAAAAAAAATGCGTGGGCTCCCGCCATATTTTGATCGGGGGGCTGGGATTCTCAGCATGGTAGGGCCCAAGCATTCTGGGCCCCCCACGCTGAAAACGGCAGCCCGCAGCCACCCCTGGAATTGGCACATTCATCGTAGCGCCATTTCCAGGCACTTTATCCGGCTCTTCCAACGGCCCTGGTGGGGGGTGGCACGCTGGGTAATAATGGAGTTAATACCAGCTTTGTATTATCAGCTGGCACTAAGCCTGAAATTCATGGAGTCACGCCAAACTACACATGGCCACCATGAATTTCCAGTAAACAGAAAAAAACACAACACAATTTTTTAATAAAAATAAAACACAAAACACATGTAGGGACTCCATCTTTAATTAAAAACAAAATCCTCGCTCTGACGTAATCCACGGATCTTCTGTCTCCAGCTCAGCTACATCTTTGCCATTAGACAAATATGCCTGTTGAAAGAGATAAGCAGGCACAGAATAACACTAGAACCCAGTTGTCAGAGAAGTGCTCAGCTGGCCTCCAGCCGCCGACCATGTTTTCCTGTGCGTTGCAAATAATGCATACTTTCAAACGCATGCCTATTTTTGCTATGCAAGTCTACGGTACATTGCATCTGCGCTGATTTACAACGGATGCGTTGTAACGCACAGCATAAACGCAATGTTAACCCAGCCTAACAGCAGCGAGAAGGGGAGACGGAGCCCTGGAGACCGCCTAGTCAGTCTACTGGTGGTACTATCATGCCCATTGCCCAGTATGTACTGCCAGCCTCTGTGGTATTAGCATTCAAGCTCACATGGCATGTCCTGCCAGCCAGCCACTGGTGTTAGTACTAGCATGATAGTACCACACCACCAGTGGCTGGGCAATGGGCATGCATGATGGTACCACCAGTGGCTGGCAGGACATGCTGGGCATGATTCATGCCTAGTATGTCCTGCCAGCCTCCTTGGTACTATCATGCCCACCCACTATGTCCTGCCAGCCCCTGGTGATAGTACATGCTGCTGGGCATAGTACCAGTAACCAGAGGCTGGCAGCAGGACATGCTGGGCAATGGGCATGATGAGAACCATGCCCATTGTCCAGTAGTATTTACTGCCAGCCCCGGCCAGGGGTCCTCCCAGTCACCCCTCCCCCCTATCCCTTCCTCCCTCCCCTCCCCGTTTCATACTCACGCGTCGAGATGAGCTGCAGCCGCTGCCTGGAGCGACGCATGGTCCGTACTCCACAGCGCGCACAGGAAGCAGTCCCAGGGCAATGACGTCATCACCCTGAGACTGACCTCCTGCGCACGCGCCGGCAGTGTCGTGCTGCGCAGAGGAGGCAGAGGGCCCATCACTAATCATATCGGCAGTGCTGCGAACCGGGGGGGGCCCTCTGTTCACTGTACAGGGCCCAGGGGGGTAGGGGGCGGGGCCATCGGGACCCGGGGGTTTTCCCGATCCTCCGGTGGGCCAGTCCCCCCTGCAGAGGGGCATATGTATACATGCAGGTCGGGCACATCCCAGTGGTGCAGACACATCCACACTGCACCCTGTATACTTGTGCACTGCCGTCTGCTGCAGTGGTAGGAGCCGCCTGAATGCATCTTCTTCCTGCCGGAGAGGAGCTTGTGGGCCTGTGCGGTGAGGAGGTGGACGCTGCGCACCTCCTGAGAAGTATATGGCACTCCATGTATCTGTGCACATAGTATACCACTCTAGTGTATAGCAGAAAGGAGACATCGACCAGAAGAGTCCAGGCATGTGGGTGATGCTAATAATTATTATATTGATAACCAGGTGGAAGAGGAGGAAATGCAAAAAAAGGGGGGAATTAACTATACGCAAAGGGGACGTCGAGACAGGAATTACAATTAACACCAGTGGGAATGGATCATGATTAGAACAGCAAAGGGATAATACAGAGAATCAAGCCACAAATTAATCCAGTATATAAAAATATATATACATATCATTAGTTAGATATATCTGTACATATGATTGTTTAATTATCATAAACTTTACATAAAGTGCAAGTGCCTCCAAAGAATAAATCTACATAAATTATATATCTCATGTGAACAAATACAGGTGTTTCTCACTAAATTAGAATATAATCAAACAGTTATTGTTTATTTCTGTTAATGCTGATGATTATGGCTATACGAGTTTCACTTTTTTGTATTGAAGAACTGAAATAAAGTAACTTTTTGATGATATTCTATTTTAGTGAGATGCACCTGTGTATGTATATATACAAGGGCTGGTCCCTTATTATTTGGATGTCGGTGTGAATCCTGTAGAGAGTAGTGCACTGACTTGGGCATATGTGCTGTTGACAGATATGTATTTGTATCCACTTTAAGCATTTTTAAAAAAGGTGACCACATGTGCATTGTACTCACGCTATAGCAGATGCAGATCCCACTCCTGATTGGCGTCCACCCGATGTATGTTTTGGCTTCTTGTCTTCGTCAGGGGGTGGCATCATTCGGAAAGAGCTAAGAGTTAAACGGCCAACTATAGCCAATCAGGATGGAGGTATGTCTCCACCAACCAATGGGTGCTGAGGAGGCGTGGCGCGATACACAACACGCACCAACGCTACGAGGAAACTATGTGACCTGTGATGCTGCGAGCACGTGATGGAGACACTTGATCGGGGGTCACGGGGCACATATAGATACAGTCGGGGAGGATGATGTGGAGACGTTCATGCGTATCGCCTCTTCAGCAGACATCTAATCTACTGATTGAGTGTGGATATATCGGATAAAGTGGAAAATCTTCTTAATTTATAATGATGGATAACGAGTATAGGTTACATATTACAGCAATACACAGGAATAGGGGGTAGTGAGTGTTACATGTATATAAGCATAGGCGGATTATAATGAGGACGATCTGGGCTACCGCCCGGGGCCCCGAACCTCCAGGGGGCTCCGGGATGTCTATGGCCAGATTGTCCTCATTATATGTGCGGCGCCACGGCACATACCGGCAGACAGTGGGGGGGGGGCCCAGGATCGCTCCCCCAGCAGCGGCACACAGCCGCTGCTTCTTCTTCGGCCGGGCCAGCACTGCAGCAGTTAACTTCCCTGTGCTGGCCCGGCCGCGTCACTGCTAGGAGACACGGCCCTGTGCGCGTCCGTGTCTCCTAGCTGTGACGTCACGCAGTGCGCACCCGGCCTGCAGTGCTGCACCGGAAAAGAGCTGGAGCCGAGTCGGGGGATGGTGAGTGTGTATGTATATGTATGTATGTGTGTGTGTGTGCAGGCAGTTGTCATTGTGTGATGTCTGTTTATATGTATTTTTATGTTTCAAATGTGTTTATGCGTGTATGTATATGTCTGTATATGTTTGTGTGTGCGTGACTGCGTGCGGCCTCCTGCTGAGTATAGATGGCGCCGTGCGGCCTCCTGCTGTCTCTGGGGGGGCGCCGTGCGGCCTCCCGCTGTGTATAGATGGCGCTGTGCGGCCTCCTGCTGTCTCTGGGGGGGGGCGCCGTGTAGCCTCCCGCTGTGTATATATGGCGCCGTGCAGCCTCCCGCTGTGTATAGATTGCGCCGTGCGGCCTCCCGCTGTGTATAGATGGCATTGTGCGGCCCCCTGTGTATAGATGGCATCGTGCGGCCTTCCGCTGTTTATAGGTGGCGCCGTGGGGCCTCCCGCTGTGTATAGGTGGCGCCGTGCAGCCTCCCGCTGTGTATAGGTGGCGCCGCCCACTGTGCATAGGTGGCGCCGTGCGGCCTCCCGCTGTGTATAGGTGGCGCCTCCCGCTGTGTATAGGTGGCGCCGTGCGGCCTCCCGCTGTGTATAGGTGGCGCCGTGCTGCCTCCCGCTGTGTATAGGTGGCGCCGTGCGGCCTCCCGCTGTGTATAGGTGGCGCCGTGCGGCCTCCCGCTGTGTATAGGTGGCGCCGTGCGGCCTCCCGCTGTGTATAGGTGACGCCGTGCGGCCTCCTGCTGAGTATAGATGGCGCCGTGCGGCCTCCTGCTGTCTTTGGGGTCGGGTGCGCCGTGCGGCCTCCTGCTGAGTATAGATGGCGCCGTGCGGCCTCCTGCTGTCTCTGTGAGGGGGGCGCTGTGCGGCCTCCCGCTGTGTATAGATTGCGCCGTGCGGCCTCCTGCTCTCTCTGGGGGGGGCGCTGTGGGCCTCCCGCTGTGTATAGGTGGCGCCGTGTGGCCTCCCGCTGTGTATAGATGGCGCCGTGCGGCCTCCCGCTGTGTATACATGGCTACGTGCGGCCTCCCGCTGTGTATAGATGGCTACGTGCGGCCTCCCGCTGTGTATAGATGGCTACGTGCGGCCTCTCGCTGTGTATAGATGGCTTAGTGCGGCCTCCCGCTGTGTATAGATGGCTACGTGCGGCCTCCCGCTGTGTATAGATGGCTACGTGCGGCCTCCCGCTGTGTATAGATGGCTACGTGCGGCCTCCTGCTGTGTATAGATGGCTACGTGCGGCCTCCAGCTGTGTATAGATGGTTACGTGTGCTCAATATTGAGTCATACAATTAATGTAAGGCTATGTGCCCACGATGCAGAAATGCTCCGGATTTTTTTTGAGCGTTTCCGCATCTCCCTGGCAGAAAAAACGCATGTGGATTGTACATGCGGATTGTACATGCTTTTTTCCTGCCTGGGACTTGCTGATGTGAAGCGTTCTTCACTTGCATTTCCGCATGCGGGTTGACAAGCGCTTTCCAAGCGATTTTAGCATCACTTGGAAAGTGCTTGACAACTTGGTCACACTATATAAATCCATGCAACCGGCATGGATTTATATAGTGTGACCATAAAAGAATGGTAAAAAATAAATATATAATTACCTTCTGATGGCCTGCCGACGTCAGCGGTCGCGTGACCCGTCACATGACTAAATGATTTCACGGCAGGTCCTTTTCAGACCATCGCGAGCTGCTGGCAAGCCAGGACGCATCGGATAAAGACACCGGGGGCCATCAGAAGGTAAGTATAATATTTATTTTTTATTTTATTCTTTTTTTACAGGTTCTATGGTACCCGGGTCCGGAGGACAGTCTCCTCTTCTCCAAACCCGGGTACCATCCGCACATTGAAGCGCATGGATTCTGCATGTACAGATGCAGTGATGCGGATTCCTTGTGTTCTAATGCAAGTCAATGGCGGCGAAAGCGCCGTGCTTCCGCAAAATAATTGGTAGTGCAGCGGATTTTTCCGCAATGATAATTCGCAGCGGAAATTTACACAGCATGTGCACAGCACATGCGGATTATCATTGGGGAACATGGCCGACCTTCTATCAAGCGTTTTTAAGCGTTTCTGCAGCGGAATTGCCACCGCGGAAACGCTTAAAAAACGCATAGTGGGCACACAGCCTAAAAAAAATTATTATAATTAATATTGTGTTCTCCCCGCCTCAGTCCTCACAGCACAACGCTGAACACGAGCTCCTCATCACCATCCTCCTGTCCCGGCACAATGTGCGCACTGCTGCAGCTGCAGGTGGAATAGTGTCCACTGGACTGAGAAGGCCCCGCCCCTTCCGGTGACATCATGATTCCATGAAATCACTCCTCCCCCTCAAGAAATCAACTCCAATCTAGACGCTCCCCTGTTGCTGGGGCGTGGTGACGCTGTAGCTGGGTGATTGCAGGCAGAGTAGTGGTGTTTGGTGTCTGCACTACAGGTAAGAAGATGGGAATGTGCCAAGGTGATTACTACATTCAGGACAATAAGTAGCTAACTGTAGGTGTGCAGAATCCCACTCCCAATATTGTCAGGGTCTCGCACCCCCTCGTGTCGTGGGCTGTCAGGCTCCCGCACCCCCACTTGTCGTGGGCTGCCAGGCTCCTGCACCCCCTCGTGTCGTGGGCTGTCAGGCTCCCGCACCCCCTCGTGTCATGGGCTGTCAGGCTCCCGCCCCCCGTCGTGTCATGGGCTGTCAGGCTCCCGCACCCCCTCATGTCGTGGGCTGTCAGGCTCCCGCACCCCCTCGTGTCGTGGGCTGTCAGGCTCCCGCACCCCCTCGTGTCGTGGGCTGTCGGGGCTCCCGCACCCCCTCGTGTCATGGGCTGCCAGGCTCCCGCACCCCCTCGTGTCGTGGGCTGTCAGGCTCCCGCACCCCCTCGTGTCGTGGGCTGCCAGGCTCCCGCCCCCCGTCGTGTCATGGGCTGTCAGGCTCCCGCACCCCCTCATGTCGTGGGCTGTCAGGCTCCCGCACCCCCTCGTGTCGTGGGCTGTCAGGCTCCCGCACCCCCTCGTGTCGTGGGCTGTCGGGGCTCCCGCACCCCCTCGTGTCATGGGCTGCCAGGCTCCCGCACCCCCTCGTGTCGTGGGCTGTCAGGCTCCCGCACCCCCTCGTGTCGTGGGCTGTCAGGCTCCCGCACCCCCTCGTGTCGTGGGCTGTCAGGCTCCCGCACCCCCTCGTGTCGTGGGCTGTCAGGCTCCCGCACCCCCTCGTGTCGTGGGCTGTCAGGCTCCCGCACCCCCTCGTGTCGTGGGCTGTCGGTGCTCCCGCACCCCCTCGTGTCATGGGCTGCCAGGCTCCCGCACCCCCTCGTGTCGTGGGCTGTCAGGCTCCCGCACCCCCTCGTGTCGTGGGCTGTCAGGCTCCCGCACCCCCTCGTGTCGTGGGCTGCCAGGCTCCCGCACCCCCTCGTGTCGTGGGCTGCCAGGCTCCCGCACCCCCTCGTGTCGAGGGCTGTCAGGCTCCCGCCCCCCGTCGTGTCATGGGCTGTCAGGCTCCCGCACCCCCTCGTGTCGTGGGCTGTCAGGCTCCCGCACCCCCTCGTGTCGTGGGCTGTCAGGCTCCCGCACCCCATCTTGTCGTGGGCTGCCAGGCTCCCACACCCCCTCTTGTCGTGGGCTGCCAGGCTCCCGCACCCCCTCGTGTCGAGGGCTGTCAGGCTCCCGCACCCCCTCTTGTCGTGGGCTGCCAGGCTCCCGCACCCCCTCGTGTCGTGGGCTGCCAGGCTCCCGCACCCCCTCGCATCGAGGGCTGTCAGGCTCCCGCCCCCCGTCGTGTCATGGGCTGTCAGGCTCCCGCACCCCCTCATGTCGTGGGCTGTCAGGCTCCCGCACCCCCTCGTGTCGTGGGCTGTCAGGCTCCCGCACCCCCTCGTGTCGTGGGCTGTCAGGCTCCCGCACCCCATCTTGTCGTGGGCTGCCAGGTTCCCGCACCCCCTCTTGTCGTGGGCTGCCAGGCTCCCGCACCCCCTCGTGTCGAGGGCTGTCAGGCTCCCGCACCCCCTCATGTCGTCGGCTGTCAGGCTCCCGCACCCCCTCGTGTCGTGGGCTGTCAGGCTCCCGCACCCCATCTTGTCGTGGGCTGCCAGGTTCCCGCACCCCCTCTTGTCGTGGGCTGCCAGGCTCCCGCACCCCCTCGTGTCGAGGGCTGTCAGGCTCCCGCACCCCCTCGTGTCGTGGGCTGTCAGGCTCCCGCACCCCATCTTATCGTGGGCTGCCAGGTTCCCGCACCCCCTCTTGTCGTGGGCTGCCAGGCTCCCGCACCCCCTCGTGTCGAGGGCTGTCAGGCTCCCGCACCCCCTCTTGTCGTGGGCTGCCAGGCTCCCGCACTCTCCCCTTGTCGTTGTCTGTGGAGAAGATTAATACATATTTTCATTTTTCAGGTTTTCTCTTATAAAACAAGATCTCTGAGCTTCTGTCTTTGACCGAAAAAATGGCCTCTGACAAGTCGCTGCTGTCTGCAGAAATGAACACAAACATGGAGGAAGCGCTGTGTGAACAGATGCTGATGAAGGTACGAAGATGAATTGGAGAGGCCAGCAATCACCGAGTGAATGTCTCCTCCGTCAGCCGCCGGGGGCGCGGCAGTCTCCAACATTTACCTAATGTGTATTGTTGGCTTTAGACCCCTCACGGTTGTACTATTTTGGTGCAGGAAAAATCAGTTTGCAGAACCATCCTGTTCATGTTACTCACTGATTCTCACTTGTTGCCTCATTTCAGGCCAAACAGGAGATGGAGAGCAGAATACCGAACTTACCAGAAAGCAGAGAGATCAGACCCCAGCCGGGTGAGATGGGCGTCCTCTGATTATTATCCAGATTACTTTGTGCATATTATGTGACAGATACCACAGTGGGGCAGTGGGGTCTTATTGACTGCAACGGTCACATGATGCAACCAACGTGGGGGGTCACATAATTTCTTATGCAGTTGATTACATGTAAATGCTGCTTGGCTTTTGCCGATTTTATTGTGTTTTTGTTCACTTTTTGTTTTTATTTCTGTGTTAGGTTTCTGCATTAAAACTCGCACATCCAAAAATACCAAAATCTTTATTAACATCTGCAAGTCGAACCAGATCCCAGCGGCCCCGGACCTGACGGAGCAGGAGTTAGTCGGCATCCTGGAATCTGATGATCCCTCCGGCTATCGAGTCCCCATGAGCCTTGGAGAGCCCCACGTTGAAGTTGATAATAGTACGTTTTTTTTTAATACAGCGCTTCTCTTTTTAAAGGGATAGTCCAGAGATATCCTTAAAGGGGTTAAAATAGCAAGTATTACAACTTACTAATCCTCAATGGTCAAAGGTGCCATCTCCACAGGTTCTGGTAGGTCCACTTCCAGTCTGCGGAATAAAGTTTGACATCTTGTTGTTGACTTTTGAACTTTTTTGGTTTAGATTTGGGACTTAGAGGGATTGTCCACTACTTGGATTCCCCTTTAAGAACTTATACCACTTATTCATAGCAGCCCTACTAAGGTCAATGGATTGAGTCGGCACCGCAAAGTATCTAAGTCCTGGTGCACTTTGTCCTACAGGTAGAGGCGGCTGCTCGGCGTACGACATAGTGATTAATGGCACCTTCTTTGAGAAAATTACGGTAACTGCAATTGCTTATTCCGACATACGAGCTGTCTGCTCTCCTTTGTGTCAGCTCCTTACTTTGTATTTTTTTTATTAGAATAATGAGCTTTTCAGGGAATTTTTTATCACCGTGGCCATGGAGGGACTAGAGAACAAGTACGAAATGGAGCTGTCAAGAGGTAACGACCGCATCACTGATCTTTTCCTTGATTTTTCCATCGACCACACAAGGACTTGTTCTTTCGTGGAGCAAGTTTACCATATAATATATTGAACATTTTTATGTACCAACCTGTTGTATGGCACCGTATCAAATGCCTTTGAAAAGTCCAGATAGACAACATCCACTAAGTTTCCCTGGTCCAACCTGAACTTACCTCCCCATAGAATCTTTTCAGATTAGTTTGCAGGACAGATCCCTCATAATCATATGTTTAGGTTATTCTTATTGAGGTGCTCCAGGTTAGTATCTCTTAGAAAACCCTCAAAGTTGTTGCCCACAGTACAAGTTAAACTTACCGACCTATAAATTCCAGGCTCAGATGTTATCCCCTTCTTGAATATTGGTACCACATTTGCTATGTGGGTGTAACCCTGGTGGATATGGACCCACTGCCCCACGGGAGGGTTGTGACTAGGTGTCTACTGGGTCTCCACTAGAACCTCTGGTGGTGAGGATAGACTGGGCCTCCGGTAGACACCAGGTACCACTTCAGTGCAGTTCCCGGGACTGCAGCAGCATTCCGGAGGTACCAGGGTACCAGACTCAGGAGAGCGAAGACAAGGACTAGGTCAGACAGTCCGAGATCAGGGCAGGAAGCACAGGTTCAGGATAGAGAAAAATGGCAAGGGGGACAGGGGTTTTTGATACCAGAAAACTCCTTTAACGCTTGCAACCTCTGTTGCTTGACTGCTACTCAAACAGTCAAATCAGTCAGTAAGAATTTAGGGAACTTCCATGGCGATATTTTGCATCAGTATTTGTTAGCAGACGCCAGGAGTGGATCCAAAACAGAAGAGGTGAAAGTGTTTCAGTTACTATTTTTCACTGTGTTTGTTCCCCTCTGGTTTTCAGCTTACAAATACTGATGTAAATTAGTGCCCAAAATACTCACTGTGTGAAGGAGACGAGGAAGCTGCTTGTAGTACTGTAATAGAAGTCCTTATTCTGAGGATGAGTTCTGTAATTCTTGTCTTCTCTGCTCCATCAAACTCCCCAGAGCAGGGGCAACCCCTGGAGCAAAACTTCTGGCGGCAGATGTCCAGACGTATGACTCAGTGATGTGTGATGGACCCCGACTCCCAAACAAAATGAATCAGACACATACAAAATAAATACACAAATCATTGCAATTAGGTGTCAAACGTTCTCAACTTTATTTAAATTTACATGACACCGAAAATGGCACAACCCTCGACTCACGAAGAGTCACCCTCCAGCTCTCAGGAGAGGAAAACCCCCTGTGGAGGAAACCTCTAGGGAACCATGGCTGGAGGGCTGCCCTTCCCTTGGGCTTAGAGAGTTAGTGCCGATATATGACGGAGTTTTAGAATTTCTACATATTTACAGAGAACGACATAACAAATATAGACTATTAATGTGATAAACTGGATGTGGGAGAGATCTGGCTGCGATATCTGTCACCACATTTATTGCTGGAACGAATTTAGTTGATCTGATTTCCCAGGTGGATCTACCACTTCTCCCTTACAGATCCAGCTCCGTCTCTCAAGATGTTGGGTACTTGGTTACAGGGGTTGCTCATTATGGATAACCCCTAATAGGATGAGTATCCCCTCCCCCTCCCAATTTATCACCCATTAAAGTCAAGGATCCATCTATGAACTCCCAAAGAAGAGCAGCTCTTTGTACATAGTAACAGAAGGGGATCCTGTTTTGGGGACCCCCCCTCTGTTACCTTCCCTTCCCCCCGGGGTGTCTAAGAAGACAACCCCTTTCCCTGCTAGAACCTCCAAATTACACCAACATTGGCACATTACGTGGGGTGGTCAAGCTCAAGGTCCTCAGGCGCATCATCAGTAATGGCGCTGATCATGGCAGCGCGGCATTCTTTTATGGAATCTTCTTTATGACACTTGTTTATGCCCTCACAATAGTTGTCATGGTTACTACAAGGGCTGTTACTGATGCAGGGTCCAAGTATTAACCCTTTCATCATTGGTAATTCACTTTCATTATGGAGGCAAATAACTGCACTTGTTACCAAGCAGGAGTCTTATCATTACGGCTTCCCTTAGGCACCATAAGAAATAAAGATTATAGAACATACGTACAAGTGTTTCAGGAGTGTTTTGCACTTTTTAGATCCATAGATTGGGCTTATAACTAGCACTTTACAAAGCGGAAAATTAAGAGGAAATTACTTGTAAAATAATATTATAGGGAATTGCATTTCAAGCATTTTCCTAATGTGCATTCTGCATACTTGCATAGTTACATAGGTTGAAAAAGTTTTAACTTTAATGTCCTTGGTCTATCTCCAAAGTTATACATTTTCTATTACTAGATTATTTATAACCCACAATGTCATGTTTTGTTAAAAAAGTATCCAGCCCTTCTATAAATGCTGTTATACTATCTGCCATTACTATATCTTGTGGTTGGCATTCCACAGTCTGACTGCTCTAACTGTAAAGAATCCTTTCCTATTAAGTTGCCAGAATCGCTTCTCCTCCGCTTGTTATGAATGTTCCTGGTGCTTTGTAAGGTCCTGGAAAGTGATAAGTCATGTGCCAGTACTATGCATTGACCACATATGTATTTATACATATAAATGTATATTTATGAAGGAGATGATAATTACCCTTCATAGAGGTGTTATGATCATTCATAAATTGCTTTCATAGGTTTGATCTCCAGGATTAGGAGAGATTTGGGGTGTAAACGTAATAAACAATGAGTAAAACATCAAAGCAAACGAAAAAGGGTTTGTGACCCAAACTGGTAGGTGAGACCGGCTAGCCCCATATTATACGAGATCACAACCAGGTTTCGCCTGAGGAGGGCAGCACTAATGAGTCCTCAGGAGCGCATAACCCTGAAATATGCAGCGATTCTACACTACCCATTATAAAAGGGTTTCATATGCTACTTACTACCATGTTTTAGCTAAGATACAAGGCATACTTGTAAGGAGAGATGAAAAAGGTGATGGGGGACAACATATAAATATACTGAGGAACTCTATACACTAGTGGCCAAAATTGAGGCAACACCCCCAAGATTTATGAATTTTTAGCATTTTGCCAATACAAATACAAATTTCATGAATGTTTTTGATTTCACAGTAAAGTTTTTAAGTTGAAATAAAATCTCATATAGAAACACAATATTAGCAGGAAATTTGTTCATTTGTCAACAAATTGGAGACTATTGTCACTCAGATGACTGTGGGAGAAAAGCCATTGATTTGTCCTGTTTTCATATCTAACACTAAATGTTAATACTCAGTTGGACAGCCCTCGGCCTTGATGACTGCCTGGCATCTACTTGGCATGCTATCTACCAGTTTGTGTAAATCAGATGGTGTGATGATATGAAGCCATGATTTGATGATGGCTGCAATGAGTTCCTGCTTGTGTGAAGCCCGCTGTTTTGACACCGCTCTTTTGAGCCGAGCCCAGAGATTCTCAATAGGATTGAGATCTGGGCTGTTTCCTGGCCAATTCAATAGCTGGACATTTTTGTCCTTGAACCAAGAGAGCCATTTTTTAGCTGTATGGCATGGGGCTCCATCTTAAAATAAACGGTGTCCCTTCACCAAATACATCACGTGCCGAAGGAATGAGTTTAGGCTGAAGGACTTCCTTGATGTACTTTTCAGCATTAACTGTTTCTTCAACTACCTGCAGCCGACCACCTGCATCTCTGGACACGCAGCCCCCTACCATAACACTCAGGGGAGGCTTCATGGTGGGTATTGTACCCTCTGGCAACCAGTCCTCTCCAGGTCGTCGTCGAACGTAGCAGACACCGTCGCTGCCAAAGATGGATATGCGTGTCTCATCGCTCCATATAACATTTCTCCATTGTTCAATGGTCCATTTACAATGTTCTTTGGCCCCTGCAGACGTTTCTGACGCTGTGAGGCATTCAGAAATGTTTTTTTACCTGGTATTCTGGCTCTTAACCCCGCATTTACCAGTCGTCGTCGAGCCGTCCGGTCAGACACTGTCACTCCGGTGTTGACAAGCTCCTTGTTGATGTTAACAGCAGTTTATTTCCTGTTATTTAGGGCGATTCTAACAATTCTTCTATCAGTCTGAGGAGTTGTAGCCTTCTTCCTTTCTCTACCTGGTTTATTCTTTATCGAACCAGTCTCTTGAAACCGCTTACACACTTTGAGAACGAAAACATGTAATTGCTTACCTTTTGATGACAAACTGGCTTTAAAATATAAAAACCGCATTTTAATCGCACAATATCTGTCTTACAACCCACTCCCAGGTCACTATAAACCAACATAGACTACATATCGCAGAAGAGGGCGTGTGTACAAGTAAGTAGGTCAGTGAAAACTTCCATTAAATATTGGTGATGGTGAAAAACTGAAGGTGTTGCCTCAATTTTGGCCACTAGTGTATAACACAAAATATAAACAAAAAAGAAAGGAAAGAACATTTCTGCACAAAAAACATGTCGCTCGGCAGGAAAATCCCGTTGATGTTGCGTTTTTTGAGATTTTTTTTTCCCTTTCTTTAGAAACGCTGCAAAAATACTGAAAGAATAGACATGAAACTGCTTCAAATCTGCAAGGATTCACTTTTCCTGCTTTTCCTGGTACTATCAAGCATAGCGTTTTTGGGAACTTGGAGCTCTATATTACAAATATGTCCGTCCCTCCAGTTGAAAGAAATTAACATTTTCCTGGAGGGAAGTTTATATTTTACATTATGTCAGTTTTTGTCTATCGATGATAAAGTGCAGTTTGCAGCAATTTTTATTGTGACATATACCAAAATCATTCATGAAAATATTTCACATTCAACGCGCGTCGGGCGGGCCTGCGTCCTCTCACATGCCAGGGCTGAGTTTCAGTTCCAGTCCGACCCTGTTAATCATCTATGGTTTCCTTTCAGAGTGGAAAATGCTGAAAAATCGGAAGTTCCTGGGATCCATTTTTGAACAGAATATCAGAACCAAATCAAAACCGATGATTCATAATAGGGGTAAGTCCCAACTCTAAGGTACAAGTCTATGGCATACAGTCTGTAAAAGACGACAGAGTAGGGTGCTGTTGAGCATCGACGGCTTCTTCTCTGATGTTCCTTGCTCATCCATGCAGTACATAGTCGGCCATTCAATTGATTGGATATCTTATAATACCACATTTCCCCTAGGGACACAAAGTATGACGAACGCCACTCCTCCTGGTGATAGGTTATACCCAACAGATGGGGCAGCGCCACTCCTCGTGGTGATGGGTTACACCCAACAGATGGGGGAGCGCCACTCCTCGTGGTGATGGGTTACACCCAACAGATGGGGGAGCTCCACTCCTCTTGGTGATGGGTTATACCCAACAGATGGGGGAGCGCCACTCCTTGAGGTGATAGGTTATACCCAACAGATGGGGGAGCGCCACTCCTCGTGGTGATGGGTTATACCCAACAGATGGGGGAGCGCCACTTCTCGTGGTGATGGGCTGCACCCAACAGATGGGGGAGCTCCACTCCTTGTGGTGATGGGTTACACCCAACAGATGGGGGAGCTTCACTCCTTGAGGTGATGGGTTATACCCAACAGATGGGGGAGCGCCACTCCTCGTGGTGATGGGTTATACCCAACAGATGGGGGAGTGCCACTCCTCGTGGTGATGGGTTATACCCAACAGATGGGGGAGCCCCACTCCTCGTGGTGATGGGTTAAACCCAACAGATGGGGGAAGTTGCAGAATGGCTTGTTATGGTGCAAGAACAATGTGGACATTGTTTTTTTTTGTTTTTGTTTTAACTATTATGCCTTTATGTTCTTTATTTTTTTCCTACAGACCCTCCCAGCTAACTCCAAGCAAGTCCCTAATCTCAGAAGTTGAAAGGTTTGGGTTACTTTGAGGTTTAATGCATGCATTTACTTTTTTTAGAATCCCATCTTACAAAAGATATAGGATATCCAACTTCTTGGACTCCAAGAATAAGGGGGCTGCAGCCTGGAAGTAACCCCGCTGCCCTTTTTAAAGAATATGCTGGTGTGGGGCAGCTACCCGGATATTCACTGTGCAGGAGAACTGCAGCTAAGCCCATTCACTTTGCTGGATCTATGCGGTCGTTCCGCTGCACAGTGGAGGCCATGATGCCGATGTGCAGGGAATGACTGTGAAAGGGGCTGTTCCTCATTACCAGCATCAGTGCCCCTTTATTATATTAGAGATCGACCCCAACAGATCATAAATTGATGGTGTACCCTTGCAATATACTGCTGCCTTCCTTTTTTTTATCAGTTCACCCGTGAAACCAGATTACATGATTGTGGCGGAACCTCCTGTAGGACACCCAAGTTTTCTGGTGGCTGAAATCTCTTTACCTAAAATGGTGAGACCCTCAGATGTGGTTTAGGATTGTGACCTTTTTGTATTTCATGTGATTTCCAATAGTCTTCCCTTATTAAAAGTCTGTACCAACCTCGTGCTACCGGTCCTCCTCTGCCAACTTTTATCATCACAGCTTTGATGTGTCCACAGTAGCCAATTGCTGGCAGCTGTGACACATTTGCTGGATGATGATGATCTAATTTTTTTTTCATACCATGGTGGGTTGTTTGCAAGCTGTTGGAATGGGAAAGAAGATCTCTGTAAACGACTCTGTCAGCAGAGAACGACTGTTCAAACCAAGCACAGACGCTCAGTGCTTCACGGCGGGACCAGTCATTTATATAAGCCTTCCCCCCTGCTTGTTTCCCCTCCATCTCCACCATCACCTCTTCTTTGACAATTCTGGCTTCATAGATCCAGACAGGAGATAGAGGGAAAACAAGCTGGTGGGAAGATGTATATATTATTATTATTATTATTTAATTATATAGTGCCATTGATTCCATGGTGCTGGTGCATATAAATGATGTTATAATGATGATATAAATGATGAAAGAGGCTTGTTGCAATAGTGTAGAACACACCGCTCTTTATTTTTTCTATATTAATGCGACATTTGGAGGAATCGCACAGAAAATGCTTTAAATGTATTTATTTTTTAATTTGATTTTTCTCATGTCCATGATTCACATTGCGTTAAATGAGGCATAATGAAGATTAAGAATGTTTCAGCTAATGTAGCCTTCATCAGACAGGATAATGTAGCTTAAGGGGACCCACTTGGTTAAATATAGGGGTCAGTTCTGGTCTTCCCAAAAAGCAGATGAAGTAGTCACCACACGGGAATCTGGTGATTACGGGGTTTGCTTTTGGGGACCCCAGATTTCTTCATATAACCGAGTGGGCCTTCTGCCTAATGAAGGCTACATTATCTGAAATTCTGGTACCATTCATTATGCCTCACTTAAAGGGGTTGCCTGGCACTTTAATATTGATGACCTATCCTAAGGATATTCCATTAGTATTAAAGTGGTGGACAACCCCTTTTAATGCCGTGTGAATCCTAAAAAATATTTTTCAGCATTTTCTGTGAGCAGTTCCTCCACGTGTCAGATTTAATGTAGGAGACGTGTGGAGCTACACAGTAACTTCTAGTTGGCCACGTATCAAGATAAAAGTTTAGATTTTTGTGCACTTGTTGGTTACAACTTTCTTTCCCGTACAGAAGCATTCAGCGACATAAGCGTTGTTACCACGCTGGTCTTCTCTTTACAGTCTTCTGCTAGATCTCTTGTGTTGGACTTGGGTGAAGACAGAATAGTCAGACGTCCCGATTTGTATCATCTAGACGTCTTCATTCCTTACAATATCATCCAAGAACAAAGTGGAGCTCAGTTCAACAAGGACAGTAAGGTGAGACAATTAAGCAAAGCTGGACATGTCTTATAGCCCATTCTGAAATCTCCTTCTTAAAGAGGTTCTCTGAGAAAATGTATATAATAAAATTTTAAAAAATGTATACATTTATTTAGCAAAAATAAATTGTTTTAATTAGGTGATAATTCTATGTGAATACTTTTATGCCCAAAAATGGCAAAAGTATTCTCGGAGTGATACCTTTATTGGCTAACCAGAAAAAAATATATATGCAAGCTTTCAGAGCACAGAGGCTCCTTCTTCAGGCAATATTACAAATGAATTCTTAACATTTGTAATCCTGCCTGAAGAAGGAGCCTCTGTGCTCTGTAAGTTTGCATATATATATTTTTTTCTGGTTAGCCAATAAAGGTATCACTCCGAGAATACTTTTGCCATTTTTGGGCATAAAATTATTTCCATCAAATTTTCTGGCTAACACGGTACCACAATATAAATTTGTATTGTACATCACAATTAGGGGATAATAATTGTGTATGGACATAATGGCCAACGATGTCAGCAGCCATCCATCCTAGATGGGTGAAAGTAAACTGTTTGAGACGGACTTCTCTGACCTACCTGTCGGAATCAAGAACGTGCATCTATGTCATTGATTGACTGACTGATCACGTCCATGACTCAACATGTTGTAAACCTGTCATGATGAGTGAGCAGATAGGATGCTGCCCCTCACCCTGACAGGAACTTATCTATCACAACATATAGTTGCCCAGAGACATCTGAATGCATCGGCTTTCCTTTATGCCATTCATCAAACATGTCGTATATTTTGTGTATAGCGAGTCACAAGCCTCGCACTGCTCTGCGTCTTATCATTTGGTTCTATGAGCTGCAGTAAAACGTGACGTATATTCCAGGTGCTGACGATCACAATGCTGGTCCAGCCAGCATAGCGGTGGGCTCAGAAGATCGGCTTTGGAAAACGTTCCTCTTATATAGATCCAGTGGATCCTACTTACATTCGCTGCTGTTTACATTGTATGGTTACAATTCTATTTACACTTCAATATGACTCCAGAATAAATTTTTGTCTTTCTTATACTTGCTGTATTTTTTTCCCAAGGAGGGGGTTTAGGTATTGTGCTTTTTTCTTTTTATTTCTACTGTAATATTTCATAATATCTGTGAATAAGTCTTGAAAATAATTTGCATTGAAAAGGTTGAGATCCTCTGAATCTACAGGGATTTTTAGGAATTAAAAATCTACAGCAGTAAATCTGCAGCAGAATTTACATTTTGCACCATGTCTGGATTTAGTAGCAGCTGCCCCTTTAAATGGAATATGTCAGCAGGTTTTTGCTACCCCATTTGAGAGCAGCATAATCCGAGGCCCTGATTCCAACGATGTATCACTTACTGGGCTGCTTGGTGTTATTTTGATAAAATTGCAGTTTTTTTTTTCTCATGCAGATCTCTGAATGCTGAGCTCTGTATAATAACCCCACCCACACCTCTGATTGGCAGCTTTCTGTGTACACTGTATATAAACTGCCAATCAGTGGTGGGGGGCGTGGTTGGACTACCTGGCTGCAGGTTTACTAGTCCTCTAGTGATAATCTTTTGCTAATAAAAGTGTGATTTTTATCAAAACTACAACCAGCAGCCCTGTAAGTGAGACGTCCCTAGAATCAGGGTCTTTGTCTCTACATCATGCTGCTCTCAACAACAACCAATATATAGTACATCCGACAAGGGGTCAATGTGTTAAAAAAGACCTTTATCATAACAATTTGGGTACATGGCAGGAAAGAAAAGAGCACACACACATATATATAGTAATACCATATAATAGTGAGGAGGTATAATGTAAATATTTGAATTGCAGAGACACCAGGGCTAAATAGTAGTAGCTCCAATTGTGCTAATGCATACTGATAGTATATCCTAGGTCACATAGTAAAAGGATATAATCCCAAATAATAAAAGCCAATATAGGCATTCCCAAGATAATGACCTTTTGGTATATACATATCAAGGGATGTATTATATCCAAGTAGGTTCATTCCCAAGTAACAATAATGTTGTATTGGATTCATTCATACCTGGTATATATTGTCTGCACGTCTTGCAATAGCTCTGGGCTCGGTGGTCCTACTCCTAGTGTGGCGCTCACCCCATCATGCTGCTCTCAGAATAGCCAAGAAAAACCTGCTGACAGATTCCCTTTACAAATAGCTGAAATGGCTCCTAGATACCAGAGAAGGAAAACGTTATTAAAACGGTTTTGTTTCCTAAATAGAAAAGCAAATTAAACACCACTGGATAATGTGGTGTGTGAAACCGTTCATTGGATTGCTGTTTCGGGTGGGCTCAGGAGCAGAGCCCCCATCCTACACAGCTGACATCTTGCTGTAACAGCAGCGGCCAGAGCGGAGCGTCAATCACTGCTGTTTAACCATTTATATGCCGTCAATCACTGATGGCAAGTTAAATAGCACAATCGCCGGTACGCTATGCAATGTTACTAGAATTTTTTTTTTTACTTTTCCATTTCCTTGAATTACTTGTTGTGATTTGCGGATCCATTGACTGGCCAAGTGGAAGGGCTGCAGCCGATCATTCATGTCCGTAGCAGATACACATTTACGTGTGGAAATAGGCCCTTATAGAAATCAATCAATAGAACGTATACCTGGATATCCAGGTTTATCCTTTGCATACATTTAAAGAGGTATAAGTCATGGCATATTACTAGGATGTCATTCTTGGGGGTCTGACAGCCTAATTTAGAAAGAAGTGGATGCATTATTTTTTTCGCGCTCCCAATTTAACAATTTGAGTACAGTTGGATCTATTGTTTTTTTTATTTTTTGCACTATGGGTGGGTGGTTGGGAGCACAGCTGTGCAGGAAAAAAAAAGCTTATAGGTTCTCAATTCCTTCATTCTTGGGATCGGTGGCGGAACCACAGGTCGGACCATCGCCAATCAAGATATTATATCCCTTCACACTCATCATTGCTCACAATTAACAATTTGAGTACGTGCATTTTTTTAGGGTATTTTTTTTAGGGTATTTTTGCTCAATGGGTGGGAGCACAACTGTGCAGGAAAAAAAGCTGATAGGTTCCCCATTTCTTCATTCTCAGAATCAGTGGATGGAACATCGCCAATCACAATATTATATCCTTCACACTAATCGTTGCTCCCAATTATCAATTTGAGTACGGTTATACCTATTGTTTTTTTAGGGGTTTTTTTTGCACTGTGGGTGGTTGGGAGCACAGCTGTGCAGGAAAAAAAAAGCTGATAGGTTCCCCATTCCTTCATTCTCAGGATCAGTGGTGGAACCAGAGGGTGGATCATCTCCAATCAAAATATTATATTATTCACAATAATCATTGCTCCTAGTTAACAATTTGAGTACGGTTGAACCCATTGTGTTTTTTTAGGGTTTTTTTTTTTTTTGCACTATGGGTGCAAGTTATAGTAATATGTGTCACCTTAAAAAAAAAACTAATAGTGTCTCCTGATTGTTCAGACACAAATATATCTGTTGAAAATAGTCTGGTATTCACCAGTAAATTATAACTGTGGTTTTGCTGTTCCACGGTAAAAAATCTCTATTATCCTGCTTTTGGGATTTTTTGCCGCAAAGAAAAACAGTAGTAGTGTCTCCTGATTGTTCAGACACAAATATATCTGTTGAAAATAGTCTGGTATACACCACTAAATTATAACTGTGGTTTTGCTGTTCCATGGTAAAAATCTCTATTATCCTGATCTTGGCATTTTTTGCCGTAAAAAAAAACTAATAGTGTCTCCCTGATTTTTCAGACACAAATATATCTGTTGAAAATAGTCTGGTGTGGGCCCGAGAAATACAAGTGTGGTTTTGCAGTTCCACGGGTCAAATCTTTGTATTATCCACTTTTGGGCCATTTTTACCTAAAAATAAACAGTTTGAGTGTGTCGCTCATTGTTCAGCCGCAAATATATCTATTCAAAATTTTCTGGTATACCCCAGTAAACAATAACTGTGGTTTTGCCATTCCACGGTAAAAATCTCTATTATTCACCTTTTGGTATTTTTTCCGTAAAGAAAAACAGTAATAGTTTCTCCCTGATTGTTCAGATTGTTTAAAAGAGTCGGGTGTAGGCCAGAGAAATAGAACTGTGATTTTCCTCTTCCACGGTTCTAATCTACTTTATTACCCTTTTTCCATTGATAGTGCGAGTGTAAGCTATTTTACTTACTTTACAATGGGCAAGGCGCGTGGCAAGGGACATGGAAGTGGACGTTCTGGTGATGGTACATGCAGAGGACGGGGCCGTGGCCAAGGTGAAAATGTGCCACAACCAACAGCCATATCTTCTCGCTCCCACTTCTTGACCGAATTACTAGGGAAGCACAGAACAACACCAGTATTGCGAACTGATCAGTGTGAACAGGTTATTAATTGGATAGCAGACCACCACTTCCGGTCTGTCTTCCACACGGTCAACTCTTAGTAGCCGTGAGTCTCGACCGCATACTCCTCCTCACCCTGATGCTCCTTCCTCCCACCATGCCGAGTATCGTCAGACAGCAACTGATCCCACACTTGGACACTCTGAAGAGCTGTTCACTGGTCCATTTCCAGATTTGTGCCCCTCGCCTGCTCCGCTTGAAGTGGTGGAAGAGGAGATCCCATGTAGAGACGCCCAAATATTTCAACAGCCACGGCCACAGGAAGTCAACGCTGGCAATTTGTCACAAGAGGTTGACGATGACGAAACACAATTGCCAAGAAGTGAGGAGGAGGATCGTGGTGCGCAAGTGGAAGAGGAGGAGGTGGTGGATGATCTAGTAACTGACCCAACGTGGCAGGAGGACATGCAGAGCAAGGCCAGCAGCAGACCGGGTGAGGGAGACAGAGTACCCCAACAGGCAGGAAGAAGCAGTGTGGTGGCCGCACACAGAAGGCCGGCAACAGTTCCCCGTAACACCAACACGAGGGACGTTGCCAGTACAACCTGTGGGTCTTCCAGAGTCTGGAATTTTTTTAAAGACTCTGCTGATAAGCCCAAAAAGGCCATTTGTACCACCTGCCATGCCAGCATCAGCAGGGGTGACAAAACTACCAGCCTGACCACCACCAGCATGATCAGGCACATGGCAGTAAAGCACCCGACTTTGTGGGGCGAACCCCAGGGTCCACGACCAGTGTCAGCAGGTGTCACCTGTTGTGTGTGCATGGCAATCCCCTGTCCATACTGCATGCAAAGATGCCCCCTCCTCTCAGTCTTTATGGCAGTCTCTCAAGTGTGTGCAAAGCAGTCATCAAAGCAAAAGGTGGCTACTTTGAAGAATCTAGAATATAAGACATATTTTCAGTTGTTTCACACTTTTTTGTTAAGTATATAATTCCACATGTGTTAATTCATAGTTTTGATGCCTTCAGTGTGAATGTACAATTTTCATAGTCATGAAAATACAGAAAAATCTTTAAATGAGAAGGTGTGTCCAAACTTTTGGTCTGTACTGTATGTACCATCTTGACCAACTTTGAGAAGTCCACCAAGATGGTGAGTGGCGATGACTCCATCATTAGCGTCAGCATTCCACTTGTCTGTCTTTTGCAATGCTCTCTGCAGAGAATTAAAGAGGAGGCATTGCAGCCAGAGTATGATGAGATGGATCAAGAAGCCGTAGCGGTCGATTACACACAGCCCAGCCTCATCTCATCCCAACGTGCATTGGGGGGCAATGAGGGAGAGGAGGAGGAGGAGGAAGAACAGGAGCTTGTATCATGCGCTGTAGGCGGTAGTACCTGTACAACTGTCATACCGTCGGTTCAGCGTGGGTGGCCTGAGGACAGGGGGGAGGAGGAGGAGGAGAGCATGGTCATTCGTCATCTTGGTGTGGACACGGAAGTCTTGCCCGTTACCAGTCTGGCGCGCATGGCTGACTTTCTTACTCTGCCTTAACCGTGACCCTCGCGTTGTCAAAATGTTGGGTGACAGTCATTACTGGTTGGTGACACTTTTAGACCCCCGCTACAAGGAGAACGTTCACTCTCTTATTCCTGAGGTGGAGAGGTCTACAAAAATGGGGCAGTACCAGAAGGCCCTTGCTGCAGAACTGTTAAAAAAAAATTCCCATCTGAAGACACTAGCGGCAGAGGTCAGAGTTCGTTGACCAACCAAGGCGTACAAGCGAGAGAGAGGCAACTCCAATCCAGCAGAGGCAGGGGAACACTGTCAACATTCTGGGACAGTTTTCTGAGACCTGCCCAGCTTACAGGCCCTGAGGCGCGGGGTACTCTCACAAGGAGTGGAAAGTTTCAAAAGATGGTGAGGGAGTACCTTGCCGACCGTACCAGCGTCCTCCGTGATTCCTCTGTGCCTTTTAATTATTGGGTATCCAAGCTGGACACTTGGAATGAAATCGCTCTGTACACCTTGGAGGTCCTGGCCTGCCCTGCCGCTAGCGTGTTATCGGAGCGTGTTTTTAGTGCTGCTGGGGTAATTATAACTGATAAGCGCACTCGCCTGTCAACTGACAATGCTGACAAGCTGACCCTTATCAAAATGAACAAGAGCTGGATTGGGCCAGACTTCTCATCACCACCAAATGACAGCAGAGTAACATAAAGTCAAATCCACTGTGTTATTTCGGGAGGTGTATTCAAATGCACCACTTCACACCCACACATGGGTATACGCTTCCTCATTTCGGCTGTTTTATGTTCTTCTCCTTATCCTCAGCCTCCATCACCACTATACCACCAGGGTGACCGTGGTCCGTGTTGCCATTATTGAAAGTTCCTCAGTCCTTATTGTTGTCAGCATTTGCTTGGAAGGCATAAGCAAAGACTGTGGGAGACCCACTCCCCAATAATGGGAATAATATATTTAAAATGCTGTACTGTATGGCTCTTGTAAGGGGCATTAAAAGCGTCTTGTTAAGCTACTGCGACCTCCACCACTATTCCGAGGAGCATGAAAAGCATCTTGTTAAGCTACTGTGACCTCCACCACTTTTCCGAGGGCCATTAAAAGCGTCTTGTTAAGCTACTGGGACGTCCACCACTTTTCCGAGGAGCATTAAAACCGTCTTGTTAATCTACTGGGACTTCCACGTCTCTTCCAAGGGGCATTCAAACCGTCTTGTTAAGCTACTGCGATCTCCACCACTTTTCCGAGGGGCATTAAAAACGTCTTGTTAAGCTAGTTGGACCTCCATGTCTCTTCCAAGGGGAATTCAAACTGTCTTGTTAAGCTGCTGGGACATCCACGTCTCTTCCAAGGGGCATTCAAACCGTCTTGGTAAGCTACTGCGACCTCCACCTCTTTTTCGAGGGGCATTAAAAGCGTCTTATTAAGCTACTGGGACCTCCACCACTTTTCCGAGAAGCATTAAAACCGTCTTGCTAAGCTACTGGGACCTCCACGTCTCTTCCAAGGGGCATTAAAAGCGTCTTTTTAAGGTACTGGTACCTCCACGTCTCTTCCAAGGGGCATTCAAACCGTCTTGTTAAGCTACTGGGACCTGCAGCACTTTTCCAAGGGGCATTCAAACAGTCTTGTTAAGCTACTGCGAACTCCACCACTTTTCCAAGGGGCATTAAAACCGTCTTGTTAAGCTACTGGGACCTCCACCACTTTTCCGAGAAGCATTAAAACCATCTTGTTAAGCTACTGGGACCTCCACGTCTCTTCCAAGGGGCATTCAAGCCGTCTTGTTAAGCTCCTGGGACCTCCACGTCTCTTCCAAGGGGCATTCAAACAGTCTTGTTAAGCTACTTAGACCTCCACGTCTCTTCTGAGGACATTAATAGCGTCTTGTTAAGCTACTGTGACCTCTACCACTTTTCCGAGGGGCATTCAAACCGTCTTGTTAAGCTACTGGGACCTCCACGTCTCTTCCAAGGGGCATTCAAACAGTCTTGTTAAGCTACTGGGACCTCCACGTCTCTTCCAAGGGGCATTCAAAGCGTCATGTTAAGCTACTGGGACCTCCACCACTTTTCCGAGGGGCATTAAAAGCATCTTGTTAAGCTACTGGGACCTCCACCACTTTTCCGAGGAGCATTAAAACCATCTTGTTAAGCTACTGGGACCTCCACCACTTTTCCGAGGAGCATTAAAACCATCTTGTTAAGCTACTGTGACCTCCACGTCTCTTCCAAGGAGCATTCTGACCGTCTTGCTAAGCTACTGCGACCTCCACCACTTTGGCGAGGGGCATTAAAACCGACTTGTTAAGCTACTGGGACCTCCACGTCTCTTCAAAGGGGCATTCAAACCGTCTTGTTAAGCTACTGGGACCTAAACGTCTCTTCCAAGGGGCATTCAAACCGTCTTGTTAAGCTACTGCGACCTCCACCACTATTCAAAGGGGCATAAAAACCGTCTTGTTAAGCTACTGGGACCTCCACCACTTTTCCGAGGGACATTAAAACAGTCTTGTTAAGCTACTGGGACCTCCACGTCTCTTCCAAGGGGCATTGAAACCGTCTTGTTAAGCTACTGGGACCTCCACTTCTCTTCTGAGGGGCATTAAAAGCGACGTGTTAAGCTACTGGGACCTCCACTTCTCTTCTGAGGGGCATTAAAAGCGACGTGTTAAGCTACTGTGACCTCCACCACTTTTCCGAGGGGCATTAAAACAGTCTTGCTAAGCTACTGGGACCTCAACGTCTCTTCCAAGGGGCATTCAAACCGTCTTGTTAAGCTACTGGGACCTCCATGTCTCTACCAAGGGGCATTCAAACCGTCTTGTTAAGCTACTGCGACCTCCACCACTTTTTCGAGGGGCAGTAAAAGCGTCTTATTAAGCAACTGGGTCCTCCACCACTTTTCCGAGAAGCATTAAAACCATCTTGTTAAGCTACTGGGACCTCCACGTCTCTTCCAAGGGGCATTCAAGCCGTCTTGTTAAGCTCCTGGGACCTCCACGTCTCTTCCAAGGGGCATTCAAACAGTCTTGTTAAGCTACTTAGACCTCCACGTCTCTTCTGAGGACATTAATAGCGTCTTGTTAAGCTACTGTGACCTCCACCACTTTTCCGAGGGGCATTCAAACCGTCTTGTTAAGCTACTGGGACCTCCACGTCTCTTCCAAGGGGCATTCAAACAGTCTTGTTAAGCTACTGGGACCTCCACGTCTCTTCCAAGGGGCATTCAAAGCGTCATGTTAAGCTACTGGGACCTCCACCACTTTTCCGAGGGGCATTAAAAGCATCTTGTTAAGCTACTGGGACCTCCACCACTTTTCCGAGGAGCATTAAAACCATCTTGTTAAGCTACTGGGACCTCCACCACTTTTCCGAGGAGCATTAAAACCATCTTGTTAAGCTACTGTGACCTCCACGTCTCTTCCAAGGGGCATTCTGACCGTCTTGCTAAGCTACTGCGACATCCACCACTTTGGCAAGGGGCATTAAAACCGACTTGTTAAGCTACTGGGACCTCCACGTCTCTTCAAAGGGGCATTCAAACCGTCTTGTTAAGCTACTGGGACCTAAATGTCTCTTCCAAGGGGCATTCAAACCGTCTTGTTAAGCTACTGCGACCTCCACCACTATTCAAAGGGGCATTAAAACCGTCTTGTTAAGCTACTGGGACCTCCACCACTTTTCCGAGGGGCATTAAAACAGTCTTGTTAAGCTACTGGGACCTCCACGTCTCTTCCAAGGGGCATTCAAACCGTCTTGTTAAGCTACTGGGACCTCCAATTCTCTTCTGAGGGGCATTAAAAGCGACGTGTTAAGCTACTGTGACCTCCACCACTTTTCCGAGGGGCATTAAAACCGTCTTTTTAAGCTACTGGGACCTCAACGTCTCTTCCAAGGGGCATTCAAACCGTCTTGTTAAGCTACTGGGACCTCCACGTCTCTACCAAGGGGCATTCAAACCGTCTTGTTAAGCTACTGCGACCTCCACCACTTTTTCAAGGGGCAGTAAAAGCGTCTTATCAAGCTACTGGGTCCTCCACCACTTTTCCGAGAAGCATTAAAACCGTCTTGTTAAGCTACTGGGACCTCCACGTCTCTTCCAAGGGGCATTCAAGCCGTCTTGTTAAGCTCCTGGGACCTCCACGTCTCTTCCAAGGGGCATTCAAACCATCTTGTTAAGCTACTGGGACCTCCACGTCTCTTCTGAGAGGCATTAAAAGCGTCTTGTTAAGCTACTGTGACCTCCACCACTTTTCCGAGGGGCATTAAAACCGTCTTGTTAAGCTACTGGGACCTCCATGTCTCTTCCAAGGGGCATTCAAACCGTCTTGTTAAGCTACTGGGACCTCCACCACTTATCTGCGGGACATTAAAAGCGTCTTGTTAAGCTACTGTGACCTCCACCACTTTTTCGAGGGGCATTAAAACCGTCTTGTTAAGCTACTGGGACCTCCACGTCTCTTCCGAGGGGCATTCAAACCGTCTTGTTAAGCTACTGGGACCTCCACGTCTCTTCCAAGGGGCATTCAAACCATCTTGTTAAGCTACTGCAACCTCCACCACTTTTCCAAGGGGCATTAAAACCGTCTTGTTAAGCTACTGGGACCTCCACCACTTTTCCGAGGGGCATTGAAAGCATCTTGTTAAGCTACTGGGACCTCCACCACTTTTCTGAGGAGCATTTGAACCATCTTGTTAAGCTACTGGGACCTCCACGTCTCTTCCAAGGGGCATTCAAACCGTCTTGTTAAGATACTGGGAACTCCACTTCTCTTCTGAGGGGCATTAAAAGCGTCTTGTTAAGCTACTGTGACCTCCACCACTTTTCCGAGGGGCATTAAAACCGTCTTGTTAAGATACTGGGACCTCCACGTCTCTTCCGAGGGGCATTCAAACCGTCTTGTTAAGCTACTTGGACCTCCACGTCTCTTCCGAGGGGCATTAAAAGCGTCTTGTTAAGCTACTGTGACCTCCACCACTTTTCCGAGGGGCATTAAAACCGTCTTGTTAAGCTACTGGGACCTCCACCACTTTTCTGAGGAGCATTAAAACCGTCTTGTTAAGCTACTGGGACCTCCACGTCTCTTCCAAGGGGCATTCAAACCGTCTTGTTAAGCTACTGGGACCTCCACGTCTCTTCTGAGGGGCATTAATAGCGTCTTGTTGAGCTACTGTGACCGCCACCACTTTTCCAAGGGGCATTAAAACCGTCTTGTTATGCTACTGGGATCTCCACTTTTCTTCTGAGGGGCATTAAAAGCTTTTTCTTAAGCTACTGTGACCTCCACCACTTTTCCGAGGGGCATTAAAACCGTCTTGTTAAGCTACTGGGACCTCCACCACTTTACCAAGGGGTATTAACACCGTCTTGTTAAGCTACTGGGACCTCCACATCTCTTTTGAGGGGCATTAAAAGTGTCTTGTTAAACCACTCTGAACTCCACAGCTCTTCCAAGGGGCATTGATATGTCTTGTTAAGCTACTTAGACCTCCACGTCTCTTCTGAGGACATTAATAGCGTCTTGTTAAGCTACTGTGACCTCCACCACTTTTCCGAGGGGCATTCAAACCGTCTTGTTAAGCTACTGGGACCTCCACGTCTCTTCCAAGGGGCATTCAAACAGTCTTGTTAAGCTACTGGGACCTCCACGTCTCTTCCAAGGGGCATTCAAAGCGTCATGTTAAGCTACTGGGACCTCCACCACTTTTCCGAGGGGCATTAAAAGCATCTTGTTAAGCTACTGGGACCTCCACCACTTTTCCGAGGAGCATTAAAACCATCTTGTTAAGCTACTGGGACCTCCACCACTTTTCCGAGGAGCATTAAAACCATCTTGTTAAGCTACTGTGACCTCCACGTCTCTTCCAAGGGGCATTCTGACCGTCTTGCTAAGCTACTGCGACATCCACCACTTTGGCAAGGGGCATTAAAACCGACTTGTTAAGCTACTGGGACCTCCACGTCTCTTCAAAGGGGCATTCAAACCGTCTTGTTAAGCTACTGGGACCTAAATGTCTCTTCCAAGGGGCATTCAAACCGTCTTGTTAAGCTACTGCGACCTCCACCACTATTCAAAGGGGCATTAAAACCGTCTTGTTAAGCTACTGGGACCTCCACCACTTTTCCGAGGGGCATTAAAACAGTCTTGTTAAGCTACTGGGACCTCAACGTCTCTACCAAGGGGCATTCAAACCGTCTTGTTAAGCTACTGGGACCTCCACGTCTCTACCAAGGGGCATTCAAACCGTCTTGTTAAGCTACTGCGACCTCCACCACTTTTTCAAGGGGCAGTAAAAGCGTCTTATTAAGCTACTGGGTCCTCCACCACTTTTCCGAGAAGCATTAAAACCGTCTTGTTAAGCTACTGGGACCTCCACGTCTCTTCCAAGGGGCATTCAAGCCGTCTTGTTAAGCTCCTGGGACCTCCACGTCTCTTCCAAGGGGCATTCAAACCATCTTGTTAAGCTACTGGGACCTCCACGTCTCTTCTGAGAGGCATTAAAAGCGTCTTGTTAAGCTACTGTGACCTCCACCACTTTTCCGAGGGGCATTAAAACCGTCTTGTTAAGCTACTGGGACCTCCATGTCTCTTCCAAGGGGCATTCAAACCGTCTTGTTAAGCTACTGGGACCTCCACCACTTATCTGCGGGGCATTAAAAGCGTCTTGTTAAGCTACTGTGACCTCCACCACTTTTTCGAGGGGCATTAAAACCGTCTTGTTAAGCTACTGGGACCTCCACGTCTCTTCCGAGGGGCATTCAAACCGTCTTGTTAAGCTACTGGGACCTCCACGTCTCTTCCAAGGGGCATTCAAACCATCTTGTTAAGCTACTGCAACCTCCACCACTTTTCCAAGGGGCATTAAAACCGTCTTGTTAAGCTACTGGGACCTCCACCACTTTTCCGAGGGGCATTGAAAGCATCTTGTTAAGCTACTGGGACCTCCACCACTTTTCTGAGGAGCATTTGAACCATCTTGTTAAGCTACTGGGACCTCCACGTCTCTTCCAAGGGGCATTCAAACCGTCTTGTTAAGATACTGGGAACTCCACGTCTCTTCTGAGGGGCATTAAAAGCGTCTTGTTAAGCTACTGTGACCTCCACCACTTTTCCGAGGGGCATTAAAACCGTCTTGTTAAGATACTGGGACCTCCACGTCTCTTCCGAGGGGCATTCAAACCGTCTTGTTAAGCTACTTGGACCTCCACGTCTCTTCCGAGGGGCATTAAAAGCGTCTTGTTAAGCTACTGTGACCTCCACCACTTTTCCGAGGGGCATTAAAACCGTCTTGTTAAGCTACTGGGACCTCCTCCACTTTTCTGAGGAGCATTAAAACCGTCTTGTTAAGCTACTGGGACCTCCACGTCTCTTCCAAGGGGCATTCAAACCGTCTTGTTAAGCTACTGGGACCTCCACGTCTCTTCTGAGGGGCATTAATAGCGTCTTGTTGAGCTACTGTGACCGCCACCACTTTTCCAAGGGGCATTAAAACCGTCTTGTTATGCTACTGGGATCTCCACTTTTCTTCTGAGGGGCATTAAAAGCTTTTTCTTAAGCTACTGTGACCTCCACCACTTTTCCGAGGGGCATTAAAACCGTCTTGTTAAGCTACTGGGACCTCCACCACTTTACCAAGGGGTATTAACACCGTGTTGTTAAGCTACTGGGACCTCCACATCTCTTTTGAGGGGCATTAAAAGTGTCTTGTTAAACCACTCTGAACTCCACAGCTCTTCCAAGGGGCATTGATATGTTGTTTTTAATTAACTCTAACCTCCACGACTCTTCGAACGGGCATTGCATTTCCTCTTAATATAATGTTTGTAATATGCTGTACTGCATGGCTCTTGTAAGGGGCACTGCAAGTTCCTCCGTCCTAATTTTTGGCATCTTTTGCTTGGAAGGCATAAGCAAAGACTATGGGAGACCCACTCCCCAATAATGGGAATAATGTTTGTAATATGCTGTCCTGCATGGCTCTTGTAAGGGGCATTGCAAGTTCCTCCGTCCTAATTTTTGGCAGCTTTTGCTTGGAAGGCATAAGGAAAGACTATGGGAGACACATTCCCAATAATGGGAATAATGTTTGTAATATGCTGTACGGCATGGCTCGTGTAATGGGCATTGCTAGTTCCTCCGTCCTAATTTTTGGCAGCTTTTGCTTGGAAGGCATAAGCAAATACTATGGGAGACCCACTCCCCAATAATGGGAATAATGTTTGTACTATGCTGTACTGTATGGCTCTTGGAAGGGGCATTCAAATCGTCTGGTTAAGCTACTGGGACCTCCACGTCTTTTCCGAGGGGCATTAAAACCATCTTGTTAAGCTACTGTGACCTCCACGTCTGTTCAAAGGGACATCAAAAGTCTTCTTAAGCCACTCTGAACTCCACAGCTCTTCCTAGGGGCATTGAAATGTTGCTTTTAATTACCTCTTACCTCCACGACTCTTCCAACGGACATTGCATTTCCTCCTAATTTTAGTCAGCTTTTGATTTTCAATGCAAAGGCGAAAACTAAGGGAGACCCACTCCCCAATAGTGGGTAGAAGGTTTTTAGTACGCTGTAATCCATGTCTGTTTCAAGGGGCATTGCAGTTCCTCATAATTTTTGGAAAGCCTTCCATTCACTGCTTAGGCCAACAGTGTACAGGAGACCCAGTTGCTATAAATGGAAAAAAACGGTTTAGTTAAGGCCCTCTGACCTCCATGTCATTTCCAAGGTACATTGGAGTGCCTCGAAATTTTTGGTAGGCATTGCACTCACTGTATGCCCTATAACTGTGTAGCCAAACTGCTCCTTTTGTTACAGAAACATATCCTACAAGACATAGGTGGTTGACTGGCCTGATATTGATGTGAATGGTCCCTGTTCCTCCTGCTCTTTCTCCTTTGCCACCACCTCATCCATCATTCATCACCTGAAGCTTTGTTTTAACGGGAGTCATAGAACTGGGATAGTAGCAGGAAAACATCCAGCAATCCTCGGAGGAGGTAGGATATGCGCGAAAACGCTGACCACCTCAGGCCTAGCCGCTACTACATACATGCGCTTGCATTCCAACAAAACAAAGCAGATGCTAACTTGTATCATCATCATCATGGTCCTCACCTTGTCACTCTCAACTCCCCTGATGGAGAAGCCAGGGCCCACCGGAGGAGTCTGGTTCTCTGGTGGGCTCGTCCAATGCTGCCCTAAAGCAGGCCAGGCTAAGAAAAGTGTGTGGGGGGATGTTCCAAGGAGAAATAGGGGCGACTGGGGACCGTTTATGGACACCCGGCTGCCCCCAGGCGGCTGGGGACCGTGTGTGAACACCCGGCCGCGGGGCGGCTGGGGACCGAGTATGGACTCCCGGCCGCCCCCTGGCGGCTGGGGACCGAGTGTGGACACCTGGCAGCCGGGCGGCTGGGGACTGAGTATGGATTACAGGCCACCAATGCTGCCTTGACGCGGTGGTCAGATTCCGCCTCCACGTGCCTAAAAACGCCCAATTTCAAGTGCAAGCAAGCAAGCAGTATGGTATTGCAGCCTGGCGGTGGGTGGGTGGATGGCAGGCTGCACACTTCGCTTGCATTCCAAGAAAACAAAGCAGATGCTAACTTGTATCATCATCATCATGGTCCTCACCTTGTCACTCTCAACTCCCCTGATGGAGAAGCCAGGGCCCACCGGAGGAGTCTGGTTCTCTGGTGGGCTCGTCCAATGCTGCCCTAAAGCAGGCCGGGCTAAGAAAAGTGTGTGGGGGGATGTTTCAAGGAGAAATAGGGGCGGCTGGGGGCCGTTTATGGACACCCGGCTGCCCCCAGGCGGCTGGGGACCGAGTGTGGACACCCCGCCGCCGGGCGGCTGGGGACTGAGTATGGATACCAGGCCGCCAACGCTGCCATGACATGGTGGCCAGATTCCGCCTCCACATGCCTAAAAGGCCCAATTTCAAGTGCAAGCAAGCAGTATGGTATTACAGCCTGGGGGTGGGTGGGTGGTTGGCTGCATATTTGCGCTTGCATTGCAAGGAATGGGAGAGGTACAATTGAACCCTGCCCTGGGACAAGAACTTGCACGGGGATAATTGCAAGTCTGCATCTTCTGATGCTTCAAGGATGACTTCTGATGGGCACACTTTTAGGCAGTGACCGGGGAGTCAGAGATGCTTCCAGGGGTCTTCCCCATGCTGTCCCCATGTCTTTTCAGCACTGTATGCATGTGTCACACAGCACATGGCCAGATAAGGTTGTAAAATGTTAAAATGACATTTCCCGGTGAATGCATTTGTCACGGTTGAAGCAATACAAAAGTGCAAAAACGCATAAAAAATGCCACTTGTGAACATAGCCCAAGGTGTGGAGGAGTATTTTTTTTTTTGTTATTTATTTTACCTTATACACGAGTCTTTACCCTGGAAAGGAACTTCCTTAACTGAAAGCAGTTTCAGTTTCGTTTTTTGAACGTTTTATTGTGAGCCATTAAAAGTGGCTTAATACCTCTGACCACGTTGTTGACAGCAGTGACCTGGGGGTCAGAAATGCTTCCTGGGGCGATCCCCATGCTGTCCCCATGTCATTTTAGCACTGTCACGATCGTTTTGGGCACTTGTTAGGCTTTTAACAGACAGCCGGGGATGCCGCCGCGAAAATTCTCGGGTCTCCCATTGACTAACATTGGGCTCGTGGCTCAGGTCGAGCAACCGAGTATCATGGCGAGCTCGGCCCGAGCTTCGAGCCCCCGAGCATTTTAGTGCTAGCTCTTCACTACTAAATACCCTTCATTATTTATTATTTTTGCACTTTGCGATTTACCCATTCACTTCCGGTTACTTGGGTATTTTGCTTGTCTTTGGTTTTTCTTTGTCTAGTGGCCTTGTGTGAACATACATTTACATTTTGCATGCACATCAATTTATGTTTCAGTTCAGACTTCTAGGTTTTTTCTTTGTAGTTCAGTGTGCTTTAGTACATATAAGGGTGTGGCCGCCCTTTGTCTGAGCTGAAATGTTTATTCTGCCTCAGGTCTATGCTTCTACTAGGGGGTCAGTCTCTCTGCCCTTATCCATATGTACGTCACTTGACAAATGGTAAGGTTTTAATATTAGAGTTAGGACTGTCCCATAAGGGTTGCCGTGATGTGGCGGTATAGCTTTTGCATTATTTTTATCAAAATTATGTTAACTAAATACCCTTCATTATTTATTATTTTTGCACTTTGCGATTTACCCATTCACTTCCGGTTACTTGGGTATTTTGCTTGTCTTTGGTTTTTCTTTGTCTAGTGGTCTGGTGTGAACATGCATTTACATTTTGCATGCACATCAATTTATGTTTCAGTTCAGACTTCTAGGTTTTTTCTTTATATGCTATATATGCTGTATGTGCGGGAAGGGAGCTTGTATGTACACTGCTTGCAATGTATGGGGGAGGGAAGCTGTCGGACAAAGAGGGGTCCTGCAAACATCCAACTAATGGCCCCCCATATATATTACAGGAAGGTAGGTCAAACCCAAGGATTTTTGCTGGAGCAGCCGACCATGTGCTGTGTATGGGGCCATCTCCCCCACACATATAACCACATTCATGTATATGGGGGAGTCGGGATGTGTTGTGTGGACAAGCGTCCGGTCTAAAGCTAACTAGTGTATGGGCACCTGAGACTAAGGCAAGTTATCATCCAGAAAGTCTTTCTCCAGCCTGCTGAAAAAATGCCGGATAGAGAAAGGCTTTTATCACCTAAGCCAGATCTCACAGGAGGGGAATCAAGAAGAAAAAAGGAGAAATGTAAAATAAGACACAAGTCCAGACAGTTGTCATCCAAAACTTTATCTGGTATCGACCAAGAAAATTACAATCAGTAAAAGTATAATCCACATTTAGGAAAAACACAGATGAGCTGCGGGACCATCGCTTCTTCTTCTGGGACTTTTTGGCGGACAGGTTGCTCTGCTGTCGGAGGCCTTTCTTGTTCTTGGACTTCTCCTTCATGTGGATTCTGAAGACTAGGAGGCTCCTGAGGGTCCATCTCTCCTGCCGGCAGCTCAGAGTGACTTGGAGATATGTTTCCTTCAGTCCAGGAAAGCAAGAGAGGAAAAAGATGAATGTGATGTAATAACAAGACAAAGCTAAAAAAAAACATGTATAAAAAATCATGTAACTGCAAACTGCACAAAAATGACCCCAATAACGTAAGTGCTGTAGCATTAAAGAATCTGCAAAACGAGTGGTGTGAAAAGACCTGGGACTTGTCAGGAATATGTAATGTTTTGTCTAAAATGACAAAAAAAAAGAAAAGATTCAAGGGATCAGCAGCATTTTATAACAGGTAAAAAATATACAAATTTGTGACAAGTGATCGGTATTAAGTATTGTGGATGATAACCAGACGTTTATTTCAAATGAAGAGTTTAATGAACGTCTTGTATTTGGCCAATTGGAACCTTTCCGGAAATGTCTGCGCTGGTGATAAAATCTACTTACTAATAGAGTTCCCGACTGGACACAAAGAACTGCAGCTCATGGAGGAATGAAGCTTCTTTCCTTCTCAGCCAAGAACTTCTTATACCAGTCCCGTACGGCCTCTATCATGTGCTGATATCTAGCAGAAAGAGAAAAAATCAATTATAAACTAAATAAAATTTATTAAAGAAAAAAAAACCTCGTGCGAACATGAAGCATTTGTAGCAAAGCACAGCCATTATTTACAGAGCACAATTGTTTTACTTTATTCTATATTAGTGGCCGCTCTGTGCAAAAACTTGTGGGAAATTACTGCAGCACTAATATTGTCTATCCAGAGAGCACCCAAGTATTCCCCAATTTCTGACTCCACCGCCCGATTGCCCCCACAAGCACAATGCTGCACCGCTGTCACCTGCCTGGTACAGGCTCCTTTATAGGGTCCTTTCAGCTGTTGTTCACCAAGATGTGAAGTAATCCGAGTACAGGGTTTCCCATGTCTGAGTGCAGGGGTGGAGAGCAGAGAGGATCAGACAGGGACAGGCCCATACACAGACTGCTGGTATATAGAGGACAAATCTCGCTGAACAGCAGCTACAAGAAGCTTCTGGATGGGGGCAGTGGGGGTGAGACAGCACTTCAGCAACGTGTTTGGGAGAGAAGGAAGAAAATAAGCAAATGAAGAATATTTATAAAGTTCACAAGTCTGCAATGTGAGGAGGATAATTACATGAAGAAAACCCTCTAGGTGCAGCGTCCGCAACCGGAAAACCGCCCATGGTCCACCTGTGTCATCAGCGCCCCCCTGCTGGACCCCTAATCAGTTGTACTGCAGACTCTGATGATTGATAGTGACACTAGGTCAGCTCTTTCCCTATGGCGGCACTAGCTGACCATCCTGTGGATAGTACAGGTGCCGGATTATTCAGTCCTATCCCTCTTCCCCAACGTGAAGCAAACATCCCTCTGACCAGACAAACATCCCCCTGACCAGACAAACATCCCCCTGACCAGACAAACATCCCCCTGACCAGGCAAACATCCCCCTGACCAGGCAAACATCCCCCTGACCAGGCAAACATCCCCCTGACCAGACAAACATCCCCCTGACCAGACAAACATCCCCCTGACAAGGCAAACATCCCCCTGACCAGGCAAACATCCCCCTGACCAGGCAAACATCCCTCTGACCAGGCAAACATCCCTCTGACCAGGCAAACATACAACCCCTTTTTTTCTTTCCCATTTTACTTCCTTTATTAATTTCTCCTCCAACATTACTGACAACTCCAAGTTCGATAGTTTGATAGTCTCATCTCCTGCCTTTGTATGTGGAGGAGACAATAAACAGCTGTATACATCCTAAACCTGTCACAAGGACTTTCTCTGCAACTCCCTACTCTCAGCTGTCCCCCTGTAACAATCCACCTTTTTCTCTTTCTCGCTCATACATTTCAGACACTTTATTAACATGTTAATCATATTTCTAAACTTACTGCATTCCACTTCATCTGATCATACATCACCGTTTAAAAGAATCACACTCACTTACTTGTCTGCTGCTGTAATTCTTGGATTGTTTTCTTGCTGTTACTTGGTCTTATTTTGCTGTTTGCTGTCCTTAAACCACCATCTGCCGCACAGTGTCCACATCTTGTTCCACCGGGTCGCTCTTTTGATCCCTGCAACAACAGACACTATGCGAGTATGACTTCACATGTGACATTTCCAAGTCCCTTTACCATTGTGGTGCCAATGGAGTACCCCTTTTCTAATTATCATGCCCCCGAAGCACACCATTTCCCGCTAGCATGCCACCGTAGCACACCTTTTCCCGTTAGTATGCCACCGGGCACACCTATCCCCGTTAGCATGACATCGCAGCACACCTATTCCCGTTAGCATGCCACCGGAGCACACCTTTACCATTAGCATGTCACGTCTCCACGTCTCTTCCAAGGGGCATTCAAACCGTCTTGTTAAGCTACTGGGACCTCCACCACTTATCTGAGGGGCATTAAAAGCTTCTTGTTAAGCTGCTGTGACCTCCACCACTTTTTCGAGGGGCAATAAAACTGTCTTGTTAAGCTACTGGGACCTCCACGTCTCTTCCGAGGGGCATTCAAACTGTCTTGTTAAGCTACTGGGACCTCCACGTCTCTTCCAAGGGGCATTCAAACCGTTTTGTTAAGCTACTGCGACCTCCACGTCTCTACCAAGGGGCATTCAAACCGTCTTGTTAAGCTACTGTGACCTCCGCCACTTTTTCGAGGGGCAGTAAAAGCGTCTTATTAAGCTACTGGGACCTCCACCACTTTTCTGAGAAGCATTAAAACCGTCTTGTTAAGCTACTGGGACCTCCACGTCTCTTCCAAGGGGCATTCAAACCGTCTTGTTAAGCTACTGCGACCTCCACTTCTCTTCTCAGGGGCATTAAAAGCGACTTGTTAAGCTACTGTGACCTCCACCACTTTTCCGAGGGGCATTAAAACCATCTTGTTAAGCTACTGGGACCTCCACGTCTCTTCCAAGGGGCATTCAAACCGTCTTGTTAAGCTACTGGGACCTCCACGTCTCCACCAAGGGGCATTCAAACCGTCTTGTTAAGCTACTGCGACCACCACTTTTTCGAGGGGCAGTAAAAGCGTCTTATTAAGCTACTGGGACCTCCACCACTTTTCCGAGAAGCATTAAAACCGTCTTGTTAAGCTACTGGGACCTCCACGTCTCTTCCAAGGGGCATTCAAACCGTCTTGTTAAGCTACTGGGACCTCCACGTCTCTTCCAACGGGCATTCAAACCATCTTGTTAAGCTACTGGGACCTCCACGTCTCTTCTGATAGGCATTAAAAGCATCTTGTTAAGCTACTGTGACCTCCACAACTTTTCTGAGGGGCATTAAAACCATCTTGTTAAGCTATTGGGACCTCCACGTCTCTTCCAAGGGGCATTCAAACCATCTTGTTAAGCTACTGGGACCTCCACCACTTATCTGAGGGGCACTAAAAGTGTCTTGTTAAGCTGCTGTGACCTCCACCACTTTTTCAAGGGGCAATAAAACCGTCTTGTTAAGCTACTGGGACCTCCACGTCTCTTCCGAGGGGCATTCAAACCATCTTGTTAAGCTACTGGGACCTCCACGTCTCTTCCAAGGGACATTCAAACCGTCTTGTTAAGCTACTGCGACCTCCACCACTTTTCCAAGGGGCATTAAAACCGTCTTGTTAAGCTTCTGGGACCTCCACCACTTTTCCGATGGGCATTAAAAGCATCTTGTTAAGCTACTGGGACCTCCACCACTTTTCTGAGGAGCATGAAAACCGTCTTGTTAAGCTACTGGGACCTCCACGTCTCTTCCAAGGGGCATTCAAACCGTCTTGTTAAGCTACTGGGACCTCCACGTCTCTTCTGAGGGACATTAAAAGCGTCTTGTTAAGCTACTGTGACCTCCACCACTTTTTCGAGGGGCATTAAAACCACCTTGCTAAGATACTGGGACCTCCACGTCTCTTCCGAGGGGCATTCAAACCGTCTTCTTAAGCTACTGGGACCTCCACGTCTCTTCCAAGGGGCATTCAAACCGTCTTGTTAAGCTACTTGGACCTCCACGTCTCTTCCGAGGGGCATTAAAAGCGTCTTGTTAAGCTACTGTGACCTCCACCACTTTTCCGAGGAGCATTAAAACCGTCTTGTTAAGCTACTGGGACCTCCTCGTCTCTTCCAAGGGGCATTCAAACTGTCTTGTTAAGCTACTGGGACCTCCACTTCTCTTCTGAGGGGCATTAATAGTGTCTTGTTAAGCTACTGTGACCTCCACCACTTTTCCCAGGGGCATTTAAACCGGCCAGTTAAGCTACTGGGACCTCCACGTCTCTTCCAAGGAGCATTCAAACAGTCTTGTTAAGCTACTGGGACCTCTACCACGTTTCTGAGGGGCATTAAAATCATCTTGTTAAGCTACTGGGACCTCCACCACTTTTCTGAGGAGCCTTAAAACCATCTTGTTAAGCTGCTGGGACCTCCACGTCTGTTCTGAGGGGCATTAATAGCGTCTTGTTAAGCTACTGCGACCTCCACGTCTCTTCCAAGGGGCATTCAAACCGTCTTGTTAAGGTACTGTGACCTCCACGTCTCTTCCAAGGATCATTCAAACCGTCTTGTTAAGCTACTGCGACCTCCACCACTTTTCCAAGGGGCATTAAAACCATCTTGTTAAGCTTCTAGGATCTCCACGTTTCTTCTGAGGGGCATTAAAAGCGTCTTCTTAAGCTACTGTGACCTCCACCACTTTTCTGAGGGGCATTAAAACCGTCTTGTTAAGCTACTGGGACCTCCACATCTCTTTTGAGGGGCATTAAAAGTGTCTCTGAACTCCACAACTCTTCCAAGGGGCATTGATATGTTGTTTTTAATTAACTCTAACCTCCACGACTCTTCGAACGGGCATTTCATTTCCTCTTAATTTTTGGCTGCTTTTTCTTGGAAGGCATAAGCAAATACTATGGGAGACCCACTCCCCATTAATGGGAATAATGTTTGTAATATGCTGTACTGCATGGCTCTTGTAAGGGGCACTGCAAGTTCCTCCGTCCTAATTTTTGGCAGCTTTTGCTTGGAAGGCATAAGCAAAGACTATGGGACACCAACTCCCCAATAATGGGAATGTTTGTAATATGCTGTACTGCATGGCTCTTGTAAGGGGCATTGCAAGCTCCTTCGTCCTAATTTTTGGCAGCTTTTGCTTGGAAGGCATAAGCAAAGACTATGGGAGACCCACTCCCCAATAATGGGAATAATGTTTGGAATATGCTGTACTGCATGGCTCTTGTAAGGGGCATTGCAAGTTTCTCCATCCTAATTTTTGGCAGCTTTTGCTTGGAAGGCATAAGCTATGACTATGGGATACACACTCCCCAATAATGGGAATAATGTTTGTACTATGCTGTACTGTATGGCTCTTGGAAGGAGCATTAAAAGCCCCTTTTCCGAGGGGCATTCAAAACGTCTGGTTAAGCTACTGGGACCGCCACGTCTTTTCCGAGGGGCATTAAAACCATCTTGTTAAGCTACTGTGACCTCCACGTCTGTTCAAAGGGACATCAAAAGTCTTCTTAAGCCACTCTGAACTCCACAGCTCTTCCTAGGGGCATTGAAATGTTGTTTTTAATTACCTCTAACCTCCACGACTCTTCCAACGGACATTGCATTTCCTCCTAATTTTAGTCAGCTTTTGCTTTTCAATGCAAAGGCGAAAACTAAGGGAGACACACTCCCCAATAATGGGTAGAAGGTTTTTAGTACGCTGTAATCCACGTCTGTTTCAAGGGGCATTGCAGTTCCTCATAATTTTTGGAAAGCCTTCCATTCACTGTTTAGGCCAACAGTGTACAGTTGACCCAGTTGATATAAATGGAAAAAACGGTTTAGTTAAGGCCCTCTGACCTCCATGTCATTTCCAAGGTACATTCGAGTGCCTCAAAATTTTTGGTAGGCATTGCACTCACTGTATGCCCTATAACTGTGTAGCCAAACCGCTCCTTTTGTTACAGAAACATATCCTACAAGACATAGGTGGTTGACTGGCCTGATATTGATGTGAATGGTCCCTGTTCCTCCTGCTCTTTCTCCTTTGCCACCACCTCATCCATCATTCATCACCTGAAGCTTTGTTTTAATGGGAGTCATAGAACTGGGATAGTAGCAGGAAAACATCCAGCAATCCTCGGAGGAGGTAGGATATGCGCCAAAACGCTGACCTCCTCAGGCCTAGTCGCTACTACATACATGCGCTTGCATTCCAAGAAAACAAAGCAGATGCTAACTTGTATCATCATCATCATGGTCCTCACCTTGGCACTCTCAACTCCCCTGATGGAGAAGCCAGGGCCCACCGGAGGAGTCTGGTTCTCTGGTGGGCTCGTCCAATGCTGCCCTAAAGCAGGCCAGGCTAAGAAAAGTGTGTGGGGTGATGTTCCAAGGAGAAATAGGGGCCCCTGGGGACCGTTTATGGACACCCGGCTGCCCCCAGGGGGCTGGGGACCGTGTGTGAACACCCGGCCGCGGGGCGGCTGGGGACCGAGTATGGACACCCGGCCGCCCCCTGGCGGCTGGGGACCGAGTGTGAACACCTGGCAGCCGGGCGGCTGGGGACTGAGTATGGATTCCAGGCCGCCAATGCTGCCATGACTCGGTGGTCAGATTCCGCCTCCACGTGCCTAAAAAGGCCCAATTTCAAGTGCAAGCAAGCAAGCAGTATGGTAATGCAGCCTGGCGGTGGGTGGGTGGCAGGCTGCACACTTACGCTTGCATTCCAAGAAAACAAAGCAGATGCTAACTTGTATCATCATCATCATCATGGTCCTCACCTTGTCACTCTCAACTCCCCTGATGGAGAAGCCAGGGCCCACCGGAGGAGTCTGGTTCTCTGGTGGGCTCGTCCAATGCTGCCCTAAAGCAGGCCGGGCTAAGAAAAGTGTGTGAGGGGATGTTCCAAGGAGAAATAGGGGCGGCTGGGGACCGTTTATGGACACCCGGCTGCCCCCAGGCGGCTGGGGACTGAGTATGGACTCCCGGCCGCCACCTGGCGGTTGGGGACCGAGTGTGGACACCCCACCGCCGGGCGGCTGGGGACTGAGTATGGATACCAGGCCGCCAACACTGCCATGACATGGTGGCCAGATTCCGCCTCCACATGCCGAAAAGGCCCAAGTTCAAGTGCAAGCAAGCAGTATGGTATTGCAGCCTGGGGGTGGGTGGGTGGTTGGCTGCATATTTGCGCTTGCATTGCAAGGAATGGGGGAGGTACAATTGAACCCTGCCCTGGGACAAGAACTTGCACGGGGATAGTTGCAAGTTTGCATCTTCTGATGCGGCAAGGATGACTTCTGATGGGCACACTTTTAGGCAGTGACTGGGGAGTCAGAGATGCTTCCAGGGGTCTTTCCCATGCTGTCCCCATGTCTTTTCAGCACTGTATGCATGTGTCATACAGCACATGGCCAGATAAGGTTGTAAAATGTTAAAATTACATTTCCCAGTGAATGCATTTGTCACGATTGAAGCAATACAAAAGTGCAAAAACGCATTAAAAATGCTACTTGTGAACATAGCCCAAGGTGTGGAGGAGTATTTTTTTTTTTGGTTATTTATTTTACCTTATACACAAGTCTTTACCCTGGAAAGGAACTTCCTTAACATATTTCACAGGAAAGCAGTTTCAGTTTAGTTTTTGAACGTTTTATTGTGAGCCCTTAAAAGTGGCTTAATACCTCTGACCACATTGTTGACAGCAGTGACCTGGGGGTCAGAAATGCTTCCTGGGGCGATCCCCATGCTGTCCCCATGTCATTTGAGCACTGTCACTATCGTTTTGGGCACTTGTTAGGCTTTTAAAAGACATCCGGGGATGCCGCCGCGAGAATGCTGGGGTCTCCCATAGACTAACATTGGGCTCGTGGCTCAGGTCGAGCACCCGAGTATCATGGCGAGCTCGGCCCGAACTTCGAGCACCCGAGCATTTTAGTGCTCGCTCTTCACTACTAAATACCCTTCATTATTTATTATTTTTGCACTTTGCGATTTACCCATTTACTTCCGGTTACTTGGGTATTTTGCTTGCCTTTGGTTTTTCTTTGTCTAGTGGCCTTATGTGAACATGCATTTACATTTTGCCTGCAATTTATGTTTCAGTTCAGACTTCTAGGTTTTTTCTTTGTAGTTCAGTGTGCTTTAGTGCATATTAGGGTGTGGCCACCCTTTGTCTGAGCTGAAATGTTTATTCTGCCTCAGGTCTATGCTTCTACTAGGGGGTCAGTCTCTCTGCCCTTATCCATATGTACGTCACTTGACAAATGGTAAGGTTTTAATATTAGAGTTAGGACTGTCCCATAAGGGTTGCCGTGATGTGGCGGGATAGATTTTGCATTATTTTTATCAAAATTATGTTAACTAAATACCCTTCATTATTTATTATTTTTGCACTTTGCGATTTACCCATTCACTTCCGGTTACTTGGGTATTTTGCTTGTCTTTGGTTTTTCTTTGTCTAGTGGCCTTGTGTGAACATGCATTTACATTTTGCATGCACATCAATTTATGTTTCAGTTCAGACTTCTAGGTTTTTTCTTTATATGCTATATATACTGTATGTGCGGGAAGGGAGCTTGTATGTACACTGCTTGCTATGTGTGGGGGAGGGAAGCTGTCGGACAAAGAGGGGTCCTGCAAACATCCAACTAATGGCCCCCCATATATATTACAGGAAGGTAGGTCAAACCCAAGGATTTTTGCTGGAGCAGCCGACCATGTGCTGTGTATGGGGCCATCTCCCCCACACATATAACCACATTCATGTATATGGGGGAGTCGGGATGTGTTGTGTGGACAAGCGTCCGGTGTAAAGCTAACTAGTGTATGGGCACCTGAGACTAAGGCAAGTTATCATCCAGAAAGTAATTCTCCAGCCTGCTGCAAAAATGCTGGATAGAGAAAGGCTTTTATCACCTAAGCCAGATCTCACTGGAGGGGAAGCAAGAAGAAAAAAGGAGAAATGTAAAATAAGACACAAGTCCAGACAGTTGTCATCCAAAACTTTATCTGGTATCGACCAAGAAAATTACAATCAGTAAAAGTATAAACTACATTTAGGAAAAACACAGATGAGCTGCGGGACCATCGCTTCTTCTTCTGGGACTTTTTGGCGGACAGGTTGCTCTGCTGTTGGAGGCCTTTCTTGTTCTTGGACTTCTCCTTCATGTGGATTCTGAAGACTAGGAGGCTCCTGAGGGTCCATCTCTCCTGCCGGCAGCTTAGAGTGACTTGGAGATATGTTTCCTTCAGTCCAGGAAAGCAAGAGAGGAAAAAGATGAATGTGATGTAATAACAAGACAAAGCTAAAAAAAAACATGTATAAAAAATCATGTAACTGCAAACTGCACAAAAATGACCCCAATAACATAAGTGCTGTAGCATTAAAGAACCTGCAAAACGAGTGGTGTGAAAAGACCTGGGACTTGTCAGGAATATGTAATGTTTTGTCTAAAATGACAAAAAAAAAAGAAAAGATTCAAGGGATCAGCAGCATTTTATAACAGGTAAAAAATATACAAATTTGTGACAAGTGATCGGTATTAAGTATTGTGGATGATAACCAGACGTTTATTTCAAATGAAGAGTTTAATGAACGTCTTGTATTCGGCCAATTGGAACCTTCCCGGAAATGTCTGCGCCGGTGATAAAATCTACTTACTAATAGAGCTCCCGACTGGACACAAAGAACTGCAGCTCATGGAGGAATGAAGCTTCTTTCCTTCTCAGCCAAGAACTTCTTATACCAGTCCCGTACGGCCTCTATCATGTCCTGATATCTAGCAGAAAGAGAAAAAATCAATTATAAACTAAATAAAATTTATTAAAGAAAAAAAACCTCCTGCGAACATGAAGCATTTGTAGCAAAGCACAGCCATTATTTACAGAGCACAATTGTTTTACTTTATTCTATATTAGTGGCCGCTCTGTGCAAAAACTTGTGGGAAATTACTGCAGCGCTAATATTGTCCGTCCAGAGAGCACCCAAGTATTCCCCAATTTCTGACTCCACCGCCCGATTGCCCCCACAAGCACAATGCTGCACCGCTGTCACCTGCCTGGTACAGGCTCCTTTATAGGGTCCTTTCAGCTGTTGTTCACCAAGATGTGAAGTAATCCAAGTACAGGGTTTCCCATGTCTGAGTGCAGGGGTGGAGAGCAGAGAGGATCAGACAGAGACAGGCCCATACACAGACTGCTGGTATATAGAGGACAAATCTCGCTGAACAGCAGCCACAAGAAGCTTCTGGATGGGGGCAGTGGGGGTAAGATAGCACTTCAGCAACGTGTTTGGGAGAGAAGGAAGAAAATAAGCAAATGAAGAATATTTATAAAGTTCACAAGTCTGCAATGTGAGGAGGATAATTACATGAAGAAAACCCTCTAGGTGCAGCGTCGGCAACCGGAAAACCGCCCCAAGGTCCACCTGTGTCATCAGCGCCACCCTGCTGGACCCCTAATCAGTTGTACTGCAGACTCTGATGATTGATAGTGACACTAGGTCAGCTCTTTCCCTATGGCGGCACTAGCTGACCATCCTGTGGATAGGACAGGTGCCGGATCATTCAATCCTTTCCCTCTTCCCCAACGTGAAGCAAACATCCCTCTGACCAGACAAACATCACTCTGACCAGACAAACATCCCTCTGACCAGACAAACATCCACCTGACCAGACAAACATCCTCCTGACCAGGCAACCATCCCCCTGACCAGGCAAACATCCCCCTGACCAGGCAAACATCCCCCTGACCAGGCAAACATCCCTCTGACCAGGCAAACATCCCCCTGACCAGACAAACATCCCCATGACCAGGCAAACATCCCTCTGACCAGGCAAACATCCCCCTGACCAGGCAAACATCCCTCTGACCAGGCAAACATCCCCCTGACCAGACAACCATCCTCCTGACCAGGCAACCATCCCCCTGACCAGGCAAACATCCCCCTGACCAGGCAAACATCCCTCTGACCAGGCAAACATCCCCCTGACCAGACAAACATCCCCATGACCAGGCAAACATCCTCCTGACCAGGCAACCATCCCCCTGACCAGGTAAACATCCCCCTGACCAGGCAAACATCCCCCTGACCAGACAAACATCCCCATGACCAGGCAAACATCCCTCTGACCAGGCAAACATACAACCCCTTTTTTTCTTTCCCATTTTACTTGCTTTATTAATTTCACCTCCAACATTACTGACAACTCCAAGTTCAATAGTTTGATAGTCTCATCTCCTGCCTTTGTATGTGGAGGAGGCAATAAACCGCCGTATACATCCTAAACCTGTCACAAGGACTTTCTCTGCAACTCCCTACTCTCAGCTGTCCCCCTGTAACAATCCACCTTTTTCTCTTTCTCGCTCATACATTTCAGACACTTTATTAACATGTTAATCATATTTCCAAACTTACTGCATTCCACTTCATCTGATCATACATCACCGTTTAAAAGAATCACAATCACTTACTTGTCTGCTGCGGTAATTCTTGGATTGTTTTCTTGCTGTTGCTTGGTCTTATTTTGCTGTTTGCTGTCCTTAAACCACCATCTGTCGCACAGTGTCCACATCTTGTTCCACCGGGTCGCTCTTTTGATCCCTGCAACAACAGACACTATGCGAGTATGACTTCACATGTGACATTTCCAAGTCCCTTGACCATTGTGGTGCCAATCGAGTACCCCATTTCTCGTTATCATGCCACCGAAGCACACCATTTCCCGCTAGCATGCCACCGTAGCACACCTTTTCCCGTTAGTATGCCACCGGGCACACCTATTCCCGTTAGCATGCCATCGGAGCACACCTATTCCCGTTAGCATGCCACCGGAGCACACCTTTACCATTAGCATGTGACCGCAGCACACCTTTACCGTTAGAATGCCACTGGAGCACACCTTTACCATTAGCATGCCACCGGAGCACGCCTTTTCCCGTTGGCTTGCCACCGGAGCACGCCACTTTCCCGTTGGCTTGCCACCGGAGCACGCCACTTTCCCGTTGGCTTGCCACCGGAGCACGCCACTTTCCTGTTGGCTTGCCATCGGAGCACGCCACTTTCCCGTTGGCTTGCCACCGGAGCACGCCACTTTCCCGTTGGCTTGCCACCGGAGCACGCCACTTTCCCGATGGCTTGCCACCGGAGCACGCCACTTTCCCGGTGGCTTGCCACCGAAGCACGACACAGTCCCGTTGGCTTGCCACCGGAGCACGCCACAGTCCCGTTGGCTTGCCACCGGAGCAGGCCACTTTCCCGTTGGCTTGCCACCGGAGCACGCCACTTTCCCGTTGGCTTGCCACCGGAGCACGCCACTTTCCCGTTGGCTTGCCACCAGAGCACGCCACTTTCCCGTTGGCTTGCCACCGAAGCACGCCACTTTCCCGTTGGCTTGCCACCGGAGCACGCCACTTTCATGTTGGCTTGCCACCGGAGCACGCCACTTTCCCGTTGGCTTGCCACCGGAGCACGCCACTTTCCCGTTGGCTTGCCACCGGAGCACGCCATTTTCCCGTTGGCTTGCCACCGGAGCACGCCACTTTCCCGTTGGCTTGCCACCGGAGCACGCCACTTTTCCGTTGGCTTGCCACCGGAGCACGCCACTTTCCCGTTGGCTTGCCACCGGAGCACGCCACTTTCCCGTTGGCTTGCCACCGGAGCACGCCACTTTCCCGTTGACTTTCCACCGGAGCACGCCACTTTCCCGTTGGCTTTCCACCAGAGCACGCCACTTTCCCGCTGGCTTGCCACCGAAGCACGCCACAGTCCCGTTGGCATGCCACCGGAGCACGCCACAGTCCCGTTGGCTTGCCACCGGAGCACGCCACTTTCCCGTTGGCTTGCCACCGGAGCACGCCACTTTCCCGTTCGCTTGCCACCGGAGCACGCCACTTTCCCGTTGGCTTGCCACCGGAGCACGCCACTTTCCCGCTGGCTTGCCACCGAAGCATGCCACAGTCCCGCTGGCTTGCCACCGGAGCATGCCACAGTCCCGTTGGCTTGCCACCGGAGCACGCCACTTTCCCGTTGGCTTGCCACCGGAGCACGCCACTTTCCCGTTGGCTTGCCACCGGAGCACGCCACTTTCCCTCTGGCTTGCCACCAGAGCATGCCACTTTCCCGCTGGCTTGCCACCGGAGCACGCCACTTTCCCGCTGGCTTGCCACCGGAGCACACCACTTTCCCGCTGGCTTGCCACCGCAGCACGCCACTTTCCCGTTGGCTTGCCACCGGAGCACGCCACTTTCCCGATGGCTTGCCACCGGAGCACGCCACTTTCCCGGTGGCTTGCCACCGAAGCACGACACAGTCCCGTTGGCTTGCCACCGGAGCACGCCACAGTCCCGTTGGCTTGCCACCGGAGCAGGCCACTTTCCCGTTGGCTTGCCACCGGAGCACGCCACTTTCCCGTTGGCTTGCCACCGGAGCACGCCACTTTCCCGTTGGCTTGCCACCAGAGCACGCCACTTTCCCGTTGGCTTGCCACCGAAGCACGCCACTTTCCCGTTGGCTTGCCACCGGAGCACGCCACTTTCATGTTGGCTTGCCACCGGAGCACGCCACTTTCCCGTTGGCTTGCCACCGGAGCACGCCACTTTCCCGTTGGCTTGCCACCGGAGCACGCCATTTTCCCGTTGGCTTGCCACCGGAGCACGCCACTTTCCCGTTGGCTTGCCACCGGAGCACGCCACTTTTCCGTTGGCTTGCCACCGGAGCACGCCACTTTCCCGTTGGCTTGCCACCGGAGCACGCCACTTTCCCGTTGGCTTGCCACCGGAGCACGCCACTTTCCCGTTGACTTTCCACCGGAGCACGCCACTTTCCCGTTGGCTTTCCACCAGAGCACGCCACTTTCCCGCTGGCTTGCCACCGAAGCACGCCACAGTCCCGTTGGCATGCCACCGGAGCACGCCACAGTCCCGTTGGCTTGCCACCGGAGCACGCCACTTTCCCGTTGGCTTGCCACCGGAGCACGCCACTTTCCCGTTCGCTTGCCACCGGAGCACGCCACTTTCCCGTTGGCTTGCCACCGGAGCACGCCACTTTCCCGCTGGCTTGCCACCGAAGCATGCCACAGTCCCGCTGGCTTGCCACCGGAGCATGCCACAGTCCCGTTGGCTTGCCACCGGAGCACGCCACTTTCCCGTTGGCTTGCCACCGGAGCACGCCACTTTCCCGTTGGCTTGCCACCGGAGCACGCCACTTTCCCTCTGGCTTGCCACCAGAGCATGCCACTTTCCCGCTGGCTTGCCACCGGAGCACGCCACTTTCCCGCTGGCTTGCCACCGGAGCACACCACTTTCCCGCTGGCTTGCCACCGCAGCACGCCACTTTCCCGCTGGCTTGCCACCGGAGCACGCCACTTTCCCGTTGACTTGCCACCGGAGCACGCCACTTTCCCGTTGGCTTGCCACCGGAGCACGCCACTTTCCCGTTGGCTTGCCACCGGAGCACGCCACTTTTCCGTTGGCTTGCCACCGGAGCACGCCACTTTCCCGTTGGCTTGCCACCGGAGCACGCCACTTTCCCGTTGGCTTGCCACCGGAGCACGCCACTGTCCCGTTGGCTTGCGACCGGAGCACGCCACTGTCCCGTTGGCTTGCCACCGGAGCACGCCACTGTCCCGTTGGCTTGCCACCGGAGCACGCCACTTTCCCGTTGGCTTGCCACCGGAGCACGCCACTTTCCCGTTGGCTTGCCACCGGAGCACGCCACTTTCCCGTTGGCTTGCCACCGGAGCACGCCACTTTCCCGTTGGCTTGCCACCGGAGCACGCCACTTTCCCGTTGGCTTGCCACCGGAGCACGCCACTTTCCCGTTGGCTTGCCACCGGAGCACGCCACTTTCCCGTTGGCTTGCCACCGGAGCACGCCACTTTCCCGTTGGCTTGCCACCGGAGCACGCCACTTTCCCGCTGGCTTGCCACCGGAGCACGCCACTGTCCCGCTGGCTTGCCACCGGAGGACGCCACTGTCCCGCTGGCTTGCCACCGGAGCACGCCACTTTCCCGCTGGCTTGCCACCGGAGCACGCCACTTTCCCGCTGGCTTGCCACCGGAGCACGCCACTTTCCCGCTGGCTTGCCACCGGAGCACGCCACTTTCCCGCTGGCTTGCCACCGCAGCACGCCACTTTCCCGCTGGCTTGCCACCGGAGCACGCCACTTTCCCGCTGGCTTGCCACCGGAGCACGCCACTTTCCCGCTGGCTTGCCACCGGAGCACGCCACTGTCCCGCTGGCTTGCCACCGGAAGCACGCCACTTTCCCGCTGGCTTGCCAAGGGAGCACGCCATCATCCATTTAATAAAATGGGCCACACTTAGCTTTTTCTTTTATATAATGGGCCCATATAGTTTTTCATTGAATATATTGGGCCCTACATAACCTTACATTTAATATATATAATCGTCTTATCATGTCTGTCTGTCTGTCCTTCTGTCCAGGAAGTCCTGCGTCGCTGATTGGTCAGACCGTGGTCAATCAGCGACGTGGGATTTCAGAAAAAGATGGCGGCCATTAGCAGCTCATCTGCCGCACGGAGGTCAGCGGCGATGTAGGCGGGAGATGACCGGCGCTAGCCGGTCAACTCCCGGTTGCTCGCAGCAGAAGTACCCCGACCAGCGGCGCCGCTGACCTCCATGCGGCTACCGTCGGGAGATCAGCGGTTAGGGCCGCTGCTCTTCCGACGGAAAGTGTGAAGGGAGGACCGGGGAGCGGCGCCACCGGTCCGGATACTTCTGCTGCGAGCAGCCGGTCATTTCCCGGCTGCTCGCAGTGGAAGTACCCGCACAGGCAGCGCCGCTCCCCTGTCCTCACTAATACGATTCGGCGGCCACGACCAATCAGCGATATTGGCTCCAAATTTAAACACCGCTCTGCACAGAGGTCAGTGGCGATGCAGCCGGTCATCTCCCGGCTGCTTGCAGCAGAAGTACCCTGACCTGCGGCGCCGCTGACCTCCATGCGGCTACCGTCGCTAGATCAGCGGCTAGGGCCGCTGATCTCCCGACGGCAAGTGTGAAGGGAGGACCGGGGAGCGGCGCCGCCGGTTGGGATACTTCTGCTGCGAGCAGCCGGTCATCTCCCGGCTGCTCACAGTGGAAGTACACGTTCCCCGGTTCTCACTAATACGATTCGCTGATTGGTCGCGGCCGCCAGCCGTGACCAATCACCGGTTTTGGCGCCAAATTTAAACATGCTCTCCGGTCCTCACTAACACGGTTCGCTGATTGGTCGCGGCCGGCCGCATACTACATATTCTAGAATACCCGATGAGTTAGAATCGGGCCACCATCTAGTTTAATATAATGGGCCACAAATTGCCTTCTAGTTATTACAAGAGGTCCTGCATAGTCTTCCATTTATTTTAATAGGCCCCATATAACCTTTCAGCATCTGAAACAACGGATACTGAAAGCCTGTGCTAGCATTTCTTCTGCGGTGTTGGTATCAGTGTGTCAAGAGTGGGAGAAGAGGGTTGCATTGACAATCCAACACAATGGGCAGCACTTTAAACACATTTTATAAGTGGTCATAAACTTGTAAAAAATTCATGAAAGAATAAAGTTATGTTAAAACCAAGCACACCATTGTATTTTCTTATGAAATTCTCAATGAGTTTGATGTGTCACATCACCCTCTTCCCATTGAAAAAAATAAAGTTAGATCCAAAATGGCCGACTTCAAAATGGCCGCCATAGTCACCACCCATCTGGAAAAGTTTCCCCCTCCCATATACTAATGTGCCATAAACAGGAAGTTGACATCACCAACCATTCCCATTTAATTTAGGTGTATCCATATAAATAGCCCACCCTGTATTATTACCATTTTTATTATTGCTGTACATACTGTAGCTTTTCATTTAATTTATTGGGCCCCATATAGGCTTCCATTTAATATAATGGGCCCCACATAGCCTTCCATTTAATTTAATGGGGTCCACATAGCCTTCCATTTAATTTAATGGGGTCCACATAGCCTTCCATTTTATTTAATGGGACCCACATATGTTTTTATTTAATATAAAGAGCCCCACATAAGCCCCTAATTAATATAATGGGCCCCACCTTGCTTTCCATATAAAATAATGGGTCCCACATAGCCCTCCCTTTTGTTATGATGAGCCTTACATATCACACCATTTCCCGATGATCTGCCACCGAAGTACACCATTGGCTGCTGGGGTGCCACTGGAACACACTCTTTACAGTTGGGGTGCTAACAGAGCACACCTTTCACCATTAGCATGCCACCGGAGTACACTTTTTGCCACTGGCATGCCACTGAAGCACACCCTTTACCATTGGAGTACCATCGGGCACACCCTTTACCGTTGGTGTGCCATCGGAGAACTCTATTTCCCGTAGGCCTACCAGAGGGGCCCAATATGTGACCTTTTTTGCTTACCACCGGGGCACCCATCTTGGGCTTTTTAGCTTCCACCGGGGTGCACTCTTTGGCCTTTTAGCTTACCACCGGGGCACCCAACTTGGGCTTTTTAACTGCGACCGGGGTACACTCTGACTATTTTGCTTACCACCGGGGCACTCATTTTAGGCTTTTTTAGCCTGCCACCGGGGTGCACTTTTTGGCCTTATTGCTTACCACTGGGGCGCACTCTAGGGCTTTTTAGCCTACCACCAGGGTACATTCTTTGGCCTTATTGCTTATCACTGGGGCGCACTCTAGGGCTGCTCAGTCTGCCACCAGAGTCTACTCTTTGGCCTTTTTGCCATTGGTGTGCCACCAGAGCACACCCTATGACGTTGGATTGCCACCGGAGCACACCCTTTACCTTTCGAGTGCCACCGGAACACACAATTTGCCATTGGCAAAAGTATAATGGACCCCCACATAGAATTCTATAAAGTATAATGGCCCCCACATAGCCCTCTATATAGTATAATGACCCGCACATTGCCTTCCATGTACTATAATTTAATTTATTGGGCTCCACATAGCTTTTCATTTAATTTATTGAACCCCACATAACCGTCAATTTAATATAATAGGCCGCACTGGACTCCATTTAATATATTGAACCTGACATAGCCTTCCATTTAATAAAATGGGGCCAAAATATCCCTCTATTTAATATAATGGGCACCAAAAAGCCTTCCATGTTTTATATTGGGCACCACATAGCCCTCTATTTAATACAATTGGCCCCACTTAACCTTCCATTTAAAATATTGGGCCCCACATAGCTTTACATTTAATTTACTGGGCTCCATATAGGCTTCCATTTAATATAATGGGCCCCACATAACCCTCCATTTAATATAATGGTCCCCACATTGCCTTCCATTTATTATAATGGAGCCAAGATACATCTCTATTTAATATAATGGACAAAACACAGGCTTCCATTTAATATAATTGGCGCTACATAGCCCTTTATTTGATAAATGCGCCTCACATAGCCCTCCATATAATATTATGGGCCCCGCAACGCTTTCCATTTAATTTAATAGGCCTCACATAGCCCTCAATTTAATACAGAGGGCCCCACAAAACCTTCCAGATAACATAGTGGGCCCCAATATAGCTTTCTTTTCAATGTATTGGTCCCCACATAGCTCTCTATTTAATATAATGGGCCTCACATAGCCTTCCATTAAATATCATGGGCACCATATAGAATTTATCATATACGTAGATGTCCCTTTAAGATAACGGGCCCCACATAGCTTTCCCTTTAATATAATGGGCCCCACATAGATTTTATTATTATATAATGGGCCCCACATAGCTTTCCCTTTAATATAATGGGCCCCACATAGCTTTCTCTTTAATATAATGGGCCCCACATAGCTTTCCCTTTAATATAATGGGCCCCACATAGCTTTCTCTTTAATATAATGTGCCCCACATAGCTTTCTCTTTAATATAATGGGCCCCACATAGCTTTCTCTTTAATATAATGGGCCCCACATAGCCATCCATTTAATATAATGGGCCCTACGTAGATGTCCCTTTAAGATAACGGGCCCCACATAGCTTTCCCTTTAATATAATGGGCCCCACATAGCTTTCCCTTTAATATAATGGGCCCCACATAGCTTTCTCTTTAATATAATGGGCCCCACATAGCTTTCCCTTTAATATAATGGGCCCCACATAGCTTTCCCTTTAATATAATGGGCCCCACATAGCTTTCCCTTTAATATAATGGGCCCCACATAGCTTTTTCTTTAATATAATGGGCCCCACATAGCTTTTTCTTTAATATAATGGGCCCCACATAGCTTTCCCTTTAATATAATGGGCCCCACATAGCTTTCTCTTTAATATAATGGGCCCCACATAGCTTTCTCTTTAATAAAATGGGCCCCACATAGCTTTCTCTTTAATATAATGGGCCGCACATAGCTTTCCCTTTAATATAATGGGCCCCACATAGCTTTCCCTTTAATATAATGGGCCCCACATAGCTTTCCCTTTAATATAATGGGCCCCACATAGCGTTTTCTTTAATATAATGGGCCCCACATAGCTTTTTCTTTAATATAATGGGCCCCACATAGCTTTCTCTTTAATATAATGGGCCCCACATAGCTTTCTCTTTAATATAATGGGCCGCACATAGCTTTCTCTTTAATATAATGGGCCCCACATAGCTTTCTCTTTAATATAATGGGCCCCACATAGCTTTCTCTTTAACATAATGGGCCCCACATAGCTTTCCCTTTAATATAATGGGCCCCACATAGCTTTCTCTTTAATATAATGGGCCCCACATAGCTTTCTCTTTAATATAATGGGCCCCACATAGCTTTCTCTTTAATATAATTGGCCCCACATAGCTTTCCCCTTAATATAATTGGCCCCACATAGCTTTCCCTTTAATATAATTGGCCCCACATAGCTTTCCCTTTAATATAATGGGCACCACATAGATTTATTATAATATAATGGGCCCCACATATCCGTCCCTTTAATATTATGGACCGCACATAGATTTATTATAATATAATGGGCCCCACATAGATTTATTATAATATAATGGGCACCACATAGATTTATTATAATATAATGGGCCCCACCTAACCCTCCAGTTTATACACTGCAGGCGCTCTCTTTCTTCTCTTCTTTACCTAGTCCAGTCTTTCGTGACGACTTCCCGCCATGATTCGTCTTTGCAGTTTGCTGTCCAGGTTTCGGCTGCTCCGCACTTTTCAGCAGATCACCGCACTCCTGAAAAACAAAAATGTTACAAATATAAGCGACTTAAATAAATAATGCCGCCCACTGTGCCACCAAATGCAAATATGTGCCACACTGTGCCCATGAGTATATCATTCACCGCAATGAAGTCTGCTCCACTGAGAATATAAATCAGTCACTAGCTTGTGCCCCCGTTATAAATAGTGTTGAGCGAGCACTAAAATGCTCGGGTGCTCGAAGCTCGGCCCGAGCTCGCCGTGATACTCGGGTGCTCGACCCGAGCAACGAGCCCATGTTAGTCTATGGGAGACCCGAGCATTTTTGCGGAGGCACCCCCGGCAGTCTGTAGAAAGCCTAAAAAGTGCCCAAAATGATAGTGACAGTGCTCAGATGACATGGGGACAGCATGGGGATCGCCCCAGGAAGCATTTCTGACCCCCAGGTCACTGTTGTCAACAACGTGGTCAGAGGTATTAAGCCACTTTTACAGGCTCATAAGAAAATGTTCAAAAACGAAAGTGAAACTTTTTTCCTGTGAAATATGTTAAGGAATTTCTTTTCCAGGGTAAAGACTTGTGTATAAGGTAAAATAAATAACCAAAAACAAAAATACTCCTCCACACCTTGGGCTATGTTCACAAGTAGCATTTTTTATGCGTTTTTGCACGTTTGTATTGCTTTCAACTGTGACAAATGCATTCACCGGGAAATGTCATTTTAACATTTTACAACCTTATCTGGCCATGTGCTGTGTGACACATGCATACAGTGCTGAAAAGACATGGGAACAGCATGGGGAAGACCCCTGGAAGGATCTCTGACTCCCAGGTCACTGCCTAAAAGTGTGCCCATCAGAAGTGATCCTTGCCGCATCAGAAGATGCAGACTTGCAACTGTCCCCGTGCAAGTCCTTGTCCCAGGGCAGTGTTCAATTGTACCTCCCCCATTCCTTTCAATGCAAGCGCAAATATGCAGTAAACCACCCACCCACCCCCAGGCTGCAATACCATACTGCTAGCTTGCACTTGAAATTGGGCCTTTTAGTTTTGAGGAGGCCGAAGCTGGCCACTACCTCATGGCTGCTTCGGCAGCGAGGTATCCATACTCAGTCCCCAGCCGCCCGGCGGCCGGGTGTCCACACCTGGTCCCCAGCCGCCTGGGGGCGGCGGGGTGTCCATAGACGGTCCCCAGCCACCCCGATTTCTCCGCGGAACATCCCCACACACTTTTCTTAGACTGGCCTGCTTTAGGGCAGCATTGGACGAGCCCACTAGAGAACCCGACTCCATCAGGGGAGGTGAGAATGCCAAGGTGAGGAGCATGATGATGATAGAAGTTAGCATCTGCTTTGTTTTGTTGGAATGCAAGCATAAGTGTGCAACCTGCCACCAACCCACCCCGAGGCTGCAATACCATACTGCTAGCATGCGTGCACTTGAAATTGGGCCTTTTAGGCATGTGGAGGCCAGAGCTGGCCACTACCTCATGGCTGCTTCGGCAGCGAGGTATCGATACTCAGTCCCCAGCCGCCCGGCGGCCGGGTGTCCATGCTCGGTCCCCAGCCGCCAGGGGGCGGCCGGGTGTCCACACTCGGTCCCCAGCCGCCCCGCGGCCAGGTGTCCATAAACGGTTCCAAGCCGCCCCGATTTCTCCGCGGAACATCCCCACACACTTTTCTTAGACTGGCCTGCTTTAGGGCAGCATTGGACGAGCCCACCAAAGAACCCGACTTCTCCGGTGGGCCCTGGCTTCTCTATCAGGGGAGTTGAGAGTGCCAAGGTGAGGAGCATGATGAGGATGATAGAAGTTAGCATCTGCTTTGTTTTCAAGGAATGCAAGCGCATGTATGTAGTAGCGGCTAGGCCTGAGGTGGTCAGCGTTTTGGCGCATATCCTACCTCCTCCGAGGATTGCTGGATGTTTTCCTGCTACTATCCAAGTTCTATGACTCTCGTTAAAACAAAGCTTCAAGTGATAAATGATGGATGAGGTAGTGGCAAAGGAGAAAGAGCAGGAGGAACAGGGACCATTCACATCAATATCAGGCCAGTCAACCACATATGTCTTGTAGGATATGTTTCTGTAACAAAAGGAGCGGTTTGGCTACACAGTTATAGGGCATACAGTGAGTGCAATGCCTACCAAAACTTTTGAGGCACTCCAATGCCCCTTGGAAATGACATGGAGGTCAGAGGGCCTTAACTAAACCTTTTTTTCCATTTATGGCAACTGGGTCTCCTGTGCACTGTTGGCCTAAGCAGTGAATGGAAGGCTTTCCAAAAATTATAAGGAACTGCAATGCCCCTGGAAACAGACGTGGATTACAGCGTACTAAAAACCTTCTACCCATTATTGGGGAGTGTGTCTCCCTTAGTTTTCACCTTTGCATTGAAAAGCAAAAGCTGACTAAAATTAGGAGGAAATGCAATGCCCGTTGGAAGAGTCGTGGAGATTAGAGGTAAGGTAATTAAAAACAACATTTCAATGCCCCTTGGAAGAGCTGTGGAGTTCAGAGTGGCTTAAGAAGACGCTTTTAATGCCCCTTTGAAGAGACGTGGAGGTCACAGTAGCTTAACAAGACGGTTTTAATGCCCCTTACAAGAGCCATACAGTACAGCATCTTAAAAACATTATTCCCATTATTGGGGAGTGGGTCTCCCATAGTATTTGCTTATGCCTTCCAAGCAAAAGCTTCCAAAAATTATGAGGAAATGCAATGCCCGTTCGAAGAGTCGTGGAGATCCCAGTAGCTTAACAAGACGCTTTTAATGCCCCTCACAAGAGACGTGGAGGTCAGAGTGGCATAACAAGACAGTTTTAATGCCCCTTACAAGACACGTGGAGGTCAGAGTGGTATAACAAGACGCTTTTAATGCCCCTCAGAAGAGACGTGGAGGTCAGAGTGGTATAACAAGACGGTTTTAATGCCCCTTACAAGAGACGTGGAGGTCAGAGTGGTATAACAAGATGGTTTTAATGCCCCTCAGAAGAGACGTGGAGGTCAGAGTGGTATAACAAGACGGTTTTAATGCCCCTCTGAAGAGACGTGGAGGTCAGAGTGGTATAACAAGGCGGTTTTAATGCCCTTTACAAGACACGTGGAGGTCAGAGTGGTATAACAAGACGGTTTTAATGCCCCTTACAAGACACGTGGAGGTCAGAGTGGTATAACAAGACTCTTTTAATGCCCCTTACAAGAGACGCTCATTATTCTGGCATTTGGCAAATATTAAAAATGATGGTAATCCTAATTGACCTAAAATGGGAAAGGTTTATTCTGATTTCATGTCAGATATTGAGAAAAACCTGCAGATGTGTCTATTTATACAGTGTATGGAAACTTCTGATTTCAACTGTGTATGTATATATATATATATATATATATATGTGTATAATATATACACGGCGAAGCTCACACAACACAACACCCACAGCAGAGGAACTGGCTGCACACACACCTGCTCCTGTCAGTGCTGTGAGCGCTCCTCATGTCGCTGCTGGCTCCGCCCCTCATATCGCTGCTGGCTCTGCCCCTCACATCGCTGCTGGCTCCGCCCCTCTGTCGCTGTTGGCTCCGCCCCTCATATCGCTGCTGGCTCCGCCCCTCACATCGCTGCTGGCTCCGCCCATCAGCCGCTCACAGTCCTCAGCAATATGGAGACATCCGCACTGATCAGAATCCTCGGGGGCGTGGCCTGTCACTGTAGTCACACAAGGGTTGTCATGGAGATCTCAAGGGAAGGCAGGTGGGCGGGGCTTAGAGCAGGAAGTAGAAGCCGTGCAGTGTGATTGGCTTCTTACCTTCTGCCAGTAATGGAGCAGATATATGGCTCCTATATAATGGAGGGGGCTCAGGAGGGGTTCCCCACCCTAAAGGTCAGGGGATAAATAATACTGGACATGAGCGAGGGCAGGAGGACATTATTCTATATTGTAAGAAATCTGATTTCTTCTTTCCTCACAGTTTTTCCTGTGCAAGGCCACATGTATTGTGCGATAATCTGTGAATATGGGGGGATCTGCTCCTCACATCCACATCAATCCCCCCACGTCTGAGCTCTCCCTTACAGGGGTCTTCTGCTCTGCACATTGATGCCGTATCCATGGAGATGACATCATGGCCGGTACATGCGGATCTCCCCGATGGGACCCTCATGTATCTGGAGGACGAGGCACTGCTGCTCCTCGGGGAGAGGGGGCACAATTCCTGTACACATGATACAGGGGCTTCTGCCATCTCTGGGCTGAGAATAATGCTGGCAGCACGCAGTCTACATGATGTGAGGATTACAAGTCTGCAGTCACAGAGAGTCACACAGATGACTGCAGCCTTCAGCTTCACACCGGACAATCCCTTTAAATACATGTATATTGCTCTAAAAATACTTTTTACTATTTTGCTTCATGTAACATTTGCTCTGTTCGGCCTTTACCAGCTTATTGTTTCCCAGCAGCACATTGATGGCTTCAGAATGAGTTAACTTGAGATTCAGTCAGTGAGCTCCTTATGATGTGGAGTTTCCAGCGCTTTTATTTCTGCGATGATTTATGACTGCATCAGAGATCAGCCCAACTTTCATGCTGGTCTGTGAACATAATCAGCACAGAGAAGGGCAGAATGAGCTCACTGATAAATTCTCAGTGAGCTCATTCTGCAACTAGCAATGCAAAGGAAATAAAAAAGCCAAATTGTTTATGAAACGTTATTGAAAAAATATTTGTATGTATATATTTAGCCCAAAATGTCTGAGTGTCCATATCCTTAGTACCAGCACAGCTGAGGATTTGGTATAATCAGGGGCGTACATAGGACGCAGAAGTTCTAATTGGGCCCCCCCCCAGCAACAAAAATGTAAATAATTGTCGGGGTCGCAGAAGATCAGATCTCACAACCTTCCAGCCTTTACATAGTAATTTTCCTCCTGCTGAAGTCCTAGATCCCTTTTTCATTGCCCATAAAGTGTGGTGCCAACAAAAGTGCCCCCCAAACACGGTATGATACCCCCATGGTGAATTCCTCCATATGCGCAGTATAATGACCCTACTGTACCCGACCTCAACTCCCAGGGTAAAGTATGATCCCCCAACTGCCCCACACCTCTCCACACTCCATAGAGTATAATGCACTCAGTATAAGACTCTCGCCATGGTTCTCCACACAGTATAAGGCACTCGCCATGGTCCTCCACGCAGTATAATGCACTCCCTCGTGGTCCTCCACGCAGTATAATGCACTCCCACGTGGTCCGCCACGCAGTATAATGCACTCCCTCGTGGTCCTCCACACAGTACAATGCACTCCCCGTGGTCCTCCACACAGTATAATGCACTCCCCCATGGTCCTCCACACAGTACCATGCACTCCCCCATGGTCCTCCACACAGTACAATGCACTCCCCCATGGTCCTCCACACTGTACAATGTACTCCCCCATGGTCCTCCACACAGTATAAAGCCCCCGTCTCACATAGCGATATCGCTAGCGAGATCGCTGCTGTGTCACGGTTTTGGTGACTCACCAGCGATGTCGCTATGTGTGACACTTTGCAACGATCAGGCCCCTGCTGTGAGGTTGCTGATCGCTGCAAAGTGTCCTGGACCATTTTTTGGTCGTTGGCCTCCCGCTGGCCAGCACACATCGCTGTGTGTGACCAGCGGGACCAACGATCTGGCTGGTAACCATAGTAAACATCGGGTTACTAGGGGCACGCGCGCACTTAGTAACCCGCTGTTTACCATGGATACCACTCTGCTACGGTGCGCGGAGGCTACCGTTCACCTTAGCAGAGTGGTATCCATGATAAACAGCGGGTTACTAGGGGCACACGCGCACTTAGTAACCCGATGTTTACCATAGTTACCAGCCTGCTCCTGCTTAAGCAGCAGGCTGGTAACAGGAGCAGGACATCGTGGAACGATTCTTTCCACGATATCGCTGCTCCCCTGATCGCTGGTGAGCCTGCCTGTTTGACAGCTCACCAGCGATGTATTAGCGATGCAGCAACGATCCCTGACAGGTCGTATCGTTGTCGGGATCGCTGCTGCATCGCTTAGTGTGACGGGGCCTTAAGACACTCGCCATGGTTCTCCACTCAGTATAATGCATTCCCCCATGGTCCTGTACGCAGTATAATGCAGCCCCCCATAGGGTAAAATGCAGCCCCCCCCACCCGTAGGGTAAAATGCAGCCCCAGTCCTCCAGTATTATCAGTACACAGTGATTTAAAAATAAATACATACTTACCGCTCCTCGTTCCCCGCTGCTTCAGTCTCTGCAGCTGATCACCTCAGCAGCTGCCAGCTCCACTGTCTGACACAGCGTGGCGCGTCATCATGCCGCTGCGTCAGACGCAGAGGAGGAATGATGGGAGAGGGAGTGTCACATGATGCTCCCTCCTCCAGGTTTTCGTGGGCCCCGGGCGAAAGAGTCTCAGTGGCCCCTTTAACACATCCAACCATTCATGATGCACAGATACAGCAGAGAAATTACAGATATAGATATAATACAATGCCAAACATTTCACTGACTTCTTACATTTCATGAGTGATATCTACTGTAAATTCTACAATAGCTCAGAAACCGGTGAATCCTCACAGAGCACAGTGCAGACCGGACAGTATAGTCCTCCATACAGTGTTATGGCACCACATAGTCCTCCATACAGTATTATGAGCCCTATATAATGCTCCATACAAGATACTGGATCCCATATAATTCACCATAGAGAATACTGCCTGGTCCCCATGTAATGCCATATGCAGGCTGGACCTCATACAGAGGCCCCACAAGCCCGCTGCATCCTCCCCGGGGCCCCCACAAGCCGGCTGCATCCCCCCAGGGCCCCCCTCAAGCCTGCATCACCCCCCCAGAGCCCCCACATGCCTGCAGCATCCCCCCCATAGACCCCACAAGCCTGCAGCATCCCCCCCAGAGCACCCACAAGCCCACAGCATCCCCTCCAGGGCCCCACAAGCCCGCAGAATCCCCCCCAGGGCCCCACAAGCCCACAGCATCCCCTTAGGGCCCCCACAAGCCCGCAGCATCCCCCCGGGGCCCCCACAAGCCCTGGACCGTACCTGCATCACCACCAGTAAAGGTATTGAAGGTTACCCTTGTGTGTGTGCCTGTACTTCCTCTGGAACCGTCCTGCCATCTCCCTCCTGCTTCCACCATCTTTCTACACCTCCACACTGCCCTGAGGCCTGCTCTACCTGTGGGGAGCCGTCCCATCATAGCTGCCCCTAACATCAGCCTCAGTGGACTGTCGCAGCGCTGGTAACCTCTTACCAGAATCCACAGGTGGCGTCACGACAATTTCCCCTATAAGCATTCCCCCCCCCTTTGAGTGACCGCCCTGGGCCACGGACTGGGCCAGCCACCGTGATATCCCCCGGCAACCAGAGGCCCGGCTTCCGAGTGCCCCACAGCCCTGGGGGCGAGTCACTATGCACAGTGGTTCATGAATTAATATTCACAGTGACCCTCCATCCTGTGATTAAAAGGGTCCGTACATTTGACACCTCTGTCTGACTCCCACAGTCTCCTCCGCACAGATCGATATTAAGATGGCCACCGCAATGGCATGGGGAGTGCAGCGGTGAGTCCAGAGCGCAGCTCCTCGCTCTAAAATGCCCATCAGAAAGAAGAGGTCAGACATTTATTTTCTATGAGCGCTCTATTATCCTATTTATCAAACATCAGCACTACAAGAATCCGTCCTGAGCCATGCTGGGATCTTTGAACGTGGGCCCCCGGGAGGATCGGGCCCCTCATGGTGGAGCAGATCACACTCATTATAATCCATCACTGATAGAAGATACATAAACAACAACACAGGATGATTGTAAAACAGTGATGTAATATTTTATTGAGCCACCAAACACACAATAAACATATCGAACAGTCCCAGCAAATACCTAATATGGTGCAAATTACAGAGTCTCACCCTTCCGCTGACTCGCTGGGATTAAAGCAGCTGCCAATCCGAGGGGCTTCTGGGGCTGACTACCCCCACCAATGGCACCCCCACCAAAGAGCACCCACAAAGAGGAGGTAACAACAAGCTTAGAAAGCTGACAGTCCATTGAGGTACGTGGCCAGGAGACCAGAAAGTTCCAACCTGGCTTCTCCGAACATATCCATGGAACTAGGTGACCGGAAGGTCCCGACTTGGCTTTTTCCGAGCATATTCACGAGTTCCAGGTGGCCGGAGTGTCCCAACCTGGCTACTCCAAACATCTCCATGGGACCAGGTGACTGGTGGGTCCCAACCTGGTTTTCCCAGATGTATCCATGGGTTCTATAGTAGTCAATGGAGCAGATCTGTATTCCTCCAGCCAGGGCTGTGGTCCCTTAAGCTGGCATCCTGTAGAAAAAAAATCTATGTCCCTCTTAATGGATTCATGGTGTTCTGTAGAGCTGTCCCATAGAGTGTTCCTGGCAGTGGTTTTGTAAAAAGACTCCTTTATGTAGTTCACAACTGTCCTTCTTCAAGACTTCATTCACAGGTCAAGAGAAAGGGGTGGTGTTACTAATTCCCATTACTGGAGCATCCACAGTTCATCCCCCAATGTTGACTTGCAAACATTGCAAACATTGAAGGATAAACTATAAATTCCGAAACAATGCAAGTCAACAAATTGCATGGACTTATAAAATGGTAATCAACATATTTAGCAAACATCCATTGTTCAAAGAGGCGGCGTCCCTGTATTGCAAAGATAACAGTACAATAAACCAGAAGAGTTGATATAAGAGGTAAATAACCATTTATCAGTGAACAAATATAACCTCAACCTACAAGATGAGTCAACATTCGGACTAATGACAAAAGATCATGTGCGTTGACCAACCGAAGAAAGAAACACATAAATTTAATAGTTAATAATTCAGGCAATAGTCTATCATTCTGGGCCTATGGAATTTACATCTGGATAATTACGATTAAATGCTGTGTCGTCACAGGCCCCTTTAGTTTTAGGGACTGGCAGGGGTCCTTTACAGTTGCTCTCCCACTAGTTCATCCTTCTTTCCTTTACTCCGTTTCAATAAAATATTTGGAAATATACAAAGTAAAAACTCAAATATAATTTTTTTTCTTACATTAAAACTAGATTTTATTAAAATAAACCCCCAAAAAACAAGAACAAAAAAACTAAACCTGATTAACATCGCAGAGAACAACAATCCAAACTGTACAACGATCACATGATTTATCCGGCACGAAAAACAGCATCAAGAATAAAATAGTAATAATTAATGGCAAAATTGTAGCTTTTGTTCATTTTGTCTCTATACTGCACGATAAACGCTGGAAAGAAAAAATATAAGAACCATTCCTGGGGTTTTGCCATTGAATGCTGGAAAAAATAAAAAAACATCAGCAGAATTGTTTTTTATTAATCTCACGCAAAAGAAAAATGGAATAAAAATTATAAAAACGTTGTCTGTTCCCCAAAATGTTCCCAGTGAATCCTATAGCTGCTCCGCATGGACCCAAACTGGTAAACTAAAAACTCCTGCATGCCCCGCGTGTGTGTGTATGTGTGTGTATGTATATATATATATATATATACATACACATATATATATACTCCTCTGTACTATATACACGGCAGAGCTCACACACCACAACACGCTCCGCTGCGGCGCCACAAAAAGAGCGGACCTGGCTGCACACACACCTGCTCCTGTCACCTGTATACACAGTTGAAACCAGAAATTTACATACACTATATAAATGTTAGAACCCTTCTGTTTGTTTTTTCCATCTTGTGTTTTGCGGTCACAAGACCATCTGCCTTTATATTCCAGCTCCGCCCTTTTGGCTGTGTTGGACTTCAGTGTTGTTTGACTGCTTTTCTAGCCAGGTGCTTCTGTGCCTTTCTCTGTCAGTTCGCTTGGTCCTTCTGGGACCTCTAGTACCTTTTTGTCAGTTTATCTTTTTGTGTTCTGTAACAACTTCTCTGTTTAGGAGATGTCCCATTTTTGTTCCAGTCCTTAGTTCTTTTTGGGACCCCTCTCCTTTATGCTATAGGTCTTCGTTCAGACTAGCCGAGGACTAAGGCGGGTCTGTTCGCTAGGAACAGGCAGCCGCTACATCGTAGGGATTCAGCTTAGTCTTACTGTAGGGATAGCTTTCTCCTTTCTTTCCTTAGTACTTGTTGCAGATCATAACAATAAAAAGACACATCTGCATGTTTTTCTCAATATCTGACATGAAATCAGAATAAACCTTCCCGTTTTAGGTCAATTAGGATTACCATAATTTTTAAGATTTGCCAAATGCCAGAATAATAAGAGAGAGAGAATGTTTTAAAGCATTTTTATTACTTACTGCAAAGTCATAAGTTTACATACACTAATATTGCTATACCTTTAAACAATTCTGGACTGCCCATATGATGATGTCATGTGTTTGGAAACTTCTGATAGTTTTTTTGGCAACATCTCAGTTAATTAGAGACACACCTGTGGATGTATTTTAATGCACACCTGAAACACACTGCTTCTTTGTGTAGCATCATGGGAAAGTCTAAAGAAATCAACCAAGATATCAGGAAGAGAATTGTGGACTTGCACAAGTCTGGCTCATCCTTGGGTACAATTTCAAGATACCTGAAGGTGCCTCGTTAATCTGTACAAACAATTATATGCAAGTACAAACAAGATGGGAATGTCCAGCCATCATACCGCTCAGGAAGGAGACGGGTTCTGTGTCCCAGAGATGAACGTGCTTTGGTCCGATATGTGCATATCAAGGACAAAAGCAAAAGATCTTGTGAAGATGATAGGGAAAGCTGATAAGATTGTGTCTATATCCACAGTGAAATGAGTACTGTATGAATATAGGCTGAAAGGCCACTGTGCCAGGAAGAAGCCATTACTGCAAAAGAAAGATAAAAAAGCCAGATTAATGTTTGCAAATGCACACAGGAACAAAGACCTTAATTTTTGGAGACATGTCCCGTGGTCTGATGAAACTAAAATTGAACTTTTTGGGCATAGTGACCATCGTTACTTTTGGAAGAAAAAAGGAGAAGCTTGGAAGCCTAAGAACACCATCCCAACTGTGAAACACGGGGGAGGCAGCATCATGTGGGGTTGATTTCCTGTAGGAGGGACTGGCGATAGCGCCACTCACAGGCATCACGTGACCTCCCGGCTGCAGCCGGCTCTTTCTTCCGCTGATGTCACGTCAAATGAGGCGTGACATTAGTGTCGCGGACCCCGCGGTGGATGCTGGGCTGTGGGCGGGGGTTACCCCGCGCGTCCCACCCAGCATCCTCCGCGCCCCACTCCCAATGAATGAGGAGAGGGAAAGAGGTAAACTATTGAATTAGCAGTAAGTAATAAAAATGTCCTAAAACATTCTCTCTCTCTCATTATTCTGGCATTTGGCAAATATTAAAAATGATGGTAATCCTAATTGTCCTAAAATGGGAAAGGTTTATTCTGATTTCATGTCAGATATTGAGAAAAACCTGCAGATGTGTCTATTTATACAGTGTATGGAAACTTCTGATTTCAACTGTGTGTATATATATATATATGTGTGTATATTATATACACGGCGAAGCTCACACACCACAACACCCACAGCAGAGGAACTGGCTGCACACACACCTGCTCCTGTCAGTGCTGTGAGCGCCCCTCATATCGCTGCTGGCTCCGCCCCTCATATCGCTGCTGGCTCCGCCCATCATATCGCTGCTGGCTCTGCCCCTCATATCGCTGCTGGCTCTGCCCCTCATATCGCTGCTGGCTCCGCCCATCATATCGCTGCTGGCTCCGCTCCTCATATCGCTGCTGGCTCTGCCCCTCATATCGCTGCTGGCTCTGCCCCTCATATCGCTGTTGGCTCCGCCCCTCATATCGCTGCTGGCTCCGCCCCTCATATCGCTGCTGGCTCCGTCCCTCATATCGCTGCTGGCTCCGCCCATCATATCGCTGCTGGCTCCGCTTCTCATATCGCTGCTGGCTCCGCCCATCATATCGCTGCTGGCTCTGCCCCTCATATCGCTGCTGGCTCTGCCCCTCATATCGCTGCTGGCTCCGCCCCTCATATCGCTGCTGGCTCTGCCCCTCATATCGCTGCTGGCTCCGCCCATCATATCGCTGCTGGCTCCGCCCCTCATATCGCTGCTGGCTCCGCCCATCATATCGCTGCTGGCTCCGCCCCTCATATCGCTGCTGGCTCTGCCCCTCATATCGCTGCTGGCTCCGTCCCTCATATCGCTGCTGGCTCCGCTCCTCATGTCGCTGCTGGCTCTGCCCCTCATGTCGCTGCTGGCTCCGCCCCTCATATCGCTGCTGGCTCCGCCCCTCATGTCGCTGCTGGCTCCACCCTTCATATCGCTGCTGGCTCCGCCCCTCACATCGCTGCTGGCTCCGCCCATCAGCCGCTCACAGTCCTCAGCAATATGGAGACATCCGCACTGATCAGAATCCTTGGGGGCGTGGCCTGTCACTGTAGTCACACAAGGGTTGTCATGGAGATCTCAAGGGAAGGCAGGTGGGCGGGGCTTAGAGCAGGAAGTAGAAGCCGTGCAGTGTGATTGGCTCCTTACCTTCTGCCAGTAATGGAGCAGATATATGGCTCCTATATAATGGAGGGGGCTCAGGAGGGGTTCCCCACCCTAAAGGTCAGGGGATAAATAATACTGGACATGAGCGTGGGCAGGAGGACATTATTCTATATTGTAAGAAATCTGATTTCTTCTTTCCTCACAGTTTTTCCTGTGCAAGGCCACATGTATTGTGCGATAATCTGTGAATATGGGGGGATCTGCTCCTCACCTCCACATCAATCCCCCCACGTCTGAGCTCTCCCTTACAGGGGTCTTCTGCTCTGCACATTGATGCCGTATCCATGGAGATGACATCATGGCCGGTACATGCGGATCTCCCCGATGGGACCCTCATGTATCTGGAGGACGAGGCGCTGCTGCTCCTCGGGGAGAGGGGGCACAATTCCTGTACACATGATACAGGGGCTTCTGCCATCTCTGGGCTGAGAATAATGCTGGCAGCGCGCAGTCTACATGATGTGAGGATTACAAGTCTGCAGTCACAGAGAGTCACACAGATGACTGCAGCCTTCAGCTTCACACCGGACAATCCCTTTAAATACATGTATATTGCTCTAAAAATACTTTTTACTATTTTGCTTCTTGTAACATTTGCTCTGTTCGGCCTTTACCAGCTTTTTGTTTCCCAGCAGCACATTGATGGCTGCAGAATGAGTTAACTTGAGATTCAGTCAGTGAGCTCCTTATGATGTGGAGTTTCCAGCGCTTTTATTTCTGCGATGATTTATGACTGCATCAGAGATCAGCCCAACTTTCATGCTGGTCTGTGAACATAATCAGCACAGAGAAGGTCAGAATGAGCTCACTGATAAATTCTCAGTGAGCTCAATCTGCAACTAGCAATGCAAAGGAAATAAAAAAGCCAAATTGTTTATGAAACGTTATTGAAAAAATATTTGTATGTATATATTTAGCCCAAAATGTCTGAGTGTCCATATCCTTAGTACCAGCACAGCTGAGGATTTGGTATAATCAGGGGCGGACATAGGAATCATGGGGCCCCATAGCAGAAGTTCTAATTGGGCCCCCCCCCCCCAACAAAAATATGTAAAAATGTAAATAATTGTCGGGGTCACAGAAGAGCAGATCTCACAACCTTCCAGCCTTTACATAGTAATTTTCCTCCTGCTGAAGTCCTAGATCCCTTTTTCATTGCCCATAAAGTGTGGTGCCAACAAAAGTGCCCCCCAAACACGGTATGATACCCCCATGGTGAATTCCTCCATATGCGCAGTATAATGACCCTACTGTACCCCACCTCAACTCACAGGGTAAAGTATGACCCCAACACAGTATGATCCCCCAACTGCCCCACACCTCTCCACACTCCATAGAGTATAATGCACTCGCCATGGTCCTCCACACAGTATAAGACTTTCGCCATGGTCCTCCACACAGTATAAGGCACTCGCCATGGTCCTCCACGCAGTATAATACACTCCCCATGGTCCTCCACGCAGTATAATGCACTCCCTCGTGGTCCTCCACGCAGTATAATGCACTCCCTCGTGGTCCTCCACGCAGTATAATGCACTCCCTCGTGGTCCTCCACGCAGTATAATGCACTCCCTCGTGGTCCTCCACGCAGTATAATGCACTCCCTCGTGGTCCTCCACGCAGTATAATGTACTCCCACGTGGTCCTCCACACAGTACAATGCACTCTCCGTGGTCCTCCACACAGCACAATGCACTCCTCCATGGTCCTCCACACATTACAATGCACTCCCCCATGGTCCTCCACACAGTACAATGCACTCCCCCATGGTCCTCCACACAGTACAATGTACTCCCCCATGGTCCTCCACACAGTATAAGACACTCGCCATGGTTCTCCACTCAGTATAATGCATTCCCCCATGGTCCTGTACGCAGTATAATGCAGCCCCCCATAGGGTAAAATTAAGCCCCCCCCACCCGTAGGGTAAAATGCAGCCCCAGTCCTCCAGTATTATGAGTACACACTGATTTATAAATAAATACATACTTACCGCTCCTCGTTCCCCGCTGCTTCAGTCTCTGCAGCTGATCACCTCAGCAGCTGCCAGCTCCACTGTCTGACACAGCGTGGCGCGTCATCATGCTGCTGCGTCAGACGCAGAGGAGGAATGATGGGAGAGGGAGTGTCACATGATGCTCCCTCCTCCAGGTTTTCGTGGGCCCCGGGCGAAAGAGTCTCAGTGGCCCCTTTAACACATCCAACCATTCATGATGCAGAGATACAGCAGAGAAATTATAGATATAGATATAGTACAATGCCAAAAATGTCACTGACTTCTTACATTTCATGAGTGATATCTATTGTAAATTCTACAATAGCTCAGAAACCGGTGAATCCTCACAGCGCACAGTGCAGACCGGACAGTATAGTCCTCCATACAGTGTTATGGCACCACTAAGTCCTCCATACAATATTATGGGCACAACATAGTCCTCCATACAGTATTATGAGTATTATGGATCTCATATAATTCACCATAGAGAATACTGCCTGGTCCCCATGTAATGCCATATGCAGGCTGGACCCCATACAGAGGCCCCACAAGCCCCCCACAAGCCTGCAGCATCCCCCCCAGAGCCCCCACAAGCACGCAGCATCCCCCCCCAGAGCACCCACAAGCCAGCAGCATCCCCCCCAGAGCACCCACAAGCCCGCTGCATCCCCCCCAGAGCACCCACAAGCCCGATGCATCCCCCCCAGGGCCCCCACAAGCCTGCTGCATCCCCCCGGGGCCCCCACAAGCCTGCAGCACACCCCCCCAGAGCTCCCACAAGCCCGCAGTATCCCCCAAGGGCCCCCACAAGCCCACAGCATCCCCCCCAGAGCCCCCACAAGCCCACAGCATCCCCCCACCAGAGCCCCCACAAGCTCACAGCATCCCCCCCCAGAGCCCCCACAAGCTCGCAGCATCCCCGCCAGACCCTCCACAAGCCCGCAGCATCCCCCCAGAGCACCCACAAGCCCGCAGCATCCCCCCCCAGAGCACCCACAAGCCCACAGCATCCCCCCAGGGCCCCACAAGCCCGCAGCATCCCCCCCAGAGCACCCACAAGCCCACAGCATCCCCCCAGGGCCCCACAAGCCCACAGCATCCCCCCAGGGCCCCACAAGCCCGCAGCATCCCCCCCAGGGCCCCACAAGCCCACAGCATTCCCGCCCCAGAGCCCCCACAAGCCCACAGCATCCCCCCCCAGGGCCCCACAAGCCCGCAGCATCCCCCCCCAGAGCACCCACAAGCCCACAGCATCCCCCCAGGGCCCCACAAGCCCGCAGCATCCCCCCCAGGGCCCCAAAAGCCCACAGCATTCACCCCCCCAGAGCCCCCACAAGCTCGCAGCATCCCCCCCAGAGCCCCCACAAGACCGCAGAATCCCCCTTAGGGCCACCCTAAGCCCGCAGCATCCCCCCCAGAGCCCTCACAACCCCGTAGCATCCCCTTAGGGCCCCCACAAGCACGCATTATCCCTGCATTATTCCCCAGAGCCCCCTAAGATCTCCACAAGCATTAATTAACCCCACCAGACTGCCCTCCAGCATTAACCCCCCCAAATCCCTCACTCGCAAGTATCAAGCCCCCTCACCCCAAAAACAACAAGAAGAAAAGACATCAGACCAGCAATTAATAGAACAATCTCCTGTTTCTCAGCTTAGGATACTGACCTCCTCCTGCAGCTTCACCGGCAGCTCTGTCTCTACATGAGACTCTGGCGTCTGGTGCTGAACTAGAACACGCCCCCGGAAATGACATCACACCTGGAAGGATCCCATACATTCTAGTGTCTAGGGCACAGGAAGAGGTAATTATTGTGACGGCCGGGGCCCTGAGCAGGCGGGGGGGCCCATAGTGCGCCGGGATGCCCGACGGCGAGTAAGCCCCCCGCCTGCTCAGGGCCCCGCCGCTTGCCTGGGTGCAGGAGGGGGACCCGATGCGGGGGTACACAGTGCAGGTTACTGCTATGGGGCCCCCCCAGCTCACGGGCCCCATAGCAGTCGCGTGGCCTGCCGCCATTGGCGGGACGCCACTGGGTACAATGGTGTCTGGCCTGGACAATCCTCTGTAAGGGAAACCAAGTCCGAACTGATAGATTTTCCCTGCACTGATACATTGTAGCAAACGGTCAGGACAGGAGGGGGATCGTCTAGACTGAATACCATTGTAATAAATGCTCCGCTGCTGTCAGGATTAGATTTTTTTCAGGTTCTGGATATTAACAAGAATGATTTTATTCTCAGACAACAAGCAGAGATCTTACAAATGGCAGAAAAGTGGAATAATCCTTCATTGCAGAGAGGAGAACTTTCCTCCTGTATCCGGCGGATCGTCCTGTGGCTGAGAACAGTCTTTGCGGAGCGATTCCTCCCTATGAGGGGAACGTCGGCGCGGTGGAGCTGCTGTATCAGCCACGGAGGGGAATGAAGAGCAAGAAAGATTTATCCCTCATCCTGGAGGATCCGGAACTGAAGACTGCGGAGATCAAAGCTGAAGGTGAAGCCACATGTGATCTGTATACATCGGCAGAGGGGTCGTCACATGAGGAAATCCCCCCATATATATGGAGATGGCGATCTGTGGGGGCCGGACACAGAATGGGTGTGTGGTGTAACCAAAGAGAACACTAAGTCAGCACAGGAGCTGTGTACACAAAACGGAAGCATTCTGCAAAGTTACTTTATTCTCTTTATCCCCTTCCCGACATCCGCAGAATTTAAGTGTCGCAATTCCAATGAGTTGTGGATTTTTGATTCAAGTTGCCCAACGGGCCCAAAAAATAATGTGATAGAAAAGTATTAAAATTGAAATTTATATATATATAAAAAAAATCCTTTGAAATTTCCTACCTCCATTTGTCAATACAAAGCAAGACTAAAAGATTATATATATATATTTATTTATTTAGTATTGACACACTGACAAAAAGTCCGATCTATCAAATCATAAATATATTAACCCCTACAGCAAATGCCCAACAGCAAAGATAATGTAAACACCCAATTTTTTTTTCTTTTTGGGTAATTTTACCTCCCAAAAATGCATCAAAAAGAGATGAAAAGTTTGTAGACAGCAGAGAATGGCATCAATAACCCCCGCAGGTCGGCGAGCAGAAAGCGAACCTCGCCCAGATTCATCAGCAGAAACATGGAACAAATGCAGGGTCTCACAAAATGGTGACACAATACCGGGTTATTTATTACTGTTTGGTGACACCATAATACGGCAATTCTGGCTTCTTAATTTATTTTTCCGCTATTTAACGTGCGGTTTAAATAATTTGGGCTTTGATAGGTCGGACTTTTACAGACACGACAATATAAAATGTTTCTTTTTTAATTTCTTTTTTTTTACCTCGGAAAATAGGGGTGATTTAACATTTTTGTTTATTTTTTTTCCTTTATAAAACTTTTTATTTTTTTTCCATTTTTACTTTCTTTTTTTATGTCCCCTTAGGGCACTTGACTGCTTATTCTATATACAGTAATCCTCTAGTAATGCAGTATACAGTTTATAAGATTAATTTCAGACTGTGGATGAACTTCACAGGAGTACCAAGATGGCAGCCATGCAGGCCTTCACCATTCCCCTGACTGCCATTGTCATCCATTTCCTGGTGATAGCTCAATATAAATGCCGCTGTTGGCTCAGGTGGCCACAGTCTACTCAAGTCGCTGCTGTCGGCTCAGGTCACCGCTGTTCTGGGCTGGCTGGCAAATTGCACACAGTAGCAACCCATCCTTATTGAGTTTTATCTATGGCTGATTCATAAAGTGAGTAAAGGTTACAAAGCTTTAAAAAGATAAAGCCGGTGTTATGATGTAATAGTTGAGGTCAAATGCCAACTAGATTCTCATCCACTTCTATCAGTGGGCTACTCAGAGAGGTGTCTGAGACTCTAGTCAGCATGTGACCAGGCTCGGACTGGCCTGCTGGGGAATTTCCCGGTGGGCTCCACTGCAGGGCCAGCACTGACAAGAGAAGGAAGGCTCCTCCCACTCCTACCCTAGCACAGCTATGCACCTGTCTATACATCGTATGCTGTGTGTGTGGGGGTGTGTGGTTTGACTTGTCTATATACCGTATGCTGTGTGTGGGGGGGACTTGTCTATATACTGTATGCTGTGTGTGTGGGGGGGGACTTGTCTATATACCGTATGCTGTGTGTGGGGGGGACTTGTCTATATACTGTATGCTGTGTGTGTGGGGGGGGACTTGTCTATATACCGTATGCTGTGTGTGGGGGACTTGTATATATACTGTATGCTGTGTGTGGGACTTGTCTATATACCGTATGCTGTGTGTGGGGGACTTGTCTATATACTGTATGCTGTGTGTGGGGGACTTGTCTATATACTGTATGCTGTGTGTGGGGGACTTGTCTATATACTGTATGCTGTGTGGGGGACTTGTCTATATACTGTATGCTGTGTGTGGGGGACTTGTCTATATACTGTATGCTGTGTGGGGGGCACTTGTCTATATACCGTATGCTGTGTGTGGGGGACTTGTCTATATACAGTATGCTGTGTGGGGGACTTGTCTATATACCGTATGCTGTGTGTGGGGGACTTATCTATATACTGTATGCTGTGTGTGGGGGACTTGTCTATATACCGTATGCTGTGTGTGGGGGACTTGTCTATATACCGTATGCTGTGTGTGGGGGACTTGTCTATATACCGTATGCTGTGTGTGGGGGACTTATCTATATACCGTATGGTGTGTGTGGGGGACTTGTCTATATACCGTATGCTGTGTGTGGGGGACTTGTCTATATACTGTATGCTGTGTGTGGGGGACTTGTCTATATGCCGTATGCTGTGTGGGGGACTTGTCTATATACTGTATGCTGTGTGTGGGGGACTTGTCTATATACAGTATGCTGCGTGTGGGGGACTTGTCTATATACTGTATGCTGTGTGTGGGGTACTTGTCTATATACTGTATGCTGTGTGTGGGGGACTCGTCTATATACTGTATGCTGCGTGTGGGGGACTTGTCTATATACTGTATGCTGTGTGTGGGGGACTTGTCTATATACCGTATGCTGTGTGGGGGGACTTGTCTATATACTGTATGCTGTGTGGGGGGACTTGTCTATATACTGTATGCTGTGTGTGGGGAACTTGTCTATATACCGTACGCTGTGTGTGGGGAACTTGTCTTTATACCGTATGCTGTGTGTGGGGGGGACTTGTCTATATACTGTATGCTGTGTGTGGGGACTTGTCTATATACTGTATGCTGTGTGGGGGACTTGTCTATATACCGTATGCTGTGTGTGGGGGGGACTTGTCTATATACCGTATGCTGTGTGGGGAACTTGTCTATATACCCTATGCTGTGTGTGGGGGACTTGTCTATATACTGTATGCTGTGTGTGGTTTGACTTGTCTATATACCGTATGCTGTGTGTGGGGGCTTGTCTATATACCGTATGCTGTGTGGGGGACTAGTCTATATACTGTATGCTGTGTGTGGGGGACTTGTCTATATACCGTATGCTGTGTGTGGGGGACTTGTCTATATACTGTATGCTGTGTGTGGGGAACTTGTCTATATACCGTATGCTGTGTGTGGGGGACTTGTCTATATACCGTATGCTGTGTGTGGGGGACTTGTCTATATACCGTATGCTGTGTGTGGGGGACTTGTCTATATACCGTATGCTGTGTGTGGGGGACTTGTCTATATACTGTATGCTGTGTGTGGGGGACTTGTCTATATACCGTATGCTGTGTGTGGGGGACTTGTCTATATACTGTATGCTGTGTGTGGGGAACTTGTCTTTATACCGTATGCTGTGGGGGGGACTTGTCTATATACTGTATGCTGTGTGCGGGGGACTTGTCTATATACCGTATGCAGTGTGTGGGGGACTTGTCTATATACTGTATGCTGTGTGTGGGGAACTTGTCTATATACCGTATGCTGTGTGTGGGGAACTTGTCTATATACCGTATGCTGTGTGTGGGGGACTTGTCTATATACCGTATGCTGTGTGTGGGGGACTTGTCTATATACTGTATGCTGTGTGTGGGGGACTTGTCTATATACCGTATGCTGTGTGTGGGGGACTTGTCTATATACTGTATGCTGTGTGTGGGGAACTTGTCTTTATACCGTATGCTGTGGGGGGGACTTGTCTATATACTGTATGCTGTGTGTGGGGGACTTGTCTATATACCGTATGCTGTGTGTGGGGGACTTGTCTATATACTGTATGCTGTGTGTGGGGAACTTGTCTATATACCGTATGCTGTGTGTGGGGAACTTGTCTATATACCGTATGCTGTGTGTGGGGAACTTGTCTATATACCGTATGCTGTGTGTGGGGAACTTGTCTATATACCCTATGCTGTGTGTGGGGGACTTGTCTATATACCCTATGCTGTGTGTGGGGGACTTGTCTATATACCGTATGCTGTGTGTGGGGGACTTGTCTATATACTGTATGCTGTGTGTGGGGGACTTGTCTATATACCGTATGCTGTGGGGGGGACTTGTCTATATACTGTATGCTGTGTGTGGGGAACTTGTCTATATACCGTATGCTGTGTGTGGGGGACTTGTCTATATACCGTATGCTGTGTGTGGGGAACTTGTCTATATACCGTATGCTGTGTTGGGGGGACTTGTCTATATACCGTATGCTGTGTGTGGGGGACTTGTCTATATACCGTATGCTGTGTTGGGGGGACTTGTCTATATACCGTATGATGTGTGGGGGGGGACTTGTCTATATACCGTATGCTGTGTTGGGGGGACTTGTCTATATACCGTATGATGTGTGGGGGGGACTTGTCTTTATACTGTATGCTGTGTGTGGGGGGGACTTGTCTATATACCGTATGATGTGTGGGGGGGACTTGTCTATATACCGTATGCTGTGTGTGGGGGACTTGTCTATATACCGTATGATGTGTGTGGGGGACTTGTCTATATACCGTATGCTGTGTGTGGGGGACTTGTCTATATACCGTATGCTGTGTGTGGGGGGGACTTGTCTATATACCGTATGCTGTGTGTGGGGGACTTGTCTATATACCGTATGCTGTGTGGGGGGGGACTTGTCTATATACCGTATGCTGTGTGTGGGGGACTTGTCTATATACCGTATGCTGTGTGTGGGGGACTTGTCTATATACCATATGCTGTGTGTCGGGGACTTGTCTATATACCGTATGCTGTGTGTGGGGGACTTGTCTATATACTGTATGCTGTGTGGGGGACTTGTCTATATACTGTATGCTGTGTGGGGGACTTGTCTATATACAGTATGCTGTGTGTGGAGGACTTGTCTATATACCGTATGCTGTGTGGGGGGGACTTGTCTATATACTGTATGCTGTGTGTGGAGGACTTGTCTATATACCGTATGCTGTGTGGGGGGGACTTGTCTATATACTGTATGCTGTGTGTGGGGGACTTGTCTATATACCGTATGCTGTGTGGGGGACTTGTCTATATACAGTATGCTGTGTGTGGAGGACTTGTCTATATACCGTATGCTGTGTGGGGGACTTGTCTATATACTGTATGCTGTGTGTGGGGGACTTGTCTATATACCGTATGCTATGTGGAGGACTTGTCTATATACTGTATGCTGTGGGGGGACGACTTGTCTATACACCGTATGCTGTGTGGGGGGGACTTGTCTATATACCGTATGCTGTGTGTGGGGGGGACTTGTCTATATACCGTATGCTGTGTGGGGGGACTTGTCTATATACTGTATGCTGTGTGGGGGGGGACTTGTCTATATACCGTATGCTGTGTGGGGGGGACTTGTCTATATACTGTATGCTGTGTGTGGGGGGACTTGTCTATATACCGTATGCTGTGTGTGGTGGACTTGTCTATATACTGTATGCTGTGTGGGGGGGACTTGTCTATATACCGTATGCTGTGTGGGGGACTTGTCTATATACCGTATGCTGTGTGTGGGGGACTTGTCTATATACTGTATGCTGTGTGTGGGCGACTTGTCTATATACCGTATGCTGTGTGTGGGGGACTTGTCTATATACCGTATGCTGTGTGTGGGGGACTTGTCTATATACCGTATGCTGTGTGTGGGGGACTTGTCTATATACCGTATGCTGTGTGGGGGACTTGTCTATATACCGTATGCTGTGTGTGGGGGGGACTTGTCTATATACCGTATGCTGTGTGGGGGGACTTGTCTATATACCATATGCTGTGTGTGGGGGACTTGTCTATATACTGTATGCTGTGTGGGGGGACTTGTCTATATACCGTATGCTGTGTGGGGGGGACTTGTCTATATACTGTATGCTGTGTGTGGGGGGGACTTGTCTATATACCGTATGCTGTGTGGGGGGACTTGTCTATATACCGTATGCTGTGTGTGGGGGACTTGTCTATATACCGTATGGGGGAGACTTGTCTATATACCGTATGCTGTGTATGGGGGACTTGTCTATATACCTTATGCTGTGTATGGGGGACTTGTCTATATACCGTATGCTGTGTGTGGGGGACTTGTCTATATACCGTATGCTGTGTGTGGGGGACTTGTCTATATACCGTATGCTGTGTGGGGGGGACTTGTCTATATACTGTATGCTGTGTGGGGGGACTTGTCTATATACCGTATGCTGTGTATGGGGGACTTGTCTATATACCGTATGCTGTGTGTGGGGGGACTTGTCTATATACTGTACGCTGTGTATGGGGGACTTGTCTATATACCGTACGCTGTGTATGGGGGACTTGTCTATATACCGTATGCTGTGTGTGGGGGGACTTGTCTATATACCGTATGCTGTGTGTGGGGGACTTGTCTATATACTGTATGCTGTGTGGGGGGGACTTGTCTATATACCGTATGCTGTGTGGGGGGGACTTGTCTATATACCGTATGCTGTGTGGGGGGGACTTGTCTATATACTGTATGCTGTGTGTGGGTGACTTGTCTATATACTGTATGCTGTGTGTGGGGGACTTGTCTATATACTGTATGCTGTGTATGGGGGACTTGTCTATATACCGTATGCTGTGTGGGGGGGACTTGTCTATATACCGTATGCTGTGTGGGGGGGACTTGTCTATATACTGTATGCTGTGTGTGGGTGACTTGTCTATATACTGTATGCTGTGTGTGGGTGACTTGTCTATATACTGTATGCTGTGTGGGGGGACTTGTCTATATACTGTATTCTGTGTGTGGGGGACTTATCTATATACTGTATGCTGTGTGGGGGGACTTGTCTATATACTGTATGCTGTGTATGGGGGACTTGTCTATATACTGTATGCTGTGTGGGGGGACTTGTCTATATACTGTATGCTGTGTATGGGGGACTTGTCTATATACCGTATGCTGTGTGTGGGGGACTTGTCTATATACCGTATGCTGTGTGTGGGGGGCTTGTCTATATACTGTATTCTGTGTGTGGGGGACTTGTCTATATACCGTATGCTGTGTGGGGGGGACTTGTCTATACACCGTATGCTGTGTGTGGGGGTCTTGTCTATATACCGTATGCTGTGTGTGGGGGACTTGTCTATATACCGTATGCTGTGTGTGGGGGACTTGTCTATATACTGTATGCTGTGTGTGGGGGACTTGTCTATATACTGTATGCTGTGTGTGGGGGACTTGTCTATATACTGTATGCTGTGTGTGGGGGACTTGTCTATATACCGTTTGCTGTGTGGGGGGGACTTGTCTATATACCGTATGCTGTGTGTGGGGGACTTGTCTATATACCGTATGCTGTGTGGGGGGGACTTGTCTATATACCGTATGCTGTGTGGTGGGGGAGGGGGTGCTGGACTTGGTTCTCTTTGCTATATGTGGGGGAGGGAGACCTGGATAAATATGCTATACATGGAGAAGGGGATCTTGGCTATATACTTTGTGTGGGGGAGCGGGGACCTGGATAAATATGCTATACATGGAGGAGGGGACCTTGGCTATATACTGTGTGTGGGGGAGCGGAGACCTGGATAAATATGCTATACATGGAGGAGGGGATCTTGGCTATATACTGTGTGTGGGGGAGCGGAGACCTGGATAAATATGCTATACATGGAGGAGGGGACCTGGCTATATACTTTGTGTGGGGGAGCGGGGACCTGGCTCTATACTTTGTGTGGGGGAGCGGGGACCTGGATATATACTTTGTGTGGGGGAGCGGGGAGCTTGGCTATATACTTTGTGTGGGTGAGCGGGGACCTGGCTATATACTTTGTGTGGGGGAGCGGGGACCTGGCTATATACTGTGTGTGGGGGAGCGGGGATCTTGGCTATATACTGTGTGTGGGGGAGCGGGGACCTGGCTATATACTGTGTGTGGGGGAGCGGGGACCTGGCTATATACTGTGTGTGGGGGAGCGGGGACCTGGCTATATACTTTGTGTGGGGGAGCGGGGACCTTGTCTATATACTGTGTGTGGGGGAGCGGGGACCTGGCTATATACTTTGTGTGGGGGAGCGGGGACCTGGCTATATACTTTGTGTGGGGGAGCGGGGATCTTGGCTATATACTGTGTGTGGGGGAGCGGGGGCCTGGCTATATCCTTTGTGTGGGGGAGCGGGGACCTGGCTATATACTTTGTGTGGGGGAGCGGGGATCTTGGCTATATACTGTGTGTGCGGGAGCGGGGACCTGGCTATATACTTTGTGTGGGGGAGCGGGGATCTTGGCTATATACTGTGTGTGGGGGAGCGGGGACCTGGCTATATACTGTGTGTGGGGGAGCGGGGACCTGGCTATATGTGGTAGGTGTGGGGCAGTTGATGTTACGGGAGCAGCTTTATTGTGAATGTATATGTAGTGGGTACAATGTGGAGGACTCTTTATAGATCACAGACATCATATGTGCTGATCAGGAGCCTTTCTGTGAATGCGATGTGTCAGGTCAGAGCTGCACTATTGCTAGATGATCTTGTGGGTGAACGTCTCATTCAGACGCCTGTTTTTTTACATCCATGTTATTGACAGACATAATACGCACCTTTATCATCTATGGGGCAGCTCACATATCCATATATATATATTTTTTTTTTATTTGCATATAGTAACAAACATTGATACAATTCGGATCGATCCCTTTGATGAAAATCAGTTTTGTTTTTTTTGCTTTTTTTTAATGTACCAGAAAACTACAGATGTCTGAATGAGGCCTGAAGATCTGTTCAAATGTGGCAGATTGTTCCTGGAGGATTTCCATAGAAAATCAGAGCAAATTAGCAAAAATCCACAAGAAAATCCACAACAGCAAATTTGCACTTCATGATTATGGTGCAGATCATTCTGGTAATTCACTGTGGAAAACAGCAGCGTGTAAAATAAAAAGAAATAAACTTGCTGGGAGTTGTAGTCCCTCACCACATACTGCAGTGCTATTATGACGCAGTGATGGTTTAGTTACATGATCGGTGCCTGCGCTGTCACTTGCTGGGAGTTGTAGTCCCTCACCACATACTGCAGTGCTATTATGACGCAGTGATGGTTTAGTTACATGATCGGTGCCTGCGCTGTCACTTGCTGGGAGTTGTAGTCCCTCACCACATACTGCAGTGCTATTATGACGCAGTGATGGTGAACTGTGTATCTAATCCTCTCCTGTGTGATACTGTTTGCTGAGCTGTGTATCTAATCCCGCCCTGTGCGATACTGTCTGCTGAGCCGTGTATCTAATCCACTCCTGTGTGATACTGTCTGCTGAGCTGTGTTTCTAATCCTATGATGTGTATCTAATCCTCTCCTGTGTGATACTGTCTACTGAGCCGTGTATCTAATCCCCTCCTGTGATACTGTCTGCTGAGCCGTGTATCTAATACTATCCTGTGTGATACTGTCTGCTCAGCCGTGTATCTAATCCACTCCTGTGTGATACTGTCTGCTGAGCTGTGTATCTAATCCTATGCTGTGTGATACTGTCTGCTGATCTGTGTATCTAATCCTCTCCTGTGTGATACTGTCTGCTGAGCTGTGTATCTAATCCTACGCTGTGTGATACTGTCTGCTGAGCTGTGTATCTAATCCTCTCCTGTGTGATACTGTCTGCTGAGCTGTGTATCTAATCCTGTCCTGTGTGATACTGTCTGCTGAGCCGTGTATCTAATCCTATGCTGTGTGATACTGTCTGCTGAGCTGTGTATCTAATCCTCTCCTGTGTGATACTGTCTGCTGAGCCATGTATCTAATCCTATGCTGTGCGATACTGTCTGCTGAGCTGTGTATCTAATCCTATGCTGTGTGATACTGTCTGCTGATCTGTGTATCTAATCCTCTCCTGTGTGATACTGTCTGCTGAGCTGTGTATCTAATCCTACGCTGTGTGATACTGTCTGCTGAGCTGTGTATCTAATCCTCTCCTGTGTGATACTGTCTGCTGAGCTGTGTATCTAATCCTGTCCTGTGTGATACTGTCTGCTGAGCCGTGTATCTAATCCTATGCTGTGTGATACTGTCTGCTGAGCTGTGTATCTAATCCTCTCCTGTGTGATACTGTCTGCTGAGCTGTGTATCTAATCCTGTCCTGTGTGATACTGTCTGCTGAGCCGTGTATCTAATCCTATGCTGTGCGATACTGTCTGCTGAGCTGTGTATCTAATCCTATGCTGTGTGATACTGTCTGCTGAGCTGTGTATCTAATCCTATGCTGTGTGATACTGCCTGCTGAGCTGTGTATCTAATCCTATGCTGTGTGATACTGTCTCCTCAGCTGTGTATCTAATCCCCTCCTGTGTGATACTGTCTGCTGAGCCGTGTATCTAATCCTATGCTGTGTGATACTGTCTGCTGAGCCATGTATCTAATCCTCTCCTGTGAGATACTGTCTGCTGAGCTGCGTATCTAATCCTCTCCTGTGTGATACTGTCTGATGAACTGTGTATCTAATCCTGTCCTATGTGATACTGTCTGCTGAGCTGTGCATCTAATCCTCTCCTGTGTAATACTGTCTGCTGAACTGTGTATCTAATCTTATCCTGTGTGATACTGTCTGCTGAGCTGTGTATCTAATCTTATCCTGTGTGATACTGTCTGCTGAGCCGTGTATCTAATCCCCTCCTGTGTGATACTGTCTGCTGAGCTGTGTATCTAATCCCCTCCTGTGTGATACTGTCTGTTGAGCCGTGTATCTAATTCTATGCTGTGTGATACTGCCTGCTGAGCTGTGTATCTAAACCTATGCTGTGTATCTCATCCTCTCCTGTGTGATACTGTCTGCTGAGCTGTGTATCTAATCCTCTCCTGTGTGATACTGTCTGCTGAGCTATGTATCTAATCCTGTGTGATACTGTCTGCTGAGCTGTGTATCTAATTCTCTCCTGTGTGATACCGTCTGCTGAGCTGTGTATCTAATACTCTCCTGTGTGATACTGTCTGCTGAGCAGTGTATCTAATACTCTCCTGTGTGATACTGTCTGATGAACCGTGTATCTAATCCCGCCCTGTGCGATACTGTCTGCTGAGCCGTGTATCTAATCCACTCCTGTGTGATACTGTCTGCTGAGCTGTGTATCTAATCCTATGCTGTGTGATACTGTCTGCTGATCTGTGTATCTAATCCTCTCCTGTGTGATACTGTCTGCTGAGCTGTGTATCTAATCCTACGCAGTGTGATACTGTATGCTGAGCAGTGTATCTAATCCTCTCCTGTGTGATACTCTCTGCTGAGCTGTGTATCTAATCCTCTCCTGTGTGATACTGTCTGCTGAGCTGTGTATCTAATCCTGTCCTGTGTGATACTGTCTGATGAGCCGTGTATCTAATCCTATGCTGTGTGATACTGTCTGCTGAGCTGTGTATCTAATCTTATACTGTGTGATACTGCCTGCTGAGCTGTGTATCTAATCCTATGCTGTGTGATACTGTATGCTGAGCAGTGTATCTAATCCTCTCCTGTGTGATACCGTCTGCTGAGCAGTGTATCTAATCCTCTCCTGTGCGATACTGTCTGCTGAGCTGTGTATCTAATCCTCTCCTGTGTGATACTGTCAGCTGAACTGTGTATCTAATCCTCTCCTGTGTGATACCGGCTGCTGAGCTGTGTATCTAATCCTCTCCTGTGTGATACTGTCAGCTGAACTGTGTATCTAATCCTCTCCTGTGTGATACTGTCTGCTGAGCTGTGTATCTAATCCTGTCCTGTGTGATACTGTCTGATGAGCTATGTATCTAATCCTCTCCTGTGCGATACTGTCTGCTGAGCTGTGTATCTAATCCTCTCCTGTGTGATACTGTCAGCTGAGCTGTGTATCTAATCCTCTCCTGTGTGATACTGTCTGCTGAGCCGTGTATCTAATCCTGTCCTGTGTGATACTGTCTGATGAGCTATGTATCTAATCCTCTCCTGTGTGATACTGTCTGCTGAGCTGTGTATCTAATCCTGTCCTGTGTGATACTGTCTGATGAGCTATGTATCTAATCCTCTCCTGTGCGATACTGTCTGATGAGCCGTGTATCTAATCCTCTCCTGTGTGATACTGTCTGCTGAGCTGTGCATCTAATCCTCTCCTGTGTGATACTATCTGCTGAGCAGTGTATCTAATCCTCTCCTGTGTGATACTGTCTGCTGCGCCGTGTATCTAATCCTCTCCTGTGTGATACTGTCTGCTGAGCTGTGTATCTAATCCTCTCCTGTGTGATACTGTCTGCTGAGCCGTGTATCTAATCCTACCCTGTGTGATACTGTCTGCTGAACCGTGCATCTAATCCTGCCCTGTGTGATACTGTCTGCTGAGCAGTGTATCTAATTCTATCCTGTGTGATACCATCTGCTGAGCTGTGTATCTAATCCTCTCCTGTGTGATACTGTCTGCTGAGCTGTGTATCAAATCCTCTCCTGTGTGATACTGTCTGCTGAGCCGTGTATCTAATCCTACCCTGTGTGATACTGTCTGCTGAGCAGTGTATCTAATCCTATCCTGTGTGATACCATCTGCTGAGCTGTGTATCTAATCCTCTCCTGTGTGATACTCTCTGCTGAGCTGTGTATCAAATCCTCTCCTGTGTGATACTGTCTGCTGAGCCGTGTATCTAATCCTACCCTGTATGATACTGTCTGCTGAACCGTGTATCTAATCCTGCCCTGTGTGATACTGTCTGCTGAGCTGTGTATCTAATCCTATCCTGTGTGATACCATCTGCTGAGCCGTGTAACTAATCCTCTCCTGTGTGATACTGTCTGCTGAGCCCTGTATCTAATCATATCCTGTGTGATACCATCTGCTGAGCAGTGTATCTAAACCTATCCTGTGTGATACCAGCTGCTGAGCTGTGTATCTAATCCTATCCTTTGTGATACTGTCTGCTGAGCTGTGTATCTAATCCTCTCCTGTGTGATACTATCTGCTGAGCAGTGTATCTAATCCTCTCCTGTGTGATACTGTCTGCTGAGCCGTGTATCTAATCCTCTACTGTGTGATACTATCTGCTGAGCAGTGTATCTAATCCTATCTTGTGTGATACCATCTGCTGAGCTGTGTATCTAATCCTCTCCTGTGTGATGTCTGCTGAGCCGTGTATCTAATCCTCTCCTGTGTGATACTGTCTGCTGAGCTGTGTATCTAATCCTGTCCTGTGTGATACAGTCCGCTGAGCTATGTATCTAATCCTCTCCTGTGCGATATTGTCTGCTGAGCTGTGTATCTAATCCTCTCCTGTGTGATACTGTCTGCTGAGGTGTGCATCTAATCCTATCCTGTGTGATACTATCTGCTGAGCAGTGTATCTAATCCTATCCTGTGTGATACTGTCTGCTGAGCTGTGTATCTAATCCCGCCCTGTGCGATATTGTCTGCTGAGCCGTGTATCTAATCCACTCCTGTGTGATACTGTCTGATGAACTGTGTATCTAATCCTATCCTGTGTGATACTGTCTGCTGAGCCGTGTATCTAATCCCGCCCTGTGCGATACTGTCTGCTGAGCCGTGTATCTAATCCACTCCTGTGTGATACTATCTGCTGAGCTTTGTATCTAATCCTGTGCTGTGTGATACTGTCAGCTGAGTTGTGTATCTAATCCTATCCTGTGTGATACCATCTGCTGAGCTGTGTATCTAATCCTTTCCTGTGTGATACTGTCTGCTGAGCTGTGTATCTAATCCTCTCCTGTGTGATACCGTCTGCTGAGCCGTGTATCTAATCCTCTCCTGTGTGATACTGTCTGCTGAGCTATGTATCTAATCCTGTCCTGTGTGATACTGTTTGCTGAGCTGTGTATCTAATCCTTTCCTGTGTGATACTGCCTGCTGAGCTGTGTATCTAAGCCTATCCTGTGTGATACTGTCTGCTGAGCCATGTATATAATCCTCTACTGTGTGATACTGTCTGCTGAGCTGTGTATCTAATCCTCTACTGTGTGATATTGTCAGCTGAGCTGTGTATCTAATCCTGTCCTGTGTTATACTGTCTGCTGAGCAGTGTATCTAATTCCATCATGTTTGATACCATCTGCTGATCCGTGTATCTAATCCTCTCCTGTGTGATACTGTCTGCTGAGCTGTGTATCAAATCCTCTCCTGTGTGATACTGACTGCTGTGCTGTGTATCTAATCCTATGCTGTGTGATACTGTCTGCTGAGCTGTGTATCTAATCCTATGCTGTGTGATACTGTCTGCTGAGCTGTATCTCTAATCCTACCCTGTGTGATACTGTCTGCTCAACCGTGTATCTAATCCTCTCCTGTGTGATACCGTCTGCTGAGCAGTGTATCTAATCCTCTCCTGTGTGATACCGGCTGCTGAGCTGTGTATCTAATCCTCTCCTGTGCGATACTCTCTGCTGAGCTGTGTATCTAATCCTTTCCTGTGTGATACTGTGTGCTGAGCTGTGTATGTAATCCTCTGTGTGATACTGTCTGATGAGCTGTGTATCTAATCCTCTCCTGTGTGATACTGTCTGCTGAGCTGTGTATCTAATCCTCTCCTGTGTGATACTGTCTGATGAACTGTGTATCTAATCCTATCCTGTGTGATACTGTCTGCTGAGCCGTGTATCTAATCCCGCCCTGTGCGATACTGTCTGCTGAGCCGTGTATCTAATCCACCCGTGTGATACAGTCTGCTGAGCTGTGTATCTAATCCTATGCTGTGTGATACTGTCTGCTGAGCTGTGTATCTAATCCTCTCCTGTGTGATACTGTCTGCTGAGCTGTGTATCTAATCCTCTCCTGTGTGATACTGTCTGCTGAGCTGTGTATCTAATCCTCTCCTGTGTGATACTGTCAGCTGAGCTGTGTATCTAATCCTCTCCTGTGTGATACTGTCTGCTGAGCTGTGTATCTAATCCTCTCCTGTGTGATACTGTCTGCTGAGCTGTGTATCTAATCCTCTCCTGTGTGATACTGTCTGATGAGCTGTGTATCTAATCCTCTCCTGTGTAACTCTGTCTGCTGAGCCGTGTATCTAATCCTCTCCTGTGTGATACTGTGTGCTGAGATGTGTATCTTATCCTATCCTGTGTGATACTGTCTGATGAACTGTGTATCTAATTCTATCTTGTGTGATACCATCTGTTGAGTCGTGTATCTATTCCCGCCCTGTGCGATACTGTCTGCTGAGCCGTGTATCTAATCCACTCCTGTGTGATACTGTCTGATGAACTGTGTATCTAATCCTCTCCTGTGTGATACTGTCTGCTGAGCTGTGTATCTAATCCTCTCCTGTGTGATACTGTCTGCTGAGCCGTGTATCTAATCCACTCCTGTGTGATACTGTCTGCTGAGCTGTGTATCTAATCCTCTCCTTTGTGATACTGTCTGCTGAGCTGTGTATCTAATCTTGTCCTGTGTGATACCGTCTGCTGAGCTATGCATCTAATCCTGTCCTGTGTGATACCGTCTGCTGAGCAGTGTATCTAATCTTATCCTGTGATACTGTCTGCTGAGCTGTGTATCTAATCCCCTCCTGTGTGATTCTGTCTGCTGAGAAGTGTATCTAATCCTATGCTGTGTGATACTGTCTGCTGAGCTGTTTATCTAATCCTCTCCTTTGTGATACTGTCTGCTGAGCTGTGTATCTAATCTTGTCCTGTGTGATACCGTCTGCTGAGCTATGCATCTAATCCTGTCCTGTGTGATACCGTCTGCTGAGCAGTGTATCTAATCTTATCCTGTGATACTGTCTGCTGAGCTGTGTATCTAATCCCCTCCTGTGTGATTCTGTCTGCTGAGAAGTGTATCTAATCCTATGCTGTGTGATACAGTCTGCTGAGCTGTGTATCTAATCCTATGCTGTGTATCTAATCATCTCCTGTGTGATAATGTCTGCTGAGCCGTGTATCTAATCCTATCCTGTGTGATACTGTCAGCTGAGCTGTGTATCTAATCCTATCCTGTGTAATACCATCTGCTGAGCAGTGTATCTAATCCTATCCTGTGTGATACTGTCTGCTGAGCTGTGTATCTAATGCTCTCCTGTGTGATACTGTCTGCTGAGCCGTGTATCTAATCCTCTCCTGTGTGATACTGTGTGCTGAGCTGTGTATCTAATCCTCTCCTGTGCGTTACTGTCTGCTGAGCTGTGTATCTAATCCTCTCCTGTGTGATACTGTCTGATGAACTGTGTATCTAATCCTGTCCTATGTGATACTGTCAGCTGAGCTGTGTATCTAATCCTCTCCTGTGTGATACTGTCTGCTGAGCCGTGTATCTAATCCTATGCTGTGATAATCTGCTGAGCAGTGTATCTAATCTTATACTGTGTGATACTGTCTTCTGAGCTGTGTATCTAATCCCCTCCTGTTTGATACTGTCTGCTGAGCTGTGTATCTAATCCTCTCCTGTGTGATACTGTCTGCTGATCAGTGTATCTAATCTTATACTGTGTGGTACTGTCTGCTGAGCTGTGTATCTAATCCCCTCCTGTGTGATACTGTCTGCTGACCGTGTATCTAATCCTCTCCTGTGTGATACCGTCTGCTGAGCTATGTATCTAATCCTGTCCTGTGTGATACTGTCTGCTGAGCTGTGTATGTATCTAATCCCCTCCTGTGTGATAATGTCTGCTGAGCTGTGTATCTAATCCTCTCCTGTGTGATAATGTCTGCTGAGCTGTGTATCTAATCCTGTCCTGTGTGATACCGTCTGCTGAGCTGTGTATCTAATCCTGTCCTGTGTGATACTGTCTGCTGAGCCGTGTATCTAATCCTCTCCTGTGTGATGCTGTCTGCTGAGCTGTGTATCTAATCCTCTCCTGTGTGATGCTGTCTGCTGAGCTGTGTATCTAATCCTACCCTGTATGATACTGTCTGCTGAGCTGTGTATCTAATCCTCTCCTGTGTGATACTGTCTGCTGAGCCGTGTATCTAATCCTCTCCTGTGTCATACTGTCTGCTGAGCCGTGTATCTAATCCTCTCCTGTGTCATACGGTCTGCTGAGCTATGTATCTAATCCACTCCTATGTGATACTGTCTGCTGAGCTGTATCTCTAATCCTACCCTGTGTGATACTGTCTGCTGAGCCATGTATCTAATCCTCTCCTGTGTCATACTGTCTGCTGAGCTGTGTATCTAATCCTCTCCTGTGTGATACTGTCTGCTGAGCTGTATCTCTAATCCTCTCCTGTGTGATACCATCTGCTGAGCCGTGTATCTAATCCTCTCCTGTGTGATACTGTCTGCTGAGCCGTGTATCTAAACCTCTCCTGTGTGATACTGTCTGCTGAGCCGTGTATCTAATCCTCTCCTGTGTGATACTGTCTACTGAGCATTGTACCTAATCCTCTCCTGTGTGATACTGTCTGCTGAGCAGTGTTTCTAATCCTCTCCTGTGTGATACTGTCTGCTGAGCCGTGTATCTAATCCTCTCCTGTGTGATACTGTCTGATGAGCTGTGTATCTAATCCTCTCCTGTGTGATACTGTCTGATGAGCTGTGTATCTAATCCTCTTCTGTCTGATACTGTCTGCTGAGCCGTGTATCTAATCCTCTCCTGTGTCATACTGTCTGCTGAGCTGTGTATCTAATCCTCTCCTGTGTGATACTGTCTGCTGAGCTGTGTATCTAATCCTCTTCTGTCTGATACTGTCTGCTGAGCCGTGTATCTAATCCTCTCCTGTGTCATACTGTCTGCTGAGCTGTGTATCTAATCCTCTCCTGTGTGATACTGTCTGCTGAGCTGTATCTCTAATCCTCTCCTGTGTGATACCATCTGCTGAGCCGTGTATCTAATCCTCTCCTGTGTGATACTGTCTGCTGAGCCGTGTATCTAATCCTCTCCTGTGTGATACTGTCTGCTGAGCCGTGTATCTAATCCTCTCCTGTGTGATACTGTCTACTGAGCATTGTATCTAATCCTCTCCTGTGTGATACTGTCTGCTGAGCATTGTATCTAATCCACTCCTGTGTGATACTGTCTGCTGAGCATTGTATCTAATCCTCTCCTGTGTGATACTGTCTGCTGAGCAGTGTTTCTAATCCTCTCCTGTGTGATACTGTCTGCTGAGCCGTGTATCTAATCCTCTCCTGTGTCATACTGTCTGATGAGCTGTGTATCTAATCCTCTCCTGTGTGATACTGTCTGATGAGCTGTGTATCTAATCCTCTTCTGTCTGATACTGTCTGCTGAGCCGTGTATCTAATCCTCTCCTGTGTCATACTGTCTGCTGAGCTGTGTATCTAATCCTCTCCTGTGTGATACTGTCTGCTGAGCTGTGTATCTAATCCTCTTCTGTCTGATACTGTCTGCTGAGCCGTGTATCTAATCCTCTCCTGTGTCATACTGTCTGCTGAGCTGTGTATCTAATCCTCTCCTGTGTGATACTGTCTGCTGAGCTGTATCTCTAATCCTCTCCTGTGTGATACCATCTGCTGAGCCGTGTATCTAATCCTCTCCTGTGTGATACTGTCTGCTGAGCCGTGTATCTAATCCTCTCCTGTGTGATACTGTCTGCTGAGCCGTGTATCTAATCCTCTCCTGTGTGATACTGTCTACTGAGCATTGTATCTAATCCTCTCCTGTGTGATACTGTCTGCTGAGCATTGTATCTAATCCACTCCTGTGTGATACTGTCTGCTGAGCATTGTATCTAATCCTCTCCTGTGTGATACTGTCTGCTGAGCTGTGTATCTAATCTTCTCCTGTGTGATACTGTCTGCTGAGCTGTGTATCTAATCCTATTCGGTGTGATACTGTCTGCTGAGCTATGTATCTAATCCTATTCGGTGTGATACTGTCTGCTGAGCTGTGTATCTAATCCTATCCTGTGTGATACTGTCTGCTGAGCTGTGTATCTAATCCTATTCGGTGTGATACTGTCTGCTGAGCTGTGTATCTAATCCTATCCTGTGTGATACTGTCTGCTGAGCTGTGTATCTAATCCTATCCTGTGTGATACTGTCTGCTGAGCTGTGTATCTAATCCTATTCGGTGTGATACTGTCTGCTGAGCAGTGTATCTAATCCTATCCAGTGTGATACTGTCTGCTGAGCTGTGTATCTAATCCTATCCGGTGTGATACTGTCTGCTGAGCTGTGTATCTAATCCTATCCGGTGTGATACTGTCTGCTGAGCTGTGTATCTAATCCTATCCGGTGTGATACTGTCTGCTGACCTGTGTATCTAATCCTATCCGGTGTGATACTGTCTGCTGAGCTGTGTATCTAATCCTCTCCTGTGTGATACTGTCTGCTGAGCTGTGTATCTAATCCTATCCGGTGTGATACTGTCTGCTGAGCCGTGTATCTAATCCTATCCTGTGTGATACTGTCTGCTGAGCTGTGTATCTAATCTTCTCCTGTGTGATACTGTCTGCTGAGCTGTGTATCTAATCCTATCCGGTGTGATACTGTCTGCTGAGCCGTGTATCTAATCCTATCCGGTGTGATACTGTCTGCTGAGCAGTGTATCTAATCCTATCCTGTGTGATACTGTTTGCTGACCTGTGTATCTAATCCTATGCTGTGTGATACTGTCTGGTGAGCTGTGTATCTAATCCTGTACAGTGATACTGTCTGCTGAGCAGTGTATCTAATCCTATCCTGTGTGATACTGTCTGCTGAGCTGTGTATCTAATCCTGTTCTGTGTGATACTGTCTGCTGAGCTGTGCATCTAATCCTATCCTGTGTGATACTATCTGCTAAACAGTGTATCTAATCATCCCCTGTGTGATACTGTCTGCTGAGCTGTGTATCTAATCTTCTCCTGTGTGATACTGTCTGCTGAGCTGTGTATCTAATCTTCTCCTGTGTGATACTGTCTGCTGAGCTGTGTATCTAATCCTATCCGGTGTGATACTGTCTGCTGAGCAGTGTATCTAATCTTCTCCTGTGTGATACTGTCTGCTGAGCTGTGTATCTAATCTTCTCCTGTGTGATACTGTCTGCTGAGCTGTGTATCTAATCTTCTCCTGTGTGATACTGTCTGCTGAGCTGTGTATCTAATCTTCTCCTGTGTGATACTGTCTGCTGAGCTGTGTATCTAATCCTATCCGGTGTGATACTGTCTGCTGAGCAGTGTATCTAATCTTCTGCTGTGTGATACTGTCTGCTGAGCTGTGTATCTAATCTTCTCCTGTGTGATACTGTCTGCTGAGCTGTGTATCTAATCTTCTCCTGTGTGATACTGTCTGCTGAGCTGTGTATCTAATCCTATCCGGTGTGATACTGTCTGCTGAGCAGTGTATCTAATCCTCTCCTGTGTGATACTGTCTGCTGAGCTGTGTATCTAATCTTCTCCTGTGTGATACTGTCTGCTGAGCCGTGTATCTAATCCTATCCGGTGTGATACTGTCTGCTGAGCTGTGTATCTAATCCACTCCTGTGTGATACTGTCTGCTGAGCTGTGTATCTAATCCTATCCGGTGTGATACTGTCTGCTGAGCTGTGTATCTAATCCTCTCCTGTGTGATACTGTCTGCTGAGCAGTGTATCTAATACTCTCCTGTGTCATACTGTCTGCTGAGCTGTGTATCTAATCCTATCCGGTGTGATACTGTCTGCTGAGCTGTGTATCTAATCCTCTCCTGTGTGATACTGTCTGCTGAGCTGTGTATCTAATCTTCTCCTGTGTGATACTGTCTGCTGAGCTGTGTATCTAATCTTCTCCTGTGTGATACTGTCTGCTGAGCTGTGTATCTAATCTTCTCCTGTGTGATACTGTCTGCTGAGCTGTGTATCTAATCTTCTCCTGTGTGATACTGTCTGCTGAGCTGTGTATCTAATCTTCTCCTGTGTGATACTGTCTGCTGAGCTGTGTATCTAATCCTATCCGGTGTGATACTGTCTGCTGAGCAGTGTATCTAATCCTATCCGGTGTGATACTGTCTGCTGAGCTGTGTATCTAATCCTATCCGGTGTGATACTGTCTGCTGAGCTGTGTATCTAATCCTATCCGGTGTGATACTGTCTGCTGAGCAGTGTATCTAATCCTATCCGGTGTGATACTGTCTGCTGAGCTGTGTATCTAATCCTCTCCTGTGTGATACTGTCTGCTGAGCAGTGTATCTAATCCTCTCTCATGTTATGTCTTCATCTTTTAATATTTCTAACGGCACCAGGCAGGGATGCCCGCTTTCCCCTCTCCTTTTTATTCTTACACTAGAACCTTTCCTACAAAAGCTCAGAGAGGAGGGGAGGATCGTTGGCATCAAATCAGCTGGTACTGAACATAAAATCGCAGCATACGCAGACGATCTACTGATCATGACCTCTAACCCGAGAATATCTGTCCCAGTTATCCTGACATTACTCAAGGAATACGGTGCACTATCAAATTTTAAGGTGAATCTTAGCAAATCTCAAGTCTTAAATATAAATATCCCAGAACCACAAAAAACACAAATGGCAATCGGGTCCCCCTTTACCTGGTCCCCCCCATCAATACGTTTCTTGGGAGTTGAGATTTCTCCAAACCTACAAGAACTTTATAAGTTAAACTTCCCACCGCTATTGCAGAAAATCCAGAAACTTACCCCCAACTGGAATATCTCATACATCTCCTGGTTGGGTAGGAAAAATCTCCTTAAATGTATGATATGGCCAAAAATAACTTATCTAGTGCAAGCCCTTCCAATCCACCTACCTAATTCTTTTTTCATTGACATACGAAAACTCCTCAGCCGTTTTCTGTGGCACAACCAAAAACCCAGACTTCCCTTACAAATATTATCCCTCCCACACTCTGAAGGAGGTATAGATCTGCCAGATCTAAAGATACTTCAACAAGCCACTCATCTCCAAAGAGTCGTGGATTGGATCAGGCTCCCACCACAGAAGCAATGGATTAAAGTAGAAGAAACAATCCTTAAATTCCCCCTTAGACAGCTCATCCTCACGCCCTCAAGTAGTACTAGGTATACATCAATTAAAAACCCTTTCACCGCCACTACTTTTAAAATCTGGTCCAATCCCCATATAAGACAAATATGCTCCCCGTTTCCCTCCCCTCTCCTACAAGTTACAGACCTAGTTCTCTCCTTTCTCCAGCCCATAATGCCACAATACACAACTCAATTCGCAACTTGATAACACCACTCCAAAAAATTACAGATAATGGGGTCATGCCCTGCTTGGCAGAACTCAATCAAATGCTAGATACTATCTCTTTTCACCCCTTTATGTACCAGAAATTTATGTCTAACTTAAAACTAGTCTTTAAAACTCCAAATTATATTAGGGAAATGACTGATTTTGAAAAACTTATAGCTGCAAAAAACCCCTAAAAAAGAACGTTATCAGCTCTACAAAAACAATTATGCCTAGCCAGAACCCCTAAGAAACTGCCATATGTAATGAAGTGGGAACAGGATCTGAATAGGCCTTTCACCCCATCTGAAATTAAAAGATTACTACTAGCACCTAAAGTCTCCTCTAGATGTGTTAGAGTACAAGAGAATGGCTATAAAGTTCTCTCCAGGTGGTATATGACTCCATCAAAACTTCAGAAATGTTACAAAGGACTTGATCCTAACTGCTGGAGATGCTCTTCTGATGTGGGCACTATGCTCCACATGTGGTGGAACTGTACATTGATTAAGCCCTTCTGGACAAAAAGAATTCAAACTATTAATACAATTTTAAACTTGCAACTCTTGACCTCGCCGGAGATCTGCCTTCTGTTTCTGTTCCTAGATAACTTCCCTAAAATAAAATTAACCCTTCTTAGACAGCTCCTGGCCTCGGCTAAGTTACTTGTGACATCCTTATGGAAATCTGCGAAGACCCCAAATATCTCACTCTGGGAAATGAAGGTTGAACAAATATACAGGCTAGAAGAATTGGCTAGTTGGGATGAAAAAAGGCATAAACAATTCTCGTTGATATGGCGTCCCTGGCACAAATATATTACAGACCGCACAATACTAACCTAAAATACTCAGATCGCTAGCCCATTCTAATCCCAACTCCCCCCCCCCCCATCATCTATATCTTTGTAGTCCCCCCCCCCCCCCTCCATCTCATCTCCCCGTTCATCCCACTTCCCTTTCAACCTTCCCCCCTTCTCCAGGTTTTTTTTTTTTCTTTTTCTCTTCTGAAGTTTTTATTTCCAGGATATCACAATAAACCTTCTTGAATATGATAACATGTTATGTGACCACAATTTTGTACTACGACATGTTCAAAAGAATTGAACCTCTCTCTTATATTTTTTTTCTCTTCCGAAACGTGTCAATGTTTGGCTGAAATTTATGCAGTCTGGTCAATTTCTGCTCTTATAATCTATGTGATATCGTTATCTTTGATTTGTTTCATTAACAATGTGACTTTTCTTTGTTCAATTGTTAACCTTCTTTAAAAAAAACCTTAATAAAAAGATGTTTAAAAGAAAAGAATAAGCAGGACAAATAAAGGGTTTATCCAACATGTAAAACTAATTTGGAAGCTATAGTTATGCTTTTAATAGGACTCTTTCAGCATGACTGTGCAAACCAAGCACAGGAGCTGACTGCCAATCATTTAACTACTGTTTTTCCACTATATGATTAGATATTAAGTGCAAATTGCTTGTTTCTTGGTAATGGCCGCATGCTTTTGCAAAAACTGTGCAGCCATTAACAATAAGTGAACCATTTGTAATTAATTTCTACCAGTACAGCTGAAAAAAGCTGTGATCTTTATGAAATGGGTTGTTAGCAGATGTACCTTGGTCGCACACATGCTATACTCATCAGGTGCTACATGAAACTCAAGCCTAAAGATGGCCGCGACACTCATGGGCCGGTGCATTGTGCTTGCCCCCCAGGCTAAAATTTGCCAGCCAATAATATGTGACTGGTATATCAAATACTGTGATACAGACATCAGATGTTTTACAGTAGATACACTGTCATATATATGACTACCAACATAAGGAGCATGAGTAATCCAAGACTTTATCACTACAGGCAACACCAAAACTATAGATACCACCAAAATGAAACAATAGGCGCTTATTGCCGCTAAAATAAATCTCTATTAAATATTGCAAAAATTAAAAGACAATCGTACAGAGTATAGCAATGGAGGATCACAAACACATGAGTATCACATTTATAGAGACATAGTAGTCACATATATATATATACAGTACAGACCAAAAGTTTGGACACACCTTCTCATTTAAAGATTTTTCTGTATTTTCTTGAGTATGAAAATTGTACATTCACACTGAAGGCATCAAAACTATGAATTAACACATGTGGAATTATATACTTAACAAAAAAGTGTGAAACAACTGAAAATATGTCTTACATTCTAGGTTCTTCAAAGTAGCCACCTTTTGCTTTGATGACTGCTTTGCACACTCTTGGCATTCTCTTGATGAGCTTCAAGAGGGAGTCACCGGAAATGGTCTTCACTTCACAGGTGTGCCCTGTCAGGTTTAATAAGTGGGATTTCTTGCCTTATAAATGGGGTTGGGACCATCAGTTGTGTTGTGCAGAAATCAGCTGGATACACAGCTGATAGTCCTACTGAATAGACTGTTAGCTGCTTTTTTCTTACCATCATACAAATTCTAAGTAAAGAAAAACGAGTGGCCATCATTACTTTAAGAAATGAAGGTCTGTCAGTCCGAAAAATTGGGAAAACTTTGAATGTATCCCCAAGTGCAGTTGCAAAACCCATCAAGAAAACAAAGAAACTGGCTCACATGAGGACCGCCCCAGGAAAGGAAGACCAAGAGTCACCTCTGCTTCTGAGGATAAGTTTATCCGAGTCACCAGCCTCAGAAATCGCAGGTTAACAGCAGCTCAGATTAGAGACCAGGTCAATGCCACACAGAGTTCTAGCAGCAGACACATCTCTACAACAACTGTTAAGAGGAGACTTTGTGCAGCAGGCCTTCATGGTAAAATAGCTGCTAGGAAACCACTGTTAAGGACAGGCAACAAGCAGAAGAGACTTGTTTGGGATAAGGAACACAAGGAATGGACATTAGACCAGTGGAAATCTGTGCTTTGGTCTGATAAGTCCAAATTTGAGATCTTTGGTTCCAACCACTGTGTTTTTGTGCGACGCAGAAAAGGTGAACGGATGGACTCTACATGCCTGGTTCCCACCGTGAAGCATGGAGGAGGAGGTGTGATGGTGTGGGGGTGCTTTGCTGGTGACACTGTTGGGGATTTATTCTAAATTGAAGGCATACTGAACCAGCATGGCTACCGCAGCATCTTGCAGCGGCATGCTATTCCATCCGGTTTGCGTTTAGTTGGACCATCATTTATTTTTCAACAGGACAATGACCCCAAACACACCTCCAGGCTGTGTAAGGGCTATTTGACTAAGAAGGAGAGTGATGGGGTGCTACGCCAGATGACCTGGCCTCCACAGTCACCAGACCTGAACCCAATCGAGATGGTTTGGGGTGAGCTGGACCGCAGAGTGAAGGCAAAAGGGCCAACAAGTGCTAAGCATCTCTGGGAACTCTTTCAAGATTGTTGGAAGACCATTTCCGGTGACTCCCTTTTGAAGCTCATCAAGAGAGTGCCAGGAGTGTGCAAAGCAGTCATCAAAGCAAAAGGTGGCTACTTTGAAGAACCTAGAATATAAGACATATTTTCAGTTGTTTCACACTTTTTTGTTAAGTATATAATTCCACATGTGTTAATTCATACTTTTGATGCCTTCAGTGTGAATGTACAATATTCAGAGTCATGAAAATACAGAAAAATCTTTAAATAAACTTTTGGTCTGTACTGTATATATAATATAACACTACAAGCCTCCCTCTGTCTGAAGCCTTTAAAGACTTGGCAAGCGCTACATGCCTGCGCAGTCTGGCTCTAGACAGAAGAACCCATTACGTTACAGGTAAGAGGAGTGTGTATGGCGCCGGAGATTGCGGTATGCGTAGACACTGAACACATACCGCGATCTCCGGCGCCATACTTACCTGACCGGGAGGAGCGTTGCAGCGGTGCTTCTCTTCTCGCCGGAGACCAGGGCAGGAGTGAAGGCGTTGGAATCGGCACATGTGCATACCACTATCCGGCGCCATTTTACTGAAGACATATTTGCAGTGTGTCTTCAGCAAAATGGCGTTGAACAGCACGGTATGGGCACACGCGTACTCTGGCGCCGCACTGCTCCCCGGCAGAACAGGATACAGAAGCGCTGGAGCACAGGGAAGAAAGGTGAGTATGTGTTTATTTTTTTGTATCTGTGCACCGTGAAAGGGATGAGGGGTGCCATACATACCAGCAATGGGGTGTGAAGGGTACCATACATACCAGGAAAGGGGTGTGAGGGGTACAATGCATACCAGGATTTGGGGGCTGACTGAACCATGAAAACCAGGATTGGGGGGTGAGGGGTGCCATACATACCAGGATTGGGGGGTGAGGGGTGCCATATATACCAGGATTGGGGGGTGAGGGGTGCCATACATACCAGGATTTGGGGGATGACTGAACCATGAAAACCAGGATTGGGGGTGAGGGGTGCCATACATACCAGGATTGGGGGGTGAGTGGTGCCATACATACCAGGAATGGGGGGTGAGGGGTACCATACATACCAGGAAAGGGGTGTGAGGGGACCATGCATACCAGGATTGGGGGATGAGGGGTACAATGCATACCAGGATTTGGGGGGTGACTGAACCATGAAAACCAGGATTGGGGGGTGAGGGATGCCATACATACCAGGATTGGGGGGTGAGGGGTGCCATACATACAAGGATTTGGGGGGTGACTGAACCATGAAAACCAGGATTGGGGGTGAGGGGTGCCATACATACCAGGATTGGGGGGTGAGTGGTGCCATACATACCAGGATTGGGGGGTGAGGGGTACCATGCATACAAGGATAGGAAAGTGGGGTTCTATGCATACCAGAATAGGGATGAGGGGTACCATGCATACCTGGATTGGGGGATGAGGGGACCATGCATACCTGGATTGGGGGATGAGGGGACCATGCATACCAGGATTGGGGGATGAGGGAACCATGCATACCAGGATTGGGGGATGAGGGAACCATGCATACCAGGATTGGGGGATGAGGAGGCCATATGTACCAGGATTGAGGATGAGAGAGTCATGCATACCAGGATTGGGGATGAGAGAGCCATGCATACCAGGATGGGGGATGAGGAGGCCATACATACCAGGGTAACGCTGAGGGGGCCATGTGCAGCATGATGGGGATTAGAGGTGCCATACATACCAGGACAGGGATGAGGGGTGCCATGCATACCACTATACCAGGACAGGGATGAGGGGTGCCATGCATACCACTATACCAGGATAAGGATGAGGGGTGTCATGCATACCGGGACAGGGATGAGGGGTGCCATGCATACCGGGACAGGGATGAGAGGTGCCATGCATACCGGGACAGGGATGAGGGGTGCCATGCATACCGGGACAGGGATGAGGGGTGCCATGCATACCGGGACAGGGATGAGGGGTGCCATGCATACCGGGATAGGGATGAGGGGTGCCATGCATACCGGGATAGGGATGAGGGGTGCCATGCATACCAGGATGGGGATGGGGACCACGTATAAAAGGAAGGGGGGGGGCATATATACCAGGATGGGGGATATTGTCAGAATTGGGGGACATTACCCCTATACCAGTGTCAGCAGAAGACCCCCTCCCCCTTAAAAGTGCATCAGGAACACATTTTTGGCTTAAATTTTTTTATTTTTATTTTCCTCCTCTAAAACCTAGGTGCGTCTTATGGTCCGGTGCATCTTATAGTCCGAAAAATACGGTACTTCTTACATTACATGAGTGATATCTATTGTAAATTCTATAATAGCTCAGAAACCGGCGAATCCTCACAGTGCATGGGGCGTGTCATGGGGGGATTCAAAAGCTTTCATTTTAGACTGTACATTATAGTCCTCCATACAGTAGTATGAGCACCACATAGTCCTCCATACAGTATTGCGGACACCACAAAGTCCTCCATACAGTATTATGGGCACTACATAGCACTCCATACAGTATTATGGGCACCACATAGTCCTCTATACAGAATGGGCTCCATACTGAATAATGGACCCCATATAATGTTCCATACAGAATAATAGGCCCCATATAATGCTCTATACAGAATAATGAACCCCATATAATGCTCATTACACCATAATTGACCCCATATATTACTCCATGAAGAATAATGGGCGTCATGTAATATGCCATACAGAATAATGGGCCCCATATAATGCTCCATAGAGAATGGGCCCCATATAATGCTCCATAGAGAATGGGCCCCATATAATGCTCCATAGAGAATGGGCCCCATATAATGCACCATAGAGAATGGGCCCCATATAGTGCTCCATAGAGAATGGGCCCCATATAATGCTCCATAGAGAATGGGCCCCATATAATGCTCCATAGAGAATGGGCTCCATACATAAAAAATAAATAATAAAATACTCACCTCTCCTCATACCCTGCTGGCTACCAGTCCTGTCTCTTCAACACTGAGACGTCACAGAGTCAGAAGACGCAGAGGAGACTGGACCTGCGGCCAGCAGGGTATGATGAGAGGTGAATATTTCAAACACCGTAAAGCACGGGGGGGGGGGGGGTTTACACCGGGCCCCCCCAACTCACAGGCCCAATAGCGTTCCAGTGTCCCCAACTGTGAGTGGCCCCCACCCTCTTGCCCAGGGCCCTGGCACTTGCCCTGGTGCAATGGGTGGTTATGCCGGCTCTGGCCCTGTAGCTGGTGCAGGATCAGTCTGGGGCAGGGGTCTGTATAGTAAGGTCTGAAGTGTCTCGATCTCAGGTCCGATGTGATTTGAACATTCATACAGATCGAGAACCGATGATCTCACACTGACAGCACGACCCCAACCTGCTTGAAGGGTCCATCTGCTACAATAAATCTTTCTGATCCTCAGCAGAGCGACCATAGATAACATTCAGGATCTGGCCCTGGACTTGTCAGGAGGTGAGCAGCATCCTGCCACTTCCACACTCTACAAAAAGTATAAATCTCCTGTCCTGACCACTATCCGGAGCTCAGGCTAAGGCCACGGCCCCACTATCAGTATTTGGTCAGTATATTTTCTCAGGAGTGGGAGCCAAAACCAGGTCAGTAACAATCAGAGAAAAGGTATAATAGAAACAAGTCACCAATTCTGCATTTATCACCAACTCCTGGTTTTGTCTCCAACTCCTGAGAAAAAATACTGACCGAATACTGACCGAATACTGATAGTGGGGTCGTGGCCTTACAAGAATCAAAGATGTCTGCCCTCTCGTACTGCTCAGCGGCTGAAGCTTCTCTCCGGCAGGCGTAAGAACGTGGCCTGTGCCGGCTGTTCTGGGCTGCAGATGCCCAGCTGGCACATGTACACAATGAAAGATACAGGGCCGCCCTGCAGTCTGTAAAGAAGCAGCTGCTTGGCCACCGGCTTGGAGGGCATGTGCCCCTCTGGCCCACCTCGCCCCTGGTCAATATGATACCATCTTTTTCATTAGTTGGTGAGGTTAGAAGAAATTTCACTCCAAGACAGTGGATTTTGTACTTTATTCCAGTATATTTATACATAGAAAACATGGCAATGAAAAACAAGTAGATGCACGTGCATAAAAATGTCCCAACATTAATTAAAAAAAACCTTTAAGATACAGATAATACTTGTATACAAAAATATTAACACATTCTCAAATTGTATATAAAGTGCACAAAAGTCAATAGCCCTGACATATAGTGTACACAGGGTCCCCCACATGGTATACACAAAATACAATGTCATCCAGGAAAAAACAAAGAATAACAAATACATTTAATCTATTCTGAAATCCCATGTCTATACAAGATAATAATATGTAAAATTCTACAGTGTCAAAGAAATGAGCTAGAGACTACTACATGGCGATGATGCCTCCAAACAAGATAATGCCCAGCTAATGCTGTAAATGATACAAATATTACCAGTCACCCAATTAGAAACATGAGGTCCGGGCAAGTGATTTTCTACAGTTCATTGACCTCTATGATGACATCTAATATTTTCAATCATTTATAGAGCGGGGTACATTGGGCCTCATTAATAAATCTGCTCACTAGAAAACTAGTTGCCCATACTAACCAATTAGAGCTCAGCTAAGGTTGTTTTAACTGACCTGGAAAAGTAAAAGCTGTTCTGTGATTGGCTGGGATAAGTAAAAAGGCTGTTTTAATAAATGATTCCCAATGTACCAAGCCCCGCCATAAATGTTATTGATTACAGTAGGGGCCACAATATCCCATGTGTATAGTCATCACATTCATCTTATTGTCTGCGGTTACCTTGGGACATGCTATATTGAAATGTAAGATGATATCAGTGGGGTCCATGAGGTAGAGCAGTGTGTGGTACGTGTGACATTTCCTAATATCGAGCAATCAATACTGTACCTTGATCTGGAATGCAAAGTCTGCGTGGACAAGGAAGGGGCTCCCAGATGCCAGCTGTAAAACCCGTCGCTCCAGCATCACACGCTCATCACCGTCAGCAAGCAGGGCTCTTTTGCCGATGATCTTAACAGCAAAATGTTTGCGGGTAGATGAATCTTCCGCCAGCAGGACCGTTCCATAGCATCCCCGGCCAAGCACTTGATGGAATAATAATCTCCTCTTGATGGTATCAGAGACTGTGCTTTTGGAGCCAGTTGGCCGAACACCGCTGCTTCCTTCAGCTTCTTCAGCCTTCTGCTTTAGATCCATGGGTTTCTGTCCTGATGTAATCCTTCTTCTTTTCTTCTCCTTTTTGTCCCCTGATGAGATGAAGATGGCTCCTCTCTTCTTGGCTCCCATCTTCTGACTTTCTACCTTCTCCTTTTCTTCCACTTCTTCTTTCTTCTGGACTGGTTGTTTTGTCCTGTTGACTGAAGACTTCCTCTCATCATCAGATGTGTCATGGGAAGGTCTTAGTCTCTTCGCTCCTTCTCTCCTCACCACGTTCTCCTCTACTTCTTCTTTCTTCTGGACTGGTGGTTTTGTCCTGTTGACTGAAGACTTCCTCTCATCATCAGATGTGTCATGGGAAGGTCTTAGTCTCTTCGCTGCTTCTCTCCTCACCACGTTCTCCTCTACTTCTTCTTTCTTCTGGACTGGTGGTTTTGTCCTGTTGACTGAAGACTTCCTCTCGTCATCAGATGTGTCATGGGAAGGTCTTCGTGTCTTCACTCTTTCTCTGCTCACCACAATCTCCTCCTCTTTTATATTCATATTATTGCTTTGCTTAGAGTTAGCCGACATCTCTTCCACTGTTGTTGGTCAATTCCAACTGTCACTTCCAACTGTCACTCAGTGCACTTCATATGGAATCATCATGCATGCACCACCACTGGTCATGTGATCAGCATCTGACCAATGATATTTAAGAGATAAATGAACATTAGCTGAGATTAAATATTCAGGTAATATTCAGCTATTCTGTGGAACACAAGGTGCCACATTTACTAATAGTAATAGAACTGCACTAAGTCGCCAATTTAATTTACATTGTTACTACAGAGCATCAGATGAATGTAATATAATAAATATTAGCAAGATGTATGATTTCCATCCACTCTACGTATCATAGAAATACAGATGTACTATCTTTTTATATAGAGATGTAGCAGAAGCCATCCTGATTGTTTGCAGCATGCTATGGTGATAGAGAAGCATGCATGACTGTGCCATGCAAATGGTGAGGAGCACCAAAATGGGACATATGATTCACGTAGCCAGGGGCGGAATGTCCGCGGTCGCAGTGGCAGTCACTGCGACCGGGCCCAGGGGGGTTGGGGCTTGTAAACGCCAGCAGAAATTTCAACAGGATGTGTGTATCGCAGTGCACAGTCGCTTCGGGTCCGTGCGTGACAAATCAGGGGCGGGCTGGGGCAGAGCCGGACTGGGGTGTCTGGGGCCCACCAGGGACATTGACTCCAGGGGCCCACCCGGGCCCACCCACCCTTCAGCTATTTGCAAATACCTGTTAGCCGTTATACCCATTATACTGGCGGCTCCTGCCCATCACTGTGCGCTCACCAGAACTGCGATGTACAATTACTGTAGTTTGCATTAAAGGGTTTTTATTGGTGAAAACAAGTTCTCAGCGATGCACAGGTTGGGAAGGTGATCACTTATTTATTGGTGGAATCCGCACTGTCAGAAGATTGTGGCACTTTGAGTATTTGGTGAGATTTTTACCTCAGTATTTGTAAGACAAAACCAGGAGTGGAGCAATCCGAGGTCATGTTTTATGCATTTCTCACCCACTCCTGGTTTTGTCTTATAAATACAGAGGTGAAAATCTCACCAAATGCCAACTTGCTTTCTCTGGTGAACCTCCGTAACTGCATCTCTGCTGCTGTGTAATAGTCACAGGACAGGGAGGGGTTAAACATCTAAGTATTTAATATCTATTGGAAATAAAGAGGTTTCCCCTTATTGATATCAGATAAAACAAATGACCAACCACAATCCACTCTACCAAGACCAATATTACCAGATAGAAGGCAGAAATACCACCACACCGTGACCAGATCACATATTACCATCACATAGTGCCCAAATAATGCCACATACAAGGGACAAATACCGCCACACCATGACCAAAGCACATAATACCACCACATAGTGATCAAATGCTACCAGATACAAGGTATAAATACTGACACACCATGAGACCACATATTACCACCACATAGTGACTGAATAATACCACATAGAAGGGACAAATATCGTCATGTCATGACCAAAGCACATAATGCCACCACATAGTGACAAATAATGCTAAAATAATAAAAATGTAAAAAAGCTCAGTATATTGGGTCAGTGTACAGGTTATACAGTCATCACCAGTGACATTATACACAGAAGCTCTGTATATAGTGTCAGTGTACAGGTAATGCAATGATCACCATTGATATTATACACAGGAGCTCTGTATATAGTGTACAGGTAATACAGTGATCACCAGTGACATTATACACAGGAGCTCTGTATATAGTGTCAGTGTACAGGTAATACAGTGATCACCAGTGACATTACACAGGAGCTCTGTATATAGAGTCAGTGTAGAGGTAATACAGTGATCACCAGTGACATTATACATAGGAGCTCTGTATATAGTGTCAGTGTAGAGGTAATACAGTGATCATCAGTGACATTATACACAGGAGCTCTGTATATAGTGTCAGTGTAGAGGTAATACAGTGATCACCAGTGACATTATACACAGGAGCTCTGTATATAGTGTCAGTGTAGAGGTAATACAGTGATCATCAGTGACATTATACACAGGAGCTCTGTATATAGTGTCAGTGTACAGGTAATATAGTGTTCACCAGTGACATTATACATAGGAGCTCTGTATATAGTGTCAGTGTACAGGAAATACAGGGATCACCAGTGACATTATACACAGGAGCTCTGTGTTTGGTGTCAGTGTACAGGTAATACAGTGTTCACCAGTGACATTATACACAGGAGCTCTGTATATAGTGTCAGTGTACAGGTAATATAGTGATCACCATTGACATTATGCATAGGAGCTCTGTATATAGTGTCTGTGTACAGGTAATATAGTGATCACCAGTGACATTATGCACAGGAGCTCTGTATATAGTGTCAGTGTACAGGTAATATAGTGATCACCAGTGACATTATACACAGGAGCTCTGTATATAGTGTCAGTGTACAGGTAATATAGTGATCACCAGTGACATTATACACAGGAGCTCTGTATATAGTGTCAGTGTGTGTGTGTATAGGTAATACACATACTCACCAGTGATGTCTCTAGGTGAAGTTCTTTATCTGCAGACCGATATATCACATCTTCTATGCAGGACTTATCTCTGCAGAAAATAACATAGTTAGCTATAACTGATCACTTCCAGAGCACAAGCCACACTTTTCCCAAGATTTCTACACTGCATGAAATGACAAAATGCAACATAGTGCCGCACTACACAGTAAAAATAAAACACAAAATACATTTAGGGACTCCATCTTTAATAAAAAAAAAACATCATGAGAGATCAGAGATTATGGGGCCCAGTCAGGGATCGTACATAGAAATCATGTGGCCCAGTCAGGGGCGTATACAGAAATCATGGGGCCAATCAGGTTATGGGTGTACATAGAGATCATGGGGCCCAGTCAGCGGCGTGCATAGAGATCATGGGGCCCAGTCAGCGGCGTACATAGAGATCATGGGGCCAATCAGGTTAGGAGTGTACATAGAGATCATGGGGCCCCCTCAGCGGCGTACATAGAGATCATGGGGCCCAGTCAGCGGAGTACATAGAGATCATGGGGCCCAGTCAGCGGCGTACAAAGAGATCATGGGGCCCAGTCAGCGGCGTACATAGAGATCATGGGGCCGAGTCAGCGGCGTACATAGAGATCATGGGGCCCAGTCAGGGATCGTACATAGAGATCATGGGGCCCAGTCAGGGATCGTACATAGAGATCATGGGGACCTATGAGGTGAGGCTCTCACCTCCTCAGGGAGCTCTCACAGGGCATCACAGGCCTTAGTATGAAGCAATACTAGAAGACTTGTGGAATTGCTTCATACTAAGGCCTGTGATGCCCTGTGGGAGCTCCTGAGGGCACCATACTGGGGAGGTGAGAGCCTCACTTGGCAGTAGTAGGAGCAGCATCTCCATAGTGTGGCATTCACATCACACTACATGCTGCACTGTACAGGACTCCCAGCCGGCAGCAGGACAGATGAGGAGGTAACTGGGACCAGCGCCGGACTGGAGTACCTGGGGCCCACCAGGAAAAAATCAATCTTGGGACCCACCAGCACCATGCAGTTACCGTATATAGGAATAACATAAGTCCACAAACTCTTTCAAAATGAATCAACTTTATTAACCAATAAATCTCTGCTGCTGTGTAGTAGTCACAACACAGGGAGAGGTTAAACATTCAAGTATTTAATATGTATTGCAAATAAAGAATGTTCCCATCTTAATATCCGAAAAAACAAATGACTGACAACAATCCACTATACCTAGACTAATAATACCATATAGAAGAGAGAAATACCGCCACACCATGACCAGAACACATACCACCACATAGTGATCAAATACTACCAAGTACAAGGTATATATACTGCCACACCATGAGAAGACCACATATTACCACAAAATAGTGACTGTCTGAATAATACCACATACAAGGGACAAATACCGCCACGCCATGACCATGGCACATAATGGCACCAGATAGTGACTGATGATGAAAATGTAAAAAAGCTCTGTATATAGAGTCAGTGTACAGATAATGTAGAGATTATCAGTGACATTATACACAGGAGCTCTGTATATAGTGTAAGTGTACAGGAAATACAGGGATCACCAGTGACATTATACACAGGAGCTCTGTGTTTGGTGTCAGTGTACAGGTAATACAGTGTTCACCAGTGACATTATGCACAGGAGCTCTGTATATAGTGTCAGTGTACAGGTAATACAGTGATCACCAGTGACATTATGCACAGGAGCTCTGTATATAGTGTCAGTGTGTGTGTGTATAGGTAATACACATACTCACCAGTGATGTCTCTAGGTGAAGTTCTTTAACTGCAGACCGATATATCACATCTTTTATACAGGACTTATCTCTGCAGAAAATAACATAGTTAGCTATAACTGATCACTTCCAGAGCACAATCCACACTTTTCCCAAGATTTCTACACTGCATGAAATGACAAAAAAAGAAACATAGCACTGCACTACACAGTAACAGTGCTCCAGTGTCATTCTGTGCCTGCTCATCTGTCAGCAGACATATTTGTCTGATGGCAAAGATCTAAGAGAGATGAAGACAGAAGACCTATGGATTACGTTGGGAGTGAGGATTTTTCTTTATTAAAGATGGAGTCCCTAAATGTGTTTTATTTTTAATAATAAAAAAAAAAATTCTGTCTTTTTTTTTTTCTGTTTACTAGAAATTGATGGTGGCTATGTCTAATTTGGCGTGAAACCATGAATTTCGGGCTTAGTACCAGCTGATAAGGCAAAGATGGCCTGGTACTAACCCTATTATTACCCAGTGTGCCACTCACCACCAGGGCCGCTGGAAGAGCCGGGTAAAGCACCTAGAAATGGTGCCATGATGAATGCGCCATTTTCAGGGGTGGCTGCGGGCTGCGATTTTCAGCGTGGAGGGCCAAGAACGCTTGGGCCTTACCATGCTGCGAATCCCAGCCCCCAGCAGCCTGGTTTTATCTGGCTGGCGATCAACATATGGCGGGAAAAAAAAAAGTTAAGTTTAAAACAAATATTCGGCTTCTCTGTCTTTTGATCGCCAGCCAAGGTAAAACCAGGCAGATGGGGGTGGCAGTACGCAGCTGTCTGCTTTATCTGCGGTGAGAATCAAAAATTCGTTTTTAAAATTTTCTTTTCACACTTCTATATGTGACAGACCCAACAGTCAATCGCAGATGCTGTCAAAGAGGATGGGCTTCTGTGATTGGCTGTTTGAGTAATGTACAATCAGCCCATACATTCTAGTATGGTACTATGTATGGGCTGCTTTCAGGTTACTCAAGCAGCCAGTCACAGACGCCCATTCTCTGTGTCAGCCTCTGTAATTGGCTGTTGGGACTGTCACACATATAGAAGTGTGAAAATAAATAAATAATAAAACAAAAATGACATAGCGCTCTGCAGAAATTTTGATTCTCAGCGCAGATAGAGGTGGCAGCCCGTAGCTGTCTGCTTTATCTGCCTGGTTTTACCTTGACTGGCGATCAAAAGTCAGGAAAGCCCAGTTTTTTTTTAATTATTTAAAAAAATAATTAAAAAAAAAAATGCGTGGGCTCCCGCCATATTTTGATCGGGGGGGCTGGGGGCTGGGATTCTCAGCATGGTAGGGCCCAAGCATTCTGGGCCCCCCACGCTGAAAACGGCAGCCCGCAGCCACCCCTGGAATTGGCGCATTCATCGTAGCGCCATTTCCAGGCACTTTATCCGGCTCTTCCAACGGCCCTGGTGGGGGGTGGCACGCTGGGTAATAATGGGGTTAATACCAGCTTTGTATTATCAGCTGGCACTAAGCCTGAAATTCATGGAGTCACGCCAAACTACACATGGCCACCATGAATTTCCAGTAAACAGAAAAAAACACAACACAATTTTTTAATAAAAATAAAACACAAAACACATGTAGGGACTCCATCTTTAATTAAAAACAAAATCCTCGCTCTGACGTAATCCACGGATCTTCTGTCTCCAGCTCTGCTACATCTTTGCCATCAGACAAATATGCCTGCTGACAGAGATGAGCAGGCACAGAATAACACTAGAACCCAGTTGTCAGAGAAGTGCTCAGCTGGCCTCCAGCCGCCGACCATGTTTTCCTGTGCGTTGCAAATAATGCATACTTTCAAACACATGCCTATTTTTGCTATGCAAGTCTACAGTACATTGCGTCTGCGCTGATTTACAACGGATGCGTTGTAACGCACAGCATAAACGCAATGTTAACCCAGCCTAACAGCAGCGAGAAGGGGAGACGGAGCCCTGGAGACCGCCTAGTCAGTCTACTGGTGGTACTATCATGCCCATTGCCCAGTATGTACTGCCAGCCTCTGTGGTATTAGCATTCAAGCTCACATGGCATGTCCTGCCAGCCAGCCACTGGTGTTAGTACTAGCATGATAGTACCACACCACCAGTGGCTGGGCAATGGGCATGCATGATGGTACCACCAGTGGCTGGCAGGACATGCTGGGCATGATTCATGCCTAGTATGTCCTGCCAGCCTCCTTGGTACTATCATGCCCACCCACTATGTCCTGCCAGCCCCTGGTGATAGTACATGCTGCTGGGCATAGTACCAGTAACCAGAGGCTGGCAGCAGGACATGCTGGGCAATGGGCATGATGAGAACCATGCCCATTGTCCAGTAGTATTTACTGCCAGCCCCGGCCAGGGGTCCTCCCAGTCACCCCTCCCCCCTATCCCTTCCCCCCCTCCCCTCCCCGTTTCATACTGACTCGTCGAGATGAGCTGCAGCCGCTGCCTGGAGCGACGCAGGGTCCGTACTCCACAGCGCGCACAGGAAGCAGTCCCAGGGCAATGACGTCATCACCATGAGACTGACCTCCTGCGCACGCGCCGGCAGTGTCGTGCTGCGCAGAGGAGGCAGAGGGCCCATCACTAATCATATCGGCAGTGCTGCGAACCGGGGGGGGCCCTCTGTTCTCTGTACAGGGCCCAGGGGTGTAGGGGACGGGGCCATCGGGACCCGGGGGTTTTCCCGATCCTCCGGTGGGCCAGTCCCCCCTGCAGAGGGGCATATGTATACATGCAGGTCGGCCACATCCCAGTGGTGCAGACACATCCACACTGCACCCTGTATCCTTGTGCACTGCCGTCTGCTGCAGTGGTAGGAGCCGCCTGAATGCATCTTCTTCCTGCCGGAGAGGAGCTTGTGGGCCTGTGCGGTGAGGAGGTGGACGCTGCGCACCTCCTGAGAAGTATATGGCACTCCATGTATCTGTGCACATAGTATACCACTCTAGTATATAGCAGAAAGGAGACATCGACCAGAAGAGTCCAGGCATGTGGGTGATGCACATAATTATTATATTGATAACCAGGTGGAAGAGGAGGAAATGCAGAAAAAGGGGGGAATTAACTATACGCAAAGGGGACGTCGAGACAGGAATTACAATTAACACCAGTGGGAATGGATCATGATTAGAACAGCAAAGGGATAATACAGAGAATCAAGCCCAAATTAATCCAGTATATAAAAATATATATACATATCATTAGCTAGATATATCTGTACATATGATTGTTTAATTATCATAAACTTTACATAAAGTGCAAGTGCCTCCAAAGAATAAATCTACATAAATTATATATCTCATATGTGAACAAATACAGGTGTTTCTCACTAAATTAGAATATAATCAAACAGTTATTGTTTATTTCTGTTAATGCTGATGATTATGGCTATACGAGTTTCACTTTTTTGTATTGAAGAACTGAAATAAATTAACTTTTTGATGATATTCTATTTTAGTGAGATGCACCTGTGTATGTATATATACAAGGGCTGGTCCCTTATTATTTGGATGTCGGTGTGAATCCTGTAGAGAGTAGTGCACTGACTTGGGCATATGTGCTGTTGACAGATGTGTATTTGTATCCACTTTAAGCATTTTTAAAAAAGGTGACCACATGTGCATTGTACTCACGCTATAGCAGATGCAGATCCCACTCCTGAATGGCGTCCACCCGACGTATGTTTCGGCTTCTTGTCTTCGTCAGGGGGTGGCATCATTCGGAAAGAGCTAAGAGTTAAACGGCCAACTATAGCCAATCAGGATGGAGGTATGTCTCCACCAACCAATGGGTGCTGAGGAGGCGTGGCGCGATACACAACGCGCACCAACGCTACGAGGAAACTATGTGACCTGTGATGCTGCGAGCACGTGATGGAGACACTTGATCGGGGGTCACGGGGCACATATAGATACAGTCGGGGAGGATGATGTGGAGACGTTCATGTGTATTGCCTCTTCAGCAGACATCTAATCTACTGATTGAGTGTGGATATAACGGATAAAGTGGAAAATCTTCTTAATTTATAATGATGGATAACGAGTATAGGTTACATATTACAGCAATACACAGGAATAGGGGGTAGTGAGTGTTACATTTATATAAGCATAGGCGGATTATAATGAGGACGATCTGGGCTACCGCCCGGGGCCCCGAACCTCCAGGGGGCTCCGGGGTGTCTATGGCCAGATTGTCCTCATTATATGTGCGGCGCCACGGCACATACCGGCAGACAGTGGGGGGGGGCCCAGGATCGCTCCCCCAGCAGCGGCACACAGCCGCTGCTTCTTCTTTGGCCGGGCCAGCACTGCAGCAGTTAACTTCCCTGTGCTGGCCCGGCCGCGTCACTGCTAGGAGACACGGCCCTGTGCGCGGCCGTGTCTCCTAGCTGTGACGTCACGCAGTGCGCACCCGGCCTGCAGTGCTGCACCGGAAAAGAGCTGGAGCCGAGTCGGGGGATGGTGAGTGTGTGTGTGTGTATGTATATGTATGTATGTGTGTGTGTGTGCAGGCAGATGTCATTGTGTGATGTCTGTTTATATGTATTTTTATGTTTCAAATGTGTTTATGCGTGTATGTATATGTCTGTATATGTTTGTGTGTGCGTGACTGCGTGCGGCCTCCTGCTGAGTATAGATGGCGCCGTGCGGCCTCCTGCTGTCTCTGGGGGGGGCGCCGTGCGGCCTCCCGCTGTGTATAGATGGCGCTGTGCGGCCTCCTGCTGTCTCTGGGGGGGGGCGCCGTACGGCCTCCCGCTGTGTATAGATGGCGCCGTGCGGCCTACTGCTGTCTCTTGGGGGGGGCGCCGTGCAGCCTCCCGCTGTGTATATATGGCGCCGTGCAGCCTCCCGCTGTGTATAGATTGCGCCGTGCGGCCTCCCGCTGTGTATAGATGGCATTGTGCGGCCCCCTGTGTATAGATGGCATCGTGCGGCCTTCCGCTGTTTATAGGTGGCGCCGTGGGGCCTCCCGCTGTGTATAGGTGGCGCCGTGCGGCCTCCCGCTTTGTATAGGTGGCGCCGCCCGCTGTGCATAGGTGGCGCCGTGCGGCCTCCCGCTGTGTATAGGTGGCGCCTCCCGCTGTGTATAGGTGGCGCCGTGCGTCCTCCCGCTGTGTATAGGTGGCGCCGTGCTGCCTCCCGCTGTGTATAGGTGGCGCCGTGCGGCCTCCCGCTGTGTATAGGTGGCGCCATGCGGCCTCCCGCTGTGTATAGGTGGCGCCGTGCGGCCTCCCGCTGTGTATAGGTGACGCCGTGCGGCCTCCTGCTGAGTATAGATGGCGCCGTGCGGCCTCCTGCTGTCTTTGGGGTGGGGGGCGCCGTGCGGCCTCCTGCTGAGTATAGATGGCGCCGTGCGGCCTCCTGCTGTCTCTGTGAGGGGGGCGCTGTGCGGCCTCCCGCTATGTATAGATTGCGCCGTGCGGCCTCCTGCTCTCTCTGGGGGGGGCGCTGTGGGCCTCCCGCTGTGTATAGGTGGCGCCGTGTGGCCTCCCGCTGTGTATAGATGGCGCCGTGCGGCCTCCCGCTGTGTATAGATGGCTACGTGCGGCCACCCGCTGTGTATAGATGGCTACGTGCGGCCTCCCGCTGTGTATAGATGGCTACGTGCGGCCTCTCGCTGTGTATAGATGGCTTAGTGCGGCCTCCCGCTGTGTATAGATGGCTACGTGCGGCCTCCCGCTGTGTATAGATGGCTACGTGCGGCCTCCCGCTGTGTATAGATGGCTACGTGCGGCCTCCTGCTGTGTATAGATGGCTACGTGCGGCCTCCAGCTGTGTATAGATGGTTACGTGTGCTCAATATTGAGTCATACAATTAATGTAAGGCTATGTGCTCACGATGCAGAAATGCTCCGGATTTTTTTTGAGCGTTTCCGCATCTCCCTGGCAGAAAAAACGCATGCGGATTGTACATGCTTTTTTCCTGCCTGGGACTTGCTGATGTGAAGCGTTCTTCACTTGCATTTCCGCATGCGGGTTGACAAGCGCTTTCCAAGCGATTTTAGCATCACTTGGAAAGTGCTTGACAACTTGGTCACACTATATAAATACATGCAACCGGCATGGATTTATATAGTGTGACCATAAAAGAATGGTAAAAAATAAATATATAATTACCTTCTGATGGCCTGCCGACGTCAGCGGTCGCGTGACCCGTCACATGACTAAATGACGTCACGGCAGGTCCTTTTCAGACCATCAGCGAGCTGCTGGCAAGCCAGGACGCATCGGATAAAGACACCGGGGGCCATCAGAAGGTAAGTATAATATTTATTTTTTATTTTATTCTTTTTTTACAGGTTCTATGGTACCCGGGTCCGGAGGACAGTCTCCTCTTCTCCAAACCCGGGTACCATCCGCACATTGAAGCGCATGGATTCTGCATGTACAGATGCAGTGATGCGGATTCCTTGTGTTCTAATGCAAGTCAATGGCGGCGAAAGCGCCGTGCTTCCGCAAAATAATTGGTAGTGCAGCGGATTTTTCCGCAATGATAATTCGCAGCGGAAATTTACACAGCATGTGCACAGCACATGCGGATTATCATTGGGGAACATGGCCGACCTTCTATCAAGCGTTTTTAAGCGTTTCTGCAGCGGAATTGCCACCGCGGAAACGCTTAAAAAACGCATAGTGGGCACACAGCCTAAAAAAAATTATTATAATTAATATTGTGTTCTCCCCGCCTCAGTCCTCACAGCACAACGCAGAACACGAGCTCCTCATCACCAGTCCTCCTGTCCCAGCACAATGTGCACACTGCTGCAGCAGCAGGTGGAATAGTGTCCACTGACTGGACTGAGAAGGCCCCGCCCCTTCCGGTGATGTCATGGTTCCATGAAATCACTCCTCCCCCTCAAGAAATCAACTCCAATCTAGACGCTCCCCTGTTGCTGAGGCGTGGTGACGCTGTAGCTGGGTGATTGCAGTCAGAGTAGTGGTGTTTGGCGTCTGTACTACAGGTAAGAAGATGGGAATGTGCCAAGGTGATTACTACATTCAGGACAATAAGTAGCTAGCTGTAGGTGTGCAGAATCCCACTCCCAATATTGTCAGGGTCTCGCACCCCCTCGTGTCGTGGGCTGTCAGGCTCCAGCACCCCCTCGTGTCGTGGGCTGTCAGGCTCCCGCACCCCCTCGTGTCGTGGGCTGCCAGGCTCCCGCATCCCCTCGTGCTGTGGGCTGTCAGGCTCCCGCACCCCCTCGTGTCGTGGGCTGCCAGGCTCCCGCACCCCCTCGTGTCGTGGGCTGCCAGGCTCCCGCACCCCCTCGTGTCGTGGGCTGTCAGGCTCCCGCACCCCCTCGTGTCGTGGGCTGCCAGGCTCCCGCACCCCCTCGTGTCGTGGGCTGCCAGGCTCCCACACCCCCTCGTGTCGTGGGCTGCCAGGCTCCCGCACCCCCTCGTGTCGTGGGCTGCCAGGCTCCCGCACCCCCTCGTGTCGTGGGCTGCCAGGCTCCCGCACCCCCTCGTGTCGTGGGCTGTCAGGCTCCCGCACCCCCTCGTGTCGTGGGCTGTCAGGCTCCCGCACCCCCTTGTGTCGAGGGCTGTCAGGCTCCCGCACCCCCTCGTGTCGTGGGCTGTCAGGCTCCCGCACCCCCTCGTGTCGTGGGCTGCCAGGCTCCCGCACCCCCTCGTGTCGTGGGCTGCCAGGCTCCCGCACCCCCTCGTGTCGTGGGCTGCCAGGCTCCCGCACACCCTCGTGTCGTGGGCTGTCAGGCTCCCGCACCCCCTCGTGTCGTGGGCTGCCAGGCTCCCGCACCCCCTCTTGTCGTGGGCTGCCAGGCTCCCGCACCCCCTCGTGCCCTGGGCTGTCAGTCTCCCGCACCCCCTCGTGTCGTGGGCTGTCAGGCTCCCGCACCCCCTCGTGCCCTCGGCTGTCAGTCTCCCTCACTCCCTCGTGTCGTGGGCTGTCAGGCTCCCGCACTCTCCCCTTGTCGTTGTCTGTGGAGAAGATTAATACATATTTTCATTTTTCAGGTTTTCTCTTATAAAACAAGATCTCTGAGCTTCTGTCTTTGACCGAAAAAATGGCCTCTGACAAGTCGCTGCTGTCTGCAGAAATGAACACAAACATGGAGGAAGCGCTGTATGAACAGATGCTGATGAAGGTACGAAGATGAATTGGAGAGGCCAGCAATCACCGGGTGAATGTCTCCTCCGTCAGCCGCCGGGGGCGCGGCAGTCTCCAACATTTATCTAATGTGTATTGTTGGCTTTAGACCCCTCACAGTTGTACTATTTTGGTGCAGGAAAAATCAGTTTGCAGAACCATCCTGTTCATGTTACTCACTGATTCACACTTGTTGCCTCATTTCAGGCCAAACAGGAGATGGAGAGCAGAATACCGAACTTACCAGAAAGCAGAGAGATCAGACCCCAGCCGGGTGAGATGGGCGTCCTCTGATTATTATCCAGATTACTTTGTGCATATTATGTGACAGATACCACAGTGGGGTCTTATTGACTGCAACGGTCACATGATGCAACCAACGTGGGGGGTCACATAATTTCTTATGCAGTTGATTACATGTAAATGCTGCTTGGCTTTTGCCGATTTTATTGTGTTTTTGTTCACTTTTTGTTTTTATTTCTGTGTTAGGTTTCTGCATTAAAACTCGCACATCCAAAAATACCAAAATCTTTATTAACATCTGCAAGTCGAACCAGATCCCAGCGGCCCCGGACCTGACGGAGCAGGAGTTAGTCAGCATCCTGGAATCTGATGATCCCTCCGGCTATCGAGTCCCCATGAGCCTTGGAGAGCCCCACGTTGAAGTTGATAATAGTACTTTTTTTTTTAATACAGCGCTTCTCTTTTTAAAGGGATAGTCCAGAGATATCCTTAAAGGGGTTAAAATAGCAAGTATTACAACTTACTAATCCTCAATGGTCAAAGGTGCCATCTCCACAGGTTCTGGTAGGTCCACTTCCAGTCTGCGGAATAAAGTTTGACATCTTGTTGTTGACTTTTGAACTTTTTTGGTTTAGATTTGGGACTTAGAGGGATTGTCCACTACTTGGATTCCCCTTTAAGAACTTATACCACTTATTCATAGCAGCCCTACTAAGGTCAATGGATTGAGTCGGCACCGCAAAGTATCTAAGTCCTGGTGCACTTTGTCCTACAGGTAGAGGCGGCTGCTCGGCGTACGACATAGTGATTAATGGCACCTTCTTTGAGAAAATTACGGTAACTGCAATTGCTTATTCCGACATATGAGCTGTCTGCTCTCCTTTGTGTAAGCTCCTTACTTTGTATTTTTTTTATTAGAATAATGAGCTTTTCAGGGAATTTTTTATCACCGTGGCCATGGAGGGACTAGAGAACAAGTACGAAATGGAGCTGTCAAGAGGTAACGACCGCATCACTGATCTTTTCCTTGATTTTTCCATCGACCACACAAGGACTTGTTCTTTCGTGGAGCAAGTTTACCATATAATATATTGAACATTTTTATGTACCAACCTGTTGTATGGCACCGTATCAAATGCCTTTGAAAAGTCCAGATAGACAACATCCACTAAGTTTCCCTGGTCCAACCTGAACTTACCTCCCCATAGAATCTTTTCAGATTAGTTTGCAGGACAGATCCCTCATAATCATATGTTTAGGTTATTCTTATTGAGGTGCTCCAGGTTAGTATCTCTTAGAAAACCCTCAAAGTTGTTGCCCACAGTACAAGTTAAACTTACCGACCTATAAATTCCAGGCTCAGATGTTATCCCCTTCTTGAATATTGGTACCACATTTGCTATGTGGGTGTAACCCTGGTGGATATGGACCCACTGCCCCACGGGAGGGTTGTGACTAGGTGTCTACTGGGTCTCCACTAGAACCTCTGGTGGTGAGGATAGACTGGGCCTCCGGTAGACACCAGGTACCACTTCAGTGCAGTTCCCGGGACTGCAGCAGCATTCCGGAGGTACCAGGGTACCAGACTCAGGAGAGCGAAGACAAGGACTAGGTCAGACAGTCCGAGATCAGGGCAGGAAGCACAGGTTCAGGATAGAGAAAAATGGCAAGGGGGACAGGGGTTTTTGATACCAGAAAACTCCTTTAACGCTTGCAACCTCTGTTGCTTGACTGCTACTCAAACAGTCAAATCAGTCAGTAAGAATTTAGGGAACTTCCATGGCGATATTTTGCATCAGTATTTGTTAGCAGACGCCAGGAGTGGATCCAAAACAGAAGAGGTGAAAGTGTTTCAGTTACTATTTTTCACTGTGTTTGTTCCCCTCTGGTTTTCAGCTTACAAATACTGATGTAAATTAGTGCCCAAAATACTCACTGTGTGAATGAGACGAGGAAGCTGCTTGTAGTACTGTAATAGAAGTCCTTATTCTGAGGATGAGTTCTGTAATTCTTGTCTTCTCTGCTCCATCAAACTCCCCAGAGCAGGGGCAACCCCTGGAGCAAAACTTCTGGCGGCAGATGTCCAGACGTATGACTCAGTGATGTGTGATGGACCCCGACTCCCAAACAAAATGAATCAGACACATACAAAATAAATACACAAATCATTGCAATTAGGTGTCAAACGTTCTCAACTTTATTTAAATTTACATGACACCGAAAATGGCACAACCCTCGACTCACGAAGAGTCACCCTCCAGCTCTCAGGAGAGGAAAACCCCCTGTGGAGGAAACCTCTAGGGAACCATGGCTGGAGGGCTGCCCTTCCCTTGGGCTTAGAGAGTTAGTGCCGATATATGACGGAGTTTTAGAATTTCTACATATTTACAGAGAACGACATAACAAATATAGACTATTAATGTGATAAACTGGATGTGGGAGAGATCTGGCTGCGATATCTGTCACCACATTTATTGCTGGAACGAATTTAGTTGATCTGATTTCCCAGGTGGATCTACCACTTCTCCCTTACAGATCCAGCTCCGTCTCTCAAGATGTTGGGTACTTGGTTACAGGGGTTGCTCATTATGGATAACCCCTAATAGGATGAGTATCCCCTCCCCCTCCCAATTTATCACCCATTAAAGTCAAGGATCCATCTATGAACTCCCAAAGAAGAGCAGCTCTTTGTACATAGTAACAGAAGGGGATCCTGTTTTGGGGACCCCCCCTCTGTTACCTTCCCTTCCCCCCGGGGTGTCTAAGAAGACAACCCCTTTCCCTGCTAGAACCTCCAAATTACACCAACATTGGCACATTACGTGGGGTGGTCAAGCTCAAGGTCCTCAGGCGCATCATCAGTAATGGCGCTGATCATGGCAGCGCGGCATTCTTTTATGGAATCTTCTTTATGACACTTGTTTATGCCCTCACAATAGTTGTCATGGTTACTACAAGGGCTATTACTGATGCAGGGTCCAAGTATTAACCCTTTCATCATTGGTAATTCACTTTCATTATGGAGGCAAATAACTGCACTTGTTACCAAGCAGGAGTCTTATCATTACGGCTTCCCTTAGGCACCATAAGAAATAAAGATTATAGAACATACGTACAAGTGTTTCAGGAGTGTTTTGCACTTTTTAGATCCATAGATTGGGCTTATAACTAGCACTTTACAAAGCGGAAAATTAAGAGGAAATTACTTGTAAAATAATATTATAGGGAATTGCATTTCAAGCATTTTCCTAATGTGCATTCTGCATACTTGCATAGTTACATAGGTTGAAAAAGTTTTAACTTTAATGTCCTTGGTCTATCTCCAAAGTTATACATTTTCTATTACTAGATTATTTATAACCCCCAATGTCATGTTTTGTTAAAAAAGTATCCAGCCCTTCTATAAATGCTGTTATACTATCTGCCATTACTATATCTTGTGGTTGGCATTCCACAGTCTGACTGCTCTAACTGTAAAGAATCCTTTCCTATTAAGTTGCCAGAATCGCTTCTCCTCCGCTTGTTATGAATGTTCCTGGTGCTTTGTAAGGTCCTGGAAAGTGATAAGTCATGTGCCAGTACTATGCATTGACCACATATGTATTTATACATATAAATGTATATTTATGAAGGAGATGATAATTACCCTTCATAGAGGTGTTATGATCATTCATAAATTGCTTTCATAGGTTTGATCTCCAGGATTAGGAGAGATTTGGGGTGTAAACGTAATAAACAATGAGTAAAACATCAAAGCAAACGAAAAAGGGTTTGTGACCCAAACTGGTAGGTGAAACCGGCTAGCCCCATATTATACAAGGTCACAACCAGGTTTCGCCTGAGGAGGGCAGCACTAATGAGTCCTCAGGAGCGCATAACCCTGAAATATGCAGCGATTCTACACTACCCATTATAAAAGGGTTTCATATGCTACTTACTACCATGTTTTAGCTAAGATACAAGGCATACTTGTAAGGAGAGATGAAAAAGGTGACGGGGGACAACATATAAATATACTGAGGAACTCTATACACTAGTGGCCAAAATTGAGGCAACACCCACAAGATTTATGAATTTTTAGCATTTTGCCAATACAAATACAAATTTCATGAATGTTTTTGATTTCACAGTAAAGTTTTTAAGTAGAAATAAAATCTCATATAGAAACACAATATTAGCAGGAAATTTGTTCATTTGTCAACAAATTGGACACTATTGTCACTCAGATGACTGTGGGAGAAAAGCCATTGATTTGTCCTATTTTCATATCTAACACTAAATGTTAATACTCAGTTGGATAGCCCTCGGCCTTGATGACTGCCTGGCATCTACTTGGCATGCTATCTACCAGTTTGTGTAAATCAGATGGTGTGATGATATGAAGCCATGATTTGATGATGGCTGCAATGAGTTCCTGCTTGTGTGAAGCCCGCTGTTTTGACACCGCTCTTTTGAGCCGAGCCCAGAGATTCTCAATAGGATTGAGATCTGGGCTGTTTCCTGGCCAATTCAATAGCTGGACATTTTTGTCCTTGAACCAAGAGAGACATTTTTTAGCTGTATGGCATGGGGCTCCATCTTGCTGAAAAATAAACGGTGTCCCTTCACCAAATACATCATGTGCCGAAGGAATGAGTTTAGGCTGAAGGACTTCCTTGATGTACTTTTCAGCATTAACTGTTTCTTCAATTACCTGCAGCCTACCACCTGCATCTCTGGACACGCAGCCCCCTACCATAACACTCAGAGGAGGCTTCATGGTGGGTATTGTACCCTCTGGCAACCAGTCCTCCCCAGGTCGTTGTCGAACGTAGCGGACACCGTCGCTGCCAAAGATGGATATGCGTGTCTCATCGCTCCATATAACATTTCTCCATTGTTCAATGGTCCATTTACAATGTTCTTTGGCCCCTGCAGACGTTTCTGACGCTGTGAGGCATTCAGAAATGGCTTTTTACCTGGTATTCTGGCTCTTAACCCTGCATTTACCAATCGTCGTCGAACCGTCCGATCAGACACTGTCACTCCGGTGTTGACAAGCTCCTTGTTGATGTTGACAGCAGTTTATTTCCTGTTATTTAGGGCGATTCTAACAATTCTTCTATCAGTCTGAGGAGTTGTAGCCTTCTTCCTTTCTCTACCTGGTTTATTCTTTATCGAACCAGTCTCTTGAAACCGCTTACACACTTTGAGAACGAAAACATGTAATTGCTTACCTTCTGATGACAAACTGGCTTTAAAATATAAAAACCGCATTTTAATCGCACAATATCTGTCTTACAACCCACACCCAGGTCACTATAAACCAACATAGAATACATATGGCAGAAGAGGGCGTGTGTACAAGTAAGTAGGTCAGTGAAATCCTCCATTAAATATTGGTGATGGTGAAAAACTGAAGGTGTTGCCTCAATTTTGGCCACTAGTGTATAACACAAAATATAAACAAAAAAGAAAGGAAAGAACATTTCTGCACAAAAAACGTGTCGCTCGGCAGGAAAATCCCGTTGATGTTGCGTTTTTTGAGATTTTTTTTTCCCTTTGTTTAGAAACGCTGCAAAAATACTGAAAGAATAGACATGAAACTGCTTCAAATCTGCAAGGATTCACTTTTCCTGCTTTTCCTGGTACTATCAAGCATAGCGTTTTTGGGAACTTGGAGCTCTATATTACAAATATGTCCGTCCCTCCAGTTGAAAGAAATTAACATTTTCCTGGAGGGAAGTTTATATTTTACATTATGTCAGTTTTTGTCTATCGATGATAAAGTGCAGTTTGCAGCAATTTTTATTGTGACATATACCCAAATCATTCATGAAAATATTTCACATTCAACGCGCGTCGGGCGGGCCTGCGTCCTCTCACATGCCAGGGCTGAGTTTCAGTTCCAGTCCGACCCTGTTAATCATCTATGGTTTCCCTTCAGAGTGGAAAATGCTGAAAAATCGGAAGTTCCTGGGATCCATTTTTGAACAGAATATCAGAACCAAATCAAAACCGATGATTCATAATAGGGGTAAGTCCCAACTCTAAGGTACAAGTCTATGGCATACAGTCTGTAAAAGACGACAGAGTAGGGTGCTGTTGAGCATCGACGGCTTCTTCTCTGATGTTCCTCGCTCATCCATGCAGTACATGGTCGGCCATTCAATTGATTGGATATCTTATAATACCACATTTCCCCTAGGGACACAAAGTATGACGAGCGCCACTCCTCCTGGTGATAGGTTATACCCAACAGATGGGGCAGCGCCACTCCTCGTGGTGATGGGTTACACCCAACAGATGGGGGAGCGCCACTCCTCGTGGTGATGGGTTACACCCAACAGATGGGGGAGCTCCACTCCTTTTGGTGATGGGTTATACCCAACAGATGGGGGAGCGCCACTCCTTGAGGTGATAGGTTATACCCAACAGATGGAGGAGCGCCACTCCTCGTAGTGATGGGTTATACCCAACAGATGGGGGAGCGCCACTTCTCGTGGTGATGGGCTGCACCCAACAGATGGGGGAGCTCCACTCCTTGTGGTGATGGGTTACACCCAACAGATGGGGGAGCTTCACTCCTTGAGGTGATGGGTTATACCCAACAGATGGGGGAGCGCCACTCCTCGTGGTGATGGGTTATACCCAACAGATGGGGGAGTGCCACTCCTCGTGGTGATGGGTTATACCCAACAGATGGGGGAGCCCCACTCCTCGTGGTGATGGGTTAAACCCAACAGATGGGGGAAGTTGCAGAATGGCTTGTTATGGTGCAAGAACAATGTGGACATTGTTTTTTTTTGTTTTTGTTTTAACTATTATGCCTTTATGTTCTTTATTTTTTTCCTACAGACCCTCCCAGCTAACTCCAAGCAAGTCCCTAATCTCAGAAGTTGAAAGGTTTGGGTTTCTTTGAGGTTTAATGCCTGCATTTACTTTTTTTAGAATCCCATCTTACAAAAGATATAGGATATCCAACTTCTTGGACTCCAAGAATAAGGGGGCTGCAGCCTGGAAGTAACCCCGCTGCCCTTTTTAAAGAATATGCTGGTGTGGGGCAGCTACCCGGATATTCACTGTGCAGGAGAACTGCAGCTAAGCCCATTCACTTTGCTGGATCTATGCTGTCGTTCCGCTGCACAGTGGAGGCCATGATGCCGATGTGCAGGGAATGACTGTGAAAGGGGCTGTTCCTCATTACCAGCATCAGTGCCCCTTTATTATATTAGAGATCGACCCCAACAGATCATAAATTGATGGTGTACCCTTGCATTATACTGCTTCCTTCCTTTTTTTATCAGTTCACCCGTGAAACCAGATTACATGATTGTGGCAGAACCTCCTGTAGGACACCCAAGTTTTCTGGTGGCTGAAGTCTCTTTACCTAAAGTGGTGAGACCCTCAGATGTGGTTTAGGATTGTGACCTTTTTGTATTTCATGTGATTTCCAATAGTCTTCCCTTATTAAAAGTCTATGCCAACCTCGTGCTACCGGTCCTCCTCTGCCAACTTTTATCATCACAGCTTTGATGTGTCCACAGTAGCCAATTGCTGGCAGCTGTGACACATTTGCTGGATGATGATGATCTAATTTTTTTTTCATACCATGGTGGGTTGTTCGCAAGCTGTTGGAATGGGAAAGAAGATCTCTGTAAACGACTCTGTCAGCAGAGAACGACTGTTCAAACCAAGCACAGACGCCCAGTGCTTCACGGCGGGACCAGTCATTTATATAAGCCTCCCCCCCTGCTTGTTTCCCCTCCATCTCCACCATCACCTCTTCTTTGACAGTTCTGGCTTCATAGATCCAGAGAGGAGATAGAGGGAAAACAAGCTGGTGGGAAGATGTATATATTATTATTATTATTTAATTATATAGTGCCATTGATTCCATGGTGCTGGTGCATATAAATGATGTTATAATGATGATAGAAATGATGAAAGAGGCTTGTTGCAATAGTGTAGAACACGCCGCTCTTTATTTTTTCTATATTAATGCGACATTTGGAGGAATCGCACAGAAAATGCTTTAAATGTATTTATTTTTTAATTTGATTTTTCTCATGTCCATGATTCACATTGCGTTAAATGAGGCATAATGAAGATTAAGAATGTTTCAGCTAATGTAGCCTTCATCAGACAGGATAATGTAGCTTGAGGGGACCCACTTGGTTAAATATAGGGGTCAGTTCTGGTCTTCCCAAAAAGCAGATAAAGTAGTCACCACACGGGAATCTGGTGATTACTGGGTTTGCTTTTGGGGACCCCAGATTTCCTCATATAACCGAGTGGGCCTTCTGCCTAATGAAGGCTACATTATGTGAAATTCTGGTACCATTCATTATGCCTCACTTAAAGGGGTTGCCTGGCACTTTAATATTGATGACCTATCCTAAGGATATTCCATTAGTATTAAAGTGGTGGACAACCCCTTTTAATGCAGTGTGAATCCTAAAAAATATTTTTCAGCATTTTCTGTGAGCAGTTCCTCCACGTGTCAGATTTAATGTAGGAGACGTCTGGAGCTACACAGTAACTTCTAGTTGGCCACGTATCAAGATAAAAGTTTAGATTTTTGTGCACTTGTTGGTTACAACTTTCTTTCCCGTACAGAAGCATTCAGCGACATAAGCGTTGTTACCACGCTGGTCTTCTCTTTACAGTCTTCTGCTAGATCTCTTGTGTTGGACTTGGGTGAAGACAGAATATTCAGACGTCCCGATTTGTATCATCTAGACGTCTTCATTCGTTACAATATCATCCAAGAACAAAGTGGAGCTCAGTTCAACAAGGACAGTAAGGTGAGACAATTAAGCAAAGCTGGACATGTCTTATAGCCCATTCTGAAATCTCCTTCTTAAAGAGGTTCTCTGAGAAAATGTATAAAATAAAATTTTAAAAAATGTATACATTTATTTAGCAAAAATAAATTGTTTTAATTAGTGAATAATTCTATGTGAATACTTTTATGCCCAAAAATGGCAAAAGTATTCTCGGAGTGATACCTTTATTGGCTAACCAGAAAAAAAAATATATATATGCAAGCTTTCAGAGCACAGAGGCTCCTTCTTCAGGCAATATTACAAATGAATTCTTAACATTTGTAATCCTGCCTGAAGAAGGAGCCTGTGTGCTCTGTAAGTTTGCATATATATATATTTTTTTCTGGTTAGCCAATAAAGGTATCACTCCGAGAATACTTTTGCCATTTTTGGGCATAAAATTATTTCCATCAAATTTTCTGGCTAACACGGTACCACAATATAAATTTGTATTGTACATCACAATTAGGGGATAATAATTGTGTATGGACATAATGGCCAACGATGTCAGCAGCCATCCATCCTAGATGGGTGAAAGTAAACTGTTTGAGACGGACTTCTCTGACCTACCTGTCGGAATCAAGAACGTGCATCTATGTCATCGATTGACTGACTGATCACGTCCATGAGTCAACATGTTGTAAACCTGTCATGATGAGTGAGCAGATAGGATGCTGCCCCTCACCCTGACAGGAACTTATCTATCACAACATATAGTTGCCCAGAGACATCTGAATGCATCGGCTTTCCTTTATGCCATTCATCAAACATGTCGTATATTTTGTGTATAGCGAGTCACAAGCCTCACACTGCTCTGCGTCTTATCATTTGGTTCTTTGAGCTGCAGTAAAACGTGACGTATATTCCAGGTGCTGACGATCACAATGGGGGTCCAGCCAGCATAGCGGTGGGCTCAGAAGATCAGCTTTGGAAAACGTTCCTCTTATATAGATCCAGTGGATCCTACTTACATTCGCTGCTGTTTACATTGTATGGTTACAATTCTATTTAGACTTCAATATGACTCCAGAATAAATTTTTGTCTTTCTTATACTTGCCGTATATTTTTCCCAAGGAAGGGGTTTAGGTATTGTGCTTTTTTTTTTTTATTTCTACTGTAATATTTCATAATATCTGTGAATAAGTCTTGAAAATAATTTGCATTGAAAAGGTTGAGATCCTCTGAATCTACAGGGATTTTTAGGAATTAAAAATCTACAGCAGTAAATCTGCAGCAGAATTTACATTTTGCACCATGTCTGGATTTAGTAGCAGCTGCCCCTTTAAATGGAATATGTCAGCAGGCTTTTGCTACCCCATTTGAGAGCAGCATAATCCGAGGCCCTGATTCCAACGATGTATCACTTACTGGGCTGCTTGGTGTTATTTTGATAAAATTGTAGTTTTTTTTTTCTCATGCAGATCTCTGAATGCTGAGCTCTGCATAATAACCGCACCCACACCACTGATTGGCCGCTTTCTGTGTACACTGTATATAAACTGCCAATCAGTGGTGGGGGGCGTGGTTGGACTACCTGGCTGCAGGTTTACTAGTCCTCTAGTGATAATCTTCTGCTAATAAAAGTGTGATTTTTATCAAAACTACAACAAGCAGCCCTGTAAGTGAGACGTCCCTAGAATCAGGGTCTTTGTCTCTACATCATGCTGCTCTCAACAACAACCAATATATAGTACATCCGACAAGGGGTCAATGTGTTAAAAAAGACCTTTATTATAACAATTTGGGTACATGGCGGGAAAGAAAAGAGCACACACACATATATATAGTAATACCATATAATAGTGAGGAGGTATAATGTAAATATTTGAATTGCAGAGACACCAGGGCTAAATAGTAGTAGCTCCAATTGTGCTAATGCATACTGATAGTATATCCTAGGTCACATAGTAAAAGGATATAATCCCAAATAATAAAAGCCAATATAGGCATTCCCAAGATAATGACCTTTTGGTATATACATATCAAGGGATGTATTATATCCAAGTAGGTTCATTCCCAAGTAACAATAATGTTGTATTGGATTCATTCATACCTGGTATATATTGTCTGCACGTCTTGCAATAGCTCTGGGCTCGGTGGTCCTACTCCTAGTGTGGCGCTCACCCCATCATGCTGCTCTCAGAATAGCCAAGAAAAACCTGCTGACAGATTCCCTTTACAAATAGCTGAAATGGCTCCTAGATACCAGAGAAGGAAAACGTTATTAAAACGGTTTTGTTTCCTAAATAGAAAAGCAAATTAAACACCACTGGATAATGTGGTGTGTGAAACCGTCCATTGGATTGCTGTTTCGGGTGGGCTCAGGAGCAGAGCCCCCATCTTACACAGCTGACATCTTGCTGTAACAGCAGCGGCCAGAGCGGAGCGTCAATCACTGCTGTTTAACCATTTATATGCCGTCAATCACTGATGGCAAGTTAAATAGCGCAATCACCGGTACGCTATGCAATGTTACTAGAATTTTTTTTTATACTTTTCCATTTCCTTGAATTACTTGTTGTGATTTGCGGATCCATTGACTGGCCACGTGGAAGGGCTGCAGCCGATCATTCATGTCCGTAGCAGATACACATTTACATGTGTAAATAGGCCCTTATAGAAATCAATCAATAGAACGTATACCTGGATATCCAGGTTTATCCTTTGCATACATTTAAAGAGGTATAAGTCATGGCATATTACTAGGATGTCATTCTTGGGGGTCTGACAGCCTAATTTAGAAAGAAGTGGATGCATTATTTTTTTCGCGCTCCCAATTTAACAATTTGAGTACAGTTGGATCTATTGTTTTTTTTATTTTTTGCACTGTGGGTGGGTGGTTGGGAGCACAGCTGTGCAGGAAAAAAAAAGCTTACAGGTTCTCAATTCCTTCATTCTTGGGATCGGTGGCGGAACCACAGGTCGGACCATCGCCAATCAAGATATTATATCCCTTCACACTCATCATTGCTCACAATTAACAATTTGAGTACGTGCATTTTTTTAGGGTATTTTTTTTAGGGTATTTTTGCTCAATGGGTGGGAGCACAACTGTGCAGGAAAAAAAGCTGATAGGTTCCCCATTTCTTCATTCTCAGAATCAGTGGATGGAACATCGCCAATCACAATATTATATCCTTCACACTAATCGTTGCTCCCAATTATCAATTTGAGTACGGTTATACCTATTGTTTTTTTAGGGTTTTTTTTTGCACTGTGGGCGGTTGGGAGCACAGCTGTGCAGGAAAAAAAAAGCTGATAGGTTCCCCATTCCTTCATTCTCAGGATCAGTGGTGGAACCAGAGGGTGGATCATCTCCAATCAAAATATTATATTATTCACAATAATCATTGCTCCTAGTTAACAATTTGAGTACGGTTGAACCCATTGTGTTTTTTTAGGTTTTTGTTTTTTTTTGCACTATGGGTGCAAGTTATAGTAATATGTGTCACCTTAAAAAAAAAACTAATAGTGTCTCCTGATTGTTCAGACACAAATATATCTGTTGAAAATAGTCTGGTATTCACCAGTAAATTATAACTGTGGTTTTGCTGTTCCACGGTAAAAAATCTCTATTATCCTGCTTTTGGCATTTTTTGCCACAAAGAAAAACAGTAGTAGTATCTCCTGATTGTTCAGACACAAATATATCTGTTGAAAATAGTCTGGTATACACCACTAAATTATAACTGTGGTTTTGCTGTTCCACGGTAAAAATCTCTATTATCCTGATCTTGGCATTTTTTGCCGTAAAAAAAAACTAATAGTGTCTCCCTGATTTTTCAGACACAAATATATCTGTTGAAAATAGTCTGGTGTGGGCCCGAGAAATACAAGTGTGGTTTTGCAGTTCCACGGGTCAAATCTTTGTATTATCCACTTTTGGGCCATTTTTACCTAAAAATAAACAGTTTGAGTGTGTCGCTCATTGTTCAGCCGCAAATATATCTATTCAAAATTTTCTGGTATACCCCAGTAAACAATAACTGTGGTTTTGCCATTCCACGGTAAAAATCTCTATTATTCACCTTTTGGTATTTTTTCCGTAAAGAAAAACAGTAATAGTTTCTCCCTGATTGTTCAGATTGTTTAAAAGAGTCGGGTGTAGGCCAGAGAAATAGAACTGTGATTTTCCTCTTCCACGGTTCTAATCTACTTTATTACCCTTTTTCCATTGATAGTGCGAGTGTAAGCTATTTTACTTACTTTACAATGGGCAAGGCGCGTGGCAAGGGACATGGAAGTGGACGTTCTGGTGATGGTACATGCAGAGGACGGGGCCGTGGCCAAGGTGAAAATGTTCCACAACCAACAGCCATATCTTCTCGCTCCCACTTCTTGACCGAATTACTAGGGAAGCACAGAACAACACCAGTATTGCGAACTGATCAGTGTGAACAGGTTATTAATTGGATAGCAGACCACCACTTCCGGTCTGTCTTCCACACGGTCAACTCTTAGTAGCCGTGAGTCTCGACCGCATACTCCTCCTCACCCTGATGCTCCTTCCTCCCACCATGCCGAGTATCGTCAGACAGCAACTGATCCCACACTTGGACACTCTGAAGAGCTGTTCACTGGTCCATTTCCAGATTTGTGCCCCTCGCCTGCTCCGCTTGAAGTGGTGGAAGAGGAGATCCCATGTAGAGATGCCCAAATATTTGAACAGCCACGGCCACAGGAAGTCAACGCTGGCAATTTGTCACAAGAGGTTGACGATGACGAAACACAATTGCCAAGAAGTGAGGAGGAGGATCGTGGTGCGCAAGTGGAAGAGGAGGAGGTGGTGGATGATCTAGTAACTGACCCAACGTGGCAGGAGGACATGCAGAGCAAGGCCAGCAGCAGACCGGGTGAGGGAGACAGAGTACCCCAACAGGCAGGAAGAAGCAGTGTGGTGGCCGCACACAGAAGGCCGGCAACAGTTCCCCGTAACACCAACACGAGGGACGTTGCCAGTACAACATGTGGGTCTTCCAGAGTCTGGAATTTTTTTAAAGACTCTGCTGATAACCCCAAAAAGGCCATTTGTACCACCTGCCATGCCAGCATCAGCAGGGGTGACAAAACTACCAGCCTGACCACCACCAGCATGATCAGGCACATGGCAGTAAAGCACCCGACTTTGTGGGGCGAACCCCAGGGTCCACGACCAGTGTCAGCAGGTGTCACCTGTTGTGTGTGCATGGCAATCCCCTGTCCATACTGCATGCAAAGATGCCCCCTCCTCTCAGTCTTTATGGCAGTCTCTCAAGTGTGTGCAAAGCAGTCATCAAAGCAAAAGGTGGCTACTTTGAAGAATCTAGAATATAAGACATATTTTCAGTTGTTTCACACTTTTTTGTTAAGTATATAATTCCACATGTGTTAATTCATAGTTTTGATGCCTTCAGTGTGAATGTACAATTTTCATAGTCATGAAAATACAGAAAAATCTTTAAATGAGAAGGTGTGTCCAAACTTTTGGTCTGTACTGTATGTACCATCTTGACCAACTTTGAGGAGTCCACCAAGATGGTGAGTGGCGATGACGCCATCATTAGCGTCAGCATTCCACTTGTCTGTCTTTTGCAATGCTCTCTGCAGAGAATTAAAGAGGAGGCATTGCAGCCAGAGTATGATGAGATGGATCAAGAAGCCGTAGCGGTCTATTACACACAGCCCAGCCTCATCTCATCCCAACGTGCATTGGGGGACAATGAGGGAGAGGAGGAGGAGGAAGAACAGGAGCTTGTATCATGCGCTGTAGGCGGTAGTACCTGTACAACTGTCATACCGTCGGTTCAGCGTGGGTGGCCTGAGGACAGGGGGGAGGAGGAGGAGGAGAGCATGGTCATTCGTCATCTTGGTGTGGACACGGAAGTCTTGCCCGTTACCAGTCTGGCGCGCATGGCTGACTTTCTTACTCTGCCTTAACCGTGACCCTCGCGTTGTCAAAATGTTGGGTGACAGTCATTACTGGTTGGTGACACTTTTAGACCCCCGCTACAAGGAGAACGTTCACTCTCTTATTCCTGAGGTGGAGAGGTCTACAAAAATGGGGCAGTACCAGAAGGCCCTTGCTGCAGAACTGTTAAAAAAAAATTCCATCTGAAGACACTAGCGGCAGAGGTCACAGTTCGTTGACCAACCAAGGCGTACAAGCGAGAGAGAGGCAACTCCAATCCAGCAGAGGCAGGGGAACACTGTCAACATTCTGGGACAGTTTTCTGAGACCTGCCCAGCTTACAGGCCCTGAGGCGCGGGGTACTCTCACAAGGAGTGGAAAGTTTCAAAAGATGGTGAGGGAGTACCTTGCCGACCGTACCAGCGTCCTCCGTGATTCCTCTGTGCCTTTTAATTATTGGGTATCCAAGCTGGACACTTGGAATGAAATCGCTCTGTACACCTTGGAGGTCCTGGCCTGCCCTGCCGCTAGCGTGTTATCGGAGCGTGTTTTTAGTGCTGCTGGGGTAATTATAACTGATAAGCGCACTCGCCTGTCAACTGACAATGCTGACAAGCTGACCCTTATCAAAATGAACAAGAGCTGGATTGGGCCAGACTTCTCATCACCACCAAATGACAGCAGAGTAACATAAAGTCAAATCCACTGTGTTATTTCGGGAGGTGTATTCAAATGCACCACTTCACACCCACACATGGGTATACGCTTCCTCATTTTGGCTGTTTTATGTTCTTCTCCTTATCCTCAGCCTCCACCACCACTATACCACCAGGGTGACCGTGGTCCGTGTTGCCATTATTGAAAGTTCCTCAGGCCTTATTTTTGTCAGCTTTTGCTTGGAAGGCATAAGCAAAGACTGTGGGAGACCCACTCCCCAATAATGGGAATAATATATTTAAAATGCTGTACTGTATGGCTCTTGTAAGGGGCATTAAAAGCGTCTTGTTAAGCTACTGCGACCTCCACCACTATTCCGAGGAGCATGAAAAGCGTCTTGTTAAGCTACTGTGACCTCCACCACTTTTCCGAGGGCCATTAAAAGCGTCTTGTTAAGCTACTGGGACGTCCACCACTTTTCCGAGGAGCATTAAAACCGTCTTGTTAATCTACTGGGACTTCCACGTCTCTTCCCAGGGGCATTCAAACCGTCTTGTTAAGCTACTGCGATCTCCACCACTTTTCCGAGGGGCATTAAAAACGTCTTGTTAAGCTAGTTGGACCTCCACGTCTCTTCCAAGGGGAATTCAAACTGTCTTGTTAAGCTACTGGGACATCCACGTCTCTTCCAAGGGGCATTCAAACCGTCTTGGTAAGCTACTGCGACCTCCACCTCTTTTTCGAGGGGCATTAAAAGCGTCTTATTAAGCTACTGGGACCTCCACCACTTTTCCGAGAAGCATTAAAACCGTCTTGCTAAGCTACTGGGACCTCCACGTCTCTTCCAAGGGGCATTAAAAGCGTCTTGTTAAGCTACTGGGACCTCCACCACTTTTCCGAGGGGCATTAAAACCGTCTTTTTAAGGTACTGGTACCTCCACGTCTCTTCCAATGGGCATTCGAACTGTCTTGTTAAGCTACTGGGACCTTCACCACTTTTCCAAGGGGCATTCAAACAGTCTTGTTAAGCTACTGCGAACTCCACCACTTTTCCAAGGGGCATTAAAACCGTCTTGTTAAGCTACTGGGACCTCCACCACTTTTCCGAGGGGCATTAAAAGCATCTTGTTAAGCTATTGGGAACTCCACCACTTTTCTGAGGAGCATTAAAACCGTCTTGTTAAGCTACTGGGACCTCCACGTCTCTTCCAAGGGGCATTCAAACAGTCTTGTTAAGCTACTTAGACCTCCACGTCTCTTCTGAGGACATTAATAGCGTCTTGTTAAGCTACTGTGACCTCCACCACTTTTCCGAGGGGCATTCAAACTGTCTTGTTAAGCTACTGGGACCTCCACGTCTCTTCCAAGGGGCATTCAAACAGTCTTGTTAAGCTACTGGGACCTCCACGTCTCTTCCAAGGGGCATTCAAAGCGTCATGTTAAGCTACTGGGACCTCCACCACTTTTCCAAGGGGCATTAAAAGCATCTTGTTAAGCTACTGGGACCTCCACCACTTTTCCGAGGAGCATTAAAACCATCTTGTTAAGCTACTGGGACCTCCACCACTTTTCCGAGGAGCATTAAAACCATCTTGTTAAGCTACTGTGACCTCCACGTCTCTTCCAAGGAGCATTCTGACCGTCTTGCTAAGCTACTGCGACCTCCACCACTTTGGCGAGGGGCATTCAAACCGACTTGTTAAGCTACTGGGACCTCCACGTCTCTTCAAAGGGGCATTCAAACCGTCTTGTTAAGCTACTGGGACCTAAACGTCTCTTCCAAGGGGCATTCAAACCGTCTTGTTAAGCTACTGCGACCTCCACCACTATTCAAAGGGGCATTAAAACCGTCTTGTTAAGCTACTGGGACCTCCACCACTTTTCCGAGGGACATTAAAACAGTCTTGTTAAGCTACTGGGACCTCCACGTCTCTTCCAAGGGGCATTCAAACCGTCTTGTTAAGCTACTGGGACCTCCACTTCTCTTCTGAGGGGCATTAAAAGCGACGTGTTAAGCAACTGTGACCTCCACCACTTTTCCGAGGGGCATTAAAACAGTCTTGTTAAGCTACTGGGACCTCAGCGTCTCTTCCAAGGGGCATTCAAACCGTCTTGTTAAGCTACTGGGACCTCCGTGTCTCTACCAAGGGGCATTCAAACCGTCTTGTTAAGCTACTGCGACCTCCACCACTTTTTCGAGGGGCAGTAAAAGCGTCTTATTAAGCTACTGGGTCCTCCACCACTTTTCCGAGAAGCATTAAAACCGTCTTGTTAAGCTACTGGGACCTCCACGTCTCTTCCAAGGGGCATTCAAGCCGTCTTGTTAAGCTCCTGGGACCTCCACGTCTCTTCCAAGGGGCATTCAAACCGTCTTGTTAAGCTACTGGGACCTCCATGTCTCTACCAAGGGGCATTCAAACCGTCTTGTTAAGCTACTGCGACCTCCACCACTTTTTCGAGGGGCAGTAAAAGCGTCTTATTAAGCTACTGGGTCCTCCACCACTTTTCCGAGAAGCATTAAAACCGTCTTGTTAAGCTACTGGGACCTCCACGTCTCTTCCAAGGGGCATTCAAGCCGTCTTGTTAAGCTCCTGGGACCTCCACGTCTCTTCCAAGGGGCATTCAAACAGTCTTGTTAAGCTACTTAGACCTCCACGTCTCTTCTGAGGACATTAATAGCGTCTTGTTAAGCTACTGTGACCTCCACCACTTTTCCGAGGGGCATTCAAACTGTCTTGTTAAGCTACTGGGACCTCCACGTCTCTTCCAAGGGACATTCAAACAGTCTTGTTAAGCTACTGGGACCTCCACTTCTCTTCCAAGGGGCATTCAAAGCGTCATGTTAAGCTACTGGGACCTCCACCACTTTTCTGAGGGGCATTAAAAGCATCTTGTTAAGCTACTGGGACCTCCACCACTTTTCCGAGGAGCATTAAAACCATCTTGTTAAGCTACTGGGACCTCCACCACTTTTCCGAGGAGCATTAAAACCATCTTGTTAAGCTACTGTGACCTCCACGTCTCTTCCAAGGGGCATTCTGACCGTCTTGCTAAGCTACTGCGACCTCCACCACTTTGGCGAGGGGCATTAAAACCGACTTGTTAAGCTACTGGGACCTCCACGTCTCTTCAAAGGGGCATTCAAACCGTCTTGTTAAGCTACTGGGACCTAAACTTCTCTTCCAAGGGGCATTCAAACCGTCTTGTTAAGCTACTGCGACCTCCACCACTATTCAAAGGGGCATTAAAACCGTCTTGTTAAGCTACTGGGACCTCCACCTCTTTTCCGAGGGGCATTAAAACAGTCTTGTTAAGCTACTGGGACCTCCACGTCTCTTCCAAGGGGCATTCAAACCGTCTTGTTAAGCTACTGGGACCTCCACTTCTCTTCTGAGGGGCATTAAAAGCGACGTGTTAAGCTACTGTGACCTCCACCACTTTTCCGAGGGGCATTAAAACCGTCTTTTTAAGCTACTGGGACCTCAACGTCTCTTCCAAGGGGCATTCAAACTGTCTTGTTAAGCTACTGGGACCTCCACGTCTCTACCAAGGGGCATTCAAACCGTCTTGTTAAGCTACTGCGACCTCCACCACTTTTTCAAGGGGCAGTAAAAGCGTCTTATTAAGCTACTGGGTCCTCCACCACTTTTCCGAGAAGCATTAAAACCGTCTTGTTAAGCTACTAGGACCTCCACGTCTCTTCCAAGGGGCATTCAAGCCGTCTTGTTAAGCTCCTGGGACCTCCACGTCTCTTCCAAGGGGCATTCAAACCATCTTGTTAAGCTACTGGGACCTCCACGTCTCTTCTGAGAGGCATTAAAAGCGTCTTATTAAGCTACTGTGACCTCCACCACTTTTCCGAGGGGCATTAAAACCGTCTTGTTAAGCTACTGGGACCTCCATGTCTCTTCCAAGGGGCATTCAAACCGTCTTGTTAAGCTACTGCGACCTCCACCTCTTTTTCGAGGGGCATTAAAAGCGTCTTATTAAGCTACTGGGAACTCCACCACTTTTCCGAGAAGCATTAAAACCGTCTTGCTAAGCTACTGGGACCTCCACGTCTCTTCCAAGGGGCATTAAAAGCGTCTTGTTAAGCTACTGGGACCTCCACCACTTTTCCGAGGGGCATTAAAACCGTCTTTTTAAGGTACTGGTACCTCCACGTCTCTTCCAATGGGCATTCGAACCGTCTTGTTAAGCTACTGGGACCTTCACCACTTTTCCAAGGGGCATTCAAACAGTCTTGTTAAGCTACTGCGAACTCCACCACTTTTCCAAGGGGCATTAAAACCGTCTTGTTAAGCTACTGGGACCTCCACCACTTTTCCGAGGGGCATTAAAAGCATCTTGTTAAGCTATTGGGACCTCCACCACTTTTCTGAGGAGCATTAAAACCGTCTTGTTAAGCTACTGGGACCTCCACGTCTCTTCCAAGGGGCATTCAAACAGTCTTGTTAAGCTACTTAGACCTCCACGTCTCTTCTGAGGACATTAATAGCGTCTTGTTAAGCTACTGTGACCTCCACCACTTTTCCGAGGGGCATTCAAACTGTCTTGTTAAGCTACTGGGACCTCCACGTCTCTTCCAAGGGGCATTCAAACAGTCTTGTTAAGCTACTGGGACCTCCACGTCTCTTCCAAGGGGCATTCAAAGCGTCATGTTAAGCTACTGGGACCTCCACCACTTTTCCAAGGGGCATTAAAAGCATCTTGTTAAGCTACTGGGACCTCCACCACTTTTCCGAGGAGCATTAAAACCATCTTGTTAAGCTACTGGGACCTCCACCACTTTTCCGAGGAGCATTAAAACCATCTTGTTAAGCTACTGTGACCTCCAGGTCTCTTCCAAGGAGCATTCTGACCGTCTTGCTAAGCTACTGCGACCTCCACCACTTTGGCGAGGGGCATTAAAACCGACTTGTTAAGCTACTGGGACCTCCACGTCTCTTCAAAGGGGCATTCAAACCGTCTTGTTAAGCTACTGGGACCTAAACGTCTCTTCCAAGGGGCATTCAAACCGTCTTGTTAAGCTACTGCGACCTCCACCACTATTCAAAGGGGCATTAAAACCGTCTTGTTAAGCTACTGGGACCTCCACCACTTTTCCGAGGGACATTAAAACAGTCTTGTTAAGCTACTGGGACCTCCACGTCTCTTCCAAGGGGCATTCAAACCGTCTTGTTAAGCTACTGGGACCTCCACTTCTCTTCTGAGGGGCATTAAAAGCGACGTGTTAAGCAACTGTGACCTCCACCACTTTTCCGAGGGGCATTAAAACAGTCTTGTTAAGCTACTGGGACCTCAACGTCTCTTCCAAGGGGCATTCAAACCGTCTTGTTAAGCTACTGGGACCTCCATGTCTCTACCAAGGGGCATTCAAACCGTCTTGTTAAGCTACTGCGACCTCCACCACTTTTTCGAGGGGCAGTAAAAGCGTCTTATTAAGCTACTGGGTCCTCCACCACTTTTCCGAGAAGCATTAAAACCGTCTTGTTAAGCTACTGGGACCTCCACGTCTCTTCCAAGGGGCATTCAAGCCGTCTTGTTAAGCTCCTGGGACCTCCACGTCTCTTCCAAGGGGCATTCAAACAGTCTTGTTAAGCTACTTAGACCTCCACGTCTCTTCTGAGGACATTAATAGCGTCTTGTTAAGCTACTGTGACCTCCACCACTTTTCCGAGGGGCATTCAAACTGTCTTGTTAAGCTACTGGGACCTCCACGTCTCTTCCAAGGGACATTCAAACAGTCTTGTTAAGCTACTGGGACCTCCACTTCTCTTCCAAGGGGCATTCAAAGCGTCATGTTAAGCTACTGGGACCTCCACCACTTTTCTGAGGGGCATTAAAAGCATCTTGTTAAGCTACTGGGACCTCCACCACTTTTCCGAGGAGCATTAAAACCATCTTGTTAAGCTACTGGGACCTCCACCACTTTTCCGAGGAGCATTAAAACCATCTTGTTAAGCTACTGTGACCTCCACGTCTCTTCCAAGGGGCATTCTGACCGTCTTGCTAAGCTACTGCGACCTCCACCACTTTGGCGAGGGGCATTAAAACCGACTTGTTAAGCTACTGGGACCTCCACGTCTCTTCAAAGGGGCATTCAAACCGTCTTGTTAAGCTACTGGGACCTAAACTTCTCTTCCAAGGGGCATTCAAACCGTCTTGTTAAGCTACTGCGACCTCCACCACTATTCAAAGGGGCATTAAAACCGTCTTGTTAAGCTACTGGGACCTCCACCACTTTTCCGAGGGGCATTAAAACAGTCTTGTTAAGCTACTGGGACCTCCACGTCTCTTCCAAGGGGCATTCAAACCGTCTTGTTAAGCTACTGGGACCTCCACTTCTCTTCTGAGGGGCATTAAAAGCGACGTGTTAAGTTACTGTGACCTCCACCACTTTTCCGAGGGGCATTAAAACCGTCTTTTTAAGCTACTGGGACCTCAACGTCTCTTCCAAGGGGCATTCAAACCGTCTTGTTAAGCTACTAGGACCTCCACGTCTCTACCAAGGGGCATTCAAACCGTCTTGTTAAGCTACTGCGACCTCCACCACTTTTTCAAGGGGCAGTAAAAGCGTCTTATTAAGCTACTGGGTCCTCCACCACTTTTCCGAGAAGCATTAAAACCGTCTTGTTAAGCTACTAGGACCTCCACGTCTCTTCCAAGGGGCATTCAAGCCGTCTTGTTAAGCTCCTGGGACCTCCACGTCTCTTCCAAGGGGCATTCAAACCATCTTGTTAAGCTACTGGGACCTCCACGTCTCTTCTGAGAGGCATTAAAAGCGTCTTGTTAAGCTACTGTGACCTCCACCACTTTTCCGAGGGGCATTAAAACCGTCTTGTTAAGCTACTGGGACCTCCATGTCTCTTCCAAGGGGCATTCAAACCGTCTTGTTAAGCTGCTGGGACCTCCACGTCTCTTCCGAGGGGCATTCAAACCGTCTTGTTAAGCTACTGGGACCTCCACGTCTCTTCCAAGGGGCATTCAAACCATCTTGTTAAGCTACTGCAACCTCCACCACTTTTCCAAGGGGCATTAAAACCGTCTTGTTAAGCTACTGGGACCTCCACCACTTTTCCGAGGGGCATTGAAAGCATCTTGTTAAGCTACTGGGACCTCCACCACTTTTCTGAGGAGCATTTAAACCATCTTGTTAAGCTACTGGGACCTCCACGTCTCTTCCAAGGGGCATTCAAACCATCTTGTTAAGCTACTGCAACCTCCACCACTTTTCCAAGGGGCATTAAAACCGTCTTGTTAAGCTACTGGGACCTCCACCACTTTTCCGAGGGGCATTGAAAGCATCTTGTTAAGCTACTGGGACCTCCACCACTTTTCTGAGGAGCATTTAAACCATCTTGTTAAGCTACTGGGACCTCCACGTCTCTTCCAAGGGGCATTCAAACCATCTTGTTAAGCTACTGCAACCTCCACCACTTTTCCAAGGGGCATTAAAACCGTCTTGTTAAGCTACTGGGACCTCCACCACTTTTCCGAGGGGCATTGAAAGCATCTTGTTAAGCTACTGGGACCTCCACCACTTTTCTGAGGAGCATTTAAACCATCTTGTTAAGCTACTGGGACCTCCACGTCTCTTCTGAGGGGCATTAAAAGCGTCTTGTTAAGCTACTGTGACCTCCACCACTTTTCCGAGGGGCATTAAAACCGTCTTGTTAAGATACTGGGACCTCCACCACTTTTCCGAGGGGCATTAAAACCGTCTTGTTAAGCTACTGGGACCTCCTCGTCTCTTCCAAGGGGCATTCAAACTGTCTTGTTAAGCTACTGGGACCTCCACTTCTCTTCTGAGGGGCATTAATAGTGTCTTGTTAAGCTACTGTGACCTCCACCACTTTTCCGAGGGGCATTTAAACCGACCAGTTAAGCTACTGGGACCTCCACGTCTCTTCCAAGGAGCATTCAAACAGTCTTGTTAAGCTACTGGGACCTCTACCACGTTTCTGAGGGGCATTAAAATCATCTTGTTAAGCTACTGGGACCTCCACCACTTTTCTGAGGAGCATTAAAACCGTCTTGTTAAGCTGCTGGGACCTCCACGTCTCTTCTGAAGGGCATTAATAGCGTCTTGTTAAGCTACTGCGACCTCCACGTCTCTTCCAAGGGGCATTCAAACCGTCTTGTTAAGCTACTGCGACCTCCACCACATTTCCAAGGGGCATTAAAACCATCTTGTTAAGCTACTAGGATCTCCACGTTTCTTCTGAGGGGCATTAAAAGTGTCTTCTTAAGCTACTGTGACCTCCACCACTTTTCTGAGGGGCATTAAACCGTCTTGTTAAGCTACTGGGACCTCCACATCTCTTTTGAGGGGCATTAAAAGTGTCTTGTTAAACCACTCTGAACTCCACAACTCTTCCAAGGGGCATTGATATGTTTTTAATTAACTCTAACCTCCACGACTCTTCGAACGGGCATTGCATTTCCTCTTAATTTTTGGCTGCTTTTTCTTGGAAGGCATAAGCACATACTATGGGAGACCCACTCCCCAGTAATGGGAATAATGTTTGTAATATGCTGTACTGCATGGCTCTTGTAAGGGGCACTGCAAGTTCCTCCGTCCTAATTTTTGGCAGCTTTTGCTTGGAAGGCATAAGCAAAGACTATGGGAGACCCACTCCCCAATAATGGGAATAATGTTTGTAATATGCTGTACTGCATGGCTCTTGTAAGGGGCATTGCAAGCTCCTTCGTCCTAATTTTTGGCAGCTTTTGCTTGGAAGGCATAAGCAAAGACTATGGGAGACCCACTCCCCAATAATGGGAATAATGTTTGGAATATGCTGTACTGCATGGCTCTTGTAAGGGGCATTGCAAGTTTCTCCATCCTAATTTTTGGCAGCTTTTGCTTGGAAGGCATAAGCTATGACTATGGGATACACACTCCCCAATAATGGGAATAATGTTTGTACTATGCTGTACTGTATGGCTCTTGGAAGGGGCATTAAAAGCCCCTTTTCCGAGGGGCATTAAAACCATCTTGTTAAGCTACTGGGACCTCCACGTCTGTTCAAAGGGACATCAAAAGTCTTCTTAAGCCACTCTGAACTCCACAGCTCTTCCTAGGGGCATTGAAATGTTGTTTTTAATTACCTCTAACCTCCACGACTCTTCCAACGGACTTTGCATTTCCTCCTAATTTTAGTCAGCTTTTGCTTTTCAATGCAAAGGCGAAAACTAAGGGAGACCCACTCCCCAATAGTGGGTAGAAGGTTTTTAGTACGCTGTAATCCACGTCTGTTTCAAGGGGCATTGCAGTTCCTCATAATTTTTGGAAAGCCTTCCATTCACTGTTTAGGCCAACAGTGCACAGGAGACCCAGTTGATATAAATGGAAAAAGCGGTTTAGTTAAGGCCCTCTGACCTCCATGTCATTTCCAAGGTACATTCGAGTGCCTCAAAATTTTTGGTAGGCATTGCACTCACTGTATGCCCTATAACTGTGTAGCCAAACCGCTCCTTTTGTTACAGAAACATATCCTACAAGACATATGTGGTTGACTGGCCTGATATTGATGTGAATGGTCCCTGTTCCTCCTGCTCTTTCTCCTTTGCCACCACCTCATCCATCATTCATCACCTGAAGCTTTGTTTTAATGGGAGTCATAGAACTGGGATAGTAGCAGGAAAACATCCAGCAATCCTCGGAGGAGGTAGGATATGCGCCAAAACGCTGACCACCTCAGGCCTAGTCTCTACTACATACATGCGCTTGCATTCCAAGAAAACAAAGCAGATGCTAACTTGTATCATCATCATCATGGTCCTCACCTTGGCACTCTCAACTCCCCTGATGGAGAAGCCAGGGCCCACCGGAGGAGTCTGGTTCTCTGGTGGGCTCGTCCAATGCTGCCCTAAAGCAGGCCAGGCTAAGAAAAGTGTGTGGGGGGATGTTCCAAGGAGAAATAGGGGCCCCTGGGGACCGTTTATGGACACCCGGCTGCCCCCAGGGGGCTGGGGACCGTGTGTGAACACCCGGCCGCGGGGCGGCTGGGGACCGAGTATGGACACCCGGCCGCCCCCTGGCGGCTGGGGACCGAGTGTGAACACCTGGCAGCCGGGCGGCTGGGGACTGAGTATGGATTCCAGGCCGCCAATGCTGCCATGACTCGGTGGTCAGATTCCGCCTCCACGTGCCTAAAAAGGCCCAATTTCAAGTGCAAGCAAGCAAGCAGTATGGTAATGCAGCCTGGCGGTGGGTGGGTGGCAGGCTGCACACTTACGCTTGCATTCCAAGAAAACAAAGCAGATGCTAACTTGTATCATCATCATCATGGTCCTCACCTTGTCACTCTCAACTCCCCTGATGGAGAAGCCAGGGCCCACCGGAGGAGTCTGGTTCTCTGGTGGGCTCGTCCAATGCTGCCCTAAAGCAGGCCGGGCTAAGAAAAGTGTGTGAGGGGATGTTCCAAGGAGAAATAGGGGCGGCTGGGGACCGTTTATGGACACCCGGCTGCCCCCAGGCGGCTGGGGACTGAGTATGGACACCCGGCCGCCACCTGGCGGTTGGGGACCGAGTGTGGACACCCCGCCGCCGGGCGGCTGGGGACTGAGTATGGATACCAGGCCGCCAACGCTGCCATGACATGGTGGCCAGATTCCGCCTCCACATGCCTAAAAGGCCCAAGTTCAAGTGCAAGCAAGCAGTATGGTATTGCAGCCTGGGGGTGGGTGGGTGGTTGGCTGCATATTTGCGCTTGCATTGCAAGGAATGGGGGAGGTACAATTGAACCCTGCCCTGGGACAAGAACTTGCACGGGGATAGTTGCAAGTCTGCATCTTCTGATGCGGCAAGGATCACTTCTGATGGGCACACTTTTAGGCAGTGACTGGGGAGTCAGAGATGCTTCCAGGGGTCTTTCCCATGCTGTCCCCATGTCTTTTCAGCACTGTATGCATGTGTCACACAGCACATGGCCAGATAAGGTTGTAAAATGTTAAAATTACATTTCCCAGTGAATGCATTTGTCACGATTGAAGCAATACAAAAGTGCAAAAACGCATTAAAAATGCTACTTGTGAACATAGCCCAAGGTGTGGAGGAGTATTTTTTTTTTTGGTTATTTATTTTACCTTGTACACAAGTCTTTACCCTGGAAAGGAACTTCCTTAACATATTTCACAGGAAAGCAGTTTCAGTTTAGTTTTTGAACGTTTTATTGTGAGCCCTTAAAAGTGGCTTAATACCTCTGACCACATTGTTGACAGCAGTGACCTGGGGGTCAGAAATGCTTCCTGGGGCGATCCCCATGCTGTCCCCATGTCATTTGAGCACTGTCACTATCGTTTTGGGCACTTGTTAGGCTTTTAAAAGACATCCGGGGATGCCGCCGCGAGAATGCTGGGGTCTCCCATAGACTAACATTGGGCTCGTGGCTCAGGTCGAGCACCCGAGTATCATGGCGAGCTCGGCCCGAACTTCGAGCACCCGAGCATTTTAGTGCTCGCTCTTCACTACTAAATACCCTTCATTATTTATTATTTTTGCACTTTGCGATTTACCCATTTACTTCCGGTTACTTGGGTATTTTGCTTGCCTTTGGTTTTTCTTTGTCTAGTGGCCTTATGTGAACATGCATTTACATTTTGCCTGCAATTTATGTTTCAGTTCAGACTTCTAGGTTTTTTCTTTGTAGTTCAGTGTGCTTTAGTGCATATTAGGGTGTGGCCACCCTTTGTCTGAGCTGAAATGTTTATTCTGCCTCAGGTCTATGCTTCTACTAGGGGGTCAGTCTCTCTGCCCTTATCCATATGTACGTCACTTGACAAATGGTAAGGTTTTAATATTAGAGTTAGGACTGTCCCATAAGGGTTGCCGTGATGTGGCGGGATAGCTTTTGCATTATTTTTATCAAAATTATGTTAACTAAATACCCTTCATTATTTATTATTTTTGCACTTTGCGATTTACCCATTCACTTCCGGTTACTTGGGTATTTTGCTTGTCTTTGGTTTTTCTTTGTCTACTGGCCTTGTGTGAACATGCATTTACATTTTGCATGCACATCAATTTATGTTTCAGTTCAGACTTCTAGGTTTTTTCTTTATATGCTATATATACTGTATGTGCGGGAAGGGAGCTTGTATGTACACTGCTTGCTATGTGTGGGGGAGGGAAGCTGTTGGACAAAGAGGGGTCCTGCAAACATCCAACTAATGGCCCCCCATATATATTACAGGAAGGTAGGTCAAACCCAAGGATTTTTGCTGGAGCAGCCGACCATGTGCAGTGTATGGGGCCATCTCCCCCACACATATAACCACATTCATGTATATGGGGGAGTCGGGATGTGTTGTGTGGACAAGCGTCCGGTGTAAAGCTAACTAGTGTATGGGCACCTGAGACTAAGGCAAGTTATCATCCAGAAAGTAATTCTCCAGCCTGCTGCAAAAATGCTGGATAGAGAAAGGCTTTTATCACCTAAGCCAGATCTCACTGGAGGGGAAGCAAGAAGAAAAAAGGAGAAATGTAAAATAAGACACAAGTCCAGACAGTTGTCATCCAAAACTTTATCTGGTATCGACCAAGAAAATTACAATCAGTAAAAGTATAAACCACATTTAGGAAAAACACAGATGAGCTGCGGGACCATCGCTTCTTCTTCTGGGACTTTTTGGCGGACAGGTTGCTCTGCTGTCGGAGGCCTTTCTTGTTCTTGGACTTCTCCTTCATGTGGATTCTGAAGACTAGGAGGCTCCTGAGGGTCCATCTCTCCTGCCGGCAGCTCAGAGTGACTTGGAGATATGTTTCCTTCAGTCCAGGAAAGCAAGAGAGGAAAAAGATGAATGTGATGTAATAACAAGACAAAGCTAAAAAAAAACATGTATAAAAAATCATGTAACTGCAAACTGCACAAAAATGACCCCAATAACGTAAGTGCTGTAGCATTAAAGAACCTGCAAAACGAGTGGTGTGAAAAGACCTGGAACTTGTCAGGAATATGTAATGTTTTGTCTAAAATGACAAAAAAAAAAGAAAAGATTCAAGGGATGAGCAGCATTTTATAACAGGTAAAAAATGTACAAATTTGTGACAAGTGACCGGTATTAAGTATTGTGGATGATAACCAGACGTTTATTTCAAATGAAGAGTTTAATGAACGTCTTGTATTCGGCCAAATGGAACCTTCCCGGAAATGTCTGCGCCGGTGATAAAATCTACTTACTAATAGAGTTCCCGACTGGACACAAAGAACTGCAGCTCATGGAGGAATGAAGCTTCTTTCCTTTTCAGCCAAGAACTTCTTATATCAGTCCCGTACGGCCTCTATCATGTCCTGATATCTAGCAGAAAGAGAAAAAATCAATTATAAACTAAATAAAATTTATTAAAGAAAAAAAAACCTCCTGCGAACATGAAGCATTTGTAGCAAAGCACAGCCATTATTTACAGAGCACAATTGTTTTACTTTATTCTATATTAGTGGCCGCTCTGTGCAAAAACTTGTGGGAAATTACTGCAGCACTAATATTGTCCGTCCAGAGAGCACCCAAGTATTCCCCAATTTCTGACTCCACCGCCCGATTGCCCCCACAAGCACAATGCTGCACCGCTGTCCCCTGCCTGGTACAGGCTCCTTTATAGGGTCCTTTCAGCTGTTGTTCACCAAGATGTGAAGTAATCCGAGTACAGGGTTTCCCATGTCTGAGTGCAGGGGTGGAGAGCAGAGAGGATCAGACAGAGACAGGCCCATACACAGACTGCTGGTATATAGAGGACAAATCTCACTGAACAGCAGCCACAAGAAGCTTCTGGATGGGGGCAGTGGGGGTGAGACAGCACTTCAGCAACGTGTTTGGGAGAGAAGGAAGAAAATAAGCAAATGAAGAAAATTTATAAAGTTCACAAGTCTGCAATGTGAGGAGGATAATTACATGAACAAAACCCTCTAGGTGCAGCGTCCGCAACCGGAAAACCGCCCCAAGGTCCACCTGTGTCATCAGCGCCCCCCTGCTGGACCCCTAATCAGTTGTACTGCAGACTCTGATGATTGATAGTGACACTAGGTCAGCTCTTTCCCAATGGCGGCACTAGCTGACCATCCTGTGGATAGGACAGGTGCCGGATCATTCAATCCTTTCCCTCTTCCCCAACGTGAAGCAAACATCCCTCTGACCAGACAAACATCACTCTGACCAGACAAACATCCCTCTGACCAGACAAACATCCACCTGACCAGACAAACATCCTCCTGACCAGGCAACCATCCCCCTGACCAGGCAAACATCCCCCTGACCAGGCAAACATCCCCCTGACCAGGCAAACATCCCTCTGACCAGGCAAACATCCCCCTGACCAGACAAACATCCCCATGACCAGGCAAACATCGTCCTGACCAGGCAACCATCCCCCTGACCAGGCAAACATCCCCCTGACCAGGCAAACATCCCCCTGACCAGGCAAACATCCCCCTGACCAGGCAAACATCCCCCTGACCAGACAAACATCCCCATGACCAGGCAAACATCCCTCTGACCAGGCAAACATACAACCCCTTTTTTTCTTTCCCATTTTACTTGCTTTATTAATTTCACCTCCAACATTACTGACAACTCCAAGTTCAATAGTTTGATAGTCTCATCTCCTGCCTTTGTATGTGGAGGAGGCAATAAACCGCCGTATACATCCTAAACCTGTCACAAGGACTTTCTCTGCAACTCCCTACTCTCAGCTGTCCCCCTGTAACAATCCACCTTTTTCTCTTTCTCGCTCATACATTTCAGACACTTTATTAACATGTTAATCATATTTCCAAACTTACTGCTTTCCACTTCATCTGATCATACATCACCATTTAAAAGAATCACAATCACTTACTTGTCTGCTGCGGTAATTCTTGGATTGTTTTCTTGCTGTTGCTTGGTCTTATTTTGCTGTTTGCTGTCCTTAAACCACCATCTGTCGCACAGTGTCCACATCTTGTTCCACCGGGTCGCTCTTTTGATCCCTGCAACAACAGACACTATGCGAGTATGACTTCACATGTGACATTTCCAAGTCCCTTGACCATTGTGGTGCCAATGGAGTACCCCATTTCTCGTTATCATGCCACCGAAGCACACCATTTCCCGCTAGCATGCCACCGTAGCACACCTTTTCCCGTTAGTATGCCACCGGGCACACCTATTCCCGTTAGCATGACATCGCAGCACACCTATTCCCGTTAGCATGCCACCGGAGCACACCTTTACCATTAGCATGTCACGTCTCCACGTCTCTTCCAAGGGGCATTCAAACCGTCTTGTTAAGCTACCGGGACCTCCACCACTTATCTGAGGGGCATTAAAAGCTTCTTGTTAAGCTGCTGTGACCTCCACCACTTTTTCGAGGGGCAATAAAACCGTCTTGTTAAGCTACTGGGACCTCCACGTCTCTTCCGAGGGGCATTCAAACTGTCTTGTTAAGCTACTGGGACCTCCACGTCTCTTCCAAGGGGCATTCAAACCGTTTTGTTAAGCTACTTCGACCTCCACGTCTCTACCAAGGGGCATTCAAACCGTCTTGTTAAGCTACTGCGACCTCCGCCACTTTTTCGAGGGGCAGTAAAAGCGTCTTATTAAGCTACTGGGACCTCCACCACTTTTCTGAGAAGCATTAAAACCGTCTTGTTAAGCTACTGGGACCTCCACGTCTCTTCCAAGGGGCATTCAAACCGTCTTGTTAAGCTACTGCGACCTCCACTTCTCTTCTCAGGGGCATTAAAAGCGACTTGTTAAGCTACTGTGACCTCCACCACTTTTCCGAGGGGCATTAAAACCGTCTTGTTAAGCTACTGGGACCTCCACGTCTCTTCCAAGGGGCATTCAAACCGTCTTGTTAAGCTACTGGGACCACCACTTTTTCGAGGGGCAGTAAAAGCGTCTTATTAAGCTACTGGGACCTCCACCACTTTTCCGAGAAGCATTAAAACCGTCTTGTTAAGCTACTGGGACCTCCACGTCTCTTCCAAGGGGCATTCAAACTGTCTTGTTAAGCTACTGGGACCTCCACGTCTCTTCCAAGGGGCATTCAAACCATCTTGTTAAGCTACTGGGACCTCCACGTCTCTTCTGATAGGCATTAAAAGCATCTTGTTAAGCTACTGTGACCTCCACAACTTTTCCGAGGGGCATTAAAACCATCTTGTTAAGCTATGGGGACCTCCACGTCTCTTCCAAGGGGCATTCAAACCGTCTTGTTAAGTTACTGGGACCTCCACCACTTATCTGAGGGGCACTAAAAGTGTCTTAAGCTGCTGTGACCTCCACCACTTTTTCAAGGGGCAATAAAACCGTCTTGTTAAGCTACTGGGACCTCCACGTCTCTTCCGAGGGGCATTCAAACCGTCTTGTTAAGCTACTGGGACCTCCACGTCTCTTCCAAGGGGCATTCAAACCGTCTTGTTAAGCTACTGCGACCTCCACCACTTTTCTAAGGGGCATTAAAACCGTCTTGTTAAGCTTCTGGGACCTCCACCACTTTTCCGATGGGCATTAAAAGCATCTTGTTAAGCTACTGGGACCTCCACCACTTTTCTGAGGAGCATGAAAACCGTCTTGTTAAGCTACTGGGACCTCCACGTCTCTTCCAAGGGGCATTCAAACCGTCTTGTTAAGCTACTGGGACCTCCACGTCTCTTCTGAGGGACATTAAAAGCGTCTTGTTAAGCTACTGTGACCTCCACCACTTTTTCGAGGGGCATTAAAACCACCTTGCTAAGATACTGGGACCTCCACGTCTCTTCCGAGGGGCATTCAAACCGTCTTGTTAAGCTACTGGGACCTCCACGTCTCTTCCGAGGGGCATTCAAACCGTCTTGTTAAGCTACTTGGACCTCCACGTCTCTTCCGAGGGGCATTAAAAGCGTCTTGTTAAGCTACTGTGACCTCCTCGTCTCTTCCAAGGGGCATTCAAACTGTCTTGTTAAGCTACTGGGACCTCCACTTCTCTTCTGAGGGGCATTAATAGTGTCTTGTTAAGCTACTGTGACCTCCACCACTTTTCCGAGGGGCATTTAAACCGACCAGTTAAGCTACTGGGACCTCCACGTCTCTTCCAAGGAGCATTCAAACAGTCTTGTTAAGCTACTGGGACCTCTACCACGTTTCTGAGGGGCATTAAAATCATCTTGTTAAGCTACTGGGACCTCCACCACTTTTCTGAGGAGCATTAAAACCGTCTTGTTAAGCTGCTGGGACCTCCACGTCTCTTCTGAGGGGCATTAATAGCGTCTTGTTAAGCTACTGCGACCTCCACGTCTCTTCCAAGGGGCATTCAAACCGTCTTGTTAAGGTACTGTGACCTCCACGTCTCTGCCAAGGATCATTCAAACCGTCTTGTTAAGCTACTGCGACCTCCACCACTTTTCCAAGGGGCATTAAAACCATCTTGTTAAGCTACTAGGATCTCCACGTTTCTTCTGAGGGGCATTAAAAGCGTCTTCTTAAGCTACTGTGACCTCCACCACTTTTCTGAGGGGCATTAAAACCGTCTTGTTAAGCTACTGGGACCTCCACATCTCTTTTGAGGGGCATTAAAAGTGTCTTGTTAAACCACTCTGAACTCCACAACTCTTCCAAGGGGCATTAATATGTTGTTTTTAATTAACTCTAACCTCCACGACTCTTCGAACGGGCATTGCATTTCCTCTTAATTTTTGGCTGCTTTTTCTTGGAAGGCATAAGCAAATACTATGGGAGACCCACTCCCCAGTAATGGGAATAATGTTTGTAATATGCTGTACTGCATGGCTCTTGTAAAGGGCACTGCAAGTTCCTCCGTCCTAATTTTTGGCAGCTTTTGCTTGGAAGGCATAAGCAAAGACTATGGGAGACCCACTCCCCAATAATGGGAATAATGTTTGTAATATGCTGTACTGCATGGCTCTTGTAAGGGGCATTGCAAGCTCCTTCGTCCTAATTTTTGGCAGCTTTTGCTTGGAAGGCATAAGCAAAGACTATGGGAGACCCACTCCCCAATAATGGGAATAATGTTTGGAATATGCTGTACTGCATGGCTCTTGTAAGGGGCATTGCAAGTTTCTCCATCCTAATTTTTGGCAGCTTTTGCTTGGAAGGCATAAGCTATGACTATGGGATACACACTCCCCAATAATGGGAATGTTTGTACTATGCTGTACTGTATGGCTCTTGGAAGGGGCATTAAAAGCCCCTTTTCCGAGGGGCATTCAAAACGTCTGGTTAAGCTACTGGGACCTCCACGTCTTTTCCGAGGGGCATTAAAACCATCTTGTTAAGCTACTGTGACCTCCACGTCTGTTCAAAGGGATATCAAAAGTCTTCTTAAGCCACTCTGAACTCCACAGCTCTTCCTAGGGGCATTGAAATGTTGTTTTTAATTACCTCTAACCTCCACGACTCTTCCAACGGACATTGCATTTCCTCCTAATTTTAGTCAGCTTTTGCTTTTCAATGCAAAGGCGAAAACTAAGGGAGACCCACTCCCCAATAGTGGGTAGAAGGTTTTTAGTACGCTGTAATCCACGTCTGTTTCAAGGGGCATTGCAGTTCCTCATAATTTTTGGAAAGCCTTCCATTCACTGTTTAGGCCAACAGTGTACAGGAGACCCAGTTGATATAAATGGAAAAAACGGTTTAGTTAAGGCCCTCTGACCTCCATGTCATTTCCAAGGTACATTCTAGTGCCTCAAAATTTTTGGTAGGCATTGCACTCACTGTATGCCCTATAACTGTGTAGCCAAACCGCTCCTTTTGTTACAGAAACATATCCTACAAGACATATGTGGTTGACTGGCCTGATATTGATGTGAATGGTCCCTGTTCCTCCTGCTCTTTCTCCTTTGCCACCACCTCATCCATCATTCATCACCTGAAGCTTTGTTTTAATGGGAGTCATAGAACTGGGATAGTAGCAGGAAAACATCCAGCAATCCTCGGAGGAGGTAGGATATGCGCCAAAACGCTGACCACCTCAGGCCTAGTCGCTACTACATACATGCGCTTGCATTCCAAGAAAACAAAGCAGATGCTAACTTGTATCATCATCATCATGGTCCTCACCTTGGCACTCTCAACTCCCCTGATGGAGAAGCCAGGGCCCACCGGAGGAGTCTGGTTCTCTGGTGGGCTCGTCCAATGCTGCCCTAAAGCAGGCCAGGCTAAGAAAAGTGTGTGGGGGGATGTTCCAAGGAGAAATAGGGGCCCCTGGGGACCGTTTATGGACACCCGGCTGCCCCCAGGGGGCTGGGGACCGTGTGTGAACACCCGGCCGCGGGGCGGCTGGGGACCGAGTATGGACACCCGGCCGCCCCCTGGCGGCTGGGGACCGAGTGTGAACACCTGGCAGCCGGGCGGCTGGGGACTGAGTATGGATTCCAGGCCGCCAATGCTGCCATGACTCGGTGGTCAGATTCCGCCTCCACGTGCCTAAAAAGGCCCAATTTCAAGTGCAAGCAAGCAGTATGGTAATGCAGCCTGGCGGTGGGTGGGTGGCAGGCTGCACACTTACGCTTGCATTCCAAGAAAACAAAGCAGATGCTAACTTGTATCATCATCATCATGGTCCTCACCTTGTCACTCTCAACTCCCCTGATAGAGAAGCCAGGGCCCACCGGAGGAGTCTGGTTCTCTGGTGGGCTCGTCCAATGCTGCCCTAAAGCAGGCCGGGCTAAGAAAAGTGTGTGAGGGGATGTTCCAAGGAGAAATAGGGGCGGCTGGGGACCGTTTATGGACACCCGGCTGCCCCCAGGCGGCTGGGGACTGAGTATGGACACCCGGCCGCCACCTGGCGGTTGGGGACCGAGTGTGGACACCCGGCCGCCGGGCGGCTGGGGACTGAGTATGGATACCAGGCCGCCAACGCTGCCATGACATGGTGGCCAGATTCCGCCTCCACATGCCTAAAAGGCCCAAGTTCAAGTGCAAGCAAGCAGTATGGTATTGCAGCCTGGGGGTGGGTGGGTGGTTGGCTGCATATTTGCGCTTGCATTGCAAGGAATGGGGGAGGTACAATTGAACCCTGCCCTGGGACAAGAACTTGCACGGGGATAGTTGCAAGTCTGCATCTTCTGATGCGGCAAGGATCACTTCTGATGGGCACACTTTTAGGCAGTGACTGGGGAGTCAGAGATGCTTCCAGGGGTCTTTCCCATGCTGTCCCCATGTCTTTTCAGCACTGTATGCATGTGTCACACAGCACATGGCCAGATAAGGTTGTAAAATGTTAAAATTACATTTCCCAGTGAATGCATTTGTCACGATTGAAGCAATACAAAAGTGCAAAAACGCATTAAAAATGCTACTTGTGAACATAGCCCAAGGTGTGGAGGAGTATTTTTTTTTTGGTTATTTATTTTACCTTATACACAAGTCTTTACCCTGGAAAGGAACTTCCTTAACATATTTCACAGGAAAGCAGTTTCAGTTTAGTTTTTGAACGTTTTATTGTGAGCCCTTAAAAGTGGCTTAATACCTCTGACCACATTGTTGACAGCAGTGACCTGGGGGTCAGAAATGCTTCCTGGGGCGATCCCCATGCTGTCCCCATGTCATTTGAGCACTGTCACTATCGTTTTGGGCACTTGTTAGGCTTTTAAAAGACATCCGGGGATGCCGCCGCGAGAATGCTGGGGTCTCCCATAGACTAACATTGGGCTCGTGGCTCAGGTCGAGCACCCGAGTATCATGGCGAGCTCGGCCCGAACTTCGAGCACCCGAGCATTTTAGTGCTCGCTCTTCACTACTAAATACCCTTCATTATTTATTATTTTTGCACTTTGCGATTTACCCATTCACTTCCGGTTACTTGGGTATTTTGCTTGTCTTTGGTTTTTCTTTGTCTAGTGGCCTTGTGTGAACATGCATTTACATTTTGCATGCACATCAATTTATGTTTCAGTTCAGACTTCTAGGTTTTTTCTTTATATGCTATATATACTGTATGTGCGGGAAGGGAGCTTGTATGTACACTGCTTGCTATGTGTGGGGGAGGGAAGCTGTCGGACAAAGAGGGGTCCTGCAAACATCCAACTAATGGCCCCCCATATATATTACAGGAAGGTAGGTCAAACCCAAGGATTTTTGCTGGAGCAGCCGACCATGTGCTGTGTATGGGGCCATCTCCCCCACACATATAACCACATTCATGTATATGGGGGAGTCGGGATGTGTTGTGTGGACAAGCGTCCGGTCTAAAGCTAACTAGTGTATGGGCACCTGAGACTAAGGCAAGTTATCATCCAGAAAGTAATTCTCCAGCCTGCTGCAAAAATGCTGGATAGAGAAAGGCTTTTATCACCTAAGCCAGATCTCACTGGAGGGGAAGCAAGAAGAAAAAAGGAGAAATGTAAAATAAGACACAAGTCCAGACAGTTGTCATCCAAAACTTTATCTGGTATCGACCAAGAAAATTACAATCAGTAAAAGTATAATCCACATTTAGGAAAAACACAGATGAGCTGCGGGACCATCGCTTCTTCTTCTGGGACTTTTTGGCGGACAGGTTGCTCTGCTGTCGGAGGCCTTTCTTGTTCTTGGACTTCTCCTTCATGTGGATTCTGAAGACTAGGAGGCTCCTGAGGGTCCATCTCTCCTGCCGGCAGCTCAGAGTGACTTGGAGATATGTTTCCTTCAGTCCAGGAAAGCAAGAGAGGAAAAAGATGAATGTGATGTAATAACAAGACAAAGCTAAAAAAAAACATGTATAAAAATTCATGTAACTGCAAACTGCACAAAAATGACCCCAATAACGTAAGTGCTGTAGTATTAAAGAACCTGCAAAACGAGTGGTGTGAAAAGACCTGGGACTTGTCAGGAATATGTAATGTTTTGTCTAAAATGACAAAAAAAAAAGAAAAGATTCAAGGGATCAGCAGCATTTTATAACAGGTAAAAAATATACAAATTTGTGACAAGTGATCGGTATTAAGTATTGTGGATGATAACCAGACGTTTATTTCAAATGAAGAGTTTAATGAACGTCTTGTATTTGGCCAATTGGAACCTTCCCGGAAATGTCTGCGCCGGTGATAAAATCTACTTACTAATAGAGCTCCCGACTGGACACAAAGAACTGCAGCTCATGGAGGAATGAAGCTTCTTTCCTTCTCAGCCAAGAACTTCTTATATCAGTCCCGTACGGCCTCTATCATGTGCTGATATCTAGCAGAAAGAGAAAAAATCAATTATAAACTAAATAAAATTTATTAAAGAAAAAAAAACCTCCTGCGAACATGAAGCATTTGTAGCAAAGCACAGCCATTATTTACACAGCACAATTGTTTTACTTTATTCTATATTAGTGGCCGCTCTGTGCAAAAACTTGTGGGAAATTACTGCAGCACTAATATTGTCCGTCCAGAGAGCACTCAAGTATTCCCCAATTTCTGACTCCACCGCCCGATTGCCCCCACAAGCACAATGCTGCACCGCTGTCACCTGCCTGGTACAGGCTCCTTTATAGGGTCCTTTCAGCTGTTGTTCACCAAGATGTGAAGTAATCCGAGTACAGGGTTTCCCATGTCTGAGTGCAGGGGTGGAGAGCAGAGAGGATCAGACAGGGACAGGCCCATACACAGACTGCTGGTATATAGAGGACAAATCTCACTGAACAGCAGCCACAAGAAGCTTCTGGATGGGGGCAGTGGGGGTAAGACAGCACTTCAGCAACGTGTTTGGGAGAGAAGTAAGAAAATAAGCAAATGAAGAAAATTTATAAAGTTCACAAGTCTGCAATGTGAGGAGGATAATTACATGAAGAAAACCCTCTAGGTGCAGCGTCCGCAACCGGAAAACCGCCCCAAGGTCCACCTGTGTCATCAGCGCCCCCCTGCTGGACCCCTAATCAGTTGTACTGCAGACTCTGATGATTGATAGTGACACTAGGTCAGCTCTTTCCCAATGGCGGCACTAGCTGACCATCCTGTGGATAGGACAGGTGCCGGATCATTCAGTCCTTTCCCTCTTCCCCAACGTGAAGCAAACATCCCTCTGACCAGACAAACATCACTCTGACCAGACAAACATCCCTCTGACCAGACAAACATCCACCTGACCAGACAAACATCCTCCTGACCAGACAAACATCCTCCTGACCAGGCAACCATCCCCCTGACCAGGCAAACATCCCCCTGACCAGGCAAACAGGCAAACACCCCCTGACCAGGCAAACATCCCTCTGACCAGGCAAACATCCCCCTGACCAGACAAACATCCCCATGACCAGGCAAACATCCTCCTGACCAGGCAACCATCCCCCTGACCAGGCAAACATCCCCCTGACCAGGCAAACATCCCCCTGACCAGGCAAACATCCCCCTGACCAGACAAACATCCCCATGACCAGGCAAACATCCCTCTGACCAGGCAAACATACAACCCCTTTTTTTCTTTCCCATTTTACTTGCTTTATTAATTTCACCTCCAACATTACTGACAACTCCAAGTTCAATAGTTTGATAGTCTCATCTCCTGCCTTTGTATGTGGAGGAGGCAATAAACCGCCGTATACATCCTAAACCTGTCACAAGGACTTTCTCTGCAACTCCCTACTCTCAGCTGTCCCCCTGTAACAATCCACCTTTTTCTCTTTCTCGCTCATACATTTCAGACACTTTATTAACATGTTAATCATATTTCCAAACTTACTGCATTCCACTTCATCTGATCATACATCACCGTTTAAAAGAATCACAATCACTTACTTGTCTGCTGCGGTAATTCTTGGATTGTTTTCTTGCTGTTGTTTGGTCTTATTTTGCTGTTTGCTGTCCTTAAACCACCATGTGTCGCACAGTGTCCACATCTTGTTCCACCGGGTCGCTCTTTTGATCCCTGCAACAACAGACACTATGCGAGTATGACTTCACATGTGACATTTCCAAGTCCCTTGACCATTGTGGTGCCAATGGAGTACCCCATTTCTCGTTATCATGCCACCGAAGCACACCATTTCCCGCTAGCATGCCACCATAGCACACCTTTTCCCGTTAGTATGCCACCGGGCACACCTATTCCCGTTAGCATGCCATCGGAGCACACCTATTCCCGTTAGCATGCCACCGGAGCACACCTTTACCATTAGCATGTGACCGCAGCACACCTTTACCGTTAGAATGCCACTGGAGCACATCTTTACCATTAGCATGCCACCGGAGCACACCTTTTCCCGTTGGCTTGCCACCGGAGCACGCCACTTTGCCGTTGGCTTGCCACCGGAGCACGCCACTTTCCAGTTGGCTTGCCACCGGAGTACGCCACTTTCCCGTTGGCTTGCCATCGGAGCACGCCACTTTCCCGTTGGCTTGCCACCGGAGCACGCCACTTTCCCGTTGGCTTGCCACCGGAGCACGCCACTTTCCCGATGGCTTGCCACCGGAGCACGCCACTTTCCCGGTGGCTTGCCACCGAAGCACTACACAGTCCCGTTGGCTTGCCACCGGAGCACGCCACAGTCCCGTTGGCTTGCCACCGGAGCACACCACTTTCCCGTTGGCTTGCCACCGGAGCACGCCACTTTCCCGTTGGCTTGCCACCAGAGCACGCCACTTTCCCGTTGGCTTGCCACCGGAGCACGCCACTTTCCCGTTGGCTTGCCACCGAAGCACGCCACTTTCCCGTTGGCTTGCCACCGGAGCACGCCACTTTCCCGTTGGCTTGCCACCGGAGCACGCCACTTTCCCGTTGGCTTGCCACCGGAGCACGCCACTTTCCCGTTGGCTTGCCACCGGAGCACGCCACTTTCCCGCTGGCTTGCCACCGAAGCACGCCACAGTCCCGTTGGCTTGCCACCGGAGCACGCCACAGTCCCGTTGGCTTGCCACCGGAGCACGCCACAGTCCCGTTGGCTTGCCACCGGAGCACGCCACTTTCCCGTTGGCTTGCCACCGGAGCACGCCACTTTCCCGTTGGCTTGCCACCGGAGCACGCCACTTTCCCGTTGGCTTGCCACCGGAGCACGCCACTTTCCCGTTGGCTTGCCACCGGAGCACGCCACTTTCCCGCTGGCTTGCCACCGAAGCACGCCACAGTCCCGCTGGCTTGCCACCGGAGCACGCCACAGTCCCGCTGGCTTGCCACCGGAGTACGCCACTTTCCCGTTGGCTTGCCACCGGAGCACGCCACTTTCCCGTTGGCTTGCCACCGGAGCACGCCACTTTCCCGTTGGCTTGCCGCCGGAGCACGCCACTTTCCCGTTGGCGTGCCACCGGAGCACGCCACTTTCCCGTTGGCGTGCCACCGGAGCACGCCACTTTCCCGTTGGCGTGCCACCGGAGCACGCCACTTTCCCGTTGGCTTGCCACCGGAGCACGCCACTTTCCCGTTGGCTTGCCACCGGAGCACGCCACTTTCCCGTTGGCTTGCCACCGGAGCACGCCACTTTCCCGTTGGCTTGCCACCGGAGCACGCCACTTTCCCGTTGGCTTGCCACCGGAGCACGCCACTTTCCCGTTGGCTTGCCACAGGAGCACGCCACAGTCCCGTTGGCTTGCCACCGGAGCACGCCACTTTCCCGTTGGCTTGCCACCGGAGCACGCCACTTTCCCGTTGGCTTGCCACCGGAGCACGCCACTTTCCAGTTGGCTTGCCACCGGAGCACGCCACAGTCCCGTTGGCTTGCCACCGGAGCACGCCACTTTCCCGTTGGCTTGCCACCGGAGCACGCCACTTTCCCGTTGGCTTGCCACCGGAGCACGCCACTTTCCCATTGGCTTGCCACCGGAGCACGCCACTTTCCCGTTGGCTTGCCACCGGAGCACGCCACTTTGCCGTTGGCTTGCCACCGGAGCACGCCACTTTGCCGTTGGCTTGCCACCGGAGCACGCCACTTTGCCGTTGGCTTGCCAGCGGAGCACGCCACTTTCCCGTTGGCTTGCCACCGGAGAACGCCACTTTCCCGTTGGCTTGCCACCGGAGCACGCCACTTTCCCGTTGGCTTGCCACCGGAGCACGCCACAGTCCCGTTGGCTTGCCACCGGAGTACGCCACTTTCCCGTTGGCTTGCCACCGGAGCACGCCACTTTCCCGTTGGCTTGCCACCGGAGCACGCCACTTTCCCGTTGGCTTGCCACCGGAGCACGCCACTTTCCCGTTGGCTTGCCACCGGAGCAAGCCACTTTCCCGTTGGCTTGCCACCGGAGCACGCCACTTTCCCGTTGGCTTGCCACCGGAGCACGCCACTTTCCCGTTGGCTTGCCACCGGAGCACGCCACTTTCCCGTTGGCTTGCCACCGGAGCACGCCACTTTCCCGTTGGCTTGCCACCGAAGCACGCCACTTTCCCGTTGGCTTGCCACCGGAGCACGCCACTTTCCCGTTGGCTTGCCACCGGAGCACGCCACTTTCCCGTTGGCTTGCCACCGGAGCACGCCACAGTCCCGTTGGCTTGCCACCGGTGCACGCCACTTTCCCGTTGGCTTGCCACCAGTGCACGCCACTTTCCCGTTGGCTTGCCACCGGAGCACGCCACTTTCCCGTTGGCTTGCCACCGGAGCACGCCACTTTCCCGTTGGCTTGCCACCGGAGCACGCCACTGTCCCGTTGGCTTGCCACCGGAGCACGCCACTGTCCCGTTGGCTTGCCACCGGAGCACGCCACTGTCCCGTTGGCTTGCCACCGGAGCACGCCACTTTCCCGTTGGCTTGCCACCGGAGCACGCCACTTTCCCGTTGGCTTGCCACAGGAGCACGCCACAGTCCCGTTGGCTTGCCACCGGAGCACGCCACTTTCCCGTTGGCTTGCCACCGGAGCACGCCACTTTCCCGTTGGCTTGCCACCGGAGCACGCCACTTTCCCGTTGGCTTGCCACCGGAGCACGCCACAGTCCCGTTGGCTTGCCACCGGAGCACGCCACAGTCCCGTTGGCTTGCCACCGGAGCACGCCACTTTCCCGTTGGCTTGCCACCGGAGCACGCCACTTTCCCGTTGGCTTGCCACCGGAGCACGCCACTTTCCCGTTGGCTTGCCACCGGAGCACGCCACTTTGCCGTTGGCTTGCCACCGGAGCACGCTCATTTGCCGTTGGCTTGCCACCGGAGCACGCCACTTTGCCGTTGGCTTGCCAGCGGAGCACGCCACTTTCCCGTTGGCTTGCCACCGGAGAACGCCACTTTCCCGTTGGCTTGCCACCGGAGCACGCCACTTTCCCGTTGGCTTGCCACCGGAGCACGCCACTTTCCCGTTGGCTTGCCACCGGAGCAAGCCACTTTCCCGTTGGCTTGCCACCGGAGCACGCCACTTTCCCGTTGGCTTGCCACCGGAGCACGCCACTTTCCCGTTGGCTTGCCACCGGAGCACGCCACTTTCCCGTTGGCTTGCCACCGGAGCACGCCACTTTCCCGTTTTCTTGCCACCGAAGCACGCCACTTTCCCGTTGGCTTGCCACCGGAGCACGCCACTTTCCCGTTGGCTTGCCACCGGAGCACGCCACTTTCCCATTGGCTTGCCACCGGAGCACGCCACAGTCCCGTTGGCTTGCCACCGGTGCACGCCACTTTCCCGTTGGCTTGCCACCGGTGCACGCCACTTTCCCGTTGGCTTGCCACCGGAGCACGCCACTTTCCCGTTGGCTTGCCACCGGAGCACGCCACTTTCCCGTTGGCTTGCCACCGGAGCACGCCACTGTCCCGTTGGCTTGCCACCGGAGCACGCCACTGTCCCGTTGGCTTGCCACCGGAGCACGCCACTGTCCCGTTGGCTTGCCACCGGAGCACGCCACTTTCCCGTTGGCTTGCCACCGGAGCACGCCACTTTCCCGTTGGCTTGCCACCGGAGCACGCCACTTTCCCGTTGGCTTGCCACAGGAGCACGCCACAGTCCCGTTGGCTTGCCACCGGAGCACGCCACTTTCCCGTTGGCTTGCCACCGGAGCACGCCACTTTCCCGTTGGCTTGCCACCGGAGCACGCCACTTTCCCGTTGGCTTGCCACCGGAGCACGCCACAGTCCCGTTGGCTTGCCACCGGAGCACGCCACAGTCCCGTTGGCTTGCCACCGGAGCACGCCACTTTCCCGTTGGCTTGCCACCGGAGCACGCCACTTTCCCGTTGGCTTGCCACCGGAGCACGCCACTTTCCCGTTGGCTTGCCACCGGAGCACGCCACTTTGCCGTTGGCTTGCCACCGGAGCACGCTCATTTGCCGTTGGCTTGCCACCGGAGCACGCCACTTTGCCGTTGGCTTGCCAGCGGAGCACGCCACTTTCCCGTTGGCTTGCCACCGGAGAACGCCACTTTCCCGTTGGCTTGCCACCGGAGCACGCCACTTTCCCGTTGGCTTGCCACCGGAGCACGCCACAGTCCCGTTGGCTTGCCACCGGAGCACGCCACTTTCCCGTTGGCTTGCCACCGGAGCACGCCACTTTCCCGTTGGCTTGCCACCGGAGCACGCCACTTTCCCGTTGGCTTGCAACCGGAGCAAGCCACTTTCCCGTTGGCTTGCCACCGGAGCACGCCACTTTCCCGTTGGCTTGCCACCGTAGCACGCCACTTTCCCGTTGGCTTGCCACCGGAGCACGCCACTTTCCCGTTGGCTTGCCACCGGAGCACGCCACTTTCCCGTTGGCTTGCCACCGAAGCACGCCACTTTCCCGTTGGCTTGCCACCGGAGCACGCCACTTTCCCGTTGGCTTGCCACCGGAGCACGCCACTTTCCCGTTGGCTTGCCACCGGAGCACGCCACAGTCCCGTTGGCTTGCCACCGGTGCACGCCACTTTCCCGTTGGCTTGCCACCGGTGCACGCCACTTTCCCGTTGGCTTGCCACCGGAGCACGCCACTTTCCCGTTGGCTTGCCACCGGAGCACGCCACTTTCCCGTTGGCTTGCCACCGGAGCACGCCACTTTCCCGTTGGCTTGCCACCGGAGCACGCCACTTTCCCGTTGGCTTGCCACCGGAGCACGCCACAGTCCCGTTGGCTTGCCACCGGAGCACGCCACTTTCCCGTTGGCTTGCCACCGGAGCACGCCACTTTCCCGTTGGCTTGCCACCGGAGCACGCCACTTTCCCGTTGGCTTTCCACCGAAGCACGCCACAGTCCCGTTGGCTTTCCACCGGAGCACGCCACTTTCCCGCTGGCTTGCCACCGGAGCACGCCACTGTCCCGCTGGCTTGCCACCGGAGCACGCCACTTTCCCGCTGGCTTGCCACCGGAGCACGCCACTTTCCCGCTGGCTTGCCACCGGAGCACGCCACTTTCCCGCTGGCTTGCCACCGGAGCACGCCACTTTCCCGCTGGCTTGCCACCGCAGCACGCCACTTTCCCGCTGGCTTGCCACCGGAGCACGCCACTTTCCCGCTGGCTTGCCACCGGAGCATGCCACTTTCCTGCTGGCTTGCCACCGGAGCACGCCACTGTCCCGCTGGCTTGCCACCGGAAGCACGCCACTTTCCCGCTGGCTTGCCAAGGGAGCACGCCATCATCCATTTAATAAAATGGGCCACACTTAGCTTTTTCTTTTATATAATGGGCCCATATAGTTTTTCATTGAATATATTGGGCCCTACATAACCTTACATTTAATATATATAATCGTCTTATCATGTTTGTCTGTCTGTCCTTCTGTCCAGGAAGTCCTGCGTCGCTGATTGGTCCGACCGTGGTCAATCAGCGACGTGGGATTTCAGAAAAAGATGGCGGCCATTAGCAGCTCATCTGCCGCACGGAGGTTAGCGGCGATGCAGCCGGGAGATGACCGGCGCTAGCCGGTCAACTCCCGGTTGCTCGCAGCAGAAGTACCCCGACCAGCGGCGCCGCTGACCTCCATGCGGCTACCGTCGGGAGATCAGCGGTTAGGGCCGCTGATCTTCCGACGGAAAGTGTGAAGGGAGGACCGGGGAGCGGCGCCACCGGTCCGGATACTTCTGCTGCGAGCAGCCGGTCATTTCCCGGCTGCTCGCAGTGGAAGTACCCGCACAGGCAGCGCCGCTCCCCTGTCCTCACTAATACGATTCGGCGGCCACGACCAATCAGCGATATTGGCTCCAAATTTAAACACCGCTCTGCACAGAGGTCAGTGGCGATGCAGCCGGTCATCTCCCGGCTGCTTGCAGCAGAAGTACCCTGACCTGCGGCGCCGCTGACCTCCATGCGGCTACCGTCGCTAGATCAGCGGCTAGGGCCGCTGATCTCCCGACGGCAAGTGTGAAGGGAGGACCGGGGAGCGGCGCCGCCGGTTGGGATACTTCTGCTGCGAGCAGCCGGTCATCTCCCGGCTGCTCACAGTGGAAGTACCCGCTCCCCGGTTCTCACTAATACGATTCGCTGATTGGTCGCGGCCGCCAGCCGTGACCAATCACCGGTTTTGGCGCCAAATTTAAACATGCTCTCCGGTCCTCACTAACACGGTTCGCTGATTGGTCGCGGCCGGCCGCATACATATTCTAGAATACCCGATGAGTTAGAATCGGGCCACCATCTAGTTTAATATAATGGGCCACAAATTGCCTTCTAGTTATTACAAGAGGTCCTGCATAGTCTTCCATTTATTTTAATAGGCCCCATATAACCTTTCAGCATCTGAAACAACGGATACTGAAAGCCTGTGCTAGCATTTCTTCTGCGGTGTTGCTATCAGTGTGTCAAGAGTGGTAGAAGAGGGTTGCATTGACAATCCAACACAATGGGCAGCACTTTAAACACATTTTATAAGTGGTCATAAACTTGTAAAAAATTCATGAAAGAATAAAGTTATGTTAAAACCAAGCACACCATTGTATTTCTTATGAAATTCTCAATGAGTTTGATGTGTCACATCACCCTCTTCCCATTGAAAAAAATAAAGTTAGATCCAAAATGGCCGACTTCAAAATGGCCGCCATATTCACCACCCATCTGGAAAAGTTTCCCCCTCCCATATACTAATGTGCCATAAACAGGAAGTTGACATCACCAACCATTCCCATTTAATTTAGGTGTATCCATATAAATAGCCCACCCTGTATTATTACCATTTTTATTATTGCTGTACATACTGTAGCTTTTCATTTAATTTATTGGGCCCCATATAGGCTTCCATTTAATATAATGGGCCACACATAGCCTTCCATTTAATTTAATGGGGTCCACATAGCCTTCCATTTAATTTAATGGGGTCCACATAGCCTTCCATTTTATTTAATGGGACCCACATATGTTTTTATTTAATATAAAGAGCCCCACATAAGCCCCTAATTAATATAATGGGCCCCACCTTGCTTTCCATATAAAATAATGGGTCCCACATAGCCCTCCCTTTTGTTATGATGAGCCTTACATATCACACCATTTCCCGATGATCTGCCACCGAAGTACACCATTGGCTGCTGGGGTGCCACTGGAACACACTCTTTACAGTTGGGGTGCTAACAGAGCACACCTTTCACCATTAGCATGCCACCGGAGTACACTTTTTGCCACTGGCATGCCACTGATGCACACCCTTTACCATTGGAGTACCATCGGGCACACCCTTTACCGTTGGTGTGCCATCGGAGAACTCTATTTCCCGTAGGCCTACCAGAGGGGCCCAATATGTGACCTTTTTTGCTTACCACCGGGGCACTCATCTAGGGCTTTTTAGCTTCCACCGGGGTGCACTCTTTGGCCTTTTAGCTTACCACCGGGGCACCCAACTTGGGCTTTTTAACTGCGACCGGGGTACACTCTGACCATTTTGCTTACCACCGGGGCACTCATTTTAGGCTTTTTTAGCCTGCCACCGGGGAGAACTTTTTGGCCTTATTGCTTACCACTGGGGCGCACTCTAGGGCTTTTTAGCCTACCACCAGGGTACATTCTTTGGCCTTATTGCTTATCACTGGGGCGCACTCTAGGGCTGCTCAGTCTGCCACCAGAGTCTACTCTTTGGCCTTTTTGCCATTGGTGTGCCACCAGAGCACACCCTATGACGTTGGAGTGCCACCGGAGCACACCCTTTACCTTTGGAGTGCCACCGGAACACACAATTTGCCATTGGCAAAAGTATAATGGACCCCCACATAGAATTCTATAAAGTATAATGGCCCCCACATAGCCCTCTATATAGTATAATGAGCCGCACATTGCCTTCCATGTACTATAATTTAATTTATTGGGCTCCACATAGCTTTTCATTTAATTTATTGAACCCCACATAACCGTCAATTTAATATAATAGGCCGCACTGGACTCCATTTAATATATTGGACCTGACATAGCCTTCCATTTAATAAAATGGGGCCAAAATATCCCTCTATTTAATATAATGGGCACCAAAAAGCCTTCCATGTTTTATATTGGGCACCACATAGCCCTCTATTTAATACAATTGGCCCCACTTAACCTTCCATTTAAAATATTGGGCCCCACATAGCTTTACATTTAATTTACTGGGCTCCATATAGGCTTCCATTTAATATAATGGGCCCCACATAACCCTCCATTTAATATAATGGTCCCCACATTGCCTTCCATTTATTATAATGGAGCCAAGATACATCTCTATTTAATATAATGGACAAAACACAGGCTTCCATTTAATATAATTGGCGCTACATAGCCCTTTATTTGATAAATGCGCCTTACATAGCCCTCCATATAATATTATGGGCCCCGCAACGCTTTCCATTTAATTTAATAGGCCTCACATAGCCCTCAATTTAATACAGAGGGCCCCACAAAACCTTCCAGATAACATAGTGGGCCCCAATATAGCTTTCTTTTTAATGTATTGGTCCCCACATAGCTCTCTATTTAATATAATGGGCCTCACATAGCCTTCCATTAAATATCATGGGCCCCATATAGAATTTATCATATACGTAGATGTCCCTTTAAGATAACGGGCCCCACATAGCTTTCCCTTTAATATAATGGGCCCCACATAGATTTTATTATTATATAATGGGCCCCACATAGCTTTCCCTTTAATATAATGGGCCCCACATAGCTTTCTCTTTAATATAATGGGCCCCACATAGCTTTCCCTTTAATATAATGGGCCCCACATAGCTTTCTCTTTAATATAATGGGCCCCACATAGCTTTCTCTTTAATATAATGGGCCCCACATAGCTTTCTCTTTAATATAATGGGCCCACATAGCCATCCATTTAATATAATGGGCCCTACGTAGATGTCCCTTTAAGATAACGGGCCCCACATAGCTTTCCCTTTAATATAATGGGCCCCACATAGCTTTCCCTTTAATATAATGGGCCCCACATAGCTTTCTCTTTAATATAATGGGCCCCACATAGCTTTCCCTTTAATATAATGGGCCCCACATAGCTTTCCCTTTAATATAATGGGCCCCACATAGCTTTCCCTTTAATATAATGGGCCCCACATAGCTTTCCCTTTAATATAATGGGCCCCACATAGCTTTTCCTTTAATATAATGGGCCCCACATAGCTTTTTCTTTAATATAATGGGCCCCACATAGCTTTCCCTTTAATATAATGGGCCCCACATAGCTTTCTCTTTAATATAATGGGCCCCACATAGCTTTCTCTTTAATAAAATGGGCCCCACATAGCTTTCTCTTTAATATAATGGGCCGCACATAGCTTTCCCTTTAATATAATGGGCCCCACATAGCTTTCCCTTTAATATAATGGGCCCCACATAGCTTTCCCTTTAATATAATGGGCCCCACATAGCTTTTTCTTTAATATAATGGGCCCCACATAGCTTTTTCTTTAATATAATGGGCCCCACATAGCTTTCTCTTTAATATAATGGGCCCCACATAGCTTTCTCTTTAATATAATGGGCCGCACATAGCTTTCTCTTTAATATAATGGGCCCCACATAGCTTTCTCTTTAATAAAATGGGCCCCACATAGCTTTCTCTTTAATATAATGGGCCGCACATAGCTTTCCCTTTAATATAATGGGCCCCACATAGCTTTCCCTTTAATATAATGGGCCCCACATAGCTTTCCCTTTAATATAATGGGCCCCACATAGCTTTTTCTTTAATATAATGGGCCCCACATAGCTTTTTCTTTAATATAATGGGCCCCACATAGCTTTCTCTTTAATATAATGGGCCCCACATAGCTTTCTCTTTAATATAATGGGCCGCACATAGCTTTCTCTTTAATATAATGGGCCCCACATAGCTTTCTCTTTAATATAATGGGCCCCACATAGCTTTCTCTTTAACATAATGGGCCCCACATAGCTTTCCCTTTAATATAATGGGCCCCACATAGCTTTCTCTTTAATATAATGGGCCCCACATAGCTTTCTCTTTAATATAATGGGCCCCACATGCTTTCTCTTTAATATAATGGGCCCCACATAGCTTTCCCTTTAATATAATGGGCCCCACATAGCTTTCCCTTTAATATAATGGGCCCCACATAGCTTTCTCTTTAATATAATGGGCCCCACATAGCTTTCCCTTTAATATAATGGGCCCCACATAGCTTTTTCTTTAATATAATGGGCCCCACATAGCTTTTTCTTTAATATAATGGGCCCCACATAGCTTTCTCTTTAATATAATGGGCCCCACATAGCTTTCTCTTTAATATAATGGGCCGCACATAGCTTTCTCTTTAATATAATGGGCCCCACATAGCTTTCTCTTTAATATAATGGGCCCCACATAGCTTTCTCTTTAACATAATGGGCCCCACATAGCTTTCCCTTTAATATAATGGGCCCCACATAGCTTTCTCTTTAATATAATGGGCCCCACATAGCTTTCTCTTTAATATAATGGGCCCCACATAGCTTTCTCTTTAATATAATGGGCCCCACATAGCTTTCCCTTTAATATAATGGGCCCCACATAGCTTTCCCTTTAATATAATGGGCCCCACATAGCTTTCTCTTTAATATAATGGGCCCCACATAGCTTTCCCCTTAATATAATTGGCCCCACATAGCTTTCCCTTTAATATAATTGGCCCCACATAGCTTTCCCTTTAATATAATGGGCACCACATAGATTTATTATAATATAATGGGCCCCACATATCCGTCCCTTTAATATTATGGACCCCACATAGATTTATTATAATATTATGGACCCCACATAGATTTATTATAAGATAATGGGCCCCACATAGATTTATTATAATATAATGGGCCCCACCTAACCCTCCAGTTTATACACTGCAGTCGCTCTCTTTCTTCTCTTCTTTACCTAGTCCAGTCTTTCGTGACGACTTCCCGCCATGATTCATCTTTGCAGTTTGCTGTCCAGGTTTCGGCTGCTCCGCACTTTTCAGCAGATCACCGCACTCCTGAAAAACAAAAATGTTACAAATATAAGCGACTTAAATAAATAATGCCGCCCACTGTGCCACCAAATGCAAATATGTGCCACACTGTGCCCATGAGTATATCATTCACCGCAATGAAGTCTGCTCCACTGAGAATATAAATCAGTCACTAGCTTGTGCTCCCATTATAAATAGTGTTGAACGAGCACTAAAATGCTCGGGTGCTAGAAGCTCGGCCCGAGCTCGCCGTGATACTCGGGTTCTCGACCTGAGCAACGAGCCCATGTTAGTCTATGGGAGACCCGAGCATTTTTGTGGAGGCACCCCCGGCAGTCTGTAGAAAGCCTAAAAAGTGCCCAAAATGATAGTGACAGTGCTCAGATGACATGGGGACAGCATGGGGATCGCCCCAGGAAGCATTTCTGACCCCCAGGTCACTGTTGTCAACAACGTGGTCAGAGGTATTAAGCCACTTTTACAGGCTCATAAGAAAATGTTCAAAAACGAAAGTGAAACTTTTTTCCTGTGAAATATGTTAAGGAATTTCTTTTCCAAGGTAAAGACTTGTGTATAAGGTAAAATAAATAACCAAAAACAAAAATACTCCTCCACACCTTGGGCTATGTTCACAAGTAGCATTTTTTATGCGTTTTTGCACGTTTGTATTGCTTTCAACTGTGACAAATGCATTCACCGGGAAATATCATTTTAACATTTTACAACCTTATCTGGCCATGTGCTGTGTGACACATGCATACAGTGCTGAAAAGACATGGGAACAGCATGGGGAAGACCCCTGGAAGCATCTCTGACTCCCAGGTCACTGCCTAAAAGTGTGCCCATCAGAAGTGATCCTTGCCGCATCAGAAGATGCAGACTTGCAACTCTCCCCGTGCAAGTCCTTGTCCCAGGGCAGTGTTCAATTATACCTCCCCCATTCCTTGCAATGCAAGCGCAAATATGCAGCCAACCACCCACCCACCCCCAGGCTGCAATACCATACTGCTAGCTTGCACTTGAAATTGGGCCTTTTAGTTTTGAGGAGGCCGAAGCTGGCCACTACCTCATGGCTGCTTCGGCAGCGAGGTATCCATACTCAGTCCCCAGCCGCCCGGCGGCCGGGTGTCCACACCTGGTCCCCAGCCGCCTGGGGGCGGCGGGGTGTCCATAGACGGTCCCCAGCCACCCCGATTTCTCCGCGGAACATCCCCACACACTTTTCTTAGACTGGCCTGCTTTAGGGCAGCATTGGACGAGCCCACTAGAGAACCCGACTCCATCAGGGGAGGTGAGAATGCCAAGGTGAGGAGCATGATGATGATAGAAGTTAGCATCTGCTTTGTTTTGTTGGAATGCAAGCATAAGTGTGCAACCTGCCACCAACCCACCCCGAGGCTGCAATACCATACTGCTAGCATGCGTGCACTTGAAATTGGGCGTTTTAGGCATGTGGAGGCCAGAGCTGGCCACTACCTCATGGCTGCTTCGGCAGCGAGGTATCGATACTCAGTCCCCAGCCGCCCGGCGGCCGGGTGTCCATGCTCGGTCCCCAGCCGCCAGGGGGCGGCCGGGTGTCCACACTCGGTCCCCAGCCGCCCCGCGGCCAGGTGTCCATAAACGGTTCCAAGCCGCCCCGATTTCTCCGCGAAACATCCCCACACACTTTTCTTAGACTGGCCTGCTTTAGGGCAGCATTGGACGAGCCCACCAAAGAACCCGACTTCTCCGGTGGGCCCTGGCTTCTCTATCAGGGGAGTTGAGAGTGCCAAGGTGAGGAGCATGATGAGGATGATAGAAGTTAGCATCTGCTTTGTTTTCAAGGAATGCAAGCGCATGTATGTAGTAGCGGCTAGGCCTGAGGTGGTCAGCGTTTTGGCGCATATCCTACCTCCTCCGAGGATTGCTGGATGTTTTCCTGCTACTATCCAAGTTCTATGACTCTCGTTAAAACAAAGCTTCAAGTGATAAATGATGGATGAGGTAGTGGCAAAGGAGAAAGAGCAGGAGGAACAGGGACCATTCACATCAATATCAGGCCAGTCAACCACATATGTCTTGTAGGATATGTTTCTGTAACAAAAGGAGCGGTTTGGCTACACAGTTATAGGGCATACAGTGAGTGCAATGCCTACCAAAACTTTTGAGGCACTCCAATGCCCCTTGGAAATGACATGGAGGTCAGAGGGCCTTAACTAAACCTTTTTTTCCATTTATGGCAACTGGGTCTCCTGTGCAGTGTTGGCCTAAGCAGTGAATGGAAGGCTTTCCAAAAATTATAAGGAACTGCAATGCCCCTGGAAACAGACGTGGATTACAGCGTACTAAAAACCTTCTACCCATTATTGGGGAGTGTGTCTCCCTTAGTTTTCACCTTTGCATTGAAAAGCAAAAGCTGACTAAAATTAGGAGGAAATGCAATGCCTGTTGGAAGAGTCGTGGAGATTAGAGGTAAGGTAATTAAAAACAACATTTCAATGCCCCTTGGAAGAGCTGTGGAGTTCAGAGTGGCTTAAGAAGACGCTTTTAATGCCCCTTTGAAGAGACGTGGAGGTCACAGTAGCTTAACAAGACGGTTTTAATGCCCCTTACAAGAGCCATACAGTACAGCATCTTAAAAACATTATTCCCATTATTGGGGAGTGGGTCTCCCATAGTATTTGCTTATGCCTTCCAAGCAAAAGCTTCCAAAAATTATGAGGAAATGCAATGCCCGTTCGAAGAGTCGTGGAGATCCCAGTAGCTTAACAAGACGCTTTTAATGCCCCTCACAAGAGACGTGGAGGTCAGAGTGGCATAACAAGACAGTTTTAATGCCCCTTACAAGACACGTGGAGGTCAGAGTGGTATAACAAGACGCTTTTAATGCCCCTCAGAAGAGACGTGGAGGTCAGAGTGGTATAACAAGACGGTTTTAATGCCCCTTACAAGAGACGTGGAGGTCAGAGTGGTATAACAAGATGGTTTTAATGCCCCTCAGAAGAGACGTGGAGGTCAGAGTGGTATAACAAGACTGTTTTAATGCCCCTCTGAAGACACGTGGAGGTCAGAGTGGTATAACAAGACGGTTTTAATGCCCTTTACAAGACACGTGGAGGTCAGAGTGGTATAACAAGACGGTTTTAATGCCCCTTACAAGACACGTGGAGGTCAGAGTGGTATAACAAGACTCTTTTAATGCCCCTTACAAGAGACGCTCATTATTCTGGCATTTGGCAAATATTAAAAATGATGGTAATCCTAATTGACCTAAAATAGGAAAGGTTTATTCTGATTTCATGTCAGATATTGAGAAAAACCTGCAGATGTGTCTATTTATACAGTGTATGGAAACTTCTGATTTCAACTGTGTATGTATATATATATATATATATATATATATATATATGTGTATAATATATACACGGCGAAGCTCACACAACACAACACCCACAGCAGAGGAACTGGCTGCACACACACCTGCTCCTGTCAGTGCTGTGAGCGCCCCTCATATCGCTGCTGGCTCCGCCCCTCATATCGCTGCTGGCTCCGCCCCTCATATCGCTGCTGGCTCCGCCCCTCATGTCGCTGCTGGCTCCGCCCCTCATATCGCTGCTGGCTCTGCCCCTCACATCGCTGCTGGCTCCGCCCATCAGTCGCTCACAGTCCTCAGCAATATGGAGACATCCGCACTGATCAGAATCCTCGGGGGCGTGGCCTGTCACTGTAGTCACACAAGGGTTGTCATGGAGATCTCAAGGGAAGGCAGGTGGGCGGGGCTTAGAGCAGGAAGTAGAAGTCGTGCAGTGTGATTGGCTCCTTACCTTCTGACAGTAATGGAGCAGATATATGGCTCCTATATAATGGAGGGGGCTCAGGAGGGGTTCCCCACCCAAAAGGTCAGGGGATAAATAATACTGGACATGAACGAGGGCAGGAGGACATTATTCTATATTGTAAGAAATCTGATTTCTTCTTTCCTCACAGTTTTTCCTGTGCAAGGCCACATGTATTGTGCGATAATCTGTGAATATGGGGGGGATCTGCTCCTCACATCCACATCAATCCCCCCACGTCTGAGCTCTCCCTTACAGGGGTCTTCTGCTCTGCACACTGATGCCGTATCCATGGAGATGACATCATGGCCGGTACATGCGGATCTCCCCGATGGGACCCTCATGTATCTGGAGGACGAGGCGCTGCTGCTCCTCGGGGAGAGGGGGCACAATTCCTGTACACATGATACAGGGGCTTCTGCCATCTCTGGGCTGAGAATAATGCTGGCAGCGCGCAGTCTACATGATGTGAGGATTACAAGTCTGCAGTCACAGAGAGTCACACAGATGACTGCAGGCCTTCAGCTTCACACCGGACAATCCCTTTAAATACATGTATATTGCTCTAAAAATACTTTTTACTATTTTGCTTCATGTAACATTTGCTCTGTTCGGCCTTTACCAGCTTTTTGTTTCCCAGCAGCACATTGATGGCTTCAGAATGAGTTAACTTGAGATTCAGTCAGTGAGCTCCTTATGATGTGGAGTTTCCAGCTCTTTTATTTCTGCGATGATTTATGACTGCATCAGAGATCAGCCCAACTTTCATGCTGGTCTGTGAACATAATCAGCACAGAGAAGGTCAGAATGAGCTCACTGATAAATTCTCAGTGAGCTCATTCTGCAACTAGCAATGCAAAGGAAATAATAAAGCCAAATTGTTTATGAAACGTTATTGAAAAAATATTTGTATGTATATATTTAGCCCAAAATGTCTGAGTGTCCATATCCTTAGTACCAGCACAGCTGAGGATTTGGTATAATCAGGGGCGTACATAGGACGCAGAAGTTCTAATTGGGCCCCCGCCCAGCAACAAAAATGTAAATAATTGTCGGGGTCGCAGAAGATCAGATCTCACAACCTTCCAGCCTTTACATAGTAATTTTCCTCCTGCTGAAGTCCTAGATCCCTTTTTCATTGCCCATAAAGTGTGGTGCCAACAAAAGTGCCCCCCAAACACGGTATGATACCCCCATGGTGAATTCCTTTCCTCCATATGCGCAGTATAATGACCCTACTGTACCCGACCTCAACTCCCAGGGTAAAGTATGATCCCCCAACTGCCCCACACCTCTCCACACTCCATAGAGTATAATGCACTCAGTATAAGACTCTCGCCATGGTTCTCCACACAGTATAAGGCACTCGCCATGGTCCTCCACGCAGTATAATGCACTCCCTCGTGGTCCTCCACGCAGTATAATGCACTCCCACGTGGTCCGCCACGCAGTATAATGCACACCCTCGTGGTCCGCCACGCAGTATAATGCACACCCTCGTGGTCCTCCACACAGTACAATGCACTCCCCGTGGTCCTCCACACAGTATAATGCACTCCCCCATGGTCCTCCACACAGTACCATGCACTCCCCCATGGTCCTCCACACAGTACAATGCACTCCCCCATGGTCCTCCACACTGTACAATGTACTCCCCCATGGTCCTCCACACAGTATAAAGCCCCCATCTCACATAGCGATATCGCTAGCGAGATCGCTGCTGTGTCACGGTTTTGGTGACTCACCAGCGACCTCACCAGCGATGTCGCTATGTGTGACACTTTGCAACGATCAGGCCCCTGCTGTGAGGTTGCTGAACGCTGCAAAGTGTCCTGGACCATTTTTTGGTCGTTGGCCTCCCGCTGGCCAGCACACATCGCTGTGTGTGACCAGCAGGACCAACGATCTGGCTGGTAACCATGGTAAACATCGGGTTACTAGGGGCACGCGCGCACTTAGTAACCCGCTGTTTACCATGGATACCACTCTGCTACGGTGCGCGGAGGCTACCGTTCACCTTAGCAGAGTGGTATCCATGATAAACAGCGGGTTACTAGGGGCACACGCGCACTTAGTAACCCGATGTTTACCATAGTTACCAGCCTGCTCCTGCTTAAGCAGCAGGCTGGTAACAGGAGCAGGACATCGTGGAACGATTCTTTCCACAATATCGCTGCTCCCCTGATCGCTGGTGAGCCTGCCTGTTTGACAGCTCCCCAGCGATGTATTAGCGATGCAGCAACGATCCCTGACAGGTCGTATCGTTGTCGGGATCGCTGCTGCATCGCTTAGTGTGACGGGGCCTTAAGACACTCGCCATGGTTCTCCACTCAGTATAATGCATTCCCCCATGGTCCTGTACGCAGTATAATGCAGCCCCCCATAGGGTAAAATGCAGCCCCCACCCGTAGGGTAAAATGCAGCCCCAGTCCTCCAGTATTATCAGTACACAATGATTTAAAAAATAAATACATACTTACCGCTCCTCGTTCCCCGCTGCTTCAGTCTCTGCAGCTGATCACCTCAGCAGCTGCCAGCTCCACTGTCTGACACAGCGTGGCGCGTCATCATGCCGCTGCGTCAGACGCAGAGGAGGAATGATGGGAGAGGGGGTGTCACATGATGCTCCCTCCTCCAGGTTTTCGTGGGCCCCGGGCGAAAGAGTCTCAGTGGCCCCTTTAACACATCCAACCATTCATGATGCACAGATACAGCAGAGAAATTATAGATATAGATATAGTACAATGCCAAAAATGTCACTGACTTCTTACATTTCATGAGTGATATCTATTGTAAATTCTACAATAGCTCAGAAACCGGTGAATCCTCACAGCGCACAGTGCAGACCGGACAGTATAGTCCTCCATACAGTGTTATGGCACCACATAGTCCTCCATACAGTATTATGAGCCCTATATAATGCTCCATACAAAATACTGGATCCCATATAATTCACCATAGAGAATACTGCCTGGTCCCCATGTAATGCCATATGCAGGCTGGACCTCATACAGAGGCCCCATAAGCCCGCTGCATCCTCCCCGGGGCCCCCACAAGCCGGCTGCATCCCCCCAGGGCCCCCCTCAAGCCTGCATCACCCCCCCCAGAGCCCCCACATGCCTGCAGCATCCCCCCCATAGACCCCACAAGCCTGCAGCATCCCCCCCAGAGCACCCACAAGCCCACAGCATCCCCTCCAGGGCCCCACAAGCCCGCAGAATCCCCCCCAGGGCCCCACAAGCCCGCAGCATCCCCTTAGGGCCCCCACAAGCCCGCAGCATCCCCCCGGGGCCCCCACAAGCCCCGGACCGTACCTGCATCACCACCAGTAAAGGTATTGAAGTTTACCCTTGTGTGTGTGCCTGTACTTCCTCTGGAACCGTCCTGCCGTCTCCCTCCTGCTTCCACCATCTTTCTACACCTCCACACTGCCCTGAGGCCTGCTCTACCTGTGGGGAGCCGTCCCATCATAGCTGCCCCTAACATCAGCCTCAGTGGACTGTCGCAGCGCTGGTAACCTCTTACCAGAATCCACAGGTGGCGTCACGACAATTTCCCCTATAAGCATCCCCCCCCCCTTTGAGTGACCGCCCTGGGCCACGGACTGGGCCAGCCACCGTGATATCCCCCGGCAACCAGAGGCCCGGCTGCCGAGTGCCCCACGGCCCTGGGGGCGAGTCACTATGCACAGTGGTTCATGAATTAATATTCACAGTGACCCTCCATCCTGTGATTAAAAGGGTCCGTACATTTGACACCTCCGTCTGACTCCCACAGTCTCCTCCGCACAGATCGATATTAAGATGGCCACCGCAATGGCATGGGGAGTGCAGCGGTGAGTCCAGAGCGCAGCTCCTCGCTCTAAAATGCCCATCAGAAAGAAGAGGTCAGACATTTATTTTCTATGAGCGCTCTATTATCCTATTTATCAAACATCAGCACTACAAGAATCCGTCCTGAGCCGTGCTGGGATCTTTGAACGTGGGCCCCCGGGAGGATCGGGCCCCTCATGGTGGAGCAGATCACACTCATTATAATCCATCACTGATAGAAGATACATAAACAACAACACAGGATGATTGTAAAACAGTGAGGTAATATTTTATTGAGCCACCAAACACACAATAAACATATCGAACAGTCCCAGCAAATACCTAATATGGTGCAAATTACAGAGTCTCACCCTTCCGCTGACTCGCTGGGATTAAAGCAGCTGCCAATCCGAGGGGCTTCTGGGGCTGACTACCCCCACCAATGGCACCCCCACCAAAGAGCACCCACAAAGAGGAGGTAACAACAAGCTTAGAAAGCTGACAGTCCATTGAGGTACGTGGCCAGGAGACCAGAAAGTTCCAACCTGGCTTCTCCGAACATATCCATGGAACTAGGTGACCGGAAGGTCCCGACTTGGCTTTTTCCGAGCATATTCACGAGTTCCAGGTGGCCGGAGTGTCCCAACCTGGCTACTCCAAACATCTCCATGGGACCAGGTGACTGGTGGGTCCCAACCTGGTTTTCCCAGATGTATCCATGGGTTCTATAGTAGTCAATGGAGCAGATCTGTATTCCTCCAGCCAGGCCTGTTGTCCCTTAAGCTGGCATCCTGTAGAAACCAAATCTGTGTCCCTCTTAATGGATTTATGGTGTTCTGTAGAGCTGTCCCATAGAGTGTTCCTGGCAGTGGTTTTGTAAAAAGACTCCTTTATGTAGTTCACAACTGTCCTTCTTCATGACTTCATCCACAGGTCAAGAGAAAGGGGTGGTGTTACTAATTCCCATTACTGGAGCATCCACAGTTCATCCCCCAATGTTGACTTGCAAACATTGCAAACATTGAAGGATAAACTATAAATTCCGAAACAATGCAAGTCAACAAATTGCATGGACTTCTAAAATGGTAATCAACATATTTAGCAAACATCCATTGTTCAAAGAGCCTGCGTCCCTGTATTGCAAAGATAACAGTACAATAAACCAGAAGAGTTGATATAAGAGGTAAATAACCATTTATCAATTAACAAATATCACCTCAACCTACAAGATGAGTCAACATTCAGACTCATGACAAAAGATCATGTGCGTTGACCAACCGAAGAAGGAAACACATAAATTCAATAGTTAATAATTCAGGCAATAGTCTATCATTCTGGGCCTATGGAATTTACATCTGGATAATTACGATTAAATGCTGTGTCGTCACCGGCCCCTTTAGTTTTAGGGACTGGCAGGGGTCCTTTACAGTTGCTCTCCCACTAGTTCATCCTTCTTTCCTTTACTCCGTTTCAATAAAATATTTGGAAATATACAAAGTAAAAACTCAAATATAATTTTTTTTCTTACATTAAAACTAGATTTTATTAAAATAAACCCCCAAAAAACAAGAACAAAAAAACTAAACCTGATTAACATCGCAGAGAACAACAATCCAAACTGTACAACGATCACATGATTTATCCGGCACGAAAAACAGCATCAAGAATAAAATAGTAAGAATTAATGGCAAAATTGTAGCTTTTGTTCATTTTGTCTCTATACTGCACGATAAACGCTGGAAAGAAAAAATATAAGAACCATTCCTGGGGTTTTGCCATTGAATGCTGGAAAAAATAAAAAAACATCAGCAGAATTGTTTTTTATTAATCTCACGCAAAAGAAAAATGGAATAAAAATTATAAAAACTTTGTCTGTTCCCCAAAATGTTACCAGTGAATCCTATAGCAGCTCCGCATGGACCCAAACTGGTAAACTAAAAACTCCTGCATGCCCCGTGTGTGTGTATGTATATATATATATATACATACACATATATATATACTCCTCTGTACTATATACACGACAGAGCTCACACACCACAACACGCTCCGCTGCGGCTCCACAAAAAGAGCGGACCTGGCTGCACACACACCTGCTCCTGTCACCTGTATACACAGTTGAAACCAGAAATTTACATACACTATATAAATGTTAGAACCCTCCTGTTTGTTTTTTCCATCTTGTGTTTTGCGGTCACAAGACCATCTGCCTTTATATTCCAGCTCCGCCCTTTTGGCTGTGTTGGACTTCAGTGTTGTTTGACTGCTTTTCTAGCCAGGTGCTTCTGTGCCTTTCTCTGTCAGTTCGCTTGGTCCTTCTGGGACCTCTAGTACCTTTTTGTCAGTTTATCTTTTTGTGTTCTGTAACAACTTCTCTGTTTAGGAGATGTCCCATTTTTGTTCCAGTCCTTAGTTCTTTTTGGGACCCCTCTCCTTTATGCTATAGGTCTTCGTTCAGACTAGCCGAGGACTAAGGCGGGTCTGTTCGCTAGGAACAGGCAGCCGCTACATCGTAGGCATTCAGCTTAGTCTTACTGTAGGGATAGCTTTCTCCTTTCTTTCCTTAGTACTTGTTGCAGATCATAACAATAAAAAGACACATCTGCATGTTTTTCTCAATATCTGACATGAAATCAGAATAAACCTTCCCGTTTTAGGTCAATTAGGATTACCATAATTTTTAAGATTTACCAAATGCCAGAATAATAAGAGAGAGAGAGAATGTTTTAAAGCATTTTTATTACTTACTGCAAAGTCATAAGTTTACATACACTAATATTGCTATACCTTTAAACAATTCTGGACTGCCCATATGATGATGTCATGTGTTTGGAAACTTCTGATAGTTTTTTTGGCAACATCTCAGTTAATTAGAGACACACCTGTGGATGTATTTTAATGCACACCTGAAACACACTGCTTCTTTGTGTAGCATCATGGGAAAGTCTAAAGAAATCAACCAAGATATCAGGAAGAGAATTGTGGACTTGCACAAGTCTGGCTCATCCTTGGGTACAATTTCAAGATACCTGAAGGTGTCTCGTTAATCTGTACAAACAATTATATGCAAGTACAAACAAGATGGGAATGTCCAGCCATCATACCGCTCAGGAAGGAGACGGGTTCTGTGTCCCAGACATGAACGTGCTTTGGTCCGATATGTGCATATCAAGGACAAAAGCAAAAGATCTTGTGAAGATGATAGGGAAAGCTGATAAGTTTGTGTCAATATCCCCAGTGAAATGAGTACTGTATCAATATAGGCTGAAAGGCCACTGTGCCAGGAAGAAGCCATTACTCCAAAAGAAAGATAAAAAAGCCAGATTAATGTTTGCAAATGCACACAGGAACAAAGACCTTAATTTTTGGAGACATGTCCCGTGGTCTGATGAAACTAAAATTGAACTTTTTGGGCATAGTGACCATCGTTACTTTTGGAAGAAAAAAGGAGAAGCTTGGAAGCCTAAGAACACCATCCCAACTGTGAAACACGGGGGAGGCAGCATCATGTGGGATTGATTTCCTGTAGGAGGGACTGGCGATAGCGCCACTCACAGGCATCACGTGACCTCCCGGCTGCAGCCGGCTCTTTCTTCCGCTGATGTCACGTCAAATGAGGCGTGACATTAGTGTCGCGGACCCCGTGGTGGATGCTGGGCTGTGGGCGGGGGTTACCCCGCGCGTCCCACCCAGCATCCTCCGCGCCCCACTCCCAATGAATGAGGAGAGGGTAAGAGGTAAACTATTGACTTAGCAGTAAGTAATAAAAATGTCCTAAAACATTCTCTCTCTCTCATTATTCTGGCATTTGGCAAATATTACAAATGATGGTAATCCTAATTGTCCTAAAAAGGGAAAGGTTTATTCTGATTTCATGTCAGATATTGAGAAAAACCTGCAGATGTGTCTATTTATACAGTGTATGGAAACTTCTGATTTCAACTGTGTGTATATATATATATATATATATATATATATATATATATATATGTGTATATTATATACACGGCGAAGCTCACACACCACAACACCCACAGCAGAGGAACTGGCTGCACACACACCTGCTCCTGTCAGTGCTGTGAGCGGCCCTCATATCGCTGCTGGCTCCGCCCCTCATCGCTGCTGGCTCCGCCCATCATATCGCTGCTGGCTCTGCCCCTCATATCGCTGCTGGCTCCGCCCATCATATCGCTGCTGGCTCCGCCCCTCATATCGCTGCTGGCTCCGCCCATCATATCGCTGCTGGCTCTGCCCCTCATATCGCTGCTGGCTCTGCCCCTCATATCGCTGCTGGCTCCGCCCATCATATCGCTGCTGGCTCTGCCCCTCATATCGCTGCTGGCTCCGCCCATCATATCGCTGCTGGCTCCGCTCCTCATATCACTGCTGGCTCCGCCCATCATATCGCTGCTGGCTCTGCCCCTCATATCGCTGCTGGCTCTGCCCCTCATATCGCTGCTGGCTCTGCCCCTCATATCGCTGCTGGCTCCGCCCATCATATCGCTGCTGGCTCCGCCCATCATATCGCTGCTGGCTCAGCCCCTCATATCGCTGCTGGCTCCGCCCCTCATGTCGCTGCTGGCTCTGCCCCTCATATCGCTGCTGGCTCTGCCCCTCATATCGCTGCTGGCTCCGCCTCTCATATCGCTGCTGGCTCCGCCCATCATATCGCTGCTGGCTCAGCCCATCATATCGCTGCTGGCTCAGCCCCTCATATCGCTGCTGGCTCCGCCCATCATATCGCTGCTGGCTCAGCCCCTCATATCGCTGCTGGCTCTGCCCCTCATATCGCTGCTGGCTTCGCTCCTCATATCGCTGCTGGCTCCGCCCCTCACATCGCTGCTGGCTCCGCCTCTCATATCGCTGCTGGCTCCGTCCCTCAAATCGCTGCTGGCTCCGCCTCTCATATCGCTGCTGGCTCCGCCCCTCATATCGCTGCTGGCTCCGCCCCTCATGTCGCTGCTGGCTCCGCCCTTCATATCGCTGCTGGCTCCGCCCCTCACATCGCTGCTGGCTCCGCCCATCAGCCGCTCACAGTCCTCAGCAATATGGAGACATCCGCACTGATCAGAATCCTCGGGGGCGTGGCCTGTCACTGTAGTCACACAAGGGTTGTCATGGAGATCTCAAGGGAAGGCAGGTGGGCGGGGCTTAGAGCAGGAAGTAGAAGCCGTGCAGTGTGATTGGCTCCTTACCTTCTGCCAGTAATGGAGCAGATATATGGCTCCTATATAATGGAGGGGGCTCAGGAGGGGTTCCCCACCCAAAAGGTCAGGGGATAAATAATACTGGACATGAGCGAGGGCAGGAGGACATTATTCTATATTGTAAGAAATCTGATTTCTTCTTTCCTCACAGTTTTTCCTGTGCAAGGCCACATGTATTGTGCGATAATCTGTGAATATGGGGGGATCTGCTCCTCACATCCACATCAATCCCCCCACGTCTGAGCTCTCCCTTACAGGGGTCTTCTGCCGTATCCATGGAGATGACATCATGGCCGGTACATGCGGATCTCCCCGATGGGACCCTCATGTATCTGGAGGACGAGGCACTGCTGCTCCTCGGGGAGAGGGGGCACAATTCCTGTACACATGATACAGGGGCTTCTGCCATCTCTGGGCTGAGAATAATGCTGGCAGCGCGCAGTCTACATGATGTGAGGATTACAAGTCTGCAGTCACAGAGAGTCACACAGATGACTGCAGCCTTCAGCTTCACACCGGACAATCCCTTTAAATACATGTATATTGCTCTAAAAATACTTTTTACTATTTTGCTTCTTGTAACATTTGCTCTGTTCGGCCTTTACCAGCTTTTTGTTTCCCAGCAGCACATTGATGGCTGCAGAATGAGTTAACTTGAGATTCAGTCAGTGAGCTCCTTATGATGTGGAGTTTCCAGCTCTTTTATTTCTGCGATGATTTATGACTGCATCAGAGATCAGCCCAACTTTCATGCTGGTCTGTGAACATAATCAGCACAGAGAAGGTCAGAATGAGCTCACTGATAAATTCTCAGTGAGCTCAATCTGCAACTAGCAATGCAAAGGAAATAAAAAAGCCAAATTGTTTATGAAACGTTATTGAAAAAATATTTGTATGTATATATTTAGCCCAAAATGTCTGAGTGTCCATATCCTTAGTACCAGCACAGCTGAGGATTTGGTACAATCAGGGGCGGACATAGGAATCATGGGGCCCCATAGCAGAAGTTCTAATTGGGCCCCCCCCCCCAACAAAAATATGTAAAAATGTAAATAATTGTCGGGGTCACAGAAGAGCAGATCTCACAACCTTCCAACCTTTACATAGTAATTTTCCTCCTGCTGAAGTCCTAGATCCCTTTTTCATTGCCCATAAAGTGTGGTGCCAACAAAAGTGCCCCCCAAACACGGTATGATACCCCCATGGTGAATTCCTCCATATGCGCAGTATAATGACCCTACTGTACCCCACCTCAATTCACAGGGTAAAGTATGACACCAACACAGTATGATCCCCCAACTGCCCCACACCTCTCCACACTCCATAGAGTATAATGCACTCGCCATGGTCCTCCACACAGTATAAGACTTTCGCCATGGTCCTCCACACAGTATAAGGCACTCGCCATGGTCCTCCACGCAGTATAATACACTCCCCATGGTCCTCCACGCAGTATAATGCACTCCCTCGTGGTCCTCCACGCAGTATACTGCACTCCCTCGTGGTCCTCCACGCAGTATAATGCACTCCCACGTGGTCCTCCACACAGTACAATGCACTCTCCGTGGTCCTCCACACAGCACAATGCACTCCTCCATGGTCCTCCACACAGTACAATGCACTCCCCCATGGTCCTCCACACAGTACAATGCACTCCTCCATGGTCCTCCACACAGTACAATGCACTCCCCCATGGTCCTCCACACAGTACAATGCACTCCCCCATGGTCCTCCACACAGTACAATGTACTCCCCCATGGTCCTCCACACAGTATAAGACACTCGCCATGGTTCTCCACTCAGTATAATGCATTCCCCCATGGTCCTGTACGCAGTATAATGCAGCCCCCCATAGGGTAAAATGCAGCCCCCCCCCCGTAGGGTAAAATGCAGCCCCAGTCCTCCAGTATTATCAGTACACAATGATTTAAAAAATAAATCCATACTTACCGCTCCTCGTTCCCTGCTGCTTCAGTCTCTGCAGCTGATCACCTCAGCAGCAGCCAGCTCCACTGTCTGACACAGCGTGGCGCGTCATCATGCTGCTGCGTCAGACGCAGAGGAGGAATGATGGGAGAGGGAGTGTCACATGATGCTCCCTCCTCCAGGTTTTCGTGGGCCCCGGGCGAAAGAGTCTCAGTGGCCCCTTTAACACATCCAACCATTCATGATGCACAGATACAGCAGAGAAATTATAGATATAGATATAGTACAATGCCAAACATTTCACTGACTTCTTACATTTCATGAGTGATATCTATTGTAAATTCTACAATAGCTCAGAAACCGGTGAATCCTCACAGCGCACAGTGCAGACCGGACAGTATAGTCCTCCATACAGTGTTATGGCACCACTAAGTCCTCCATACAATATTATGGGCACAACATAGTCCTCCATACAGTATTATGAGCCCCATATAATGCTCCATACAAAATACTGGATCTCATATAATTCACCATAGAGAATACTGCCTGGTCCCCATGTAATGCCATATGCAGGCTGGACCCCATACAGAGGCCCCACAAGCCTGCAGCATCCCCCCCAGAGCCCCCACAAGCCCGCAGCATCCCCCCCCAGAGCACCCACAAGCCGGCAGCATCCCCCCCAGAGCACCCACAAGCCCGCTGCATCCCCCCCAGAGCACCCACAAGCCCGATGCATCCCCCCCAGGGCCCCCACAAGCCTGCTGCATCCCCCCGGGGCCCCCACAAGCCTGCAGCACTCCCCCCCAGAGCTCCCACAAGCCCGCAGTATCCCCCAAGGGCCCCCACAAGCCCACAGCATCCCCCCCAGGGCCCCCACAAGCCCACAGCATCCCCCCACCAGAGCCCCCACAAGCTCACAGCATCCCTCCCCCAGAGCCCCCACAAGCTCGCAGCATCCCCCCCAGAGCCTCCACAAGCCCGCAGCATCCCCCCAGAGCACCCACAAGCCCGCAGCATTCGCCCCAGAGCACCCACAAGCCCACAGCATCCCCCCAGGGCCCCACAAGCCCGCAGCATCCCCCCTAGAGCACCCACAAGCCCACAGCATCCCCCCAGGGCCCCACAAGCCCACAGCATCCCCCCAGGGCCCCACAAGCCCGCAGCATCCTCCCCAGGGCCCCACAAGCCCACAGCATTCCCGCCCCAGAGCCCCCACAAGCCCACAGCATCCCACCCAGGGCCCCACAAGCCCGCAGCATCCCCCCCAGAGCACCCACAAGCCCACAGCATCCCCCCAGGGCCCCATAAGCCCGCAGCATCCCCCCCAGGGCCCCACAAGCCCACAGCATTCACCCCCCCAGAGCCCCCACAAGCTCGCAGCATCCCCCCCAGAGCCCCCACAAGACCGCAGAATCCCCCTTAGGGCCCCCCTAAGCCCGCAGCATCCCCCCCAGAGCCCTCACAACCCCGTAGCATCCCCTTAGGGCCCCCACAAGCACGCATTATCCCTGCATTATTCCCCAGAGCCCCCTAAGATCTCCACAAGCATTAATTAACCCCACCAGACTGCCCTCCAGCATTAACCCCCCCAAATCCCTCACTCGCAAGTATCAAGCCCCCTCACCCCAAAAACAACAAGAAGAAAAGACATCAGACCAGCAATTAATAGAACAATCTCCTGTTTCTCAGCTTAGGATACTGACCTCCTCCTGCAGCTTCACCGGCAGCTCTGTCTCTGCATGAGACTCTGGCGTCTGGTGCTGAACTAGAACACGCCCCCGGAAATGACATCACACCTGGAAGGATCCCATACATTCTAGCGTCTAGGGCACAGGAAGAGGTAATTATTGTGACGGCCGGGGCCCTGAGCAGGCGGGGGGGCCCATAGTGCGCCGGGATGCCCGACGGCGAGTAAGCCCCCCGCCTGCTCAGGGCCCCGCCGCTTGCCTGGGTGCAGGAGGGGGACCCGATGCGGGGGTACACAGTGCAGGCGACTGCTATGGGGCCCCCCCAGCTCACGGGCCCCATAGCAGTCGCGTGGCCTGCCGCCATTGGCGGGACGCCACTGGGTACAATGATGTCTGGCCTGGACAATCCTCTGTAAGGGAAACCAAGTCCGAACTGATAGATTTTCCCTGCACTGATACATTGTAGCAAACGGTCAGGACAGGAGGGGGATCGTCTAGACTGAATACCATTGTAATAAATGCTCCGCTGCTGTCAGGATTAGATTTTTTTCAGGTTCTGGATATTAACAAGAATGATTTTATTCTCAGACAACAAGCAGAGATCTTACAAATGGCAGAAAAGTGGAATAATCCTTCATTGCAGAGAGGAGAACTTTCCTCCTGTATCCGGCGGATCGTCCTGTGGCTGAGAACAGTCTTTGCGGAGCGATTCCTCCCTATGAGGTGAACGTCGGCGCGGTGGAGCTGCTGTATCAGCCACGGAGGGGAATGAAGAGCAAGAAAGATTTATCCCTCATCCTGGAGGATCCGGAACTGAAGACTGCGGAGATCAAAGCTGAAGGTGAAGCCACATGTGATCTGTATACATCGGCAGAGGGGTCGTCACATGAGGAAATCCCCCCATATATATGGAGATGGCGATCTGTGGGGGCCGGACACAGAATGGGTGTGTGGTGTAACCAAAGAGAACACTAAGTCAGCACAGGAGCTGTGTACACAAAACGGAAGCATTCTGCAAAGTTACTTTATTCTCTTTATCCCCTTCCCGACATCCGCAGAATTTAAGTGTCGCAATTCCAATGAGTTGTGGATTTTTGGTTCAAGTTGCCCAACGGGACCAAAAAATAATGTGATAGAAAAGGATTAAAATTGAAATTTATATATATAAAAAAAATCCTTTGAAATTTCCTACCTCCATTTGTCAATACAAAGCAAGACTAAAAGATTATATATATATATTTATTTATTTAGTATTGACACACTGACAAAAAGTCCGATCTATCAAATCATAAATATATTAACCCCTACAGCAAATGCCCAACAGCAAAGATAATCTAAACACCCAGTTTTTTTTTTCTTTTTGGGTAATTTTACCTCCCAAAAAATGCATCAAAAAGAGATGAAAAGTTTGTAGACAGCAGAGAATGGCATCAATAACCCCCGCAGGTCGGCGAGCAGAAAGCGAACCTCGCCCAGATTCATCAGCAGAAACATGGAACAAATGCAGGGTCTCACAAAATGGTGACACAATACCGGGTTATTTATTACTGTTTGGTGACACCATAATACGGCAATTCTGGCTTCTTAATTTATTTTTCCGCTATTTAACGTGCGGTTTAAATAATTTGGGCTTTGATAGGTCGGACTTTTACAGACACGACAATATAAAATGTTTCTTTTTTAATTTCTTTTTTTTTACCTCGGAAAATAGGGGTGATTTAACATTTTTGTTTATTTTTTTTCCTTTGTAAAACTTTTTTCTTTTTTTTCCATTTTTACTTTATTTTTTTATGTCCCCTTAGGCCTAGGGCACTTGAACCTGCAATCTCTTGACTGCTTATTCTATATACAGTAATCCTCTAGTAATGCAGTATACAGTTTATATGATTAAGTCCAGACTGTGGATGAACTTCACAGGAGTACCAAGATGGCAGCCATGCAGGCCTTCACCATTCCCCTGACTGCCATTGTCATCCATTTCCTGACGATAGCGCAATATAAATGCCGCTGTTGGCTCAGGTGGCCACAGTCTACTCAAGTCGCTGCTGTCGGCTCAGGTCACCGCTGTTCTGGGCTGGCTGGCAAATTGCACACAGTAGCAACCCATCCTTACTGAGTTTTATCTATGGCTGATTCATAAAGTGAGTAAAGGTTACAAAGCTTTAAAAAGATAAAGCCGGTGTTATGATGTAATAGTTGAGGTCAAATGCCGACTAGATTCTCATCCACTTCTATCAGTGGGCTACTCAGAGAGGTGTCTGAGACTCTAGTCAGCATGTGACCAGGCTCGGACTGGCCTGCTGGGGAATTCCCTGGTGGGCCCGACTGCAGGGCCAGCACTGACAAGAGAAGGAAGGCTCCTCCCACTCCTACCCTAGCACAGCTATGCACTTGTCTACATTGTGTTCAAAATTATTATGCAAATAATATTTTCTCAGATTTTCCCAAATTTCCTATATGAATTGCAGTCATTGTAATTTTCCAGTCCAATAACTATTAGAGTACAATTGAAAGGTTTTTGTACAAACTGCCTATGATAGCAGTATATTTTTAAAAAAATTAAATACTCAAACTGCACTCAAAATGCATGTTCCAAATTATTATGCACAGCAGAGTTTTCAACCTTTTCATTTTAATAAAGAACAAAAAAATGGTCATTTTTGAAATTATAAGCATTAGCAGGTTATTACAAACTGAAATCAAACAGTTTTCAACTCAAAACTTTATTCTAGGTGATGTTACATTTGCACATAGGACCCCTTGTTCGAAAGGAGCTTCTGAACTCTCTCGTCCATTGATTTTGTCAGGTTTTGGATGGTTTCTGCTTCAATTGTTTTGCATGAGGACAGATTACCCTCCCAGAGCTGTTGCTTAGATGTGAACTGCCTCCCGCCATCATAGACACTCCTTTTGATGATGCTCCAGAGGTTCTCAATGGGGTTGAGGTCAGGGGAGCATGGGGGCCACACCATAAGTTTGTCCCCTTTTATGCCCATAGCAGCCAGAGATGCAGATGTGTTATGTGCAGCATGAGACGGGGCATTATCATGCATGAAATGATCTCGATGGTCCAGATGGATGGAGTGGAGGATGGCTGGTTGATGGACACCCCATGCAAACACGGCTACGGCACCAACAAGGAGGAGGTGGAGTAATGTTTTGGGCTGGAATCATGGGGAGAGAGATTGTCGGCCCCTTTAGGATCCCTGAAGGGGTAAAGATGAACTCCATAATGTATGTTGAGTTTCTCAAACAGCACTTCCTGCCATGGTTCAAGAAGAAGAACCGTGCATTCCGCAGCAAGATCATTTCATGCATGATAATGCCCCGTCTCATGCTGCACATAACACATCTGCATCTCTGGCTGCTATGGGCATAAAAGGGGACAAACTTATGGTGTGACCCCCATGCTCCCCTGACCTCAACCCCATTGAGAACCTCTGGAGCATCATCAGAAGGAGTGTCTATGATGGCGGGAGGCAGTTCACATCTAAGCACCAGCTCTGGGAGGGTATTCTGTCCTCATGCAAAACAATTGAAGCAGAAACCATCCAAAACCTGACAAATTCAATGGACGAGAGAGTTCAGAAGCTCCTTTCGAACAAGGGGTCCTATGTGCAAATGTAACATCACCTCGAATAAAGTTTTGAGTTGAAAACTGTTTGATTTCAGTTTGTAATAACCTGCTAATGCTTATAATTTCAAAAATGACCATTTTTTTGTTCTTTATTAAAATGAAAAGGTTGAAAACTCTGCTGTGCATAATAATTTGGAACATGCATTTTGAGTGCAGTTTGAGTGTTTTATTTTTTTAAAAATATACTGTTATCATAGGCAGTTTGTACAAAAACCTTTCAATTGTACTCTAATAGTTATTTGACTGGAAAATTACAATGACTTCAATTCATATAGGTAATTTGGGAAAATCTGAGAAAATATTATTTACATAATTTGGAACACAGTGTATATACCGTATGCTGTGTGTGTGGGGGGGACTTGTCTATATACCGTATGCTGTGTGGGGGGGGGGACTTGTCTATATATTATGTGTGTGGGGGACTTGTCTATATACAGTATGCTGTGTGTGGGGGACTTGTCTATATACCGTATGTTGTGTGTGGGGAGACTTGTCTATATACCGTATGCTGTGTGGGGGGGACTTGTCTATATACTGTATTCTGTGTGTGGGGGACTTGTCTATATACCGTATGCTGTGTGTGGGGGGACTTGTCTATATACCGTATGCTGTGTGTGGGGGGACTTGTCTATATACCGTATGCTGTGTGGGGGGACTTGTCTATATACCGTATGCTGTGTGTGGGGGGGACTTGTCTATATACCGTATGCTGTGTGGGGGGGGACTTGTCTATATATTATGTGTGGGGGGGACTTGTCTATATACCGTATGCTGTGTGGGGGACTTGTCTATATACAGTATGCTGTGTGTGGGGGACTTGTCTATATACTGTATGCTGTGTATGGGGGACTTGTCTATATACTGTATGCTGTGTGGGGGGACTTGTCTATATACCGTATGCTGTGTGTGGGGGGACTTGTCTATATACCGTATGCTGTGTGTGGGGGGACTTGTCTATATACCGTATGCTGTGTGTGGGGGGACTTGTCTATATACCGTATGCTGTGTGTGGGGGGACTTGTCTATATACCGTATGCTGTTTGTGGGGGCTTGTCTATATACTGTATGCTGTGTGTGGGGGACTTGTCTATATACAGTATGCTGTGTGTGGGGGACTTGTCTATATACAGTATGCTGTGTGTGGGGGACTTGTCTATATACCATATGCTGTGGGGGGGGACTTGTCCCAGCTCCGTCTTGGGACCTGTATTGTTCAACATCTTTATCAATGATTTAGATGAAGGAATTGAGGGTAAACTGATTAAATTTGCTGATGACACAAAGCTAGGAGGGATAGCTAATACTAGAGAAGAGAGAGAGAGGATTCAAAAAGACCTAAATAAACTGGAGCAGTGGGCAGCAACCAACAGAATGGTTTTTAACAGGGAAAAATGCAAAGTACTACATCTGGGCAATAAAAATGAAAAAAGCATATACAGAATGGGAGGAATAGAGCTAAGCAACAGTACATGTGAAAAAGACTTAGGTATACTAATAGATCATAGACTGAACATGAGTCAACAGTGTGATGCAGCAGCAAAAAAGGCAAATACAATTCTGGGATGTATTAACAGAAGCATACAGTCTAGATCACGTGAAGTCATTATCGGTCTTTACTCCTCTTTGGTCAGACCTCATCTGGAATACTGTGTACAGTTTTGGGCACCACATTTTAAAAAAGACATAGACAAACTGGAGCAAGTTCAGAGAAGAGCGACCAGAATGGTGACTGGTCTGCAAACCATGTCCTATGAGGAACGGTTGCAGGATTTGGGAATGTTTAGCTTGCAAAAAAGAAGACTGAGAGGAGACTTAATAGCTGTCTACAAATATGTCAAGGGCTGTCACATTGTAGAAGGATCATCTTTATTCTCATTTGCACAAGGAAAGACTAGAAGCAATGGGATGAAACTAAATGGGAGGAGACACATATTAGATATTAGAAAAAACTTTTTGACAGTTAGGGTGATTAATGAGTGGAACAGGCTGCCACGAGAGGTGGTGAGTTCCCCTTCAATGGACGTCTTCAAACAGAGGCTGGACAGACATCTGTCTGAGATGATCTAGTGAATCCTGCTTTGAGCAGGGGGTTGGACCAGATGACCCAGGAGGTCCCTTCCAACTCTACCATTCTATGATTCTATGACTTGTCTATATACTGTATGCTGTGCGTGGGGGACTAGTCTATATACCGTATGCTGTGTATGGGGGACTTGTCTATATACCGTATGCTGTGTGGGGGGGGACTTGTCTATATACCATATGCTGTGTATGGGGGACTTGTCTATATACTGTATGCTGTGCGTGGGGGACTTGTCTATATACTGTATGCTGTGTGTGGGGGGGACTTGTCTATATACAGTGTAATGCACACGCCTGGGCTGAGTGGCGTGTGCGTGTGTGTATGTAGTGATTCCACTGTGCCATGAACCGGAGAGTGCCTGGAGGGGCGTAACTAAGTATCTGCCCGATCCGACCAAGGTCGCATGACGGCATACGACGCCAGTGCACCAGGGAGGAACCGATCAGAGGGACCAGGGTCTACTCCAGGTCAGACTCTGGACACGGCTGTTGACCCACACCGGGGAATACAGGAACAGGCAGACTAGAGCGCAGGCTGGGTAGGGTCCAGTACAGACTGGGAGACAAATTCGAAACCGCAGACGCGGGGGACAGGGCAGAGCAAAGCGAAACCGCAGACGCGGGGGACAGGGCAGAGCAAAGCGAAACCGCAGACGCGGGGGACAGGGCAGAGCAAAGCGAAACTGCAGACGCGGGGGACAGGGCAGAGCAAAGCGAAACCGCAGACGCGGGGGACAGGGCAGAGCAAAGCGAAACCGCAGACGAGGGGGACAGGGCAGAGCAAAGCGAAACCGCAGACGCGGGGGACAGGGCAGAGCAAAGCGAAACCGCAGACGCGGGGGACAGGGCAGAGCAAAGCGAAACCGCAGACGCGGGGGACAGGGCAGAGCAAAGCGAAACCGCAGACGCGGGGGACAGGGCAGAGCAAAGCGAAACCGCAGACGCGGGGGACAGGGCAGAGCAAAGCGAAACCGCAGACGCGGGGGACAGGGCAGAGCAAAGCGAAACCGCAGACGCGGGGGACAGGGCAGAGCAAAGCGAAACCGCAGACGCGGGGGACAGGGCAGAGCAAAGCGAAACCGCAGACGCGGGGGACAGGGCAGAGCAAAGCGAAACCGCAGACGCGGGGGACAGGGCAGAGCAAAGCGAAACCGCAGACGCGGAGGGGACAGGGCTCTGTTCACACGGAACAGACTAGAAGGGAAAGGCAGAACCAGATACCCACAGGGTACTTGCAGAGAAGTAGCGAGTGGACCACAAACTCACAAACGGAAGTACAGTGACAACGAGCAGGAGTTAGGTACGAGTTCAGACTCTGCAGAAAAAGGGAAGTTACGGACACAGAGAAAAACAAAGCAAGCTAGGAGAGTATTCAGACAAGAACAGACACAGCAGCAAGATAAAGGAGCGGGTCTAGGTATGCGGCCCCTAGAAGGCGGAACGAACAGGCAGGAGCAAGTTCACACAGGCCTGGAAATACAGCCTCCAGGATAGGCAGAAGACAACAGGCTAGAAGATAATACAGACAGGACACAGTTCAGACACGGGAACTGATACCGAAGGCAGGAAACATAAACAGGACCTGGCATATCAGTAACCAAAGGCCAACTGACAGAACACAATGCTCAGGCATGGGTTAATTGGAGCAGCTGGTTTAAATACCAGATGATAGACAGCAATAGGCTGAGGACGCACAAGGGGTGTGCCTGCAGAAGGTACAAAGAGCAAGAAGTGATCGGGAGCCGCCCTTAAGCAGCAGAAGCAGAGGCTAACAGACAGCACGGAGGGAAGCCAGACTAGCAGACTGGACTGGAGATCAAGTGCGCGCTCTTGCACAGTGGGAGATGGACCACTATGCAAGGACGCCGCCAGGTATGTTACATACAGTATGCTGTGTGTGGGGGACTTGTCTATATACCGTATGCTGTGTGTGAGGGGGACTTGTCTATTTACTGTATGCTGTGTGTGGGGGACTTGTCTATATACTGTATGCTGTGTATGGGGGACTTGTCTATATACTGTATGCTGTGTGTGGGGGACTTGTCTATATACTGTATGCTGTGTGTGGGGGACTTGTCTATATACCGTATGCTGTGTGTGGGGGACTTGTCTATATACCGTATGCTGTGTATGGGGGACTTGTCTATATACTGTATGCTGTGTGTGGGGGACTTGTGTATATACTGTATGCTGTGTGTGGGGGACTTGTCTATATACTGTATGTTGTTTGTGGGGGACTTGTCTATATACCGTATGCTGTGTGTGGGGGACTTGTCTATATACTGTATGCTGTGTGTGGGGGAGCAGTGGGCAGCAACCAACAGAATGGTTTTTAACAGGGAAAAATGCAAAGTACTACATCTGGGCAATAAAAATGAAAAAAGCATATACAGAATGGGAGGAATAGAACTAAGCAACAGTACATGTGAAAAAGACTTAGGTATACTAATAGATCATAGACTGAACATGAGTCAACAGTGTGATGCAGCAGCAAAAAAGGCAAATACAATTCTGGGATGTATTAACAGAAGCATACAGTCTAGATCACGTGAAGTCATTATCGGTCTTTACTCCTCTTTGGTCAGACCTCATCTGGAATACTGTGTACAGTTTTGGGCACCACATTTTAAAAAAGACATCGACAAACTGGAGCAAGTTCAGAGAAGAGCGACCAGAATGGTGACTGGTCTGCAAACCATGTCCTATGAGAAACGGTTGCAGGATTTGGGAATGTTTAGCTTGCAAAAAAGAAGACTGAGAGGAGACTTAATAGCTGTCTACAAATATGTCAAGGGCTGTCACATTGTAGAAGGATCTTCTTTATTCTCATTTGCACAAGGAAAGACTAGAAGCAATGGGATGAAACTAAATGGGAGGAGACACAGATTAGATATTAGAAAAAACTTTTCGACAGTTAGGGTGATTAATGAGTGGAACAGGCTGCCACGAGAGGTGGTGAGTTCCCCTTCAATGGACGTCTTCAAACAGAGGCTGGACAGACATCTGTCTGAGATGATTTAGTGAATCCTGCTTTGAGCAGGGGGTTGGACCAGATGACCCAGAAGGTCCCTTCCAACTCTACCATTCTATGATTCTATGACTTGTCTGTATACCGTATGCTGTGTGTGGGGGACTTGTCTATATACCGTATGCTGTGTGTGGGGGACTTGTCTATATACCGTATGCTGTGTGTGGGGGACTTGTCTATATACTGTATGCTGTGTGTGGGGGACTTGTCTATATTCTGTATGTTGTGTGGGGGGGACTTGTCTATATACCGTATGCTGTGTGTGGGGGACTTGTCTATATACCGTATGCTGTGTGTGGGGGACTTGTCTATATACTGTATGCTGTGTGTGGGGGACTTGTCTATATACCGTATGCTGTGTGGGGGGGACTTGTCTATATACTGTATGCTGTGTGTGGGGGACTTGTCTATATACTGTATGCTGTGTGTGGGGGACTTGTCTATATACCGTATGCTGTGTGTGGGGGACTTGTCTATATACTGTATGCTGTGTGTGGGGGACTTGTCTATATTCTGTATGTTGTGTGGGGGGGACTTGTCTATATACCGTATGCTGTGTGTGGGGGACTTGTCTATATACCGTATGCTGTGTGTGGGGGACTTGTCTATATACCGTATGCTGTGTGGGGGGGACTTGTCTATATACTGTATGCTGTGTGTGGGGGACTTGTCTATATACTGTATGCTGTGTGTGGGGGACTTGTCTATATACCGTATGCTGTGTGGGGGGGACTTGTCTATATACCGTATGCTGTGTGTGGGGGACTTGTCTATATACTGTATGCTGTGTGTGGGGGACTTGTCTATATACCGTATGCTGTGTGTGGGGGACTTGTCTATATTCCGTATGCTGTGTGTGGGGGACTTGTCTATATACCGTATGCTGTGTGTGGGGGACTTGTCTATATACCGTATGCTGTGTGTGGGGGACTTGTCTATATTCCGTATGCTGTGTGTGGGGGACTTGTCTATATACCGTATGCTGTGTGAGGGGGACTTGTCTATATACCATATGCTGTGTGTGGGGGACTTGTCTATATACTGTATGCTGTGTGTGGGGGACTTGTCTATATTCTGTATGTTGTGTGGGGGGGACTTGTCTATATACCGTATGCTGTGTGTGGGGGACTTGTCTATATACCGTATGCTGTGTGTGGGGGACTTGTCTATATACCGTATGCTGTGTGTGGGGGACTTGTCTATATACCGTATGCTGTGTGGGGGGGACTTGTCTATATACTGTATGCTGTGTGTGGGGGACTTGTCTATATACTGTATGCTGTGTGTGGGGGACTTGTCTATATACCGTATGCTGTGTGGGGGGGACTTGTCTATATACCGTATGCTGTGTGAGGGGGACTTGTCTATATACCATATGCTGTGTGTGGGGGACTTGTCTATATACTGTATGCTGTGTGTGGGGGACTTGTCTATATTCCGTATGTTGTGTGGGGGGGACTTGTCTATATACTGTATGCTGTGTGTGGGGGACTTGTCTATATACCGTATGCTGTGTGTGGGGGACTTGTCTATATACCGTATGCTGTGTGTGGGGGACTTGTCTATATTCCGTATGCTGTGTGTGGGGGACTTGTCTATATACCGTATGCTGTGTGAGGGGGTCTTGTCTATATACCATATGCTGTGTGTGGGGGACTTGTCTATATACCGTATGCTGTGTGGGGGGGACTTGTCTATATACCGTATGCTGTGTGTGGGGGACTTGTCTATATACTGTATGCTGTGTGTGGGGGACTTGTCTATATACCGTATGCTGTGTGTGGGGGACTTGTCTATATTCCGTATGCTGTGTGGGAGGGACTTGTCTATATACTGTATGCTGTGTGTGGGGGACTTGTCTATATACCGTATGCTGTGTGTGGGGGACTTGTCTATATACCGTATGCTGTGTGTGGGGGACTTGTCTATATTCCGTATGCTGTGTGTGGGGGACTTGTCTATATACCGTATGCTGTGTGAGGGGGTCTTGTCTATATACCATATGCTGTGTGTGGGGGACTTGTCTATATACCGTATGCTGTGTGTGGGGGACTTGTCTATATACTGTATGCTGTGTGTGGGGGACTTGTCTATATACCGTATGCTGTGTGTGGGGGACTTGTCTATATACTGTATGCTGTGTGGGGGGGGACTTGTCTATATACTTTATGCTGTGTGGGGGACTTGTCTATATACTGTATGCTGTGTGTGGGGGACTTATGTATATACTGTATGCTGTGTGTGGGGGACTTGTCTATATACCGTATGCTGTGTGGGGGTCTTGTCTATATTCCGTATGCTGTGTGGTGGGGGAGGGGGTGCTGGACTTGGTTCTCTTTGCTATATGTGGGGGAGCGGGGACCTGGATAAATATGCTATACATGGAGGAGGGGACCTTGGCTATATACTTTGTGTGGGGGAGCGGGGACCTGGCTATATACTTTGTGTGGGGGAGCGGGGACCTGGCTATATACTTTGTGTGGGGGAGCGGGGACCTGGATAAATATGCTATACATGGAGGAGGGGATCTTGTCTATATACTTTGTGTGGGGGAGCGGGGACCTTGTCTATATACTTTGTGTGGGGGAGCGGGGACCTGGCTATATACTTTGTGTGGGGGAGCGGGGACCTGGCTATATACTTTGTGTGGGGGAGCGGGGACCTGGCTATATACTTTGTGTGGGGGAGCGGGGATCTTGTCTATATACTGTGTGTGGGGGAGCGGGGACCTGGCTATATACTTTGTGTGGGGGAGCGGGGATCTTGGCTATATACTGTGTGTGGGGGAGCGGGGACCTGGCTATATACTGTGTGTGGGGGAGCGGGGATCTTGGCTATATACTTTGTGTGGGGGAGCGGGGATCTTGGCTATATACTGTGTGTGGGGGAGCGGGGACCTGGCTATATACTGTGTGTGGGGGAGCGGGGATCTTGGCTATATACTTTGTGTGGGGGTGCGGGGACCTGGCTATATACTGTGTGTGGGGGAGCGGGGACCTGGCTATATACTTTGTGTGGGGGTGCGGGGACCTGGCTATATACTGTGTGTGGGGGAGCGGGGACCTGGCTATATACTGTGTGTGGGGGAGCGGGGACCTGGCTATATACTTTGTGTGGGGGTGCGGGGACCTGGCTATATACTGTGTGTGGGGGAGCGGGGACCTGGCTATATACTGTGTGTGGGGGAGCGGGGACCTGGCTATATACTTTGTGTGGGGGTGCGGGGACCTGGCTATATACTGTGTGTGGGGGAGCGGGGACCTGGCTATATACTGTGTGTGGGGGAGCGGGGACCTGGCTATATACTGTGTGTGGGGGTGCGGGGACCTGGCTATATACTGTGTGTGGGGGAGCGGGGACCTGGCTATATACTGTGTGTGGGGGAGCGGGGACCTGGCTATATACTTTGTGTGGGGGTGCGGGGACCTGGCTATATACTGTGTGTGGGGGAGCGGGGACCTGGCTATATACTTTGTGTGGGGGAGCGGGGACCTTGGCTATATACTGTGTGTGGGGGAGCGGGGATCTTGGCTATATACTGTGTGTGGGGGAGCGGGGACCTGGCTATATGTGGTAGGTGTGGGGCAGTTGATGTTACGGGGGCAGCTTTATTGTGAATGTATATGTAGTGGGTACAATGTGGAGGACTCTTTATAGATCACAGACATCATATGTGCTGATCAGGAGCCTTTCTGTGAATGCGATGTGTCAGGTCAGAGCTGCACTATTGCTAGATGATCTTGTGGGTGAACGTCTCATTCAGACGTCTGTTTTTTTACATCCATGTTATTGACAGACATAATACGCACCTTTATCATCTATGGGGCAGTTCATATATCCATATATATATATATTTTTATTTGCATATAGTAACAAACATTGATACAATTCAGATCGATCCCTTTGATGAAAATCAGTTTTGATTTTTTTTTGCTTTTTTTTTTTAATGTACCAGAAAACTACAGATGTCTGAATGAGGCCTGAAGATCTGTTCAAATGTGGCAGATTGTTCCTGGAGGATTTCCATAGAAAATCAGAGCAAATTAGCAAAAATCCGCAAGAAAATCCACAACAGCAAATTTGCACTCCATGATTTTGGTGCAGATCTTTCTGGTAATTCACTGTGGAAAACAGCAGCGTGTAAAATAAAAAGAAATAAACTTGCTGGGAGTTGTAGTCCCTCACCACATACTGCAGTGCTATTATGACGCAGTGATGGTTTAGTTACATGATCGGTGCCTGCGCTGTCACTTGCTGGGAGTTGTAGTCCCTCACCACATACTGCAGTGCTATTATAACGCAGTGATGGTGAACTGTGTATCTAATCCTCTCCTGTGTGATACTGTCTGCTGAGCCGTGTATCTAATCCTCTCATGTGATACTGTCTGCTGAGCCGTGTATCTAATCCTATGCTGTGTGATACTGTCTGCTGAGCTGTATATCTAATCCTATGCTGCGTATCTAATCCTCTCCTGTGTGATACTGCCTGCTGAGCCGTGTATCTAATCCTGTGTGATACTGTCTGCTGAGCTGTGTATCTAATCCTATCCTGTGTGATACCATCTGCTGAGCTGTGTATCTAATCCTCTCCTGTGTGATACTGTCTGCTGAGCCGTGTATCTAATCCTCTCCTGTGTGATACTGTCTGATGAACTGTGTTTCTAGTCCTGTCCTGTGTGATACTGTCTGCTGAGCCGTGTATCTAATCCTCTCCTGTGTGAAACTGTGTGCTGAGCTGTGTATCTAATCCTCTAATGTGTGATACTGTCTGCTGAGCCGTGTATCTAATCCTCTCCTGTGTGATACTGTCTGCTGAGCCGTGTATCTAATCCTCTCCTGTGTGATGCTGTCTGATGAACTGTGTATCTAATCCCATCCTGTGTGATACTGTCTGCTGAGCTGTGTATCTAATCCTCTCCTGTGTGATACTGTCTGCTGAGCTGTGTATCTAATCCTCTAATGTGTGATACTGTCTGCTGAGCTGTGTATCTAATCTTCTCCTGTGTGACACTGTCTGATGAACTGTGTATCTAATCCTATCCAGTGTGATACTGTCAGCTGAGCCGTGTATCTAATGCCGCCCTGTGAGATACTGTCTGCTGAGCTGTGTATCTAATCCTCTCCTGTGTGATACTGTCTGATGAACTGTGTATCTAATCCTATCATGTGTGATACTGTCTGCTGAGCCCTGTATCTAATCCCGCCCTGTGCGATACTGTTTGCTGAGCCGTGTATCTAATCCACTCATGTGTGATACTGTCTGCTGAGCTGTGTATCTAATCCTATGCTGTGTGATACTGTCTGCTGAGCTGTGTATCTGATCCACTCCTGTGTGATACTGTCTGCTGAGCTGTGTATCTAATCCTCTCCTGTGTGATACTGTCTGCTGAGCCGTGTATCTAATCCTCTCCTGTGTGATACTGTGTGCTGAGCTGTGTATCTAATCCTCTCCTGTGTGATGCTGTCTTCTGAGCCATGTATCTAATCCTCTCCTGTGTGATACTGTCTGCTGAGCTGTGTATCTAATCCTCTCCTGTGTGATGCTGTCTGCTGAGCCGTGTATCTAATCCTCTCCTGTATGATGCTGTCTGCTGAGCCATGTATCTAATCCTCTCCTGTGTGATACTGTCTGCTGAGCTGTGTATCTAATCCTCTCCTGTGTGATACTGTCTGCTGAGCCATGTATCTAATCCTATCCTGTGTGATACTGTGTGCTGAGCTGTGTATCTAATCCTCTCCTGTGTGATGCTGTCTGCTGAGCCATGTATCTAATCCTCTCCTGTGTGATACTGTGTGCTGAGCTGTGTATCTAATCCTCTCCTGTGTGATACTGTCAGCTGAGCTGTGTATCTAATCCTCTCATGTGTGATACTGTCTGCTGAGCTATGTATCTAATCCTCTCATGTGTGATACTGTCTGCTGAGCTATGTATCTAATCCTCTCCTGTGTGATTCTGTCTGCTGAGCAGTGTATCTAATCTTATCCTGTGTGATACTGTCTGCTGAGCTGTGTATCTAATCCCCTCCTGTGTGATACTGTCTGCTGAGCTGTGTATCTAATCCTCTCCTGTGTGATACTGTCTGCTGAGCTGTGTATCTAATCTTCTCCTGTGTGATACTGTCTGCTGAGCTGTGTATCTAATCCTCTCCTGTGTGATACTGTCTGCTGAGCTGTGTATCTAATCCTCTCCTGTGTGATACCGTCTGCTGAGCTGTGTATCTAATCCTCTCCTGTGTGATACTGTCTGCTGAGCTGTGTATCTAATCCTCTCCTGTGTGATACCGTCTGCTGAGCAGTGTATATAATCTTATCCTGTGATACTGTCTGCTGAGCTGTGTATCTAATCCTCTCCTGTGTGATACTGTCTGCTGTGCTGTGTTTCTAATCCTCTCCTGTGTGACACTGTCTGCTGAGCTGTGTATCTAATCCTCTCCTGTGTGATACTGTCTGCTGAGCTGTGTATCTAATCTTCTCCTGTGTGATACTGTCTGCTGAGCTGTGTATCTAATCCTCTCCTGTGTGATACTGTCTGCTGAGCTGTGTATCTAATCCTCTCCTGTGTGATACCGTCTGCTGAGCTGTGTATCTAATCCTCTCCTGTGTGATACTGTCTGCTGAGCTGTGTATCTAATCCTCTCCTGTGTGATACCGTCTGCTGAGCAGTGTATATAATCTTATCCTGTGATACTGTCTGCTGAGCTGTGTATCTAATCCCCTCCTGTGTGATACTGTCTGCTGAGCTGTGTATCTAATCCTCTCCTGTGTGATACTGTCTGCTGAGCTGTGTATCTAATCCTCTCCTGTGTGATACCGTCTGCTGAGCAGTGTATATAATCTTATCCTGTGATACTGTCTGCTGAGCTGTGTATCTAATCCTCTCCTGTGTGATACTGTCTGCTGTGCTGTGTTTCTAATCCTCTCCTGTGTGACACTGTCTGCTGAGCTGTGTATCTAATCCTCTCCTGTGTGATACTGTCTGCTGAGCTGTGTATCTAATCCTATGCTGTGTATCTAATCCTCTCCTGTGTGATAATGTCTGCTGAGCCATGTATCTAATCCTCTCCTGTGTGATAATGTCTGCTGAGCCATGTATCTAATCCTCTTCTGTGTGATACTGTGTGCTGAGCTGTGTATCTAATCCTATGCTGTGTATCTAATCCCCTCCTGTGTGATACTGTCTGCTGAGCCGTGTATCTAATCATCTCCTGTGTGATACTGTCTGCTGAGCTGTGTATCTAATCCTATGCTGTGTGATACTGTCTGCTGAGCTGTGTATCTAATCCTATGCTGTGTATCTAATCCTCTCCTGTGTGATCATGTCTGCTGAGCCATGTATCTAATCCTCTCCTGTGTGATGCTGTCTGCTGAGCCATGTATCTAATCCTCTTCTGTGTGATACTGTGTGCTGAGCTGTGTATCTAATCCTATGCTGTGTATCTAATCCTCTCCTGTGTAATACTGTCTGCTGAGCTGTGTATCTAATCCTATGCTGTGTGATACTGTCTGCTGAACTGTGTATCTAATCCTATGCTGTGTATCTAATCCTTTCCTGTGTAATACTGTCTGCTGAGATGTGTATCTAATCCTATCCTGTGTGATACTGACTGTTGAGCCGTGTATCTAATCCTCTCCTGTGTAATACTGTCTGCTGAGTGGTGTATCTAATCCTCCCCTGTGTGATAATGTCTGCTGAGCGGTGTATCTAATCCTATCCTGTGTGATACTGTCTGCTGAGCGGTGTATCTAATCCTCTCCTGTGTGATACTGTCTGCTGAGCCGTGTATCTAATCCTATGCTGTGTGATACTGTCTGCTGAGCAGTGTATCTAATCTTATACGGTGTTATACTGTCTGCTGAGCTGTGTATCTAATCCCCTCCTGTGTGATACTATCTGCAGAGCAGTGTATCTAATCCTCTACTGTGTGATACTGTCTGCTGAGCCAAGTATCTAATCCTCTCCTGTGTGATACTGTCTGCTGAGCTGTGTATCTAATCCTCCCCAGTGTGATACTATCTGCTGAGCCGTGTATCTAATCCTATCCTGTGTGATACTGTCTGCAGAGCCGTGTATCTAATCCTCTCCTGTGCGATACTGTCTGCAGAGCTGTGTATCTAATCCTCTCCTGTGTGATACTGTCTGCTGAGCAGTGTATCTAATCTTATACTGTGTGATACTGTCTGCTGAGCTGTGTATCTAATCCTATGCTGTGTGATACTGTGTGCTGAGCAGTGTATCTAATCTTTTACTGTGTGATACTGTCTGCTGAGCCGTGTATCTAATCTTTTACTGTGTGACACTGTCTGCTGAGCTGTGTATCTAATCCTCTCCTGTGTGATACTGTCTGCTGAGCAGTGTATCTAATCTTATCCTGTGTGATACTGTCTGCTGAGCTGTGTATCTAAGCCTCTCCTGTGTGATATTGTCTGCTGAGCTGTATATCTAATCCTCTCCTGTGTGATACTGTCTGCTGAGCCGTGTATCTAATCTTTTACTGTGTGATACTGTCTGCTAAGCCGTGTAACTAATCTTCTCCTGTGTGACACTGTCTGCTGAGCTGTGTATCTAATCCTCTCCTGTGTGATACTGTCTGCTGAGCCAAGTATCTAATCCTCTACTGTGTGATACTGTCTGCTGAGCTGTGTATCTAATCCTCCCCAGTGTGATACTATCTGCTGAGCCGTGTATCTAATCCTATCCTGTGTGATACTGTCTGCAGAGCCGAGTATCTAATCCTCTCCTGTGTGATACTGTCTGCTGAGCTGTGTATCTAATCCTCCCCAGTGTGATACTATCTGCTGAGCCGTGTATCTAATCCTATCCTGTGTGATACTGTCTGCAGAGCCGTGTATCTAATCCTCTCCTGTGCGATACTGTCTGCTGAGCTGTGTATCTAATCCTCCCCAGTGTGATACTATCTGCTGAGCCGTGTATCTAATCCTCCCCAGTGTGATACTATCTGCTGAGCCGTGTATCTAATCCTATCCTGTGTGATACTGTCTGCAGAGCCGTGTATCTAATCCTCTCCTGTGCGATACTGTCTGCAGAGCTGTGTATCTAATCCTCTCCTGTGTGATACTGTCTGCTGAGCAGTGTATCTAATCTTATACTGTGTGATACTGTCTGCTGAGCTGTGTATCTAATCCTATGCTGTGTGATACTGTGTGCTGAGCAGTGTATCTAATCTTTTACTGTGTGATACTGTCTGCTGAGCCGTGTATCTAATCTTTTACTGTGTGACACTGTCTGCTGAGCTGTGTATCTAATCCTCTCCTGTGTGATACTGTCTGCTGAGCAGTGTATCTAATCTTATCCTGTGTGATACTGTCTGCTGAGCTGTGTATCTAAGCCTCTCCTGTGTGATATTGTCTGCTGAGCTGTATATCTAATCCTCTCCTGTGTGATACTGTCTGCTGAGCCGTGTATCTAATCTTTTACTGTGTGATACTGTCTGCTAAGCCGTGTAACTAATCTTCTCCTGTGTGACACTGTCTGCTGAGCTGTGTATCTAATCCTCTCCTGTGTGATACTGTCTGCTGAGCCAAGTATCTAATCCTCTACTGTGTGATACTGTCTGCTGAGCTGTGTATCTAATCCTCCCCAGTGTGATACTATCTGCTGAGCCGTGTATCTAATCCTATCCTGTGTGATACTGTCTGCAGAGCCGTGTATCTAATCCTCTCCTGTGCGATACTGTCTGCTGAGCTGTGTATCTAATCCTCCCCAGTGTGATACTATCTGCTGAGCCGTGTATCTAATCCTCCCCAGTGTGATACTATCTGCTGAGCCGTGTATCTAATCCTCCCCAGTGTGATACTATCTGCTGAGCCGTGTATCTAATCCTCCCCAGTGTGATACTATCTGCTGAGCCGTGTATCTAATCCTCTCCTGTGTGATACTGTCTGCTGAGCTGTGTATCTAATCCTCCCCAGTGTGATACTATCTGCTGAGCCGTGTATCTAATCCTATCCTGGGTGATACTGTCTGCAGAGCCGTGTATCTAATCCTCTCCTGTGTGATACTGTCTGCTGAGCTGTGTATCTAATCCTCTCCTGTGTGATACTGTCTGCTGAGCAGTGTATCTAATCTTATACTGTGTGATACTGTCTGCTGAGCTGTGTATCTAATCCTATGCTGTGTGATACTGTCTGCTGAGCAGTGTATCTAATATTTTACTGTGTGATACTGTCTGCTGAGCCGTGTATCTAATCTTTTACTGTGTGATACTGTCTGCTGAGCCGTGTAACTAATCTTCTCCTGTGTGACACTGTCTGCTGAGCTGTGTATCTAATCCTCTCCTGTATGATACTGTCTGCTGAGCCGTGTATCTAATCCTCTCCTGTGTGATACTGTCTGCTGAGCTGTATATCTAATCCTCTCCTGTGTGATACTGTCTACTGAGCCGTGTATCTAATCTTTTACTGTGTGATACTGTCTGCTGAGCCGTGTAATTAATCCTCTCCTGTGTGATACTGTCTGCTCAGCTTTGTATCTAATCCTCTCCTGTGTGATACTGTCTGCTGAGCTGTGTATCTAATCCTCTCCTGTGTGATACTCTCTGCTGAGCTTTGTATCTAATCCTCTCCTGTGTGATACTGTCTGCTGAGCTGTGTATCTAATCCTCTCCTGTGTGATACTGTCTGCTGAGCCAAGTATCTAATCCTCTACTGTGTGATACTGTCTGCTGAGCTGTGTATCTAATCCTCCCCAGTGTGATACTATCTGCTGAGCCGTGTATCTAATCCTATCCTGTGTGATACTGTCTGCAGAGCCGTGTATCTAATCCTCTCCTGTGCGATACTGTCTGCTGAGCTGTGTATCTAATCCTCTCCTGTGTGATACTGTCTGCTGAGCAGTGTATCTAATATTATACTGTGTGATACTGTCTGCTGAGCTGTGTATCTAATCCTATGCTGTGTGATACTGTCTGCTGAGCAGTGTATCTAGTCTTTTACTGTGTGATACTGTCTGCTGAGCTGTGCATCTAATCCTCTCCTGTGTGATATTGTCTGCTGAGCTGTGTATCTAATCCTCTCCTGTGTGATACTGTCTGCTGAGCTGTGTATCTAATCCTCTCCTGTGTGATACTGTGTGCTGAGCTGTGTATCTAATCCTCTCCTGTGTGATACTGTCTGCTGAGCTGTGTATCTAATCCTCTCCTGTGTGATACTGTCTGCTGAGCCGTGTAATTAATCCTCTCCTGTGTGATACTGTCTGCTCAGCTTTGTATCTAATCCTCTCCTGTGTGATACTGTCTGCTGAGCTGTGTATCTAATCCTCTCCTGTGTGATACTCTCTGCTGAGCTTTGTATCTAATCCTCTCCTGTGTGATACTGTCTGCTGAGCTGTGTATCTAATCCTCTCCTGTGTGATACTGTCTGCTGAGCCAAGTATCTAATCCTCTACTGTGTGATACTGTCTGCTGAGCTGTGTATCTAATCCTCCCCAGTGTGATACTATCTGCTGAGCCGTGTATCTAATCCTATCCTGTGTGATACTGTCTGCAGAGCCGTGTATCTAATCCTCTCCTGTGCGATACTGTCTGCTGAGCTGTGTATCTAATCCTCTCCTGTGTGATACTGTCTGCTGAGCAGTGTATCTAATATTATACTGTGTGATACTGTCTGCTGAGCTGTGTATCTAATCCTATGCTGTGTGATACTGTCTGCTGAGCAGTGTATCTAGTCTTTTACTGTGTGATACTGTCTGCTGAGCTGTGCATCTAATCCTCTCCTGTGTGATATTGTCTGCTGAGCTGTGTATCTAATCCTCTCCTGTGTGATACTGTCTGCTGAGCTGTGTATCTAATCCTCTCCTGTGTGATACTGTGTGCTGAGCTGTGTATCTAATCCTCTCCTGTGTGATACTGTCTGCTGAGCTGTGTATCTAATCCTCTCCTGTGTGATACTGTCTGCTGAGCTGTGTATCTAATTCTCTCCTGTGTGATACTGTCTGCTGAGCTGTGTATCTAATCCTCTCCTGTGTGATACTGTCTGCTGAGCAGTGTATCTAATATTATACTGTGTGATACTGTCTGCTGAGCTGTGTATCTAATCCTATGCTGTGTGATATTGTCTGCAGAGCAGTGTATCTAATCCTCTCATGTGTGATACCGTCTGCTGAGCTATGTATCTAATCCTGTCCTGTGTGATACTGTCTGTTGAGCAGTGTATCTAATCCAATCCTGTGTGATACTGTCTGCTGAGCTATGTATCTAATCCTGTCCTGTGTGATACTGTCTGTTGAGCAGTGTATCTAATCCTCTCCTGTGTGATACTGTCTGCTGAGCTATGTATCTAATCCTGTCCTGTGTGATACTGTCTGTTGAGCAGTGTATCTAATCCTCTCCTGTGTGAAACTGTCTGCTGAGCTGTGTATCTAATCCTATGCTGTTTATCTAATCCTCTCCTGTGTAATACTGTCTGCTGAGCTGTGTATCTAATCCTCTCCTGTGTGATACTCTCTGCTGAACTGTATCTCTAATCCTCTCCTGTGTGATACCGTCTGCTGAGCTATGTATCTAATCCTCTCCTGTGTGATACTGTCTGCTGAGCTGTGTATCTAATCCTCTCCTGTGTGATACCGTCTGCTGAGCCGTGTATCTAATCTTCTCCTGTGTGGTACTGTCTGCTGAGCTGTGTATCTAATCCTCTCCTGTGTGATACTGTCTGCTGAGCTGTGTATCTAATCCTCTCCTGTGTGATACTGTCTGCTGAGCCGTGTATCTAATCCTCTCCTGTGCGATACTGTCTGCTGAGCTGTGTATCTAATCCTCTCCTGTGTGATACTGTCTGCTGAGCTGTGTATCCAATCCTCTCCTGTGTGATACTGTCTGCTGAGCTGTGTATCTAATCCTCTCCTGTGTGATACTCTCTGCTGAGCCGTGTATCTAATCCTCTCCTGTGTGATATCGTCTGCTGAGCTGTGTATCTAATTCTCTCCTGTGTGATACCATCTGCTGAGCTGTGTATCTAATCCTCTCCTGTGTGATACTGTCTGCTGAGCTGTGTATCCAATCCTCTCCTGTGTGATACTGTCTGCTGAGCTGTGTATCTAATCCTCTAATGTGTGATACTGTCTGCTGAGCTGTGTATCTAATCATCTCCTGAGTGATACTGTCTGATGAACTGTGTATCTAATCCTATCTTGCGTGATACTGCCTGCTGAGTCGTGTATCTAATCCCGCCCTGTGCGATACTGTCTGCTGAGCCGTGTATCTAATCCACTCCCGTGTGATACTGTCTGCTGAGCTGTGTATCTAATCCCCTCCTGTGTGATACTGTCTGCTGAGCTGTGTATCTAATCCTCTCCTGTGTGATACTGTCTGCTGAGCTGTGTATCTAATCCTCTCCTGTGTGATACTGTCTGCTGAGTCATGTATCTAATCCTCTCCTGTGTGATGCTGTCTGCTGAGCTGTGTATCTAATCCTCTCCTGTGTGATACTGTCTGCTGAGCAATTTATCTAATCCTCTCCTGTGTGATACTGTCTGCTGAGCTGTTTATCTAATCCTCCCCAGTGTGATACTGTCTGCTGAGCTGTGTATCTAATCCTCTCCTGTGCGATACTGTCTGCAGAGCCGTGTATCTTATCGTCTCCTGTGCGATACTGTCTGCTGAGCTGTGTATCTAATCCTATGCTGTGTGATACTGTCTGCTGAGCAGTGTATCTAATCTTTTACTGTGTGATACTGTTTGCTGAGCCGTGTAACTAATCCACTCCTGTGTGATACTGTCTGCTGAGCTGTGTATCTAATCTTATCCTGTGTGATACTGTCTGCTGAGCTGTGTATCTAATCTTCTCCTGTGTGATACTGTCTGCTGAGCTGTGTATCTAATCCTATCCTGTGTGATACTGTCTGCTGAGCTGTGTATCTAATCCTCTCCTGTGTGATACTGTCTGCTGAGCTGTGTATCTAATCCTCTCCTGTGTGATAGTGTCTGCTGAGCTGTATCTCTAATCCTACCCTGTGTGATACTGTATGCTGAGCTGTGTATCTAATCTTCTCCTGTGTGATACCATCTGCTGAGCTGTGTATCTAATCCTATCCTGTGTGATACTGTCTGCTGAGCTGTGTTTCTAATCCTCTCCTGGGTGATACTGTCTGCTGAGCTGTGTATCTAATCCTCTCCTGTGTGATATTGTCTGCTGAGCTGTGTATCTAATCCTCTCATGTGTGATACCGTCTGCTGAGCTATGCATCTAATCCTGTCCTGTGTGATACTGTCTGTTGAGTAGTGTATAGAATCCTATCCTGTGTGATACTGTCTGCTGAGCTGTGTATCTAATCCTTTCCTGTGTGATACCGTCTGCTGAGCTGTGTATCTAATGCTGTCCTGTGTGATACTGTCTGCTGAGCTGTGTATCTAATCCTATCCTGTGTGATACTGTCTGCTGAGCCGTGTATCTAATCCTCTCCTGTGTGATACTGTCTGCTGAGCTGTGTATCTAATCCTATTCTGTGTGATACCGTCTGCTGAGCAGTGTATCTAATCCTCTCCTGTGTGATACTGTCTTCTGAGCTGTGTATCTAAACCTATCCTGTGTGATACTGTCTGCTGAGCTGTGTATCTAATCCTATCCTCTGCAATACTGTCTGCTGAGCTGTGTATCTAATGCTGTCCTGTGTGATACTGTCTGCTGAGCTGTGTATCTAATCCTATCCTGTGTGATACTGTCTGCTGAGCCGTGTATCTAATCCTCTACTGTGTGATACTGTCTACTGAGCAATGTATCTAATCCTACCCTGTGTGATACTGTCTGCTGAACCGTGTATCTCATCCTCTCCTGTGTGATACTGTCTGCTGAGCTGTGTATCTAATCCTCTCCTGTGTGATACTGTCTGATGAGCAGTTTATCTAATCCTATCCTGTGTGATACTGTCTGCTGAGCTGTGTATCTAATCCTATTCTGTGTGATACCGTCTGCTGAGCAGTGTATCTAATCCTGTCCTGTGTGATACCGTCTGCTGAGCTGTGTATCTAATCCTATCCTCTGCAATACTGTCTGCTGAGCTATGTATCTAATCCTCTCCTGTGTGATACTGTCTTCTGAGTCATGTATCTAATTCTCTCCTGTGAGATACTGTCTGCTGAGCCGTGTATCTAATCTTCTCCTGTGAGATACTGTTTGCTGAGCTGTGTATCTAATCCTCTCATGTGTGATACCGTCTGCTGAGCTATGTATCTAATCTTATCCTGTGTGATACTGTCTGCTGAGCTGTGTATCTAATCCCCTCCTGTGTGATACTGTCTGCTGAGCTGTGTATCTAATCCTCTCCTGTGTGATACTGTCTGCTGAGCTGTGTATCTAATCTTCTCCTGTGTGATACTGTCTGCTGAGCTGTGTATCTAATCCTCTCCTGTGTGATACTGTCTGCTGAGCTGTGTATCTAATCCTCTCCTGTGTGATACTGTCTGCTGAGCTGTGTATCTAATCTTCTCCTGTGTGATACTGTCTGCTGAGCCGTGTATCTAATCTTCTCCTGTGAGATACTGTGTGCTGAGCTGTGTATCTAATCCTATGCTGTGTGATACTGTCTGCTGAGCAGTGTATCTAATCTTATCCTGTGTGATACTGTCTGCTGAGCTGTGTATCTAATCCTCTCCTGTGTGATACTGTCTGCTGAGCTGTGTATCTAATCTTCTGCTGTGTGATACTGTCTGCTGAGCTGTGTATCTAATCTTCTCCTGTGAGATACTGTGTGCTGAGCTGTGTATCTAATCCTATGCTGTGTGATACCGTCTGCTGAGCAGTGTATCTAATCTTATCCTGTGTGATACTGTCTGCTGAGCTGTGTATCTAATACCCTCCTGTGTGATACTGTCTGTTGAGCTGTGTATCTAATCCCCTCCTGTGTGATACTGTCTGCTGAGCTGTGTATCTAATCCTCTCCTGTGTGACACTGTCTGCTGAGCTGTGTATCTAATCCTCTCCTGTGTGATACTGTCTGCTGCGCTGTGTATCTAATCCTATGCTGTGTATCTAATCCTCTCCTGTGTGATAATGTCTGCTGAGCCATGTATCTAATCCTCTCCTGTGTGATACTGTCTGCTGAGCTGTGTATCTAATCCTCTCCTGTGTGATACTGTCTGCTGAGCTGTGTATCTAATCCTATGCTGTGTGATACTGTCTGCTGAGCTGTGTATCTAATCCTATGCTGTGTATCTAATCCTCTCCTGTGTAATACTGTCTGCTGAGATGTGTATCTAATCCTATCCTGTGTGATACTGTCTGCTGAGATGTGTATCTAATCCTATCCTGTGTGATACTGTCTGCTGAGCGGTGTATCTAATCCTCTCCTGTGTGATACTGTCTGCTGAGCCGTGTATCTAATCCTATCCTGTGTGATACTGTCTGCTGAGCGGTGTATCTAATCCTCTCCTGTGTAATACTGTCTGCTGAGTGGTGTATCTAATCCTCCCCTGTGTGATACTGTCTGCTGAGCGGTTTATCTAATCCTATCCTGTGTGATACTGTCTGCTGAGCGGTGTATCTAATCCTGTCCTGTGTGATACTGTCTGCTGAGCCGTGTATCTAATCCTATGCTGTGTGATACTGTCTGCTGAGCAGTGTATCTAATCTTATACGGTGTTATACTGTCTGCTGAGCTGTGTATCTAATCCCCTCCTGTGTGATACTATCTGCAGAGCAGTGTATCTAATCCTCTACTGTGTGATACTGTCTGCTGAGCCAAGTATCTAATCCTCTCCTGTGTGATACTGTCTGCTGAGCTGTGTATCTAATCCTCCCCAGTGTGATACTATCTGCTGAGCCGTGTTTCTAATCCTATCCTGTGTGATACTGTCTGCAGAGCCGTGTATCTAATCCTCTCCTGTGCGATACTGTCTGCTGAGCTGTGTATCTAATCTTATACTGTGTGATACTGTCTGCTGAGCTGTGTATCTAATCTTATACTGTGTGATACTGTCTGCTGAGCCGTGTATCTAATCCTCTCCTGTGTGATACTGTCTGCTGAGCAGTGTATCTAATCTTATACTGTGTGATACTGTCTGCTGAGCTGTGTATCTAATCCTATTCTGTGTGATACTGTCTGCTGAGCAGTGTATCTAATCTTTTACTGTGTGATACTGTCTGCTGAGCCGTGTATCTAATCTTTTACTGTGTGATACTGTCTGCTGAGCTGTGTATCTAATCCTCTCCTGTGTGATACTGTCTGCTGAGCAGTGTATCTAATCTTATCCTGTGTGATACTGTCTGCTGAGCTGTGTATCTAAGCCTCTCCTGTGTGATATTGTCTGCTGAGCTGTATATCTAATCCTCTCCTGTGTGATACTGTCTGCTGAGCCGTGTATCTAATCTTTTACTGTGTGATACTGTCTGCTGAGCTGTGTATCTAATCCTCTCCTGTGTGATACTCTCTGCTGAGCAGTGTATGTAATCTTATACTGTGTGATACTGTCTGCTGAGCCGTGTATCTAATCCTCTCCTGTGTGATACTGTGTGCTGAGCAGTGTATCTAATCTTTTACTGTGTGATACTGTCTGCTGAGCCGTGTATCTAATCTTTTACTGTGTGACACTGTCTGCTGAGCTGTGTATCTAATCCTCTCCTGTGTGATACTGTCTGCTGAGCAGTGTATCTAATCTTATCCTGTGTGATACTGTCTGCTGAGCTGTGTATCTAAGCCTCTCCTGTGTGATATTGTCTGCTGAGCTGTATATCTAATCCTCTCCTGTGTGATACTGTCTGCTGAGCCGTGTATCTAATCTTTTACTGTGTGATACTGTCTGCTAAGCCGTGTAACTAATCTTCTCCTGTGTGACACTGTCTGCTGAGCTGTGTATCTAATCCTCTCCTGTGTGATACTGTCTGCTGAGCCAAGTATCTAATCCTCTACTGTGTGATACTGTCTGCTGAGCTGTGTATCTAATCCTCCCCAGTGTGATACTATCTGCTGAGCCGTGTATCTAATCCTATCCTGTGTGATACTGTCTGCAGAGCCGTGTATCTAATCCTCTCCTGTGCGATACTGTCTGCTGAGCTGTGTATCTAATCCTCCCCAGTGTGATACTATCTGCTGAGCCGTGTATCTAATCCTCCCCAGTGTGATACTATCTGCTGAGCCGTGTATCTAATCCTCCCCAGTGTGATACTATCTGCTGAGCCGTGTATCTAATCCTCCCCAGTGTGATACTATCTGCTGAGCCGTGTATCTAATCCTCTCCTGTGTGATACTGTCTGCTGAGCTGTGTATCTAATCCTCCCCAGTGTGATACTATCTGCTGAGCCGTGTATCTAATCCTATCCTGGGTGATACTGTCTGCAGAGCCGTGTATCTAATCCTCTCCTGTGTGATACTGTCTGCTGAGCTGTGTATCTAATCCTCTCCTGTGTGATACTGTCTGCTGAGCAGTGTATCTAATCTTATACTGTGTGATACTGTCTGCTGAGCTGTGTATCTAATCCTATGCTGTGTGATACTGTCTGCTGAGCAGTGTATCTAATATTTTACTGTGTGATACTGTCTGCTGAGCCGTGTATCTAATCTTTTACTGTGTGATACTGTCTGCTGAGCCGTGTAACTAATCTTCTCCTGTGTGACACTGTCTGCTGAGCTGTGTATCTAATCCTCTCCTGTATGATACTGTCTGCTGAGCCGTGTATCTAATCCTCTCCTGTGTGATACTGTCTGCTGAGCTGTGTATCTAATCCTCTCCTGTGTGATATTGTCTGCTGAGCTGTATATCTAATCCTCTCCTGTGTGATACTGTCTACTGAGCCGTGTATCTAATCTTTTACTGTGTGATACTGTCTGCTGAGCCGTGTAATTAATCCTCTCCTGTGTGATACTGTCTGCTGAGCTTTGTATCTAATCCTCTCCTGTGTGATACTCTCTGCTGAGCTGTGTATCTAATCCTCTCCTGTGTGATACTCTCTGCTGAGCTTTGTATCTAATCCTCTCCTGTGTGATACTGTCTGCTGAGCTGTGTATCTAATCCTCTCCTGTGTGATACTGTCTGCTGAGCCAAGTATCTAATCCTCTACTGTGTGATACTGTCTGCTGAGCTGTGTATCTAATCCTCCCCAGTGTGATACTATCTGCTGAGCCGTGTATCTAATCCTATCCTGTGTGATACTGTCTGCAGAGCCGTGTATCTAATCCTCTCCTGTGCGATACTGTCTGCTGAGCTGTGTATCTAATCCTCTCCTGTGTGATACTGTCTGCTGAGCAGTGTATCTAATATTATACTGTGTGATACTGTCTGCTGAGCTGTGTATCTAATCCTATGCTGTGTGATACTGTCTGCTGAGCAGTGTATCTAATCCTCTCCTGTGTGATACTGTCTGCTGAGCAGTGTATCTAATATTATACTGTGTGATACTGTCTGCTGAGCTGTGTATCTAATCCTATGCTGTGTGATATTGTCTGCAGAGCAGTGTATCTAATCCTCTCATGTGTGATACCGTCTGCTGAGCTATGTATCTAATCCTGTCCTGTGTGATACTGTCTGTTGAGCAGTGTATCTAATCCAATCCTGTGTGATACTGTCTGCTGAGCTATGTATCTAATCCTGTCCTGTGTGATACTGTCTGTTGAGCAGTGTATCTAATCCTCTCCTGTGTGATACTGTCTGCTGAGCTATGTATCTAATCCTGTCCTGTGTGATACTGTCTGTTGAGCAGTGTATCTAATCCTCTCCTGTGTGAAACTGTCTGCTGAGCTGTGTATCTAATCCTATGCTGTTTATCTAATCCTCTCCTGTGTAATACTGTCTGCTGAGCTGTGTATCTAATCCTCTCCTGTGTGATACTCTCTGCTGAACTGTATCTCTAATCCTCTCCTGTGTGATACCGTCTGCTGAGCTATGTATCTAATCCTCTCCTGTGTGATACTGTCTGCTGAGCTGTGTATCTAATCCTCTCCTGTGTGATACCGTCTGCTGAGCCGTGTATCTAATCTTCTCCTGTGTGGTACTGTCTGCTGAGCTGTGTATCTAATCCTCTCCTGTGTGATACTGTCTGCTGAGCTGTGTATCTAATCCTCTCCTGTGTGATACTGTCTGCTGAGCCGTGTATCTAATCCTCTCCTGTGCGATACTGTCTGCTGAGCTGTGTATCTAATCCTCTCCTGTGTGATACTGTCTGCTGAGCTGTGTATCCAATCCTCTCCTGTGTGATACTGTCTGCTGAGCTGTGTATCTAATCCTCTCCTGTGTGATACTCTCTGCTGAGCCGTGTATCTAATCCTCTCCTGTGTGATATCGTCTGCTGAGCTGTGTATCTAATTCTCTCCTGTGTGATACCATCTGCTGAGCTGTGTATCTAATCCTCTCCTGTGTGATACTGTCTGCTGAGCTGTGTATCCAATCCTCTCCTGTGTGATACTGTCTGCTGAGCTGTGTATCTAATCCTCTAATGTGTGATACTGTCTGCTGAGCTGTGTATCTAATCATCTCCTGAGTGATACTGTCTGATGAACTGTGTATCTAATCCTATCTTGCGTGATACTGCCTGCTGAGTCGTGTATCTAATCCCGCCCTGTGCGATACTGTCTGCTGAGCCGTGTATCTAATCCACTCCCGTGTGATACTGTCTGCTGAGCCGTGTATCTAATCCCCTCCTGTGTGATACTGTCTGCTGAGCTGTGTATCTAATCCTCTCCTGTGTGATACTGTCTGCTGAGCTGTGTATCTAATCCTCTCCTGTGTGATACTGTCTGCTGAGTCATGTATCTAATCCTCTCCTGTGTGATGCTGTCTGCTGAGCTGTGTATCTAATCCTCTCCTGTGTGATACTGTCTGCTGAGCAATTTATCTAATCCTCTCCTGTGCGATACTGTCTGCAGAGCCGTGTATCTTATCGTCTCCTGTGCGATACTGTCTGCTGAGCTGTGTATCTAATCCTCTCCTGTGCGATACTGTCTGCAGAGCCGTGTATCTTATCGTCTCCTGTGCGATACTGTCTGCTGAGCTGTGTATCTAATCCTATGCTGTGTGATACTGTCTGCTGAGCAGTGTATCTAATCTTTTACTGTGTGATACTGTTTGCTGAGCCGTGTAACTAATCCACTCCTGTGTGATACTGTCTGCTGAGCTGTGCATCTAATCCTACCCTGTGTGATACTGTCTGCTGAGCTGTGTATCTAATCTTCTCCTGTGTGATACTGTCTGCTGAGCTGTGTATCTAATCCTATCCTGTGTGATACTGTCTGCTGAGCTGTGTATCTAATCCTCTCCTGTGTGATACTGTCTGCTGAGCTGTGTATCTAATCCTCTCCTGTGTGATAGTGTCTGCTGAGCTGTATCTCTAATCCTACCCTGTGTGATACTGTATGCTGAGCTGTGTATCTAATCTTCTCCTGTGTGATACCATCTGCTGAGCTGTGTATCTAATCCTATCCTGTGTGATACTGTCTGCTGAGCTGTGTTTCTAATCCTCTCCTGGGTGATACTGTCTGCTGAGCTGTGGATCTAATCCTCTCCTGTGTGATATTGTCTGCTGAGCTGTGTATCTAATCCTCTCATGTGTGATACCGTCTGCTGAGCTATGCATCTAATCCTGTCCTGTGTGATACTGTCTGTTGAGTAGTGTATAGAATCCTATCCTGTGTGATACTGTCTGCTGAGCTGTGTATCTAATCCTGTCCTGTGTGATACCGTCTGCTGAGCTGTGTATCTAATGCTGTCCTGTGTGATACTGTCTGCTGAGCTGTGTATCTAATCCTATCCTGTGTGATACTGTCTGCTGAGCCGTGTATCTAATCCTCTCCTGTGTGATACTGTCTGCTGAGCTGTGTATCTAATCCTATTCTGTGTGATACCGTCTGCTGAGCAGTGTATCTAATCCTCTCCTGTGTGATACTGTCTTCTGAGCTGTGTATCTAAACCTATCCTGTGTGATACTGTCTGCTGAGCTGTGTATCTAATCCTATCCTCTGCAATACTGTCTGCTGAGCTGTGTATCTAATGCTGTCCTGTGTGATACTGTCTGCTGAGCTGTGTATCTAATCCTATCCTGTGTGATACTGTCTGCTGAGCCGTGTATCTAATCCTATGCTGTGTGATACTGTCTGCTGAGCAGTGTATCTAATCTTATACGGTGTTATACTGTCTGCTGAGCTGTGTATCTAATCCCCTCCTGTGTGATACTATCTGCAGAGCAGTGTATCTAATCCTCTACTGTGTGATACTGTCTGCTGAGCCAAGTATCTAATCCTCTCCTGTGTGATACTGTCTGCTGAGCTGTGTATCTAATCCTCCCCAGTGTGATACTATCTGCTGAGCCGTGTTTCTAATCCTATCCTGTGTGATACTGTCTGCAGAGCCGTGTATCTAATCCTCTCCTGTGCGATACTGTCTGCTGAGCTGTGTATCTAATCTTATACTGTGTGATACTGTCTGCTGAGCTGTGTATCTAATCTTATACTGTGTGATACTGTCTGCTGAGCCGTGTATCTAATCCTCTCCTGTGTGATACTGTCTGCTGAGCAGTGTATCTAATCTTATACTGTGTGATACTGTCTGCTGAGCTGTGTATCTAATCCTATTCTGTGTGATACTGTCTGCTGAGCAGTGTATCTAATCTTTTACTGTGTGATACTGTCTGCTGAGCCGTGTATCTAATCTTTTACTGTGTGATACTGTCTGCTGAGCTGTGTATCTAATCCTCTCCTGTGTGATACTGTCTGCTGAGCAGTGTATCTAATCTTATCCTGTGTGATACTGTCTGCTGAGCTGTGTATCTAAGCCTCTCCTGTGTGATATTGTCTGCTGAGCTGTATATCTAATCCTCTCCTGTGTGATACTGTCTGCTGAGCCGTGTATCTAATCTTTTACTGTGTGATACTGTCTGCTGAGCTGTGTATCTAATCCTCTCCTGTGTGATACTCTCTGCTGAGCAGTGTATGTAATCTTATACTGTGTGATACTGTCTGCTGAGCCGTGTATCTAATCCTCTCCTGTGTGATACTGTGTGCTGAGCAGTGTATCTAATCTTTTACTGTGTGATACTGTCTGCTGAGCCGTGTATCTAATCTTTTACTGTGTGACACTGTCTGCTGAGCTGTGTATCTAATCCTCTCCTGTGTGATACTGTCTGCTGAGCAGTGTATCTAATCTTATCCTGTGTGATACTGTCTGCTGAGCTGTGTATCTAAGCCTCTCCTGTGTGATATTGTCTGCTGAGCTGTATATCTAATCCTCTCCTGTGTGATACTGTCTGCTGAGCCGTGTATCTAATCTTTTACTGTGTGATACTGTCTGCTAAGCCGTGTAACTAATCTTCTCCTGTGTGACACTGTCTGCTGAGCTGTGTATCTAATCCTCTCCTGTGTGATACTGTCTGCTGAGCCAAGTATCTAATCCTCTACTGTGTGATACTGTCTGCTGAGCTGTGTATCTAATCCTCCCCAGTGTGATACTATCTGCTGAGCCGTGTATCTAATCCTATCCTGTGTGATACTGTCTGCAGAGCCGTGTATCTAATCCTCTCCTGTGCGATACTGTCTGCTGAGCTGTGTATCTAATCCTCCCCAGTGTGATACTATCTGCTGAGCCGTGTATCTAATCCTCCCCAGTGTGATACTATCTGCTGAGCCGTGTATCTAATCCTCCCCAGTGTGATACTATCTGCTGAGCCGTGTATCTAATCCTCCCCAGTGTGATACTATCTGCTGAGCCGTGTATCTAATCCTCTCCTGTGTGATACTGTCTGCTGAGCTGTGTATCTAATCCTCCCCAGTGTGATACTATCTGCTGAGCCGTGTATCTAATCCTATCCTGGGTGATACTGTCTGCAGAGCCGTGTATCTAATCCTCTCCTGTGTGATACTGTCTGCTGAGCTGTGTATCTAATCCTCTCCTGTGTGATACTGTCTGCTGAGCAGTGTATCTAATCTTATACTGTGTGATACTGTCTGCTGAGCTGTGTATCTAATCCTATGCTGTGTGATACTGTCTGCTGAGCAGTGTATCTAATATTTTACTGTGTGATACTGTCTGCTGAGCCGTGTATCTAATCTTTTACTGTGTGATACTGTCTGCTGAGCCGTGTAACTAATCTTCTCCTGTGTGACACTGTCTGCTGAGCTGTGTATCTAATCCTCTCCTGTATGATACTGTCTGCTGAGCCGTGTATCTAATCCTCTCCTGTGTGATACTGTCTGCTGAGCTGTGTATCTAATCCTCTCCTGTGTGATATTGTCTGCTGAGCTGTATATCTAATCCTCTCCTGTGTGATACTGTCTACTGAGCCGTGTATCTAATCTTTTACTGTGTGATACTGTCTGCTGAGCCGTGTAATTAATCCTCTCCTGTGTGATACTGTCTGCTGAGCTTTGTATCTAATCCTCTCCTGTGTGATACTCTCTGCTGAGCTGTGTATCTAATCCTCTCCTGTGTGATACTCTCTGCTGAGCTTTGTATCTAATCCTCTCCTGTGTGATACTGTCTGCTGAGCTGTGTATCTAATCCTCTCCTGTGTGATACTGTCTGCTGAGCCAAGTATCTAATCCTCTACTGTGTGATACTGTCTGCTGAGCTGTGTATCTAATCCTCCCCAGTGTGATACTATCTGCTGAGCCGTGTATCTAATCCTATCCTGTGTGATACTGTCTGCAGAGCCGTGTATCTAATCCTCTCCTGTGCGATACTGTCTGCTGAGCTGTGTATCTAATCCTCTCCTGTGTGATACTGTCTGCTGAGCAGTGTATCTAATATTATACTGTGTGATACTGTCTGCTGAGCTGTGTATCTAATCCTATGCTGTGTGATACTGTCTGCTGAGCAGTGTATCTAATCCTCTCCTGTGTGATACTGTCTGCTGAGCAGTGTATCTAATATTATACTGTGTGATACTGTCTGCTGAGCTGTGTATCTAATCCTATGCTGTGTGATATTGTCTGCAGAGCAGTGTATCTAATCCTCTCATGTGTGATACCGTCTGCTGAGCTATGTATCTAATCCTGTCCTGTGTGATACTGTCTGTTGAGCAGTGTATCTAATCCAATCCTGTGTGATACTGTCTGCTGAGCTATGTATCTAATCCTGTCCTGTGTGATACTGTCTGTTGAGCAGTGTATCTAATCCTCTCCTGTGTGATACTGTCTGCTGAGCTATGTATCTAATCCTGTCCTGTGTGATACTGTCTGTTGAGCAGTGTATCTAATCCTCTCCTGTGTGAAACTGTCTGCTGAGCTGTGTATCTAATCCTATGCTGTTTATCTAATCCTCTCCTGTGTAATACTGTCTGCTGAGCTGTGTATCTAATCCTCTCCTGTGTGATACTCTCTGCTGAACTGTATCTCTAATCCTCTCCTGTGTGATACCGTCTGCTGAGCTATGTATCTAATCCTCTCCTGTGTGATACTGTCTGCTGAGCTGTGTATCTAATCCTCTCCTGTGTGATACCGTCTGCTGAGCCGTGTATCTAATCTTCTCCTGTGTGGTACTGTCTGCTGAGCTGTGTATCTAATCCTCTCCTGTGTGATACTGTCTGCTGAGCTGTGTATCTAATCCTCTCCTGTGTGATACTGTCTGCTGAGCCGTGTATCTAATCCTCTCCTGTGCGATACTGTCTGCTGAGCTGTGTATCTAATCCTCTCCTGTGTGATACTGTCTGCTGAGCTGTGTATCCAATCCTCTCCTGTGTGATACTGTCTGCTGAGCTGTGTATCTAATCCTCTCCTGTGTGATACTCTCTGCTGAGCCGTGTATCTAATCCTCTCCTGTGTGATATCGTCTGCTGAGCTGTGTATCTAATTCTCTCCTGTGTGATACCATCTGCTGAGCTGTGTATCTAATCCTCTCCTGTGTGATACTGTCTGCTGAGCTGTGTATCCAATCCTCTCCTGTGTGATACTGTCTGCTGAGCTGTGTATCTAATCCTCTAATGTGTGATACTGTCTGCTGAGCTGTGTATCTAATCATCTCCTGAGTGATACTGTCTGATGAACTGTGTATCTAATCCTATCTTGCGTGATACTGCCTGCTGAGTCGTGTATCTAATCCCGCCCTGTGCGATACTGTCTGCTGAGCCGTGTATCTAATCCACTCCCGTGTGATACTGTCTGCTGAGCCGTGTATCTAATCCCCTCCTGTGTGATACTGTCTGCTGAGCTGTGTATCTAATCCTCTCCTGTGTGATACTGTCTGCTGAGCTGTGTATCTAATCCTCTCCTGTGTGATACTGTCTGCTGAGTCATGTATCTAATCCTCTCCTGTGTGATGCTGTCTGCTGAGCTGTGTATCTAATCCTCTCCTGTGTGATACTGTCTGCTGAGCAATTTATCTAATCCTCTCCTGTGCGATACTGTCTGCAGAGCCGTGTATCTTATCGTCTCCTGTGCGATACTGTCTGCTGAGCTGTGTATCTAATCCTCTCCTGTGCGATACTGTCTGCAGAGCCGTGTATCTTATCGTCTCCTGTGCGATACTGTCTGCTGAGCTGTGTATCTAATCCTATGCTGTGTGATACTGTCTGCTGAGCAGTGTATCTAATCTTTTACTGTGTGATACTGTTTGCTGAGCCGTGTAACTAATCCACTCCTGTGTGATACTGTCTGCTGAGCTGTGCATCTAATCCTACCCTGTGTGATACTGTCTGCTGAGCTGTGTATCTAATCTTCTCCTGTGTGATACTGTCTGCTGAGCTGTGTATCTAATCCTATCCTGTGTGATACTGTCTGCTGAGCTGTGTATCTAATCCTCTCCTGTGTGATACTGTCTGCTGAGCTGTGTATCTAATCCTCTCCTGTGTGATAGTGTCTGCTGAGCTGTATCTCTAATCCTACCCTGTGTGATACTGTATGCTGAGCTGTGTATCTAATCTTCTCCTGTGTGATACCATCTGCTGAGCTGTGTATCTAATCCTATCCTGTGTGATACTGTCTGCTGAGCTGTGTTTCTAATCCTCTCCTGGGTGATACTGTCTGCTGAGCTGTGGATCTAATCCTCTCCTGTGTGATATTGTCTGCTGAGCTGTGTATCTAATCCTCTCATGTGTGATACCGTCTGCTGAGCTATGCATCTAATCCTGTCCTGTGTGATACTGTCTGTTGAGTAGTGTATAGAATCCTATCCTGTGTGATACTGTCTGCTGAGCTGTGTATCTAATCCTGTCCTGTGTGATACCGTCTGCTGAGCTGTGTATCTAATGCTGTCCTGTGTGATACTGTCTGCTGAGCTGTGTATCTAATCCTATCCTGTGTGATACTGTCTGCTGAGCCGTGTATCTAATCCTCTCCTGTGTGATACTGTCTGCTGAGCTGTGTATCTAATCCTATTCTGTGTGATACCGTCTGCTGAGCAGTGTATCTAATCCTCTCCTGTGTGATACTGTCTTCTGAGCTGTGTATCTAAACCTATCCTGTGTGATACTGTCTGCTGAGCTGTGTATCTAATCCTATCCTCTGCAATACTGTCTGCTGAGCTGTGTATCTAATGCTGTCCTGTGTGATACTGTCTGCTGAGCTGTGTATCTAATCCTATCCTGTGTGATACTGTCTGCTGAGCCGTGTATCTAATCCTCTACTGTGTGATACTGTCTGCTGAGCAATGTATCTAATCCTACCCTGTGTGATACTGTCTGCTGAACCGTGTATCTAATCCTCTCCTGTGTGATACTGTCTGCTGAGCTGTGTATCTAATCCTCTCCTGTGTGATACTGTCTGATGAGCAGTTTATCTAATCCTATCCTGTGTGATACTGTCTGCTGAGCTGTGTATCTAATCCTATTCTGTGTGATACCGTCTGCTGAGCAGTGTATCTAATCCTGTCCTGTGTGATACCGTCTGCTGAGCTGTGTATCTAATCCTATCCTCTGCAATACTGTCTGCTGAGCTATGTATCTAATCCTCTCCTGTGTGATACTGTCTTCTGAGTCATGTATCTAATTCTCTCCTGTGAGATACTGTCTGCTGAGCCGTGTATCTAATCTTCTCCTGTGAGATACTGTGTGCTGAGCTGTGTATCTAATCCTCTCATGTGTGATACCGTCTGCTGAGCTATGTATCTAATCTTATCCTGTGTGATACTGTCTGCTGAGCTGTGTATCTAATCCCCTCCTGTGTGATACTGTCTGCTGAGCTGTGTATCTAATCGTCTCCTGTGTGATACTGTCTGCTGAGCTGTGTATCTAATCTTCTCCTGTGTGATACTGTCTGCTGAGCTGTGTATCTAATCCTCTCCTGTGTGATACTGTCTGCTGAGCTGTGTATCTAATCCTCTCCTGTGTGATACTGTCTGCTGAGCTGTGTATCTAATCTTCTCCTGTGTGATACTGTCTGCTGAGCCGTGTATCTAATCTTCTCCTGTGAGATACTGTGTGCTGAGCTGTGTATCTAATCCTATGCTGTGTGATACCGTCTGCTGAGCAGTGTATCTAATCTTATCCTGTGTGATACTGTCTGCTGAGCTGTGTATCTAATCCTCTCCTGTGTGATACTGTCTGCTGAGCTGTGTATCTAATCTTCTGCTGTGTGATACTGTCTGCTGAGCTGTGTATCTAATCTTCTCCTGTGAGATACTGTGTGCTGAGCTGTGTATCTAATCCTATGCTGTGTGATACCGTCTGCTGAGCAGTGTATCTAATCTTATCCTGTGTGATACTGTCTGCTGAGCTGTGTATCTAATACCCTCCTGTGTGATACTGTCTGTTGAGCTGTGTATCTAATCCCCTCCTGTGTGATACTGTCTGCTGAGCTGTGTATCTAATCCTCTCCTGTGTGACACTGTCTGCTGAGCTGTGTATCTAATCCTCTCCTGTGTGATACTGTCTGCTGAGCTGTGTATCTAATCCTATGCTGTGTATCTAATCCTCTCCTGTGTGATAATGTCTGCTGAGCCATGTATCTAATCCTCTCCTGTGTGATACTGTCTGCTGAGCTGTGTATCTAATCCTCTCCTGTGTGATACTGTCTGCTGAGCTGTGTATCTAATCCTATGCTGTGTGATACTGTCTGCTGAGCTGTGTATCTAATCCTATGCTGTGTATCTAATCCTCTCCTGTGTAATACTGTCTGCTGAGATGTGTATCTAATCCTATCCTGTGTGATACTGTCTGCTGAGATGTGTATCTAATCCTATCCTGTGTGATACTGTCTGCTGAGCGGTGTATCTAATCCTCTCCTGTGTGATACTGTCTGCTGAGCCGTGTATCTAATCCTATCCTGTGTGATACTGTCTGCTGAGCGGTGTATCTAATCCTCTCCTGTGTAATACTGTCTGCTGAGTGGTGTATCTAATCCTCCCCTGTGTGATACTGTCTGCTGAGCGGTTTATCTAATCCTATCCTGTGTGATACTGTCTGCTGAGCGGTGTATCTAATCCTGTCCTGTGTGATACTGTCTGCTGAGCCGTGTATCTAATCCTATGCTGTGTGATACTGTCTGCTGAGCAGTGTATCTAATCTTATACGGTGTTATACTGTCTGCTGAGCTGTGTATCTAATCCCCTCCTGTGTGATACTATCTGCAGAGCAGTGTATCTAATCCTCTACTGTGTGATACTGTCTGCTGAGCCAAGTATCTAATCCTCTCCTGTGTGATACTGTCTGCTGAGCTGTGTATCTAATCCTCCCCAGTGTGATACTATCTGCTGAGCCGTGTTTCTAATCCTATCCTGTGTGATACTGTCTGCAGAGCCGTGTATCTAATCCTCTCCTGTGCGATACTGTCTGCTGAGCTGTGTATCTAATCTTATACTGTGTGATACTGTCTGCTGAGCTGTGTATCTAATCTTATACTGTGTGATACTGTCTGCTGAGCCGTGTATCTAATCCTCTCCTGTGTGATACTGTCTGCTGAGCAGTGTATCTAATCTTATACTGTGTGATACTGTCTGCTGAGCTGTGTATCTAATCCTATTCTGTGTGATACTGTCTGCTGAGCAGTGTATCTAATCTTTTACTGTGTGATACTGTCTGCTGAGCCGTGTATCTAATCTTTTACTGTGTGATACTGTCTGCTGAGCCGTGTAACTAATCTTCTCCTGTGTGACACTGTCTGCTGAGCTGTGTATCTAATCCTCTCCTGTGTGATACTGTCTGCTGAGCAGTGTATCTAATCTTATCCTGTGTGATACTGTCTGCTGAGCTGTGTATCTAAGCCTCTCCTGTGTGATATTGTCTGCTGAGCTGTATATCTAATCCTCTCCTGTGTGATACTGTCTGCTGAGCCGTGTATCTAATCTTTTACTGTGTGATACTGTCTGCTGAGCTGTGTATCTAATCCTCTCCTGTGTGATACTCTCTGCTGAGCAGTGTATGTAATCTTATACTGTGTGATACTGTCTGCTGAGCCGTGTATCTAATCCTCTCCTGTGTGATACTGTCTGCTGAGCTGTGTATCTAATCCTCTCCTGTGTGATACTGTCTGCTGAGCTGTGTATCTAATCCTCTCCTGTGTGATACTGTCTGCTGAGCCAGGTATCTAATCCTCTACTGTGTGATACTGTCTGCTGAGCTGTGTATCTAATCCTCCCCAGTGTGATACTATCTGCTGAGCCGTGTATCTAATCCTATCCTGTGTGATACTGTCTGCAGAGCCGTGTATCTAATCCTCTCCTGTGCGATACTGTCTGCTGAGCTGTGTATCTAATCCTCCCCAGTGTGATACTATCTACTGAGCCGTGTATCTAATCCTCCCCAGTGTGATACTATCTGCTGAGCCGTGTATCTAATCCTCCCCAGTGTGATACTATCTGCTGAGCCGTGTATCTAATCCTCCCCAGTGTGATACTATCTGCTGAGCCGTGTATCTAATCCTCTCCTGTGTGATACTGTCTGCAGAGCCGTGTATCTAATCCTCTCCTGTGTGATACTGTGTGCTGAGCTGTGTATCTAATCCTCTCCTGTGTGATACTGTCTGCAGAGCAGTGTATCTAATCCTCTCATGTGTGATACCGTCTGCTGAGCTATGTATCTAATCCTGTCCTGTGTGATACTGTCTGTTGAGCAGTGTATGTAATCCAATTCTGTGTGATACTGTCTGCTGAGCTATGTATCTAATCCTGTCCTGTGTGATACTGTCTGTTGAGCAGTGTATCTAATCCTCTCCTGTGTGATACTGTCTGCTGAGCTATGTATCTAATCCTGTCCTGTGTGATACTGTCTGCTGAGCTGTGTATCTAATCCTCTCCTGTGTGATACTGTCTGCTGAGCTGTGTATCTAATCCTATGCTGTTTATCTAATCCTCTCCAGTGTAATACTGTCTGCTGAGCTGTGTATCTAATCCTCTCCTGTGTGATACAGTCTGCTGAGCTATGTATCTAATCCTCTCCTGTGTGATACTGTCTGCTGAGCTGTGTATCTAATCCTCTCCTGTGTGATACCGTCTGCTGAGCCGTGTATCTAATCTTCTCCTGTGTGGTACTGTCTGCTGAGCTGTGTATCTAATCCTCTCCTGTGTGATACCGTCTGCTGAGCCGTGTATCTAATCTTCTCCTGTGTGATACTGTCTGCTGAGCTGTGTATCTAATCCTCTACTGTGTGATACTGTCTGCTGAGCAATGTATCTAATCCTACCCTGTGTGATACTGTCTGCTGAACCGTGTATCTCATCCTCTCCTGTGTGATACTGTCTGCTGAGCTGTGTATCTAATCCTCTCCTGTGTGATACTGTCTGATGAGCAGTTTATCTAATCCTATCCTGTGTGATACTGTCTGCTGAGCTGTGTATCTAATCCTATTCTGTGTGATACCGTCTGCTGAGCAGTGTATCTAATCCTGTCCTGTGTGATACCGTCTGCTGAGCTGTGTATCTAATCCTATCCTCTGCAATACTGTCTGCTGAGCTGTGTATCTAATCCTCTCCTGTGTGATACTGTCTGCTGAGCCGTGTATCTAATCCTCTCCTGTGTGATACTGTCTTCTGAGTCATGTATCTAATTCTCTCCTGTGAGATACTGTCTGCTGAGCCGTGTATCTAATCTTCTCCTGTGAGATACTGTGTGCTGAGCTGTGTATCTAATCCTCTCATGTGTGATACTGTCTGCTGAGCTATGTATCTAATCTTATCCTGTGTGATACTGTCTGCTGAGCTGTGTATCTAATCCCCTCCTGTGTGATACTGTCTGCTGAGCTGTGTATCTAATCCTCTCCTGTGTGATACTGTCTGCTGAGCTGTGTATCTAATCTTCTCCTGTGTGATACTGTCTGCTGAGCTGTGTATCTAATCCTCTCCTGTGTGATACTGTCTGCTGAGCTGTGTATCTAATCCTCTCCTGTGTGATACTGTCTGCTGAGCTGTGTATCTAATCTTCTCCTGTGTGATACTGTCTGCTGAGCCGTGTATCTAATCTTCTCCTGTGAGATACTGTGTGCTGAGCTGTGTATCTAATCCTATGCTGTGTGATACCGTCTGCTGAGCAGTGTATCTAATCTTATCCTGTGTGATACTGTCTGCTGAGCTGTGTATCTAATCCTCTCCTGTGTGATACTGTCTGCTGAGCTGTGTATCTAATCTTCTCCTGTGTGATACTGTCTGCTGAGCTGTGTATCTAATCTTCTCCTGTGAGATACTGTGTGCTGAGCTGTGTATCTAATCCTATGCTGTGTGATACCGTCTGCTGAGCAGTGTATCTAATCTTATCCTGTGTGATACTGTCTGCTGAGCTGTGTATCTAATCCCCTCCTGTGTGATACTGTCTGCTGAGCTGTGTATCTAATCCCCTCCTGTGTGATACTGTCTGCTGAGCTGTGTATCTAATCCTCTCCTGTGTGACACTGTCTGCTGAGCTGTGTATCTAATCCTCTCCTGTGTGATACTGTCTGCTGAGCTGTGTATCTAATCCTATGCTGTGTATCTAATCCTCTCCTGTGTGATAATGTCTGCTGAGCCATGTATCTAATCCTCTCCTGTGTGATACTGTCTGCTGAGCTGTGTATCTAATCCTCTCCTGTGTGATACTGTCTGCTGAGCTGTGTATCTAATCCTATGCTGTGTGATACTGTCTGCTGAGCTGTGTATCTAATCCTATGCTGTGTATCTAATCCTCTCCTGTGTAATACTGTCTGCTGAGATGTGTATCTAATCCTATCCTGTGTGATACTGTCTGCTGAGATGTGTATCTAATCCTATCCTGTGTGATACTGTCTGCTGAGCGGTGTATCTAATCCTCTCCTGTGTGATACTGTCTGCTGAGCCGTGTATCTAATCCTATCCTGTGTGATACTGTCTGCTGAGCGGTGTATCTAATCCTCTCCTGTGCGATACTGTCTGCTGAGCTGTGTATCTAATCCTCTCCTGTGTGATACTGTCTGCTGAGCCAAGTATCTAATCCTCTACTGTGTGATACTGTCTGCTGAGCTGTGTATCTAATCCTCCCCAGTGTGATACTATCTACTGAGCCGTGTATCTAATCCTCCCCAGTGTGATACTATCTGCTGAGCCGTGTATCTAATCCTCCCCAGTGTGATACTATCTGCTGAACCGTGTATCTAATCCTCCCCAGTGTGATACTATCTGCTGAGCCGTGTATCTAATCCTCTCCTGTGTGATACTGTCTGCAGAGCCGTGTATCTAATCCTCTCCTGTGTGATACTGTGTGCTGAGCTGTGTATCTAATCCTCTCCTGTGTGATACTGTCTGCAGAGCAGTGTATCTAATCCTCTCATGTGTGATACCGTCTGCTGAGCTATGTATCTAATCCTGTCCTGTGTGATACTGTCTGTTGAGCAGTGTATCTAATCTAATTCTGTGTGATACTGTCTGCTGAGCTATGTATCTAATCCTGTCCTGTGTGATACTGTCTGTTGAGCAGTGTATCTAATCCTCTCCTGTGTGATACTGTCTGCTGAGCTATGTATCTAATCCTGTCCTGTGTGATACTGTCTGCTGAGCTGTGTATCTAATCCTCTCCTGTGTGATACTGTCTGCTGAGCTGTGTATCTAATCCTATGCTGTTTATCTAATCCTCTCCAGTGTAATACTGTCTGCTGAGCTGTGTATCTAATCCTCTCCTGTGTGATACAGTCTGCTGAGCTATGTATCTAATCCTCTCCTGTGTGATACTGTCTGCTGAGCTGTGTATCTAATCCTCTCCTGTGTGATACCGTCTGCTGAGCCGTGTATCTAATCTTCTCCTGTGTGGTACTGTCTGCTGAGCTGTGTATCTAATCCTCTCCTGTGTGATACTGTCTGCTGAGCTGTGTATCTAATCCTCTCCTGTGTGATACTGTCTGCTGAGCCGTGTATCTAATCCTCTCCTGTGCGATACTGTCTGCTGAGCTGTGTATCTAATCCTCTCCTGTGTGATACTGTCTGCTGAGCTGTGTATCTAATCCTCTCCTGTGTGATACTGTCTGCTGAGCTGTGTATCTAATCCTCTCCTGTGCGATACTGTCTGCTGAGCTGTGTATCTAATCCTCTCCTGTGTGATACTGTCTGCTGAGCTGTGTATCTAATCCTCTCCTGTGTGGTACTGTCTGCTGAGCTGTGTATCTAATCCTCTCCTGTGCGATACTGTCTGCTGAGCTGTGTATCTAATCCTCTCCTGTGTGATACTGTCTGCTGAGCTGTGTATCTAATCCTCTCCTGTGTGATACTGTCTGCTGAGCTGTGTATCTAATCCTCTCCTGTGTGATACTGTCTGCTGAGCCGTGTATCTAATCCTCTCCTGTGCGATACTGTCTGCTGAGCTGTGTATCTAATCCTCTCCTGTGTGATACTGTCTGCTGAGCTGTGTATCCAATCCTCTCCTGTGTGATACTGTCTGCTGAGCTGTGTATCTAATCCTCTCCTGTGTGATACTGTCTGCTGAGCCGTGTATCTAATCCTCTCCTGTGTGATACCGTCTGCTGAGCTGTGTATCCAATTCTCTCCTGTGTGATACTGTCTGCTGAGCTGTGTATCTAATCCCATCCTGTGTGATACTGTCTGCTGAGCTGTTTATCTAATCCCATCCTGTGTGATACTGTCTGCTGAGCTGTGTATCCAATCCTCTCCTGTGTGATACTGTCTGCTGAGCTGTGTATCTAATCCTCTAATGTGTGATACTGTCTGCTGAGCTGTGTATCTAATCATCTCCTGAGTGATACTGTCTGATGAACTGTGTATCTAATCCTATCTTGCGTGATACTGTCTGCTGAGTCGTGTATCTAATCCACTCCCGTGTGATACTGTCTGCTGAGCCGTGTATCTAATCCACTCCCGTGTGATACTGTCTGCTGAGCCGTGTATCTAATCCCCTCCTGTGTGATACTGTCTGCTGAGCTGTTTATCTAATCCTCTCCTGTGTGATACTGTCTGCTGAGCTGTGTATCTAATCCTCTCCTGTGTGATACTGTCTGCTGAGCTGTGTATCTAATCCTCTCCTGTGTGATACTGTCTGCTGAGTCATGTATCTAATCCTCTCCTGTGTGATACTGTCTGCTGAGCTGTGTATCTAATCCTCTCCTGTGTGATACCGTCTGCTGAGTCATGTATCTAATCCTCTCCTGTGTGATGCTGTCTGCTGAGCTGTGTATCTAATCCTCTCCTGTGTGATACTGTCTGCTGAGCTGTGTATCTAATCCTCCCCAGTGTGATACTGTCTGCAGAGCCGTGTATCTAATCCTCTCCTGTGCGATACTGTCTGCAGAGCCGTGTATCTAATCGTCTCCTGTGCGATACTGTCTGCTGAGCTGTGTATCTAATCCTATGCTGTGTGATACTGTCTGCTGAGTAGTGTATCTAATCTTTTACTGTGTGATACTGTCTGCTGAGCCGTGTAACTAATCCTATGCTGTGTGATACTGTCTGCTGAGCTGTGTATCTAATCCTCTCCTGTGTGATACTGTCTGCTGACCAGTGTATCTTATCCTCTCCTGTGTGATACTGTCTGCTGAGCTGTGTATCTAATCCTATCCTGTGAGATACTGTCAGCTGAGCTGTATCTCTAATCCTTCCCTGTGTGATACTGTCTGCTGAGCTGTGTATCTAATCTTCTCCTGTGTGATACTGTCTGCTGAGCTGTGTATCTAATCCTATCCTGTGTGATACTGTCTGCTGAGCTGTGTATCTAATCCTCTCCTGTGTGATACTGTCTGTTGAGCTGTGTATCTAATCCTCTCGTGTGATAGTGTCTGCTGAGCTGTATCTCTAATCCTACCCTATGTGATACTGTCTGCTGAGCTGTGTATCTAATCTTCTCCTGTGTGATGCCATCTGCTGAGCTGTGTATCTAATAATATCCTGTGTGATACTGTCTGCTGAGCTGTGTTTCTAATCCTCTCCTGTGTGATACTCTCTGCTGAGCTGTATATCTAATCCTCCCATGTGTGATACCGTCTGCTGAGCTGTGTATCTAATAATATCCTGTGTGATACTGTCTGCTGAGCTGTGTTTCTAATCCTCTCCTGTGTCATACTGTCTGCTGAGCTGTGTATCTAATCCTCTCATGTGTGATACCGTCTGCTGAGCTATGCATCAAATCCTGTCCTGTGTGATACTGTCTGTTGAGCAGTGTATCTAATCCAATCCTGTGAGATACTGTGTGCTGAGCTGTGTATCTAATCCTCTTCTGTGTGATACTGTCTCCTGAGCTGTGTATCTAATCCTCTCCTGTGTGATACTGTCTGCTGAGCCAGGTATCTAATCCTCTACTGTGTGATACTGTCTGCTGAGCTGTGTATCTAATCCTCCCCAGTGTGATACTATCTGCTGAGCCGTGTATCTAATCCTATCCTGTGTGATACTGTCTGCAGAGCCGTGTATCTAATCCTCTCCTGTGCGATACTGTCTGCTGAGCTGTGTATCTAATCCTCCCCAGTGTGATACTATCTACTGAGCCGTGTATCTAATCCTCCCCAGTGTGATACTATCTGCTGAGCCGTGTATCTAATCCTCCCCAGTGTGATACTATCTGCTGAGCCGTGTATCTAATCCTCCCCAGTGTGATACTATCTGCTGAGCCGTGTATCTAATCCTCTCCTGTGTGATACTGTCTGCAGAGCCGTGTATCTAATCCTCTCCTGTGTGATACTGTGTGCTGAGCTGTGTATCTAATCCTCTCCTGTGTGATACTGTCTGCAGAGCAGTGTATCTAATCCTCTCATGTGTGATACCGTCTGCTGAGCTATGTATCTAATCCTGTCCTGTGTGATACTGTCTGTTGAGCAGTGTATCTAATCCTCTCCTGTGTGATACTGTCTGCTGAGCTATGTATCTAATCCTGTCCTGTGTGATACTGTCTGCTGAGCTGTGTATCTAATCCTCTCCTGTGTGATACTGTCTGCTGAGCTGTGTATCTAATCCTATGCTGTTTATCTAATCCTCTCCAGTGTAATACTGTCTGCTGAGCTGTGTATCTAATCCTCTCCTGTGTGATACAGTCTGCTGAGCTATGTATCTAATCCTCTCCTGTGTGATACTGTCTGCTGAGCTGTGTATCTAATCCTCTCCTGTGTGATACCGTCTGCTGAGCCGTGTATCTAATCTTCTCCTGTGTGGTACTGTCTGCTGAGCTGTGTATCTAATCCTCTCCTGTGTGATACCGTCTGCTGAGCCGTGTATCTAATCTTCTCCTGTGTGATACTGTCTGCTGAGCTGTGTATCTAATCCTCTACTGTGTGATACTGTCTGCTGAGCAATGTATCTAATCCTACCCTGTGTGATACTGTCTGCTGAACCGTGTATCTCATCCTCTCCTGTGTGATACTGTCTGCTGAGCTGTGTATCTAATCCTCTCCTGTGTGATACTGTCTGATGAGCAGTTTATCTAATCATATCCTGTGTGATACTGTCTGCTGAGCTGTGTATCTAATCCTATTCTGTGTGATACCGTCTGCTGAGCAGTGTATCTAATCCTGTCCTGTGTGATACCGTCTGCTGAGCTGTGTATCTAATCCTATCCTCTGCAATACTGTCTGCTGAGCTGTGTATCTAATCCTCTCCTGTGTGATACTGTCTGCTGAGCCGTGTATCTAATCCTCTCCTGTGTGATACTGTCTTCTGAGTCATGTATCTAATTCTCTCCTGTGAGATACTGTCTGCTGAGCCGTGTATCTAATCTTCTCCTGTGAGATACTGTGTGCTGAGCTGTGTATCTAATCCTCTCATGTGTGATACTGTCTGCTGAGCTATGTATCTAATCTTATCCTGTGTGATACTGTCTGCTGAGCTGTGTATCTAATCCCCTCCTGTGTGATACTGTCTGCTGAGCTGTGTATCTAATCCTCTCCTGTGTGATACTGTCTGCTGAGCTGTGTATCTAATCTTCTCCTGTGTGATACTGTCTGCTGAGCTGTGTATCTAATCCTCTCCTGTGTGATACTGTCTGCTGAGCTGTGTATCTAATCCTCTCCTGTGTGATACTGTCTGCTGAGCTGTGTATCTAATCTTCTCCTGTGTGATACTGTCTGCTGAGCCGTGTATCTAATCTTCTCCTGTGAGATACTGTGTGCTGAGCTGTGTATCTAATCCTATGCTGTGTGATACCGTCTGCTGAGCAGTGTATCTAATCTTATCCTGTGTGATACTGTCTGCTGAGCTGTGTATCTAATCCTCTCCTGTGTGATACTGTCTGCTGAGCTGTGTATCTAATCTTCTCCTGTGTGATACTGTCTGCTGAGCTGTGTATCTAATCCTCTCCTGTGTGACTCTGTCTGCTGAGCTGTGTATCTAATCCTCTCCTGTGTGATACTGTCTGCTGAGCTGTGTATCTAATCCTATGCTGTGTATCTAATCCTCTCCTGTGTGATAATGTCTGCTGAGCCATGTATCTAATCCTCTCCTGTGTGATACTGTCTGCTGAGCTGTGTATCTAATCCTCTCCTGTGTGATACTGTCTGCTGAGCTGTGTATCTAATCCTATGCTGTGTGATACTGTCTGCTGAGCTGTGTATCTAATCCTATGCTGTGTATCTAATCCTCTCCTGTGTAATACTGTCTGCTGAGATGTGTATCTAATCCTATCCTGTGTGATACTGTCTGCTGAGATGTGTATCTAATCCCATCCTGTGTGATACTGTCTGCTGAGCGGTGTATCTAATCCTCTCCTGTGTGATACTGTCTGCTGAGCCGTGTATCTAATCCTATCCTGTGTGATACTGTCTGCTGAGCGGTGTATCTAATCCTCTCCTGTGCGATACTGTCTGCTGAGCTGTGTATCTAATCCTCTCCTGTGTGATACTGTCTGCTGAGCCAAGTATCTAATCCTCTAATGTGCGATACTGTCTGCTGAGCTGTGTATCTAATCCTCCCCAGTGTGATACTATCTACTGAGCCGTGTATCTAATCCTCCCCAGTGTGATACTATCTGCTGAGCCGTGTATCTAATCCTCCCCAGTGTGATACTATCTGCTGAACCGTGTATCTAATCCTCCCCAGTGTGATACTATCTGCTGAGCCGTGTATCTAATCCTCTCCTGTGTGATACTGTCTGCAGAGCCGTGTATCTAATCCTCTCCTGTGTGATACTGTCTGCAGAGCAGTGTATCTAATCCTCTCATGTGTGATACCGTCTGCTGAGCTATGTATCTAATCCTGTCCTGTGTGATACTGTCTGTTGAGCAGTGTATCTAATCCAATTCTGTGTGATACTGTCTGCTGAGCTATGTATCTAATCCTGTCCTGTGTGATACTGTCTGTTGAGCAGTGTATCTAATCCTCTCCTGTGTGATACTGTCTGCTGAGCTATGTATCTAATCCTGTCCTGTGTGATACTGTCTGCTGAGCTGTGTATCTAATCCTCTCCTGTGTGATACTGTCTGCTGAGCTGTGTATCTAATCCTATGCTGTTTATCTAATCCTCTCCAGTGTAATACTGTCTGCTGAGCTGTGTATCTAATCCTCTCCTGTGTGATACAGTCTGCTGAGCTATGTATCTAATCCTCTCCTGTGTGATACTGTCTGCTGAGCTGTGTATCTAATCCTCTCCTGTGTGATACCGTCTGCTGAGCCGTGTATCTAATCTTCTCCTGTGTGGTACTGTCTGCTGAGCTGTGTATCTAATCCTCTCCTGTGTGATACTGTCTGCTGAGCTGTGTATCTAATCCTCTCCTGTGTGATACTGTCTGCTGAGCCGTGTATCTAATCCTCTCCTGTGTGATACTGTCTGCTGAGCTGTGTATCTAATCCTCTCCTGTGTGATACTGTCTGCTGAGCTGTGTATCCAATCCTCTCCTGTGTGATACTGTCTGCTGAGCTGTGTATCTAATCCTCTCCTGTGTGATACTGTCTTCTGAGCCGTGTATCTAATCCTCTCCTGTGTGATACCGTCTGCTGAGCTGTGTATCCAATTCTCTCCTGTGTGATACTGTCTGCTGAGCTGTGTATCTAATCCCATCCTGTGTGATACTGTCTGCTGAGATGTGTATCTAATCCTATCCTGTGTGATACTGACTGTTGAGCCGTGTATCTAATCCTCTCCTGTGTAATACTGTCTGCTGAGTGGTGTATCTAATCCTCCCCTGTGTGATAATGTCTGCTGAGCGGTGTATCTAATCCTATCCTGTGTGATACTGTCTGCTGAGCGGTGTATCTAATCCTCTCCTGTGTGATACTGTCTGCTGAGCCGTGTATCTAATCCTATGCTGTGTGATACTGTCTGCTGAGCAGTGTATCTAATCTTATACGGTGTTATACTGTCTGCTGAGCTGTGTATCTAATCCCCTCCTGTGTGATACTGTCTGCAGAGCTGTGTATCTAATCCTCTACTGTGTGATACTGTCTGCTGAGCCAAGTATCTAATCCTCTCCTGTGTGATACTGTCTGCTGAGCTGTGTATCTAATCCTCCCCAGTGTGATACTATCTGCTGAGCCGTGTATCTAATCCTATCCTGTGTGATACTGTCTGCAGAGCCGTGTATCTAATCCTCTCCTGTGCGATACTGTCTGCAGAGCTGTGTATCTAATCCTCTCCTGTGTGATACTGTCTGCTGAGCAGTGTATCTAATCTTATACTGTGTGATACTGTCTGCTGAGCTGTGTATCTAATCCTATGCTGTGTGATACTGTCTGCTGAGCAGTGTATCTAATCTTTTACTGTGTGATACTGTCTGCTGAGCCGTGTATCTAATCTTTTACTGTGTGACACTGTCTGCTGAGCTGTGTATCTAATCCTCTCCTGTGTGATACTGTCTGCTGAGCTGTGTATCTAATCTTATCCTGTGTGATACTGTCTGCTGAGCTGTGTATCTAAGCCTCTCCTGTGTGATATTGTCTGCTGAGCTGTGTATCTAATCCTCTCCTGTGTGATACTGTCTGCTGAGCCAAGTATCTAATCCTCTACTGTGTGATACTGTCTGCTGAGCTGTGTATCTAATCCTCCCCAGTGTGATACTATCTGCTGAGCCGTGTATCTAATCCTATCCTGTGTGATACTGTCTGCAGAGCCGAGTATCTAATCCTCTCCTGTGTGATACTGTCTGCTGAGCTGTGTATCTAATCCTCCCCAGTGTGATACTATCTGCTGAGCCGTGTATCTAATCCTATCCTGTGTGATACTGTCTGCAGAGCCGTGTATCTAATCCTCTCCTGTGCGATACTGTCTGCTGAGCTGTGTATCTAATCCTCCCCAGTGTGATACTATCTGCTGAGCCGTGTATCTAATCCTCCCCAGTGTGATACTATCTGCTGAGCCGTGTATCTAATCCTCCCCAGTGTGATACTATCTGCTGAGCCGTGTATCTAATCCTCCCCAGTGTGATACTATCTGCTGAGCCGTGTATCTAATCCTATCCTGTGTGATACTGTCTGCAGAGCCGTGTATCTAATCCTCTCCTGTGTGATACTGTCTGCTGAGCTGTGTATCTAATCCTCCCCAGTGTGATACTATCTGCTGAGCCGTGTATCTAATCCTATCCTGGGTGATACTGTCTGCAGAGCCGTGTATCTAATCCTCTCCTGTGTGATACTGTCTGCTGAGCTGTGTATCTAATCCTCTCCTGTGTGATACTGTCTGCTGAGCAGTGTATCTAATCTTATACTGTGTGATACTGTCTGCTGAGATGTGTATCTAATCCTATGCTGTGTGATACTGTCTGCTGAGCAGTGTATCTAATATTTTACTGTGTGATACTGTCTGCTGAGCCGTGTATCTAATCTTTTACTGTGTGATACTGTCTGCTGAGCCGTGTAACTAATCTTCTCCTGTGTGACACTGTCTGCTGAGCTGTGTATCTAATCCTCTCCTGTGTGATACTGTCTGCTGAGCTTTGTATCTAATCCTCTCCTGTGTGATACTGTCTGCTGAGCTGTGTATCTAATCCTCTCCTGTGTGATACTCTCTGCTGAGCTTTGTATCTAATCCTCTCCTGTGTGATACTGTCTGCTGAGCTGTGTATCTAATCCTCTCCTGTGTGATATTGTCTGCTGAGCTGTGTATCTAATCCTCTCCTGTGTGATACTGTCTGCTGAGCCAAGTATCTAATCCTCTACTGTGTGATACTGTCTGCTGAACTGTGTATCTAATCCTCCCCAGTGTGATACTATCTGCTGAGCCGTGTATCTAATCCTATCCTGTGTGATACTGTCTGCAGAGCCGTGTATCTAATCCTCTCCTGTGCGATACTGTCTGCTGAGCTGTGTATCTAATCCTCTCCTGTGTGATACTGTCTGCTGAGCAGTGTATCTAATATTATACTGTGTGATACTGTCTGCTGAGCTGTGTATCTAATCCTATGCTGTGTGATACTGTCTGCTGAGCAGTGTATCTAGTCTTTTACTGTGTGATACTGTCTGCTGAGCTGTGCATCTAATCCTCTCCTGTGTGATATTGTCTGCTGAGCTGTGTATCTAATCCTCTCCTGTGTGATACTGTCTGCTGAGCTGTGTATCTAATCCTCTCCTGTGTGATACTGTGTGCTGAGCTGTGTATCTAATCCTCTCCTGTGTGATACTGTCTGCTGAGATGTGTATCTAATCCTCTCCTGTGTGATACTGTCTGCTGAGCTGTGTATCTAATCCTCTCCTGTGTGATAGTGTCTGCTGAGCTGTGTATCTAATCTTATGCTGTGTGATACTGTCTGCTGAGCTGTGTATCTAATCTTCTCCTGTGTGATACCATCTGCTGAGCTGTGTATCTAATCCTATCCTGTGTGATACTGTCTGCTGAGCTGTGTTTCTAATCCTCTCCTGGGTGATACTGTCTGCTGAGCTGTGTATCTAATCCTCTCCTGTGTGATATTGTCTGCTGAGCTGTGTATCTAATCCTCTCATGTGTGATACCGTCTGCTGAGCTATGCATCTAATCCTGTCCTGTGTGATACTGTCTGTTGAGTAGTGTATAGAATCCTATCCTGTGTGATACTGTCTGCTGAGCTGTGTATCTAATCCTGTCCTGTGTGATACCGTCTGCTGAGCTGTGTATCTAATGCTGTCCTGTGTGATACTGTCTGCTGAGCTGTGTATCTAATCCTATCCTGTGTGATACTGTCTGCTGAGCCGTGTATCTAATCCTCTCCTGTGTGATACTGTCTGCTGAGCTGTGTATCTAATCCTATTCTGTGTGATACCGTCTGCTGAGCAGTGTATCTAATCCTCTCCTGTGTGATACTGTCTTCTGAGCTGTGTATCTAAACCTATCCTGTGTGATACTGTCTGCTGAGCTGTGTATCTAATCCTATCCTCTGCAATACTGTCTGCTGAGCTGTGTATCTAATGCTGTCCTGTGTGATACTGTCTGCTGAGCTGTGTATCTAATCCTATCCTGTGTGATACTGTGTGCTGAGCTGTGTATCTAATCCTCTCCTGTGTGATACTGTCTGCTGAGATGTGTATCTAATCCTCTCCTGTGTGATACTGTCTGCTGAGCTGTGTATCTAATCCTCTCCTGTGTGATACTGTCTGCTGAGTAGTGTATCTAATCCTATGCTGTGTGATATTGTCTGCAGAGCAGTGTATCTAATCCTCTCATGTGTGATACCGTCTGCTGAGCTATGTATCTAATCCTGTCCTGTGTGATACTGTCTGTTGAGCAGTGTATCTAATCCAATCCTGTGTGATACTGTCTGCTGAGCTATGTATCTAATCCTGTCCTGTGTGATACTGTCTGTTGAGCAGTGTATCTAATCCTCTCCTGTGTGATACTGTCTGCTGAGCTATGTATCTAATCCTGTCCTGTGTGATACTGTCTGTTGAGCAGTGTATCTAATCCTCTCCTGTGTGAAACTGTCTGCTGAGCTGTGTATCTAATCCTATGCTGTTTATCTAATCCTCTCCTGTGTAATACTGTCTGCTGAGCTGTGTATCTAATCCTCTCCTGTGTGATACTCTCTGCTGAACTGTATCTCTAATCCTCTCCTGTGTGATACCGTCTGCTGAGCTATGTATCTAATCCTCTCCTGTGTGATACTGTCTGCTGAGCTGTGTATCTAATCCTCTCCTGTGTGATACCGTCTGCTGAGCCGTGTATCTAATCTTCTCCTGTGTGGTACTGTCTGCTGAGCTGTGTATCTAATCCTCTCCTGTGTGATACTGTCTGCTGAGCTGTGTATCTAATCCTCTCCTGTGTGATACTGTCTGCTGAGCCGTGTATCTAATCCTCTCCTGTGCGATACTGTCTGCTGAGCTGTGTATCTAATCCTCTCCTGTGTGATACTGTCTGCTGAGCTGTGTATCCAATCCTCTCCTGTGTGATACTGTCTGCTGAGCTGTGTATCTAATCCTCTCCTGTGTGATACTCTCTGCTGAGCCGTGTATCTAATCCTCTCCTGTGTGATATCGTCTGCTGAGCTGTGTATCCAATTCTCTCCTGTGTGATACCATCTGCTGAGCTGTGTATCTAATCCTCTCCTGTGTGATACTGTCTGCTGAGCTGTGTATCCAATCCTCTCCTGTGTGATACTGTCTGCTGAGCTGTGTATCTAATCCTCTAATGTGTGATACTGTCTGCTGAGCTGTGTATCTAATCATCTCCTGAGTGATACTGTCTGATGAACTGTGTATCTAATCCTATCTTGCGTGATACTGCCTGCTGAGTCGTGTATCTAATCCCGCCCTGTGCGATACTGTCTGCTGAGCCGTGTATCTAATCCACTCCCGTGTGATACTTTCTGCTGAGCTGTGTATCTAATCCCCTCCTGTGTGATACTGTCTGCTGAGCTGTGTATCTAATCCTCTCCTGTGTGATACTGTCTGCTGAGCTGTGTATCTAATCCTCTCCTGTGTGATACTGTCTGCTGAGTCATGTATCTAATCCTCTCCTGTGTGATGCTGTCTGCTGAGCTGTGTATCTAATCCTCTCCTGTGTGATACTGTCTGCTGAGCAATTTATCTAATCCTGTCCTGTGTGATACTGTCTGCTGAGCTGTTTATCTAATCCTCCCCAGTGTGATACTGTCTGCAGAGCCGTGTATCTAATCCTCTCCTGTGCGATACTGTCTGCAGAGCCGTGTATCTTATCGTCTCCTGTGCGATACTGTCTGCTGAGCTGTGTATCTAATCCTATGCTGTGTGATACTGTCTGCTGAGCAGTGTATCTAATCTTTTACTGTGTGATACTGTTTGCTGAGCCGTGTAACTAATCCACTCCTGTGTGATACTGTCTGCTGAGCTGTGCATCTAATCCTACCCTGTGTGATACTGTCTGCTGAGCTGTGTATCTAATCTTCTCCTGTGTGATACTGTCTGCTGAGCTGTGTATCTAATCCTATCCTGTGTGATACTGTCTGCTGAGCTGTGTATCTAATCCTCTCCTGTGTGATACTGTCTGCTGAGCTGTGTATCTAATCCTCTCCTGTGTGATAGTGTCTGCTGAGCTGTGTATCTAATCTTATGCTGTGTGATACTGTCTGCTGAGCTGTGTATCTAATCCTCTCCTGTGTGATACTGTCTGCTGAACCGTGTATCTAATCCTCTCCTGGGTGATACTGTCTGCTGAGCTGTGTATCTAATCCTCTCCTGTGTGATACTGTCTGCTGAACCGTGTATCTAATCCTCTCCTGGGTGATACTGTCTGCTGAGCAGTGTATCTAATCTTCTCCTGTGTGATACCATCTGCTGAGCTGTGTATCTAATCCTCTCCTGTGTGATACTGTCTGCTGAACCGTGTATCTAATCCTCTCCTGGGTGATACTGTCTGCTGAGCTGTGTATCTAATCCTCTCCTGGGTGATACTGTCTGCTGAGCTGTGTATCTAATCCTCTCCTATGTGATACTGTCTGCTGAGCTGTGTTTCTAATCCTCTCCTGGGTGATACTGTCTGCTGAGCTGTGTATCTAATCCTCTCCTGTGTGATATTGTCTGCTGAGCTGTGTATCTAATCCTCTCATGTGTGATACCGTCTGCTGAGCTATGCATCTAATCCTGTCCTGTGTGATACTGTCTGTTGAGTAGTGTATAGAATCCTATCCTGTGTGATACTGTCTGCTGAGCTGTGTATCTAATCCTGTCCTGTGTGATACCGTCTGCTGAGCTGTGTATCTAATGCTGTCCTGTGTGATACTGTCTGCTGAGCTGTGTATCTAATCCTATCCTGTGTGATACTGTCTGCTGAGCCGTGTATCTAATCCTCTCCTGTGTGATACTGTCTGCTGAGCTGTGTATCTAATCCTATTCTGTGTGATACCGTCTGCTGAGCAGTGTATCTAATCCTCTCCTGTGTGATACTGTCTTCTGAGCTGTGTATCTAAACCTATCCTGTGTGATACTGTCTGCTGAGCTGTGTATCTAATCCTATCCTCTGCAATACTGTCTGCTGAGCTGTGTATCTAATGCTGTCCTGTGTGATACTGTCTGCTGAGCTGTGTATCTAATCCTATCCTGTGTGATACTGTCTGCTGAGCCGTGTATCTAATCCTCTACTGTGTGATACTGTCTGCTGAGCAATGTATCTAATCCTACCCTGTGTGATACTGTCTGCTGAACCGTGTATCTCATCCTCTCCTGTGTGATACTGTCTGCTGAGCAGTGTATCTAATCCTATCCTGTGTGATACTGTCTGCTGAGCTGTGTATCTAATCCTATTCTGTGTGATACCGTCTGTTGAGCAGTGTATCTAATCCTGTCCTGTGTGATACCGTCTGCTGAGCTGTGTATCTAATCCTATCCTCTGCAATACTGTCTGCTGAGCTGTGTATCTAATCCTCTCCTGTGTGATACTGTCTGCTGAGCCGTGTATCTAATCCTCTCCTGTGTGATACTGTCTGCTGAGCCGTGTATCTAATCTTCTCCTGTGAGATACTGTGTGCTGAGCTGTGTATCTAATCCTCTCATGTGTGATACCGTCTGCTGAGCTATGTATCTAATCTTATCCTGTGTGATACTGTCTGCTGAGCTGTGTATCTAATCCCCTCCTGTGTGATACTGTCTGCTGAGCTGTGTATCTAATCCTCTCCTGTGTGATACTGTCTGCTGAGCTGTGTATTTAATCTTCTCCTGTGTGATACTGTCTGCTGAGCTGTGTATCTAATCCTCTCCTGTGTGATACTGTCTGCTGAGCTGTGTATCTAATCCTCTCCTGTGTGATACTGTCTGCTGAGCTGTGTATCTAATCTTCTCCTTTGTGATACTGTCTGCTGAGCCGTGTATCTAATCTTCTCCTGTGAGATACTGTGTGCTGAGCTGTGTATCTAATCCTATGCTGTGTGATACCGTCTGCTGAGCAGTGTATCTAATCTTATCCTGTGTGATACTGTCTGCTGAGCTGTGTATCTAATCCTCTCCTGTGTGATACTGTCTGCTGAGCTGTGTATCTAATCTTCTCCTGTGTGATACTGTCTGCTGAGCTGTGTATCTAATCTTCTCCTGTGAGATACTGTGTGCTGAGCTGTGTATCTAATCCTATGCTGTGTGATACCGTCTGCTGAGCAGTGTATCTAATCTTATCCTGTGTGATACTGTCTGCTGAGCTGTGTATCTAATACCCTCCTGTGTGATACTGTCTGCTGAGCTGTGTATCTAATCCCCTCCTGTGTGATACTGTCTGCTGAGCTGTGTATCTAATCCTCTCCTGTGTGACACTGTCTGCTGAGCTGTGTATCTAATCCTCTCCTGTGTGATACTGTCTGCTGAGCTGTGTATCTAATCCTTTGCTGTGTATCTAATCCTCTCCTGTGTGATAATGTCTGCTGAGCCATGTATCTAATCCTCTCCTGTGTGATACTGTCTGCTGAGCTGTGTATCTAATCCTCTCCTGTGTGATACTGTCTGCTGAGCTGTGTATCTAATCCTATGCTGTGTGATACTGTCTGCTGAGCTGTGTATCTAATCCTATGCTGTGTATCTAATCCTCTCCTGTGTAATACTGTCTGCTGAGATGTGTATCTAATCCTATCCTGTGTGATACTGTCTGCTGAGATGTGTATCTAATCCTATCCTGTGTGATACTGTCTGCTGAGCGGTGTATCTAATCCTCTCCTGTGTGATACTGTCTGCTGAGCCGTGTATCTAATCCTATCCTGTGTGATACTGTCTGCTGAGCGGTGTATCTAATCCTCTACTGTGTGATACTGTCTGCTGAGCAATGTATCTAATCCTACCCTGTGTGATACTGTCTGCTGAACCGTGTATCTCATCCTCTCCTGTGTGATACTGTCTGCTGAGCTGTGTATCTAATCCTCTCCTGTGTGATACTGTCTGATGAGCAGTTTATCTAATCCTATCCTGTGTGATACTGTCTGCTGAGCTGTGTATCTAATCCTATTCTGTGTGATACCGTCTGCTGAGCAGTGTATCTAATCCTGTCCTGTGTGATACCGTCTGCTGAGCTGTGTATCTAATCCTATCCTCTGCAATACTGTCTGCTGAGCTGTGTATCTAATCCTCTCCTGTGTGATACTGTCTGCTGAGCCGTGTATCTAATCCTCTCCTGTGTGATACTGTCTTCTGAGTCATGTATCTAATTCTCTCCTGTGAGATACTGTCTGCTGAGCCGTGTATCTAATCTTCTCCTGTGAGATACTGTGTGCTGAGCTGTGTATCTAATCCTCTCATGTGTGATACTGTCTGCTGAGCTATGTATCTAATCTTATCCTGTGTGATACTGTCTGCTGAGCTGTGTATCTAATCCCCTCCTGTGTGATACTGTCTGCTGAGCTGTGTATCTAATCCTCTCCTGTGTGATACTGTCTGCTGAGCTGTGTATCTAATCTTCTCCTGTGTGATACTGTCTGCTGAGCTGTGTATCTAATCCTCTCCTGTGTGATACTGTCTGCTGAGCTGTGTATCTAATCCTCTCCTGTGTGATACTGTCTGCTGAGCTGTGTATCTAATCTTCTCCTGTGTGATACTGTCTGCTGAGCCGTGTATCTAATCTTCTCCTGTGAGATACTGTGTGCTGAGCTGTGTATCTAATCCTATGCTGTGTGATACCGTCTGCTGAGCAGTGTATCTAATCTTATCCTGTGTGATACTGTCTGCTGAGCTGTGTATCTAATCCTCTCCTGTGTGATACTGTCTGCTGAGCTGTGTATCTAATCTTCTCCTGTGTGATACTGTCTGCTGAGCTGTGTATCTAATCTTCTCCTGTGAGATACTGTGTGCTGAGCTGTGTATCTAATCCTATGCTGTGTGATACCGTCTGCTGAGCAGTGTATCTAATCTTATCCTGTGTGATACTGTCTGCTGAGCTGTGTATCTAATCCCCTCCTGTGTGATACTGTCTGCTGAGCTGTGTATCTAATCCCCTCCTGTGTGATACTGTCTGCTGAGCTGTGTATCTAATCCTCTCCTGTGTGACACTGTCTGCTGAGCTGTGTATCTAATCCTCTCCTGTGTGATACTGTCTGCTGAGCTGTGTATCTAATCCTATGCTGTGTATCTAATCCTCTCCTGTGTGATAATGTCTGCTGAGCCATGTATCTAATCCTCTCCTGTGTGATACTGTCTGCTGAGCTGTGTATCTAATCCTCTCCTGTGTGATACTGTCTGCTGAGCTGTGTATCTAATCCTATGCTGTGTGATACTGTCTGCTGAGCTGTGTATCTAATCCTATGCTGTGTATCTAATCCTCTCCTGTGTAATACTGTCTGCTGAGATGTGTATCTAATCCTATCCTGTGTGATACTGTCTGCTGAGATGTGTATCTAATCCTATCCTGTGTGATACTGTCTGCTGAGCGGTGTATCTAATCCTCTCCTGTGTGATACTGTCTGCTGAGCCGTGTATCTAATCCTATCCTGTGTGATACTGTCTGCTGAGCGGTGTATCTAATCCTCTCCTGTGCGATACTGTCTGCTGAGCTGTGTATCTAATCCTCTCCTGTGTGATACTGTCTGCTGAGCCAAGTATCTAATCCTCTACTGTGTGATACTGTCTGCTGAGCTGTGTATCTAATCCTCCCCAGTGTGATACTATCTACTGAGCCGTGTATCTAATCCTCCCCAGTGTGATACTATCTGCTGAGCCGTGTATCTAATCCTCCCCAGTGTGATACTATCTGCTGAACCGTGTATCTAATCCTCCCCAGTGTGATACTATCTGCTGAGCCGTGTATCTAATCCTCTCCTGTGTGATACTGTCTGCAGAGCCGTGTATCTAATCCTCTCCTGTGTGATACTGTGTGCTGAGCTGTGTATCTAATCCTCTCCTGTGTGATACTGTCTGCAGAGCAGTGTATCTAATCCTCTCATGTGTGATACCGTCTGCTGAGCTATGTATCTAATCCTGTCCTGTGTGATACTGTCTGTTGAGCAGTGTATCTAATCTAATTCTGTGTGATACTGTCTGCTGAGCTATGTATCTAATCCTGTCCTGTGTGATACTGTCTGTTGAGCAGTGTATCTAATCCTCTCCTGTGTGATACTGTCTGCTGAGCTATGTATCTAATCCTGTCCTGTGTGATACTGTCTGCTGAGCTGTGTATCTAATCCTCTCCTGTGTGATACTGTCTGCTGAGCTGTGTATCTAATCCTATGCTGTTTATCTAATCCTCTCCAGTGTAATACTGTCTGCTGAGCTGTGTATCTAATCCTCTCCTGTGTGATACAGTCTGCTGAGCTATGTATCTAATCCTCTCCTGTGTGATACTGTCTGCTGAGCTGTGTATCTAATCCTCTCCTGTGTGATACCGTCTGCTGAGCCGTGTATCTAATCTTCTCCTGTGTGGTACTGTCTGCTGAGCTGTGTATCTAATCCTCTCCTGTGTGATACTGTCTGCTGAGCTGTGTATCTAATCCTCTCCTGTGTGATACTGTCTGCTGAGCCGTGTATCTAATCCTCTCCTGTGCGATACTGTCTGCTGAGCTGTGTATCTAATCCTCTCCTGTGTGATACTGTCTGCTGAGCTGTGTATCTAATCCTCTCCTGTGTGATACTGTCTGCTGAGCTGTGTATCTAATCCTCTCCTGTGCGATACTGTCTGCTGAGCTGTGTATCTAATCCTCTCCTGTGTGATACTGTCTGCTGAGCTGTGTATCTAATCCTCTCCTGTGTGGTACTGTCTGCTGAGCTGTGTATCTAATCCTCTCCTGTGCGATACTGTCTGCTGAGCTGTGTATCTAATCCTCTCCTGTGTGATACTGTCTGCTGAGCTGTGTATCTAATCCTCTCCTGTGTGATACTGTCTGCTGAGCTGTGTATCTAATCCTCTCCTGTGTGATACTGTCTGCTGAGCCGTGTATCTAATCCTCTCCTGTGCGATACTGTCTGCTGAGCTGTGTATCTAATCCTCTCCTGTGTGATACTGTCTGCTGAGCTGTGTATCCAATCCTCTCCTGTGTGATACTGTCTGCTGAGCTGTGTATCTAATCCTCTCCTGTGTGATACTGTCTGCTGAGCCGTGTATCTAATCCTCTCCTGTGTGATACCGTCTGCTGAGCTGTGTATCCAATTCTCTCCTGTGTGATACTGTCTGCTGAGCTGTGTATCTAATCCCATCCTGTGTGATACTGTCTGCTGAGCTGTTTATCTAATCCCATCCTGTGTGATACTGTCTGCTGAGCTGTGTATCCAATCCTCTCCTGTGTGATACTGTCTGCTGAGCTGTGTATCTAATCCTCTAATGTGTGATACTGTCTGCTGAGCTGTGTATCTAATCATCTCCTGAGTGATACTGTCTGATGAACTGTGTATCTAATCCTATCTTGCGTGATACTGTCTGCTGAGTCGTGTATCTAATCCACTCCCGTGTGATACTGTCTGCTGAGCCGTGTATCTAATCCACTCCCGTGTGATACTGTCTGCTGAGCCGTGTATCTAATCCCCTCCTGTGTGATACTGTCTGCTGAGCTGTTTATCTAATCCTCTCCTGTGTGATACTGTCTGCTGAGCTGTGTATCTAATCCTCTCCTGTGTGATACTGTCTGCTGAGCTGTGTATCTAATCCTCTCCTGTGTGATACTGTCTGCTGAGTCATGTATCTAATCCTCTCCTGTGTGATACTGTCTGCTGAGCTGTGTATCTAATCCTCTCCTGTGTGATACCGTCTGCTGAGTCATGTATCTAATCCTCTCCTGTGTGATGCTGTCTGCTGAGCTGTGTATCTAATCCTCTCCTGTGTGATACTGTCTGCTGAGCTGTGTATCTAATCCTCCCCAGTGTGATACTGTCTGCAGAGCCGTGTATCTAATCCTCTCCTGTGCGATACTGTCTGCAGAGCCGTGTATCTAATCGTCTCCTGTGCGATACTGTCTGCTGAGCTGTGTATCTAATCCTATGCTGTGTGATACTGTCTGCTGAGTAGTGTATCTAATCTTTTACTGTGTGATACTGTCTGCTGAGCCGTGTAACTAATCCTATGCTGTGTGATACTGTCTGCTGAGCTGTGTATCTAATCCTCTCCTGTGTGATACTGTCTGCTGACCAGTGTATCTTATCCTCTCCTGTGTGATACTGTCTGCTGAGCTGTGTATCTAATCCTATCCTGTGAGATACTGTCAGCTGAGCTGTATCTCTAATCCTTCCCTGTGTGATACTGTCTGCTGAGCTGTGTATCTAATCTTCTCCTGTGTGATACTGTCTGCTGAGCTGTGTATCTAATCCTATCCTGTGTGATACTGTCTGCTGAGCTGTGTATCTAATCCTCTCCTGTGTGATACTGTCTGTTGAGCTGTGTATCTAATCCTCTCGTGTGATAGTGTCTGCTGAGCTGTATCTCTAATCCTACCCTATGTGATACTGTCTGCTGAGCTGTGTATCTAATCTTCTCCTGTGTGATGCCATCTGCTGAGCTGTGTATCTAATAATATCCTGTGTGATACTGTCTGCTGAGCTGTGTTTCTAATCCTCTCCTGTGTGATACTCTCTGCTGAGCTGTATATCTAATCCTCCCATGTGTGATACCGTCTGCTGAGCTGTGTATCTAATAATATCCTGTGTGATACTGTCTGCTGAGCTGTGTTTCTAATCCTCTCCTGTGTCATACTGTCTGCTGAGCTGTGTATCTAATCCTCTCATGTGTGATACCGTCTGCTGAGCTATGCATCAAATCCTGTCCTGTGTGATACTGTCTGTTGAGCAGTGTATCTAATCCAATCCTGTGAGATACTGTGTGCTGAGCTGTGTATCTAATCCTCTTCTGTGTGATACTGTCTCCTGAGCTGTGTATCTAATCCTCTCCTGTGTGATACTGTCTGCTGAGCCAGGTATCTAATCCTCTACTGTGTGATACTGTCTGCTGAGCTGTGTATCTAATCCTCCCCAGTGTGATACTATCTGCTGAGCCGTGTATCTAATCCTATCCTGTGTGATACTGTCTGCAGAGCCGTGTATCTAATCCTCTCCTGTGCGATACTGTCTGCTGAGCTGTGTATCTAATCCTCCCCAGTGTGATACTATCTACTGAGCCGTGTATCTAATCCTCCCCAGTGTGATACTATCTGCTGAGCCGTGTATCTAATCCTCCCCAGTGTGATACTATCTGCTGAGCCGTGTATCTAATCCTCCCCAGTGTGATACTATCTGCTGAGCCGTGTATCTAATCCTCTCCTGTGTGATACTGTCTGCAGAGCCGTGTATCTAATCCTCTCCTGTGTGATACTGTGTGCTGAGCTGTGTATCTAATCCTCTCCTGTGTGATACTGTCTGCAGAGCAGTGTATCTAATCCTCTCATGTGTGATACCGTCTGCTGAGCTATGTATCTAATCCTGTCCTGTGTGATACTGTCTGTTGAGCAGTGTATCTAATCCTCTCCTGTGTGATACTGTCTGCTGAGCTATGTATCTAATCCTGTCCTGTGTGATACTGTCTGCTGAGCTGTGTATCTAATCCTCTCCTGTGTGATACTGTCTGCTGAGCTGTGTATCTAATCCTATGCTGTTTATCTAATCCTCTCCAGTGTAATACTGTCTGCTGAGCTGTGTATCTAATCCTCTCCTGTGTGATACAGTCTGCTGAGCTATGTATCTAATCCTCTCCTGTGTGATACTGTCTGCTGAGCTGTGTATCTAATCCTCTCCTGTGTGATACCGTCTGCTGAGCCGTGTATCTAATCTTCTCCTGTGTGGTACTGTCTGCTGAGCTGTGTATCTAATCCTCTCCTGTGTGATACCGTCTGCTGAGCCGTGTATCTAATCTTCTCCTGTGTGATACTGTCTGCTGAGCTGTGTATCTAATCCTCTACTGTGTGATACTGTCTGCTGAGCAATGTATCTAATCCTACCCTGTGTGATACTGTCTGCTGAACCGTGTATCTCATCCTCTCCTGTGTGATACTGTCTGCTGAGCTGTGTATCTAATCCTCTCCTGTGTGATACTGTCTGATGAGCAGTTTATCTAATCATATCCTGTGTGATACTGTCTGCTGAGCTGTGTATCTAATCCTATTCTGTGTGATACCGTCTGCTGAGCAGTGTATCTAATCCTGTCCTGTGTGATACCGTCTGCTGAGCTGTGTATCTAATCCTATCCTCTGCAATACTGTCTGCTGAGCTGTGTATCTAATCCTCTCCTGTGTGATACTGTCTGCTGAGCCGTGTATCTAATCCTCTCCTGTGTGATACTGTCTTCTGAGTCATGTATCTAATTCTCTCCTGTGAGATACTGTCTGCTGAGCCGTGTATCTAATCTTCTCCTGTGAGATACTGTGTGCTGAGCTGTGTATCTAATCCTCTCATGTGTGATACTGTCTGCTGAGCTATGTATCTAATCTTATCCTGTGTGATACTGTCTGCTGAGCTGTGTATCTAATCCCCTCCTGTGTGATACTGTCTGCTGAGCTGTGTATCTAATCCTCTCCTGTGTGATACTGTCTGCTGAGCTGTGTATCTAATCTTCTCCTGTGTGATACTGTCTGCTGAGCTGTGTATCTAATCCTCTCCTGTGTGATACTGTCTGCTGAGCTGTGTATCTAATCCTCTCCTGTGTGATACTGTCTGCTGAGCTGTGTATCTAATCTTCTCCTGTGTGATACTGTCTGCTGAGCCGTGTATCTAATCTTCTCCTGTGAGATACTGTGTGCTGAGCTGTGTATCTAATCCTATGCTGTGTGATACCGTCTGCTGAGCAGTGTATCTAATCTTATCCTGTGTGATACTGTCTGCTGAGCTGTGTATCTAATCCTCTCCTGTGTGATACTGTCTGCTGAGCTGTGTATCTAATCTTCTCCTGTGTGATACTGTCTGCTGAGCTGTGTATCTAATCCTCTCCTGTGTGACTCTGTCTGCTGAGCTGTGTATCTAATCCTCTCCTGTGTGATACTGTCTGCTGAGCTGTGTATCTAATCCTATGCTGTGTATCTAATCCTCTCCTGTGTGATAATGTCTGCTGAGCCATGTATCTAATCCTCTCCTGTGTGATACTGTCTGCTGAGCTGTGTATCTAATCCTCTCCTGTGTGATACTGTCTGCTGAGCTGTGTATCTAATCCTATGCTGTGTGATACTGTCTGCTGAGCTGTGTATCTAATCCTATGCTGTGTATCTAATCCTCTCCTGTGTAATACTGTCTGCTGAGATGTGTATCTAATCCTATCCTGTGTGATACTGTCTGCTGAGATGTGTATCTAATCCCATCCTGTGTGATACTGTCTGCTGAGCGGTGTATCTAATCCTCTCCTGTGTGATACTGTCTGCTGAGCCGTGTATCTAATCCTATCCTGTGTGATACTGTCTGCTGAGCGGTGTATCTAATCCTCTCCTGTGCGATACTGTCTGCTGAGCTGTGTATCTAATCCTCTCCTGTGTGATACTGTCTGCTGAGCCAAGTATCTAATCCTCTAATGTGCGATACTGTCTGCTGAGCTGTGTATCTAATCCTCCCCAGTGTGATACTATCTACTGAGCCGTGTATCTAATCCTCCCCAGTGTGATACTATCTGCTGAGCCGTGTATCTAATCCTCCCCAGTGTGATACTATCTGCTGAACCGTGTATCTAATCCTCCCCAGTGTGATACTATCTGCTGAGCCGTGTATCTAATCCTCTCCTGTGTGATACTGTCTGCAGAGCCGTGTATCTAATCCTCTCCTGTGTGATACTGTCTGCAGAGCAGTGTATCTAATCCTCTCATGTGTGATACCGTCTGCTGAGCTATGTATCTAATCCTGTCCTGTGTGATACTGTCTGTTGAGCAGTGTATCTAATCCAATTCTGTGTGATACTGTCTGCTGAGCTATGTATCTAATCCTGTCCTGTGTGATACTGTCTGTTGAGCAGTGTATCTAATCCTCTCCTGTGTGATACTGTCTGCTGAGCTATGTATCTAATCCTGTCCTGTGTGATACTGTCTGCTGAGCTGTGTATCTAATCCTCTCCTGTGTGATACTGTCTGCTGAGCTGTGTATCTAATCCTATGCTGTTTATCTAATCCTCTCCAGTGTAATACTGTCTGCTGAGCTGTGTATCTAATCCTCTCCTGTGTGATACAGTCTGCTGAGCTATGTATCTAATCCTCTCCTGTGTGATACTGTCTGCTGAGCTGTGTATCTAATCCTCTCCTGTGTGATACCGTCTGCTGAGCCGTGTATCTAATCTTCTCCTGTGTGGTACTGTCTGCTGAGCTGTGTATCTAATCCTCTCCTGTGTGATACTGTCTGCTGAGCTGTGTATCTAATCCTCTCCTGTGTGATACTGTCTGCTGAGCCGTGTATCTAATCCTCTCCTGTGTGATACTGTCTGCTGAGCTGTGTATCTAATCCTCTCCTGTGTGATACTGTCTGCTGAGCTGTGTATCCAATCCTCTCCTGTGTGATACTGTCTGCTGAGCTGTGTATCTAATCCTCTCCTGTGTGATACTGTCTTCTGAGCCGTGTATCTAATCCTCTCCTGTGTGATACCGTCTGCTGAGCTGTGTATCCAATTCTCTCCTGTGTGATACTGTCTGCTGAGCTGTGTATCTAATCCCATCCTGTGTGATACTGTCTGCTGAGATGTGTATCTAATCCTATCCTGTGTGATACTGACTGTTGAGCCGTGTATCTAATCCTCTCCTGTGTAATACTGTCTGCTGAGTGGTGTATCTAATCCTCCCCTGTGTGATAATGTCTGCTGAGCGGTGTATCTAATCCTATCCTGTGTGATACTGTCTGCTGAGCGGTGTATCTAATCCTCTCCTGTGTGATACTGTCTGCTGAGCCGTGTATCTAATCCTATGCTGTGTGATACTGTCTGCTGAGCAGTGTATCTAATCTTATACGGTGTTATACTGTCTGCTGAGCTGTGTATCTAATCCCCTCCTGTGTGATACTGTCTGCAGAGCTGTGTATCTAATCCTCTACTGTGTGATACTGTCTGCTGAGCCAAGTATCTAATCCTCTCCTGTGTGATACTGTCTGCTGAGCTGTGTATCTAATCCTCCCCAGTGTGATACTATCTGCTGAGCCGTGTATCTAATCCTATCCTGTGTGATACTGTCTGCAGAGCCGTGTATCTAATCCTCTCCTGTGCGATACTGTCTGCAGAGCTGTGTATCTAATCCTCTCCTGTGTGATACTGTCTGCTGAGCAGTGTATCTAATCTTATACTGTGTGATACTGTCTGCTGAGCTGTGTATCTAATCCTATGCTGTGTGATACTGTCTGCTGAGCAGTGTATCTAATCTTTTACTGTGTGATACTGTCTGCTGAGCCGTGTATCTAATCTTTTACTGTGTGACACTGTCTGCTGAGCTGTGTATCTAATCCTCTCCTGTGTGATACTGTCTGCTGAGCTGTGTATCTAATCTTATCCTGTGTGATACTGACTGCTGAGCTGTGTATCTAAGCCTCTCCTGTGTGATATTGTCTGCTGAGCTGTGTATCTAATCCTCTCCTGTGTGATACTGTCTGCTGAGCCAAGTATCTAATCCTCTACTGTGTGATACTGTCTGCTGAGCTGTGTATCTAATCCTCCCCAGTGTGATACTATCTGCTGAGCCGTGTATCTAATCCTATCCTGTGTGATACTGTCTGCAGAGCCGAGTATCTAATCCTCTCCTGTGTGATACTGTCTGCTGAGCTGTGTATCTAATCCTTCCCAGTGTGATACTATCTGCTGAGCCGTGTATCTAATCCTATCCTGTGTGATACTGTCTGCAGAGCCGTGTATCTAATCCTCTCCTGTGCGATACTGTCTGCTGAGCTGTGTATCTAATCCTCCCCAGTGTGATACTATCTGCTGAGCCGTGTATCTAATCCTCCCCAGTGTGATACTATCTGCTGAGCCGTGTATCTAATCCTCCCCAGTGTGATACTATCTGCTGAGCCGTGTATCTAATCCTCCCCAGTGTGATACTATCTGCTGAGCCGTGTATCTAATCCTATCCTGTGTGATACTGTCTGCAGAGCCGTGTATCTAATCCTCTCCTGTGTGATACTGTCTGCTGAGCTGTGTATCTAATCCTCCCCAGTGTGATACTATCTGCTGAGCCGTGTATCTAATCCTATCCTGGGTGATACTGTCTGCAGAGCCGTGTATCTAATCCTCTCCTGTGTGATACTGTCTGCTGAGCTGTGTATCTAATCCTCTCCTGTGTGATACTGTCTGCTGAGCAGTGTATCTAATCTTATACTGTGTGATACTGTCTGCTGAGATGTGTATCTAATCCTATGCTGTGTGATACTGTCTGCTGAGCAGTGTATCTAATATTTTACTGTGTGATACTGTCTGCTGAGCCGTGTATCTAATCTTTTACTGTGTGATACTGTCTGCTGAGCCGTGTAACTAATCTTCTCCTGTGTGACACTGTCTGCTGAGCTGTGTATCTAATCCTCTCCTGTGTGATACTGTCTGCTGAGCTTTGTATCTAATCCTCTCCTGTGTGATACTGTCTGCTGAGCTGTGTATCTAATCCTCTCCTGTGTGATACTCTCTGCTGAGCTTTGTATCTAATCCTCTCCTGTGTGATACTGTCTGCTGAGCTGTGTATCTAATCCTCTCCTGTGTGATATTGTCTGCTGAGCTGTGTATCTAATCCTCTCCTGTGTGATACTGTCTGCTGAGCCAAGTATCTAATCCTCTACTGTGTGATACTGTCTGCTGAACTGTGTATCTAATCCTCCCCAGTGTGATACTATCTGCTGAGCCGTGTATCTAATCCTATCCTGTGTGATACTGTCTGCAGAGCCGTGTATCTAATCCTCTCCTGTGCGATACTGTCTGCTGAGCTGTGTATCTAATCCTCTCCTGTGTGATACTGTCTGCTGAGCAGTGTATCTAATATTATACTGTGTGATACTGTCTGCTGAGCTGTGTATCTAATCCTATGCTGTGTGATACTGTCTGCTGAGCAGTGTATCTAGTCTTTTACTGTGTGATACTGTCTGCTGAGCTGTGCATCTAATCCTCTCCTGTGTGATATTGTCTGCTGAGCTGTGTATCTAATCCTCTCCTGTGTGATACTGTCTGCTGAGCTGTGTATCTAATCCTCTCCTGTGTGATACTGTGTGCTGAGCTGTGTATCTAATCCTCTCCTGTGTGATACTGTCTGCTGAGATGTGTATCTAATCCTCTCCTGTGTGATACTGTCTGCTGAGCTGTGTATCTAATCCTCTCCTGTGTGATAGTGTCTGCTGAGCTGTGTATCTAATCTTATGCTGTGTGATACTGTCTGCTGAGCTGTGTATCTAATCTTCTCCTGTGTGATACCATCTGCTGAGCTGTGTATCTAATCCTATCCTGTGTGATACTGTCTGCTGAGCTGTGTTTCTAATCCTCTCCTGGGTGATACTGTCTGCTGAGCTGTGTATCTAATCCTCTCCTGTGTGATATTGTCTGCTGAGCTGTGTATCTAATCCTCTCATGTGTGATACCGTCTGCTGAGCTATGCATCTAATCCTGTCCTGTGTGATACTGTCTGTTGAGTAGTGTATAGAATCCTATCCTGTGTGATACTGTCTGCTGAGCTGTGTATCTAATCCTGTCCTGTGTGATACCGTCTGCTGAGCTGTGTATCTAATGCTGTCCTGTGTGATACTGTCTGCTGAGCTGTGTATCTAATCCTATCCTGTGTGATACTGTCTGCTGAGCCGTGTATCTAATCCTCTCCTGTGTGATACTGTCTGCTGAGCTGTGTATCTAATCCTATTCTGTGTGATACCGTCTGCTGAGCAGTGTATCTAATCCTCTCCTGTGTGATACTGTCTTCTGAGCTGTGTATCTAAACCTATCCTGTGTGATACTGTCTGCTGAGCTGTGTATCTAATCCTATCCTCTGCAATACTGTCTGCTGAGCTGTGTATCTAATGCTGTCCTGTGTGATACTGTCTGCTGAGCTGTGTATCTAATCCTATCCTGTGTGATACTGTGTGCTGAGCTGTGTATCTAATCCTCTCCTGTGTGATACTGTCTGCTGAGATGTGTATCTAATCCTCTCCTGTGTGATACTGTCTGCTGAGCTGTGTATCTAATCCTCTCCTGTGTGATACTGTCTGCTGAGTAGTGTATCTAATCCTATGCTGTGTGATATTGTCTGCAGAGCAGTGTATCTAATCCTCTCATGTGTGATACCGTCTGCTGAGCTATGTATCTAATCCTGTCCTGTGTGATACTGTCTGTTGAGCAGTGTATCTAATCCAATCCTGTGTGATACTGTCTGCTGAGCTATGTATCTAATCCTGTCCTGTGTGATACTGTCTGTTGAGCAGTGTATCTAATCCTCTCCTGTGTGATACTGTCTGCTGAGCTATGTATCTAATCCTGTCCTGTGTGATACTGTCTGTTGAGCAGTGTATCTAATCCTCTCCTGTGTGAAACTGTCTGCTGAGCTGTGTATCTAATCCTATGCTGTTTATCTAATCCTCTCCTGTGTAATACTGTCTGCTGAGCTGTGTATCTAATCCTCTCCTGTGTGATACTCTCTGCTGAACTGTATCTCTAATCCTCTCCTGTGTGATACCGTCTGCTGAGCTATGTATCTAATCCTCTCCTGTGTGATACTGTCTGCTGAGCTGTGTATCTAATCCTCTCCTGTGTGATACCGTCTGCTGAGCCGTGTATCTAATCTTCTCCTGTGTGGTACTGTCTGCTGAGCTGTGTATCTAATCCTCTCCTGTGTGATACTGTCTGCTGAGCTGTGTATCTAATCCTCTCCTGTGTGATACTGTCTGCTGAGCCGTGTATCTAATCCTCTCCTGTGCGATACTGTCTGCTGAGCTGTGTATCTAATCCTCTCCTGTGTGATACTGTCTGCTGAGCTGTGTATCCAATCCTCTCCTGTGTGATACTGTCTGCTGAGCTGTGTATCTAATCCTCTCCTGTGTGATACTCTCTGCTGAGCCGTGTATCTAATCCTCTCCTGTGTGATATCGTCTGCTGAGCTGTGTATCCAATTCTCTCCTGTGTGATACCATCTGCTGAGCTGTGTATCTAATCCTCTCCTGTGTGATACTGTCTGCTGAGCTGTGTATCCAATCCTCTCCTGTGTGATACTGTCTGCTGAGCTGTGTATCTAATCCTCTAATGTGTGATACTGTCTGCTGAGCTGTGTATCTAATCATCTCCTGAGTGATACTGTCTGATGAACTGTGTATCTAATCCTATCTTGCGTGATACTGCCTGCTGAGTCGTGTATCTAATCCCGCCCTGTGCGATACTGTCTGCTGAGCCGTGTATCTAATCCACTCCCGTGTGATACTTTCTGCTGAGCTGTGTATCTAATCCCCTCCTGTGTGATACTGTCTGCTGAGCTGTGTATCTAATCCTCTCCTGTGTGATACTGTCTGCTGAGCTGTGTATCTAATCCTCTCCTGTGTGATACTGTCTGCTGAGTCATGTATCTAATCCTCTCCTGTGTGATGCTGTCTGCTGAGCTGTGTATCTAATCCTCTCCTGTGTGATACTGTCTGCTGAGCAATTTATCTAATCCTGTCCTGTGTGATACTGTCTGCTGAGCTGTTTATCTAATCCTCCCCAGTGTGATACTGTCTGCAGAGCCGTGTATCTAATCCTCTCCTGTGCGATACTGTCTGCAGAGCCGTGTATCTTATCGTCTCCTGTGCGATACTGTCTGCTGAGCTGTGTATCTAATCCTATGCTGTGTGATACTGTCTGCTGAGCAGTGTATCTAATCTTTTACTGTGTGATACTGTTTGCTGAGCCGTGTAACTAATCCACTCCTGTGTGATACTGTCTGCTGAGCTGTGCATCTAATCCTACCCTGTGTGATACTGTCTGCTGAGCTGTGTATCTAATCTTCTCCTGTGTGATACTGTCTGCTGAGCTGTGTATCTAATCCTATCCTGTGTGATACTGTCTGCTGAGCTGTGTATCTAATCCTCTCCTGTGTGATACTGTCTGCTGAGCTGTGTATCTAATCCTCTCCTGTGTGATAGTGTCTGCTGAGCTGTGTATCTAATCTTATGCTGTGTGATACTGTCTGCTGAGCTGTGTATCTAATCCTCTCCTGTGTGATACTGTCTGCTGAACCGTGTATCTAATCCTCTCCTGGGTGATACTGTCTGCTGAGCTGTGTATCTAATCCTCTCCTGTGTGATACTGTCTGCTGAACCGTGTATCTAATCCTCTCCTGGGTGATACTGTCTGCTGAGCAGTGTATCTAATCTTCTCCTGTGTGATACCATCTGCTGAGCTGTGTATCTAATCCTCTCCTGTGTGATACTGTCTGCTGAACCGTGTATCTAATCCTCTCCTGGGTGATACTGTCTGCTGAGCTGTGTATCTAATCCTCTCCTGGGTGATACTGTCTGCTGAGCTGTGTATCTAATCCTCTCCTATGTGATACTGTCTGCTGAGCTGTGTTTCTAATCCTCTCCTGGGTGATACTGTCTGCTGAGCTGTGTATCTAATCCTCTCCTGTGTGATATTGTCTGCTGAGCTGTGTATCTAATCCTCTCATGTGTGATACCGTCTGCTGAGCTATGCATCTAATCCTGTCCTGTGTGATACTGTCTGTTGAGTAGTGTATAGAATCCTATCCTGTGTGATACTGTCTGCTGAGCTGTGTATCTAATCCTGTCCTGTGTGATACCGTCTGCTGAGCTGTGTATCTAATGCTGTCCTGTGTGATACTGTCTGCTGAGCTGTGTATCTAATCCTATCCTGTGTGATACTGTCTGCTGAGCCGTGTATCTAATCCTCTCCTGTGTGATACTGTCTGCTGAGCTGTGTATCTAATCCTATTCTGTGTGATACCGTCTGCTGAGCAGTGTATCTAATCCTCTCCTGTGTGATACTGTCTTCTGAGCTGTGTATCTAAACCTATCCTGTGTGATACTGTCTGCTGAGCTGTGTATCTAATCCTATCCTCTGCAATACTGTCTGCTGAGCTGTGTATCTAATGCTGTCCTGTGTGATACTGTCTGCTGAGCTGTGTATCTAATCCTATCCTGTGTGATACTGTCTGCTGAGCCGTGTATCTAATCCTCTACTGTGTGATACTGTCTGCTGAGCAATGTATCTAATCCTACCCTGTGTGATACTGTCTGCTGAACCGTGTATCTCATCCTCTCCTGTGTGATACTGTCTGCTGAGCAGTGTATCTAATCCTATCCTGTGTGATACTGTCTGCTGAGCTGTGTATCTAATCCTATTCTGTGTGATACCGTCTGTTGAGCAGTGTATCTAATCCTGTCCTGTGTGATACCGTCTGCTGAGCTGTGTATCTAATCCTATCCTCTGCAATACTGTCTGCTGAGCTGTGTATCTAATCCTCTCCTGTGTGATACTGTCTGCTGAGCCGTGTATCTAATCCTCTCCTGTGTGATACTGTCTGCTGAGCCGTGTATCTAATCTTCTCCTGTGAGATACTGTGTGCTGAGCTGTGTATCTAATCCTCTCATGTGTGATACCGTCTGCTGAGCTATGTATCTAATCTTATCCTGTGTGATACTGTCTGCTGAGCTGTGTATCTAATCCCCTCCTGTGTGATACTGTCTGCTGAGCTGTGTATCTAATCCTCTCCTGTGTGATACTGTCTGCTGAGCTGTGTATTTAATCTTCTCCTGTGTGATACTGTCTGCTGAGCTGTGTATCTAATCCTCTCCTGTGTGATACTGTCTGCTGAGCTGTGTATCTAATCCTCTCCTGTGTGATACTGTCTGCTGAGCTGTGTATCTAATCTTCTCCTGTGTGATACTGTCTGCTGAGCCGTGTATCTAATCATCTCCTGTGAGATACTGTGTGCTGAGCTGTGTATCTAATCCTATGCTGTGTGATACCGTCTGCTGAGCAGTGTATCTAATCTTATCCTGTGTGATACTGTCTGCTGAGCTGTGTATCTAATCCTCTCCTGTGTGATACTGTCTGCTGAGCTGTGTATCTAATCTTCTCCTGTGTGATACTGTCTGCTGAGCTGTGTATCTAATCTTCTCCTGTGAGATACTGTGTGCTGAGCTGTGTATCTAATCCTATGCTGTGTGATACCGTCTGCTGAGCAGTGTATCTAATCTTATCCTGTGTGATACTGTCTGCTGAGCTGTGTATCTAATACCCTCCTGTGTGATACTGTCTGCTGAGCTGTGTATCTAATCCCCTCCTGTGTGATACTGTCTGCTGAGCTGTGTATCTAATCCTCTCCTGTGTGACACTGTCTGCTGAGCTGTGTATCTAATCCTCTCCTGTGTGATACTGTCTGCTGAGCTGTGTATCTAATCCTTTGCTGTGTATCTAATCCTCTCCTGTGTGATAATGTCTGCTGAGCCATGTATCTAATCCTCTCCTGTGTGATACTGTCTGCTGAGCTGTGTATCTAATCCTCTCCTGTGTGATACTGTCTGCTGAGCTGTGTATCTAATCCTATGCTGTGTGATACTGTCTGCTGAGCTGTGTATCTAATCCTATGCTGTGTATCTAATCCTCTCCTGTGTAATACTGTCTGCTGAGATGTGTATCTAATCCTATCCTGTGTGATACTGTCTGCTGAGATGTGTATCTAATCCTATCCTGTGTGATACTGTCTGCTGAGCGGTGTATCTAATCCTCTCCTGTGTGATACTGTCTGCTGAGCCGTGTATCTAATCCTATCCTGTGTGATACTGTCTGCTGAGCGGTGTATCTAATCCTCTCCTGTGTAATACTGTCTGCTGAGTGGTGTATCTAATCCTCCCCTGTGTGATACTGTCTGCTGAGCGGTTTATCTAATCCTATCCTGTGTGATACTGTCTGCTGAGCGGTGTATCTAATCCTGTCCTGTGTGATACTGTCTGCTGAGCCGTGTATCTAATCCTATGCTGTGTGATACTGTCTGCTGAGCAGTGTATCTAATCTTATACGGTGTTATACTGTCTGCTGAGCTGTGTATCTAATCCCCTCCTGTGTGATACTATCTGCAGAGCAGTGTATCTAATCCTCTACTGTGTGATACTGTCTGCTGAGCCAAGTATCTAATCCTCTCCTGTGTGATACTGTCTGCTGAGCTGTGTATCTAATCCTCCCCAGTGTGATACTATCTGCTGAGCCGTGTTTCTAATCCTATCCTGTGTGATACTGTCTGCAGAGCCGTGTATCTAATCCTCTCCTGTGTGATACTGTCTGCTGAGCTGTGTATCTAATCTTATACTGTGTGATACTGTCTGCTGAGCCGTGTATCTAATCCTCTCCTGTGTGATACTGTCTGCTGAGCAGTGTATCTAATCTTATACTGTGTGATACTGTCTGCTGAGCTGTGTATCTAATCCTATTCTGTGTGATACTGTCTGCTGAGCAGTGTATCTAATCTTTTACTGTGTGATACTGTCTGCTGAGCCGTGTATCTAATCTTTTACTGTGTGATACTGTCTGCTGAGCCGTGTAACTAATCTTCTCCTGTGTGACACTGTCTGCTGAGCTGTGTATCTAATCCTCTCCTGTGTGATACTGTCTGCTGAGCAGTGTATCTAATCTTATCCTGTGTGATACTGTCTGCTGAGCTGTGTATCTAAGCCTCTCCTGTGTGATATTGTCTGCTGAGCTGTATATCTAATCCTCTCCTGTGTGATACTGTCTGCTGAGCCGTGTATCTAATCTTTTACTGTGTGATACTGTCTGCTGAGCTGTGTATCTAATCCTCTCCTGTGTGATACTCTCTGCTGAGCAGTGTATGTAATCTTATACTGTGTGATACTGTCTGCTGAGCCGTGTATCTAATCCTCTCCTGTGTGATACTGTCTGCTGAGCTGTGTATCTAATCCTCTCCTGTGTGATACTGTCTACTGAGCTGTGTATCTAATCCTCTCCTGTGTGATACTGTCTGCTGAGCCAGGTATCTAATCCTCTACTGTGTGATACTGTCTGCTGAGCTGTGTATCTAATCCTCCCCAATGTGATACTATCTGCTGAGCCGTGTATCTAATCCTATCCTGTGTGATATTGTCTGCAGAGCCGTGTATCTAATCCTCTCCTGTGCGATACTGTCTGCTGAGCTGTGTATCTAATCCTCCCCAGTGTGATACTATCTACTGAGCCGTGTATCTAATCCTCCCCAGTGTGATACTATCTGCTGAGCCGTGTATCTAATCCTCCCCAGTGTGATACTATCTGCTGAGCCGTGTATCTAATCCTCCCCAGTGTGATACTATCTGCTGAGCCGTGTATCTAATCCTCTCCTGTGTGATACTGTCTGCAGAGCCGTGTATCTAATCCTCTCCTGTGTGATACTGTGTGCTGAGCTGTGTATCTAATCCTCTCCTGTGTGATACTGTCTGCAGAGCAGTGTATCTAATCCTCTCATGTGTGATACCGTCTGCTGAGCTATGTATCTAATCCTGTCCTGTGTGATACTGTCTGTTGAGCAGTGTATGTAATCCAATTCTGTGTGATACTGTCTGCTGAGCTATGTATCTAATCCTGTCCTGTGTGATACTGTCTGTTGAGCAGTGTATCTAATCCTCTCCTGTGTGATACTGTCTGCTGAGCTATGTATCTAATCCTGTCCTGTGTGATACTGTCTGCTGAGCTGTGTATCTAATCCTCTCCTGTGTGATACTGTCTGCTGAGCTATGTATCTAATCCTCTCCTGTGTGATACTGTCTGCTGAGCTGTGTATCTAATCCTACCCTGTGTGATACTGTCTGCTGAACCGTGTATCTCATCCTCTCCTGTGTGATACTGTCTGCTGAGCTGTGTATCTAATCCTCTCCTGTGTGATACTGTCTGATGAGCAGTTTATCTAATCCTATCCTGTGTGATACTGTCTGCTGAGCTGTGTATCTAATCCTATTCTGTGTGATACCGTCTGCTGAGCAGTGTATCTAATCCTGTCCTGTGTGATACCGTCTGCTGAGCTGTGTATCTAATCCTATCCTCTGCAATACTGTCTGCTGAGCTGTGTATCTAATCCTCTCCTGTGTGATACTGTCTGCTGAGCCGTGTATCTAATCCTCTCCTGTGTGATACTGTCTTCTGAGTCATGTATCTAATTCTCTCCTGTGAGATACTGTCTGCTGAGCCGTGTATCTAATCTTCTCCTGTGAGATACTGTGTGCTGAGCTGTGTATCTAATCCTCTCATGTGTGATACTGTCTGCTGAGCTATGTATCTAATCTTATCCTGTGTGATACTGTCTGCTGAGCTGTGTATCTAATCCCCTCCTGTGTGATACTGTCTGCTGAGCTGTGTATCTAATCCTCTCCTGTGTGATACTGTCTGCTGAGCTGTGTATCTAATCTTCTCCTGTGTGATACTGTCTGCTGAGCTGTGTATCTAATCCTCTCCTGTGTGATACTGTCTGCTGAGCTGTGTATCTAATCCTCTCCTGTGTGATACTGTCTGCTGAGCTGTGTATCTAATCTTCTCCTGTGTGATACTGTCTGCTGAGCCGTATATCTAATCTTCTCCTGTGAGATACTGTGTGCTGAGCTGTGTATCTAATCCTATGCTGTGTGATACCGTCTGCTGAGCAGTGTATCTAATCTTATCCTGTGTGATACTGTCTGCTGAGCTGTGTATCTAATCCTCTCCTGTGTGATACTGTCTGCTGAGCTGTGTATCTAATCTTCTCCTGTGTGATACTGTCTGCTGAGCTGTGTATCTAATCTTCTCCTGTGAGATACTGTGTGCTGAGCTGTGTATCTAATCCTATGCTGTGTGATACCGTCTGCTGAGCAGTGTATCTAATCTTATCCTGTGTGATACTGTCTGCTGAGCTGTGTATCTAATCCCCTCCTGTGTGATACTGTCTGCTGAGCTGTGTATCTAATCCCCTCCTGTGTGATACTGTCTGCTGAGCTGTGTATCTAATCCTCTCCTGTGTGACACTGTCTGCTGAGCTGTGTATCTAATCCTCTCCTGTGTGATACTGTCTGCTGAGCTGTGTATCTAATCCTATGCTGTGTATCTAATCCTCTCCTGTGTGATAATGTCTGCTGAGCCATGTATCTAATCCTCTCCTGTGTGATACTGTCTGCTGAGCTGTGTATCTAATCCTCTCCTGTGTGATACTGTCTGCTGAGCTGTGTATCTAATCCTATGCTGTGTGATACTGTCTGCTGAGCTGTGTATCTAATCCTATGCTGTGTATCTAATCCTCTCCTGTGTAATACTGTCTGCTGAGATGTGTATCTAATCCTATCCTGTGTGATACTGTCTGCTGAGATGTGTATCTAATCCTATCCTGTGTGATACTGTCTGCTGAGCGGTGTATCTAATCCTCTCCTGTGTGATACTGTCTGCTGAGCCGTGTATCTAATCCTATCCTGTGTGATACTGTCTGCTGAGCGGTGTATCTAATCCTCTCCTGTGCGATACTGTCTGCTGAGCTGTGTATCTAATCCTCTCCTGTGTGATACTGTCTGCTGAGCCAAGTATCTAATCCTCTACTGTGTGATACTGTCTGCTGAGCTGTGTATCTAATCCTCCCCAGTGTGATACTATCTACTGAGCCGTGTATCTAATCCTCCCCAGTGTGATACTATCTGCTGAGCCGTGTATCTAATCCTCCCCAGTGTGATACTATCTGCTGAACCGTGTATCTAATCCTCCCCAGTGTGATACTATCTGCTGAGCCGTGTATCTAATCCTCTCCTGTGTGATACTGTCTGCAGAGCCGTGTATCTAATCCTCTCCTGTGTGATACTGTGTGCTGAGCTGTGTATCTAATCCTCTCCTGTGTGATACTGTCTGCAGAGCAGTGTATCTAATCCTCTCATGTGTGATACCGTCTGCTGAGCTATGTATCTAATCCTGTCCTGTGTGATACTGTCTGTTGAGCAGTGTATCTAATCCAATTCTGTGTGATACTGTCTGCTGAGCTATGTATCTAATCCTGTCCTGTGTGATACTGTCTGTTGAGCAGTGTATCTAATCCTCTCCTGTGTGATACTGTCTGCTGAGCTATGTATCTAATCCTGTCCTGTGTGATACTGTCTGCTGAGCTGTGTATCTAATCCTCTCCTGTGTGATACTGTCTGCTGAGCTGTGTATCTAATCCTATGCTGTTTATCTAATCCTCTCCAGTGTAATACTGTCTGCTGAGCTGTGTATCTAATCCTCTCCTGTGTGATACAGTCTGCTGAGCTATGTATCTAATCCTCTCCTGTGTGATACTGTCTGCTGAGCTGTGTATCTAATCCTCTCCTGTGTGATACCGTCTGCTGAGCCGTGTATCTAATCTTCTCCTGTGTGGTACTGTCTGCTGAGCTGTGTATCTAATCCTCTCCTGTGTGATACTGTCTGCTGAGCTGTGTATCTAATCCTCTCCTGTGTGATACTGTCTGCTGAGCCGTGTATCTAATCCTCTCCTGTGCGATACTGTCTGCTGAGCTGTGTATCTAATCCTCTCCTGTGTGATACTGTCTGCTGAGCTGTGTATCTAATCCTCTCCTGTGTGATACTGTCTGCTGAGCTGTGTATCCAATCCTCTCCTGTGTGATACTGTCTGCTGAGCTGTGTATCTAATCCTCTCCTGTGTGATACTGTCTGCTGAGCCGTGTATCTAATCCTCTCCTGTGTGATACCGTCTGCTGAGCTGTGTATCCAATTCTCTCCTGTGTGATACTGTCTGCTGAGCTGTGTATCTAATCCCATCCTGTGTGATACTGTCTGCTGAGCTGTTTATCTAATCCCATCCTGTGTGATACTGTCTGCTGAGCTGTGTATCCAATCCTCTCCTGTGTGATACTGTCTGCTGAGCTGTGTATCTAATCCTCTAATGTGTGATACTGTCTGCTGAGCTATGTATCTAATCATCTCCTGAGTGATACTGTCTGATGAACTGTGTATCTAATCCTATCTTGCGTGATACTGTCTGCTGAGTCGTGTATCTAATCCACTCCCGTGTGATACTGTCTGCTGAGCCGTGTATCTAATCCACTCCCGTGTGATACTGTCTGCTGAGCCGTGTATCTAATCCCCTCCTGTGTGATACTGTCTGCTGAGCTGTTTATCTAATCCTCTCCTGTGTGATACTGTCTGCTGAGCTGTGTATCTAATCCTCTCCTGTGTGATACTGTCTGCTGAGCTGTGTATCTAATCCTCTCCTGTGTGATACTGTCTGCTGAGTCATGTATCTAATCCTCTCCTGTGTGATACTGTCTGCTGAGCTGTGTATCTAATCCTCTCCTGTGTGATACCGTCTGCTGAGTCATGTATCTAATCCTCTCCTGTGTGATGCTGTCTGCTGAGCTGTGTATCTAATCCTCTCCTGTGTGATACTGTCTGCTGAGCTGTGTATCTAATCCTCCCCAGTGTGATACTGTCTGCAGAGCCGTGTATCTAATCCTCTCCTGTGCGATACTGTCTGCAGAGCCGTGTATCTAATCGTCTCCTGTGCGATACTGTCTGCTGAGCTGTGTATCTAATCCTATGCTGTGTGATACTGTCTGCTGAGCAGTGTATCTAATCTTTTACTGTGTGATACTGTCTGCTGAGCCGTGTAACTAATCCTATGCTGTGTGATACTGTCTGCTGAGCTGTGTATCTAATCCTCTCCTGTGTGATACTGTCTGCTGACCAGTGTATCTTATCCTCTCCTGTGTGATACTGTCTGCTGAGCTGTGTATCTAATCCTATCCTGTGAGATACTGTCAGCTGAGCTGTATCTCTAATCCTTCCCTGTGTGATACTGTCTGCTGAGCTGTGTATCTAATCTTCTCCTGTGTGATACTGTCTGCTGAGCTGTGTATCTAATCCTATCCTGTGTCATACTGTCTGCTGAGCTGTGTATCTAATCCTCTCGTGTGATAGTGTCTGCTGAGATGTATCTCTAATCCTACCCTGTGTGATACTGTCTGCTGAGCTGTGTATCTAATCTTCTCCTGTGTGATGCCATCTGCTGAGCTGTGTATCTAATAATATCCTGTGTGATACTGTCTGCTGAGCTGTGTTTCTAATCCTCTCCTGTGTGATACTGTCTGCTGAGCTGTGTATCTAATCCTCTCCTGTGTGATACCGTCTGCTGAGCTGTGTATCTAATAATATCCTGTGTCATACTGTCTGCTGAGCTGTGTTTCTAATCCTCTCCTGTGTCATACTGTCTGCTGAGCTGTGTATCTAATCCTCTCATGTGTGATACCGTCTGCTGAGCTATGCATCAAATCCTGTCCTGTGTGATACTGTCTGTTGAGCAGTGTATCTAATCCAATCCTGTGAGATACTGTGTGCTGAGCTGTGTATCTAATCCTCTTCTGTGTGATACTGTCTGCTGAGCTGTGTATCTAATCCTCTCCTGTGTGATACTGTCTGCTGAGCTGTGTATCTAATCCTCCCCAGTGTGATACTATCTGCTGAGCCGTGTATCTAATCCTATCCTGTGTGATACTGTCTGCAGAGCCGTGTATCTAATCCTCTCCTGTGCGATACTGTCTGCTGAGCTGTGTATCTAATCCTCCCCAGTGTGATACTATCTACTGAGCCGTGTATCTAATCCTCCCCAGTGTGATACTATCTGCTGAGCCGTGTATCTAATCCTCCCCAGTGTGATACTATCTGCTGAGCCGTGTATCTAATCCTCCCCAGTGTGATACTATCTGCTGAGCCGTGTATCTAATCCTCTCCTGTGTGATACTGTCTGCAGAGCCGTGTATCTAATCCTCTCCTGTGTGATACTGTGTGCTGAGCTGTGTATCTAATCCTCTCCTGTGTGATACTGTCTGCAGAGCAGTGTATCTAATCCTGTCCTGTGTGATACTGTCTGTTGAGCAGTGTATGTAATCCAATTCTGTGTGATACTGTCTGCTGAGCTATGTATCTAATCCTGTCCTGTGTGATACTGTCTGTTGAGCAGTGTATCTAATCCTCTCCTGTGTGATACTGTCTGCTGAGCTATGTATCTAATCCTGTCCTGTGTGATACTGTCTGCTGAGCTGTGTATCTAATCCTCTCCAGTGTAATACTGTCTGCTGAGCTGTGTATCTAATCCTCTCCTGTGTGATACAGTCTGCTGAGCTATGTATCTAATCCTCTCCTGTGTGATACTGTCTGCTGAGCTGTGTATCTAATCCTCTCCTGTGTGATACTGTCTGCTGAGCCGTGTATCTAATCCTTTCCTGTGTGATACCGTCTGCTGAGCCGTGTATCTAATCTTCTCCTGTGTGGTACTGTCTGCTGAGCTGTGTATCTAATCCTCTCCTGTGTGATACCGTCTGCTGAGCCGTGTATCTAATCTTCTCCTGTGTGATACTGTCTGCTGAGCTGTGTATCTAATCCTCTACTGTGTGATACTGTCTGCTGAGCTGTGTATCTAATCCTCTCCTGTGTGATACCGTCTGCTGAGCCGTGTATCTAATCTTCTCCTGTGTGATACTGTCTGCTGAGCTGTGTATCTAATCCTCTACTGTGTGATACTGTCTGCTGAGCTGTGTATCTAATCCTCTCCTGTGTGATACAGTCTGCTGAGCTGTGTATCTAATCTTCTCCTGTGTGATACTGTCTGCTGAGCTGTGTATCTAATCCTCTCCTGTGTGATACCGTCTGCTGAGCCGTGTATCTAATCTTCTCCTGTGTGATACTGTCTGCTGAGCTGTGTATCTAATCCTCTCCTGTGTGATACCGTCTGCTGAGCCGTGTATCTAATCTTCTCCTGTGTGATACTGTCTGCTGAGCTGTGTATCTAATCCTCTACTGTGTGATACTGTCTGCTGAGCAATGTATCTAATCCTACCCTGTGTGATACTGTCTGCTGAACCGTGTATCTCATCCTCTCCTGTGTGATACTGTCTGCTGAGCTGTGTATCTAATCCTCTCCTGTGTGATACTGTCTGATGAGCAGTTTATCTAATCCTATCCTGTGTGATACTGTCTGCTGAGCTGTGTATCTAATCCTATTCTGTGTGATACCGTCTGCTGAGCAGTGTATCTAATCCTGTCCTGTGTGATACCGTCTGCTGAGCTGTGTATCTAATCCTATCCTCTGCAATACTGTCTGCTGAGCTGTGTATCTAATCCTCTCCTGTGTGATACTGTCTGCTGAGCCGTGTATCTAATCCTCTCCTGTGTGATACTGTCTTCTGAGTCATGTATCTAATTCTCTCCTGTGAGATACTGTCTGCTGAGCCGTGTATCTAATCTTCTCCTGTGAGATACTGTGTGCTGAGCTGTGTATCTAATCCTCTCATGTGTGATACTGTCTGCTGAGCTATGTATCTAATCTTATCCTGTGTGATACTGTCTGCTGAGCTGTGTATCTAATCCCCTCCTGTGTGATACTGTCTGCTGAGCTGTGTATCTAATCCTCTCCTGTGTGATACTGTCTGCTGAGCTGTGTATCTAATCTTCTCCTGTGTGATACTGTCTGCTGAGCTGTGTATCTAATCCTCTCCTGTGTGATACTGTCTGCTGAGCTGTGTATCTAATCCTCTCCTGTGTGATACTGTCTGCTGAGCTGTGTATCTAATCTTCTCCTGTGTGATACTGTCTGCTGAGCCGTGTATCTAATCTTCTCCTGTGAGATACTGTGTGCTGAGCTGTGTATCTAATCCTATGCTGTGTGATACCGTCTGCTGAGCAGTGTATCTAATCTTATCCTGTGTGATACTGTCTGCTGAGCTGTGTATCTAATCCTCTCCTGTGTGATACTGTCTGCTGAGCTGTGTATCTAATCTTCTCCTGTGTGATACTGTCTGCTGAGCTGTGTATCTAATCTTCTCCTGTGAGATACTGTGTGCTGAGCTGTGTATCTAATCCTATGCTGTGTGATACCGTCTGCTGAGCAGTGTATCTAATCTTATCCTGTGTGATACTGTCTGCTGAGCTGTGTATCTAATCCCCTCCTGTGTGATACTGTCTGCTGAGCTGTGTATCTAATCCCCTCCTGTGTGATACTGTCTGCTGAGCTGTGTATCTAATCCTCTCCTGTGTGACACTGTCTGCTGAGCTGTGTATCTAATCCTCTCCTGTGTGATACTGTCTGCTGAGCTGTGTATCTAATCCTATACTGTGTATCTAATCCTCTCCTGTGTGATAATGTCTGCTGAGCCATGTATCTAATCCTCTCCTGTGTGATACTGTCTGCTGAGCTGTGTATCTAATCCTCTCCTGTGTGATACTGTCTGCTGAGCTGTGTATCTAATCCTATGCTGTGTGATACTGTCTGCTGAGCTGTGTATCTAATCCTATGCTGTGTATCTAATCCTCTCCTGTGTAATACTGTCTGCTGAGATGTGTATCTAATCCTATCCTGTGTGATACTGTCTGCTGAGATGTGTATCTAATCCTATCCTGTGTGATACTGTCTGCTGAGCGGTGTATCTAATCCTCTCCTGTGTGATACTGTCTGCTGAGCCGTGTATCTAATCCTATCCTGTGTGATACTGTCTGCTGAGCGGTGTATCTAATCCTCTCCTGTGCGATACTGTCTGCTGAGCCAAGTATCTAATCCTCTACTGTGCGATACTGTCTGCTGAGCTGTGTATCTAATCCTCCCCAGTGTGATACTATCTACTGAGCCGTGTATCTAATCCTCCCCAGTGTGATACTATCTGCTGAGCCGTGTATCTAATCCTCCCCAGTGTGATACTATCTGCTGAACCGTGTATCTAATCCTCCCCAGTGTGATACTATCTGCTGAGCCGTGTATCTAATCCTCTCCTGTGTGATACTGTCTGCAGAGCCGTGTATCTAATCCTCTCCTCTGTGATACTGTGTGCTGAGCTGTGTATCTAATCCTCTCCTGTGTGATACTGTCTGCAGAGCAGTGTATCTAATCCTCTCATGTGTGATACCGTCTGCTGAGCTATGTATCTAATCCTGTCCTGTGTGATACTGTCTGTTGAGCAGTGTATCTAATCCAATTCTGTGTGATACTGTCTGCTGAGCTATGTATCTAATCCTGTCCTGTGTGATACTGTCTGTTGAGCAGTGTATCTAATCCTCTCCTGTGTGATACTGTCTGCTGAGCTATGTACTGTCTGCTGAGCTGTGTATCTAATCCTCTCCTGTGTGATACTGTCTGCTGAGCTGTGTATCTAATCCTATGCTGTTTATCTAATCCTCTCCAGTGTAATACTGTCTGCTGAGCTGTGTATCTAATCCTCTCCTGTGTGATACAGTCTGCTGAGCTATGTATCTAATCCTCTCCTGTGTGATACTGTCTGCTGAGCTGTGTATCTAATCCTCTCCTGTGTGATACCGTCTGCTGAGCCGTGTATCTAATCTTCTCCTGTGTGGTACTGTCTGCTGAGCTGTGTATCTAATCCTCTCCTGTGTGATACTGTCTGCTGAGCTGTGTATCTAATCCTCTCCTGTGTGATACTGTCTGCTGAGCCGTGTATCTAATCCTCTCCTGTGCGATACTGTCTGCTGAGCTGTGTATCTAATCCTCTCCTGTGTGATACTGTCTGCTGAGCTGTGTATCTAATCCTCTCCTGTGTGATACTGTCTGCTGAGCTGTGTATCCAATCCTCTCCTGTGTGATACTGTCTGCTGAGCTGTGTATCTAATCCTCTACTGTGTGATACTGTCTGCTGAGCCGTGTATCTAATCCTCTCCTGTGTGATACCGTCTGCTGAGCTGTGTATCCAATTCTCTCCTGTGTGATACTGTCTGCTGAGCTGTGTATCTAATCCCATCCTGTGTGATACTGTCTGCTGAGCTGTTTATCTAATCCCATCCTGTGTGATACTGTCTGCTGAGCTGTGTATCCAATCCTCTCCTGTGTGATACTGTCTGCTGAGCTGTGTATCTAATCCTCTAATGTGTGATACTGTCTGCTGAGCTGTGTATCTAATCATCTCCTGAGTGATACTGTCTGATGAACTGTGTATCTAATCCTATCTTGCGTGATACTGTCTGCTGAGTCGTGTATCTAATCCACTCCCGTGTGATACTGTCTGCTGAGCCGTGTATCTAATCCACTCCCGTGTGATACTGTCTGCTGAGCCGTGTATCTAATCCCCGCCTGTGTGATACTGTCTGCTGAGCTGTGTATCTAATCCTCTCCTGTGTGATACTGTCTGCTGAGCTGTGTATCTAATCCTCTCCTGTGTGATACTGTCTGCTGAGTCATGTATCTAATCCTCTCCTGTGTGATACTGTCTGCTGAGCTGTGTATCTAATCCTCTCCTGTGTGATACCGTCTGCTGAGTCATGTATCTAATCCTCTCCTGTGTGATGCTGTCTGCTGAGCTGTGTATCTAATCCTCTCCTGTGTGATACTGTCTGCTGAGCTGTGTATCTAATCCTCCCCAGTGTGATACTGTCTGCAGAGCCGTGTATCTAATCCTCTCCTGTGCGATACTGTCTGCAGAGCCGTGTATCTAATCGTCTCCTGTGCGATACTGTCTGCTGAGCTGTGTATCTAATCCTATGCTGTGTGATACTGTCTGCTGAGCAGTGTATCTAATCTTTTACTGTGTGATACTGTCTGCTGAGCCGTGTAACTAATCCTATGCTGTGTGATACTGTCTGCTGAGCTGTGTATCTAATCCTCTCCTGTGTGATACTGTCTGCTGACCAGTGTATCTTATCCTCTCCTGTGTGATACTGTCTGCTGAGCTGTGTATCTAATCCTATCCTGTGAGATACTGTCAGCTGAGCTGTGTATCTAATCTTCTCCTGTGTGATACTGTCTGCTGAGCTGTGTATCTAATCCTATCCTGTGTGATACTGTCTGCTGAGCTGTGTATCTAATCCTCTCCTGTGTGATACTGTCTGTTGAGCTGTGTATCTAATCCTCTCGTGTGATAGTGTCTGCTGAGCTGTATCTCTAATCCTACCCTGTGTGATACTGTCTGCTGAGCTGTGTATCTAATCTTCTCCTGTGTGATGCCATCTGCTGAGCTGTGTATCTAATAATATCCTGTGTGATACTGTCTGCTGAGCTGTGTTTCTAATCCTCTCCTGTGTGATACTGTCTGCTGAGCTGTGTATCTAATCCTCTCCTGTGTGATATTGTCTGCTGAGCTGTATATCTAATCCTCCCATGTGTGATACCGTCTGCTGAGCTGTGTATCTAATAATATCCTGTGTGATACTGTCTGCTGAGCTGTGTTTCTAATCCTCTCCTGTGTCATACTGTCTGCTGAGCTGTGTATCTAATCCTCTCATGTGTGATACCGTCTGCTGAGCTATGCATCAAATCCTGTCCTGTGTGATACTGTCTGTTGAGCAGTGTATCTAATCCAATCCTGTGAGATACTGTGTGCTGAGCTGTGTATCTAATCCTCTTCTGTGTGATACTGTCTGCTGAATAGTGTTTAGAATCCTATCCTGTGTGATAGTCTGCTGAGCTGTGTATCTAATCCTGTCCTGTGTGATACCGTCTGCTGAGCTGTGTATCTAATGCTGTCCTGTGTGATACTGTCTGCTGAGCTGTGTATCTAATCCTATCCTGTGTGATACTGTCTGCTGAGCCGTGTATCTAATCCTCTCCTGTGTGATACTGTCTGCTGAGCTGTGTATCTAATCCTATTCTGTGTGATACCGTCTGCTGAGCAGTGTATCTAATCCTCTCCTGTGTGATACTGTCTTCTGAGCTGTGTATCTAAACCTATCCTGTGTGATACTGTCTGCTGAGCTGTGTATCTAATCCTGTCCTGTGTGATACTGTCTGCTGAGCTGTGTATCTAATCCTTTACTGTGTGATACTGTCTGCTGAGCAATGTATCTAATCCTACCCTGTGTGATACTGTCTGCTGAACCGTGTATCTAATCCTCTCCTGTGTGATACTGTCTGCTGAGCTGTGTATCTAATCCTATTCTGTGTGATACCGTCTGCTGAGCAGTGTATCTAATCCTGTCCTGTGTGATACCGTCTGCTGAGCTGTGTATCTAATCCTATCCTCTGCAATACTGTCTGCTGAGCTGTGTATCTAATCCTCTCCTGTGTGATACTGTCTGCTGAGCCGTGTATCTAATCCTCTCCTGTGTGATACTGTCTGCTGAGTCATGTATCTAATTCTCTCCTGTGAGATACTGTCTGCTGAGCCGTGTATCTAATCTTCTCCTGTGAGATACTGTGTGCTGAGCTGTGTATCTAATCCTCTCATGTGTGATACCGTCTGCTGAGCTGTGTATCTAATCCTCTCCTGTGTGATACTGTCTGCTGAGCTGTGTATCTAATCCTCTCCTGTGTGATACTGTCTGCTGAGCTGTGTATCTAATCCTATGCTGTGTATCTAATCCTCTCCTGTGTGATAATGTCTGCTGAGCGATGTATCTAATCCTCAACTGTGTGATACTGTCTGCTGAGCTGTGTATCTAATCCTATCCTGTGTGATACTGTCTGCTGAGCTGTGTATCTAATCCTCTCCTGTGTGATACTGTCTGATGAGCAGTTTATCTAATCCTATCCTGTGTGATACTGTCTGCTGAGCTGTGTATCTAATCCTATTCTGTGTGATACCGTCTGCTGAGCAGTGTATCTAATCCTGTCCTGTGTGATACCGTCTGCTGAGCTGTGTATCTAATCCTATCCTCTGCAATACTGTCTTCTGAGCTGTGTATCTAATCCTCTCCTGTGTGATACTGTCTTCTGAGTCATGTATCTAATTCTCTCCTGTGAGATACTGTCTGCTGAGCCGTGTATCTAATCTTCTCCTGTGAGATACTGTGTGCTGAGCTGTGTATCTAATCCTCTCATGTGTGATACCGTCTGCTGAGCTATGTATCTAATCTTATCCTGTGTGATACTGTCTGCTGAGCTGTGTATCTAATCCCCTCCTGTGTGATACTGTCTGCTGAGCTGTGTATCTAATCCTCTCCTGTGTGATACTGTCTGCTGAGCTGTGTATCTAATCTTCTCCTGTGTGATACTGTTTGCTGAGCTGTGTATCTAATCCTCTCCTGTGTGATACTGTCTCCTGAGCTGTGTATCTAATCCTCTCCTGTGTGATACTGTCTGCTGAGCTGTGTATCTAATCTTCTCCTGTGTGATACTGTCTGCTGAGCCGTGTATCTAATCTTCTCCTGTGAGATACTGTGTGCTGAGCTGTGTATCTAATCCTATGCTGTGTGATACCGTCTGCTGAGCAGTGTATCTAATCTTATCCTGTGTGATACTGTCTGCTGAGCTGTGTATCTAATCCTCTCCTGTGTGATACTGTCTGCTGAGCTGTGTATCTAATCTTCTCCTGTGTGATACTGTCTGCTGAGCTGTGTATCTAATCTTCTCCTGTGTGATACTGTCTGCTGAGCTGTGTATCTAATCCTCTCCTGTGTGATACTGTCTGCTGAGCTGTGTATCTAATCCTCTCCTGTGTGATACTGTCTGCTGAGCTGTGTATCTAATCTTCTCCTGTGTGATGCTGTCTGCTGAGCCGTGTATCTAATCTTCTCCTGTGAGATACTGTGTGCTGAGCTGTGTATCTAATCCTATGCTGTGTGATACCGTCTGCTGAGCAGTGTATCTAATCTTATCCTGTGTGATACTGTCTGCTGAGCTGTGTATCTAATCCTCTCCTGTGTGATACTGTCTGCTGAGCTGTGTATCTAATCTTCTCCTGTGTGATACTGTCTGCTGAGCTGTGTATCTAATCTTCTCCTGTGAGATACTGTGTGCTGAGCTGTGTATCTAATCCTCTAATGTGTGATACTGTCTGCTGAGCTGTGTATCTAATCATCTCCTGAGTGATACTGTCTGATGAACTGTGTATCTAATCCTATCTTGCGTGATACTGTCTGCTGAGTCGTGTATCTAATCCACTCCCGTGTGATACTGTCTGCTGAGCCGTGTATCTAATCCACTCCCGTGTGATACTGTCTGCTGAGCCGTGTATCTAATCCCCTCCTGTGTGATACTGTCTGCTGAGCTGTTTATCTAATCCTCTCCTGTGTGATACTGTCTGCTGAGCTGTGTATCTAATCCTCTCCTGTGTGATACTGTCTGCTGAGCTGTGTATCTAATCCTCTCCCGTGTGATACTGTCTGCTGAGTCATGTATCTAATCCTCTCCTGTGTGATACTGTCTGCTGAGCTGTGTATCTAATCCTCTCCTGTGTGATGCTGTCTGCTGAGCTGTGTATCTAATCCTCTCCTGTGTGATACTGTCTGCTGAGCTGTGTATCTAATCCTCCCCAGTGTGATACTGTCTGCAGAGCCGTGTATCTAATCCTCTCCTGTGCGATACTGTCTGCAGAGCCATGTATCTAATCGTCTCCTGTGCGATACTGTCTGCTGAGCTGTGTATCTAATCCTATGCTGTGTGATACTGTCTGCTGAGCAGTGTATCTAATCTTTTACTGTGTGATACTGTCTGCTGAGCCGTGTAACTAATCCTATGCTGTGTGATACTGTCTGCTGAGCTGTGTATCTAATCCTCTCCTGTGTGATACTGTCTGCTGACCAGTGTATCTTATCCTCTCCTGTGTGATACTGTCTGCTGAGCTGTGTATCTAATCCTATCCTGTGAGATACTGTCAGCTGAGCTGTATCTCTAATCCTTCCCTGTGTGATACTGTCTGCTGAGCTGTGTATCTAATCTTCTCCTGTGTGATACTGTCTGCTGAGCTGTGTATCTAATCCTATCCTGTGTGATACTGTCTGCCGAGCTGTGTATCTAATCCTCTCCTGTGTGATACTGTCTGTTGAGCTGTGTATCTAATCGTCTCGTGTGATAGTGTCTGCTGAGCTGTATCTCTAATCCTCCCATGTGTGATACTGTCTGCTGAGCTGTGTATCTAATCCTCTCATGTGTGATACCGTCTGCTGAGCTATGCATCAAGTCCTGTCCTGTGTGATACTGTCTGTTGAGCAGTGTATCTAATCCTCTCCTGTGTGATATTGTCTGCTGAGCTGTATATCTAATCCTCCCATGTGTGATACTGTCTGCTGAGCTGTGTATCTAATCCTCTCATGTGTGATACCGTCTGCTGAGCTATGCATCAAGTCCTGTCCTGTGTGATACTGTCTGTTGAGCAGTGTATCTAATCCAATCCTGTGAGATACTGTGTGCTGAGCTGTGTATCTAATCCTCTTCTGTGTGATACTGTCTGCTGAATAGTGTTTAGAATCCTATCCTGTGTGATAGTCTGCTGAGCTGTGTATCTAATCCTGTCCTGTGTGATACCGTCTGCTGAGCTGTGTATCTAATGCTGTCCTGTGTGATACTGTCTGCTGAGCTGTGTATCTAATCCTATCCTGTGTGATACTGTCTGCTGAGCCGTGTATCTAATCCTCTCCTGTGTGATACTGTCTGCTGAGCTGTGTATCTAATCCTATTCTGTGTGATACCGTCTGCTGAGCAGTGTATCTAATCCTCTCCTGTGTGATACTGTCTTCTGAGCTGTGTATCTAAACCTATCCTGTGTGATACTGTCTGCTGAGCTGTGTATATAATCCTTTACTGTGTGATACTGTCTGCTGAGCAATGTATCTAATCCTACCCTGTGTGATACTGTCTGCTGAACCGTGTATCTAATCCTCTCCTGTGTGATACTGTCTGCTGAGCTGTGTATCTAATCCTATTCTGTGTGATACCGTCTGCTGAGCAGTGTATCTAATCCTGTCCTGTGTGATACCGTCTGCTGAGCTGTGTATCTAATCCTATCCTCTGCAATACTGTCTGCTGAGCTGTGTATCTAATCCTCTCCTGTGTGATACTGTCTGCTGAGCTGTGTATCTAATCCTCTCCTGTGTGATACTGTCTGCTGAGCTGTGTATCTAATCCTCTCCTGTGTGATACTGTCTGCTGAGCTGTGTATCTAATCTTCTCCTGTGTGATACTGTCTGCTGAGCTGTGTATCTAATCTTCTCCTGTGAGATACTGTGTGCTGAGCTGTGTATCTAATCCTATGCTGTGTGATACCGTCTGCTGAGCAGTGTATCTAATCTTATCCTGTGTGATACTGTCTGCTGAGCTGTGTATCTAATCCCCTCCTGTGTGATACTGTCTGCTGAGCTGTGTATCTAATCCCCTCCTGTGTGATACTGTCTGCTGAGCTGTGTATCTAATCCTCTCCTGTGTGACACTGTCTGCTGAGCTGTGTATCTAATCCTCTCCTGTGTGATACTGTCTGCTGAGCTGTGTATCTAATCCTATGCTGTGTATCTAATCCTCTCCTGTGTGATAATGTCTGCTGAGCCATGTATCTAATCCTCTCCTGTGTGATACTGTCTGCTGAGCTGTGTATCTAATCCTCTCCTGTGTGATACTGTCTGCTGAGCTGTGTATCTAATCCTATGCTGTTTGATACTGTCTGCTGAGCTGTGTATCTAATCCTATGCTGTGTATCTAATCCTCTCCTGTGTAATACTGTCTGCTGAGATGTGTATCTAATCCTATCCTGTGTGATACTGTCTGCTGAGATGTGTATCTAATCCTATCCTGTGTGATACTGTCTGCTGAGCGGTGTATCTAATCCTCTCCTGTGTGATACTGTCTGCTGAGCCGTGTATCTAATCCTATCCTGTGTGATACTGTCTGCTGAGCGGTGTATCTAATCCTCTCCTGTGCGATACTGTCTGCTGAGCTGTGTATCTAATCCTCTCCTGTGTGATACTGTCTGCTGAGCCAAGTATCTAATCCTCTACTGTGTGATACTGTCTGCTGAGCTGTGTATCTAATCCTATTCTGTGTGATACCGTCTGCTGAGCAGTGTATCTAATCCTCTCCTGTGTGATACTTTCTTCTGAGCTGTGTATCTAAACCTATCCTGTGTGATACTGTCTGCTGAGCTGTGTATCTAATCCTGTCCTGTGTGATACTGTCTGCTGAGCTGTGTATCTAATCCTTTACTGTGTGATACTGTCTGCTGAGCAATGTATCTAATCCTACCCTGTGTGATACTGTCTGCTGAACCGTGTATCTAATCCTCTCCTGTGTGATACTGTCTGCTGAGCTGTGTATCTAATCCTATTCTGTGTGATACCGTCTGCTGAGCAGTGTATCTAATCCTGTCCTGTGTGATACCGTCTGCTGAGCTGTGTATCTAATCCTATCCTCTGCAATACTGTCTGCTGAGCTGTGTATCTAATCCTCTCCTGTGTGATACTGTCTGCTGAGCTGTGTATCTAATCCTCTCCTGTGTGATACTGTCTGCTGAGCTGTGTATCTAATCCTCTCCTGTGTGATACTGTCTGCTGAGCTGTGTATCTAATCTTCTCCTGTGTGATACTGTCTGCTGAGCTGTGTATCTAATCTTCTCCTGTGAGATACTGTGTGCTGAGCTGTGTATCTAATCCTATGCTGTGTGATACCGTCTGCTGAGCAGTGTATCTAATCTTATCCTGTGTGATACTGTCTGCTGAGCTGTGTATCTAATCCCCTCCTGTGTGATACTGTCTGCTGAGCTGTGTATCTAATCCCCTCCTGTGTGATACTGTCTGCTGAGCTGTGTATCTAATCCTCTCCTGTGTGACACTGTCTGCTGAGCTGTGTATCTAATCCTCTCCTGTGTGATACTGTCTGCTGAGCTGTGTATCTAATCCTATGCTGTGTATCTAATACTCTCCTGTGTGATAATGTCTGCTGAGCCATGTATCTAATCCTCTCCTGTGTGATACTGTCTGCTGAGCTGTGTATCTAATCCTCTCCTGTGTGATACTGTCTGCTGAGCTGTGTATCTAATCCTATGCTGTGTGATACTGTCTGCTGAGCTGTGTATCTAATCCTATGCTGTGTATCTAATCCTCTCCTGTGTAATACTGTCTGCTGAGATGTGTATCTAATCCTATCCTGTGTGATACTGTCTGCTGAGATGTGTATCTAATCCTATCCTGTGTGATACTGTCTGCTGAGCGGTGTATCTAATCCTCTCCTGTGTGATACTGTCTGCTGAGCCGTGTATCTAATCCTATCCTGTGTGATACTGTCTGCTGAGCGGTGTATCTAATCCTCTCCTGTGCGATACTGTCTGCTGAGCTGTGTATCTAATCCTCTCCTGTGTGATACTGTCTGCTGAGCCAAGTATCTAATCCTCTACTGTGTGATACTGTCTGCTGAGCTGTGTATCTAATCCTCCCCAGTGTGATACTATCTACTGAGCCGTGTATCTAATCCTCCCCAGTGTGATACTATCTGCTGAGCCGTGTATCTAATCCTCCCCAGTGTGATACTATCTGCTGAGCCGTGTATCTAATCCTCTCCTGTGTGATACTGTCTGCAGAGCCGTGTATCTAATCCTCTCCTGTGTGATACTGTCTGCTGAGCTGTGTATCTAATCCTCTCCTGTGTGATACTGTCTGCAGAGCAGTGTATCTAATCCTCTCATGTGTGATACCGTCTGCTGAGCTATGTATCTAATCCTGTCCTGTGTGATACTGTCTGTTGAGCAGTGTATCTAATCCAATTCTGTGTGATACTGTCTGCTGAGCTATGTATCTAATCCTGTCCTGTGTGATACTGTCTGTTGAGCAGTGTATCTAATCCTCTCCTGTGTGATACTGTCTGCTGAGCTATGTATCTAATCCTGTCCTGTGTGATACTGTCTGCTGAGCTGTGTATCTAATCCTCTCCTGTGTGATACTGTCTGCTGAGCTGTGTATCTAATCCTATGCTGTTTATCTAATCCTCTCCAGTGTAATACTGTCTGCTGAGCTGTGTATCTAATCCTCTCCTGTGTGATACAGTCTGCTGAGCTATGTATCTAATCCTCTCCTGTGTGATACTGTCTGCTGAGCTGTGTATCTAATCCTATCCTGTGTGATACCGTCTGCTGAGCCGTGTATCTAATCTTCTCCTGTGTGGTACTGTCTGCTGAGCTGTGTATCTAATCCTCTCCTGTGTGATACTGTCTGCTGAGCTGTGTATCTAATCCTCTCCTGTGCGATACTGTCTGCTGAGCTGTGTATCTAATCCTCTCCTGTGTGATACTGTCTGCTGAGCTGTGTATCTAATCCTCTCCTGTGTGATACTGTCTGCTGAGCTGTGTATCCAATCCTCTCCTGTGTGATACTGTCTGCTGAGCTGTGTATCTAATCCTCTCCTGTGTGATACTGTCTGCTGAGCCGTGTATCTAATCCTCTCCTGTGTGATACCGTCTGCTGAGCTGTGTATCCAATTCTCTCCTGTGTGATACTGTCTGCTGAGCTGTGTATCTAATCCCATCCTGTGTGATACTGTCTGCTGAGCTGTTTATCTAATCCCATCCTGTGTGATACTGTCTGCTGAGCTGTGTATCCAATCCTCTCCTGTGTGATACTGTCTGCTGAGCTGTGTATCTAATCCTCTAATGTGTGATACTGTCTGCTGAGCTGTGTATCTAATCCTACCCTGTGTGATACTGTCTACTGAGCTGTGTATCTAATCATCTCCTGAGTGATACTGTCTGATGAACTGTGTATCTAATCCTATCTTGCGTGATACTGTCTGCTGAGTCGTGTATCTAATCCACTCCCGTGTGATACTGTCTGCTGAGCCGTGTATCTAATCCACTCCCGTGTGATACTGTCTGCTGAGCCGTGTATCTAATCCCCTCCTGTGTGATACTGTCTGCTGAGCTGTTTATCTAATCCTCTCCTGTGTGATACTGTCTGCTGAGCTGTGTATCTAATCCTCTCCTGTGTGATACTGTCTGCTGAGCTGTGTATCTAATCCTCTCCTGTGTGATACTGTCTGCTGAGTCATGTATCTAATCCTCTCCTGTGTGATACTGTCTGCTGAGCTGTGTATCTAATCCTCTCCTGTGTGATACCGTCTGCTGAGTCATGTATCTAATCCTCTCCTGTGTGATGCTGTCTGCTGAGCTGTGTATCTAATCCTCTCCTGTGTGATACTGTCTGCTGAGCTGTGTATCTAATCCTCCCCAGTGTGATACTGTCTGCAGAGCCGTGTATCTAATCCTCTCCTGTGCGATACTGTCTGCAGAGCCGTGTATCTAATCGTCTCCTGTGCGATACTGTCTGCTGAGCTGTGTATCTAATCCTATGCTGTTTGATACTGTCTGCTGAGCAGTGTATCTAATCTTTTACTGTGTGATACTGTCTGCTGAGCCGTGTAACTAATCCTATGCTGTGTGATACTGTCTGCTGAGCTGTGTATCTAATCCTCTCCTGTGTGATACTGTCTGCTGAGCTGTGTATCTAATCCTATCCTTTGAGATACTGTCAGCTGAGCTGTGTATCTAATCTTCTCCTGTGTGATACTGTCTGCTGAGCTGTGTATCTAATCCTCTCCTGTGTGATACTGTCTGTTGAGCTGTGTATCTAATCCTCTCGTGTGATAGTGTCTGCTGAGCTGTATCTCTAATCCTACCCTGTGTGATACTGTCTGCTGAGCTGTGTATCTAATCTTCTCCTGTGTGATGCCATCTGCTGAGCTGTGTATCTAATAATATCCTGTGTGATACTGTCTGCTGAGCTGTGTTTCTAATCCTCTCCTGTGTGATACTGTCTGCTGAGCTGTGTATCTAATCCTCTCCTGTGTGATATTGTCTGCTGAGCTGTATATCTAATCCTCCCATGTGTGATACTGTCTGCTGAGCTGTGTATCTAATCCTCTCATGTGTGATACCGTCTGCTGAGCTATGCATCAAATCCTGTCCTGTGTGATACTGTCTGTTGAGCAGTGTATCTAATCCAATCCTGTGAGATACTGTGTGCTGAGCTGCGTATCTAATCCTATGCTGTGTGATACTGTCTGCTGAGCTGTGTATCTAATCCTCTTCTGTGTGATACTGTCTGCTGAATAGTGTTTAGAATCCTATCCTGTGTGATAGTCTGCTGAGCTGTGTATCTAATCCTGTCCTGTGTGATACCGTCTGCTGAGCTGTGTATCTAATGCTGTCCTGTGTGATACTGTCTGCTGAGCTGTGTATCTAATCCTATCCTGTGTGATACTGTCTGCTGAGCCGTGTATCTAATCCTCTCCTGTGTGATACTGTCTGCTGAGCTGTGTATCTAATCCTATTCTGTGTGATACCGTCTGCTGAGCAGTGTATCTAATCCTCTCCTGTGTGATACTGTCTGCTGAGCTGTGTATCTAATCCTGTCCTGTGTGATACTGTCTGCTGAGCTGTGTATCTAATCCTTTACTGTGTGATACTGTCTGCTGAGCAATGTATCTAATCCTACCCTGTGTGATACTGTCTGCTGAACCGTGTATCTAATCCTCTCCTGTGTGATACTGTCTGCTGAGCTGTGTATCTAATCCTATTCTGTGTGATACCGTCTGCTGAGCAGTGTATCTAATCCTATCCTGTGTGATACCGTCTGCTGAGCTGTGTATCTAATCCTATCCTCTGCAATACTGTCTGCTGAGCTGTGTATCTAATCCTCTCCTGTGTGATACTGTCTGCTGAGCCGTGTATCTAATCCTCTCCTGTGTGATACTGTCTGCTGAGTCATGTATCTAATTCTCTCCTGTGAGATACTGTCTGCTGAGCCGTGTATCTAATCTTCTCCTGTGAGATACTGTGTGCTGAGCTGTGTATCTAATCCTCTCATGTGTGATACCGTCTGCTGAGCTGTGTATCTAATCCTCTCCTGTGTGATACTGTCTGCTGAGCTGTGTATCTAATCCTCTCCTGTGTGATACTGTCTGCTGAGCTGTGTATCTAATCCTATGCTGTGTATCTAATCCTCTCCTGTGTGATAATGTCTGCTGAGCGATGTATCTAATCCTCAACTGTGTGATACTGTCTGCTGAGCTGTGTATCTAATCCTATCCTGTGTGATACTGTCTACTGAGCTGTGTATCTAATCCTATCCTGCAGTGCACACAAACTATGAATCTCAGTACAGCAACTCTGATCTAGTCACCTCTGTACTGAGACAAATAGACTGAAGTTACTGTACAGAGGACGTCCTTATACACAGTACGGTGCACACAAACTATGAATCTCACTACAGCAACTCCGATCTAGTCACCTCTGTACTGAGACATCTAGATTGAGGTTACTGCACAGAGGACGTCCTTATACACAGTACAGTGCACAGAGATCATGAACCTTACTGCAGCAACTCCGATCTAGTCACCTCTGTACTGAGACATCTAGATTGTGGTTACTGTACAGAGGACGTCCTTATACACAGTACAGTGCACACAAACTATGAATATCAGTACAGCAACTCCGATCTACTTACCTCTGTACTGAGACAACTAGACTGAAGTTACTGTACAGAGGACATCCTTATACACAGTACAGTGCACAGAAATCATGGACCTTACTGCAGCAACTCTGATCTAGTCACCTCTGTACTGAGACATCTAGATTGAAGTTACTGTACAGAGGACGTCCTTATACACAGTACAGTGCACACAAACTATGAATATCAGTACAGCAACTCCGATCTAGTCACCTCTGTACTGAGACAACTAGACTGAAGTTACTGTACAGAGGACGTCCTTATACACAGTACGGTGCACACAAACTATGAATCTCAGTACAGCAACTCCCATCTAGTCACCTCTGTACTGAGACATCTAGACTGAAGTTACTGTACAGAGGACGTCCTTATACACAGTACAGTGCACACAAACTATGAATCTCAGTACAGCAACTCTGATCTAGTCACCTCTGTACTGAGACATCTAGACTGAAGTTACTGTACAGAGGACTTCCTTATACACAGTACAGTGCACAGAGATCATGAACCTTACTGCAGCAACTCTGATCTAGTCACCTCTGTAATGAGACAACTAGACTGAAGTTACTGTACAGAGGACGTCCTTATACACAGTACAGTGCACACAAACTATGAATCTCAGTACAGCAACTCTGATCTAGTTACCTCTGTACTGAGACAACTAGACTGAAGTTACCGTACAGAGGACGTCCTTATACACAGTACGGTGCACACAAACTATGAATCTCAATACAGCAACTCTGATCTACTTAGCTCTGTACTGAGACAACTAGACTGAAGTTACCGTACAGAGGACGTCCTTATACACAGTACGGTGCACACAAACTATGAATCTCACTACAGCAACTCTGATCTAGTCACCTCTGTACTGAGACATCTAAATTGAAGTTACCGTACAGAGGACGTCCTTATACACAGTACAGTACACAGAGATCATGGACCTCAGTGCTGCAACTCTGATCTAGTCACCTCTGTACTGAGACATCTATACTGAAGTTACTGTACAGAGGACGTCCTTATACACAGAACAGTGCACACAAACTATGAATCTCAGTACAGCAACTCTGATCTAGTCACCTCTGTACTGAGACATCTAGACTGAAGTTACTGTACAGAGGACGTCCTTATACACAGTACGGTGCACACAAACTATGAATCTCAGTACAGCAACTCCCAACTAGTCACCTCTGTACTGAGACATCTAGACTGAAGTTACTGTACAGAGGACGTCCTTATACACAGTAAAGTACACACAAACTATGAATCTCAGTACAGCAACTCTGATCTAGTCACCTCTGTACTGAGACAACTAGACTGAAGTTACTGTACAGAGGACGTCCTTATACACAGTACAGTGCACAGAAACTATGAATCTCAGTACAGCAACTCTGTTCTAGTCACCTCTGTACTGAGACATCTATACTGAAGTTACTGTACAGAGGACGTCCTTATACACAGTACAGTGCACACAAACTATGAATCTCAGTACAGCAACTCTGATCTAGTCACCTCTGTACTGAGACATCTAGACTGAAGTTACTGTACAGAGGACGTCCTTATACACAGTACAGTGCACAGAGATCATGGACCTTTCTGCAGCAAATCTGATCTAGTCACCTCTGTACTGAGACATCTAAATTGAGGTTACTGTACAGAGGACGTCCTTATACACAGTACGGTGCACAGAGATCATGGACCTCAGTACAGCAACTCCGATCTAGTCACCTCTGTACTGAGACATCTAGAATGAGGTTAATGTACAGAGGACGTCCTTATACACAGTAGGGTGCACACAAACTATGAATCTCAGTACAGCAACTCTGATCTAGTCACCTCTGTACTGAGACATCTAGACTGAAGTTACTGTACAGAGGACGTCCTTATACACAGTACGGTGCACAGAGATCATGGACCTCAGTACAGCAACTCCGATCTAGTCACCTCTGTACTGAGACATCTAGACTGAAGTTACTGTACAGAGGACGTCCTTATACACAGTAGGGTGCACACAAACTATGAATCTCAGTACAGCAACTCTGATCTAGTTACCTCTGTACTGAGACAAATAGACTGAAGTTACTGTACAGAGGACGTCCTTATACACAGTACAGTGCACAGAGATCATGGACCTCAGTACAGCAACTCCGATCTAGTCACCTCTGTACTGAGACATCTAGAATGAAGTTACTGTACAGAGGACGTCCTTATACACAGTACAGTGCACACAAACTATGAATCTCAGTACAGCAACTCTGATCTAGTTACCTCTGTACTGAGACAAATAGACTGAAGTTACTGTACAGAGGACGTCCTTATACACAGTACAGTACACAGAGATCATGGACCTCAGTACAGCAACTCCGATCTAGTTACCTCTGTACTGAGACAACTATACTGAAATACCTGTACAGAGGACGTCCTTATACACAGTACGGTACACACAAACTAGGAATCTCAGTACAGCAACTCTGATCTAGTTACCTCTGTACTGAGACAACTAGACTGAAGTTACTGTACAGAGGACGTCCTTATACACAGTACAGTGCACAGAGATCATGAACCTTACAGCTGCAACTCTGATCTAGTCACCTCTGTACTGAGATATCTAGATTGAAGTTACTGTACAGAGGACGTCCTTATACACAGTACAGTGCACACAAACTATGAATATCAGTACAGCAACTCTGATCTAGTTACCTCCGTACTGAGACAACTAGACTGAAGTTACTGTACAGAGGACCTCCTTATACACAGTACAGTGCACACAAACTATGAATATCAGTACAGCAACTCTGATCTAGTCACTTCTGTACTGAGACAACTAGACTGAAGTTACTGTACAAAGGACGTCCTTATACACAGTACGGTGCACACAAACTATGAATCTCAGTACAGCAACTCTGATCTAGTCACCTCTGTACTGAGACATCTAGACTGAAGTTACTGTACAGAGGACGTCCTTATACACAGTACGGTGCACACAAACTATAAATCTCAGTACAGCAACTCTGATCTAGTCACCTCTGTACTGAGACATCTAGACTGAAGTTACTGTACAGAGGACGTCCTTATACACAGTACAGTGCACAGAGATCATGAACCTTACTGCAGCAACTCTGATCTAGTCACCTCTGTAATGAGACAACTAGACTGAAGTTACTGTACAGAGGACGTCCTTATACACAGTACAGTGCACAGAGATCATGAACCTTACTGCAGCAACTCTGATCTAGTTACCTCTGTACTGAGACATCTAGAATGGAGTTACTGTACAGAGGACGTCCTTATACACAGTACGGTGCACACAAACTATGAATCTCAGTACAGCAACTCTGATCTAGTTACCTCTGTAGTGAGACATCTAGATTGAGGTTACTGTACAGAGGACGTCCTTATACATAGTACAGTGCACAGAAATCATGGACCTCAGTACAGCAACTCTGATCTAGTTACCTCTGTACTAAGACAACTAGACTGAAGTTACTGTACAGAGGACGTCCTTATACACAGTACAGTGCACAGAAACTATGAATCTCAGTACAGCAACTCCCATCTAGTCACCTCTGTACTGAGACATCTAGATTGAGGTTACCATACAGAGGACGTTCTTATACACAGTACAATGCACAGAGATCATGAACCCTACTGCAGCAACTCTGATCTAGTTACCTCTGTACTGAGACAACTAGACTGAAGGTACTGTATAGAGGACGTCCTTATACACAGAACAGTGCACAGAAATCATGGACCTCAGTGCAGCAACTCTGATCTAGTCACCTCTGTACTGAGACATCTAGACTGAAGTTACTGTACAGAGGACGTCCTTATACACAGTACAGTGCACACAAACTATGAATCTCAGTACAGCAACTCTGATCTAGTAACCTCTGTACTGAGACAACTAGACTGAAGTTACTGTACAGAGGACGTCCTTATACACAGTACAGTGCACACAAACTATGAATCTCAGTACAGCAACTCTGATCTAGTCACATGTGTACTGAGACAACTAGACTGAAGTTACTGTACAGAGGACGTCCTTATACACAGTACAGTGCACAGAAACTATGAATCTCAGTACAGCAACTCTGATCTAGTCACCTCTGTACTGAGACATCTATACTAAAGTTACTGTACAGAGGACGTCCTTATACACAGTACGGTGCCCACAAACTATGAATCTCACTACAGCAACTCTGATCTAGTCACCTCTGTACTGAGACATCTAAATTGAAGTTACCGTACAGAGGACGTCCTTATACACAGTACAGTGCACAGAGATCATGGACCTCAGTGCTGCAACTCTGATCTAATCACCTCTGTACTGAGACATCTAGACTGAAGTTACTGTACAGAGGACGTCCTTATACACAGTACAGTGCACAGAGATCATGGACCTTTCTGCAGCAAATCTGATCTAGTCACCTCTGTACTGAGACATCTAAATTGAGGTTACTGTACAGAGGACGTCCTTATACACAGTACGGTGCACAGAGATCATGGACCTCAGTACAGCAACTCCGATCTAGTCACCTCTGTACTGAGACATCTAGAATGAGGTTAATGTACAGAGGACGTCCTTATACACAGTAGGGTGCACACAAACTATGAATCTCAGTACAGCAACTCTGATCTTGTCACCTCTGTACTGAGACATCTAGACTGAAGTTACTGTACAGAGGACGTCCTTATACACAGTACGGTGCACAGAGATCATGGACCTCAGTACAGCAACTCCGATCTAGTCACCTCTGTACTGAGACATCTAGACTGAAGTTACTGTACAGAGGACGTCCTTATACACAGTAGGGTGCACACAAACTATGAATCTCAGTACAGCAACTCTGATCTAGTTACCTCTGTACTGAGACAAATATACTGAAGTTACTGTACAGAGGACGTCCTTATACACAGTACAGTGCACAGATATCATAGACCTCAGTACAGCAACTCCGATCTAGTCACCTCTGTACTGAGACATCTAGATTGAAGTTACTGTACAGAGGACGTCCTTATACACAGTACAGTGCACACAAACTATGAATCTCAGTACAGCAACTCTGATCTACTTACCTATGTACTGAGACAAATAGACTGAAGTTACTGTACAGAGGATGTCCTTATACACAGTACAGTACACAGAGATCATGGACCTCAGTACAGCAACTCCGATCTAGTCACCTCTGTACTGAGACATCTAGACTGAAGTTACTGTACAGAGGACGTCCTTATACACAGTACAGTGCACAGAAATCATGAACCTTACTGCAGCAACTCTGATCTAGTCACCTCTGTACTGAGACATCTAGACTGAAGTTACTGTACAGAGGACGTCCTTATACACAGTACAGTGCACAGAAATCATGAACCTTACTGCAGCAACTCTGATCTAGTCACCTCTGTACTGAGACATCTAGATTGAGGTTACTGTACAGAGGACGTCCTCATACACAGTACGGTGCACACAAACTATGAATCTCAGTACAGCAACTCTGAACTAGTTACCTCTGTACTGAGACATCTAGACTGAAGTTACTGTATAGAGGACGTCCTTATACATAGTACAGTGCACAGAAATCATGGACCTCAGTACAGCAACTCTGATCTAGTTACCTCTGTACTAAGACAACTAGACTGAAGTTACTGTACAGAGGACGTCCTTATACACAGTACAGTGCACAGAAACTATGAATCTCAGTACAGCAACTCCCATCTAGTCACCTCTGTACTGAGACATCTAGATTGAGGTTACCATACAGAGGACGTTCTTATACACAGTACAATGCACAGAGATCATGAACCTTACTGCAGCAACTCTGATCTAGTTACCTCTGTACTGAGACAACTAGACTGAAGTTACTGTACAGAGGACGTCCTTATACACAGTACAGTGCACAGAAATCATGGACCTCAGTGCAGCAACTCTGATCTAGTCACCTCTGTACTGAGACATCTAGATTGAGGTTACTGTACAGAGGACGTCCTTATACACAGTACGGTGCACACAAACTATGAATCTCAGTACAGCAACTCCCAACTAGTCACCTCTGTACTGAGACATCTAGACTGAAGTTACTGTACAGAGGACGTCCTTATACACAGTACAGTGCACACAAACTATGAATCTCAGTACAGCAACTCTGATCTAGTAACCTCTGTACTGAGATAACTAGACTGAAGTTACTGTACAGAGGACGTCCTTATACACAGTACAGTGCACACAAACTATGAATCTCAGTACAGCAACTCTGATCTAGTCACATGTCTACTGAGACAACTAGACTGAAGTTACTGTACAGAGGACGTCCTTATACACAGTACAGTGCACAGAAACTATGAATCTCAGTACAGCAACTCTGATCTAGTCACCTCTGTACTGAGACATCTATACTGAAGTTACTGTACAGAGGACGTCCTTATACACAGTACGGTGCACACAAACTATGAATCTCACTACAGCAACTCTGATCTAGTCACGTCTGTACTGAGACATCTAAATTGAAGTTACCGTACAGAGGACGTCCTTATACACAGTACAGTGCACAGAGATCATGGACCTCAGTGCTGCAACTCTGATCTAGTCACCTCTGTACTGAGACATCTACATTGAAGTTACTGTACAGAGGACGTCCTTATAAACAGTACAGTGCACACAAACTATGAATCTCAGTACAGCAACTCTGATCTAGTTACCTCTGTACTGAGACAAATAGACTGAAGTTACTGTACAGAGGATGTCCTTATACACAGTACAGTTCACAGAGATCATGGACCTCAGTACAGCAACTCCGATCTAGTCACCTCTGTACTGAGACATCAAGACTGAAGTTACTGTACAGAGGACGTCCTTATACACAGTACAGTGCACAGAAATCATGAACCTTACTGCAGCAACTCTGATCTAGTCACCTCTGTACTGAGACATCTAGACTGAAGTTACTGTACAGAGGAAGTCCTTATACACAGTACAGTGCACAGAAATCATGAACCTTACTGCAGCAACTCTGATCTAGTCACCTCTGTACTGAGACATCTAGATTGAGGTTACTGTACAGAGGACGTCCTCATACACAGGACGGTGCACACAAACTATGAATCTCAGTACAGCAACTCTGATCTAGTCACCTCTGTACTGAGACAACTATACTGAAATACCTGTACAGAGGACGTCCTTATACACAGTGCGGTGCACACAAACTAGGAATCTCAGTACAGCAACTCTGATCTAGTTACCTCTGTACTGAGACAACTATACTGAAATACCTGTACAGAGGACGTCCTTATACACAGTGCGGTGCACACAAACTAGGAATCTCAGTACAGCAACTCTGATCTAGTTACCTCTGTACTGAGACAACTAGACTGAAGTTACTGTACAGAGGACGTCCTTATACACAGTACAGTGCACAGAGATCATGAACCTTACTGCAGCAACTCTGATCTAGTCACCTCTGTACTGAGACATCTAAATTGAAGTTACCGTACAGAGGGCGTCCTTATACACAGTACGGTGCACACAAACTATGAATCTCAGTACAGCAACTCTGATCTAGTTACCTCTGTACTGAGACATCTAGAATGGAGTTACTGTACAGAGGACGTCCTTATACACAGTACAGTGCACAGAGATCATGGACCTCAGTACAGCAACTCCGATCTAGTCACCTCTGTACTGAGACATCTATACTGAAGTTACTGTACAGAGGACGTCCTTATAAACAGTACGGTGCACACAAACTTTGAATCTCAGTACAGCAACTCTGATCTAGTCACCTCTGTACTGAGACATCTAGATTGAGGTTACTGTACAGAGGACGTTCTTATACACAGTACAGTGCACAGAAATCATGGACCTCAGTACAGCAACTCCGATCTAGTCACCTCTGTACTGAGACATCTAGACTGAAGTTACTGTATAGAGGACGTCCTTATACATAGTACAGTGCACAGAAATCATGGACCTCAATACAGCAACTCTGATCTAGTTACCTCTGTACTAAGACAACTAGACTGAAGTTACTGTACAGAGGACGTCCTTATACACAGTACAGTGCACAGAAACTATGAATCTCAGTACAGCAACTCCCATCTAGTCACCTCTGTACTGAGACATCTAGATTGAGGTTACCATACAGAGGACATTCTTATACACAGTACAATGCACAGAGATCATGAACCTTACTGCAGCAACTCTGATCTAGTTACCTCTGTACTGAGACAACTAGACTGAAGTTACTGTATAGAGGACGTCCTTATACACAGTAAAGTGCACAGAAATCATGGACCTCAGTGCAGCAACTCTGATCTAGTCACCTCTGTACTGAGACATCTAGATTGAGGTTACTGTACAGAGGACGTCCTTATACACAGTACGGTGCACACAAACTATGAATCTCAGTACAGCAACTCCCAACTAGTCACCTCTGTACTGAGACATCTAAACTGAAGTTACTGTACAGAGGACGTCCTTATACACAGTACAGTGCACACAAACTATGAATCTCAGTACAGCAACTCTGATCTAGTAACCTCTGTACTGAGACAACTAGACTGAAGTTACTGTACAGAGGACGTCCTTGTACACAGTACAGTGCACAGAAACTATGAATCTCAGTACAGCAACTCTGATCTAGTCACCTCTGTACTGAGACATCTATACTGAAGTTACTGTACAGATGACGTCCTTATACACAGTACGGTGCACACAAACTATGAATCTCACTACAGCAACTCTGATCTAGTCACCTCTGTACTGAGACATCTAAATTGAAGTTACTGTACAGAGGACGTCCTTATACACAGTACAGTGCACAGAGATCATGGACCTCAGTGCTGCAACTCCGATCCAGTCACCTCTGTACTGAGACATCTAGACTAAGGTTACTGTACAGAGGACGTCCTTATACACAGTACGGTGCACAGAAACTATGAATCTCACTACAGCAACTCTGATCTAGTCACCTCTGTACTGAGACATCTATACTGAAGTTACTGTATAGAGGACGTCCTTATACACAGTACGGTGCACACAAACTATGAATCTCAGTACAGCAACTCTGATCTAGTTACCTCTGTACTGAGACATCTAGACTTAAGTTACTGCACAGAGGACGTCCTTATACACAGTACAGTGCACAGAAATCATGAAACTTACTGCAGCAACTCTGATCTAGTCACCTCTGTACTGAGACATCTAGATTGAGGTTACTGTACAGAGGACGTCCTTATACACAGTACAGTGCACACAAACTATGAATCTCAGTACAGCAACTCTGATCTAGTCACCTCTTTACTAAGACAACTAGACTGAAGTTACTGTACAGAGGACGTCCTTATACACAGTACGGTGCACACAAACTATGAATCTCAGTACAGCAACTCTGATCTAGTCACCTCTGTACTGAGACATCTAGACTGAAGTTACTGTACAGAGGACGTCCTTATACACAGTACAGTGCACAGAGATCATGAACCTTACTGCAGCAACTCTGATCTAATCACCTTTGTACTGAGACATCTAGATTGAAGTTACTGTACAGAGGACGTCCTTATACACAGTACAGTACACAGAGATCATGGACCTCAGTACAGCAACTCCGATCTAGTCACCTCTGTACTGAGACATCTAGAATGAGGTTAATGTACAGAGGACGTCCTCATACACAGTACGGTGCACACAAACTATGAATCTCAGTACAGCAACTCTGATCTAGTCACCTCTGTACTGAGACATCTAAATTGAAGTTACCGTACAGAGGACGTCCTTATACACAGTACGGTGCACAGAGATCATGAACCTTACTGCAGCAACTCTGATCTAATCACCTTTGTACTGAGACATCTAGATTGAAGTTACTGTACAGAGGACGTCCTTATACACAGTACAGTACACAGAGATCATGGACCTCAGTACAGCAACTCCGATCTAGTCACCTCTGTACTGAGACATCTAGAATGAGGTTAATGTACAGAGGACGTCCTCATACACAGTACGGTGCACACAAACTATGAATCTCAGTACAGCAACTCTGATCTAGTTACCTCTGTACTGAGACAACTATACTGAAATACCTGTACAGAGGACGTCCTTATACACAGTACAGTGCACACAAACTATGAATCTCACTACAGCAACTCTGATCTAGTCACCTCTGTACTGAGACATATAAATTGAAGTTACCGTACAGAGGACGTCCTTATACACAGTACGGTGCACACAAACTAGGTATCTCAGTACAGCAACTCTGATCTAGTTACCTCTGTACTGAGACATCTAGAATGGAGTTACTGTACAGAGGACGTCCTTATACACAGTACAGTGCACAGAGATCATGGACCTCAGTGCTGCAACTCCGATCCAGTCACCTCTGTACTGAGACATCTATACTGAAGTAACTGTACAGAGGACGTCCTTATACACAGTACGGTGCACACAAACTATGAATCTCAGTACAGCAACTCTGATCTAGTCACCTCTGTACTGAGACATCTAGAATGAGGTTACTGTACAGAGGACGTTCTTATACACAGTACAGTGCACAGAAATCATGGACCTCAGTACAGCAACTCCGATCTAGTCACCTCTGTACTGAGACATCTAGACTGAAGTTACTGTATAGAGGACGTCCTTATACATAGTACAGTGCACAGAAATCATGGACCTCAGTACAGCAACTCTGATCTAGTTACCTCTGTACTAAGACAACTAGACTGAAGTTACTGTACAGAGGACGTCCTTATACACAGTACAGTGCACAGAAACTATGAATCTCAGTACAGCAACTCCCATCTAGTCACCTCTGTACTGAGACATCTAGATTGAGGTTACCATACAGAGGACATTCTTATACACAGTACAATGCACAGAGATCATGAACCTTACTGCAGCAACTCTGATCTAGTTACCTCTGTACTGAGACAACTAGACTGAAGTTACTGTATAGAGGACGTCCTTATATACAGTACAGTGCACAGAAATCATGGACCTCAGTGCAGCAACTCTGATCTAGTCACCTCTGTACTGAGACATCTAGATTGAGGTTACTGTACAGAGGACGTCCTTATACACAGTACGGTGCACACAAACTATGAATCTCAGTACATCAACTCCCAACTAGTCACCTCTGTACTGAGACATCTAGACTGAAGTTACTGTACAGAGGACGTCCTTATACACAGTACAGTGCACAGAGATCATGAACCTTACTGCAGCAACTCTGATCTAGTCACCTCTGTACTGAGACATCTAAATTGAAGTTACCGTACAGAGGGCGTCCTTATACACAGTACGGTGCACACAAACTATGAATCTCAGTACAGCAACTCTGATCTAGTTACCTCTGTACTGAGACATCTAGAATGGAGTTACTGTACAGAGGACGTCCTTATACACAGTACAGTGCACAGAGATCATGGACCTCAGTACAGCAACTCCGATCTAGTCACCTCTGTACTGAGACATCTATACTGAAGTTACTGTACAGAGGACGTCCTTATAAACAGTACGGTGCACACAAACTTTGAATCTCAGTACAGCAACTCTGATCTAGTCACCTCTGTACTGAGACATCTAGATTGAGGTTACTGTACAGAGGACGTTCTTATACACAGTACAGTGCACAGAAATCATGGACCTCAGTACAGCAACTCCGATCTAGTCACCTCTGTACTGAGACATCTAGACTGAAGTTACTGTATAGAGGACGTCCTTATACATAGTACAGTGCACAGAAATCATGGACCTCAATACAGCAACTCTGATCTAGTTACCTCTGTACTAAGACAACTAGACTGAAGTTACTGTACAGAGGACGTCCTTATACACAGTACAGTGCACAGAAACTATGAATCTCAGTACAGCAACTCCCATCTAGTCACCTCTGTACTGAGACATCTAGATTGAGGTTACCATACAGAGGACATTCTTATACACAGTACAATGCACAGAGATCATGAACCTTACTGCAGCAACTCTGATCTAGTTACCTCTGTACTGAGACAACTAGACTGAAGTTACTGTATAGAGGACGTCCTTATACACAGTAAAGTGCACAGAAATCATGGACCTCAGTGCAGCAACTCTGATCTAGTCACCTCTGTACTGAGACATCTAGATTGAGGTTACTGTACAGAGGACGTCCTTATACACAGTACGGTGCACACAAACTATGAATCTCAGTACAGCAACTCCCAACTAGTCACCTCTGTACTGAGACATCTAAACTGAAGTTACTGTACAGAGGACGTCCTTATACACAGTACAGTGCACACAAACTATGAATCTCAGTACAGCAACTCTGATCTAGTAACCTCTGTACTGAGACAACTAGACTGAAGTTACTGTACAGAGGACGTCCTTGTACACAGTACAGTGCACAGAAACTATGAATCTCAGTACAGCAACTCTGATCTAGTCACCTCTGTACTGAGACATCTATACTGAAGTTACTGTACAGATGACGTCCTTATACACAGTACGGTGCACACAAACTATGAATCTCACTACAGCAACTCTGATCTAGTCACCTCTGTACTGAGACATCTAAATTGAAGTTACTGTACAGAGGACGTCCTTATACACAGTACAGTGCACAGAGATCATGGACCTCAGTGCTGCAACTCCGATCCAGTCACCTCTGTACTGAGACATCTAGACTAAGGTTACTGTACAGAGGACGTCCTTATACACAGTACGGTGCACAGAAACTATGAATCTCACTACAGCAACTCTGATCTAGTCACCTCTGTACTGAGACATCTATACTGAAGTTACTGTATAGAGGACGTCCTTATACACAGTACGGTGCACACAAACTATGAATCTCAGTACAGCAACTCTGATCTAGTTACCTCTGTACTGAGACATCTAGACTTAAGTTACTGCACAGAGGACGTCCTTATACACAGTACAGTGCACAGAAATCATGAAACTTACTGCAGCAACTCTGATCTAGTCACCTCTGTACTGAGACATCTAGATTGAGGTTACTGTACAGAGGACGTCCTTATACACAGTACAGTGCACACAAACTATGAATCTCAGTACAGCAACTCTGATCTAGTCACCTCTTTACTAAGACAACTAGACTGAAGTTACTGTACAGAGGACGTCCTTATACACAGTACGGTGCACACAAACTATGAATCTCAGTACAGCAACTCTGATCTAGTCACCTCTGTACTGAGACATCTAGACTGAAGTTACTGTACAGAGGACGTCCTTATACACAGTACAGTGCACAGAGATCATGAACCTTACTGCAGCAACTCTGATCTAATCACCTTTGTACTGAGACATCTAGATTGAAGTTACTGTACAGAGGACGTCCTTATACACAGTACAGTACACAGAGATCATGGACCTCAGTACAGCAACTCCGATCTAGTCACCTCTGTACTGAGACATCTAGAATGAGGTTAATGTACAGAGGACGTCCTCATACACAGTACGGTGCACACAAACTATGAATCTCAGTACAGCAACTCTGATCTAGTCACCTCTGTACTGAGACATCTAAATTGAAGTTACCGTACAGAGGACGTCCTTATACACAGTACGGTGCACAGAGATCATGAACCTTACTGCAGCAACTCTGATCTAATCACCTTTGTACTGAGACATCTAGATTGAAGTTACTGTACAGAGGACGTCCTTATACACAGTACAGTACACAGAGATCATGGACCTCAGTACAGCAACTCCGATCTAGTCACCTCTGTACTGAGACATCTAGAATGAGGTTAATGTACAGAGGACGTCCTCATACACAGTACGGTGCACACAAACTATGAATCTCAGTACAGCAACTCTGATCTAGTTACCTCTGTACTGAGACAACTATACTGAAATACCTGTACAGAGGACGTCCTTATACACAGTACAGTGCACACAAACTATGAATCTCACTACAGCAACTCTGATCTAGTCACCTCTGTACTGAGACATATAAATTGAAGTTACCGTACAGAGGACGTCCTTATACACAGTACGGTGCACACAAACTAGGTATCTCAGTACAGCAACTCTGATCTAGTTACCTCTGTACTGAGACATCTAGAATGGAGTTACTGTACAGAGGACGTCCTTATACACAGTACAGTGCACAGAGATCATGGACCTCAGTGCTGCAACTCCGATCCAGTCACCTCTGTACTGAGACATCTATACTGAAGTAACTGTACAGAGGACGTCCTTATACACAGTACGGTGCACACAAACTATGAATCTCAGTACAGCAACTCTGATCTAGTCACCTCTGTACTGAGACATCTAGAATGAGGTTACTGTACAGAGGACGTTCTTATACACAGTACAGTGCACAGAAATCATGGACCTCAGTACAGCAACTCCGATCTAGTCACCTCTGTACTGAGACATCTAGACTGAAGTTACTGTATAGAGGACGTCCTTATACATAGTACAGTGCACAGAAATCATGGACCTCAGTACAGCAACTCTGATCTAGTTACCTCTGTACTAAGACAACTAGACTGAAGTTACTGTACAGAGGACGTCCTTATACACAGTACAGTGCACAGAAACTATGAATCTCAGTACAGCAACTCCCATCTAGTCACCTCTGTACTGAGACATCTAGATTGAGGTTACCATACAGAGGACATTCTTATACACAGTACAATGCACAGAGATCATGAACCTTACTGCAGCAACTCTGATCTAGTTACCTCTGTACTGAGACAACTAGACTGAAGTTACTGTATAGAGGACGTCCTTATATACAGTACAGTGCACAGAAATCATGGACCTCAGTGCAGCAACTCTGATCTAGTCACCTCTGTACTGAGACATCTAGATTGAGGTTACTGTACAGAGGACGTCCTTATACACAGTACGGTGCACACAAACTATGAATCTCAGTACATCAACTCCCAACTAGTCACCTCTGTACTGAGACATCTAGACTGAAGTTACTGTACAGAGGACGTCCTTATACACAGTACAGTGCACAGAAACTATGAATCTCACTACAGCAACTCTGATCTAGTCACCTCTGTACTGAGACATCTAAATTGAAGTTACCGTACAGAGGACGTCCTTATTAGTGTTGAGCCACCCCCGTAGTGTTCGAGTTCGGTTCGGTTCGTCGAACACCCGTGTGTTCGCCGAACTGTTCGTCGAACACCTTCGAACACCGTTAAAACCAATGGCAGGCAAACAAAAACACATAGAAACACATAGAAAACACCTTCAAAGGTGTCCAAAAGCTGACAAACTGCTCAGAAGACACAACTAACACATGGAAAAGTGACAAGTACATATAGTCATGCGAAAAGAAAAGAGGTGGAGGAGTAAAAGGAGGGGGAGACACAGATATAGGCATGTCATGCCCTTCTAAAATCCAAAAAGTGAGAAGCCGAGACGGCCAGTCCGCTCCTGCCCGTGCCAACTCCGTGTCGCCGGGTTTGTGCCAGAGCCGCGGTGAACCCTGACGGCCAGCCCCCCTCTCCCAATACTGGTGCCTGTCCGCTGGTGGGTCGAGAGAGCCCCCCTGTGGTGGAGGCAGCTCTAAGCTTTTTAATTTAAATTGTCCCTCTAATTTGAATGAATACACTTTAAATCCATTTACAAGGATCTATTGGAGGGCAAGTCTCATGCCAGCAGCCGCGTAATTCCAGCTCCAGTAGCGTCCACTAAAGCTGCTGCAGTTAAAAAGCTTTTATAAGGATCGAGCTCGGCTGTCCACCGCAAGGCATCCTAGTGCCAGTCCCAGCCCCTATGCCTTGGGGTGCCTCCTGATGCTCTTCACTAAGTATCCCGTGGTCCCGAAGCATTTCCTTTGAAAAAATTAAGTGTCCAAACTACAGGTGGTGTAGCTTGCTTAACAGCCGGGATAATCCGCTGACTAGCAGACACTGCTACTAGGCACAAAGTATTTCCTGGGCTAGATGCAGTTAAAAATTTGTAAGTAGATACTCTCGTTGGATGCTGAGAAAGCATTCCATAGAGTCTCCTGGCACGCCATATATGATTCTCTTAAAAAGCTTGGGGTAGGGGTCTAGGGGACCCTTTTATAGCCAAAATCACGGCCCTGTATCACAATACGTCACCTAGGCTGAAGATAAATGGAACTGTAGCACCGAGGGCTCGGTTGCTACAGACGTATTGCACCTCACCCAGAGGTGTGATATCTCACTCTCAGATAAGGATGGAGTGTGGATCAGGACCCGACACCTGCATGCATTACACCACATTGCCGTGGGGCAGGGCGACCAATATGCCCCTGAGATGGGCACGACAGTCCCTGTCCCTGGCTGGAGTGGGGGGAGGGAACACTGAGGAAGGGGAACCCTGCAGTGCAGGAGCAGGGAGGAAGCAGTTCCTGGGTGCATTGAGAAGGGAGTATAAAAGGTGGGCACCATCTTAGTTCAGTGCAGAGAAGTCTGAGCAGAAGTGGCAGGGAGCAGGGGCTCTGCATGAGCTCTGCTCCGGAGGCGGGCCTAGTAACAGAGGCCCAGGCCTGCAAGAGGGAGAAGGAAGGAAGAGGAGCGGAGAAGGCTCCAGGAACGAGGAATGAAGGGATCCCAGGGGTGCGGACGGGCGAGTCGCCACCGCACGCCCGAATCCACCTGCGTGGAGGGGTCAGGCCAAAGGGGGAGACCCGTCCCCGAACTAGTGGAGGCAGGAAACGACCCTCAGCTAGAAACCGGAGGCTCTGACATTTTATGTGGCGCAGCCCCTTGCTCCACCCGCTAGGAAGGCACCACATAGGGTCAGGGAAACTGGCGCCAAGTTTACCAAGAGGAGGCCCGAGGCAGCCGGACAGAAGTGTTGGTAAGAAAGGCCAGACAAAGGACACACAAAGGGGGTCCTGTGAAGTGCTCCAAAGTTATCTGGGAGTTGTCTGAGCCCCTCACCTGGTGAGCACAGTACGACGTGGGCAGCCGTTACCTGCAGACGTGGTCTGGATAATAAGAACTGTGAGTAAAGGCCCTGAACTGCATCACTGACTCCGTGTCGTTACTGCTGCTGCCCTGCACCATCACCCCCATCCTCCGCATACACTGCCCTGAGGCTATACTCCTCCCGTGGGGAGTTATGCTACGCTCTGCTGCACCCACAACACCAGCCTTAGCGGTCTGCCCTGTAGCGGCGGTTCACTCTGACCGCAATCCACGGGTGGCGTAGTCGGACATTTAAACATCAAAACCACATAAATAGTTCCGCCACTGGTTTGACCTTGACCGCCCTGAGCCACGGAACCGGATCGCCGCCACGAAGACTACAACCACCAGCATCCACCAAAAAGGGTCCGGCTCCGGGTGTCCCAAGGCCCAGGGGGTGCGTCAGAACATTTTCATCACCTTTCACAATCACCAATGGGACAAGGCAGGGATGTCCTCTGTCCCCTCTCTTATACATCCTAGTGACGGAGCACCTGCTCTCATCAATTCGCCATAACCCCAATATTAGGTGGATTGAGGTGGGAGGCACCGAGTACAAGTGCTCTCTATTTGCTGATGATGTCCTAGTATATATCACTCAATCACATATATCCATCCCTGCTGTTATGGCTGAAATAGATCACTTTGTTACATGGTAAAATTTTAAAATCAATGCAGCGAAGTCTGAGGCCCTCGATGTCTCCCTCCCTAAATCCATATAGGATTCCATCCAGTCCAACTTTCCCTTTGCCTGGCCCTCACAGGGTATCAAGTACTTAGGAATTCCTATTCATAGAGACCTCTCCCATCTATGTTATCTTAATTTTGGGCCCTTTATTGAACAACTCCATACAGACCACGGTTGGCAAGTTAGAACTGTAAGATTCACTACGTGAACCACTGGTGTTTTGTGGAAAAGCACATGTACACCGCGTTCCAAATTATTATGCAAAAAGTGTTTAGGAGTGATAAGGGAAGAATTTGTTTGTTTGTCAGTTAAACTCATTGATGGTGATGTGTGTCAGGGCTCTTTATATCACTGTAAGCAATTGCAGACACCTGTGCTAATTAGTTTGGCAGGTGTGTCCAATGAAAGGCAAGACTACTTAAGAAGGCTCTCTCACATTATTAAGCAGCCTACATTTTCTGCCAAAATGGGAAAGAAAAAGGATGTGTCGGCTGCTGAGAAGCAACAAATTGTGGAGTGTTTAGGTCAAGGCATGACTACAATCAACATTGTGCGATGATCAGGATGAAGTGTCTTGGCAATCAAGAAGTATGTAGCTGATTCACAGTACACACGTGTGCGTGCTGATAAGGGCAAATTGAGGACTCTTTCCTACAGGCAATTACGTCAGGTTGAAACAGCAGCGGCAAAAAAGCCTTGTCATAGCAGCAGACAAGTTTTTGAAGCTGCTTGTGCCTCCAACGTCCCCCGAACAACAAGATGCAGGGTCCTTCAGAGGTTTGCAGCTGTGCATATGCCATCCTGTCGACCTCCTCTATCCACTTCACACAAGCAGAAACGGCTCCAGTGGGCCAAACATTACATGAAGACTGATTTCAAAACTGTTTTGTTCACGGATGAGTGCCGTGCAGCGCTCGATGGTCCAGATGAATGGAGTGGAGGATGGCTGGTTGATGGACACCCCACGCAAACACGGCTACAGCGCCAACAAGGAGGAGGTGGAGTAATGTTTTGGGCTGGAATCATGGGGAGAGAGATTGTCGGCCCCTTTAGGATCCCTGAAGGCGCTAAAGATGAACTCCATAATGTATGTGGATTTTCTCAAACAGCACTTCCTGCCATGGTTCAAGAAGAAGAACCGTGTATTTCACAGCAAGATCATTTTTCTGCATGATAATGCACCATCTCATGCTGCACATAAAACATCTGCATCTCTGGCTGATATGGGCATAAAAGGGGACAAACTTATGGTGTGACCCCCATGCTCCCCTGACCTCTACCCCATTCAGAACCTTTGGAGCATCATTAAAAGGAGTGTCTATGATGGCGGGAGGCAGTTCACATCTAAGCAACAGCTCTGGGAGGGTATTCTGTCCTCATGCAAAACAATTGAAGCAGAAACCATCCAAAACCTGACAAATTCAATGGACGAGAGAGTTCAGAAGCTCCTTTCGAACAAGGGGTCCTATGTGAAAATGTAACATCACCTAGAATAAAGTTTTGAGTTGAAAACTGTTTGATTTCAGTTTCTAACAACCTGCTAATGCTTATAATTTCAAAAATGACCATTTTTTTGGTCTTTATTAAAATGAAAAGGTTGATCGAAAAGTTTGGGGGATCTAAGAGTGTGGCAACCCAGTAGTCATGATTACTTCGAATTCTGACAATATGAGGGTCATGCTGCAGGTAGTGCAGCAAGAAGGCACTTATGTGTCTTGCGCATCTCGGAGACCCAAAATTATTTTCCGGGCTAGATGCAGCTAAAAATTATTTTTAATTTTAAATCTGGTGAAGCTTATTATAGATGGCCTAATAGGATCAGTGCTGCACACTGCTACAAAGCCCAAATTATTTTCCAGTCAAGATACAGATAAACATGATTAGTAATTTGAAAGCTTAAAACGGTTGGTAGGGTGATTTTAACCAATCATCAAGCTTTTACTCTCCCCAGGATGACACAGGGGTAGAAAAGTCGTTTCGGATCCATGATTTGTTCATCTTTATGAACGTGAGTCTGTCTACATTATCAGTGGAGAGCCGCGTGCGCTTATCTGTCAGCACACCACCAGCAGCGCTGAACACACGTTCAGACAGAACGCTGGCTGCGGGGCATGACAAGATCTCCAAGGCGTAAGTGGCTAGCTCCGGCCATTTATCCAGATTGGAAGCCCAAAAAGAGCAAGGGTCCAGTGACACAGTCGTGGCTTCAATGTTTACTTGGAGATACTCCTGTACCATCGTCTCTAGGCGTTGACTATGTGTCAGACTTCTTGTCTCCTGTGGCCTTGCAAAGGATGGGCTAAAAAAGTGGTGAAATGATTCCGCAAAATTGATGTTACCAGCAGATACTGTGGTTCTGTTACGGTTTGAGTGCTGAACACTTGACGGTCTCACGGTTGGCAAGTTGGAACTGTGAGATTCACTACGTGCACCACTGGTATTTTGTGGAAAAGCACATGTAAGATTCTGCAACAGTCTCTGCTGATACTCCTGCATGCGTGCATCCCTTTCTATGGCAGGAATAATTTCTGCAAATTTACTTTTGTACTGGGGATCTAACAGTGTGGCAACCCAGTAGTCAGGATTATTTCTAATTCTCACAATTCGAGGGTCATGTTGCAGGTAGTGCAGCAAGAAGGCACTCATGTGTGTTGCGCATCCAGCAGCACCAAGTCCCTGTTGTGTTGGTGGCGAGGTAGCAATCATGCTTCCTTCCTCTGTCCTCTCCCCCCAACCTCGCACAACAGAAATGTGATCAAGGTCTCCCTCATCTGATGAGTCTTCCATCAGTTCGTCCTCCACTTCTTCCTGGGCTCCTGCACCTTCCTCACTAGTTTGGCTGCTACCATGCGCCCTGGTAAAATCATCTCCCCCACCCTCACATGCCTGCCGCCTTGGTGCTGCCGACCGTCTGGACCTTGCAGATGTTAGCCCTTCCGCATACAACTCCTCCTCCTCTACTTCCTCCACCTCCTCTTGTGCCACCACCTGACTCCGAATTCTGTTTAACATGTGCTCCAGCATGTAAATCACCGGAATAGTCATGCTGATAATGGCATCGTCAGCACTAAACATCTTCGTCGCCATTTCAAAACTGTGCAGAAGGGTGCATAGGTCCCTGATCTGAGACCACTCCTCCAGCGTGATTTGCCCCACCTCTGAATCTCGTTGGCCCAGGCTATACGTCAGAACGTATTGCACCAGGGCTTGTCGGTGCTGCCACAGTCGCTGCAACATGTGCAGAGTTGAATTCCACCGGGTAGGCACATCGCATTTTAGCCGGTGAAGTGGCAGGCCCAACGACTTCTGTAGAGATGTAAGTCGCTGAGCTGCAGGATGCGAACGGCGGAAGTGAGCACACAGCGACCGTGCCCTCTGCAGAAGGCCATCTAGTCTGGGATAGTGGGCTAAAAATTGCTGGACAACCAGGTTCAACACGTGAGCCATACAAGGCACGTGTGTGACATTGCCCCGGCGAAGGGACGCACCCAGGTTTGCAGCATTGTCGCACACGGCCTTCCCTGGTTTCAGGTCCAGTGGAGACAACCATTCATGAAATTGGTTCTCCAGAGCTGACCACAACTCCTCAGCTGTGTGACTCACATTTCCCAGACATTTCAATGTAAAAACCGTCTGATGACGTTGAGCCCTACTGCCAGCATAGTAAGGAGGTGTGCAGGATCCCTTCTGCGCAGTTAGAAAGCTTGTGGCATGACCAGACAGGCTTTGGGTGCAGGTGGAAGACCGAGAGGAGGTTGAGGAGGCAGAAGCAGTGGAGGAAAAATGACATAAAGAGGATTGACGCACAACTCGTGGGGACGGCAAGACTTGGACAGCAGCCCCTTGTCCTGCTGTCACCATAGTTACCCAGTGCCCAGTCAGCGACATGTAACGCCCCTGTCCATGCCTACTCGTCCAAGTGTCTGTGGTGAAATGCACCCTGTCACACACAGAGTTTCTCAAAGAAGCGGTGATGTTGTGTGCGACATGCTGGTGGAGCGCAGGCACACCTTTCTTTGAGAAGTAGTGCCGACTGGGCATCTGGTACTGGGGCACTGCGACGGACATAAGGTCTCGAAAATCCTCTGTGTCCACCAGGCGGAAAGGCAGCATTTCTGTAGCCAAGAGCTTGCAGATGGTGAAATTCAACCTCTTAGCTTTCTCATGGCTAGGAGGAAATGGTCTTTTACTTGTCCACATCTGAGGGACCGAGGGCTGGCTATTGTGCTTAGACGGGGTTGATAAGGGTGTCCCCGGCAAACTGCCGGTCTGTGAGGAAGATGCAGGCGGACATGTTAGGTTGCCTTGATCCAAAGGTGGTGCTATCGATGTCGGACAGCGCTCAAGACCAGCTGGTGTTACCACCTCCAAAGAAAATGATGACCTGCCAATCACGCTGGCTGTTGCGGGTAAAGAGGTGGCAGGTCTGCGCCCCAAAACAGGTGTGACTGCTGTCCCCCCAGTCACAGAGGATGAAGAGGCTGCGGATGCACAAGATATGGCAGACGGTGGTTGGCCCGGCCGGCTAGACCGCATTGTAGCACACTGAGCTTCCCACTGCAACTTATGCTTCATGTCCATGTGCCGGTTCATGCATGAAGTACTCAAACTATGTATTTTTTGGCCTCTACTTAGCTTTTGCTGACAAATGTTACAGATAACACGAGTTGGGTCATCTTTATCGATCTGAAAAAATGCCCAGGCTATGCAAGGCTTAGCACCCATGCGACCTGAAGAGCCACCACGACTTGTGGTGAGAGGCAGAGTTGTGTTTGAGGATGCAGTTGTTGACGTGCTTCCAGTACTACGTCTCTGTCCAGGAAGGCGCAACCTGACCTCGTCGTCACTAGCATCTTCCTCCACCTCCTCTGCTGACCTCATCTCTTGGCTGACTGTGGGTTGACAGTAAGTGGGATCTCCGACCTCATCATCATCACCCTGTGCGTTATCACACCCGTCGTCCTCAGAGCCAACCTGTTCCTGCCCTGACAAAAAACTAAAGTTGTCGCTCCAATCAGGTATTTGAGTCTTATCATCGTCTTCCTCATTGTCTCCACCAACAGGAGTTACAGTTTGGGAATGAGGGTCTACATTATGGTCAGAACCTTCTGCGTCTGGTCCTGGATCCGACTCATAAAGATTCTGGGCATCAGTGCAGATCATTTCCTCGTCTGGATTCACAGAAGCGCTGGAGTCGACCTCTGATTCCCAGGCTATAGTATGAGTAAACAGCTCTGCAGACTCAACCATCTGTTCTACCTCATACTCAGACGGGCAGCTGGAGATTTGGGAGCTGTGAGGAAGCAAGTGCGATTTGGGTGACACCTTTGAGGACTGGAGTATTTGTGATGTTGAAGTTGATGTGGAGGAGAGCCCACTTAAAGGAGCACTTGATATCCGTTGAAGCACCTGCTGTTTTTGTGCCTCATCTGGAATTTGTAGCGATTGGCGTGGCCGTAAGAAAGGGATCTTATCACATTGTCCGCTAAAAGAAGTAGACATTTTAGTTTGGCTGGAAGATGGTCTTTCTTCTGCACCTACCCCACGGACACAACCTTTTTTCCCCTTCCCAACACGCCTATTCCCCTTTCCACCAGCAGCAGGCCTTTTTCCACTCATTTTGGTGGTTAACTAATTCACAACTCTGGAGTTGTTTGCACAAAAAAACAATGGATGGTAACCGAGCAGAGCTGAGTGGCCAAACTGTGGTATTAGGCCAAAACTATTGGCTGGGTTAGATGCAGAAAAAAATTATTTTTAATTTGCAACCTGATGTAGGTCAGTATAGATGGACTAATAGACCAAGTCCCACACACCGCTAGAAGCCCAAATATTTTTTCAGAGCTAGATGCAGAAAATTTTTTTATTCAATTTGCAACCTGATGGAGGTCAGTATAGATGGACTAATAGACCAAGTCCCACACACTGCTAGAAGCCCAAATATTTTTTCAGAGCTAGATGCAGAAAATTTTTTTATTCAATTTGCAACCTGATGTAGGTCAGTATAGATGGACTAATAGACCAAGTCCCACACACCGCTAGAAGCCCAAATATTTTTTCAGAGCTAGATGCAGAAATTTTTTTTATTCAATTTGCAACCTGATGGAGGTCAGTATAGATGGACTAATAGACCAAGTCCCACACACTGCTAGAAGCCCAAATATTTTTTCAGAGCTAGATGCAGAAAAAAATTATTTTTAATTTGCAACCTGATGGAGGTCAGTATAGATGGACTAATAGACCAAGTCCCACACACCGCTAGAAGCCCAAATATTTTTTCAGAGCTAGATGCAGAAAAAAATTATATTCAATTTGCACCCTGCTGGAGGTCAGTATAGAAGGACTAATAGAACAAGTCCCACACACTGCTAGAAGCCCAAATATTTTTTCAGAGCTAAATGAAGAAAAAAATTATTTTTAATTTGCAACCTGTTGGAGGTCAGTATAGATGGACTAATAGACCAAGTCCCACACACCGCTAGAAGCCCAAATATTTTTTCAGAGCTAGATGCAGAATTTTTTTTTATTCAATTTGCAACCTGATGGAGGTCAGTATAGATGGACTAATAGACCAAGTCCCACACACTGCTAGAAGCCCAAATATTTTTTCAGAGCTAGATGCAGAAAAAAATTATTTTTAATTTGCAACCTGTTGGAGGTCAGTATAGATGGACTAATAGACCAAGTCCCACACACTGCTAGAAGCCCAAATATTTTTTCAGAGCTAAATGAAGAAAAAAATTATTTTTAATTTGCAACCTGATGGAGGTCAGTATAGATGGACTAATAGAACAAGTCCCACACGCTGCTAGAAGCCCAAATATTTTTTCAGAGCTAAATGAAGAAAAAAATTATTTTTAATTTGCAACCTGATGGAGGTCAGTATAGATGGACTAATAGACCAAGTCCCACACACTGCTAGAAGCCCAAATATTTTTTCAGAGCTAGATGCAGAAAAAAATTATATTCAGTTTGCAACCTGATGGAGGTCAGTATAGATGGACTAATAGAATGATGCTATGCCCAAAAGATTTTACTTCACTAGGTGCAGTAAAAAAATTGGTATTCTATACACAGGTGGTATATCTTGCAACACAGATAGGCTACTCCACTGACTAACACACTCTGCAATAGGCCAAAAAGGATTAGCTTTGCTAGATTCAGCCAAATGCTGTGAAAAAAACTTGCACAGCACTGGCACAGACCTGCCTGGCAAAAACTGATAGGAACTGATGTAACCTAGTCCTGAAAAGGACTCCAATTACAATTAGTCTTTACTCCCACAATCTATCTATTTAAGAGCACAGACCTGCCTGATAAAAGTCGTAGGAAATGCTGTAACCTAGTCCTTAAAAGGACTGCAATCACAACTATTCCCTACTCCCAAGCTATCTGTAGATTTGTGCGAAAATTGGCTTGAAATTAACAAGGTATAGCGCACACAGCAACAGCGGTGCCGTCTAACACGCAGCTGCAGCAGTGAGAAAATGGTGGCGACGGGGAAAATGGCTTGGTCTTATAGGGCAAGGACATGTGACATACACTGCCAATCACACATGCCCTTGCTTGTGTGAAAAAAAGCACTTCGCTCCGTGTGTGCGCTGCTGATAGGCTGACAGATTGCACCTCCCCACTGCAAATGCGGGAAAGAGAAAAAAAAATGGAGATCTTCATTGTTCCTGCAGAGATCCATCCCCTGCCCCTCCCCCCGCCCCGCTGTACACTCAAACTGCATATTAACATTAATTTTCATCATTACTGAGAAAAAATCCAGTTATGATTTTGGTGCACGAACAGTTATCGAACATAACCTCGAACAGCCGAATTTTTCTCAAATTGTTCGTGTTCGCCGACCGGCTCGAACACCGCCCAAAACAGCTCGAATTTGAGATTGGCGAATAGTTCGAGTAGAACAACGCTCATCTCTAATCTTGAACCCTCAATCTGCTTTGAAATTTGTGCCTTAGAGACCTTGCTGATGTAGTATAACTTCCTTGTGTATTCTTGCTCAGTCTTGCCATGGTGTATGACCAGACACCTGACTGTATTATTACAAAATCCCTGACTTTGCGCAGGTGTACCTGGAATAATTGATGCTGTTTTAAAGTGAAAAGTTGGTCACACCAAATATTGATTGGATCTAGATTTTTCGTTTGTTCATTCACTTTGTATTTTGTTGATTAAATAGATCATTAACATTTCTATTTTTGAAGCGTTCTTACTTTACAGCATTTTTTCTACACCTTTCTAAAGATTATTTTTATGTGATAGTGTCTTTTATTTGCTCATTAATAATCTGATATACCTTTTGGTATTTTGTGTATAGTTGTTTTTTTGCTGTTGGGGTAAATTGTAGGATATTGATTTCAGAGTGGTTTCCTGATCCTTTGATTGTAGGAATGAGTGGTATATATGTGCTAATAAATTAGGACAAAACGTAGGAAATTTAGGAAAAAACTGAACATCTCAGCAGTAATAACATGCTGATTGTGATGTCATGAAGATGACTTGAATTTCCACCAATCAGAGATCAGCATGTTTCAGGTCACCCAGATAGAACAGTCCATGAAACATGAGTCACGGCCACTGTGAGGTCATAATGCTGATTAGAATTTCCACCAGTCAGAAAACAGAACCGCCCAGAAGAACCACCCAGGAGGTATGAGTCATCGCCACTGTGAGGTCATAATGCTGACCAATCACAGAGCAGCCACACCCAGATTTTCCACCAATCAGAGAGCAGCCACACCCAGATCTTCCACCAATCAGAGATGCCCGACTTAGCCTTGCACTGGTTGGGTCTCTCTTTTTTTTCCTCTCTCTTGGTCTCTCTCTCTCTCTCTCTCTTCTCTCTCTCTTCTCTCTCTCTCTCTCTCTCTCTCTTTCTCTCTCTCTTCTCTCTCTCTTCTCTCTTCTCTCTCTCTTCTCTCTTCTCTCTTCTCTCTCTCTTCTCTCTCTCTCTTTCTCTCTCTCTTCTCTCTCTCTTCTCTCTCTCTTCTCTCTCTCTCTTCTCTCTCTCTTCTCTCTCTTTCTCTCTCTCTCTCTCTCCGGCCCTCTTAAGGGCTACCCCAAATGTGTAAAAGATAGAAACCAATATTTGTGTTGTTTGTCCGTTTTATGAGCCTTTGATTAACCCCTTCCCACTCTTTGCCATATATATATATATATATATATATATATATATACACATAGTATGTGCAGGTGGGCCTTAAAGGGAATTTCCAGGACAAACATATTGATGGCCTATCCCCTGGTTATCTCATTAATATCAGATTTGTGGGGGTCCGGCACGTGTCACCTCCACTAATCAGCTGTTTGCAGCTTCGGTGGAGATCAGATGTAAACATTGTTGAGGAGCTGAACATCACAGCTCTGGTCACTGTGTAGTGGCCGCTCCCTGGTGCTGCAGATCAGCTCCTATTACATGAATATTAGCTGATCTGCAGGACCCACAGTACAGTGAATGGAGCGGTGATGTTCAATCTTCACACTATTTACACTTGAGCGCTGCAATCAGCTGATGGGTAGAGCCAGTGCCGCGTGTCGGAGCCCACCGATCTGATATTGATAACCCACCCCCAGGATAAATCATCATTATTATACTACTGGAAACTCCATTAATGGATTGTCTGGGATTAATAACTCGAGCCCCTTCTTTAAGAAAAAACAGTCCCTAACTGGTCACAGGATGAATGTGGGATTTCAGGTCACCCATTTACTGCAATGTAGCTGGCAATGCCACCCAGCGGATCTAAGCAAGTCCCGGGGCCTCAACAATATACAGCCAGTGCCCGAGTATAGGATGGAAGATTAAAAAAAAATCTTCAAAAATGTATTTTGTATGAGGCATACATCAAAAATACATGCAATGCTTTTCCTGACAACACTGAGTTTTATAATGTGGAAAAAATCGTTTAAATAAACACTGTGTGAACATAACCCTAACTGGATTGTGACTGTGTATATACATATATAAGCTGCCCCTCCCCCACCATGTGAGCATTCTCAGCGCGTACTGACCAATGCTGTCCACCAGGTGGCAACAGCAGGAAATTACAGCGATGAGACAAACACTGCATGACAGCCCCGCCCCAATCTGTCCTATATCAGACACGCCCCCTACCAACGCCCCGCCTCCGCTGCCATGACAACCGAATTATTTAATGGCAGAAAGAGAGACCTTATATGAGCAGAGAAGTAGCGGCCGGAGCGCGGGGTCCGCACAGGTGAGCGCCCCCATAACACAGTGTATGTACTGCATGTCAGCTCTATGGCAGACTGTCACCTGTGCTGGATCCAGTACGTGTTATTTATATCTGTACAGAGACACAGAGGACGCAGCGGGGCCCTGTCGCCAGATATATATATATATGTGTGTGTGTATATACAGTATATATGTGTATGTATATGCTGTATTACTGTATATATGTGTGTGTGTGTGTATATACAGTATATATGTGTATGTATATGCTGTATTACTGTATATATGTGTGTGTGTGGGGATATACAGTATATATATGTGTATGTATATGCTGTATTACTGTATATATGCGTGTATATATGTACTAGCTATTGAACCCGTTCTACGCCCGGGTGGCGAGCATTTTTATTGGTATATGGTCTCCCATCCTGGTATTTGTGCTGCCCCCATCCTATTGTGGTATGCATGGTCCCTCCACCCCCCAATCCTGGTATACATGGCACACCTCATTCCCCAATCATGGTATGTATGGTCCCCTCACCCCCAACCCTGGTATGCATGACACACCTCACCCCCCAATCATGGTATGTATGGTCCCCTCACCCCCCAATCCTAGTATGCATGGCACACCTCATTCCCCAATCCTGGTATGCATGGTCCCCTCACCTCCCAATCCTGGTATACATGGCACCCCTCACCCCCCAATCCTGGTATGCATGGCACCCCTCACCCCCAATCCTGGTATGCATGGCACCCCTCATTCCCCAATCCTGGTATGCATGGCACCCCTCATTCCCCAATCCTGGTATGCATGGCACCCCTCATTCCCCAATCCTGGTATACATGGCACCCATCACCCCCCAATCCTGGTATGCATGGTCCCCTCACCCCCCAATCCTGGTATACATGGCACCCCTCATTCTCCAATCCTGGTATGCATGGCACCCCTCACCCCCAATCCTGGTATACATGGCACCCCTCATCCCCCAATCCTGGTATACATGGTCCCCTCACCCCTCAATTCTGGTATACATGGCATCCCTCATTCCCCAATCCTGGTATACATGGCACCCCTCACCCCCTAATTCTGGTATGCATGGTCCCCTCACCCCCCAATCCTGGTATGTATGGTCCCCTCACCCCCCAATTCTGGTATACATGGCATCCCTCATTCCCCAATCCTGGTATGCATGGTCACCTCACCTCCCAATCCTGGTATACATGGCACCCCTCACCCCCCAATCCTGGTATGCATGGCACCCCTCACCCCCAATCCTGGTATACTTGGCACCCCTCATTCCCCAATCCTGGTATGCATGGCACCCCTCACCCCCAATCCTGGTATGCATGGCACCCCTCATTCCCCAATCCTGGTATGCATGGCACCCCTCATTCCCCAATCCTGGTATGCATGGCACCCCTCATCCCCAATCCTGGTATGCATGGTCCCCCCCCCAATTCTGGTATACATGGCACCCCTCAGCCCCAATCCTGGTATGCATGGTCCCCTCACCCCCCAATTCTGGTATACATGGTACCCCTCACCCCCAATCCTGGTATGCATGGTACCCCCTCATCCCTATTCTGGTATCTATGGTACCCCCTCACATCCCCAATCCTGGTATGCATGGTACCCCTCATCCCTATCCTGATATGCATGGCACCCCTCACCCCCAATCCTGTTATGCATGGCACCCCTCACCCCCAATCCTGTTATGCATGGTCCCCTCACCCCCAATCCTGTTATGCATGGTCCCCTTACCCCCCAATCCTGGTATGCATGGCACCCCTCACCCCCCAATCCTGGTATGGATAGTCCCCTCACCCGCCAATCCTGGTATGTATGGTCCTCTCACCCCCCAATCCTGGTATGTATGGCACCCCTCACCCCCCAATCCTGGTATGTATGGCACCCCTCACCCCCCAATCCTGGTATGTATGGCACCCCTCATCCCTATCATGCTACACACACATACAAGAAAATAAACACTTATACTCACCTTTCTTCCCTGTGCTCCAGCGCTGTTTCCCGTTCTGCTGGAGGCCGGGGGAGGAGTGCGGCGCCGAAGTACGCGTGTGCTCATACCACGCTGTCCGGCTCCATTTTGCTGAAGACACATTGCAAATGTGTCTTCAGTAAAATGGCGCCGGATAGCGCTATGCGCATGTGCCGATTTCAATGCCTCCCTCTTCCCCCGGACTCTGGACCGAACAGAGGCGCCGCGGTAGCGCTCATCCCGGTCAGGTAAGTATGTAAGTATGGCGCCAGAGATCGCGGTATGTGTTCAGTGTATACGCATACCTCGATCTCCAGCACCATACACTCCTCTTACCTGTAACGGCTCCATGCGTTCTTCAGTCTGGAGCCAGACTGTGCAGGCGTGTCGCACTAGCGCAGACTATAAAGGCTTCAGACAGAGGGACGCTTGTAGCGTTATATTATAGATACTCTATATGTATGTATATATATATATATGTATACTGTATATGTGTATATGCATACTGTATGTATATATATATGTATACTGTATATGGGTGTGTATATATGTATACTGTATATGGGTGTGTATATGTATACTGTATATGGGTGTGTATATATGTATACTGTATGTGTGTGTATATATATGTATACTGTATATGTGTGTGTATATCTATACTGTGTATATATGTATACTGTATATGGGTGTGTATATATGTATACTGTATATAGGTGTATATATATGTATACTGTAGATGTGTGTATATGTATACTGTATATGGGTGTATATATGTATGCTGTATGTGTGTGTATATATATATGTACAGTGGTGGCCAAAAGTATTGGCACCCCTGCAATTCTGTCAGATAATACTCAGTTTCTTCCTGAAAATGATTGCAATCACAAATTCTTTGGTCTTATTATCTTCATTTAATTTGCTTGCAAGGAAAAACACAAAAGAGAATGAAGCAAAAATCAAATCATTGATCATTTCACACAAAACTCCAAAAAAGGGCCGGACAAAAGTATTGGCACCCTCAGCCTAATACTTGGTTGCACAACCTTTAGCCAAAATAACTGCGAACAACCGCTTCCGGTAACCATCAATGAGTTTCTTACAATGCTCTGCTGGAATTGTAGACCATTCTTCTTTGGCAAACTTGTAGTGAGCTGGCCGTCTCTGGCTGTTCTGTGATAATTGATATAGAGCCTGTTACAGAAGTGATTACACAGGATGATGTTGCCACCTTGTGGCCAGAGGTTGCACCTGCGCAGGGTGTGATGACAGAGAAAAAGACTGAGCCTCCTGTGTCCCGCCCTAGAGAGTCACGTGACCAAAGTGGGAAGCAGGAAAAAGCGCGCGCAGAGTCTGCTGTGGTCTGTGAAAAGAGCCAGGACGGTGTGCAGGCCCTCGTGTGTGGCGCAGGAGAGACTCTCAACGTGATTTCTTCTATCTGACACCATATCCTCGGAGCCTTCCCCAGCTCCTGCACTGCTGAAGGATTCAGCTGTTACACTCCCTGCTACTGGAGTGTGGACTACATAAGGGGACCCACCAGAGCTTCTATCCGGATCAGAGAGACTGTAAGCGGGACCTCTGGCGAGAGGCCGAAGTATCCCTTCCTTTGTTTCCGCGAATTCTGCTGTTCCTGTTTTTTCTCCGGCTGGGACGCCTTCCTGCAAAGACAGACAGGCCTGCGACGGGGGACACATCCTTCTGGAGTAAAGGACTGGTAACGTGTGAGTAGGGACAGTGAGGGTCAGCTTATCAGTACACGTTATTACTGTGCATATTTACGGTTGTCATTTATTATTTTTTTTTCTTTGCTGTGTTAAAAATGTATGCGAGTAAAGATACGGTTGTCAAGATAGAGTCTGTGTGTGGGGATCTTGCTGGGCCAGATCATAGATACCAATGCGCGGCCTTGCCCGCGGTCACTTCAAACTGCTCCAGGTCCCTGATATTTGAAGGGAGCCTTCTCCAAACTGCCATTTTGCAATCTCTCCACAGGTGTTCTATGGGATTCAGGTCTGGACTCATTGCTGGCCACCTTAGAAGTCTCCAGTGCTTTCTCTAAAACCATTTTATAGTGCTTTTGGAAGTGTGTTTTGGGTCATTGTCCTGCTGGAAGACCCATGACCTCTGAGGGAAACCCAGCTTTCTCACACTGGGCCCTACATTATGCTGCAAAATTTGTTGGTAGTCTTCAGACTTCATAATGCCATGCACACGGTCAAGCAGTCCAGTGCCAGAGGCAGCAAAGCAACCCCAAAACATCAGGGAACTGTCACGGGTGTGTTGCCACGAAGATCGTCACGAGTACACAGCCTGACTTCTCGCAGCTGACTTGTTGCTGCTTTGTGTTTCTCGGCAGTGAGGGAGTTAATTCTCTCTCTCTCTCTGGGCTAGATGAGGTCCAGCCTCGCCCAGCTGCAATCAATACTTCTGTAGTGAGACTCCTTCATATACCTGCTGGTCTGTTTGGGAGGTGTCGGTGAAAGCATTTCATTCAGACTGACAGAGCGGATCGTGGTGTTTGGAGTTGCTGAGATAAGTGTATTTGGAAGTGTTTTTTCCCTTTCCTCGCTTTATCATTTATCTCCTTTCCCGTTGGTTTTCCCTCTGTTGTAGTTGAGAAGTTGTTTGTATGCAAGGTGGTTTTGGTTTTTCCCTTGTACTGTCTCGTTCGTCTAAATACTGTGTTTGGGCATATTATTTCTTGTTCCCTTTGGTTGTGATCGGGGTCCTTCTCAGGACTAGATTACTGAGGTGCAGGGATCTTCAGGAGGTAGGGGTTACGCTGGCGGCCTGGACCTCTGTACCTTTAACAGTACCTCCAGGTTGAGGGATTAGTCAGGGCCCCAGCTTAGGGTCAGCTTAGGCCCCCTACCTCCAGTATACAGAGACAGCGTGACATTTTCACCGACCCACTTAGTTTTTCTCCAGCTACTATGGATCCAGTAGCCGGTCTAGCTCGGCAATTGCAGAGTTTGTCCATGGAGCTGGCGGACGTTAGGTCCAAGGTTTGGCATCCTCAGGAGCAAGCCGGACCAGAACCTAAAGTAGCTCTCCCTGATAGGTTCACTGGGGGGCGGGACAAGTTTTTTGTTTTCCGGGAGGCATGTAAATTGTACTTTCGGCTGCGGCCTCGGTCATCGGGGAGTGAAGAACAAAGGGTGGGAATTGTCATCTCGCTCCTACAAGGGGACCCACAATCTTGGGCGTTCTCTCTTCCCCCGGGTTCCCCGGCTCTCCAGTCAGTGGATAGGTTTTTCGCTGCCCTGGGACTCGTATATGATGACCCAGATCGGATCTCCCTTGCTGAGTCTAAGTTACGTAGGATCCAGCAGGGAGATCGTCCGGCGGAGGAATTCTGTTCGGAGTTCCGTAGGTGGGCCACGGACACCCAGTGGAATGACCCGGCTCTTAGGAGCCAGTTTTGTCATGGGTTATCCGACAAATTACAGGATGTGTTGGCACAGTATGACTCTCCCGTGTCTCTGGAAGCCGCTATGGCCCTCGCTATTCGCGTGGACAGACGGCTTCGGGAGAGGTGCGGGATAACTCTACCCCCTGTGATGACTCCACCTCCTACAAGGTCCCCTCATATGGTGGTTCCCCTGGTCAGTCCTGAGGAGCCTATGCAATTAGGAGGGACATCATTTCGGGGGAGGGGACCGGTGGTGCGCCATAAGGCAGGAAGGTGTTTCTTCTGCGGGAGAAAGGGACATTTTATTGGGGGGTGTCCATCCCGTCCCTTGCAGAGTGAAGAGTCGTCGGAAAACTGTTGATCCCAGGTTGTGTGGTGGACGGCAATCTGGGAGTAGGTATTTCGTCCCTAGGTTCGTCTCAGTTTCTCGTACCGGCGGAGGTGGTGGTGGGTACGAGAACTGAGAGGATATCTGTTCTTCTGGATAGTGGGGCCGGGGCTAATCTGGTTGATGCTCGGTTTGCCCGGGTTCAAGGTATGCGGTTGAGTGAGTTGGCTAAACCCATCCCCATATTCTCGATCGATGCCAGGCCTCTTGGGCAGGGAAGTTTTTTGCAAGTTGTGCATGACGTAAAACTTCAAGTGGGGGCAATACATAAAGAACTGTTGTCTTGCTACGTGTTGGAGGGTCTTCCCACTCTTATTGTGTTGGGCCTTCCTTGGTTAGCTAAGCATAACCCGGTTATTAATTGGCAAACCAGGGAGATAAGCTAATGGAGTAAATTCTGTAATAAAAACTGCATGAACACGGTCATTGGTGCGGTTACTCCTTGGGTCTTACCTCCATTTCTGGCGGACTTTGAGGATGTATTCTCGGAGAAAGGGTGTCAGGAACTACCTCCTCATCGCGTGTATGACTGTTCTGTAAAACTGCTCCCTGAGGCCAAGTTACCTAAAGCTAGGTTGTATAACCTTTCTGGTCCTGAGAGGCAGGCCATGAAGGATTATATCTCAGAAAGTCTGGCTAAGGGGCATATTAGACCTTCATCTTCACCGGTGGCTGCGGGGTTCTTCTTTGTTAAGAAGAAAGATGGAGGCCTACGCCCTTGCCTGGATTTCCGTGAACTTAATCGGATTACGGTCCGAGATCCGTATCCGCTCCCACTTATTCCCGATCTCTTTAATCAGATCGTGGGCGCCAAATGGTTTTCTAAGTTGGATCTCAGGGGGGCGTACAATCTGATTAGGATGAAGGAGGGGGATGAGTGGAAGACGGCGTTTAACACTCCGGAGGGGCATTATGAGAACCTTGTCATGCCATTCGGTCTGACTAATGCCCCGGCGGTGTTCCAACACTTTGTTAATGACATTTTTCGCCGCTTGGTGGGGCAGTTTGTTGTCATATATCTGGATGATATCCTAATTTACTCGCCGGATCTGGTGTCTCATCAGGAGCACGTTAGGCAGGTGTTACAGATCTTGCGGGATAATAAACTGTATGCCAAGTGGGAAAAGTGTGTGTTCGCCGTACAGGAACTCCAGTTTTTAGGCTTCCTGGTTTCAGCGTCCGGTTTTCGTATGGACCCTGGGAAAGTGCGGGCAGTTCTTGAGTGGGATCGGCCAGAGAATCTTAAGGCACTACAACGTTTCCTGGGGTTTGCTAATTATTACCGGAAGTTCATTCGTAATTTCTCGTCCATGGTTAAGCCTCTCACTGACATGACTAAAAAGGGGACGGATTTTTCTAGGTGGTCTGACAAGGCTTGTCAAGCATTCTCCTCTTTGAAAAAATGTTTTGCCTCGGCGCCCATACTCATTCAACCTGATGCGTCTCAGCCATTCATTGTAGAGGTAGACGCTTCCGAGGTAGGGGTGGGAGCAGTATTGTCACAGGGTTCGTCCCCTGGTAAGTGGCATCCGTGCGCCTTTTTCTCTAAAAAATTGTCGTCCGCTGAGAGGAATTACGATGTCGGCAATAGGGAACTCTTGGCCATTAAGTTAGCTTTTGAGGAGTGGCGCCATTTTCTGGAGGGGGCTGTTCATCCGGTCACCGTCATCACCGATCACAAGAACCTGCTATATCTGGAGTCCGCGAAACGTCTGAATCCCAGACAAGCTAGGTGGTCATTGTTTTTTACCAGGTTTAATTTTGTCGTTACATATCGTCCTGGGTCAAAAAATGTAAAGGCGGATGCCTTATCTCGTAGTTTCCCGGGGGCCGGGAATACGGACGACCCGATTCCTATCCTTCAGGAGGGGGTGGTGGTTTCGGCAGTATGCTCTGAGCTGGAGGAGGAGGTATTGGAGGCTCAGGGGGACGCCCCTGTTGGACCTCCAGGGAGATTGTTTGTTCCAGATCAGTTGTGACAAAAGGTGATCGAGGCACACCATAACTCAGTTTTTGCAGGACACCCGGGGAGTAAAGCTACTGTGGATCTCCTCTCGCGTCGGTTTTGGTGGCCTAATTTACATAAGGAGGTGGTAACTTTTGTCGCGTCCTGTGGGGTTTGTGCGCGCTCTAAGACCTCACATACCCGTCCGTCTGGGGCCCTCTTACCTTTGAAGATCCCGGAGCGTCCTTGGACTCATCTGTCTATGGACTTTATTACGGACCTCCCTCCGTCTTCGGGTAAAACGGTCATACTCGTTGTAGTGGACAGGTTCAGCAAGATGGCACATTTTATCGCTCTTCCGGCTCTCCCTAATGCTAAAACTCTTGCGCAGGTGTTCATTGGGGAGATTGTGAGGCTTCACGGGGTACCCTCCGAGGTGGTGTCTGATCGGGGGTCTCAGTTTGTGTCTAAGTTCTGGAAGGCGTTTTGTGCTCGGCGGGGGATGCAGTTGTCATTCTCATCGGCTTTTCATCCTCAGACCAATGGTCAGACGGAACGTATGAACCAGAGCTTGGAGACATATCTCCGGTGTTTTGTGTCAGAGAACCAGGAGGACTGGGCTTCTTTCTTACCTCTGGCAGAGTTTGCTCTTAATAATAGGTGGAGCGAGTCCACTGGTAAGTCCCCGTTTTTTGGGGCATATGGTTTTCACCCCCAGTTTTGTACTTTCAGTGGGGGGGGCTCTTCGGGGGTTCCTGAGGAGGAACGATTTTCCTCATCACTCGCTTCAGTATGGAGAGGGGTGCTGAAGAATCTGAATACTATGGGGAACCGATACAAACGTATGGCTGATAGGAGGAGAGTGTCTGGTCCGGACCTAAGTGTGAACGATCGGGTATGGTTGTCTACCAGGAATATAAAACTTAAGGTTCCCTCCTGGAAACTGGGTCCCAGGTTCATCGGGCCGTACAGAATCAGTTCTATTATTAATCCGGTGGCATTCCGTCTTGACCTCCCCCCTACGTTTAAAATTCACAACGTGTTTCACAGATCATTGCTTAAGAGGTATGTGGCGCCGGTGGTACCGTCACTTTTACCTCCCCCTCCAGTGGTTGTCAATGGTAACTTGGAGTTCCAGGTATCGAGGGTCATTGATTCACGCTTTAATCGCCGGTCCCTTCAGTACCTGGTTCATTGGAAGGGGTATGGTCCTGAGGAGAGGATGTGGGTTCCTGCGTCGGATATTAACGCAGACCGATTAGTTCGGGCCTTCCACACGACTCACCCGGATAAACCTGGCCCTGAGGGTCCGGAGGCCCCTCGTAGAAGGGGGGGTACTGTCACGGGTGTGTTGCCACGAAGATCGTCACGAGTACACAGCCTGACTTCTCGCAGCTGACTTGTTGCTGCTTTGTGTTTCTCGGCAGTGAGGGAGTTAATTCTCTCTCTCTCTCTGGGCTAGATGAGGTCCAGCCTCGCCCAGCTGCAATCAATACTTCTGTAGTGAGACTCCTTCATATACCTGCTGGTCTGTTTGGGAGGTGTCGGTGAAAGCATTTCATTCAGACTGACAGAGCGGATCGTGGTGTTTGGAGTTGCTGAGATAAGTGTATTTGGAAGTGTTTTTTCCCTTTCCTCGCTTTATCATTTATCTCCTTTCCCGTTGGTTTTCCCTCTGTTGTAGTTGAGAAGTTGTTTGTATGCAAGGTGGTTTTGGTTTTTCCCTTGTACTGTCTCGTTCGTCTAAATACTGTGTTTGGGCATATTATTTCTTGTTCCCTTTGGTTGTGATCGGGGTCCTTCTCAGGACTAGATTACTGAGGTGCAGGGATCTTCAGGAGGTAGGGGTTACGCTGGCGGCCTGGACCTCTGTACCTTTAACAGTACCTCCAGGTTGAGGGATTAGTCAGGGCCCCAGCTTAGGGTCAGCTTAGGCCCCCTACCTCCAGTATACAGAGACAGCGTGACAGGAACCTCCGCCATGTTTGACTGTAGGGACCGTGTTCTTTTCTTTGAATGCCTCTTTTTTTTTCCTGTACACTCTATGTTGATGCTTTTTCCCAAAAAGCTCTACTTTTGTCTCATCTGACCAGAGAACATTCTTCCAAAACGTTTTAGGCTTTCTCAGGTAAGTTTTGGCAAACTCCAGCCTGGCTTTTTTATGTCTCGGGGTAAGAAGTGGGGTCTTCCTGAGTATCCTACCATACAGTCCCTTTTCATTCAGACGCCAACGGATAGTATGGGTTGACACTGCTGTACCCTCGGACTGCAGGGCAGCTTGAACTTGTTTGGATGTTAGTCGAGGTTCTTTATCCACCATCCGCACAATCTTGCGTTGAAATCTCTCGTCAATTTTTTTTTCCGTCCACATCTAGGGAGGTTAGCCACAGTGCCATGGGCTTTACACTTCTTGATGACACTGCGCACGGAAGACACAGGAACATTCAGGTCTTTGGAGATGGACTTGTAGCCTTGAGATTGCTCATGCTTCCTCACAATTTGGTTTCTCAAGTCCTCAGACAGTTCTTTGGTCTTCTTTCTTTTCTCCATGCTCAATGTGGTACACACAAGGATACAGGACAGAGGCTGAGTCAACTTTAATCCATGTTAACTGGCTGCAAGTGTGATTTAGCTATTGCCAACACCTGTTAGGTGCCACAGGTAAGTTACATGTGCTGTTAATTACACGAATTAGAGAAGCATCACATGATTTTTCAAAGGGTGCCAATACTTTTGTCCACCCCCTTTTTTAGGTTTGGTGTGGAATTATATCCAATCTGGCTTTAGGACAATTCTTTTTGTGTTTTTTTCATTGAAGACAAATTAAATGAAGAGAATAATACCAAAGAATTTATGATTGCAATCATTTTCAGGAAGAAATTGAGCATTATCTGACAGAATTGCAGGGGTGCCAATACTTTTGGCCAGCACTGTATACTGTATATGGGCGTGTGTATATATATATGTATACTGGTATGTGTGTGTATATGTGTGTATATATGTATACTGTATATGTGTGTATATATGTATACTGTATATGTGTGTATATATGTATACTGTATATGGGTGTGTATATATATATATATATATATACAGTATATGGGTGTGTGTGTATATATATATATATATATATATATATATATATATATATATATACTGTATACTGGGTGTGTATATATGTATACTGTATAAGTGTGTATATATATGTATACTGTATATGGGTGTATATATATGTATACTGGTATATGTGTGTATATATGTATACTGTATATGGGTGTATATATGCATACTGTATATGTGTGTATATATGTATACTGTATGTGTGTATATATGTATACTGTATATGTGTGTATATATATGTATACTGTATATGGGTGTGTATATATATGTATACTGTATATGGGTGTATATATATGTATACTGTATATGGGTGTGTATATATGTATACTGTATATGTGTGTATATATATGTATACTGTATATGGGTGTGTATATGTATACTGTATATGTGTGTATATATATGTATACTGTATATGGGTGTGTATATATGTATACTGTATATGTGTGTATATGTATACTGTATATGGGTGGATATATACAGTACAGACCAAAAGTTTGGACACACCTTCTCATTTAAAGATTTTTCTGTATTTTCATGACTATGAAAATTGTACATTCACACTGAAGGCATCAAAACTATGAATTAACACATGTGGAATTATATACTTAACAAAAAAGTGTGAAACAACTGAAAATATGTCTTATATTCTAGGTTCTTCAAAGTAGCCACCTTTTGCTTTGATGACTGCTTTGCACACTCTTGGCATTCTCTTGATGAGCTTCTAGAGGTAGTCACCGGAAATGGTCTTCACCTCACAGGTGTGCCCTGTCAGGTTTAATATGATAAAGTGCTTTATTCTTTGTCGGGTCCAGGGGTCCTGTAGAATGTGAATCCCTGAGGAACAGCGTATCCTTGGCTTGTGCCAAGACAGAAGAAAAGTTGCTGAACACTTGGTACCCCAACGTGATCAATCTATTTGCCAATCAAGATGCCCTGCAGTTGATTAATGCGGACAAATTGGATTCCTTTTATAACTGCGTCTCGACTAGCGGGGTGCCTCAAGGGTCTGTCTTGGGCCCTATATTATTTAATATACTTATTAATGATCTAGTGGAAGGGTTGCGTAGTAAAATAGCAATATTTGCAGATGATACTAAACTTTGTAACGTAGTTAATACAGATGAGGATAGGGCACAGCTACAGGAGGATTTAGATAAATTGGGGAGTTGGGCCAAAAAATGGCAAATGGGGTTCAATGCCGATAAATGTAAGGTCATGCACATGGGAAAGAAAAACAGCAGTCACCCATACATATTAAATGGGAAACCGTTGGGGAAATCTGACATGGAGAAGGACCTGGGCGTCTTGGTTAACAGCAAATTAAATTGGAGTGCCCAGTGTCAGGCAGCAGCTGCGAAGGCAAATAGAGTCATGGCATGCATCAGAAGAGGAATAGGGGCATATGATGAGAACATTGTTCTTCCTCTGTATAAAGCGCTGGTAAGGCCGCACTTAGAATATTGTGCACAGTTCTGGGCTCCGGTACTCAGGAAAGACATATTGGAGCTAGAGAGGGTACAAAGGAGGGCGACTAAGGTAATAAAGGGAATGGAGGGACTAGAATACCCAGAGAGGTTGTCCAAATTAGGCCTATTTACGTTGGAAAAGAGAAGGCTTAGGGGAGACCTCATAAACATGTATAAATACATCAGGGGGCTGTACAGAGATCTCTCCCATGACCTGTTTATACCAAGGATGGTGACAAAGACGAGGGGGCACACTATGCGTCTGGAGGAAAGGAGGTTCCTGCACCAGCATAGAAGGGGATTCTTTACGGTCAGAGCTGTGAGACTCTGGAATTCTCTGGGAGAGGAAGTGGTGATGTCCAACTCACTTAATGAGTTCAAGAGAGGACTGGACGCCTTTCTTGAGAACAATAAAATTACATCTTATGCTTAGTGATAGTTAATTAATCCAGGGATTTAATCTGACTGCCAGATTGGAGTCGGGAAGTGAATTTTTCCTCAATGATGTAAATTGGCCTATACCGCATGGTTTTTTTTTGCCTTCCCCTGGATCAACGCTGCGGAATAGCTGCAGTGCACAAGAAATAGGCTGAACTGGATGGACGCTTGTCTTTTTTCGGCCTTTTAAACTATGTAACTATGTAACACTTATGTCCAAGCAGGTAAAGGCGGCTGCAAGATCCGTGATATATAAGGATTCATGTTCATTATTGTATCTCTGGATCAGACATAGACTCAGAGTGATACAACTAAATAGACCCTATAGGGGTAAAGTTGGCATATCCGGGGGGAAATATATCCCAGATTTGCCAAACTGAGCCAACTCATGAAACACATGGGTACATAGGAGAAGAAAGAGTTAATTGGCGTAAAAAATATAAATTTTTATTCCATCAAGTTAAAAAACGTACATAGTAAAAAGAGAAATGACATAATACGGATAGTATAAAGACACTAATTAGATTACCAATGTAGCAAGATATGTTACAAAGTATACATATATGGTCACGCATATGGTCACAGTGGGACATGAGCAATATAGATAATATAGCATAAGGTTAGTATATCAAGACAATCCAATGAGTGTAATAATATATCAAAAAGTAATCCAGAAGTATTCCATAGTCATTGGATTTACACTTGCCATATGCATCAGGTATCCATCTAAATAATGCTCCTGCCCACAAATAATCAGATACATGTCACATAAAACATTTTTTAAGGTAGTCTCTTACCACAAAGAGTGCCAAAAAGGAGGGTAAAGTGCATAAAGGAACGCACAGTGGCAGAGTGGTATTCCCATCTCATATATTTATGGCACTTCCACAGTCTGAGGACGCACATTCGGCTGAAGTATATTGCTGCGCAGGGACATGCCGGGTCCCTGAGCTGCAATGCATGCCGCCAGCCAATCAAAGGCCAGTAGCTGATGTCGGCGTGCCAGTCACGAGCGACGCATGGAAGTGACGTCATGCGCTGCCCTTGCCGGCACACTGAAATCAGCTACAGAAGAAGACGCCGCATGTCGTGGGAGCGCAGGAAGGTAAGAAGAATCATTTATTTTTGTTTATTTAATGTATTAGAAAAGAACGACAGAACATTATACCAGGAAAGGGCCAAGGATGGGGAGCATTAGACAAGGAAGGGGCTCAGGGTGGGGAGAATTAGACAAGGAAGGGGCCCAGGATGGGGAGCATTATATAAAGAAGGGGCCCAGGATGGGGAACATTATACAAGGAAAGGGCCCAGGATAGGGAGCATTATACCAGAATGGGGGTCATTATACCATGACATGGGCCAGGATGAAGGACATTACACCAGGAAGGGCACAAGGATGGAGGTCATTATACCAGAATGGGGCCTAGGATGGGGGACAGGATACCAGGATGGAGGACATTGTTATAGGATGGGGGACATTGTACCAGGATTGGGGACATTGTTACAGGAAGGGGCCAGGATGGGGGACATTATTACAGTAAGAGGCCCAGGACCAAGGACATTATACCAGGAAGGAGCCCAGGATTGGGACGTTATTGCTGAAAGGGGCTCAGGATGGGGGGTATTATACACAGAAGGTGGATATTATAACAGGAAGAGGCCCAGGATCGGGGATATTATAACAGGAAGGGGCGCAGGATGGGGAACATTATACCAGGAAGGGGCCTAGAATGAGAGACATTATTATAGGATGGGGCTACAATGGGAAACATCCAAGGCAGGGACGAACACGCGCATCATTATCGGATCTAGAATGCTACAAGGGCCCATACATCTGACCAACATGCTGGTGGGGGCCCAGGTCCAAATTTTGCACATCTGCAGGAACATGGCATATGGCTTAACAGTATGTCATATGTTGGGAAGGGGTTAAGCTACAGCACATTACATAGCCTCTTGCAGCTATATCAATGGAAAAATTAAAAAATGTATGGCTTTTTGAAGAAGGGAAGGAAAAAATGCAAAACAAAAAATTATCCGGTCCTGAAGGGATTAAGGAGTTCCCACCCACAGTAAATGTTGTCACTCAGCTTAAAATCTTCACTTGCTTATTAGCAGAAGCTAAGGTTTCATTAGGATCTCCGAGGCTAAAGTTACATGCGGCTCCAGCTTACATGTAAAGGGGATGGTATCAAGGAGTCTCGCCAAACTTTCCCTACAAATGTCCAACAATTCAGAATTCATATCCATTGATAATTTATCTTCTAAAATGATAGCATTTTTTTTCTATCCTTTTCATTTTATGTGTAATTAACTTTTTGCTCTCCTCCTTTAAGCAATGGGAGGAACGACTGATAAGGATCCAGGAAACCATTGATGAATGGCTGAAGGTGCCGACCCAGTGGCTTTAATCTTCTCTTCTGAGGACATCATGCAGCAAATGCCTGAAGAAGGACGCTTATTCCAGACTGTGGACAGAAACTGGAGAGAGATCATGAAACATTGCGTTAAAGACCCGAAGGTAAATGGATGCTTCATGGTGGACTGATACAAGAAAGCACGGTCATCTTGCATCCAGGATTGATGTTTTCCAAGAGTCCGTGTCCTGATGCTTCCATCACAAGGATCCCGGGTTATGGGGCTCCGCACTGCCTGGACTCCAGCCTCCCGCATCTTCTATTTTCTATCCAAATAGGTTCTAATTTTTCTTTTAATATAAACTATTGGCACAATAGTCAATGAATGTGACCTTTTTTCAGTCTCTATAACTATATAATGGAATCTTACTTATGGGCTATCTACTTTGTTTTAGGTTTTAAGCGCCACTTCTCTGACCGGACTTCTGGAGAAACTTCAGGACAGCAATGTGCTTCTGGATAAAATCATGAAAGGGCTGAATGCCTATCTGGAGAAGAAGAGGCTTTTTTCCCACGGTATAGTCCTTTCACTTGTTGCAATGATTGTATATATTCCTTAAATATTTTTTTTTCTTATTTAAACGCATTGAAATCATTTTTGTAATTGGATTTCATTAATAATTTTGCACTGTTTGCCTTCTATTGGCTCTGTGTTGCGCTGGCTATTGGACTTATTTTTAATCTGTCTTTTTTCAGCTCCTCTTAGCCGATTTATGACCACAGATCACATCAAAGCTGAATGTGCAGGAAACAAAAAGCCTAACGGTGCAACATTTTTAATGAAACTGAATTGTCGCAAATACTCGCAATTAAATGGGTATTCCCATCTCCAAGATCCTATCCCAATATGTAGTAGGCGTAGTAATAATAATAATATTAGCAAATACCTCCAATTAGAAGTGTAGTATAGTTCTTCTGATTCACTATGTCGCTTTCCCCATGTGCAAGGCATTGCAGTAGCTTCGGTATCCATGGTTACGACCACTCATATAGTGACAGTTATTTGCTAGTGGTCGTAACCTAAGCTACTGCAATGCCCTGCACATGGGGTAAGCAACAAAACAAATCAGAAGAACTATACTAAACTTCTAATTGGAGGTATTTGCTAATATTATTATTATTACGCATACTACATATTGGGGTAGAATCCTGGAGATGGGAATACACATTTCAGTTAAATAAAAAAAAGTTCCCAAAGCTGGATAGCCCCTTTAAGCTAACCATACGCATGACATATGAGATACCCGTGGTCTGAATGGTTATTTGGCTATTTCTCCTGACTCCCACCTATTCTGCTGAACAGTCATGTGGTTTTAATGGGGAGAGAGGAGAAAGTCGGTACTGGACACCTCCGGCAGCGGGTTATCTCCCCTGAGAACCAAAAGACCGGGTATTGAAATCCCATCTGCCCGATCCTTCTGGCCCTGACATCCTCTATCGGGGGAGAGTCAGGAGACCCCCATACACATCAGTGGGTAGGCCGGTCCTGCTGCAATCGTCAGGTTTAAACTATTTTAATCCAATGTGTATGGGGACTGAATCTTTACTTTAAAGCTTTGCTTTTCTATTTTCTCACATAGACACTAATACAAATGGCGCCTGACCCAATACTTTAATGACATCTTTATCATATTGTGCATTTTCGCTTTAGCTTTTTCTTCCTGTACAACAATGAAATGCTAGAAATTCTCTCTGAGACTAAAGATCCTCTGCGGGTCCAACCACATCTAAAGAAGGGCTTTGAAGGCATAGCAAAGCTGGAGCTCCTTCCTAACCTGGACATCAAAGCCATGTACAGCACCGAGGGGGAACGCGTAGAGCTCATCCAGACCATCTCCACCTCCGAGGCTCGGGGGGCCGTGGAGAAGTGGCTCATCCAAGGGGAAGATGTCATGTTAAGGAGCGTGCATGATGTTATTGCTCGGTCACGAATGGTACGGATCTACCTACAGACCAAAAGCATTAATTGGAACTAATCTAGTCTATATATATAATCGTCTTATCCCGTCTGTCTGTCTGTCTGTGTGTCTGTCTGTCCAGGAAATCCCGCGTCGCTCATTGGTCCGGCAGCGGCCAATCAGCGCCGGGGGATTTCTAAAAAAAGATGGCGGCCGTTAGCGGCTCATCTGCGGGACGGAGCTGAGCGGCGATGCAGCCGGGAGATGACCGGCGCAAGGCGCTCATCTCCCGGCCGGCAACAGCAGAAGGAACCCGACCGACGGACCCATCTGCGGGATGGAGATGCAGCCGGAAGATGAGCGCCGCGAGGCGCTCATCTCCCGGCCGGTAGCAGCGGAAGGACCGCCGGCGTCGCTGACCTCCATGCGGAAGGGAGGACCGGGGAGCGGCGCTGCGGGTCGGGATACTTCTGCTGTGAGCGCCCGCTATGTCCCGGGTTCTCGCAGCGGAAGTAGCCGCACAGGCAGCGCCGCTCCCCGGTCCTCACCAAGACGATTCGATGATTGATCGCGGTCTTCGGACCCGACCAATCACTGATCTTAGCGCAAAACTTAAACACCGCTGTGCTGATTGGTCGCCGACGCTGCCCGCGACCAATCACCGATCTTGGCTCCACATTTAAACACCGCTGTGGTGATTGGTCGCGGCCGATATTTAAATTTGGCGCCAAAATCGGTGATTGGTCGCGGCCGATATTTCAATTTGGCGCCCAAATCGGTGATTGGTCGCGGTCAGCGTCCGCGACCAATCAGCACAATAGTGTTTAACTTTGGCGCCAAGATCAGTCATTGGTCGCGGGCCAAGACAGCGACCAATCACCGATTTGTGCGGCACTTTTAAATAGCGTCCGTGACCAATTGGATGTCAGCGCCGCTCCCCGGTCCTCCCTTCACACCCTAGCCGCATGGATGTCAGCGCCGCTCCCCGGTCCTCCCTTCACACCCTAGCCGCATGGATGTCAGCGCCGCTCCCCGGTCCTCCCTTCACACCCTAGCCGCATGGATGTCAGCGGCGCTGCCTGTGCGGATACTTCCGCTCCGAGAACCCGGGACATGAGCGGGCGCTCGCAGCAGAAGTATCTGGACTCGCAGCGCCGCTCCCCGGTCCTCCCTTAACACCCTAGCCGCTGATGTCCCCACTGTATCCGCATGGTCTTACAAAGGTCCGGACATTTGTGTTAAAAATCGCTGATTGGTCGCTGGCGCTGCCCGCGACCAATCACCGATTTGGGCGCCAAATTTAAATATCAGCCGCGACCAATCAGCACAGCGGTGTTTAAATGTGGAGCCAAGATCGGTGATTGGTCGCGGCCGATATTTAAATTTGGCGCCCAAATCGGTGATTGGTCGCGGGCAGCGCCAGCGACCAATCAGCGATTTTTAACACAAATGTCCGGACCTTTGTAACACCATGCGGATACTGTGGGGACATCAGCGGCTAGGGTGTGAAGGGAGGACCAGGGAGCGGCGCTGCGGGTCGTGATACTTCTGCTCCGAACGCCCGCTCATGTCCCGGGTTCTCGGAGCGGAAGTATCCGCACAGGCAGCGCCGCTGACATCCATGCGGCTAGGGTGTGAAGGGAGGAACGGGGAGCGGCGCTGACATCCAATTGGTCGCGGACGCTATTTAAAAGTGCCGCACAAATCGGTGATTGGTCGCGGTCTTGGCCCACAACCAATCACGGATCTTGCCGCAAAAGTTAAACACTACGGTGCTGATTGGTCGCGGACGCTGACAGCGACCAATCACCGATTTTGGCGCCACATTCAAATATCGGCCGCGACCAATCACCGATCTTGGCTCCACATTTAAACACCGCTGTGCGGATTGGTCGCGGACGCTATTTAAATGTGGCACCAAAATCGGTGATTGGTCGCGCCCAGCGTCGGCGACCAATCAGCACAGCGGTGTTTAAATGTGGAGCCAAGATCGGTGATTGGTCGCGGCCGATATTTGAATGTGGCGCCCAAATCGGTGATTGGTCGCTGTCAGCGTCCGCGACCAATTAGCACCGTAGTGTTTAACTTTGGCCGCAAGATCAGTGGTTGGTTGCGGGCCAAGTCGGCGATCAATCACCGATTTGTGCGGCACATTTAAATAGCGGCCGCGACCAATTGGATGTCAGCGCCGCTCCCCGGTGCTCCCTTCACGCCCTAGCCGCATGGATGTCAGCGCCGCTGCCTGTGCGGATACTTCCGCTCCGAGAACCCGGGACATGAGCGGGCGCTCGCAGCAGAAGTATCCCGACCCGCAGCGCCGCTCCCCGGTCCTCCCTTCACACCCTAGCCGCTGATGTCCCCACAGTATCCGCATGGTGTTACAAAGGTCCGGACATTTGTGTTAAAAATCGCTGATTGGTCGCTGACGCTGCCGCCGACCAATCACCGATTTAGGCGCCAAATTTAAATATCGGCCGCGACCAATCACCGATCTTGGCTCCACATTTAAACACCGCTGTACTGATTGGTCGCGGACGCTATTTAAATGTGCCGCCAAAATTGGTGATTGGTCGCGCACAGCGTCGGCGACCAATCAGCACAGCGGTGTTTGAATTTGCCGCCAAGATCGGTGATTGGTCGCGGCCAGCGCCAGCGACCAATCAGCGATTTTTAACACAGATGTCCTGACCTTTGTAACACCATGCGGATACTGTGGGGACATCAGTGGCTAGGGTGTGAAGGGAGGACCGGGGAGCGGCGCTGCGAGTCCGGATACTTCTGCTGCGAGCGCCCACTCATGTCCCGGGTTCTTGCAGCGGAACTATCCGCACAGGCAGCGGCGCTGACATCCATGCGGCTAGGGTGTGAAGGGAGGACCGGGGAGCGGCGCTGACATCCAATTGGTCGCGGCCGCTATTTAAATTTAAATGTGGCGCCAAAATCGGTGATTGGTCGCGCCCAGCGTCGGCGACCAATCAGCACAGCGGTGTTTAAATGTGGAGCCAAGATCGGTGATTGGTCGCGGCCGATATTTAAAATTGGCGCCCAAATCGGTGATTGGTCGCGGGCAGCGCCAGCGACCAATCAGCGATTTTGAACACAAATGTCCGGACCTTTGTAACACCCTGCGGATACTGTGGGGACATCAGCGGCTAGGGTGTGAAGGGGGGACCGGGGAGCGGCGCTGCGGGTCGGGATACTTCTGCTCCGAGCGCCCGCTCATGTCCCGGGTTCTCGCAGCGGAAGTAGCCGCACAGGCAGGGGCGCTCCCCTGTCCTCTCTAATACGATTCCGCTCCCCGCTCCTCACCAATACGATTCGCTGATTGGTCGCGCTCTCCACACCCGACCAATCAGTGATCTTGGCGCTAAAGTTAAACACCGCTCTGCTGATTGTTCGCGTCCGCTGCCCGCAACCAATCACCGATTTGGGCGCCACATTTAAATAGCGGCCGCGACCATTCACCGATCTTGCCGCCACATTTAAACACTGCTGTGCTGATTGGACGCGGACGCCGGACGCGTCCAATCAACGAGATTGGCGCCAAATTTAAGCAACGCTCTGCTGATTGATCGCGGTCGCTGGCCGAGATCAATCAGCAGTATTGGCGCAAAATTTAAACAACGCTCTGCTGATTGGTCGCGGTTGTCGGCCGTGACCAGTCAGCAGTATTGGCGCCAAATTTAAACCTCACTCTGCTGATTGGTCGCAACCACCGGCCGCGACCAATCTGCGTTTTTGGTGCCAAATTTAAACAACGCTCTGCTGATTGGTCACGGTCGCCGGCCGAGACCAATCAGCAGCATTGGGGCCAAATGTAAACCCCGCTGTGCTGATTGGTCGCGGTCGCCGGCAAAGACCCATCAGCATTATTGGTGCCAAATTTAAACCCTGCTCTACTGATTGGTCGCAGCCGCCAGCCGCGACTAATCAGTGATTTTGGTGCCAAATTTAAACACCGCACTGCTGATTGGTCGCGGCCGCCAGCCGCGACCAATCAGCGAGATTGGCGCCAAATTTAAACGCCGCTCTGCTGATTGGTCGCGGCCGCCATCCGCGACCAATCAGCGAGATTGGCGCCAAATTTAAACAACGCTCTGCTGATTGGTCGCTGTCGCCGGCCTCGACCAATCAGCGATTTTGGCGCCAAATTTAAAGAATGCTCTGCTGTTTGGTCACGGCCGGCGACCAATCTGTGATTTTGGCGCCGAATTTAAACCCCACTCTGCATCGCTCTGCTGATTGGTCGCGGTCGGCGGCCATGACCAGTCAGCAGTATTGGCGCCAAATTTAAACACCGCTCGGCTGATTGGTCGCGACTAATCAGCGATTTTGGTGCCAAATTTAAACACGCTCTCCAGTCCTCACTAACACGGTTCGCTGATTGGTCGCGGCCGCCGCCCGCGACCAATCATCGATATTGCCGCCAAATTTAAACACCGCTTTGCTGATTGGTCGCGGTTGCCGAACGCGACCAATCAGCGATTTTGGTGCCAAATTTAAACACAGCTCTGCTGATTGCACCCGGTCGGCCGCATACCTATTCTAGAATACCCGATGCATTAGAATCGGGCCACCATCTAGTTCTTTTATATTTGTATAAGATTATTTGGCGGCAGTGAATGATTTGTGGATGATGTATCTCTTGCAATAGAGCCAGGTAGCAGATCTTCTACCTGCAATCGGTAGAAATGAATTTGCTAGATAATACTAGTAAGGTTGTCCCTCTCTTAAATGCTTCTGTCAACGTAATTTAACTTTGTTTTTTAAAAGGCATACCCTGCGACTGCAAGAAAAGACTGGGTGAGGGAATGGCCGGGACAGGTCGTGCTCTGTGTGTCTCATGTTCTGGACAAGTGAAGTGCATGAAGCTATCGGCAGTGGCCCAGAGGTACGGCATAAGCTCCTTTACTGATCAAGGTTGCTTCACTATAAACAGTCATGGCCGGAAGTGTTGGCACCCTTGAAGTTGTTCCAGAAAATGAAGTATTTTTCCATAAAAAATTGCATGTGTATTTTCTGTTATACACATGTTTATTTCCTTTGTATGTATTGGAACAACACAAAAAAAGGCAAATTGGATATAATTTCACACAAAACCCCATAAATGGGTCGGACAAAATTGTTGGCATCTTTCCAAAATTGTGGGTAAACAATTTTGTTTCAAGCATGTGATGCTCGTTCAAGCTCACCTGTGGCAAGTAAAAGGTGCGGGCAATATGAAAATCACACCTGAAACCTGATACAAAGGGGAAAAGTTGACTCAGTCTTTGCGTTGTTACGTGCCACACTAAGCAGGGAGAACAGAAAGAGGAGAAGAGAACTGTCTGAGGACTTGAGAACCAAAATTGTTGACTAATATCTTCTTTTTGTGTTGTTCCAATATACACAAATGAAATAAACATGTGAACAACAAAACGTGTAATTGTAATAATTTTCTGGGAGAAATACATGTATATACATTCATAGACAGACTTCATGAGTTCTCCTGCTAATAGACTGTCATACCCAGAGACGCAGCTTATAGGAGTTTCCAGGGGGGGATATACCATTGGTGCAACAGAGGTAAGGGGACCCACATTCACATCCAAAGATGCAAGCAGCTTATTTCACAGTACGTTATTAGACTGCAAAGAGCCCATGTAGTGTTCTTGCCCAGGGGTCTTCTCCTGGGGGTTGCAGTTGTACAGCGGCTCAATATCTTGAAGGTACCCAAAAGGCTCCATAGTATTGTTGGGATTTTGCATTGATTCATGCATCTTGTCTAGAGATGCGCAACTAAATTTGCAGGACCTTGGTCTAAGAGAGCAGGTTAGTAGTCTGTGGCTGTTGGATGGGAGCCTTGCTAACCGCCTCTTATATGCCGGCATCCCTGGCTCCTCTTTTGATTAGCCGGCCAGGCGTGATGTCATTTGTGCCTCACACCACAACTATGACATCGACATCAAAAGAGGAGCCGGAGATGCCGGTTCACGGGGCTCCGGTCCTGCGGCCGTGGAATACTGACCGGACTGTTGGACCAGAGTCCTGCAAATCCATTCGCTCATCTCTACTCTCGTCATATCTACCAATAAGGGAAGACATTGTATGGGATTTCCCATAATACCAGCATAAAATTAATCCATCTGCATTGAGTTTTCCATGCTGTTTGTAGCAGGGTTTTATAGAGGTACATCTGGGTATTTGGAGCAATTTGCGAGGAGGCAAATTGTCCCAGCAGACTCGCAGCACATTGGGGGCTCTCGTCACCATAGAGGGGCACGCTCGTGACGTGGTCAGGGAAATGATCGAAACAGGTTTGTGCAAACATCATGGCTGGCAGCAAACTTTCCAATACCATGTTCTATTTATTATACACTACATGGAGAAAGGTATTGTGCCCCCTCCACATTACACCTACAGGGGCTTTTATGGCCTCCTATTCTAATCCATATCCAGGATGTTAATATGGAGTCCGTCCCTCTACAGATATCACAGCTCAATATGCCGAGCACCTTCATACATTTCACCATATTCCTATGTTCTTTCCATATCTATGTTATGTTCCCCCCTCTTTTCTTTGAGTTTTCATAGGACACAATTGATCTTGTCACAGTAAAGCAATCTTGGGGTGTACTTACAATGACGTCTATGGGGCAGTAGTCATTTCTGCATATTGAGATGGTGGTCCCTATATAGGAATGTTTTGGCATCTGTAGGTGTCGGCATCCCCTGTATATGACTCATTGCCACAATTGATCTTCTTTATAGTCAGTGGTTTGGATGGCCTAGGTGCGGTTTGTAATATTTTCTATCAATGGTGTGTGTGCCCTCCTCTGTGCAGTGTCGTTCTATAACCATGGATGGACTAATAAAGGGGTTTTATGTCAATTCCTTTAATGACCTTTTGTTCGGTTTCTTTGTAGGTATTATGTCATTCTCCGAGTGGTCAGCCATTCTAAGCCTGAGCAGACATATGGCAATGTAATTGATGTGTGCCTGACATTGCTCTTCCCTATGTGGCGGTGACATATTTATGCTGCCATTCTCCAGTATTTGTTCTAATTAATCATCCTAAAGGTGTTTAGTGGGGTTGAGGTTGAGAACGTGTGGGAAACAGTTCTGCTCTTCTATTCCCTTAGGGTTGGAAGCTACAATTGTTTAAAATGTCTTGTGCTGAAGCATTAAGATATCTTTTCACTGGAACTAAGGGGCCTAGACCACCCCCTAAAAACAAGGCCATACCTCCACCACCAAACTGCCCAGCGGGCACAATGCAGTTAATAGGGTAACGTTCTCCTGGCATTCACCAAATCCAGACTCGTCCATCAGATGCCAGATAGAGAAGTGTGATCCGTCACTGCACAGAACAGGTCTCCTCCAGAGTCCTGTGGTGGCGGCTTCACACCACTCCATCCGACGCTCGGCATCGTGCTTGGTGATGTAAGGCTGCATGCAGCTGCTCGGCCATAAAGCTCCAGGCGGGGGCGCAGTGTTTGTGGTGATGTTGTTACCAAAGTAGATCTGGACTCTGCAGTTATGGAGTCAGGAGAGCGTTCTGCCCTCTGCTCCTCAGCACTCAGTGACCCCGCTCTGTAATGTTCTGGGGTCTCCTGAGTTGCTGCAGTTCCTTCCACTCCTTAATAATATCACTCACATGTGATGGGGGAAGATTTAGGAGGGAAGAAATGTAATATCCAGACTTGTTACCCCGGTGGCTCCTATTACAGGACCGCGCTGGTATCAGAGAGCTCTGCACCACCAGCCGTTCTGTCATATGTTAGTAACAGCACACAGCATGGGAGGGCGGATGTTATACACCGGGGGGCGTGGGGATTGATGTTATACACTGGTGGGGGGCGAGAGTCTTAATGTTATACAAGGCCGAGGGGCCAGATGTTATACCCTAGGGGTACGAGGGGCTAGATGTTATACTGTCCGAGGGCTGGATGTTATACACTGAGGAGCAAGGGGACGGATATTATATACCGGGGTGAGGGGACGGATATTATACACCGGGGGGCGTGGGGACGGATATTATACACCAGGGGCGAGGGAACGGATATTATACACCAGGTGCGAGGGGACGGATATTATACACCAGGGGTGAGGGGACGGATATTATACACCAGGTGCGAGGGGACGGATATTATACACCAGGGGTGAGGGGACGGATATTATACACCAGGGGCGAGGGGACGGATATTATACACCGGGGGGCGTGGGGACGGATATTATACACCGGGGGGCGTGGGGACGGATATTATACACCAGGTGCGAGGGGACGGATATTATACACCAGGTGCGAGGGGACGGATATTATACACCAGGGGCGAGGGGACGGATATTATACACCAGGGGCGAGGGGACGGATATTATTCACCAGGGGCGAGGGGACGGATATTATACACCAGGTGCGAGGGGACGGATATTATACACCAGGTGCGAGGGGACGGATATTATACACCAGGGGCGAGGGGACGGATATTATACACCAGGGGCGAGGGGACGGATATTATACACCAGGTGCGAGGGGACGGATATTATTCACCAGGGGTGAGGGGACGGATATTATACACCAGGGGCGGGGGGACGGATATTATACACTGGGGCGAGGGGACGGATATTATACACCGGGGGGGCGAGAGGCCGGATGTTATACACCAGGGGGAGGGAGCGAGGGGACAGATGTTATACACCGGGGCTGGGGGCCGGATGTTATACCCTGGGGGCCAGATGTTATGCAATGGAGCGCTTGGGGTTGGATGTTATACAGTGGGGTTGAGGGGATGGATTTTATACACTGGCGGGGGGGGCGAGGGGAGAGATGTTATACTAAACTAGGGGCGAGGGGTGGATTTTATACACCGGGGGAGGCGAGAGGCCGGATTTTATAAACTGGGGGCTGAGAGTCCGGATGTTATACACCGTGGGCAATGGGACTAAATGAAAAAAGCAGAATTCGGTGACTAGGAGTTTTGTCCTATAATGTATGTGCATTTGCCTTCCCTTTAGAAACTCTCCCTTGTGATTCTGCAGTGTCTTAGAGGTTGACTATCTTTTCCTACATTCCTCAGGAGTTTCTCATGAACAGACTTCCGGTGGCTTGCCCAACTCCGCTATTACTGGGAGAATGAGAATGCGAGAGTGCGAATCATCAACTGCAATGTGAAGTCCGCCTATGAGTACCTGGGCAGCTCCCCACGCCTGGTCATCACTCCGCTCACTGACCGATGCTAGCGGACTCTGCTATGATGTGATGGGTTATGCTCAGAAATGTTTTTGACTTTTGTATGATGCATGAAACTTATTAGCAATTATTATTGATATTTCATACCAGTTCTTTCATGTTTCATTGGTAGATCGGTGCTTTTTATCTAAATCTTGGTGGAGCTCCAGAAGGTCCGGCCGGCACAGGAAAAACTGAGACCACCAAAGATTTGGCCAAGGCGCTGGCCGTGCAGTGTGTGGTCTTTAACTGCTCTGATGGTTTGGACTACATAGCAATGTCAAAGGTACATACAATGTTAAGCTGCTCCATTGCAGATAATAAACTGACTCCATCCGATGTTCTGCTGACATCTTTTGATTATATAGTACAGACCAAAAGTTTGGACACACATTCTCATTTAAAGATTTTTCTGTATTTTCATGACTATGAAAATTGTACATTCACACTGAAAGCATCAAAACTATGAATTAACACATGTGGAATTATATACTTAACAAAAACGTGTGAAACGACTGAAAATATGTCTTATAGTCTAGGTTCTTCAGAGTAGCCACCTTTTGCTTTGATGACTGCTTTGCACACTCTTGGCATTCTCTTGATGAGCTTCAAGAGGTAGTCACCGGAAATGGTTTTCACTTCACAGGTGTGCCCTGTCAGGTTTAATAAGTGGGATTTCTTGCCTTATAAATGGGGTTGGGACCATCAGTTGTGTTGTGCAGAAGTCAGGTGAATACACAGCTGATAGTCCTACTGAATAGACTGTTAGAATTTGTATTATGGCAAGAAAAAAGCAGCTAAGTAAAGAAAAACGAGTGGCCATCATTACTTTAAGAAATGAAGGTCAGTCAGTCCGAAAAATTGGGAAAACTTTGAAAGTGTCCCCAAGTACAGTTGCAAAAACCATGAAGCGCTACAAAGTAACTGGGTCACATGAGGACCGCCCCAGTAAAGGAAGACCAAGAGTCACCTCTGCTTCTGAGGATAAGTTTATCCGAGTCACCAGCCTCAGAAATCGCAGGTTAACAGCAGCTCAGATTAGAGACCAGGTCAATGCCACACAGAGTTCTAGCAGCAGACACATCTCTACAACAACAGTTAAGAGGAGACTTTGTGCAGCAGGCCTTCATGGTAAAATAGCTGCTAGGAAACCACTGCTAAGGACAGGCAACAAGCTGTAGAGACTTGTTTGGGCTAAAGAACACAAGGAATGGACACTAGACCAGTGGAAATCTGTGCTTTGGTCTGATGAGTCCAAATTTTAGATCTTTGGTTCCAACCACCGTGTCTTTGTGCGACGCAGATAAGGTGAACGGATGGACTCTACATGCCTGGTTCCCACCGTGAAGCATGGAGGAGGAGGTGTGATGGTGTGGGGGTGCTTTGCTGCTGACACTGTTGTGGATTTATTCAAAATGGAAGGCATACTGAACCAGCATGGCTACCACAGCATCTTGCAGTGGCATGCTATTCCATCTGGTTTGCGTTTAGTTGGACCATCATTTATTTTTTAACAGGACAATGACCCCAAACACACCTCCAGGCTTTGTAAGGGCTATTTGACCAAGAAAGAGAGTGATGGGGTGCTACACCAGTTGACCTGGCCTCCACAGTCACCAGACCTGAACTCAATCGAGATGGTTTGGCGTGAGCTGGACCACAGAGTGAAGGCAAAAGGGCCAACAAGTGCTAAGCATCTCTGGGAACTCCTTCAAGATTGTTGGAAGACCATTTCCGGTGACTACCTCTTGAAGCTCATCAAGAGAATGCCAAGAGTGTGCAAAGCAGTCATCAAACCAAATGGTGGCTACTCTGAAGAACCTAGAATATAAGACATATTTTCAGTTGTTTCACACTTTTTTGTTAAGTATATAATTCCACATGTGTTAATTCATAGTTTTGATGCTTTCAGTGTGAATGTACAATTTTCAAAGTCATGAAAATCCAGAAAAATCTTTAAATGAGAAGGTGTGTCCAAACTTTTTTCTGTACTGTATATACACACACATATATATACTGTATATATATATATACACACACATATATATATATATATATATATATATATACACACACACACACACACACACACACACACACACACACACACATATATATATATATACTGTATATAGACACACACACATATATACTGTATATAGACACACATATACAGTATATACTGTATATAGACACACACATATATATATTGTATATAGACACACACATATATATATATATATACTGTATATACACACACATATATATATACTGTATATATACACACACACAAATATATAGAAATATATATATCTGGCGACAGGGCCCCGCTGCGTCCTCTGTGTCTCTGTACAGATATAAGTGTAACACGTACTGGATCCAGCACAGGTGACAGTCTGCCATAGAGCTGACGTGCAGTACATACACTGTGTTATGGGGGCGCTCACCTGTGCGGACCCCGCTCTCCGGCCGCTACTTCTTTGCTCATATAAGGTCTCATTCTGCCATTAAACAATTCGGTTGTCATGGCAGCGGTGGTGGGGCGTTGGTAGGGGGCGTGTCTGGTATAGGGCAGATTGGGGCGGGGCTGTCATGCAGTGCTTGTCTCATCCCTGTAATTTCCTGCTGATGCCACCTGGTGGACAGCATTGGTCAGTACACGCTGAGAATGCTACATTTGCATTGTACTGTGGGAGCTGCTGGTACTACTGGTGCTTCCTGACTGCTGTCCCTATGAGGTATGCAGTATGTCACATGGTGGGGGAGGAACATTTTATATATGTATATGCACTGCTCAAAAAATAAAGGGAACTGTGCGGCCCTCCAAACAAATGCCACCCCACACCATTACTGACCCACTACCAAACCGGTCATGCTGAGGGATGTTGCAGGCAGCAGATCGCTCTCCATGGCGTCTCCAGACTCTGTCACGTCTGTTACATGTGCTCAGTGTGAACCTGCTTTCATCTGTGAAGAGCACAGGGCGCCAGTGGCGACTTTGCCAATCCTGGTGTTCTGTGGCATTTCTTTGGATGGCCGCACAGCCCTCCTTGTGCTCGGCAGAGGTAGCCTGACTGCCATTAGGTACCGAGATGAGATCCTCAGACCCCTTGTGAGACCATATGCTGGTGCGGTTGGCCCTGGGTTCCTCCTAATGCCGGACAATGCCAGACCTCATGTGGCTGGAGTGTGTCAGCAGTTCCTGCAAGATGAAGGCATTGAAGCTATGGACTGGCCCGCCCGTTCCCCAGACCTGAATCCGGGACACATCTGGGACATCATGTCTCGCTCCATCCATAAAACGGACAAACAACACAAATATTGGTTCTATCTTTTACACATTTGGGGTAGCCCTTAAGAGGGCCATTGGGTCAAAGAGAGAGAGAGAAGAGAGAGGGGAGGGAGAGAAGAGAGAGGGAAGGGAGAGATACCGGGAGATACCAAGAGAGGGAAAAAAGAGAGACCCAACCAGTGCAAGGCTAAGCCGGGCAGGCGGCAGCGGCTATTTATACCCACTGCTGATCTCTGATTGGTGGAAAATCTGGGTATGGCTGCTCTGATTGGTGGAAAAACTGGGTGTGGCTGCTCTGTGATTGGTCAGCATTATGACCTCACAGTGGCGATGACTCATACCTCCTGGGTGGTTGTTTTTAATGTATTTTTTGTTGTAACATTTTGTATGGCTGTTTGGTGCAGGGGGTGGGGTCGGGAGTATTTTAACCCCTGCACACCCCCATGACCATATGCCTCGACCCGTAGAAGCGTGATAGACACGCGAAACGGCCGTCGTCTGCATAAGGCGCCGCTTCCCTGTATTTTTAATGGAAATGGAATAAAAGAAGATTTTATTAAATCGGTGTGCCACCTCGCTTTCTTCATGTATGAGTAGTATAATAATGATGATTTATCCTGGGGATGGGTTATCAATATCAGATCGGTGGGGCTCCGACACGCGGCACCGGCTCTACCCATCAGCTGATTGCAGCGCTCAAGTGTAAATAGTGTGAAGATTGAACATCACAGCTCCATTCACTGTACTGTGGGTCCTGCAGATCAGCTAATATTCATGTAATAGGAGCTGATCTGCAGCACCAGGGAGCGGCCACTACAGAGTGAACAGATCAGTGATTTTTCAGCTCCTCAACACTGTTTACATCTGACCTCGGCCGAAGCTGCAAACAGCTGATTAGTGGAGGTGCCGTGTGCCGGACCACCACAAATCTGATATTAATGAGCTAACCAGGGGATAAGCCATCAAAATGTTTGTCCTGGAAAATCCCTTTAAGGCCCACCTGCACATAATAATATATATATATATATATATATATATATATATATATATATATATATATATATATAGCAAAGAGTAGGAAGGGGTTAATCAAAGGCTCATAAAACGGACAAACAACACAAATATTGGTTCTATCTTTTACACATTTGGGGTAGCCCTTAAGAGGGCCGTTGGGTCAAAGAGAGAGAGAAGAGAGAGGGGAGGGATAGATACCGGGAGATACCAAGAGAGAGAAAAAGAGAGAGACCCAACCAGTGCAAGGCTAAGCCGGGCAGGCGGCAGCAGCTATTTATACCCACTGCTGATCTCTGATTGGTGGAAAATCTGGGTGTGGCTGCTATTTATACCCACTGCTTATCTCTGATTGGTGGAAAATCTGGGGGTGCCTGCTCTGTGATTGGTGGAAAATCTGGGCATGGCTGCTCTGTGATTGGTCAGCATTATGACCTCACAGTGGCGATGACTCATACCTCCTGGGTGGTTCTTCTGGGCAATTCTGTTTTCTGATTGGTGGAAATTCTAGTCAGCATTATGACCTCACAGTGGCTGTGACTCATGTTTCATGGACTGTTCTATCTGGGTGACCTGAAACATGCTGATCTCTGATTGGTTGAAATTCAAGTCATCTTCATGACATCACAATCGAGAAGAATGAATATCCAATTTACTTAATATAAATGACCAGCAATGCTGTTCTCTTAATGGTGGAAATTCAAGTCATCTTCATGACATCACAATCAGCATGTTATTACTGCCGATATGTCCAATTTTTTTCCTAAATTTCCTACGTTTGTCCTAATTTATTAGCACATATATACCACTCATTCCTACAATCAAAGGATCAGGAAACCCCTCTGAAATCAATATCCTACAATTTACCCCAACAGCAAAAAAACAACTATACACAAAATACCAAAAGGTATATCAGATTATTAATGAGCAAATAAAAGACACATAAAAATAATTTTTAGAAATGTGTAGAAAAAATGCTGTAAAGTAAGAATGCTTCAAAAATAGAAATGTTAATGATCTATTTAATCAATTAACAAAATACAAGTGAATGAACAAACGAAAAATCTAGATCCAATCAATATTTGGTGTGACCAACTTTTCACTTTAAAACAGCGTCAATTCTTCTAGGTACACCTGCGCAAAGTCAGGGATTTTGTAATAATGCAGTCAGGTGTCTGGTCATACACCATGGCAAGACTGAGCAAGAATACACAAGGAAGTTATACTACATCAGCAAGGTCTCTAAGGCACAAATTTCAAAGCAGATTGAGGGTTCAAGATGTGTCATTCAAGCACTAGTGAAGAAGCACAAGAAAATGTGCAAGGTTGAGGTCAATAGATGCAGTGGTCGGCCAAGGAAACTTAGTGCAGCAGATGTATGACACATTATGGTTACTTTCCTACAAAAGCAGAAGATGTCCAGCAGTGCCATCAGCTCAGAACTGGCAGCAACCAGTGGGACTCAGCTTCACTCATCTACTGTTCAGAGAAGACTGGCCAGAAGTGGTCTTCATAGCAGAATTATGGTGAAAAAGCCATATCTTCCACATCAAAACAAGGCCAAGTGACGCTGAGTCACTGCATTAAAACAGAGAAAACGGGGAAGGAGGGGGGGGATTGGCAAGATGTGCGCGGTTGAGCCAAAATATGAAAAATGTGGTTGTTACTGTAGGGAGTTTGTTCACTGAAGGGCTGGAGAGCAGAACAATAATGAGTGTCTGTGGTCAATAGTGATGCATAACCACGGTGAAGGGTCCTGTAAGTTTGGGGCTGCATTTCAGCAAATGGAGTTGGGAATTGGGTCAGACCTCATGCTATAACATTTTCCCCCATCATGGGCCCCTCTCTGGCATATTGTCCCCATTCTGGCATAATTTCCCTCATTCTGGTTTAAGACATCGCTGTTTCCTCCGCTGCACCTCCTGCATTCTTCAATATCCAGATCCATATTCCAGTTTGTCTTCTCTTCTGCACTACGTGAGTCCACAATCAACTGAGGAATACCTACGTCTGCTTACTATCCTTATTTCTGTTTGCATATTACTGTACCTAAGTAAACTTGGACTATCGTTAACGTTTACATACCCTAATAGTAATGAAGGCCGTGCCTTACAGATTAGGTTCTAAGAAGTATTGTTTGGAATGAACTTACCTTCATAAACTGTTTGCTGTGATCTTTTGCACTTGAGTTTAAAATAGACTTTCACACTACTCTTGTCTCAGTCTCTGCTTTTGGCCCACGCCATTGGACTTCAGGGTATCTACTAACATCGTAACAGGCAGTTCCTTTGAGCTCATGATTCTCATTTGGTCTGACATGCACTGTGAGCTGTGAGGTCTTATATAGACAGGTGTGTGCCTTTCCAAATCAAGTCCTATCAGTTTAATTAAACACAGCTGGACTCCAATGAAAGAGTAGAACCATCTCAAGGAGGATCACAAGAAATGGACAGCATGTGACTTAAATATGAGCAAAGGGTCTGAATACTTATGACCATGTGATATTTCAGTTTTCCTTTTTTAATAAATTTGCAAAAATTTCTACATTTCTGTTTTTTTTCAGTCAAGATGGGGTGCACAGTGTACTTTAATGAGAAAAAAAATGAACTTTTTAGAATTTACCAAATGGCTGCAATGAAACAAGGAGTGAAAAATGTAAAGGGGTCTGAATGCTTTCCGTACCCACTGTATATAGTACTCAATGGGTGTGGCCTGCCTCTGCTTGAGAAGTGCCTCTTCCGGCAGTCTGAATAAGGGTCTATCGTTAGGGGTGTGACTAATTTGTTTAGTCCCGCTTTTAATGAGATTTAATAACATTTGTATTTTAGGGTTTCTATTATAATTCTGGGATTTCCTAATTTGTTTATAGAATTTTTGAATTGCATAACACATAGGATAAGGATAATAGGTTTAGTATATGAGATAGGAAATAGTTATTGATAGAACTAGTGCAGTGGATGGGCACTAGTGTTAATAAAAAGAGGGGCACTTCCTGATAGTGTGCGCCATGTCCCATGATTTGGGAATCTTACAGACCATATTGCATTATCATTAAGTTGCTGTTTTGTTGCTATGCAGTTAGGTTTTCCTTTCTTATAAGTTTGTCCTTTGTCTCTCCCTGTCTCTCTCAGATGTAGCTGTGATGTCAGTAACCCCTCCCTTCTTCTCCATTCTTCTTCCTCATTCACCATCTTCAGCCATGTTAGAAGCTTATGTGCTTCCAGCCCGTTTCTAAAAAAGTCTTTTTACCTGCTGTACATTTGCACATCATCGAGTATTCTGCTAGAAAATAAATCTTCTTCTGAATCTTCAACAATGTGCTTCTTGCAGTCGAGTTAAACTATCTGAAGACATCACTATGTGTGAGTACGGTAAAGAGACAGCCTAGAAACGGTGTCTCACAGCGCCCTATGCTTGCAGCTTAGTCATGGAGTCAGAATAGTGTGAGTTCAGTGAGAGTTAGTGAAGTGCATAGTGAAGGTGAAGTTCAGGTGCGGTGGGCTGCTAGGGGCAGCATGTGTCACTTGTTCCAGGCAGTGGGAGGCATTACTGGGATCCAGAGCAGTCGCTCCAGTCACGTCCAGAGCCTAAGGTCTGGCATAGGAGCTGCCGGACACTTTGTGTACTCTGAAGTACAAAGGAAGATGGACAGGGACCTGCATGGATGGAAGTTGAAGGCCAGTCCCGGGTGCACTGCAGAGGTGGACGAGAAATACAGGATGAGCTAGCAACAGGGCTGAAGAGGAGTTATGCTAAGAAGGAGGATAATGTGAACTGCTGTGCCTTATCCTGTCTGTACCCACCTGATGAACTAGAACTGTCAAGTATATGTTTGACTGTTACAAAGAACTTTGTGTCCCCTAAATTGTGTGCGGCGGCTTCTGAGGAAAGAAGCCTGAAGGCAGTGGAGGCCTGCGGCCTACAAGAGAATGTGCTGCACCCCACACGCTAGAGCACACTGGGACTGGGACACCCATTGTCTGTAAAGTGCCAGAGCGAAATCAGACAGACGTTCAGTCACGACTACCGCTCTGTGCCACTTTACAAGATGAGTGATAAGGGAACTTCTCGATCAGAAGAGAAGAGGAAATAATGGTCGCTGCCCAAACTGTGACAAGAACAGGACCACAATGTGTGTCACCCTGGCCTGGATGCCACAAATGTATAATAAAGCTGTGTCTGAGAGCAAAGGGGAGGCCCTCTAGTCAAGGGCCATTAGCATGCAATACCTCCTGTCACAGGCCAGTAGGGGGAGCAGGCTGCCCCTATAAAAGCTGGAACTGGGGGCAGGGTTAGAGAGAACTGGACAACCTGTCTCTGGATTGAGAGGTGTCCCAGAGCCGGGACAGACAGTTGTGTTGCAGCCTAAGAGGACGTGTGGCAGTAGGAGAGCCACGAGCCAGGGACAAAAGGCGAAGTGAGTCTGTCCTGGCAGATAAAGAAACTAATCTTCCAGACTTTGGTGTCTGAGGCTGTGAGGATTCCACATCCTACAGCAGATAACCAGTCCGCAGGGGACTGTATGTTCCTTGGCCTAAGAAGCCCGGAGGCTCCGCCACAGCAGAAGGGACCAACAGAGCCGTACCAGGCCGGGAGTAGCAAGGGACCCAAGTTGCAAGCCATACGGGCGAGAGGACACGGTGAGCTCAGGAACGTGGGCTGTTACATTACCAGAAGGGAAATAGCCAGAAGGAGCACAGAGAGCACGGTAGGCCGACACCCTCATCTTGACCAGGGCCAGCTTCCCACTTGCTCTCAGACATCCAGGCCCCCTCCTAGCCGGGCCTGTTTCTGGGTCGTTTTACCTGTTCTAATAAAGACCCTGAACTGTTTAAGAGGCCTCCGTTTCCTGGCTAACGCGGTTGGAATCATCCCCTCCATCATCCATCATACACTGCCCTGGGGCCCTACTCTTCCCGTGGGGAGTTGTACTATTCGGAGCTGCACATTTACATCTGCCCCAGAGGTCTGCACTGCAGCGGCGGTTAGCACTGACCGCAATCCACGGGTGGTGTAGTCGGACATTACTTAAAACTTATAAAGGACTGCCACTGGCCTGACCACCCTAAGCCACGGACCGGGTTGCCACCACTACCCCCATCGTCTCCCTATTGCCCGGCTCCGAGTGCCCCACGGCCCAGGGGGCGAGTCAGCTTTGGCGTAGTCGGCAGGATTGTAACCAACCCGCCACAAACGGGTATTGCGTGCCTGAAAAAGACTGTACACGTACCTGAAGAAGAGTTTTTCCACCACCCGGAGCCGTTTCCCGCCATTTTCAACCGTCTCCCGCCATCTTCCGTCGGTTCCCGCCATCTTCAGCCGTTTTCCCGCCAACGGATGCCATTTTCAGGACGCTGCGCGGGAAGAGGAGGGGCGTGGACGTCCAAACCGCGCGAGACCCGAATCTCCGCCCCACGCACCGACGCTGCGCAAGGTCCTGGAAGGGAGAGAGAGCGACGCTGACGTCATCAGGACGCGACGCAGGTCCTCGTCCGGAGCAGCACCAGTGGAGTCGCGGCCTACAGAAGAGGATCGTCAGAAGGTAGGCCACGCTTAACTAGGGGGGAGGAAGATGTCGGACACTGAGGCGCCCACTACCACCAGCACAGCTGCAGCAGCGGTGATGCCATTTTCCCTGCCCTACGTCAATGGAGCGGCCTGGTTGCCTAAGTATTCAGGGGAGCCCCATGCCCTAACTGACTTTAAGGAAAGGCTGTACAGTTTGTTCCAAGTTTACCCCCTGACAGAGGAACAGAAGATTAGCATACTGACAGGGCAGTTAACTGGCACAGCCCAGCGGGAGGTAAAGTAATGGCCCGCTGAGGAGAAAAGGACCGTAAAGGACATTCTGGCCCGGCTGTGGGGTACCTTTGATACACGTACCTCCGCTGAAATTAAAATGCGGTTCTACGGATGTAAGCAGCGGGCACAGGACAGCATCAGAGACTATGCCCTAAATTTGCAGGAAGCCTTGAGAGCCATCAAACAAGCTGACCCTGGCAGCGTGCAGGATACGGATAAGCTACTAACAGAACAGTTCATAGAAGGTCTGCTGTCTAGCGCCCACAGGACCCAGCTGCGCCTCATGTTCTTTCAGAACCCTGATCTGACCTTTGCCCAATTCAAGGACAGGGCCATAAGGGTGCTCCGTGAACCCGCAACAAGTGGCGCTATAAACCCCCGGCGCCCTGCTCTCACCTACCACCAGAAGGCGGCGCCCTCCTCTGTGGACTCTGTGGGGGACGATGCACAGGCCCTGAACCAAGCCCCGTCGAAAGATCTGCATCACCAAGTCCAGGAGCTGACCAGGAGCGTTGCGGCATTGACCAGGACCGTCCAGGCGTTACAAGTGGACCCGTCAAGACCCATCGAGTTGGCTTCAAGTCCGGAGGATGTCCCGTGGCGTCGACAGAGGAGGACCCCGTCGTTCCGAGGAAGGCCCACAGATCGCTACGCAGAGGATGGACAGCCCATTTGCCGTCGATGCAACCAGCCCGGACACATTTCCAGGTACTGTAATTTAAACGGGTCCAACCTGGGGCAGAGAGCCAACCCCCAGGCATAAGATCACCAGGCCCTTATAATTGGCGTGATAAGTACGTTGGGGGGGGGCGCCCGGTTTTACCCGTGGTGCTGAACGGTATCCCCATGAGCGCCTTGCTGGATACCGGGTCGCAAGTAACTACTATCACTTATGTACTTTTTAAGCAGTATTGGACTGATGCTGATATAACACGGTACCCAGACAGTGACTTGAGCATCATCGCCAGTAATGGCTTGCCCGTGCCGCAGATGGGGTTCAAGGAAATGACCATTAAAATTGGTAAAGTTGAACTACCGGCACAGGGAGTGATTATTGTGGACATTGACCGTCGTGAAAGTCACCCTAAAATAACTGTGGGTACTAACGTGATTGAAAATTGTCTTTCAGAGGTAATTGTAATTCTACAACAGGTGGCAGTGAATGCTAGTTCCAGCCAACAGAGAGTCCTCAACAAGGAGATAAAAGCCCTGATGAGACGGCAGCAGGTAGAACTGTCTGGTGGTGAGATCGGTAGCGTAAGACTGAGTGACCCATTCCCCATTTCCATGCCTCCCAAAAGTGAAATGATGATCTGGTGTCGGACTGCAATCGGGTTGAGAGGTAGAGACTACCAAGCCATGGTAGAACCCGTGTACTCAGACAGCAGGCCCACCATTTTGACAGCCTGGGGGGTGGTTGATGTCCGTCATGGGAGGGTGCCCGTTCACATTCTCAACATTGGGGAGAGGGAGGTACACTTACCCAGGTACGCTACACTTGCCAAACTGTTTGCTGTTGAGCACAAAGCTATCAGGGCCGTGGAACCTTTGCCTCCCTCTCCACAGGCGGAGAGTAATGGCTCCCAGAAACAAAAGGAGGACTGGTGCCAGAAACTCCATGTGGGTGCTGACTCCACTCCCCTGCACCAAAAACAAGGAGTCTACCGGGTGGTACAGGAGTACGAGAGAGTCTTTAGTAAGCACCCGCTAGACTTCGGCAGAGTAAAAGGGATAGAACACCACATCCCCACAGGGAGCCACCCACCAATAAAAGAGAGACACAGGCCTGTACCCCCTGCACATTATCAGAACGCCAAAGGTATGCTGCGGGAAATGAAAGAAGCTGGGGACATTAGAGATAGCTGTAGCCCCTGGGCAGCCCCCCTGGTTCTGGTAAAAAAGAAAGACGGCACCATGAGAATGTGCGTGGACTATAGACAAATCAACCGTATCACCCACAAAGACGCATATCCGCTGCCTAGAATAGAAGAGTCTTTAGCCGCACTAAAATCAGCTAACTTCTTTTCTACTTTGGACCTTACTAGCGGGTACTGGCAGGTTCCTGTGGCAGAGGCTGACAAGGAGAAGACCGCCTTCACCACCCCGATGGGACTGAGCGAGTTCAACTGTATGCCCTTCGGGCTCTGGAACGCACCAGGGACCTTCCAGAGGCTGATGGAATGCTGTCTAGGGCACCGAAACTTCGAGACTGTCCTCCTTTACCTGGACGACGTGATCGTCTATTCGAAGACTTACGAGCACCATCTAAAGCACCTGGCCGAGGTGTTCGAAGCTCTGGCAGGCTATGGCCTGAAGGTGAAACCATCAAAGTGTCACCTGTTGAAACCGAAGGTCCAGTACCTAGGGCACGTGGTAAGTGCGGAAGGAGTAGCCCCCGACCCTGACAAGGTCACGGCAATCAAGAGCTGGCCAAGCCCTTCGAACATCAAGGAAGTGAGGCAATTCCTCTGGTTGGTAGGCTACTACCGAAGGTTCATCCCCGGGTTCACTAAGATGGCAGCTCCTATGCAGGACCTCCTGATAGGACAGTCTAAGTCCAGAAGCCAAAAGCCACCCTTCAAGTGGGATAAACCGGAAGAGGAGTCCTTCCGTCAGTTGAAGATGGCCCTCACAGGGGATGAGATCCTGGCCTACCCTGATTATGGCCAGCCTTTTATTCTCCACACAGACGCCAGTAATGTGGGACTGGGAGCCGTACTGTCACAAAACCAACAGGGCAGAGAAAGAGTGATCGCGTACGCCAGTCGGAAGCTGAGGCCCACCGAGAGGAACCCGGAGAATTACAGCTCCTTCAAGCTAGAATTCTTGGCGGTGGTGTGGGCCCTAACGGAACGCTTCAAGCATTACCTGACCTCCGCAAAGTTCACTGTGTACACGGACAACAACCCGTTAACACACCTAGACAGTGCAAGACTTGGTGCCCTGGAACAGCGGTGGATGGCCCGTCTCTCCAATTATGACTTCGTGATCAAGTACCAGGCAGGCAAAACCAATGCCAACGCTGATGCCCTATCGAGAATGCCTCACTTACCTGAAGGTGACGAAGACCCAGAAGAGCTGGAGGAGGTAGAACTCCCCGCGTTTCACCGGTATGGGGCCGCTCAATACTCCCACCGCGTGAAGGAGGAAGATTTAACAACCGTTATGATCAATCCCCTACCTCACCACAGCTGGGCCGAGACCCAAGATAGTGACCCTGCAATCCGCCTGGTGAAAGATCTGCTGACCCAGGAAGATGCCCGCTTAGATCCGGATGCTCCAGAGGAAGCCAAGCAGCTATGGAAAGAGAAGAGCAAGCTGTTCCTCTATGAAGGCAAGCTGTACAGAAGACTTGTCAACCACCGGACACAAGAGCTGACCTGGCAAGTCGTGGTCCCAAGGCGGGATGCAGCTATGGTCCTGGGGGCTTACCATGACAGAGCGGGGCACTTCGGTTGGAAGAAACTGGAGTTCCTGCTAAGAGGACGGCTCTTTTGGGTCGGCATGAGAGGGGCTGTAGAGAAGTGGTGCAGGGACTGTGGCCCTTGTAACTTAAGGAGAAAAGACCGCACCAGCCAGAAGACACCCTTGAAGCCCATCGTCACCCAGCAGCCTCTTGAGCTGGTAGCTCTGAACCACGTCAAATTGGCTCCAAGCCGGTCAGGATACATCTACGCCCTGACAATCGTGGACCACTATTCCCGTTTTCTAGTGGTGGTCCCGGTAAAAGACTTGACAGCCCAAACGGCGGCCAGAGCCTTCCAGCAATACTTCTGCCGTCCACACGGGTATCCGGAACAGGTCCTGACGGACCAGGGTCCAGCGTTCGGAGCTGAAATCTTGCAAGAGTTCTGCAACCTCTATGGCTGTAAGAAGATTCGGACAACGCCTTACCGCCCACAAACCAACGGGATGTGTGATTAAATGAACAATATAGTCATTGATCTCCTGAAGACGTTGCCCCTGGAGGAATGCAGCCTGTGGCCAGAAAAACTGCCGGACCTGATAGACTTATACAACCATATCCCGGTGAACGCTACAAACTGCACCCCGGCTTACCTGATGCGAGCCAGACCAGGTAAGCTGCCCCTAGATCTGGAGATGGGAGTCCTAACATCTGAGGACACCTCCCTGGATGCGGACTGGGATACGGAGAGGCGACTGCAGTACAAGAATGTACAGGAGAGTGAGGAGAAGAGCCTGGCCCAGGTGAGAGAAAGGCAAGAAAGACTCTTCAACCAACACGCCCCTGCTGGTCCCCTAGAACCTGGTGAGCAGGTCCTGAAGCGAAAGAGAAGGCTACATAAGATGGACGACCAGTGGGAAAGGGAACCCTACACCATACTGCAGTCTGATCATGACAACTCGAAGGTGTGCGTGATCACCAAGGATGGAGGAGAAACCACTAGTACCGTCTCCAGAGACCACCTAAAAAGGTGCCCCGAACAACTCCGTAGTGCAGAAGAGGATCAAAGTGACCTTGAACCCGCAGAGGACAAGGAAGAAATGATCAGCACCGTTCTCTGAGAGTTCCCTCAGTCCTGGACTCGAATAAACGATGCCATAGTGGTACCCGTCCTGCATTTCCTGCAACCGGCTCAGCAACAACCTACACCAGAGCCGGAAGGTGAAGAAGAGCAAGCAGTTCCAGAGGCAGAAGAGCCTGTACCAGCAGCCCAGGAGAATCAACCCTCTGCTGACAGTGAGCCTGCCATGCCTGCGATGAGCCAAAGGACCCGTAGACAGCTGCCTGCCCTACCTGTACACCAAGCTGGTAGCTCTACCCCTAACGCTAGTGAAGAAAACCAGGTTGGTCCACCACCAGACAGTGGGTTACGCAGGTCAACCAGAAGCACAAAGGGGCAGATACCCGCTCGCTGGAGAATATAGGGTGCACTAAAACTGTAAATAACCCTGTTGCCAAGTGTTGAAATGTTTGCAAATTTACATGCATGATTAGTAATTGTGTATTTCAGTTTCTTACAGTTACCGTACGGACTCAAAGGTTATGGACTTTTAATAACCGGGACTTTGTATGGACTGCGTTCGGAGCCTGACCAAGGAATGAACTAAGACTGTAAAGGACTTGGGGCTAGGACAGACCCCCACCTGGTTAAGGCTCCCCGTTGTGTTGGTGAAAATGGACACCCGGTCACAGACCACACTGTGACCTTAAGAACTCAATCTGTGCGTCACTTGCCTGATAATGTTTTATGGTCATGCATATGATCTTTGTTTATTGTTTAGTCCCGGAGTACTAAATTTTACTAGGGGGGAATGTGTCACCCTGGCCTGGATAACACAAATGTATAATAAAGCTGTGTCTGAGAGCAAGGGGGAGGTCCTCTAGTCAAGGGCCATTAGCATGCAATACCTCCTGTCACAGGCCAGTAGGGGGAGCAGGCTGCCCCTATAAAAGCTGGAACTGGGGGCAGGGTTAGAGAGAACTGGACAACCTGTCTCTGGATTGAGAGGTGTCCCAGAGCAGGGACAGACAGTTGTGTTGCAGCCTAAGAGGACGTGTGGCAGTAGGAGAGCCATGAGCCAGCGACAAAAGGCGAAGTGAGTCTGTCCTGGCAGATAAAGAAACTAATCTTCCAGACTTTGGTGTCTGAGGCTGTGAGGATTCCACATCCTACAGCAGATAACCAGTCCGCAGGGGACTGTATGTTCCTTGGCCTAAGAAGCCCGGAGGCTCCGCCACAGCAGAAGGGACCAGCAGAGCCGTACCAGGCCGGGAGTAGCAAGGGACCCAAGTTGCAAGCCATAAGGGCGAGAGGACACGGTGAGCTCAGGAATGTGGGCTGTTACATTACCAGAAGGGAAATAGCCAGAAGGAGCACAGAGAGCACGGTAGGCCGACACCCTCACTCTGACCAGGGCCAGCTTCCCACTTACTCTCAGACATCCAGGCCCCCTCCTAGCCGGGCCTGTTTCTGGGTCGTTTTACCTGTTCTAATAAAGACCCTGAACTGTTTAAGAGGCCTCCGTTTCCTGGCTAATGCGGTTGGAATCATCTCCTCCATCATCCATCATACACTACCCTGGGGCCCTACTCTTCCCGTGGGGAGTTGTACTATTCAGAGCTGCACATTTACATCTGCCCCAGAGGTCTGCACTGCAGCGGCGGTTAGCACTGACCGCAATCCACGGGTGGCGTAGTCGGACATTACTTAAAACTTATAAAGGACTGCCACTGGCCTGACCACCCTGAGCCACGGACCGGGTTGCCACCACTACCCCCATCTTCTCCCTATTGCCCGGCTCCGAGTGCCCGAGAGCAAATACATTAAATCACTAGCAGACAGTGCAGTTATCAAACAATAAAAAATAGACAGGATTCAAATGCAAGCAACATAATGTCAGAACTGATATACACATTAAGTGACTAGATTCCCTGGATAGCTAAATTCGCTGCTGAGGCCAGAACATGGGCTGCCCAGCACTATTTAAGTGCAACCCATGAAGATAGACACTCTAATTTACAAGGCCATAATATATAGGTGCATCTCACAAAATTAGAATATCATCAAAAAGTTAATTTATTTCAGTTCTTCAATGCAAAAAGTGAACCTCATATATTATATAGAGTCATTGCAAACACAGTGATCTATTTCAAGTGTTTATTTCTGTTAATGTCGATGATTATGGCTTACAGCCAATGAAAACACAAAAGTCATTAACTCAGTAAATTAAAATAATTAACAAAAAACACCTGCAAAGACTTCCTAAGCATTTAAAAAGGTCCCTTAGTCTGTTTTAGTAGGCTCCACAATCATGGTGAAGACTGCTGACTTGACAGATGTCCAGAAGGCAGTCATTGACACACTCCACAAGGTCCCAGAGTTCCAATTTTCATTTGAAATCAAGGTCCCAGAGTCTGGAAGAAGAGTGGAGAGGCCACGATCCAAGCTGCTTGAGGTCTAGTGTGAAGTTTCCACAATCAGTGATGGTTTGGGGAGCCATGTCATGTGCTGGTGTAGGTCCACTGTGTTTTTTCAACACCAAAGTCAGCGCAGCCGTCTACCAGGAAATTTTAGAGCATTTAAAGCTTCCCTCCGCCACAGTATCATAGCTACCAGGGGGGCAAAGGGGCGGTGGCCCCGGGCCCCTCGCTCTTAGGGGGCCCATCCAGGGCTACGCCAGTGTAACTGTATCTGGCATGCCCCTGGTGCCAGCATCGGGCCCCACCGCCCGTCACCGCCGCAAGTTTACTGATGAGAGAGGGAGCGCGGATCTCTCTCCCATTAGTCCCTTCTGTGACTGACGTCCCTGGCATCATCACTTGGCGCCCGGCCCGCTGTGCTGAAGATGTGTGCGGGCTGGGTGCTCTGAGCAGCGAGGGAACCAGGAGGAGAGGTGAGTACCGTTTATTTATTTTTTGCCGGGTGGGGGGCGGCATTATATTACAGACTCTGCCTATGGGAAGGGGGAGGTGCATTATACTACAGACTCTGCCTATGGGGGGCATTATACTACAGACTCTGTTTATGAGCAGGGGAGGGCATTATACTACAGACTCTGCCTATGGGGGGGACATTGTACTACAGACTCTGCCTATAAGAGGGGGAGCATTATACTACAGACTCTGCCTATGGGGGGTGCATTTTACTACAGACTCTGCCTATAGGTGGGGCATTATACTACAGACGCTGCCTATGAGATGGGGGGGCATTATACCACAGACTCTGCCTATGAGATGGGGGGGGCATTATACTACAGATTCTGCCTATGAGGAAGGGGGGGGCATTATACTACAGACTCTGCCTATGAGGAGGGGAGAGCATTATACTACAGACTCTGCCTATGGGGGGGCATTATACTGCAGACTCTGCCTATGGGGGGGCATTATACCACAGACTCTGCCTATGATGGGGGGGAGCATTATACTACAGACTCTGCCTATGGGGGGGAGCTTTATACTACAGACTCTGTCAATGGGGGGAGCATTTTACTACAGACTCTGCCTATAGGGGCGCATTATACTATACGAAGGACTATGGGGAGTGCATTATACTATATTGAGGACTATCTGGTGCATTATACTATGGGGGGGCATTATACTACAGACTCTGCCTATGGGGGTGCATTATACTATATGAAGGACTATGGGGAGTGCATTATACTATATTGAGGACTATCTGGTGCATTATACTATATGTAGGCTATTTATACAGTGTGGGAGATAATGTGGGTTCTTTGAACAGTGTGGGGGCCATCATACAGTGTGGGAGATAATGTGGGATCTTTGTATGGTGTGGAGGCCATCATACAGTGTTGGAGCCATCAGCTTGGGGGCTACTAAGGGGTCAGTATACTGTGTGGGGGTACTATACAGTGAGGGGGAATTATATAGTGAATAGGAGAACATCATACTGGTTAGAGCGGAGCTCTACATGGGGGGAGACTCAGGACATTATTAAATCTTAGGTGGGCACTTATTGTTATAGGGGAACTCAGGTTATCGTGACTGTCGAAGGGGCACTATTACTTTCTAGGGGGCACAATGTGGGCACTGTTTTCTAGGACACTTGCACACGGCATTACTTTATTTTAGAGGTTTGTTTTACCATCTAGAGGGCACACAGTAGGTGCAGTAATAGGGACACATTTTGCAGCAGAGGCTCAGTATTGGGGTATCAGCAGGATGAGAAGTTTGTGCAGGTTGGGGATAGATGTGGTCAGTGCCTGAAATGTAAGGAGTCAAATGTGTCTTTGTTGTGATCTCTGCATACCTGAGACTCTGAGCCCTGGCTGGAGAAGTTGTCGTGTTGGTCTGGGCCAGATGGAAAAGACGGGAAAAGTGAACAATTTAATCAGAAAAAACGTCAGCTGTAAGGTACTATATATAACTGAGCTGTGATCTCTTATATGTTTTGCAGGACTGGCATCTATCAATATATGTCACCATATGGCGGTAATATCAGTGCTGGTCTTTGTATAGAGATTATTTTTAGTAACAGCGCGGTCATCTGCTGAGGTTTTCCTACATCAACTATCTGGGTGCGCCGCTATAGTTGGAATCAGGGTTACCTGGTTAGAGGCCCACTCAGAAGTTTCGGCCCCCTGAACCAAAACCTTAGCTACGCCAAGCTTTTTGGAGATGGAAATGTCATTTTCCAGCAGGACTTGGCCCCTGTCCACACTGACAAAAGTACTAATACCTGGTTTACACACAACAGTATCACTGTGCTTGATTTGCAGCAAACTCGCCTGACCTTAACCCCATAAAGAATCTATGGGGTATTGTCAAGAGGAAAATGAGAGACACCAGACCCAACAATGCAGACGAGCTGAAGGCTTCTATCAAAGCCACCTGGGCTTCCATAACCCCTCAGCAGTGCCACAGGCTGATCCCTCCATGCCACATTGCCGCATTGATGCAGTAATTGATGTAAAAGGATCCCCGACCAAGTATTGAGGGCATTTATTGAACATACTTTTCAGTAGGATAACATTTTTGATTTTGAAAACATTTTTCAAGCTGTTGTTATAAGGTATTCTAATTAATTGAAATAATGACTTTTGAGTTTTCATTGGCTGTAAGCCATAATCATCAATATTAACAGAAATAAACACGTGAAATAGATCACTCTGTGTGTAATGGCTCTATATAATATATGAGTTTCACGTTTTGTATTGAAGAACTGAAATAAATTAACTTTTCTGGTGATATTCTAATTTTGTGAGATGCACCTGTAGATGGGCTTGGCTGCACCCTGAATAAAAATAGCATGTAAAAAATATATATGATATATATGAGGTATTGGTCGATATTTTGGCCAAAATATACAAGCTCGCAACCTGCTCAAGGGTCCTCATACTTGCGAGTCCCTACACTAACATTAAAAGCAAAGTCACAAAAACAAGGAATTAAAGTTCCCACCAAAATTCAAGAATTAACACAGCAAATACAGCAACAATAATTACAAGGATGCAGCAAACCCATATAATGAAGAAGTCAGCAACACAGGTGCAAAATATTGATGAGACAACCACTCACAACCTACCAATTCATGGAGGGGGTGATTGCTTAGTATTAAAACTGCACACAAATAAGCCTTGTATAGGGCACTGGTCACACATAGGTAGTGCACAATGTCTGGCTTACAGCCTATTAGTGAAGCCCAAACTATTAGATTAGGCGGGCTGTCCAGCACTTTTTAAGTGCACCCCATGAAGACAGACACCCTAGTTTACAAGGCCAACATTGATGGGTCTGGCTGCACCCTGAATAAAAATAACATGCAAAAAATATATATGATATATATGAGGTATTAGTAAATATTTTGGCCAAAATACACAAGCTCGCAACCCGCGTCAAGGGTCCTCATACTTGCGAGTCCCTACACTAACATTAAAAGCAAAGACAAATTTAAATTCCCACCAAAATTCAAGAATTAACACAGGAAAAAAGGGCAACAGTGTTTACCTGCCTAGGTCTCAGTACTAATCATACCATATAATAACGATGACAGCAATACAGGTGCAAAATACTGATGCGACAACCACTCACATATTACCAATTAATGGAGGGGGGTGATTACATAGTATTAAAACTGCACACAAAATTATATGGGATTGCTACATCCTAATAGTGCATTAGTTCTGAGATCTGGGCAGGTAAATGCTATATTAATAATTGATTTTTTGAGGAAAGTTAAATTCTCTTTTGTTGGCTTTACTTTTAATCTAACTGAAATACACATAAGCTTTTTTCCTAAACATTAGGATCTGTGTAGAGCCATCAGCTCAAAAAGGCTTCCTTTGACAGACTTGGCATAAGCAGGTCAAAAGGAACCCTGATCTTTACCATTACACCCCTTTAGAGGAATGGAGACTTACCACATGCTCAGGGTTGCATCTACAGAGTAGCTGCTGGCCAGAGGAGCGAGCTTGAGGCTATAACTCTAACTAAAGCTTTTTTATTACTAAATGATGGGTTCTGTCTAAGGCCATTGGCTCAAAAAGGCTTCCTCGGACAGACTTGGCGCAAGCTACTCCATTCTGCAGATCCCAAGGGAACCCTGGCCTTTACCATTACACCCCTGTACAGGGATAGATACTTACCATAGGCCCAGGGTTGCATCTACAGAGTAGCTGCTGGCCGGAGGAGCGAGCTTGAGGCTATAGTGGTTGATTCAACTCTAACTAAAGCTTTTTTTTCCTAAATACTGGGATCTGTTTAAGGCTGTTGGCTCAAACAGACTTCCTCGGACAGACTTGGCGCAAGCTACTCCATTCTGCAGATCCCAAGGGAACCCTGGTTTTTACCATTACACCCCTGTACAGGGATAGATACTTACCATAGGCCCAGGGTTGCATCTACAGAGTAGCTGCTGGCCGGAGGAGTGCGCTTGAGGCTTGAGTAGTTGAGTCAATCCTAACTAAAGAAAAACCTATCTAATGACACTTTCTTGTTAGGACCTGTCTGAGGCCTATGGCTCAAAAAAGCTTCTTTGGAAAAACTTGGCAAAAGCCAGTCTATCCTACAGGTTCCAAAGGAACTCTGACCTTCACTCTTACATCCCTGTACAGTGATAAAGACTTATTACAGGGCCTTGATTGCATCTACATAGTAGATGCTGACTGGAGGGGCAAACTTAAGGTTAGAATGGTTCAGCCAACCCTAACTATTGCTACTTTCTTAAATGTTAGGATATTTCTGAGGCCGTTGGCTCAAACAGGCTTCCTTGGACAGACTTGGCGCAAAACACACCATTTCTGATGTTTCCAAATGAACCCTGGGCTTCACCCTTGAACCTCTATACAGGGACCGTTTCATAGTTTTAAGGTTGAAAGACACAAGTCCATCAAGTTCAACCTAAAAGCTAATGTGTTGATCCAGAGGAAGGCAAAAACCCCATGAGGCAGATGCTAATTGCCCCATATTAGAGGAAAAATTCCTTCCCGACTCCACATATGGCAATCAGACTAGTTCCCTGGATCAACGTCCCATAACAAAATCTAGTACGGATAACCTGCAATTTTATATTATTCAAGAAAGGCACACACATGCCCTCCTTGAATTTTTTTTAGAAAATTAAGTATTTCAATTTCATGTGGTAGAGAGTTTCATAACCTCATTGCTCACACAATAAAAATTTGCCAACTAACTTCCTTTAGACAAAGTGAATTAGGATCTTTATGCTAGAGTAATTGAATTAACTCTAACTGAAATAGATTAATGCTTTTTTCCTAAATGTTGAAATTTGTTTAAATCCATCAGCTCAAAAAGGCTTTCTCGGACAGACTTGGCGCAAGCTACTCCATTCTGCAGATCCCAAGGGAACCCTGGCCTTTACCATTACACCCCTGTACAGGGATAGATACTTACCATAGGCCCAGGGCTGCATCTACAGAGTAGCTGCTGGCCGGAGGAGCGAGCTTGAGGCTATAGTGGTTGATTCAACTCTAACTAAAGCTTTTTTTTCCTAAATACTGGGATCTGTTTAAGGCTGTTGGCTCAAACAGACTTCCTCGGACAGACTTGGCGCAAGCTACTCCATTCTGCAGATCCCAAGGGAACCCTGGTTTTTACCATTACACACCTGTACAGGGATAGATACTTACCATAGGCCCAGGGTTGCATCTACAGAGTAGCTGCTGGCCGGAGGAGTGCGCTTGAGGCTTGAGTAGTTGAATCAATCCTAACTAAAGAAAAACCTATCTAATGCCACTTTCTTGTTAGGACCTGTCTGAGGCCTATGGCTCAAAAAAGCTTCTTTGGAAAGACTTGGCAAAAGCCAGTCTATCCTACAGGTTCCAAAGGAACTCTGGCCTTCACTCTTACAGCCATGTACAGTGATAAAGACTTATTACAGGGCCTTGATTGCATCTACATAGTAGATGCTGACTGGAGGGGCAAACTTAAAGTTAGAATGGTTCAGCCAACCCTAACTATTGCTACTTTCTTAAATGTTAGGATATTTCTGAGGCCATTGGCTCAAACAGGCTTCCTTGGACAGACTTGGCGCAAGACACACCATTTCTGATGTTTCCAAATGAACCCTGGGCTTCACCCTTGAACCTCTATACAGGGACCGTTTCATAGTTTTAAGGTTGAAAGACACAAGTCTGTCAAGTTCAACCTAAAAGCTAATGTGTTGATCCAGAGGAAGGCAAAAACCCCATGAGGCAGATGCTAATTGCCCCATATTAGGGGAAAAATTCCTTCCCGACTCCACATATGGCAATCAGACTAGTTCCCTGGATCAACGTCCCATAACAAAATCTAGTACGGATAACCTGCAATTTTATATTATTTAAGAAAGGCACACACATGCCCTCCTTGAATTTTTTTTAGAAAATTAAGTATTTCAATTTCATGTGGTAGAGAGTTTCATAACCTCATTGCTCACACAATAAAAATTTGCCAACTAACTTCCTTTAGACAAAGTGAATTAGGATCTTTATGCTAGAGTAATTGAATTAACTCTAACTGAAATAGATTAATGCTTTTTTCCTAAATGTTGAAATTTGTTTAAATCCATCAGCTCAAAAAGGCTTTCTCGGACAGACTTGGCGCAAGCTACTCCATTCTGCAGATCCCAACGGAACCCTGGCCTTTACCATTACACCCCTGTACAGGGATAGATACTTACCATAGGCCCAGGGTTGCATCTACAGAGTAGCTGCTGGCCGGAGGAGCGAGCTTGAGGCTATAGTGGTTGATTCAACTCTAACTAAAGCTTTTTATTCCTAAATACTGGGATCTGTTTAAGGCTGTTGGCTCAAACAGACTTCCTCGGACAGACTTGGCGCAAGCTACTCCATTCTGCAGATCCCAAGGGAACCCTGGTTTTTACCATTACACCCCTGTACAGGGATAGATACTTACCATAGGCCCAGGGTTGCATCTACAGAGTAGCTGCTGGCCGGAGGAGTGCGCTTGAGGCTTGAGTAGTTGAGTCAATCCTAACTAAAGAAAAAACTATCTAATGACACTTTCTTGTTAGGACCTGTCTGAGGCCTATGGCTCAAAAAAGCTTCTTTGGAAAAACTTGGCAAAAGCCAGTCTATCCTACAGGTTCCAAAGGAACTCTGACCTTCACTCTTACATCCCTGTACAGTGATAAAGACTTATTACAGGGCCTTGATTGCATCTACATAGTAGATGCTGACTGGAGGGGCAAACTTAAGGTTAGAATGGTTCAGCCAACCCTAACTATTGCTACTTTCTTAAATGTTAGGATATTTCTGAGGCCATTGGCTCAAACAGGCTTCCTTGGACAGACTTGGCGCAAAACACACCATTTCTGATGTTTCCAAATGAACCCTGGGCTTCACCCTTGAACCTCTATACAGGGACCGTTTCATAGTTTTAAGGTTGAAAGACACAAGTCTGTCAAGTTCAACCTAAAAGCTAATGTGTTGATCCAGAGGAAGGCAAAAACCCCATGAGGCAGATGCTAATTGCCCCATATTAGGGGAAAAATTCCTTCCCGACTCCACATATGGCAATCAGACTAGTTCCCTGGATCAACGTCCCATAACAAAATCTAGTACGGATAACCTGCAATTTTATATTATTCAAGAAAGGCACACACATGCCCTCCTTGAATTTTTTTTAGAAAATTAAGTATTTCAATTTCATGTGGTAGAGAGTTTCATAACCTCATTGCTCACACAATAAAAATTTGCCAACTAACTTCCTTTAGACAAAGTGAATTAGGATCTTTATGCTAGAGTAATTGAATTAACTCTAACTGAAATAGATTAATGCTTTTTTCCTAAATGTTGAAATATGTTTAAATCCATCAGCTCAAAAAGGCTTTCTCGGACAGACTTGGCGCAAGCTACTCCATTCTGCAGATCCCAAGGGAACCCTGGCCTTTACCATTACACCCCTGTACAGGGATAGATACTTACCATAGGCCCAGGGCTGCATCTACAGAGTAGCTGCTGGCCGGAGGAGCGAGCTTGAGGCTATAGTGGTTGATTCAACTCTAACTAAAGCTTTTTTTTCCTAAATACTGGGATCTGTTTAAGGCTGTTGGCTCAAACAGACTTCCTCGGACAGACTTGGCGCAAGCTACTCCATTCTGCAGATCCCAAGGGAACCCTGGTTTTTACCATTACACACCTGTACAGGGATAGATACTTACCATAGGCCCAGGGTTGCATCTACAGAGTAGCTGCTGGCCGGAGGAGTGCGCTTGAGGCTTGAGTAGTTGAATCAATCCTAACTAAAGAAAAACCTATCTAATGCCACTTTCTTGTTAGGACCTGTCTGAGGCCTATGGCTCAAAAAAGCTTCTTTGGAAAGACTTGGCAAAAGACTTATTACAGGGCCTTGATTGCATCTACATAGTAGATGCTGACTGGAGGGGCAAACTTAAAGTTAGAATGGTTCAGCCAACCCTAACTATTGCTACTTTCTTAAATGTTAGGATATTTCTGAGGCCATTGGCTCAAACAGGCTTCCTTGGACAGACTTGGCGCAAGACACACCATTTCTGATGTTTGCAAATGAACCCTGGGCTTCACCCTTGAACCTCTATACAGGGACCGTTTCATAGTTTTAAGGTTGAAAGACACAAGTCTGTCAAGTTCAACCTAAAAGCTAATGTGTTGATCCAGAGGAAGGCAAAAACCCCATGAGGCAGATGCTAATTGCCCCATATTAGGGGAAAAATTCCTTCCCGACTCCACATATGGCAATCAGACTAGTTCCCTGGATCAACGTCCCATAACAAAATCTAGTACGGATAACCTGCAATTTTATATTATTTAAGAAAGGCACACACATGCCCTCCTTGAATTTTTTTTAGAAAATTAAGTATTTCAATTTCATGTGGTAGAGAGTTTCATAACCTCATTGCTCACACAATAAAAATTTGCCAACTAACTTCCTTTAGACAAAGTGAATTAGGATCTTTATGCTAGAGTAATTGAATTAACTCTAACTGAAATAGATTAATGCTTTTTTCCTAAATGTTGAAATTTGTTTAAATCCATCAGCTCAAAAAGGCTTTCTCGGACAGACTTGGCGCAAGCTACTCCATTCTGCAGATCCCAAGGGAACCCTGGCCTTTACCATTACACCCCTGTACAGGGATAGATACTTACCATAGGCCCAGGGCTGCATCTACAGAGTAGCTGCTGGCCGGAGGAGCGAGCTTGAGGCTATAGTGGTTGATTCAACTCTAACTAAAGCTTTTTTTTCCTAAATACTGGGATCTGTTTAAGGCTGTTGGCTCAAACAGACTTCCTCGGACAGACTTGGCGCAAGCTACTCCATTCTGCAGATCCCAAGGGAACCCTGGTTTTTACCATTACACCCCTGTACAGGGATAGATACTTACCATAGGCCCAGGGTTGCATCTACAGAGTAGCTGCTGGCCGGAGGAGTGCGCTTGGGGCTTGAGTAGTTGAATCAATCCTAACTAAAGAAAAACCTATCTAATGCCACTTTCTTGTTAGGACCTGTCTGAGGCCTATGGCTCAAAAAAGCTTCTTTGGAAAGACTTGGCAAAAGCCAGTCTATCCTACAGGTTCCAAAGGAACTCTGGCCTTCACTCTTTCAGCTCTGTACAGCGATAAAGACTTATTGCAGGGCCTTGATTGCATCTACATAGTAGATACTGACTGGAGGGGCAAACTTAAGGCTAGAATGGTTCAGCCAACCCTAACTATTGCTACTTTCTTAAATGTTAGGATATTTCTGAGGCCGTTGGCTCAAACAGGCTTCCTTGGACAGACTGGGCGCAAAACACACCATTTCTGATGTTTCCAAATGAACCCTGGGCTTCACCCTTGAACCTCAATACAAGGACAGTTTCATAGTTTAAAGGTTGAAAGACACAAGTCCATCAAGTTCAACCTAAAAGCTAATGTGTTGATCCAGAGGAAGGCAAAAACCCCATGAGGCAGATGCTAATTGCCCCATATTAGAGGAAAAATTCCTTCCCGACTCCACATATGGCAATCAGACTAGTTCCCTGGATCAACGTCCCATAACAAAATCTAGTACGGATAACCTGCAATTTTATATTATTCAAGAAAGGCACACATATGCCCTCCTTGAATTTTTTTTAGAAAATTAAGTATTTCAAGTTCATGTGGTAGAGAGTTCCATAACCTCATTGCTCACACAATAAAAATTTGCCAACTAACTTCCTTTAGACAAAGTGAATTAGGATCTTTATGCTAGAGTAATTGAATTAACTCTAACTGAAATAGATTAATGCTTTTTTCCTAAATGTTGAAATTTGTTTAAATCCATCAGCTCAAAAAGGCTTTCTCGGACAGACTTGGCGCAAGCTACTCCATTCTGCAGATCCCAAGAGAACCCTGGCCTTTACCATTACACGCCTGTACATGGATAGATACTTACCATAGGCCCAGGGCTGCATCTACAGAGTAGCTGCTGGCCGGAGGAGCGAGCTTGAGGCTATAGTGGTTGATTCAACTCTAACTGAAGCTTTTTTTTTTCCTAAATACTGGGATCTGTTTAAGGCTGTTGGCTCAAACAGACGTCCTCGGACAGACTTGGCGCAAGCTACTCCATTCTGCAGATCCCAAGGGAACCCAGGTTTTTACCATTACACCCCTGTACAGGGATAGATACTTACCATAGGCCCAGGGTTGCATCTACAGAGTAGCTGCTGGCCGGAGGAGTGCGCTTGAGGCTTGAGTAGTTGAATCAATCCTAACTAAAGAAAACCTATCTAATGCCACTTTCTTGTTAGGACCTGTCTGAGGCCTATGGCTCAAAAAAGCTTCTTTGGAAAGACTTGGCAAAAGCCAGTCTATCCTACAGGTTCCAAAGGAACTCTGGCCTTCACTCTTACAGCCCTGTACAGCGATAAAGACTTATTACATGGCCTTGATTGCATCTACATAGTAGATGCTGACTGGAGGGGCAAACTTAAGGCTAGAATGGTTCAGCCACCCTAACTATTGCTACTTTCTGAAATGTTAGGATATTTCTGAGGCCGTTGGCTCAAACAGGCTTCCTTGAACAGACTGGGCGCAAAACACACCATTTCTGATGGTTCCAAATGAACCCTGGGCTTCACCCTTGAACCTCAATACAGGGACAGTTTCATAGTTTTAAGGTTGAAAGACACAAGTCCATCAAGTTCAACCTAAAAGCTAATGTGTTGATCCAGAGGAAGGCAAAAACCCCACGAGGCAGATGCTAATTGCCCCATTTTAGGGGAAAAATTCCTTCCCGACTCCACATATGGCAGTCAGACTAGTTCCCTGGATCAACGTAACATAACAAAATCTATTACCACTAACCTGAAATGTTATATTATTCCAGGAACATTTTTCATCAAGCAGTTTTCACCGAAAATGTGTTGCACAACTGTTTGAATCTCAGTAAATTCCTGCGCAACTTACATTTGAATACTCTGACCTTTTTACACCCACTCTTTTAACTTCTTAAATAGTGAACAGAGCTTATCTGGACCGCTTGTGGCTTAGCTTTACCTGAAAACTTATTACAAATTAGGCTGGAAAAGTGGTGTAAAATAGGACTGAAATTGACTCCATCTTTTGACTGGAGTACATTTCTTGAGGTGTAGTACGTCAGCTTTAAGGGGATATTTCAATAAATGAATGACCCTGGCTGCAGGTATAAAGAATCAAACTGTGCTGTCCTGACCCATTCCTGGGATTGTGTATGGCACTGACATCACCTCAATACTGCCGCAGCCAACAAATGTAATCAGACGGACTGCCCAGCTGAGCGCACTGAGCTGCTGCAGCACTGAGATGGTGGAACCTCTTTTTTTTAATTAAATGACCTGCAGCTAGGGACATTCATTTATTGAAAGGGAACAACCCCTTTAAGGATGAGTCAAGTTCATTAAGAGGTTTAGTCTTTTTAATGAATTTGGTGCACGTTCCTCCAATAGGCGCTTCATGAATGCTGGTATAGAAATCCACCAGCCTTGATGAATCGGCCACCATAGGTGTACATGGCATGAGCATATACAGAACAGTTGTGTAGTATACGTTACCAGGCCCTCATGATGCTCTTGGTCCTGGATGGCCTTCCACAGTCTGCTTTCTTGCTTCATCATCTTGAAGGGCTCCACTTTCTTTTCTTCTGGCTGGCATGGTGCGGCTCTATCATCCTGCTCCTTTAACACGAAGGGACGAATGACTGTAAAGCTGCCAGGAGCGTTTTTTTATCCCCTTAGATCATTGTGACACCACAAAGTGATGACATAGACAAGTGGGTGAGGCGCCTTTATTCAGTCATCGGGTGTGGTCAGAAGAAATTAGCATATTCCGTGATGTTACTACAATGAGAACAGACATGAACATTCTATTCGGAACCCAACCGCCATTATCAGCGGAACCTTCACTGCTGTCAGATTGGCACTAAAAACAAAAAGAGACCGCGGTGAACCTGGACAGTAACAATCTACAGGGACAGTGACTGCTAAGCGGACTTCATGTCAGATGTTATGCAGTTTTGTCAGAAAAAAAAACAATAAAATATATAAAAGACAGGCTCCAATAAACCTTAAACACTGCGCTGTAGTCACAGATTCTCCTTCCACCTGCAGCACATTGCTCCCCTGCCTAACCCTCCCCGTCCTGCAGCATGTTTCTCACCGCTTAATTCTCCCACTCCTGCAGCACATCACTCCCCTGTCTAAACCTCCCCCTCTTGCGGCACATTGCTCCCGTCTAATCCTCCCCTCCTTGCAGCACATTGTGCCCTTTCTAAATCTCCCCCTTCCTGCACCACATCACCCACTGCCAAATCCCCTCTTGCACCACATCGCCCACTGCCAAATCCTGCACTTCCTGCAGCATATCGCTCCCTGCCTAATCCTCTCCTATTGCATTACATCACTCCCCTGCATAAGCCACCTCTTCCTGCAGCACATCGCTTCCCTGCCTAAGCCTCCCCCTCCTGCATTACATCACTCCCCTGCCTAATCCTCCTCTTCCTGCAGCACAGTGCTCCCTGCCTAATCCTCCTCTTCCTGCAGCACATCGCTTCCCTGCCTAAGCCTCCCCCTCCTGCCTTACATCACTCCCCTGCCTAATCCTCCTCTTCCTGCAGCACAGCGCTCCCTGCCTAATCCTCCTCTTCCTGCAGCACATCGCTCCCCTGACCCCCTCTTACGTGACATCTTTTCTATCAGTTACATTTGTGAAGTAACTGCTGTCTCCTGTGAGCAGTGGAGAGCGAAGCTGAGAGCCAGGAGGCTCTGCCCCTCTGCCCCTTCTTGCCACATCATCATCCATCTACATCAGGGCTGTCAAACTCAAATATATAGAGGGCCAAAAGGAAGAGTTTAACTCAGAAAAATAAGTCAACACTTTATCAGATGTTTCTGTGAAAACTTGAGTACAACAAATAAGATTTTGTTATTTTCCCTCAGTTATAAAAAAAATAGTTATGAGAAAAGTGTGACAAAAAGGAGTCATAAAATGCACCAAAATGAAATATCACAATTTATGGCTCAAATTGAGGTGAAGCAAGGAAGAGGTTGAGCTTAGCTAATGAGATGCATCAAACATACAGGTGCTTCTCACAAAATTAGAATATCATCAAAAAGTTAATTTATTTCAGTTCTTCAATCCAAAAAGTGAAACTCATATATTATACAGAGTCATTACAGAGTGATCTATTTCAAGTGTTTATTTCTGTTAATGTTGATAATGATGGCTTACAGCCAATGAAAACACAAAGTCATTATCTCAGTAAATTAGAATAATTAACAAAAATCACCTGCAAAGGCTTCTTACGCATTTAAAAAGGTCCCTTTGTCTGTTTCAGTAGGCTCCACAATCATGGGGAAGACTGCTGACTTGACAGATGTCCAGAAGGCAGTCATTGACACACTCCACAAGGAGTGTAAACCACAAAAGGTCATTGCTAAAGAAGCTGTCTGTTAACAGAGTGCTGTATCCAAGCATATTTATGGAAAGTTGAGTGGAAAGAAAAAGTGTGGTAGGAAGAGGTGCACAAGCAACCGGGATAACCGCAGCCTTGAAAAGATTGTTAAGGAAAGGCCATTCAAACATTTGGGGAAGATTCACAAGGAGTGGACTGCTGCTGGAGTCATTGCTTCAAGAGCCATCACACACAGACGTATCCAGGACATGGGCTACAAGTGTCACATTCCTTGTGTCGAGCCACTCATGACCAATAGACAACGCCAGAAGCATCTTACCTGGGCCAAGGAGAAAAACACCTGGACTGTTGCTCAGTGGTCCAAGGTGTTGTTTTCCGATGAAAGTAAATTTTGCATTTAATTTGGAAATCAAGGTCCCAGAGTCTGGAGGAAGAGTGGAGAGGCCACAATCCAAGCTGCTTGAGGTCTCGTGTGAAGTTTCCACAATCGGTGATGGTTTGGGGAGCCATGTCATCTGCTGGTGTAGGTCCACTGTGTTTTATCAAGACCAAAGTCAGCGCAGCCGTCTACCAGGACATTGTAGAGCACTTCATGCTTCCCTCTGCCGACAAGCTTTATGGAGATGGAAATGTCATTTTCCAGCAGGACTTGGCACCTGTCCACACGGCCAAAAGTACCAATACCTGGTTTACACAACAGTATCACTGTGCTTGATTGGCAGCAAACTCACCTGACCTTAACCCCATAGAGAATCTATTATAGAGAATCTATGGGGTATTGTCAAGAGAAAGATGAGAGACACCAGACCCAACAATGCAGACGAGCTGAAGGCTTCTATCAAAGCCACCTGGGCTTCCATAACCCCTCAGCAGTGTCACAGGCTGATCGCCTCCATGCCACATTGCCGCATTGATGCAGTAATTGATGCAAAAGGAGCCTGGCCAAGTATTGAGGGCATTTACTGAACATACATTTCAGTAGGACAACATTTCAGATTTTAAAAACATTTTTCAAGCTGGTGTTATAAAGTATTCTAATTTACTGAGATAATAGCATTAACAGAAATAAACACTTAAAATAGATCACTCTGTCTGTAATGACTCTATATAATATGAGTTTTACTTTTTGTATTGAAGAACTGAAATAAATTAACTTTTTGATGATATTCTAATTTTGTGAGAAGCACCTGTAGCACCCTGAGGATTCGGCTGCTACAGGGGTATTGCACCTCAATCCAGAGGTGTGATATTCCACTCCCGGGTAAGGAAGGAGTGTGGATCTGAGCTCGGTAGGCTGCATGCACTACACACATCCCATTTCCGAGGAGCAGACCGACGGTACTCCCACTTAGAAATGTGCAGGTACGACCGAGTCTGTTCCTGGCTGGAGTGGGAGGGGGGTGGTACATCCCAAGTAGTGTAGGGGCAGATAGGGGGAGCAGCCTGAGTAAAGATAGGAGCTCATTGGGTGCTGGTCACCTGAGCTCACACATAGAGGGTGTATATAAGGTGGGCACCAACTAAGAACAGGGTCAGTTGCAGAGAGAAAGTCAGGAGCAGAGGAGAAGAGAGACCCAGAGTGAGAGAGGAGAGAGAGAGAGACTCAGAGGCACAGAAGAAAAGGACTCTAAGACCCCAAACTAAATCCCCGGGTGAAGAGTCGGCACAGGGTACCGGAACCCAAGCTGGTGGGGGTAAAAACATTCCCCAGCCAGAGACCGGAGACCGTGGGCAGCGTTTGCCACGGTCACCCACCACATCCACCACGAAGGCATACCACGAGGAGGGTCAGGGAACCCAAGGCCAAGGGTGTCCCAACAGAAGGCCCGAGGGAGCTGGACCTGGGTGGATCAATAGTGGGGACGGCCAGAGAAAGGACTGAAGGAGAGCTCAGGGTCACGCTCCGGACTTATTTGGGAGTTGGCTGGATCCAGAACCTGGTGGACGCAGCACGGCTCGGGAGGTCACTCGAAGCTGGAGTGACCAGAACATCAGCAGTGAGTAAACATCCTAAACTGCATAACCCGACTCTGTCTCTGACTGCCGTCTACACTGCATCACCACAACTCCCATCCTCTGCACCTGATCCCCCTGAGGCTATACCCCACCCGTTGGGGGTTATACCATCACAAGCTGCACCTACACCATCAGCCTCAGCGGACCCTGTTGCAGCGGCGGCCACAGTGACCGCAACACAACGGGTGGCGTAGTCGACAAATAAAGAACTTATAACATCTGTAGGACTGCCACATACAACTGAGTTTGACACCCTGGGCACGGACCGGGTCACAGCCACTCGGAAGACTACAACCCCCATCTGATCCGGCTCCGGATATTCCCCCTAAAAGAATATGGCCCAGGGGGCGCGTCACACCTATAGTATGCTATATGCCCAATTTTAACAAATGTACTGCAATTTTTGCTGAATGTGTTCAGAAATGTACAGATGTGTAAGCAGACAAATGCAGAGACTTAGGCTATGTGCCCACGATGCACAAAAGCTCCGGATTTTTCCTGAGCGTTTCTGCATCTCCCTGGCAGAAAAAACGCATGCGGATTGTACATGCGGATTGTACATGCGGATTGTACATGCGGATTGTATATGCGGATTGTACATGCGGATTGTGCATGCGGATTGTACATGCGGATTGTACATGCGGATTGTACATGCGGATTGTACATGCGGATTGTATATGCGGATTGTACATGCGGATTGTACATGTGGATTGTACATGCGGATTGTACATGCGGATTGTACATGCGGATTGTATATGCGGATTGTATATGCGGATTGTACATGCGGATTGTACATGCGGATTGTATATGCGGATTGTACATGCGGATTGTACATGCGGATTGTACATGCGTTTTTCCTGCCAGGGACATGCAGAAGTGAAGCGTTCTTCACATGCATTTCCACATGCGGGTTGACAAGCGCTTTACAAGTGATTTTAGCATCACTTGGAAAGTGCTTGTCAATTTGGTCACACTATAGAAATCCATGAAAACGGCATGGATTTATATAGTGTGACCCCAAAGACTGGTTAAAAATAAAAAAATCTACTGTATAATTGTCTTATCCCGTCTGTCTGTCTGTCTGTTTGTCCGTCTGTCCTGGAAATCCCGCGTCGCTCATTGGTCCGGCAGCGGCCAATCAGCGCCGCGGGATTTCTGAAAAAAGATGGCGGCCGTTAGCGGCTCATCTGCGGGACGGAGCTCAGCGGCGATGCAGCCGGGAGATGAGCGCCGCGAGGCGCTCATCTCCCGGCCGGTACCAGCAGAAGGACATCGACCGCCGGACCCATCTGCGGGACGGAGATGCAGCCGGGAGCCAAGATCGTGTAGCCAAGATCGGTGATTGGTCGCGGCCGATATTTAAATTTGGCGCCCAAATCGGTGATTGGTCGCGGGCAGCGTCCGCGACCAATCAGTACAGTAGTGTTTAACTTTTGCGGCAAGATCAGTGATTGGTCGCGGGCCAAGACCACGACCAATCACCGATTTGTGCGGCACATTTAAATAGCGGCCGCGACCAATTGGATGTCAGCGCCGCTCAACGGTCCTCCCTTCACACCCTAGCCGCATGGATGTCAGCGCCGCTCCCCGGTCCTCCCTTCACCCCTTAGCCGCATGGATGTCAGCGCCGCTCCCCGGTCCTCCCTTCACACCCTAGCCGCTGATGTCCCCACAGTATCTGCATGGTGTTACAAAGGTCCGGACATTTGTGTTAAAAATCGCTGATTGGTCGCCGACGCTATTTAAATGTGGCGCCAAAATCGGTGATTGGTCGCGCCCAGCGTCGGCGACCAATCAGCGGTTTTTAACACAATTGTCCGGACCTTTGTAACATCATGCGGATACTGTGGGGACATCAGCGGCTAGGGTGTGAAGGGAGGACCGGGCAGCGGCGCTGACATCCAATTGGTCGCAGCCGCTATTTAAATGTGCCGCACAAATCGGTGATTGGTCGCGGTCTTGGCCCGTGACCAATCACTGATCTTGCCGCAAAAGTTAAACACTACTGTGCTGATTGGTCGCGGACGCTGCCCGCGACCAATCACCGATTTGGGCGCCAAATTTAAATATCGGCCGCGACCAATCACCGATCTTGGCTCCACATTTAAACACCGCTGTACTGATTGGTCACGGACGCTATTTAAATGTGGCTCCAAAATCGGTGATTGGTCGCGCCAAGCGTCGGCGACCAATCAGCACAGCGGTGTTTAAATGTGGAGCCAAGATCGGTGATTGGTCGCGGCCGATATTTAAATTTGGCGCCCAAATCGGTGATTGGTCGCGGGCAGCGCCAGCGACCAATCACCGATTTTTAACACAAATGTCCGGACCTTTGTAACACCATGCGGATACTGTGGGGACATCAGCGGCTAGGGTGTCAAGGGAGGACCGGGGAGCGGCGCTGCGGGTCCGGATACTTCTGCTGCGAGCAGTCGCTCATCTCCCGGCTTCTCGCAGCGGAAGTAGCCGCACAGGCAGCGGCGCTCCCCGGTCCTCACTAATACGATTCCGCTCCCCGGTCCTCACCAATACGATTCACTGATTGGTCTCGCTCTCCACACGCGACCAATCAGTGATCTTGGCGCTAAAGTTAAACACCGCTCTGCTGATTGGTCGCGGCCGCTGCCCGTGACCAATCACCGATTTGGGCGCCACATTTAAATAGCGGCCGCGACCAATCACCGATCTTGCCGCCACATTTAAACACTGCTGTGCTGATTGGTCGCGGACGCCAGACGCGACCAATCAGCGATTTTGGCGCCAAATTTAAACCCGCTCCGCTAGTTGGTCGCGGATGCCGGCCGCGACTAATCAGCATTACTGGCGCCAAATTTAAACACCGCTCTGCTGATTGATCGCGGTCGCTGGCCGAGATCAATCAGCAGTATTGGCGCCAAATTTAAACACCGCTCTGCTGATTAGTCGCGGTCGCCGTCCACGACCAATCAGCAATATTGGCGCAAAATTTAAACACCGCTCTGCTGATTGGTCGCGGTCGCCGTCCGCGACCAATCAGCAGTATTGGCGCCAAATTTAAACCCCGCTATGCTGATTGGTCGCGGTTGCCGGCCGCGACCAATCAGCAGTATTGGCGCCAAATTTAAACACCGCTCTGCTGATTGGTCGCGGGCGGCGATTGCGACCAATCAGCATTATTGGCGCCAAATTTAAACCCCGCTCTGCTGATTGGTCGAGACAGCCGGCCGCCACCAATCAGCAATTTTGGCGCCAAATTTAAACCCCGCTCTGCTGATTGGTCGCGGTTGCCGGCCGCGACTAATCAGTATTGTTGGCGCCAAATTGCCGGCCGCGACTAATCAGCATTATTGCCGCCAAATTTAAACACCGCTCTGCTGAATGGTCGTGGCCGTGACCAGTCACTACTATTGGCGCCAAATTTAAACACCGCTTTGCTGATTGGTCGCGACCGGCGGCTGCAACCAATCAGCATTATTGGCGCAAAATTTAAACCCCGCTCTGCTGATTGGTCACGTTCGCTGGCCGCGACCAATCAGCATTATTGGCGCAAAATTTAAACCCCGCCCTGCTGATTAGTCGCGACTGCCGGCCGTGACCAATCAGCGATATAGCCGCTAAATTTCAACACCGCTTTGCTGATTGGTCGCGGTTGTTGGCCGCGACCAATCAGCGATTTTGGCGCCAAATTTAAACACCGCTCTGCTGATTGCGCCCGGTCTGCCGCATACATATTCTAGAATACCCGATGCGTTAGAATCAGGCCACCATCTATAAATCTATACTTAACTTCCGATGGCCCCCGCAGTCTTGCTTCGCTCCGTCCTGGCTGCCGGCAGATCGCGGTACACTGAAGGACCTGCTGTCACATGACTATGACGTCAGCGCAGGTCCTTCAGTCCATCGCGAGCTGCCGGCATGGGAGGACGAGCGCAGCGGGGGCCGTCAGAAGGTAAATATAACATTTATTTTATATTTTATTCTTTTTTTTGACAGGTTCTATGGTACCCGGGTCCGGAGGAGAGTCTCCCATCCTCCACACGCGGGTACCATCCGCACATTGAACGCATGTATTCCGCATGTGCTTATCTAGTGAAGCGGAATCCATTTGTTCCAATGCAAGTCAATGGCGGCGAAAAAGCAGCGCTTACGCGAAATAATTGGTAGTGCTGCGTTTTCTTCCGCAATGATAATCCGCAGTGGAAATTTCCGCAGCATGTGCACAGCACATGCGGACTATCATTGGGGAACATGGCAGACCTTCTAACATGCGTTTTTAAGCGTTTCTGCAGCGTTTTTGCCATGCCGAAACGCTTAAAAAACGCATTGTGGGCACACAGCCTTAGGCCATGTGCCCACGCAGCGTTTTTGTAGCATTTTTGCGGCATTTTTACGGCCGCGAAAACGTTTGTAGAACAGTCTGCCATGCAAAGCCATGTGAATTCGGATGTGCTGTGCACATGATGCGCTAATTTGCGCGCCGAATTCGCATTACTTTGCAAAACGCAGCATGACCATTTCTACTGCGATTACGCTGAAGCTTATTCGCGATGCGTGTGGTATCTGGGAGGAAGACGAGACTACAACTCCTCTTCATCCCGGCTACCACGCGGTGAAAAAAAGAAATAAAAAAGTTAAAAACAAACAAAACCTGTATATTCACCTCTCCGGCGGCCCCCGCTCTGCTCTCCGGTCTCCTCCGGTCTGCTGTCTGTACTGTCAGGACCTGCGCTGACGTCATTTAGTCAGGTGATGGTCGCATGACAGCTGACGTCGGCATCAGGTGATGGTCGCGTGACCATCAGCTGACTAAATGACGTCACCGCAGGTCCTGACCGTACACTGCAGGACGCTGAAGAGAGAAGACGCGGCCGGGAGCAGACCGGAGGAGACCGGAGAGCAGACCGGGGGCCGCCGGAGAGGTGAATATACCGTTGTTTTTTTTTATTTATTAACGTTTTCTTTTTTTTACTATAGATGCTGCATTTAAAGCATCTAAGTTGTTCACACATTATAGATCCATGTCGGTTGCATGGATTTATATTGTGTGATCAACTTGTCAAGCACTTTTCCAAGTGATGCTCAAAATTGCTTGGAAAAGTGCTTGAAAAAACGCATGTGAAAACGCTTCTCTCTGGCAGAAAAAACGCATGTAAATCTGCATCAAATCTGCTAGGTGTGCACACAGCCTTATAGCTGGTTTTGCTCTGAGCTGAGATGTCCAGGCTGAATAATGCTCTGGGAGCAGAACCCATCAGCAGAATCTGTCTGTTTCCTGCCTTGTAGCAGTGGATCCCGGCTATTTAGCTCACAGAGCATTGTCTACACAAGATACAATTGTATCCAATTTTCAGCTGGGAACAGGACTATGGACAAGTTTTACAGCAACTGCATTTGTGATAGGAAATGTTGATCAATCTAGATTTTCTTCAGTGTTCTTATTCATTGCAGAAAATCTTAAAAAAGCCGAGGAATGTGGGCAACATGGTGGGTCAATGATTAACGCTGTGGGGCTGGGTTCATATAATAGCAAGGACAACATCTGCAAGGAGTTTGTATGTTCTCCCCGTGTTTGTATGGGTTTCCTCCGGGTTCTCCGGTTTCCTCCCACACTCCAAAGACATACTGATAGGGAATTCATATTGTGAGCCCCAATGGGGACAGTGATGATAATGTCTGTAAGGTGCTACGAAATCTAACGGCGCTATATAAGAGAGTAAAATAAATATATAACTAAATAAAATGAATGTATTAAAAGGCTAAGATTGCAAAGAGCTTGTAAAAACAAGAAACTTTGCAATTTCCTTCTTATTCAAAATCTTCTCTGTTCTCAAGAAGGAAAAGATTTTTAATTCTGCAGTGTACAGCTCATTGCTATGGTTACTGACCACCTGAGAAGTGGCTGGTCTCCTTGGCAAGAAGCGCTCACTTGCAGACTGGTGGACTTCAGCGCCCCTGTGCCTGTCCCATTCTGCAGAGGCAAAGCTGCCTCTGCCCGCAGAATGCAAGAGGGCACAATTCAGACAAGCGGCTCAGCCAAGCCACCGGCCAGAACTGTAAATCTTCAGCTTCTGATGAGAGGAACACAAGACCACCCCTTTAATAAAGGAGTAGAGCAGAACTCATACAGTGATTAGTGGGGGTCTGACACCTGAAATCCCCAGACATCAGCTACTTCTGCAAGATGATGTACACAGTGTTAAGAGCTGGAATAGCACAGCTCCGCACACTGTGCAATGGCTGGTTTCAGGTACTACAGCTCAGATCACAATCATTTCAATAGGAGCTGCAGTACCAAGATCGGCCACTACACAGTGTACAGCGCTGTGCTGTTTGGGCTCTCTACGCTGAGTATTTCCAGCTGCTGTCTTATTGGTGAGGGGGCCGTGTGTTGGAACCTCACTGATCTGATATTGATGACCAGGGTCGGACTGCGGTGTCTGGGGCCCACAGGGGAAATTAACTCTAGGGGCCCACCTACAGCAAGATGCAAATATCTGTTATCCGCTCTCGCTGTTATAGTGGAGCATTGACTGGCGGCTCCTGCACATCTACTGGGCGACACTCTAACTGGGATGGACATGTTTGCATTAAAGGGCTTCTTTGGTTAAAACTAGTGTTGAGCGAGTATGTTCTGTTAACCCTTTCGGCGAGTATGCTCGGGCCGAGCTCCGAGTATTTATAGCTGCTCGGTGATATGGTTGAATCGCTCCCGTGTGCATGATTTGCGACTGTTTGACGGTTTTAATACATGTGAGGAATGTGTAAGAAATAGACATTCCTCACATGTATTAACCCCTTAAGCCGCGGAGCATTTTCCGTTTTTGCATTTTCGCTTTTTGCTCCACTTGTTCCCAGAGCCATAGCGTTTTTATTTTTTGGTCAATATGGCCATGTTAGGGCTTATTTTTTGCGGGACGAGTTGTACTTTTCAACGCCATTACTAGTTTTACCATGCCGTGTACGGGAAAACGGGAAAAAAATTCCAAGCGCCGTGAAATTGCAAGAAAAGTGCAATACCACTGAGGTTTTTTTTTATTTTTTTTACCACGTTCACTGAATGCTAAAACTGACCTGCCATTATTATTCTCCATGTCATTAAGAGCTCGTAGACACCAAACATGTATAGGTTCTTTTTTATTTAAGTGATGAAAAAAAAATCCAAAGTTTGGTAAAAAAAAAAAAAAAATGGTGCCATTTTCCGAGACCCGTAGCGTCTCCATTTTTCGGGATCTGGGGCAGGGTGAGGGCTTATTTTTTGTGAACCGAGCTGAAGTTTTTATAGATGCTATTTTGGGGTAGATCCGATGTTTTGATCGTCCGTTATTGCATTTTATTGCAATTTTACGGTGATCAAAAAACGTAATTCTGGCGTTTAGAATTTTTTTCTCATTACGCCATTTACCGATCGCATTAATTCTATTTTTATATTGATAGATCAGGCGATTCTGAACGCGGCAATACCAAATATGTGTATGTGGGGTTTATTTTATGATTTTATTTTGAATGGGGCGAAAGGGGGGTGATTTAAACTTTTAAATTTTTTTATTTTTTTTCATATTTTTTAAAACTTTTTTTTTCACTTTTTGCTTGCTTCTGTACTCTACATAGGAGACTTGAAGCAGCAACTGTCCGATCACCTCTGCTACATACAGGGAACCAGCAGATCCCCTGTATGCAGCAGAAATGGTCCTGTCCTATGAGCACCGACCACTAGATGGCGCTCATAGCAATTCCACCCGCGCCTGTTGCGGGCACATGTCAGCTGTAAGAATCAGCTGACATGTGCTTGGTTCAGTGCGGGCTCAGCGCCGGAGCCCTCACTGAACCGGAGGATAACGACATGCGCGTACTAATACGTGACATGTCGTTAAGGGGTTAAAGCTGTCAAACAGTTGCAAATCATGCACACGGGAGCGATTCAACCATATCACCGAGCAGCTGTAAATACTCGGCGCTCGGCCCGAGCATACTCGGACAGAACATACTCGCTCAACACTAGTTAAAACAAGTTATCACCGATCCATGGGCTCTACAGGATAGGTGATCACTTATTGAGCATTTGTGTCCGAACATTGGAAAACGCACCTATCGGAAGAATGGGGAAGTTTTATCCCTGACAGAACACTTATCCCTATTTTAAAATGCTGCGGCAGGTGGGACGTCTGACCGCAGCTCTATTCATTCTCTTAGAGACTTGCAAAAAAGAGCAGCGCTCACAGCCACTGAGAGAATGAATGGATCAGTGGTCGCATCTCACATGCCGCTCCAGTCTAATGGGGAGAAAAGCTTCACATTCTGCCGGTGTGTGCAAGCAGTCAGACCCCCACCAATCAATATTATCACTGATCCTGTGGAGAGGTGATTACTTGTTTTCACCGGAGAACCCCTGTAAGTGCATCTCTGCCGCTCTGGTCCAAGTATTTAATCGCTAAGGCCACGGCCCTACTATCAGTATTCGGTCAGTATCCAGTCAGTATTTTTTCTCAGGAGTGGGAGCCAAAACAGGTGATGAACAATCAGAGAAAAGGTATAATAGAAACAAGTCACCAATTCTGCATTTATCAACCATTCCTGGTTTCGGCAGCCACTCCTGAGAAAAATACTGACCAAATACTGATGGTGGGGCTGTGGCCTAATGGAAAAAAATCTTTTCCTAGTTAAGATCAGCGAGAATAAAATGACCGCCATACACAACACAGTCCACTATATCAACACCAATAATACCACATACAAAAGGGACAAATATCGCCACACCTTGACTAGATCACATATTACCACTACATAGTGACTGAATAATACCACATACAAGGAACAAATATGGCCAAACTATGACCAGACCATATATTACCACCCCAAGGTGACCAAATACTACAGTACTGATCATGAATACAAAACCACAAAACTAACAACACTGTTATTACCACCAGCGACATTATGCACAGGAGCTCTGTATATAGTGTCAGTGTACAGGTAACACAGTGATCACCAGTGACATTATAGACAGGAGCTCTGTATATAGTGTATCGGTAATACAGTGATCACCAGTGACATACACAGGAGCTCTGTATATACTATATACACACGTGGTCAAAATTGTTGGTACCCCTCGTTTAATGAAAGAAAAACCCACAATGGTCACAGAAAAAACTTGAATCTGACAAAAGTAATAATAAATTAAAAATCGATGAAAATGAACAAATGAAGGACAGACATTGCTTTTCAACCCTGCTTCCACAGAATTTAAAAAAAATTAAACTCTTGAAATAGGCCTGGACAGAAATGATGGTACCCCTGAAAATAATGTGACAAAAGGGACATGTTAAATCAAGTTGTGTCCACTAATTAGCATCACAGGTGTCTACAATCTTGTAATCAGTCAGTGGGCCTGTATATAGGGCTACAGATACTCACTGTGCTGTTTGGTGACATGGTGTGTACCACACTCAACATGGACCAAAGGAAGCAAAGGAAAGAGTTGTCTCAGGAGATTAGAAAGAAAATTATAGACAAGCATGTTAAAGGTAAAGGTTATAAGACCATCTCCAAGCAGCTTGATGTTCCTGTAACTACAGTTGCACATATTATTCAGAAATTTAAGATCCATGGGACTGTAGCCAACCTCCCTGGACGTGGCCGCAGGAGGAAAATTCATAACAAATCAAAGAGACGAATAATATGAATGGTAACAAAAGAGCCCAGGAAAACTTCTAAAGAGATTAAAGGTGAACTTCAAGCTCAAGGAACATCAGTGTCAGATCGCACCATCCGTCGTTGTTTGATCTAAAGTGGACTTCATGGGAGACGACCAAGGAGTACACCATTGTTGAAAAAAAATCATAAAAAAGCCAGACTGGAATTTGCCAAACTACATGTTCACAAGTCACAAAGCTTTTAGGAGAATGCCCTATGGACAGATGAGACAAAAATGGAAGTTTTTGGCAAGGCACATCAGATCTATGTTCACAGATGGAAAAATGAAGCATATCAAGATAAGAACACTGTCCCTACTGTGAAACATGGAGGAGTCTCTTTTATGTTTTGGGGCTGGTCTGCCGCATCTGGCACAGGGTGTCTTGAATCTGTGCAGGGTACAATGAAATCTCAAGACTATCAAGGGATTCTAGAGAGAAATGTGCTGCCCAGTGTCAGAAAGCGTGGTCTCAGTCGCAGGTCATGGGTCTTGCAACAGTATTATGACCCAAAACACACAGCTAAAAACACCCAACAATGGCTAAGAGGAAAACATTGGACTATTCTGAAGTGACCTTCTATGAGCCCTGACCTAAATCCTATTGAGCATCTTTGGAAAGAGCTGAAACATGCCGTCTGGAAAAGGCAACCTTCAACCATGAGACAACTGGAGCAGTTTGCTCATGAGGAGTGGCCAAAATACCTGTGGAGAGGTGCAGAAGTCTCATTGACAGTTACAGGAGTCGTTTGATTGCAGTGATTGCGTCAAAAGGTTGTTCAGCAAAATATTAAGTTAAGAAGAACCATCATTTCTGTCCAGGCCTATTTCATCAGTTTATTTTATTTTTTTTATTCTGTGGAAGCAGAAAAGCAATGTCTGACTTTCATTTGTTCATTTTCATAGATTTTTAATTTATTATTACTTTTGTCAGATTCAAGTTATTTCTGTGACCATTGTGGGTTTTTCTTTCATTAAACGAGGGGTACCAACAGTTTTGACCACGTGTGTAGTGTAAGTGTACATGTGTGTCACCCTGGCCTGGATGCCACAAGTGTAATTAAAGCTGTGTCTGAGAGCAGGGGGGAGGTTCTCTAGTCAGGGGAACATTAGCATGCAATGCCTCCTGTCTCAGGCCAGTAGGGGGAGCAGGCTGCCCCTATAAAAGCTGGTGCTGAGGGCAGGGTTAGAGAGAACCCAGATGACCTGTCTCAGGACTGAGACGTGTCTCAGCAGAGCAGGGACAGACAGTTGCACTGCACCTAAGAGGAAGTGTGGCAGGAGGAGAGCCACAAGCCAGAGACAAGAGGCGAAGAGAGCCTGTCTTGGCAGATAACAGACTTAATCTACCAGACTTTGGTGTCTGAGGCTGGAAGGATTCCACATCCCCCAGCAGAGAACCAGTCCGCAAGGGACTGTATATTCCTTGGCCTAAGAAGCCTGGAGGCTCTGCAACAACAGAAGGGACCAGTAAAGCCATACAAGGCTGGGAGCAGAAAGGAACCCACGTCGCAGGCCATACAGGCGAGAAAACACGGAAAGCTCGGAAACGTGGGCTGTTACCCTATCAGGAGGAGATAGCCAGAAGGAGCGCAGAAAGCACGGTAGGCCTACACCCTCACCCTGACCAGGGCCAATTTCCCCGTTGCTCTCAGACATCCAGGTCCCCTCCTAGCCGGGACTGTTTGTGGGTCAGTTTACCTGTTTAGTAAAGACCCTGGACTGCAACCTGTTGTCTGTGTGCTCCTTGCTCCTCCAGCACTATCAGCACTGGGACTCCCACTACCATCACTACCAACATCCATTATACTGCCCTGGGGCCGCACTCTTCCCGTGGAGAGTCACACTACCCTAGATGCACACCTCATCAGCCCCAGCGGTCTGCATGCAGCGGCGGTTCCTAATAACCGCAATCCACGGGTGGCGTAGTCGGACATTATCAGCAGAACATAGCAGACTACCATTGGCCTGACCACCCTGAGCCACGGAACCGGGTCGCCACTACTACCCCCATCGTCTCCCTATTGCCCGGATCCGAGTGCCCCACGGCCCAGGGGGCGAGTCAGCTTTGGCGTAGTCGGCAGGATTTCGTGCCCGCAACCACCGGGTACTGCGTGCCTGAAAAAGACTTTTGTAACTTACCTGTGGCAAAGTTTCCCGCCGTCCGGAGTCGTTTCCCGCCATCCGGAGCCGATTCCCGCCATCGGACGCCATCTTGGACCTTTTCCCGCCGTCTTCTGCCGCCTTCCCACCATCCGCAGCTGCTTCCCGCCATCGGACGCCATCTTCAGGACGCCGCGCGGGAAGAAGATGGGCGTGGACGTCAAAACCGCGCGAGATCCGAAGCTCCGCCCCACGCACCGACGCTGCGCAAGGTCCTGGAAGGGAGAGAGAGCGACGCTGACGTCATCAGGACGCGACGCCAGGTCCTCGTCCATAGCAGCAGCAGCGGAGCCGCGGCCTACAGAAGAGGATCGTCGGAAGGTAGGCCACGCGTAACTAGGGGGGGAGGAAGATGACGGACACAGGGGCGCCCACTACCACCAACGCAGCTGCAGCAGCGGTGATGCCCTTTTCCTTGCCCTACATCCCTGGAGCGGCCTGGCTGCCCAAATACTCAGGGGAGCCCCATGCCCTAACTGACTTCAAGGAAAGGCTATACAGTTTGTTCCACGTTTACCCCCTGACAGAGGAACAGAAGGTCAGCATATTAACAGGGCAGTTAGCTGGCGCAGCCCAGCGGGAGGTAAAATCATGGCCCACTGAGGAGAAAAGGACTGTGAAGGGTATTCTGGCCCGGCTGCGGGGTACCTTTGACACACGTACTTCCGCTGAGATTAAAATGAGGTTCTATGGATGTAAGCAGCGGGCACAGGACAGCATCAGAGACTATGCCCTAAATCTGCAGGAAGCCTTGAGGGCTATTCAACAAACTGACCCTGGCAGTGTGCAGGAAACGGATAAGCTGCTAACAGAACAATTCATAGAAGGTCTGCTGTCTAGCGCCCACAGGGCCCAACTGCGCCTCATGTTCTTTCAGAACCCCGACCTGACCTTTGCCCAATTTAAGGACAGGGCCATAAGGGTGCTCCGTGAATCTGCAACCAGTAGCGCTATAAACCCCCGGCGCCCTGCTATCACTTACCACCAGGAGGCGGCGCCCTCCTCTATGGACTCCGTGGAGGCTGATGCACAGGCCCTGAACCAAGCCCCGTCGAAAGATCTGCACCACCAAGTCCAGGAGCTGACCAGGAGCGTCGCGGCGTTGACCAGGACCGTCCAGGCGTTGCAAGTGGACCCGTCAAGACCCATCGAGCTGGCTTCAAGTCCGGAGAATGTCCCATGGCGTCGACAGAGGAGGATCCCGTCGTTCCGAGGGAGGCCCACAGACCGCTACGCAGAGGATGGACAGCCCATTTGCCGTCGATGCAACCAGCCCGGACACATTTCCAGGTACTGTAATTTAAACGGGTCTACCTGGGGCAGAGGGCCAACCCCCAGGCATAAGATCACCAGGCCCTTACAATTGGCGTAATAAGTACGTTGGGGCGCGCACGGTTTTACCCGTGGTGCTGGACGGTATCCCCATGAGCGCCTTGCTGGATACTGGGTCACAAGTAACCACTATCCCTTATGTACTTTTTAAGCAGTATTGGACTGATGCTGATATCACACGGTATCCAGACGGTAACTTGAGCATCATCGCCAGTAATGGCTTACCCGTGCCGCAGATGGGGTTCAAGGAGATGACCATTAAGATTGGTAAAGTTGAACTACCGGCACAGGGAGTGATTATTGTGGACATTGACCGTCATGAAAGTCACCCTAAAATAACTGTGGGTACTAACGTGATTGAAAATTGTCTTTCAGAGGTAATTGTAATCTTACAACAGGTGGCGGTGAATGCTAGTTCCAGCCAACAGAGAATCCTCAACAAGGAGATAAAGGCCCTGATGAGACGGCAGCAGGTAGAACTGTCTGGTGGTGAGATCGGTAGCGTAAGACTGAGTGACCCATTCCCCATTTCCATGCCTCCCAAAAGTGAAATGATGATCTGGTGTCGGACTGCAATCGGGTTGAGAGGTAGAGACTACCAAGACATGGTAGAACCCGTGTACTCAGACAGCAGGCCCACCATTTTGACAGCCCGGGGGGTGGTTGATGTCCGTCATGGGAGGGTGCCCATCCGCATCCTCAACATTGGGGAGAGGGAGGTACACTTACCCAGGTACGCTACACTTGCCAAGCTGTTTGTGGTCGAACACAAAGCTATCAGGGCCGTGGAACCTTTGCCTCCATCTCCACAGGCGGAGAGTAATGGCTCCCAGAAACAAAAGGAGGACTGGTGCCAGAAACTCCACGTGGGTGCTGACTCCACTCCCCTGCACCAAAAACAAGGAGTCTACTGGGTGGTACAGGAGTACGAGAGAGTCTTTAGTAAGCACCCGCTAGACTTCGGCAGAGTAGAGGGGATAGAACACCACATCCCCACAGGGAGCCACCCACCGATAAAAGAGAGGCACAGACCTGTACCCCCTGCACATTATCAGAACGCAAGGGGCATGCTAAGAGAGATGAAAGAAGCTGGGGTTATTAGAGACAGCTGTAGCCCCTGGGCAGCCCCCTTGGTTCTGGTCAAAAAGAAAGACGGCACCATGAGAATGTGCGTCGACTATAGACAAATCAACCGTATCACTCACAAAGACGCATATCCGCTGCCTAGAATAGAGGAGTCTTTAGCCGCACTAAAATCAGCTAACTTCTTTTCTACTTTGGACCTTACTAGCGGGTACTGGCAGGTTCCTGTGGCAGAGGCTGACAAGGAGAAGACCGCCTTCACCACCCCGATGGGACTGAGCGAATTCAACTGCATGCCTTTCGGGCTCTGCAACGCACCAGGGACCTTCCAGCGGCTGATGGAATGCTGTCTAGGGCACCGAAACTTCGAGACGGTCCTCCTTTACCTGGACGACGTGATCGTCTATTCGAAGACCTACGAGGACCATCTGAAGCACCTGGCCGAGGTGTTCGAAGCCCTGGCAGGCTATGGCCTGAAGGTGAAACCATCGAAGTGTCACCTGCTGAAACCAAAGGTCCAGTACCTAGGGCACGTGGTAAGCGCGGAAGGAGTGGCCCCCGACCCTGACAAGGTCACGGCAATCAAGAGCTGGCCAAGCCCCTCGAACATCAAAGAGGTGAGACAGTTTCTCGGGTTGGTAGGCTACTACCGAAGATTCATCCCCGGGTTCACCAAGATGGCAGCTCCTATGCAGGACCTCCTGATCGGACAGTCTAAGTCCAGGAGGCAAAAGCCGCCCTTCAAGTGGGATAAACCGGAAGAGGAGTCCTTCCGCCAGCTAAAGATGGCCCTCACAGGGGATGAGATCCTGGCCTACCCTGATTATGGCCAGCCTTTCATTCTCCACACAGATGCCAGTAATGTGGGACTGGGAGCCGTATTGTCCCAAAACCAACAGGGCAGATAACAGGTGATCGCATACGCCAGCCGGAAGCTGAGGCCCACCGAAAGGAACCCGGAGAATTACAGCTCCTTCAAGCTAGAATTCTTGGCGGTGGTGTGGGCCGTGACGGAACGCTTCAAGCATTACCTGGCCTCCGCAAAGTTCACCGTGTACACGGACAACAACCCGTTGACACACCTGGACAATGCAAGACTGGGTGCCCTGGAACAGCGGTGGATGGCCCGTCTCTCCAACTATGACTTCGTGATCAAGTACCGGGCAGGCAAAACCAACGCCAACGCGGACGCCCTATCAAGGATGCCTCACTTACCTGAAGGTGACGAAGACCCAGAAGAGCTGGAGGAGGTAGAACTCCCCGCGTTTCACCGGTATGGAGCCGCTCAACACTCTCACCGCGTGAAGGAGGAGGATCTAACAACTGTGATGATGAATCCCCTACCTCACCACAGCTGGGCCGAGACCCAAGATAGTGACCCTGCAGTCCGCCTGGTGAAAGATCTGCTGACCCGGGAAGACGCCCGCTTAGATCCAGATGCCCCAGAGGAAGCCAAGCAGCTATGGAAGGAGAAGAGCAAGCTGTTCCTCTACGAAGGCAAGTTGTGCAGAAGGATTGTCAACCACCGGACGCACGAGCTGACCTGGCAAGTCGTGGTCCCAAGGAGGGATGCAGCTATGGTCCTGGGGGCTTACCATGACAGAGCGGGACACTTCGGTTGGAAGAAACTGGAGTTCCTACTAAGAGGAAGATTCTTTTGGGTCGGCATGAGAGGAGCTGTAGAAAAATGGTGCAGAGACTGTGGCCCTTGTCACCTAAGGAGGAAGGACCGTGCCAGCCAGAAGACACCCTTGAGGCCCATCGTCACCACGCAGCCTCTTGAGCTGGTAGCTCTGGACCACGTCAAATTGGCTCCCAGCCGGTCAGGATACATCTATGCCCTGACAATCGTGGACCACTATTCCCGTTTTCTAGTGGTGGTCCCGGTAAAGGACTTGACAGCCCAAACAGCGGCCAGAGCCTTCCAGCAATATTTCTGCCATCCACACGGGTATCCGGAACAGGTCCTGACAGACCAGGGTCCAGCGTTCGAGGCTGAAATCTTCCAGGAGTTCTGCAACCTCTATGGCTGTAAGAAGATTCGTACAACGCCTTACCACCCCCAAACCAACGGGATGTGTGAGAAGATGAACAATATAGTCATTGATCTCCTGAAGACGTTGCCCCTGGAGGAACGCAGCCTGTGGCCAGAAAAACTGCCGGACCTGATAGACCTATACAACAATATCCCGGTGAATGCTACAAACTGCACCCCGGCTTACCTGATGCGAGCTAGACCAGGAAAGCTGCCCGTAGACCTGGAGATGGGAGTCCTAATACCTGAGGACACCTCCCCGGATGCGGACTGGGATACGGAAAGGCAACTGCAGTACAAGAAGGTACAGGAGAGTGTGGAGAAGAGCCTGGCCCAGGTGAGAGAGAAGCAAGAAAGACTCTTCAATCAACACGCCCCTGCTAGTCCCCTAGAACCTGGTGAGCAAGTCCTAAAGCGAAAAAGAAAGCTACATAAGTTGGACGACCAGTGGGAAAGGGAACCCTACACCGTACTGCAGTCTGACCACGACAACCCAAAGGTGTGCGTAATCACCAAGGACGGAGGAGAAACCACTAGTGTCGTCTCCAGAGACCATCTCAAAAGGTGCCCTGAGCAACTCCGTAGTGCAGAAGAGGATCAGAGTGACCTTGAACCCGCAGAGGACAAAGAAGAAATGATCAGCACCGTTCTCGGAGAGTTCCCTCAGTCCTGGACTCGCATAAATGATGCCATAGTGGTACCTGTCCTGCATTTCCTGCAACCGGCACAGCAACAACCAACACCAGAGCCGGAAGGTGAAGAGGAGCAAGCAGTTCCAGAGGCAGAAGAGCCTGTACCAGCAGCCCAGGAGAGTCAACCCTCTGCTGACAGTGAGCCTGCCATGCCTGCGGTAAGCCAAAGGACCCGCAGACAGCTGCCTGCCCTACCTGTACACCCAGCTGGTAGCTGCACCCCTAACGCTAGTGGGGAAAGCCAAGTCAGTCCACCACCAGACAGTGGGCTACGTAGGTCAAGCAGGAGCACAAAGGGACAGATACCCGCTCGCTGGAGAATATAGAGTGTACTAAAATTGTAAATAACCCTGTTGCCAAATGTTGAATTGTTTGCAAAGTTACATGCATGTTTGGTAATACTCTGTTTCAGTTTCTTGCAGCTACCGTAAGGACTCACAGGTTATGGACTTTTTATAACCGGGACCTTGTATGGACTTCGTTCAGAGCCTAACCCAGGAATGAACTAAGACTGTGAAGGACTTGGGGTAGGACAGACCCCCACCTGGTTAAGGCTCCCCGTTGTGCTGGTGATATGGACACCCGGTCACAGGCCACACTGTGACCTTAAGAACTCAATTTGTGCGTCGTCTGTCTATTAATGTTTTATTGATATGCATATTGTCTTTGTTTACTGTTTAGTCCCGGAGTACTAAATTTCACTAGGGGGGAATGTGTCACCCTGGCCTGGATGCCACAAGTGTAATTAAAGCTGTGTCTGAGAGCAGGGGGGAGGTTCTCTAGTCAGGGGAACATTAGCATGCAATGCCTCCTGTCTCAGGCCAGTAGGGGGAGCAGGCTGCCCCTATAAAAGCTGGTGCTGGGGGCAGGGTTAGAGAGAACCCAGATGACCTGTCTCAGGACTGAGAGGTGTCTCAGCAGAGCAGGGACAGACAGTTGCACTGCACCTAAGAGGAAGTGTGGCAGGAGGAGAGCCACAAGCCAGAGACAAGAGGCGAAGCAAGCCTGTCTTGGCAGATAACAGACTTAATCTACCAGACTTTGGTGTCTGAGGCTGGAAGGATTCCACATCCCCCAGCAGAGAACCAGTCCGCAAGGGACTGTATATTCCTTGGCCTAAGAAGCCTGGAGGCCCTGCCACAACAGAAGGGACCAGTAAAGCCATACAAGGCTGGGAGCAGAAAGGAACCCACGTCGCAGGCCATACAGGCGAGAAAACACGGAAAGCTCGGAAACGTGGGCTGTTACCCTATCAGGAGGAGATAGCCAGAAGGAGTGCAGAAAGCACGGTAGGCCTACACCCTCACCCTGACCAGGGCCAATTTCCCCGTTGCTCTCAGACATCCAGGTCCCCTCCTAGCCGGGACTGTTTGTGGGTCAGTTTACCTGTTTAGTAAAGACCCTGAACTGCAACCTGTTGTCTGTGTGCTCCTTGCTCCTCCAGCACAATCAGCACTGGGACTCCCACTACCATCACTCCCAACATCCATTATACTGCCCTGGGGCCGCACTCTTCCCGTGGAGAGTCACACTACCCTAGCTGCACACCTCATCAGCCCCAGCGGTCTGCATGCAGCGGCGGTTCCTAATAACCGCAATCCACGGGTGGCGTAGTCGGACATTATCAGCAGAACATAGCAGACTACCATTGGCCTGACCACCCTGAGCCACAGAACCGGGTCGCCACTACTACCCCCATCGTCTCCCTATTGCACGGATCCGAGTGCCCCACGGCCCAGGGGGCGAGTCACATGTAATACACTGACTCACCAGTGACGTCTCTAGGTGAAGTCCTTCATCTCCGCTTTTCTTCTTCATCTGGCACAGACGGCCATCACTTCTTCCAGCCAGGAATCATCTCTGCAGAAAATAACACACAGTTATCAATAACTGATCTCTTCTAGGGAATATTCCCACTCCACCCCCCGACTTCTACGCTACACCAGTTGAAGAAAAAAAGCGAGATAGTGCCGCCCTGCACAGTAACAGGAGCCCGCTTTTGTCCTATCCCATGGAAAACAATTTCCTAAAAAGTAAATTATATTACAGAAGTAATAATGTCTCTAATTGGACTCTAAAATAATAATGTTCCTCACTGGCCACCATAAACTAATAAAGTATGTTCCTCAATCTGGCACCAAACAGTAATTAAGTCCCTTGTTCAGCCTGGCACCCCCATATATCCATCCTGGCCCCCCCTTCCCTGCATATATCCATCCTGACACCCCCCATATATCCCTTCTGGCCCCCATATGTCCAGTGTGACCCCTCCATATATTTATCCTAGCCCACGTGTATCGAGCCTGCCCCCTCCCATATACCCATCCTAGTCCCCCATGTGGCCCTCCTGTTCCCCCCATATATCCATCCTGGCCTCCATGTGTCCAGCCTGCCCCCCCACATATCCATCCTGGCCTCCATGTTTCCAGCCTGCCCCCCATATATCTGTCCTGGCCTCCATGTGTCCAGCCTGCCCCCTCCCATATATCTGTCCTAAAGCCCCATGTGTCAAGCCTGCCCCCCCACATATCCATCCTGGCCTCCATGTGTCCAGCATGCCCCCCCTACATAACCATCCTGGCCTCCATGTGTCCAGCCTGCCCCCCCCAATATATCCATCCTGGCCTCCATGTTTCCAGCCTGCCCCCCATATATCCATCCTGGCCTCCATGTGTCCAGCCTGCCCCCTCATATATCCATCCTGCCCTTCCCCCTGCATATATCCATCCTGACACCCCCCCATATATCCATACTGGCCCCCATATGTCCAGCGTGGCCCCTCCATATATTTATCCTAGCCCACGTGTATCGAGCCTGCCCCCCAACATACCTATCCTAGCCCCCCATGTGTCCAGCCTGCCCCCCACATATCCATCCTGGCCATCATGTGTCCAGCCTGCCCCGCCCCCCATATATCCGGCCCGCCATATATCCATCCCCCTCATATATCCATCCTGGCCTCCATGTGTCCAGCCTGCCCCACCATATAGCCATCCTGCCCACCCTTTCCCATGTGTCCAGCCAGGCTCCCCCTTATGTGTCCAGCCAGGCTCCCACCCTTGTGTGTCCAGCCAGGGTTCCCCCTTGTGTGTCCAGCCAGGCTCTCACCCTTGTGTGTCCAGCCAGTGTTCCCCCTTGTGTGTCCAGCCAGGGTTCCCCCTTGTGTGTCCAGCCAGGGTTCCCTCTTGTGTGTCCAGTCAGGGCTTCCCCTTGTGTGTCCAGCCAGGGCTCCCCCTTGTGGGTCCAGCCAGGGTTCCCCCTTGTGTGTCCATCCAGCTCCCTCCTTTTGTGTCCAGCCAGGGCTCCCCCTTGTGTGTCCAGTCAGGGCTCCCCCTTGTGTGTCCAGCCAGGGCTTCTCCTTGTGTGTCCAGCCAGGGCTCCCCCTTGTGTGTCCAGCCAGGGTTCCCCCTTGTGTGTCCAGCCAGGGCTCCCCCTTGTGTGTCCAGCAAGGCCCCCCTTGTGTGTCCATCCGGTCCCCCCCTTGTGTGTCCAGCCAGGGTCCCCCCTTGTGTGTCTAACCGGGCCCCCCCTTGTGTGTCCAGCCAGGGGCCCATCCCATTCTGCATCCACTCATATACACACAGACACACACACAGACACCTCTTACCTTCCTGCTCTCCCGTGCGGTGTCCTCCTTCTCCGGCGGCTGAGTTGCGCGCCTCCTTCACTGCAGGCGCATGACGATGACGTCATACGCCGGCCGGGGAAGGGAGACGCGCAGCTTCATCTGCTTCACTGGGACGTGTGTCACGGCGGTTCAGGTAATGAACGCCGCGTGAGCGCGTCCCTGCATACACTGTGCCTGCGCTTTTAAAGGGCCCGTGCCCCTTAAAACCGCAGGTTTTTTATTTTTTCATTCTCTTCTCCCCCTCTCCTCTGCAGAAGGGTACCCCGCCAGCCCAGTCCCACCCTGTTGATGACTTATCCTAAAATCGGTCATTAATATATAAGTCCTGGACAGTCCCGTTAAGCTTGTTTTACCTAGTTATAAAAGCCCTTTAAGTCCTCATTATAAGGTAAGGTATGAATGGATCTAATTAAATTCTCCAAAGAGAACTATTTATACATTTTAGTCACTGTGAGCTTTCTACAAGATATTGCGGGCAGTATATAGCGAATATACGGACACAGAGCCATTCGCCGGCTCAGATTGCCAATAAGCACCTTGTAAATATGAGACCTTGACATCATAGGTTACTTGGCTTAATATGAAATTGTCCCTCATGTGTACCGCATTGTGGGCAGGGACTATATGTACATCACTGCAGAATATGTTGGCAATAAAAAGTCAACAGAAATGAATATCATGCAGATCCTCACCAGGACTCCAGCAGTGTCACCATCCTGCCACCATACAGCTATAGAAGGACAATAAACCTGCAGGGTTCTCCCCTCAGTTATTTTTCCTTTAATTTTATTATCTGTTTCTTACTCACAGTGAAAGAACAGTCATCAGATATTTTATTGTTCACTTTTTATTTTACAGTCTCAGCTCTGAAGAATAGAACGTCTTATGAATAAATGACAGCTCACTTATTACAGTGGTGGCCAAAAGTATTGGCACCCCTGCAATTCTATCAGATAATACTCAGTTTCTTCCTGAAAATGATTGCAATCACAAATTCTTTGGTATTATTATCTTCATTTAATTTGCTTGGAAGGAAAAAATACAAAAGAGAATGAAGCAAAAATCAAAACCTTGATCATTTCACACAAAACTCCAAAAATGGGCCAGACAAAAGTATTGGCACCCTCAGCCTAATACTTGGTTGCACAACCTTTAGCCAAAATAACTGCGAACAACCGCTTCCGGTAACCATCAATGAGTTTCTTACAATGCTCTGCTGGAATCGTAGACCATTCTTCTTTGGCAAACTGCTCCAGGTCCCTGATATTTGAAGGGTGCCTTCTCCAAACTGCCATTTTGTGATCTCTCCACAGGTGTTCTATGGGATTCAGGTCTGGACTCATTGCTGGCCACCTTAGAAGTCTCCAGTGCTTTCTCTAAAACCATTTTATAGTGCTTTTGGAAGTGTGTTTTGGGTCATTGTCCTGCTGGAAGACCCATGACCTCTAAGGGCGACCCAGCTTTCTCACACTGGGCCCTACATTATGCTGCAAAATTTGTTGGTAGTCTTCAGACTTCATAATGCCATGCACACGGTCAAGCAGTCCAGTGCCAGAGGCAGCAAAGCAACCCCAAAACATCAGGGAACCTCCGCCATGTTTGACTGTAGGGACCATGTTCTTTTCTTTGAATGCCTCTTTTTTTTTCCTGTACACTCTATGTTAATGGTTTTTCCCAAAAAGCTCGACTTTTGTCTCATCTGACCAGAGAACATTCTTCCAAAACATAGTAACATAGTTTGTAAACATAGTTAGTAAAAGCCGAATAAAGACTTGCGTCCATCAAGTTCGACCTGTTAGTTCTGTAATTGCTAAAGTTGATCCAGAGGAGGGCAAAAACCCCAAATGATTTGGCCAATCTTCACCTGAGGAAAAATTCCCTCCTGACTCTGAAACCAGCAGTCAGAATAAATCCCTGTATCAACTTACTATTTTATTTTATTTTTAAGTATATGCTGAAATCTGCCTGGTATCTAGAAATGCATCCAGTCCCCGCTTGAACTGGTGTAGTGAATCTGACATCACCGTCTCCTCACTCAGTGAATTCCATATTCTCACTGCTCTTACCGTAAAGAACCCCTTCCTATGCTGGTGCTGAAACCTTTTCTCTTCCAGTCTTAGTGAATGCCCTCTTGTTACCGTAATATCCCTCCTTTTGAACAAATCCCTGGCAAGGTCTCTATACTGTCCCCTAACATATTTGTACACATTTATTATGTCCCCCCTCAACCTTCTCTTTTCCAGGCTGAATAGTCCTAGTTTTGCCAACCTCTCTGGGTATTGCAGTCCCTCCATTCCCTTTATTAATTTTGTTGCCCTCCTTTGTACCTTTTCAAGCTCATTTATATCCTTTCTATATATTGGGGCCCATAACTGAGCACAGTATTCCAAGTGTGGTCTGACCAGTGCTTTGTACAGTGGAAGAACAATGTTCTCATCCTTTGCAGCTATACCTCTTCTGATACATCCCATTACCCTGTTTGCCCTTACAGCAGCGGCCTGACTTTGGGCACTCCAATTTAGTTTGCCATCAATCAAGATGCCCAAGTCCTTCTCCATCTCTGAATTCCCCAATGATTTCCCATTCAGTGAGTACTGGTGACTTCCATTTTTCCTTCCCATATGTATGACCTTACATTTCTCCTCGTTAAACCTCATTTGCCATTTAATGCTCCACCTACCCAGCTTATCCAAATCCCTCTGTAGGTCTGCACTGTCCTCTTTTGTATTAATTGTTTTACATAACTTTGTGTCATCTGCAAATATTGATATTTTACTATTTATGCCGTTGACTATGTCGTTAATAAAGATATTAAATAACATTGGGCCTAGTACAGACCCCTGTGGTACCCCACTAGTGACGCTTACCCAATCTGAGTATATTCCATTTATAACCACCCTCTGCCTTCTATCCCTTAGCCAGTTAGCTACCCACTTGCAGACATTTTCCCCCAGCCCCATCATTCTCATTTTGTATACCAACCTATTATGTGGCACGCTATCGAAAGCTTTTGAGAAGTCGAGATACACGACATCCACTGGTTCCCCCTGATCTACTCGAGAGCTAACCTCCTCGTAGAAGTCAATCAGGTTTGTTTGGCAGGAGCGATTCCTCATGAATCCATGTTGGTTCGGGATTAAAAGATTATTAGCATCAAGATGCTCCGTAATTGCCTCTTTAATGAAGCTTTCAAAAATTTTGCCCACAACGGACGTCAGACTCACCGGCCGATAGTTTCCGGCGTCACTTTTCGCTCCCTTTTTGAATATTGGCACTACATTTGCCTGTCGCCAATCAAGTGGCACAGACCCAGTCTCAACAGAGTCCTTAAATATAAGATATAACGGTCTGTCTATCACATTACTTAGTTCCCTTAGTACCCGTGGGTGTATGCCATCAGGTCCTGGTGATTTGTTTATTTTAATGTTACTGAGGCGTTTCTGTACCCCAGCTTGGGTTAGATTTGTCATACTTAGTGGAGGATTAAGTTTGTCACTTCTCATTTCTCCTGTTAGTTCGATTTCCTTTGTGAAAGTTGTCGAAAAAAAATTATTTAATAGATTAGCTTTATCCTCATCTTTCTCTATGATTTTGCCTTCCTCACTTTTTATCGGTCCAATATTATCCGATTTAATCCTTTGACTATTTATATACGTAAAGAACAGTTTGGGATTTGATCTACTTTCCCTAGCAATACGTCTCTCTGTTTCCTCCTTCACTATTTTTATTTGTTTTTTGCAGGTTCTCGTTTTTTCCTTGTAACACATTAGTGCCTCCTTACTGTTTTCCTGTTTTAATCTCTTGAATGCCTCTTTTTTGCTATTTAACGCCCCTTTTACGTTCTTGTTCAACCATATTGGTTTCCTCTTATTTCTGGCCCTTTTATTCCCATACGGTATATACCTCTCGCACTGAGTATTCAGAATTCTTTTGAAGGTTTCCCATTTACTATTCGTATTCCTTTGATTAAGAACTTTGTCCCAGTCAATAAGTTGAAGGCTTTCTTTCAGCTGATCAAACTTTGCCCTCCTAAAGTTTAATGTTTTTGTTGTTCCCTTATTGATAACCCTACTGAAGGGCATTTTGAAGTCGATAATATTATGGTCGCTATTACCTAGGTGCCCCCCTATCTGTACCTCAGTTATTCTATCAGGCCTATTAGTCAATATTAAGTCTAACACGGCCTTCCCTCTCGTTGGTTCCTGCACTAGTTGGGAGAGATAATTATCCTTAATATTTTTAAAGAACCTTTTTCCTTTCTGAGATCTACAGGTTTCTGTTTCCCAGTCAATATCCGGGTAGTTGAAATCCCCCATTACAATCACTTCATTATGTTTTGCTACTTTGTCTATTTGTCCTAATAGCAGTTTCTCATTCTCCTCTGTTATATTGGGTGGCTTATAGCAGACCCCCAGTAATATTTTATTATTATTTTTAGTTCCCTCTATCTCTACCCACATGGACTCGACCCCCTCTTCTCCCTCTCCTATATCTTCCCTTAGTCTGGGTTTTAGACATGACTTTACATATAAGCAGACTCCTCCGCCTTTCCCCTGTTTCCGGTCCCTTCTAAATAAACTATAATCTAATAAATTTACCGCCCAGTCGTAGCTATCGTCTAGCCAAGTCTCTGTTATACCTACGATGTCATACCTCTCCTCCCATATAAGCGCCCGCAGCTCATCCGCCTTATTGGTCAGGCTTCTTGCGTTGGTCAGCATGCAAGATAAAACTTTGTGGTTATTTAGCATCCTATTCTTCTCTAACGATCTAACTGTACTATCCCCACCCCCCTCTCCACCCTCATTATATTCACTTCTCCCCTTCCCCCTTGCTTGCCTCACATCCCACCTATTTCCTTGGTTTCCCCCCCCCCCCGTCTCTAGTTTAAAAACTCCTCCAACCTATTAGCCATCTTCTTCCCCAGCACCGCTGCACCCTCCCCATTGAGGTGCAGCCCGTCCCTACGGTAGAGCCTGTAGCCGACCGCGAAGTCGGCCCAGTTCTCCATGAACCCAAACCCTTCTGCCTTGCACCAACTCTTTAGCCACTTATTCACCTCCCTAACCTCCTGTTGGCGCTCCTGTGTGGCTCGCGGGATTGGTAGTATTTCTGAGAAAACTACCTTGGAGGTCCTTGCCCTAAGCTTCCTACCTAGGTCCCTGAAATAATTTTTAAGGACCCTCCATCTACCACTCAGTTTGTCATTGGTGCCGATGTGGACCATGACCACTGGGTCTTCGCCAGCCCCACCCAGTAACCTGTCAACCCGATCCGCGATGTGCCGGACTCGAGCGCCAGGGAGGCAGCACACCGTTCGGCGATCCCGGTCTTTGTGACAGATTGCCCTGTCTGTCCCCCTAATAATAGAGTCACCCACTACCAGAACCTGTCTTGCCTGCCCTACACTTCCCCCCTCCCCCTCATTACTGGAGCATACACTCCCCCGGCGGTCAGAGGATCTGTCGTGCTCCAATAATGCCGGTTCTGAACCAGCCTTCCTATACTTCTTCCCTCTATCCCTCCTTACTGTTATCCAGCTCCCTGCCTGTTCAGCCTGCACTTCCCCTCTATGCTCCACCCCCAGTATTGACCCATTGAGTGTCTGCTCGGTGAGCAGCAAACTCCGTTCTATGTTGTCGATGCTCCTCAGTACCGCTATCTGAGCACTTAGATCCAGAATTTGGGCTTCCAAGTGCACGATATGCTCACATCTCTCGCAGCAGTATGGATCCTCGAGGGGGTGCTCACGGAATGCATACATTGTGCAAGATGTACACTGCACGGCTCCGTCCAACATGGACGTCATTCTAAATATGGGGATACAGTCAGTATATATATATACAAGTACAAAACACAATTATTTATATATAGGTGTATGGACGGGGATCAATTAGGGATGTGCAAGTGTATCAATTAGATATCGGCGGGGGATCAGTTAAGTATGGACGGGGGATCAATTAAGTATCAAGTATGGACGGGGGAATCAGCTAAGTAGGTCAGGTGGATTAATTAAGTAAAAAGTAAAGTAAAGAAAGAATGAAATACAGTCAGCAATTCAGTCCTAAGTCCTCCCTTCCAAACTCCCTGAATCCAAAGTCACTGAAAAACAAGTCACACACTTACTTTCGTTCGCACTTACGCTCCGGACACACGCAGCTCGTTCACACTCGCAAACTAAGAGATTTAAAGTGGTTTTTTTTTTTTTTTTTCCTTTTCCAGCAATGTACCCTTCACCTCAATGCACTTCCAAAGGACTTTATGCCCATCCAGCTGCCCCTTATAAACCCTTAATTATGACCCCTTCCCCTTAATTAACCCCTTGTGAGTAAATCTACACCTCAGGATTTTAGTGCAATGTAGTTAACCCTTAAATACACAGGTAGTAAACTAAGAAACTAAAACTGTAGTGAGAAAATAGATTTTAAAAAGCCCAATAAATCTAAACAGGTAGAAAAGCACTCAGCAGATCACAATGCAGCACTCACTGCAATTCACACAGGTATTTTCTGCAGGATTCCCAATACCTCTTCACGCAATTCACACAGGTATTTTCTGCAGGATTCCCAATACCTCTTCACGCAATTCACACAGGTATTTTCTGCAGGATTCCCAATACCTCTTCACCTTCACCTCAATGCACTTCCAGTTTTAGGCTTTATCAGGTAAGTTTTGGCAAACTCCAGCCTGGCTTTTTTATGTCTCGGGTTAAGAAGTGGGGTCTTCCTGGGTATCCTACCATACAGTCCCTTTTCATTCAGACGCCGACGGATAGTACGGGTTGACACTGTTGTAGCCTCGGACTGCAGGGCAGCTTGAACTTGTTTGGATGTTAGTCGAGGTTCTTTATCCACCATCCGCACAATCTTGCGTTGAAATCTCTCGTCAATTTTTCTTTTCCGTCCACATGTAGGGAGGTTAGCCACAGTGCCATGGGCTTTAAACTTCTTGATGACACTGCGCACGGAAGACACAGGAACATTCAGGTCTTTGGAGACGGACTTGTAGCCTTCAGATTGCTCATGCTTCCTCACAATTTGGTTTCACAAGTCCGCAAACAGTTCTTTGGTCTTCTTTCTTTTCTCCATGCTCAATGTGGTACACACAAGGACACAGGACAGAAGTTGAGTCAACTTTAATCCATGTTAACTGGCTGCAAGTGTGATTTAGTTATTGCCAACACCTGTTAGGTGCCACAGGTGCTCTTTCAGCTGCTCATAAAACCCGGCCCTGTAATCCGGACTCATTAAATTCCTCTCAGCACTATGTGTGCTGGAGCCTGCTTCTCCGGATCCTACATCACCGAAGCATGGCACTTTGAGGACACATACCTCCCGTCCACGATCTGTCCGGCAGCAACCTTACATACACCCCCCCTCTGTCCAAAGCCGTAGGGCTTGGCACCTTCTGTCACCATACAATAAACCCTTGACAAGGCAGCGGCATTCCCATGTTGTTTCCCAGGCCTATGCTCTACCCGGAAACTAAAATCTTGTAGAGCCAGGAACCACCTAGTCACTCTGGCATTGTTTCCCTTCTTTTCTCGCATCCACCTCAATGGGGCATGGTCTGACACTAACCTGAACCTTCTGCCTAATAGGTAATACCTCAGAGTGTTTAACGCCCACTTAATGGCCAAACATTCTTTTTCTACAATGGAGTAGTCCTTCTCACAAGCGGAGAGCTTCAGACTGAGGTATTTTACAGGGTGTTCTTCTCCGTTAATCTCCTGGGACAAGACTGCTCCCAGCCCGACATCCGATGCATCCATCTGGACCACAAACTCCTTGGAGAAGCTGGGTGCCACCAAGACTGGTTGTTTACAGAGGACCAGTTTCAATTCCTGGCAGGTCACTTCTGCTTCCGGGGACCACTTGGCCATAGCTGACTTCATCCCTTTCAGAAGATCCATCAGTGGGGCTGCTATCAGGGCAAAGTTAGGGACAAATCTTCGATAGTAGCCCACAATGCCTAGAAACGCCATGACCTGCTTCTTCGAGAGGGGCTGTGGCCAGTTCAAGATCGCCTCGACCTTATTTATTTGTGGTTTTATTTCCCCTCTACCAACCACGTACCCTAGGTACTTGGCTTCCTCCATCCCCATGGCACATTTCTTCGGGTTGATAGTAAAGCCCGCCTTCCTTAGGGCATCAAGTATGGCTTGAACTTTGTCCAGATGACTTTCCCAGTCCTGGCTAAATATGACGATGGCATCTAGGTAGGCCGCTGCATACTGTTTGTGGGGTGCTAAGATCCGGTCCATGGCTCTCTGGAAGGTGGCCGGAGCTCCCTTCAACCCAAACGGCATCCTGACGTATTGGCGTCGAGAAGGCTGTCTTCTCCTTAGCCTCTTTGGACAGGGGAATTTGCCAATATCCTTTGGTGAGGTCCAGAGTGGTGATGTACCGAGCGGGTCCTAGCCTTTCGATAAGCTCATCTACCCTAGGCATTGGGTAGGCGTCGAACTTTGAGACCTCGTTCAGCTTCCTATAGTCGTTGCAAAACCGCCATTCTCCATCTGGTTTCGGCACTAAGACTATAGGACTGGACCATCCACTTTTGGACTCTTCAATGACTCCCAGGTTTAGCATCCGCCTTACTTCTTTAGAGATCACCTCTCTGCGGGCTTCGGGGATCCGGTATGGTTTTAGATTGACGCGAACATGAGGCTCTGTGAGAACCTCATGCTCTATGACCTGAGTGAGTCCTGGCAACTCCGAAAACATGTCTTTATTTCGCTGTAACAACTCTTTGCACTGTTGCTTTTGGGCATGTGACAGTGACTCTGCCACCTTGACCTCTTTCACATCGGCCTCAGCCTCAGCCATTAAACAGGGAGCTTCCGCAGGCTCTCTATCTTGCCATGGCTTAATCAAGTTAACATGGTAAATTTGGTAGGGCTTCCTCTTCCCTGGTTGGTGGATCTTAAAGTTGACTTCCCCCACTTTCTCTACCACCTCATAGGGGTCCTGCCACTTGGCCATGAACTTGTCTCCACTGTGGGACTAGCACAAGCACTCGATCTCCTGGGTTGAACGATCTCACCCTGGCCGACCTATTATACACCCTGGACTGTGCCTCTTGTGCCTTAAGGAGGTGCTCCCTCACAATGGGCATCACATGGGCAATCCTCTCTTGCATCTGGGCAACGTGCTCCACCACTCTCCTATAGGGAGTGGTCTCAGCTTCCCAGGACTCTTTCTCCACCTCCAGGAGTCCTGAGGGTGTCGTCCATAGAGTGGTTCAAACGGGGAGAAACCTGTGGAAGCTTTGGGAACTTCCCTCATGGCGAACAACATATAGTCCCAGTCTCGGCCATCCTTTTCCACTGCTTTCCTCAACATTGCTTTCAAGGTTTTGTTAAACCTCTCTACCAGTCCGTCCGTCTGGGGAGAGTACACGGAGGTTCTCAGTTGTGCAATCTGCAGTGTCTTGCACAATTCCCTCATGACCTTCGACATAAATGGAGTTCCTTGGTCTGTTAGGATCTCGTTAGGCAACCCAGTTCTTGAAAACATGTGGACTAACTCCCGGGCTATACACCTGGTGGAGGAGTTTCGTAGTGGTACGGCCTCCAGATACCATGTAGCATAATCTAATACCACCAGGATATACTGATGCACTTGGGCGGACTTGACCAGAGGCCCCACTAGATCCATTGCTATGCGTTCGAATGGAACCTCGATGACTGGTAGTGGCACTAGGGGACTGCGGAAGTGGGCCACTGGGGAGGTTATCTGGCATGTGGGGCAGGAACGACAATAACTCTATATATCTCTATAGCAACCTGGCCAGTAGAATCTTTGGAGGATCCGTTCTTGAATCTTGTCTGCACCCAGGTGACCACCCAACACATGAGAATGAGCCATGTCTAACACCCTGCGTCTATAGGGCCCTGGCACCAGCAACTGTTCTATTACCTCACCCCTTGGCTTGGTTATTCTGTACAGCAAATCCCCATTCACAGCAAAATGAGGGAACCGAGTGTCAGCCCCCGGTTCCTGAGGCACCCCATTTAACACAGTAACATTTTCAAAGCCCCCTTTCAGAGTTAAATCCCTGAGTTGGGCAGTTCCAAAGTTTCCCTCGGACACCTAAAGCTCAGGGATATTGGACTCAGGGGATGCTACTTCAGCCTCATTGCCCACCAGCACACACATGGGAAACTCATCTACTATGTTCTGCGGGTAAGTTTCCTTAGGGGCGATCTGGCTGTCGTCCAAGCAACCAGGTGTCCCCGCTTTCCCCCACATTTCCCAGAATAATGCAAAGTAACGTCCAATTATTATGGGATGCAATAGGTCCTTAACGACCGCCACTTCATGAGATGTGGTGCCACAGTCTGTGTTTACATCCACCTGGGCCACAGGATAGTTCTTAGCGTCCCCATTGATACACCGGACACCCACCACCTTCCCAGAAACCAGCCGATGAGGGAGTGTGGCCCTTATCAGGGTCACCAAACTTCCTGAGACCAATAGTCCAGAGACTTGTGCCCCGTTAACTGACACTGAGCATGCCTGAGGGCCCTCGCCATGTTGACGAACTGCGCTGCAGGCGGGGTAGGCAAAATAAGAGCAACGCCGGCCCATGTTACAGTCCATTGGTTCAGAGGTTATGGGACACCGGGAGGCAATATGGCCAGGGGTATGACATCTCCAACACACTATATTATGGGGTGGGACCTTGGGCAGCAACTCAGACCCCTCCTGAACTCTAGGATGCCCCCCAGGTGTGGCGCTAGCTCCCTTCTTTTGGGTGTCCGCCACCTTTTGGGAACCCCAGTATTGAGAGGCTACGACCCCTTGTTTTCCCAACGGACTCTCAACCGCCTGGTATCTTTCCACCAACCCCACCAAGTCATCAGCATTATAGGGATCTCCCTGGGCAACCCAGGATTTTACCGACTTCGGGAGAGAGTGTATAAACCTGTCTATAACGACCTCTATCTCATATCATAGGACTATCTATCATCTATCTATTATCTATATGACGCGCCCCCTGGGCCATGGGGCTCCCGGGACCGGACTTCAGGGCAATGCTGGGAGTAGTTGTGGCGACCTGGTCCCGTGGCTCAGGGTGGCCAGACCAATATTGTGGCAGTCTCTGTATCAGTATAATGCAATGTCCGACTACGCCACCCGTGGATTGCGGTCAATAAGAACCGCTGCTGCTGAGCAGACCTCTGAGGCTGATGTTGTGAGGGCAGCAGAGTGTAGTATAACTCCCCACGGGAGGAGTATAGCCTCAGGCTAGTGAGTGTGGATGATAGGAGTGATGGTACACGAGCGCAGCAGGAACGACTCAGAGGCTTTGCAGTGCAGTTCAGGGTCTTTACTGATGGTGATAAGGCAGACCCTCCTGGGAGTACTGGCTAGCATAAGAGGCCTGGTCAGTCTGTGAGAAAACTGGAGTTCCCCTGGCCAGGTGGAGTTGTAGGCCTCCCCGACTATCTGCACTCTTCCTGGCTACCTTGCTGTAAGCGAGTGGAAGTAGCCCACGTCCCTGAGTGTTCCGTGTGGTGCTCACCTGTATGGCTGGTGACTTGGGGCCTTCTGATAGCCCCCGCTCCTCGATTGCAGTGCTGGTCCCTTGCTCGTGACTGAGCCTCCGGGCTTCTATGGCCAGAGGACTTGAAATCCCCTGCCGGCGGGTTTCTGCTGCTGGGTATATATAAGTCCCCGCAACCTCGGACTCCTGTGTCCGGTTCTCAGAGTTTTCAGCCAGGACGAACTCCGCTTAGCTCAAGTCCCTGGTCTTCAGCTCCTGCTCCTACAGAGCTCCTCGCTGTTACTTTCCCTGTGTCTGGAACTAACTCCAGGCTCTGACTTCACTAACCCCGCCCCAGATCCAGTTTATATAGGGCAGGTTCCTCCCCTATCTGGTCTGGGACAGGAGGTGTTGCATGTTTAAGGGCTCCGAACCAGGAAACCTCCCACTTGCTCTCAGACATAATATTTCTATTACAGTGGTAACCAGACCCCTGGGGTGCAACATATCCATCTATCTATCTCATATCTATCTATCTATCAATCTCATATCTATCTATCTTCTCCACTTTTTATCTGGTCTCAGGTATGACTTTCATATTACCCACGACTGTTACTTGCCACAGGTGAGTTTTAACGAGCATCACATGCTTGAAGCAAAGTTGTTTTTCCACAATTTTGGAAAAGTGCCAACAATTTTGTCCGGCCCATTTTTGGAGTTTTGTGTGAAATTATGTCCAATTTGCCTTTTTTTCCCATTTTTTTGTGCTGTTTCAATACACACAAAGGAAATAAATATTATAACAAATGTATAACAAAACATGTGTAATTGTAATAATTTTCTGGGAGAAATACTTCACTTTCTGGAACAATCTCAAGGTTGCTAAACACTTCCGGCCATGACTGTGTGTATATATGGGCCCTCAATAAACCATCCCTCTCAACGAAAAGGCCACAGCAAGGGTCAGGACTCGGTGGCCTTCCCTCTCCGAATCTTAGGGAGAGACGGTTGTGCTTCCAGCATCCACCTAGGCTGCCACCCCAGTGGAACTAATAGCAGGGTAGCCAACTGTCCAGAAATTCTTGGACAGTCCATAAAAATAGGGCACTTTTTTCCCTGTCCGTAAAAAAAAATGTGATGCGTCCATAATCTTTCTGAAGCTGGAGAGACTTGTTCAGATGGAGGGAGATGTAGGGGCATCATATTGTGTATAGGGAGATGTAGGGGCATCATATTGTGTATAGGTATCATATTGTGTATCTGCATGTGTGGGGACATCATACGGTGTATATGGAGCTGTGAGCACATCATACTGTATTTAGGGAACAATGAGGGAATCATACTGTATACAAGGAGCTGTGGAAACATAATGCTGTGTAAAGGGTCTGTGGGGTCATCATCTAATATACAGTACAGACCAAAAGTTTGGACACACCTTCTCATTTAAAGATTTTTCTGTATTTTCATGACTATGAAAATTGTACATTCACACTGAAGGCATCAAAACTATGAATTAACACATGTGGAATTATATACTTAACAAAAAAAGTGTGAAACAACTGAAAATATGTCTTATATTCTAGGTTCTTCAAAGTAGCCACCTTTTGCTTTGATGACTGCTTTGCACACTCTTGGCATTCTCTTGATGAGTTTCAAGAGGTAGTCACCGGAAATGGTTTTCACTTCACAGGTGTGCCCTGTCAGGTTTAATAAGTGGGAGTTCTTGCCTTATAAATGGGGTTCGGATCATCAGCTGTGTTGTGCAGAAGTCTGGTGGATACACAGCTGATAGTCCTACTAAATAGACTGTTAGAATTTGTATTATGGCAAGAAAAAAGCAGCTAAGTAAAGAAAAATGAGTGGCCATCATTACTTTAAGAAATGAAGGTCAGTCAATGCAAAAAATTGGTAAAACTTTGAACGTGTCCCCAAGTGCAGATGCAAAAACCATCAAGCGCTGCAAGAAACTGGCTCACATGAGGACTGCCCCAGGAAAGGAAGACCAAGAGTCACCTCTGCTTCTGAGGATAAGTTTATCCGAGTCACCAGCCTCAGAAATCGCAGGTTAACAGCAGCTCAGATTAGAGACCAGGTCAATGCCACACAGAGTTCTAGCAGCAGACACATCTCTTCAACAACTGTTAAGAGGAGACTTTGTGCAGCAGGCCTTCATGGTAAAATAGCTGCTAGGAAACCACTGCTAAGGACAGGCAACAAGCAGAAGAGACTTATTTGGGCTAAAGAACACAAGGAATGGACATTAGACCAGTGGAAATCTGTGCTTTGGTCTGATGAGTCTAAATTTGAGATCTTTGGTTCCAACCACCGTGTCTTTGTGCGATGCAGAAAAGGTGAACGGATGGACTCTACATGTCTGGTTCCCACCGAGAAGCATGGAGGAGGAGGTGTGATGGTGTGGGGGTGCTTTGCTGGTGACACTGTTGGGGATTTATTCAAAATTGAAGGCATACTGAACCAGCATGGCTACAACAGCATCTTGCAGCGGCATGCTATTCCATCCGGTTTGCGTTTAGTTGGACCATCATTTATTTTTCAATAGGACAATGACCCCAAACACACCTCCAGGCTGTGTAAGGGCTATTTGACCAAGAAGGAGAATGATGGGGTGCTACGCCAGATGACCTGGCCTCCACAGTCACCAGACCTGAACCCAATCGAGATGATTTGGGGTGAGCTGGACCGCAGAGTGAAGGCAAAAGGGCCAACAAGTGCTAAGCATCTCTGGGAACTCCTTCAAGATTGTTGGAAGACCATTTCCATTGACTACCTCTTGAAGCTCATCAAGAGAATGCCAAGAGTGTGCAAAGCAGTCATCAAAGCAAAAGGTGGCTACTTTGAAGAACCTAGAATATAAGACATATTTTCAGTTGTTTCACACTTTTTTGTTAAGTATATAATTCCACATGTGTTAATTCATAGTTTTGATGCCTTCAGTGTGAATGTACAATTTTCATAGTCATGAAAATACAGAAAAATCTTGAAATGAGAAGGTGTGTCCAAACTTTTGGTCTGTACTGTATATAATCGTCTTATCCCGTCTGTCTGTCTGTCCTTCTGTCCAGGAAATCCTGCGTCGCTGATTGGTCCAGCCGCGGCCAATCAGCGACGCGGGATTTCAGAAAAAGATGGCGGCCGTTAGCAGCTCATCTGCCGCATGGAGGTCAGCGGCGATGCAGCCGGGAGATGACCGGCGCTAGCCGCTCATCTCCCGGCTGCTCGCAGCAGAAGTACCGCGACCGGCGGCGCCGCTGACCTCCATGCGGCTACCGTCGGGAGATCAATGGCTAGGGCCGCTGATCTCCCGACGGCAAGTGTGAAGCGAGGACCGGGGATATAGACAGGTGTGTGCCTTTCCAAATCAAGTCCTATCAGTTTAATTAAACACAGCTGGACTCCAATGAAAGAGTAGAACCATCTCAAGGAGGATCACAAGAAATGGACAGCATGTGACTTAAATATGAGCAAAGGGTCTGAATACTTATGACCATGTGATATTTCAGTTTTCCTTTTTCAATAAATTTGCAAAAATTTCTACATTTCTGTTTTTTTTCAGTCAAGATGGGGTGCACAGTGTACTTTAATGAGAAAAAAAATGAACTTTTTAGAATTTACCAAATGGCTGCAATGAAACAAAGAGTGAAAGATGTAAAGGGGTCTGAATGCTTTCCGTACCCACTGTATATAGTACTCAATGTTCCAGGCAGTGGGAGGCATTACTGGGATCCAGAGCAGTCGCTCCAGTCACGTCCAGAGCCTAAGGTCTGGCATAGGAGCTGCCGGACACTTTGTGTGCTCTGAAGTACAAAGGAAGATGGACAGGGACCTGCATAGATGGAAGTTGAAGGCCAGTCCCGGGTGCACTGCAGAGGTGGACGAGAAATACAGGATGAGCTAGCAACAGGGCTGAAGAGGAGTTATGCTAAGAAGGAGGATAATGTGAATTGCTGTGCCTTATCCCATCTGTACCCACCTGATGAACTTGAACTGTCAAGTATATGTTTGACTGTTACAAAGAACTTCGTGTTCCCTAAATTGTGTGCGGCGGCTTCTGAGGACAGAAGCCTGAAGGCAGTGGAGGCCTGCGGCCTACAAGAGAGTGTGCTGCACCCCACACCCTAGAGCACACTGGGACTGGGACACCCATTGTCTGTAAAGTGCCAGAGCGAAATCAGACCGACGTTCAGTCACGACTACCGCTCTGTGCCACTTTACAAGATGAGTGATAAGGGAACTTCTCCATCAGAAGAGAAGAGGAAATAATGGTCGCTGCCCAAACTGTGACAAGAACAGGACCACAATGCAACAAGAACTGTCTCACAATGCTCTTGGAACTTTCCCATAATGCATTGCAAATTGAAACTAGAGCAAATACATTAAATCACTAGCAGACAGTGCAGTTATCAAACAATAAAAAAGAGACAGGATTCAAATGCAAGCAACATAATGTCAGAACTGATATACACATAAAGTGACTAGATTCCCTGGATAGCTAAATTCGCTGCTGAGGCAAGAACACGGGCTGCCCAGCACTATTTAAGTGCACCCCATGAAGATAGACACTCTAATTTACAAGGCCATAACATATAGGTGCATCTCACAAAATTAGAATATCATCAAAAAGTTAATTTATTTCAGTTCTTCAATGCAAAAAGTGAACCTCATATATTATATAGAGTCATTACAAACACAGTGATCTATTTCAAGTGTTTATTTCTGTTAATGTTGATGATTATGGCTTATAGCCAATGAAAACACAAAAGTCATTAACTCAGTAAATTAAAATAATTAACAAAAAACACCTGCAAAGACTTCCTAAGCATTTAAAAAGGTCCCTTAGTCTGTTTTAGTAGGCTCCACAATCATGACAATCATGATGAAGACTGCTGGCTTGACAGATGTCCAGAGTTCCAATTTTCATTTGAAATCAAGGTCCCAGAGTCTGGAAGAAGAGTGGAGAGGCCACAATCCAAGCTGCTTGAGGTCTAGTGTGAAGTTTCCACAATCAGTGATGGTTTGGGGAGCCGTGTCATCTGCTGGTGTAGGTCCACTGTGTTTTTTCAACACAAAAGTCAGCGCAGCCGTCTACCAGGAAATTTTAGAGCACTTCATGCTTCCCTCTGCCACAGTATCAAGCTACCAGGGGGGCAAAGGGGGCGGTGGCCCCGGGCCCCTCGCTCTTAGGGGGCCCATCCAGGGCTACGCCAGTGTAACTGTATCTAGCATGCCCCTGGTGCCAGCATCGGGCCCCACTGCCCGCCACCGCTGCAAGTTTACTGATGAGAGAGGGAGCGCGGATCTCTCTCCCATTAGTCCCTTCTGTGACTGACGTCTCTGACATCATCACTTGGCGCCCAGCCCGCTGTGCTGAAGATGTGTGCGTGCTGGGTGCTCTGAGCAGCGAGGGAACCAGGAGGAGAGATGAGTACTGTTTATTTATTTTTTGCCGGGTGGGGGGCGGAATTATATTACAGACTCTGCCTATGGGAAGGGGGAGGTGCATTATACTACAGACTCTGCCTATGGGGGAGCATTATCCTAAAGACTCTGCCCACAGAGAGGGGGGGCATTATACTAAAGACTCTGCCTATGGGGAGGGGGGGCATTATACTACAGCATGTCTATGGGGAGGGGGGGAGCATTATACTAAAGCCTCTGTCTATGGGGGGGCATTCTACTACAGACTCTGCCTATGGGGGGCATTATACTACAGACTCTGTTTATGAGCAGGGGAGAGCAGTAGACTACAGACTCTGCCTATGGGGGGACATTGTACTACAGACTCTGCCTATAAGAGGGGGAGCATTATACTACAGACTCTGCCTATGGGGGGTGCATTTTACTACAGACTCTGCCTATAGGTGGGGCATTATACTACAGACGCTGCCTATGAGATGGGGGGGGCATTATATCACAGACTCTGCCTATGAGGAGGGGGGGCACATTATACTACAGACTCTGCCTATGAGATGGGGGGGCATTATACTACAGATTCTGCCTATGAGGAGGGGGGGGGATTATACTACAGACTCTGACTATGAGGAGGGGGGAGCATTATACTACAGACTCTGCCTATGGGGGGGCATTATACTGCAGACTCTGCCTATGGGGGGGCAGTATACTACAGACTCTGCCTATGAGGAGGGGGGGAGCATTATACTACAGACTCTGCCTATGGGGGGGACATTGTACTACAGACTCTGCCTATAAGAGGGGGAGCATTATACTACAGACTCTGCCTATGGGGGGTGCATTTTACTACAGACTCTGCCTATAAGTGGGGCATTATACTACAGACGCTGCCTATGAGATGGGGGGGGGGCATTATACCACAGACTCTGCCTATGAGGAGGGGGGGCACATTACACTACAGACTCTGCCTATGAGATGGGGGGGGGCATTATACTACAGATTCTGCCTATGAGGAGGGGGGGGCATTATACTACAGACTCTGCCTATGAGGAGGGGGGAGCATTATACTACAGACTCTGCCTATGGGGGGGCATTATACTGCAGACTCTGCCTATGGGGGGGCATTATACCACAGACTCTGCCTATGAGGAGGGGGGGAGCATTATACTACAGACTCTGCCTATGGGGGGGAGCTTTATACTACAGACTCTGTCAATGGGGGGAGTATTTTACTACAGACTCTGCCTATAGGGGCGCATTATACTATACGAAGGACTATGGGGAGTGCATTATACTATATTGAGGACTATCTGGTGCATTATACTATATGTAGGCTATTTATACAGTGTGGGAGATAATGTGGGTTCTTTGAACAGCGTGGGGGCCATCATACAGTGTGGGAGATAATGTGGGGTCTTTGTATAGTGTGGAGGCCATCATACAGTGTTGGAGCCATCAGCTTGGGGGCTACTAAGGGGTCAGTATACTTTGTGGGGGTACTATACAGTGAGGGGGAATTATATCGTGAATAGGAGAACATCATACTGGTTAGAGCGGAGCTCTACATGGGGGGAGACTCAGGACATTATTAAATCTTAGGTGGGCACTTATTGTTATAGGGGAACTCAGGTTATCGTGACTGTCGAAGGGGCACTATTACTTTCTAGGGGGAACAATGCGGGCACTGTTTTCTAGGACACTTGCACACGGCATTACTTTATTTTAGAGGTTTGTTTTACCATCTAGAGGGCACACAGTAGGTGCAGTAATAGGGACACATTTTGCAGCAGAGGCTCAGTATTGGGGTATCAGCAGGATGAGAAGTTTGTGCAGGTTGGGGATAGATGTGGTCAGTGCCTGAAATGTAAGGAGTCAAATGTGTCTTTGTTGTGATCTCTGCATACCTGAGACTCTGAGTCCTGGCTGGAGAAGTTGTCGTGTCGGTCTGGGCCAGATGGAAAAGACGGGAAAAGTGAACAATTTAATCAGAAAGAACGTCAGCTGTAAGGTACTATATATAACTGAGCTGTGATCTCTTATATGTTCTGCAGGACTGGCATCTATCAATATATGTCACCATATGGCGGTAATATCAGTGCTGGTCTTTGTATAGAGATTATTTTTAGTAACAGCGCGGTCATCTGCTGAGGTTTTCCTACATCAACTATCTGGGTGCGCCGCTATAGTTGGAATCAGGGTTACCTGGTTAGAGGCCCACTCAGAAGTTTCGGCCCCCTGAAACAAAACCTTAGCTACGCCAAGCTTTTTGGAGATGGAAATTTCATTCTCCAGCAGGACTTGGCCCCTGTCCACACTGACAAAAGTACTAATACCTGGTTTAAAACAACAGTATCACTGTGCTTGATTGGCAGCAAACTCACCTGACCTTAACCCCATAAAGAATCTATGGGGTATTGTCAAGAGAAAGATGAGAGACACCAGACCCAACAATGCAGACGAGCTGAAGGCTTCTATCAAAGCCACCTGGGCTTCCATAACCCCTCAGCAGTGCCACAGGCTGATCCCTCCATGCCATATTGCCGCATTGATGCAGTAATTGATGTAAAAGGATCCCTGACCAAGTATTGAGGGCATTTATTGAACATAGATTTCAGTAGGATAACATTTTGGATTTTGAAAACATTTTTCAAGCTGTTGTTATAAGGTATTCTAATTAATTGAAATAATGACTTTTGAGTTTTCATTGGCTGTAAGCCATAATCATCAATATTAACAGAAATAAACACGTGAAATAGATCACTCTGTGCGTAATGGCTCTATATAATATATGAGTTTCACGTTTTGTATTGAAGAACTGAAATAAATTAACTTTTATGTTGATATTCTAATTTTGTGAGATGCACCTGTAGATGGGCTTGGCTGCACCCTGAATAAAAATAGCATGTAAAAAATATATATGATATATATGAGGTATTGGTCGATATTTTGGCCAAAATATACAAGCTCGCAACCTGCTCAAGGGTCCTCATACTTACGAGTCCCTACACTAACATTAAAAGCAAAGTCACAAAAACAAGGAATTAAAGTTCCCACCAAAATTCAAGAATTAACACAGCAAATACAGCAACAATAATTACAAGGATGCAGCAAACCCATATAATGAAGAAGTCAGCAATACAGGTGCAAAATATTGATGAGACAACCACTCACAACCTACCAATTCATGGAGGGGGTGATTGCTTAGTATTAAAACTGCACACAAATAAGCCTTGTATAGGGCACTGGTCACACATAGGTAGTGCACAATGTCTGGCTTACAGCCTATTAGTGAAGCCCAAACTATTAGATTAGGCGGGCTGCCCAGCACTTTTTAAGTACACCCCATGAAGACAGACACCCTAGTTTACAAGGCCAACATTGATGGGTCTGGCTGCACCCTGAATAAAAATAACGTGCAAAAAATATATATGATATATATGAGGTATTAGTAAATATTTTGGCCAAAATACACAAGCTCGCAACCCGCGTCAAGGGTCCTCATACTTGCGAGTCCCTACACTAACATTAAAAGCAAAGACAAATTTAAATTCCCACCAAAATTCAAGAATTAACACAGGAAAAAAGGGCAACAGTGTTTACCTGCCTAGGTCTCAGTACTAATCATACCATATAATAACGATGACAGCAATACAGGTGCAAAATACTGATGCGACAACCACTCACATATTACCAATTAATGGAGGGGGGTGATTACATAGTATTAAAACTGCACACAAAATTATATGGGATTGCTACATCCTAATAGTGCATTAGTTCTGAGATCTGGGCAGGTAAATGCTATATTAATAATTGATTTTTTGGGGAAAGTTAAATTCTCTTTTGTTGGCTTTACTTTTAATCTAACTGAAATACACATAAGCTTTTTTCCTAAACATTAGGATCTGTTTAGAGCCATCAGCTCAAAAAGGCTTCCTTTGACAGACTTGGCATAAGCAGGTCAAAAGGAACCCTGATCTTTACCATTACACCCCTTTACAGGAATGGAGACTTACCACATGCTCAGGGTTGCATCTACAGAGTAGCTGCTGGCCAGAGGAGCGAGCTTGAGGCTATAACTCTAACTAAAGCTTTTTTATTACTAAATGATGGGTTCTGTCTAAGGCCATTGGCTCAAAAAGACTTCCTCGGACAGACTTGGCGCAAGCTACTCCATTCTGCAGATCCCAAGGGAACCCTGGCCTTTACCATTACACCCCTGTACAGGGATAGATACTTACCATAGGCCCAGGGTTGCATCTACAGAGTAGCTGCTGGCCGGAGGAGCGAGCTTGAGGCTATAGTGGTTGATTCAACTCTAACTAAAGCTTTTTTTTCCTAAATACTGGGATCTGTTTAAGGCTGTTGGCTCAAACAGACTTCCTCGGACAGACTTGGCGCAAGCTACTCCATTCTGCAGATCCCAAGGGAACCCTGGTTTTTACCATTACACCCCTGTACAGGGATAGATACTTACCATAGGCCCAGGGTTGCATCTACAGAGTAGCTGCTGGCCGGAGGAGTGCGCTTGAGGCTTGAGTAGTTGAGTCAATCCTAACTAAAGAAAAACCTATCTAATGACACTTTCTTGTTAGGACCTGTCTGAGGCCTATGGCTCAAAAAAGCTTCTTTTGAAAAACTTGGCAAAAGCCAGTCTATCCTACAGGTTCCAAAGGAACTCTGACCTTCACTGTTACAGCCCTGTACAGTAATAAAGACTTATTACAGGGCCTTGATTGCATCTACATAGTAGATGCTGACTGGAGGGGCAAACTTAAGGTTAGAATGGTTCAGCCAACCCTAACTATTGCTACTTTCTTAAATGTTAGGATATTTCTGAGGCCGTTGGCTCAAACAGGCTTCCTTGGACAGACTTGGCGCAAAACACACCATTTCTGATGTTTCCAAATGAACCCTGGGCTTCACCCTTGAACCTCTATACAGGGACCGTTTCATAGTTTTAAGGTTGAAAGACACAAGTCCATCAAGTTCAACCTAAAAGCTAATGTGTTGATCCAGAGGAAGGCAAAAACCCCATGAGGCAGATGCTAATTGCCCCATATTAGGGGAAAAATTCCTTCCCGACTCCACATATGGCAATCAGACTAGTTCCCTGGATCAACGTCCCATAACAAAATCTAGTACGGATCACCTGCAATTTTATATTATTCAAGAAAGGCACACACATGCTCTCCTTGAATTTTTTTTTTAGAAAATTAAGTATTTCAATTTCATGTGGTAGAGAGTTTCATAACCTCATTGCTCACACAATAAAAATTTGCCAACTAACTTCCTTTAGACAAAGTGAATTAGGATCTTTATGCTAGAGTAATTGAACTAACTCTAACTGAAATAGATTAATGCTTTTTTCCTAAATGTTGAAATTTGTTTAAATCCATCAGCTCAAAAAGGCTTTCTCGGACAGACTTGGCGCAAGCTACTCCATTCTGCAGATCCCAAGGGAACCCTGGCCTTTACCATTACACCCCTGTACAGGGATAGATACTTACCATAGGCCCAGGGCTGCATCTACAGAGTAGCTGCTGGCCGGAGGAGCGAGCTTGAGGCTATAGTGGTTGATTCAACTCTAACTAAAGCTTTTTTTTCCTAAATACTGGGATCTGTTTAAGGCTGTTAGCTCAAACAGACTTCCTCGGACAGACTTGGCGCAAGCTACTCCATTCTGCAGATCCCAAGGGAACCCTGGTTTTTACCATTACACACCTGTACAGGGATAGATACTTACCATAGGCCCAGGGTTGCATCTACAGAGTAGCTGCTGGCCGGAGGAGTGCGCTTGAGGCTTGAGTAGTTGAATCAATCCTAACTAAAGAAAAACCTATCTAATGACACTTTCTTGTTAGGACCTGTCTGAGGCCTATGGCTCAAAAAAGCTTCTTTGGAAAGACTTGGCAAAAGCCAGTCTATCCTACAGGTTCCAAAGGAACTCTGTCCTTCACTCTTACAGCCCTGTACAGTGATAAAGACATATTACAGGGCCTTGATTGCATCTACATAGCAGATGCTGACTGGAGGGGCAAACTTAAAGTTAGAATGGTTCAGCCAACCCTAACTATTGCTACTTTCTTAAATGTTAGGATATTTCTGAGGCCATTAGCTCAAACAGGCTTCCTTGGACAGACTTGGCGCAAAACACACCATTTCTGATGTTTCCAAATGAACCCTGGGCTTCACCCTTGAACCTCTATACAGGGACCGTTTCATAGTTTTAAGGTTGAAAGACACAAGTCTGTCAAGTTCAACCTAAAAGCTAATGTGTTGATCAAGAGGAAGGCAAAAACCCCATGAGGCAGATGCTAATTGCCCCATATTAGGGGAAAAATTCCTTCCCGACTCCACATATGGCAATCAGACTAGTTCCCTGGATCAACGTCCCATAACAAAATCTAGTACGGATAACCTGCAATTTTATATTATTTAAGAAAGGCACACACATGCCCTCCTTGAATTTTTTTTAGAAAATTAAGTATTTCAATTTCATGTGGTAGAGAGTTTCATAACCTCATTGCTCACACAATAAAAATTTGCCAACTAACTTCCTTTAGACAAAGTGAATTAGGATCTTTATGCTAGAGTAATTGAATTAACTCTAACTGAAATAGATTAATGCTTTTTTCCTAAATGTTGAAATTTGTTTAAATCCATCAGCTCAAAAAGGCTTTCTCGGACAGACTTGGCGCAAGCTACTCCATTCTGCAGATCCCAAGGGAACCCTGGCCTTTACCATTACACCCCTGTACAGGGATAGATACTTACCATAGGCCCAGGGCTGCATCTACAGAGTAGCTGCTGGCCGGAGGAGCGAGCTTGAGGCTATAGTGGTTGATTCAACTCTAACTAAAGCTTTTTTTTCCTAAATACTGGGATCTGTTTAAGGCTGTTGGCTCAAACAGACTTCCTCGGACAGACTTGGCGCAAGCTACTCCATTCTGCTGATCCCAAGGGAACCCTGGTTTTTACCATTACACCCCTGTACAGGGATAGATACTTACCATAGGCCCAGGGTTGCATCTACAGAGTAGCTGCTGGCCGGAGGAGTGCGCTTGAGGCTTGAGTAGTTGAATCAATCCTAACTAAAGAAAAACCTATCTAATGCCACTTTCTTGTTAGGACCTGTCTGAGGCCTATGGCTCAAAAAAGCTTCTTTGGAAAGACTTGGCAAAAGCCAGTCTATCCTACAGGTTCCAAAGGAACTCTGGCCTTCACTCTTACAGCCCTGTACAGCGATAAAGACTTATTACAGGGCCTTGATTGCATCTACATAGTAGATGCTGACTGGAGGGGCAAACTTAAGGCTAGAATGGTTCAGCCAACCCTAACTATTGCTACTTTCTTAAATGTTAAGATATTTCTGAGGCCGTTGGCTCAAACAGGCTTCCTTGGACAGACTGGGCGCAAAACACACCATTTCTGATGTTTCCAAATGAACCCTGGGCTTCACCCTTGAACCTCTATACAGGGACCGTTTCATAGTTTTAAGGTTGAAAGACACAAGTCCATCAAGTTCAACCTAAAAGCTAATGTGTTGATCCAGAGGAAGGCAAAAACCCCATGAGGCAGATGCTAATTGCCCCATATTAGGGGAAAAATTCCTTCCCGACTCCACATATGGCAATCAGACTAGTTCCCTGGATCAACGTCCCATAACAAAATCTAGTACGGATAACCTGCAATTTTAGATTATTCAAGAAAGGCACACACATGCCCTCCTTGAATTTTTTTTAGAAAATTAAGTATTTCAATTTCATGTGGTAGAGAGTTTCATAACCTCATTGCTCACACAATAAAAATTTGCCAACTAACTTCCTTTAGACAAAGTGAATTAGGATCTTTATGCTAGAGTAAATGAATTAACTCTAACTGAAATAGATTAATGCTTTTTTCCTAAATGTTGAAATTTGTTTAAATCCATCAGCTCAAAAAGGCTTTCTCGGACAGACTTGGCGCAAGCTACTCCATTCTGCAGATCCCAAGGGAACCCTGGCCTTTACCATTACACCCCTGTACAGGGATAGATACTTACCATAGGCCCAGGGCTGCATCTACAGAGTAGCTGCTGGCCGGAGGAGCGAGCTTGAGGCTATAGTGGTTGATTCAACTCTAACTAAAGCTTTTTTTTCCTAAATACTGGGATCTGTTTAAGGCTGTTGGCTCAAACAGACTTCCTCGGACAGACTTGGCGCAAGCTACTCCATTCTGCAGATCCCAAGGGAACCCTGGTTTTTACCATTACACACCTGTACAGGGATAGATACTTACCATAGGCCCAGGGTTGCATCTACAGAGTAGCTGCTGGCCGGAGGAGTGCGCTTGAGGCTTGAGTAGTTGAATCAATCCTAACTAAAGAAAAACCTATCTAATGACACTTTCTTGTTAGGACCTGTCTGAGGCCTATGGCTCAAAAAAGCTTCTTTGGAAAGACTTGGCAAAAGCCAGTCTATCCTACAGGTTCCAAAGGAACTCTGGCCTTCACTCTTAAAGCCCTGTACAGTGATAAAGACTTATTACAGGGCCTTGATTGCATCTACATAGTAGATGCTGACTGGAGGGGCAAACTTAAAGTTAGAATGGTTCAGCCAACCCTAACTATTGCTACTTTCTTAAATGTTAGGATATTTCTGAGGCCATTAGCTCAAACAGGCTTCCTTGGACAGACTTGGCGCAAAACACACCATTTCTGATGTTTCCAAATGAACCCTGGGCTTCACCCTTGAACCTCTATACAGGGACCGTTTCATAGTTTTAAGGTTGAAAGACACAAGTCTGTCAAGTTCAACCTAAAAGCTAATGTGTTGATCAAGAGGAAGGCAAAAACCCCATGAGGCAGATGCTAATTGCCCCATATTAGGGGAAAAATTCCTTCCCGACTCCACATATGGCAATCAGACTAGTTCCCTGGATCAACGTCCCATAACAAAATCTAGTACGGATAACCTGCAATTTTATATTATTTAAGAAAGGCACACACATGCCCTCCTTGAATTTTTTTTAGAAAATTAAGTATTTCAATTTCATGTGGTAGAGAGTTTCATAACCTCATTGCTCACACAATAAAAATTTGCCAACTAACTTCCTTTAGACAAAGTGAATTAGGATCTTTATGCTAGAGTAATTGAATTAACTCTAACTGAAATAGATTAATGCTTTTTTCCTAAATGTTGAAATTTGTTTAAATCCATCAGCTCAAAAAGGCTTTCTCGGACAGACTTGGCGCAAGCTACTCCATTCTGCAGATCCCAAGGGAACCCTGGCCTTTACCATTACACCCCTGTACAGGGATAGATACTTACCATAGGCCCAGGGCTGCATCTACAGAGTAGCTGCTGGCCGGAGGAGCGAGCTTGAGGCTATAGTGGTTGATTCAACTCTAACTAAAGCTTTTTTTTCCTAAATACTGGGATCTGTTTAAGGCTGTTGGCTCAAACAGACTTCCTCGGACAGACTTGGCGCAAGCTACTCCATTCTGCAGATCCCAAGGGAACCCTGGTTTTTACCATTACACCCCTGTACAGGGATAGATACTTACCATAGGCCCAGGGTTGCATCTACAGAGTAGCTGCTGGCCGGAGGAGTGCGCTTGAGGCTTGAGTAGTTGAATCAATCCTAACTAAAGAAAAACCTATCTAATGCCACTTTCTTGTTAGGACCTGTCTGAGGCCTATGGCTCAAAAAAGCTTCTTTGGAAAGACTTGGCAAAAGCCAGTCTATCCTACAGGTTCCAAAGGAACTCTGGCCTTCACTCTTACAGCCCTGTACAGCGATAAAGACTTATTACAGGGCCTTGATTGCATCTACATAGTAGATGCTGACTGGAGGGGCAAACTTAAGGCTAGAATGGTTCAGCCAACCCTAACTATTGCTACTTTCTTAAATATTAAGATATTTCTGAGGCCGTTGGCTCAAACAGGCTTCCTTGGACAGACTGGGCGCAAAACACACCATTTCTCATGTTTCCAAATGAACCCTGGGCTTCACCCTTGAACCTCTATACAGGGACCGTTTCATAGTTTTAAGGTTGAAAGACACAAGTCCATCAAGTTCAACCTAAAAGCTAATGTGTTGATCCAGAGGAAGGCAAAAACCCCATGAGGCAGATGCTAATTGCCCCATATTAGGGGAAAAATTCCTTCCCGACTCCACATATGGCAATCAGACTAGTTCCCTGGATCAACGTCCCATAACAAAATCTAGTACGGATAACCTGCAATTTTAGATTATTCAAGAAAGGCACACACATGCCCTCCTTGAATTTTTTTTAGAAAATTAAGTATTTCAATTTCATGTGGTAGAGAGTTTCATAACCTCATTGCTCACACAATAAAAATTTGCCAACTAACTTCCTTTAGACAAAGTGAATTAGGATCTTTATGCTAGAGTAATTGAATTAACTCTAACTGAAATAGATTAATGCTTTTTTCCTAAATGTTGAAATTTGTTTAAATCCATCAGCTCAAAAAGGCTTTCTCGGACAGACTTGGCGCAAGCTACTCCATTCTGCAGATCCCAAGGGAACCCTGGCCTTTACCATTACACCCCTGTACAGGGATAGATACTTACCATAGGCCCAGGGCTGCATCTACAGAGTAGCTGCTGGCCGGAGGAGCGAGCTTGAGGCTATAGTGGTTGATTCAACTCTAACTAAAGCTTTTTTTTCCTAAATACTGGGATCTGTTTAAGGCTGTTGGCTCAAACAGACTTCCTCGGACAGACTTGGCGCAAGCTACTCCATTCTGCAGATCCCAAGGGAACCCTGGTTTTTACCATTACACACCTGTACAGGGATAGATACTTACCATAGGCCCAGGGTTGCATCTACAGAGTAGCTGCTGGCCGGAGGAGTGCGCTTGAGGCTTGAGTAGTTGAATCAATCCTAACTAAAGAAAAACCTATCTAATGACACTTTCTTGTTAGGACCTGTCTGAGGCCTATGGCTCAAAAAAGCTTCTTTGGAAAGACTTGGCAAAAGCCAGTCTATCCTACAGGTTCCAAAGGAACTCTGGCCTTCACTCTTAAAGCCCTGTACAGTGATAAAGACTTATTACAGGGCCTTGATTGCATCTACATAGTAGATGCTGACTGGAGGGGCAAACTTAAAGTTAGAATGGTTCAGCCAACCCTAACTATTGCTACTTTCTTAAATGTTAGGATATTTCTGAGGCCATTGGCTCAAACAGGCTTCCTTGGACAGACTTGGCGCAAAACACACCATTTCTGATGTTTCCAAATGAACCCTGGGCTTCACCCTTGAACCTCTATACAGGGACCGTTTCATAGTTTTAAGGTTGAAAGACACAAGTCTGTCAAGTTCAACCTAAAAGCTAATGTGTTGATCCAGAGGAAGGCAAAAACCCCATGAGGCAGATGCTAATTGCCCCATATTAGGGGAAAAATTCCTTCCCGACTCCACATATGGCAATCAGACTAGTTCCCTGGATCAACGTCCCATAACAAAATCTAGTACGGATAACCTGCAATTTTATATTATTTAAGAAAGGCACACACATGCCCTCCTTGAATTTTTTTTAGAAAATTAAGTATTTCAATTTCATGTGGTAGAGAGTTTCATAACCTCATTGCTCACACAATAAAAATTTGCCAACTAACTTCCTTTAGACAAAGTGAATTAGGATCTTTATGCTAGAGTAATTGAATTAACTCTAACTGAAATAGATTAATGCTTTTTTCCTAAATGTTGAAATTTGTTTAAATCCATCAGCTCAAAAAGGCTTTCTCGGACAGACTTGGCGCAAGCTACTCCATTCTGCAGATCCCAAGGGAACCCTGGCCTTTACCATTACACCCCTGTACAGGGATAGATACTTACCATAGGCCCAGGGCTGCATCTACAGAGTAGCTGCTGGCCGGAGGAGCGAGCTTGAGGCTATAGTGGTTGATTCAACTCTAACTAAAGCTTTTTTTTTCTAAATACTGGGATCTGTTTAAGGCTGTTGGCTCAAACAGACTTCCTCGGACAGACTTGGCGCAAGCTACTCCATTCTGCAGATCCCAAGGGAACCCTGTTTTTTACCATTACACCCCTGTACAGGGATAGATACTTACCATAGGCCCAGGGTTGCATCTACAGAGTAGCTGCTGGCCGGAGGAGTGCGCTTGAGGCTTGAGTAGTTGAATCAATCCTAACTAAAGAAAAACCTATCTAATGCCACTTTCTTGTTAGGACCTGTCTGAGGCCTATGGCTCAAAAAAGCTTCTTTGGAAAGACTTGACAAAAGCCAGTCTATCCTACAGGTTCCAAAGGAACTCTGGCCTTCACTCTTTCAGCTCTGTACAGCGATAAAGACTTATTGCAGGGCCTTGATTGCATCTACATAGTAGATACTGACTGGAGGGGCAAACTTAAGGCTAGAATGGTTCAGCCAACCCTAACTATTGCTACTTTCTTAAATGTTAGGATATTTCTGAGGCCGTTGGCTCAAACAGGCTTCCTTGGACAGACTGGGCGCAAAACACACCATTTCTGATGTTTCCAAATGAACCCTGGGCTTCACCCTTGAACCTCAATACATGGACAGTTTCATAGTTTTAAGGTTGAAAGACACAAGTCCATCAAGTTCAACCTAAAAGCTAATGTGTTGATCCAGAGGAAGGCAAAAACCCCATGAGGCAGATGCTAATTGCCCCATATTAGAGGAAAAATTCCTTCCCGACTCCACATATGGCAATCAGACTAGTTCCCTGGATCAACGTCCCATAACAAAATCTAGTACGGATAACCTGCAATTTTATATTATTCAAGAAAGGCACACATATGCCCTCCTTGAATTTTTTTTAGAAAATTAAGTATTTCAAGTTAATGTGGTAGAGAGTTCCATAACCTCATTGCTCACACAATAAAAATTTGCCAACTAACTTCCTTTAGACAAAGTGAATTAGGATCTTTATGCTAGAGTAATTGAATTAACTCTAACTGAAATAGATTAATGCTTTTTTCCTAAATGTTGAAATTTGTTTAAATCCATCAGCTCAAAAAGGCTTTCTCGGACAGACTTGGCGCAAGCTACTCCATTCTGCAGATCCCAAGGGAACCCTGGCCTTTACCATTACACGCCTGTACATGGATAGATACTTACTATAGGCCCAGGGCTGCATCTACAGAGTAGCTGCTGGCCGGAGGAGCGAGCTTGAGGCTATAGTGGTTGATTCAACTCTAACTGAAGCTTTTTTTTTCCCTAAATACTGGGATCTGTTTAAGGCTGTTGGCTCAAACAGACTTCCTCGGACAGACTTGGCGCAAGCTACTCCATTCTGCAGATCCCAAGGGAACCCAGGTTTTTACCATTACACCCCTGTACAGGGATAGATACTTACCATAGGCCCAGGGTTGCATCTACAGAGTAGCTGCTGGCCGGAGGAGTGCGCTTGAGGCTTGAGTAGTTGAATCAATCCTAACTAAAGAAATACCTATCTAATGCCACTTTCTTGTTAGGACCTGTCTGAGGCCTATGGCTCAAAAAAGCTTCTTTGGAAAGACTTGGCAAAAGCCAGTCTATCCTACAGGTTCCAAAGGAACTCTGGCCTTCACTCTTACAGCCCTGTACAGCGATAAAGACTTATTACATGGCCTTGATTGCATCTACATAGTAGATGCTGACTGGAGGGGCAAACTTAAGGCTAGAATGGTTCAGCCACCCTAACTATTGCTACTTTCTGAAATGTTAGGATATTTCTGAGGCCGTTGGCTCAAACAGGCTTCCTTGGACAGACTGGGCGCAAAACACACCATTTCTGATGGTTCCAAATGAACCCTGGGCTTCACCCTTGAACCTCAATACAGGGACAGTTTCATAGTTTTAAGGTTGAAAGACACAAGTCCATCAAGTTCAACCTAAAAGCTAATGTGTTGATCCAGAGGAAGGCAAAAACCCCATGAGGCAGATGCTAATTGCCCCATTTTAGGGGAAAAATTCCTTCCCGACTCCACATATGGCAATCAGACTAGTTCCCTGGATCAACGTCCCATAATAAAATCTATTACCACTAACCTGAAATGTTATATTATTCAAGGAACATTTTTCATCAAGCAGTTTTCACCGGAAATCTGTTGCACAACTGTTTGAATCTCAGTAAATTCCTGCACAACTTACATTTAAATACTCTGACCTTTTTACACCCACTCTTTTAACTTCTTAAATAGTGAACAGAGCTTATCTGGACCGCTTGTGGCTTAGCTTTACCTGAAAACTTATTACAAATTAGGCTGGAAAAGTGGTGTAAATTAGGACTGAAATTGACTCCATCTTTTGACTGGAGTACATTTCTTGAGGTGTAGTACGTCAGCTTTAAGGGGATATTTCAATAAATGAATGACCCTGGCTGCAGGTATAAAGAATCAAACTGTGCTGTCCTGACCCATTCCTGGGATTGTGTATGGCACTGACATCACCTCAATACTGCCGCAGCCAACAAATGTAATCAGACGGACTGCCCAGCTGAGCGCACTGAGCTGCTGCAGCTCTGAGATGGTGGAACCTCTTTTTTTTAATTAAATGACCTGCAGCTAGGGACATTCATTTATTGAAAGGGAACAACCCCTTTAAGGATGAGTCAAGTTCATTAAGAGGTTTAGTCTTTTTAATGAATTTGGTGCACGTTCCTCCAATAGGCGCTTCATGAATGCTGGTATAGAAATCCACCAGCCTTGATGAATCGGCCACCATAGGTGTACATGGCATGAGCATATACAGAACAGTTGTGTAGTATACGTTACCAGGCCCTCATGATGCTCTTGGTCCTGGATGGCCTTCCACAGTCTGCTTTCTTGCTTCATCATCTTGAAGGGCTCCACTTTCTTTTCTTCTGGCTGGCATGGTGCGGCTCTATCATCCTGCTCCTTTAACACGAAGGGACGAATGACTGTAAAGCTGCCAGGAGCGTTTTTTTATCCCCTTAGATCATTGTGACACCACAAAGTGATGACATAGACAAGTGGGTGAGGCGCCTTTATTCAGTCATCGGGTGTGGTCAGAAGAAATTAGCATATTCCGTGATGTTACAACAATGAGAACAGACATGAACATTCTATTCGGAACCCGACCGCCATTATCAGCGGAACCTTCACTGCTGTCAGATTGGCACTAAAAACAAAAAGAGACAGCGGTGAACCTGGACAGTAACAATCTACAGGGACAGTGACTGCTAAGCGGACTTCATGTCAGATGTTATGCAGTTTTGTCAGAAAAAAAACCAATAAAATATATAAAAGACAGGCTCCAATAAACCTTAAACACTGGGCTGTAGTCACAGATTCTCCTTCCACCTGCAGCACATTGCTCCCCTGCCTAACCCTCCCCGTCCTGCAGCATGTTTCTCACCGCTTAATTCTCCCACTCCTGCAGCACATCACTTCCCTGTCTAAACCTCCCCCTCTTGCGGCACATTGCTCCCGTCTAATCCTCCCCTCCTTGCAGCACATTGTGCCCTTTCTAAATCTCCCCCTTCCTGCACCACATCACCCACTGCCAAATCCCCTCTTGCACCACATCGCCCACTGCCAAATCCTGCACTTCCTGCAGCACATCGCTCCCTGACTAATCCTCTCCTATTGCATTACATCACTCCCCTGCATAAGCCACCTCTTCCTGCAGCACATCGCTTCCCTGCCTAAGCCTCCCCCTCCTGCATTACATCACTCCCCTGCCTAATCCTCCTCTTCCTGCAGCACAGCGCTCCCTGCCTAATCCTCCTCTTCCTGCAGCACATCGCTCCCCTGACCCCCTCTTACGTGACATCTTTTCTATCAGTTACATTTGTGAAGTAACTGCTGTCTCCTGTGAGCAGTGGAGAGCGAAGCTGAGAGCCAGGAGGCTCTGCCCCTCTGCCCCTTCTTGCCACATCATCATCCATCTACATCAGGGCTGTCAAACTCAAATATATAGAGGGCCAAAAGGAAGAGTTTAACTCAGAAAAATAAGTCAACACTTTATCAGATGTTTCTGTGAAAACTTGAGTACAACAAATAAGATTTTGTTAATTTCCCTCAGTTATAAAAAAAATAGTTATGAGAAAAGTGTGACAAAGAGGAGTCATAAAATGCACCAAAATGAAATATCACAATTTATGGCTCAAATTGAGGTGAAGCAAGGAAGAGGTTGAGCTTAGCTAATGAGATGCATCAAACATACAGGTGCTTCTCACAAAATTAGAATATCATCAAAAAGTTTATTTATTTCAGTTCTTCAATCCAAAAAGTGAAACTCATATATTATACAGAGTCATTACAGAGTGATCTATTTCAAGTGTTTATTTCTGTTAATGTTGATAATGATGGCTTACAGCCAATGAAAACACAAAGTCATTATCTCAGTAAATTAGAATAATTAACAAAAAACACCTGCAAAGGCTTCTTACACATTTAAAAAGGTCCCTTTGTCTGTTTCAGTAGGCTCCACAATCATGGGGAAGACTGATGACTTGACAGATGTCCAGAAGGCAGTCATTGACACACTCCACAAGGAGTGTAAACCACAAAAGGTCATTGCTAAAGAAGCTGGCTGTTAACAGAGTGCTGTATCCAAGCATATTTATGGAAAGTTGAGTGGAAAGAAAAAGTGTGGTAGGAAGAGGTGCACAAGCAACCGGGATAACCGCAGCCTTGAAAAGATTGTTAAGGAAAGGCCATTCAAACATTTGGGGAAGATTCACAAGGAGTGGACTGCTGCTGGAGTCATTGCTTCAAGAGCCACCACACACAGACGTATCCAGGACATGGGCTACAAGTGTCACATTCCTTGTGTCGAGCCACTCATCACCAATAGACAACGCCAGAAGCATCTTACCTGGGCCAAGGAGAAAAACACCTGGACTGTTGCTCAGTGGTCCAAGGTGTTGTTTTCCGATGAAAGTAAATTTTGCATTTAATTTGGAAATCAAGGTCCCAGAGTCTGGAGGAAGAGTGGAGAGGCCACAATCCAAGCTGCTTGAGGTCTCGTGTGAAGTTTCCACAATCGGTGATGGTTTGGGGAGCCATGTCATCTGCTGGTGTAGGTCCACTGTGTTTTATCAAGACCAAAGTCAGCGCACCCGTCTACCAGGACATTGTAGAGCCCTTCATGCTTCCCTCTGCCCACAAGCTTTTTGGAGATGGAAATGTCATTTTCCAGCAGGACTTGGCCCCTGTCCACACTGCCAAAAGTACCAATACCTGGTTTACACAACAGTATCACTGTGCTTGATTGGCAGCAAACTCACCTGACCTTAACCCCATAGAGAATCTATTATAGAGAATCTATGGGGTATTGTCAAGAGGAAGATGAGAGACACCAGACCCAACAATGCAGACGAGCTGAAGGCTTCTATCAAAGCCACCTGGGCTTCCATAACACCTCAGCAGTGTCACAGGCTGATCGCCTCCATGCCACATTGCCGCATTGATGCAGTAATTGATGCAAAAGGAGCCCCGACCAAGTATTGAGGGCATTTACTGAACATACATTTCAGTAGGACAATATTTCAGATTTTAAAAACATTTTTCAAGCTGGTGTTATAAAGTATTCTAATTTACTGAGATAATAACATTAACAGAAATAAACACTTGAAATAGATCACTCTGTCTGTAATGACTCTATATAATATGAGTTTTACTATTTGTATTGAAGAACTGAAATAAATTAACTTTTTGATGATATTCTAATTTTATGAGAAGCACCTATAGTATGCTATATGCCCAATTTTAACAAATGTACTGCAATTTTTGCTGAATGTGTTCAGAAATGTACTGATGTGTAAGCAGACAAATGCAGAGACTTAGGCTATGTGCCCACGATGCAGAAATGCTCCGGATTTTTCCTGAGCGTTTCTGCATCTCGCTGGCAGAAAAAACGCATGCGGATTGTACATGCGGATTGTACATGCGGATTGTACACGCGGATTGTACACGCGGAATGTACACGCGGATTGTACATGCGGATTGTATATGCGGATTGTACACGCGGATTGTACATGCGGATTGTATATGCGGATTGTACACGCGGATTGTACATGCGGATTGTATATGCGGATTGTACACGCGGATTGTACACGCGGATTGTACATGCGGATTGTACATGCGGATTGTATATGCGGATTGTACACGCGGATTGTACATGCGGATTGTATATGCGGATTGTACATGCGTTTTTCCTGCCAGGGACATGCAGAAGTGGAGCGTTCTTCACATGCATTTCCGCATGCGGGTTGACAAGCGCTTTACAAGCGATTTTAGCATCACTTGGAAAGTGCTTGTCAACTTGGTCACACTATAGAAATCCATGAAAACGGCATGGATTTATATAGTGTGACCCCAACGACTGGTTAAAAATAAAAAAATAAATCTATACTTACCTTCCGATGGCCCCCGCAGTCTCGCTTCGCTCCGTCCTGGCTGCCGGCAGATCGCAGTACACTGAAGGACCTGCCGTCACATGACTATGACGTCAGCGCTGGTCCTTCAGTCCATCGCGAGCTGCCGACATGGGAGGACGAGCGCAGCGGGGGCCGTCAGAAGGTAAATATAACATTTATTTTTTATTTTATTCTTTATTTTGACAGGTTCTATGGTACCCGGGTCCGGAGGAGAGTCTCCCATCCTCCACACGCGGGTACCATCCGCACATTGAACGCATGTATTCCGCATGTGCTTATCTAGTGAAGCGGAATCCATGCGTTCCAATGCAAGTCAATGGCCAGGAAAACGCTGCGCTTCCGCAAAATAATTGGTAGTGCTGCGTTTTTTTCCGCAATGATAATCCGCAGCGGAAATTTCCGCAGCATGTGCACAGCACATGCGGACTATCATTGGGGAACATGGCAGACCTTCTAACATGCGTCTTTAAGCGTTTCTGCAGCGTTTTTGCCATGCGGAAACGCTTAAAATACGCGTCGTGGGCACACAGCCTTAGGCTATGTGCCCACGTAGCGTTTTTGTAGCGTTTTTGCGGCGTTTTTACGGCCGCGAAAACGCTTGTAAAACAGTCTGCCATGCAAAGCCATGTGAATTCGGATGTGCTGTGCACATGATGCGCTAATTTGCGCGCCGAATTCGCATTACTTTGCAAAACGCAGCATGACCATTTCTACTGCGATTACGCTGAAGCTTATTCGCGATGCGTGTGGTATCTGGGAGGAAGACGAGACTACAACTCCTCTTCATCCCGGCTACCACGCGGTGAAAAAAAGAAATAAAAAAGTTAAAAACAAACAAAACCTGTATATTCACCTCTCCGGCGGCCCCCGGTCTGCTCTCCGGTCTCCTCCGGTCTGCTGTCTGTACTGTCAGGACCTGCGCTGACGTCATTTAGTCAGGTGATGGTCGCATGACAGCTGACGTCGGCATCAGGTGATGGTCGCGTGGCCATCAGCTGACTAAATGACGTCACCGCAGGTCCTGACCGTACACTGCGGGACGCTGAAGAGAGAAGACGCGGCCGGGAGGAGACCGGAGGAGACCGGAGAGCAGACCGGGGGCCGCCGGAGAGGTGAATATACAGTTGTTTTTTTTTATTTATTAACGTTTTGATTCTTTTTTTTACTATAGATGCTGCATTTAAAGCATCTAAGTTGTTCACACATTATAGATCCATTTCGGTTGCATGGATTTATATTGTGTGATCAACTTATCAAGCACTTTTCCAAGTGATGCTCAAAATCGCTTGGAAAATTGCTTGAAAAAATGCATGTGAAAACGCTTCTCTCTAGCAGAAAAAACGCATGTAAATCTGCATCAAATCTGCTAGGTGTGCACACAGCCTTATAGCTGGTTTTGCTCTGAGCTGAGATGTCCAGGCTGAATAATGCTCTGGGAGCAGAACCCATCAGCAGAATCTGTCTGTTTCCTGCCTTGTAGCAGTGGATCCCGGCTATTTAGCTCACAGAGCATTGTCTACACAAGATACATTTGTATCCAATTTTCAGCTGGGAACAGGACTATGGACAAGTTTTGCAGCAACTGCATTTGTGATAGGAAATGTTGATCAATCTAGATTTTCTTCAGTGTTCTTATTCATTGCAGAAAATCTTAAAAAAGCCGAGGAATGTGGGCAACATGGTGGGTCAATGATTAACGCTGTGGGGCTGGGTTCATATAATAGCAAGGACAACATCTGCAAGGAGTTTGTATGTTCTCCCCGTGTTTGTGTGGGTTTCCTCCGGGTTCTCCGGTTTCCTCCCACACTCCAAAGACATACTGATAGGGAATTCATATTGTGAGCCCCAATGGGGACAGTGATGATAATGTCTGTAAGGTGCTACAAAATCTAACGGCGCTATATAAGAGAGTAAAATAAATATATAACTAAATAAAATGAATGTATTAAAAGGCTAAGATTGCAAAGAGCTTGTAAAAACAAGAAACTTTGCAATTTCCTTCTTATTCAAAATCTTCTCTGTTCTCAAGAAGGAAAAGATTTTTAATTCTGCAGTGTACAGCTCATTGCTATGGTTACTGACCACCTGAGAAGTGGCTGGTCTCCTTGGCAAGAAGCGCTCACTTGCAGACTGGTGGACTTCAGCGCCCCTGTGCCTGTCCCATTCTGCAGAGGCAAAGCCGCCTCTGCCCGCAGAATGCAAGAGGGCACAATTCAGACAAGCGGCTCAGCCAAGCCACCGGCCAGAACTGTAAATCTTCAGCTTCTGATGAGAGGAACACAAGACCACCCCTTTAATAAAGGAGTAGAGCAGAACTCATACAGTGATTAGTGGGGGTCTGACACCTGAAATCCCCAGACATCAGCTACTTCTGCAAGATGATGTACACAGTGTTAAGAGCTGGAATAGCACAGCTCCGCACACTGTGCAATGGCTGGTTTCAGGTACTACAGCTCAGATCACAATCATTTCAATAGGAGCTGCAGTACCAAGATCGGCCACTACACAGTGTACAGCGCTGTGCTGTTTGGGCTCTCTACGCTGAGTATTTCCAGCTGCTGTCTTATTGGTGAGGGGGCCGTGTGTTGGAACCTCACTGATCTGATATTGATGACCAGGGTCGGACTGCGGTGTCTGGGGCCCACAGGGGAAATTAACTCTAGGGGCCCACCTACAGCAAGATGCAAATATCTGTTATCCGCTCTCGCTGTTATAGTGGAGCATTGACTGGCGGCTCCTGCACATCTACTGGGCGACACTCTAACTGGGATGGACATGTTTGCATTAAAGGGCTTCTTTGGTTAAAACTAGTGTTGAGCGAGTATGTTCTGTTAACCCTTTCGGCGAGTATGCTCGGGCCGAGCTCCGAGTATTTATAGCTGCTCGGTGATATGGTTGAATCGCTCCCATGTGCATGATTTGCGACTGTTTGACGGTTTTAATACATGTGAGGAATGTGGAAGAAATAGACATTCCTCACATGTATTAACCCCTTAAGCCGCGGAGCATTTTCCGTTTTTGCATTTTCGCTTTTTGCTCCACTTGTTCCCAGAGCCATAGCGTTTTTATTTTTTGGTCAATATGGCCATGTTAGGGCTTATTTTTTGCGGGACGAGTTGTACTTTTCAACGCCATTACTAGTTTTACCATGCCGTGTACGGGAAAACGGGAAAAAAATTCCAAGCGCCGTGAAATTGCAAAAAAAGTGCAATACGACTGAGGTTTTTTTTTATTTTTTTTACCACGTTCACTGAATGCTAAAACTGACCTGCCATTATTATTCTCCATGTCATTACGAGTTCGTAGACACCAAACATGTATAGGTTCTTTTTTATTTAAGTGATGAAAAAAAAATCCAAAGTTTGGTAAAAAAAAAAAAAAAAAAAAATGGTGCCATTTTCCGAGACCCGTAGCGTCTCCATTTTTCGGGATCTGGGGCAGGGTGAGGGCTTATTTTTTGTGAACCGAGCTGAAGTTTTTATAGATGCTATTTTGGGGTAGATCCGATGTTTTGATCGTCCGTTATTGCATTTTATTGCAATTTTACGGTGACCAAAAAACGTAATTCTGGCGTTTAGAATTTTTTTCTCATTACGCCATTTACCGATCGCATTAATTCTATTTTTATATTGATAGATCAGGCGATTCTGAACGCGGCAATACCAAATATGTGTATGTGGGGTTTATTTTATGATTTTATTTTGAATGGGGCGAAAGGGGGGTGATTTAAACTTTTAAATTTTTTTATTTTTTTTCATATTTTTTAAAACTTTTTTTTTCACTTTTTGCTTGCTTCTGTACTCTACATAGGAGACTTGAAGCAGCAACTGTCCGATCACCTCTGCTACATACAGGGAACCAGCAGATCCCCTGTATGCAGCAGAAATGGTCCTGTCCTATGAGCACCGACCACTAGATGGCGCTCATAGCAATTCCACCCGCGCCTGTTGCGGGCACATGTCAGCTGTAAGAATCAGCTGACATGTGCTTGGTTCAGTGCGGGCTCAGCGCCGGAGCCCTCAGTGAACCGGAGGATAACGACATGCGCGTACTAATACGTGACATGTCGTTAAGGGGTTAAAGCTGTCAAACAGTTGCAAATCATGCACACGGGAGCGATTCAACCATATCACCGAGCAGCTGTAAATACTCGGCGCTCGGCCCGAGCATACTCGGACAGAACATACTCGCTCAACACTAGTTAAAACAAGTTATCACCGATCCATGGGCTCTACAGGATAGGTGATCACTTATTGAGCATTTGTGTCCGAACATTGGAAAACGCACCTATCGGAAGAATGGGGAAGTTTTATCCCTGACAGAACACTTATCCCTATTTTAAAATGCTGCGGCAGGTGGGACGTCTGACCGCAGCTCTATTCATTCTCTTAGAGACTTGCAAAAAAGAGCAGCGCTCACAGCCACTGAGAGAATGAATGGATCAGTGGTCGCATCTCACATGCCGCTCCAGTCTAATGGGGAGAAAAGCTCCACATTCTGCCGGTGTGTGCAAGCAGTCAGACCCCCACCAATCAATATTATCAATGATCCTGTGGAGAGGTGATTACTTGTTTTCACCGGAGAACCCCTGTAAGTGCATCTCTGCCGCTCTGGTCCAAGTATTTAATCGCTAAGGCCACGGCCCTACTATCAGTATTCGGTCAGTATCCAGTCAGTATTTTTTCTCAGGAGTGGGAGCCAAAACAGGTGATGAACAATCAGAGAAAAGGTATAATAGAAACAAGTCACCAATTCTGCATTTATCAACCATTCCTGGTTTCGGCAGCCACTCCTGAGAAAAATACTGACCAAATACTGATGGTGGGGCTGTGGCCTAATGGAAAAAAATCTTTTCCTAGTTAAGATCAGCGAGAACAAAATGACCGCCATACACAGCACAGTCCACTATATCAACACCAATAATACCACATACAAAAGGGACAAATATCGCCACACCTTGACTAGATCACATATTACCACTACATAGTGACTGAATAATACCACATACAAGGAACAAATATGGCCAAACTATGACCAGACCATATATTACCACCCCAAGGTGACCAAATACTACAGTACTGATCATGAATACAAAACCACAAAACTAACAACACTGTTATTACCACCAGCGACATTATGCACAGGAGCTCTGTATATAGTGTCAGTGTACAGGTAACACAGTGATCACCAGTGACATTATAGACAGGAGCTCTGTATATAGTGTATCGGTAATACAGTGATCACCAGTGACATACACAGGAGCTCTGTATATACTATATACACACGTGGTCAAAATTGTTGGTACCCCTCGTTTAATGAAAGAAAAACCCACAATGGTCAAAGAAAAAACTTGAATCTGACAAAAGTAATAATAAATTAAAAATCGATGAAAATGAACAAATGAAAGACAGACATTGCTTTTCAACCCTGCTTCCACAGAATTTAAAAAAAATTAAACTCTTGAAATAGGCCTGGACAGAAATGATGGTACCCCTGAAAATAATGTGACAAAAGGGACATGTTAAATCAAGTTGTGTCCACTAATTAGCATCACAGGTGTCTACAATCTTGTAATCAGTCAGTGGGCCTGTATATAGGGCTACAGATACTCACTGTGCTGTTTGGTGACATGGTGTGTACCACACTCCACATGGACCAAAGGAAGCAAAGGAAAGAGTTGTCTCAGGAGATTAGAAAGAAAATTATAGACAAGCATGTTAAAGGTAAAGGTTATAAGACCATCTCCAAGCAGCTTGATGTTCCTGTAACTACAGTTGCACATATTATTCAGAAATTTAAGATCCATGGGACTGTAGCCAACCTCCCTGGACGTGGCCGCAGGAGGAAAATTGATAACAAATCAAAGAGACGAATAATATGAATGGTAACAAAAGAGCCCAGGAAAACTTCTAAAGAGATTAAAGGTGAACTTCAAGCTCAAGGAACATCAGTGTCAGATCGCACCATCCGTCGTTGTTTGATCTAAAGTGGACTTCATGGGAGACGACCAAGGAGTACACCATTGTTGAAAAAAAATCATAAAAAAGCCAGACTGGAATTTGCCAAACTACATGTTCACAAGTCACAAAGCTTTTAGGAGAATGCCCTATGGACAGATGAGACAAAAATGGAAGTTTTTGGCAAGGCACATCAGATCTATGTTCACAGATGGAAAAATTAAGCATATCAAGATAAGAACACTGTCCCTACTGTGAAACATGGAGGAGTCTCTTTTATGTTTTGGGGCTGGTCTGCCGCATCTGGCACAGGGTGTCTTGAATCTGTGCAGGGTACAATGAAATCTCAAGACTATCAAGGGATTCTAGAGAGAAATGTGCTGCCCAGTGTCAGAAAGCGTGGTCTCAGTCGCAGGTCATGGGTCTTGCAACAGTATTATGACCCAAAACACACAGCTAAAAACACCCAACAATGGCTAAGAGGAAAACATTGGACTATTCTGAAGTGACCTTCTATGAGCCCTGACCTAAATCCTATTGAGCATCTTTGGAAAGAGCTGAAACATGACGTCTGGAAAAGGCAACCTTCAACCATGAGACAACTGGAGCAGTTTGCTCATGAGGAGTGGCCAAAATACCTGTGGAGAGGTGCAGAAGTCTCATTGACAGTTACAGGAGTCGTTTGATTGCAGTGATTGCGTCAAAAGGTTGTTCAGCAAAATATTAAGTTAAGAAGAACCATCATTTCTGTCCAGGCCTATTTCATCAGTTTATTTTATTTTTTTTATTCTGTGGAAGCAGAAAAGCAATGTCTGACTTTCATTTGTTCATTTTCATAGATTTTTAATTTATTATTACTTTTGTCAGATTCAAGTTATTTCTGTGACCATTGTGGGTTTTTCTTTCATTAAACGAGGGGTACCAACAGTTTTGACCACGTGTGTAGTGTAAGTGTACATGTGTGTCACCCTGGCCTGGATGCCACAAGTGTAATTAAAGCTGTGTCTGAGAGCAGGGGGGAGGTTCTCTAGTCAGGGGAACATTAGCATGCAATGCCTCCTGTCTCAGGCCAGTAGGGGGAGCAGGCTGCCCCTATAAAAGCTGGTGCTGAGGTCAGGGTTAGAGAGAACCCAGATGACCTGTCTCAGGACTGAGACGTGTCTCAGCAGAGCAGGGACAGACAGTTGCACTGCACCTAAGAGGAAGTGTGGCAGGAGGAGAGCCACAAGCCAGAGACAAGAGGCGAAGAGAGCCTGTCTTGGCAGATAACAGACTTAATCTACCAGACTTTGGTGTCTGAGGCTGGAAGGATTCCACATCCCCCAGCAGAGAACCAGTCCGCAAGGGACTGTATATTCCTTGGCCTAAGAAGCCTGGAGGCTCTGCAACAACAGAAGGGACCAGTAAAGCCATACAAGGCTGGGAGCAGAAAGGAACCCACGTCGCAGGCCATACAGGCGAGAAAACACGGAAAGCTCGGAAACGTGGGCTGTTACCCTATCAGGAGGAGATAGCCAGAAGGAGCGCAGAAAGCACGGTAGGCCTACACCCTCACCCTGACCAGGGCCAATTTCCCCGTTGCTCTCAGACATCCAGGTCCCCTCCTAGCCGGGACTGTTTGTGGGTCAGTTTACCTGTTTAGTAAAGACCCTGGACTGCAACCTGTTGTCTGTGTGCTCCTTGCTCCTCCAGCACTATCAGCACTGGGACTCCCACTACCATCACTCCCAACATCCATTATACTGCCCTGGGGCCGCACTCTTCCCGTGGAGAGTCACACTACCCTAGATGCACACCTCATCAGCCCCAGCGGTCTGCATGCAGCGGCGGTTCCTAATAACCGCAATCCACGGGTGGCGTAGTCGGACATTATCAGCAGAACATAGCAGACTACCATTGGCCTGACCACCCTGAGCCACGGAACCGGGTCGCCACTACTACCCCCATCGTCTCCCTATTGCCCGGATCCGAGTGCCCCACGGCCCAGGGGGCGAGTCAGCTTTGGCGTAGTCGGCAGGATTTCGTGCCCGCAACCACCGGGTACTGCGTGCCTGAAAAAGACTTTTGTAACTTACCTGTGGCAAAGTTTCCCGCCGTCCGGAGTCGTTTCCCGCCATCCGGAGCCGATTCCCGCCATCGGACGCCATCTTGGACCTTTTACCGCCGTCTTCTGCCGCCTTCCCACCATCCGCAGCTGCTTCCCGCCATCGGACGCCATCTTCAGGACGCCGCGCGGGAAGAAGATGGGCGTGGACGTCAAAACCGCGCGAGATCCGAAGCTCCGCCCCACGCACCGACGCTGCGCAAGGTCCTGGAAGGGAGAGAGAGCGACGCTGACGTCATCAGGACGCGACGCCAGGTCCTCGTCCATAGCAGCAGCAGCGGAGCCGCGGCCTACAGAAGAGGATCGTCGGAAGGTAGGCCACGCGTAACTAGGGGGGGAGGAAGATGACGGACACAGAGGCGCCCACTACCACCAACGCAGCTGCAGCAGCGGTGATGCCCTTTTCCTTGCCCTACATCCCTGGAGCGGCCTGGCTGCCCAAATACTCAGGGGAGCCCCATGCCCTAACTGACTTCAAGGAAAGGCTATACAGTTTGTTCCACGTTTACCCCCTGACAGAGGAACAGAAGGTCAGCATATTAACAGGGCAGTTAACTGGCGCAGCCCAGCGGGAGGTAAAATCATGGCCCACTGAGGAGAAAAGGACTGTGAAGGGTATTCTGGCCCGGCTGCGGGGTACCTTTGACACACGTACTTCCGCTGAGATTAAAATGAGGTTCTATGGATGTAAGCAGCGGGCACAGGACAGCATCAGAGACTATGCCCTAAATCTGCAGGAAGCCTTGAGGGCTATTCAACAAACTGACCCTGGCAGTGTGCAGGAAACGGATAAGCTGCTAACAGAACAATTCATAGAAGGTCTGCTGTCTAGCGCCCACAGGGCCCAACTGCGCCTCATGTTCTTTCAGAACCCCGACCTGACCTTTGCCCAATTTAAGGACAGGGCCATAAGGGTGCTCCGTGAATCTGCAACCAGTAGCGCTATAAACCCCCGGCGCCCTGCTATCACTTACCACCAGGAGGCGGCGCCCTCCTCTATGGACTCCGTGGAGGCTGATGCACAGGCCCTGAACCAAGCCCCGTCGAAAGATCTGCACCACCAAGTCCAGGAGCTGACCAGGAGCGTCGCGGCGTTGACCAGGACCGTCCAGGCGTTGCAAGTGGACCCGTCAAGACCCATCGAGCTGGCTTCAAGTCCGGAGAATGTCCCATGGCGTCGACAGAGGAGGATCCCGTCGTTCCGAGGGAGGCCCACAGACCGCTACGCAGAGGATGGACAGCCCATTTGCCGTCGATGCAACCAGCCCGGACACATTTCCAGGTACTGTAATTTAAACGGGTCTACCTGGGGCAGAGGGCCAACCCCCAGGCATAAGATCACCAGGCCCTTACAATTGGCGTAATAAGTACGTTGGGGCGCGCACGGTTTTACCCGTGGTGCTGGACGGTATCCCCATGAGCGCCTTGCTGGATACTGGGTCACAAGTAACCACTATCCCTTATGTACTTTTTAAGCAGTATTGGACTGATGCTGATATCACACGGTATCCAGACGGTAACTTGAGCATCATCGCCAGTAATGGCTTACCCGTGCCGCAGATGGGGTTCAAGGAGATGACCATTAAGATTGGTAAAGTTGAACTACCGGCACAGGGAGTGATTATTGTGGACATTGACCGTCATGAAAGTCACCCTAAAATAACTGTGGGTACTAACGTGATTGAAAATTGTCTTTCAGAGGTAATTGTAATCTTACAACAGGTGGCGGTGAATGCTAGTTCCAGCCAACAGAGAATCCTCAACAAGGAGATAAAGGCCCTGATGAGACGGCAGCAGGTAGAACTGTCTGGTGGTGAGATCGGTAGCGTAAGACTGAGTGACCCATTCCCCATTTCCATGCCTCCCAAAAGTGAAATGATGATCTGGTGTCGGACTGCAATCGGGTTGAGAGGTAGAGACTACCAAGACATGGTAGAACCCGTGTACTCAGACAGCAGGCCCACCATTTTGACAGCCCGGGGGGTGGTTGATGTCCGTCATGGGAGGGTGCCCGTCCGCATCCTCAACATTGGGGAGAGGGAGGTACACTTACCCAGGTACGCTACACTTGCCAAGCTGTTTGTGGTCGAACACAAAGCTATCAGGGCCGTGGAACCTTTGCCTCCATCTCCACAGGCGGAGAGTAATGGCTCCCAGAAACAAAAGGAGGACTGGTGCCAGAAACTCCACGTGGGTGCTGACTCCACTCCCCTGCACCAAAAACAAGGAGTCTACTGGGTGGTACAGGAGTACGAGAGAGTCTTTAGTAAGCACCCGCTAGACTTCGGCAGAGTAGAGGGGATAGAACACCACATCCCCACAGGGAGCCACCCACCGATAAAAGAGAGGCACAGACCTGTACCCCCTGCACATTATCAGAACGCAAGGGGCATGCTAAGAGAGATGAAAGAAGCTGGGGTTATTAGAGACAGCTGTAGCCCCTGGGCAGCCCCCTTGGTTCTGGTCAAAAAGAAAGACGGCACCATGAGAATGTGCGTCGACTATAGACAAATCAACCGTATCACTCACAAAGACGCATATCCGCTGCCTAGAATAGAGGAGTCTTTAGCCGCACTAAAATCAGCTAACTTCTTTTCTACTTTGGACCTTACTAGCGGGTACTGGCAGGTTCCTGTGGCAGAGGCTGACAAGGAGAAGACCGCCTTCACCACCCCGATGGGACTGAGCGAATTCAACTGCATGCCTTTCGGGCTCTGCAACGCACCAGGGACCTTCCAGTGGCTGATGGAATGCTGTCTAGGGCACCGAAACTTCGAGACGGTCCTCCTTTACCTGGACGACGTGATCGTCTATTCGAAACCTATGAGGACCATCTGAAGCACCTGGCCGAGGTGTTCGAAGCCCTGGCAGGCTATGGCCTGAAGGTGAAACCATCGAAGTGTCACCTGCTGAAACCAAAGGTCCAGTACCTAGGGCACGTGGTAAGCGCGGAAGGAGTGGCCCCCGACCCTGACAAGGTCACGGCAATCAAGAGCTGGCCAAGCCCCTCGAACATCAAAGAGGTGAGACAGTTTCTCGGGTTGGTAGGCTACTACCGAAGATTCATCCCCGGGTTCACCAAGATGGCAGCTCCTATGCAGGACCTCCTGATCGGACAGTCTAAGTCCAGGAGGCAAAAGCCGCCCTTCAAGTGGGATAAACCGGAAGAGGAGTCCTTCCGCCAGCTAAAGATGGCCCTCACAGGGGATGAGATCCTGGCCTACCCTGATTATGGCCAGCCTTTCATTCTCCACACAGATGCCAGTAATGTGGGACTGGGAGCCGTATTGTCCCAAAACCAACAGGGCAGATAACAGGTGATCGCATACGCCAGCCGGAAGCTGAGGCCCACCGAAAGGAACCCGGAGAATTACAGCTCCTTCAAGCTAGAATTCTTGGCGGTGGTGTGGGCCGTGACGGAACGCTTCAAGCATTACCTGGCCTCCGCAAAGTTCACCGTGTACACGGACAACAACCCGTTGACACACCTGGACAATGCAAGACTGGGTGCCCTGGAACAGCGGTGGATGGCCCGTCTCTCCAACTATGACTTCGTGATCAAGTACCGGGCAGGCAAAACCAACGCCAACGCGGACGCCCTATCAAGGATGCCTCACTTACCTGAAGGTGACGAAGACCCAGAAGAGCTGGAGGAGGTAGAACTCCCCGCGTTTCACCGGTATGGAGCCGCTCAACACTCTCACCGCGTGAAGGAGGAGGATCTAACAACTGTGATGATGAATCCCCTACCTCACCACAGCTGGGCCGAGACCCAAGATAGTGACCCTGCAGTCTGCCTGGTGAAAGATCTGCTGACCCGGGAAGACGCCCGCTTAGATCCAGATGCCCCAGAGGAAGCCAAGCAGCTATGGAAGGAGAAGAGCAAGCTGTTCCTCTACGAAGGCAAGTTGTGCAGAAGGATTGTCAACCACCGGACGCACGAGCTGACCTGGCAAGTCGTGGTCCCAAGGAGGGATGCAGCTATGGTCCTGGGGGCTTACCATGACAGAGCGGGACACTTCGGTTGGAAGAAACTGGAGTTCCTACTAAGAGGAAGATTCTTTTGGGTCGGCATGAGAGGAGCTGTAGAAAAATGGTGCAGAGACTGTGGCCCTTGTCACCTAAGGAGGAAGGACCGTGCCAGCCAGAAGACACCCTTGAGGCCCATCGTCACCACGCAGCCTCTTGAGCTGGTAGCTCTGGACCACGTCAAATTGGCTCCCAGCCGGTCAGGATACATCTATGCCCTGACAGTCGTGGACCACTATTCCCGTTTTCTAGTGGTGGTCCCGGTAAAGGACTTGACAGCCCAAACAGCGGCCAGAGCCTTCCAGCAATATTTCTGCCATCCACACGGGTATCCGGAACAGGTCCTGACAGACCAGGGTCCAGCGTTCGAGGCTGAAATCTTCCAGGAGTTCTGCAACCTCTATGGCTGTAAGAAGATTCGTACAACGCCTTACCACCCCCAAACCAACGGGATGTGTGAGAAGATGAACAATATAGTCATTGATCTCCTGAAGACGTTGCCCCTGGAGGAACGCAGCCTGTGGCCAGAAAAACTGCCGGACCTGATAGACCTATACAACAATATCCTGGTGAATGCTACAAATTGCACCCCGGCTTACCTGATGCGAGCTAGACCAGGAAAGCTGCCCGTAGACCTGGAGATGGGAGTCCTAATACCTGAGGACACCTCCCCGGATGCGGACTGGGATACGGAAAGGCAACTGCAGTACAAGAAGGTACAGGAGAGTGTGGAGAAGAGCCTGGCCCAGGTGAGAGAGAAGCAAGAAAGACTCTTCAATCAACACGCCCCTGCTAGTCCCCTAGAACCTGGTGAGCAAGTCCTAAAGCGAAAAAGAAGGCTACATAAGTTGGACGACCAGTGGGAAAGGGAACCCTACACCGTACTGCAGTCTGACCACGACAACCCAAAGGTGTGCGTAATCACCAAGGACGGAGGAGAAACCACTAGTGTCGTCTCCAGAGACCATCTCAAAAGGTGCCCTGAGCAACTCCGTAGTGCAGAAGAGGATCAGAGTGACCTTGAACCCGCAGAGGACAAAGAAGAAATGATCAGCACCGTTCTCGGAGAGTTCCCTCAGTCCTGGACTCGCATAAATGATGCCATAGTGGTACCTGTCCTGCATTTCCTGCAACCGGCACAGCAACAACCAACACCAGAGCCGGAAGGTGAAGAGGAGCAAGCAGTTCCAGAGGCAGAAGAGCCTGTACCAGCAGCCCAGGAGAGTCAACCCTCTGCTGACAGTGAGCCTGCCATGCCTGCGGTAAGCCAAAGGACCCGCAGACAGCTGCCTGCCCTACCTGTACACCCAGCTGGTAGCTGCACCCCTAACGCTAGTGGGGAAAGCCAAGTCAGTCCACCACCAGACAGTGGGCTACGTAGGTCAACCAGGAGCACAAAGGGACAGATACCCGCTCGCTGGAGAATATAGAGTGTACTAAAATTGTAAATAACCCTGTTGCCAAATGTTGAATTGTTTGCAAAGTTACATGCATGTTTGGTAATACTCTGTTTCAGTTTCTTGCAGCTACCGTAAGGACTTACAGGTTATGGACTTTTTATAACCGGGACCTTGTATGGACTTCGTTCAGAGCCTAACCCAGGAATGAACTAAGACTGTGAAGGACTTGGGGTAGGACAGACCCCCACCTGGTTAAGGCTCCCCGTTGTGCTGGTGATATGGACACCCGGTCACAGGCCACACTGTGACCTTAAGAACTTAATTTGTGCGTCGTCTGTCTATTAATGTTTTATTGATATGCATATTGTCTTTGTTTACTGTTTAGTCCCGGAGTACTAAATTTCACTAGGGGGGAATGTGTCACCCTGGCCTGGATGCCACAAGTGTAATTAAAGCTGTGTCTGAGAGCAGGGGGGAGGTTCTCTAGTCAGGGGAACATTAGCATGCAATGCCTCCTGGCTCAGGCCAGTAGGGGGAGCAGGCTGCCCCTATAAAAGCTGGTGCTGGGGGCAGGGTTAGAGAGAACCCAGATGACCTGTCTCAGGACTGAGAGGTGTCTCAGCAGAGCAGGGACAGACAGTTGCACTGCACCTAAGAGGAAGTGTGGCAGGAGGAGAGCCACAAGCCAGAGACAAGAGGCGAAGCAAGCCTGTCTTGGCAGATAACAGACTTAATCTACCAGACTTTGGTGTCTGAGGCTGGAAGGATTCCACATCCCCCAGCAGAGAACCAGTCCGCAAGGGACTGTATATTCCTTGGCCTAAGAAGCCTGGAGGCCCTGCCACAAGAGAAGGGACCAGTAAAGCCATACAAGGCTGGGAGCAGAAAGGAACCCACGTCGCAGGCCATACAGGCGAGAAAACACGGAAAGCTCGGAAACGTGGGCTGTTACCCTATCAGGAGGAGATAGCCAGAAGGAGTGCAGAAAGCACGGTAGGCCTACACCCTCACCCTGACCAGGGCCAATTTCCCCGTTGCTCTCAGACATCCAGGTCCCCTCCTAGCCGGGACTGTTTGTGGGTCAGTTTACCTGTTTAGTAAAGACCCTGAACTGCAACCTGTTGTCTGTGTGCTCCTTGCTCCTCCAGCACAATCAGCACTGGGACTCCCACTACCATCACTCCCAACATCCATTATACTGCCCTGGGGCCGCACTCTTCCCGTGGAGAGTCACACTACCCTAGCTGCACACCTCATCAGCCCCAGCGGTCTGCATGCAGCGGCGGTTCCTAATAACCGCAATCCACGGGTGGCGTAGTCGGACATTATCAGCAGAACATAGCAGACTACCATTGGCCTGACCACCCTGAGCCACAGAACCGGGTCGCCACTACTACCCCCATCGTCTCCCTATTGCACGGATCCGAGTGCCCCACGGCCCAGGGGGCGAGTCACATGTAATACACTGACTCACCAGTGACGTCTCTAGGTGAAGTCCTTCATCTCCGCTTTTCTTCTTCATCTGGCACAGACGGCCATCACTTCTTCCAGCCAGGAATCATCTCTGCAGAAAATAACACACAGTTATCAATAACTGATCTCTTCTAGGGAATATTCCCACTCCACCCCCCGACTTCTACGCTACACCAGTTGAAGAAAAAAAGCGAGATAGTGCCGCCCTGCACAGTAACAGGAGCCCACTTTTGTCCTATCCCATGGAAAACAATTTCCTAAAAAGTAAATTATATTACAGAAGTAATAATGTCTCTAATTGGACTCTAAAATAATAATGTTCCTCACTGGCCACCATAAACTAATAAAGTATGTTCCTCAATCTGGCACCAAACAGTAATTAAGTCCCTTGTTCAGCCTGGCACCCCCATATATCCATCCTGGCCCCCCCTTCCCTGCATATATTCATCCTGACACCCCCCATATATCCCTTCTGGCCCCCATATGTCCAGTGTGACCCCTCCATATATTTATCCTAGCCCACGTGTATCGAGCCTGCCCCCTCCCATATACCCATCCTAGTCCCCCATGTGGCCCTCCTGTTCCCCCCATATATCCATCCTGGCCTCCATGTGTCCAGCCTGCCCCCCCACATATCCATCCTGGCCTCCATGTTTCCAGCCTGCCCCCCATATATCTGTCCTGGCCTCCATGTGTCCAGCCTGCCCCCTCCCATATATCTGTCCTAAAGCCCCATGTGTCAAGCCTGCCCCCCCATATATCCATCCTGGCCTCCATGTGTCCAGCATGCCCCCCCTACATAACCATCCTGGCCTCCATGTGTCCAGCCTGCCCCCCCCAATATATCCATCCTGGCCTCCATGTTTCCAGCCTGCCCCCCATATATCCATCCTGGCCTCCATGTGTCCAGCCTGCCCCCTCATATATCCATCCTGCCCTTCCCCCTGCATATATCCATCCTGACACCTCCCCATATATCCATACTGGCCCCCATATGTCCAGCGTGGCCCCTCCATATATTTATCCTAGCCCACGTGTATCGAGCCTGCCCCCCCACATACCTATCCTAGCCCCCCATGTGTCCAGCCTGCCCCCCACATATCCATCCTGGCCATCATGTGTCCAGCCTGCCCCGCCCCCCATATATCCGGCCCGCCATATATCCATCCCCCTCATATATCCATCCTGGCCTCCATGTGTCCAGCCTGCCCCACCATATAGCCATCCTGCCCACCCTTTCCCATGTGTCCAGCCAGGCTCCCCCTTATGTGTCCAGCCAGGCTCCCCCCCTTGTGTGTCCAGCCAGGGTTCCCCCTTGTGTGTCCAGCCAGGCTCTCACCCTTGTGTGTCCAGCCAGTGTTCCCCCTTGTGTGTCCAGCCAGGGTTCCCCCTTGTGTGTCCAGCCAGGGTTCCCTCTTGTGTGTCCAGTCAGGGCTTCCCCTTGTGTGTCCAGCCAGGGCTCCCCCTTGTGGGTCCAGCCAGGGTTCCCCCTTGTGTGTCCATCCAGCTCCCTCCTTTTGTGTCCAGCCAGGGCTCCCCCTTGTGTGTCCAGTCAGGGCTCCCCCTTGTGTGTCCAGCCAGGGCTTCTCCTTGTGTGTCCAGCCAGGGCTCCCCCTTGTGTGTCCAGCCAGGGTTCCCCCTTGTGTGTCCAGCCAGGGCTCCCCCTTGTGTGTCCAGCAAGGCCCCCCTTGTGTGTCCATCCGGTCCCCCCCTTGTGTGTCCAGCCAGGGTCCCCCCTTGTGTGTCTAACCGGGCCCCCCCTTGTGTGTCCAGCCAGGGGCCCATCCCATTCTGCATCCACTCATATACACACAGACACACACACAGACACCTCTTACCTTCCTGCTCTCCCGTGCGGTGTCCTCCTTCTCCGGCGGCTGAGTTGCGCGCCTCCTTCACTGCAGGCGCATGACGATGACGTCATACGCCGGCCGGGGAAGGGAGACGCGCAGCTTCAGCTGCTTCACTGGGACGTGTGTCACGGCGGTTCAGGTAATGAACGCCGCGTGAGCGCGTCCCTGCATACACTGTGCCTGCGCTTTTAAAGGGCCCGTGCCCCTTAAAACCGCAGGTTTTTTATTTTTTCATTCTCTTCTCCCCCTCTCCTCTGCAGAAGGGTACCCCGCCAGCCCAGTCCCACCCTGTTGATGACTTATCCTAAAATCGGTCATTAATATATAAGTCCTGGACAGTCCCGTTAAGCTTGTTTTACCTAGTTATAAAAGCCCTTTAAGTCCTCATTATAAGGTAAGGTATGAATGGATCTAATTAAATTCTCCAAAGAGAACTATTTATACATTTTAGTCACTGTGAGCTTTCTACAAGATATTGCGGGCAGTATATAGCGAATATACGGACACAGAGCCATTCGCCGGCTCAGATTGCCAATAAGCACCTTGTAAATATGAGACCTTGACATCATAGGTTACTTGGCTTAATATGAAATTGTCCCTCATGTGTTCCGCATTGTGGGCAGGGACTATATGTACATCACTGCAGAATATGTTGGCAATAAAAAGTCAACAGAAATGAATATCATGCAGATCCTCACCAGGACTCCAGCAGTGTCACCATCCTGCCACCATACAGCTATAGAAGGACAATAAACCTGCAGGGTTCTCCCCTCAGTTATTTTTTCCTTTAATTTTATTATCTGTTTCTTACTCACAGTGAAAGAACAGTCATCAGATATTTTATTGTTCACTTTTTATTTTACAGTCTCAGCTCTGAAGAATAGAACGTCTTATGAATAAATGACAGCTCACTTATTACAGTGGTGGCCAAAAGTATTGGCACCCCTGCAATTCTATCAGATAATACTCAGTTTCTTCCTGAAAATGATTGCAATCACAAATTCTTTGGTATTATTATCTTCATTTAATTTGCTTGCAAGGAAAAAATACAAAAGAGAATGAAGCAAAAATCAAAACCTTGATCATTTCACACAAAACTCCAAAAATGGGCCAGACAAAAGTATTGGCACCCTCAGCCTAATACTTGGTTGCACAACCTTTAGCCAAAATAACTGCGAACAACCGCTTCCGGTAACCATCAATGAGTTTCTTACAATGCTCTGCTGGAATCGTAGACCATTCTTCTTTGGCAAACTGCTCCAGGTCCCTGATATTTGAAGGGTGCCTTCTCCAAACTGCCATTTTGTGATCTCTCCACAGGTGTTCTATGGGATTCAGGTCTGGACTCATTGCTGGCCACCTTAGAAGTCTCCAGTGCTTTCTCTAAAACCATTTTATAGTGCTTTTGGAAGTGTGTTTTGGGTCATTGTCCTGCTGGAAGACCCATGACCTCTAAGGGCGACCCAGCTTTCTCACACTGGGCCCTACATTATGCTGCAAAATTTGTTGGTAGTCTTCAGACTTCATAATGCCATGCACACGGTCAAGCAGTCCAGTGCCAGAGGCAGCAAAGCAACCCCAAAACATCAGGGAACCTCCGCCATGTTTGACTGTAGGGACCATGTTCTTTTCTTTGAATGCCTCTTTTTTTTTCCTGTACACTCTATGTTGATGGTTTTTCCCAAAAAGCTCGACTTTTGTCTCATCTGACCAGAGAACATTCTTCCAAAACATAGTAACATAGTTTGTAAACATAGTTAGTAAAAGCCGAATAAAGACTTGCGTCCATCAAGTTCGACCTGTTAGTTCTGTAATTGCTAAAGTTGATCCAGAGGAGGGCAAAAACCCCAAATGATTTGGCCAATCTTCACCTGAGGAAAAATTCCCTCCTGACTCTGAAACCAGCAGTCAGAATAAATCCCTGTATCAACTTACTATTTTATTTTATTTTTAAGTATATGCTGAAATCTGCCTGGTATCTAGAAATGCATCCAGTCCCCGCTTGAACTGGTGTAGTGAATCTGACATCACCGTCTCCTCACTCAGTGAATTCCATATTCTCACTGCTCTTACCGTAAAGAACCCCTTCCTATGCTGGTGCTGAAACCTTTTCTCTTCCAGTCTTAGTGAATGCCCTCTTGTTACTGTAATATCCCTCCTTTTGAACAAATCCCTGGCAAGGTCTCTATACTGTCCCCTAACATATTTGTACACATTTATTATGTCCCCCCTCAACCTTCTCTTTTCCAGGCTGAATAGTCCTAGTTTTGCCAACCTCTCTGGGTATTGCAGTCCCTCCATTCCCTTTATTAATTTTGTTGCCCTCCTTTGTACCTTTTCAAGCTCATTTATATCCTTTCTATATATTGGGGCCCATAACTGAGCACAGTATTCCAAGTGTGGACTGACCAGTGCTTTGTACAGTGGAAGAACAATGTTCTCATCCTTTGCAGCTATACCTCTTCTGATACATCCCATTACCCTGTTTGCCCTTACAGCAGCGGCCTGACTTTGGGCACTCCAATTTAGTTTGCCATCAATCAAGATGCCCAAGTCCTTCTCCATCTCTGAATTCCCCAATGATTTCCCATTCAGTGAGTACTGGTGACTTCCATTTTTCCTTCCCATATGTATGACCTTACATTTCTCCTCGTTAAACCTCATTTGCCATTTAATGCTCCACCTACCCAGCTTATCCAAATCCCTCTGTAGGTCTGCACTGTCCTCTTTTGTATTAATTGTTTTACATAACTTTGTGTCATCTGCAAATATTGATATTTTACTATTTATCCCGTTGACTATGTCGTTAATAAAGATATTAAATAACATTGGGCCTAGTACAGACCCCTGTGGTACCCCACTAGTGACGCTTACCCAATCTGAGTATATTCCATTTATAACCACCCTCTGCCTTCTATCCTTTAGCCAGTTAGCTACCCACTTGCAGACATTTTCCCCCAGCCCCATCATTCTCATTTTGTATACCAACCTATTATGTGGCACGCTATCGAAAGCTTTTGAGAAGTCGAGATACACGACATCCACTGGTTCCCCCTGATCTACTCGAGAGCTAACCTCCTCGTAGAAGTCAATCAGGTTTGTTTGGCAGGAGCGATTCCTCATGAATCCATGTTGGTTCGGGATTAAAAGATTATTAGCATCAAGATGCTCCATAATTGCCTCTTTAATGAAGCTTTCAAAAATTTTGCCCACAACGGACGTCAGACTCACCGGCCGATAGTTTCCGGCGTCACTTTTCGCTCCCTTTTTGAATATTGGCACTACATTCGCCTGTCGCCAATCAAGTGGCACAGACCCAGTCTCAACAGAGTCCTTAAATATAAGATATAACGGTCTGTCTATCACATTACTTAGTTCCCTTAGTACCCGTGGGTGTATGCCATCAGGTCCTGGTGATTTGTTTATTTTAATGTTACTGAGGCGTTTCTGTACCCCAGCTTGGGTTAGATTTGTCATACTTAGTGGAGGATTAAGTTTGTCACTTCTCATTTCTCCTGTTAGTTCGATTTCCTTTGTGAAAGTTGTCGGAAAAAAATTATTTAATAGATTAGCTTTATCCTCATCTTTCTCTATGATTTTGCCTTCCTCACTTTTTATCGGTCCAATATTATCCGATTTAATCCTTTGACTATTTATATACGTAAAGAACAGTTTGGGATTTGATCTACTTTCCCTAGCAATACGTCTCTCTGTTTCCTCCTTCGCTATTTTTATTTGTTTTTTGCAGGTTCTCGTTTTTTCCTTGTAACACATTAGTGCCTCCTTACTGTTTTCCTGTTTTAATCTCTTGAATGCCTCTTTTTTGCTATTTAACGCCCCTTTTACGTTCTTGTTCAACCATATTGGTTTCCTCTTATTTCTGGCCCTTTTATTCCCATACGGTATATACCTCTCGCACTGAGTATTCAGAATTCTTTTGAAGGTTTCCCATTTACTATTCGTATTCCTTTGATTAAGAACTTTGTCCCAGTCAATAAGTTGAAGGCTTTCTTTCAGCTGATCAAACTTTGCCCTCCTAAAGTTTAATGTTTTTGTTGTTCCCTTATTGATAACCCTACTGAAGGGCATTTTGAAGTCGATAATATTATGGTCGCTATTACCTAGGTGCCCCCCTATCTGTACCTCAGTTATTCTATCAGGCCTATTAGTCAATATTAAGTCTAACACGGCCTTCCCTCTCGTTGGTTCCTGCACTAGTTGGGAGAGATAATTATCCTTAATATTTTTCAAGAACCTTTTTCCTTTCTGAGATCTACAGGTTTCTGTTTCCCAGTCAATATCCGGGTAGTTGAAATCCCCCATTACAATCACTTCATTATGTTTTGCTACTTTGTCTATTTGTCCTAATAGCAGTTTCTCATTCTCCTCTGTTATATTGGGTGGCTTATAGCAGACCCCCAGTAATATTTTATTATTATTTTTAGTTCCCTCTATCTCTACCCACATGGACTCGACCCCCTCTTCTCCCTCTCCTATATCTTCCCTTAGTCTGGGTTTTAGACATGACTTTACATATAAGCAGACTCCTCCGCCTTTCCCCTGTTTCCGGTCCCTTCTAAATAAACTATAATCTAATAAATTTACCGCCCAGTCGTAGCTATCGTCTAGCCAAGTCTCTGTTATACCTACGATGTCATACCTCTCCTCCCATATAAGCGCCCGCAGCTCATCCGCCTTATTGGTCAGGCTTCTTGCGTTGGTCAGCATGCAAGATAAAACTTTGTGGTTATTTAGCATCCTATTCTTCTCTAACGATCTAACTGTACTATCCCCACCCCCCTCTCCACCCTCATTATATTCACTTCTCCCCTTCCCCCTTGCTTGCCTCACATCCCACCTATTTCCTTGGTTTCCCCCCCCCGTCTCTAGTTTAAAAACTCCTCCAACCTATTAGCCATCTTCTTCCCCAGCACCGCTGCACCCTCCCCATTGAGGTGCAGCCCGTCCCTACGGTAGAGCCTGTAGCCGACCGCGAAGTCGGCCCAGTTCTCCATGAACCCAAACCCTTCTGCCTTGCACCAACTCTTTAGCCACTTATTCACCTCCCTAACCTCCTGTTGGCGCTCCTGTGTGGCTCGCGGGATTGGTAGTATTTCTGAGAAAACTACCTTGGAGGTCCTTGCCCTAAGCTTCCTACCTAGGTCCCTGAAATAATTTTTAAGGACCCTCCATCTACCACTCACTTTGTCATTGGTGCCGATGTGGACCATGACCACTGGGTCTTCGCCAGCCCCACCCAGTAACCTGTCAACCCGATCCGCGATGTGCCGGACTCGAGCGCCAGGGAGGCAGCACACCGTTCGGCGATCCCGGTCTTTGTGACAGATTGCCCTGTCTGTCCCCCTAATAATAGAGTCACCCACTACCAGAACCTGTCTTGCCTGCCCTACACTTCCCCCCTCCCCCTCATTACTGGAGCATACACTCCCCCGGCGGTCAGAGGATCTGTCGTGCTCCAATAATGCCGGTTCTGAACCAGCCTTCCTATACTTCTTCCCTCTATCCCTCCTTACTGTTATCCAGCTCCCTGCCTGTTCAGCCTGCACTTCCCCTCTATGCTCCACCCCCAGTATTGACCCATTGAGTGTCTGCTCGGTGAGCAGCAAACTCCGTTCTATGTTGTCGATGCTCCTCAGTACCGCTATCTGAGCACTTAGATCCAGAATTTGGGCTTCCAAGTGCACGATATGCTCACATCTCTCGCAGCAGTATGGATCCTCGAGCGGGTGCTCACGGAATGCATACATTGCGCAAGATGTACACTGCACGGCTCCGTCCAACATGGACGTCATTCTAAATATGGGGATACAGTCAGTATATATATACAAGTACAAAACACAATTATTTATATATAGGTGTATGGACGGGGATCAATTAGGGATGTGCAAGTGTATCAATTAGATATCGGCGGGGGATCAGTTAAGTATGGACGGGGGATCAATTAAGTATCAAGTATGGACGGGGGAATCAGCTAAGTAGGTCAGGTGGATTAATTAAGTAAAAAGTAAAGTAAAGAAAGAATGAAATACAGTCAGCAATTCAGTCCTAAGTCCTCCCTTCCAAACTCCCTGAATCCAAAGTCACTGAAAAACAAGTCACACACTTACTTTCGTTCGCACTTACGCTCCGGACACACGCAGCTCGTTCACACTCGCAAACTAAGAGATTTAAAGTGTTTTTTTTTTTTTTTTTTCCTTTTCCAGCAATGTACCCTTCACCTCAATGCACTTCCAAAGGACTTTATGCCCAACCAGCTGCCCCTTATAAACCCTTAATTATGACCCCTTCCCCTTAATTAACCCCTTGTGAGTAAATCTACACCTCAGGATTTTAGTGCAATGTAGTTAACCCTTAAATACACAGGTAGTAAACTAAGAAACTAAAACTGTAGTGAGAAAATAGATTTTAAAAAGCCCAATAAATCTAAACAGGTAGAAAAGCACTCAGCAGATCACAATGCAGCACTCACTGCAATTCACACAGGTATTTTCTGCAGGATTCCCAATACCTCTTCATGCAATTCACACAGGTATTTTCTGCAGGATTCCCAATACCTCTTCACGCAATTCACACAGGTATTTTCTGCAGGATTCCCAATACCTCTTCACCTTCACCTCAATGCACTTCCAGTTTTAGGCTTTATCAGGTAAGTTTTGGCAAACTCCAGCCTGGCTTTTTTATGTCTCGGGTTAAGAAGTGGGGTCTTCCTGGGTATCCTACCATACAGTCCCTTTTCATTCAGACGCCGACGGATAGTACGGGTTGACACTGTTGTAGCCTCGGACTGCAGGGCAGCTTGAACTTGTTTGGATGTTAGTCGAGGTTCTTTATCCACCATCCGCACAATCTTGCGTTGAAATCTCTCGTCAATTTTTCTTTTCCGTCCACATGTAGGGAGGTTAGCCACAGTGCCATGGGCTTTAAACTTCTTGATGACACTGCGCACGGAAGACACAGGAACATTCAGGTCTTTGGAGACGGACTTGTAGCCTTCAGATTGCTCATGCTTCCTCACAATTTGGTTTCACAAGTCCGCAAACAGTTCTTTGGTCTTCTTTCTTTTCTCCATGCTCAATGTGGTACACACAAGGACACAGGACAGAAGTTGAGTCAACTTTAATCCATGTTAACTGGCTGCAAGTGTGATTTAGTTATTGCCAACACCTGTTAGGTGCCACAGGTGCTCTTTCAGCTGCTCATAAAACCCGGCCCTGTAATCCGGACTCATTAAATTCCTCTCAGCACTATGTGTGCTGGAGCCTGCTTCTCCGGATCCTACATCACCGAAGCATGGCACTTCGAGGACACATACCTCCCGTCCACGATCTGTCCGGCAGCAACCTTACATACACCCCCCCTCTGTCCAAAGCCGTAGGGCTTGGCACCTTCTGTCACCATACAATAAACCCTTGACAAGGCAGCGGCATTCCCATGTTGTTTCCCAGGCCTATGCTCTACCCGGAAACTAAAATCTTGTAGAGCCAGGAACCACCTAGTCACTCTGGCATTGTTTCCCTTCTTTTCTCGCATCCACCTCAATGGGGCATGGTCTGACACTAACCTGAACCTTCTGCCTAATAGGTAATACCTCAGAGTGTTTAACGCCCACTTAATGGCCAAACATTCTTTTTCTACAATGGAGTAGTCCTTCTCACAAGCGGAGAGCTTCAGACTGAGGTATTTTACAGGGTGTTCTTCTCCGTTAATCTCCTGGGACAAGACTGCTCCCAGCCCGACATCCGATGCATCCATCTGGACCACAAACTCCTTGGAGAAGCTGGGTGCCACCAAGACTGGTTGTTTACAGAGGACCAGTTTCAATTCCTGGCAGGTCACTTCTGCTTCCGGGGACCACTTGGCCATAGCTGACTTCATCCCTTTCAGAAGATCCATCAGTGGGGCTGCTATCAGGGCAAAGTTAGGGACAAATCTTCGATAGTAGCCCACAATGCCTAGAAACGCCATGACCTGCTTCTTCGAGAGGGGCTGTGGCCAGTTCAAGATCGCCTCGACCTTATTTATTTGTGGTTTTATTTCCCCTCTACCAACCACGTACCCTAGGTACTTGGCTTCCTCCATCCCCATGGCACATTTCTTCGGGTTGATAGTAAAGCCCGCCTTCCTTAGGGCATCAAGTATGGCTTGAACTTTGTCCAGATGACTTTCCCAGTCCTGGCTAAATATGACGATGGCATCTAGGTAGGCCGCTGCATACTGTTTGTGGGGTGCTAAGATCCGGTCCATGGCTCTCTGGAAGGTGGCCGGAGCTCCCTTCAACCCAAACGGCATCCTGACGTATTGGCGTCGAGAAGGCTGTCTTCTCCTTAGCCTCTTTGGACAGGGGAATTTGCCAATATCCTTTGGTGAGGTCCAGAGTGGTGATGTACCGAGCGGGTCCTAGCCTTTCGATAAGCTCATCTACCCTAGGCATTGGGTAGGCGTCGAACTTTGAGACCTCGTTCAGCTTCCTATAGTCGTTGCAAAACCGCCATTCTCCATCTGGTTTCGGCACTAAGACTATAGGACTGGACCATCCACTTTTGGACTCTTCAATGACTCCCAGGTTTAGCATCCGCCTTACTTCTTTAGAGATCACCTCTCTGCGGGCTTCGGGGATCCGGTATGGTTTTAGATTGACGCGAACATGAGGCTCTGTGAGAACCTCATGCTCTATGACCTGAGTGAGTCCTGGCAACTCCGAAAACATGTCTTTATTTCGCTGTAACAACTCTTTGCACTGTTGCTTTTGGGCATGTGACAGTGACTCTGCCACCTTGACCTCTTTCACATCGGCCTCAGCCTCAGCCATTAAACAGGGAGCTTCCGCAGGCTCTCTATCTTGCCATGGCTTAATCAAGTTAACATGGTAAATTTGGTAGGGCTTCCTCTTCCCTGGTTGGTGGATCTTAAAGTTGACTTCCCCCACTTTCTCTACCACCTCATAGGGGTCCTGCCACTTGGCCATGAACTTGTCTCCACTGTGGGACTAGCACAAGCACTCGATCTCCTGGGTTGAACGATCTCACCCTGGCCGACCTATTATACACCCTGGACTGTGCCTCTTGTGCCTTAAGGAGGTGCTCCCTCACAATGGGCATCACATGGGCAATCCTCTCTTGCATCTGGGCAACGTGCTCCACCACTCTCCTATAGGGAGTGGTCTCAGCTTCCCAGGACTCTTTCTCCACCTCCAGGAGTCCTGAGGGTGTCGTCCATAGAGTGGTTCAAACGGGGAGAAACCTGTGGAAGCTTTGGGAACTTCCCTCATGGCGAACAACATATAGTCCCAGTCTCGGCCATCCTTTTCCACTGCTTTCCTCAACATTGCTTTCAAGGTTTTGTTAAACCTCTCTACCAGTCCGTCCGTCTGGGGAGAGTACACGGAGGTTCTCAGTTGTGCAATCTGCAGTGTCTTGCACAATTCCCTCATGACCTTCGACATAAATGGAGTTCCTTGGTCTGTTAGGATCTCGTTAGGCAACCCAGTTCTTGAAAACATGTGGACTAACTCCCGGGCTATACACCTGGTGGAGGAGTTTCGTAGTGGTACGGCCTCCAGATACCATGTAGCATAATCTAATACCACCAGGATATACTGATGCACTTGGGCGGACTTGACCAGAGGCCCCACTAGATCCATTGCTATGCGTTCGAATGGAACCTCGATGACTGGTAGTGGCACTAGGGGACTGCGGAAGTGGGCCACTGGGGAGGTTATCTGGCATGTGGGGCAGGAACGACAATAACTCTATATATCTCTATAGCAACCTGGCCAGTAGAATCTTTGGAGGATCCGTTCTTGAATCTTGTCTGCACCCAGGTGACCACCCAACACATGAGAATGAGCCATGTCTAACACCCTGCGTCTATAGGGCCCTGGCACCAGCAACTGTTCTATTACCTCACCCCTTGGCTTGGTTATTCTGTACAGCAAATCCCCATTCACAGCAAAATGAGGGAACCGAGTGTCAGCCCCCGGTTCCTGAGGCACCCCATTTAACACAGTAACATTTTCAAAGGCCCCTTTCAGAGTTAAATCCCTGAGTTGGGCAGTTCCAAAGTTTCCCTCGGACACCTAAAGCTCAGGGATATTGGACTCAGGGGATGCTACTTCAGCCTCATTGCCCACCAGCACACACATGGGAAACTCATCTACTATGTTCTGCGGGTAAGTTTCCTTAGGGGCGATCTGGCTGTCGTCCAAGCAACCAGGTGTCCCCGCTTTCCCCCACATTTCCCAGAATAATGCAAAGTAACGTCCAATTATTATGGGATGCAATAGGTCCTTAACGACCGCCACTTCATGAGATGTGGTGCCACAGTCTGTGTTTACATCCACCTGGGCCACAGGATAGTTCTTAGCGTCCCCATTGATACACCGGACACCCACCACCTTCCCAGAAACCAGCCGATGAGGGAGTGTGGCCCTTATCAGGGTCACCAAACTTCCTGAGACCAATAGTCCAGAGACTTGTGCCCCGTTAACTGACACTGAGCATGCCTGAGGGCCCTCGCCATGTTGACGAACTGCGCTGCAGGCGGGGTAGGCAAAATAAGAGCAACGCCGGCCCATGTTACAGTCCATTGGTTCAGAGGTTATGGGACACCGGGAGGCAATATGGCCAGGGGTATGACATCTCCAACACACTATATTATGGGGTGGGACCTTGGGCAGCAACTCAGACCCCTCCTGAACTCTAGGATGCCCCCCAGGTGTGGCGCTAGCTCCCTTCTTTTGGGTGTCCGCCACCTTTTGGGAACCCCAGTATTGAGAGGCTACGACCCCTTGTTTTCCCAACGGACTCTCAACCGCCTGGTATCTTTCCACCAACCCCACCAAGTCATCAGCATTATAGGGATCTCCCTGGGCAACCCAGGATTTTACCGACTTCGGGAGAGAGTGTATAAACCTGTCTATAACGACCTCTATCTCATATCATAGGACTATCTATCATCTATCTATTATCTATATGACGCGCCCCCTGGGCCATGGGGCACCCGGGACCGGACTTCAGGGCAATGCTGGGAGTAGTTGTGGCGACCTGGTCCCGTGGCTCAGGGTGGCCAGACCAATATTGTGGCAGTCTCTGTATCAGTATAATGCAATGTCCGACTACGCCACCCGTGGATTGCGGTCAATAAGAACCGCCGCTGCTGAGCAGACCTCTGAGGCTGATGTTGTGAGGGCAGCAGAGTGTAGTATAACTCCCCACGGGAGGAGTATAGCCTCAGGCTAGTGAGTGTGGATGATAGGAGTGATGGTACACGAGCGCAGCAGGAACGACTCAGAGGCTTTGCAGTGCAGTTCAGGGTCTTTACTGATGGTGATAAGGCAGACCCTCCCGGGAGTACTGGCTAGCATAAGAGGCCTGGTCAGTCTGTGAGAAAACTGGAGTTCCCCTGGCCAGGTGGAGTTGTAGGCCTCCCCGACTATCTGCACTCTTCCTGGCTACCTTGCTGTAAGCGAGTGGAAGTAGCCCACGTCCCTGAGTGTTCCGTGTGGTGCTCACCTGTATGGCTGGTGACTTGGGGCCTTCTGATAGCCCCCGCTCCTCGATTGCAGTGCTGGTCCCTTGCTCGTGACTGAGCCTCCGGGCTTCTATGGCCAGAGGACTTGAAATCCCCTGCCGGCGGGTTTCTGCTGCTGGGTATATATAAGTCCCCGCAACCTCGGACTCCTGTGTCCGGTTCTCAGAGTCTTCAGCCAGGACGAACTCCGCTTAGCTCAAGTCCCTGGTCTTCAGCTCCTGCTCCTACAGAGCTCCTCGCTGTTACTTTCCCTGTGTCTGGAACTAACTCCAGGCTCTGACTTCACTAACCCCGCCCCAGATCCAGTTTATATAGGGCAGGTTCCTCCCCTATCTGGTCTGGGACAGGAGGTGTTGCATGTTTAAGGGCTCCGAACCAGGAAACCTCCCACTTGCTCTCAGACATAATATTTCTATTACAGTGGTAACCAGACCCCTGGGGTGCAACATATCCATCTATCTATCTCATATCTATCTATCTATCAATCTCATATCTATCTATCTTCTCCACTTTTTATCTGGTCTCAGGTATGACTTTCATATTACCCACGACTGTTACTTGCCACAGGTGAGTTTTAACGAGCATCACATGCTTGAAGCAAAGTTGTTTTTCCACAATTTTGGAAAAGTGCCAACAATTTTGTCCGGCCCATTTTTGGAGTTTTGTGTGAAATTATGTCCAATTTGCCTTTTTTTCCCATTTTTTTGTGCTGTTTCAATACACACAAAGGAAATAAATATTATAACAAATGTATAACAAAACATGTGTAATTGTAATAATTTTCTGGGAGAAATACTTCACTTTCTGGAACAATCTCAAGGTTGCTAAACACTTCCGGCCATGACTGTGTGTATATATGGGCCCTCAATAAACCATCCCTCTCAACGAAAAGGCCACAGCAAGGGTCAGGACTCGGTGGCCTTCCCTCTCCGAATCTTAGGGAGAGACGGTTGTGCTTCCAGCATCCACCTAGGCTGCCACCCCAGTGGAACTAATAGCAGGGTAGCCAACTGTCCAGAAATTCTTGGACAGTCCATAAAAATAGGGCACTTTTTTCCCTGTCCGTAAAAAAAAATGTGATGCGTCCATAATCTTTCTGAAGCTGGAGAGACTTGTTCAGATGGAGGGAGATGTAGGGGCATCATATTGTGTATAGGGAGATGTAGGGGCATCATATTGTGTATAGGTATCATATTGTGTATCTGCATGTGTGGGGACATCATACGGTGTATATGGAGCTGTGAGCACATCATACTGTATTTAGGGAACAATGAGGGAATCATACTGTATACAAGGAGCTGTGGAAACATAATGCTGTGTAAAGGGTCTGTGGGGTCATCATCTAATATACAGTACAGACCAAAAGTTTGGACACACCTTCTCATTTAAAGATTTTTCTGTATTTTCATGACTATGAAAATTGTACATTCACACTGAAGGCATCAAAACTATGAATTAACACATGTGGAATTATATACTTAACAAAAAAAGTGTGAAACAACTGAAAATATGTCTTATATTCTAGGTTCTTCAAAGTAGCCACCTTTTGCTTTGATGACTGCTTTGCACACTCTTGGCATTCTCTTGATGAGCTTCAAGAGGTAGTCACCGGAAATGGTTTTCACTTCACAGGTGTGCCCTGTCAGGTTTAATAAGTGGGAGTTCTTGCCTTATAAATGGGGTTCGGATCATCAGCTGTGTTGTGCAGAAGTCTGGTGGATACACAGCTGATAGTCCTACTAAATAGACTGTTAGAATTTGTATTATGGCAAGAAAAAAGCAGCTAAGTAAAGAAAAATGAGTGGCCATCATTACTTTAAGAAATGAAGGTCAGTCAATGCAAAAAATTGGTAAAACTTTGAAAGTGTCCCCAAGTGCAGATGCAAAAACCATCAAGCGCTGCAAGAAACTGGCTCACATGAGGACTGCCCCAGGAAAGGAAGACCAAGAGTCACCTCTGCTTCTGAGGATAAGTTTATCCGAGTCACCAGCCTCAGAAATCGCAGGTTAACAGCAGCTCAGATTAGAGACCAGGTCAATGCCACACAGAGTTCTAGCAGCAGACACATCTCTTCAACAACTGTTAAGAGGAGACTTTGTGCAGCAGGCCTTCATGGTAAAATAGCTGCTAGGAAACCACTGCTAAGGACAGGCAACAAGCAGAAGAGACTTATTTGGGCTAAAGAACACAAGGAATGGACATTAGACCAGTGGAAATCTGTGCTTTGGTCTGATGAGTCTAAATTTGAGATCTTTGGTTCCAACCACCGTGTCTTTGTGCGATGCAGAAAAGGTGAACGGATGGACTCTACATGTCTGGTTCCCACCGAGAAGCATGGAGGAGGAGGTGTGATGGTGTGGGGGTGCTTTGCTGGTGACACTGTTGGGGATTTATTCAAAATTGAAGGCATACTGAACCAGCATGGCTACAACAGCATCTTGCAGCGGCATGCTATTCCATCCGGTTTGCGTTTAGTTGGACCATCATTTATTTTTCAATAGGACAATGACCCCAAACACACCTCCAGGCTGTGTAAGGGCTATTTGACCAAGAAGGAGAATGATGGGGTGCTACGCCAGATGACCTGGCCTCCACAGTCACCAGACCTGAACCCAATCGAGATGATTTGGGGTGAGCTGGACCGCAGAGTGAAGGCAAAAGGGCCAACAAGTGCTAAGCATCTCTGGGAACTCCTTCAAGATTGTTGGAAGACCATTTCCATTGACTACCTCTTGAAGCTCATCAAGAGAATGCCAAGAGTGTGCAAAGCAGTCATCAAAGCAAAAGGTGGCTACTTTGAAGAACCTAGAATATAAGACATATTTTCAGTTGTTTCACACTTTTTTGTTAAGTATATAATTCCACATGTGTTAATTCATAGTTTTGATGCCTTCAGTGTGAATGTACAATTTTCATAGTCATGAAAATACAGAAAAATCTTGAAATGAGAAGGTGTGTCCAAACTTTTGGTCTGTACTGTATATAATCGTCTTATCCCGTCTGTCTGTCTGTCCTTCTGTCCAGGAAATCCTGCGTCGTTGATTGGTCCAGCCGCGGCCAATCAGCGACGCGGGATTTCAGAAAAAGATGGCGGCCGTTAGCAGCTCATCTGCCGCACGGAGGTCAGCGGCGATGCAGCCGGGAGATGACCGGCGCTAGCCGCTCATCTCCCGGCTGCTCGCAGCAGAAGTACCGCGACCGGCGGCGCCGCTGACCTCCATGCGGCTACCGTCGGGAGATCAATGGCTAGGGCCGCTGATCTCCCGACGGCAAGTGTGAAGCGAGGACCGGGGATATAGACAGGTGTGTGCCTTTCCAAATCAAGTCCTATCAGTTTAATTAAACACAGCTGGGCTCCAATGAAAGAGTAGAACCATCTCAAGGAGGATCACAAGAAATGGACAGCATGTGACTTAAATATGAGCAAAGGGTCTGAATACTTATGACCATGTGATATTTCAGTTTTCCTTTTTCAATAAATTTGCAAAAATTTCTACATTTCTGTTTTTTTTCAGTCAAGATGGGGTGCACAGTGTACTTTAATGAGAAGAAAAAATGAACTTTTTAGAATTTACCAAATGGCTGCAATGAAACAAAGAGTGAAAGATGTAAAGGGGTCTGAATGCTTTCCGTACCCACAGTATATAGTACTCAATGTTCCAGGCAGTGGGAGGCATTACTGGGATCCAGAGCAGTCGCTCCAGTCACGTCCAGAGCCTAAGGTCTGGCATAGGAGCTGCCGGACACTTTGTGTGCTCTGAAGTACAAAGGAAGATGGACAGGGACCTGCATAGATGGAAGTTGAAGGCCAGTCCCGGGTGCACTGCAGAGGTGGACGAGAAATACAGGATGAGCTAGCAACAGGGCTGAAGAGGAGTTATGCTAAGAAGGAGGATAATGTGAATTGCTGTGCCTTATCCCATCTGTACCCACCTGATGAACTTGAACTGTCAAGTATATGTTTGACTGTTACAAAGAACTTCGTGTTCCCTAAATTGTGTGCGGCGGCTTCTGAGGACAGAAGCCTGAAGGCAGTGGAGGCCTGCGGCCTACAAGAGAGTGTGCTGCACCCCACACCCTAGAGCACACTGGGACTGGGACACCCATTGTCTGTAAAGTGCCAGAGCGAAATCAGACCGACGTTCAGTCACGACTACCGCTCTGTGCCACTTTACAAGATGAGTGATAAGGGAACTTCTCCATCAGAAGAGAAGAGGAAATAATGGTCGCTGCCCAAACTGTGACAAGAACAGGACCACAATGCAACAAGAACTGTCTCACAATGCTCTTGGAACTTTCCCATAATGCATTGCAAATTGAAACTAGAGCAAATACATTAAATCACTAGCAGACAGTGCAGTTATCAAACAATAAAAAAGAGACAGGATTCAAATGCAAGCAACATAATGTCAGAACTGATATACACATAAAGTGACTAGATTCCCTGGATAGCTAAATTCGCTGCTGAGGCAAGAACACGGGCTGCCCAGCACTATTTAAGTGCACCCCATGAAGATAGACACTCTAATTTACAAGGCCATAACATATAGGTGCATCTCACAAAATTAGAATATCATCAAAAAGTTAATTTATTTCAGTTCTTCAATGCAAAAAGTGAACCTCATATATTATATAGAGTCATTACAAACACAGTGATCTATTTCAAGTGTTTATTTCTGTTAATGTTGATGATTATGGCTTATAGCCAATGAAAACACAAAAGTCATTAACTCAGTAAATTAAAATAATTAACAAAAAACACCTGCAAAGACTTCCTAAGCATTTAAAAAGGTCCCTTAGTCTGTTTTAGTAGGCTCCACAATCATGACAATCATGATGAAGACTGCTGGCTTGACAGATGTCCAGAGTTCCAATTTTCATTTGAAATCAAGGTCCCAGAGTCTGGAAGAAGAGTGGAGAGGCCACAATCCAAGCTGCTTGAGGTCTAGTGTGAAGTTTCCACAATCAGTGATGGTTTGGGGAGCCGTGTCATCTGCTGGTGTAGGTCCACTGTGTTTTTTCAACACAAAAGTCAGCGCAGCCGTCTACCAGGAAATTTTAGAGCACTTCATGCTTCCCTCTGCCACAGTATCAAGCTACCAGGGGGGCAAAGGGGGCGGTGGCCCCGGGCCCCTCGCTCTTAGGGGGCCCATCCAGGGCTACGCCAGTGTAACTGTATCTAGCATGCCCCTGGTGCCAGCATCGGGCCCCACTGCCCGCCACCGCTGCAAGTTTACTGATGAGAGAGGGAGCGCAGATCTCTCTCCCATTAGTCCCTTCTGTGACTGACGTCTCTGACATCATCACTTGGCGCCCAGCCCGCTGTGCTGAAGATGTGTGCGTGCTGGGTGCTCTGAGCAGCGAGGGAACCAGGAGGAGAGATGAGTACTGTTTATTTATTTTTTGCCGGGTGGGGGGCGGCATTATATTACAGACTCTGCCTATGGGAAGGGGGAGGTGCATTATACTACAGACTCTGCCTATGGGGGAGCATTATCCTAAAGACTCTGCCCACAGAGAGGGGGGGCATTATACTAAAGACTCTGCCTATGGGGAGGGGGGGCATTATACTACAGCATGTCTATGGGGAGGGGGGGAGCATTATACTAAAGCCTCTGTCTATGGGGGGGCATTCTACTACAGACTCTGCCTATGGGGGGCATTATACTACAGACTCTGTTTATGAGCAGGGGAGAGCAGTAGACTACAGACTCTGCCTATGGGGGGACATTGTACTACAGACTCTGCCTATAAGAGGGGGAGCATTATACTACAGACTCTGCCTATGGGGGGTGCATTTTACTACAGACTCTGCCTATAGGTGGGGCATTATACTACAGACGCTGCCTATGAGATGGGGGGGGCATTATATCACAGACTCTGCCTATGAGGAGGGGGGGCACATTATACTACAGACTCTGCCTATGAGATGGGGGGGCATTATACTACAGATTCTGCCTATGAGGAGGGGGGGGGGATTATACTACAGACTCTGACTATGAGGAGGGGGGAGCATTATACTACAGACTCTGCCTATGGGGGGGCATTATACTGCACACTCTGCCTATGGGGGGGCATTATACTACAGACTCTGCCTATGAGGAGGGGGGGAGCATTATACTACAGACTCTGCCTATGGGGGGGACATTGTACTACAGACTCTGCCTATAAGAGGGGGAGCATTATACTACAGACTCTGCCTATGGGGGGTGCATTTTACTACAGACTCTGCCTATAAGTGGGGCATTATACTACAGACGCTGCCTATGAGATGGGGGGGGGCATTATACCACAGACTCTGCCTATGAGGAGGGGGGGCACATTACACTACAGACTCTGCCTATGAGATGGGGGGGGGGCATTATACTACAGATTCTGCCTATGAGGAGGGGGGGGCATTATACTACAGACTCTGCCTATGAGGAGGGGGGAGCATTATACTACAGACTCTGCCTATGGGGGGGGCATTATACTGCAGACTCTGCCTATGGGGGGGCATTATACCACAGACTCTGCCTATGAGGAGGGGGGGAGCATTATACTACAGACTCTGCCTATGGGGGGGAGCTTTATACTACAGACTCTGTCAATGGGGGGAGCATTTTACTACAGACTCTGCCTATAGGGGCGCATTATACTATACGAAGGACTATGGGGAGTGCATTATACTATATTGAGGACTATCTGGTGCATTATACTATATGTAGGCTATTTATACAGTGTGGGAGATAATGTGGGTTCTTTGAACAGCGTGGGGGCCATCATACAGTGTGGGAGATAATGTGGGGTCTTTGTATAGTGTGGAGGCCATCATACAGTGTTGGAGCCATCAGCTTGGGGGCTACTAAGGGGTCAGTATACTTTGTGGGGGTACTATACAGTGAGGGGGAATTATATCGTGAATAGGAGAACATCATACTGGTTAGAGCGGAGCTCTACATGGGGGGAGACTCAGGACATTATTAAATCTTAGGTGGGCACTTATTGTTATAGGGGAACTCAGGTTATCGTGACTGTCGAAGGGGCACTATTACTTTCTAGGGGGCACAATGTGGGCACTGTTTTCTAGGACACTTGCACACGGCATTACTTTATTTTAGAGGTTTGTTTTACCATCTAGAGGGCACACAGTAGGTGCAGTAATAGGGACACATTTTGCAGCAGAGGCTCAGTATTGGGGTATCAGCAGGATGAGAAGTTTGTGCAGGTTGGGGATAGATGTGGTCAGTGCCTGAAATGTAAGGAGTCAAATGTGTCTTTGTTGTGATCTCTGCATACCTGAGACTCTGAGTCCTGGCTGGAGAAGTTGTCGTGTCGGTCTGGGCCAGATGGAAAAGACGGGAAAAGTGAACAATTTAATCAGAAAGAACGTCGGCTGTAAGGTACTATATATAACTGAGCTGTGATCTCTTATATGTTCTGCAGGACTGGCATCTATCAATATATGTCACCATATGGCGGTAATATCAGTGCTGGTCTTTGTATAGAGATTATTTTTAGTAACAGCGCGGTCATCTGCTGAGGTTTTCCTACATCAACTATCTGGGTGCGCCGCTATAGTTGGAATCAGGGTTACCTGGTTAGAGGCCCACTCAGAAGTTTCGGCCCCCTGAAACAAAACCTTAGCTACGCCAAGCTTTTTGGAGATGGAAATTTCATTCTCCAGCAGGACTTGGCCCCTGTCCACACTGACAAAAGTACTAATACCTGGTTTAAAACAACAGTATCACTGTGCTTGATTGGCAGCAAACTCACCTGACCTTAACCCCATAAAGAATCTATGGGGTATTGTCAAGAGGAAAATGAGAGACACCAGACCCAACAATGCAGACGACCTGAAGGCTTCTATCAAAGCCACCTGGGCTTCCATAACCCCTCAGCAGTGCCACAGGCTGATCCCTCCATGCCATATTGCCGCATTGATGCAGTAATTGATGTAAAAGGATCCCTGACCAAGTATTGAGGGCATTTATTGAACATAGATTTCAGTAGGATAACATTTTGGATTTTGAAAACATTTTTCAAGCTGTTGTTATAAGGTATTCTAATTAATTGAAATAATGACTTTTGAGTTTTCATTGGCTGTAAGCCATAATCATCAACATTAACAGAAATAAACACGTGAAATAGATCACTCTGTGTGTAATGGCTGTATATAATATATGAGTTTCACGTTTTGTATTGAAGAACTGAAATAAATTAACTTTTATGGTGATATTCTAATTTTGTGAGATGCACCTGTAGATGGGCTTGGCTGCACCCTGAATAAAAATAGCATGTAAAAAATATATATGATATATATGAGGTATTGGTCGATATTTTGGCCAAAATATACAAGCTCGCAACCTGCTCAAGGGTCCTCATACTTACGAGTCCCTACACTAACATTAAAAGCAAAGTCACAAAAACAAGGAATTAAAGTTCCCACCAAAATTCAAGAATTAACACAGCAAATACAGCAACAATAATTACAAGGATGCAGCAAACCCATATAATGAAGAAGTCAGCAATACAGGTGCAAAATATTGATGAGACAACCACTCACAACCTACCAATTCATGGAGGGGGTGATTGCTTAGTATTAAAACTGCACACAAATAAGCCTTGTATAGGGCACTGGTCACACATAGGTAGTGCACAATGTCTGGCTTACAGCCTATTAGTGAAGCCCAAACTATTAGATTAGGCGGGCTGCCCAGCACTTTTTAAGTACACCCCATGAAGACAGACACCCTAGTTTACAAGGCCAACATTGATGGGTCTGGCTGCACCCTGAATAAAAATAACGTGCAAAAAATATATATGATATATATGAGGTATTAGTAAATATTTTGGCCAAAATACACAAGCTCGCAACCCGCGTCAAGGGTCCTCATACTTGCGAGTCCCTACACTAACATTAAAAGCAAAGACAAATTTAAATTCCCACCAAAATTCAAGAATTAACACAGGAAAAAAGGGCAACAGTGTTTACCTGCCTAGGTCTCAGTACTAATCATACCATATAATAACAATGACAGCAATACAGGTGCAAAATACTGATGCGACAACCACTCACATATTACCAATTAATGGAGGGGGGTGATTACATAGTATTAAAACTGCACACAAAATTATATGGGATTGCTACATCCTAATAGTGCATTAGTTCTGAGATCTGGGCAGGTAAATGCTATATTAATAATTGATTTTTTGGGGAAAGTTAAATTCTCTTTTGTTGGCTTTACTTTTAATCTAACTGAAATACACATAAGCTTTTTTCCTAAACATTAGGATCTGTTTAGAGCCATCAGCTCAAAAAGGCTTCCTTTGACAGACTTAGCATAAGCAGGTCAAAAGGAACCCTGATCTTTACCATTACACCCCTTTACAGGAATGGAGACTTACCACATGCTCAGGGTTGCATCTACAGAGTAGCTGCTGGCCAGAGGAGCGAGCTTGAGGCTATAACTCTAACTAAAGCTTTTTTATTACTAAATGATGGGTTCTGTCTAAGGCCATTGGCTCAAAAAGACTTCCTCGGACAGACTTGGCGCAAGCTACTCCATTCTGCAGATCCCAAGGGAACCCTGGCCTTTACCATTACACCCCTGTACAGGGATAGATACTTACCATAGGCCCAGGGTTGCATCTACAGAGTAGCTGCTGGCCGGAGGAGCGAGCTTGAGGCTATAGTGGTTGATTCAACTCTAACTAAAGCTTTTTTTTCCTAAATACTGGGATCTGTTTAAGGCTGTTGGCTCAAACAGACTTCCTCGGACAGACTTGGCGCAAGCTACTCCATTCTGCAGATCCCAAGGGAACCCTGGTTTTTACCATTACACCCCTGTACAGGGATAGATACTTACCATAGGCCCAGGGTTGCATCTACAGAGTAGCTGCTGGCCGGAGGAGTGCGCTTGAGGCTTGAGTAGTTGAGTCAATCCTAACTAAAGAAAAACCTATCTAATGACACTTTCTTGTTAGGACCTGTCTGAGGCCTATGGCTCAAAAAAGCTTCTTTGGAAAAACTTGGCAAAAGCCAGTCTATCCTACAGGTTCCAAAGGAACTCTGACCTTCACTCTTACAGCCCTGTACAGTGATAAAGACTTATTACAGGGCCTTGATTGCATCTACATAGTAGATGCTGACTGGAGGGTAAAACTTAAGGTTAGAATGGTTCAGCCAACCCTAACTATTGCTACTTTCTTAAATGTTAGGATATTTCTGAGGCCGTTGGCTCAAACAGGCTTCCTTGGACAGACTTGGCGCAAAACACACCATTTCTGATGTTTCCAAATGAACCCTGGGCTTCACCCTTGAACCTCTATACAGGGACCGTTTCATAGTTTTAAGGTTGAAAGACACAAGTCCATCAAGTTCAACCTAAAAGCTAATGTGTTGATCCAGAGGAAGGCAAAAACCCCATGAGGCAGATGCTAATTGCCCCATATTAGGGGAAAAATTCCTTCCCGACTCCACATATGGCAATCAGACTAGTTCCCTGGATCAACGTCCCATAACAAAATCTAGTACGGATCACCTGCAATTTTATATTATTCAAGAAAGGCACACACATGCCCTCCTTGAATTTTTTTTTAGAAAATTAAGTATTTCAATTTCATGTGGTAGAGAGTTTCATAACCTCATTGCTCACACAATAAAAATTTGCCAACTAACTTCCTTTAGACAAAGTGAATTAGGATCTTTATGCTAGAGTAATTGAACTAACTCTAACTGAAATAGATTAATGCTTTTTTCCTAAATGTTGAAATTTGTTTAAATCCATCAGCTCAAAAAGGCTTTCTCGGACAGACTTGGCGCAAGCTACTCCATTCTGCAGATCCCAAGGGAACCCTGGCCTTTACCATTACACCCCTGTACAGGGATAGATACTTACCATAGGCCCAGGGCTGCATCTACAGAGTAGCTGCTGGCCGGAGGAGCGAGCTTGAGGCTATAGTGGTTGATTCAACTCTAACTAAAGCTTTTTTTTCCTAAATACTGGGATCTGTTTAAGGCTGTTGGCTCAAACAGACTTCCTCGGACAGACTTGGCGCAAGCTACTCCATTCTGCAGATCCCAAGGGAACCCTGGTTTTTACCATTACACACCTGTACAGGGATAGATACTTACCATAGGCCCAGGGTTGCATCTACAGAGTAGCTGCTGGCCGGAGGAGTGCGCTTGAGGCTTGAGTAGTTGAATCAATCCTAACTAAAGAAAAACCTATCTAATGACACTTTCTTGTTAGGACCTGTCTGAGGCCTATGGCTCAAAAAAGCTTCTTTGGAAAGACTTGGCAAAAGCCAGTCTATCCTACAGGTTCCAAAGGAACTCTGTCCTTCACTCTTACAGCCCTGTACAGTGATAAAGACATATTACAGGGCCTTGATTGCATCTACATAGTAGATGCTGACTGGAGGGGCAAACTTAAAGTTAGAATGGTTCAGCCAACCCTAACTATTGCTACTTTCTTAAATGTTAGGATATTTCTGAGGCCATTAGCTCAAACAGGCTTCCTTGGACAGACTTGGCGCAAAACACACCATTTCTGATGTTTCCAAATGAACCCTGGGCTTCACCCTTGAACCTCTATACAGGGACCGTTTCATAGTTTTAAGGTTGAAAGACACAAGTCTGTCAAGTTCAACCTAAAAGCTAATGTGTTGATCAAGAGGAAGGCAAAAACCCCATGAGGCAGATGCTAATTGCCCCATATTAGGGGAAAAATTCCTTCCCGACTCCACATATGGCAATCAGACTAGTTCCCTGGATCAACGTCCCATAACAAAATCTAGTACGGATAACCTGCAATTTTATATTATTTAAGAAAGGCACACACATGCCCTCCTTGAATTTTTTTTAGAAAATTAAGTATTTCAATTTCATGTGGTAGAGAGTTTCATAACCTCATTGCTCACACAATAAAAATTTGCCAACTAACTTCCTTTAGACAAAGTGAATTAGGATCTTTATGCTAGAGTAATTGAATTAACTCTAACTGAAATAGATTAATGCTTTTTTCCTAAATGTTGAAATTTGTTTAAATCCATCAGCTCAAAAAGGCTTTCTCGGACAGACTTGGCGCAAGCTACTCCATTCTGCAGATCCCAAGGGAACCCTGGCCTTTACCATTACACCCCTGTACAGGGATAGATACTTACCATAGGCCCAGGGCTGCATCTACAGAGTAGCTGCTGGCCGGAGGAGCGAGCTTGAGGCTATAGTGGTTGATTCAACTCTAACTAAAGCTTTTTTTTCCTAAATACTGGGATCTGTTTAAGGCTGTTGGCTCAAACAGACTTCCTCGGACAGACTTGGCGCAAGCTACTCCATTCTGCAGATCCCAAGGGAACCCTGGTTTTTACCATTACACCCCTGTACAGGGATAGATACTTACCATAGGCCCAGGGTTGCATCTACAGAGTAGCTGCTGGCCGGAGGAGTGCGCTTGAGGCTTGAGTAGTTGAATCAATCCTAACTAAAGAAAAACCTATCTAATGCCACTTTCTTGTTAGGACCTGTCTGAGGCCTATGGCTCAAAAAAGCTTCTTTGGAAAGACTTGGCAAAAGCCAGTCTATCCTACAGGTTCCAAAGGAACTCTGGCCTTCACTCTTACAGCCCTGTACAGCGATAAAGACTTATTACAGGGCCTTGATTGCATCTACATAGTAGATGCTGACTGGAGGGGCAAACTTAAGGCTAGAATGGTTCAGCCAACCCTAACTATTGCTACTTTCTTAAATGTTAAGATATTTCTGAGGCCGTTGGCTCAAACAGGCTTCCTTGGACAGACTGGGCGCAAAACACACCATTTCTGATGTTTCCAAATGAACCCTGGGCTTCACCCTTGAACCTCTATACAGGGACCGTTTCATAGTTTTAAGGTTGAAAGACACAAGTCCATCAAGTTCAACCTAAAAGCTAATGTGTTGATCCAGAGGAAGGCAAAAACCCCATGAGGCAGATGCTAATTGCCCCATATTAGGGGAAAAATTCCTTCCCGACTCCACATATGGCAATCAGACTAGTTCCCTGGATCAACGTCCCATAACAAAATCTAGTACGGATAACCTGCAATTTTAGATTATTCAAGAAAGGCACACACATGCCCTCCTTGAATTTTTTTTAGAAAATTAAGTATTTCAATTTCATGTGGTAGAGAGTTTCATAACCTCATTGCTCACACAATAAAAATTTGCCAACTAACTTCCTTTAGACAAAGTGAATTAGGATCTTTATGCTAGAGTAATTGAATTAACTCTAACTGAAATAGATTAATGCTTTTTTCCTAAATGTTGAAATTTGTTTAAATCCATCAGCTCAAAAAGGCTTTCTCGGACAGACTTGGCGCAAGCTACTCCATTCTGCAGATCCCAAGGGAACCCTGGCCTTTACCATTACACCCCTGTACAGGGATAGATACTTACCATAGGCCCAGGGCTGCATCTACAGAGTAGCTGCTGGCCGGAGGAGCGAGCTTGAGGCTATAGTGGTTGATTCAACTCTAACTAAAGCTTTTTTTTCCTAAATACTGGGATCTGTTTAAGGCTGTTGGCTCAAACAGACTTCCTCGGACAGACTTGGCGCAAGCTACTCCATTCTGCAGATCCCAAGGGAACCCTGGTTTTTACCATTACACACCTGTACAGGGATAGATACTTACCATAGGCCCAGGGTTGCATCTACAGAGTAGCTGCTGGCCGGAGGAGTGCGCTTGAGGCTTGAGTAGTTGAATCAATCCTAACTAAAGAAAAACCTATCTAATGACACTTTCTTGTTAGGACCTGTCTGAGGCCTATGGCTCAAAAAAGCTTCTTTGGAAAGACTTGGCAAAAGCCAGTCTATCCTACAGGTTCCAAAGGAACTCTGGCCTTCACTCTTAAAGCCCTGTACAGTGATAAAGACTTATTACAGGGCCTTGATTGCATCTACATAGTAGATGCTGACTGGAGGGGCAAACTTAAAGTTAGAATGGTTCAGCCAACCCTAACTATTGCTACTTTCTTAAATGTTAGGATATTTCTGAGGCCATTGGCTCAAACAGGCTTCCTTGGACAGACTTGGCGCAAAACACACCATTTCTGATGTTTCCAAATGAACCCTGGGCTTCACCCTTGAACCTCTATACAGGGACCGTTTCATAGTTTTAAGGTTGAAAGACACAAGTCTGTCAAGTTCAACCTAAAAGCTAATGTGTTGATCCAGAGGAAGGCAAAAACCCCATGAGGCAGATGCTAATTGCCCCATATTAGGGGAAAAATTCCTTCCCGACTCCACATATGGCAATCAGACTAGTTCCCTGGATCAACGTCCCATAACAAAATCTAGTACGGATAACCTGCAATTTTATATTATTTAAGAAAGGCACACACATGCCCTCCTTGAATTTTTTTTAGAAAATTAAGTATTTCAATTTCATGTGGTAGAGAGTTTCATAACCTCATTGCTCACACAATAAAAATTTGCCAACTAACTTCCTTTAGACAAAGTGAATTAGGATCTTTATGCTAGAGTAATTGAATTAACTCTAACTGAAATAGATTAATGCTTTTTTCCTAAATGTTGAAATTTGTTTAAATCCATCAGCTCAAAAAGGCTTTCTCGGACAGACTTGGCGCAAGCTACTCCATTCTGCAGATCCCAAGGGAACCCTGGCCTTTACCATTACACCCCTGTACAGGGATAGATACTTACCATAGGCCCAGGGCTGCATCTACAGAGTAGCTGCTGGCCGGAGGAGCGAGCTTGAGGCTATAGTGGTTGATTCAACTCTAACTAAAGCTTTTTTTTTCTAAATACTGGGATCTGTTTAAGGCTGTTGGCTCAAACAGACTTCCTCGGACAGACTTGGCGCAAGCTACTCCATTCTGCAGATCCCAAGGGAACCCTGTTTTTTACCATTACACCCCTGTACAGGGATAGATACTTACCATAGGCCCAGGGTTGCATCTACAGAGTAGCTGCTGGCCGGAGGAGTGCGCTTGAGGCTTGAGTAGTTGAATCAATCCTAACTAAAGAAAAACCTATCTAATGCCACTTTCTTGTTAGGACCTGTCTGAGGCCTATGGCTCAAAAAAGCTTCTTTGGAAACACTTGACAAAAGCCAGTCTATCCTACAGGTTCCAAAGGAACTCTGGCCTTCACTCTTTCAGCTCTGTACAGCGATAAAGACTTATTGCAGGGCCTTGATTGCATCTACATAGTAGATACTGACTGGAGGGGCAAACTTAAGGCTAGAATGGTTCAGCCAACCCTAACTATTGCTACTTTCTTAAATGTTAGGATATTTCTGAGGCCGTTGGCTCAAACAGGCTTCCTTGGACAGACTGGGCGCAAAACACACCATTTCTGATGTTTCCAAATGAACCCTGGGCTTCACCCTTGAACCTCAATACATGGACAGTTTCATAGTTTTAAGGTTGAAAGACACAAGTCCATCAAGTTCAACCTAAAAGCTAATGTGTTGATCCAGAGGAAGGCAAAAACCCCATGAGGCAGATGCTAATTGCCCCATATTAGAGGAAAAATTCCTTCCCGATTCCACATATGGCAATCAGACTAGTTCCCTGGATCAACGTCCCATAACAAAATCTAGTACGGATAACCTGCAATTTTATATTATTCAAGAAAGGCACACATATGCCCTCCTTGAATTTTTTTTAGAAAATTAAGTATTTCAAGTTAATGTGGTAGAGAGTTCCATAACCTCATTGCTCACACAATAAAAATTTGCCAACTAACTTCCTTTAGACAAAGTGAATTAGGATCTTTATGCTAGAGTAATTGAATTAACTCTAACTGAAATAGATTAATGCTTTTTTCCTAAATGTTGAAATTTGTTTAAATCCATCAGCTCAAAAAGGCTTTCTCGGACAGACTTGGCGCAAGCTACTCCATTCTGCAGATCCCAAGGGAACCCTGGCCTTTACCATTACACGCCTGTACATGGATAGATACTTACTATAGGCCCAGGGCTGCATCTACAGAGTAGCTGCTGGCCGGAGGAGCGAGCTTGAGGCTATAGTGGTTGATTCAACTCTAACTGAAGCTTTTTTTTTCCCTACATACTGGGATCTGTTTAAGGCTGTTGGCTCAAACAGACTTCCTCGGACAGACTTGGCGCAAGCTACTCCATTCTGCAGATCCCAAGGGAACCCAGGTTTTTACCATTACACCCCTGTACAGGGATAGATACTTACCATAGGCCCAGGGTTGCATCTACAGAGTAGCTGCTGGCCGGAGGAGTGCGCTTGAGGCTTGAGTAGTTGAATCAATCCTAACTAAAGAAATACCTATCTAATGCCACTTTCTTGTTAGGACCTGTCTGAGGCCTATGGCTCAAAAAAGCTTCTTTGGAAAGACTTGGCAAAAGCCAGTCTATCCTACAGGTTCCAAAGGAACTCTGGCCTTCACTCTTACAGCCCTGTACAGCGATAAAGACTTATTACATGGCCTTGATTGCATCTACATAGTAGATGCTGACTGGAGGGGCAAACTTAAGGCTAGAATGGTTCAGCCACCCTAACTATTGCTACTTTCTGAAATGTTAGGATATTTCTGAGGCCGTTGGCTCAAACAGGCTTCCTTGGACAGACTGGGCGCAAAACACACTATTTCTGATGGTTCCAAATGAACCCTGGGCTTCACCCTTGAACTTCAATACAGGGACAGTTTCATAGTTTTAAGGTTGAAAGACACAAGTCCATCAAGTTCAACCTAAAAGCTAATGTGTTGATCCAGAGGAAGGCAAAAACCCCATGAGGCAGATGCTAATTGCCCCATATTAGGGGAAAAATTCCTTCCCGACTCCACATATGGCAATCAGACTAGTTCCCTGGATCAACGTCCCATAATAAAATCTATTACCACTAACCTGAAATGTTATATTATTCAAGGAACATTTTTCATCAAGCAGTTTTCACCGGAAATCTGTTGCACAACTGTTTGAATCTCAGTAAATTCCTGCGCAACTTACATTTAAATACTCTGACCTTTTTACACCCACTCTTTTAACTTCTTAAATAGTGAACAGAGCTTATCTGGACCGCTTGTGGCTTAGCTTTACCTGAAAACTTATTACAAATTAGGCTGGAAAAGTGGTGTAAATTAGGACTGAAATTGACTCCATCTTTTGACTGGAGTACATTTCTTGAGGTGTAGTACGTCAGCTTTAAGGGGATATTTCAATAAATGAATGACCCTGGCTGCAGGTATAAAGAATCAAACTGTGCTGTCCTGACCCATTCCTGGGATTGTGTATGGCACTGACATCACCTCAATACTGCCGCAGCCAACAAATGTAATCAGACGGACTGCCCAGCTGAGCGCACTGAGCTGCTGCAGCTCTGAGATGGTGGAACCTCTTTTTTTTAATTAAATGACCTGCAGCTAGGGACATTCATTTATTGAAAGGGAACAACCCCTTTAAGGATGAGTCAAGTTCATTAAGAGGTTTAGTCTTTTTAATGAATTTGGTGCACGTTCCTCCAATAGGCGCTTCATGAATGCTGGTATAGAAATCCACCAGCCTTGATGAATCGGCCACCATAGGTTTACATGGCATGAGCATATACAGAACAGTTGTGTAGTATACGTTACCAGGCCCTCATGATGCTCTTGGTCCTGGATGGCCTTCCACAGTCTGCTTTCTTGCTTCATCATCTTGAAGGGCTCCACTTTCTTTTCTTCTGGCTGGCATGGTGCGGCTCTATCATCCTGCTCCTTTAACACGAAGGGACGAATGACTGTAAAGCTGCCAGGAGCGTTTTTTTATCCCCTTAGATCATTGTGACACCACAAAGTGATGACATAGACAAGTGGGTGAGGCGCCTTTATTCAGTCATCGGGTGTGGTCAGAAGAAATTAGCATATTCCGTGATGTTACAACAATGAGAACAGACATGAACATTCTATTCGGAACCCGACCACCATTATCAGCGGAACCTTCACTGCTGTCAGATTGGCACTAAAAACAAAAAGAGACCGCGGTGAACCTGGACAGTAACAATCTACAGGGACTGTGACTGCTAAGCGGACTTCATGTCAGATGTTATGCAGTTTTGTCAGAAAAAAAACCAATAAAATATATAAAAGACAGGCTCCAATAAACCTTAAACACTGGGCTGTAGTCACAGATTCTCCTTCCACCTGCAGCACATTGCTCCCCTGCCTAACCCTCCCCGTCCTGCAGCATGTTTCTCACCGCTTAATTCTCCCACTCCTGCAGCACATCACTTCCCTGTCTAAACCTCCCCCTCTTGCGGCACATTGCTCCCGTCTAATCCTCCCCTCCTTGCAGCACATTGTGCCCTTTCTAAATCTCCCCCTTCCTGCACCACATCACCCACTGCCAAATCCCCTCTTGCACCACATCGCCCACTGCCAAATCCTGCACTTCCTGCAGCACATCGCTCCCTGACTAATCCTCTCCTATTGCATTACATCACTTCCCTGCATAAGCCACCTCTTCCTGCAGCACATCGCTTCCCTGCCTAAGCCTCCCCCTCCTGCATTACATCACTCCCCTGCCTAATCCTCCTCTTCCTGCAGCACAGCGCTCCCTGCCTAATCCTCCTCTTCCTGCAGCACATCGCTCCCCTGACCCCCTCTTACGTGACATCTTTTCTATCAGTTACATTTGTGAAGTAACTGCTGTCTCCTGTGAGCAGTGGAGAGCGAAGCTGAGAGCCAGGAGGCTCTGCCCCTCTGCCCCTTCTTGCCACATCATCATCCATCTACATCAGGGCTGTCAAACTCAAATATATAGAGGGCCAAAAGGAAGAGTTTAACTCAGAAAAATAAGTCAACACTTTATCAGATGTTTCTGTGAAAACTTGAGTACAACAAATAAGATTTTGTTATTTTCCCTCAGTTATAAAAAAAATAGTTATGAGAAAAGTGTGACAAAAAGGAGTCATAAAATGCACCAAAATGAAATATCACAATTTATGGCTCAAATTGAGGTGAAGCAAGGAAGAGGTTGAGCTTAGCTAATGAGATGCATCAAACATACAGGTGCTTCTCACAAAATTAGAATATCATCAAAAAGTTTATTTATTTCAGTTCTTCAATCCAAAAAGTGAAACTCATATATTATACAGAGTCATTACAGAGTGATCTATTTCAAGTGTTTATTTCTGTTAATGTTGATAATGATGGCTTACAGCCAATGAAAACACAAAGTCATTATCTCAGTAAATTAGAATAATTAACAAAAAACACCTGCAAAGGCTTCTTACACATTTAAAAAGGTCCCTTTGTCTGTTTCAGTAGGCTCCACAATCATGGGGAAGACTGATGACTTGACAGATGTCCAGAAGGCAGTCATTGACACACTCCACAAGGAGTGTAAATCACAAAAGGTCATTGCTAAAGAAGCTGGCTGTTAACAGAGTGCTGTATCCAAGCATATTTATGGAAAGTTGAGTGGAAAGAAAAAGTGTGGTAGGAAGAGGTGCACAAGCAACCGGGATAACCGCAGCCTTGAAAAGATTGTTAAGGAAAGGCCATTCAAACATTTGGGGAAGATTCACATGGAGTGGACTGCTGCTGGAGTCATTGCTTCAAGAGCCACCACACACAGACGTATCCAGGACATGGGCTACAAGTGTCACATGCCTTGTGTCGAGCCACTCATCACCAATAGACAACGCCAGAAGCATCTTACCTGGGCCAAGGAGAAAAACACCTGGACTGTTGCTCAGTGGTCCAAGGTGTTGTTTTCCGATGAAAGTAAATTTTGCATTTAATTTGGAAATCAAGGTCCCAGAGTCTGGAGGAAGAGTGGAGAGGCCACAATCCAAGCTGCTTGAGGTCTCATGTGAAGTTTCCACAATCGGTGATGGTTTGGGGAGCCATGTCATCTGCTGGTGTAGGTCCACTGTGTTTTATCAAGACCAAAGTCAGCGCACCCGTCTACCAGGACATTGTAGAGCCCTTCATGCTTCCCTCTGCCCACAAGCTTTTTGGAGATGGAAATGTCATTTTCCAGCAGGACTTGGCCCCTGTCCACACTGCCAAAAGTACCAATACCTGGTTTACACAACAGTATCACTGTGCTTGATTGGCAGCAAACTCACCTGACCTTAACCCCATAGAGAATCTATTATAGAGAATCTATGGGGTATTGTCAAGAGAAAGATGAGAGACACCAGACCCAACAATGCAGACGAGCTGAAGGCTTCTATCAAAGCCACCTGGGCTTCCATAACACCTCAGCAGTGTCACAGGCTGATCGCCTCCATGCCACATTGCCGCATTGATGCAGTAATTGATGCAAAAGGAGCCCCGACCAAGTATTGAGGGCATTTACTGAACATACATTTCAGTAGGACAATATTTCAGATTTTAAAAACATTTTTCAAGCTGGTGTTATAAAGTATTCTAATTTACTGAGATAATAACATTAACAGAAATAAACACTTGAAATAGATCACTCTGTCTGTAATGACTCTATATAATATGAGTTTTACTATTTGTATTGAAGAACTGAAATAAATTAACTTTTTGATGATATTCTAATTTTATGAGAAGCACCTATAGTATGCTATATGCCCAATTTTAACAAATGTACTGCAATTTTTGCTGAATGTGTTCAGAAATGTACTGATGTGTAAGCAGACAAATGCAGAGACTTAGGCTATGTGCCCACGATGCAGAAATGCTCCGGATTTTTCCTGAGCGTTTCTGCATCTCGCTGGCAGAAAAAACGCATGCGGATTGTACATGCGGATTGTACATGCGGATTGTACACGCGGATTGTACACGCGGAATGTACACGCGGATTGTACATGCGGATTGTATATGCGGATTGTACACGCGGATTGTACATGCGGATTGTACACGCGGATTGTACATGCGGATTGTACATGCGGATTGTATATGCGGATTGTACACGCGGATTGTACACGCGGATTGTACATGCGGATTGTACATGCGGATTGTATATGCGGATTGTACACGCGGATTGTACATGCGGATTGTATATGCGGATTGTACATGCGTTTTTCCTGCCAGGGACATGCAGAAGTGGAGCGTTCTTCACATGCATTTCCGCATGCGGGTTGACAAGCGCTTTACAAGCGATTTTAGCATCACTTGGAAAGTGCTTGTCAACTTGGTCACACTATAGAAATCCATGAAAACGGCATGGATTTATATAGTGTGACCCCAACGACTGGTTAAAAATAAAAAAATAAATCTATACTTACCTTCCGATGGCCCCCGCAGTCTCGCTTCGCTCCGTCCTGGCTGCCGGCAGATCGCAGTACACTGAAGGACCTGCCGTCACATGACTATGACGTCAGCGCTGGTCCTTCAGTCCATCGCGAGCTGCCGACATGGGAGGACGAGCGCAGCGGGGGCCGTCAGAAGGTAAATATAACATTTATTTTTTATTTTATTCTTTATTTTGACAGGTTCTATGGTACCCGGGTCCGGAGGAGAGTCTCCCATCCTCCACACGCGGGTACCATCCGCACATTGAACGCATGTATTCCGCATGTGCTTATCTAGTGAAGCGGAATCCATGCGTTCCAATGCAAGTCAATGGCCAGGAAAACGCTGCGCTTCCGCAAAATAATTGGTAGTGCTGCGTTTTTTTCCGCAATGATAATCCGCAGCGGAAATTTCCGCAGCATGTGCACAGCACATGCGGACTATCATTGGGGAACATGGCAGACCTTCTAACATGCGTCTTTAAGCGTTTCTGCAGCGTTTTTGCCATGCGGAAACGCTTAAAATACGCGTCGCGGGCACACAGCCTTAGGCTATGTGCCCACGTAGCGTTTTTGTAGCGTTTTTGCGGCGTTTTTACGGCCGCGAAAACGCTTGTAAAACAGTCTGCCATGCAAAGCCATGTGAATTCGGATGTGCTGTGCACATGATGCGCTAATTTGCGCGCCGAATTCGCATTACTTTGCAAAACGCAGCATGACCATTTCTACTGCGATTACGCTGAAGCTTATTCGCGATGCGTGTGGTATCTGGGAGGAAGACGAGACTACAACTCCTCTTCATCCCGGCTACCACGCGGTGAAAAAAAGAAATAAAAAAGTTAAAAACAAACAAAACCTGTATATTCACCTCTCCGGCGGCCCCCGGTCTGCTCTCCGGTCTCCTCCGGTCTGCTGTCTGTACTGTCAGGACCTGCGCTGACGTCATTTAGTCAGGTGATGGTCGCATGACAGCTGACGTCGGCATCAGGTGATGGTCGCGTGGCCATCAGCTGACTAAATGACGTCACCGCAGGTCCTGACCGTACACTGCGGGACGCTGAAGAGAGAAGACGCGGCCGGGAGCAGACCGGAGGAGACCGGAGAGCAGACCGGGGGCCGCCGGAGAGGTGAATATACAGTTGTTTTTTTTTATTTATTAACGTTTTGATTCTTTTTTTTACTATAGATGCTGCATTTAAAGCATCTAAGTTGTTCACACATTATAGATCCATTTCGGTTGCATGGATTTATATTGTGTGATCAACTTATCAAGCACTTTTCCAAGTGATGCTCAAAATCGCTTGGAAAATTGCTTGAAAAAATGCATGTGAAAACGCTTCTCTCTAGCAGAAAAAACGCATGTAAATCTGCATCAAATCTGCTAGGTGTGCACACAGCCTTATAGCTGGTTTTGCTCTGAGCTGAGATGTCCAGGCTGAATAATGCTCTGGGAGCAGAACCCATCAGCAGAATCTGTCTGTTTCCTGCCTTGTAGCAGTGGATCCCGGCTATTTAGCTCACAGAGCATTGTCTACACAAGATACAATTGTATCCAATTTTCAGCTGGGAACAGGACTATGGACAAGTTTTGCAGCAACTGCATTTGTGATATTAAATGTTGATCAATCTAGATTTTCTTCAGTGTTCTTATTCATTGCAGAAAATCTTAAAAAAGCCGAGGAATGTGGGCAACATGGTGGGTCAATGATTAACGCTGTGGGGCTGGGTTCATATAATAGCAAGGACAACATCTGCAAGGAGTTTGTATGTTCTCCCCGTGTTTGTGTGGGTTTCCTCCGGGTTCTCCGGTTTCCTCCCACACTCCAAAGACATACTGATAGGGAATTCATATTGTGAGCCCCAATGGGGACAGTGATGATAATGTCTGTAAGGTGCTACAAAATCTAACGGCGCTATATAAGAGAGTAAAATAAATATATAACTAAATAAAATGAATGTATTAAAAGGCTAAGATTGCAAAGAGCTTGTAAAAACAAGAAACTTTGCAATTTCCTTCTTATTCAAAATCTTCTCTGTTCTCAAGAAGGAAAAGATTTTTAATTCTGCAGTGTACAGCTCATTGCTATGGTTACTGACCACCTGAGAAGTGGCTGGTCTCCTTGGCAAGAAGCGCTCACTTGCAGACTGGTGGACTTCAGCGCCCCTGTGCCTGTCCCATTCTGCAGAGGCAAAGCCGCCTCTGCCCGCAGAATGCAAGAGGGCACAATTCAGACAAGCGGCTCAGCCAAGCCACCGGCCAGAACTGTAAATCTTCAGCTTCTGATGAGAGGAACACAAGACCACCCCTTTAATAAAGGAGTAGAGCAGAACTCATACAGTGATTAGTGGGGGTCTGACACCTGAAATCCCCAGACATCAGCTACTTCTGCAAGATGATGTACACAGTGTTAAGAGCTGGAATAGCACAGCTCCGCACACTGTGCAATGGCTGGTTTCGGGTACTACAGCTCAGATCACAATCATTTCAATAGGAGCTGCAGTACCAAGATCGGCCACTACACAGTGTACAGCGCTGTGCTGTTTGGTCTCTACGCTGAGTATTTCCAGCTGCTGTCTTATTGGTGAGGGGGCCGTGTGTTGGAACCTCACTGATCTGATATTGATGACCAGGGTCGGACTGCGGTGTCTGGGGCCCACAGGGGAAATTAACTCTAGGGGCCCACCTACAGCAAGATGCAAATATCTGTTATCCGCTCTCGCTGTTATAGTGGAGCATTGACTGGCGGCTCCTGCACATCTACTGGGCGACACTCTAACTGGGATGGACATGTTTGCATTAAAGAGCTTCTTTGGTTAAAACTAGTGTTGAGCGAGTATGTTCTGTTAACCCTTTCGGCGAGTACAGTCATGGCCAAAAGTATTGAGAATGAGACAAATAGTAATTATTCCAAAGTTTACTGCTTCATTTTTTGTAATGGCAATTTGCATATACTCCTGAATGTCAAAGAGTGATCAGCTTAACAGCAATTACGGTACTTGCAAAGTCAATATTTACCCAGAAAATGAACTTTAACCCCCAAAACACATTTCAACATCATTGCAGTCCTGCCTTAAAAGGAGCAGCTAACATCTTTTTAGTGATTGATCCATTAACACAGGTGTGGGTGTTGATGAGGACAGGGCTGGTGATCAATCAGTCATGATTAAGTAATAATGACATCACTGGTCACTTTAAAAGGAGGCTGGTTCTTGGTATCATTGTTTCTCTTCAGTTAACCATGGTTATCTCTAAAGAAACACGTGCAGCCATCATTGCACTGCACAAAAATGGCCTAACAGGGAAGAGTATCACAGCTACAAAGATTGCACCTCAGTCAACAATCTATCGCATCATCAAGAACTTCAAGGAGAGAGCTTCCATTGTTGTCAAAAAGGCTCCAGGGCGCCCAAGAAAGACCAGCAAGCACCAGGACCGTATCTTAAAACTGTTTCAGCTGCGGGATCGGACTACCAGCAGTGCCGAGCTTGCTCAGGAATGGCAGCAGGCTGGTGTGAGTGCTTCTGCACGCACTGTGAGGCGGAGAATCTTTGAGCAAGGGCTGGTTTCAAGGAGGGCAGCAAAGAAGCCACTTCTCTCCAGAAAAAACATCAGGGACCAACTGATATTCTGCAAAAGGTATAGAGAGTGGACTGCTGAGGACTGGGGCAAAGTCATTTTCTCTGATGAATCCCCTTTTCGATTGTTTGGGACATCTGGAAAACAGCTTATTCGGAGAAGAAGAGGTGAGCGCTACCACCAGTCTTGTCTCATGCCAACTGTAAAGCATCCTGAAACCATTCATGTGTGGGGTTGCTTCTCAGCCAAGGGAATCGGCTCACTCACAGTCTTGCCTAAAAACACAGCCATGAATAAAGAATGGTACCAGAATGTCCTCCAAGAGCAACTTCTCCCAACCGTCCAAGAGCAGTTTGGCGCCCAACAATGCCTTTTCCAGCATGATGGAGCACCTTGCCATAAAGCAAAGGTGATAACTAAATGGCTCATGGAACAAAACATAGAGATTTTGGGTCCATGGCCTGGAAACTCCCCAGATCTTAATCCCATTGAGAACTTGTGGTCAATCATCAAGAGACGGGTGGACAAACAAAAACCAACAAATTCTGGCAAAATGCAAGCATTGATTATGCAAGAATGGACTTCTATCAGTCAGGATTTGGTCCAAAAGTTGATTGAGAGCATGCCAGGGAGAATTACAGAGGTCTTGAAGAAGAAGGGGCAACACTGCAAATATTGACTTGCTGCATTAACTCATTCTAACTGTCAATATAACCTATTGGTACTCATAATATAATTGCAATTATATTTCTGTATGTGATATAAACATCAGACAAACACTAATAAAAACCAGAGGCCAGCAGATCATGTGAAAATATAATTTTGGTGTCATTCTCAAAACTTTTGGCCATGACTGTATGCTCGGGCCGAGCTCCGAGTATTTATAGCTCCTCGGTGATATGGTTGAATCGCTCCCGTGTGCATGATTTGCGACTGTTTGACGGTTTTAATACATGTGAGCAGGGTCGGTCTGGGCTGGCGGGATACCGGGAAATTTCCCGGTGGGCCCCGCCCCCTGCTGTAGAGTAGAGGGGGGAGAAGAGAACAAAAAAAAATCCTGCGGTTTTAAGGGGCACGGGCCCTTTAAAAGCGCAGGCACAGTGTATGCAGGGACGCGCGCACGCAGCGTTCATTACCTGAACCACCGCGGCGCACGTCCCTGTGAAGCAGCTGAAGCTGCGTGTCTCCCTTCGCCGGCCGGCGTATGACGTCATCGTCATGCGCCTGCTGTGAAGGAGGCGCGCAACTCAGGAGAAGGAGGACACCGCACAGGATCGCAGGAAGGTAAGAGGTGTGTGTGTGTGTGTGTGTGTGTGTGTGTGTGTATGTGTGTGTGTGTGTGTAATGGTCTGGACACACAAGGCGGGGGCCAGCAGGACACACAAGGGGGGTCCAGCTGGACAGACCCACAAGGGGGGGGGCCCAGCTGGACAGACACACAAGGGGGGGCCCAGCTGGACAGACACACAAGGGGGGACCAAGTTGGACAGACACACAAGGGGGGGGCCCAGCTGGACAGACACACAAGGAGGGGCCCAGCTGGACAGACACACAAGGGGGGGGCCAAGTTGGACAGACACACAAGGGGGGGGCCAAGTTGGACAGACACACAAGGGGGGGGGCCAGCTGGACAGACACACAAGGGGGTGCCAAGTTGGACAGACACACAAGGGGGGGCCCAGCTGGACAGACACACAAGGGGGGGGCCCAGCTGGACAGACACACAAGGGGGGGCCAAGTTGGACAGACACACAAGGGGGGGGCCAGCTGGACAGACACACAAGGGGGGGGCCCAGCTGGACAGACACACAAGGGGGGGCCCAGCTGGACAGACACACAAGGGGGGGCCAAGCTGGACAGACACACAAGGGGTGGGCCAGCTGGACAGACACACAAGGGGGGGCCAAGTTGGACAGACACACAAGGGGGGGGCCAGCTGGACAGACACACAAGGGGGGGGCCCAGCTGGACAGACACACAAGGGGGGGCCCAGCTGGACAGACACACAAGGGGGGGCCCAGCTGGACAGACACACAAGGGGGGGCCCAGCTGGACAGACACACAAGGGGGGGCCCAGCTGGACAGACACACAAGGGGGGGCCCAGCTGGACAGACACACAAGGGGGGGCCCAGCTGGACAGACACACAAGGGGGGGCCCAGCTGGACAGACACACAAGGGGGGGCCCAGCTGGACAGACACACAAGGGGGGGCCCAGCTGGACAGACACACAAGGGGTGGCCCAGCTGGACAGACACACAAGGGGGGCCCAGCTGGACAGACACACAAGGGGGGCCCAGCTGGACAGACACACAAGGGGGGGCCAAGCTGGACAGACACACAAGGGGGGGCCAAGTTGGACAGACACACAAGGGGGGGGCCCAGCTGGACAGACACACAAGGGGGGGCCCAGCTGGACAGACACACGAGGGGGGACCCAGCTGGACAGACACACGAGGGGGGGCCCAGCTGGACAGACACACGAGGGGGGGCCCAGCTGGACAGACACACGAGGGGGGGCCCAGCTGGACGGACACACGAGGGGGGGCCCAGCTGGACGGACACACGAGGGGGGGCCCAGCTGGACGGACACACGAGGGGGGGCCCAGCTGGACGGACACACGAGGGGGGGCCCAGCTGGACACACGAGGGGGGAACCCTGGCTGGACACGCAAGGGGGGGGGCCCTGGCTGGACACGCAAGGGGGGGAGCCTTGGCTGGACACGCAAGGGGGGAGCCCTGGCTGGACACGCAAGGGAGGGGAGCCCTGGCTGGACACACAAGGGGGAGCCCTGGCAGGACACACAAGGGGGAACCAAGGTGGACCCAGGCAAAGGGGGGTGGGCAGGATGGGTATATGGGGGGCAGGCTGGACACATGGAGGCCAGGATGGATATATGGGGGGCAGGATGGATATATGGGGGGGCAGGATGGATATATGGGGGGGCAAGATGGATATATGGAGGCCAGGATGGATATATGGGGGGGGGCAAGCTGGACTTATGGAGGCCAGGATGGATATATGGGGGAGGGGGGGCAGGCTGAACACATGGAGGCCAGGATGGATATATGGGGGGGGACAGGCTGGACACATGGGGAGCTAGGATGAATATGTGGGGGGGGCGGGCTCGATACACATGGGCTAGCATAAATATATGGAGGGGCACGCTGGATATATGGGGGGTGTCAGGATGGATATATGCAGGGGGTAAGGGCAGTATGGATATATGAGGGGAGAGGCTGGACACATGGAGGCCAGGATGAATATGTAGAGGGCAGGCTGGACACATGGAGGATATATGGGGGGGACATATGGGGGCGCAGGCTGGAAACATGGAAGCAAGGATGGATATGTGGGGGGGCAGACTGGCACATGGGGGGGCTAGGATGGGTATATGGGAGGGGGCAGGCTCGATACACATGTGCTAGGATAAATATATGGAGGGGTCACACTAGACAAATGGTGGCCAGAAGGGACATATGGGGGTGCCTGGCTAGACAAGGGACTTAATTACTGTTTGGGAGCCAGATTGAGGAACATACTTTATTAGTTTATGGTGACCAGTGGGGAACATTATTACTTTAGATTCCAATTATTATTACATTATTACTTCTGTAATATAATTTACTTTTTAGGAAATTGTTTTCCATGGGATGGGACAAAAGAGGAGTCCTGTTACTGTGCAGGACGGCACTATGTTGCTTTTTTTCTTCAACTGGTGTAGTGTAGAGGTCGGGGGGGGAAAGTGGGAATATTCTCTAGAAGAGATCAGTTATTAATAACTGTGTGTTATTTTCTGCAGAGATGATTCCTGGCTGGAAGAAGTGATGGCCGTCTGTGCCAGATGAAGAAGAAAAGCGAAGATGAAGGACTTCACCTAGAGACATCACTGGTGAGTCAGTGTATTACATGTACACTTACACTACACACGTGGTCAAAATTGTTGGTACCCCTCGTTTAATGAAAGAAAAACCCACAATGGTCACAGAAATAACTTCAATCTGATAAATTACAAATTTTTGAAAATGAAGAGATGAAGGTCAGACATTGATTTTCTGCTTCCACAGAATTTAAAAAAAAATTAACCTCATGAAATCGGCCTGGACAGAAATGATGGTTCTTCTTCTTTTGTTGAACCTTTTGAGGCAATCACTGCAATCAAACGATTCCTGTAACTGTCAATGAGACTTCTGCGCCTCTCGACAGGTATTTTGGCCGACTCCTCATGAGCAAACTGCTCCAGTTGTCTCGTGTTTGAAGGTTGCCTTTTCCAGAATATTTCAGCTCTTTCCAAAGATGCTCAATAGGATTTAGGTCAGGGCTCATAGAAGCCACTTCAGAATAGTCCAATGTTTTCCTCTTAGCCATTCTTGGGTGTTTTTAGCTGTGTGTGTTTTGGGTCATTATCCTGTTGCTAGACCTGCGACTGAGACCAAGCTTTCTGACACTGGGCAGCACATTTCTCTCTAGAATCCCTTGATAGTCTTGAGATTTCATTGTACCCTGCACAGATTCAAGACACCCTGTGCCAGGTGCAGCAAAGCAGCCCCAGAACATAACAGAGCCTCCACCATGTTTCACAGTAGGGACAGTGTTCTTTTCTTGATATTTTTCCATCTGTGAACATAGAGCTGATGTGCCTTGCCAAAAACTTCAATTTTTGTCTCATCTGTCCATAGGGCATTCTCCCAGAAGCTTTGTGGCTTGTCAACATGTAGTTTGGCAAATTCCAGTCTGGCTTTTTTACTATTTTTTTTTTCAACAATGGTGTTCTCCTTGGTCGTCTTACATGAAGTTCACTTTGGATCAAACAACGGTGGATAGTACGATCTGACACTGATGTTCCTTGAGCTTGAAGTTCACCTTTAATCTCTTTAGAAGTTATTCTGGGCTCTTTTGTTACCATTCATATTATCCGTCTCTTTGATTTGTCATCAATTTTCCTCCTGCAGCCACGTCCAGGGAGGTTGGCTACAGTCCCATGGATCTTAAATTTCTGAATAATATGTGCACCTGTAGTCACAGAAACATCAAGCTGCTTGGAGATGGTCTTATAACCTTTACCTTTTAACATGCTTTTCTATAATTTTCTTTCTAATCTCCTGAGACAGCTCTTTCCTTTGCTTCTTCTGGTCCATGTTGAGTGTGGTACACACCATGTCACCAAACAACACAGTGAGTATCTGTAGCCCTATATACAAGCACAGTGAGTATCTGTAGCCCTATATACAAGCACAGTGAGTATCTGTAACCCTATATACAGGCACAGTGAATATCTGTAACCCTATATACAGGCACAGTGAGTATCTGTAACCCTATATACAAGCACAGTGAGTATCTGTAACCCTATATACAGGCACAGTGAATATCTGTAACCCTATATACAGGCACAGTGAGTATCTGTAACCCTATATACAGGCACAGTGAGTATCTGTAACCCTATATACAGGCACAGTGAGTATCTGTAACCCTATATACAGGCACAGTGAGTATCTGTAGCCCTATATACAGGCACAGTGAGTATCTGCAGCCCTATATATAGCACAGTGAGTATCTGTAGCCCTATATACAGGCCCACTGACTGATTACAAGATTGTAGACACCTGTGATGCTAATTAGTGGACACAACTTTATTTAACATGTCCCTTTTGTCACATTATTTTCAGGGGTACCATCATTTCTGTCCAGGCCGATTTCATGAGTTTAATTTTTTTTTTTAATTCAGTGGAAGCAGAAAAGCAATGTCTGACTTTCATTTGTTCATTTTCATAGATTTTTAATTTATTATTACTTTTGTCAGATTCAAGTTATTTCTGTGACCATTGTGGGTTTTTCTTTCATTAAACGAGGGGTACCAACAATTCTGACCACGTGTGTGTATATAGTATATACAGAACTCCTGTGTATGTCTCTGGTGATCACTATATTATGTATACACTATATACAGAGCTTCTGTGTATAATGTCACTTGTGACCACTGTATTACCTGTGCAATATATACAGAGCTCCTGTGTATAATGTCACTGGTGACCACTGTATTACCTGTACACTATATACAGAGCTCCTGTGTATAATGTCACTGGTGACCACTGTAATACCTGTACACTAAATACAGAGCTCCAGTGTATAATGTCACTGGTGATCACTGTATTACCTGTACACTGACACTCTATACAGAGCTCCTGTGTATAATGTCACTGGTGAACCCTGTATTACCTGTACACTGACACTATATACTGAGCTCCAGTGTATAATGTCACTGGTGGTCACTGTATTGCCTGTACACTGTACACTATATACAGAGCTCCTGTGTATAATGTCACTGGTGATCCCTGTATTACCTGTACACTGACACTATATACAGAGCTCCTGTGTATAATGTCACTGGTGATCCCTGTATTACCTGTACACTGACACTATATACAGAGCTCCTGTGTATAATGTCACTGGTGGTAATAACAGTGTTGTTAGTATTGTGGTTTGTATTCATGATCAGTATTGTAGTATTTGGTCACTTTGGGGTGGTAATATGTGGTCTGGTCATGGTGTGGCCGTATTTGTTCCTTGTATGTAGCATTATTCGGTCACTATGTGGTGGTAATATGTGATCTAGTCATGGTGTGGCGATATTTGTCTCTTTTGTATGTGGTATTATTGGTGTTGATATAGTGGACTGTGTTGTGTATGGCAGTCATTTTGTTCTTGCTGATATTAACTAGGAAAAGATTTTTTTCCATTAGGCCACAGCCCCACCATCAGTATTCGGTCAGTATTTTTTCTCAGGAGTAGCTGCCAAAACCAGGAGTGGGTGATAAATACAGAATTGGTGACTTGTTTCTATTATACCTTTTCTCTGATTGTTCCTCACCTGGTTTTGGCTTCCACTCCTGAGAAAAAATACTGACTGAATACTGACCAAATACTGATAGTAGGGCCGCAGCCTTAGAGATTAAATACTTGGACCAGAGCGGCAGAGATGCACTTACAGGGGTTCTCCGGTGAAAACAAGTAATCACCTCTCCACAGGATCAGTGATGATATTGATTGGTGGGGGTCTGACTGCTGGGACACAATCGGCAGAATGTGGAGCTTTTCTCCCCATTAGACTGGAGCGGCATGTGAGATGCGACCACTCATCCAGTCATTCCCTCAGTGACTGTGAGCGCTGCTCTTTTTTGGAAGCTGCATTTTAAAATGGGGATAAGTGTCCTGTCAGGGATGAAACTTCCCCATTCTTCTGATAGGCGCCTTTTCCAATGTTCGGACCCAAACGATCAATAAGTGATCACCGATCCTGTGGATCCCATGGATCGGTGATAACTTGTTTTAACCAAAGAAGCCCTTTAATGCAAACTACCGTAATTGCACATCCCAGTTATAGTGGTGCACAGTAGATGTGCAGGAGCCGCCAGTCAATGCTCCACTATAACAGGGATAGCGGAAAACAGATATTTGCATATGGCTGTAGGTGGGCCCCTAGAGTCAGTTCTCCCTGTGGGCCCCAGACACCCCAGTCCGACCCTGCATGTGAGGAATGTGTAAGAAATAGACATTCCTCACATGTATTAACCCCTTAAGCCGCGGAGCATTTTCCGTTTTTGCATTTTCGCTTTTTGCTCCACTTGTTCCCAGAGCCATAGCGTTTTTATTTTTTAGTCAATATGGCCATGTTAGGGCTTATTTTTTGCGGGACGAGTTGTACTTTTTAACGCCATTACTAGTTTTACCATGCCGTGTACGGGAAAACGGGAAAAAAATTCCAAGCGCCGTGAAATTGCAAAAAAAGTGCAATACCACTGAGGTTTTTTTTTAATTTTTTTTACCACGTTCACTGAATGCTAAAACTGACCTGCCATTATTATTCTCCAGGTCATTACGAGTTCGTAGACACCAAACATGTATAGGTTCTTTTTTATTTAAGTGATGAAAAAAAATTCCAAAGTTTGGTAAAAAAAAAAAAAATGGTGCCATTTTCCGAGACCCGTAGCGTCTCCATTTTTCGGGATCTGGGGCAGGGTGAGGGCTTATTTTTTGTGAACCGAGCTGAAGTTTTTATAGATGCTATTTTGGGGTAGATCCGATGTTTTGATCGCCCGTTATTGCATTTTATTGCAATTTTACGGTGACCAAAAAACGTAATTCTGGCGTTTAGAATTTTTTTCTCATTACGCCATTTACCGATCGCATTAATTCTATTTTTATATTGATAGATCAGGCGATTCTGAACGCGTCAATGCCAAATATGTGTATGTGGGGTTTATTTTATGATTTTAGGGGGTGATTTAAACTTTTACATTTTTTTATTTTTTTTCATATTTTTTAAAACTTTTTTTTTTCACTTTTTGCTTGCTTCTGTAGTCTCCATAGGAGACTTGAAGCAGCAACTGTCCGATCGCCTCTGCTACATACAGGGGACCAGCAGTTCCCCTGTATGCAGCAGAAATGGTCCTGTCCTATGAGCGCCGACCACTAGATGGCGCTCATAGCGACAGGATCATTACAACCACTGGTGTCTGCTGCAGACCCAGGGTTGTCATGACCACACATCGCCGACCCGCGATCATGTGACGGGGTCGCCGATGGGCGGGGTAAGTGACGCGCTTCCAGGAAGCGCGCATTAAATGCCGCTGTCGGAGATTGACAGCGGCATTTAATATGTTAACAGCCGCTGGTGGATCGCGATTCCACCCGCGCCTGTTGCGGGCACATGTCAGCTGTAATAATCAGCTGACATGTGCTTGGTTCAGTGCGGGCTCAGCGCCGGAGCCCTCACTGAACCGGAGGATAACGACATGCGCGTACTAATACGTGACATGTCGTTAAGGGGTTAAAGCTGTCAAACAGTTGCAAATCATGCACACGGGAGCGATTCAACCATATCACCGAGCAGCTGTAAATACTCGGAGCTCGGGCCGAGCATACTCGGACAGAACATACTCGCTCAACACTAGTTAAAACAAGTTACCAACGATCCATGGGCTCTACAGGATAGGTGATCACTTATTGAGCATTTGTGTCCGAACATTGGAAAACGCACCTATCGGAAGAATGGGGAAGTTTTATCCCTGACAGAACACTTATCCCTATTTTAAAATGCTGCGGCAGGTGGGACGTCTGACCGCAGCTCTATTCATTCTCTTAGAGACTTGCAAAAAAGAGCAGCGCTCACAGCCACTGAGAGAATGAATGGATCAGTGGTCGCATCTCACATGCCGCTCCAGTCTAATGGGGAGAAAAGCTCCACATTCTGCCGGTGTGTGCAAGCAGTCAGACCCCCACCAATCAATATTATCAATGATCCTGTGGAGAGGTGATTACTTGTTTTCACCGGAGAACCCCTGTAAGTGCATCTCTGCTGCTCTGGTCCAAGTATTTAATCGCTAAGGCCACGGCCCTACTATCAGTATTCGGTCAGTGTCCAGTCAGTATTTTTTCTCAGGAGTGGGAGCCAAAACAGGTGATGAACAATCAGAGAAAAGGTATAATAGAAACAAGTCACCAATTCTGCATTAATCAACCATTCCTGGTTTCGGCAGCCACTCCTGAGAAAAATACTGACCAAATACTGATGGTGGGGCTGTGGCCTAATGGAAAAAAATCTTTTCCTAGTTAAGATCAGCGAGAATAAAATGACCGCCGTACACAACACAGTCCACTATATCAACACCAATAATACCACATACAAAAGGGACAAATATCGCCACACCTTGACTAGATCACACATTACCACTACATAGTGACCGAATAATACCACATACAAGGAACAAATATGGCCAAACTATGACCAGACCATATATTACCACCCCAAGGTGACCAAATACTACAATACTGATCATGAATACAAAACCACAATACTAACAACACTGTTATTACCACCAGGAACATTATACACAGGAGCTCTGTATATAGTGTCAGTGTACAGGTAACACAGTGATCACCAGTGACATTATAGACAGGAGCTCTGTATATAGTGTATAGGTAATACAGTGATCACCTGTGACATACACAGGAGCTCTGTATATACTATATACACACGTGGTCAAAATTGTTGGTACCCCTCGTTTAATGAAAGAAAAACTCACAATGGTCACAGAAAAAACTTGAATCTGACAAAAGTAATAATAAATTAAAAATCGATGAAAATGAACAAATGAAAGACAGACATTGCTTTTCAACGCTGCTTCCACAGAATTTAAAAAAAAATTAAACTCTTGAAATAGGCCTGGACAGAAATGATGGTACCCCTGAAAATAATGTGACAAAAGGGACATGTTACATCAAGTTGTGTCCACTAATTAGCATCACAGGTGTCGACAATCTTGTAATCAGTCAGTGGGCCTGTATATAGGGCTACAGATACTCACTGTGCTGTTTGGTGACATGGTGTGTACCACACTCAACATGGACCAAAGGAAGCAAAGGAAAGAGTTGTCTCAGGAGATTAGAAAGAAAATTATAGACAAGCATGTTAAAGGTAAAGGTTATAAGACCATCTCCAAGCAGCTTGATGTTCCTGTAACTACAGTTGCACATATTATTCAGAAATTTAAGATCCATGGGACTGTAGCCAACCTCCCTGGACGTGGCCGCAGGAGGAAAATTGATAACAAATCAAAGAGACGAATAATATGAATGGTAACAAAAGAGCCCAGGAAAACTTCTAAAGAGATTAAAGGTGAACTTCAAGCTCAAGGAACATCAGTGTCAGATCGCACCATCCGTCGTTGTTTGATCTAAAGTGGACTTCATGGGAGACGACCAAGGAGTACACCATTGTTGAAAAAAAATCATAAAAAAGCCAGACTGGAATTTGCCAAACTACATGTTCACAAGTCACAAAGCTTTTAGGAGAATGCCCTATGGACAGATGAGACAAAAATGGAAGTTTTTGGCAAGGCACATCAGATCTATGTTCACAGATGGAAAAATGAAGCATATCAAGATAAGAACACTGTCCCTACTGTGAAACATGGAGGAGTCTCTTTTATGTTTTGGGGCTGGTCTGCCGCATCTGGCACAGGGTGTCTTGAATCTGTGCAGGGTACAATGAAATCTCAAGACTATCAAGGGATTCTAGAGAGAAATGTGCTGCCCAGTGTCAGAAAGCGTGGTCTCAGTCGCAGGTCATGGGTCTTGCAACAGTATTATGACCCAAAACACACAGCTAAAAACACCCAACAATGGCTAAGAGGAAAACATTGGACTATTCTGAAGTGGCTTCTATGAGCCCTGACCTAAATCCTATTGAGCATCTTTGGAAAGAGCTGAAACATGCCGTCTGGAAAAGGCAACCTTCAACCATGAGACAACTGGAGCAGTTTGCTCATGAGGAGTGGCCAAAATACCTGTGGAGAGGTGCAGAAGTCTCATTGACAGTTACAGGAGTCGTTTGATTGCAGTGATTGCCTCAAAAGGTTGTTCAGCAAAATATAAAGTTAAGAAGAACCATCATTTCTGTCCAGGCCTGTTTCATCAGTTTATTTATTTATTTTTATTCTGTGGAAGCAGAAAAGCAATGTCTGACTTTCATTTGTTCATTTTCATAGATTTTTAATTTATTATTACTTTTGTCAGATTCAAGTTATTTCTGTGACCATTGTGGGTTTTTCTTTCATTAAACGAGGGGTACCAACAGTTTTGACCACGTGTGTAGTGTAAGTGTACATGTGTGTCACCCTGGCCTGGATGCCACAAGTGTAATTAAAGCTGTGTCTGAGAGCAGGGGGGAGGTTCTCTAGTCAGGGGAACATTAGCATGCAATGCTTCCTGTCTCAGGCCAGTAGGGGGAGCAGGCTGCCCCTATAAAAGCTGGTGCTGAGGTCAGGGTTAGAGAGAACCCAGATGACCTGTCTCAGGACTGAGACGTGTCTCAGCAGAGCAGGGACAGACAGTTGCACTGCACCTAAGAGGAAGTGTGGCAGGAGGAGAGCCACAAGCCAGAGACAAGAGGCGAAGAGAGCCTGTCTTGGCAGATAACAGACTTAATCTACCAGAGTTTGGTGTCTGAGGCTGGAAGGATTCCACATCCCCCAGCAGAGAACCAGTCCGCAAGGGACTGTATATTCCTTGGCCTAAGAAGCCTGGAGGCCCTGCCACAACAGAAGGGACCAGTAAAGCCATACAAGGCTGGGAGGAGAAAGGAACCCATGTCGCAGGCCATACAGGCGAGAAAACATGGAAAGCTCGGAAACGTGGGCTGTTACCCTATCAGGAGGAGATAGCCAGAAGGAGCGCAGAAAGCACGGTAGGCCTACACCCTCACCCTGACCAGGGCCAATTTCCCCGTTGCTCTCAGACATCCAGGTCCCCTCCTAGCCGGGACTGTTTGTGGGTCAGTTTACCTGTTTAGTAAAGACCCTAGACTGCAACCTGTTGTCTGTGTGCTCCTTGCTCCTCCAGCACTATCAGCACTGGGACTCCCACTACCATCACTCCCAACATCCATTATACTGCCCTGGGGCCGCACTCTTCCCGTGGAGAGTCACACTACCCTAGCTGCACACCTCATCAGCCCCAGCGGTCTGCATGCAGCGGCGGTTCCTAATAACCGCAATCCATGGGTGGCGTAGTCGAACATTATCAGCAGAACATAGCAGACTACCATTGGCCTGACCACCCTGAGCCACGGAACCGGGTCGCCACTACTACCCCCATCGTCTCCCTATTGCCCGGATCCGAGTGCCGCATGGCCCAGGGGGCGAGTCAGCTTTGGCGTAGTCGGCAGGATTTCGTGCCCGCAACCACCGGGTACTGCGTGCCTGAAAAAGACTTTTGTAACTTACCTGTGGCAAAGTTTCCCGCCGTCCGGAGTCTTTTCCCGCCATCCGGAGCCGATTCCCGCCATCGGACGCCATCTTGGACCGTTTCCCGCCATCTTCTGCCGCCTTCCCGCCATCCGCAGCTGCTTCCCGCCATCGGACGCCATCTTCAGGACGCCGCGCGGGAAGAAGAGGGGCGTGGACGTCAAAACCGCGCGAGATCCGAAGCTCCGCCCCACGCACCGACGCTGCGCAAGGTCCTGGAAGGGAGAGAGAGCGACGCTGACGTCATCAGGACGCGACGCCAGGTCCTCGTCCATAGCAGCAGCAGCGGAGCCGCGGCCTACAGAAGAGGATCGTCGGAAGGTAGGCCACGCGTAACTAGGGGAGGAGGAAGATGACGGACACAGAGGCGCCCACTACCACCAACGCAACTGCAGCAGCGGTGATGCCCTTTTCCTTGCCCTACATCCCTGGAGCGGCCTAGCTGCCCAAATACTCAGGGGAGCCCCATGCCCTAACTGACTTCAAGGAAAGGCTATACAGTTTGTTCCACGTTTACCCCCTGACAGAGGAACAGAAGGTCAGCATATTAACAGGGCAGTTAACTGGCGCAGCCCAGCGGGAGGTAAAATCATGGCCCACTGAGGAGAAAAGGACTGTGAAGGGTATTCTGGCCCGGCTGCGGGGTACCTTTGACACACGTACCTCCGCTGAGATTAAAATGAGGTTATATGGATGTAAGCAGCGGGCACAGGACAGCATCAGAGACTATGCCCTAAATCTGCAGGAAGCCTTGAGGGCTATTCAACAAACTGACCCTGGCAGTGTGCAGGAAACGGATAAGCTGCTAACAGAACAATTCATAGAAGGTCTGCTGTCTAGCGCCCACAGGGCCCAACTGCGCCTCATGTTCTTTCAGAACCTCGACCTGACCTTTGCCCAATTTAAGGACAGGGCCATAAGGGTGCTCCGTGAATCTGCAACCAGTGGCGCTATAAACCCCCGGTGCCCTGCTATCACTTACCACCAGGAGGCGGCGCCCTCCTCTATGGACTCTGTGGAGACTGATGCACAGGCCCTGAACCAAGCCCCGTCGAAAGATCTGCACCAACAAGTCCAGGAGCTGACCAGGAGCGTCGCGGCGTTGACCAGGACCGTCCAGGCATTGCAAGTGGACCCGTCAAGACCCATCGAGCTGGCTTCAAGTCCGGAGGATGTCCCATGGCGTCGACAGAGGAGGATCCCGTCGTTCCGAGGGAGGCCCACAGACCGCTACGCAGAGGATGGACAGCCCATTTGCCGTCGATGCAACCAGCCCGGACACATTTCCAGGTACTGTAATTTAAACGGGTCCAACCTGGGGCAGAGGGCCAACCCCCAGGCATAAGATCACCAGGCCCTTACAATTGGCGTAATAAGTACGTTGGGGGGCGCCCGGTTTTACCCGTGGTGCTGGACGGTATCCCCATGAGCGCCTTGCTGGATACTGGGTCACAAGTAACCACTATCCCTTATGTACTTTTTAAGCAGTATTGGACTGATGCTGATATCACACGGTATCCAGACGGTAACTTGAGCATCATCGCCAGTAATGGCTTACCCGTGCCGCAGATGGGGTTCAAGGAGATGACCATTAAGATTGGTAAAGTTGAACTACCGGCACAGGGAGTGATTATTGTGGACATTGACCGTCGTGAAAGTCACCCTAAAATAACTGTGGGTACTAATGTAATTGAAAATTGTCTTTCAGAGGTAATTGTAATCTTACAACAGGTGGCGGTGAATGCTAGTTCCAGCCAACAGAGAGTTCTCAACAAGGAGATAAAGGCCCTGATGAGACGGCAGCAGGTAGAACTGTCTGGTGGTGAGATCGGTAGCGTAAGACTGAGTGACCCATTCCCCATTTCCATGCCTCCCAAAAGTGAAATGATGATCTGGTGTCGGACTGCAATCGGGTTGAGAGGTAGAGACTACCAAGCCATGGTAGAACCCGTGTACTCAGACAGCAGGCCCACCATTTTGACAGCCCGGGGGGTGGTTGATGTCCGTCATGGGAGGGTGCCCGTCCGCATCCTCAACATTGGGGAGAGGGAGGTACACTTACCCAGGTACGCTACACTCGCCAAGCTGTTTGTGGTCGAACACAAAGCTATCAGGGCCGTGGAACCCTTGCCTCCATCTCCTCAGGCGGAGGGTAATGGCTCCCAGAAACAAAAGGAGGACTGGTGCCAGAAACTACACGTGGGTGCTGACTCCACTCCCCTGCACCAAAAACAAGGAGTCTACCGGGTGGTACAGGAGTACGAGAGAGTCTTTAGTAAGCACCCGCTAGACTTCGGCAGAGTAAAGGGGATAGAACACCACATCCCCACAGGGAGCCACCCACCGATAAAAGAGAGGCACAGACCTGTACCCCCTGCACATTATCAGAACGCAAGGGGCATGCTAAGAGAGATGAAAGAAGCTGGGGTAATTAGAGACAGCTGTAGCCCCTGGGCAGCCCCCTTGGTTCTGGTCAAAAAGAAAGACGGCACCATGAGAATGTGCGTCGACTATAGACAAATCAACCGTATCACTCACAAAGACGCATATCCGCTGCCTAGAATAGAGGAGTCTTTAGCCGCACTAAAATCAGCTAACTTCTTTTCTACTTTGGACCTTACTAGCGGGTACTGGCAGGTTCCTGTGGCAGAGGCTGACAAGGAGAAGACCGCCTTCACCACACCGATGGGACTGAGCGAATTCAACTGCATGCCTTTCGGGCTCTGCAACGCACCAGGGACCTTCCAGCGGCTGATGGAATGCTGTCTAGGGCACCGAAACTTCGAGACGGTCCTCCTTTACCTGGACGACGTGATCGTCTATTCGAAGACCTACGAGGACCATCTGAAGCACCTGGCCGAGGTGTTCGAAGCCCTGGCAGGCTATGGCCTGAAGGTGAAACCATCGAAGTGTCACCTGCTGAAACCAAAGGTCCAGTACCTAGGGCACGTGGTAAGCGCGGAAGGAGTGGCCCCCGACCCTGACAAGGTCACGGCAATCAAGAGCTGGCCAAGCCCCTCGAACATCAAAGAGGTGAGACAGTTTCTCGGGTTGGTAGGCTACTACCGAAGATTCATCCCCGGGTTCACCAAGATGGCAGCTCCTATGCAGGACCTCCTGATCGGACAGTCTAAGTCCAGGAGGCAAAAGCCGCCCTTCAAGTGGGATAAACCGGAAGAGGAGTCCTTCCGCCAGCTAAAGATGGCCCTCACAGGGGATGAGATCCTGGCCTACCCTGATTATGGCCAGCCTTTCATTCTCCACACAGATGCCAGTAATGTGGGACTGGGAGCCGTATTGTCCCAAAACCAACAGGGCAGAGAACGGGTGATCGCATACGCCAGCCGGAAGCTGAGGCCCACCGAGAGGAACCCGGAGAATTACAGCTCCTTCAAGCTAGAATTCTTGGCGGTGGTGTGGGCCGTGACGGAACGCTTCAAGCATTACCTGGCCTCCGCAAAGTTCACCGTGTACACGGACAACAACCCGTTGACACACCTGGACAATGCAAGACTGGGTGCCCTGGAACAGCGGTGGATGGCCCGTCTCTCCAACTATGACTTCGTGATCAAGTACGGGGCAGGCAAAACCAACTCCAACGCGGACGCCCTATCAAGGATGCCTCACTTACCTGAAGGTGACGAAGACCCAGAAGAGCTGGAGGAGGTAGAACTCCCCGCGTTTCACCGGTATGGAGCCGCTCAACACTCTCACCGCGCGAAGGAGGAGGATCTAACAACTGTGATGATGAATCCCCTACCTCACCACAGCTGGGCCGAGACCCAAGATAGTGACCCTGCAGTCCGCCTGGTGAAAGATCTGCTGACCCGGGAAGACGCCCGCTTAGATCCAGATGCCCCAGAGGAAGCCAAGCAGCTATGGAAGGAGAAGAGCAAGCTGTTCCTCTACGAAGGCAAGTTGTGCAGAAGGATTGTCAACCACCGGACGCACGAGCTGACCTGGCAAGTCGTGGTCCCAAGGAGGGATGCAGCTATGGTCCTGGGGGCTTACCATGACAGAGCGGGACACTTCGGTTGGAAGAAACTGGAGTTCCTACTAAGAGGAAGATTCTTTTGGGTCGGCATGAGAGGAGCTGTAGAAAAATGGTGCAGAGACTGTGGCCCTTGTCACCTAAGGAGGAAGGACCGTGCCAGCCAGAAGACACCCTTGAGGCCCATCATCACCACGCAGCCTCTTGAGCTGGTAGCTCTGGACCATGTCAAATTGGCTCCCAGCCGGTCAGGATACATCTATGCCCTGACAATCGTGGACCACTATTCCCGTTTTCTAGTGGTGGTCCCGGTAAAGGACTTGACAGCCCAAACAGCGGCCAGAGCCTTCCAGCAATATTTCTGCCGTCCACACGGGTATCCGGAACAGGTCCTGACAGACCAGGGTCCAGCGTTCGAGGCTGAAATCTTCCAGGAGTTCTGCAACCTCTATGGCTGTAAGAAGATTCGTACAACGCCTTACCACCCCCAAACCAACGGGATGTGTGAGAAGATGAACAATATAGTCATTGATCTCCTGAAGACGTTGCCCCTGGAGGAACGCAGCCTGTGGCCAGAAAAACTGCCGGACCTGATAGACCTATACAACAATATCCCGGTGAATGCTACAAACTGCACCCCGGCTTACCTGATGCAAGCTAGACCAGGAAAGCTGCCCGTAGACCTGGAGATAGGAGTCCTAATACCTGAGGACACCTCCCCGGATGCGGACTGGGATACGGAAAGGCAACTGCAGTACAAGAAGGTACAGGAGAGTGTGGAGAAGAGCCTGGCCCAGGTGAGAGAGAAGCAAGAAAGACTCTTCAATCAACACGCCCCTGCTAGTCCCCTAGAACCTGGTGAGCAAGTCCTAAAGCGAAAAAGAAGGCTACATAAGTTGGACGACCAGTGGGAAAGGGAACCCTACACCGTACTGCAGTCTGACCACGACAACCCAAAGGTGTGCGTAATCACCAAGGACGGAGGAGAAACCACTAGTGTCGTCTCCAGAGACCATCTCAAAAGGTGCCCCGAGCAACTCCGTAGTGCAGAAGAGGATCAGAGTGACCTTGAACCCGCAGAGGACAAGGAAGAAATGATCAGCACCGTTCTCGGAGAGTTTCCTCAGTCCTGGACTCGCATAAATGATGCCATAGTGGTACCTGTCCTGCATTTCCTGCAACCGGCACAGCAACAACCAACACCAGAGCCGGAAGGTGAAGAGGAGCAAGCAGTTCCAGAGGCAGAAGAGCCTGTACCAGCAGCCCAGGAGAGTCAACCCTCTGCTGACAGTGAGCCTGCCATGCCTGTGGTAAGCCAAAGGACTCGCAGACAGCTGCCTGCCCTACCTGTACACCCAGCTGGTAGCTGCACCCCTAACGCTAGTGGGGAAAGCCAAGTCAGTCCACTACCAGACAGTGGGCTACGTAGGTCAACCAGGAGCACAAAGGGACAGATACCCGCTCGCTGGAGAATATAGAGTGTACTAAAATTGTAAATAACCCTGTTGCCAAATGTTGAATTGTTTGCAAAGTTACATGCATGTTTGGTAATACTCTGTTTCAGTTTCTTGCAGCTACCGTAAGGACTCACAGGTTATGGACTTTTTATAACCGGGACCTTGTATGGACTGCGTTCAGAGCCTAACCCAGGAATGAACTAAGACTGTGAAGGACTTGGGGTAGGACAGACCCCCACCTGGTTAAGGCTCCCCGTTGTGCTGGTGATATGGACACCCGGTCACAGGCCACACTGTGACCTTAAGAACTCAATTTGTGCGTCGTCTGTCTATTAATGTTTTATTGTTATGCATATTGTCTTTGTTTACTGTTTAGTCCCGGAGTACTAAATTTCACTAGGGGGGAATGTGTCACCCTGGCCTGGATGCCACAAGTGTAATTAAAGCTGTGTCTGAGAGCAGGGGGGAGGTTCTCTAGTCAGGGGAACATTAGCATGCAATGCCTCCTGTCTCAGGCCAGTAGGGGGAGCAGGCTGCCCCTATAAAAGCTGGTGCTGGGGGCAGGGTTAGAGAGAACCCAGATGACCTGTCTCAGGACTGAGACGTGTCTCAGCAGAGCAGGGACAGACAGTTGCACTGCACCTAAGAGGAAGTGTGGCAGGAGGAGAGCCACAAGCCAGAGACAAGAGGCGAAGCAAGCCTGTCTTGGCAGATAACAGACTTAATCTACCAGACTTTGGTGTCTGAGGCTGGAAGGATTCCACATCCCCCAGCAGAGAACCAGTCCGCAAGGGACTGTATATTCCTTGGCCTAAGAAGCCTGGAGGCCCTGCCACAACAGAAGGGACCAGTAAAGCCATACAAGGCTGGGAGCAGAAAGGAACCCACGTCGCAGGCCATACAGGCGAGAAAACACGGAAAGCTCGGAAACGTGGGCTGTTACCCTATCAGGAGGAGATAGCCAGAAGGAGCGCAGAAAGCACGGTAGGCCTACACCCTCACCCTGACCAGGGCCAATTTCCCCGTTGCTCTCAGACATCCAGGTCCCCTCCTAGCCGGGACTGTTTGTGGGTCAGTTTACCTGTTTAGTAAAGACCCTGGACTGCAACCTGTTGTCTGTGTGCTCCTTGCTCCTCCAGCACTATCAGCACTGGGACTCCCACTACCATCACTCCCAACATCCATTATACTGCCCTGGGGCCGCACTCTTCCCGTGGAGAGTCACACTACCCTAGCTGCACACCTCATCAGCCCCAGCGGTCTGCATGCAGCGGCGGTTCCTAATAACCGCAATCCACGGGTGGCGTAGTCGGACATTATCAGCAGAACATAGCAGACTACCATTGGCCTGACCACCCTGAGCCACGGAACCGGGTCACCACTACTACCCCCATCGTCTCCCTATTGCCCGGATCCGAGTGCCCCACGGCCCAGGGGGCGAGTCACATGTAATACACTGACTCACCAGTGACGTCTCTAGGTGAAGTCCTTCATCTTCGCTTTTCTTCTTCATCTGGCACAGACGGCCATCACTTCTTCCAGCCAGGAATCATCTCTGCAGAAAATAACACACAGTTATCAATAACTGATCTCTTCTAGGGAATATTCCCACTCCACCCCCCCGACTTCTACACTACACCAGTTGAAGAAAAAAAGCGATATAGTGCCGCCCTGCACAGTAACAGGAGCCCGCTTTTGTCCTATCCCATGGAAAACAATTTCCTAAAAAGTAAATTATATTACAGAAGTAATAATGTCTCTAATTGGACTCTAAAATAATAATGTTCCTCACTGGCCACCATAAACTAATAAAGTATGTTCCTCAATCTGGCCCCAAACAGTAATTAAGTCCCTTGTTCAGCCTGGCACCCCCATATATCCATCCTGGCCCCCCCTTCCCTGCATATATCCATCCTGACACCCCCCATATATCCCTTCTGGCCCCCATATGTCCAGTGTGACCCCTCCATATATTTATCCTAGCCCACGTGTATCGAGCCTGCCCCCTCCCATATACCCATCCTAGTCCCCCATGTGGCCCTCCTGTTCCCCCCATATATCCATCCTGGCCTCCATGTGTCCAGGCTGCCCCCCCACATATCCATCCTGGCCTCCATGTTTCCAGCCTGCCCCCCCATATATCTGTCCTGGCCTCCATGTGTCCAGCCTGCCCCCTCCCATATATCTGTCCTAAAGCCCCATGTGTCAAGCCTGCCCCCCATATATCCATCCTGGCCTCCATTTGTCCAGCATGCCCCCCCTACATATCCTTCCTGGCCTCCATGTGTCCAGCCTGCCCCCCACAATATATCCATCCTGGCCTCCATGTTTCCAGCCTGCCCCCCATATATCCATCCTGACCTCCATGTGTCCAGCCTGCCCCCTCATATATCCATCCTGCCCTTCCCCCCTGCATATATCCATCCTTACACCCCCCCATATATCCATACTGGCCCCCATATGTCCAGCGTGGCCCCTCCATATATTTATCCTAGCCCATGTGTATCGAGCCTGCCCCTCCACATATCTATCCTAGCCCCCCATGTGTCCAGCCTGCCCCCCACATATCCATCCTGGCCATCATGTGTCCAGCCTGCCCCGCCCCCCATATATCCGGCCCCCCCATATATCCATCCCCCTCACATATCCATCCTGGCCTCCATGTGTCCAGCCTGCCCCACCATATAGCCATCCTGCCCACCCTTTCCCATGTGTCCAGCCAGGCTCCCCCTTATGTGTCCAGCCAGGCTCCCCCCCTTGTGTGTCCAGCCAGGGTTCCCCTTTGTGTGTCCAGCCAGGCTCTCACCCTTGTGTGTCCAGCCAGTGTCCCCCCTTGTGTGTCCAGCCAGGGTTCCCCCTTGTGTGTCCAGCCAGGGTTCCCTCTTGTGTGTCCAGTCAGGGCTTCCCCTTGTGTGTCCAGCCAGGGCTCCCCCTTGTGGGTCCAGCCAGGGTTCCCCCTTGTGTGTCCATCCAGCTCCCCCCTTGTGTGTCCAGCCAGGGCTCCCCCTTGTGTGTCAAGTCAGGGCTCCCCCTTGTGTGTCCAGCCAGGGCTTCCCCTTGTGTGTCCAGCCAGGGCTCCCCCTTGTGTGTCCAGCCAGGGTTCCCTCTTGTGTGTCCAGTCAGGGCTCCCCCTTGTGTGTCCAGTCAGGGCTCCCCCTTGTGTGTCCAGCCAGGGCTTCTCCTTGTGTGTCCAGCCAGGGCTCCCCCTTGTGTGTCCAGCAAGGCCCCCCTTGTGTGTCCATCCGGGCCCCCCCTTGTGTGTCCAGCCAGGGTCCCCCCTTGTGTGTCTAGCCGGGCCCCCCCTTGTGTGTCCAGCCAGGGGCCCATCCCATTCTGCATCCACTCATATACACACAGACACACACACAGACACCTCTTACCTTCCTGCTCTCCCGTGCGGTGTCCTCCTTCTCCGGTGACGTCATACGCCGGCCGGGGAAGGGAGACGCGCAGCTTCAGCTGCTTCACTGGGACGTGTGTCGCGGCGGTTCAGGTAATGAACGCCGCGTGCGCGCGTCCCTGCATATGTGGCACCCCAGGGGTCTGGTTTCCACAGTAATGTAATGTTATGTCTGAGAGCAGGTGGGAGGTCCTTTGGTCAGGGATCCTGTGCATGCCACACCTCCTGCCCAGTCTTGGGAGGGGAAGGACTTCCCCTATATAAACCCGGGGCTGAGGTAGGGTTAGGCAGTCAAGGAGAGTAGAGACGAGAAACAGTCATAGGAAGAGACAGCAGAAGCAATACTACTACGAGTCAGGGGCTGGCAGCTGTAGAGCTCGCCCTGACTGAGAAGATTTCTTACCGGACCCGGAGTCCGAGGCTGTGGGGACTAACTCCTACCCAGCAGCAGAAACCGACCGGCAGGGGATTGCAGGTCCTCTGGCCCAGAAACCCGAAGGCACGGTCACACGCGTGGGACCAGCACCGCCATCGTGGAGCGGAAGCCATTAGAAGGCCCCCAGTCACCGGTCATACGGGTGAGCACCACACGGTACACTCAGGGACGTGGGCTACTTTTACCCGCCTCTAGCAAGGTAGCCAGAAGAGTACAGTTAGTTGGGAAGGCCTACAACTCCGCCTGGCCAGGGGAGATCCCATCTGCTCAAGGACTGACCAGGCTCCGATTGCTAGCAAGTACTCCGGGAGGGTCTATCTTTGTCACCAGTAAAGACCCTGAACTACACCGCATCGTCTCTGAGTGGTTCCTGCTACCCCCATCATCCACGTCGGCTGCCCTGAGGCCATACCCCTCCCGTTGGGGGTTATACCATCCACGCTGCACCATCCTTCCACCGGCCTCAGCGGTCTGCCCTGCAGCGGCAGCTCCATAGCTGCATTCAACGGGTGGCGTAGTCATCCAACATCCACTGCTAATTTACCGCCACTTAGTCTGACTCCCTGGGCACGGACCGGGTCACCGCCACAAGACTACTACCCTCATCTGATCCGGCTCCGGGTAAGCTCCCGCGTGCGCAACGCAGCGCGACACAGGCCCAGGGGCGCGTCAACTTTTGGCGTAGTCGGCAGGATTTCGTGCCCGCAACCACCGGGTACTGCGTGCCTGAAAAAGAGACTTTTCAAACTCACCTGTGGTGAAGATTCCCGCCATCCGGCGCCATCTTCAGCCTTCTTCCCGCCATCGGTGAAGTTTCCCGCCATCCGGCGCCATCTTCAGCCTTCTTCCCGCCATCGGTGAAGATTCCTGCCATCCGGCGCCATCTTCAGCCTTCTTCCCGCCATCCGTGGAGTTTTCCCGCCATTGGACGCCATCTTGAGGACGCCGCGCGGGAAGAAGAGGGGCGTGGACTCCGAAAGCGCGCGAGAACTGAAGCCCCGCCTCACGTCCGGACGTTGCGTAAGGTCCTGGAAGGAGCCCAGCAGACGCCGACGTCACAGGAGCGCGACGGAAGGTCCTCAACCCTGACGATCCACTGCGGAGCCGCGGCCTACGGAAGAGGATCATCGCAAGGTAGGCCATGGTCCACTAGGGGGGAGGAAGATGTCGGATACGGAGGAGAGCTTCACTGCCTCAACCCCCGCTAGCGCTACCGCTGCTGCAGTTATGCCCTTCACCATGCCCTATATCCCGGGAGCAGCTTGGCTACCCCAGTACTCAGGGGAGTCGCATACCCTGCATGACTTTAGAGAGAAGCTGGATAGCCTCTTCCAGGTGTACCCCCTCACAGAAGAGCAAAAAGTGAGCATCCTGGTGGCCCAACTAACCGGGGCAGCCAAAAGGGAAGTAAAATCTTGGCCACCTGTGAGGAAGACTGTCGCAGGGATACTAACCCGGCTGAAGGACACCTTTGATACCCGCACCTCAGCCGAGATTAAGCTTAGATTCTACGGGTGCAAGCAGCGAGCGCATGAGAGTATAAGGGACTATGCACTAAACCTACAAGAGGCCCTGAGGGCCATTAAGCAGACCGACCCTGATGGAGTGGGAGATGAGGACAGGCTGTTGACCGAACAGTTTATAGAGGGACTATATTGTAATACCCACCGAACCCAGTTGCGGGCAATGGCTTTACAGGATCCCCATCTGGGCTTTGCACAGTTCAAGGACAGAGCCATCCGGGTGCTCCGAGAACCGGCACCGGGTGGCGTTGTGACCCACAGGCGCCCTGCTATCACTTACCACCAGGAGGCGGCGCCCTTGTCGGCAGGGCCTGTGGGAGCTGATGCACAGGCTTTGGACAATGACCCGGCTCCAGACCTACACCATCAGGTCCAAGAGCTAGCTAAGAGCGTTGCTGCGCTAACCCGAACTGTGCAGTCTTTACAGGCTTCCACTCCAGGGAAGATCCAGCTGGCATCCGGACCGGAGGACATCCCGTGGCGTCGACCAAGGAGGACCCCACCGGCCAGAGGAAGACCCAGTGACCGATACAGCGAGGACGGACGACCCATCTGCCGCCACTGCAATCAACCCGGACATATGGCAAGGTACTGTTCTTTAAACGGGCACAACCTGGGGTAGAGGGCCAACCCCCAGGAAAAAGATCACCAGGCCCATCGAACTGGTGCGACAGATATGTGGGAGGACATCCAGTCTTGCCTGTGGTACTGGATGGCATTCCCATGAGTGCCCTACTGGACACCGGGTCACAGGTCACCACCATCCCGTACGTGCTCTTTAAGCAGTACTGGAATGACTCGGATATTACCCGCTACCCTGACGACGACTTGAGTATCATCGCCAGCAATGGCCAGCCCGTGCCACAGATCGGATTTAAAGAGGTGACCATCAAAATCGGTAGAGTCGAACTGGCAGCACAGGGACTGATCATTGTAGACATTGACAAACATGAGAGCCACCCAAAAATAACTCTAGGAACTAATGTAATTGAAAATTGTCTTGCAGAGGTGATTTTCCTTCTACAGCAGGTTGCCAAGAACGCCAGCTCCGGCGAGCAGCGAGTGCTCCAGAAAGAGATCCGGGCACTGATGCGACGGCAACAGGTGGAACTCTCCGGCGGTGAGATTGGTAGCGTAAGAATGTGTGACCCTTTCCCTATTGCCATGCCCCCAAAAAGTGAAATGATGATTTGGTGCCGGGCAGCTATTGGTCTGAGAGGTAGAGATTACCAGGCAATGGTAGAACCAGTTTACTCAGACAGTAGGCCCACCATTTTGACAGCACGGGGGGTGGTCAATGTACGCCATGGGAGGGTGCCCGTTCGCATAATCAATATCGGGGAGAGGGAAGTGTACCTGCCCCGGTATGCCACGCTAGCCAAATTATATACCATCAACCAAAACTCTATACAGTCTGTGGAACCCTTGCCTCCATCTCACCCGGAGGAAGGTAACGGCTCTAAGAAAGTAATGGAGGATTGGTGTCAGCAACTACACTTGGGAACTGACGCCACTCCCTCCCACCAGAAACAGGGAGTCTACCGGGTGGTTCAAGAGTATGAGAGAGTGTTTAGTAAACACCCGTTAGACTTCGGGCGAGTCAAGGGGGTAGAACACCGCATCCCCACGGGAGATCATCCTCCCATAAAAGAGAGGTATCGACCCGTACCCCCTGCACATTACCAACACGCCAAGGGGATGCTTAGAGACATGAAGGAGGCTGGGGTAATCCGGGATAGCTGTAGCCCCTGGGCAGCCCCACTAGTTTTAGTCAAAAAGAAAGACAACACCATGAGGATGTGTGTAGATTACCGGAAAATCAACCGTATCACACACAAGGATGCGTACCCCTTACCAAGGATAGAGGAGTCATTGGCTGCTTTAAGATCTGCTAACTTCTTCTCTACCTTGGATCTCACTAGCGGGTACTGGCAGGTTCCTGTAGCAGAGGCGGACCGGGAGAAGACCGCATTCACCACCCCGATGGGACTTAGCGAGTTCACCTGCATGCCGTTCGGACTCTGCAACGCCCCAGGAACCTTCCAACGATTAATGGAGTGCTGTCTGGGCCACAGAAACTTCGAGACGGTCTTGTTGTACCTGGACGATGTCATCGTATACTCCAAGACTTATGAGGACCACCTGAAACACCTGGCGGAGGTGTTCGAAGCTCTGGCGAGTTACGGCCTAAAGGTGAAACCCTCCAAGTGTCACCTCCTGAAACCAAAGGTGCAGTACCTGGGACACGTGGTGAGCGCTGACGGAGTGGCTCCCGACCCTGATAAGATCACCGCAATTAAGGGATGGCCAAGCCCCTCCAGCGTAAAAGAAGTGCGGCAGTTCCTCTGGTTGGTAGGCTACTACCGAAGGTTTATTCCCGGTTTCACCAAAAAGGCAGCGCCTATGCAGGACCTCCTGATAGGCCAGTCCCGGAAGGCCAAGAACCAGAAGCCGCCCTTCAAATGGGAGGAGCTAGAAGAAGAGTCCTTCCGCCAGCTGAAGATGGCCCTCACGGGGGATGAAATCTTGGCATACCCGGATTATAGCCAGCCCTTCATCCTCTACACCGACGCCAGTAACATCGGGCTAGGAGCCGTACTGTCCCAGATCCAGCAGGGGAAAGAACGAGTAATCGCCTACGCCAGCCGAAAACTGCGACCCACCGAAAGGAACCCCGAGAATTATAGCTCATTTAAGCTAGAGTTCCTGGCCGTGGTATGGGCAGTCACTGAGCGCTTTAAGCATTACCTTGCTTCTTCCCGGTTCACCGTGTACACGGATAACAACCCGTTGACACACCTGGACACGGCAAGACTCGGTGCCCTGGAGCAGAGGTGGATGGCCCGTCTGTCCAACTACGAGTTCACAATCAAATACCGGGCAGGGCGCTCCAATACTAACGTGGACGCCCTGTCCAGGATGCCCAACCTGCCGGACGAAGGAGAAGATCCGGAGGGACTGGAAGAAATTGAACTCCCTGCGTTCCACCGTCATGGGACTATCCAGTATTCCCACCGGGTAAGGAGTAAGCAGGCTGCTACGTTGAACCCCTTACCTCACCACAACTGGGCGGAAACGCAAGACAGCGACCCTGCCGTCCGACTGGTGAAGGAGATGCTGACTCGGCCGGAGGCTCGCCTTGAACCAGACGCTCCGGAGGAAGCCAAACAACTATGGGCGGAGAAGAGTCGACTGTTCCTTTACAAGGGGAAGTTGTGCCGCAGAATGGTCAACTCCCGGACGCATGAACTACTCTGGCAAGTAGTGGTGCCACGAAGAGACGCAGCCATGGTGATGGAGGCATACCACGACGGAGCTGGACACTTCGGGTGGAAGAAGCTGGAGTTCCTGCTGCGCGAGCGGTTCCACTGGGTAGGCATGAGGGGAACCATCGAGAAGTGGTGCAGGGACTGTGGCCCGTGCAATCTGAGAAGGAAGGACCGGGCCAGCCAGAAGACTCCCCTGCAATCTATCGTCACCCGGCAACCGTTGGAACTGGTAGCCTTGGATCATGTAAAACTGACCCCAAGCAGAAGTGGCTACGTCTACGCGTTAACCATCGTGGATCATTACTCCCGGTTCTTGGTTGTCGTCCCCGTCAAGGACTTAACGGCTCAAACAGCAGCTAGAGCCTTCCAGCAGCACTTCTGCCGTCCACACGGGTACCCGGACCAAGTGCTGACGGACCAGGGACCTGTCTTTGAAGCGGAGGTCTTCCAGGAATTCTGCAATCTGTATGGCTGCCGGAAGATAAATACGACACCCTACCATCCGCAAACTAATGGACTTTGTGAAAAAATGAACCAGGTGGTAATGGATCTTCTAAAAACGTTGCCCCTGGAAGAACGCAGTCTGTGGCCTGAGAAGTTGCCCGATCTGGTGGACCTATACAACCACATCCCGGTAGGTTCCACCAACTGTACCCCGGCTTACCTAATGAGGGCGAGACCTGGTAAGTTACCTGTTGACCTGGAAATGGGAGTCCTGACACCTGAGGACACTTCACCAGAAGCAGACTGGGACACAGAGAGGCAACAGCAGTACCGGAAAGTACAGGAGAGCGTGGAGCGAAGTCTCTGTCAGGCTAGGGAAAGGCAAGAGAAAACTTACAACCAGTATGCTCCCGCTGTTCCCCTGGTACCCGGAGAGCAGGTCTTGAAGAGGAAAAGACGGCTCCACAAGTTGGACGACCAGTGGGAGAAGGACCCGTACACCGTACTGCCCTCAAGCCACGAGAACCCGAAGGTCTGTACCATCAGTAAAGACGGAGGGGAGACCACAGCCATTGTATCCCGGGACCACCTGAAGAAGTGTCCCGAACAACTGAGGAACCCTGAAGAGGAACAAGAAGACCATCGACCCGTAGAGGAAAGGGAAGATATGGTTAGTACCGTGCTCGGGGACTTCCCTCGGTCTTGGACTCAAGTCAATGGTGCAGTTGTGGTACCCGTACTCACCTTCCTCCAACCATCATCCCAAGTACCTACGGAGCAACCGGTAGAGCTGGAAGAACAGCCGGTCCAGGAGGCAGAAGACTCTACACAAGCAGACCCGGAAAATCAACCCTCTGCTTATAGTGAGCCTGCCATACCCCTAGTGAGCCAGAGGGCCCATAGACAGCGGCCCAGTTTACCCTTGACAGCTCCTACACCCTGTAGTTCAGGGCCAGACAGTCAGCTCCGTAGGTCCACTAGGGCCACTAGAGGCCAGTTACCCACACGTTGGAGGATCTAAATGTTTAAGCTATCTTATAATGTTTACCTGTTTATAGTTGCTTGTGTATAATTTTGTGTTTCTAGTTATTTTTAGGAGTCCTTGGTGGATTTACCGGGAATCCTTGTACAATTAGTTGGAGCGTAACCCAGGATGGACTAAAGACTGTTAAGGACTCGGGGCAGGACAGGCCCCTACCTGGTTACGTCTCCCTGTTTTGGTGAAATGGACACCTTGCTTTCCCTCAAAGACTGCACCCGGTTGCGGACACGCCGTGACCATCGTTATGTGTCTCTTTATTATAATGTTTTGGTTGTACTCTGTTATGTTTTTCCAAAAATATGTTTAGTCCCGGAGTACTAAATTTCACTAGGGGGGAATGTGGCACCCCAGGGGTCTGGTTTCCACAGTAATGTAATGTTATGTCTGAGAGCAGGTGGGAGGTCCTTTGGTCAGGGATCCTGTGCATGCCACACCTCCTGCCCAGTCTTGGGAGGGGAAGGACTTCCCCTATATAAACCCGGGGCTGAGGCAGGGTTAGGCAGTCAAGGAGAGTAGAGACGAGAAACAGTCATAGGAAGAGACAGCAGAAGCAGTACTACTACGAGTCAGGGGCTGGCAGCTGCAGAGCTCGCCCTGACTGAGAAGATTTCTTACCGGACCCGGAGTCCGAGGCTGTGGGGACTAACTCCTACCCAGCAGCAGAAACCGACCGGCAGGGGATTGCAGGTCCTCTGGCCCAGAAACCCGAAGGCACGGTCACACGCGTGGGACCAGCACCGCCATCGTGGAGCGGAAGCCATTAGAAGGCCCCGAGTCACCGGCCATACGGGTGAGCACCACACGGTACACTCAGGGACGTGGGCTACTTTTACCCGCCTCTAGCAAGGTAGCCAGAAGAGTACAGTTAGTTGGGAAGGCCTACAACTCCGCCTGGCCAGGGGAGATCCCATCTGCTCAAGGACTGACCAGGCCCCGATTGCTAGCAAGTACTCCGGGAGGGTCTATCTTTGTCACCAGTAAAGACCTTGAACTACACCGCATCGTCTCTGAGTGGTTCCTGCTACCCCCATCATCCACGTCGGCTGCCCTGAGGCCATACCCCTCCCGTTGGGGGTTATACCATCCACGCTGCACCATCCTTCCACCGGCCTCAGCGGTCTGCCCTGCAGCGGCAGCTCCATAGCTGCATTCAACGGGTGGCGTAGTCATCCAACATCCACTGCTAATTTACCGCCACTTAGTCTGACTCCCTGGGCACGGACCGGGTCACCGCCACAAGACTACTACCCTCATCTGATCCGGCTCCGGGTAAGCTCCCGCGTGCGCAACGCAGCGCGACACAGGCCCAGGGGCGCGTCACATACACTGTGCCTGCGCTTTTAAAGGGCCCGTGCCCCTTAAAACCGCAGGTTTTTTTATTTTTTCATTCTCTTCTCCCCCTCTCCTCTGCAGAAGGGTACCCCGCCAGCCCAGTCCCACCCTGTTGATGACTTATCCTAAAATCGGTCATTAATATATAAGTCCTGGACAGTCCCGTTAAGCTTGTTTTACCTAGTTATAAAAGCCCTTTAAGTCCTCATTATAAGGTAAGGTATGAATGGATCTAATTAAATTCTCCAAAGAGAACTATTTATACATTTTAGTCACTGTGAGCTTTCTACAAGATATTGCGGGCAGTATATAGCGAATATACGGACACAGAGCCATTCGCCGGCTCAGATTGCCAATAAGCACCTTGTAAATATGAGACCTTGACATCATAGGTTACTTGGCTTAATATGAAATTGTCCCTCATGTGTACCGCATTGTGGGCAGGGACTATATGTACATCACTGCAGAATATGTTGGCAATAAAAAGTCAACAGAAATGAATATCATGCAGATCCTCACCAGGACTCCAGCAGTGTCACCATCCTGCCACCATACAGCTATAGAAGGACAATAAACCTGCAGGGTTCTCCCCTCAGTTATTTTTCCTTTAATTTTATTATCTGTTTCTTACTCACAGTGAAAGAACAGTCATCAGATATTTTATTCTTCACTTTTTATTTTACAGTCTCAGCTCTGAAGAATAGAACGTCTTATGAATAAATGACAGCTCACTTATTACAGTGGTGGCCAAAAGTATTGGCACCCCTGCAATTCTATCAGATAATACTCAGTTTCTTCCTGAAAATGATTGCAATCACAAATTCTTTGGTATTATTATCTTCATTTAATTTGCTTGCAAGGAAAAAACACAAAAGAGAATGAAGCAAAAATCAAATCATTGATCATTTCACACAAAACTCCAAAAATGGGCCAGACAAAAGTATTGGCACCCTCAGCCTAATACTTGGTTGCACAACCTTTAGCCAAAATAACTGCGAACAGCCGCTTCCGGTAACCATCAATGAGTTTCTTACAATGCTCTGCTGGAATTGTAGACCATTCTTCTTTGGCAAACTGCTCCAGGTCCCTGATATTTGAAGGGTGCCTTCTCCAAACTGCCATTTTGTGATCTCTCCACAGGTGTTCTATGGGATTCAGGTCTGGACTCATTGCTGGCCACCTTAGAAGTCTCCAGTGCTTTCTCTAAAACCATTTTATAGTGCTTTTGGAAGTGTGTTTTGGGTCATTGTCCTGCTGGAAGACCCATGACCTCTAAGGGCGACCCAGCTTTCTCACACTGGGCCCTACATTATGCTGCAAAATTTGTTGGTAGTCTTCAGACTTCATAATGCCATGCACACTGTCAAGCAGTCCAGTGCCAGAGGCAGCAAAGCAACCCCAAAACATCAGGGAACCTCCGCCATGTTTGACTGTAGGGACCATGTTCTTTTCTTTGAATGCCTCTTTTTTTTCCTGTACACTCTATGTTGATGGTTTTTCCCAAAAAGCTCGACTTTTGTCTCATCTGACCAGAGAACATTCTTCCAAAACATAGTAACATAGTTTGTAAACATAGTTAGTAAAGCCGAATAAAGACTTGCGTCCATCAAGTTCGACCTGTTAGTTCTGTAATTGGTAAAGTTGATCCAGAGGAGGGCAAAAACCCCAAATGATTTGGCCAATCTTCACCTGAGGAAAAATTCCCTCCTGACTCTGAAACCAGCAGTCAGAATAAATCCCTGTATCAACTTACTATTTTATTTTATTTTTAAGTATATGCTGAAATCTGCCTGGTATCTAGAAATGCATCCAGTCCCCGCTTGAACTGGTGTAGTGAATCTGACATCACCGTCTCCTCACTCTGTGAATTCCATATTCTCACTGCTCTTACCGTAAAGAACCCCTCTAGTGACGCTTACCCAATCTGAGTATATTCCATTTATAACCACCCTCTGCCTTCTATCCCTTAGCCAGTTAGCTACCCACTTGCAGACATTTTCCCCCAGCCCCATCATTCTCATTTTGTATACCAACCTATTATGTGGCACGCTATCGAAAGCTTTTGAGAAGTCGAGATACACGACATCCACTGGTTCCCCCTGATCTACTCGAGAGCTAATCTCCTCGTAGAAGTCAATCAGGTTTGTTTGGCAGGAGCGATTCCTCATGAATCCATGTTGGTTCGGGATTAAAAGATTATTAGCATCAAGATGCTCCGTAATTGCCTCTTTAATGAAGCTTTCAAAAATTTTGCCCACAACGGACGTCAGACTCACCGGCCGATAGTTTCCGGCGTCACTTTTCGCTCCCTTTTTGAATATTGGCACTACATTCGCCTGTCGCCAATCAAGTGGCACAGACCCAGTCTCAACAGAGTCCTTAAATATAAGATATAACGGTCTGTCTATCACATTACTTAGTTCCCTTAGTACCCGTGGGTGTATGCCATCAGGTTCTGGCGATTTGTTTATTTTAATGTTACTGAGGCGTTTCTGTACCCCAGCTTGGGTTAGATTTGTCATACTTAGTGGAGGATTAAGCTTGTCACTTCTCATTTCTCCTGTTAGTTTGATTTCCTTTGTGAAAGTTGTCGAAAAAAAATTATTTAATAGATTAGCTTTATCCTCATCTTTCTCTATGATTTTGCCTTCCTCACTTTTTATTGGTCCAATATTATCCGATTTAATCCTTTTACTATTTATATACGTAAAGAACAGTTTGGGATTTGATCTACTTTCCCTAGCAATACGTCTCTCTGTTTCCTCCTTCGCTATTTTTATTTGCTTTTTACAGGTTCTCGTTTTTTCCTTGTAACACATTAGTGCCTCCTTACTGTTTTCCTGTTTTAATCTCTTGAATGCCTCTTTTTTGCTATTTAACGCCCCTTTTACGTTCTTGTTCAACCATATTGGTTTCCTCTTATTTCTGGCCCTTTTATTCCCATACGGTATATACCTCTCGCACTGAGTATTCAGAATTCTTTTGAAGGTTTCCCATTTACTATTCGTATTCCTTTGATTAAGAACTTTGTCCCAGTCAATAAGTTGAAGGCTTTCTTTCAGCTGATCAAACTTCGCCCTCCTAAAGTTTAATGTTTTTGTTGTTCCCTTATTGATAACCCTACTGAAGGGCATTTTGAAGTCGATAATATTATGGTCGCTATTACCTAGGTGCCCCCCTATCTGTACCTCAGTTATTCTATCAGGCCTATTAGTCAATATTAAGTCCAACACGGCCTTCCCTCTCGTTGGTTCCTGCACTAGTTGGGAGAGATAATTATCCTTAATATTTGTCAAGAACCTTTTTCCTTTCTGAGATCTACAGGTTTCTGTTTCCCAGTCAATATCCGGGTAGTTGAAATCCCCCATTACAATCACTTCATTATGTTTTGCTACTTTGTCTATTTGTCCTAATAGCAGATTCTCATTCTCCTCTGTTATATTGGGTGGCTTATAGCAGACCCCCAGTAATATTTTATTATTATTTTTAGTTCCCTCTATCTCTACCCACATGGACTCGACCCCCTCTTCTCCCTCTCCTATATCTTCCCTTAGTCTGGGTTTTAGACATGACTTTACATATAAGCAGACTCCTCCGCCTTTCCCCTGTTTCCGGTCCCTTCTAAGTAAACTATAATCTAATAAATTTACCGCCCAGTCGTAGCTATCGTCTAGCCAAGTCTCTGTTATACCTACGATGTCATACCTCTCCTCCCATATAAGCGCCCGCAGCTCATCCGCCTTATTGGTCAGGCTTCTTGCGTTGGTCAGCATGCAAGATAAAACTTTGGGTTTATTTAGCATCCTATTCTTCTCTAACGATCTAACTGTACTATCCCCACCCCCCTCTCCACCCTCATTATATTCACTTCTCCCCTTCCCCCTTGCTTGCCTCACATCCCACCTATTTCCTTGGTTTCCCCCCCCCCATCTCTAGTTTAAAAACTCCTCCAACCTATTAGCTATCTTCTTCCCCAGCACCGCTGCACCCTCCCCATTGAGGTGCAGCCCGTCCCTACGGTAGAGCCTGTATCTGACCGCGAAGTCGGCCCAGTTCTCCATGAACCCAAACCCTTCTGCCTTGCACCAACTTTTTAGCCACTTATTCACCTCCCTAACTTCCTGTTGGCGCTCCTGTGTGGCTCGCGTGATTGGTAGTATTTCTGAGAAAACTACCTTGGAGGTCCTTGCCCTAAGCTTCCTACCTAGGTCCCTGAAATCATTTTTAAGGACCCTCCATCTACCACTCACTTTGTCATTGGTGCCGATGTGGACCATGACCGCTGGGTCTTCGCCAGCCCCACCCAGTAACCTGTCAACCCGATCCGCGATGTGCCGGACTCGAGCGCCAGGGAGGCAGCACACCGTTCGGCGATCCCGGTCTTTGTGACAGATTGCCCTGTCTGTCCCCCTAATAATAGAGTCACCCACTACCAGAACCTGTCTTGCCTGCCCTACACTTCCCCCCTCCCCCTCATTACTGGAGGATACACTCCCCCGGCGGTCACAGGATCTGTCATGCTCCAATAATGCCGGTTCTGAACCAGCCTTCCTATACTTCTTCCCTCTATCCCTCCTTACTGTTATCCAGCTCCCTGCCTGTTCAGCCTGCACTTCCCCTCTATGCTCCACCCCCAGTATTGACCCATTGAGTGTCTGCTCGGTGAGCAGCAAACTCCGTTCTATGTTGTCGATGCTCCTCAGTACCGCTATCTGAGCACTTAGATCCAGAATTTGGGCTTCCAAGTGCACGATATGCTCACATCTCTCGCAGCAGTATGGATCCTCGAGTGGGTGCTCACGGAATGCATACATTGCGCAAGATGTACACTGCACGGCTCCGTCCAACATGGACGTCATTCTAAATATGGGGATACAGTCAGTATATATATACAAGTACAAAACACAATTATTTATATATAGGTGTATGGACGGGGATCAATTAGGGATGTGCAAGTGTATCAATTAGATATTGGCAGGGGATCAGTTAAGTATGGACGGGGGATCAATTAAGTATCAAGTATGGACGGGGGAATCAGCTAAGTAGGTCAGGTGGATTAATTAAGTAAAAAGTAAAGTAAAGAAAGAATGAAATACAGTCAGCAATTCAGTCCTAAGTCCTCCCTTCCAAACTCCCTGAATCCAAAGTCACTGAAAAACAAGTCACACACTTACTTTCGTTCGCACTTACGCTCCGGACACACGCAGCTCGTTCACACTCGCAAACTAAGAGATTTAAAGTGTTTTTTTTTTTTTTTTTTTTCCTTTTCCAGCAATGTACCCTTCACCTCAATGCACTTCCAAAGGACTTTATGCCCAACCAGCTGCCCCTTATAAACCCTTAATTATGACCCCTTCCCCTTAATTAACCCCTTGTGAGTAAATCTACACCTCAGGATTTTAGTGCAATGTAGTTAACCTTTAAATACACAGGTAGTAAACTAAGAAACTAAAACTGTAGTGAGAAAATAGATTTTAAAAAGCCCAATAAATCTAAACAGGTAGAAAAGCACTCAGCAGATCACAATGCAGCACTCACCGCAATTCACACAGGTATTTTCTGCAGGATTCCCAATACCTCTTCACGCAATTCACACAGGTATTTTCTGCAGGATTCCCAATACCTCTTCACGCAATTCACACAGGTTTTTCTTGCAGGATTCCCAATACCTCTTCACGCAATGCACACAGGTATTTTCTGCAGGATTCCCAATACCTCTTCACCTTCACCTCAATGCACTTCCAGTTCTAGGCTTTATCAGGTAAGTTTTGGCAAACTCCAGCCTGGCTTTTTTATGTCTCGGGGTAAGAAGTGGGGTCTTCCTGGGTATCCTACCATACAGTCCCTTTTCATTCAGACGCCGACCGATAGTACGGGTTGACACTGTTGTAGCCTTGGACTGCAGGGCAGCTTGAACTTGTTTGGATGTTAGTCGAGGTTCTTTATCCACCATCCGCACAATCTTGCGTTGAAATCTCTCGTCAATTTTTCTTTTCCGTCCACATGTAGGGAGGTTAGCCACAGTGCCATGGGCTTTAAATTTCTTGATGACACTGCGCACGGAAGACACAGGAACATTCAGGTCTTTGGAGACGGACTTGTAGCCTTCAGATTGCTCATGCTTCCTCACAATTTGGTTTCACAAGTCCTCAGACAATTCTTTGGTCTTCTTTCTTTTCTCCATGCTCAATGTGGTATACACAAGGACACAGGATAGAGGTTGAGTCAACTTTAATCCATGTTAACTGGCTGCAAGTGTGATTTAGTTATTGCCAACACCTGTTAGGTGCCACAGGTAAGTTACAGGTGCTGTTAATTACACGAATTAGAGAAGCATCACATGATTTTTCAAACAGTGCCAATACTTTTGTCCATCCCCTTTTTTAGGTTTGATGTGGAATTATATCCAATTTGGCTTTAGGACAATTCTATTTGTGTTTTTTCATTGAAGACAAATTAAATGAAGATAATAATACCAAAGAATTTGTGATTGCAATCATTTTCAGGAAGAAACTGAGTATTATCTGACAGAATTGCCGGGGTGCCAATACTTTTGGCCACCACTGTATTTCATGCGGCAGAAGTTAGCCTCCAGCAATGGAAGAGGGAACCAAGAAAGTGTAGAAAATGCTCTATCATGGCAGCAGTGGTAAGAGACATTGGAAATGCACGATCAAACCTATCATATCATAGGATTATCTATCATCTATCTATCCTTATATACTCTATTTCATATCTATCTATCCATCTATCTATCCATATATGTATCTATCTATCTTTCTATCTATCCATGTATGATGGATGGATAGATAGATGGATAGATGAATAAATAGATGGATAGATAGATGGATAGATAGATAAATAGATAGATAGATAGTGTAGGGATTTGGAGGTAGGCACAGGTTCACACAGTGATGCAGTCCACGGGTTCAAACAAACTGGTGGCTTATTTTAGTGTCCATACACCAGTTAAGAAACAAAAGTTACAGCCTTTTCCTGGCACAAAAAGGAATAACAGAACAAAGCTCAAAATAACAAGTCCATGCAGCACGGCTTCAGCCGCTTAAACAAGGTGCTTTTCTCTGCCTCCTGCAGAGTCTAAGAAGCACCTGCAAGGTCTGCTCACCTTGCCCAGCAAACACAGACAGACAGAGACAGGCGCAGCTGTCTTAAATTAGCCTTCCAAGACCTGGACTGGAGGTAAGTGAGCAGCTGTTCCCCCCAGCTCTTTCAGCTGCTCACAAAACCCGGCCCTGTAATCCGGACCCATTAAATACCTCTCAGCACTATGTGTGCTGGAGCCTGCTTCTCCGGATCCTACATCACCGAAGCATGGCACTTCGAGGACACATACCTCCCGTCCACGATCTGTCCGGCAGCAACCTTACATACACCCCCCCTCTGTCCAAAGCCGTAGGGCTTGGCACCTTCTGTCACCATACAATAAATCCTTGACAAGGCAGCGGCATTCCCATGTTGTTTCCCAGGCCTATGCTCTACCCGGAAACTAAAATCTTGTAGAGCCAGGAACCACCTAGTCACTCTGGCATTGTTTCCCTTCTTTTCTCGCATCCACCTCAATGGGGCATGGTCTGACACTACCCTGAACCTTCTACCTAATAGGTAATACCTCAGAGTGTCTAACGCCCACTTAATGGCCAAACATTCTTTTTCTACAATGGAGTAGTCCTTCTCACAAGCGGAGAGCTTCAGACTGAGGTATTTTACAGGGTGTTCTTCTCCGTTAATCTCCTGGGACAAGACTGCTCCCAGCCCGACATCCGATGCATCCATCTGGACCACAAACTCCTTGGAGAAGCTGGGTGCCACCAAGACTGGTTGTTTACAGAGGACCAGTTTCAATTCCTGGCAGGTCGCTTCTGCTTCCGGGGACCACTTGGCCATAGCTGACTTCATCCCTTTCAGAAGATCCATCAGTGGGGCTGCTATCAGGGCAAAGTTAGGGACAAATCTTCGATAGTAGCCCACAATGCCTAGAAACGCCCTGACCTGCTTCTTCGAGAGGGGCTGTGGCCAGTTCAAGATCGCCTTGACCTTATTTATTTGTGGTTTTATTTCCCCTCTACCAACCACGTACCCTAGGTACTTGGCTTCCTCCATCCCCATGGCACATTTCTTCGGGTTGATAGTAAAGCCCGCCTTCCTTAGGGCATCAAGTATGGCTTGAACTTTGTCCAGATGACTTTCCCAGTCCTGGCTAAATATGACGATAGCATCTAGGTAGGCCGCTGCATACTGTTTGTGGGGTGCTAAGATCCGGTCCATGGCTCTCTGGAAGGTGGCCGGAGCTCCCTTCAACCCAAACGGCATCCTGACGTATTGGCGTCGAGAAGGCTGTCTTCTCCTTAGCCTCTTTGGACAGGGGAATTTGCCAATATCCTTTGGTGAAGTCCAGAGTGGTGATGTACCGAGTGGGTCCTAGCCTTTCGATAAGCTCATCTACCCTAGGCATTGGGTAGGCGTCGAGCTTTGAGACCTCCTTCAGCTTCCTATAGTCGTTGCAAAACCGCCATTCCCCATCTGGTTTCGGCACTAAGACTATAGGACTGGACCATCGACTTTTGGACTCTTCAATGACTCCCAGGTTTAGCATCCGCCTTACTTCTTTAGAGATCACCTCTCTGCGGGCTTCGGGGATCCGGTATGGTTTTAGATTGACGCGAACATGAGGCTCTGTGAGAACCTCATGCTCTATGACCTGAGTGAGTCCTGGCAACTCCGAAAACATGTCTTTATTTCGCTGTAACAACTCTTTGCACTGTTGCTTTTGGGCATGTGACAGTGACTCTGCCACCTTGACCTCTTTCATATCGGCCTCAGCCTCAGCCACTAAACAGGGAGCTTCCGCAGGCTCTCTATCTTGCCATGGCTTAATCAAGTTAACATGGTAAATTTGGTAGGGCTTCCTCTTCCCTGGTTGGTGGATCTTAAAGTTGACTTCCCCCACTTTCTCTACCACCTCATAGGGGCCCTGCCACTTGGCCATGAACTTGCTCTCCACTGTGGGACTAGCACAAGCACTCGATCTCCTGGGTTGAACGATCTCACCCTGGCCGACCTATTATACACCCTGGACTGTGCCTCTTGTGCCTTGAGGAGGTGCTCCCTCACAATGGGCATCACATGGGCAATCCTCTCTTGCATCTGGGCAACGTGCTCCACCACTCTCCTATAGGGAGTGGTCTCAGCTTCCCAGGACTCTTTCTCCACCTCCAGGAGTCCTGAGGGTGTCGTCCATAGAGTGGTTCAAACGGGGAGAAACCTGTGGAAGCTTTGGGAACTTCCCTCATGGCGAACAACATATAGTCCCAGTCTCGGCCATCCTTTTCCACTGCTTTCCTCAACATTGCTTTCAAGGTTTTGTTAAACCTCTCTACCAGTCCGTCCGTCTGGGGAGAGTACACGGAGGTTCTCAGTTGTGCAATCTGCAGTGTCTTGCACAATTCCCTCATGACCTTCGACATAAATGGAGTTCCTTGGTCTGTTAGGATCTCGTTAGGCAACCCGGTTCTTGAAAACATGTGGACTAACTCCCGGGCTATACACCTGGTGGAGGAGTTTCGTAGTGGTACGGCCTCCAGATACCATGTAGCATAATCTAATACCACCAGGATATACTGATGCCCTTGGGCGGACTTGACCAGAGGCCCCACTAGATCCATTGCTATGCGTTCGAATGGAACCTCGATGACTGGTAGTGGCACTAGGGGACTGCGGAAGTGGGCCACTGGGGAGGTTATCTGGCATGTGGGGCAGGAACGACAATAACTCTATATTTCTCTATAGCAACCTGGCCAGTAGAATCTTTGGAGGATCCGTTCTTGAATCTTGTCTGCACCCAGGTGACCACCCAACACATGAGAATGAGCCATGTCTAACACCCTGCGTCTATAGGGCCCTAGCACCAGCAACTGTTCTATTACCTCACCCCTTGGCTTGGTTATTCTGTACAGCAAATCCCCATTCACAGCAAAATGAGGGAACCGAGTGTCAGCCCCCGGTTCCTGAGGCACCCCATTTAACACAGTAACATTTTCAAAGGCCCCTTTCAGAGTTAAATCCCTGAGTTGGGCAGTTCTAAAGTTTCCCTCGGACACCTCTAGCTCAGGGATATTGGACTCAGGGGATGCTACTTCATCCTCATTGCCCACCAGCACACACATGGGAAACTCATCTACTATGTTCTGCGGGTAAGTTTCCTTAGGGGCGATCTGGCTGTCGTCCAAGCAACCAGGTGTCCCCGCTTTCCCCCACATTTCCCAGAATAATGCAAAGTAACGTCCAATTATTATGGGATGCAATAGGTCCTTAACGACCGCCACTTCATGAGATGTGGTGCCACAGTCTGTGTTTACATCCACCTGGGCCACAGGATAGTTCTTAGCGTCCCCATGGATACACCGGACATCCACCACCTTCCCAGAAACCAGCCGATGAGGGAGTGTGGCCCTTATCAGGGTCACCAAACTTCCTGAGACCAATAGTCCAGAGACTTGTGCCCCGTTAACTGACACTGAGCATGCCTGAGGGCCCTCGCCATGTTGACGAACCGCGCTGCAGGCGGGGTAGGCAAAATAAGAGCAACGCCGGCCCATGTTACAGTCCATTGGTTCAGAGGTTATGGGACACCGGGAGGCAATATGGCCAGGGGTATGACATCTCCAACACACTATATTATGGGGTGGGACCTTGGGCAGCAACTCAGACCCCTCCTGAACTCTAGGATGCCCCCCAGGTGTGGCGCTAGCTTGCTTCTTTTGGGTGTCCGCCACCTTTTGGGAACCCCAGTATTGAGAGGCTACGACCCCTTGTTTTCCCAACGGACTCTCAACCGCCTGGTATCTTTCCACCAACCCCACCAAGTCATCAGCATTATAGGGATCTCCCTGGGCAACCCAGGATTTTACCGACTTCGGGAGAGAGTGTATAAACCTGTCTATAACGACCTCTATCTCATATCATAGAACAATCTATCATCTATCTATTATCTATATGACGCGCCCCCTGGGCCATGGGGCACCCGGGACCGGACTTCAGGGCAATGCTGGGAGTAGTAGTGGCGACCCGGTCCCGTGGCTCAGGGTGGCCAGACCAATATTGTGGCAGTCTCTGTATCAGTATAATGCAATGTCCGACTACGCCACCCGTGGATTGCGGTCAATAAGAACCGCCGCTGCTGAGCAGACCTGAGCAGACCTCTGAGGCTGATGTTGTGAGGGCAGCAGAGTGTAGTATAACTCCCCACGGGAGGAGTATAGCCTCAGGCTAGTGAGTGTGGATGATAGGAGTGATGGTGCACGAGCGCAGCAGGAATGACTCAGAGGCTTTGCAGTGCAGTTCAGGGTCTTTACTGATGGTGATAAGGCAGACCCTCCCGGGAGTACTGGCTAGCATAAGAGGCCTGGTCAGTCTGTGAGCAAACTGGAGTTCCCCTGGCCAGGTGGAGTTGTAGGCCTCCCTTACTATCTGCACTCTTCCTGGCTACCTTGCTGTAAGCGAGTGGAAGTAGCCCACGTCCCTGAGTGTTCCGTGTGGTGCTCACCTGTATGGCTGGTGACTTGGGGCCTTCTGATAGCCCCCGCTCCTCGATTGCAGTGCTGGTCCCTTGCTCGTGACTGAGCCTCCGGGCTTCTATGGCCAGAGGACTTGAAATCCCCTGCCGGCGGGTTTCTGCTGCTGGGTATATATAAGTCCCCGCAACCTCGGACTCCTGTGTCCGGTTCTCAGAGTCTTCTGCCAGGACGAACTCCGCTTAGCTCAAGTCCCTGGTCTTCAGCTCCTGCTCCTACAGAGCTCCTCACTGTTACTTTCCCTGTGTCTGGAACTAACTCCAGGCTCTGACTTCACTAACCCCGCCCCAGATCCAGTTTATATAGGGCAGGTTCCTCCCCTATCTGGTCTGGGACAGGAGGTGTTGCATGTTTAAGGGCTCCGAACCAGGAAACCTCCCACTTGCTCTCAGACATAATATTTCTATTACAGTGGTAACCAGACCCTGGGGTGCCACATATCCATCTATCTATCTCATATCTATCTATCTATCAATCTCATATCTATCTATCTTCTCCACTTTTTATCTGGTCTCAGGTATGACTTTCATATTACCCACGACTGTTACTTGCCACAGGTGAGTTTTAACGAGCATCACATGCTTGAAGCAAAGTTGTTTTTCCACAATTTTGGAAAAGTGCCAACAATTTTGTCCGGCCCATTTTTGGAGTTTTATGTGAAATTATGTCCAATTTGCCTTTTTTTCCCATTTTTTTGTGCTGTTTCAATACACACAAAGGAAATAAATATTATAACAAATGTATAACAAAACATGTGTAATTGTAATAATTTTCTGGGAGAAATACTTCACTTTCTGGAACAATCTCAAGGTTGCTAAACACTTCCGGCCATGACTGTGTGTATATATGGGCCCTCAATAAACCATCCCTCTCAACGAAAAGGCCACAGCAAGGGTCAGGAATCGGTGGCCTTCCCTCTCCGAATCTTAGGGAGAGACGGTTGTGCTTCCAGCATCCACCTAGGCTGCCACCCCAGTGGAACTAATAGCAGGGTAGCCAACTGTCCAGAAATTCTTGGACAGTCCATAAAAATAGGGCACTTTTTTCCCTGTCCGTAAAAAAAAATGTGATGCGTCCATAACCTTTCTGAAGCTGGAGAGACTTGTTCAGATGGAGGGAGATGTAGGGGCATCATATTGTGTATAGGGAGATGTAGGGGCATCATATTGTGTATAGGTATCATATTGTGTATCTGCATGTGTGGGGACATCATACGGTGTATATGGAGCTGTGAGCACATCATACTGTATTTAGGGAACAATGAGGGAATCATACTGTATACAAGGAGCTGTGGAAACATAATGCTGTGTAAAGGGTCTGTGGGGTCATCATCTAATATACAGTACAGACCAAAAGTTTGGACACACCTTCTCATTTAAAGATTTTTCTGTATTTTCATGACTATGAAAATTGTACATTCACACTGAAGGCATCAAAACTATGAATTAACACATGTGGAATTATATACTTAACAAAAAAAGTGTGAAACAACTGAAAATATGTCTTATATTCTAGGTTCTTCAAAGTAGCCACCTTTTGCTTTGATGACTGCTTTGCACACTCTTGGCATTCTCTTGATGAGCTTCAAGAGGTAGTCACCGGAAATGGTTTTCACTTCACAGGTGTGCCCTGTCAGGTTTAATAAGTGGGAGTTCTTGCCTTATAAATGGGGTTCGGATCATCAGCTGTGTTGTGCAGAAGTCTGGTGGATACACAGCTGATAGTCCTACTAAATAGACTGTTAGAATTTGTATTATGGCAAGAAAAAAGCAGCTAAGTAAAGAAAAATGAGTGGCCATCATTACTTTAAGAAATGAAGGTCAGTCAATGCAAAAAATTGGTAAAACTTTGAAAGTGTCCCCAAGTGCAGATGCAAAAACCATCAAGCGCTGCAAGAAACTGGCTCACATGAGGACTGCCCCAGGAAAGGAAGACCAAGAGTCACCTCTGCTTCTGAGGATAAGTTTATCCGAGTCACCAGCCTCAGAAATCGCAGGTTAACAGCAGCTCAGATTAGAGACCAGGTCAATGCCACACAGAGTTCTAGCAGCAGACACATCTCTTCAACAACTGTTAAGAGGAGACTTTGTGCAGCAGGCCTTCATGGTAAAATAGCTGCTAGGAAACCACTGCTAAGGACAGGCAACAAGCAGAAGAGACTTATTTGGGCTAAAGAACACAAGGAATGGACATTAGACCAGTGGAAATCTGTGCTTTGGTCTGATGAGTCTAAATTTGAGATCTTTGGTTCCAACCACCGTGTCTTTGTGCGATGCAGAAAAGGTGAACGGATGGACTCTACATGTCTGGTTCCCACCGAGAAGCATGGAGGAGGAGGTGTGATGGTGTGGGGGTGCTTTGCTGGTGACACTGTTGGGGATTTATTCAAAATTGAAGGCATACTGAACCAGCATGGCTACAACAGCATCTTGCAGCGGCATGCTATTCCATCCGGTTTGCGTTTAGTTGGACCATCATTTATTTTTCAATAGGACAATGACCCCAAACACACCTCCAGGCTGTGTAAGGGCTATTTGACCAAGAAGGAGAATGATGGGGTGCTACGCCAGATGACCTGGCCTCCACAGTCACCAGACCTGAACCCAATCGAGATGATTTGGGGTGAGCTGGACCGCAGAGTGAAGGCAAAAGGGCCAACAAGTGCTAAGCATCTCTGGGAACTCCTTCAAGATTGTTGGAAGACCATTTCCATTGACTACCTCTTGAAGCTCATCAAGAGAATGCCAAGAGTGTGCAAAGCAGTCATCAAAGCAAAAGGTGGCTACTTTGAAGAACCTAGAATATAAGACATATTTTCAGTTGTTTCACACTTTTTTGTTAAGTATATAATTCCACATGTGTTAATTCATAGTTTTGATGCCTTCAGTGTGAATGTACAATTTTCATAGTCATGAAAATACAGAAAAATCTTGAAATGAGAAGGTGTGTCCAAACTTTTGGTCTGTACTGTATATAATCGTCTTATCCCGTCTGTCTGTCTGTCCTTCTTTCCAGGAAATCCTGCGTCGCTGATTGGTCCAGCCGCGGCCAATCAGCGACGCGGGATTTCAGAAAAAGATGGCGGCCGTTAGCAGCTCATCTGCCGCATGGAGGTCAGCGGCGATGCAGCCGGGAGATGACCGGCGCTAGCCGCTCATCTCCCGGCTGCTCGCAGCAGAAGTACCGCGACCGGCGGCGCCGCTGACCTCCATGCGGCTACCGTCGGGAGATCAATGGCTAGGGCCGCTGATCTCCTGACGGCAAGTGTGAAGCGAGGACCGGGGAGCGGCGCCGCCAGTCGGGATACTTTGGCTGTGAGCAGCCGGCCATCTCCCGGTTCCTTGCAGCGGAAGTACCCGCACAGGTAGCGTCGCTGCCCGGTCCTCAGTAATACGATTCGCTGATTGGTCGGAATCAGCGATATTGGCGCCGCGACCAATCAGCGATACTGGCGCCAAGTTTAAACACCGCTCTGCTGATTGGTCGTGGCCGGCGGCCGCGACCAATCAGCGATTTTGGCGCCACATTTAAACACCACTCTGTTGATTGCGCCTGGTCGGCCGCATACAGATTCTAGAATACCCGATGCGTTAGAATCGGGCCACCATCTAGTACTGTATATAAAGAGCTGTGGGAGCCATCACACTATATATAGAGACCTGTGAAAAGCTTATGTGTTGATCCAGAGGAAGTCAAAAAAACCCATGAGGCAGATGCTGCTTGCCCAAAATTAGGGGAAAAATTCCTTCCCGACTCCACATATGGCAATCAGACTAGTTGCTTGGATCAACGTCCCATAACAAAATCTAGTATGAATAACCTGTAATGTTATTCAAGAAAGTCACACAGGACCTCCTTGAACTTTTTTTTAGAGAATTAAGTATTACAAGGTCATGTGGTAGAGAGTTCCATACCTCACACAATAAAACATTGCCATCTAACTTCCTTTAGACAAAGCGAATTAGGAGCTTGATGCTAGAGTAGTTGAATTAAAACTGAAAAAAATTATTAACACAGCAAAAAAGAGGAACAGTATTTATTCTCCAGCCCAGGTCTCAAAACGAATGCACTAATCAGGATGAAGCAAACCATATAATAAAGGCAGGGGCAGCACAGGTGCAAAATACTGATGAGACAACCAACTCATAACCTACCAATTCTTGGAGGGGGTCATTGCTTAGTATTAAAACTGCACACAAAAAATGGCTTGTATAGGTCACTGATCACACACAGATTGTTAGGGGAATGGTTGCAAACAACTTTATTAAATAATGGAAAGCAAACGAACCCGGGGTCCGTGATGCAGCCTGGAGGACTGCGGGCGAACACCTTCCGGGTAAGAAGGTAAAACAACCAACTGAAATAACAATCCCCCCCGTGTTACTGCACACCGGAACGGGAATAGGGATTCGCTCCGTTAACTGCACGAGAGATGTGCGACAAATAATGGAGCCGTAGCCCTGTTAACTGCACAGCGGCTACGCAGCAGGCGCTCGGATGCGTGTGTGATTCACGCCGGCTTATACGTGCTCCCAGCCGGCTTGCTACCGGACTGAGGAGTATCTCTCCACGTGGCTAACAGGCGGTGCCGGGAATACGGAGTCCGCAGTCTGCTCGGGGTGTATAGCGACCCCCTTGTTGGAGCCAGAGTGTCAGACGAAGCTACCTGCCTCCCTCCATCTAAGGCTGTCTATCCCCTGCTAAACCTGCCTGTCAGAAGCTATAACAGCAAAAGCACACGTGGAGCCGAAATGACCAAGCGTCCACACAATAACACCAACTCAGCTCAATGATCAGAGTGCGCCGCCATGTTTGTGGGCGTGCTATTTAAATATTAAATATTAAGCCCTGCCCATCGTCACATTATTGGTGACGTCACCCGCGACCAATCAGGCGGTGCCAGGTCACCGGATCAGCTGACTCCCAAACCACTAATCACGGTCCGCCATGTCACGGGCATGCTCAGTGCAGTGTATCCTGGACTTAGGCTGTAACAGCCCTGTTTCCCTCCGCAACCTATCTTTCATGTTGCTAGGAACAAAGACCCAAGAGACAGCTTGTACATCTCGTGCACCAGCTAGGCGTTGGGACTGACGATGATGCTGAGCAGCATCTGGACCGGAACGGGAGACCACAGAATCCACTGATGATTCTGAACCCATTTCAGATCCAGAAAACACCTGACGCCTAACACAGATAGTGCTCAATATAGGGTTTACAGCCTATTAGTGACCCTCATACTGTTAGATTAGGCAGGCTGCAAAGCACTATCTAAGTGCACCCCATGAGGACAGACCCCCTAGTTTACAAATCCAGCATTGATGGGCTTGTCTGAACCCTGAATAAAAATAACGTGCAAAATCTATATATGAGGTACTGGTAGATATTTTGGCGCTGGTCACGCACAGTGTCTGGTTTACAGCCTATTAGTGACGCCCATACTATTAGATTAGGCAGGCTATGCTCCCCTCATACACCTTACCACGGTGTGTAGTGTGACATGGAGCTAAACCCCCTGTCTTCTTAAGAATAAGGCTGCGAAAACCTTCTCTTTATTGATAGTAGAGAAACCTCCATACAGTAGATGCGGAAAACATACGATGAACCCCAGTATTGTACCACATAGATAGGGCTCTTACCGGCTAAGCTTGGAGCAGGCTGTGTGCACAGAGCCCAAGATACAAAACTGTAGGGATGTGGACTGTCTTACCCTGTTCCTGCCCCTGAAGACAACAAACACGTCATGTGAATACTGTCTTGCGGTTTTATATCTAAAAGTGATATGTGTCTTATGTAATGTATAATGGTGATGTAACAGCATGTGAAGTGTTAATGCATAATGTGAGTATAGCATAAGATAAGCTTAGGATACCATAAGACATAAGTATAACATAAACCCTAAAATACAAATTTTATTAAATCTCTTTAAAATCGGGACATGCGGCATAAAGATGATCCGCATCAGTATTGCACTTTATCAAGATAAGTTCCTTTTATTGTTTAGTCTTGTGATCATTTATGTCATTGATACCTCTATGGGTGATTAATTCCAGGGCTGGCTAGGGTTATCCAGGGATAGCCGCCGTGGAGCGGGGGCGCCACAGTGTCAACATTAACTAGGGTGTCACCCTCCACTATAAGGCAGGTAATCAGCATCTAGGGTGTTGAACAGGGCTGATTGTAGCCTTTGTTTGGATGCCCGAATGTATCCTTTGGCTTGGAGGTCCAAAGATATTAGGAACGTTCTTGGGTGTTTTTATAAATTTGCACATTGTCACTTTATTCACTGTTGTCACTTTAATCATTTAGTACACACTGAGGATTGATTGTTTGATGTGATATCTGTACCAGTTTCTGGTAGACTGTCAGATCTTTGGTCTATGTAAGTACGAATAAGGGACTTTTAGGGTCTAGGGGCAGCTGCCGTTCAGCAAGGGTGCCATTGTCATCTATATGTAGGATGCCCATCTCCATTGACATGCAGGTTCAGGCTAGGGTATCTATAGGGTGAGTTTTATTGAAGTACAGTGGGTACGGAAAGCATTCAGACCCCTTTAAATTTTTCACTCTTTGTTTCATTGCAGCCATTTGGTAAATTCTAAAAAGTTCATTTTTTTCTCATTAAAGTCCACTCTGCACCCCATGTTGACTGAAAAAAACAGAAATGTAGAAATTTTTGCAAATTTATTAAAAAAGGAAAACTGAAATATCACATGGTCATAAGTATTCAGACCCTTTGCTCATATTTAAGTCACATGCTGTCCATTTCCTTGTGATCCTCCTTGAGATGGTTCTACTCTTTCATTGGAGTCCAGCTGTGTTTAATTAAACTGATAGGACTTGATTTGGAAAGGCACACACCTGTCTATATAAGACCTCACAGCTCACAGTGCATGTCAGACCAAATGACCAGTATTGAGTAGAAGCCCCCTTTTGAGCTAGTGCATCCATGAGCCTTCTTGGGAATGATGCAACAAGTTTTTCACACCTGGATTTGGGGTTCCTCTGCCATTCTTCCTTGCAGATCCTCTCCAGTTCTGTCAGGTTGGATGGTGAACGTTGGTGGACAGCCATTTTCAGGTCTCTCCAGAGATGTTCAATTGGGTTTAGGTCAGGGCTCTGGCTAGGCCAGTCTAGAATGGTCACAGAGTTGTTCTGAAGCCACTCCTTTGTTATTTTAACTGTGTGCATAGGGTCATTGTCTTGTTGGAAGGTGAACCTTCGGCCAAGTCTGAGGTCCAGAGCACTCTGGAAGAGGTTTTCATCCAGGATATCTGTGTACTTGGCCACATTCATGTTTCTTTCAATTCCAACCAGTCGTCCTGTCCCTGCAGCTGAAAAACACCCCCATGATGCTGCCACCACCATGTTTCACTGTTGGGATTGTATTGGGCAGGTGATGAGCAGTGCCTGGTTTTCTCCACACATACCCCTTAGAATTATCACCAAAAAGTTCTATCTTAGTCTCATCAGACCAAAGAATCTTATTTCTCATAGACTGGGAGTCCTTCATGTGTTTTTAAGCAAACTCTGTGCAGGCTTTCATATGTCTTGCACTGAGGAGAGGCTTCCGTTGGGCCACTCTGCCATAAAGGCTCGACTTGTGGAGGGCTGCAGTGATAGTTGACTTTATGCAACTTTCTCCCATCTCCCTACTGCATCTTTGGAGCTCAGCCACAGTGATCTTGGGGTTCATCTTTACCTCTCTCACCAAGGCTCTTCTCCCACGATTGCTCAGTTGAGCTGGACGGCCAGGTCTAGGAAGACTTCTGGTGGTCCCAAACTTTTTCCACTTAAGGATTATGGAGGCCACTGTGTTCTTAGGACCCTTGACTAATGCAGAAATTCTTTTGTAAACTTGGCCAGATCTGTGCCTTGCCACAATTCTGTCTCTAAGCTCCTTTGGCAGTGTCAGGATGCCAGGTTTAATTTTACTTTGCCAGTAGTTTTTCCCTTAGCCAAGATGGCTTCCATTGCCTCACTGGGGTCATGTGTTTCCTGCCTGTGGACCTACTTAAACTGCATGTGTTGCAATCATGCCTTGCCTGAGTATTGTGTGCTTTTAGCTTTCTACTCACCTGTGCTAGCCCTCTGAATAGAGTCTTGCTGACTTTGTGTTTACTCCTAGTCATCCGCTGAAAGGATTGCTGCCTGAATCCTCTGCTAAGGGGACTTCTGCTGAAAGGAACCGCTGGCTGTTGTTCACTCACGCTGGGATCTCTGAACTTTTGTCTTCCTGAAGAAAACTTCTCCTGGATCTCTACACCTCTGGTATAGTCACCATCTTGCTCTGTGTTTAAATACCCGGCTCCAGCTCTGCTTAAGACATCGCTGTTTCCTCCACTGCACCTCCTGCATTCTTCAATATCCAGATCCATATTCCAGTTTGTCTTCTCTTCTGCACTACGTGAGTCCACAATCAACTGAGGAATGCCTACGTCTGCTTACTATCCTTATTTCTGTTTGCATATTACTGTACCTAAGTAAACTTGAACTATGGTTAACTTTTGCATACCCTAATAGTAATGAAGCCTGTGCCTTACAGATTAGGTTCTAAGAAGTATTGTTTGGAATGAACTTACCTTCATAAACTGTTTGCTGTGATCTTTTGCACTTGAGTTTAAAATAGACTTTCACACTACTCTTGTCTCAGTCTCTGCTTTTGGCCCACGCCATTGGACTTCAGGGTATCTACTAACATCGTAACAGGCAGTTCCTTTGAGCTCATGATTCTCATTTGGTCTGACATGCACTGTGAGCTGTGAGGTCTTATATAGACAGGTGTGTGCCTTTCCAAATCAAGTCCTATCAGTTTAATTAAACACAGCTGGACTCCAATGAAAGAGTAGAACCATCTCAAGGAGGATCACAAGAAATGGACAGCATGTGACTTAAATATGAGCAAAGGGTCTGAATACTTATGACCATGTGATATTTCAGTTTTCCTTTTTTAATAAATTTGCAAAAATTTCTACATTTCTGTTTTTTTTCAGTCAAGATGGGGTGCACAGTGTACTTTAATGAGAAAAAAAATGAACTTTTTAGAATTTACCAAATGGCTGCAATGAAACAAAGAGTGAAAGATGTAAAGGGGTCTGAATGCTTTCCGTACCCACTGTATATAGTACTCAATGTTCCAGGCAGTGGGAGGCATTACTGGGATCCAGAGCAGTCGCTCCAGTCACGTCCAGAGCCTAAGGTCTGGCATAGGAGCTGCCGGACACTTTGTGTGCTCTGAAGTACAAAGGAAGATGGACAGGGACCTGCATAGATGGAAGTTGAAGGCCAGTCCCGGGTGCACTGCAGAGGTGGACGAGAAATACAGGATGAGCTAGCAACAGGGCTGAAGAGGAGTTATGCTAAGAAGGAGGATAATGTGAATTGCTGTGCCTTATCCCATCTGTACCCACCTGATGAACTTGAACTGTCAAGTATATGTTTGACTGTTACAAAGAACTTCGTGTCCCCTAAATTGTGAGCGGCGGCTTCTGAGGACAGAAGCCTGAAGGCAGTGGAGGCCTGCGGCCTACAAGAGAGTGTGCTGCACCCCACACCCTAGAGCACACTGGGACTGGGACACCCATTGTCTGTAAAGTGCCAGAGCGAAATCAGACCGACGTTCAGTCACGACTACCGCTCTGTGCCACTTTACAAGATGAGTGATAAGGGAACTTCTCCATCAGAAGAGAAGAGGAAATAATGGTCGCTGCCCAAACTGTGACAAGAACAGGACCACAATGCAACAAGAACTGTCTCACAATGCTCTTGGAACTTTCCCATAATGCATTGCAAATTGAAACTAGAGCAAATACATTAAATCACTAGCAGACAGTGCAGTTATCAAACAATAAAAAAGAGACAGGATTCAAATGCAAGCAACATAATGTCAGAACTGATATACACATAAAGTGACTAGATTCCCTGGATAGCTAAATTCGCTGCTGAGGCAAGAACACGGGCTGCCCAGCACTATTTAAGTGCACCCCATGAAGATAGACACTCTAATTTACAAGGCCATAACATATAGGTGCATCTCACAAAATTAGAATATCATCAAAAAGTTAATTTATTTCAGTTCTTCAATGCAAAAAGTGAACCTCATATATTATATAGAGTCATTACAAACACAGTGATCTATTTCAAGTGTTTATTTCTGTTAATGTTGATGATTATGGCTTATAGCCAATGAAAACACAAAAGTCATTAACTCAGTAAATTAAAATAATTAACAAAAAACACCTGCAAAGACTTCCTAAGCATTTAAAAAGGTCCCTTAGTCTGTTTTAGTAGGCTCCACAATCATGACAATCATGATGAAGACTGCTGGCTTGACAGATGTCCAGAGTTCCAATTTTCATTTGAAATCAAGGTCCCAGAGTCTGGAAGAAGAGTGGAGAGGCCACAATCCAAGCTGCTTGAGGTCTAGTGTGAAGTTTCCACAATCAGTGATGGTTTGGGGAGCCGTGTCATCTGCTGGTGTAGGTCCACTGTGTTTTTTCAACACAAAAGTCAGCGCAGCCGTCTACCAGGAAATTTTAGAGCACTTCATGCTTCCCTCTGCCACAGTATCAAGCTACCAGGGGGGCAAAGGGGGCGGTGGCCCCGGGCCCCTCGCTCTTAGGGGGCCCATCCAGGGCTACGCCAGTGTAACTGTATCTAGCATGCCCCTGGTGCCAGCATCGGGCCCCACTGCCCGCCACCGCCGCAAGTTTACTGATGAGAGAGGGAGCGCGGATCTCTCTCCCATTAGTCCCTTCTGTGACTGACGTCTCTGACATCATCACTTGGCGCCCAGCCCGCTGTGCTGAAGATGTGTGCGTGCTGGGTGCTCTGAGCAGCGAGGGAACCAGGAGGAGAGATGAGTACTGTTTATTTATTTTTTGCCGGGTGGGGGGCGGCATTATATTACAGACTCTGCCTATGGGAAGGGGGAGGTGCATTATACTACAGACTCTGCCTATGAGATGGGGGGGCATTATACTACAGATTCTGCCTATGAGGAGGGGGGGGGATTATACTACAGACTCTGACTATGAGGAGGGGGGAGCATTATACTACAGACTCTGCCTATGGGGGGGGCATTATACTGCAGACTCTGCCTATGGGGGGGCATTATACTACAGACTCTGCCTATGAGGAGGGGGGGAGCATTATACTACAGACTCTGCCTATGGGGGGGACATTGTACTACAGACTCTGCCTATAAGAGGGGGAGCATTATACTACAGACTCTGCCTATGGGGGGTGCATTTTACTACAGACTCTGCCTATAAGTGGGGCATTATACTACAGACGCTGCCTATGAGATGGGGGGGGCATTATACCACAGACTCTGCCTATGAGGAGGGGGGGCACATTACACTACAGACTCTGCCTATGAGATCGGGGGGGGCATTATACTACAGATTCTGCCTATGAGGAGGGGGGAGGCATTATACTACAGACTCTGCCTATGAGGAGGGGGGAGCATTATACTACAGACTCTGCCTATGGGGGGGGCATTATACTGCAGACTCTGCCTATGGGGGGGCATTATACCACAGACTCTGCCTATGAGGAGGGGGGGAGCATTATACTACAGACTCTGCCTATGGGGGGGAGCTTTATACTACAGACTCTGTCAATGGGGGGAGCATTTTACTACAGACTCTGCCTATAGGGGCGCATTATACTATACGAAGGACTATGGGGAGTGCATTATACTATATTGAGGACTATCTGGTGCATTATACTATATGTAGGCTATTTATACAGTGTGGGAGATAATGTGGGTTCTTTGAACAGCGTGGGGGCCATCATACAGTGTGGGAGATAATGTGGGGTCTTTGTATAGTGTGGAGGCCATCATACAGTGTTGGAGCCATCAGCTTGGGGGCTACTAAGGGGTCAGTATACTTTGTGGGGGAACTATACAGTGAGGGGGAATTATATCGTGAATAGGAGAACATCATACTGGTTAGAGCGGAGCTCTACATGGGGGGAGACTCAGGACATTATTAAATCTTAGGTGGGCACTTATTCTTATAGGGGAACTCAGGTTATCGTGACTGTCGAAGGGGCACTATTACTTTCTAGGGGGCACAATGCGGGCACTGTTTTCTAGGACACTTGCACACGGCATTACTTTATTTTAGAGGTTTGTTTTACCATCTAGAGGGCACACAGTAGGTGCAGTAATAGGGACACATTTTGCAGCAGAGGCTCAGTATTGGGGTATCAGCAGGATGAGAAGTTTGTGCAGGTTGGGGATAGATGTGGTCAGTGCCTGAAATGTAAGGAGTCAAATGTGTCTTTGTTGTGATCTCTGCATACCTGAGACTCTGAGCCCTGGCTGGAGAAGTTGTCGTGTCGGTCTGGGCCAGATGGAAAAGACGGGAAAAGTGAACAATTTAATCAGAAAGAACGTTAGCTGTAAGGTACTATATATAACTGAGCTGTGATCTCTTATATGTTCTGCAGGACTGGCATCTATCAATATATGTCACCATATGGCGGTAATATCAGTGCTGGTCTTTGTATAGAGATTATTTTTAGTAACAGCGCGGTCATCTGCTGAGGTTTTCCTACATCAACTATCTGGGTGCGCCGCTATAGTTGGAATCAGGGTTACCTGGTTAGAGGCCCACTCAGAAGTTTCGGCCCCCTGAAACAAAACCTTAGCTACGCCAAGCTTTTTGGAGATGGAAATTTCATTCTCCAGCAGGACTTGGCCCCTGTCCACACTGACAAAAGTACTAATACCTGGTTTAAAACAACAGTATCACTGTGCTTGATTGGCAGCAAACTCACCTGACCTTAACCCCATAAAGAATCTATGGGGTATTGTCAAGAGGAAAATGAGAGACACCAGACCCAACAATGCAGACGACCTGAAGGCTTCTATCAAAGCCACCTGGGCTTCCATAACCCCTCAGCAGTGCCACAGGCTGATCCCTCCATGCCATATTGCCGCATTGATGCAGTAATTGATGTAAAAGGATCCCCGACCAAGTATTGAGGGCATTTATTGAACATAGATTTCAGTAGGATAACATTTTGGATTTTGAAAACATTTTTCAAGCTGTTGTTATAAGGTATTCTAATTAATTGAAATAATGACTTTTGAGTTTTCATTGGCTGTAAGCCATAATCATCAACATTAACAGAAATAAACACGTGAAATAGATCACTCTGTGTGTAATGGCTCTATATAATATATGAGTTTCACGTTTTGTATTGAAGAACTGAAATAAATTAACTTTTATGGTGATATTCTAATTTTGTGAGATGCACCTGTAGATGGGCTTGGCTGCACCCTGAATAAAAATAGCATGTAAAAAATATATATGATATATATGAGGTATTGGTCGATATTTTGGCCAAAATATACAAGCTCGCAACCTGCTCAAGGGTCCTCATACTTACGAGTCCCTACACTAACATTAAAAGCAAAGTCACAAAAACAAGGAATTAAAGTTCCCACCAAAATTCAAGAATTAACACAGCAAATACAGCAACAATAATTACAAGGATGCAGCAAACCCATATAATGAAGAAGTCAGCAACACAGGTGCAAAATATTGATGAGACAACCACTCACAACCTACCAATTCATGGAGGGGGTGATTGCTTAGTATTAAAACTGCACACAAATAAGCCTTGTATAGGGCACTGGTCACACATAGGTAGTGCACAATGTCTGGCTTACAGCCTATTAGTGAAGCCCAAACTATTAGATTAGGCGGGCTGCCCAGCACTTTTTAAGTACACCCCATGAAGACAGACACCCTAGTTTACAAGGCCAACATTGATGGGTCTGGCTGCACCCTGAATAAAAATAACGTGCAAAAAATATATATGATATATATGAGGTATTAGTAAATATTTTGGCCAAAATACACAAGCTCGCAACCCGCGTCAAGGGTCCTCATACTTGCGAGTCCCTACACTAACATTAAAAGCAAAGACAAATTTAAATTCCCACCAAAATTCAAGAATTAACACAGGAAAAAAGGGCAACAGTGTTTACCTGCCTAGGTCTCAGTACTAATCATACCATATAATAACGATGACAGCAATACAGGTGCAAAATACTGATGCGACAACCACTCACATATTACCAATTAATGGAGGGGGGTGATTACATAGTATTAAAACTGCACACAAAATTATATGGGATTGCTACATCCTAATAGTGCATTAGTTCTGAGATCTGGGCAGGTAAATGCTATATTAATAATTGATTTTTTGGGGAAAGTTAAATTCTCTTTTGTTGGCTTTACTTTTAATCTAACTGAAATACACATAAGCTTTTTTCCTAAACATTAGGATCTGTTTAGAGCCATCAGCTCAAAAAGGCTTCCTTTGACAGACTTGGCATAAGCAGGTCAAAAGGAACCCTGATCTTTACCATTACACCCCTTTACAGGAATGGAGACTTACCACATGCTCAGGGTTGCATCTACAGAGTAGCTGCTGGCCAGAGGAGCGAGCTTGAGGCTATAACTCTAACTAAAGCTTTTTTATTACTAAATGATGGGTTCTGTCTAAGGCCATTGGCTCAAAAAGACTTCCTCGGACAGACTTGGCGCAAGCTACTCCATTCTGCAGATCCCAAGGGAACCCTGGCCTTTACCATTACACCCCTGTACAGGGATAGATACTTACCATAGGCCCAGGGTTGCATCTACAGAGTAGCTGCTGGCCGGAGGAGCGAGCTTGAGGCTATAGTGGTTGATTCAACTCTAACTAAAGCTTTTTTTTCCTAAATACTGGGATCTGTTTAAGGCTGTTGGCTCAAACAGACTTCCTCGGACAGACTTGGCGCAAGCTACTCCATTCTGCAGATCCCAAGGGAACCCTGGTTTTTACCATTACACCCCTGTACAGGGATAGATACTTACCATAGGCCCAGGGTTGCATCTACAGAGTAGCTGCTGGCCGGAGGAGTGCGCTTGAGGCTTGAGTAGTTGAGTCAATCCTAACTAAAGAAAAACCTATCTAATGACACTTTCTTGTTAGGACCTGTCTGAGGCCTATGGCTCAAAAAAGCTTCTTTGGAAAAACTTGGCAAAAGCCAGTCTATCCTACAGGTTTCAAAGGAACTCTGACCTTCACTCTTACAGCCCTGTACAGTGATAAAGACTTATTACAGGGCCTTGATTGCATCTACATAGTAGATGCTGACTGGAGGGGCAAACTTAAGGTTAGAATGGTTCAGCCAACCCTAACTATTGCTACTTTCTTAAATGTTAGGATATTTCTGAGGCCGTTGGCTCAAACAGGCTTCCTTGGACAGACTTGGCGCAAAACACACCATTTCTGATGTTTCCAAATGAACCCTGGGCTTCACCCTTGAACCTCTATACAGGGACCGTTTCATAGTTTTAAGGTTGAAAGACACAAGTCCATCAAGTTCAACCTAAAAGCTAATGTGTTGATCCAGAGGAAGGCAAAAACCCCATGAGGCAGATGCTAATTGCCCCATATTAGGGGAAAAATTCCTTCCCGACTCCACATATGGCAATCAGACTAGTTCCCTGGATCAACGTCCCATAACAAAATCTAGTACGGATCACCTGCAATTTTATATTATTCAAGAAAGGCACACACATGCCCTCCTTGAATTTTTTTTTAGAAAATTAAGTATTTCAATTTCATGTGGTAGAGAGTTTCATAACCTCATTGCTCACACAATAAAAATTTGCCAACTAACTTCCTTTAGACAAAGTGAATTAGGATCATTATGCTAGAGTAATTGAACTAACTCTAACTGAAATAGATTAATGCTTTTTTCCTAAATGTTGAAATTTGTTTAAATCCATCAGCTCAAAAATGCTTTCTCGGACAGACTTGGCGCAAGCTACTCCATTCTGCAGATCCCAAGGGAACCCTGGCCTTTACCATTACACCCCTGTACAGGGATAGATACTTACCATAGGCCCAGGGCTGCATCTACAGAGTAGCTGCTGGCCGGAGGAGCGAGCTTGAGGCTATAGTGGTTGATTCAACTCTAACTAAAGCTTTTTTTTCCTAAATACTGGGATCTGTTTAAGGCTGTTGGCTCAAACAGACTTCCTCGGACAGACTTGGCGCAAGCTACTCCATTCTGCAGATCCCAAGGGAACCCTGGTTTTTACCATTACACACCTGTACAGGGATAGATACTTACCATAGGCCCAGGGTTGCATCTACAGAGTAGCTGCTGGCCGGAGGAGTGCGCTTGAGGCTTGAGTAGTTGAATCAATCCTAACTAAAGAAAAACCTATCTAATGACACTTTCTTGTTAGGACCTGTCTGAGGCCTATGGCTCAAAAAAGCTTCTTTGGAAAGACTTGGCAAAAGCCAGTCTATCCTACAGGTTCCAAAGGAACTCTGTCCTTCACTCTTACAGCCCTGTACAGTGATAAAGACTTATTACAGGGCCTTGATTGCATCTACATAGTAGATGCTGACTGGAGGGGCAAACTTAAAGTTAGAATGGTTCAGCCAACCCTAACTATTGCTACTTTCTTAAATGTTAGGATATTTCTGAGGCCATTAGCTCAAACAGGCTTCCTTGGACAGACTTGGCGCAAAACACACCATTTCTGATGTTTCCAAATGAACCCTGGGCTTTACCCTTGAACCTCTATACAGGGACCGTTTCATAGTTTTAAGGTTGAAAGACACAAGTCTGTCAAGTTCAACCTAAAAGCTAATGTGTTGATCCAGAGGAAGGCAAAAACCCCATGAGGCAGATGCTAATTGCCCCATATTAGGGGAAAAATTCCTTCCCGACTCCACATATGGCAATCAGACTAGTTCCCTGGATCAACGTCCCATAACAAAATCTAGTACGGATAACCTGCAATTTTATATTATTTAAGAAAGGCACACACATGCCCTCCTTGAATTTTTTTTAGAAAATTAAGTATTTCAATTTCATGTGGTAGAGAGTTTCATAACCTCATTGCTCACACAATAAAAATTTGCCAACTAACTTCCTTTAGACAAAGTGAATTAGGATCTTTATGCTAGAGTAATTGAATTAACTCTAACTGAAATAGATTAATGCTTTTTTCCTAAATGTTGAAATTTGTTTAAATCCATCAGCTCAAAAAGGCTTTCTCGGACAGACTTGGCGCAAGCTACTCCATTCTGCAGATCCCAAGGGAACCCTGGCCTTTACCATTACACCCCTGTACAGGGATAGATACTTACCATAGGCCCAGGGCTGCATCTACAGAGTAGCTGCTGGCCGGAGGAGCGAGCTTGAGGCTATAGTGGTTGATTCAACTCTAACTAAAGCTTTTTTTTCCTAAATACTGGGATCTGTTTAAGGCTGTTGGCTCAAACAGACTTCCTCGGACAGACTTGTCGCAAGCTACTCCATTCTGCAGATCCCAAGGGAACCCTGGTTTTTACCATTACACACCTGTACAGGGATAGATACTTACCATAGGCCCAGGGTTGCATCTACAGAGTAGCTGCTGGCCGGAGGAGTGCGCTTGAGGCTTGAGTAGTTGAATCAATCCTAACTAAAGAAAAACCTATCTAATGACACTTTCTTGTTAGGACCTGTCTGAGGCCTATGGCTCAAAAAAGCTTCTTTGGAAAGACTTGGCAAAAGCCAGTCTATCCTACAGGTTCCAAAGGAACTCTGTCCTTCACTCTTACAGCCCTGTACAGTGATAAAGACTTATTACAGGGCCTTGATTGCATCTACATAGTAGATGCTGACTGGAGGGGCAAACTTAAAGTTAGAATGGTTCAGCCAACCCTAACTATTGCTACTTTCTTAAATGTTAGGATATTTCTGAGGCCATTAGCTCAAACAGGCTTCCTTGGACAGACTTGGCGCAAAACACACCATTTCTGATGTTTCCAAATGAACCCTGGGCTTCACCCTTGAACCTCTATACAGGGACCGTTTCATAGTTTTAAGGTTGAAAGACACAAGTCTGTCAAGTTCAACCTAAAAGCTAATGTGTTGATCCAGAGGAAGGCAAAAACCCCATGAGGCAGATGCTAATTGCCCCATATTAGGGGAAAAATTCCTTCCCGACTCCACATATGGCAATCAGACTAGTTCCCTGGATCAACGTCCCATAACAAAATCTAGTACGGATAACCTGCAATTTTATATTATTTAAGAAAGGCACACACATGCCCTCCTTGAATTTTTTTTAGAAAATTAAGTATTTCAATTTCATGTGGTAGAGAGTTTCATAACCTCATTGCTCACACAATAAAAATTTGCAAACTAACTTCCTTTAGACAAAGTGAATTAGGATCTTTATGCTAGAGTAATTGAATTAACTCTAACTGAAATAGATTAATGCTTTTTTCCTAAATGTTGAAATTTGTTTAAATCCATCAGCTCAAAAAGGCTTTCTCGGACAGACTTGGCGCAAGCTACTCCATTCTGCAGATCCCAAGGGAACCCTGGCCTTTACCATTACACCCCTGTACAGGGATAGATACTTACCATAGGTCCAGGGCTGCATCTACAGAGTAGCTGCTGGCCGGAGGAGCGAGCTTGAGGCTATAGTGGTTGATTCAACTCTAACTAAAGCTTTTTTTTCCTAAATACTGGGATCTGTTTAAGGCTGTTGGCTCAAACAGACTTCCTCGGACAGACTTGGCGCAAGCTACTGCATTCTGCAGATCCCAAGGGAACCCTGGTTTTTACCATTACACCCCTGTACAGGGATAGATACTTACCATAGGCCCAGGGTTGCATCTACAGAGTAGCTGCTAGCCGGAGGAGTGCGCTTGAGGCTTGAGTAGTTGAATCAATCCTAACTAAAGAAAAACCTATCTAATGACACTTTCTTGTTAGGACCTGTCTGAGGCCTATGGCTCAAAAAAGCTTCTTTGGAAAGACTTGGCAAAAGCCAGTCTATCCTACAGGTTCCAAAGGAACTCTGGCCTTCACTCTTACAGCCCTGTACAGCGATAAAGACTTATTACAGGGCCTTGATTGCATCTACATAGTAGATGCTGACTGGAGGGGCAAACTTAAGGCTAGAATGGTTCAGCCAACCCTAACTATTGCTACTTTCTTAAATGTTAGGATATTTCTGAGGCCATTGGCTCAAACAGGCTTCCTTGGACAGACTGGGCGCAAAACACACCATTTCTGATGTTTCCAAATGAACCCTGGGCTTCACCCTTGAACCTCTATACAGGGACCGTTTCATAGTTTTAAGGTTGAAAGACACAAGTCTGTCAAGTTCAACCTAAAAGCTAATGTGTTGATCCAGAGGAAGGCAAAAACCCCATGAGGCAGATGCTAATTGCCCCATATTAGGGGAAAAATTCCTTCCCGACTCCACATATGGCAATCAGACTAGTTCCCTGGATCAACGTCCCATAACAAAATCTAGTACGGATAACCTGCAATTTTATATTATTTAAGAAAGGCACACACATGCCCTCCTTGAATTTTTTTTACAAAATTAAGTATTTCAATTTCATGTGGTAGAGAGTTTCATAACCTCATTGCTCACGCAATAAAAATTTGCAAACTAACTTCCTTTAGACAAAGTGAATTAGGATCTTTATGCTAGAGTAATTGAATTAACTCTAACTGAAATAGATTAATGCTTTTTTCCTAAATGTTGAAATTTGTTTAAATCCATCAGCTCAAAAAGGCTTTCTCGGACAGACTTGGCGCAAGCTACTCCATTCTGCAGATCCCAAGGGAACCCTGGCCTTTACCATTATACCCCTGTACAGGGATAGATACTTACCATAGGCCCAGGGCTGCATCTACAGAGTAGCTGCTGGCCAGAGGAGCGAGCTTGAGGTTATAGTGGTTGATTCAACTCTAACTAAAGCTTTTTTTTCCTAAATACTGGGATCTGTTTAAGGCTGTTGGCTCAAACAGACTTCCTCGGACAGACTTGTCGCAAGCTACTCCATTCTGCAGATCCCAAGGGAACCCTGGTTTTTACCATTACACACCTGTACAGGGATAGATACTTACCATAGGCCCAGGGTTGCATCTACAGAGTAGCTGCTGGCCGGAGGAGTGCACTTGAGGCTTGAGTAGTTGAATCAATCCTAACTAAAGAAAAACCTATCTAATGACACTTTCTTGTTAGGACCTGTCTGAGGCCTATGGCTCAAAAAAGCTTCTTTGGAAAGACTTGGCAAAAGCCAGTCTATCCTACAGGTTCCAAAGGAACTCTGTCCTTCACTCTTACAGCCCTGTACAGTGATAAAGACTTATTACAGGGCCTTGATTGCATCTACATAGTAGATGCTGACTGGAGGGGCAAACTTAAAGTTAGAATGGTTCAGCCAACCCTAACTATTGCTACTTTCTTAAATGTTAGGATATTTCTGAGGCCATTAGCTCAAACAGGCTTCCTTGGACAGACTTGGCGCAAAACACACCATTTCTGATGTTTCCAAATGAACCCTGGGCTTCACCCTTGAACCTCTATACAGGGACCGTTTCATAGTTTTAAGGTTGAAAGACACAAGTCTGTCAAGTTCAACCTAAAAGCTAATGTGTTGATCCAGAGGAAGGCAAAAACCCCATGAGGCAGATGCTAATTGCCCCATATTAGGGGAAAAATTCCTTCCCGACTCCACATATGGCAATCAGACTAGTTCCCTGGATCAACGTCCCATAACAAAATCTAGTACGGATAACCTGCAATTTTATATTATTCAAGAAAGGCACACATATGCCCTCCTTGAATTTTTTTTAGAAAATTAAGTATTTCAAGTTAATGTGGTAGAGAGTTCCATAACCTCATTGCTCACACAATAAAAATTTGCCAACTAACTTCCTTTAGACAAAGTGAATTAGGATCTTTATGCTAGAGTAATTGAATTAACTCTAACTGAAATAGATTAATGCTTTTTTCCTAAATGTTGAAATTTGTTTAAATCCATCAGCTCAAAAAGGCTTTCTCGGACAGACTTGGCGCAAGCTACTCCATTCTGCAGATCCGAAGGGAACCCTGGCCTTTACCATTACACGCCTGTACATGGATAGATACTTACCATAGGCCCAGGGCTGCATCTACAGAGTAGCTGCTGGCCGGAGGAGCGAGCTTGAGGCTATAGTGGTTGATTCAACTCTAACTGAAGCTTTTTTTTTCCCTAAATACTGGGATCTGTTTAAGGCTGTTGGCTCAAACAGACTTCCTCGGACAGACTTGGCGCAAGCTACTCCATTCTGCAGATCCCAAGGGAACCCAGGTTTTTACCATTACACCCCTGTACAGGGATAGATACTTACCATAGGCCCAGGGTTGCATCTACAGAGTAGCTGCTGGCCGGAGGAGTGCGCTTGAGGCTTGAGTAGTTGAATCAATCCTAACTAAAGAAAAACCTATCTAATGCCACTTTCTTGTTAGGACCTGTCTGAGGCCTATGGGTCAAAAAGCTTCTTTGGAAAGACTTGGCAAAAGCCAGTCTATCCTACAGGTTCCAAAGGAACTCTGGCCTTCACTCTTACAGCCCTGTACAGCGATAAAGACTTATTACATGGCCTTGATTGCATCTACATAGTAGATGCTGACTGGAGGGGCAAACTTAAGGCTAGAATGGTTCAGCCACCCTAACTATTGCTACTTTCTGAAATGTTAGGATATTTCTGAGGCCGTTGGCTCAAACAGGCTTCCTTGGACAGACTGGGCGCAAAACACACCATTTCTGATGGTTCCAAATGAACCCTGGGCTTCACCCTTGAACCTCAATACAGGGACAGTTTCATAGTTTTAAGGTTGAAAGACACAAGTCCATCAAGTTCAACCTAAAAGCTAATGTGTTGATCCAGAGGAAGGCAAAAACCCCATGAGGCAGATGCTAATTGCCCCATTTTAGGGGAAAAATTCCTTCCCGACTCCACATATGGCAATCAGACTAGTTCCCTGGATCAACGTCCCATAATAAAATCTATTACCACTAACCTGAAATGTTATATTATTCAAGGAACATTTTTCATCAAGCAGTTTTCACCGGAAATGTGTTGCACAACTGTTTGAATCTCAGTAAATTCCTGCACAACTTACATTTAAATACTCTGACCTTTTTACACCCACTCTTTTAACTTCTTAAATAGTGAACAGAGCTTATCTGGACCGCTTGTGGCTTAGCTTTACCTGAAAACTTATTACAAATTAGGCTGGAAAAGTGGTGTAAAATAGGACTGAAATTGACTCCATCTTTTGACTGGAGTACATTTCTTGAGGTGTAGTACGTCAGCTTTAAGGGGATATTTCAATAAATGAATGACCCTGGCTGCAGGTATAAAGAATCAAACTGTGCTGTCCTGACCCATTCCTGGGATTGTGTATGGCACTGCCATCACCTCAATACTGCCGCAGCCAACAAATGTAATCAGACGGACTGCCCAGCTGAGCGCACTGAGCTGCTGCAGCTCTGAGATGGTGGAACCTCTTTTTTTTAATTAAATGACCTGCAGCTAGGGACATTCATTTATTGAAAGGGAACAACCCCTTTAAGGATGAGTCAAGTTCATTAAGAGGTTTAGTCTTTTTAATGAATTTGGTGCACGTTCCTCCAATAGGCGCTTCATGAATGCTGGTATAGAAATCCACCAGCCTTGATGAATCGGCCACCATAGGTTTACATGGCATGAGCATATACAGAACAGTTGTGTAGTATACGTTACCAGGCCCTCATGATGCTCTTGGTCCTGGATGGCCTTCCACAGTCTGCTTTCTTGCTTCATCATCTTGAAGGGCTCCACTTTCTTTTCTTCTGGCTGGCATGGTGCGGCTCTATCATCCTGCTCCTTTAACACGAAGGGACGAATGACTGTAAAGCTGCCAGGAGCGTTTTTTTATCCCCTTAGATCATTGTGACACCACAAAGTGATGACATAGACAAGTGGGTGAGGCGCCTTTATTCAGTCATCGGGTGTGGTCAGAAGAAATTAGCATATTCCGTGATGTTACAACAATGAGAACAGACATGAACATTCTATTCGGAACCCGACCGCCATTATCAGCGGAACCTTCACTGCTGTCAGATTGGCACTAAAAACAAAAAGAGACCGCGGTGAACCTGGACAGTAACAATCTACAGGGACAGTGACTGCTAAGCGGACTTCATGTCAGATGTTATGCAGTTTTGTCAGAAAAAAAAACAATAAAATATATAAAAGACAGGCTCCAATAAACCTTAAACACTGGGCTGTAGTCACAGATTCTCCTTCCACCTGCAGCACATTGCTCCCCTGCCTAACCCTCCCCGTCCTGCAGCATGTTTCTCACCGCTTAATTCTCCCACTCCTGCAGCACATCACTCCCCTGTCTAAACCTCCCCCTCTTGCGGCACATTGCTCCCGTCTAATCCTCCCCTCCTTGCAGCACATTGTGCCCTTTCTAAATCTCCCCCTTCCTGCACCACATCACCCACTGCCAAATCCCCTCTTGCACCACATCGCCCACTGCCAAATCCTGCACTTCCTGCAGCACATCGCTCCCTGCCTAATCCTCTCCTATTGCATTACATCACTCCCCTGCATAAGCCACCTCTTCCTGCAGCACATCGCTTCCCTGCCTAAGCCTCCCCCTCCTGCATTACATCACTCCCCTGCCTAATCCTCCTCTTCCTGCAGCACAGCGCTCCCTGCCTAATCCTCCTCTTCCTGCAGCACATCGCTCCCCTGACCCCCTCTTACGTGACATCTTTTCTATCAGTTACATTTGTGAAGTAACTGCTGTCTCCTGTGAGCAGTGGAGAGCGAAGCTGAGAGCCAGGAGGCTCTGCCCCTCTGCCCCTTCTTGCCACATCATCATCCATCTACATCAGGGCTGTCAAACTCAAATATATAGAGGGCCAAAAGGAAGAGTTTAACTCAGAAAAATAAGTCAACACTTTATCAGATGTTTCTGTGAAAACTTGAGTACAACAAATAAGATTTTGTTATTTTCCCTCAGTTATAAAAAAAATAGTTATGAGAAAAGTGTGACAAAAAGGAGTCATAAAATGCACCAAAATGAAATATCACAATTTATGGCTCAAATTGAGGTGAAGCAAGGAAGAGGTTGAGCTTAGCTAATGAGATGCATCAAACATACAGGTGCTTCTCACAAAATTAGAATATCATCAAAAAGTTTATTTATTTCAGTTCTTCAATCCAAAAAGTGAAACTCATATATTATACAGAGTCATTACAGAGTGATCTATTTCAAGTGTTTATTTCTGTTAATGTTGATAATGATGGCTTACAGCCAATGAAAACACAAAGTTATTATCTCAGTAAATTAGAATAATTAACAAAAAACACCTGCAAAGGCTTCTTACGCATTTAAAAAGGTCCCTTTGTCTGTTTCAGTAGGCTCCACAATCATGGGGAAGACTGATGACTTGACAGATGTCCAGAAGGCAGTCATTGACACACTCCACAAGGAGTGTAAACCACAAAAGGTCATTGCTAAAGAAGCTGGCTGTTAACAGAGTGCTGTATCCAAGCATATTTATGGAAAGTTGAGTGGAAAGAAAAAGTGTGGTAGGAAGAGGTGCACAAGCAACCGGGATAACCGCAGCCTTGAAAAGATTGTTAAGGAAAGGCCATTCAAACATTTGGGGAAGATTCACAAGGAGTGGACTGCTGCTGGAGTCATTGCTTCAAGAGCCACCACACACAGACGTATCCAGGACATGGGCTACAAGTGTCACATTCCTTGTGTTGAGCCACTCATCACCAATAGACAACGCCAGAAGCATCTTACCTGGGCCAAGGAGAAAAACACCTGGACTGTTGCTCAGTGGTCCAAGGTGTTGTTTTCCGATGAAAGTAAATTTTGCATTTAATTTGGAAATCAAGGACCCAGAGTCTGGAGGAAGAGTGGAGAGGCCACAATCCAAGCTGCTTGAGGTCTCGTGTGAAGTTTCCACAATCGGTGATGGTTTGGGGAGCCATGTCATCTGCTGGTGTAGGTCCACTGTGTTTTATCAAGACCAAAGTCAGCGCACCCGTCTACCAGGACATTGTAGAGCCCTTCATGCTTCCCTCTGCCCACAAGCTTTTTGGAGATGGAAATGTCATTTTCCAGCAGGACTTGGCCCCTGTCCACACTGCCAAAAGTACCAATACCTGGTTTACACAACAGTATCACTGTGCTTGATTGGCAGTAAACTCACCTGACCTTAACCCCATAGAGAATCTATTATAGAGAATCTATGGGGTATTGTCAAGAGAAAGATGAGAGACACCAGACCCAACAATGCAGACGAGCTGAAGGCTTCTATCAAAGCCACCTGGGCTTCCATAACACCTCAGCAGTGTCACAGGCTGATCGCCTCCATGCCACATTGCCGCATTGATGCAGTAATTGATGCAAAAGGAGCCTGGCCAAGTATTGAGGGCACTTACTGAACATACATTTCAGTAGGACAACATTTCAGATTTTAAAAACATTTTTCAAGCTGGTGTTATAAAGTATTCTAATTTACTGAGATAATAACATTAACAGAAATAAACACTTGAAATAGATCACTCTGTCTGTAATGACTCTATATAATATGAGTTTTACTATTTGTATTGAAGAACTGAAATAAATTAACTTTTTGATGATATTCTAATTTTGTGAGAAGCACCTATAGTATGCTATATGCCCAATTTTAACAAATGTACTGCAATTTTTGCTGAATGTGTTCAGAAATGTACTGATGTGTAAGCAGAAAAATGCAGAGACTTAGGCTATGTGCCCACGATGCACAAAAGCTCCGGATTTTTCCTGAGCGTTTCTGCATCTCGCTGGCAGAAAAAACGCATGCGGATTGTACATGCGGATTGTACATGCGGATTGTACACGCGGATTGTACACGCGGATTGTACACGCGGATTGTATATGCGGATTGTACACGCGGATTGTACATGCGGATTGTATATGCGGATTGTACACGCGGATTGTACATGCGGATTGTATATGCGGATTGTACACGCGGATTGTACACGCGGATTGTACATGCGGATTGTACATGCGGATTGTATATGCGGATTGTACACGCGGATTGTACATGCGGATTGTATATGCGGATTGTACATGCGTTTTTCCTGCCAGGGACATGCAGAAGTGGAGCGTTCTTCACATGCATTTCCGCATGCGGGTTGACAAGCGCTTTACAAGCGATTTTAGCATCACTTGGAAAGTGCTTGTCAACTTGGTCACACTATAGAAATCCATGAAACCGGCATGGATTTATATAGTGTGACCCCAACGACTGGTTAAAAATAAAAAAATAAATCTATACTTACCTTCCGATGGCCCCCGCAGTCTCGCTTCGCTCCGTCCTGGCTGCCGGCAGATCGCAGTACACTGAAGGACCTGCCGTCACATGACTATGACGTCAGCGCTGGTCCTTCAGTCCATCGCGAGCTGCCGACATGGGAGGACGAGCGCAGCGGGGGCCGTCAGAAGGTAAATATAACATTTATTTTTTATTTTATTCTTTATTTTGACAGGTTCTATGGTACCCGGGTCCGGAGGAGAGTCTCCCATCCTCCTCACCCGGGTACCATCCGCACATTGAACGCATGTATTCCGCATGTGCTTATCTAGTGAAGCGGAATCCATGCGTTCCAATGCAAGTCAATGGCCAGGAAAACGCTGCGCTTCCGCAAAATAATTGGTAGTGCTGCGTTTTTTTCCGCAATGATAATCCGCAGCGGAAATTTCCGCAGCATGTGCACAGCACATGCGGACTATCATTGGGGAACATGGCAGACCTTCTAACATGCGTCTTTAAGCGTTTCTGCAGCGTTTTTGCCATGCGGAAACGCTTAAAATACGCGTCGTGGGCACACAGCCTTAGGCTATGTGCCCACGTAGCGTTTTTGTAGCGTTTTTGCGGCGTTTTTACGGCCGCGAAAACGCTTGTAAAACAGTCTGCCATGCAAAGCCATGTGAATTCGGATGTGCTGTGCACATGATGCGCTAATTTGCGCGCCGAATTCGCATTACTTTGCAAAACGCAGCATGACCATTTCTACTGCGATTACGCTGAAGCTTATTCGCGATGCGTGTGGTATCTGGGAGGAAGACGAGACTACAACTCCTCTTCATCCCGGCTACCACGCGGTGAAAAAAAGAAATAAAAAAGTTAAAAACAAACAAAACCTGTATATTCACCTCTCCGGCGGCCCCCGGTCTGCTCTCCGGTCTCCTCCGGTCTGCTGTCTGTACTGTCAGGACCTGCGCTGACGTCATTTAGTCAGGTGATGGTTGCATGACAGCTGACGTCGGCATCAGGTGATGGTCGCGTGACCATCAGCTGACTAAATGACGTCACCGCAGGTCCTGACCGTACACTGCGGGACGCTGAAGAGAGAAGACGCGGCCGGGAGCAGACCGGAGGAGACCGGAGAGCAGACCGGGGGCCGCCGGAGAGGTGAATATACAGTTGTTTTTTTTTATTTATTAACGTTTTGATTCTTTTTTTTACTATAGATGCTGCATTTAAAGCATCTAAGTTGTTCACACATTATAGATCCATTTCGGTTGCATGGATTTATATTGTGTGATCAACTTATCAAGCACTTTTCCAAGTGATGCTCAAAATCGCTTGGAAAATTGCTTGAAAAAATGCATGTGAAAACGCTTCTCTCTAGCAGAAAAAACGCATGTAAATCTGCATCAAATCTGCTAGGTGTGCACACAGCCTTATAGCTGGTTTTGCTCTGAGCTGAGATGTCCAGGCTGAATAATGCTCTGGGAGCAGAACCCATCAGCAGAATCTGTCTGTTTCCTGCCTTGTAGCAGTGGATCCCGGCTATTTAGCTCACAGAGCATTGTCTACACAAGATACAATTGTATCCAATTTTCAGCTGGGAACAGGACTATGGACAAGTTTTGCAGCAACTGCATTTGTGATATTAAATGTTGATCAATCTAGATTTTCTTCAGTGTTCTTATTCATTGCAGAAAATCTTAAAAAAGCCGAGGAATGTGGGCAACATGGTGGGTCAATGATTAACGCTGTGGGGCTGGGTTCATATAATAGCAAGGACAACATCTGCAAGGAGTTTGTATGTTCTCCCCGTGTTTGTGTGGGTTTCCTCCGGGTTCTCCGGTTTCCTCCCACACTCCAAAGACATACTGATAGGGAATTCATATTGTGAGCCCCAATGGGGACAGTGATGATAATGTCTGTAAGGGTGCTACAAAATCTAACGGCGCTATATAAGAGAGTAAAATAAATATATAACTAAATAAAATGAATGTATTAAAAGGCTAAGATTGCAAAGAGCTTGTAAAAACAAGAAACTTTGCAATTTCCTTCTTATTCAAAATCTTCTCTGTTCTCAAGAAGGAAAAGATTTTTAATTCTGCAGTGTACAGCTCATTGCTATGGTTACTGACCACCTGAGAAGTGGCTGGTCTCCTTGGCAAGAAGCGCTCACTTGCAGACTGGTGGACTTCAGCGCCCCTGTGCCTGTCCCATTCTGCAGAGGCAAAGCCGCCTCTGCCCGCAGAATGCAAGAGGGCACAATTCAGACAAGCGGCTCAGCCAAGCCACCGGCCAGAACTGTAAATCTTCAGCTTCTGATGAGAGGAACACAAGACCACCCCTTTAATAAAGGAGTAGAGCAGAACTCATACAGTGATTAGTGGGGGTCTGACACCTGAAATCCCCAGACATCAGCTACTTCTGCAAGATGATGTACACAGTGTTAAGAGCTGGAATAGCACAGCTCCGCACACTGTGCAATGGCTGGTTTCGGGTACTACAGCTCAGATCACAATCATTTCAATAGGAGCTGCAGTACCAAGATCGGCCACTACACAGTGTACAGCGCTGTGCTGTTTGGGCTCTCTACGCTGAGTATTTCCAGCTGCTGTCTTATTGGTGAGGGGGCCGTGTGTTGGAACCTCACTGATCTGATATTGATGACCAGGGTCGGACTGCGGTGTCTGGGGCCCACAGGGGAAATTAACTCTAGGGGCCCACCTACAGCAAGATGCAAATATCTGTTATCCGCTCTCCCTGTTATAGTGGAGCATTGACTGGCGGCTCCTGCACATCTACTGGGCGACACTCTAACTGGGATGGACATGTTTGCATTAAAGAGCTTCTTTGGTTAAAACTAGTGTTGAGCGAGTATGTTCTGTTAACCCTTTCGGCGAGTATGCTCGGGCCGAGCTCCGAGTATTTATAGCTCCTCGGTGATATGGTTGAATCGCTCCTGTGTGCATGATTTGCGACTGTTTGACGGTTTTAATACATGTGAGCAGGGTCGGTCTGGGCTGGCGGGATACCGGGAAATTTCCCGGTGGGCCCCGCCCCCTGCTGCAGAGTAGAGGGGGGAGAAGAGAACAAAAAAAAATCCTGCGGTTTTAAGGGGCACGGGCCCTTTAAAAGCGCAGGCATAGTGTATGCAGGGACGCGCGCACGCAGCGTTCATTACCTGAACCACCGCGGCGCACGTCCCTGTGAAGCAGCTGAAGCTGCGTGTCTCCCTTCGCCGGCCGGCGTATGACGTCATCGTCATGCGCCTGCTGTGAAGGAGGCGCGCAACTCAGGAGAAGGAGGACACCGCACGGGATCGCAGGAAGGTAAGAGGTGTGTGTGTGTGTGTGTGTGTGTGTGTATGTGTGTGTGTAATGGTCTGGACACACAAGGCGGGGGCCAGCAGGACACACAAGGGGGGGCCCAGCTGGACAGACCCACAAGGGGGGGGGCCCAGCTGGACAGACACACAAGGGGGGGCCCAGCTGGACAGACACACAAGGGGGGACCAAGTTGGACAGACACACAAGGGGGGGGCCCAGCTGGACAGACACACAAGGGGGGGCCCAGCTGGACAGACACACAAGGGGGGGGGCAAGTTGGACAGACACACAAGGGGGGGGCCAAGTTGGACAGACACACAAGGGGGGGGCCCAGCTGGACAGACACACAAGGGGGGGCCAAGTTGGACAGACACACAAGGGGGGGCCCAGCTGGACAGACACACAAGGGGGGGGCCCAGCTGGACAGACACACAAGGGGGGACCAAGTTGGACAGACACACAAGGGGGGGCCCAGCTGGACAGACACACAAGGGGGGGGCCCAGCTGGACAGACACACAAGGGGGGGCCCAGCTGGACAGACACACAAGGGGGGGCCAAGCTGGACAGACACACAAGGGGGGGCCCAGCTGGACAGACACACAAGGGGGGGCCCAGCTGGACAGACACACAAGGGGGGGCCCAGCTGGACAGACACACAAGGGGGGGCCCAGCTGGACAGACACACAAGGGGGGGCCCAGCTGGACAGACACACAAGGGGGGCCCAGCTGGACAGACACACAAGGGGGGCCCAGCTGGACAGACACACAAGGGGGCCCAGCTGGACAGACACACAAGGGGGGGCCAAGCTGGACAGACACACAAGGGGGGGCCAAGTTGGACAGACACACAAGGGGGGGGCCCAGCTGGACAGACACACAAGGGGGGGCCCAGCTGGACAGACACACGAGGGGGGACCCAGCTGGACAGACACACGAGGGGGGGCCCAGCTGGACAGACACACGAGGGGGGGCCCAGCTGGACAGACACACGAGGGGGGGCCCAGCTGGACGGACACACGAGGGGGGGCCCAGCTGGACGGACACACGAGGGGGGGCCCAGCTGGACGGACACACGAGGGGGGGCCCAGCTGGACGGACACACGAGGGGGGGCCCAGCTGGACACACGAGGGGGGAACCCTGGCTGGACACGCAAGGGGGGGGGCCCTGGCTGGACACGCAAGGGGGGGAGCCTTGGCTGGACACGCAAGGGGGGAGCCCTGGCTGGACACGCAAGGGAGGGGAGCCCTGGCTGGACACACAAGGGGGAGCCCTGGCAGGACACACAAGGGGGAACCAAGGTGGACCCAGGCAAAGGGGGGTGGGCAGGATGGGTATATGGGGGCAGGCTGGACACATGGAGGCCAGGATGGATATATGGGGGGCAGGATGGATATATGGGGGGGGCAGGATGGATATATGGGGGGGCAAGATGGATATATGGAGGCCAGGATGGATATATGGGGGGTAGCAAGCTGGACTTATGGAGGCCAGGATGGATATATGGGGGAGGGGGGGCAGGCTGAACACATGGAGGCCAGGATGGATATATGGGGGGGGACAGGCTGGACACATGGGGAGCTAGGATGAATATGTGGGGGGGGCGGGCTCGATACACATGGGCTAGCATAAATATATGGAGGGGCACGCTGGATATATGGGGGGTGTCAGGATGGATATATGCAGGGGGTAAGGGCAGTATGGATATATGAGGGGAGAGGCTGGACACATGGAGGCCAGGATGAATATGTAGAGGGCAGGCTGGACACATGGAGGATATATGGGGGGGACATATGGGGGCGCAGGCTGGAAACATGGAAGCAAGGATGGATATGTGGGGGGGCAGACTGGCACATGGGGGGGCTAGGATGGGTATATGGGAGGGGGCAGGCTCGATACACATGTGCTAGGATAAATATATGGAGGGGTCACACTAGACAAATGGTGGCCAGAAGGGACATATGGGGGTGCCTGGCTAGACAAGGGACTTAATTACTGTTTGGGAGCCAGATTGAGGAACATACTTTATTAGTTTATGGTGACCAGTGGGGAACATTATTACTTTAGATTCCAATTATTATTACATTATTACTTCTGTAATATAATTTACTTTTTAGGAAATTGTTTTCCATGGGATGGGACAAAAGAGAGGTCCTGTTACTGTGCAGGACGGCACTATGTTGCTTTTTTTCTTCAACTGGTGTAGTGTAGAGGTCGGGGGGGGAAAGTAGGAATATTCTCTAGAAGAGATCAGTTATTAATAACTGTGTGTTATTTTCTGCAGAGATGATTCCTGGCTGGAAGAAGTGATGGCCGTCTGTGCAAGATGAAGAAGAAAAGCGAAGATGAAGGACTTCACCTAGAGACATCACTGGTGAGTCAGTGTATTACATGTACACTTACACTACACACGTGGTCAAAATTGTTGGTACCCCTCGTTTAATGAAAGAAAAACCCACAATGGTCACAGAAATAACTTCAATCTGATAAATTACAAATTTTTGAAAATGAAGAGATGAAGGTCAGACATTGATTTTCTGCTTCCACAGAATTTAAAAAAAAATTAACCTCATGAAATCGGCCTGGACAGAAATGATGGTTCTTCTTCTTAACTTAATATTTTGTTGAACCTTTTGAGGCAATCACTGCAATCAAACGATTCCTGTAACTGTCAATGAGACTTCTGCGCCTCTCGACAGGTATTTTGGCCGACTCCTCATGAGCAAACTGCTCCAGTTGTCTCGTGTTTGAAGGTTGCCTTTTCCAGAATGTTTCAGCTCTTTCCAAAGATGCTCCATAGGATTTAGGTCAGGGCTCATAGAAGCCACTTCAGAATAGTCCAATGTTTTCCTCTTAGCCATTCTTGGGTGTTTTTAGCTGTGTGTGTTTTGGGTCATTATCCTGTTGCTAGACCTGCGACTGAGACCAAGCTTTCTGACACTGGGCAGCACATTTCTCTCTAGAATCCCTTGATAGTCTTGAGATTTCATTGTACCCTGCACAGATTCAAGACACCCTGTGCCAGGTGCAGCAAAGCAGCCCCAGAACATAACAGAGCCTCCACCATGTTTCACAGTAGGGACAGTGTTCTTTTCTTGATATTTTTCCATCTGTGAACATAGAGCTGATGTGCCTTGCCAAAAACTTCAATTTTTGTCTCATCTGTCCATAGTACATTCTCCCAGAAGCTTTGTGGCTTGTCAACATGTAGTTTGGCAAATTCCAGTCTGGCTTTTTTACTATTTTTTTTTTCAACAATGGTGTTCTCCTTGGTCGTCTTACATGAAGTTCACTTTGGATCAAACAACGGTGGATAGTACGATCTGACACTGATGTTCCTTGAGCTTGAAGTTCACCTTTAATCTCTTTAGAAGTTATTCTGGGCTCTTTTGTTACCATTCATATTATCCGTCTCTTTGATTTGTCATCAATTTTCCTCCTGCAGCCACGTCCAGGGAGGTTGGCTACAGTCCCATGGATCTTAAATTTCTGAATAATATGTGCACCTGTAGTCACAGAAACATCAAGCTGCTTGGAGATGGTCTTATAACCTTTACCTTTTAACATGCTTTTCTATAATTTTCTTTCTAATCTCCTGAGACAGCTCTTTCCTTTGCTTCTTCTGGTCCATGTTGAGTGTGGTACACACCATGTCACCAAACAACACAGTGAGTATCTGTAGCCCTATATACAAGCACAGTGAGTATCTGTAGCCCTATATACAAGCACAGTGAGTATCTGTAACCCTATATACAGGCACAGTGAATATCTGTAACCCTATATACAGGCACAGTGAGTATCTGTATCCCTATATACAAGCACAGTGAGTATCTGTAACCCTATATACAGGCACAGTGAATATCTGTAACCCTATATACAGGCACAGTGAGTATCTGTAACCCTATATACAGGCACAGTGAGTATCTGTAACCCTATATACAGGCACAGTGAGTATCTGTAGCCCTATATACAGGCACAGTGAGTATCTGCAGCCCTATATATAGCACAGTGAGTATCTGTAGCCCTATATACAGGCCCACTGACTGATTACAAGATTGTAGACACCTGTGATGCTAATTAGTGGACACAACTTTATTTAACATGTCCCTTTTGTCACATTATTTTCAGGGGTACCATCATTTCTGTCCAGGCTGATTTCATGAGTTTAATTTTTTTTTTTAATTCAGTGGAAGCAGAAAAGCAATGTCTGACTTTCATTTGTTCATTTTCATAGATTTTTAATTTATTATTACTTTTGTCAGATTCAAGTTATTTCTGTGACCATTGTGGGTTTTTCTTTCATTAAACGAGGGGTACCAACAATTCTGACCACGTGTGTGTATATAGTATATACAGAACTCCTGTGTATGTCACTGGTGATCACTATATTATGTATACACTATATACAGAGCTTCTGTGTATAATGTCACTTGTGACCACTGTATTACCTGTGCAATATATACAGAGCTCCTGTGTATAATGTCACTGGTGACCACTGTATTACCTGTACACTATATACAGAGCTCCTGTGTATAATGTCACTGGTGACCACTGTAATACCTGTACACTAAATACAGAGCTCCAGTGTATAATGTCACTGGTGATCACTGTATTACCTGTACACTGACACTCTATAGAGAGCTCCTGTGTATAATGTCACTGGTGAACCCTGTATTACCTGTACACTGACACTATATACTGAGCTCCAGTGTATAATGTCACTGGTGGTCACTGTATTGCCTGTACACTGTACACTATATACAGAGCTCCTGTGTATAATGTCACTGGTGATCCCTGTATTACCTGTACACTGACACTATATACAGAGCTCCTGTGTATAATGTCACTGGTGATCCCTGTATTACCTGTACACTGACACTATATACAGAGCTCCTGTGTATAATGTCACTGGTGGTAATAACAGTGTTGTTAGTATTGTGGTTTGTATTCATGATCAGTATTGTAGTATTTGGTCACTTTGGGGTGGTAATATGTGGTCTGGTCATGGTGTGGCCGTATTTGTTCCTTGTATGTAGTATTATTCGGTCACTATGTGGTGGTAATATGTGATCTAGTCATGGTGTGGCGATATTTGTCTCTTTTGTATGTGGTATTATTGGTGTTGATATAGTGGACTGTGTTGTGTATGGCAGTCATTTTGTTCTTGCTGATATTAACTAGGAAAAGATTTTTTTCCATTAGGCCACAGCCCCACCATCAGTATTCGGTCAGTATTTTTTCTCAGGAGTAGCTGCCAAAACCAGGAGTGGGTGATAAATACAGAATTGGTGACTTGTTTCTATTATACCTTTTCTCTGATTGTTCCTCACCTGGTTTTGGCTCCCACTCCTGAGAAAAAATACTGACTGAATACTGATCAAATACTGATAGTAGGGCCGCAGCCTTAGAGATTAAATACTTGGACCAGAGCGGCAGAGATGCACTTACAGGGGTTCTCTGGTGAAAACAAGTAATCACCTCTCCACAGGATCAGTGATGATATTGATTGGTGGGGGTCTGACTGCTGGGACACAATCGGCAGAATGTGGAGCTTTTCTCCCCATTAGACTGGAGCGGCATGTGAGATGCGACCACTCATCCAGTCATTCCCTCAGTGACTGTGAGCGCTGCTCTTTTTTGGAAGCTGCATTTTAAAATGGGGATAAGTGTCCTGTCAGGGATGAAACTTCCCCATTCTTCTGATAGGCGCCTTTTCCAATGTTCGGACCCAAACGATCAATAAGTGATCACCGATCCTGTGGATCCCATGGATCGGTGATAACTTGTTTTAACCAAAGAAGCCCTTTAATGCAAACTACCGTAATTGCACATCCCAGTTATAGTGGTGCACAGTAGATGTGCAGGAGCCGCCAGTCAATGCTCCACTATAACAGGGATAGCGGAAAACAGATATTTGCATATGGCTGTAGGTGGGCCCCTAGAGTCAGTTCTCCCTGTGGGCCCCAGACACCCCAGTCCGACCCTGCATGTGAGGAATGTGTAAGAAATAGACATTCCTCACATGTATTAACCCCTTAAGCCGCGGAGCATTTTCCGTTTTTGCATTTTCGCTTTTTGCTCCACTTGTTCCCAGAGCCATAGCGTTTTTATTTTTTAGTCAATATGGCCATGTTAGGGCTTATTTTTTGCGGGACAAGTTGTACTTTTTAACGCCATTACTAGTTTTACCATGCCGTGTACGGGAAAACGGGAAAAAAATTCCAAGCGCCGTGAAATTGCAAAAAAAGTGCAATACCACTGAGGTTTTTTTTTATTTTTTTTACCACGTTCACTGAATGCTAAAACTGACCTGCCATTATTATTCTCCAGGTCATTACGAGTTCGTAGACACCAAACATGTATAGGTTCTTTTTTATTTAAGTGATGAAAAAAAATTCCAAAGTTTGGTAAAAAAAAAAAAAATGGTGCCATTTCCGAGACCCGTAGCGTCTCCATTTTTCGGGATCTGGGGCAGGGTGAGGGCTTATTTTTTGTGAACCGAGCTGAAGTTTTTATAGATGCTATTTTGGGGTAGATCCGATGTTTTGATCGCCCGTTATTGCATTTTATTACAATTTTACGGTGACCAAAAAACGTAATTCTGGCGTTTAGAATTTTTTTCTCATTACGCCATTTACCGATCGCATTAATTCTATTTTTATATTGATAGATCAGGCTATTCTGAACGCGGCAATGCCAAATATGTGTATGTGGGGTTTATTTTATGATTTTAGGGGGTGATTTAAACTTTTACATTTTTTTATTTTTTTCATATTTTTTAAAACTTTTTTTTTTCACTTTTTGCTTGCTTCTGTAGTCTCCATAGGAGACTTGAAGCAGCAACTGTCCGATCGCCTCTGCTACATACAGGGGACCAGCAGTTCCCCTGTATGCAGCAGAAATGGTCCTGTCCTATGAGCGCCGACCACTAGATGGCGCTCATAGCGACAGGATCATTACAACCACTGGTGTCTGCTGCAGACCCAGGGTTGTCATGACCACACATCGCCGACCCGCGATCATGTGACGGGGTCGCCGATGGGCGGGGTAAGTGACGCGCTTCCAGGAAGCGCGCATTAAATGCCGCTGTCAGAGATTGACAGCGGCATTTAATATGTTAACAGCCGCTGGTGGATCGCGATTCCACCCGCGCCTGTTGCGCGCACATGTCAGCTGTAATAATCAGCTGACATGTGCTTGGTTCAGTGCGGGCTCAGCGCCGGAGCCCTCACTGAACCGGAGGATAACGACATGCGCGTACTAATACGTGACATGTCGTTAAGGGGTTAAAGCTGTCAAACAGTTGCAAATCATGCACACGGGAGCGATTCAACCATATCACCGAGCAGCTGTAAATACTCGGCGCTCGGCCCGAGCATACTCGGACAGAACATACTCGCTCAACACTAGTTAAAACAAGTTATCAACGATCCATGGGCTCTACAGGATAGGTGATCACTTATTGAGCATTTGTGTCCGAACATTGGAAAACGCACCTATCGGAAGAATGGGGAAGTTTTATCCCTGACAGAACACTTATCCCTATTTTAAAATGCTGCAGAAGGTGGGACGTCTGACCGCAGCTCTATTCATTCTCTTAGAGACTTGCAAAAAAGAGCAGCGCTCACAGCCACTGAGAGAATGAATGGATCAGTGGTCGCATCTCACATGCCGCTCCAGTCTAATGGGGAGAAAAGCTCCACATTCTGCCGGTGTGTGCAAGCAGTCAGACCCCCACCAATCAATATTATCAATGATCCTGTGGAGAGGTGATTACTTGTTTTCACCGGAGAACCCCTGTAAGTGCATCTCTGCCGCTCTGGTCCAAGTATTTAATCGCTAAGGCCACGGCCCTACTATCAGTATTCGGTCAGTGTCCAGTCAGTATTTTTTCTCAGGAGTGGGAGCCAAAACAGGTGATGAACAATCAGAGAAAAGGTATAATAGAAACAAGTCACCAATTCTGCATTAATCAACCATTCCTGGTTTCGGCAGCCACTCCTGAGAAAAATACTGACCAAATACTGATGGTGGGGCTGTGGCCTAATGGAAAAAAATCTTTTCCTAGTTAAGATCAGCGAGAATAAAATGACCGCCATACACAACACAGTCCACTATATCAACACCAATAATACCACATACAAAAGGGACAAATATCGCCACACCTTGACTAGATCACATATTACCACTACATAGTGACCGAATAATACCACATACAAGGAACAAATATGGCCAAACTATGACCAGACCATATATTACCACCCCAAGGTGACCAAATACTACAATACTGATCATGAATACAAAACCACAATACTAACAACACTGTTATTACCACCAGCAACATTATACACAGGAGCTCTGTATATAGTGTCAGTGTACAGGTAACACAGTGATCACCAGTGACATTATAGACAGGAGCTCTGTATATAGTGTATAGGTAATACAGTGATCACCAGTGACATACACAGGAGCTCTGTATATACTATATACACACGTGGTCAAAATTGTTGGTACCCCTCGTTTAATGAAAGAAAAACCCACAATGGTCACAGAAAAAACTTGAATCTGACAAAAGTAATAATAAATTAAAAATCGATGAAAATGAACAAATGAAAGACAGACATTGCTTTTCAACCCTGCTTCCACAGAATTTAAAAAAAAATTAAACTCTTGAAATAGGCCTGGACAGAAATGATGGTACCCCTGAAAATAATGTGACAAAAGGGACATGTTAAATCAAGTTGTGTCCACTAATTAGCATCACAGGTGTCGACAATCTTGTAATCAGTCAGTGGGCCTGTATATAGGGCTACAGATACTCACTGTGCTGTTTGGTGACATGGTGTGTACCACACTCAACATGGACCAAAGGAAGCAAAGGAAAGAGTTGTCTCAGGAGATTAGAAAGAAAATTATAGACAAGCATGTTAAAGGTAAAGGTTATAAGACCATCTCCAAGCAGCTTGATGTTCCTGTAACTACAGTTGCACATATTATTCAGAAATTTAAGATCCATGGGACTGTAGCCAACCTCCCTGGACGTGGCCGCAGGAGGAAAATTGATAACAAATCAAAGAGACGAATAATATGAATGGTAACAAAAGAGCCCAGGAAAACTTCTAAAGAGATTAAAGGTGAACTTCAAGCTCAAGGAACATCAGTGTCAGATCGCACCATCCGTCGTTGTTTGATCTAAAGTGGACTTCATGGGAGACGACCAAGGAGTACACCATTGTTGAAAAAAAATCATAAAAAAGCCAGACTGGAATTTGCCAAACTACATGTTCACAAGTCACAAAGCTTTTAGGAGAATGCCCTATGGACAGATGAGACAAAAATGGAAGTTTTTGGCAAGGCACATCAGATCTATGTTCACAGATGGAAAAATGAAGCATATCAAGATAAGAACACTGTCCCTACTGTGAAACATGGAGGAGTCTCTTTTATGTTTTGGGGCTGGTCTGCCGCATCTGGCACAGGGTGTCTTGAATCTGTGCAGGGTACAATGAAATCTCAAGACTATCAAGGGATTCTAGAGAGAAATGTGCTGCCCAGTGTCAGAAAGCGTGGTCTCAGTCGCAGGTCATGGGTCTTGCAACAGTATTATGACCCAAAACACACAGCTAAAAACACCCAACAATGGCTAAGAGGAAAACATTGGACTATTCTGAAGTGGCTTCTATGAGCCCTGACCTAAATCCTATTGAGCATCTTTGGAAAGAGCTGAAACATGCCGTCTGGAAAAGGCAACCTTCAAGCATGAGACAACTGGAGCAGTTTGCTCATGAGGAGTGGCCAAAATACCTGTGGAGAGGTGCAGAAGTCTCATTGACAGTTACAGGAGTCGTTTGATTGCAGTGATTGCCTCAAAAGGTTGTTCAGCAAAATATAAAGTTAAGAAGAACCATCATTTCTGTCCAGGCCTGTTTCATCAGTTTATTTATTTTTTTTTATTCTGTGGAAGCAGAAAAGCAATGTCTGACTTTCATTTGTTCATTTTCATAGATTTTTAATTTATTATTACTTTTGTCAGATTCAAGTTATTTCTGTGACCATTGTGGGTTTTTCTTTCATTAAACGAGGGGTACCAACAGTTTTGACCACGTGTGTAGTGTAAGTGTACATGTGTGTCACCCTGGCCTGGATGCCACAAGTGTAATTAAAGCTGTGTCTGAGAGCAGGGGGGAGGTTCTCTAGTCAGGGGAACATTAGCATGCAATGCCTCCTGTCTCAGGCCAGTAGGGGGAGCAGGCTGCCCCTATAAAAGCTGGTGCTGAGGGCAGGGTTAGAGAGAACCCAGATGACCTGTCTCAGGACTGAGACGTGTCTCAGCAGAGCAGGGACAGACAGTTGCACTGCACCTAAGAGGAAGTGTGGCAGGAGGAGAGCCACAAGCCAGAGACAAGAGGCGAAGAGAGCCTGTCTTGGCAGATAACAGACTTAATCTACCAGAGTTTGGTGTCTGAGGCTGGAAGGATTCCACATCCCCCAGCAGAGAACCAGTCCGCAAGGGACTGTATATTCCTTGGCCTAAGAAGCCTGGAGGCCCTGCCACAACAGAAGGGACCAGTAAAGCCATACAAGGCTGGGAGCAGAAAGGAACCCACGTCGCAGGCCATACAGGCAAGAAAACATGGAAAGCTCGGAAACGTGGGCTGTTACCCTATCAGGAGGAGATAGCCAGAAGGAGCGCAGAATGCACGGTAGGCCTACACCCTCACCCTGACCAGGGCCAATTTCCCCGTTGCTCTCAGACATCCAGGTCCCTTCCTAGCCGGGACTGTTTGTGGGTCAGTTTACCTGTTTAGTAAAGACCCTAGACTGCAACCTGTTGTCTGTGTGCTCCTTGCTCCTCCAGCACTATCAGCACTGGGACTCCCACTACCATCACTCCCAACATCCATTATACTGCCCTGGGGCCGCACTCTTCCCGTGGAGAGTCACACTACCCTAGCTGCACACCTCATCAGTCCCAGCGGTCTGCAGGCAGCGGCGGTTCCTAATAACCGCAATCCATGGGTGGCGTAGTCAGACATTATCAGCAGAACATAGCAGACTACCATTGGCCTGACCACCCTGAGCCACGGAACCGGGTCGCCACTACTACCCCCATTGTCTCCCTATTGCCCGGATCCGAGTGCCGCACGGCCCAGGGGGCGAGTCAGCTTTGGCGTAGTCGGCAGGATTTCGTGCCCGCAACCACCGGGTACTGCGTGCCTGAAAAAGACTTTTGTAACTTACCTGTGGCAAAGTTTCCCGCCGTCCGGAGTCTTTTCCCGCCATCCGGAGCCGATTCCCGCCATCGGACGCCATCTTGGACCGTTTCCCGCCATCTTCTGCCGCCTTCCCGCCATCCGCAGCTGCTTCCCGCCATCGGACGCCATCTTCAGGACGCCGCGCGGGAAGAAGAGGGGCGTGGACGTCAAAACCGCGCGAGATCCGAAGCTCCGCCCCACGCACCGACGCTGCGCAAGGTCCTGGAAGGGAGAGAGAGCGACGCTGACGTCATCAGGACGCGACGCCAGGTCCTCGTCCATAGCAGCAGCAGCGGAGCCGCGGCCTACAGAAGAGGATCGTCGGAAGGTAGGCCACGCGTAACTAGGGGGGGAGGAAGATGACGGACACAGAGGCGCCCACTACCACCAACGCAACTACAGCAGCGGTGATGCCCTTTTCCTTGCCCTACATCCCTGGAGCGGCCTGGCTGCCCAAATACTCAGGGGAGCCCCATGCCCTAACTGACTTCAAGGAAAGGCTATACAGTTTGTTCCACGTTTACCCCCTGACAGAGGAACAGAAGGTCAGCATATTAACAGGGCAGTTAACTGGCGCAGCCCAGCGGGAGGTAAAATCATGGCCCACTGAGGAGAAAAGGACTGTGAAGGGTATTCTGGCCCGGCTGCGGGGTACCTTTGACACACGTACCTCTGCTGAGATTAAAATGAGGTTCTATGGATGTAAGCAGCGGGCACAGGACAGCATCAGAGACTATGCCCTAAATCTGCAGGAAGCCTTGAGGGCTATTCAACAAACTGACCCTGGCAGTGTGCAGGAAACGGATAAGCTGCTAACAGAACAATTCATAGAAGGTCTGCTGTCTAGCGCCCACAGGGCCCAACTGCGCCTCATGTTCTTTCAGAACCTCGACCTGACCTTTGCCCAATTTAAGGACAGGGCCATAAGGGTGCTCCGTGAATCTGCAACCAGTGGCGCTATAAACCCCCGGCGCCCTGCTATCACTTACCACCAGGAGGCGGCGCCCTCCTCTATGGACTCCGTGGAGGCTGATGCACAGGCCCTGAACCAAGCCCCGTCGAAAGATCTGCACCAACAAGTCCAGGAGCTGACCAGGAGCGTCGCGGCGTTGACCAGGACCGTCCAGGCGTTGCAAGTGGACCCGTCAAGACCCATCGAGCTGGCTTCAAGTCCGGAGGATGTCCCATGGCGTCGACAGAGGAGGATCCCGTCGTTCCGAGGGAGGCCCACAGACCGCTACGCAGAGGATGGACAGCCCATTTGCCGTCGATGCAACCAGCCCGGACACATTTCCAGGTACTGTAATTTAAACGGGTCCAACCTGGGGCAGAGGGCCAACCCCCAGGCATAAGATCACCAGGCCCTTACAATTGGCGTAATAAGTACGTTGGGGGGCGCCCAGTTTTACCCGTGGTGCTGGACGGTATCCCCATGAGCGCCTTGCTGGATACTGGGTCACAAGTAACCACTATCCCTTATGTACTTTTTAAGCAGTATTGGACTGATGTTGATATCACACGGTATCCAGACGGTAACTTGAGCATCATCGCCAGTAATGGCTTACCCGTGCCGCAGATGGGGTTCAAGGAGATGACCATTAAGATTGGTAAAGTTGAACTACCGGCACAGGGAGTGATTATTGTGGACATTGACCGTCGTGAAAGTCACCCTAAAATAACTGTGGGTACTAATGTAATTGAAAATTGTCTTTCAGAGGTAATTGTAATCTTACAACAGGTGGCGGTGAATGCTAGTTCCAGCCAACAGAGAGTTCTCAACAAGGAGATAAAGGCCCTGATGAGACGGCAGCAGGTAGAACTGTCTGGTGGTGAGATCGGTAGCGTAAGACTGAGTGACCCATTCCCCATTTCCATGCCTCCCAAAAGTGAAATGATGATCTGGTGTCGGACTGCAATCGGGTTGAGAGGTAGAGACTACCAAGCCATGGTAGAACCCGTGTACTCAGACAGCAGGCCCACCATTTTGACAGCCCGGGGGGTGGTTGATGTCCGTCATGGGAGGGTGCCCGTCCGCATCCTCAACATTGGGGAGAGGGAGGTACACTTACCCAGGTACGCTACACTCGCCAAGCTGTTTGTGGTCGAACACAAAGCTATCAGGGCCGTGGAACCCTTGCCTCCATCTCCTCAGGCGGAGGGTAATGGCTCCCAGAAACAAAAGGAGGACTGGTGCCAGAAACTCCACGTGGGTGCTGACTCCACTCCCCTGCACCAAAAACAAGGAGTCTACCGGGTGGTACAGGAGTACGAGAGAGTCTTTAGTAAGCACCCGCTAGACTTCGGCAGAGTAAAGGGGATAGAACACCACATCCCCACAGGGAGCCACCCACCGATAAAAGAGAGGCACAGACCTGTACCCCCTGCACATTATCAGAACGCAAGGGGCATGCTAAGAGAGATGAAAGAAGCTGGGGTTATTAGAGACAGCTGTAGCCCCTGGGCAGCCCCCTTGGTTCTGGTCAAAAAGAAAGACGGCACCATGAGAATGTGCGTCGACTATAGACAAATCAACCGTATCACTCACAAAGACGCATATCCGCTGCCTAGAATAGAGGAGTCTTTAGCCGCACTAAAATCAGCTAACTTCTTTTCTACTTTGGACCTTACTAGCGGGTACTGGCAGGTTCCTGTGGCAGAGGCTGACAAGGAGAAGACCGCCTTCACCACCCCGATGGGACTGAGCGAATTCAACTGCATGCCTTTCGGGCTCTGCAACGCACCAGGGACCTTCCAGCGGCTGATGGAATGCTGTCTAGGGCACCGAAACTTCGAGACGGTCCTCCTTTACCTGGACGACGTGATCGTCTATTCGAAGACCTACGAGGACCATCTGAAGCACCTGGCCGAGGTGTTCGAAGCCCTGGCAGGCTATGGCCTGAAGGTGAAACCATCGAAGTGTCACCTGCTGAAACCAAAGGTCCAGTACCTAGGGCACGTGGTAAGCGCGGAAGGAGTGGCCCCCGACCCTGACAAGGTCACGGCAATCAAGAGCTGGCCAAGCCCCTCGAACATCAAAGAGGTGAGACAGTTTCTCGGGTTGGTAGGCTACTACCGAAGATTCATCCCCGGGTTCACCAAGATGGCAGCTCCTATGCAGGACCTCCTGATCGGACAGTCTAAGTCCAGGAGGCAAAAGCCGCCCTTCAAGTGGGATAAACCGGAAGAGGAGTCCTTCCGCCAGCTAAAGATGGCCCTCACAGGGGATGAGATCCTGGCCTACCCTGATTATGGCCAGCCTTTCATTCTCCACACAGATGCCAGTAATGTGGGACTGGGAGCCGTATTGTCCCAAAACCAACAGGGCAGAGAACGGGTGATCGCATACGCCAACCAGAAGCTGAGGCCCACCGAGAGGAACCCGGAGAATTACAGCTCCTTCAAGCTAGAATTCTTGGCGGTGGTGTGGGCCGTGACGGAACGCTTCAAGCATTACCTGGCCTCCGCAAAGTTCACCGTGTACACGGACAACAACCCGTTGACACACCTGGACAATGCAAGACTGGGTGCCCTGGAACAGCGGTGGATGGCCCGTCTCTCCAACTATGACTTCGTGATCAAGTACCGGGGAGGCAAAACCAACTCCAACGCGGACGCCCTATCAAGGATGCCTCACTTACCTGAAGGTGACGAAGACCCAGAAGAGCTGGAGGAGGTAGAACTCCCCGCGTTTCACCGGTATGGAGCCGCTCAACACTCTCACCGCGTGAAGGAGGAGGATCTAACAACTGTGATGATGAATCCCCTACCTCACCACAGCTGGGCCGAGACCCAAGATAGTGACCCTGCAGTCCGCCTGGTGAAAGATCTGCTGACCCGGGAAGACGCCCGCTTAGATCCAGATGCCCCAGAGGAAGCCAAGCAGCTATGGAAGGAGAAGAGCAAGCTGTTCCTCTACGAAGGCAAGTTGTGCAGAAGGATTGTCAACCACCGGACGCACGAGCTGACCTGGCAAGTCGTGGTCCCAAGGAGGGATGCAGCTATGGTCCTGGGGGCTTACCATGACAGAGCGGGACACTTCGGTTGGAAGAAACTGGAGTTCCTACTAAGAGGAAGATTCTTTTGGGTCGGCATGAGAGGAGCTGTAGAAAAATGGTGCAGAGACTGTGGCCCTTGTCACCTAAGGAGGAAGGACCGTGCCAGCCAGAAGACACCCTTGAGGCCCATCATCACCACGCAGCCTCTTGAGCTGGTAGCTCTGGACCATGTCAAATTGGCTCCCAGCCGGTCAGGATACATCTATGCCCTGACAATCGTGGACCACTATTCCCGTTTTCTAGTGGTGGTCCCGGTAAAGGACTTGACAGCCCAAACAGCGGCCAGAGCCTTCCAGCAATATTTCTGCCGTCCACACGGGTATCCGGAACAGGTCCTGACAGACCAGGGTCCAGCGTTCGAGGCTGAAATCTTCCAGGAGTTCTGCAACCTCTATGGCTGTAAGAAGATTCGTACAACGCCTTACCACCCCCAAACCAACGGGATGTGTGAGAAGATGAACAATATAGTCATTGATCTCCTGAAGACGTTGCCCCTGGAGGAACGCAGCCTGTGGCCAGAAAAACTGCCGGACCTGATAGACCTATACAACAATATCCCAGTGAATGCTACAAACTGCACCCCGGCTTACCTGATGCGAGCTAGACCAGGAAAGCTGCCCGTAGACCTGGAGATGGGAGTCCTAATACCTGAGGACACCTCCCCGGATGCGGACTGGGATACGGAAAGGCAACTGCAGTACAAGAAGGTACAGGAGAGTGTGGAGAAGAGCCTGGCCCAGGTGAGAGAGAAGCAAGAAAGACTCTTCAATCAACACGCCCCTGCTAGTCCCCTAGAACCTGGTGAGCAAGTCCTAAAGCGAAAAAGAAGGCTACATAAGTTGGACGACCAGTGGGAAAGGGAACCCTACACCGTACTGCAGTCTGACCACGACAACCCAAAGGTGTGCGTAATCACCAAGGACGGAGGAGAAACCACTAGTGTCGTCTCCAGAGACCATCTCAAAAGGTGCCCCGAGCAACTCCGTAGTGCAGAAGAGGATCAGAGTGACCTTGAACCCGCAGAGGACAAGGAAGAAATGATCAGCACCGTTCTCGGAGAGTTTCCTCAGTCCTGGACTCGCATAAATGATGCCATAGTGGTACCTGTCCTGCATTTCCTGCAACCGGCACAGCAACAACCAACACCAGAGCCGGAAGGTGAAGAGGAGCAAGCAGTTCCAGAGGCAGAAGAGCCTGTACCAGCAGCCCAGGAGAGTCAACCCTCTGCTGACAGTGAGCCTGCCATGCCTGCGGTAAGCCAAAGGACCCGCAGACAGCTGCCTGCCCTACCTGTACACCCAGCTGGTAGCTGCACCCCTAACGCTAGTGGGGAAAGCCAAGTCAGTCCACCACCAGACAGTGGGCTACGTAGGTCAACCAGGAGCACAAAGGGACAGATACCCGCTCGCTGGAGAATATAGAGTGTACTAAAATTGTAAATAACCCTGTTGCCAAATGTTGAATTGTTTGCAAAGTTACATGCATGTTTGGTAATACTCTGTTTCAGTTTCTTGCAGCTACCGTAAGGACTCACAGGTTATGGACTTTTTATAACCGGGACCTTGTATGGACTGCGTTCCGAGCCTAACCCAGGAATGAACTAAGACTGTGAAGGACTTGGGGTAGGACAGACCCCCACCTGGTTAAGGCTCCCCGTTGTGCTGGTGATATGGACACCCGGTCACAGGCCACACTGTGACCTTAAGAACTCAATTTGTGCGTCGTCTGTCTATTAATGTTTTATTGTTATGCATATTGTCTTTGTTTACTGTTTAGTCCCGGAGTACTAAATTTCACTAGGGGGGAATGTGTCACCCTGGCCTGGATGCCACAAGTGTAATTAAAGCTGTGTCTGAGAGCAGGGGGGAGGTTCTCTAGTCAGGGGAACATTAGCATGCAATGCCTCCTGTCTCAGGCCAGTAGGGGGAGCAGGCTGCCCCTATAAAAGCTGGTGCTGGGGGCAGGGTTAGAGAGAACCCAGATGACCTGTCTCAGGACTGAGACGTGTCTCAGCAGAGCAGGGAAAGACAGTTGCACTGCACCTAAGAGGAAGTGTGGCAGGAGGAGAGCCACAAGTCAGAGACAAGAGGCGAAGCAAGCCTGTCTTGGCAGATAATAGACTTAATCTACCAGACTTTGGTGTCTGAGGCTGGAAGGATTCCACACCCCCCAGCAGAGAACCAGTCCGCAAGGGACTGTATATTCCTTGGCCTAAGAAGCCTGGAGGCCCTGCCACAACAGAAGGGACCAGTAAAGCCATACAAGGATGGGAGCAGAAAGGAACCCACGTCGCAGGCCATACAGGCGAGAAAACACGGAAAGCTCGGAAACGTGGGCTGTTACCCTATCAGGAGGAGATAGCCAGAAGGAGCGCAGAAAGCACGGTAGGCCTACACCCTCACCCTGACCAGGGCCAATTTCCCCGTTGCTCTCAGACATCCAGGTCCCCTCCTAGCCGGGACTGTTTGTGGGTCAGTTTACCTGTTTAGTAAAGACCCTGGACTGCAACCTGTTGTCTGTGTGCTCCTTGCTCCTTCAGCACTATCAGCACTGGGACTCCCACTACCATCACTCCCAACATCCATTATACTGCCCTGGGGCCGCACTCTTCCCGTGGAGAGTCACACTACCCTAGCTGCACACCTCATCAGCCCCAGCGGTCTGCATGCAGCGGCGGTTCCTAATAACCGCAATCCACGGGTGGCGTAGTCGGACATTATCAGCAGAACATAGCAGACTACCATTGGCCTGACCACCCTGAGCCACGGAACCGGGTCGCCACTACTACCCGCACCGTCTCCCTATTGCCCGGATCCGAGTGCCCCACGGCCCAGGGGGCGAGTCACATGTAATACACTGACTCACCAGTGACGTCTCTAGGTGAAGTCCTTCATCTTCGCTTTTCTTCTTCATCTGGCACAGACGGCCATCACTTCTTCCAGCCAGGAATCATCTCTGCAGAAAATAACACACAGTTATCAATAACTGATCTCTTCTAGGGAATATTCCCACTCCACCCCCCGACTTCTACACTACACCAGTTGAAGAAAAAAAGCGATATAGTGCCGCCCTGCACAGTAACAGGAGCCCGCTTTTGTCCTATCCCATGGAAAACAATTTCCTAAAAAGTAAATTATATTACAGAAGTAATAATGTCTCTAATTGGACTCTAAAATAATAATGTTCCTCACTGGCCACCATAAACTAATAAAGTATGTTCCTCAATCTGGCCCCAAACAGTAATTAAGTCCCTTGTTCAGCCTGGCACCCCCATATATCCATCCTGGCCCCCCCTTCCCTGCATATATCCATCCTGACACCCCCCATATATCCCTTCTGGCCCCCATATGTCCAGTGTGACCCCTCCATATATTTATCCTAGCCCACGTGTATCGAGCCTGCCCCCTCCCATATACCCATCCTAGTCCCCCATGTGGCCCTCCTGTTCCCCCCATATATCCATCCTGGCCTCCATGTGTCCAGCCTGCTCCCCCACATATCCATCCTGGCCTCCATGTTTCCAGCCTGCCCCCCCATATATCTGTCCTGGCCTCCATTTGTCCAGCCTGCCCCCTCCCATATATCTGTCCTAAAGCCCCATGTGTCAAGCCTGCCCCCCATATATCCATCCTGGCCTCCATGTGTCCAGAATGCCCCCCCTACATATCCTTCCTGGCCTCCATGTGTCCAGCCTGCCCCCCACAATATATCCATCCTGGCCTCCATGTTTCCAGCCTGCCCCCCATATATCCATCCTGGCCTCCATGTGTCCAGCCTGCCCCCTCATATATCCATCCTGCCCTTCCCCCCTGCATATATCCATCCTGACACCCCCCCATATATCCATACTGGCCCCCATATGTCCAGCGTGGCCCCTCCATATATTTATCCTAGCCCACGTGTATCGAGCCTGCCCCTCCACATATCTATCCTAGCCCCCCATGTGTCCAGCCTGCCCCCCACATATCCATCCTGGCCATCATGTGTCCAGCCTGCCCCGCCCCCCATATATCCGGCCCCCCCATATATCCATCCCCCTCACATATCCATCCTGGCCTCCATGTGTCCAGCCTGCCCCACCATATAGCCATCCTGCCCACCCTTTCCCATGTGTCCAGCCAGGCTCCCCCTTATGTGTCCATCCAGGCTCCCCCCTTGTGTGTCCAGCCAGGGTTCCCCCTTGTGTGTCCAGCCAGGCTCTCACCCTTGTGTGTCCAGCCAGTGTTCCCCCTTGTGTGTCCAGCCAGGGTTCCCCCTTGTGTGTCCAGCCAGGGTTCCCTCTTGTGTGTCCAGTCAGGGCTTCCCCTTGTGTGTCCAGCCAGGGCTCCCCCTTGTGGGTCCAGCCAGGGTTCCCCCTTGTGTGTCCATCCAGCTCCCCCCTTGTGTGTCCAGCCAGGGCTCCCCCTTGTGTGTCCAGTCAGGGCTCCCCCTTGTGTGTCCAGCCAGGGCTCCCCCTTGTGTGTCCAGCCAGGACTCCCCCTTGTGTGTCCAGCCAGGGTTCCCTCTTGTGTGTCCAGTCAGGGCTCCCCCTTGTGTGTCCAGTCAGGGCTCCCCCTTGTGTGTCCAGCCAGGGCTTCCCCTTGTGTGTCCAGCCAGGGTTCCCCCTTGTGTGTTCAGCCAGGGCTCCCCCTTTTGTGTCCAGCAAGGCCCCCCTTGTGTGTCCATCCGGGCCCCCCCTTGTGTGTCCAGCCAGGGTCCCCCCTTGTGTGTCTAGCCGGGCCCCCCCTTGTGTGTCCAGCCAGGGGCCCATCCCATTCTGCATCCATTCATATACACACAGACACACACACAGACACCTCTTACCTTCCTGCTCTCCCGTGCGGTGTCCTCCTTCTCCGGTGACGTCATACGCCGGCCGGGGAAGGGAGACGCGCAGCTTCAGCTGCTTCACTGGGACGTGTGTCGCGGCGGTTCAGGTAATGAACGCCGCGTGCGCGCGTCCCTGCATACACTGTGCCTGCGCTTTTAAAGGGCCCGTGCCCCTTAAAACCGCAGGTTTTTTTATTTTTTCATTCTCTTCTCCCCCTCTCCTCTGCAGAAGGGTACCCCGCCAGCCCAGTCCCACCCTGTTGATGACTTATCCTAAAATCGGTCATTAATATATAAGTCCTGAACAGTCCCGTTAAGCTTGTTTTACCTAGTTGTAAAAGCCCTTTAAGTCCTCATTATAAGGTAAGGTATCAATGGATCTAATTAAATTCTCCAAAGAGAACTATTTATACATTTTAGTCACTGTGAGCTTTCTACAAGATATTGCGGGCAGTATATAGCGAATATACGGACACAGAGCCATTCGCCGGCTCAGATTGCCAATAAGCACCTTGTAAATATGAGACCTTGACATCATAGGTTACTTGGCTTAATATGAAATTGTCCCTCATGTGTACCGCATTGTGGGCAGGGACTATATGTACATCACTGCAGAATATGTTGGCAATAAAAAGTCAACAGAAATGAATATCATGCAGATCCTCACCAGGACTCCAGCAGTGTCACCATCCTGCCACCATACAGCTATAGAAGGACAATAAACCTGCAGGGTTCTCCCCTCAGTTATTTTTCCTTTAATTTTATTATCTGTTTCTTACTCACAGTGAAAGAACAGTCATCAGATATTTTATTCTTCACTTTTTATTTTACAGTCTCAGCTCTGAAGAATAGAACGTCTTATGAATAAATGACAGCTCACTTATTACAGTGGTGGCCAAAAGTATTGGCACCCCTGCAATTCTATCAGATAATACTCAGTTTCTTCCTGAAAATGATTGCAATCACAAATTCTTTGGTATTATTATCTTCATTTAATTTGCTTGAAAGGAAAAAACACAAAAGAGAATGAAGCAAAAATCAAATCATTGATCATTTCACACAAAACTCCAAAAATGGGCCAGACAAAAGTATTGGCACCCTCAGCCTAATACTTGGTTGCACAACCTTTAGCCAAAATAACTGCGAACAGCCACTTCCGGTAACCATCAATGAGTTTCTTACAATGCTCTGCTGGAATTGTAGACCATTCTTCTTTGGCAAACTGCTCCAGGTCCCTGATATTTGAAGGGTGCCTTCTCCAAACTGCCATTTTGTGATCTCTCCACAGGTGTTCTATGGGATTCAGGTCTGGACTCATTGCTGGCCACCTTGGAAGTCTCCAGTGCTTTCTCTAAAACCATTTTATAGTGCTTTTGGAAGTGTGTTTTGGGTCATTGTCCTGCTGGAAGACCCATGACCTCTAAGGGCGACCCAGCTTTCTCACACTGGGCCCTACATTATGCTGCAAAATTTGTTGGTAGTCTTCAGACTTCATAATGCCATGCACACTGTCAAGCAGTCCAGTGCCAGAGGCAGCAAAGCAACCCCAAAACATCAGGGAACCTCCGCCATGTTTGACTGTAGGGACCATGTTCTTTTCTTTGAATGCCTCTTTTTTTTTCCTGTACACTCTATGTTGATGGTTTTTCCCAAAAAGCTCGACTTTTGTCTCATCTGACCAGAGAACATTCTTCCAAAACATAGTAACATAGTTTGTAAACATAGTTAGTAAAGCCGAATAAAGACTTGCGTCCATCAAGTTCGACCTGTTAGTTCTGTAATTGGTAAAGTTGATCCAGAGGAGGGCAAAAACCCCAAATGATTTGGCCAATCTTCACCTGAGGAAAAATTCCCTCCTGACTCTGAAACCAGCAGTCAGAATAAATCCCTGTATCAACTTACTATTTTATTTTATTTTTAAGTATATGCTGAAATCTGCCTGGTATCTAGAAATGCATCCAGTCCCCGCTTGAACTGGTGTAGTGAATCTGACATCACCGTCTCCTCACTCTGTGAATTCCATATTCTCACTGCTCTTACCGTAAAGAACCCCTCTAGTGACGCTTACCCAATCTGAGTATATTCCATTTATAACCACCCTCTGCCTTCTATCCCTTAGCCAGTTAGCTACCCACTTGCAGACATTTTCCCCCAGCCCCATCATTCTCATTTTGTATACCAACCTATTATGTGGCACGCTATCGAAAGCTTTTGAGAAGTCGAGATACACGATATCCACTGGTTCCCCCTGATCTACTCGAGAGCTAATCTCCTCGTAGAAGTCAATCAGGTTTGTTTGGCAGGAGCGATTCCTCATGAATCCATGTTGGTTCGGGATTAAAAGATTATTAGCATCAAGATGCTCCGTAATTGCCTCTTTAATGAAGCTTTCAAAAATTTTGCCCACAACGGACGTCAGACTCACCGGCCGATAGTTTCCGGCGTCACTTTTCGCTCCCTTTTTGAATATTGGCACTACATTCGCCTGTCGCCAATCAAGTGGCACAGACCCAGTCTCAACAGAGTCCTTAAATATAAGATATAACGGTCTGTCTATCACATTACTTAGTTCCCTTAGTACCCGTGGGTGTATGCCATCAGGTTCTGGTGATTTGTTTATTTTAATGTTACTGAGGCGTTTCTGTACCCCAGCTTGGGTTAGATTTGTCATACTTAGTGGAGGATTAAGCTTGTCACTTCTCATTTCTCCTGTTAGTTTGATTTCCTTTGTGAAAGTTGTCGAAAAAAAATTATTTAATAGATTAGCTTTATCCTCATCTTTCTCTATGATTTTGCCTTCCTCACTTTTTATTGGTCCAATATTATCCGATTTAATCCTTTTACTATTTATATACGTAAAGAACAGTTTGGGATTTGATCTACTTTCCCTAGCAATACGTCTCTCTGTTTCCTCCTTCGCTATTTTTATTTGTTTTTTACAGGTTCTCGTTTTTTCCTTGTAACACATTAGTGCCTCCTTACTGTTTTCCTGTTTTAATCTCTTGAATGCCTCTTTTTTGCTATTTAACGCCCCTTTTACGTTCTTGTTCAACCATATTGGTTTCCTCTTATTTCTGGCCCTTTTATTCCCATACGGTATATACCTCTCGCACTGAGTATTCAGAATTCTTTTGAAGGTTTCCCATTTACTATTCGTATTCCTTTGATTAAGAACTTTGTCCCAGTCAATAAGTTGAAGGCTTTCTTTCAGCTGATCAAACTTCGCCCTCCTAAAGTTTAATGTTTTTGTTGTTCCCTTATTGATAACCCTACTGAAGGGCATTTTGAAGTCGATAATATTATGGTCGCTATTACCTAGGTGCCCCCCTATCTGTACCTCAGTTATTCTATCAGGCCTATTAGTCAATATTAAGTCCAACACGGCCTTCCCTCTCGTTGGTTCCTGCACTAGTTGAGAGAGATAATTATCCTTAATATTTGTCAAGAACCTTTTTCCTTTCTGAGATCTACAGGTTTCTGTTTCCCAGTTAATATCCGGGTAGTTGAAATCCCCCATTACAATCACTTCATTATGTTTTGCTACTTTGTCTATTTGTCCTAATAGCAGATTCTCATTCTCCTCTGTTATATTGGGTGGCTTATAGCAGACCCCCAGTAATATTTTATTATTATTTTTAGTTCCCTCTATCTCTACCCACATGGACTCGACCCCCTCTTCTCCCTCTCCTATATCTTCCCTTAGTCTGGGTTTTAGACATGACTTTACATATAAGCAGACTCCTCCGCCTTTCCCCTGTTTCCGGTCCCTTCTAAATAAACTATAATCTAATAAATTTACCGCCCAGTCGTAGCTATCGTCTAGCCAAGTCTCTGTTATACCTACGATGTCATACCTCTCCTCCGATATAAGCGCCCGCAGCTCATCCGCCTTATTGGTCAGGCTTCTTGCGTTGGTCAGCATGCAAGATAAAACTTTGGGGTTATTTAGCATCCTATTCTTCTCTAACGATCTAACTGTACTATCCCCACCCCCCTCTCCACCCTCATTATATTCACTTCTCCCCTTCCCCCTTGCTTGCCTCACATCCCACCTATTTCCTTGGTTTCCCCCCCCCCGTCTCTAGTTTAAAAACTCCTCCAACCTATTAGCTATCTTCTTCCCCAGCACCGCTGCACCCTCCCCATTGAGGTGCAGCCCGTCCCTACGGTAGAGCCTGTATCCGACCGCGAAGTCGGCCCAGTTCTCCATGAACCCAAACCCTTCTGCCTTGCACCAACTCTTTAGCCACTTATTCACCTCCCTAACTTCCTGTTGGCGCTCCTGTGTGGCTCGCGGGATTGGTAGTATTTCTGAGAAAACTACCTTGGAGGTCCTTGCCCTAAGCTTCCTACCTAGGTCCCTGAAATCATTTTTAAGGACCCTCCATCTACCACTCACTTTGTCATTGGTGCCGATGTGGACCATGACCGCTGGGTCTTCGCCAGCCCCACCCAGTAACCTGTCAACCCGATCCGCGATGTGCCGGACTCGAGCGCCAGGGAGGCAGCACACCGTTCGGCGATCCCGGTCTTTGTGACAGATTGCCCTGTCTGTCCCCCTAATAATAGAGTCGCCCACTACCAGAACCTGTCTTGCCTGCCCTACACTTCCCCCCTCCCCCTCATTACTGGAGCATACACTCCCCCGGCGGTCAGAGGATCTGTCATGCTCCAATAATGCCGGTTCTGAACCAGCCTTCCTATACTTCTTCCCTCTATCCCTCCTTACTGTTATCCAGCTCCCTGCCTGTTCAGCCTGCACTTCACCTCTATGCTCCACCCCCAGTATTGACCCATTGAGTGTCTGCTCGGTGAGCAGCAAACTCCGTTCTATGTTGTCGATGCTCCTCAGTACCGCTATCTGAGCACTTAGATCCAGAATTTGGGCTTCCAAGTGCACGATATGCTCACATCTCTCGCAGCAGTATGGATCCTCGAGTGGGTGCTCACGGAATGCATACATTGCGCAAGATGTACACTGCACGGCTCCGTCCAACATGGACGTCATTCTAAATATGGGGATACAGTCAGTATATATATACAAGTACAAAACACAATTATTTATATATAGGTGTATGGACGGGGATCAATTAGGGATGTGCAAGTGTATCAATTAGATATTGGCAGGGGATCAGTTAAGTATGGACGGGGGATGAATTAAGTATCAAGTATGGACGGGGGAATCAGCTAAGTAGGTCAGGTGGATTAATTAAGTAAAAAGTAAAGTAAAGAAAGAATGAAATACAGTCAGCAATTCAGTCCTAAGTCCTCCCTTCCAAACTCCCTGAATCCAAAGTCACTGAAAAACAAGTCACACACTTACTTTCGTTCGCACTTACGCTCCGGACACACGCAGCTCGTTCACACTCGCAAACTAAGAGATTTAAAGTGTTTTTTTTTTTTTTTCCTTTTCCAGCAATGTACCCTTCACCTCAATGCACTTCCAAAGGACTTTATGCCCAACCAGCTGCCCCTTATAAACCCTTAATTATGACCCCTTCCCCTTAATTAACCCCTTGTAAGTAAATCTACACCTCAGGATTTTAGTGCAATGTAGTTAACCTTTAAATACACAGGTAGTAAACTAAGAAACTAAAACTGTAGTGAGAAAATAGATTTTAAAAAGCCCAATAAATCTAAACAGGTAGAAAAGCACTCAGCAGATCACAATGCAGCACTCACCGCAATTCACACAGGTATTTTCTGCAGGATTCCCAATACCTCTTCACGCAATTCACACACGTATTTTCTGCAGGATTCCCAATACCTCTTCACGCAATTCACACAGGTATTTTCTGCAGGATTCCCAATACCTCTTCACGCAATTCACACAGGTATTTTCTGCAGGATTCCCAATACCTCTTCACCTTCACCTCAATGCACTTCCAGTTCTAGGCTTTATCAGGTAAGTTTTGGCAAACTCCAGCCTGGCTTTTTTATGTCTCGGGGTAAGAAGTGGGGTCTTCCTGGGTATCCTACCATACAGTCCCTTTTCATTCAGACGCCGACGGATAGTACGGGTTGACACTGTTGTACCCTCAGACTGCAGGGCAGCTTGAACTTGTTTGGATGTTAGTCGAGGTTCTTTATCCACCATCCGCACAATCTTGCGTTGAAATCTCTCGTCAATTTTTCTTTTCCGTCCACATGTAGGGAGGTTAGCCACAGTGCCATGGGCTTTAAATTTCTTGATGACACTGCGCACGGAAGACACAGGAACATTCAGGTCTTTGGAGACGGACTTGTAGCCTTCAGATTGCTCATGCTTCCTCACAATTTGGTTTCACAAGTCCTCAGACAATTCTTTGGTCTTCTTTCTTTTCTCCATGCTCAATGTGGTACACACAAGGACACAGGACAGAGGTTGAGTCAACTTTAATCCATGTTAACTGGCTGCAAGTGTGATTTAGTTATTGCCAACACCTGTTAGGTGCCACAGGTAAGTTACAGGTGCTGTTAATTACACGAATTAGAGAAGCATCACATGATTTTTCAAACAGTGCCAATACTTTTGTCCATCCCCTTTTTTAGGTTTGATGTGGAATTATATCCAATTTGGCTTTGGGACAATTCTATTTGTGTTTTTTCATTGAAGACAAATTAAATGAAGATAATAATACCAAAGAATTTGTGATTGCAATCATTTTCAGGAAGAAACTGAGTATTATCTGACAGAATTGCCGGGGTGCCAATACTTTTGGCCACCACTGTATTTCATGCGGCAGAAGTTAGCCTCCAGCAATGGAAGAGGGAACCGAGAAAGTGTAGAAAATGCTCTATCATGGCAGCAGTGGTAAGAGACATTGGAAATGCACGATCAAACCTATCATATCATAGGATTATCTATCATCTATCTATCCTTATATACTCTATTTCATATCTATCTATCCATCTATCTATCCATATATGTATCTATCTATCTTTCTATCTATCCATGTATGATGGATGGATAGATAGATAGATGGATAGATGAATAAATAGATGGATAGATAGATAGATAGATAGATAGATAAATAGATAGATAGATAGTGTAGGGATTTGTACTCACTGAGCCGCGTTGGAGGTAGGCACAGGTTCACACAGTGATGCAGTCCACGGGTTCAAACAAACTGGTGGCTTATTTTAGTGTCCATACACCAGATAAGAAACAAAAGTTACAGCCTTTTCCTGGCACAAAAAGGAATAACAGAACAAAGCTCAAAATAACAAGTCCATGCAGCACGGCTTCAGCCGTTTAAACAAGGTGCTTTTCTCTGCCTCCTGCAGAGTCTAAGAAGCACCTGCAAGGTCTGCTCACCTTGCCCAGCAAACACAGACAGACAGAGACAGGCGCAGCTGTCTTAAATTAGCCTTCCAAGACCTGGACTGGAGGTAAGTGAGAAGCTGTTCCCCCCAGCTCTTTCAGCTGCTCATAAAACCCGGCCCTGTAATCCGGACCCATTAAATTCCTCTCAGCACTATGTGTGCTGGAGCCTCCTTCTCCGGATCCTACATCACCGAAGCATGGCACTTCGAGGACACATACCTCCCGTCCACGATCTGTCCGGCAGCAACCTTACATACACCCCCCCTCTGTCCAAAGCCGTAGGGCTTGGCACCTTCTGTCACCATACAATAAATCCTTGACAAGGCAGCGGCATTCCCATGTTGTTTCCCAGGCCTATGCTCTACCCGGAAACTAAAATCTTGTAGAGCCAGGAACCACCTAGTCACTCTGGCATTGTTTCCCTTCTTTTCTCGCATCCACCTCAATGGGGCATGGTCTGACACTAACCTGAACCTTCTACCTAATAGGTAATACCTCAGAGTGTCTAACGCCCACTTAATGGCCAAACATTCTTTTTCTACAATGGAGTAGTCCTTCTCACAAGCGGAGAGCTTCAGACTGAGGTATTTTACAGGGTGTTCTTCTCCGTTAATCTCCTGGGACAAGACTGCTCCCAGCCCGACATCCGATGCATCCATCTGGACCACAAACTCCTTGGAGAAGCTGGGTGCCACCAAGACTGGTTGTTTACAGAGGACCAGTTTCAATTCCTGGCAGGTCGCTTCTGCTTCCGGGGACCACTTGGCCATAGCTGACTTCATCCCTTTCAGAAGATCCATCAGTGGGGCTGCTATCAGGGCAAAGTTAGGGACAAATCTTCGATAGTAGCCCACAATGCCTAGAAACGCCCTGACCTGCTTCTTCGAGAGGGGCTGTGGCCAGTTCAAGATCGACTTGACCTTATTTATTTGTGGTTTTATTTCCTCTCTACCAACCACGTACCCTAAGTACTTGGCTTCCTCCATCCCCATGGCACATTTCTTCGGGTTGATAGTAAAGCCCGCCTTCCTTAGGGCATCAAGTATGGCTTGAACTTTGTCCAGATGACTTTCCCAGTCCTGGCTAAATATGACGATAGCATCTAGGTAGGCCGCAGCATACTGTTTGTGGGGTGCTAAGATCCGGTCCATGGCTCTCTGGAAGGTGGCCGGAGCTCCCTTCAACTCAAACGGCATCCTGACGTATTGGCGTCGAGAAGGCTGTCTTCTCCTTAGCCTCTTTGGACAGGGGAATTTGCCAATATCCTTTGGTGAGGTCCAGAGTGGTGATGTACCGAGCGGGTCCTAGCCTTTCCATAAGCTCATCTACCCTAGGCATTGGGTAGGCGTCGAACTTTGAGACCTCCTTCAGCTTCCTATAGTCGTTGCAAAACCGCCATTCCCCATCTGGTTTCGGCACTAAGACTATAGGACTGGACCATCCACTTTTGGACTCTTCAATGACTCCCAGGTTTAGCATCCGCCTTACTTCTTTAGAGATCACCTCTCTGCGGGCTTCGGGGATCTGGTATGGTTTTAGATTGACGCGAACATGAGGCTCTGTGAGAACCTCATGCTCTATGACCTGAGTGAGTCCTGGCAACTCCGAAAACATGTCTTTATTTCGCTGTAACAACTCTTTGCACTGTTGCTTTTGGGCATGTGACAGTGACTCTGCCACCTTGACCTCTTTCACATCGGCCTCAGCCTCAGCCACTAAACAGGGAGTTTCCGCAGGCTCTCTATCTTGCCATGGCTTAATCAAGTTAACATGGTAAATTTGGTAGGGCTTCCTCTTCCCTGGTTGGTGGATCTTAAAGTTGACTTCCCCCACTTTCTCTACCACCTCATAGGGGCCCTGCCACTTGGCCATGAACTTGCTCTCCACTGTGGGACTAGCACAAGCACTCGATCTCCTGGGTTGAACGATCTCACCCTGGCCGACCTATTATACACCCTGGACTGTGCCTCTTGTGCCTTGAGGAGGTGCTCCCTCACAATGGGCATCACATGGGCAATCCTCTCTTGCATCTGGGCAACGTGCTCCACCACTCTCCTATAGGGAGTGGTCTCAGCTTCCCAGGACTCTTTCTCCACCTCCAGGAGTCCTGAGGGTGTCGTCCATAGAGTGGTTCAAACGGGGAGAAACCTGTGGAAGCTTTGGGAACTTCCCTCATGGCGAACAACATATAGTCCCAGTCTCGGCCATCCTTTTCCACTGCTTTCCTCAACATTGCTTTCAAGGTTTTGTTAAACCTCTCTACCAGTCCGTCCGTCTGGGGAGAGTACACGGAGGTTCTCAGTTGTGCAATCTGCAGTGTCTTGCACAATTCCCTCATGACCTTCGACATAAATGGAGTTCCTTGGTCTGTTAGGATCTCGTTAGGCAACCCGGTTCTTGAAAACATGTGGACTAACTCCCGGGCTATACACCTGGTGGAGGAGTTTCGTAGTGGTACGGCCTCCAGATACCATGTAGCATAATCTAATACCACCAGGATATACTGATGCCCTTGGGCGGACTTGACCAGAGGCCCCACTAGATCCATTGCTATGCGTTCGAATGGAACCTCGATGACTGGTAGTGGCACTAGGGGACTGCGGAAGTGGGCCACTGGGGAGGTTATCTGGCATGTGGGGCAGGAACGACAATAACTCTATATTTCTCTATAGCAACCTGGCCAGTAGAATCTTTGGAGGATCCGTTCTTGAATCTTGTCTGCACCCAGGTGACCACCCAACACATGAGAATGAGCCATGTCTAACACCCTGCGTCTATAGGGCCCTGGCACCAGCAACTGTTCTATTACCTCACCCCTTGGCTTGGTTATTCTGTACAGCAAATCCCCATTCACAGCAAAATGAGGGAACTGAGTGTCAGCCCCCGGTTCCTGAGGCACCCCATTTAACACAGTAACATTTTCAAAGGCCCCTTTCAGAGTTAAATCCCTGAGTTGGGCAGTTCCAAAGTTTCCCTCGGACACCTCCAGCTCAGGGATATTGGACTCAGGGGATGCTACTTCATCCTCATTGCCCACCAGCACACACATGGGAAACTCATCTACTATGTTCTGAGGGTAAGTTTCCTTAGGGGCGATCTGGCTGTCGTCCAAGCAACCAGGTGTCCCCGCTTTCCCCCACATTTCCCAGAATAATGCAAAGTAACGTCCAATTATTATGGGATGCAATAGGTCCTTAACGACCGCCACTTCATGAGATGTGGTGCCACAGTCTGTGTTTACATCCATCTGGGCCACAGGATAGTTCTTAGCGTCCCCATGGATACACCGGACATCCACCACCTTCCCAGAAACCAGCCGATGAGGGAGTGTGGCCCTTATCAGGGTCACCAAACTTCCTGAGACCAATAGTCCAGAGACTTGTGCCCCGTTAACTGACACTGAGCATGCCTGAGGGCCCTCGCCATGTTGACGAACCGCGCTGCAGGCGGGGTAGGCAAAATAAGAGCAACGCCGGCCCATGTTACAGTCCATTGGTTCAGAGGTTATGGGACACCGGGAGGCAATATGGCCAGGGGTATGACATCTCCAACACACTATATTATGGGGTGGGACCTTGGGCAGCAACTCAGACCCCTCCTGAACTCTAGGATGCCCCCCAGGTGTGGCGCTAGCTCGCTTCTTTTGGGTGTCCGCCACCTTTTGGGAACCCCAGTATTGAGAGGCTACGACCCCTTGTTTTCCCAACGGACTCTCAACTCCCAACTCTTTCCACCAACCCCACCAAGTCATCAGCATTATAGGGATCTCCCTGGGCAACCCAGGATTTTACCGACTTCGGGAGAGAGTGTATAAACCTGTCTATAACGACCTCTATCTCATATCATAGGACTATCTATCATCTATCTATTATCTATATGACGCGCCCCCTGGGCCATGGGGCACCCGGGACCGGACTTCAGGGCAATGCTGGGAGTAGTAGTGGCGACCCGGTCCCGTGGCTCAGGGTGGCCAGACCAATATTGTGGCAGTCTCTGTATCAGTATAATGCAATGTCCGACTACGCCACCCGTGGATTGCGGTCAATAAGAACCGCCGCTGCTGAGCAGACCTCTGAGGCTGATGTTGTGAGGGCAGCAGAGTGTAGTATAACTCCCCACGGGAGGAGTATAGCCTCAGGCTAGTGAGTGTGGATGATAGGAGTGATGGTGCACGAGCGCAGCAGGAACGACTCAGAGGCTTTGCAGTGCAGTTCAGGGTCTTTACTGATGGTGATAAGGCAGATCCTCCCGGGAGTACTGGCTAGCATAAGAGGCCTGGTCAGTCTGTGAGCAAACTGGAGTTCCCCTGGCCAGGTGGAGTTGTAGGCCTCCCTGACTATCTGCACTCTTCCTGGCTACCTTGCTGTAAGCGAGTGGAAGTAGCCCACGTCCCTGAGTGTTCCGTGTGGTGCTCACCTGTATGGCTGGTGACTTGGGGCCTTCTGATAGCCCCCGCTCCTCGATTGCAGTGCTGGTCCCTTGCTCGTGACTGAGCCTCCGGGCTTCTATGGCCAGAGGACTTGAAATCCCCTGCCGGCGGGTTTCTGCTGCTGGGTATATATAAGTCCCCGCAACCTCAGACTCCTGTGTCCGGTTCTCAGAGTCTTCTGCCAGGACGAACTCCGCTTAGCTCAAGTCCCTGGTCTTCAGCTCCTGCTCCTACAGAGCTCCTCGCTGTTACTTTCCCTGTGTCTGGAACTAACTCCAGGCTCTGACTTCACTAACCCCGCCCCAGATCCAGTTTATATAGGGCAGGTTCCTCCCCTATCTGGTCTGGGACAGGAGGTGTTGCATGTTTAAGGGCTCCGAACCAGGAAACCTCCCACTTGCTCTCAGACATAATATTTCTATTACAGTGGTAACCAGACCCTGGGGTGCCACATATCCATCTATCTATCTCATATCTATCTATCTATCAATCTCATATCTATCTATCTTCTCCACTTTTTATCTGGTCTCAGGTATGACTTTCATATTACCCACGACTGTTACTTGCCACAGGTGAGTTTTAACGAGCATCACATGCTTGAAGCAAAGTTGTTTTTCCACAATTTTGGAAAAGTGCCAACAATTTTGTCCGGCCCATTTTTGGAGTTTTGTGTGAAATTATGTCCAATTTGCCTTTTTTTCCCATTTTTTTGTGCTGTTTCAATACACACAAAGGAAATAAATATTATAACAAATGTATAACAAAACATGTGTAATTGTAATAATTTTCTGGGAGAAATACTTCACTTTCTGGAACAATCTCAAGGTTGCTAAACACTTCCGGCCATGACTGTGTGTATATATGGGCCCTCAATAAACCATCCCTCTCAACGAAAAGGCCACAGCAAGGGTCAGGAATCGGTGGCCTTCCCTCTCCGAATCTTAGGGAGAGACGGTTGTGCTTCCAGCATCCACCTAGGCTGCCACCCCAGTGGAACTAATAGCAGGGTAGCCAACAGTCCAGAAATTCTTGGACAGTCCATAAAAATAGGGCACTTTTTTCCCTGTCCGTAAAAAAAAATGTGATGCGTCCATAATCTTTCTGAAGCTGGAGAGACTTGTTCAGATGGAGGGAGATGTAGGGGCATCATATTGTGTATAGGGAGATGTAGGGGCATCATATTGTGTATAGGTATCATATTGTGTATCTGCATGTGTGGGGACATCATACGGTGTATATGGAGCTGTGAGCACATCATACTGTATTTAGGGAACAATGAGGGAATCATACTGTATACAAGGAGCTGTGGAAACATAATGCTGTGTAAAGGGTCTGTGGGGTCATCATCTAATATACAGTACAGACCAAAAGTTTGGACACACCTTCTCATTTAAAGATTTTTCTGTATTTTCATGACTATGAAAATTGTACATTCACACTGAAGGCATCAAAACTATGAATTAACACATGTGGAATTATATACTTAACAAAAAAAGTGTGAAACAACTGAAAATATGTCTTATATTCTAGGTTCTTCAAAGTAGCCACCTTTTGCTTTGATGACTGCTTTGCACACTCTTGGCATTCTCTTGATGAGCTTCAAGAGGTAGTCACCGGAAATGGTTTTCACTTCACAGGTGTGCCCTGTCAGGTTTAATAAGTGGGAGTTCTTGCCTTATAAATGGGGTTCGGATCATCAGCTGTGTAGTGCAGAAGTCTGGTGGATACACAGCTGATAGTCCTACTAAATAGACTGTTAGAATTTGTATTATGGCAAGAAAAAAGCAGCTAAGTAAAGAAAAATGAGTGGCCATCATTACTTTAAGAAATGAAGGTCAGTCAATGCAAAAAATTGGTAAAACTTTGAAAGTGTCCCCAAGTGCAGATGCAAAAACCATCAAGCGCTGCAAGAAACTGGCTCACATGAGGACTGCCCCAGGAAAGGAAGACCAAGAGTCACCTCTGCTTCTGAGGATAAGTTTATCCGAGTCACCAGCCTCAGAAATCGCAGGTTAACAGCAGCTCAGATTAGAGACCAGGTCAATGCCACACAGAGTTCTAGCAGCAGACACATCTCTTCAACAACTGTTAAGAGGAGACTTTGTGCAGCAGGCCTTCATGGTAAAATAGCTGCTAGGAAACCACTGCTAAGGACAGGCAACAAGCAGAAGAGACTTATTTGGGCTAAAGAACACAAGGAATGGACATTAGACCAGTGGAAATCTGTGCTTTGGTCTGATGAGTCTAAATTTGAGATCTTTGGTTCCAACCACCGTGTCTTTGTGCGATGCAGAAAAGGTGAACGGATGGACTCTACATGTCTGGTTCCCACCGAGAAGCATGGAGGAGGAGGTGTGATGGTGTGGGGGTGCTTTGCTGGTGACACTGTTGGGGATTTATTCAAAATTGAAGGCATACTGAACCAGCATGGCTACAACAGCATCTTGCAGCGGCATGCTATTCCATCCGGTTTGCATTTAGTTGGACCATCATTTATTTTTCAACAGGACAATGACCCCAAACACACCTCCAGGCTGTGTAAGGGCTATTTGACCAAGAAGGAGAATGATGGGGTGCTACGCCAGATGACCTGGCCTCCACAGTCACCAGACCTGAACCCAATCGAGATGATTTGGGGTGAGCTGGACCGCAGAGTGAAGGCAAAAGGGCCAACAAGTGCTAAGCATCTCTGGGAACTCCTTCAAGATTGTTGGAAGACCATTTCCATTGACTACCTCTTGAAGCTCATCAAGAGAATGCCAAGAGTGTGCAAAGCAGTCATCAAAGCAAAAGGTGGCTACTTTGAAGAACCTAGAATATAAGACATATTTTCAGTTGTTTCACACTTTTTTGTTAAGTATATAATTCCACATGTGTTAATTCATAGTTTTGATGCCTTCAGTGTGAATGTACAATTTTCATAGTCATGAAAATACAGAAAAATCTTGAAATGAGAAGGTGTGTCCAAACTTTTGGTCTGTACTGTATATAATCGTCTTATCCCGTCTGTCTGTCTGTCCTTCTGTCCAGGAAATCCTGCGTCGCTGATTGGTCCAGCCGCGGCCAATCAGCGACGCGGGATTTCAGAAAAAGATGGCGGCCGTTAGCAGCTCATCTGCCGCACGGAGGTCAGCGGCGATGCAGCCGGGAGATGACCGGCGCTAGCCGCTCATCTACCGGCTGCTCGCAGCAGAAGTACCGCGACCGGCGGCGCCGCTGACCTCCATGCGGCTACCGTCGGGAGATCAATGGCTAGGGCCGCTGATCTCCCGACGGCAAGTGTGAAGCGAGGACCGGGGAGCGGCGCCGCCAGTCGGGATACTTCGGCTGTGAGCAGCCGGCCATCTCCCGGTTCCTTGCAGCGGAAGTACCCGCACAGGTAGCGTCGCTGCCCGGTCCTCAGTAATACGATTCGCTGATTGGTCGGAATCAGCGATATTGGCGCCGCGACCAATCAGCGATACTGGCGCCAAATTTAAACACCGCTCTGCTGATTGGTCGTGGCCGGCGGCCGCGACCAATCAGCGATTTTGGCGCCACATTTAAACACCACTCTGTTGATTGCGCCTGGTCGGCCGCATACAGATTCTAGAATACCCGATGCGTTAGAATCGGGCCACCATCTAGTACTGTATATAAAGAGCTGTGGGAGCCATCACACTATATATAGAGACCTGTGAAAAGCTTATGTGTTGATCCAGAGGAAGTCAAAAAAACCCATGAGGCAGATGCTGCTTGCCCAAAATTAGGGGAAAAATTCCTTCCCGACTCCACATATGGCAATCAGACTAGTTGCTTGGATCAACGTCCCATAACAAAATCTAGTATGAATAACCTGTAATGTTATTCAAGAAAGTCACACAGGACCTCCTTGAACTTTTTTTTAGAGAATTAAGTATTACAAGGTCATGTGGTAGAGAGTTCCATACCTCACACAATAAAACATTGCCATCTAACTTCCTTTAGACAAAGCGAATTAGGAGCTTGATGCTAGAGTAGTTGAATTAAAACTGGAAAAAATTATTAACACAGCAAAAAAGAGGAACAGTATTTATTCTCCAGCCCAGGTCTCAAAACTAATGCACTAATCAGGATGAAGCAAACCATATAATAAAGGCAGGGGCAGCACAGGTGCAAAATACTGATGAGACAACCAACTCATAACCTACCAATTCTTGGAGGGGGTCATTGCTTAGTATTAAAACTGCACACAAAAAATGGCTTGTATAGGTCACTGGTCACACACAGATTGTTAGGGGAATGGTTGCAAACAACTTTATTAAATAATGGAAAGCAAACGAACCCGTGGTCCGTGATGCAGCCTGGAGGACTGCGGACGAACACCTTCCGGGTAAGAAGGTAAAACAACCAACTGAAATAACAATCCCCCCCGTGTTACTGCACACCGGAACGGTAATAGGGATTCGCACTATCTCCGTTAACTGCACGAGAGATGTGCGACAAATAATGGAGCCGTAGCCCTGTTAACTGCACAGAGGCTACGCAGCAGGCGCTAGGATGCGTGTGTGATTCACGCAGGCGTATACATGCTCCCAGCCGGCTTGCTACCGGACTGAGGAGTATCTCTCCACGTGGCTAACAGGCGGTGCCGGGAATACGGAGTCCGCAGTCTGCTCGGGGTGTATAGCGACCCCCTTGTTGGAGCCAGAGTGTCAGACGAAGCTACCTGCCTCCCTCCATCTAAGGCTGTCTATCCCCTGCTAAACCTGCCTGTCAGAAGCTATAACAGCAAAAGCACACGTGGAGCCGAAACGACCAAGCGTCCACACAGTAACACCAACTCAGCTCAATGATCAGAGTGCGCCGCCATGTTTGTGGGCGTGCTATTTAAATATTAAGCCCTGCCCATCGTCACATTATTGGTGACGTCACCCGCGACCAATCAGGCGGTGCCAGGTCACCGGATCAGCTGACTTCCAAACCACCAATCACGGTCCGCCATGTCACGGGCATGCTCAGTGCAGTGTATCCTGGACTTAGGCTGTAACAGCCCTGTTTCCCTCTGCAACCTATCCTTCATGTTGCTAGGAACAAAGACCCGAGAGACAGCTTGTACATCTCGTGCACCAGCTAGGCGTTGGGACCGATGACGATGCTGAGAAGCATCTGGACCGGAATGGGAGACCACAGAATCCACTGATGATTCTGAACCCATTTCGGATCCAGAAAACACCTGACGCCTAACACAGATAGTGCTCAATATAGGGCTTACAGCCTATTAGTGACCCTCATACTGTTAGATTAGGCAGGCTGCAAAGCACTATCTAAGTGCACCCCATGAGGACAGACCCCCTAGTTTACAAATCCAGCATTGATGGGCTTGTCTGAACCCTGAATAAAAATAACGTGCAAAATCTATATATGAGGTACTGGTAGATATTTTGGCGCTGGTCACGCACAGTGTCTGGTTTACAGCCTATTAGTGACGCCCATACTATTAGATTAGGCAGGCTATGCTCCCCTCATACACCTTACCACGGTGTGTAGTGTGACATGGAGCTAAACCCCCTGTCTTCTTAAGAATAAGGCTGCGAAAACCTTCTCTTTATTGATAGTAGAGAAACCTCCATACAGTAGATGCGGAAAACATACGATGAACCCCAGTATTGTACCACATAGATAGGGCTCTTACCGGCTAAGCTTGGAGCAGGCTGTGTGCACAGAGCCCAAGATACAAAACTGTAGGGATGTGGACTGTCTTACCCTGTTCCTGCCCCTGAAGACAACAAACGCGTCATGTGAATACTGTCTTGCGGTTTTATATCTAAAAGTGATATGTGTCTTATGTAATGTATAATGGTGATGTAACAGCATGTGAAGTGTTAATGCATAATGTGAGTATAGCATAAGATAAGCTTAGGATACCATAAGACATAAGTATAACATAAACCCTAAAATACAAATTTTATTAAATCTCTTTAAAATCGGGACATGCGGCATAAAGATGATCCGCATCAGTATTGCACTTTATCAAGATAAGTTCCTTTCATTGTTTAGTCTTGTGATCATTTATGTCATTGATACCTCTATGGGTGATTAATTCCAGGGCTGGCTAGGGTTATCCAGGGATAGCTGCCGTGGAGCGGGGCGCCACAGTGTCAACATTAACTAGGGTGTCACCCTCCACTATAAGGCAGGTAATCAGCATCTAGGGTGTTGAACAGGGCTGATTGTAGCCTTTGTTTGGATGCCCGAATGTATCCTTTGGCTTGGAGGTCCAAAGATATTAGGAACGTTCTTGGGTGTTTTTATAAATTTTCACATTGTCACTTTATTCACTGTTGTCACTTTAATCATTTAGTACACACTGAGGATTGATTGTTTGATGTGATATCTGTACCAGTTTCTGGTAGACTGTCAGATCTTTGGTCTATGTAAATACGAATAAGGGACTTTTAGGGTCTAGGGGCAGCTGCCGTTCAGCAAGGGTGCCATTGTCATCTATATGTAGGATGCCCATCTTCGTTGACATGCAGGTTCAGGCTAGGGTATCTATAGGGTGAGTTTTATTGAAGTACAGTGGGTACGGAAAGCATTCAGACCCCTTTAAATTTTTCACTCTTTGTTTCATTGCAGCCATTTGGTAAATTCTAAAAAGTTCATTTTTTTTCTCATTAAAGTACACTCTGCACCCCATCTTGACTGAAAAAAACAGAAATGTAGAAATTTTTGCAAATTTATTAAAAAAGGAAAACTGAAATATCACATGGTCATAAGTATTCAGACCCTTTGCTCATATTTAAGTCACATGCTGTCCATTTCCTTGTGATCCTCCTTGAGATGGTTCTACTCTTTCATTGGAGTCCAGCTGTGTTTAATTAAACTGATAGGACTTGATTTGGAAAGGCACACACCTGTCTATATAAGACCTCACAGCTCACAGTGCATGTCAGACCAAATGACCAGTATTGAGTAGAAGCCCCCTTTTGAGCTAGTGCATCCATGAGTCTTCTTGGGAATGATGCAACAAGTTTTTCACACCTGGATTTGGGGTTCCTCTGCCATTCTTCCTTGCAGATCCTCTCCAGTTCTGTCAGGTTGGATGGTGAACGTTGGTGGACAGCCATTTTCAGGTCTCTCCAGAGATGTTCAATTGGGTTTAGGTCAGGGCTCTGGCTGGGCCAGTCTAGAATGGTCACAGAGTTGTTCTGAAGCCACTCCTTTGTTATTTTAACTGTGTGCTTAGGGTCATTGTCTTGTTGAAAGGTGAACCTTCGGCCAAGTCTGAGGTCCAGAGCACTCTGGAAGAGGTTTTCATCCAGGATATCTGTGTACTTGGCCGCATTCATGTTTCTTTCAATTCCAACCAGTCGTCCTGTCCCTGCAGCTGAAAAACACCCCCATGATGCTGCCACCACCATGTTTCACTGTTGGGATTGTATTGGGCAGGTGATGAGCAGTGCCTGGTTTTTTCCACACATACCCCTTAGAATTATCACCAAAAAGTTCTATCTTAGTCTCATCAGACCAAAGAATCTTATTTCTCATAGACTGGGAGTCCTTCATGTGTTTTTAAGCAAACTCTGTGCAGGCTTTCATATGTCTTGCACTGAGGAGAGGCTTCCGTTGGGCCACTCTGCCATAAAGGCTCGACTTGTGGAGGGCTGCAGTGATAGTTGACTTTATGCAACTTTCTCCCATCTCCCTACTGCATCTTTGGAGCTGAGCCACAGTGATCTTGGGGTTCATCTTTACCTCTCTCACCAAGGCTCTTCTCCCACGATTGCTCAGTTTAGCTGGACGGCCAGGTCTAGGAAGACTTCTGGTGGTCCCAAACTTCTTCCACTTAAGGATTATGGAGGCCACTGTGTTCTTAGGACCCTTGACTAATGCAGAAATTCTTTTGTAAACTTGGCCAGATCTGTGCCTTGCCACAATTCTGTCTCTAAGCTCCTTGGGCAGTGTCAGGATGCCAGGTTTAATTTTACTTTGCCAGTAGTTTTTCCCTTAGCCAAGATGGCTTCCATTGCCTCACTGGGGTCATGTGTTTCCTGCCTGTGGACCTACTTAAACTGCATGTGTTGCAATCATGCCTTGCCTGAGTATTGTGTGCTTTTAGCTTTCTACTCACCTGTGCTAGCCCTCTGAATAGAGTCTTGCTGACCTTGTGTTTACTCCTAGTCATCCGCTGAAAGGATTGCTGCCTGAATCCTCTGCTAAGGGGACTTCTGCTGAAAGGAACCACTGGCTGTTGTTCACTCACGCTGGGATCTCTGAACTTTTGTCTTCCTGAAGAAAACTTCTCCTGGATCTCTACACCTCTGGTATAGTCACCATCTTGCTCTGTGTTTAAATACCCGACTCCAGCTCTGCTTAAGACATCGCTGTTTCCTCCGCTGCACCTCCTGCATTCTTCAATATCCAGATCCATATTCCAGTTTGTCTTCTTTTCTGCACTACGTGAGTCCACAATCAACTGAGGAATACCTACGTCTGCTTACTATCCTTATTTCTGTTTGCATATTACTGTACCTAAGTAAACTTGGACTATCGTTAACGTTTACATACCCTAATAGTAATGAAGGCCGTGCCTTACAGATTAGGTTCTAAGAAGTATTGTTTGGAATGAACTTACCTTCATAAACTGTTTGCTGTGATCTTTTGCACTTGAGTTTAAAATAGACTTTCACACTACTCTTGTCTCAGTCTCTGCTTTTGGCCCACGCCATTGGACTTCAGGGTATCTACTAACATCGTAACAGGCAGTTCCTTTGAGCTCATGATTCTCATTTGGTCTGACATGCACTGTGAGCTGTGAGGTCTTATATAGACAGGTGTGTGTGTGGCACCCCAGGGGTCTGGTTTCCACAGTAACAGCAATGTTATGTCTGAGAGCAGGTGGGAGGTCTCTTGGTCAGGAATCCTATGCATGCCACACCTCCTGCCCAGTCCTGGGAGGGGAAGGACTTCCCCTGTTTAAACCTGGGGCTGAGTCAGGGTTAGGGAGTTGAGAGGGAGAGTTCAGCCAGGAGGGCTGACAGGGAGCTGTGGCTCCGGCTGGGCCCAGCTCCTGGGCCATGCCAGGAGTAGAGACAGAGAAAAGAAGCAAATATAGGAACAGAACATCAGGAGCTCTGTGGAGCAGTGTTACAAGGAGTCAGGGGCTGGCAGCTGCAGAGCTCGCCCTGACTGAGAAGATTTCTTACCGGACCCGGAGTCCGAGGCTGTGGGGACTAACTCCTACCCAGCAGCAGAATCCGTCAGGCAGGGGATTTCAGGTCCTCTGGCCAAGAAACCCGAAGGCACAGTCACACGCATGGGACCAGCACCGCCATCGTGGAGCGGAAGCCATTAGAAGGCCCCGAGTCACCGGCCATACGGGTGAGCACCACACGGTACACTCAGGGACGTGGGCTACTTTTACCCGCCTCTAGCAAGGTAGCCAGAAGAGTACAGTTAGTTGGGAAGGCCTACAACTCCGCCTGGCCAGGGGAGATCCCATCTGCTCAAGGACTGACCAGGCCCCGATCGCTAGCAAGTACTCCGGGAGGGTCTATCTTTGTCACCAGTAAAGACCCTGAACTACACCGCATCGTCTCTGAGTGGTTCCTGCTACCCCCATTATCCACGTCGGCTGCCCTGAGGCCATACCCCTCCCGTTGGGGGTTATACCATCCACGCTGCACCATCCTTCCACCGGCCTCAGCGGTCTGCCCTGCAGCGGCAGCTCCATAGCTGCATTCAACGGGTGGCGTAGTCATCCACCATCTACTGCTAATAGACTGCCACTTAGTCTGACTCCCTGGGCACGGACCGGGTCACCGCCACGAGACTACTACCCCCATCTGATCCGGCTCCGGGTAGGCTCCCGCGTGCGCAACGCTGCGCGACTCAGGCCCAGGGGCGCGTCTACTTTTGGCGTAGTCGGCAGGATTTCGTGCCCGCAACCACCGGGTACTGCGTGCCTGAAAAAGACTGTTCAAACTTACCTGTGGTGAAGATTCCCGCCATCCGGCGCCATCTTCCGCTTTCTTCCCGCCATCGGTGGAGTTTTCCCGCCATCCGGCGCCATCTTCGGCCTTCTTCCCGCCATCCGTGGAGTTTTCCCACCGTTGGACGCCATCTTGAGGACGCCGCGCGGGAAGAAGAGGGGCATGGACTCCGAAAGCGCGCGAGAACTGAAGCCCCGCCTCACGTCCGGACGTTGCGTAAGGTCCTGGAAGGAGCCCAGCAGACGCCGACGTCACAGGAGCGCGACGGAAGGTCCTCAACCCTGACGATCCACTGCGGAGCCGCGGCCAATGGAAGAGGATCATCGCAAGGTAGGCCACGGTCCACTAGAGGGGAGAAGGATGTCGGATACGGAGGAGAGCTTCACCGCTGCAACCCCCGCCAGCGCCACCGCTGTTGCGGTCATGTCTTTCACCATGCCCTATATCCCGGGGGCAGCCTGGCTACCCCAGTACTCAGGGGAGTCACATACCCTGCAGGACTTTAGAGAAAAGCTGGATAGCCTCTTCCAGGTGTACCCCCTCACAGAAGAGCAAAAAGTGAGCATCCTGGTGGCCCAATTAACCGGGGCAGCCCAAAGGGAGGTAAAGTCCTTGCCACCTGGGAGGAGGACTGTCGCAGAGATACTAGCCCGGCTAACCGAGGAGGAGCTGCAGTGCTACCAATACGAGGAAAGCCAAGAGGACCCGGACGGGTCTGAGGACTACCCTCAGGAGGGAGCACAAAGAGGACACCGCTACTGAAGGGAAGTAGCATAAACAAAGAACTGTATATAGTTACCCGTCAGGGTATGAGAACTGTTGCTAATTAAAATATGGTCCCCGTTGGGATTAGTGAATTGTTCCCCGTGTGTCCCTATCCCTTACCAGGCTGAGGACTGTGAGCAGCCATCCCCTATCCCTTACCAGGCTGAGGACTGTGAGCAGCCAATCCTTATCCCCACTGGCCGAGGACTGAGAGCGGCCATATCCTGTAAATAATTATGTGTTTCTAGTAATTTATAGGAGTCCTTGGTGGATTTACCGGGAATCCTTTGTACATAGTTGGAGTGTAACCCAGGACGGACTAAAAGACTGTTAAGGACTCGGGGCAGGACAGACCCCTACCTGGTTACGTCTCCCTGTTTTGGTGAAATGGACACCTTGCTTTTCTTCAAAAACTGCACCCGGTTGCGGACACGCCGTGACCATCTTTATGTGGTTTTCTTATTGTATTATTATTGTTTATACCTTGTTATGTTTTTCTAAAAATATGTTTAGTCCCGGAGTACTAAATTTCACTAGGGGGGAATGTGGCACCCCAGGGGTCTGGTTTCCACAGTAACAGCAATGTTATGTCTGAGAGCAGGTGGGAGGTCTCTTGGTCAGGGATCCTGTGCATGCCACACCTCCTGCCCAGTCCTGGGAGGGGAAGGACTTCCCCTATTTAAACCTGGGGCTGAGGCAGGGTTAGGGAGTTGAGAGGGAGAGTTCAGCCAGGAGGGCTGACAGGGAGCTGTGGCTCCGGCTGGGCCCAGCTCCTGGGCCATGCCAGGAGTAGAGACAGAGAAAAGAAGCAAATATAGGAACAGAACATCAGGAGCTCTGTGGAGCAGTGTTACAAGGAGTCAGGGGCTGGCAGCTGCAGAGCTCGCCCTGACTGAGAAGATTTCTTACCGGACCCGGAGTCCGAGGCTGTGGGGACTAACTCCTACCCAGCAGCAGAATCCGTCAGGCAGGGGATTTCAGGTCCTCTGGCCAAGAAACCCGAAGGCACGGTCACACGCATGGGACCAGCACCGCCATCGTGGAGCGGAAGCCATTAGAAGGCCCCGAGTCACCGGCCATACGGGTGAGCACCACACGGTACACTCAGGGACGTGGGCTACTTTTACCCGCCTCTAGCAAGGTAGCCAGAAGAGTACAGTTAGTTGGGAAGGCCTACAACTCCGCCTGGCCAGGGGAGATCCCATCTGCTCAAGGACTGAGCAGGCCCCGATCGCTAGCAAGTACTCCGGGAGGGTCTATCTTTGTCACCAGTAAAGACCCTGAACTACACCGCATCGTCTCTGAGTGGTTCCTGCTACCCCCATCATCCACGTCGGCTGCCCTGAGGCCATACCCCTCCCGTTGGGGGTTATACCATCCACGCTGCACCATCCTTCCACCGGCCTCAGCGGTCTGCCCTGCAGCGGCAGCTCCATAGCTGCATTCAACGGGTGGCGTAGTCATCCACCATCTACTGCTAATAGACTGCCACTTAGTCTGACTCCCTGGGCACGGACCGGGTCACCGCCACGAGACTACTACCCCCATCTGATCCGGCTCCGGGTAGGCTCCCGCGTGCGCAACGCTGCGCGACTCAGGCCCAGGGGCGCGTCATGTGCCTTTCCAAATCAAGTCCTATCAGTTTAATTAAACACAGCTGGACTCCAATGAAAGAGTAGAACCATCTCAAGGAGGATCACAAGAAATGGACAGCATGTGACTTAAATATGAGCAAAGCGTCTGAATACTTATGACCATGTGATATTTCAGTTTTCCTTTTTTAATAAATTTGCAAAAATTTCTACATTTCTGTTTTTTTTTCAGTCAAGATGGGGTGCACAGTGTACTTTAATGAGAAAAAAAAAGAACTTTTTAGAATTTACCAAATGGCTGCAATGAAACAAAGAGTGAAAGATGTAAAGGGGTCTGAATGCTTTCCGTACCCACTGTATATAGTACTCAATGTTCCAGGCAGTGGGAGGCATTACTGGGATCCAGAGCAGTCGCTCCAGTCACGTCCAGAGCCTAAGGTCTGGCATAGGAGCTGCCGGACACTTTGTGTGCTCTGAAGTACAAAGGAAGATGGACAGGGACCTGCATAGATGGAAGTTGAAGGCCAGTCCCGGGTGCACTGCAGAGGTGGACGAGAAATACAGGATGAGCTAGCAACAGGGCTGAAGAGGAGTTATGCTAAGAAGGAGGATAATGTGAATTGCTGTGCCTTATCCCATCTGTACCCACCTGATGAACTTGAACTGTCAAGTATATGTTTGACTGTTACAAAGAACTTCGTGTTCCCTAAATTGTGTGCGGCGGCTTCTGAGGACAGAAGCCTGAAGGCAGTGGAGGCCTGCGGCCTACAAGAGAGTGTGCTGCACCCCACACCCTAGAGCACACTGGGACTGGGACACCCATTGTCTGTAAAGTGCCAGAGCGAAATCAGACCGACGTTCAGTCACGACTACCGCTCTGTGCCACTTTACAAGATGAGTGATAAGGGAACTTCTCGATCAGAAGAGACGAGGAAATAATGGTCGCTGCCCAAACTGTGACAAGAACAGGACCACAATGCAACAAGAACTGTCTCACAATGCTCTTGGAACTTTCCCATAATGCATTGCAAATTGAAACTAGAGCAAATACATTAAATCACTAGCAGACAGTGCAGTTATCAAACAATAAAAAAGAGACAGGATTCAAATGCAAGCAACATAATGTCAGAACTGATATACACATAAAGTGACTAGATTCCCTGGATAGCTAAATTCGCTGCTGAGGCAAGAACACGGGCTGCCCAGCACTATTTAAGTGCACCCCATGAAGATAGACACTCTAATTTACAAGGCCATAACATATAGGTGCATCTCACAAAATTAGAATATCATCAAAAAGTTAATTTATTTCAGTTCTTCAATGCAAAAAGTGAACCTCATATATATATAGAGTCATTACAAACACAGTGATCTATTTCAATTGTTTATTTCTGTTAATGTTGATGATTATGGCTTATAGCCAATGAAAACACAAAAGTCATTAACTCAGTAAATTAAAATAATTAACAAAAAACACCTGCAAAGACTTCCTAAGCATTTAAAAAGGTCCCTTAGTCTGTTTTAGTAGGCTCCACAATCATGACAATCATGGTGAAGACTGCTGACTTGACAGATGTCCAGAGTTCCAATTTTCATTTGAAATCAAGGTCCCAGAGTCTGGAAGAAGAGTGGAGAGGCCACAATCCAAGCTGCTTGAGGTCTAGTGTGAAGTTTCCACAATCATTGATGGTTTGGGGAGCCGTGTCATCTGCTGGTGTAGGTCCACTGTGTTTTTTCAACACCAAAGTCAGCGCAGCCGTCTACCAGGAAATTTTAGAGCACTTCATGCTTCCCTCTGCCACAGTATCAAGCTACCAGGGGGGCAAAGGGGGCGGTGGCCCCGGGCCCCTCGCTCTTAGGGGGCCCATCCAGGGCTACGCCAGTGTAACTGTATCTAGCATGCCCCTGGTGCCAGCATCGGGCCCCACTGCCCGCCACCGCCGCAAGTTTACTGATGAGAGAGGGAGCGCGGATCTCTCTCCCATTAGTCCCTTCTGTGACTGACGTCTCTGACATCATCACTTGGCGCCCAGCCCGCTGTGCTGAAGATGTGTGCGTGCTGGGTGCTCTGAGCAGCGAGGGAACCAGGAGGAGAGATGAGTACTGTTTATTTATTTTTTGCTGGGTGGGGGGCGGCATTATATTACAGACTCTGCCTATGGGAAGGGGGAGGTGCATTATACTACAGACTCTGCCCACAGAGAGGGGGGGCATTATACTAAAGACTCTGCCTATGGGGAGGGGGGGCATTATACTACAGACTGTCTATGGGGAGGGGGGGAGCATTATACTAAAGCCTCTGTCTATGGGGGGGCATTCTACTACAGACTCTGCTTATGGGGGGCATTATACTACAGACTCTGTTTATGAGCAGGGGAGAGCAGTAGACTACAGACTCTGCCTATGGGGGGACATTGTACTACAGACTCTGCCTATAAGAGGGGGAGCATTATACTACAGACTCTGCCTATGGGGGGTGCATTTTACTACAGACTCTGCCTATAGGTGGGGCATTATACTACAGACGCTGCCTATGAGATGGGGGGGGCATTATATCACAGACTTTGCCTATGAGGAGGGGGGGCACATTATACTACAGACTCTGCCTATGAGATGGGGGGGCATTATACTAAAGATTCTGCCTATGAGGAGGGGGGGGGATTATACTACAGACTCTGACTATGAGGAGGGGGGAGCATTATACTACAGACTCTGCCTATGGGGGGGCATTATACTGCAGACTCTGCCTATGGGGGGGCATTATACTACAGACTCTGCCTATAAGGAGGGGGGGAGCATTATACTACAGACTCTGCCTATGGGGGGGACATTGTACTACAGACTCTGCCTATAAGAGGGGGAGCATTATACTACAGACTCTGCCTATGGGGGGTGCATTTTACTACAGACTCTGCCTATAGGTGGGGCATTATACTACAGACGCTGCCTATGAGATGGGGGGGGCATTATACCACAGACTCTGCCTATGAGGAGGGGGGGCACATTACACTACAGACTCTGCCTATGAGATGGGGGGGGCATTATACTACAGATTCTGCCTATGAGGAGGGGGGACATTATACTACAGACTCTGCCTATGAGGAGGGGGGAGCATTATACTACAGACTCTGCCTATGGGGGGGGCATTATACTGCAGACTCTGCCTATGGGGGGGCATTATACCACAGACTCTGCCTATGAGGAGGGGGGGAGCATTATACTACAGACTCTGCCTATGGGGGGGAGCTTTATACTACAGACTCTGTCAATGGGGGGAGCATTTTACTACAGACTCTGCCTATAGGGGCGCATTATACTATACGAAGGACTATGGGGAGTGCATTATACTATATTGAGGACTATCTGGTGCATTATACTATATGTAGGCTATTTATACAGTGTGGGAGATAATGTGGGTTCTTTGAACAGCGTGGGGGCCATCATACAGTGTGGGAGATAATGTGGGGTCTTTGTATAGTGTGGAGGCCATCATACAGTGTTGGAGCCATCAGCTTGGGGGCTACTAAGGGGTCAGTATACTTTGTGGGAGTACTATACAGTGAGGGGGAATTATATCGTGAATAGGAGAACATCATACTGGTTAGAGCGGAGCTCTACATGGGGGGAGACTCAGGACATTATTAAATCTTAGGTGGGCACTTATTGTTATAGGGGAACTCAGGTTATCGTGACTGTCGAAGGGGCACTATTACTTTCTATGGGGCACAATGTGGGCACTGTTTTCTAGGACACTTGCACACGGCATTACTTTATTTTAGAGGTTTGTTTTACCATCTAGAGGGCACACAGTAGGTGCAGTAATAGGGACACATTTTGCAGCAGAGGCTCAGTATTGGGGTATCAGCAGGATGAGAAGTTTGTGCAGGTTGGGGATAGATGTGGTCAGTGCCTGAAATGTAAGGAGTCAAATGTGTCTTTGTTGTGATCTCTGCATACCTGAGACTCTGAGCCCTGGCTGGAGAAGTTGTCGTGTCGGTCTGGGCCAGATGGAAAAGACGGGAAAAGTGAACAATTTAATCAGAAAGAACGTCAGCTGTAAGGTACTATATATAACTGAGCTGTGATCTCTTATATGTTCTGCAGGACTGGCATCTATCAATATATGTCACCATATGGCGGTAATATCAGTGCTGGTCTTTGTATAGAGATTATTTTTAGTAACAGCGCGGTCATCTGCTGAGGTTTTCCTACATCAACTATCTGGGTGCGCCGCTATAGTTGGAATCAGGGTTACCTGGTTAGAGGCCCACTCAGAAGTTTCGGCCCCCTGAAACAAAACCTTAGCTACGCCAAGCTTTTTGGAGATGGAAATTTCATTCTCCAGCAGGACTTGGCCCCTGTCCACACTGACAAAAGTACTAATACCTGGTTTAAAACAACAGTATCACTGTGCTTGATTGGCAGCAAACTCACCTGACCTTAACCCCATAAAGAATCTATGGGGTATTGTCAAGAGGAAAATGAGAGACACCAGACCCAACAATGCAGACGACCTGAAGGCTTCTATCAAAGCCACCTGGGCTTCCATAACCCCTCAGCAGTGTCACAGGCTGATCCCTCCATGCCACATTGCCGCATTGATGCAGTAATTGATGTAAAAGGATTCCCGACCAAGTATTGAGGGCATTTATTGAACATACATTTCAGTAGGATAACATTTTGGATTTTGAAAACATTTTTCAAGCTGTTGTTATAAGGTATTCTAATTAATTGAAATAATGACTTTTGAGTTTTCATTGGCTGTAAGCCATAATCATCAATATTAACAGAAATAAACACGTGAAATAGATCACTCTGTGTGTAATGGCTCTATATAATATATGAGTTTCACGTTTTGTATTGAAGAACTGAAATAAATTAACTTTTCTGGTGATATTCTAATTTTGTGAGATGCACCTGTAGATGGGCTTGGCTGCACCCTGAATAAAAATAGCATGTAAAAAATATATATGATATATATGAGGTATTGGTCGATATTTTGGCCAAAATATACAAGCTCGCAACCTGCTCAAGGGTCCTCATACTTGCGAGTCCCTACACTAACATTAAAAGCAAAGTCACAAAAACAAGGAATTAAAGTTCCCACCAAAATTCAAGAATTAACACAGCAAATACAGCAACAATAATTACAAGGATGCAGCAAACCCATATAATGAAGAAGTCAGCAACACAGGTGCAAAATATTGATGAGACAACCACTCACAACCTACCAATTCATGGAGGGGGTGATTGCTTAGTATTAAAACTGCACACAAATAAGCCTTGTATAGGGCACTGGTCACACATAGGTAGTGCACAATGTCTGGCTTACAGCCTATTAGTGAAGCCCAAACTATTAGATTAGGCGGGCTGCCCAGCACTTTTTAAGTACACCCCATGAAGACAGACACCCTAGTTTACAAGGCCAACATTTATGGGTCTGGCTGCACCCTGAATAAAAATAACGTGCAAAAAATATATATGATATATATGAGGTATTAGTAAATATTTTGGCCAAAATACACAAGCTCGCAACCCGCGTCAAGGGTCCTCATACTTGCGAGTCCCTACACTAACATTAAAAGCAAAGACAAATTTAAATTCCCACCAAAATTCAAGAATTAACACAGGAAAAAAGGGCAACAGTGTTTACCTGCCTAGGTCTCAGTACTAATCATACCATATAATAACGATGACAGCAATACAGGTGCAAAATACTGATGCGACAACCACTCACATATTACCAATTAATGGAGGGGGGTGATTACATAGTATTAAAACTGCACACAAAATTATATGGGATTGCTACATCCTAATAGTGCATTAGTTCTGAGATCTGGGCAGGTAAATGCTATATTAATAATTGATTTTTTGAGGAAAGTTAAATTCTCTTTTGTTGGCTTTACTTTTAATCTAACTGAAATACACATAAGCTTTTTTCCTAAACATTAGGATCTGTGTAGAGCCATCAGCTCAAAAAGGCTTCCTTTGACAGACTTGGCATAAGCAGGACAAAAGGAACCCTGATCTTTACCATTACACCCCTTTACAGGAATGGAGACTTACCACATGCTCAGGGTTGCATCTACAGAGTAGCTGCTGGCCAGAGGAGCGAGCTTGAGGCTATAACTCTAACTAAAGCTTTTTTATTACTAAATGATGGGTTCTGTCTAAGGCCATTGGCTCAAAAAGGCTTCCTCGGACAGACTTGGCGCAAGCTACTCCATTCTGCAGATCCCAAGGGAACCCTGGCCTTTACCATTACACCCCTGTACAGGGATAGATACTTACCATAGGCCCAGGGCTGCATCTACAGAGTAGCTGCTGGCCGGAGGAGCGAGCTTGAGGCTATAGTGGTTGACTCAACTCTAACTAAAGCTTTTTTTTCCTAAATACTGGGATCTGTTTAAGGCTGTTGGCTCAAACAGACTTCCTCGGACAGACTTGGCGCAAGCTACTCCATTCTGCAGATCCCAAGGGAACCCTGGTTTTTACCATTACACCCCTGTACAGGGATAGATACTTACCATAGGCCCAGAGTTGCATCTACAGAGTAGCTGCTGGCCGGAGGAGTGGGCTTGAGGCTTGAGTAGTTGAATCAATCCTAACTAAAGAAAAACCTATCTAATGCCACTTTCTTGTTAGGACCTGTCTGAGGCCTATGGCTCAAAAAAGCTTTTTTGGAAAGACTTGGCAAAAGCCAGTCTATCCTACAGGTTCCAAAGGAACTCTGGCCTTCACTCTTACAGCCCTGTACAGCGATAAAGACTTATTACAGGGCCTTGATTGCATCTACATAGTAGATGCTGACTGGAGGGGCAAACTTAAGGCTAGAATGGTTCAGCCAACCCTAACTATTGCTACTTTCTTAAATGTTAAGATATTTCTGAGGCCGTTGGCTCAAACAGGCTTCCTTGGACAGACTGGGCGCAAAACACACCATTTCTGATGTTTCCAAATGAACCCTGGGCTTCACCCTTGAACCTCTATACAGGGACCGTTTCATAGTTTTAAGGTTGAAAGACACAAGTCCATCAAGTTCAACCTAAAAGCTAATGTGTTGATCCAGAGGAAGGCAAAAACCCCATGAGGCAGATGCTAATTGCCCCATATTAGGGGAAAAATTCCTTCCCGACTCCACATATGGCAATCAGACTAGTTCCCTGGATCAACGTCCCATAACAAAATCTAGTACGGATAACCTGCAATTTTATATTATTCAAGAAAGGCACACACATGCCCTCCTTGAATTTTTTTTAGAAAATTAAGTATTTCAATTTCATGTGGTAGAGAGTTTCATAACCTCATTGCTCACACAATAAAAATTTGCCAACTAACTTCCTTTAGACAAAGTGAATTAGGATCTTTATGCTAGAGTAATTGAATTAACTCTAACTGAAATAGATTAATGCTTTTTTCCTAAATGTTGAAATTTGTTTAAATCCATCAGCTCAAAAAGGCTTTCTCGGACAGACTTGGCGCAAGCTACTCCATTCTGCAGATCCCAAGGGAACCCTGGCCTTTACCATTACACCCCTGTACAGGGATAGATACTTACCATAGGCCCAGGGCTGCATCTACATAGTAGCTGCTGGCCGGAGGAGCGAGCTTGAGGCTATAGTGGTTGATTCAACTCTAACTAAAGCTTTTTTTTCCTAAATACTGGGATCTGTTTAAGGCTGTTGGCTCAAACAGACTTCCTCGGACAGACTTGGCGCAAGCTACTCCATTCTGCAGATCCCAAGGGAACCCAGGTTTTTACCATTACACACCTGTACAGGGATAGATACTTACCATAGGCCCAGGGTTGCATCTACAGAGTAGCTGCTGGCCGGAGGAGTGCGCTTGAGGCTTGAGTAGTTGAATCAATCCTAACTAAAGAAAAACCTATCTAATGACACTTTCTTGTTAGGACCTGTCTGAGGCCTATGGCTCAAAAAAGCTTCTTTGGAAAGACTTGGCAAAAGCCAGTCTATCCTACAGGTTCCAAAGGAACTCTGGCCTTCACTCTTACAGCCCTGTACAGTGATAAAGACTTATTACAGGGCCTTGATTGCATCTACATAGTAGATGCTGACTGGAGGGGCAAACTTAAGGGTAGAATGGTTCAGCCAACCCTAACTATTGCTACTTTCTTAAATGTTAGGATATTTCTGAGGCCATTGGCTCAAACAGGCTTCCTTGGACAGACTTGGCGCAAAACACACCATTTCTGATATTTCCAAATGAACCCTGGGCTTCACCCTTGAACCTCTATACAGGGACCATTTCATAGTTTTAAGGTTGAAAGACACAAGTCTGTCAAGTTCAACCTAAAAGCTAATGTGTTGATCCAGAGGAAGGCAAAAACCCCATGAGGCAGATGCTAATTGCCCCATATTAGGGGAAAAATTCCTTCCCGACTCCACATATGGCAATCAGACTAGTTCCCTGGATCAACGTCCCATAACAAAATCTAGTACGGATAACCTGCAATTTTATATTATTTAAGAAAGGCACACACATGCCCTCCTTGAATTTTTTTTAGAAAATTAAGTATTTCAATTTCATGTGGTAGAGAGTTTCATAACCTCATTGCTCACACAATAAAAATTTGCCAACTAACTTCCTTTAGACAAAGTGAATTAGGATCTTTATGCTAGAGTAATTGAATTAACTCTAACTGAAATAGATTAATGCTTTTTTCCTAAATGTTGAAATTTGTTTAAATCCATCAGCTCAAAAAGGCTTTCTCGGACAGACTTGGCGCAAGCTACTCCATTCTGCAGATCCCAAGGGAACCCTGGCCTTTACCATTACACCCCTGTACAGGGATAGATACTTACCATAGACCCAGGGCTGCATCTACAGAGTAGCTGCTGGCCGGAGGAGCGAGCTTGAGGCTATAGTGGTTGACTCAACTCTAACTAAAGCTTTTTTTTCCTAAATACTGGGATCTGTTTAAGGCTGTTGGCTCAAACAGACTTCCTCGGACAGACTTGGCGCAAGCTACTCCATTCTGCAGATCCCAAGGGAACCCTGGTTTTTACCATTACACCCCTGTACAGGGATAGATACTTACCATAGGCCCAGAGTTGCATCTACAGAGTAGCTGCTGGCCGGAGGAGTGCGCTTGAGGCTTGAGTAGTTGAATCAATCCTAACTAAAGAAAAACCTATCTAATGCCACTTTCTTGTTAGGACCTGTCTGAGGCCTATGGCTCAAAAAAGCTTTTTTGGAAAGACTTGGCAAAAGCCAGTCTATCCTACAGGTTCCAAAGGAACTCTGGCCTTCACTCTTACAGCCCTGTACAGCGATAAAGACTTATTACAGGGCCTTGATTGCATCTACATAGTAGATGCTGACTGGAGGGGCAAACTTAAGGCTAGAATGGTTCAGCCAACCCTAACTATTGCTACTTTCTTAAATGTTAAGATATTTCTGAGGCCGTTGGCTCAAACAGGCTTCCTTGGACAGACTGGGCGCAAAACACACCATTTCTGATGTTTCCAAATGAACCCTGGGCTTCACCCTTGAACCTCTATACAGGGACCGTTTCATAGTTTTAAGGTTGAAAGACACAAGTCCATCAAGTTCAACCTAAAAGCTAATGTGTTGATCCAGAGGAAGGCAAAAACCCCATGAGGCAGATGCTAATTGCCCCATATTAGGGGAAAAATTCCTTCCCGACTCCACATATGGCAATCAGACTAGTTCCCTGGATTAACGTCCCATAACAAAATCTAGTACGGATAACCTGCAATTTTATATTATTCAAGAAAGGCACACAAATGCCCTCCTTGAATTTTTTTTAGAAAATTAAGTATTTCAATTTCATGTGGTAGAGAGTTTCATAACCTCATTGCTCACACAATAAAAATTTGCCAACTAACTTCCTTTAGACAAAGTGAATTAGGATCTTTATGCTAGAGTAATTGAATTAACTCTAACTGAAATAGATTAATGCTTTTTTCCTAAATGTTGAAATTTGTTTAAATCCATCAGCTCAAAAAGGCTTTCTCGGACAGACTTGGCGCAAGCTACTCCATTCTGCAAATCCCAAGGGAACCCTGGCCTTTACCATTACACCCCTGTACAGGGATAGATACATACCATAGGCCCAGGGCTGCATCTACAGAGTAGCTGCTGGCCGGAGAAGCGAGCTTGAGGCTATAGTGGCTGATTCAACTCTAACTAAAGCTTTTTTTCCCTAAATACTGGGATCTGTTTAAGGCTGTTGGCTCAAACAGACTTCCTCGGACAGACTTGGCGCAAGCTACTCCATTCTGCAGATCCCAAGGGAACCCTGGTTTTTACCATTACACCCCTGTACAGGGATAGATACTTACCATAGGCCCAGGGTTGCATCTACAGAGTAGCTGCTGGCCGGAGGAGTGCACTTGAGGCTTGAGTAGTTGAATCAATCCTAACTAAAGAAAAACCTATCTAATGCCACTTTCTTGTTAGGACCTGTCTGAGGCCTATGGCTCAAAAAAGCTTCTTTGGAAAGACTTGGCAAAAGCCAGTCTATCCTACAGGTTCCAAAGGAACTCTGGCCTTCACTCTTTCAGCTCTGTACAGCGATAAAGACTTATTGCAGGGCCTTGATTGCATCTACATAGTAGATACTGACTGGAGGGGCAAACTTAAGGCTAGAATGGTTCAGCCAACCCTAACTATTGCTACTTTCTTAAATGTTAAGATATTTCTGAGGCCGTTGGCTCAAACAGGCTTCCTTGGACAGACTGGGTGCAAAACACACCATTTCTGATGGTTCCAAATGAACCCTGGGCTTCACCCTTGAACCTCAATACATGGACAGTTTCATAGTTTTAAGGTTGAAAGACACACGTCCATCAAGTTCAACCTAAAAGCTAATGTGTTGATCCAGAGGAAGGCAAAAACCCCATGAGGCAGATGCTAATTGGCCCATATTAGAGGAAAAATTCCTTCCCGACTCCACATATGGCAATCAGACTAGTTCCCTGGATCAACGTCCCATAACAAAATCTAGTACGGATAACCTGCAATTTTATATTATTCAAGAAAGGCACACATATGCCCTCCTTGAATTTTTTTTAGAAAATTAAGTATTTCAAGTTCATGTGGTAGAGAGTTCCATAACCTCATTGCTCACACAATAAAAATTTGCCAACTAACTTCCTTTAGACAAAGTGAATTAGGATCTTTATGCTAGAGTAATTGAATTAACTCTAACTGAAATAGATTAATGCTTTTTTCAAAAATGTTGAAATTTGTTTAAATCCATCAGCTCAAAAAGGCTTTCTCGGACAGACTTGGCGCAAGCTACTCCATTCTGCAGATCCCAAGGGAACCCTGGCCTTTACCATTACACGCCTGTACATGGATAGATACTTACCATAGGCCCAGGGCTGCATCTACAGAGTAGCTGCTGGCCGGAGGAGCGAGCTTGAGGCTATAGTGGTTGATTCAACTCTAACTGAAGCTTTTTTTTTTCCTAAATACTGGGATCTGTTTAAGGCTGTTGGCTCAAACAGACTTCCTCGGACAGACTTGGCGCAAGCTACTCCATTCTGCAGATCCCAAGGGAACCCAGGTTTTTACCATTACACCCCTGTACAGGGATAGATACTTACCATAGGCCCAGGGTTGCATCTACAGAGTAGCTGCTGGCCAGAGGAGTGCGCTTGAGGCTTGAGTAGTTGAATCAATCCTAACTAAAGAAAAACCTATCTAATGCCACTTTCTTGTTAGGACCTGTCTGAGGCCTATGGCTCAAAAAAGCTTCTTTGGAAAGACTTGGCAAAAGCCAGTCTATCCTACAGGTTCCAAAGGAACTCTGGCCTTCACTCTTACAGCCCTGTACAGCGATAAAGACTTATTACATGGCCTTGATTGCATCTACATAGTAGATGCTGACTGGAGGGGCAAACTTAAGGCTAGAATGGTTCATCCACCCTAACTATTGCTACTTTCTGAAATGTTAGGATATTTCTGAGGCCGTTGGCTCAAACAGGCTTCCTTGGACAGACTGGGCGCAAAACACACCATTTCTGATGGTTCCAAATGAACCCTGGGCTTCACCCTTGAACCTCAATACAGGGACAGTTTCATAGTTTTAAGGTTGAAAGACACAAGTCCATCAAGTTCAACCTAAAAGCTAATGTGTTGATCCAGAGGAAGGCAAAAACCCCATGAGGCAGATGCTAATTGCCCCATTTTAGGGGAAAAATTCCTTCCCGACTCCACATATGGCAATCAGACTAGTTCCCTGGATCAACGTCCCATAATAAAATCTATTACCACTAACCTGAAATGTTATATTATTCAAGGAACATTTTTCATCAAGCAGTTTTCACCGGAAATGTGTTGCACAACTGTTTGAATCTCAGTAAATTCCTGCGCAACTTACATTTAAATACTCTGACCTTTTTACACCCACTCTTTTAACTTCTTAAATAGTGAACAGAGCTTATCTGGACCGCTTGTGGCTTAGCTTTACCTGAAAACTTATTACAAATTAGGCTGGAAAAGTGGTGTAAATTAGGACTGAAATTGACTCCATCTTTTGACTGGAGTACATTTCTTGAGGTGTAGTACGTCAGCTTTAAGGGGATATTTCAATAAATGAATGACCCTGGCTGCAGGTATAAAGAATCAAACTGTGCTGTCCTGACCCATTCCTGGGATTGTGTATGGCACTGACATTGACGCGCCCCTGGGCCTGTGTCGCGCTGCGTTGCGCATGCGGGAGCCTACCCGGAGCCGGATCAGTAGAGGGTTGTAGTCTCGTGGCGGTGACCCGGTCCGTGCCCAGGGAGTCAAACTAGACGGCAGTCTATTAGTAGTAAATAGTTGATGACTACGCCACCCGTTGAGTGCAGCCAGGGAGCTGCTGCTGCAGGGCAGACCGCTGAGGCCGGTGGTAGGATTGTGCAGCGTGATAGTATAACCCCCAACGGGAGGGGTATGGCCTCAGGGCAGCCGACGTGGATGATGGGGGTAGCAGGAACCACTCAGAGACGGTACGGTGTAGTTCAGGGTCTTTACTGGTAACAACGGTAGACCCTCCCGGAGTACTTGCTAGCAAACGGGGCCTGGTCAGTCTTTGAGCAGATGGGATCTCCCCTGGCCAGGCGTAGTTGTAGGCTTCACAAACTGACTGTATTCTTCTGGCTACCTTGCTAGAAGCTGATGTAAGTAGCCCACGTCCCTGAGTGTACCGTGTGGTGCTCACCCGTATGGCCGGTGACTCGGGGCCTTCTAATGGCTTCCGCTCCACGATGGCGGTGCTGGTCCCACGCGTGTGACCGTGCCTTCGGGCTTCTGGGCCAGAGGACCTGAAATCCCCTGCCTGACGGATTCTGCTGCTGGGTAGAAGTTAGTCCCCACAGCCTCGGACTCCGGGTCCGGTAAAGAATCTTCTTAGTCAGGGCGAGCGCTGCAGCTGCCAGCCCCTGACTCCTTGGAACTCTGCTGTTTCCTATGCTGCTTCTTGTCTCCACTCTCCTTGTCTGACTCACCCTGCCTCAGCCCCGGGTTTATACAGGGGAAGTTCTTCCCCTCCCAAGACTGGGCAGGAGGTGTGGCATGCACAGGATCCCTGACCAAAGGACCTCCCACCTGCTCTCAGACATAACATTACATTACTGTGGAAAACCAGACCCCTGGGGTGCCACATTCCCCCCTAGTGAAATTTAGTACTCCGGGACTAAACACATTTAGAAAAACATAACAAAGTATAACAATAACAATACTATAAGAAAAACACATAAGATGGTTACGGCGTGTCCGCAACCGGATGCAGTCTTTGAAGAAAAGCAAAGGTGTCCATTTCACCAACACAGGGAGACGTAACCAGGTAGGGGTCTGTCCTACCCCGAGTCCTTAACAGTCTCTAGTCCATCCTGGGTTACGCTCCAACTATATACAAGGATTCCCGGTAAATCCACCAAGGTTTCCTAAAAACAACTGGAAACACAAAATTATTCACAAGCAACAATACACAGAAAAACATAAATAAAACAATTTATACACTTTAAATTCTCCAGCGTGCGGGTAACTGGCCTCTAGTGGCCCGAGTGGACCTACGGAGCTGACTGTCTGGCCCTGAACTACAGGGTGTAGGAGCTGTCAAGGGTAAACTGGGCAGCTGTCTACCGGCTCTTTGTCTCACTAGGGGTACGGCAGGCTCACTATAAGCAGAGGGTTGATTCTCCTGTTCTGCTTGTGTGGAGTCTTCTGCCTCCTGGACCGGCTGTTCTTCCAGCTCTACCCGTTGCTCCGTAGGTTCTTGGGATGATGGTTGGAGGAAGGTGAGTACGGGTACCACAACTGCACCATTGACTTGAGTCCAAGACTGAGGGAAGTCCCCGAGCACGGTACTAACCATATCTTCCCTTTCTTCCACGGGTCGATGGTCTTCGTGTTCCTCTTCAGGGTTCCTCAGTTGTTCGGGACACTTCTTCAGGTGGCCCCGGGATACAATGGCTGTGGTTTCCCCTCCGTCTTTACTGATGGTACAGACCTTCGGGTTCTCGTGGCTTGAGGGCAGTACGGTGTACGGGTCCTCCTCCCACTGGTCATCCAACTTGTGGAGCCGTCTTTTCCTCTTCAAGACCTGCTCTCCGGGTACCAGGGGAACAGCGGGAGCATACTGGTTGTAAGTCTTCTCTTGTCTTTCCCTAGCCTGACAGAGACTTCGCTCCACGCTCTCTTGTACTCTCCGGTACTGCTGCTGCCTCTCTGTGTCCCAGTCTGTTTCTGGTGAAGTGTCCTCAGGTGTCAGGACTCCCATTTCCAGGTCAACAGGTAACTTACCAGGTCTCGCCCTCATTAGGTAAGCCGGGGTACAGTTGGTGGAACCTACCGGGATGTGGTTGTATAGGTCCACCAGATCGGGCAACTTCTCAGGCCACAGACTGCGTTCTTCCAGGGGCAATGTTTTTAGCAGATCCATTACCACCTGGTTCATTTTTTCACAAAGTCCATTAGTTTGCGGATGGTAGGGTGTCGTCCTTATCTTCCGGCAGCCATACAGATTGCAGAATTCCTGGAAGACCTCCGCTTCAAAGGCAGGTCCCTGGTCCGTCAGCACTTGGTCCGGGTACCCGTGTGGACGGCAGAAGTGCTGCTGGAAGGCTCTAGCTGCTGTTTGAGCCGTTAAGTCCTTGACGGGGACGACAACCAAGAACCGGGAGTAATGATCCACGATGGTTAACGCGTAGACGTAGCCACTTCTGCTTGGGGTCAGTTTTACATGATCCAAGGCTACCAGTTCCAACGGTTGCCGGGTGACGATGGACTGCAGGGGAGTCTTCTGGCTGGCCCGGTCCTTCCTTCTCAGATTGCACGGGCCACAGTCTCTGCACCACTTCTCGATGGTTCCCCTCATGCCTACCCAGTGGAACCGCTCGCGCAGCAGGAACTCCAGCTTTTTCCACCCGAAGTGTCCAGCTCCGTCGTGGTATGCCTCCATCACCATGGCTGCGTCTCTTCGTGGCACCACTACTTGCCAGAGTAGTTCATGCGTCCGGGAGTTGACCATTCTGCGGCACAACTTCCCCTTGTAAAGGAATAGTCGACTCTTCTCCGCCCATAGTTGTTTGGCTTCCTCCGGAGCGTCTGGTTCAAGTCGAGCCTCCGGCCGAGTCAGCATCTCCTTCACCAGTCGGACGGCAGGGTCGCTGTCTTGCGTTTCCGCCCAGTTGTAGTGGGGTAAGGGGTTCAACGTAGCAGCCTGTTTACCCCTTACCCGGTGGGAATACTGGATAGTCCCATGACGGTGGAACGCAGGGAGTTCAACTTCTTCCAGTCCCTCCGGATCTTCTCCTTCGTCCGGCAGGTTGGGCATCCTGGACAGGGCATCCGCGTTAGTATTGGAGCGTCCTGCCCGGTATTTGATTGTGAACTCGTAGTTGGACAGACGGGCCATCCACCTCTGCTCCAGGGCACCGAGTCTTGCCGTGTCCAGGTGTATCAACGGGTTGTTATCCGTGTATACGGTGAACCGGGAAGAAGCGAGGTAATGCCTAAAGCGCTCGGTGACTGCCCATACCACGGCCAGGAACTCTAGCTTAAATGAGCTGTAATTCTCGGGGTTCCTTTCGGTGGGTCGCAGTTTTCGGCTGGCATAGGAGATCACTCGTTCTCTCCCCTGCTGAATCTGGGATAGTACGGCTCCTAGCCCGATGTTACTGGCGTCGGTGTAGAGGATGAAGGGCTGGCTATAGTCTGGGTACGCCAAGATTTCATCCCCCGTGAGGGCCATCTTCAGCTGGCGGAAAGACTCTTCTTCTAGCTCTTCCCATTTGAAGGGCGGCTTCTGGTTCTTGGCCTTCCGGGACTGGCCTATCAGGAGGTCCTGCATAGGCGCTGCCTTTTTGGTGAAACCGGGAATAAACCTTCGGTAGTAGCCTACCAACCCTAGGAACTGCCGCACTTCTTTTACGCTGGAGGGGCTTGGCCATCCCTTAATTGCGGTGATCTTATCGGGGTCGGGAGCCACTCCGTCAGCGCTCACCACGTGTCCCAGGTATTGCACCTTTGGTTTCAGGAGGTGACACTTGGAGGGTTTCACCTTTAGGCCGTAACTCGCCAGAGCTTCGAACACCTCCGCCAGGTGTTTCAGGTGGTCCTCATAAGTTTTGGAGTATACGATGACATCGTCCAGGTACAACAGGACCGTCTCGAAGTTTCTGTGGCCCAGACAGCACTCCATTAATCGTTGGAAGGTTCCTGGGGCGTTGCAGAGTCCGAACGGCATGCAGGTGAACTCGCTAAGTCCCATCGGGGTGGTGAATGCGGTCTTCTCCCGGTCCGCCTCTGCTACAGGAACCTGCCAGTACCCGCTAGTGAGATCCAAGGTAGAGAAGAAGTTAGCAGATCTTAAAGCAGCCAATGACTCCTCTATCCTTGGTAAGGGGTATGCATCCTTGTGTGTGATACGGTTGATTTTCCGGTAATCTACACACATCCTCATGGTGTTGTCTTTCTTTTTGACTAAAACTAGTGGGGCTGCCCAGGGGCTACAGCTATCCCGGATTACCCCAGCCTCCTTCATGTCTCTAAGCATCCCCTTGGCGTGTTGGTAATGTGCAGGGGGTACGGGTCGATACCTCTCTTTTATGGGAGGATGATCTCCCGTGGGGATGCGGTGTTCTACCCCCTTGACTCGCCCGAAGTCTAACGGGTGTTTACTAAACACTCTCTCATACTCTTGAACCACCCGATAGACTCCTTGTTTCTGATGTGAGGGAGTGGAATCAGTACCCAAATGTAGTTGCTGACACCAGTCCTCCATGTCTTTCTTAGAGCCGTTACCTTCCTCCGGGTGAGATGGAGGCAAGGGTTCCACAGATTGTATAGAATTTTGATTAGTGGTATATAATTTGGCTAGCGTGGCATACCGGGGCAGGTACACTTCCCTCTCCCCGATATTTATTATGTGAATGGGCACCCTCCCATGGCGTACATTGACCACCCCCCGTGCTGTCAAAATGGTGGGCCTACTGTCTGAGTAAACTGGTTCTACCATTGCCTGGTAATCTCTTCCTCTCAGACCAATAGCTGCCCGGCACCAAATCATCATTTCACTTTTTGGGGGCATGGCAATAGGAAAAGGGTCACACATTCTTACGCTACCAATCTCACCGCCGGAGAGTTCCACTTGTTGCCGTTGCATCAGTGCCCGGATCTCTTTCTGGAGCACCCGCTGCTCGCCGGAGCTGGCGTTCTTGGCAACCTGCTGTAAAAGGAAAATCACCTCTGCAAGACAATTTTCAATTACGTTAGTTCCTAGAGTTATTTTTGGGTGACTCTCATGTTTATCAATATCTACAATGATCAGTCCCTGTGCGGCCAGTTCGACTCTACCGATTTTGAGGGCCACCTCCTTAAATCCGATCTGTGGCACGGGCTGGCCATTGCTGGCGATGATACTCAAGTCGTCGTCAGGGTAGTGGGTAATATCCGAGTCATTCCAGTACTGCTTGAAGAGCACGTACGGGATGGTGGTGACCTGTGACCCGGTATCCAGTAGGGCACTCATGGGAATGCCATCCAGTACCACAGGCAAGACTGGACGTCCTCCCACATATCTGTCGCGCCAGTTCGATGGGCCTGGTGATCTTTTTCCTGGGGGTTGGCCCTCTACCCCAGGTTGTGCCCGTTTAAAGAACAGTACCTTTCCATATGTCCGGGTTGATTGCAGCGGCGGCAGATGGGTCGTCCGTCCTCGCTGTATCGGTCACTGGGTCTTCCTCTGGCCGGTGGGGTCCTCCTTGGTCGACGCCACGGGATGTCCTCCGGTCCGGATGCCAGCTGGATCTTCCCTGGGGTGGAAACCTGTAAAGACTGCACAGTTCGGGTTAGCGCAGCAACGCTCTTAGCTAGCTCTTGGACCTGATGGTGTAGGTCTGGAGCCGGGTCATTGTCCAAAGCCTGCGCATCAGCTCCCACAGGCCCTGCTGACAAGGGCGCCGCCTCCTGGTAGTAAGTGGTAGTGGGGCGTCTGTGGGTCACAACGCCACCTGGTGCCGGTTCTCGGAGCACCCGGATGGCTCTGTCCTTGAACTGTGCAAAGTCCAGATGGGGATCCTGTAAGGCCATTGCCCGCAACTGGGTTCGGTGGGCATTGCAATATAAACCCTCTATAAATTGTTCAGTCAACAGCCTGTCCTCGTTTCCCACCCCATCAGGGTCGGTCTGCTTTATGGCCCTCAGGGCCTCTTGTAGGTTTAGTGCATAGTCCCTTATACTCTCATGCGCTCGCTGCTTGCACCCGTAGAATCTAAGCTTAATCTCGGCTGAGGTGCGGGTATCAAAGGTGTCCTTCAGCCGGGTTAGTATCCCTGCGACAGTCTTCCTCCCAGGTGGCCAGGATTTTACTTCCCTTTTGGCTGCCCCGGTTAGTTGGGCCACCAGGATGTTCACTTTTTGCTCTTCTGTGAGGGGGTACACCTGGAAGAGGCTATCCAGCTTTTCTCTAAAGTCATGCAGGGTATGTGACTCCCCTGAATACTGGGGTAGCCAAGCTGCTCCCGGGATATAGGGCATGGTGAAGGGCATAACTGCAGCAGCGGTAGCGCTGGCGGGGGTTGGGGCAGTGAAGCTCTCCTCCGTATCCGACATCTTCCTCCCCCCTAGTGGACCGTGGCCTACCTTGCGATGATCCTCTTCCGTAGGCCGCGGCTCCGCAGTGGATCGTCAGGGTTGAGGACCTTCCGTCGCGCTCCTGTGACGTCGGCGTCTGCTGGGCTCCTTCCAGGACCTTACGCAACGTCCGGACGTGAGGCGGGGCTTCAGTTCTCGCGCGCTTTCGGAGTCCACGCCCCTCTTCTTCCCGCGCGGCGTCCCCAAGATGGCGTCCAACGGCGGGAAAACTCCACGGATGGCGGGAAGAAGGCCGAAGATGGCGCCGGATGGCGGGAAACTTCACCGATGGCGGGAAGAAGGTAGAAGATGGTGCCGGATGGCGGGAAACCTCCACGGATAGCGGGAATCTTCACCACTGGTAAGTTTGAACAGTCTTTGCTTTTCAGGCACGCAGTACCCGGTGGTTGCGGGCACGAAATCCTGCCGACTACGCCAAAGTTGACGCGCCCCTGGGCCTGTGTCGCGCTGCGTTGCGCATGCGGGAGCCTACCCGGAGCCGGATCAGTAGAGGGTTGTAGTCTCGTGGCGGTGACCCGGTCCGTGCCCAGGGAGTCAAACTAGACGGCAGTCTATTAGTAGTAAATAGTTGATGACTACGCCACCCGTTGAGTGCAGCCAGGGAGCTGCTGCTGCAGGGCAGACCGCTGAGGCCGGTGGTAGGATTGTGCAGCGTGATAGTATAACCCCCAACGGGAGGGGTATGGCCTCAGGGCAGCCGACGTGGATGATGGGGGTAGCAGGAACCACTCAGAGACGGTGCGGTGTAGTTCAGGGTCTTTACTGGTAACAACGGTAGACCCTCCCGGAGTACTTGCTAGCAAACGGGGCCTGGTCAGTCTTTGAGCAGATGGGATCTCCCCTGGCCAGGCGTAGTTGTAGGCTTCACAAACTGACTGTATTCTTCTGGCTACCTTGCTAGAAGCTGATGTAAGTAGCCCACGTCCCTGAGTGTACCGTGTGGTGCTCACCCGTATGGCCGGTGACTCGGGGCCTTCTAATGGCTTCCGCTCCACGATGGCGGTGCTGGTCCCACGCGTGTGACCGTGCCTTCGGGCTTCTGGGCCAGAGGACCTGAAATCCCCTGCCTGACGGATTCTGCTGCTGGGTAGAAGTTAGTCCCCACAGCCTCGGACTCCGGGTCCGGTAAAGAATCTTCTTAGTCAGGGCGAGCGCTGCAGCTGCCAGCCCCTGACTCCTTGGAACTCTGCTGTTTCCTATGCTGCTTCTTGTCTCCACTCTCCTTGTCTGACTCACCCTGCCTCAGCCCCGGGTTTATACAGGGGAAGTTCTTCCCCTCCCAAGACTGGGCAGGAGGTGTGGCATGCACAGGATCCCTGACCAAAGGACCTCCCACCTGCTCTCAGACATAACATTACATTACTGTGGAAAACCAGACCCCTGGGGTGCCACAACATCACCTCAATACTGCCGCAGCCAACAAATGTAATCAGACGGACTGCCCAGCTGAGCGCACTGAGCTGCTGCAGCTCTGAGATGGTGGAACCTCTTTTTTTTAATTAAATGACCTGCAGCTAGGGACATTCATTTATTGAAAGGGAACAACCCCTTTAAGGATGAGTCAAGTTCATTAAGAGGTTTAGTCTTTTTAATGAATTTGGTGCACGTTCCTCCAATAGGCGCTTCATGAATGCTGGTATAGAAATCCACCAGCCTTGGTGAATCGGCCACCATAGGTTTACATGGCATGAGCATATACAGAACAGTTGTGTAGTATACGTTACCAGGCCCTCATGATGCTGTTGGTCCTGGATGGCCTTCCACAGTCTGCTTTCTTGCTTCATCATCTTGAAGGGCTCCACTTTCTTTTCTTCTGGCTGGCATGGTGCGGCTCTATCATCCTGCTCCTTTAACACGAAGGGACGAATGACTGTAAAGCTGCCAGGAGCGTTTTTTTATCCCCTTAGATCATTGTGACACCACAAAGTGATGACATAGACAAGTGGGTGAGGCGCCTTTATTCAGTCATCGGGTGTGGTCAGAAGAAATTAGCATATTCCGTGATGTTACTACAATGAGAACAGACATGAACATTCTATTCGGAACCCGACCGCCATTATCAGCGGAACCTTCACTGCTGTCAGATTGGCACTAAAAACAAAAAGAGACAGCGGTGAACCTGGACAGTAACAATCTACAGGGACAGTGACTGCTAAGCGGACTTCATGTCAGATGTTATGCAGTTTTGTCAGAAAAAAAAACAATAAAATATATAAAAGACAGGCTCCAATAAACCTTAAACACTGGGCTGTAGTCACAGATTCTCCTTCCACCTGCAGCACATTGCTCCCCTGCCTAACCCTCCCCGTCCTGCAGCATGTTTCTCACCGCTTAATTCTCCCACTCCTGCAGCACATCACTCCCCTGTCTAAACCTCCCCCTCTTGCAGCACATTGCTCCCGTCTAATCCTCCCCTCCTTGCAGCACATTGTGCCCTTTCTAAATCTCCCCCTTCCTGCACCACATCACCCACTGCCAAATCCCCTCTTGCACCACATCGCCCACTGCCAAATCCTGCACTTCCTGCAGCATATCGCTCCCTGCCTAATCCTCTCCTATTGCATTACATCACTCCCCTGCATAAGCCACCTCTTCCTGCAGCACATCGCTTCCCTGCCTAAGCCTCCCCCTCCTGCATTACATCACTCCCCTGCCTAATCCTCCTCTTCCTGCAGCACAGCGCTCCCTGCCTAATCCTCCTCTTCCTGCAGCACATCGCTCCCTGCATGATTCTCCCTATCCTGCATTACATCACTCCCCTGCATAATCCTCCTCTCCCTGCAGCACACCACTCCCCTGGCTAATCTTCCCCCTCCTGCAGCACATCGCTCCCCTGACCCCCTCTTACGTGACATCTTTTCTATCAGTTACATTTGTGAAGTAACTGCTGTCTCCTGTGAGCAGTGGAGAGCGAAGCTGAGAGCCAGGAGGCTCTGCCCCTCTGCCCCTTCTTGCCACATCATCATCCATCTACATCAGGGCTGTCAAACTCAAATATATAGAGGGCCAAAAGGAAGAGTTTAACTCAGAAAAATAAGTCAACACTTTATCAGATGTTTCTGTGAAAACTTGAGTACAACAAATAAGATTTTGTTATTTTCCCTCAGTTATAAAAAAAATAGTTATGAGAAAAGTGTGACAAAAAGGAGTCATAAAATGCACCAAAATGAAATATCACAATTTATGGCTCAAATTGAGGTGAAGCAAGGAAGAGGTTGAGCTTAGCTAATGAGATGCATCAAACATACAGGTGCTTCTCACAAAATTAGAATATCGTCAAAAAGTTTATTTATTTCAGTTCTTCAATCCAAAAAGTGAAACTCATATATTATACAGAGTCATTACAGAGTGATCTATTTCAAGTGTTTATTTCTGTTAATGTTGATAATGATGGCTTACAGCCAATGAAAACACAAAGTCATTATCTCAGTAAATTAGAATAATTAACAAAAAATACCTGCAAAGGCTTCTTACGCATTTAAAAAGGTCCCTTTGTCTGTTTCAGTAGGCTCCACAATCATGGGGAAGACTGATGACTTGACAGATGTCCAGAAGGCAGTCATTGACACACTCCACAAGGAGTGTAAACCACAAAAGGTCATTGCTAAAGAAGCTGGCTGTTAACAGAGTGCTGTATCCAAGCATATTTATGGAAAGTTGAGTGGAAAGAAAAAGTGTGGTAGGAAGAGGTGCACAAGCAACCGGGATAACCGCAGCCTTGAAAAGATTGTTAAGGAAAGGCCATTCAAACATTTGGGGAAGATTCACAAGGAGTGGACTGCTGCTGGAGTCATTGCTTCAAGAGCCACCACACACAGACGTATCCAGGACATGGGCTACAAGTGTCACATTCCTTGTGTCGAGCCACTCATCACCAATAGACAACGCCAGAAGCATCTTACCTGGGCCAAGGAGAAAAACACCTGGACTGTTGCTCAGTGGTCCAAGGTGTTGTTTTCCGATGAAAGTAAATTTTGCATTTAATTTGGAAATCAAGGTCCCAGAGTCTGGAGGAAGAGTGGAGAGGCCACAATCCAAGCTGCTGGAGGTCTCGTGTGAAGTTTCCACAATCGGTGATGGTTTGGGGAGCCATGTCATCTGCTGGTGTAGGTCCACTGTGTTTTATCAAGACCAAAGTCAGCGCACCCGTCTACCAGGACATTGTAGAGCACTTCATGCTTCCCTCTGCCCACAAGCTTTTTGGAGATGGAAATTTCATTCTCCAGCAGGACTTGGCCCCTGTCCACACTGCCAAAAGTACCAATACCTGGTTTACACAACAGTATCACTGTGCTTGATTGGCAGCAAACTCACCTGACCTTAACCCCATAGAGAATCTATTATAGAGAATCTATGGGGTATTGTCAAGAGAAAGATGAGAGACACCAGACCCAACAATGCAGACGAGCTGAAGGCTTCTATCAAAGCCACCTGGGCTTCCATAACCCCTCAGCAGTGTCACAGGCTGATTGCCTCCATGCCACATTGCCGCATTGATGCAGTAATTGATGCAAAAGGAGCCTGGCCAAGTATTGAGGGCATTTACTGAACATATATTTCAGTAGGACAACATTTCAGATTTTAAAAACATTTTTCAAGCTGGTGTTATAAAGTATTCTAATTTACTGAGATAATAGCATTAACAGAAATAAACACTTAAAATAGATCACTCTGTCTGTAATGACTCTATATAATATGAGTTTTACTTTTTGTATTGAAGAACTGAAATAAATTAACTTTTTGATGATATTCTAATTTTGTGAGAAGCACCTATAGTATGCTATATGCCCAATTTTAACAAATGTACTGCAATTTTTCCTGAATGTGTTCAGAAATGTACTGATGTGTAAGCAGACAAATGCAGAGACTTAGGCTATGTGCCCACGATGCACAAAAGCTCCGGATTTTTCCTGAGCGTTTCTGCATCTCCCTGGCAGAAAAAACGCATGCGGATTGTACATGCGGATTGTACATGCGGATTGTACATGCGGATTGTATATGCTTATTGTACACGCGGATTGTACACGCGGATTGTACACGCGGATTGTACATGCGGATTGTACATGTGGATTATACATGCGGATTGTACATGCGGATTGTACATGCGGATTGTACATGCGGATTATACATGCGGATTGTACACGCGGATTGTACACGCGGATTGTACATGCGGATTGTACACGCGGATTGTACATGCGGATTATACATGCGGATTGTACATGCGGATTGTACATGCGGATTATACATGCGGATTGTACATGCGGATTGTACATGCGGATTGTACATGCGGATTGTACATGCGGATTGTATATGCGGATTGTACATGCGGATTGTATATGCGGATTGTACATGCGGATTGTACATGCGGATTGTACATGCGGATTGTACATGCGTTTTTCCTGCCAGGGACATGCAGAAGTGAAGCGTTCTTCACATGCATTTCCACATGCGGGTTGACAAGCGCTTTACAAGCGATTTTAGCATCACTTGGAAAGTGCTTGTCAATTTGGTCACACTATAGAAATCCATGAAAACGGCATGGATTTATATAGTGTGACCCCAAAGACTGGTTAAAAATAAAAAAATCTACTGTATAATTGTCTTTTCCCATCTGTCTGTCTGTCTGTTTGTCCGTCTGTCCTGGAAATCCCGCGTCGCTCATTGGTCCGGCAGCGGCCAATCAGCGCCGCGGGATTTCTGAAAAAAGATGGCGGCCGTTAGCGGCTCATCTGCGGGACGGAGCTCAGCGGCGATGCAGCCGGGAGATGAGCGCCGCGAGGCGCTCATCTCCCGGCCGGTACCAGCAGAAGGACATCGACCGCCGGACCCATCTGCGGGACGGAGATGCAGCCGGGAGCCAAAATCGTGTAGCCAAGATCGGTGATTGGTCGCGGCCGATATTTAAATTTGGCGCCCAAATCGGTGATTGGTCGCGGGCAGCGTCCGCGACCAATCAGTACAGTAGTGTTTAACTTTTGCGGCAAGATCAGTGATTGGTCGCGGGCCAAGACCGCGACCAATCACCGATTTGTGCGGCACATTTAAATAGCGGCCGCGACCAATTGGATGTCAGCGCCGCTCCCCGGTCCTCCCTTCACCCCCTAGCCGCATGGATGTCAGCGCCGCTCCCCGGTCCTCCCTTCACACCCTAGCCGCTGATGTCCCCACAGTATCTGCATGGTGTTACAAAGGTCCGGACATTTGTGTTAAAAATCGCTGATTGGTCGCCGACGCTATTTAAATGTGGCGCCAAAATCGGTTATTGGTCGCGCCCAGCGTCGGCGACCAATCAGCGATTTTTAACACAATTGTCCGGACCTTTGTAACACCATGCGGATACTGTGGGGACATCAGCGGCTAGGGTGTGAAGGGAGGACCGGGGAGCGGCGCTGACATCCAATTGGTCGCAGCCGCTATTTAAATGTGCCGCACAAATCGGTGATTGGTCGCGGTCTTGGCCCGCGACCAATCACTGATCTTGCCGCAAAAGTTAAACACTACTGTGCTGATTGGTCGCGGACGCTGCCCGCGACCAATCACCGATTTGGGCGCCAAATTTAAATATCGGCCGCGACCAATCACCGATCTTGGCTCCACATTTAAACACCGCTGTACTGATTGGTCGCGGACGCTATTTAAATGTGGCGCCAAAATCGGTGATTGGTCGCGCCAAGCGTCGGCGACCAATCAGCACAGCGGTGTTTAAATGTAGAGCCAAGATCGGTGATTGGTCGCGGCCGATATTTAAATTTGGCGCCCAAATCGGTGATTGGTCGCGGGCAGCGCCAGCGACCAATCACCGATTTTTAACACAAATGTCCGGACCTTTGTAACACCATGCGGATACTGTGGGGACATCAGCGGCTAGGGTGTCAAGGGAGGACCGGGGAGCGGCGCTGCGGGTCCGGATACTTCAGCTGCGAGCAGTCGCTCATCTCCCGGCTTCTCGCAGCGGAAGTAGCCGCACAGGCAGCGGCGCTCCCCGGTCCTCACTAATACGATTCCGCTCCCCGGTCCTCACCAATACGATTCGCTGATTGGTCTCGCTCTCCACACGCGACCAATCAGTGATCTTGGCGCTAAAGTTAAACACCGCTCTGCTGATTGGTCGCGGCCGCTGCCCGTGACCAATCACCGATTTGGGCGCCACATTTAAATAGCGGCCGCGACCAATCACCAATCTTGCCGCCACATTTAAACACTGCTGTGCTGATTGGTCGCGGACGCCAGACGCGACCAATCAGCGATTTTGGCGCCAAATTTAAACCCGCTCCGCTAGTTGGTCGCGGATGCCGGCCGCGACTAATCAGCATTACTGGCGCCAAATTTAAACACCGCTCTGCTGATTGGTCGCGGTCGCCGTCCGCGACCAATCAGCAGTATTGGCGCCAAATTTAAACCCCGCTATGCTGATTGGTCGCGGTTGCCGGCCGCGACCAATCAGCAGTATTGGCGCCAAATTTAAACACCGCTCTGCTGATTGGTCGCGGTGGCCAGCCGCGACCAATCAGCGGTTTTGGCGCCAAATTTAAACACCGCTCTGCTGATTGGTCGCGGGCGGCGATTGCGACCAATCAGCATTATTGGCGCCAAATTTAAACCCCGCTCTGCTGATTGGTCGAGACAGCCAGCCGCCACCAATCAGCAATTTTGGCGCCAAACTTAAACCCTGCTCTGCTGATTGGTCGCGGTTGCCGGCCGCGACTAATCAGTATTGTTGGCGCCAAATTGCCGGCCGCGACTAATCAGCATTATTGCCGCCAAATTTAAACACCGCTCTGCTGAATGGTCGTGGCCGTGACCAGTCACCACTATTGGCGCCAAATTTAAACACCGCTTTGCTGATTGGTCGCGACCGGCGGCTGCAACCAATCAGCATTATTGGCGCAACATTTAAACCCCGCTCTGCTGATTGGTCACGTTCGCTGGCCGCGACCAATCAGCATTATTGGCGCAAAATTTAAACCCCGCCCTGCTGATTAGTCGCGACTGCCGGCCGTGACCAATCAGCGATATAGCCGCCAAATTTCAACACCGCTTTGCTGATTGGTCGCGGTTGTTGGCCGCGACCAATCAGCGATTTTGGCGCCAAATTTAAACACCGCTCTGCTGATTGCGCCCGGTCTGCCGCATACATATTCTAGAATACCCGATGCGTTAGAATCAGGCCACCATCTATAAATCTCTACTTAACTTCCGATGGCCCCCGCAGTCTTGCTTCGCTCCGTCCTGGCTGCCGGCAGATCGCGGTACACTGAAGGACCTGCTGTCACATGACTATGACGTCAGCGCAGGTCCTTCAGTCCATCGCGAGCTGCCGGCATGGGAGGACGAGCGCAGCGGGGGCCGTCAGAAGGTAAATATAACATTTATTTTATATTTTATTCTTTTTTTTGACAGGTTCTATGGTACCCGGGTCCGGAGGAGAGTCTCCCATCCTCCACACGCGGGTACCATCCGCACATTGAACGCATGTATTCCGCATGTGCTTATCTAGTGAACCGGAATCCATTTGTTCCAATGCAAGTCAATGGCGGCGAAAAAGCAGCGCTTACGCGAAATAATTGGTAGTGCTGCGTTTTTTTCCGCAATGATAATCCGCAGTGGAAATTTCCGCAGCATGTGCACAGCACATGCGGACTATCATTGGGGAACATGGCAGACCTTCTAACATGCGTTTTTAAGCGTTTCTGCAGCATTTTTGCCATGCCTAAACGCTTAAAAAACGCATTGTGGGCACACAGCCTTAGGCCATGTGCCCACGTAGCGTTTTTGTAGCATTTTTGCGGCATTTTTACGGCCGCGAAAACGTTTGTAGAACAGTCTGCCATGCAAAGCCATGTGAATTCGGATGTGCTGTGCACATGATGCGCTAATTTGCGCGCCGAATTCGCATTACTTTGCAAAACGCAGCATGACCATTTCTACTGCGATTACGCTGAAGCTTATTCGCAATGCGTGTGGTATCTGGGAGGAAGACGAGACTACAACTCCTCTTCATCCCGGCTACCACGCGGTGAAAAAAAGAAATAAAAAAGTTAAAAGCAAACAAAACCTGTATATTCACCTCTCCGGCGGCCCCCGGTCTGCTCTCCGGTCTCCTCCGGTCTGCTGTCTGTACTGTCAGGACCTGCGGTGACGTCATTTAGTCAGGTGATGGTCGCATGACCGCTGACGTCGGCATCAGGTGATGGTCGCGTGACCATCAGCTGACTAAATGACGTCACCGCAGGTCCTGACCGTACACTGCAGGACGCTGAAGAGAGAAGACGCGGCCAGGAGCAGACCGGAGGAGACCGGAGAGCAGACCGGGGGCCGCCGGAGAGGTGAATATACCGTTGTTTTTTTTTATTTATTAACGTTTTCTTTTTTTTACTATAGATGCTGCATTTAAAGCATCTAAGTTGTTCACACATTATAGATCCATGTTGGTTGCATGGATTTATATTGTGTGATCAACTTGTCAAGCACTTTTCCAAGTGATGCTCAAAATTGCTTGGAAAAGTGCTTGAAAAAACGCATGTGAAAACGCTTCTCTCTGGCAAAAAAAACGCATGTAAATCTGCATCAAATCTGCTAGGTGTGCACACAGCCTTATAGCTGGTTTTGCTCTGAGCTGAGATGTCCAGGCTGAATAATGCTCTGGGAGCAGAACCCATCAGCAGAATCTGTCTGTTTCCTGCCTTGTAGCAGTGGATCCCGGCTATTTAGCTCACAGAGCATTGTCTACACAAGATACAATTGTATCCAATTTTCAGCTGGGAACAGGACTATGTACAAGTTTTGCAGCAACTGCATTTGTGATATTAAATGTTGATCAATCTAGATTTTCTTCAGTGTTCTTATTCATTGCAGAAAATCTTAAAAAAGCCGAGGAATGTGGGCAACATGGTGGGTCAATGATTAACGCTGTGGGGCTGGGTTCATATAATAGCAAGGACAACATCTGCAAGGAGTTTGTATGTTCTCCCCGTGTTTGTGTGGGTTTCCTCCGGGTTCTCCGGTTTCCTCCCACACTCCAAAGACATACTGATAGGGAATTCATATTGTGAGCCCCAATGGGGACAGTGATGATAATGTCTGTAAGGGTGCTACAAAATCTAACGGCGCTATATAAGAGAGTAAAATAAATATATAACTAAATAAAATGAATGTATTAAAAGGCTAAGATTGCAAAGAGCTTGTAAAAACAAGAAACTTTGCAATTTCCTTCTTATTCAAAATCTTCTCTGTTCTCAAGAAGGAAAAGATTTTTAATTCTGCAGTGTACAGCTCATTGCTATGGTTACTGACCACCTGAGAAGTGGCTGGTCTCCTTGGCAAGAAGCGCTCACTTGCAGACTGGTGGACTTCAGCGCCCCTGTGCCTGTCCCATTCTGCAGAGGCAAAGCCGCCTCTGCCCGCAGAATGCAAGAGGGCACAATTCAGACAAGCGGCTCAGCCAAGCCACCGGCCAGAACTGTAAATCTTCAGCTTCTGATGAGAGGAACACAAGACCACCCCTTTAATAAAGGAGTAGAGCAGAACTCATACAGTGATTAGTGGGGGTCTGACACCTGAAATCCCCAGACATCAGCTACTTCTGCAAGATGATGTACACAGTGTTAAGAGCTGGAATAGCACAGCTCCGCACACTGTGCAATGGCTGGTTTCAGGTACTACAGCTCAGATCACAATCATTTCAATAGGAGCTGCAGTACCAAGATCGGCCACTACACAGTGTACAGCGCTGTGCTGTTTGGGCTCTCTACGCTGAGTATTTCCAGCTGCTGTCTTATTGGTGAGGGGGCCGTGTGTTGGAACCTCACTGATCTGATATTGATGACCAGGGTCGGACTGCGGTGTCTGGGGCCCACAGGGGAAATTAACTCTAGGGGCCCACCTACAGCAAGATGCAAATATCTGTTATCCGCTCTCCCTGTTATAGTGGAGCATTGACTGGCGGCTCCTGCACATCTACTGGGCGACACTCTAACTGGGATGGACATGTTTGCATTAAAGAGCTTCTTTGGTTAAAACTAGTGTTGAGCGAGTATGTTCTGTTAACCCTTTCGGCGAGTATGCTCGGGCCGAGCTCCGAGTATTTATAGCTCCTCGGTGATATGGTTGAATCGCTCCCATGTGCATGATTTGCGACTGTTTGACGGTTTTAATACATGTGAGGAATGTGTAAGAAATAGACATTCCTCACATGTATTAACCCCTTAAGCCGCGGAGCATTTTCCGTTTTTGCATTTTCGCTTTTTGCTCCACTTGTTCCCAGAGCCATAGCGTTTTTATTTTTTGGTCAATATGGCCATGTTAGGGCTTATTTTTTGCGGGACGAGTTGTACTTTTTAACGCCATTACTAGTTTTACCATGCCGTGTACGGGAAAACGGGAAAAAAATTCCAAGCGCCGTGAAATTGCAAAAAAAGTGCAATACCACTGAGGTTTTTTTTTATTTTTTTTACCACGTTCACTGAATGCTAAAACTGACCTGCCATTATTATTCTCCATGTCATTAAGAGCTCGTAGACACCAAACATGTATAGGTTCTTTTTTATTTAAGTGATGAAAAAAAAATCCAAAGTTTGGTAAAAAAAAAAAAAAAATGGTGCCATTTTCCGAGACCCGTAGCGTCTCCATTTTTCGGGATCTGGGGCAGGGTGAGGGCTTATTTTTTGTGAACCGAGCTGAAGTTTTTATAGATGCTATTTTGGGGTAGATCCGATGTTTTGATCGTCCGTTATTGCATTTTATTGCAATTTTACGGTGACCAAAAAACGTAATTCTGGCGTTTAGAATTTTTTTCTCATTACGCCATTTACCGATCGCATTAATTCTATTTTTATATTGATAGATCAGGCGATTCTGAACGCGGCAATACCAAATATGTGTATGTGGGGTTTATTTTATGATTTTATTTTGAATGGGGCGAAAGGGGGGTGATTTAAACTTTTAAATTTTTTTATTTTTTTTCATATTTTTTAAAACTTTTTTTTTCACTTTTTGCTTGCTTCTGTACTCTACATAGGAGACTTGAAGCAGCAACTGTCCGATCACCTCTGCTACATACAGGGAACCAGCAGATCCCCTGTATGCAGCAGAAATGGTCCTGTCCTATGAGCACCGACCACTAGATGGCGCTCATAGCAATTCCACCCGCGCCTGTTGCGGGCACATGTCAGCTGTAAGAATCAGCTGACATGTGCTTGGTTCAGTGCGGGCTCAGCGCCGGAGCCCTCACTGAACCGGAGGATAACGACATGCGCGTACTAATACGTGACATGTCGTTAAGGGGTTAAAGCTGTCAAACAGTTGCAAATCATGCACACGGGAGCGATTCAACCATATCACCGAGCAGCTGTAAATACTCGGCGCTCGGCCCGAGCATACTCGGACAGAACATACTCGCTCAACACTAGTTAAAACAAGTTATCACCGATCCATGGGCTCTACAGGATAGGTGATCACTTATTGAGCATTTGTGTCCGAACATTGGAAAACGCACCTATCGGAAGAATGGGGAAGTTTTATCCCTGACAGAACACTTATCCCTATTTTAAAATGCTGCGGCAGGTGGGACGTCTGACCGCAGCTCTATTCATTCTCTTAGAGACTTGCAAAAAAGAGCAGCGCTCACAGCCACTGAGAGAATGAATGGATCAGTGGTCGCATCTCACATGCCGCTCCAGTCTAATGGGGAGAAAAGCTCCACATTCTGCCGGTGTGTACAAGCAGTCAGACCCCCACCAATCAATATTATCAATGATCCTGTGGAGAGGTGATTACTTGTTTTCACCGGAGAACCCCTGTAAGTGCATCTCTGCCGCTCTGGTCCAAGTATTTAATCGCTAAGGCCACGGCCCTACTATCAGTATTCGGTCAGTATCCAGTCAGTATTTTTTCTCAGGAGTGGGAGCCAAAACAGGTGATGAACAATCAGAGAAAAGGTATAATAGAAACAAGTCACCAATTCTGCATTTATCAACCATTCCTGGTTTCGGCAGCCACTCCTGAGAAAAATACTGACCAAATACTGATGGTGGGGCTGTGGCCTAATGGAAAAAAATCTTTTCCTAGTTAAGATCAGCGAGAACAAAATGACCGCCATACACAGCACAGTCCACTATATCAACACCAATAATACCACATACAAAAGGGACAAATATCGCCACACCTTGACTAGATCACATATTACCACTACATAGTGACTGAATAATACCACATACAAGGAACAAATATGGCCAAACTATGACCAGACCATATATTACCACCCCAAGGTGACCAAATACTACAGTACTGATCATGAATACAAAACCACAAAACTAACAACACTGTTATTACCACCAGCGACATTATGCACAGGAGCTCTGTATATAGTGTCAGTGTACAGGTAACACAGTGATCACCAGTGACATTATAGACAGGAGCTCTGTATATAGTGTATCGGTAATACAGTGATCACCAGTGACATACACAGGAGCTCTGTATATACTATATACACACGTGGTCAAAATTGTTGGTACCCCTCGTTTAATGAAAGAAAAACCCACAATGGTCACAGAAAAAACTTGAATCTGACAAAAGTAATAATAAATTAAAAATCGATGAAAATGAACAAATGAAAGACAGACATTGCTTTTCAACCCTGCTTCCACAGAATTTAAAAAAAATTAAACTCTTGAAATAGGCCTGGACAGAAATGATGGTACCCCTGAAAATAATGTGACAAAAGGGACATGTTAAATCAAGTTGTGTCCACTAATTAGCATCACAGGTGTCTACAATCTTGTAATCAGTCAGTGGGCCTGTATATAGGGCTACAGATACTCACTGTGCTGTTTGGTGACATGGTGTGTACCACACTCAACATGGACCAAAGGAAGCAAAGGAAAGAGTTGTCTCAGGAGATTAGAAAGAAAATTATAGACAAGCATGTTAAAGGTAAAGGTTATAAGACCATCTCCAAGCAGCTTGATGTTCCTGTAACTACAGTTGCACATATTATTCAGAAATTTAAGATCCATGGGACTGTAGCCAACCTCCCTGGACGTGGCCGCAGGAGGAAAATTGATAACAAATCAAAGAGACGAATAATATGAATGGTAACAAAAGAGCCCAGGAAAACTTCTAAAGAGATTAAAGGTGAACTTCAAGCTCAAGGAACATCAGTGTCAGATCGCACCATCCGTCGTTGTTTGATCTAAAGTGGACTTCATGGGAGACGACCAAGGAGTACACCATTGTTGAAAAAAAATCATAAAAAAGCCAGACTGGAATTTGCCAAACTACATGTTCACAAGTCACAAAGCTTTTAGGAGAATGCCCTATGGACAGATGAGACAAAAATGGAAGTTTTTGGCAAGGCACATCAGATCTATGTTCACAGATGGAAAAATGAAGCATATCAAGATAAGAACACTGTCCCTACTGTGAAACATGGAGGAGTCTCTTTTATGTTTTGGGGCTGGTCTGCCGCATCTGGCACAGGGTGTCTTGAATCTGTGCAGGGTACAATGAAATCTCAAGACTATCAAGGGATACTAGAGAGAAATGTGCTGCCCAGTGTCAGAAAGCGTGGTCTCAGTCGCAGGTCATGGGTCTTGCAACAGTATTATGACCCAAAACACACAGCTAAAAACACCCAACAATGGCTAAGAGGAAAACATTGGACTATTCTGAAGTGGCTTCTATGAGCCCTGACCTAAATCCTATTGAGCATCTTTGGAAAGAGCTGAAACATGCCGTCTGGAAAAGGCAACCTTCAACCATGAGACAACTGGAGCAGTTTGCTCATGAGGAGTGGCCAAAATACCTGTGGAGAGGTGCAGAAGTCTCATTGACAGTTACAGGAGTCGTTTGATTGCAGTGATTGCGTCAAAAGGTTGTTCAGCAAAATATTAAGTTAAGAAGAACCATCATTTCTGTCCAGGCCTATTTCATCAGTTTATTTATTTTTTTTTATTCTGTGGAAGCAGAAAAGCAATGTCTGACTTTCATTTGTTCATTTTCATAGATTTTTAATTTATTATTACTTTTGTCAGATTCAAGTTATTTCTGTGACCATTGTGGGTTTTTCTTTCATTAAACGAGGGGTACCAACAGTTTTGACCACGTGTGTAGTGTAAGTGTACATGTGTGTCACCCTGGCCTGGATGCCACAAGTGTAATTAAAGCTGTGTCTGAGAGCAGGGGGGAGGTTCTCTAGTCAGGGGAACATTAGCATGCAATGCCTCCTGTCTCAGGCCAGTAGGGGGAGCAGGCTGCCCCTATAAAAGCTGGTGCTGAGGTCAGGGTTAGAGAGAACCCAGATGACCTGTCTCAGGACTGAGACGTGTCTCAGCAGAGCAGGGACAGACAGTTGCACTGCACCTAAGAGGAAGTGTGGCAGGAGGAGAGCCACAAGCCAGAGACAAGAGGCGAAGAGAGCCTGTCTTGGCAGATAACAGACTTAATCTACCAGACTTTGGTGTCTGAGGCTGGAAGGATTCCACATCCCCCAGCAGAGAACCAGTCTGCAAGGGACTGTATATTCCTTGGCCTAAGAAGCCTGGAGGCTCTGCAACAACAGAAGGGACCAGTAAAGCCATACAAGGCTGGGAGCAGAAAGGAACCCACGTCGCAGGCCATACAGGCGAGAAAACACGGAAAGCTCGGAAACGTGGGCTGTTACCCTATCAGGAGGAGATAGCCAGAAGGAGCGCAGAAAGCACGGTAGGCCTACACCCTCACCCTGACCAGGGCCAATTTCCCCGTTGCTCTCAGACATCCAGGTCCCCTCCTAGCCGGGACTGTTTGTGGGTCAGTTTACCTGTTTAGTAAAGACCCTGGACTGCAACCTGTTGTCTGTGTGCTCCTTGCTCCTCCAGCACTATCAGCACTGGGACTCCCACTACCATCACTCCCAACATCCATTATACTGCCCTGGGGCCGCACTCTTCCCGTGGAGAGTCACACTACCCTAGATGCACACCTCATCAGCCCCAGCGGTCTGCATGCAGCGGCAGTTCCTAATAACCGCAATCCACGGGTGGCGTAGTCGGACATTATCAGCAGAACATAGCAGACTACCATTGGCCTGACCACCCTGAGCCACGGAACCGGGTCGCCACTACTACCCCCATCGTCTCCCTATTGCCCGGATCCGAGTGCCCCACGGCCCAGGGGGCGAGTCAGCTTTGGCGTAGTCGGCAGGATTTCGTGCCCGCAACCACCGGGTACTGCGTGCCTGAAAAAGACTTTTGTAACTTACCTGTGGCAAAGTTTCCCGCCGTCCGGAGTCGTTTCCCGCCATCCGGAGCCGATTCCCGCCATCGGACGCCATCTTGGACCTTTTCCCGCCGTCTTCTGCCGCCTTCCCACCATCCGCAGCTGCTTCCCGCCATCGGACGCCATCTTCAGGACGCCGCGCGGGAAGAAGATGGGCGTGGACGTCAAAACCGCGCGAGATCCGAAGCTCCGCCCCACGCACCGACGCTGCGCAAGGTCCTGGAAGGGAGAGAGAGCGACGCTGACGTCATCAGGACGCGACGCCAGGTCCTCGTCCATAGCAGCAGCAGCGGAGCCGCGGCCTACAGAAGAGGATCGTCGGAAGGTAGGCCACGCGTAACTAGGGGGGGAGGAAGATGACGGACACAGAGGCGCCCACTACCACCAACGCAGCTGCAGCAGCGGTGATGCCCTTTTCCTTGCCCTACATCCCTGGAGCGGCCTGGCTGCCCAAATACTCAGGGGAGCCCCATGCCCTAACTGACTTCAAGGAAAGGCTATACAGTTTGTTCCACGTTTACCCCCTGACAGAGGAACAGAAGGTCAGCATATTAACAGGGCAGTTAACTGGCGCAGCCCAGCGGGAGGTAAAATCATGGCCCACTGAGGAGAAAAGGACTGTGAAGGGTATTCTGGCCCGGCTGCGGGGTACCTTTGACACACGTACTTCCGCTGAGATTAAAATGAGGTTCTATGGATGTAAGCAGCGGGCACAGGACAGCATCAGAGACTATGCCCTAAATCTGCAGGAAGCCTTGAGGGCTATTCAACAAACTGACCCTGGCAGTGTGCAGGAAACGGATAAGCTGCTAACAGAACAATTCATAGAAGGTCTGCTGTCTAGCGCCCACAGGGCCCAACTGCGCCTCATGTTCTTTCAGAACCCCGACCTGACCTTTGCCCAATTTAAGGACAGGGCCATAAGGGTGCTCCGTGAATCTGCAACCAGTAGCGCTATAAACCCCCGGCGCCCTGCTATCACTTACCACCAGGAGGCGGCGCCCTCCTCTATGGACTCCGTGGAGGCTGATGCACAGGCCCTGAACCAAGCCCCGTCGAAAGATCTGCACCACCAAGTCCAGGAGCTGACCAGGAGCGTCGCGGCGTTGACGAGGACCGTCCAGGCGTTGCAAGTGGACCCGTCAAGACCCATCGAGCTGGCTTCAAGTCCGGAGAATGTCCCATGGCGTCGACAGAGGAGGATCCCGTCGTTCCGAGGGAGGCCCACAGACCGCTACGCAGAGGATGGACAGCCCATTTGCCGTCGATGCAACCAGCCCGGACACATTTCCAGGTACTGTAATTTAAACGGGTCTACCTGGGGCAGAGGGCCAACCCCCAGGCATAAGATCACCAGGCCCTTACAATTGGCGTAATAAGTACGTTGGGGCACGCACGGTTTTACCCGTGGTGCTGGACGGTATCCCCATGAGCGCCTTGCTGGATACTGGGTCACAAGTAACCACTATCCCTTATGTACTTTTTAAGCAGTATTGGACTGATGCTGATATCACACAGTATCCAGACGGTAACTTGAGCATCATCGCCAGTAATGGCTTACCCGTGCCGCAGATGGGGTTCAAGGAGATGACCATTAAGATTGGTAAAGTTGAACTACCGGCACAGGGAGTGATTATTGTGGACATTGACCGTCATGAAAGTCACCCTAAAATAACTGTGGGTACTAACGTGATTGAAAATTGTCTTTCAGAGGTAATTGTAATCTTACAACAGGTGGCGGTGAATGCTAGTTCCAGCCAACAGAGAATCCTCAACAAGGAGATAAAGGCCCTGATGAGACGGCAGCAGGTAGAACTGTCTGGTGGTGAGATCGGTAGCGTAAGACTGAGTGACCCATTCCCCATTTCCATGCCTCCCAAAAGTGAAATGATGATCTGGTGTCGGACTGCAATCGGGTTGAGAGGTAGAGACTACCAAGACATGGTAGAACCCGTGTACTCAGACAGCAGGCCCACCATTTTGACAGCCCGGGGGGTGGTTGATGTCCGTCATGGGAGGGTGCCCGTCCGCATCCTCAACATTGGGGAGAGGGAGGTACACTTACCCAGGTACGCTACACTTGCCAAGCTGTTTGTGGTCGAACACAAAGCTATCAGGGCCGTGGAACCTTTGCCTCCATCTCCACAGGCGGAGAGTAATGGCTCCCAGAAACAAAAGGAGGACTGGTGCCAGAAACTCCACGTGGGTGCTGACTCCACTCCCCTGCACCAAAAACAAGGAGTCTACTGGGTGGTACAGGAGTACGAGAGAGTCTTTAGTAAGCACCCGCTAGGCTTCGGCAGAGTAGAGGGGATAGAACACCACATCCCCACAGGGAGCCACCCACCGATAAAAGAGAGGCACAGACCTGTACCCCCTGCACATTATCAGAACGCAAGGGGCATGCTAAGAGAGATGAAAGAAGCTGGGGTTATTAGAGACAGCTGTAGCCCCTGGGCAGCCCCCTTGGTTCTGGTCAAAAAGAAAGACGGCACCATGAGAATGTGCGTCGACTGTAGACAAATCAACCGTATCACTCACAAAGACGCATATCCGCTGCCTAGAATAGAGGAGTCTTTAGCCGCACTAAAATCAGCTAACTTCTTTTCTACTTTGGACCTTACTAGCGGGTACTGGCAGGTTCCTGTGGCAGAGGCTGACAAGGAGAAGACCGCCTTCACCACCCCGATGGGACTGAGCGAATTCAACTGCATGCCTTTCGGGCTCTGCAACGCACCAGGGACCTTCCAGCGGCTGATGGAATGCTGTCTAGGGCACCGAAACTTCGAGACGGTCCTCCTTTACCTGGACGACGTGATCGTCTATTCGAAGACCTACGAGGACCATCTGAAGCACCTGGCCGAGGTGTTCGAAGCCCTGGCAGGCTATGGCCTGAAGGTGAAACCATCGAAGTGTCACCTGCTGAAACCAAAGGTCCAGTACCTAGGGCACGTGGTAAGCGCGGAAGGAGTGGCCCCCGACCCTGACAAGGTCACGGCAATCAAGAGCTGGCCAAGCCCCTCGAACATCAAAGAGGTGAGACAGTTTCTCGGGTTGGTAGGCTACTACCGAAGATTCATCCCCGGGTTCACCAAGATGGCAGCTCCTATGCAGGACCTCCTGATCGGACAGTCTAAGTCCAGGAGGCAAAAGCCGCCCTTCAAGTGGGATAAACCGGAAGAGGAGTCCTTCCGCCAGCTAAAGATGGCCCTCACAGGGGATGAGATCCTGGCCTACCCTGATTATGGCCAGCCTTTCATTCTCCACACAGATGCCAGTAATGTGGGACTGGGAGCCGTATTGTCCCAAAACCAACAGGGCAGATAACAGGTGATCGCATACGCCAGCCGGAAGCTGAGGCCCACCGAAAGGAACCCGGAGAATTACAGCTCCTTCAAGCTAGAATTCTTGGCGGTGGTGTGGGCCGTGACGGAACGCTTCAAGCATTACCTGGCCTCCGCAAAGTTCACCGTGTACACGGACAACAACCCGTTGACACACCTGGACAATGCAAGACTGGGTGCCCTGGAACAGCGGTGGATGGCCCGTCTCTCCAACTATGACTTCGTGATCAAGTACCGGGCAGGCAAAACCAACGCCAACGCGGACGCCGTATCAAGGATGCCTCACTTACCTGAAGGTGACGAAGACCCAGAAGAGCTGGAGGAGGTAGAACTCCCCGCGTTTCACCGGTATGGAGCCGCTCAACACTCTCACCGCGTGAAGGAGGAGGATCTAACAACTGTGATGATGAATCCCCTACCTCACCACAGCTGGGCCGAGACCCAAGATAGTGACCCTGCAGTCCGCCTGGTGAAAGATCTGCTGACCCGGGAAGACGCCCGCTTAGATCCAGATGCCCCAGAGGAAGCCAAGCAGCTATGGAAGGAGAAGAGCAAGCTGTTCCTCTACGAAGGCAAGTTGTGCAGAAGGATTGTCAACCACCGGACGCACGAGCTGACCTGGCAAGTCGTGGTCCCAAGGAGGGATGCAGCTATGGTCCTGGGGGCTTACCATGACAGAGCGGGACACTTCGGTTGGAAGAAACTGGAGTTCCTACTAAGAGGAAGATTCTTTTGGGTCGGCATGAGAGGAGCTGTAGAAAAATGGTGCAGAGACTGTGGCCCTTGTCACCTAAGGAGGAAGGACCGTGCCAGCCAGAAGACACCCTTGAGGCCCATCGTCACCACGCAGCCTCTTGAGCTGGTAGCTCTGGACCACGTCAAATTGGCTCCCAGCCGGTCAGGATACATCTATGCCCTGACAATCGTGGACCACTATTCCCGTTTTCTAGTGGTGGTCCCGGTAAAGGACTTGACAGCCCAAACAGCGGCCAGAGCCTTCCAGCAATATTTCTGCCATCCACACGGGTATCCGGAACAGGTCCTGACAGACCAGGGTCCAGCGTTCGAGGCTGAAATCTTCCAGGAGTTCTGCAACCTCTATGGCTGTAAGAAGATTCGTACAACGCCTTACCACCCCCAAACCAACGGGATGTGTGAGAAGATGAACAATATAGTCATTGATCTCCTGAAGACGTTGCCCCTGGAGGAACGCAGCCTGTGGCCAGAAAAACTGCCGGACCTGATAGACCTATACAACAATATCCCGGTGAATGCTACAAACTGCACCCCGGCTTACCTGATGCGAGCTAGACCAGGAAAGCTGCCCGTAGACCTGGAGATGGGAGTCCTAATACCTGAGGACACCTCCCCGGATGCGGACTGGGATACGGAAAGGCAACTGCAGTACAAGAAGGTACAGGAGAGTGTGGAGAAGAGCCTGGCCCAGGTGAGAGAGAAGCAAGAAAGACTCTTCAATCAACACGCCCCTGCTAGTCCCCTAGAACCTGGTGAGCAAGTCCTAAAGCGAAAAAGAAGGCTACATAAGTTGGACGACCAGTGGGAAAGGGAACCCTACACCGTACTGCAGTCTGACCACGACAACCCAAAGGTGTGCGTAATCACCAAGGACGGAGGAGAAACCACTAGTGTCGTCTCCAGAGACCATCTCAAAAGGTGCCCTGAGCAACTCCGTAGTGCAGAAGAGGATCAGAGTGACCTTGAACCCGCAGAGGACAAAGAAGAAATGATCAGCACTGTTCTCGGAGAGTTCCCTCAGTCCTGGACTCGCATAAATGATGCCATAGTGGTACCTGTCCTGCATTTCCTGCAACCGGCACAGCAACAACCAACACCAGAGCCGGAAGGTGAAGAGGAGCAAGCAGTTCCAGAGGCAGAAGAGCCTGTACCAGCAGCCCAGGAGAGTCAACCCTCTGCTGACAGTGAGCCTGCCATGCCTGCGGTAAGCCAAAGGACCCGCAGACAGCTGCCTGCCCTACCTGTACACCCAGCTGGTAGCTGCACCCCTAACGCTAGTGGGGAAAGCCAAGTCAGTCCACCACCAGACAGTGGGCTACGTAGGTCAACCAGGAGCACAAAGGGACAGATACCCGCTCGCTGGAGAATATAGAGTGTACTAAAATTGTAAATAACCCTGTTGCCAAATGTTGAATTGTTTGCAAAGTTACATGCATGTTTGGTAATACTCTGTTTCAGTTTCTTGCAGCTACCGTAAGGACTCACAGGTTATGGACTTTTTATAACCGGGACCTTGTATGGACTTCGTTCAGAGCCTAACCCAGGAATGAACTAAGACTGTGAAGGACTTGGGGTAGGACAGACCCCCACCTGGTAAAGGCTCCCCGTTGTGCTGGTGATATGGACACCCGGTCGCAGGCCACACTGTGACCTTAAGAACTCAATTTGTGCGTCGTCTGTCTATTAATGTTTTATTGATATGCATATTGTCTTTGTTTACTGTTTAGTCCCGGAGTACTAAATTTCACTAGGGGGGAATGTGTCACCCTGGCCTGGATGCCACAAGTGTAATTAAAGCTGTGTCTGAGAGCAGGGGGGAGGTTCTCTAGTCAGGGGAACATTAGCATGCAATGCCTCCTGTCTCAGGCCAGTAGGGGGAGCAGGCTGCCCCTATAAAAGCTGGTGCTGGGGGCAGGGTTAGAGAGAACCCAGATGACCTGTCTCAGGACTGAGAGGTGTCTCAGCAGAGCAGGGACAGACAGTTGCACTGCACCTAAGAGGAAGTGTGGCAGGAGGAGAGCCACAAGCCAGAGACAAGAGGCGAAGCAAGCCTGTCTTGGCAGATAACAGACTTAATCTACCAGACTTTGGTGTCTGAGGCTGGAAGGATTCCACATCCCCCAGCAGAGAACCAGTCCGCAAGGGACTGTATATTCCTTGGCCTAAGAAGCCTGGAGGCCCTGCCACAACAGAAGGGACCAGTAAAGCCATACAAGGCTGGGAGCAGAAAGGAACCCACGTCGCAGGCCATACAGGCGAGAAAACACGGAAAGCTCGGAAACGTGGGCTGTTACCCTATCAGGAGGAGATAGCCAGAAGGAGTGCAGAAAGCACGGTAGGCCTACACCCTCACCCTGACCAGGGCCAATTTCCCCGTTGCTCTCAGACATCCAGGTCCCCTCCTAGCCGGGACTGTTTGTGGGTCAGTTTACCTGTTTAGTGAAGACCCTGAACTGCAACCTGTTGTCTGTGTGCTCCTTGCTCCTCCAGCACAATCAGCACTGGGACTCCCACTACCATCACTCCCAACATCCATTATACTGCCCTGGGGCCGCACTCTTCCCGTGGAGAGTCACACTACCCTAGCTGCACACCTCATCAGCCCCAGCGGTCTGCATGCAGCGGCGGTTCCTAATAACCGCAATCCACGGGTGGCGTAGTCGGACATTATCAGCAGAACATAGCAGACTACCATTGGCCTGACCACCCTGAGCCACAGAACCGGGTCGCCACTACTACCCCCATCGTCTCCCTATTGCACGGATCCGAGTGCCCCACGGCCCAGGGGGCGAGTCACATGTAATACACTGACTCACCAGTGACGTCTCTAGGTGAAGTCCTTCATCTCCGCTTTTCTTCTTCATCTGGCACAGACGGCCATCACTTCTTCCAGCCAGGAATCATCTCTGCAGAAAATAACACACAGTTATCAATAACTGATCTCTTCTAGGGAATATTCCCACTCCACCCCCCGACTTCTACGCTACACCAGTTGAAGAAAAAAAGCGAGATAGTGCCGCCCTGCACAGTAACAGGAGCCCGCTTTTGTCCTATCCCATGGAAAACAATTTCCTAAAAAGTAAATTATATTACAGAAGTAATAATGTCTCTAATTGGACTCTAAAATAATAATGTTCCTCACTGGCCACCATAAACTAATAAAGTATGTTCCTCAATCTGGCACCAAACAGTAATTAAGTCCCTTGTTCAGCCTGGCACCCCCATATATCCATCCTGGCCCCCCCTTCCCTGCATATATCCATCCTGACACCCCCCATATATCCCTTCTGGCCCCCATATGTCCAGTGTGACCCCTCCATATATTTATCCTAGCCCACGTGTATCGAGCCTGCCCCCTCCCATATACCCATCCTAGTCCCCCATGTGGCCCTCCTGTTCCCCCCATATATCCATCCTGGCCTCCATGTGTCCAGCCTGCCCCCCCACATATCCATCCTGGCCTCCATGTTTCCAGCCTGCCCCCCATATATCTGTCCTGGCCTCCATGTGTCCAGCCTGCCCCCTCCCATATATCTGTCCTAAAGCCCCATGTGTCAAGCCTGCCCCCCCATATATCCATCCTGGCCTCCATGTGTCCAGCATGCCCCCCCTACATAACCATCCTGGCCTCCATGTGTCCAGCCTGCCCCCCCCAATATATCCATCCTGGCCTCCATGTTTCCAGCCTGCCCCCCATATATCCATCCTGGCCTCCATGTGTCCAGCCTGCCCCCTCATATATCCATCCTGCCCTTCCCCCTGCATATATCCATCCTGACACCCCCCCATATATCCATACTGGCCCCCATATGTCCAGCGTGGCCCCTCCATATATTTATCCTAGCCCACGTGTATCGAGCCTGCCCCCCCACATACCTATCCTAGCCCCCCATGTGTCCAGCCTGCCCCGCCCCCCATATATCCGGCCCGCCATATATCCATCCCCCTCATATATCCATCCTGGCCTCCATGTGTCCAGCCTGCCCCACCATATAGCCATCCTGCCCACCCTTTCCCATGTGTCCAGCCAGGCTCCCCCTTATGTGTCCAGCCAGGCTCCCCCCCTTGTGTGTCCAGCCAGGGTTCCCCCTTGTGTGTCCAGCCAGGCTCTCACCCTTGTGTGTCCAGCCAGTGTTCCCCCTTGTGTGTCCAGCCAGGGTTCCCCCTTGTGTGTCCAGCCAGGGTTCCCTCTTGTGTGTCCAGTCAGGGCTTCCCCTTGTGTGTCCAGCCAGGGCTCCCCCTTGTGGGTCCAGCCAGGGTTCCCCCTTGTGTGTCCATCCAGCTCCCTCCTTTTGTGTCCAGCCAGGGCTCCCCCTTGTGTGTCCAGTCAGGGCTATCCCTTGTGTGTCCAGCCAGGGCTTCTCCTTGTGTGTCCAGCCAGGGCTCCCCCTTGTGTGTCCAGCCAGGGTTCCCCCTTGTGTGTCCAGCCAGGGCTCCCCCTTGTGTGTCCAGCAAGGCCCCCCTTGTGTGTCCATCCGGTCCCCCCCTTGTGTGTCCAGCCAGGGTCCCCCCTTGTGTGTCTAACCGGGCCCCCCCTTGTGTGTCCAGCCAGGGGCCCATCCCATTCTGCATCCACTCATATACACACAGACACACACACAGACACCTCTTACCTTCCTGCTCTCCCGTGCGGTGTCCTCCTTCTCCGGCGGCTGAGTTGCGCGCCTCCTTCACTGCAGGCGCATGACGATGACGTCATACGCCGGCCGGGGAAGGGAGACGCGCAGCTTCAGCTGCTTCACTGGGACGTGTGTCACGGCGGTTCAGGTAATGAACGCCGCGTGAGCACGTCCCTGCATACACTGTGCCTGCGCTTTTAAAGGGCCCGTGCCCCTTAAAACCGCAGGTTTTTTATTTTTTCATTCTCTTCTCCCCCTCTCCTCTGCAGAAGGGTACCCCGCCAGCCCAGTCCCACCCTGTTGATGACTTATCCTAAAATCGGTCATTAATATATAAGTCCTGGACAGTCCCGTTAAGCTTGTTTTACCTAGTTATAAAAGCCCTTTAAGTCCTCATTATAAGGTAAGGTATGAATGGATCTAATTAAATTCTCCAAAGAGAACTATTTATACATTTTAGTCACTGTGAGCTTTCTACAAGATATTGCGGGCAGTATATAGCGAATATACGGACACAGAGCCATTCGCCGGCTCAGATTGCCAATAAGCACCTTGTAAATATGAGACCTTGACATCATAGGTTACTTGGCTTAATATGAAATTGTCCCTCATGTGTACCGCATTGTGGGCAGGGACTATATGTACATCACTGCAGAATATGTTGGCAATAAAAAGTCAACAGAAATGAATATCATGCAGATCCTCACCAGGACTCCAGCAGTGTCACCATCCTGCCACCATACAGCTATAGAAGGACAATAAACCTGCAGGGTTCTCCCCTCAGTTATTTTTTCCTTTAATTTTATTATCTGTTTCTTACTCACAGTGAAAGAACAGTCATCAGATATTTTATTGTTCACTTTTTATTTTACAGTCTCAGCTCTGAAGAATAGAACGTCTTATGAATAAATGACAGCTCACTTATTACAGTGGTGGCCAAAAGTATTGGCACCCCTGCAATTCTATCAGATAATACTCAGTTTCTTCCTGAAAATGATTGCAATCACAAATTCTTTGGTATTATTATCTTCATTTAATTTGCTTGCAAGGAAAAAATACAAAAGAGAATGAAGCAAAAATCAAAACCTTGATCATTTCACACAAAACTCCAAAAATGGGCCAGACAAAAGTATTGGCACCCTCAGCCTAATACTTGGTTGCACAACCTTTAGCCAAAATAACTGCGAACAACCGCTTCCGGTAACCATCAATGAGTTTCTTACAATGCTCTGCTGGAATCGTAGACCATTCTTCTTTGGCAAACTGCTCCAGGTCCCTGATATTTGAAGGGTGCCTTCTCCAAACTGCCATTTTGTGATCTCTCCACAGGTGTTCTATGGGATTCAGGTCTGGACTCATTGCTGGCCACCTTAGAAGTCTCCAGTGCTTTCTCTAAAACCATTTTATAGTGCTTTTGGAAGTGTGTTTTGGGTCATTGTCCTGCTGGAAGACCCATGACCTCTAAGGGCGACCCAGCTTTCTCACACTGGGCCCTACATTATGCTGCAAAATTTGTTGGTAGTCTTCAGACTTCATAATGCCATGCACACGGTCAAGCAGTCCAGTGCCAGAGGCAGCAAAGCAACCCCAAAACATCAGGGAACCTCCGCCATGTTTGACTGTAGGGACCATGTTCTTTTCTTTGAATGCCTCTTTTTTTTTCCTGTACACTCTATGTTAATGGTTTTTCCCAAAAAGCTCGACTTTTGTCTCATCTGACCAGAGAACATTCTTCCAAAACATAGTAACATAGTTTGTAAACATAGTTAGTAAAAGCCGAATAAAGACTTGCGTCCATCAAGTTCGACCTGTTAGTTCTGTAATTGCTAAAGTTGATCCAGAGGAGGGCAAAAACCCCAAATGATTTGGCCAATCTTCACCTGAGGAAAAATTCCCTCCCGACTCTGAAACCAGCAGTCAGAATAAATCCCTGTATCAACCTACTATTTTATTTTATTTTTAAGTATATGCTGAAATCTGCCTGGTATCTAGAAATGCATCCAGTCCCCGCTTGAACTGGTGTAGTGAATCTGACATCACCGTCTCCTCACTCAGTGAATTCCATATTCTCACTGCTCTTACCGTAAAGAACCCCTTCCTATGCTGGTGCTGAAACCTTTTCTCTTCCAGTCTTAGTGAATGCCCTCTTGTTACCGTAATATCCCTCCTTTTGAACAAATCCCTGGCAAGGTCTCTATACTGTCCCCTAACATATTTGTACACATTTATTATGTCCCCCCTCAACCTTCTCTTTTCCAGGCTGAATAGTCCTAGTTTTGCCAACCTCTCTGGGTATTGCAGTCCCTCCATTCCCTTTATTAATTTTGTTGCCCTCCTTTGTACCTTTTCAAGCTCATTTATATCCTTTCTATATATTGGGGCCCATAACTGAGCACAGTATTCCAAGTGTGGTCTGACCAGTGCTTTGTACAGTGGAAGAACAATGTTCTCATCCTTTGCAGCTATACCTCTTCTGATACATCCCATTACCCTGTTTGCCCTTACAGCAGCGGCCTGACTTTGGGCACTCCAATTTAGTTTGCCATCAATCAAGATGCCCAAGTCCTTCTCCATCTCTGAATTCCCCAATGATTTCCCATTCAGTGAGTACTGGTGACTTCCATTTTTCCTTCCCATATGTATGACCTTACATTTCTCCTCGTTAAACCTCATTTGCCATTTAATGCTCCACCTACCCAGCTTATCCAAATCCCTCTGTAGGTCTGCACTGTCCTCTTTTGTATTAATTGTTTTACATAACTTTGTGTCATCTGCAAATATTGATATTTTACTATTTATCCCGTTGACTATGTCGTTAATAAAGATATTAAATAACATTGGGCCTAGTACAGACCCCTGTGGTACCCCACTAGTGACGCTTACCCAATCTGAGTATATTCCATTTATAACCACCCTCTGCCTTCTATCCCTTAGCCAGTTAGCTACCCACTTGCAGACATTTTCCCCCAGCCCCATCATTCTCATTTTGTATACCAACCTATTATGTGGCACGCTATCGAAAGCTTTTGAGAAGTCGAGATACACGACATCCACTGGTTCCCCCTGATCTACTCGAGAGCTAACCTCCTCGTAGAAGTCAATCAGGTTTGTTTGGCAGGAGCGATTCCTCATGAATCCATGTTGGTTCGGGATTAAAAGATTATTAGCATCAAGATGCTCCATAATTGCCTCTTTAATGAAGCTTTCAAAAATTTTGCCCACAACGGACGTCAGACTCACCGGCCGATAGTTTCCGGCGTCACTTTTCGCTCCCTTTTTGAATATTGGCACTACATTCGCCTGTCGCCAATCAAGTGGCACAGACCCAGTCTCAACAGAGTCCTTAAATATAAGATATAACGGTCTGTCTATCACATTACTTAGTTCCCTTAGTACCCGTGGGTGTATGCCATCAGGTCCTGGTGATTTGTTTATTTTAATGTTACTGAGGCGTTTCTGTACCCCAGCTTGGGTTAGATTTGTCATACTTAGTGGAGGATTAAGTTTGTCACTTCTCATTTCTCCTGTTAGTTCGATTTCCTTTGTGAAAGTTGTCGAAAAAAAATTATTTAATAGATTAGCTTTATCCTCATCTTTCTCTATGATTTTGCCTTCCTCACTTTTTATCGGTCCAATATTATCCGATTTAATCCTTTGACTATTTATATACGTAAAGAACAGTTTGGGATTTGATCTACTTTCCCTAGCAATACGTCTCTCTGTTTCCTCCTTCGCTATTTTTATTTGTTTTTTGCAGGTTCTCGTTTTTTCCTTGTAACACATTAGTGCCTCCTTACTGTTTTCCTGTTTTAATCTCTTGAATGCCTCTTTTTTGCTATTTAACGCCCCTTTTACGTTCTTGTTCAACCATATTGGTTTCCTCTTATTTCTGGCCCTTTTATTCCCATACGGTATATACCTCTCGCACTGAGTATTCAGAATTCTTTTGAAGGTTTCCCATTTACTATTCGTATTCCTTTGATTAAGAACTTTGTCCCAGTCAATAAGTTGAAGGCTTTCTTTCAGCTGATCAAACTTTGCCCTCCTAAAGTTTAATGTTTTTGTTGTTCCCTTATTGATAACCCTACTGAAGGGCATTTTGAAGTCGATAATATTATGGTCGCTATTACCTAGGTGCCCCCCTATCTGTACCTCAGTTATTCTATCAGGCCTATTAGTCAATATTAAGTCTAACACGGCCTTCCCTCTCGTTGGTTCCTGCACTAGTTGGGAGAGATAATTATCCTTAATATTTTTCAAGAACCTTTTTCCTTTCTGAGATCTACAGGTTTCTGTTTCCCAGTCAATATCCGGGTAGTTGAAATCCCCCATTACAATCACTTCATTATGTTTTGCTACTTTGTCTATTTGTCCTAATAGCAGTTTCTCATTCTCCTCTGTTATATTGGGTGGCTTATAGCAGACCCCCAGTAATATTTTATTATTATTTTTAGTTCCCTCTATCTCTACCCAGATGGACTCGACCCCCTCTTCTCCCTCTCCTATATCTTCCCTTAGTCTGGGTTTTAGACATGACTTTACATATAAGCAGACTCCTCCGCCTTTCCCCTGTTTCCGGTCCCTTCTAAATAAACTATAATCTAATAAATTTACCGCCCAGTCGTAGCTATCGTCTAGCCAAGTCTCTGTTATACCTACGATGTCATACCTCTCCTCCCATATAAGCGCCCGCAGCTCATCCGCCTTATTGGTCAGGCTTCTTGCGTTGGTCAGCATGCAAGATAAAACTTTGTAGTTATTTAGCATCCTATTCTTCTCTAACGATCTAACTGTACTATCCCCACCCCCCTCTCCACCCTCATTATATTCACTTCTCCCCTTCCCCCTTGCTTGCCTCACATCCCACCTATTTCCTTGGTTTCCCCCCCCCCGTCTCTAGTTTAAAAACTCCTCCAACCTATTAGCCATCTTCTTCCCCAGCACCGCTGCACCCTCCCCATTGAGGTGCAGCCCGTCCCTACGGTAGAGCCTGTAGCCGACCGCGAAGTCGGCCCAGTTCTCCATGAACCCAAACCCTTCTGCCTTGCACCAACTCTTTAGCCACTTATTCACCTCCCTAACCTCCTGTTGGCGCTCCTGTGTGGCTCGCGGGATTGGTAGTATTTCTGAGAAAACTACCTTGGAGGTCCTTGTCCTAAGCTTCCTACCTAGGTCCCTGAAATAATTTTTAAGGACCCTCCATCTACCACTCACTTTGTCATTGGTGCCGATGTGGACCATGACCACTGGGTCTTCGCCAGCCCCACCCAGTAACCTGTCAACCCGATCCGCGATGTGCCGGACTCGAGCGCCAGGGAGGCAGCACACCGTTCGGCGATCCCGGTCTTTGTGACAGATTGCCCTGTCTGTCCCCCTAATAATAGAGTCACCCACTACCAGAACCTGTCTTGCCTGCCCTACACTTCCCCCCTCCCCCTCATTACTGGAGCATACACTCCCCCGGCGGTCAGAGGATCTGTCGTGCTCCAATAATGCCGGTTCTGAACCAGCCTTCCTATACTTCTTCCCTCTATCCCTCCTTACTGTTATCCAGCTCCCTGCCTGTTCAGCCTGCACTTCCCCTCTATGCTCCACCCCCAGTATTGACCCATTGAGTGTCTGCTCGGTGAGCAGCAAACTCCGTTCTATGTTGTCGATGCTCCTCAGTACCGCTATCTGAGCACTTAGATCCAGAATTTGGGCTTCCAAGTGCACGATATGCTCACATCTCTCGCAGCAGTATGGATCCTCGAGCGGGTGCTCACGGAATGCATACATTGCGCAAGATGTACACTGCACGGCTCCGTCCAACATGGACGTCATTCTAAATATGGGGATACAGTCAGTATATATATACAAGTACAAAACACAATTATTTATATATAGGTGTATGGACGGGGATCAATTAGGGATGTGCAAGTGTATCAATTAGATATCGGCGGGGGATCAGTTAAGTATGGACGGGGGATCAATTAAGTATCAAGTATGGACGGGGGAATCAGCTAAGTAGGTCAGGTGGATTAATTAAGTAAAAAGTAAAGTAAAGAAAGAATGAAATACAGTCAGCAATTCAGTCCTAAGTCCTCCCTTCCAAACTCCCTGAATCCAAAGTCACTGAAAAACAAGTCACACACTTACTTTCGTTCGCACTTACGCTCCGGACACACACAGCTCGTTCACACTCGCAAACTAAGAGATTTAAAGTGTTTTTTTTTTGTTTGTTTTTTTTTCCTTTTCCAGCAATGTACCCTTCACCTCAATGCACTTCCAAAGGACTTGATGCCCAACCAGCTGCCCCTTATAAACCCTTAATTATGACCCCTTCCCCTTAATTAACCCCTTGTGAGTAAATCTACACCTCAGGATTTTAGTGCAATGTAGTTAACCCTTAAATACACAGGTAGTAAACTAAGAAACTAAAACTGTAGTGAGAAAATAGATTTTTAATAGCCCAATAAATCTAAACAGGTAGAAAAGCACTCAGCAGATCACAATGCAGCACTCACCGCAATTCACACAGGTATTTTCTGCAGGATTCCCAATACCTCTTCACGCAATTCACACAGGTATTTTCTGCAGGATTCCCAATACCTCTTCACGCAATTCACACAGGTATTTTCTGCAGGATTCCCAATACCTCTTCACCTTCACCTCAATGCACTTCCAGTTTTAGGCTTTATCAGGTAAGTTTTGGCAAACTCCAGCCTGGCTTTTTTATGTCTCGGGGTAAGAAGTGGGGTCTTCCTGGGTATCCTACCATACAGTCCCTTTTCATTCAGACGCCGACGGATAGTACGGGTTGACACTGTTGTAGCCTCGGACTGCAGGGCAGCTTGAACTTGTTTGGATGTTAGTCGAGGTTCTTTATCCACCATCCGCACAATCTTGCGTTGAAATCTCTCGTCAATTTTTCTTTTCCGTCCACATGTAGGGAGGTTAGCCACAGTGCCATGGGCTTTAAACTTCTTGATGACACTGCGCACGGAAGACACAGGAACATTCAGGTCTTTGGAGACGGACTTGTAGCCTTCAGATTGCTCATGCTTCCTCACAATTTGGTTTCACAAGTCCGCAAACAGTTCTTTGGTCTTCTTTCTTTTCTCCATGCTCAATGTGGTACACACAAGGACACAGGACAGAAGTTGAGTCAACTTTAATCCATGTTAACTGGCTGCAAGTGTGATTTAGTTATTGCCAACACCTGTTAGGTGCCACAGGTGCTCTTTCAGCTGCTCATAAAACCCGGCCCTGTAATCCGGACTCATTAAATTCCTCTCAGCACTATGTGTGCTGGAGCCTGCTTCTCCGGATCCTACATCACCGAAGCATGGCACTTCGAGGACACATACCTCCCGTCCACGATCTGTCCGGCAGCAACCTTACATACACCCCCCCTCTGTCCAAAGCCGTAGGGCTTGGCACCTTCTGTCACCATACAATAAACCCTTGACAAGGCAGCGGCATTCCCATGTTGTTTCCCAGGCCTATGCTCTACCCGGAAACTAAAATCTTGTAGAGCCAGGAACCACCTAGTCACTCTGGCATTGTTTCCCTTCTTTTCTCGCATCCACCTCAATGGGGCATGGTCTGACACTAACCTGAACCTTCTGCCTAATAGGTAATACCTCAGAGTGTTTAACGCCCACTTAATGGCCAAACATTCTTTTTCTACAATGGAGTAGTCCTTCTCACAAGCGGAGAGCTTCAGACTGAGGTATTTTACAGGGTGTTCTTCTCCGTTAATCTCCTGGGACAAGACTGCTCCCAGCCCGACATCCGATGCATCCATCTGGACCACAAACTCCTTGGAGAAGCTGGGTGCCACCAAGACTGGTTGTTTACAGAGGACCAGTTTCAATTCCTGGCAGGTCACTTCTGCTTCCGGGGACCACTTGGCCATAGCTGACTTCATCCCTTTCAGAAGATCCATCAGTGGGGCTGCTATCAGGGCAAAGTTAGGGACAAATCTTCGATAGTAGCCCACAATGCCTAGAAACGCCATGACCTGCTTCTTCGAGAGGGGCTGTGGCCAGTTCAAGATCGCCTCGACCTTATTTATTTGTGGTTTTATTTCCCCTCTACCAACCACGTACCCTAGGTACTTGGCTTCGGGTTGATAGTAAAGCCCGCCTTCCTTAGGGCATCAAGTATGGCTTGAACTTTGTCCAGATGACTTTCCCAGTCCTGGCTAAATATGACGATGGCATCTAGGTAGGCCGCTGCATACTGTTTGTGGGGTGCTAAGATCCGGTCCATGGCTCTCTGGAAGGTGGCCGGAGCTCCCTTCAACCCAAACGGCATCCTGACGTATTGGCGTCGAGAAGGCTGTCTTCTCCTTAGCCTCTTTGGACAGGGGAATTTGCCAATATCCTTTGGTGAGGTCCAGAGTGGTGATGTACCGAGCGGGTCCTAGCCTTTCGATAAGCTCATCTACCCTAGGCATTGGGTAGGCGTCGATCTTTGAGACCTCGTTCAGCTTCCTATAGTCGTTGCAAAACCGCCATTCTCCATCTGGTTTCGGCACTAAGACTATAGGACTGGACCATCCACTTTTGGACTCTTCAATGACTCCCAGGTTTAGCATCCGCCTTACTTCTTTAGAGATCACCTCTCTGCGGGCTTCGGGGATCCGGTATGGTTTTAGATTGACGCGAACATGAGGCTCTGTGAGAACCTCATGCTCTATGACCTGAGTGAGTCCTGGCAACTCCGAAAACATGTCTTTATTTCGCTGTAACAACTCTTTGCACTGTTGCTTTTGGGCATGTGACAGTGACTCTGCCACCTTGACCTCTTTCACATCGGCCTCAGCCTCAGCCATTAAACAGGGAGCTTCCGCAGGCTCTCTATCTTGCCATGGCTTAATCAAGTTAACATGGTAAATTTGGTAGGGCTTCCTCTTCCCTGGTTGGTGGATCTTAAAGTTGACTTCCCCCACTTTCTCTACCACCTCATAGGGGTCCTGCCACTTGGCCATGAACTTGTCTCCACTGTGGGACTAGCACAAGCACTCGATCTCCTGGGTTGAACGATCTCACCCTGGCCGACCTATTATACACCCTGGACTGTGCCTCTTGTGCCTTAAGGAGGTGCTCCCTCACAATGGGCATCACATGGGCAATCCTCTCTTGCATCTGGGCAACGTGCTCCACCACTCTCCTATAGGGAGTGGTCTCAGCTTCCCAGGACTCTTTCTCCACCTCCAGGAGTCCTGAGGGTGTCGTCCATAGAGTGGTTCAAACGGGGAGAAACCTGTGGAAGCTTTGGGAACTTCCCTCATGGCGAACAACATATAGTCCCAGTCTCGGCCATCCTTTTCCACTGCTTTCCTCAACATTGCTTTCAAGGTTTTGTTAAACCTCTCTACCAGTCCGTCCGTCTGGGGAGAGTACACGGAGGTTCTCAGTTGTGCAATCTGCAGTGTCTTGCACAATTCCCTCATGACCTTCGACATAAATGGAGTTCCTTGGTCTGTTAGGATCTCGTTAGGCAACCCAGTTCTTGAAAACATGTGGACTAACTCCCGGGCTATACACCTGGTGGAGGAGTTTCGTAGTGGTACGGCCTCCAGATACCATGTAGCATAATCTAATACCACCAGGATATACTGATGCACTTGGGCGGACTTGACCAGAGGCCCCACTAGATCCATTGCTATGCGTTCGAATGGAACCTCGATGACTGGTAGTGGCACTAGGGGACTGCGGAAGTGGGCCACTGGGGAGGTTATCTGGCATGTGGGGCAGGAACGACAATAACTCTATATTTCTCTATAGCAACCTGGCCAGTAGAATCTTTGGAGGATCCGTTCTTGAATCTTGTCTGCACCCAGGTGACCACCCAACACATGAGAATGAGCCATGTCTAACACCCTGCGTCTATAGGGCCCTGGCACCAGCAACTGTTCTATTACCTCACCCCTTGGCTTGGTTATTCTGTACAGCAAATCCCCATTCACAGCAAAATGAGGGAACCGAGTGTCAGCCCCCGGTTCCTGAGGCACCCCATTTAACACAGTAACATTTTCAAAGGCCCCTTTCAGAGCTAAATCCCTGAGTTGGGCAGTTCCAAAGTTTCCCTCGGACACCTAAAGCTCAGGGATATTGGACTCAGGGGATGCTACTTCAGCCTCATTGCCCACCAGCACACACATGGGAAACTCATCTACTATGTTCTGCGGGTAAGTTTCCTTAGGGGCGATCTGGCTGTCGTCCAAGCAACCAGGTGTCCCCGCTTTCCCCCACATTTCCCAGAATAATGCAAAGTAACGTCCAATTATTATGGGATGCAATAGGTCCTTAACGACCGCCACTTCATGAGATGTGGTGCCACAGTCTGTGTTTACATCCACCTGGGCCACAGGATAGTTCTTAGCGTCCCCATTGATACACCGGACACCCACCACCTTCCCAGAAACCAGCCGATGAGGGAGTGTGGCCCTTATCAGGGTCACCAAACTTCCTGAGACCAATAGTCCAGAGACTTGTGCCCCGTTAACTGACACTGAGCATGCCTGAGGGCCCTCGCCATGTTGACGAACTGCGCTGCAGGCGGGGTAGGCAAAATAAGAGCAACGCCGGCCCATGTTACAGTCCATTGGTTCAGAGGTTATGGGACACCGGGAGGCAATATGGCCAGGGGTATGACATCTCCAACACACTATATTATGGGGTGGGACCTTGGGCAGCAACTCAGACCCCTCCTGAACTCTAGGATGCCCCCCAGGTGTGGCGCTAGCTCCCTTCTTTTGGGTGTCCGCCACCTTTTGGGAACCCCAGTATTGAGAGGCTACGACCCCTTGTTTTCCCAACGGACTCTCAACCGCCTGGTATCTTTCCACCAACCCCACCAAGTCATCAGCATTATAGGGATCTCCCTGGGCAACCCAGGATTTTACCGACTTCGGGAGAGAGTGTATAAACCTGTCTATAACGACCTCTATCTCATATCATAGGACTATCTATCATCTATCTATTATCTATATGACGCGCCCCCTGGGCCATGGGGCACCCGGGACCGGACTTCAGGGCAATGCTGGGAGTAGTTGTGGCGACCTGGTCCCGTGGCTCAGGGTGGCCAGACCAATATTGTGGCAGTCTCTGTATCAGTATAATGCAATGTCCGACTACGCCACCCGTGGATTGCGGTCAATAAGAACCGCCGCTGCTGAGCAGACCTCTGAGGCTGATGTTGTGAGGGCAGCAGAGTGTAGTATAACTCCCCACGGGAGGAGTATAGCCTCAGGCTAGTGAGTGTGGATGATAGGAGTGATGGTACACGAGCGCAGCAGGAACGACTCAGAGGCTTTGCAGTGCAGTTCAGGGTCTTTACTGATGGTGATAAGGCAGACCCTCCCGGGAGTACTGGCTAGCATAAGAGGCCTGGTCAGTCTGTGAGAAAACTGGAGTTCCCCTGGCCAGGTGGAGTTGTAGGCCTCCCCGACTATCTGCACTCTTCCTGGCTACCTTGCTGTAAGCGAGTGGAAGTAGCCCACGTCCCTGAGTGTTCCGTGTGGTGCTCACCTGTATGGCTGGTGACTTGGGGCCTTCTGATAGCCCCCGCTCCTCGATTGCAGTGCTGGTCCCTTGCTCGTGACTGAGCCTCCGGGCTTCTATGGCCAGAGGACTTGAAATCCCCTGCCGGCGGGTTTCTGCTGCTGGGTATATATAAGTCCCCGCAACCTCGGACTCCTGTGTCCGGTTCTCAGAGTCTTCAGCCAGGACGAACTCCGCTTAGCTCAAGTCCCTGGTCTTCAGCTCCTGCTCCTACAGAGCTCCTCGCTGTTACTTTCCCTGTGTCTGGAACTAACTCCAGGCTCTGACTTCACTAACCCCGCCCCAGATCCAGTTTATATAGGGCAGGTTCCTCCCCTATCTGGTCTGGGACAGGAGGTGTTGCATGTTTAAGGGCTCCGAACCAGGAAACCTCCCACTTGCTCTCAGACATAATATTTCTATTACAGTGGTAACCAGACCCCTGGGGTGCAACATATCCATCTATCTATCTCATATCTATCTATCTATCAATCTAATATCTATCTATCTTCTCCACTTTTTATCTGGTCTCAGGTATGACTTTCATATTACCCACGACTGTTACTTGCCACAGGTGAGTTTTAACGAGCATCACATGCTTGAAGCAAAGTTGTTTTTCCACAATTTTGGAAAAGTGCCAACAATTTTGTCCGGCCCATTTTTGGAGTTTTGTGTGAAATTATGTCCAATTTGCCTTTTTTTCCCATTTTTTTGTGCTGTTTCAATACACACAAAGGAAATAAATATTATAACAAATGTATAACAAAACATGTGTAATTGTAATAATTTTCTGGGAGAAATACTTCACTTTCTGGAACAATCTCAAGGTTGCTAAACACTTCCGGCCATGACTGTGTGTATATATGGGCCCTCAATAAACCATCCCTCTCAACGAAAAGGCCACAGCAAGGGTCAGGACTCGGTGGCCTTCCCTCTCCGAATCTTAGGGAGAGACGGTTGTGCTTCCAGCATCCACCTAGGCTGCCACCCCAGTGGAACTAATAGCAGGGTAGCCAACTGTCCAGAAATTCTTGGACAGTCCATAAAAATAGGGCACTTTTTTCCCTGTCCGTAAAAAAAAATGTGATGCGTCCATAATCTTTCTGAAGCTGGAGAGACTTGTTCAGATGGAGGGAGATGTAGGGGCATCATATTGTGTATAGGGAGATGTAGGGGCATCATATTGTGTATAGGTATCATATTGTGTATCTGCATGTGTGGGGACATCATACGGTGTATATGGAGCTGTGAGCACATCATACTGTATTTAGGGAACAATGAGGGAATCATACTGTATACAAGGAGCTGTGGAAACATAATGCTGTGTAAAGGGTCTGTGGGGTCATCATCTAATATACAGTACAGACCAAAAGTTTGGACACACCTTCTCATTTAAAGATTTTTCTGTATTTTCATGACTATGAAAATTGTACATTCACACTGAAGGCATCAAAACTATGAATTAACACATGTGGAATTATATACTTAACAAAAAAAGTGTGAAACAACTGAAAATATGTCTTATATTCTAGGTTCTTCAAAGTAGCCACCTTTTGCTTTGATGACTGCTTTGCACACTCTTGGCATTCTCTTGATGAGCTTCAAGAGGTAGTCACCGGAAATGGTTTTCACTTCACAGGTGTGCCCTGTCAGGTTTAATAAGTGGGAGTTCTTGCCTTATAAATGGGGTTCGGATCATCAGCTGTGTTGTGCAGAAGTCTGGTGGATACACAGCTGATAGTCCTACTAAATAGACTGTTAGAATTTGTATTATGGCAAGAAAAAAGCAGCTAAGTAAAGAAAAATGAGTGGCCATCATTACTTTAAGAAATGAAGGTCAGTCAATGCAAAAAATTGGTAAAACTTTGAAAGTGTCCCCAAGTGCAGATGCAAAAACCATCAAGCGCTGCAAGAAACTGGCTCACATGAGGACTGCCCCAGGAAAGGAAGACCAAGAGTCACCTCTGCTTCTGAGGATAAGTTTATCCGAGTCACCAGCCTCAGAAATCGCAGGTTAACAGCAGCTCAGATTAGAGACCAGGTCAATGCCACACAGAGTTCTAGCAGCAGACACATCTCTTCAACAACTGTTAAGAGGAGACTTTGTGCAGCAGGCCTTCATGGTAAAATAGCTGCTAGGAAACCACTGCTAAGGACAGGCAACAAGCAGAAGAGACTTATTTGGGCTAAAGAACACAAGGAATGGACATTAGACCAGTGGAAATCTGTGCTTTGGTCTGATGAGTCTAAATTTGAGATCTTTGGTTCCAACCACCGTGTCTTTGTGCGATGCAGAAAAGGTGAACGGATGGACTCTACATGTCTGGTTCCCACCGAGAAGCATGGAGGAGGAGGTGTGATGGTGTGGGGGTGCTTTGCTGGTGACACTGTTGGGGATTTATTCAAAATTGAAGGCATACTGAACCAGCATGGCTACAACAGCATCTTGCAGCGGCATGCTATTCCATCCGGTTTGCGTTTAGTTGGACCATCATTTATTTTTCAATAGGACAATGACCCCAAACACACCTCCAGGCTGTGTAAGGGCTATTTGACCAAGAAGGAGAATGATGGGGTGCTACGCCAGATGACCTGGCCTCCACAAGTGCTAAGCATCTCTGGGAACTCCTTCAAGATTGTTGGAAGACCATTTCCATTGACTACCTCTTGAAGCTCATCAAGAGAATGCCAAGAGTGTGCAAAGCAGTCATCAAAGCAAAAGGTGGCTACTTTGAAGAACCTAGAATATAAGACATATTTTCAGTTGTTTCACACTTTTTTGTTAAGTATATAATTCCACATGTGTTAATTCATAGTTTTGATGCCTTCAGTGTGAATGTACAATTTTCAAAGTCATGAAAATACAGAAAAATCTTTAAATGAGAAGGTGTGTCCAAACTTTTGGTCTGTACTGTATATAATCGTCTTATCCCGTCTGTCTGTCTGTCCTTCTGTCCAGGAAATCCTGCGTCGCTGATTGGTCCAGCCGCGGCCAATCAGCGACGCGGGATTTCAGAAAAAGATGGCGGCCGTTAGCAGCTCATCTGCCGCACGGAGGTCAGCGGCGATGCAGCCGGGAGATGACCGGCGCTAGCCGCTCATCTCCCGGCTGCTCGCAGCAGAAGTACCGCGACCGGCGGCGCCGCTGACCTCCATGCGGCTACCGTCGGGAGATCAATGGCTAGGGCCGCTGATCTCCCGACGGCAAGTGTGAAGCGAGGACCGGGGATATAGACAGGTGTGTGCCTTTCCAAATCAAGTCCTATCAGTTTAATTAAACACAGCTGGACTCCAATGAAAGAGTAGAACCATCTCAAGGAGGATCACAAGAAATGGACAGCATGTGACTTAAATATGAGCAAAGGGTCTGAATACTTATGACCATGTGATATTTCAGTTTTCCTTTTTCAATAAATTTGCAAAAATTTCTACATTTCTGTTTTTTTTCAGTCAAGATGGGGTGCACAGTGTACTTTAATGAGAAAAAAAATGAACTTTTTAGAATTTACCAAATGGCTGCAATGAAACAAAGAGTGAAAGATGTAAAGGGGTCTGAATGCTTTCCGTACCCACTGTATATAGTACTCAATGTTCCAGGCAGTGGGAGGCATTACTGGGATCCAGAGCAGTCGCTCCAGTCACGTCCAGAGCCTAAGGTCTGGCATAGGAGCTGCCGGACACTTTGTGTGCTCTGAAGTACAAAGGAAGATGGACAGGGACCTGCATAGATGGAAGTTGAAGGCCAGTCCCGGGTGCACTGCAGAGGTGGACGAGAAATACAGGATGAGCTAGCAACAGGGCTGAAGAGGAGTTATGCTAAGAAGGAGGATAATGTGAATTGCTGTGCCTTATCCCATCTGTACCCACCTGATGAACTTGAACTGTCAAGTATATGTTTGACTGTTACAAAGAACTTCGTGTTCCCTAAATTGTGAGCGGCGGCTTCTGAGGACAGAAGCCTGAAGGCAGTGGAGGCCTGCGGCCTACAAGAGAGTGTGCTGCACCCCACACCCTAGAGCACACTGGGACTGGGACACCCATTGTCTGTAAAGTGCCAGAGCGAAATCAGACCGACGTTCAGTCACGACTACCGCTCTGTGCCACTTTACAAGATGAGTGATAAGGGAACTTCTCCATCAGAAGAGAAGAGGAAATAATGGTCGCTGCCCAAACTGTGACAAGAACAGGACCACAATGCAACAAGAACTGTCTCACAATGCTCTTGGAACTTTCCCATAATGCATTGCAAATTGAAACTAGAGCAAATACATTAAATCACTAGCAGACAGTGCAGTTATCAAACAATAAAAAAGAGACAGGATTCAAATGCAAGCAACATAATGTCAGAACTGATATACACATAAAGTGACTAGATTCCCTGGATAGCTAAATTCGCTGCTGAGGCAAGAACACGGGCTGCCCAGCACTATTTAAGTGCACCCCATGAAGATAGACACTCTAATTTACAAGGCCATAACATATAGGTGCATCTCACAAAATTAGAATATCATCAAAAAGTTAATTTATTTCAGTTCTTCAATGCAAAAAGTGAACCTCATATATTATATAGAGTCATTACAAACACAGTGATCTATTTCAAGTGTTTATTTCTGTTAATGTTGATGATTATGGCTTATAGCCAATGAAAACACAAAAGTCATTAACTCAGTAAATTAAAATAATTAACAAAAAACACCTGCAAAGACTTCCTAAGCATTTAAAAAGGTCCCTTAGTCTGTTTTAGTAGGCTCCACAATCATGACAATCATGATGAAGACTGCTGGCTTGACAGATGTCCAGAGTTCCAATTTTCATTTGAAATCAAGGTCCCAGAGTCTGGAAGAAGAGTGGAGAGGCCACAATCCAAGCTGCTTGAGGTCTAGTGTGAAGTTTCCACAATCAGTGATGGTTTGGGGAGCCGTGTCATCTGCTGGTGTAGGTCCACTGTGTTTTTTCAACACAAAAGTCAGCGCAGCCGTCTACCAGGAAATTTTAGAGCACTTCATGCTTCCCTCTGCCACAGTATCAAGCTACCAGGGGGGCAAAGGGGGCGGTGGCCCCGGGCCCCTCGCTCTTAGGGGGCCCATCCAGGGCTACGCCAGTGTAACTGTATCTAGCATGCCCCTGGTGCCAGCATCGGGCCCCACTGCCCGCCACCGCTGCAAGTTTACTGATGAGAGAGGGAGCGCGGATCTCTCTCCCATTAGTCCCTTCTGTGACTGACGTCTCTGACATCATCACTTGGCGCCCAGCCCGCTGTGCTGAAGATGTGTGCGTGCTGGGTGCTCTGAGCAGCGAGGGAACCAGGAGGAGAGATGAGTACTGTTTATTTATTTTTTGCCGGGTGGGGGGCGGCATTATATTACAGACTCTGCCTATGGGAAGGGGGAGGTGCATTATACTACAGACTCTGCCTATGGGGGAGCATTATCCTAAAGACTCTGCCCACAGAGAGGGGGGGCATTATACTAAAGACTCTGCCTATGGGGAGGGGGGGCATTATACTACAGCATGTCTATGGGGAGGGGGGGAGCATTATACTAAAGCCTCTGTCTATGGGGGGGCATTCTACTACAGACTCTGCCTATGGGGGGCATTATACTACAGACTCTGTTTATGAGCAGGGGAGAGCAGTAGACTACAGACTCTGCCTATGGGGGGACATTGTACTACAGACTCTGCCTATAAGAGGGGGAGCATTATACTACAGACTCTGCCTATGGGGGGTGCATTTTACTACAGACTCTGCCTATAGGTGGGGCATTATACTACAGACGCTGCCTATGAGATGGGGGGGGCATTATATCACAGACTCTGCCTATGAGGAGGGGGGGCACATTATACTACAGACTCTGCCTATGAGATGGGGGGGCATTATACTACAGATTCTGCCTATGAGGAGGGGGGGGGGATTATACTACAGACTCTGACTATGAGGAGGGGGGAGCATTATACTACAGACTCTGCCTATGGGGGGGCATTATACTGCAGACTCTGCCTATGGGGGGGCATTATACTACAGACTCTGCCTATGAGGAGGGGGGGAGCATTATACTACAGACTCTGCCTATGGGGGGGACATTGTACTACAGACTCTGCCTATAAGAGGGGGAGCATTATACTACAGACTCTGCCTATGGGGGGTGCATTTTACTACAGACTCTGCCTATAAGTGGGGCATTATACTACAGACGCTGCCTATGAGATGGGGGGGGGCATTATACCACAGACTCTGCCTATGAGGAGGGGGGGCACATTACACTACAGACTCTGCCTATGAGATGGGGGGGGGCATTATACTACAGATTCTGCCTATGAGGAGGGGGGGGCATTATACTACAGACTCTGCCTATGAGGAGGGGGGAGCATTATACTACAGACTCTGCCTATGGGGGGGGCATTATACTGCAGACTCTGCCTATGGGGGGGCATTATACCACAGACTCTGCCTATGAGGAGGGGGGGAGCATTATACTACAGACTCTGCCTATGGGGGGGAGCTTTATACTACAGACTCTGTCAATGGGGGGAGCATTTTACTACAGACTCTACTATACGAAGGACTATGGGGAGTGCATTATACTATATTGAGGACTATCTGGTGCATTATACTATATGTAGGCTATTTATACAGTGTGGGAGATAATGTGGGTTCTTTGAACAGCGTGGGGGCCATCATACAGTGTGGGAGATAATGTGGGGTCTTTGTATAGTGTGGAGGCCATCATACAGTGTTGGAGCCATCAGCTTGGGGGCTACTAAGGGGTCAGTATACTTTGTGGGGGTACTATACAGTGAGGGGGAATTATATCGTGAATAGGAGAACATCATACTGGTTAGAGCGGAGCTCTACATGGGGGGAGACTCAGGACATTATTAAATCTTAGGTGGGCACTTATTGTTATAGGGGAACTCAGGTTATCGTGACTGTCGAAGGGGCACTATTACTTTCTAGGGGGAACAATGCGGGCACTGTTTTCTAGGACACTTGCACACGGCATTACTTTATTTTAGAGGTTTGTTTTACCATCTAGAGGGCACACAGTAGGTGCAGTAATAGGGACACATTTTGCAGCAGAGGCTCAGTATTGGGGTATCAGCAGGATGAGAAGTTTGTGCAGGTTGGGGATAGATGTGGTCAGTGCCTGAAATGTAAGGAGTCAAATGTGTCTTTGTTGTGATCTCTGCATACCTGAGACTCTGAGTCCTGGCTGGAGAAGTTGTCGTGTCGGTCTGGGCCAGATGGAAAAGACGGGAAAAGTGAACAATTTAATCAGAAAGAACGTCAGCTGTAAGGTACTATATATAACTGAGCTGTGATCTCTTATATGTTCTGCAGGACTGGCATCTATCAATATATGTCACCATATGGCGGTAATATCAGTGCTGGTCTTTGTATAGAGATTATTTTTAGTAACAGCGCGGTCATCTGCTGAGGTTTTCCTACATCAACTATCTGGGTGCGCCGCTATAGTTGGAATCAGGGTTACCTGGTTAGAGGCCCACTCAGAAGTTTCGGCCCCCTGAAACAAAACCTTAGCTACGCCAAGCTTTTTGGAGATGGAAATTTCATTCTCCAGCAGGACTTGGCCCCTGTCCACACTGACAAAAGTACTAATACCTGGTTTAAAACAACAGTATCACTGTGCTTGATTGGCAGCAAACTCACCTGACCTTAACCCCATAAAGAATCTATGGGGTATTGTCAAGAGGAAAATGAGAGACACCAGACCCAACAATGCAGACGACCTGAAGGCTTCTATCAAAGCCACCTGGGCTTCCATAACCCCTCAGCAGTGCCACAGGCTGATCCCTCCATGCCATATTGCCGCATTGATGCAGTAATTGATGTAAAAGGATCCCTGACCAAGTATTGAGGGCATTTATTGAACATAGATTTCAGTAGGATAACATTTTGGATTTTGAAAACATTTTTCAAGCTGTTGTTATAAGGTATTCTAATTAATTGAAATAATGACTTTTGAGTTTTCATTGGCTGTAAGCCATAATCATCAACATTAACAGAAATAAACACGTGAAATAGATCACTCTGTGTGTAATGGCTCTATATAATATATGAGTTTCACGTTTTGTATTGAAGAACTGAAATAAATTAACTTTTATGGTGATATTCTAATTTTGTGAGATGCACCTGTAGATGGGCTTGGCTGCACCCTGAATAAAAATAGCATGTAAAAAATATATATGATATATATGAGGTATTGGTCGATATTTTGGCCAAAATATACAAGCTCGCAACCTGCTCAAGGGTCCTCATACTTACGAGTCCCTACACTAACATTAAAAGCAAAGTCACAAAAACAAGGAATTAAAGTTCCCACCAAAATTCAAGAATTAACACCGCAAATACAGCAACAATAATTACAAGGATGCAGCAAACCCATATAATGAAGAAGTCAGCAATACAGGTGCAAAATATTGATGAGACAACCACTCACAACCTACCAATTCATGGAGGGGGTGATTGCTTAGTATTAAAACTGCACACAAATAAGCCTTGTATAGGGCACTGGTCACACATAGGTAGTGCACAATGTCTGGCTTACAGCCTATTAGTGAAGCCCAAACTATTAGATTAGGCGGGCTGCCCAGCACTTTTTAAGTACACCCCATGAAGACAGACACCCTAGTTTACAAGGCCAACATTGATGGGTCTGGCTGCACCCTGAATAAAAATAACGTGCAAAAAATATATATGATATATATGAGGTATTAGTAAATATTTTGGCCAAAATACACAAGCTCGCAACCCGCGTCAAGGGTCCTCATACTTGCGAGTCCCTACACTAACATTAAAAGCAAAGACAAATTTAAATTCCCACCAAAATTCAAGAATTAACACAGGAAAAAAGGGCAACAGTGTTTACCTGCCTAGGTCTCAGTACTAATCATACCATATAATAACGATGACAGCAATACAGGTGCAAAATACTGATGCGACAACCACTCACATATTACCAATTAATGGAGGGGGGTGATTACATAGTATTAAAACTGCACACAAAATTATATGGGATTGCTACATCCTAATAGTGCATTAGTTCTGAGATCTGGGCAGGTAAATGCTATATTAATAATTGATTTTTTGGGGAAAGTTAAATTCTCTTTTGTTGGCTTTACTTTTAATCTAACTGAAATACACATAAGCTTTTTTCCTAAACATTAGGATCTGTTTAGAGCCATCAGCTCAAAAAGGCTTCCTTTGACAGACTTGGCATAAGCAGGTCAAAAGGAACCCTGATCTTTACCATTACACCCCTTTACAGGAATGGAGACTTACCACATGCTCAGGGTTGCATCTACAGAGTAGCTGCTGGCCAGAGGAGCGAGCTTGAGGCTATAACTCTAACTAAAGCTTTTTTATTACTAAATGATGGGTTCTGTCTAAGGCCATTGGCTCAAAAAGACTTCCTCGGACAGACTTGGCGCAAGCTACTCCATTCTGCAGATCCCAAGGGAACCCTGGCCTTTACCATTACACCCCTGTACAGGGATAGATACTTACCATAGGCCCAGGGTTGCATCTACAGAGTAGCTGCTGGCCGGAGGAGCGAGCTTGAGGCTATAGTGGTTGATTCAACTCTAACTAAAGCTTTTTTTTCCTAAATACTGGGATCTGTTTAAGGCTGTTGGCTCAAACAGACTTCCTCAGACAGACTTGGCGCAAGCTACTCCATTCTGCAGATCCCAAGGGAACCCTGGTTTTTACCATTACACCCCTGTACAGGGATAGATACTTACCATAGGCCCAGGGTTGCATCTACAGAGTAGCTGCTGGCCGGAGGAGTGCGCTTGAGGCTTGAGTAGTTGAGTCAATCCTAACTAAAGAAAAACCTATCTAATGACACTTTCTTGTTAGGACCTGTCTGAGGCCTATGGCTCAAAAAAGCTTCTTTGGAAAAACTTGGCAAAAGCCAGTCTATCCTACAGGTTCCAAAGGAACTCTGACCTTCACTCTTACAGCCCTGTACAGTGATAAAGACTTATTACAGGGCCTTGATTGCATCTACATAGTAGATGCTGACTGGAGGGGCAAACTTAAGGTTAGAATGGTTCAGCCAACCCTAACTATTGCTACTTTCTTAAATGTTAGGATATTTCTGAGGCCGTTGGCTCAAACAGGCTTCCTTGGACAGACTTGGCGCAAAACACACCATTTCTGATGTTTCCAAATGAACCCTGGGCTTCACCCTTGAACCTCTATACAGGGACCGTTTCATAGTTTTAAGGTTGAAAGACACAAGTCCATCAAGTTCAACCTAAAAGCTAATGTGTTGATCCAGAGGAAGGCAAAAACCCCATGAGGCAGATGCTAATTGCCCCATATTAGGGGAAAAATTCCTTCCCGACTCCACATATGGCAATCAGACTAGTTCCCTGGATCAACGTCCCATAACAAAATCTAGTACGGATCACCTGCAATTTTATATTATTCAAGAAAGGCACACACATGCCCTCCTTGAATTTTTTTTTAGAAAATTAAGTATTTCAATTTCATGTGGTAGAGAGTTTCATAACCTCATTGCTCACACAATAAAAATTTGCCAACTAACTTCCTTTAGACAAAGTGAATTAGGATCTTTATGCTAGAGTAATTGAACTAACTCTAACTGAAATAGATTAATGCTTTTTTCCTAAATGTTGAAATTTGTTTAAATCCATCAGCTCAAAAAGGCTTTCTCGGACAGACTTGGCGCAAGCTACTCCATTCTGCAGATCCCAAGGGAACCCTGGCCTTTACCATTACACCCCTGTACAGGGATAGATACTTACCATAGGCCCAGGGCTGCATCTACAGAGTAGCTGCTGGCCGGAGGAGCGAGCTTGAGGCTATAGTGGTTGATTCAACTCTAACTAAAGCTTTTTTTTCCTAAATACTGGGATCTGTTTAAGGCTGTTGGCTCAAACAGACTTCCTCGGACAGACTTGGCGCAAGCTACTCCATTCTGCAGATCCCAAGGGAACCCTGGTTTTTACCATTACACACCTGTACAGGGATAGATACTTACCATAGGCCCAGGGTTGCATCTACAGAGTAGCTGCTGGCCGGAGGAGTGCGCTTGAGGCTTGAGTAGTTGAATCAATCCTAACTAAAGAAAAACCTATCTAATGACACTTTCTTGTTAGGACCTGTCTGAGGCCTATGGCTCAAAAAAGCTTCTTTGGAAAGACTTGGCAAAAGCCAGTCTATCCTACAGGTTCCAAAGGAACTCTGTCCTTCACTCTTACAGCCCTGTACAGTGATAAAGACATATTACAGGGCCTTGATTGCATCTACATAGTAGATGCTGACTGGAGGGGCAAACTTAAAGTTAGAATGGTTCAGCCAACCCTAACTATTGCTACTTTCTTAAATGTTAGGATATTTCTGAGGCCATTAGCTCAAACAGGCTTCCTTGGACAGACTTGGCGCAAAACACACCATTTCTGATGTTTCCAAATGAACCCTGGGCTTCACCCTTGAACCTCTATACAGGGACCGTTTCATAGTTTTAAGGTTGAAAGACACAAGTCTGTCAAGTTCAACCTAAAAGCTAATGTGTTGATCAAGAGGAAGGCAAAAACCCCATGAGGCAGATGCTAATTGCCCCATATTAGGGGAAAAATTCCTTCCCGACTCCACATATGGCAATCAGACTAGTTCCCTGGATCAACGTCCCATAACAAAATCTAGTACGGATAACCTGCAATTTTATATTATTTAAGAAAGGCACACACATGCCCTTCTTGAATTTTTTTTAGAAAATTAAGTATTTCAATTTCATGTGGTAGAGAGTTTCATAACCTCATTGCTCACACAATAAAAATTTGCCAACTAACTTCCTTTAGACAAAGTGAATTAGGATCTTTATGCTAGAGTAATTGAATTAACTCTAACTGAAATAGATTAATGCTTTTTTCCTAAATGTTGAAATTTGTTTAAATCCATCAGCTCAAAAAGGCTTTCTCGGACAGACTTGGCGCAAGCTACTCCATTCTGCAGATCCCAAGGGAACCCTGGCCTTTACCATTACACCCCTGTACAGGGATAGATACTTACCATAGGCCCAGGGCTGCATCTACAGAGTAGCTGCTGGCCGGAGGAGCGAGCTTGAGGCTATAGTGGTTGATTCAACTCTAACTAAAGCTTTTTTTTCCTAAATACTGGGATCTGTTTAAGGCTGTTGGCTCAAACAGACTTCCTCGGACAGACTTGGCGCAAGCTACTCCATTCTGCAGATCCCAAGGGAACCCTGGTTTTTACCATTACACACCTGTACAGGGATAGATACTTACCATAGGCCCAGGGTTGCATCTACAGAGTAGCTGCTGGCCGGAGGAGTGCGCTTGAGGCTTGAGTAGTTGAATCAATCCTAACTAAAGAAAAACCTATCTAATGCCACTTTCTTGTTAGGACCTGTCTGAGGCCTATGGCTCAAAAAAGCTTCTTTGGAAAGACTTGGCAAAAGCCAGTCTATCCTACAGGTTCCAAAGGAACTCTGGCCTTCACTCTTACAGCCCTGTACAGCGATAAAGACTTATTACAGGGCCTTGATTGCATCTACATAGTAGATGCTGACTGGAGGGGCAAACTTAAGGCTAGAATGGTTCAGCCAACCCTAACTATTGCTACTTTCTTAAATGTTAAGATATTTCTGAGGCCGTTGGCTCAAACAGGCTTCCTTGGACAGACTGGGCGCAAAACACACCATTTCTGATGTTTCCAAATGAACCCTGGGCTTCACCCTTGAACCTCTATACAGGGACCGTTTCATAGTTTTAAGGTTGAAAGACACAAGTCCATCAAGTTCAACCTAAAAGCTAATGTGTTGATCCAGAGGAAGGCAAAAACCCCATGAGGCAGATGCTAATTGCCCCATATTAGGGGAAAAATTCCTTCCCGACTCCACATATGGCAATCAGACTAGTTCCCTGGATCAACGTTCCATAACAAAATCTAGTACGGATAACCTGCAATTTTAGATTATTCAAGAAAGGCACACACATGCCCTCCTTGAATTTTTTTTAGAAAATTAAGTATTTCAATTTCATGTGGTAGAGAGTTTCATAACCTCATTGCTCACACAATAAAAATTTGCCAACTAACTTCCTTTAGACAAAGTGAATTAGGATCTTTATGCTAGAGTAATTGAATTAACTCTAACTGAAATAGATTAATGCTTTTTTCCTAAATGTTGAAATTTGTTTAAATCCATCAGCTCAAAAAGGCTTTCTCGGACAGACTTGGCGCAAGCTACTCCATTCTGCAGATCCCAAGGGAACCCTGGCCTTTACCATTACACCCCTGTACAGGGATAGATACTTACCATAGGCCCAGGGCTGCATCTACAGAGTAGCTGCTGGCCGGAGGAGCGAGCTTGAGGCTATAGTGGTTGATTCAACTCTAACTAAAGCTTTTTTTTCCTAAATACTGGGATCTGTTTAAGGCTGTTGGCTCAAACAGACTTCCTCGGACAGACTTGGCGCAAGCTACTCCATTCTGCAGATCCCAAGGGAACCCTGGTTTTTACCATTACACACCTGTACAGGGATAGATACTTACCATAGGCCCAGGGTTGCATCTACAGAGTAGCTGCTGGCCGGAGGAGTGCGCTTGAGGCTTGAGTAGTTGAATCAATCCTAACTAAAGAAAAACCTATCTAATGACACTTTCTTGTTAGGACCTGTCTGAGGCCTATGGCTCAAAAAAGCTTCTTTGGAAAGACTTGGCAAAAGCCAGTCTATCCTACAGGTTCCAAAGGAACTCTGTCCTTCACTCTTACAGCCCTGTACAGCGATAAAGACTTATTACAGGGCCTTGATTGCATCTACATAGTAGATGCTGACTGGAGGGGCAAACTTAAGGCTAGAATGGTTCAGCCAACCCTAACTATTGCTACTTTCTTAAATGTTAAGATATTTCTGAGGCCGTTGGCTCAAACAGGCTTCCTTGGACAGACTGGGCGCAAAACACACCATTTCTGATGTTTCCAAATGAACCCTGGGCTTCACCCTTGAACCTCTATACAGGGACCGTTTCATAGTTTTAAGGTTGAAAGACACAAGTCCATCAAGTTCAACCTAAAAGCTAATGTGTTGATCCAGAGGAAGGCAAAAACCCCATGAGGCAGATGCTAATTGCCCCATATTAGGGGAAAAATTCCTTCCCGACTCCACATATGGCAATCAGACTAGTTCCCTGGATCAACGTTCCATAACAAAATCTAGTACGGATAACCTGCAATTTTAGATTATTCAAGAAAGGCACACACATGCCCTCCTTGAATTTTTTTTAGAAAATTAAGTATTTCAATTTCATGTGGTAGAGAGTTTCATAACCTCATTGCTCACACAATAAAAATTTGCCAACTAACTTCCTTTAGACAAAGTGAATTAGGATCTTTATGCTAGAGTAATTGAATTAACTCTAACTGAAATAGATTAATGCTTTTTTCCTAAATGTTGAAATTTGTTTAAATCCATCAGCTCAAAAAGGCTTTCTCGGACAGACTTGGCGCAAGCTACTCCATTCTGCAGATCCCAAGGGAACCCTGGCCTTTACCATTACACCCCTGTACAGGGATAGATACTTACCATAGGCCCAGGGCTGCATCTACAGAGTAGCTGCTGGCCGGAGGAGCGAGCTTGAGGCTATAGTGGTTGATTCAACTCTAACTAAAGCTTTTTTTTCCTAAATACTGGGATCTGTTTAAGGCTGTTGGCTCAAACAGACTTCCTCGGACAGACTTGGCGCAAGCTACTCCATTCTGCAGATCCCAAGGGAACCCTGGTTTTTACCATTACACACCTGTACAGGGATAGATACTTACCATAGGCCCAGGGTTGCATCTACAGAGTAGCTGCTGGCCGGAGGAGTGCGCTTGAGGCTTGAGTAGTTGAATCAATCCTAACTAAAGAAAAACCTATCTAATGACACTTTCTTGTTAGGACCTGTCTGAGGCCTATGGCTCAAAAAAGCTTCTTTGGAAAGACTTGGCAAAAGCCAGTCTATCCTACAGGTTCCAAAGGAACTCTGTCCTTCACTCTTACAGCCCTGTACAGCGATAAAGACTTATTACAGGGCCTTGATTGCATCTACATAGTAGATGCTGACTGGAGGGGCAAACTTAAGGCTAGAATGGTTCAGCCAACCCTAACTATTGCTACTTTCTTAAATGTTAAGATATTTCTGAGGCCGTTGGCTCAAACAGGCTTCCTTGGACAGACTGGGCGCAAAACACACCATTTCTGATGTTTCCAAATGAACCCTGGGCTTCACCCTTGAACCTCTATACAGGGACCGTTTCATAGTTTTAAGGTTGAAAGACACAAGTCCATCAAGTTCAACCTAAAAGCTAATGTGTTGATCCAGAGGAAGGCAAAAACCCCATGAGGCAGATGCTAATTGCCCCATATTAGGGGAAAAATTCCTTCCCGACTCCACATATGGCAATCAGACTAGTTCCCTGGATCAACGTTCCATAACAAAATCTAGTACGGATAACCTGCAATTTTAGATTATTCAAGAAAGGCACACACATGCCCTCCTTGAATTTTTTTTAGAAAATTAAGTATTTCAATTTCATGTGGTAGAGAGTTTCATAACCTCATTGCTCACACAATAAAAATTTGCCAACTAACTTCCTTTAGACAAAGTGAATTAGGATCTTTATGCTAGAGTAATTGAATTAACTCTAACTGAAATAGATTAATGCTTTTTTCCTAAATGTTGAAATTTGTTTAAATCCATCAGCTCAAAAAGGCTTTCTCGGACAGACTTGGCGCAAGCTACTCCATTCTGCAGATCCCAAGGGAACCCTGGCCTTTACCATTACACCCCTGTACAGGGATAGATACTTACCATAGGCCCAGGGCTGCATCTACAGAGTAGCTGCTGGCCGGAGGAGCGAGCTTGAGGCTATAGTGGTTGATTCAACTCTAACTAAAGCTTTTTTTTCCTAAATACTGGGATCTGTTTAAGGCTGTTGGCTCAAACAGACTTCCTCGGACAGACTTGGCGCAAGCTACTCCATTCTGCAGATCCCAAGGGAACCCTGGTTTTTACCATTACACACCTGTACAGGGATAGATACTTACCATAGGCCCAGGGTTGCATCTACAGAGTAGCTGCTGGCCGGAGGAGTGCGCTTGAGGCTTGAGTAGTTGAATCAATCCTAACTAAAGAAAAACCTATCTAATGACACTTTCTTGTTAGGACCTGTCTGAGGCCTATGGCTCAAAAGAGCTTCTTTGGAAAGACTTGGCAAAAGCCAGTCTATCCTACAGGTTCCAAAGGAACTCTGGCCTTCACTCTTAAAGCCCTGTACAGTGATAAAGACTTATTACAGGGCCTTGATTGCATCTACATAGTAGATGCTGACTGGAGGGGCAAACTTAAAGTTAGAATGATTCAGCCAACCCTAACTATTGCTACTTTCTTAAATGTTAGGATATTTCTGAGGCCATTGGCTCAAACAGGCTTCCTTGGACAGACTTGGCGCAAAACACACCATTTCTGATGTTTCCAAATGAACCCTGGGCTTTACCCTTGAACCTCTATACAGGGACCGTTTCATAGTTTTAAGGTTGAAAGACACAAGTCTGTCAAGTTCAACCTAAAAGCTAATGTGTTGATCCAGAGGAAGGCAAAAACCCCATGAGGCAGATGCTAATTGCCCCATATTAGGGGAAAAATTCCTTCCCGACTCCACATATGGCAATCAGACTAGTTCCCTGGATCAACGTCCCATAACAAAATCTAGTACGGATAACCTGCAATTTTATATTATTTAAGAAAGGCACACACATGCCCTCCTTGAATTTTTTTTAGAAAATTAAGTATTTCAATTTCATGTGGTAGAGAGTTTCATAACCTCATTGCTCACACAATAAAAATTTGCCAACTAACTTCCTTTAGACAAAGTGAATTAGGATCTTTATGCTAGAGTAATTGAATTAACTCTAACTGAAATAGATTAATGCTTTTTTCCTAAATGTTGAAATTTGTTTAAATCCATCAGCTCAAAAAGGCTTTCTCGGACAGACTTGGCGCAAGCTACTCCATTCTGCAGATCCCAAGGGAACCCTGGCCTTTACCATTACACCCCTGTACAGGGATAGATACTTACCATAGGCCCAGGGCTGCATCTACAGAGTAGCTGCTGGCCGGAGGAGCGAGCTTGAGGCTATAGTGGTTGATTCAACTCTAACTAAAGCTTTTTTTTTCTAAATACTGGGATCTGTTTAAGGCTGTTGGCTCAAACAGACTTCCTCGGACAGACTTGGCGCAAGCTACTCCATTCTGCAGATCCCAAGGGAACCCTGTTTTTTACCATTACACCCCTGTACAGGGATAGATACTTACCATAGGCCCAGGGTTGCATCTACAGAGTAGCTGCTGGCCGGAGGAGTGCGCTTGAGGCTTGAGTAGTTGAATCAATCCTAACTAAAGAAAAACCTATCTAATGCCACTTTCTTGTTAGGACCTGTCTGAGGCCTATGGCTCAAAAAAGCTTCTTTGGAAAGACTTGACAAAAGCCAGTCTATCCTACAGGTTCCAAAGGAACTCTGGCCTTCACTCTTTCAGCTCTGTACAGCGATAAAGACTTATTGCAGGGCCTTGATTGCATCTACATAGTAGATACTGACTGGAGGGGCAAACTTAAGGCTAGAATGGTTCAGCCAACCCTAACTATTGCTACTTTCTTAAATGTTAGGATATTTCTGAGGCCGTTGGCTCAAACAGGCTTCCTTGGACAGACTGGGCGCAAAACACACCATTTCTGATGTTTCCAAATGAACCCTGGGCTTCACCCTTGAACCTCAATACATGGACAGTTTCATAGTTTTAAGGTTGAAAGACACAAGTCCATCAAGTTCAACCTAAAAGCTAATGTGTTGATCCAGAGGAAGGCAAAAACCCCATGAAGCAGATGCTAATTGCCCCATATTAGAGGAAAAATTCCTTCCCGACTCCACATATGGCAATCAGACTAGTTCCCTGGATCAACGTCCCATAACAAAATCTAGTACGGATAACCTGCAATTTTATATTATTCAAGAAAGGCACACATATGCCCTCCTTGAATTTTTTTTAGAAAATTAAGTATTTCAAGTTAATGTGGTAGAGAGTTCCATAACCTCATTGCTCACACAATAAAAATTTGCCAACTAACTTCCTTTAGACAAAGTGAATTAGGATCTTTATGCTAGAGTAATTGAATTAACTCTAACTGAAATAGATTAATGCTTTTTTCCTAAATGTTGAAATTTGTTTAAATCCATCAGCTCAAAAAGGCTTTCTCGGACAGACTTGGCGCAAGCTACTCCATTCTGCAGATCCCAAGGGAACCCTGGCCTTTACCATTACACGCCTGTACATGGATAGATACTTACTATAGGCCCAGGGCTGCATCTACAGAGTAGCTGCTGGCCGGAGGAGCGAGCTTGAGGCTATAGTGGTTGATTCAACTCTAACTGAAGCTTTTTTTTTCCCTAAATACTGGGATCTGTTTAAGGCTGTTGGCTCAAACAGACTTCCTCAGACAGACTTGGCGCAAGCTACTCCATTCTGCAGATCCCAAGGGAACCCAGGTTTTTACCATTACACCCCTGTACAGGGATAGATACTTACCATAGGCCCAGGGTTGCATCTACAGAGTAGCTGCTGGCCGGAGGAGTGCGCTTGAGGCTTGAGTAGTTGAATCAATCCTAACTAAAGAAATACCTATCTAATGCCACTTTCTTGTTAGGACCTGTCTGAGGCCTATGGCTCAAAAAAGCTTCTTTGGAAAGACTTGGCAAAAGCCAGTCTATCCTACAGGTTCCAAAGGAACTCTGGCCTTCACTCTTACAGCCCTGTACAGCGATAAAGACTTATTACATGGCCTTGATTGCATCTACATAGTAGATGCTGACTGGAGGGGCAAACTTAAGGCTAGAATGGTTCAGCCACCCTAACTATTGCTACTTTCTGAAATGTTAGGATATTTCTGAGGCCGTTGGCTCAAACAGGCTTCCTTGGACAGACTGGGCGCAAAACACACCATTTCTGATGGTTCCAAATGAACCCTGGGCTTCACCTTTGAACCTCAATACAGGGACAGTTTCATAGTTTTAAGGTTGAAAGACACAAGTCCATCAAGTTCAACCTAAAAGCTAATGTGTTGATCCAGAGGAAGGCAAAAACCCCATGAGGCAGATGATAATTGCCCCATTTTAGGGGAAAAATTCCTTCCCGACTCCACATATGGCAATCAGACTAGTTCCCTGGATCAACGTCCCATAATAAAATCTATTACCACTAACCTGAAATGTTATATTATTCAAGGAACATTTTTCATCAAGCAGTTTTCACCGGAAATCTGTTGCACAACTGTTTGAATCTCAGTAAATTCCTGCGCAACTTACATTTAAATACTCTGACCTTTTTACACCCACTCTTTTAACTTCTTAAATAGTGAACAGAGCTTATCTGGACCGCTTGTGGCTTAGCTTTACCTGAAAACTTATTACAAATTAGGTTGGAAAAGTGGTGTAAATTAGGACTGAAATTGACTCCATCTTTTGACTGGAGTACATTTCTTGAGGTGTAGTACGTCAGCTTTAAGGGGATATTTCAATAAATGAATGACCCTGGCTGCAGGTATAAAGAATCAAACTGTGCTGTCCTGACCCATTCCTGGGATTGTGTATGGCACTGACATCACCTCAATACTGCCGCAGCCAACAAATGTAATCAGACGGACTGCCCAGCTGAGCGCACTGAGCTGCTGCAGCTCTGAGATGGTGGAACCTCTTTTTTTTAATTAAATGACCTGCAGCTAGGGACATTCATTTATTGAAAGGGAACAACCCCTTTAAGGATGAGTCAAGTTCATTAAGAGGTTTAGTCTTTTTAATGAATTTGGTGCACGTTCCTCCAATAGGCGCTTCATGAATGCTGGTATAGAAATCCACCAGCCTTGATGAATCGGCCACCATAGGTTTACATGGCATGAGCATATACAGAACAGTTGTGTAGTATACGTTACCAGGCCCTCATGATGCTCTTGGTCCTGGATGGCCTTCCACAGTCTGCTTTCTTGCTTCATCATCTTGAAGGGCTCCACTTTCTTTTCTTCTGGCTGGCATGGTGCGGCTCTATCATCCTGCTCCTTTAACACGAAGAGACGACTGTAAAGCTGCCAGGAGCGTTTTTTTATCCCCTTAGATCATTGTGACACCACAAAGTGATGACATAGACAAGTGGGTGAGGCGCCTTTATTCAGTCATCGGGTGTGGTCAGAAGAAATTAGCATATTCCGTGATGTTACAACAATGAGAACAGACATGAACATTCTATTCGGAACCCGACCACCATTATCAGCGGAACCTTCACTGCTGTCAGATTGGCACTAAAAACAAAAAGAGACAGCGGTGAACCTGGACAGTAACAATCTACAGGGACAGTGACTGCTAAGCGGACTTCATGTCAGATGTTATGCAGTTTTGTCAGAAAAAAAACCAATAAAATATATAAAAGACAGGCTCCAATAAACCTTAAACACTGGGCTGTAGTCACAGATTCTCCTTCCACCTGCAGCACATTGCTCCCCTGCCTAACCCTCCCCGTCCTGCAGCATGTTTCTCACCGCTTAATTCTCCCACTCCTGCAGCACATCACTCCCCTGTCTAAACCTCCCCCTCTTGCGGCACATTGCTCCCGTCTAATCCTCCCCTCCTTGCAGCACATTGTGCCCTTTCTAAATCTCCCCCTTCCTGCACCACATCACCCACTGCCAAATCCCCTCTTGCACCACATCGCCCACTGCCAAATCCTGCACTTCCTGCAGCACATCGCTCCCTGACTAATCCTCTCCTATTGCATTACATCACTCCCCTGCATAAGCCACCTCTTCCTGCAGCACATCGCTTCCCTGCCTAAGCCTCCCCCTCCTGCATTACATCACTCCCCTGCCTAATCCTCCTCTTCCTGCAGCACAGCGCTCCCTGCCTAATCCTCCTCTTCCTGCAGCACATCGCTCCCCTGACCCCCTCTTACGTGACATCTTTTCTATCAGTTACATTTGTGAAGTAACTGCTGTCTCCTGTGAGCAGTGGAGAGCGAAGCTGAGAGCCAGGAGGCTCTGCCCCTCTGCCCCTTCTTGCCACATCATCATCCATCTACATCAGGGCTGTCAAACTCAAATATATAGAGGGCCAAAAGGAAGAGTTTAACTCAGAAAAATAAGTCAACACTTTATCAGATGTTTCTGTGAAAACTTGAGTACAACAAATAAGATTTTGTTATTTTCCCTCAGTTATAAAAAAAATAGTTATGAGAAAAGTGTGACAAAAAGGAGTCATAAAATGCACCAAAATGAAATATCACAATTTATGGCTCAAATTGAGGTGAAGCAAGGAAGAGGTTGAGCTTAGCTAATGAGATGCATCAAACATACAGGTGCTTCTCACAAAATTAGAATATCATCAAAAAGTTTATTTATTTCAGTTCTTCAATCCAAAAAGTGAAACTCATATATTATACAGAGTCATTACAGAGTGATCTATTTCAAGTGTTTATTTCTGTTAATGTTGATAATGATGGCTTACAGCCAATGAAAACACAAAGTCATTATCTCAGTAAATTAGAATAATTAACAAAAAACACCTGCAAAGGCTTCTTACACATTTAAAAAGGTCCCTTTGTCTGTTTCAGTAGGCTCCACAATCATGGGGAAGACTGATGACTTGACAGATGTCCAGAAGGCAGTCATTGACACACTCCACAAGGAGTGTAAACCACAAAAGGTCATTGCTAAAGAAGCTGGCTGTTAACAGAGTGCTGTATCCAAGCATATTTATGGAAAGTTGAGTGGAAAGAAAAAGTGTGGTAGGAAGAGGTGCACAAGCAACCGGGATAACCGCAGCCTTGAAAAGATTGTTAAGGAAAGGCCATTCAAACATTTGGGGAAGATTCACAAGGAGTGGACTGCTGCTGGAGTCATTGCTTCAAGAGCCACCACACACAGACGTATCCAGGACATGGGCTACAAGTGTCACATTCCTTGTGTCGAGCCACTCATCACCAATAGACAACGCCAGAAGCATCTTACCTGGGCCAAGGAGAAAAACACCTGGACTGTTGCTCAGTGGTCCAAGGTGTTGTTTTCCGATGAAAGTAAATTTTGCATTTAATTTGGAAATCAATGTCCCAGAGTCTGGAGGAAGAGTGGAGAGGCCACAATCCAAGCTGCTTGAGGTCTCGTGTGAAGTTTCCACAATCGGTGATGGTTTGGGGAGCCATGTCATCTGCTGGTGTAGGTCCACTGTGTTTTATCAAGACCAAAGTCAGCACACCCGTCTACCAGGACATTGTAGAGCCCTTCATGCTTCCCTCTGCCCACAAGCTTTTTGGAGATGGAAATGTCATTTTCCAGCAGGACTTGGCCCCTGTCCACACTGCCAAAAGTACCAATACCTGGTTTACACAACAGTATCACTGTGCTTGATTGGCAGCAAACTCGCCTGACCTTAACCCCATAGAGAATCTATTATAGAGAATCTATGGGGTATTGTCAAGAGGAAGATGAGAGACACCAGACCCAACAATGCAGACGAGCTGAAGGCTTCTATCAAAGCCACCTGGGCTTCCATAACACCTCAGCAGTGTCACAGGCTGATCCCTCCATGCCACATTGCCGCATTGATGCAGTAATTGATGCAAAAGGAGCCCCGACCAAGTATTGAGGGCATTTACTGAACGTACATTTCAGTAGGACAATATTTCAGATTTTAAAAACATTTTTCAAGCTGGTGTTATAAAGTATTCTAATTTACTGAGATAATAACATTAACAGAAATAAACACTTGAAATAGATCACTCTGTCTGTAATGACTCTATATAATATGAGTTTTACTATTTGTATTGAAGAACTGAAATAAATTAACTTTTTGATGATATTCTAATTTTATGAGAAGCACCTATAGTATGCTATATGCCCAATTTTAACAAATGTACTGCAATTTTTGCTGAATGTGTTCAGAAATGTACTGATGTGTAAGCAGACAAATGCAGAGACTTAGGCTATGTGCCCACGATGCAGAAATGCTCCGGATTTTTCCTGAGCGTTTCTGCATCTCGCTGGCAGAAAAAACGCATGCGGATTGTACATGCGGATTGTACATGCGGATTGTACACGCGGATTGTACACGCGGAATGTACACGCGGATTGTACATGCGGATTGTATATGCGGATTGTACACGCGGATTGTACATGCGGATTGTATATGCGGATTGTACACGCGGATTGTACATGCGGATTGTATATGCGGATTGTACACGCGGATTGTACACGCGGATTGTACACGCGGATTGTACACGCGGATTGTACATGCGGATTGTACATGCGGATTGTATATGCGGATTGTACACGCGGATTGTACATGCGGATTGTACATGCGGATTGTACACGCGGATTGTACATGCGGATTGTACATGCGGATTGTATATGCGGATTGTACACGCGGATTGTACATGCGGATTGTATATGCGGATTGTACATGCGTTTTTCCTGCCAGGGACATGCAGAAGTGGAGCGTTCTTCACATGCATTTCCGCATGCGGGTTGACAAGCGCTTTACAAGCGATTTTAGCATCACTTGGAAAGTGCTTGTCAACTTGGTCACACTATAGAAATCCATGAAACCGGCATGGATTTATATAGTGTGACCCCAACGACTGGTTAAAAATAAAAAAATAAATCTATACTTACCTTCCGATGGCCCCCGCAGTCTCGCTTCGCTCCGTCCTGGCTGCCGGCAGATCGCGGTACACTGAAGGACCTGCCGTCACATGACTATGACGTCAGCGCTGGTCCTTCAGTCCATCACGAGCTGCCGACATGGGAGGACGAGCGCAGCGGGGGCCGTCAGAAGGTAAATATAACATTTATTTTTTATTTTATTCTTTATTTTGACAGGTTCTATGGTACCCGGGTCCGGAGGAGAGTCTCCCATCCTCCACACACGGGTACCATCCGCACATTGAACGCATGTATTCCGCATGTGCTTATCTAGTGAAGCGGAATCCATGCGTTCCAATGCAAGTCAATGGCCAGGAAAACGCTGCGCTTCCGCAAAATAATTGGTAGTGCTGCGTTTTTTTCCGCAATGATAATCCGCAGCGGAAATTTCCGCAGCATGTGCACAGCACATGCGGACTATCATTGGGGAACATGGCAGACCTTCTAACATGCGTCTTTAAGCGTTTCTGCAGCGTTTTTGCCATGCGGAAACGCTTAAAATACGCGTCGTGGGCACACAGCCTTAGGCTATGTGCCCACGTAGCGTTTTTGTAGCGTTTTTGCGGCGTTTTTACAGCCGCGAAAACGCTTGTAAAACAGTCTGCCATGCAAAGCCATGTGAATTCGGATGTGCTGTGCACATGATGCGCTAATTTGCGCGCCGAATTCGCATTACTTTGCAAAACGCAGCATGACCATTTCTACTGCGATTACGCTGAAGCTTATTCGCGATGCGTGTGGTATCTGGGAGGAAGACGAGACTACAACTCCTCTTCATCCCGGCTACCACGCGGTGAAAAAAAGAAATAAAAAAGTTAAAAACAAACAAAACCTGTATATTCACCTCTCCGGCGGCCCCCGGTCTGCTCTCCGATCTCCTCCGGTCTGCTGTCTGTACTGTCAGGACCTGCGGTGACGTCATTTAGTCAGGTGATGGTCGCATGACCGCTGACGTCGGCATCAGGTGATGGTCGCGTGGCCATCAGCTGACTAAATGACGTCACCGCAGGTCCTGACCGTACACTGCGGGACGCTGAAGAGAGAAGACGCGGCCGGGAGCAGACCGGAGGAGACCGGAGAGCAGACCGGGGGCCGCCGGAGAGGTGAATATACAGTTGTTTTTTTTTATTTATTAACGTTTTGATTCTTTTTTTTACTATAGATGCTGCATTTAAAGCATCTAAGTTGTTCACACATTATAGATCCATTTCGGTTGCATGGATTTATATTGTGTGATCAACTTATCAAGCACTTTTCCAAGTGATGCTCAAAATCGCTTGGAAAATTGCTTGAAAAAATGCATGTGAAAACGCTTCTCTCTAGCAGAAAAAACGCATGTAAATCTGCATCAAATCTGCTAGGTGTGCACACAGCCTTATAGCTGGTTTTGCTCTGAGCTGAGATGTCCAGGCTGAATAATGCTCTGGGAGCAGAACCCATCAGCAGAATCTGTCTGTTTCCTGCCTTGTAGCAGTGGATCCCGGCTATTTAGCTCACAGAGCATTGTCTACACAAGATACAATTGTATCCAATTTTCAGCTGGGAACAGGACTATGGACAAGTTTTGCAGCAACTGCATTTGTGATATTAAATGTTGATCAATCTAGATTTTCTTCAGTGTTCTTATTCATTGCAGAAAATCTTAAAAAAGCCGAGGAATGTGGGCAACATGGTGGGTCAATGATTAACGCTGTGGGGCTGGGTTCATATAATAGCAAGGACAACATCTGCAAGGAGTTTGTATGTTCTCCCCGTGTTTGTGTGGGTTTCCTCCGGGTTCTCCGGTTTCCTCCCACACTCCAAAGACATACTGATAGGGAATTCATATTGTGAGCCCCAATGGGGACAGTGATGATAATGTCTGTAAGGGTGCTACAAAATCTAACGGCGCTATATAAGAGAGTAAAATAAATATATAACTAAATAAAATGAATGTATTAAAAGGCTAAGATTGCAAAGAGCTTGTAAAAACAAGAAACTTTGCAATTTCCTTCTTATTCAAAATCTTCTCTGTTCTCAAGAAGGAAAAGATTTTTAATTCTGCAGTGTACAGCTCATTGCTATGGTTACTGACCACCTGAGAAGTGGCTGGTCTCCTTGGCAAGAAGCGCTCACTTGCAGACTGGTGGACTTCAGCGCCCCTGTGCCTGTCCCATTCTGCAGAGGCAAAGCCGCCTCTGCCCGCAGAATGCAAGAGGGCACAATTCAGACAAGCGGCTCAGCCAAGCCACCGGCCAGAACTGTAAATCTTCAGCTTCTGATGAGAGGAACACAAGACCACCCCTTTAATAAAGGAGTAGAGCAGAACTCATACAGTGATTAGTGGGGGTCTGACACCTGAAATCCCCAGACATCAGCTACTTCTGCAAGATGATGTACACAGTGTTAAGAGCTGGAATAGCACAGCTCCGCACACTGTGCAATGGCTGGTTTCGGGTACTACAGCTCAGATCACAATCATTTCAATAGGAGCTGCAGTACCAAGATCGGCCACTACACAGTGTACAGAGCTGTGCTGTTTGGGCTCTCTACGCTGAGTATTTCCAGCTGCTGTCTTATTGGTGAGGGGGCCGTGTGTTGGAACCTCACTGATCTGATATTGATGACCAGGGTCGGACTGCGGTGTCTGGGGCCCACAGGGGAAATTAACTCTAGGGGCCCACCTACAGCAAGATGCAAATATCTGTTATCCGCTCTCCCTGTTATAGTGGAGCATTGACTGGCGGCTCCTGCACATCTACTGGGCGACACTCTAACTGGGATGGACATGTTTGCATTAAAGAGCTTCTTTGGTTAAAACTAGTGTTGAGCGAGTATGTTCTGTTAACCCTTTCGGCGAGTATGCTCGGGCCGAGCTCCGAGTATTTATAGCTCCTCGGTGATATGGTTGAATCGCTCCCGTGTGCATGATTTGCGACTGTTTGACGGTTTTAATACATGTGAGCAGGGTCGGTCTGGGCTGGCGGGATACCGGGAAATTTCCCGGTGGGCCCCGCCCCCTGCTGCAGAGTAGAGGGGGGAGAAGAGAACAAAAAAAAATCCTGCGGTTTTAAGGGGCACGGGCCCTTTAAAAGCGCAGGCATAGTGTATGCAGGGACGCGCGCACGCAGCGTTCATTACCTGAACCACCGCGGCGCACGTCCCTGTGAAGCAGCTGAAGCTGCGTGTCTCCCTTCGCCGGCCGGCGTATGACGTCATCGTCATGCGCCTGCTGTGAAGGAGGCGCGCAACTCAGGAGAAGGAGGACACCGCACGGGATCGCAGGAAGGTAAGAGGTGTGTGTGTGTGTGTGTGTGTGTGTGTGTGTGTGTGTGTAATGGTCTGGACACACAAGGCGGGGGCCAGCAGGACACACAAGGGGGGTCCAGCTGGACAGACCCACAAGGGGGGGGGCCCAGCTGGACAGACACACAAGGGGGGGCCCAGCTGGACAGACACACAAGGGGGGACCAAGTTGGACAGACACACAAGGGGGGGGCCCAGCTGGACAGACACACAAGGGGGGGCCCAGCTGGACAGACACACAAGGGGGGGGCCAAGTTGGACAGACACACAAGGGGGGGGCCAAGTTGGACAGACACACAAGGGGGGGGGCCAGCTGGACAGACACACAAGGGGGTGCCAAGTTGGACAGACACACAAGGGGGGGCCCAGCTGGACAGACACACAAGGGGGGGGCCCAGCTGGACAGACACACAAGGGGGGGCCAAGTTGGACAGACACACAAGGGGGGGCCCAGCTGGACAGACACACAAGGGGGGGGGCCCAGCTGGACAGACACACAAGGGGGGGCCCAGCTGGACAGACACACAAGGGGGGGCCAAGCTGGACAGACACACAAGGGGTGGGCCAGCTGGACAGACACACAAGGGGGGGCCCAGCTGGACAGACACACAAGGGGGGGCCCAGCTGGACAGACACACAAGGGGGGGCCCAGCTGGACAGACACACAAGGGGGGGCCCAGCTGGACAGACACACAAGGGGGGGCCCAGCTGGACAGACACACAAGGGGGGGCCCAGCTGGACAGACACACAAGGGGGGGCCCAGCTGGACAGACACACAAGGGGGGGCCCAGCTGGACAGACACACAAGGGGGGGCCCAGCTGGACAGACACACAAGGGGGGCCCAGCTGGACAGAGACACAAGGGGGGCCCAGCTGGACAGACACACAAGGGGGGCCCAGCTAGACAGACACACAAGGGGGGGCCAAGCTGGACAGACACACAAGGGGGGGCCAAGTTGGACAGACACACAAGGGGGGGGCCCAGCTGGACAGACACACAAGGGGGGGCCCAGCTGGACAGACACACGAGGGGGGACCCAGCTGGACAGACACACGAGGGGGGGCCCAGCTGGACAGACACACGAGGGGGGGCCCAGCTGGACAGACACACGAGGGGGGGCCCAGCTGGACGGACACACGAGGGGGGGCCCAGCTGGACGGACACACGAGGGGGGGCCCAGCTGGACGGACACACGAGGGGGGGCCCAGCTGGACGGACACACGAGGGGGGGCCCAGCTGGACACACGAGGGGGGAACCCTGGCTGGACACGCAAGGGGGGGGGCCCAGCTGGACACGCAAGGGGGGGAGCCTTGGCTGGACACGCAAGGGGGGAGCCCTGGCTGGACACGCAAGGGAGGGGAGCCCTGGCTGGACACACAAGGGGGAGCCCTGGCAGGACACAGAAGGGGGAACCAAGGTGGACCCAGGCAAAGGGGGGTGGGCAGGATGGGTATATGGGGGGCAGGCTGGACACATGGAGGCCAGGATGGATATATGGGGGGCAGGATGGATATATGGGGGGGCAAGATGGATATATGGAGGCCAGGATGGATATATGGGGGGGGGCAAGCTGGACTTATGGAGGCCAGGATGGATATATGGGGGAGGGGGGGCAGGCTGAACACATGGAGGCCAGGATGGATATATGGGGGGGGACAGGCTGGACACATGGGGAGCTAGGATGAATATGTGGGGGGGGCGGGCTCGATACACATGGGCTAGCATAAATATATGGAGGGGCACGCTGGATATATGGGGGGTGTCAGGATGGATATATGCAGGGGGTAAGGGCAGTATGGATATATGAGGGGAGAGGCTGGACACATGGAGGCCAGGATGAATATGTAGAGGGCAGGCTGGACACATGGAGGATATATGGGGGGGACATATGGGGGCGCAGGCTGGAAACATGGAAGCAAGGATGGATATGTGGGGGGGCAGACTGGCACATGGGGGGGCTAGGATGGGTATATGGGAGGGGGCAGGCTCGATACACATGTGCTAGGATAAATATATGGAGGGGTCACACTAGACAAATGGTGGCCAGAAGGGACATATGGGGGTGCCTGGCTAGACAAGGGACTTAATTACTGTTTGGGAGCCAGATTGAGGAACATACTTTATTAGTTTATGGTGACCAGTGGGGAACATTATTACTTTAGATTCCAATTATTATTACATTATTACTTCTGTAATATAATTTACTTTTTAGGAAATTGTTTTCCATGGGATGGGACAAAAGAGGAGTCCTGTTACTGTGCAGGACGGCACTATGTTGCTTTTTTTCTTCAACTGGTGTAGTGTAGAGGTCGGGGGGGGAAAGTGGGAATATTCTCTAGAAGAGATCAGTTATTAATAACTGTGTGTTATTTTCTGCAGAGATGATTCCTGGCTGGAAGAAGTGATGGCCGTCTGTGCCAGATGAAGAAGAAAAGCGAAGATGAAGGACTTCACCTAGAGACATCACTGGTGAGTCAGTGTATTACATGTACACTTACACTACACACGTGGTCAAAATTGTTGGTACCCCTCGTTTAATGAAAGAAAAACCCACAATGGTCACAGAAATAACTTCAATCTGATAAATTACAAATTTTTGAAAATGAAGAGATGAAGGTCAGACATTGATTTTCTGCTTCCACAGAATTTAAAAAAAAATTAACCTCATGAAATCGGCCTGGACAGAAATGATGGTTCTTCTTCTTTTGTTGAACCTTTTGAGGCAATCACTGCAATCAAACGATTCCTGTAACTGTCAATGAGACTTCTGCGCCTCTCGACAGGTATTTTGGCCGACTCCTCATGAGCAAACTGCTCCAGTTGTCTCGTGTTTGAAGGTTGCCTTTTCCAGAATATTTCAGCTCTTTCCAAAGATGCTCAATAGGATTTAGGTCAGGGCTCATAGAAGCCACTTCAGAATAGTCCAATGTTTTCCTCTTAGCCATTCTTGGGTGTTTTTAGCTGTGTGTGTTTTGGGTCATTATCCTGTTGCTAGACCTGCGACTGAGACCAAGCTTTCTGACACTGGGCAGCACATTTCTCTCTAGAATCCCTTGATAGTCTTGAGATTTCATTGTACCCTGCACAGATTCAAGACACCCTGTGCCAGGTGCAGCAAAGCAGCCCCAGAACATAACAGAGCCTCCACCATGTTTCACAGTAGGGACAGTGTTCTTTTCTTGATATTTTTCCATCTGTGAACATAGAGCTGATGGGCCTTGCCAAAAACTTCAATTTTTGTCTCATCTGTCCATAGTACATTCTCCCAGAAGCTTTGTGGCTTGTCAACATGTAGTTTGGCAAATTCCAGTCTGGCTTTTTTACTATTTTTTTTTTCAACAATGGTGTTCTCCTTGGTCGTCTTACATGAAGTTCACTTTGGATCAAACAACGGTGGATAGTACGATCTGACACTGATGTTCCTTGAGCTTGAAGTTCACCTTTAATCTCTTTAGAAGTTATTCTGGGCTCTTTTGTTACCATTCATATTATCCGTCTCTTTGATTTGTCATCAATTTTCCTCCTGCAGCCACGTCCAGGGAGGTTGGCTACAGTCCCATGGATCTTAAATTTCTGAATAATATGTGCACCTGTAGTCACAGAAACATCAAGCTGCTTGGAGATGGTCTTATAACCTTTACCTTTTAACATGCTTTTCTATAATTTTCTTTCTAATCTCCTGAGACAGCTCTTTCCTTTGCTTCTTCTGGTCCATGTTGAGTGTGGTACACACCATGTCACCAAACAACACAGTGAGTATCTGTAGCCCTATATACAAGCACAGTGAGTATCTGTAGCCCTATATACAAGCACAGTGAGTATCTGTAACCCTATATACAGGCACAGTGAATATCTGTAACCCTATATACAGGCACAGTGAGTATCTGTAACCCTATATACAAGCACAGTGAGTATCTGTAACCCTATATACAGGCACAGTGAATATCTGTAACCCTATATACAGGCACAGTGAGTATCTGTAACCCTATATACAGGCACAGTGAGTATCTGTAACCCTATATACAGGCACAGTGAGTATCTGTAACCCTATATACAGGCACAGTGAGTATCTGTAGCCCTATATACAGGCACAGTGAGTATCTGCAGCCCTATATATAGCACAGTGAGTATCTGTAGCCCTATATACAGGCCCACTGACTGATTACAAGATTGTAGACACCTGTGATGCTAATTAGTGGACACAACTTTATTTAACATGTCCCTTTTGTCACATTATTTTCAGGGGTACCATCATTTCTGTCCAGGCCGATTTCATGAGTTTAATTTTTTTTTTTAATTCAGTGGAAGCAGAAAAGCAATGTCTGACTTTCATTTGTTCATTTTCATAGATTTTTAATTTATTATTACTTTTGTCAGATTCAAGTTATTTCTGTGACCATTGTGGGTTTTTCTTTCATTAAACGAGGGGTACCAACAATTCTGACCACGTGTGTGTATATAGTATATACAGAACTCCTGTGTATGTCTCTGGTGATCACTATATTATGTATACACTATATACAGAGCTTCTGTGTATAATGTCACTTGTGACCACTGTATTACCTGTGCAATATATACAGAGCTCCTGTGTATAATGTCACTGGTGACCACTGTATTACCTGTACACTATATACAGAGCTCCTGTGTATAATGTCACTGGTGACCACTGTAATACCTGTACAATAAATACAGAGCTCCAGTGTATAATGTCACTGGTGATCACTGTATTACCTGTACACTGACACTCTATACAGAGCTCCTGTGTATAATGTCACTGGTGAACCCTGTATTACCTGTACACTGACACTATATACTGAGCTCCAGTGTATAATGTCACTGGTGGTCACTGTATTGCCTGTACACTGTACACTATATACAGAGCTCCTGTGTATAATGTCACTGGTGATCCCTGTATTACCTGTACACTGACACTATATACAGAGCTCCTGTGTATAATGTCACTGGTGATCCCTGTATTACCTGTACACTGACACTATATACAGAGCTCCTGTGTATAATGTCACTGGTGGTAATAACAGTGTTGTTAGTATTGTGGTTTGTATTCATGATCAGTATTGTAGTATTTGGTCACTTTGGGGTGGTAATATGTGGTCTGGTCATGGTGTGGCCGTATTTGTTCCTTGTATGTAGCATTATTCGGTCACTATGTGGTGGTAATATGTGATCTAGTCATGGTGTGGCGATATTTGTCTCTTTTGTATGTGGTATTATTGGTGTTGATATAGTGGACTGTGTTGTGTATGGCAGTCATTTTGTTCTTGCTGATATTAACTAGGAAAAGATTTTTTTCCATTAGGCCACAGCCCCACCATCAGTATTCGGTCAGTATTTTTTCTCAGGAGTAGCTGCCAAAACCAGGAGTGGGTGATAAATACAGAATTGGTGACTTGTTTCTATTATACCTTTTCTCTGATTGTTCCTCACCTGGTTTTGGCTCCCACTCCTGAGAAAAAATACTGACTGAATACTGACCAAATACTGATAGTAGGGCCGCAGCCTTAGAGATTAAATACTTGGACCAGAGCGGCAGAGATGCACTTACAGGGGTTCTCTGGTGAAAACAAGTAATCACCTCTCCACAGGATCAGTGATGATATTGATTGGTGGGGGTCTGACTGCTGGGACACAATCGGCAGAATGTGGAGCTTTTCTCCCCATTAGACTGGAGCGGCATGTGAGATGCGACCACTCATCCAGTCATTCCCTCAGTGACTGTGAGCGCTGCTCTTTTTTGGAAGCTGCATTTTAAAATGGGGATAAGTGTCCTGTCAGGGATGAAACTTCCCCATTCTTCTGATAGGCGCCTTTTCCAATGTTCGGACCCAAACGATCAATAAGTGATCACCGATCCTGTGGATCCCATGGATCGGTGATAACTTGTTTTAACCAAAGAAGCCCTTTAATGCAAACTACCGTAATTGCACATCCCAGTTATAGTGGTGCACAGTAGATGTGCAGGAGCCGCCAGTCAATGCTCCACTATAACAGGGATAGCGGAAAACAGATATTTGCATATGGCTGTAGGTGGGCCCCTAGAGTCAGTTCTCCCTGTGGGCCCCAGACACCCCAGTCCGACCCTGCATGTGAGGAATGTGTAAGAAATAGACATTCCTCACATGTATTAACCCCTTAAGCCGCGGAGCATTTTCCGTTTTTGCATTTTCGCTTTTTGCTCCACTTGTTCCCAGAGCCATAGCGTTTTTATTTTTTAGTCAATATGGCCATGTTAGGGCTTATTTTTTGCGGGACGAGTTGTACTTTTTAACGCCATTACTAGTTTTACCATGCCGTGTACGGGAAAACGGGAAAAAAATTCCAAGCGCCGTGAAATTGCAAAAAAAGTGCAATACCACTGAGGTTTTTTTTTATTTTTTTTACCACGTTCACTGAATGCTAAAACTGACCTGCCATTATTATTCTCCAGGTCATTACGAGTTCGTAGACACCAAACATGTATAGGTTCTTTTTTATTTAAGTGATGAAAAAAAATTCCAAAGTTTGGTAAAAAAAAAAAAAATGGTGCCATTTTCCGAGACCCGTAGCGTCTCCATTTTTCGGGATCTGGGGCAGGGTGAGGGCTTATTTTTTGTGAACCGAGCTGAAGTTTTTATAGATGCTATTTTGGGGTAGATCCGATGTTTTGATCGCCCGTTATTGCATTTTATTGCAATTTTACGGTGACCAAAAAACGTAATTCTGGCGTTTAGAATTTTTTGCTCATTACGCCATTTACCGATCGCATTAATTCTATTTTTATATTGATAGATCAGGCGATTCTGAACGCGGCAATGCCAAATATGTGTATGTGGGGTTTATTTTATGATTTTAGGGGGTGATTTAAACTTTTACATTTTTTTATTTTTTTTCATATTTTTTAAAACTTTTTTTTTTCACTTTTTGCTTGCTTCTGTAGTCTCCATAGGAGACTTGAAGCAGCAACTGTCCGATCGCCTCTGCTACATACAGGGGACCAGCAGTTCCCCTGTATGCAGCAGAAATGGTCCTGTCCTATGAGCGCCGACCACTAGATGGCGCTCATAGCGACAGGATCATTACAACCACTGGTGTCTGCTGCAGACCCAGGGTTGTCATGACCACACATCGCCGACCCGTGATCATGTGACGGGGTCGCCGATGGGCGGGGTAAGTGACGCGCTTCCAGGAAGCGCGCATTAAATGCCGCTGTCGGAGATTGACAGCGGCATTTAATATGTTAACAGCCGCTGGTGGATCGCGATTCCACCCGCGCCTGTTGCGGGCACATGTCAGCTGTAATAATCAGCTGACATGTGCTTGGTTCAGTGCGGGCTCAGCGCCGGAGCCCTCACTGAACCGGAGGATAACGACATGCGCGTACTAATACGTGACATGTCGTTAAGGGGTTAAAGCTGTCAAACAGTTGCAAATCATGCACACGGGAGCGATTCAACCATATCACCGAGCAGCTGTAAATACTCGGCGCTCGGCCCGAGCATACTCGGACAGAACATACTCGCTCAACACTAGTTAAAACAAGCTATCACCGATCCATGGGCTCTACAGGATAGGTGATCACTTATTGAGCATTTGTGTCCGAACATTGGAAAACGCACCTATCGGAAGAATGGGGAAGTTTTATCCCTGACAGAACACTTATCCCTATTTTAAAATGCTGCGGCAGGTGGGACGTCTGACCGCAGCTCTATTCATTCTCTTAGAGACTTGCAAAAATGAGCAGCGCTCACAGCCACTGAGAGAATGAATGGATCAGTGGTCGCATCTCACATGCCGCTCCAGTCTAATGGGGAGAAAAGCTCCACATTCTGCCGGTGTGTGCAAGCAGTCAGACCCCCACCAATCAATATTATCAATGATCCTGTGGAGAGGTGATTACTTGTTTTCACCGGAGAACCCCTGTAAGTGCATCTCTGCCGCTCTGGTCCAAGTATTTAATCGCTAAGGCCACGGCCCTACTATCAGTATTCGGTCAGTGTCCAGTCAGTATTTTTTCTCAGGAGTGGGAGCCAAAACAGGTGATGAACAATCAGAGAAAAGGTATAATAGAAACAAGTCACAAATTCTGCATTAATCAACCATTCCTGGTTTCGGCAGCAACTCCTGAGAAAAATACTGACCAAATACTGATGGTGGGGCTGTGGCCTAATGGAAAAAAATCTTTTCCTAGTTAAGATCAGCGAGAATAAAATGACCGCCATACACAACACAGTCCACTATATCAACACCAATAATACCACATACAAAAGGGACAAATATCGCCACACCTTGACTAGATCACATATTACCACTACATAGTGACCGAATAATACCACATACAAGGAACAAATATGGCCAAACTATGACCAGACCATATATTACCACCCCAAGGTGACCAAATACTACAATACTGATCATGAATACAAAACCACAATACTAACAACACTGTTATTACCACCAGGAACATTATACACAGGAGCTCTGTATATAGTGTCAGTGTACAGGTAACACAGTGATCACCAGTGACATTATAGACAGGAGCTCTGTATATAGTGTATAGGTAATACAGTGATCACCAGTGACATACACAGGAGCTCTGTATATACTATATACACACGTGGTCAAAATTGTTGGTACCCCTCGTTTAATGAAAGAAAAACCCACAATGGTCACAGAAAAAACTTGAATCTGACAAAAGTAATAATAAATTAAAAATCGATGAAAATGAACAAATGAAAGACAGACATTGCTTTTCAACCCTGCTTCCACAGAATTTAAAAAAAAATTAAACTCTTGAAATAGGCCTGGACAGAAATGATGGTACCCCTGAAAATAATGTGACAAAAGGGACATGTTACATCAAGTTGTGTCCACTAATTAGCATCACAGGTGTCTACAATCTTGTAATCAGTCAGTGGGCCTGTATATAGGGCTACAGATACTCACTGTGCTGTTTGGTGACATGGTGTGTACCACACTCAACATGGACCAAAGGAAGCAAAGGAAAGAGTTGTCTCAGGAGATTAGAAAGAAAATTATAGACAAGCATGTTAAAGGTAAAGGTTATAAGACCATCTCCAAGCAGCTTGATGTTCCTGTAACTACAGTTGCACATATTATTCAGAAATTAAGATCCATGGGACTGTAGCCAACCTCCCTGGACGTGGCCGCAGGAGGAAAATTGATAACAAATCAAAGAGACGAATAATATGAATGGTAACAAAAGAGCCCAGGAAAACTTCTAAAGAGATTAAAGGTGAACTTCAAGCTCAAGGAACATCAGTGTCAGATCGCACCATCCGTCGTTGTTTGATCTAAAGTGGACTTCATGGGAGACGACCAAGGAGTACACCATTGTTGAAAAAAAATCATAAAAAAGCCAGACTGGAATTTGCCAAACTACATGTTCACAAGTCACAAAGCTTTTAGGAGAATGCCCTATGGACAGATGAGACAAAAATGGAAGTTTTTGGCAAGGCACATCAGATCTATGTTCACAGATGGAAAAATGAAGCATATCAAGATAAGAACACTGTCCCTACTGTGAAACATGGAGGAGTCTCTTTTATGTTTTGGGGCTGGTCTGCCGCATCTGGCACAGGGTGTCTTGAATCTGTGCAGGGTACAATGAAATCTCAAGACTATCAAGGGATTCTAGAGAGAAATGTGCTGCCCAGTGTCAGAAAGCGTGGTCTCAGTCGCAGGTCATGGGTCTTGCAACAGTATTATGACCCAAAACACACAGCTAAAAACACCCAACAATGGCTAAGAGGAAAACATTGGACTATTCTGAAGTGGCTTCTATGAGCCCTGACCTAAATCCTATTGAGCATCTTTGGAAAGAGCTGAAACATGCCGTCTGGAAAAGGCAACCTTCAACCATGAGACAACTGGAGCAGTTTGCTCATGAGGAGTGGCCAAAATACCTGTGGAGAGGTGCAGAAGTCTCATTGACAGTTACAGGAGTCGTTTGATTGCAGTGATTGCCTCAAAAGGTTGTTCAGCAAAATATAAAGTTAAGAAGAACCATCATTTCTGTCCAGGCCTGTTTCATCAGTTTATTTATTTATTTTTATTCTGTGGAAGCAGAAAAGCAATGTCTGACTTTCATTTGTTCATTTTCATAGATTTTTAATTTATTATTACTTTTGTCAGATCTCAAGTTATTTCTGTGACCATTGTGGGTTTTTCTTTCATTAAACGAGGGGTACCAACAGTTTTGACCACGTGTGTAGTGTAAGTGTACATGTGTGTCACCCTGGCCTGGATGCCACAAGTGTAATTAAAGCTGTGTCTGAGAGCAGGGGGGAGGTTCTCTAGTCAGGGGAACATTAGCATGCAATGCTTCCTGTCTCAGGCCAGTAGGGGGAGCAGGCTGCCCCTATAAAAGCTGGTGCTGAGGTCAGGGTTAGAGAGAACCCAGATGACCTGTCTCAGGACTGAGACGTGTCTCAGCAGAGCAGGGACAGACAGTTGCACTGCACCTAAGAGGAAGTGTGGCAGGAGGAGAGCCACAAGCCAGAGACAAGAGGCGAAGAGAGCCTGTCTTGGCAGATAACAGACTTAATCTACCAGAGTTTGGTGTCTGAGGCTGGAAGGATTCCACATCCCCCAGCAGAGAACCAGTCCGCAAGGGACTGTATATTCCTTGGCCTAAGAAGCCTGGAGGCCCTGCCACAACAGAAGGGACCAGTAAAGCCATACAAGGCTGGGAGCAGAAAGGAACCCATGTCGCAGGCCATACAGGCGAGAAAACACGGAAAGCTCGGAAACGTGGGCTGTTACCCTATCAGGAGGAGATAGCCAGAAGGAGCGCAGAAAGCACGGTAGGCCTACATCCTCACCCTGACCAGGGCCAATTTCCCCGTTGCTCTCAGACATCCAGGTCCCCTCCTAGCCGGGACTGTTTGTGGGTCAGTTTACCTGTTTAGTAAAGACCCTAGACTGCAACCTGTTGTCTGTGTGCTCCTTGCTCCTCCAGCACTATCAGCACTGGGACTCCCACTACCATCACTCCCAACATCCATTATACTGCCCTGGGGCCGCACTCTTCCCGTGGAGAGTCACACTACCCTAGCTGCACACCTCATCAGCCCCAGCGGTCTGCATGCAGCGGCGGTTCCTAATAACCGCAATCCATGGGTGGCGTAGTCGGACATTATCAGCAGAACATAGCAGACTACCATTGGCCTGACCACCCTGAGCCACGGAACCGGGTCGCCACTACTACCCCCATCGTCTCCCTATTGCCCGGATCCGAGTGCCGCACGGCCCAGGGGGCGAGTCAGCTTTGGCGTAGTCGGCAGGATTTCGTGCCCGCAACCACCGGGTACTGCGTGCCTGAAAAAGACTTTTGTAACTTACCTGTGGCAAAGTTTCCCGCCGTCCGGAGTCTTTTCCCGCCATCCGGAGCCGATTCCCGCCATCGGACGCCATCTTGGACCGTTTCCCGCCATCTTCTGCCGCCTTCCCGCCATCCGCAGCTGCTTCCCGCCATCGGACGCCATCTTCAGGACGCCGCGCGGGAAGAAGAGGGGCGTGGACGTCAAAACCGCGCGAGATCCGAAGCTCCGCCCCACGCACCGACGCTGCGCAAGGTCCTGGAAGGGAGAGAGAGCGACGCTGACGTCATCAGGACGCGACGCCAGGTCCTCGTCCATAGCAGCAGCAGCGGAGCCGCGGCCTACAGAAGAGGATCGTCGGAAGGTAGGCCACGCGTAACTAGGGGAGGAGGAAGATGACGGACACAGAGGCGCCCACTACCACCAACGCAACTGCAGCAGCGGTGATGCCCTTTTCCTTGCCCTACATCCCTGGAGCGGCCTGGCTGCCCAAATACTCAGGGGAGCCCCATGCCCTAACTGACTTCAAGGAAAGGCTATACAGTTTGTTCCACGTTTACCCCCTGACAGTGGAACAGAAGGTCAGCATATTAACAGGGCAGTTAACTGGCGCAGCCCAGCGGGAGGTAAAATCATGGCCCACTGAGGAGAAAAGGACTGTGAAGGGTATTCTGGCCCGGCTGCGGGGTACCTTTGACACACGTACCTCCGCTGAGATTAAAATGAGGTTATATGGATGTAAGCAGCGGGCACAGGACAGCATCAGAGACTATGCCCTAAATCTGCAGGAAGCCTTGAGGGCTATTCAACAAACTGACCCTGGCAGTGTGCAGGAAACGGATAAGCTGCTAACAGAACAATTCATAGAAGGTCTGCTGTCTAGCGCCCACAGGGCCCAACTGCGCCTCATGTTCTTTCAGAACCTCGACCTGACCTTTGCCCAATTTAAGGACAGGGCCATAAGGGTGCTCCGTGAATCTGCAACCAGTGGCGCTATAAACCCCCGGCGCCCTGCTATCACTTACCACCAGGAGGCAGCGCCCTCCTCTATGGACTCTGTGGAGACTGATGCACAGGCCCTGAACCAAGCCCCGTCGAAAGATCTGCATCAACAAGTCCAGGAGCTGACCAGGAGCGTCGCGGCGTTGACCAGGACCGTCCAGGCGTTGCAAGTGGACCCGTCAAGACCCATCGAGCTGGCTTCAAGTCCGGAGGATGTCCCATGGCGTCGACAGAGGAGGATCCCGTCGTTCCGAGGGAGGCCCACAGACCGCTACGCAGAGGATGGACAGCCCATTTGCCGTCGATGCAACCAGCCCGGACACATTTCCAGGTACTGTAATTTAAACGGGTCCAACCTGGGGCAGAGGGCCAACCCCCAGGCATAAGATCACCAGGCCCTTACAATTGGCGTAATAAGTACGTTGGGGGGCGCCCGGTTTTACCCGTGGTGCTGGACGGTATCCCCATGAGCGCCTTGCTGGATACTGGGTCACAAGTAACCACTATCCCTTATGTACTTTTTAAGCAGTATTGGACTGATGCTGATATCACACGGTATCCAGACGGTAACTTGAGCATCATCGCCAGTAATGGCTTACCCGTGCCGCAGATGGGGTTCAAGGAGATGACCATTAAGATTGGTAAAGTTGAACTACCGGCACAGGGAGTGATTATTGTGGACATTGACCGTCGTGAAAGTCACCCTAAAATAACTGTGGGTATTAATGTAATTGAAAATTGTCTTTCAGAGGTAATTGTAATCTTACAACAGGTGGCGGTGAATGCTAGTTCCAGCCAACAGAGAGTTCTCAACAAGGAGATAAAGGCCCTGATGAGACGGCAGCAGGTAGAACTGTCTGGTGGTGAGATCGGTAGCGTAAGACTGAGTGACCCATTCCCCATTTCCATGCCTCCCAAAAGTGAAATGATGATCTGGTGTCGGACTGCAATCAGGTTGAGAGGTAGAGACTACCAAGCCATGGTAGAACCCGTGTACTCAGACAGCAGGCCCACCATTTTGACAGCCCGGGGGGTGGTTGATGTCCGTCATGGGAGGGTGCCCGTCCGCATCCTCAACATTGGGGAGAGGGAGGTACACTTACCCAGGTACGCTACACTCGCCAAGCTGTTTGTGGTCGAACACAAAGCTATCAGGGCCGTGGAACCCTTGCCTCCATCTCCTCAGGCGGAGGGTAATGGCTCCCAGAAACAAAAGGAGTACTGGTGCCAGAAACTCCACGTGGGTGCTGACTCCACTCCCCTGCACCAAAAACAAGGAGTCTACCGGGTGGTACAGGAGTACGAGAGAGTCTTTAGTAAGCACCCGCTAGACTTCGGCAGAGTAAAGGGGATAGAACACCACATCCCCACAGGGAGCCACCCACCGATAAAAGAGAGGCACAGACCTGTACCCCCTGCACATTATCAGAACGCAAGGGGCATGCTAAGAGAGATGAAAGAAGCTGGGGTTATTAGAGACAGCTGTAGCCCCTGGGCAGCCCCCTTGGTTCTGGTCAAAAAGAAAGACGGCACCATGAGAATGTGCGTCGACTATAGACAAATCAACCGTATCACTCACAAAGACGCATATCCGCTGCCTAGAATAGAGGAGTCTTTAGCCGCACTAAAATCAGCTAACTTCTTTTCTACTTTGGACCTTACTAGCGGGTACTGGCAGGTTCCTGTGGCAGAGGCTGACAAGGAGAAGACCGCCTTCACCACCCCGATGGGACTGAGCGAATTCAACTGCATGCCTTTCGGGCTCTGCAACGCACCAGGGACCTTCCAGCGGCTGATGGAATGCTGTCTAGGGCACCGAAACTTCGAGACGGTCCTCCTTTACCTGGACGACGTGATCGTCTATTCGAAGACCTACGAGGACCATCTGAAGCACCTGGCCGAGGTGTTCGAAGCCCTGGCAGGCTATGGCCTGAAGGTGAAACCATCGAAGTGTCACCTGCTGAAACCAAAGGTCCAGTACCTAGGGCACGTGGTAAGCGCGGAAGGAGTGGCCCCCGACCCTGACAAGGTCACGGCAATCAAGAGCTGGCCAAGCCCCTCGAACATCAAAGAGGTGAGACAGTTTCTCGGGTTGGTAGGCTACTACCGAAGATTCATCCTCGGGTTCACCAAGATGGCAGCTCCTATGCAGGACCTTCTGATCGGACAGTCTAAGTCCAGGAGGCAAAAGCCGCCCTTCAAGTGGGATAAACCGGAAGAGGAGTCCTTCCGCCAGCTAAAGATGGCCCTCACAGGGGATGAGATCCTGGCCTACCCTGATTATGGCCAGCCTTTCATTCTCCACACAGATGCCAGTAATGTGGGACTGGGAGCCGTATTGTCCCAAAACCAACAGGGCAGAGAACGGGTGATCGCATACGCCAGCCGGAAGCTGAGGCCCACCGAGAGGAACCCGGAGAATTACAGCTCCTTCAAGCTAGAATTCTTGGCGGTGGTGTGGGCCGTGACGGAACGCTTCAAGCATTACCTGGCCTCCGCAAAGTTCACCGTGTACACGGACAACAACCCGTTGACACACCTGGACAATGCAAGACTGGGTGCCCTGGAACAGCGGTGGATGGCCCGTCTCTCCAACTATGACTTCGTGATCAAGTACCGGGCAGGCAAAACCAACTCCAACGCGGACGCCCTATCAAGGATGCCTCACTTACCTGAAGGTGACGAAGACCCAGAAGAGCTGGAGGAGGTAGAACTCCCCGCGTTTCACCGGTATGGAGCCGCTCAACACTCTCACCGCGTGAAGGAGGAGGATCTAACAACTGTGATGATGAATCCCCTACCTCACCACAGCTGGGCCGAGACCCAAGATAGTGACCCTGCAGTCCGCCTGGTGAAAGATCTGCTGACCCGGGAAGACGCCCGCTTAGATCCAGATGCCCCAGAGGAAGCCAAGCAGCTATGGAAGGAGAAGAGCAAGCTGTTCCTCTACGAAGGCAAGTTGTGCAGAAGGATTGTCAACCACCGGACGCACGAGCTGACCTGGCAAGTCGTGGTCCCAAGGAGGGATGCAGCTATGGTCCTGGGGGCTTACCATGACAGAGCGGGACACTTCGGTTGGAAGAAACTGGAGTTCCTACTAAGAGGAAGATTCTTTTGGGTCGGCATGAGAGGAGCTGTAGAAAAATGGTGCAGAGACTGTGGCCCTTGTCACCTAAGGAGGAAGGACCGTGCCAGCCAGAAGACACCCTTGAGGCCCATCATCACCACGCAGCCTCTTGAGCTGGTAGCTCTGGACCATGTCAAATTGGCTCCCAGCCGGTCAGGATACATCTATGCCCTGACAATCGTGGACCACTATTCCCGTTTTCTAGTGGTGGTCCCGGTAAAGGACTTGACAGCCCAAACAGCGGCCAGAGCCTTCCAGCAATATTTCTGCCGTCCACACGGGTATCCGGAACAGGTCCTGACAGACCAGGGTCCAGCGTTCGAGGCTGAAATCTTCCAGGAGTTCTGCAACCTCTATAGCTGTAAGAAGATTCGTACAACGCCTTACCACCCCCAAACCAACGGGATGTGTGAGAAGATGAACAATATAGTCATTGATCTCCTGAAGACGTTGCCCCTGGAGGAACGCAGCCTGTGGCCAGAAAAACTGCCGGACCTGATAGACCTATACAACAATATCCCGGTGAATGCTACAAACTGCACCCCGGCTTACCTGATGCAAGCTAGACCAGGAAAGCTGCCCGTAGACCTGGAGATGGGAGTCCTAATACCTGAGGACACCTCCCCGGATGCGGACTGGGATACGGAAAGGCAACTGCAGTACAAGAAGGTACAGGAGAGTGTGGAGAAGAGCCTGGCCCAGGTGAGAGAGAAGCAAGAAAGACTCTTCAATCAACACGCCCCTGCTAGTCCCCTAGAACCTGGTGAGCAAGTCCTAAAGCGAAAAAGAAGGCTACATAAGTTGGACGACCAGTGGGAAAGGGAACCCTACACCGTACTGCAGTCTGACCACGACAACCCAAAGGTGTGCGTAATCACCAAGGACGGAGGAGAAACCACTAGTGTCGTCTCCAGAGACCATCTCAAAAGGTGCCCCGAGCAACTCCGTAGTGCAGAAGAGGATCAGAGTGACCTTGAACCCGCAGAGGACAAGGAAGAAATGATCAGCACCGTTCTCGGAGAGTTTCCTCAGTCCTGGACTCGCATAAATGATGCCATAGTGGTACCTGTCCTGCATTTCCTGCAACCGGCACAGCAACAACCAACACCAGAGCCGGAAGGTGAAGAGGAGCAAGCAGTTCCAGAGGCAGAAGAGCCTGTACCAGCAGCCCAGGAGAGTCAACCCTCTGCTGACAGTGAGCCTGCCATGCCTGCGGTAAGCCAAAGGACTCGCAGACAGCTGCCTGCCCTACCTGTACACCCAGCTGGTAGCTGCACCCCTAACGCTAGTGGGGAAAGCCAAGTCAGTCCACTACCAGACAGTGGGCTACGTAGGTCAACCAGGAGCACAAAGGGACAGATACCCGCTCGCTGGAGAATATAGAGTGTACTAAAATTGTAAATAACCCTGTTGCCAAATGTTGAATTGTTTGCAAAGTTACATGCATGTTTGGTAATACTCTGTTTCAGTTTCTTGCAGCTACCGTAAGGACTCACAGGTTATGGACTTTTTATAACCGGGACCTTGTATGGACTGCGTTCAGAGCCTAACCCAGGAATGAACTAAGACTGTGAAGGACTTGGGGTAGGACAGACCCCCACCTGGTTAAGGCTCCCCGTTGTGCTGGTGATATGGACACCCGGTCACAGGCCACACTGTGACCTTAAGAACTCAATTTGTGCGTCGTCTGTCTATTAATGTTTTATTGTTATGCATATTGTCTTTGTTTACTGTTTAGTCCCGGAGTACTAAATTTCACTAGGGGGGAATGTGTCACCCTGGCCTGGATGCCACAAGTGTAATTAAAGCTGTGTCTGAGAGCAGGGGGGAGGTTCTCTAGTCAGGGGAACATTAGCATGCAATGCCTCCTGTCTCAGGCCAGTAGGGGGAGCAGGCTGCCCCTATAAAAGCTGGTGCTGGGGGCAGGGTTAGAGAGAACCCAGATGACCTGTCTCAGGACTGAGACGTGTCTCAGCAGAGCAGGGACAGACAGTTGCACTGCACCTAAGAGGAAGTGTGGCAGGAGGAGAGCCACAAGCCAGAGACAAGAGGCGAAGCAAGCCTGTCTTGGCAGATAACAGACTTAATCTACCAGACTTTGGTGTCTGAGGCTGGAAGGATTCCACATCCCCCAGCAGAGAACCAGTCCGCAAGGGACTGTATATTCCTTGGCCTAAGAAGCCTGGAGGCCCTGCCACAACAGAAGGGACCAGTAAAGCCATACAAGGCTGGGAGCAGAAAGGAACCCACGTCGCAGGCCATACAGGCGAGAAAACACGGAAAGCTCGGAAACGTGGGCTGTTACCCTATCAGGAGGAGATAGCCAGAAGGAGCGCAGAAAGCACGGTAGGCCTACACCCTCACCCTGACCAGGGCCAATTTCCCCGTTGCACTCAGACATCCAGGTCCCCTCCTAGCCGGGACTGTTTGTGGGTCAGTTTACCTGTTTAGTAAAGACCCTGGACTGCAACCTGTTGTCTGTGTGCTCCTTGCTCCTCCAGCACTATCAGCACTGGGACTCCCACTACCATCACTCCCAACATCCATTATACTGCCCTGGGGCCGCACTCTTCCCGTGGAGAGTCACACTACCCTAGCTGCACACCTCATCAGCCCCAGCGGTCTGCATGCAGCGGCGGTTCCTAATAACCGCAATCCACGGGTGGCGTAGTCGGACATTATCAGCAGAACATAGCAGACTACCATTGGCCTGACCACCCTGAGCCACGGAACCGGGTCGCCACTACTACCCCCATCGTCTCCCTATTGCCCGGATCCGAGTGCCCCACGGCCCAGGGGGCGAGTCACATGTAATACACTGACTCACCAGTGACGTCTCTAGGTGAAGTCCTTCATCTTTGCTTTTCTTCTTCATCTGGCACAGACGGCCATCACTTCTTCCAGCCAGGAATCATCTCTGCAGAAAATAACACACAGTTATCAATAACTGATCTCTTCTAGGGAATATTCCCACTCCACCCCCCGACTTCTACACTACACCAGTTGAAGAAAAAAAGCGATATAGTGCCGCCCTGCACAGTAACAGGAGCCCGCTTTTGTCCTATCCCATGGAAAACAATTTCCTAAAAAGTAAATTATATTACAGAAGTAATAATGTCTCTAATTGGACTCTAAAATAATAATGTTCCTCACTGGCCACCATAAACTAATAAAGTATGTTCCTCAATCTGGCCCCGAACAGTAATTAAGTCCCTTGTTCAGCCTGGCACCCCCATATATCCATCCTGGCCCCCCCTTCCCTGCATATATCCATCCTGACACCCCCCATATATCCCTTCTGGCCCCCATATGTCCAGTGTGACCCCTCCATATATTTATCCTAGCCCACGTGTATCGAGCCTGCCCCCTCCCATATACCCATCCTAGTCCCCCATGTGGCCCTCCTGTTCCCCCCATATATCCATCCTGGCCTCCATGTGTCCAGCCTGTCCCCCCACATATCCATCCTGGCCTCCATGTTTCCAGCCTGCCCCCCCATATATCTGTCCTGGCCTCCATGTGTCCAGCCTGCCCCCTCCCATATATCTGTCCTAAAGACCCATGTGTCAAGCCTGCCCCCCATATATCCATCCTGGCCTCCATGTGTCCAGCATGCCCCCCCTACATATCCTTTCTGGCCTCCATGTGTCCAGCCTGCCCCCCACAATATATCCATCCTGGCCTCCATGTTTCCAGCCTGCCCCCCATATATCCATCCTGACCTCCATGTGTCCAGCCTGCCCCCTCATATATCCATCCTGCCCTTCCCCCCTGCATATATCCATCCTGACACCCCCCCATATATCCATACTGGCCCCCATATGTCCAGCGTGGCCCCTCCATATATTTATCCTAGCCCACGTGTATCGAGCCTGCCCCTCCACATATCTATCCTAGCCCCCCATGTGTCCAGCCTGCCCCCCACATATCCATCCTGGCCATCATGTGTCCAGCCTGCCCCGCCCCCCATATATCCGGCCCCCCCATATATCCATCCCCCTCACATATCCATCCTGGCCTCCATGTGTCCAGCCTGCCCCACCATATAGCCATCCTGCCCACTCTTTCCCATGTGTCCAGCCAGGCTCCCCCTTATGTGTCCAGCCAGGCTCCCCCCCTTGTGTGTCCAGCCAGGGTTCCCCTTTGTGTGTCCAGCCAGGCTCTCACCCTTGTGTGTCCAGCCAGTGTTCCCCCTTGTGTGTCCAGCCAGGGTTCCCCCTTGTGTGTCCAGCCAGGGTTCCCTCTTGTGTGTCCAGTCAGGGCTTCCCCTTGTGTGTCCAGCCAGGGCTCCCCCTTGTGGGTCCAGCCAGGGTTCCCCCTTGTGTGTCCATCCAGCTCCCCCCTTGTGTGTCCAGCCAGGGCTCCCCCTTGTGTGTCCAGCCAGGGCTCCCCCTTGTGTGTCCAGCCAGGGTTCCCTCTTGTGTGTCCAGTCAGGGCTCCCCCTTGTGTGTCCAGTCAGGGCTCCCCCTTGTGTGTCCAGCCAGGGCTTCCCCTTGTGTGTCCAGCCAGGGCTCCCCCTTGTGTGTCCAGCCAGGGCTCCCCCTTGTGTGTCCAGCAAGGCCCCCCTTGTGTGTCCATCCGGGCCCCCCCTTGTGTGTCCAGCCAGGGTCCCCCCTTGTGTGTCTAGCCGGGCCCCCCCTTGTGTGTCCAGCCAGGGGCCCATCCCATTCTGCATCCACTCATATACACACAGACACACACACAGACACCTCTTACCTTCCTGCTCTCCCGTGCGGTGTCCTCCTTCTCCGGTGACGTCATACGCCGGCCGGGGAAGGGAGACGCGCAGCTTCAGCTGCTTCACTGGGACGTGTGTCGCGGCGGTTCAGGTAATGAACGCCGCGTGCGCGCGTCCCTGCATATGTGGCACCCCAGGGGTCTGGTTTCCACAGTAATGTAATGTTATGTCTGAGAGCAGGTGGGAGGTCCTTTGGTCAGGGATCCTGTGCATGCCACACCTCCTGCCCAGTCTTGGGAGGGGAAGGACTTCCCCTATATAAACCCGGGGCTGAGGCAGGGTTAGGCAGTCAAGGAGAGTAGAGACGAGAAACAGTCATAGGAAGAGACAGCAGAAGCAATACTACTACGAGTCAGGGGCTGGCAGCTGCAGAGCTCGCCCTGACTGAGAAGATTTCTTACCGGACCCGGAGTCCGAGGCTGTGGGGACTAACTCCTACCCAGCAGCAGAAACCGACCGGCAGGGGATTGCAGGTCCTCTGGCCCAGAAACCCGAAGGCATGGTCACACGCGTGGGACCAGCACCGCCATCGTGGAGCGGAAGCCATTAGAAGGCCCCGAGTCACCGGCCATACAGGTGAGCACCACACGGTACACTCAGGGACGTGGGCTACTTTTACCCGCCTCTAGCAAGGTAGCCAGAAGAGTACAGTTAGTTGGGAAGGCCTACAACTCCGCCTGGCCAGGGGAGATCCCATCTGCTCAAGGACTGACCAGGCCCCGATTGCTAGCAAGTACTCCGGGAGGGTCTATCTTTGTCACCAGTAAAGACCCTGAACTACACCGCATCGTCTCTGAGTGGTTCCTGCTACCCCCATCATCCACGTCGGCTGCCCTGAGGCCATACCCCTCCCGTTGGGGGTTATACCATCCACGCTGCACCATCCTTCCACCGGCCTCAGCGGTCTGCCCTGCAGCGGCAGCTCCATAGCTGCATTCAACGGGTGGCGTAGTCATCCAACATCCACTGCTAATTTACCGCCACTTAGTCTGACTCCCTGGGCACGGACCGGGTCACCGCCACAAGACTACTACCCTCATCTGATCCGGCTCCGGGTAAGCTCCCGCGTGCGCAACGCAGCGCGACACAGGCCCAGGGGCGCGTCAACTTTTGGCGTAGTCGGCAGGATTTCGTGCCCGCAACCACCGGGTACTGCGTGCCTGAAAAAGAGACTTTTCAAACTTACCTGTGGTGAAGATTCCCGCCATCCGGCGCCATCTTCAGCCTTCTTCCCGCCATCGGTGAAGTTTCCCGCCATCCGGCGCCATCTTCAGCCTTCTTCCCGCCATCGGTGAAGATTCCCGCCATCCGGCGCCATCTTCAGCCTTCTTCCCGCCATCCGTGGAGTTTTCCCGCCATTGGACGCCATCTTGAGGACGCCGCGCGGGAAGAAGAGGGGCGTGGACTCCGAAAGCGCGCGAGAACTGAAGCCCCGCCTCACGTCCGGACGTTGCGTAAGGTCCTGGAAGGAGCCCAGCAGACGCCGACGTCACAGGAGCGCGACGGAAGGTCCTCAACCCTGACGATCCACTGCGGAGCCGCGGCCTACGGAAGAGGATCATCGCAAGGTAGGCCACGGTCCACTAGGGGGGAGGAAGATGTCGGATACGGAGGAGAGCTTCACTGCCTCAACCCCCGCCAGCGCTACCGCTGCTGCAGTTATGCCCTTCACCATGCCCTATATCCCGGGAGCAGCTTGGCTACCCCAGTACTCAGGGGAGTCGCATACCCTGCATGACTTTAGAGAGAAGCTGGATAGCCTCTTCCAGGTGTACCCCCTCACAGAAGAGCAAAAAGTGAGCATCCTGGTGGCCCAACTAACCGGGGCAGCCAAAAGGGAAGTAAAATCCTGGCCACCTGGGAGGAAGACTGTCGCAGGGATACTAACCCGGCTGAAGGACACCTTTGATACCCGCACCTCAGCCGAGATTAAGCTTAGATTCTACGGGTGCAAGCAGCGAGCGCATGAGAGTATAAGGGACTATGCACTAAACCTACAAGAGGCCCTGAGGGCCATTAAGCAGACCGACCCTGATGGAGTGGGAGATGAGGACAGGCTGTTGACCGAACAGTTTATAGAGGGACTATATTGTAATACCCACCGAACCCAGTTGCGGGCAATGGCTTTACAGGATCCCCATCTGGGCTTTGCACAGTTCAAGGACAGAGCCATCCGGGTGCTCCGAGAACCGGCACCGGGTGGCGTTGTGACCCACAGGCGCCCTGCTATCACTTACCACCAGGAGGCGGCGCCCTTGTCGGCAGGGCCTGTGGGAGCTGATGCACAGGCTTTGGACAATGACCCGGCTCCAGACCTACACCATCAGGTCCAAGAGCTAGCTAAGAGCGTTGCTGCGCTAACCCGAACTGTGCAGTCTTTACAGGCTTCCACTCCAGGGAAGATCCAGCTGGCATCCAGACCGGAGGACATCCCGTGGCGTCGACCAAGGAGGACCCCACCGGCCAGAGGAAGACCCAGTGACCGATACAGTGAGGACGGACGACCCATCTGCCGCCACTGCAATCAACCCGGACATATGGCAAGGTACTGTTCTTTAAACGGGCACAACCTGGGGTAGAGGGCCAACCCCCAGGAAAAAGATCACCAGGCCCATCGAACTGGTGCGACAGATATGTGGGAGGATGTCCAGTCTTGCCTGTGGTACTGGATGGCATTCCCATGAGTGCCCTACTGGACACCGGGTCACAGGTCACCACCATCCCGTACGTGCTCTTTAAGCAGTACTGGAATGACTCGGATATTACCCGCTACCCTGACGACGACTTGAGTATCATCGCCAGCAATGGCCAGCCCGTGCCACAGATCGGATTTAAAGAGGTGACCATCAAAATCGGTAGAGTCGAACTGGCAGCACAGGGACTGATCATTGTAGACATTGACAAACATGAGAGCCACCCAAAAATAACTCTAGGAACTAATGTAATTGAAAATTGTCTTGCAGAGGTGATTTTCCTTCTACAGCAGGTTGCCAAGAACGCCAGCTCCGGCGAGCAGCGAGTGCTCCAGAAAGAGATCCGGGCACTGATGCGACGGCAACAGGTGGAACTCTCCGGCGGTGAGATTGGTAGCGTAAGAATGTGTGACCCTTTCCCTATTGCCATGCCCCCAAAAAGTGAAATGATGATTTGGTGCCGGGCAGCTATTGGTCTGAGAGGTAGAGATTACCAGGCAATGGTAGAACCAGTTTACTCAGACAGTAGGCCCACCATTTTGACAGCACGGGGGGTGGTCAATGTACGCCATGGGAGGGTGCCCGTTCGCATAATCAATATCGGGGAGAGGGAAGTGTACCTGCCCCGGTATGCCACGCTAGCCAAATTATATACCATCAACCAAAACTCTATACAGTCTGTGGAACCCTTGCCTCCATCTCACCCGGAGGAAGGTAACGGCTCTAAGAAAGTAATGGAGGATTGGTGTCAGCAACTACACTTGGGAACTGACGCCACTCCCTCCCACCAGAAACAGGGAGTCTACCGGGTGGTTCAAGAGTATAAGAGAGTGTTTAGTAAACACCCGTTAGACTTCGGGCGAGTCAAGGGGGTAGAACACCGCATCCCCACGGGAGAGGCATCGACCCGTACCCCCTGCACATTACCAACACGCCAAGGGGATGCTTAGAGACATGAAGGAGGCTGGGGTAATCCGGGATAGCTGTAGCCCCTGGGCAGCCCCACTAGTTTTAGTCAAAAAGAAAGACAACACCATGAGGATGTGTGTAGATTACCGGAAAATCAACCGTATCACACACAAGGATGCGTACCCCTTACCAAGGATAGAGGAGTCATTGGCTGCTGTAGTGCCGGCGTCCCTGCCCTCTGCTAGGCAGGGACGCTGCTCCCCTCACCGCTCTGCTCCGTGCCCGGCGTCCTCCTCCCGCTCTGCTGTCAGCGCGCGCTCCTTCCCGGCGTCCTCCTCCTGCTCTGCTCGCAGCACGCGCTCCTTCCCGGCCCCTGTGCTTAGGGCGCGCGCGCGCGCGCTCCCCTCCTCTTAAAGGGGCCGCGCGCGCCGTCCTAAGGAGTCCCCGGCCAATGGCCGGAGGACTTCATCATATATAAGGCACCTCCTCCAAAATGGAGGTGCCCGAGCAATGTTGTTTGCACCTGTGTCTCACCTGTGCTTCAGCCCTCAGGTCCCGTTGCCAGTTACCTGCCAGTTACCTGCCAGTTACCTGCCTGATTCCTGCCTGACTTGTTACCTGTCTGCCAGTCTGAGGTCCGACGGTCTGCCTTACTACTCCTGTCAGTCTGTCTAAGGACCAGCCTGCCCGCTCACCTGGGAGCGCACATCTGCTACCTGCCTGCCTGCCCGAGGTCCGACGGTCTGCCTTACTACTCCGGTCAGTCTGTCTATGGACCAGCTTGCCCGCTCACCTGGGAGCGCTTCTCCGTTACCTGCCTGCTTGCCAGCCCGGAGGTTCCGCTGTCACATGCCGTGACCATCAGCTACTCCAGAGACTCTTGCCCGCTCACCTGGGAGCGCTTCTCCGCTACCTGCCTGCTTGCCAGCCCGGAGGCTCCGTCGTCACGTGCCGTGACCACCTGTTATTCCAGAGACTCTCGCTTTCTCACCTGGGAGCACACATCTACCATCTGCCTGCTAGCCTACCCGGAGGCTCTGCCATCACAGGTCGTACCTACCCATTACCCAGAGACTGCCCTGATCACTAACCGTAACTCCCTGTCCGTTCATCCAGAGACTGCCACCCGCTCCCTTACAAGGGCTGCCCCCTTGTATAGTAGCTCAGAGGTTCCGCCTCCCAGACCCGTTACAGTTTGCTCGGGCCATGGAACCCGGTGGCACCCAAGCTCCCTCGCTCTCGGACCTGTGTCGTGAACTGTCCCGTCAGAGGTCCCAACAGGAGTCCATCTTGGGTCACCTGCTGAATGTCAATTCTTTCCTGGACACTCTGCCTGCTCCGCCAGCAACCTCCGCCAGTGCCATGACCATTAATACCATGGAATCCTACCCCGGACCCCGGCTATCTGCACCTCCTCGCTTCGGAGGCGACTCCGTCCAGGCTCGGGGCTTCATAAATCAGTGCACCCTGCACTTTGAACTATTGTCCCACCAGTTTAACTCCGATCGAGCCAAAATTGCATTTATCATGTCCCATCTCACCGGGGAGGCTCTGGCCTGGCTAAATCCTCTATGGGAGAGAGGAGACCCCCTGGTGTCCGACTTGCCTGCCTTTCTCATGGCTTTCCGGAAAGCCTTCGACGAACCCGGACGGAAGACCTCATCCGCATCATCACTGCTACGCCTCCGTCAGGGAGGTCTCACCATGGGCCAATATGCCATACGGTTCCGTACCCTTGCCTCGGAGCTGGCCTGGGATAACGACGCCTTGGTATCCGTCTTCTGGGAGGGTCTGTCCGGCCATATTAAAGATGAACTTGCCGGTCGGGACATTCCTACCACTCTCGACGACCTAATAACTCTTGCCACCCGGATTGACCTACGGTTCCAGGAACGTGCCAAAGAGGTTACCCGTGAAAAGGGGTTTCCACGTCTAGTTCCTACTTTTCAGAAACCCGTCACTCCTTCCGTTTCTCCCCAGGTACACTCTCCTGAGCCTATGCAGGTCGACCAGACCAAGATGGTCAAAACCCGTCAGGACTTACGCCGTGCCGAGGGGAGCTGCTTCTACTGTGGCAGTAAGGAGCATCGGATCCGTGCCTGCCAGGAGAGGTCGGGAGAACGCCTGTGTCTAGGTTCGCTCAGAGGGGTCGATCTAGACAAAAATAAATCCTCTCCATCCCTGCTGCTGTCAGTCTCAATCATCTGCGGGGAGAATTGTTATTTCGAACTAGCCCAACTGGACTCTGGAGCAGCCGGAAATTTTATTTCACAGTTCCTGGTGGAGAAATACCGCATCCCCACCAAACCTCTGGCTGTACCCTTGTCTGTTGCTGCCGTGGATGGGGGCCTCTTACCTCGCCCCATCCAACTCATCACCGAATCCATTACTCTGCAGGTGGGAATGCTGCATTCTGAGAGTATCTCCCTTCACGTTCTGCCTGGACTCTCTCACGCCCTCTTGCTAGGTCTGCCTTGGCTCCAGAGACATGCACCCGTGCTTAACTGGCAAACCGGAGAAGTCCTTCGCTGGGGACAAGACTGTCATAAAACCTGCCTGGTTCCCGTCCATCCCGTTCGTCCCTCTCCTACCCCAGCTAATCTACCTGGACTTCCGATTCCTTATTGGTCTTATGCTGATGTCTTTAATAAAAAGGAGGCAGAGACATTACCACCTCATAGACCATACGACTGCCCCATCGATCTGCTACCCGGTACTACTCCTCCCCGTGGGCGTATTTATCCTTTATCTGCTGCTGAGACCCGGTCAATGTCCGAATATATTGAGGAGAATCTGGCCAGAGGTTTCATCCGGAAATCTACCTCCCCGGCGGGAGCAGGCTTCTTTTTCGTCAAAAAGAAGGACGGCTCTCTCCGTCCCTGTATAGACTATAGAGGCTTAAACCAGATTACAGTGAAGAATAAGTACCCCCTTCCGCTCATTCCTGAATTATTTGATCGTCTGAGGGGGGCTAGGATCTTCACCAAACTGGACCTTCGTGGGGCGTACAACCTGGTTCGTATTCGTCAGGGGGATGAATGGAAGACGGCATTCAACACCCGGGACGGCCACTATGAATACCTGGTAATGCCCTTTGGTCTTTGCAACGCTCCGGCCGTCTTTCAAGAGTTGGTCAACGACATCTTCCGGGACCTTCTCTACTCCTGCGTAGTGGTGTACCTGGACGACATCTTGGTCTTCTCTCCGGATCTCCAGACTCACCGGAGGGACGTTCGTCAGGTCCTGCTCAGGCTCCGGCAGAATCACCTCTACGCTAAATTTGAGAAGTGCCTCTTTGAGCAGACCTCGCTTCCGTTTCTGGGCTACATTATCTCTCAGACCGGCCTACAAATGGATCCTGAGAAACTGTCTGCCATCGAGAAATGGCCCCGACCGGAGGGGTTGAAGGCCATTCAGCGATTCCTGGGCTTCGCCAACTATTACCGCCTCTTCATACCACACTTCTCTTCCCGGACGGCTCCAATTTCTGCGCTCACCCGTAAAGGTACTAATCCCAAAGAGTGGCCTCCCGAAGCAGAGTAGGCCTTTCTTTCCCTAAAACAGGCCTTCTCTTCCGCCCCGGTGCTGCATCGCCCAGATGGCAACAAGCAGTTCTTCCTGGAAGTTGACGCCTCCTCCTCTGGAGCCGGAGCGGTACTTACTCAAAAATCATCTTCCGGGAGGATGGTAACTTGTGGCTTCTTCTCAAAACTCTTCTCCTCCTCAGAGCGCAACTATTCCATAGGAGACCGAGAGTTATTGGCCATCAAACTGGCATTGGAGGAGTGGCGTTACCTGCTCGAGGGGGCCCTTCACCCGGTAATAATTTACACTGACCACAAGAACCTGGCTTACCTCCAGCATGCCCAGAGACTTAACCCGCGCCAAGCTCGGTGGTCCTTGTTTTTTGCTCGTTTTGATTTCGTCCTTCATTTTCGCCCGGCTGACAAAAACGTCAAGGCGGACGCCTTGTCTCGATCCTTTCTGGTGTCTGATCTCGAGGAGGATCCGAAACACATCATCGATCCCGCCAGAGTAATGCAGGTGGCTCCCGTGAGTCTAAATCGTCTCCCTCCTGGTAAGACGTTCGTATCAGTACCTGATCGGGAGAGGATCCTACACTGGGGTCATTCGTCTAAACTAGCTGGCCACGCCGGTCAGAAAAAGACCCTCCAGCTTATTACCCGGCACTACTGGTGGCCTAACCTGCACAAGGATGTAATAGACTTTGTTTCTGCCTGTGGGTCCTGCGCCCGCAACAAAGTTCCGAGACATCTGCCGGCCGGCCGCCTTCTTCCTCTGCCAGTACCTGCTGCCCCCTGGCAGCATATAGCGATGGACTTCATAACTGACCTGCCCGTCTCTGCCGGTTGTACGGTCATTTGGGTGGTCGCTGACCGCTTTTCCAAGATGGCTCACTTCATTCCCCTGCCAGGCCTTCCGTCTGCACCCGAGCTGGCTAAAGACTTTATCCGCCACATCTTCCGTCTTCATGGCCTGCCCCGTCACATCGTGTCGGATCGAGGAGTACAGTTCACTTCTCGTTTCTGGAGAGCCACTTGTAAATTGCTGGATGTCACTCTGGACTTCTCCTCCGCTTACCACCCACAGTCTAATGGTCAAGTGGAGCGGATCAATCAGAACCTGACCAGTTACCTCCGGCACTTCGTTAATGCCCACCATTCTGACTGGGTGGATCTCCTGCCATGGGCCGAATTCTCGTACAACAATCACGAGAGCGAGTCTTCCTCCAAATCCCCGTTTTTTGTAGTCTACGGTCAGCATCCTCGGATCCCGTTTCCCGTCTCCACCTCGGTGGACAATCCGGCTGCGGAATCTCTTGTTAACAAATTTTCCTCCATATGGGAGAGTACCCGGTCCGCACTCCTTCTGTCATCCGAGCGTATGAAAAGACACGCTGACAAAAAACGTCTGGACCCTCCTCAATTCCGTCCTGGGGATAAAGTCTGGCTCTCGTCCAAATATGTCCGGCTCAAGATCCCTTCCTATAAGTTAGGGCCTCGGTTCATCGGCCCACTGGAGGTCATCAGTCAGATCAACCCGGTGGCCTATAAATTGAAACTCCCGGCCAACTTACGGATCCCTAACTCCTTCCATGTATCTCTCCTCAAACCTGTGGTGCTTAACTCTTTTTCCAAGTCTACAGGTACGCCTCCTGCTCCGGTTTCTGCTGAGGACGAGTTTGAGGTAGAGAACATTCTTGCCACCAAAAGGGTAAGAGGAAAGACCTTTTTTTTGGTAGATTGGAAGGGGTTTGGTCCTGAGGAGAGAACGTGGGAGCCCCGGGAGAACATCCATGCCCCTCTCATCCTAGCTAAATTTTTGTCTGGCCTAAAAAAGGGGGGGCCTAAAGGGGGGGGTACTGTAGTGCCGGCGTCCCTGCCCTCTGCTAGGCAGGGACGCTGCTCCCCTCACCACTCTGCTCCGTGCCCGGCGTCCTCCTCCCGCTCTGCTGTCAGCGCGCGCTCCTTCCCGGCGTCCTCCTCCTGCTCTGCTCGCAGCGCGCGCTCCTTCCCGGCCCCTGTGCTTAGGGCGCGCGCGCGCGCGCTCCCCTCCTCTTAAAGGGGCCGCGCGCGCCGTCCTAAGGAGTCCCCGGCCAATGGCCGGAGGACTTCATCATATATAAGGCACCTCCTCCAAAATGGAGGTGCCCGAGCAATGTTGTTTGCACCTGTGTCTCACCTGTGCTTCAGCCCTCAGGTCCCGTTGCCAGTTACCTGCCAGTTACCTGCCAGTTACCTGCCTGATTCCTGCCTGACTTGTTACCTGTCTGCCAGTCTGAGGTCCGACGGTCTGCCTTACTACTCCTGTCAGTCTGTCTAAGGACCAGCCTGCCCGCTCACCTGGGAGCGCACATCTGCTACCTGCCTGCCTGCCCGAGGTCCGACGGTCTGCCTTACTACTCCGGTCAGTCTGTCTATGGACCAGCTTGCCCGCTCACCTGGGAGCGCTTCTCCGTTACCTGCCTGCTTGCCAGCCCGGAGGTTCCGCTGTCACATGCCGTGACCATCAGCTACTCCAGAGACTCTTGCCCGCTCACCTGGGAGCGCTTCTCCGCTACCTGCCTGCTTGCCAGCCCGGAGGCTCCGTCGTCACGTGCCGTGACCACCTGTTATTCCAGAGACTCTCGCTTGCTCACCTGGGAGCACACATCTACCATCTGCCTGCTAGCCTACCCGGAGGCTCTGCCATCACAGGTCGTACCTACCCATTACCCAGAGACTGCCCTGATCACTAACCGTAACTCCCTGTCCGTTCATCCAGAGACTGCCACCCGCTCCCTTACAAGGGCTGCCCCCTTGTATAGTAGCTCAGAGGTTCCGCCTCCCAGACCCGTTACAGCTGCTTTAAGATCTGCTAACTTCTTCTCTACCTTGGATCTCACTAGCGGGTACTGGCAGGTTCCTGTAGCAGAGGCGGACCGGGAGAAGACCGCATTCACCACCCCGATGGGACTTAGCGAGTTCACCTGCATGCCGTTCGGACTCTGCAACGCCCCAGGAACCTTCCAACGATTAATGGAGTGCTGTCTGGGCCACAGAAACTTCGAGACGGTCCTGTTGTACCTGGACGATGTCATCGTATACTCCAAGACTTATGAGGACCACCTGAAACACCTGGCGGAGGTGTTCGAAGCTCTGGCGAGTTACGGCCTAAAGGTGAAACCCTCCAAGTGTCACCTCCTGAAACCAAAGGTGCAGTACCTGGGACACGTGGTGAGCGCTGACGGAGTGGCTCCCGACCCTGATAAGATCACCGCAATTAAGGGATGGCCAAGCCCCTCCAGCGTAAAAGAAGTGCGGCAGTTCCTCGGGTTGGTAGGCTACTACCGAAGGTTTATTCCCGGTTTCACCAAAAAGGCAGCGCCTATGCAGGACCTCCTGATAGGCCAGTCCCGGAAGGCCAAGAACCAGAAGCCGCCCTTCAAATGGGAGGAGCTAGAAGAAGAGTCCTTCCGCCAGCTGAAGATGGCCCTCACGGGGGATGAAATCTTGGCGTACCCGGATTATAGCAAGCCCTTCATCCTCTACACCGACGCCAGTAACATCGGGCTAGGAGCCGTACTGTCCCAGATCCAGCAGGGGAAAGAACGAGTAATCGCCTACGCCAGCCGAAAACTGCGACCCACCGAAAGGAACCCCAAGAATTATAGCTCATTTAAGCTAGAGTTCCTGGCCGTGGTATGGGCAGTCACTGAGCGCTTTAAGCATTACCTTGCTCCTTCCCGGTTCACCGTGTACACGGATAACAACCCGTTGACACACCTGGACACGGCAAGACTCGGTGCCCTGGAGCAGAGGTGGATGGCCCGTCTGTCCAACTACGAGTTCACAATCAAATACCGGGCAGGGCGCTCCAATACTAACGCGGACGCCCTGTCCAGGATCCCCAACCTGCCGGACGAAGGAGAAGATCCGGAGGGACTGGAAGAAATTGAACTCCCTGCGTTCCACCGTCATGGGACTATCCAGTATTCCCACCGGGTAAGGAGTAAGCAGGCTGCTACGTTGAACCCCTTACCTCACCACAACTGGGCGGAAACGCAAGACAGCGACCCTGCCGTCCGACTGGTGAAGGAGATGCTGACTCGGCCGGAGGCTCGCCTTGAACCAGACGCTCCGGAGGAAGCCAAACAACTATGGGTGGAGAAGAGTCGACTGTTCCTTTACAAGGGGAAGTTGTGCCGCAGAATGGTCAACTCCCGGACGCATGAACTACTCTGGCAAGTAGTGGTGCCACGAAGAGACGCAGCCATGGTGATGGAGGCATACCACGACGGAGCTGGACACTTCGGGTGGAAGAAGCTGGAGTTCCTGCTGCGCGAGCGGTTCCACTGGGTAGGCATGAGGGGAACCATCGAGAAGTGGTGCAGGGACTGTGGCCCGTGCAATCTGAGAAGGAAGGACCGGGCCAGCCAGAAGACTCCCCTGCAATCTATCATCACCCGGCAACCGTTGGAACTGGTAGCCTTGGATCATGTAAAACTGACCCCAAGCAGAAGTGGCTACGTCTACGCGTTAACCATCGTGGATCATTACTCCCGGTTCTTGGTTGTCGTCCCCGTCAAGGACTTAACGGCTCAAACAGCAGCTAGAGCCTTCCAGCAGCACTTCTGCCGTCCACACGGGTACCCGGACCAAGTGCTGACGGACCAGGGACCTGCCTTTGAAGCGGAGGTCTTCCAGGAATTCTGCAATCTGTATGGCTGCCGGAAGATAAGGACGATACCCTACCATCCGCAAACTAATGGACTTTGTGAAAAAATGAACCAGGTGGTAATGGATCTTCTAAAAACGTTGCCCCTGGAAGAACGCAGTCTGTGGCCTGAGAAGTTGCCCGATCTGGTGGACCTATACAACCACATCCCGGTAGGTTCCACCAACTGTACCCCGGCTTACCTAATGAGGGCGAGACCTGGTAAGTTACCTGTTGACCTGGAAATGGGAGTCCTGACACCTGAGGACACTTCACCAGAAGCAGACTGGGACACAGAGAGGCAACAGCAGTACCGGAAAGTACAGGAGAGCGTGGAGCGAAGTCTCTGTCAGGCTAGGGAAAGGCAAGAGAAAACTTACAACCAGTATGCTCCCGCTGTTCCCCTGGTACCCGGAGAGCAGGTCTTGAAGAGGAAAAGACGGCTCCACAAGTTGGACGACCAGTGGGAGAAGGACCCGTACACCGTACTGCCCTCAAGCCACGAGAACCCGAAGGTCTGTACCATCAGTAAAGACGGAGGGGAGACCACAGCCATTGTATCCCGGGACCACCTGAAGAAGTGTCCCGAACAACTGAGGAACCCTGAAGAGGAACAAGAAGACCATCGACCCGTAGAGGAAAGGGAAGATATGGTTAGTACCGTGCTCGGGGACTTCCCTCGGTCTTGGACTCAAGTCAATGGTGCAGTTGTGGTACCCGTACTCACCTTCCTCCAACCATCATCCCAAGTACCTACGGAGCAACCGGTAGAGCTGGAAGAACAGCCGGTCCAGGAGGCAGAAGACTCTACACAAGCAGACCCGGAAAATCAACCCTCTGCTTATAGTGAGCCTGCCATACCCCTAGTGAGCCAGAGGGCCCATAGACAGCGGCCCAGTTTACCCTTGACAGCTCCTACACCCTGTAGTTCAGGGCCAGACAGTCAGCTCCGTAGGTCCACTAGGGCCACTAGAGGCCAGTTACCCACACGTTGGAGGATCTAAATGTTTAAGCTATCTTATAATGTTTACCTGTTTATAGTTGCTTGTGTATAATTTTGTGTTTCTAGTTATTTTTAGGAGTCCTTGGTGGATTTACCGGGAATCCTTGTACAATTAGTTGGAGCGTAACCCAGGATGGACTAAAGACTGTTAAGGACTCGGGGCAGGACAGGCCCCTACCTGGTTACGTCTCCCTGTTTTGGTGAAATGGACACCTTGCTTTCCCTCAAAGACTGCACCCGGTTGCGGACACGCCGTGACCATCGTTATGTGTCTCTTTATTATAATGTTTTGGTTGTACTCTGTTATGTTTTTCCAAAAATATGTTTAGTCCCGGAGTACTAAATTTCACTAGGGGGGAATGTGGCACCCCAGGGGTCTGGTTTCCACAGTAATGTAATGTTATGTCTGAGAGCAGGTGGGAGGTCCTTTGGTCAGGGATCCTGTGCATGCCACACCTCCTGCCCAGTCTTGGGAGGGGAAGGACTTCCCCTATATAAACCCGGGGCTGAGGCAGGGTTAGGCAGTCAAGGAGAGTAGAGACGAGAAACAGTCATAGGAAGAGACAGCAGAAGCAGTACTACTACGAGTCAGGGGCTGGCAGCTGCAGAGCTCGCCCTGACTGAGAAGATTTCTTACCGGACCCGGAGTCCGAGGCTGTGGGGACTAACTCCTACCCAGCAGCAGAAACCGACCGGCAGGGGATTGCAGGTCCTCTGGCCCAGAAACCCGAAGGCACGGTCACACGCGTGGGACCAGCACCGCCATCGTGGAGCGGAAGCCATTAGAAGGCCCCGAGTCACCGGCCATACGGGTGAGCACCACACGGTACACTCAGGGACGTGGGCTACTTTTACCCGCCTCTAGCAAGGTAGCCAGAAGAGTACAGTTAGTTGGGAAGGCCTACAACTCCGCCTGGCCAGGGGAGATCCCATCTGCTCAAGGACTGACCAGGCCCCGATTGCTAGCAAGTACTCCGGGAGGGTCTATCTTTGTCACCAGTAAAGACCCTGAACTACACCGCATCGTCTCTGAGTGGTTCCTGCTACCCCCATCATCCACGTCGGCTGCCCTGAGGCCATACCCCTCCCGTTGGGGGTTATACCATCCACGCTGCACCATCCTTCCACCGGCCTCAGCAGTCTGCCCTGCAGCGGCAGCTCCATAGCTGCATTCAACGGGTGGCGTAGTCATCCAACATCCACTGCTAATTTACCGCCACTTAGTCTGACTCCCTGGGCACGGACCGGGTCACCGCCACAAGACTACTACCCTCATCTGATCCGGCTCCGGGTAAGCTCCCGCGTGCGCAACGCAGCGCGACACAGGCCCAGGGGCGCGTCACATACACTGTGCCTGCGCTTTTAAAGGGCCCGTGCCCCTTAAAACCGCAGGTTTTTTTATTTTTTCATTCTCTTCTCCCCCTCTCCTCTGCAGAAGGGTACCCCGCCAGCCCAGTCCCACCCTGTTGATGACTTATCCTAAAATCGGTCATTAATATATAAGTCCTGGACAGTCCCGTTAAGCTTGTTTTACCTAGTTATAAAAGCCCTTTAAGTCCTCATTATAAGGTAAGGTATGAATGGATCTAATTAAATTCTCCAAAGAGAACTATTTATACATTTTAGTCACTGTGAGCTTTCTACAAGATATTGCGGGCAGTATATAGCGAATATACGGACACAGAGCCATTCGCCGGCTCAGATTGCCAATAAGCACCTTGTAAATATGAGACCTTGACATCATAGGTTACTTGGCTTAATATGAAATTGTCCCTCATGTGTACCGCATTGTGGGCAGGGACTATATGTACATCACTGCAGAATATGTTGGCAATAAAAAGTCAACAGAAATGAATATCATGCAGATCCTCACCAGGACTCCAGCAGTGTCACCATCCTGCCACCATACAGCTATAGAAGGACAATAAACCTGCAGGGTTCTCCCCTCAGTTATTTTTCCTTTAATTTTATTATCTGTTTCTTACTCACAGTGAAAGAACAGTCATCAGATATTTTATTGTTCACTTTTTATTTTACAGTCTCAGCTCTGAAGAATAGAACGTCTTATGAATAAATGACAGCTCACTTATTACAGTGGTGGCCAAAAGTATTGGCACCCCTGCAATTCTATCAGATAATACTCAGTTTCTTCCTGAAAATGATTGCAATCACAAATTCTTTGGTATTATTATCTTCATTTAATTTGCTTGCAAGGAAAAAACACAAAAGAGAATGAAGCAAAAATCAAATCATTGATCATTTCACACAAAACTCCAAAAATGGGCCAGACAAAAGTATTGGCACCCTCAGCCTAATACTTGGTTGCACAACCTTTAGCCAAAATAACTGCGAACAGCCACTTCCGGTAACCATTAATGAGTTTCTTACAATGCTCTGCTGGAATTGTAGACCATTCTTCTTTGGCAAACTGCTCCAGGTCCCTGATATTTGAAGGGTGCCTTCTCCAAACTGCCATTTTGTGATCTCTCCACAGGTGTTCTATGGGATTCAGGTCTAGACTCATTGCTGGCCACCTTAGAAGTCTCCAGTGCTTTCTCTAAAACCATTTTATAGTGCTTTTGGAAGTGTGTTTTGGGTCATTGTCCTGCTGGAAGACCCATGACCTCTAAGGGCGACCCAGCTTTCTCACACTGGGCCCTACATTATGCTGCAAAATTTGTTGGTAGTCTTCAGACTTCATAATGCCATGCACACTGTCAAGCAGTCCAGTGCCAGAGGCAGCAAAGCAACCCCAAAACATCAGGGAACCTCCGCCATGTTTGACTGTAGGGACCATGTTCTTTTCTTTGAATGCCTCTTTTTTTTTCCTGTACACTCTATGTTGATGGTTTTTCCCAAAAAGCTCGACTTTTGTCTCATCTGACCAGAGAACATTCTTCCAAAACATAGTAATATAGTTTGTAAACATAGTTAGTAAAGCCGAATAAAGACTTGCGTCCATCAAGTTCGACCTGTTAGTTCTGTAATTGGTAAAGTTGATCCAGAGGAGGGCAAAAACCCCAAATGATTTGGCCAATCTTCACCTGAGGAAAAATTCCCTCCTGACTCTGAAACCAGCAGTCAGAATAAATCCCTGTATCAACTTACTATTTTATTTTATTTTTAAGTATATGCTGAAATCTGCCTGGTATCTAGAAATGCATCCAGTCCCCGCTTGAACTGGTGTAGTGAATCTGACATCACCGTCTCCTCACTCTGTGAATTCCATATTCTCACTGCTCTTACCGTAAAGAACCCCTCTAGTGACGCTTACCCAATCTGAGTATATTCCATTTATAACCACCCTCTGCCTTCTATCCCTTAGCCAGTTAGCTACCCACTTGCAGACATTTTCCCCCAGCCCCATCATTCTCATTTTGTATACCAACCTATTATGTGGCACGCTATCGAAAGCTTTTGAGAAGTCGAGATACACGACATCCACTGGTTCCCCCTGATCTACTCGAGAGCTAATCTCCTCGTAGAAGTCAATCAGGTTTGTTTGGCAGGAGCGATTCCTCATGAATCCATGTTGGTTCGGGATTAAAAGATTATTAGCATCAAGATGCTCCGTAATTGCCTCTTTAATGAAGCTTTCAAAAATTTTGCCCACAACGGACGTCAGACTCACCGGCCGATAGTTTCCGGCGTCACTTTTCGCTCCCTTTTTGAATATTGGCACTACATTCGCCTGTCGCCAATCAAGTGGCACAGACCCAGTCTCAACAGAGTCCTTAAATATAAGATATAACGGTCTGTCTATCACATTACTTAGTTCCCTTAGTACCCGTGGGTGTATGCCATCAGGTTCTGGTGATTTGTTTATTTTAATGTTACTGAGGCGTTTCTGTACCCCAGCTTGGGTTAGATTTGTCATACTTAGTGGAGGATTAAGCTTGTCACTTCTCATTTCTCCTGTTAGTTTGATTTCCTTTGTGAAAGTTGTCGAAAAAAAATTATTTAATAGATTAGCTTTATCCTCATCTTTCTCTATGATTTTGCCTTCCTCACTTTTTATTGGTCCAATATTATCCGATTTAATCCTTTTACTATTTATATACGTAAAGAACAGTTTGGGATTTGATCTACTTTCCCTAGCAATACGTCTCTCTGTTTCCTCCTTCGCTATTTTTATTTGTTTTTTACAGGTTCTCGTTTTTTCCTTGTAACACATTAGTGCCTCCTTACTGTTTTCCTGTTTTAATCTCTTGAATGCCTCTTTTTTGCTATTTAACGCCCCTTTTACGTTCTTGTTCAACCATATTGGTTTCCTCTTATTTCTGGCCCTTTTATTCCCATACGGTATATACCTCTCGCACTGAGTATTCAGAATTCTTTTGAAGGTTTCCCATTTACTATTCGTATTCCTTTGATTAAGAACTTTGTCCCAGTCAATAAGTTGAAGGCTTTCTTTCAGCTGATCAAACTTCGCCCTCCTAAAGTTTAATGTTTTTGTTGTTCCCTTATTGATAACCCTACTGAAGGGCATTTTGAAGTCGATAATATTATGGTCGCTATTACCTAGGTGCCCCCCTATCTGTACCTCAGTTATTCTATCAGGCCTATTAGTCAATATTAAGTCCAACACGGCCTTCCCTCTCGTTGGTTCCTGCACTAGTTGGGAGAGATAATTATCCTTAATATTTGTCAAGAACCTTTTTCCTTTCTGAGATCTACAGGTTTCTGTTTCCCAGTCAATATCTGGGTAGTTGAAATCCCCCATTACAATCACTTCATTATGTTTTGCTACTTTGTCTATTTGTCCTAATAGCAGATTCTCATTCTCCTCTGTTATATTGGGTGGCTTATAGCAGACCCCCAGTAATATTTTATTATTATTTTTAGTTCCCTCTATCTCTACCCACATGGACTCGACCCCCTCTTCTCCCTCTCCTATATCTTCCCTTAGTCTGGGTTTTAGACATGACTTTACATATAAGCAGACTCCTCCGCCTTTCCCCTGTTTCCGGTCCCTTCTAAATAAACTATAATCTAATAAATTTACCGCCCAGTCGTAGCTATCGTCTAGCCAAGTCTCTGTTATACCTACGATGTCATACCTCTCCTCCCATATAAGCGCCCGCAGCTCATCCGCCTTATTGGTCAGGCTTCTTGCGTTGGTCAGCATGCAAGATAAAACTTTGGGTTTATTTAACATCCTATTCTTCTCTAACGATCTAACTGTACTATCCCCACCCCCCTCTCCACCCTCATTATATTCACTTCTCCCCTTCCCCCTTGCTTGCCTCACATCCCACCTATTTCCTTGGTTTCCCCCCCCCCCGTCTCTAGTTTAAAAACTCCTCCAACCTATTAGCTATCTTCTTCCCCAGCACCGCTGCACCCTCCCCATTGAGGTGCAGCCCGTCCCTACGGTAGAGCCTGTATCCGACCGCGAAGTCGGCCCAGTTCTCCATGAACCCAAACCCTTCTGCCTTGCACCAACTCTTTAGCCACTTATTCACCTCCCTAACTTCCTGTTGGCGCTCCTGTGTGGCTCGCGGGATTGGTAGTATTTCTGAGAAAACTACCTTGGAGGTCCTTGCCCTAAGCTTCCTACCTAGGTCCCTGAAATCATTTTTAAGGACCCTCCATCTACCACTCACTTTGTCATTGGTGCCGATGTGGACCATGACCGCTGGGTCTTCGCCAGCCCCACCCAGTAACCTGTCAACCCGATCCGCGATGTGCCGGACTCGAGCGCCAGGGAGGCAGCACACCGTTCGGCGATCCCGGTCTTTGTGACAGATTGCCCTGTCTGTCCCCCTAATAATAGAGTCACCCACTACCAGAACCTGTCTTGCCTGCCCTACACTTCCCCCCTCCCCCTCATTACTGGAGGATACACTCCCCCGGCGGTCAGAGGATCTGTCATGCTCCAATAATGCCGGTTCTGAACCAGCCTTCCTATACTTCTTCCCTCTATCCCTCCTTACTGTTATCCAGCTCCCTGCCTGTTCAGCCTGCACTTCCCCTCTATGCTCCACCCCCAGTATTGACCCATTGAGTGTCTGCTCGGTGAGCAGCAAACTCCGTTCTATGTTGTCGATGCTCCTCAGTACCGCTATCTGAGCACTTAGATCCAGAATTTGGGCTTCCAAGTGCACGATATGCTCACATCTCTCGCAGCAGTATGGATCCTCGAGTGGGTGCTCACGGAATGCATACATTGCGCAAGATGTACACTGCACGGCTCCGTCCAACATGGACGTCATTCTAAATATGGGGATACAGTCAGTATATATATACAAGTACAAAACACAATTATTTATATATAGGTGTATGGACGGGGATCAATTAGGGATGTGCAAGTGTATCAATTAGATATTGGCAGGGGATCAGTTAAGTATGGACGGGGGATCAATTAAGTATCAAGTATGGACGGGGGAATCAGCTAAGTAGGTCAGGTGGATTAATTAAGTAAAAAGTAAAGTAAAGAAAGAATGAAATACAGTCAGCAATTCAGTCCTAAATCCTCCCTTCCAAACTCCCTGAATCCAAAGTCACTGAAAAACAAGTCACACACTTACTTTCGTTCGCACTTACGCTCCGGACACACGCAGCTCGTTCACACTCGCAAACTAAGAGATTTAAAGTGTTTTTTTTTTTTTTTTTTTTTTTCCTTTTCCAGCAATGTACCCTTCACCTCAATGCACTTCCAAAGGACTTTATGCCCAACCAGCTGCCCCTTATAAACCCTTAATTATGACCCCTTCCCCTTAATTAACCCCTTGTGAGTAAATCTACACCTCAGGATTTTAGTGCAATGTAGTTAACCTTTAAATACACAGGTAGTAAACTAAGAAACTAAAACTGTAGTGAGAAAATAGATTTTAAAAAGCCCAATAAATCTAAACAGGTAGAAAAGCACTCAGCAGATCACAATGCAGCACTCACCGCAATTCACACAGGTATTTTCTGCAGGATTCCCAATACCTCTTCACGCAATTCACACAGGTATTTTCTGCAGGATTCCCAATACCTCTTCACGCAATTCACACAGGTTTTTTTTGCAGGATTCCCAATACCTCTTCACGCAATTCACACAGGTATTTTCTGCAGGATTCCCAATACCTCTTCACCTTCACCTCAATGCACTTCCAGTTCTAGGCTTTATCAGGTAAGTTTTGGCAAACTGCAGCCTGGCTTTTTTATGTCTCGGGGTAAGAAGTGGGGTCCTCCTGGGTATCCTACCATACAGTCCCTTTTCATTCAGACGCCGACCGATAGTACGGGTTGACACTGTTGTACCCTCGGACTGCAGGGCAGCTTGAACTTGTTTGGATGTTAGTCGAGGTTCTTTATCCACCATCCGCACAATCTTGCGTTGAAATCTCTCGTCAATTTTTCTTTTCCGTCCACATGTAGGGAGGTTAGCCACAGTGCCATGGGCTTTAAATTTCTTGATGACACTGCGCACGGAAGACACAGGAACATTCAGGTCTTTGGAGACGGACTTGTAGCCTTCAGATTGCTCATGCTTCCTCACAATTTGGTTTCACAAGTCCTCAGACAATTCTTTGGTCTTTTTTCTTTTCTCCATGCTCAATGTGGTATACACAAGGACACAGGACAGAGGTTGAGTCAACTTTAATCCATGTTAACTGGCTGCAAGTGTGATTTAGTTATTGCCAACACCTGTTAGGTGCCACAGGTAAGTTACAGGTGCTGTTAATTACACGAATTAGAGAAGCATCACATGATTTTTCAAACAGTGCCAATACTTTTGTCCATCCCCTTTTTTAGGTTTGATGTGGAATTATATCCAATTTGGCTTTAGGACAATTCTATTTGTGTTTTTTCATTGAAGACAAATTAAATGAAGATAATAATACCAAAGAATTTGTGATTGCAATCATTTTCAGGAAGAAACTGAGTATTATCTGACAGAATTGCCGGGGTGCCAATACTTTTGGCCACCACTGTATTTCATGCGGCAGAAGTTAGCCTCCAGCAATGGAAGAGGGAACCGAGAAAGTGTAGAAAATGCTCTATCATGGCAGCAGTGGTAAGAGACATTGGAAATGCACGATCAAACCTATCATATCATAGGATTATCTATCATCTATCTATCCTTATATACTCTATTTCATATCTATCTATCCATCTATCTATCCATATATGTATCTATCTATCTTTCTATCTATCCATGTATGATGGATGGATAGATAGATGGATAGATGAATAAATAGATGGATAGATAGATGGATAGATAGATAAATAGATAGATAGATAGTGTAGGGATTTGTACTCACTGAGCCGCGTTGGAGGTAGGCACAGGTTCACACAGTGATGCAGTCCACGGGTTCAAACAAACTGGTGGCTTATTTTAGTGTCCATACACCAGTTAAGAAACAAAAGTTACAGCCTTTTCCTGGCACAAAAAGGAATAACAGAACAAAGCTCAAAATAACAAGTCCATGCAGCACGGCTTCAGCCGTTTAAACAAGGTGCTTTTCTCTGCCTCCTGCAGAGTCTAAGAAGCACCTGCAAGGTCTGCTCACCTTGTCCAGCAAACACAGACAGACAGAGACAGGCGCAGCTGTCTTAAATTAGCCTTCCAAGACCTGGACTGGAGGTAAGTGAGCAGCTGTTCCCCCCAGCTCTTTCAGCTGCTCATAAAACCCGGCCCTGTAATCCGGACCCATTAAATTCCTCTCAGCACTATGTGTGCTGGAGCCTGCTTCTCCGGATCCTACATCACCGAAGCATGGCACTTCGAGGACACATACCTCCCGTCCACGATCTGTCCGGCAGCAACCTTACATACACCCCCCCCTCTGTCCAAAGCCGTAGGGCTTGGCACCTTCTGTCACCATACAATAAATCCTTGACAAGGCAGCGGCATTCCCATGTTGTTTCCCAGGCCTATGCTCTACCCGGAAACTAAAATCTTGTAGAGCCAGGAACCACCTAGTCACTCTGGCATTGTTTCCCTTCTTTTCTCGCATCCACCTCAATGGGGCATGGTCTGACACTACCCTGAACCTTCTACCTAATAGGTAATACCTCAGAGTGTCTAACGCCCACTTAATGGCCAAACATTCTTTTTCTACAATGGAGTAGTCCTTCTCACAAGCGGAGAGCTTCAGACTGAGGTATTTTACAGGGTGTTCTTCTCCGTTAATCTCCTGGGACAAGACTGCTCCCAGCCCGACATCCGATGCATCCATCTGGACCACAAACTCCTTGGAGAAGCTGGGTGCCACCAAGACTGGTTGTTTACAGAGGACCAGTTTCAATTCCTGGCAGGTCGCTTCTGCTTCCGGGGACCACTTGGCCATAGCTGACTTCATCCCTTTCAGAAGATCCATCAGTGGGGCTGCTATCAGGGCAAAGTTAGGGACAAATCTTCGATAGTAGCCCACAATGCCTAGAAACGCCCTGACCTGCTTCTTCGAGAGGGGCTGTGGCCAGTTCAAGATCGCCTCGACCTTATTTATTTGTGGTTTTATTTCCCCTCTACCAACCACGTACCCTAGGTACTTGGCTTCCTCCATCCCCATGGCACATTTCTTCGGGTTGATAGTAAAGCCCGCCTTCCTTAGGGCATCAAGTATGGCTTGAACTTTGTCCAGATGACTTTCCCAGTCCTGGCTAAATATGACGATAGCATCTAGGTAGGCCGCTGCATACTGTTTGTGGGGTGCTAAGATCCGGTCCATGGCTCTCTGGAAGGTGGCCGGAGCTCCCTTCAACCCAAACGGCATCCTGACGTATTGGCGTTGAGAAGGCTGTCTTCTCCTTAGCCTCTTTGGACAGGGGAATTTGCCAATATCCTTTGGTGAAGTCCAGAGTGGTGATGTACCGAGCGGGTCCTAGCCTTTCGATAAGCTCATCTACCCTAGGCATTGGGTAGGCGTCGAACTTTGAGACCTCCTTCAGCTTCCTATAGTCGTTGCAAAACCGCCATTCCCCATCTGGTTTCGGCACTAAGACTATAGGACTGGACCATCGACTTTTGGACTCTTCAATGACTCCCAGGTTTAGCATCCGCCTTACTTCTTTAGAGATCACCTCTCTGCGGGCTTCGGGGATCCGGTATGGTTTTAGATTGACGTGAACATGAGGCTCTGTGAGAACCTCATGCTCTATGACCTGAGTGAGTCCTGGCAACTCCGAAAACATGTCTTTATTTCGCTGTAACAACTCTTTGCACTGTTGCTTTTGGGCATGTGACAGTGACTCTGCCACCTTGACCTCTTTCACATCGGCCTCAGCCTCAGCCACTAAACAGGGAGCTTCCGCAGGCTCTCTATCTTGCCATGGCTTAATCAAGTTAACATGGTAAATTTGGTAGGGCTTCCTCTTCCCTGGTTGGTGGATCTTAAAGTTGACTTCCCCCACTTTCTCTACCACCTCATAGGGGCCCTGCCACTTGGCCATGAACTTGCTCTCCACTGTGGGACTAGCACAAGCACTCGATCTCCTGGGTTGAACGATCTCACCCTGGCCAACCTATTATACACCCTGGACTGTGCCTCTTGTGCCTTGAGGAGGTGCTCCCTCACAATGGGCATCACATGGACAATCCTCTCTTGCATCTGGGCAACGTGCTCCACCACTCTCCTATAGGGAGTGGTCTCAGCTTCCCAGGACTCTTTCTCCACCTCCAGGAGTCCTGAGGGTGTCGTCCATAGAGTGGTTCAAACGGGGAGAAACCTGTGGAAGCTTTGGGAACTTCCCTCATGGCGAACAACATATAGTCCCAGTCTCGGCCATCCTTTTCCACTGCTTTCCTCAACATTGCTTTCAAGGTTTTGTTAAACCTCTCTACCAGTCCGTCCGTCTGGGGAGAGTGCACGGAGGTTCTCAGTTGTGCAATCTGCAGTGTCTTGCACAATTCCCTCATGACCTTCGACATAAATGGAGTTCCTTGGTCTGTTAGGATCTCGTTAGGCAACCCGGTTCTTGAAAACATGTGGACTAACTCCCGGGCTATACACCTGGTGGAGGAGTTTCGTAGTGGTACGGCCTCCAGATACCATGTAGCATAATCTAATACCACCAGGATATACTGATGCCCTTGGGCGAACTTGACCAGAGGCCCCACTAGATCCATTGCTATGCGTTCGAATGGAACCTCGATGACTGGTAGTGGCACTAGGGGACTGCGGAAGTGGGCCACTGGGGAGGTTATCTGGCATGTGGGGCAGGAACGACAATAACTCTATATTTCTCTATAGCAACCTGGCCAGTAGAATCTTTGGAGGATCCGTTCTTGAATCTTGTCTGCACCCAGGTGACCACCCAACACATGAGAATGAGCCATGTCTAACACCCTGCGTCTATAGGGCCCTGGCACCAGCAACTGTTCTATTACCTCACCCCTTGGCTTGGTTATTCTGTACAGCAAATCCCCATTCACAGCAAAATGAGGGAACCGAGTGTCAGCCCCCGGTTCCTGAGGCACCCCATTTAACACAGTAACATTTTCAAAGGCCCCTTTCAGAGTTAAATCCCTGAGTTGGGCAGTTCCAAAGTTTCCCTCGGACACCTCCAGCTCATGGATATTGGACTCAGGGGATGCTACTTCATCCTCATTGCCCACCAGCACACACATGGGAAACTCATCTACTATGTTCTGCGGGTAAGTTTCCTTAGGGGCGATCTGGCTGTCGTCCAAGCAGCCAGGTGTCCCCGCTTTCCCCCACATTTCCCAGAATAATGCAAAGTAACGTCCAATTATTATGGGATGCAATAGGTCCTTAACGACCGCCACTTCATGAGATGTGGTGCCACAGTCTGTGTTTACATCCACCTGGGCCACAGGATAGTTCTTAGCGTCCCCATGGATACACCGGACATCCACCACCTTCTCAGAAACCAGCCGATGAGGGAGTGTGGCCCTTATCAGGGTCACCAAACTTCCTGAGACCAATAGTCCAGAGACTTGTGCCCCGTTAACTGACACTGAGCATGCCTGAGGGCCCTCGCCATGTTGACGAACCGCGCTGCAGGCGGGGTAGGCAAAATAAGAGCAACGCCGGCCCATGTTACAGTCCATTGGCTCAGAGGTTATGGGACACCGGGAGGCAATATGGCCAGGGGTATGACATCTCCAACACACTATATTATGGGGTGGGACCTTGGGCAGCAACTCAGACCCCTCCTGAACTCTAGGATGCCCCCCAGGTGTGGCGCTAGCTTGCTTCTTTTGGGTGTCCGCCACCTTTTGGGAACCCCAGTATTGAGAGGCTACGACCCCTTGTTTTCCCAACGGACTCTCAACCGCCTGGTATCTTTCCACCAACCCCACCAAGTCATCAGCATTATAGGGATCTCCCTGGGCAACCCAGGATTTTACCGACTTCGGGAGAGAGTGTATAAACCTGTCTATAACGACCTCTATCTCATATCATAGGACAATCTATCATCTATCTATTATCTATATGACGCGCCCCCTGGGCCATGGGGCACCCGGGACCGGACTTCAGGGCAATGCTGGGAGTAGTAGTGGCGACCCAGTCCCGTGGCTCAGGGTGGCCAGACCAATATTGTGGCAGTCTCTGTATCAGTATAATGCAATGTCCGACTACGCCACCCGTGGATTGCGGTCAATAAGAACCGCCGCTGCTGAGCAGACCTGAGCAGACCTCTGAGGCTGATGTTGTGAGGGCAGCAGAGTGTAGTATAACTCCCCACGGGAGGAGTATAGCCTCAGGCTAGTGAGTGTGGATGATAGGAGTGATGGTGCACGAGCGCAGCAGGAATGACTCAGAGGCTTTGCAGTGCAGTTCAGGGTCTTTACTGATGGTGATAAGGCAGACCCTCCCGGGAGTACTGGCTAGCATAAGAGGCCTGGTCAGTCTGTGAGCAAACTGGAGTTCCCCTGGCCAGGTGGAGTTGTAGGCCTCCCTGACTATCTGCACTCTTCCTGGCTACCTTGCTGTAAGCGAGTGGAAGTAGCCCACGTCCCTGAGTGTTCCGTGTGGTGCTCACCTGTATGGCTGGTGACTTGGGGCCTTCTGATAGCCCCCGCTCCTCGATTGCAGTGCTGGTCCCTTGCTCGTGACTGAGCCTCCGGGCTTCTATGGCCAGAGGACTTGAAATCCCCTGCCGGAGGGTTTCTGCTGCTGGGTATATATAAGTCCCCGCAACCTCGGACTCCTGTGTCCGGTTCTCAGAGTCTTCTGCCAGGACGAACTCCGCTTAGCTCAAGTCCCTGGTCTTCAGCTCCTGCTCCTACAGAGCTCCTCGCTGTTACTTTCCCTGTGTCTGGAACTAACTCCAGGCTCTGACTTCACTAACCCCGCCCCAGATCCAGTTTATATAGGGCAGGTTCCTCCCCTATCTGGTCTGGGACAGGAGGTGTTGCATGTTTAAGGGCTCCGAACCAGGAAACCTCCCACTTGCTCTCAGACATAATATTTCTATTACAGTGGTAACCAGACCCTGGGGTGCCACATATCCATCTATCTATCTCATATCTATCTATCTATCAATCTCATATCTATCTATCTTCTCCACTTTTTATCTGGTCTCAGGTATGACTTTCATATTACCCACGACTGTTACTTGCCACAGGTGAGTTTTAACGAGCATCACATGCTTGAAGCAAAGTTGTTTTTCCACAATTTTGGAAAAGTGCCAACAATTTTGTCCGGCCCATTTTTGGAGTTTTGTGTGAAATTATGTCCAATTTGCCTTTTTTTCCCATTTTTTTGTGCTGTTTCAATACACACAAAGGAAATAAATATTATAACAAATGTATAACAAAACATGTGTAATTGTAATAATTTTCTGGGAGAAATACTTCACTTTCTGGAACAATCTCAAGGTTGCTAAACACTTCCGGCCATGACTGTGTGTATATATGGGCCCTCAATAAACCATCCCTCTCAACGAAAAGGCCACAGCAAGGGTCAGGAATCGGTGGCCTTCCCTCTCCGAATCTTAGGGAGAGACGGTTGTGCTTCCAGCATCCACCTAGGCTGCCACCCCAGTGGAACTAATAGCAGGGTAGCCAACTGTCCAGAAATTCTTGGACAGTCCATAAAAATAGGGCACTTTTTTCCCTGTCCGTAAAAAAAAATGTGATGCGTCCATAATCTTTCTGAAGCTGGAGAGACTTGTTCAGATGGAGGGAGATGTAGGGGCATCATATTGTGTATAGGGAGATGTAGGGGCATCATATTGTGTATAGGTATCATATTGTGTATCTGCATGTGTGGGGACATCATACGGTGTATATGGAGCTGTGAGCACATCATACTGTATTTAGGGAACAATGAGGGAATCATACTGTATACAAGGAGCTGTGGAAACATAATGCTGTGTAAAGGGTCTGTGGGGTCATCATCTAATATACAGTACAGACCAAAAGTTTGGACACACCTTCTCATTTAAAGATTTTTCTGTATTTTCATGACTATGAAAATTGTACATTCACACTGAAGGCATCAAAACTATGAATTAACACATGTGGAATTATATACTTAACAAAAAAAGTGTGAAACAACTGAAAATATGTCTTATATTCTAGGTTCTTCAAAGTAGCCACCTTTTGCTTTGATGACTGCTTTGCACACTCTTGGCATTCTCTTGATGAGCTTCAAGAGGTAGTCACCGGAAATGGTTTTCACTTCACAGGTGTGCCCTGTCAGGTTTAATAAGTGGGAGTTCTTGCCTTATAAATGGGGTTCGGATCATCAGCTGTGTTGTGCAGAAGTCTGGTGGATACACAGCTGATAGTCCTACTAAATAGACTGTTAGAATTTGTATTATGGCAAGAAAAAAGCAGCTAAGTAAAGAAAAATGAGTGGCCATCATTACTTTAAGAAATGAAGGTCAGTCAATGCAAAAAATTGGTAAAACTTTGAAAGTGTCCCCAAGTGCAGATGCAAAAACCATCAAGCGCTGCAAGAAACTGGCTCACATGAGGACTGCCCCAGGAAAGGAAGACCAAGAGTCACCTCTGCTTCTGAGGATAAGTTTATCCGAGTCACCAGCCTCAGAAATCGCAGGTTAACAGCAGCTCAGATTAGAGACCAGGTCAATGCCACACAGAGTTCTAGCAGCAGACACATCTCTTCAACAACTGTTAAGAGGAGACTTTGTGCAGCAGGCCTTCATGGTAAAATAGCTGCTAGGAAACCACTGCTAAGGACAGGCAACAAGCAGAAGAGACTTATTTGGGCTAAAGAACACAAGGAATGGACATTAGACCAGTGGAAATCTGTGCTTTGGTCTGATGAGTCTAAATTTGAGATCTTTGGTTCCAACCACCGTGTCTTTGTGCGATGCAGAAAAGGTGAACGGATGGACTCTACATGTCTGGTTCCCACCGAGAAGCATGGAGGAGGAGGTGTGATGGTGTGGGGGTGCTTTGCTGGTGACACTGTTGGGGATTTATTCAAAATTGAAGGCATACTGAACCAGCATGGCTACAACAGCATCTTGCAGCGGCATGCTATTCCATCCGGTTTGCGTTTAGTTGGACCATCATTTATTTTTCAATAGGACAATGACCCCAAACACACCTCCAGGCTGTGTAAGGGCTATTTGACCAAGAAGGAGAATGATGGGGTGCTACGCCAGATGACCTGGCCTCCACAGTCACCAGACCTGAACCCAATCGAGATGATTTGGGGTGAGCTGGACCGCAGAGTGAAGGCAAAAGGGCCAACAAGTGCTAAGCATCTCTGGGAACTCCTTCAAGATTGTTGGAAGACCATTTCCATTGACTACCTCTTGAAGCTCATCAAGAGAATGCCAAGAGTGTGCAAAGCAGTCATCAAAGCAAAAGGTGGCTACTTTGAAGAACCTAGAATATAAGACATATTTTCAGTTGTTTCACACTTTTTTGTTAAGTATATAATTCCACATGTGTTAATTCATAGTTTTGATGCCTTCAGTGTGAATGTACAATTTTCATAGTCATGAAAATACAGAAAAATCTTGAAATGAGAAGGTGTGTCCAAACTTTTGGTCTGTACTGTATATAATCGTCTTATCCCGTCTGTCTGTCTGTCCTTCTGTCCAGGAAATCCTGCGTCGCTGATTGGTCCAGCCGCGGCCAATCAGCGACGCGGGATTTCAGAAAAAGATGGCGGCCGTTAGCAGCTCATCTGCCGCATGGAGGTCAGCGGCGATGCAGCCGGGAGATGACCGGCGCTAGCCGCTCATCTCCCGGCTGCTCGCAGCAGAAGTACCGCGACCGGCGGCGCCGCTGACCTCCATGCGGCTACCGTCGGGAGATCAATGGCTAGGGCCGCTGATCTCCCGACGGCAAGTGTGAAGTGAGGACCGGGGAGCGGCGCCGCCAGTCGGGATACTTTGGCTGTGAGCAGCCGGCCATCTCCCGGTTCCTTGCAGCGGAAGTACCCGCACAGGTAGCGTCGCTGCCCGGTCCTCAGTAATACGATTCGCTGATTGGTCGGAATCAGCGATATTGGCGCCGCGACCAATCAGCGATACTGGCGCCAAATTTAAACACCGCTCTGCTGATTGGTCGTGGCCGGCGGCCGCGACCAATCAGCGATTTTGGCGCCACATTTAAACACCACTCTGTTGATTGCGCCTGGTCGGCCGCATACAGATTCTAGAATACCCGATGCGTTAGAATCGGGCCACCATCTAGTACTGTATATAAAGAGCTGTGGGAGCCATCACACTATATATAGAGACCTGTGAAAAGCTTATGTGTTGATCCAGAGGAAGTAAAAAAAAACCATGAGGCAGATGCTGCTTGCCCAAAATTAGGGGAAAAATTCCTTCCCGACTCCACATATGGCAATCAGACTAGTTGCTTGGATCAACGTCCCATAACAAAATCTAGTATGAATAACCTGTAATGTTATTCAAGAAAGTCACACAGGACCTCCTTGAACTTTTTTTTAGAGAATTAAGTATTACAAGGTCATGTGGTAGACAGTTCCATACCTCACACAATAAAACATTGCCATCTAACTTCCTTTAGACAAAGCGAATTAGGAGCTTGATGCTAGAGTAGTTGAATTAAAACTGAAAAAAATTATTAACACAGCAAAAAAGAGGAACAGTATTTATTCTCCAGCCCAGGTCTCAAAACGAATGCACTAATCAGGATGAAGCAAACCATATAATAAAGGCAGGGGCAGCACAGGTGCAAAATACTGATGAGACAACCAACTCATAACCTACCAATTCTTGGAGGGGGTCATTGCTTAGTATTAAAACTGCACACAAAAAATGGCTTGTATAGGTCACTGGTCACACACAGATTGTTAGGGGAATGGTTGCAAACAACTTTATTAAATAATGGAAAGCAAACGAACCCGGGGTCCGTGATGCAGCCTGGAGGACTGTGGACGAACACCTTCCGGGTAAGAAGGTAAAACAACCAACTGAAATAACAATCCCCCCCGTGTTACTGCACACCGGAACGGGAATAGGCATTCGCTCCGTTAACTGCACGAGAGATGTGCGACAAATAATGGAGCCGTAGCCCTGTTAACTGCACAGAGGCTACGCAGCAGGCGCTCGGATGCGTGTGTGATTCACGCCGGCGTATACGTGCTCCCAGCCGGCTTGCTACCGGACTGAGGAGTATCTCTCCACGTGGCTAACAGGCGGTGCCGGGAATACGGAGTCCGCAGTCTGCTCGGGGTGTATAGCGACCCCCTTGTTGGAGCCAGAGTGTCAGACGAAGCTACCTGCCTCCCTCCATCTAAGGCTGTCTATCCCCTGCTAAACCTGCCTGTCAGAAGCTATAACAGCAAAAGCACACGTGGAGCCGAAACGACCAAGCATCCACACAATAACACCAACTCAGCTCAATGATCAGAGTGCGCCGCCATGTTTGTGGGCGTGCTATTTAAATATTAAATATTAAGCCCTGCCCATCGTCACATTATTGGTGACGTCACCCGCGACCAATCAGGCGGTGCCAGGTCACCGGATCAGCTGACTCCCAAACCACTAATCACGGTCCGCCATGTCACGGGCATGCTCAGTGCAGTGTATCCTGGACTTAGGCTGTAACAGCCCTGTTTCCCTCCGCAACCTATCCTTCATGTTGCTAGGAACAAAGACCCAAGAGACAGCTTGTACATCTCGTGCACCAGCTAGGCATTGGGACCAATGACGATGCTGAGCAGCATCTGCCCTGGCTGGACTGGAATAGGAGACCACAGAATCCACTGATGATTCTGAACCCATTTCAGATCCAGAAAACACCTGACGCCTAACACAGATAGTGCTCAATATAGGGCTTACAGCCTATTAGTGACCCTCATACTGTTAGATTAGGCAGGCTGCAAAGCACTATCTAAGTGCACCCCATGAGGACAGACCCCCTAGTTTACAAATCCAGTATTGATGGGCTTGTCTGAACCCTGAATAAAAATAACATGCAAAATCTATATATGAGGTTCTGGTAAATATTTTGGCACTGGTCACGCACAGTGTCTGGTTTACAGCCTATTAGTGACGCCCATACTATTAGATTAGGCAGGCTATGCTCCCCTCATACACCTTACCACGGTGTGTAGTGTGACATGGAGCTAAACCCCCTGTCTGCTTAAGAATAAGGCTGCGAAAACCCTTCTCTTTATTGATAGTAGAGAAACCTCCATACAGTAGATGCGGAAAACATACGATGAACCCCAGTATTGTACCACATAGATAGGGCTCTTACCGGCTAAGCTTGGAGCAGGCTGTGTGCACAGAGCCCAAGATACAAAACTGTAGGGATGTGGACTGTCTTACCCTGTTCCTGCCCCTGAAGACAACAAACACGTCATGTGAATACTGTCTTGCAGTTTTATATCTAAAAGTGATATGTGTCTTATGTAATGTATAATGGTGATGTAACAGCATGTGAAGTGTTAATGCATAATGTGAGTATAGCATAAGATAAGCTTAGGATACCATAAGACATAAGTATAACATAAACCCTAAAATACAAATTTTATTAAATCTCTTTAAAATCGGGACATGCGGCATAAAGATGATCCGCATCAGTATTGCACTTTATCAAGATAAGTTCCTTTTATTGTTTAGTCTTGTGATCATTTATGTCATTGATACCTCTATGGGTGATTAATTCCAGGGCCGGCTAGGGTTATCCAGGGATAGCTGCCGTGGAGCGGGGGCGCCACAGTGTCAACATTAACTAGGGTGTCACCCTCCACTATAAGGCAGGTAATCAGCATCTAGGGTGTTGAACAGGGCTGATTGTAGCCTTTGTTTGGATGCCCGAATGTATCCTTTGGCTTGGAGGTCCAAAGATATTAGGAACGTTCTTGGGTGTTTTTATAAATTTGCACATTGTCACTTTATTCACTGTTGTCACTTTAATCATTTAGTACACACTGAGGATTGATTGTTTGATGTGATATCTGTACCAGTTTCTGGTAGACTGTCAGATCTTTGGTCTATGTAAGTACGAATAAGGGACTTTTAGGGTCTAGGGGCAGCTGCCGTTCAGCAAGGGTGCCATTGTCATCTATATGTAGGATGCCCATCTCCATTGACATGCAGGTTCAGGCTAGGGTATCTATAGGGTGAGTTTTATTGAAGTACAGTGGGTACGGAAAGCATTCAGACCCCTTTAAATTTTTCACTCTTTGTTTCATTGCAGCCATTTGGTAAATTCTAAAAAGTTCATTTTTTTCTCATTAAAGTCCACTCTGCACCCCATGTTGACTGAAAAAAACAGAAATGTAGAAATTTTTGCAAATTTATTAAAAAAGGAAAACTGAAATATCACATGGTCATAAGTATTCAGACCCTTTGCTCATATTTAAGTCACATGCTGTCCATTTCCTTGTGATCCTCCTTGAGATGGTTCTACTCTTTCATTGGAGTCCAGCTGTGTTTAATTAAACTGATAGGACTTGATTTGGAAAGGCACACACCTGTCTATATAAGACCTCACAGCTCACAGTGCATGTCAGACCAAATGACCAGTATTGAGTAGAAGCCCCCTTTTGAGCTAGTGCATCCATGAGTCTTCTTGGGAATGATGCAACAAGTTTTTCACACCTGGATTTGGGGTTCCTCTGCCATTCTTCCTTGCAGATCCTCTCCAGTTCTGTCAGGTTGGATGGTGAACGTTGGTGGACAGCCATTTTCAGGTCTCTCCAGAGATGTTCAATTGGGTTTAGGTCAGGGCTCTGGCTGGGCCAGTCTAGAATGGTCACAGAGTTGTTCTGAAGCCACTCCTTTGTTATTTTAACTGTGTGCATAGGGTCATTGTCTTGTTGGAAGGTGAACCTTCGGCCAAGTCTGAGGTCCAGAGCACTCTGGAAGAGGTTTTCATCCAGGATATCTGTGTACTTGGCCACATTCATGTTTCTTTCAATTCCAACCAGTCGTCCTGTCCCTGCAGCTGAAAAACACCCCCATGATGCTGCCACCACCATGTTTCACTGTTGGGATTGTATTGGGCAGGTGATGAGCAGTGCCTGGTTTTCTCCACACATACCCCTTAGAATTATCACCAAAAAGTTCTATCTTAGTCTCATCAGACCAAAGAATCTTATTTCTCATAGACTGGGAGTCCTTCATGTGTTTTTAAGCAAACTCTGTGCAGGCTTTCATATGTCTTGCACTGAGGAGAGGCTTCCGTTGGGCCACTCTGCCATAAAGGCTCGACTTGTGGAGGGCTGCAGTGATAGTTGACTTTATGCAACTTTCTCCCATCTCCCTACTGCATCTTTGGAGCTCAGCCACAGTGATCTTGGGGTTCATCTTTACCTCTCTCACCAAGGCTCTTCTCCCACGATTGCTCAGTTGAGCTGGACGGCCAGGTCTAGGAAGATTTCTGGTGGTCCCAAACTTTTTCCACTTAAGGATTATGGAGGCCACTGTGTTCTTAGGACCCTTGACTAATGCAGAAATTCTTTTGTAAACTTGGCCAGATCTGTGCCTTGCCACAATTCTGTCTCTAAGCTCCTTTGGCAGTGTCAGGATGCCAGGTTTAATTTTACTTTGCCAGTAGTTTTTCCCTTAGCCAAGATGGCTTCCATTGCCTCACTGGGGTCATGTGTTTCCTGCCTGTGGACCTACTTAAACTGCATGTGTTGCAATCATGCCTTGCCTGAGTATTGTGTGCTTTTAGCTTTCTACTCACCTGTGCTAGCCCTCTGAATAGAGTCTTGCTGACTTTGTGTTTACTCCTAGTCATCCGCTGAAAGGATTGCTGCCTGAATCCTCTGCTAAGGGGACTTCTGCTGAAAGGAACCGCTGGCTGTTGTTCACTCACGCTGGGATCTCTGAACTTTTGTCTTCCTGAAGAAAACTTCTCCTGGATCTCTACACCTCTGGTATAGTCACCATCTTGCTCTGTGTTTAAATACCCGGCTCCAGCTCTGCTTAAGACATCGCTGTTTCCTCCGCTGCACCTCCTGCATTCTTCAATATCCAGATCCATATTCCAGTTTGTCTTCTCTTCTGCACTACGTGAGTCCACAATCAACTGAGGAATGCCTACGTCTGCTTACTATCCTTATTTCTGTTTGCATATTACTGTACCTAAGTAAACTTGAACTATGGTTAACTTTTGCATACCCTAATAGTAATGAAGGCCGTGCCTTACAGATTAGGTTCTAAGAAGTATTGTTTGGAATGAACTTACCTTCATAAACTGTTTGCTGTGATCTTTTGCACTTGAGTTTAAAATAGACTTTCACACTACTCTTGTCTCAGTCTCTGCTTTTGGCCCACGCCATTGGACTTCAGGGTATCTACTAACATCGTAACAGGCAGTTCCTTTGAGCTCATGATTCTCATTTGGTCTGCCATGCACTGTGAGCTGTGAGGTCTTATATAGACAGGTGTGTGCCTTTCCAAATCAAGTCCTATCAGTTTAATTAAACACAGGTGGACTCCAATGAAAGAGTAGAACCATCTCAAGGAGGATCACAAGAAATGGACAGCATGTGACTTAAATATGAGCAAAGGGTCTGAATACTTATGACCATGTGATATTTCAGTTTTCCTTTTTTAATAAATTTGCAAAAATTTCTACATTTCTGTTTTTTTTTCAGTCAAGATGGGGTGCACAGTGTACTTTAATGAGAAAAAAAAAAAGAACTTTTTAGAATTTACCAAATGGCTGCAATGAAACAAAGAGTGAAAGATGTAAAGGGGTCTGAATGCTTTCCGTACCCACTGTATATAGTACTCAATGTTCCAGGCAGTGGGAGGCATTACTGGGATCCAGAGCAGTCGCTCCAGTCACGTCCAGAGCCTAAGGTCTGGCATAGGAGCTGCCGGACACTTTGTGTGCTCTGAAGTACAAAGGAAGATGGACAGGGACCTGCATAGATGGAAGTTGAAGGCCAGTCCCGGGTGCACTGCAGAGGTGGACGAGAAATACAGGATGAGCTAGCAACAGGGCTGAAGAGGAGTTATGCTAAGAAGGAGGATAATGTGAATTGCTGTGCCTTATCCCATCTGTACCCACCTGATGAACTTGAACTGTCAAGTATATGTTTGACTGTTACAAAGAACTTCGTGTCCCCTAAATTGTGTGCGGCGGCTTCTGAGGACAGAAGCCTGAAGGCAGTGGAGGCCTGCGGCCTACAAGAGAGTGTGCTGCACCCCACACCCTAGAGCACACTGGGACTGGGACACCCATTGTCTGTAAAGTGCCAGAGCGAAATCAGACCGACGTTCAGTCACGACTACCGCTCTGTGCCACTTTACAAGATGAGTGATAAGGGAACTTCTCCATCAGAAGAGAAGAGGAAATAATGGTCGCTGCCCAAACTGTGACAAGAACAGGACCACAATGCAACAAGAACTGTCTCACAATGCTCTTGGAACTTTCCCATAATGCATTGCAAATTGAAACTAGAGCAAATACATTAAATCACTAGCAGACAGTGCAGTTATCAAACAATAAAAAAGAGACAGGATTCAAATGCAAGCAACATAATGTCAGAACTGATATACACATAAAGTGACTAGATTCCCTGGATAGCTAAATTCGCTGCTGAGGCAAGAACACGGGCTGCCCAGCACTATTTAAGTGCACCCCATGAAGATAGACACTCTAATTTACAAGGCCATAACATATAGGTGCATCTCACAA